>NC_091282.1:183520287-186122787 GCF_032444005.1 Ranitomeya imitator | reverse complement strand
AAAGATAATTTTTGTGAAAAAATATGATTTTTTTATTTTTACGGTTCTGCATTATAAACTTCTGTGAAGCACTGGGTGGGTCAAAGTGCTCACCACACCTCTAGATAAGTTCCTTAGGGGGTCTACTTTCCAAAATGGTGTCACTTGTGGGGGGTTTCAATGTTTAGGCACATCAGTGGCTTTCCAAACGCAACATGGCATCCCATCTCAATTCCTGTCAATTTTGCATTGAAAAGTCAAACGGCGCTCCTTCCCTTCCGAGCTCTCCCATCCGCCCAAACAGTGGTTTACCCCCACATATGGGATATCAGCTTACTCAGGACAAATTGTACAACAACTATTGGGGTCCAATTTCTTCTCTTACCCTTGGAAAAATAAAAAATTGGGGGCGAAAAGATAATTTGTGTGAAAAAATATGATTTTTTATTTTTACGGTTCTACATTATAAACTTCTGTGAAGCACTTGGTGGGTGAAAGAGCTCACCACACCTCTATATAAGTTCCTTAGGGGGTCTACTTTCCAAAATGGTGTCACTTGTGGGGGGTTTCAATGTTTAGGCACATCAGGGGCTCTCCAAACGAAACATGGTGTCCCATCTCAATTCCTGTCAATTTTGCATTGAAAAGTCAAATGGCGCTCCTTCGCTTCCGAGCTGTGCCATGCGCCCAAACAGTGGTTTACCCCCACATGTGGGGTATTGGCGTACTCAGGACAAATTGTACAACAATGATTGCAGTCCATTTTCTCCTGTTACCCTTGGTAAAATAAAACAAATTGGAGCTGAATTAAATTTTTTGTGAAAAAAAGTTAAATGTTCATTTTTATTTAAACATTCAAAAAATTCCTGTGAAGCACCAGAAGGGTTAATAAACTTCTTGAATGTGGTTTTAAGCACCTTGAGGGGTGTAGTTTTTAGAATGGTGTCACACTTGGGTATTTTCTATCATATAGACCCCTCAAAATGACTTCAAATGAGATGTGGTCCCTAAAAAAAAATGGTGTTGTAGAAATGAGAAATTGCTGGTCAAATTTTCACCCTTATAACTCCCTAACAAAAAAAAATTTTGGTTCCAAAATTGTGCTGATGTAAAGTAGACATGTGGGAAATGTTACTTATTAAGTATTTTGTGTGACATATATCTGTGATTTAATTGCATAAAAATTCAAAGTTGGAAAATTGCGAAATTTTCATAATTTTCGCCAAATTTCCGTTTTTTTCACAAATAAACGCAGGTACTATCAAAGAATTTTTACCATTGTCATGAAGTACAATATGTCACGAGAAAACAATGTCAGATTCACTGGGATCCGTTGAAGCGTTCCAGAGTTATAACCTCATAAAGGGACAGTGGTCAGAATTGTAAAAATTGGCCCGGTCATTAACGTGCAAACCACCCTTGGGGGTAAAGGGGTTAAAAACTGGAAACACTGATATCTGGGTTTTTATTTGCAGTGTTTTGTCAGCATTTTTTTCATCACCCATTGCTTTCAATGGGTGAAAAACGCTGAAAGTGATATACTCTGTCCAAGAATACATGCAAAGCACAAAATGATGAAAGAAAAAACAATGTTTGTGCATGACATTTTTCAGATCTCATAAACATAGCTGGTACTGTAAAACGAAGCTGAATATTAGCATAAAAAAGCCTATTGTGAACTTAGTCTAAGGGGTTAAAAGAACACCAAGCAGTGCGACCGAAGTGTGTAACAGTAATGTCTACTCATATAACTTTGTTTAAATGATTCCAATTGACTTTGCGCTCTTCTTGCAATGGCACCGTGCGTCTGACATCTGATAGTTCTGATCTGCTTTCATCTACTATGATGTTTTCTATGTACTGTATATAGTAGTGCAGCACTCTCCGCTATACCGACCATACCCTCCACCTGAAACAAAGGAACTAGTGCAATTGTACACAGAGCCCAGCAATTGCTGCGCCATAGAACTGGTTTGTCTGGCAGACTTTTAATCTACCGTAAGTCTGTCTACTGAGCTTTGCATACACCTGTATTTGCTTTCATTGTGTTTTTAGTGTTTATTTTCATTTTATGCAAAGTAGACATGACCTTTTACATAATTGGGCAGGCAAATGATCTAAGGTGAAGCTCCACAGCAGAGATAGTGCAGGCAATGAGTATGTAACCTAGCATCCACTTATCCGGCACTGACCTGCAGCATAATGTGCCTGCACATGATCAGAAGCTCATGAATTGTATGCAGAGGACTACTTGGCAGCTGTTTACTGTTCCTGTAATGATGATCTGCTGATACAACTTTGTTTTTAGCAAAACTGCAACAATGTGGTGATCCTGCAGTCATACTCCTTAGGCTATGTGCACATGTTGCGGATTCTCTGTGGATCCTCAGCGTTTTTTGCGGTGCAGAAAGGCTGCAGATCCGCAATTGATTTACAGTACAATGTAAATCAATGAGAAAAAAAAAAGCTGTGCACTTTGCGGAAAATCCGCTGCGGAAACGCTGCTGTTTAAAAGAAGTAGCATGTCACTACTTTTTTATATTATAGAAAACCGCAGGGGTAAAAAACGCAGCAAATCTGCAAAAAAAAAAAAAAAACCCAGCAAAAATGCACAAAAAACGCTGCGGATCCGCACAAAATCCGCAGCTGCGTTTTCTGCCAAGAGGCAGAATCTGCACCAGAAATTCCTAAGGCTAATCCGCAATGTGTACACACAGACTTAAGGGTATGTGCACACGTAGGTGGGATCTCTGCAGATTTTTCCGCACCTGTTTTTGTAAATCCGCAGGTAAACCGCACTGCGGATTACCTGCGGAATTGGTGTTTGTGCGGATTCCACCTGTGGTTTTACACCTGCGGATTCCTATTATGGAGCAGGTGTAAACCGCTGCAGAATCCGCACAAAGAATTGACATGCTGCGGAATGTAAATCGCTGTGTTTCCGCGCGTTTTTTTCCGCAGCATGTCCACTGTGGATTTTGTTTTCCATAGGTATACATGGTACTGTAAACTCATGGAAAATAGCTGCAGATCCGCAGCGTCAAAACCGCTGCGGATCCGCAGCAAAATCTGCAGCGTGTGCACATACCCTTATATGTCTTCTTGCTAACCAACAGAACATATGGGTGAGCTAGATACGGTAGATATATTGTCATTTGTTGTACGCCTGTCTGAGGTATGCAACGTTTAAATCTGAACCTTCTGTTTTACTTGAGGATGTAGCCTCCATTTTTGTTCCTTGTCATTTTTGGAATCTGCGTGCCAGTGGATCCAGAGATGTATTAGTCCTAAGTAGTGATATATCTGTGAATACATAATTTGTCTAGAACTGTGTGCACAAGATCATTAGACACACTGGCAAAATTGAAAAAGAGAAATTTGTAAAAGTGTACATAACCTATAAAATGGAAGGCTGAATTAAATGATGATTTAATAGAATTGTGGTTGTTTGTTTATTTTTTACAGGAAGGCTTTGGAACACATGACTCCACTTTCCTTGACGCCGGGTACTGCAGAGTTACCAAATTTCTTATCACCAAATGTTCTTGAAGAGGTAAACAGTTTCCTTATGAGGATAGCCAGGTAATGATAACTTACTACTTCTTATAGAAAACATCTGTCTCTTTACTATTGGCTTTATTTTTTGCTAACATTAACCCTTGTTGTTGTTTCTCTTAAGCTGCTGCTCTACACCGGAAGTGAATTTAAATCTACTTGCGTTTGCTTTGGCAAGAGGGAATGTAGCAAAAGTGATATCGTCTCTTTGTACCATCCTGGATCATGTCGATGAGCAGTACAATGCCTCTTCACTTATTGCTTCCATGGAGTCTGTTAGAATTCGTCTACTCTATAAATACGGTATATTGTCTGTCTTTTTCCTGTCTTTTTTTTCTCTGAACACTTCTTTGCAAACAGTTTTCAGGCGTTTGTCTAGCATTTTAAAATTTTTCATCAAAATCCTTGGTATAAAATAACAAACTCTACTCTATTGATCCCTTCTTGGTTACCTTTCGATTTTAAATTTTAGGCTGTGTGCACATGTTCAGAGTTGTTCCACGTTGTTTTCGCTATAAAAAACGCATACATTAAGCATGCTATTAGAATGCAATCAGCAATTTTTGTGCACATGTTGCGTTTTTTTCTGCGGTGGAATCGCATTCCGTAAAAAAAACCGCAGCATGTTCATTCTTTGTGCGGAATCGCGGGGATTCCGCACACATAGGAATGCATTGATCCGCTTACTTTCCGCATGTGGCTATGCCCACCATGCAGGAAGTAAGCGGATTATGTGCGGTTGGTACCCATGGTGGAGGAGAGGAGACTCTCCTCCAGGCCCTGGAACCATATCATTGTTAAAAAAAAAAAAAAAAAAAAAATGTAAATAATAAATTGTGATATATTCTCACCTTCCGGCATCCCTGGCAGCGTTCCCGCTCCTCGCGATGCTCCTGTTTCCAGTGATGCTTTGCGGCAATGACCTGTGCTGACGTGGGTCTCGCAAGATCGCTACGTCATCTGGGGTCATTGCCGCTAAGTATTATTGGGAACGGGAGTATCGCGAGGAGCGGGAAAGGCTGCAGGGGACACCGGAAGGTGAGAATATCACGATTTTTTTATTTCTAACATTAGATCTTTTTACTATTGATGCTGCATAGGCAGCATCAATAGTAAAAAGTTGGTCACACTTGTCAAACACTATGTTTGGCAAGTGTGACCAACCTGTCAATCCGTTTTCCAAGCGATGCTACAGATTGCTTGGAAAACGCTAGTGCCGATTCCGCATGCGTTATACCCGCGGCAGGAGTTGCGGAATTGCAGCAGAAATTTCCACAGCAATTCTGGACGTGTGCACATATCCTTAATGGCATTTTAAAGGGAACATGACATTAGATGCATGCTGCAAATTCATTGGCAGCATGTATCGGGTACTGGCTGCATGATCTCAGCCAGGTACGGATGACAGTATACAGCTTGTGTCTGAGGCATGCTCCCCATTGTTTGGACACCATGTATCTGCTGAATAGCAAAATGGCCGACAGCACATGGGATAAGTGGATGCACGTCCTAGTTCCACTGGACCCCCATGGAAAGTGTACATACCAAGTAAACAATGAAGGACAGCATCCAATCCAGGTGAAAGTGTTCAAAAATGGATTCCTTTATTTGCTGTCCTTCATTGTTTACTTACCATGTATCTGCTGTCAGGTTCCCTTTAACTTCTTGATGCAATCACTGTCAAAATGTCATTGCTGGAGTCTAGGATACAGACAGCAGCGGACTGGGGTGACTGGATCAGTAAGGTGTGGGGGATCAGTTTGTTTGATATAATTCTAAGTGTTAAAAATAAAAAAAGAAGTACAGTACTATATACTCAAATTAGTGTCAATCCAATAAATATACCAAAACTAATATCTATAATAACTTTATTTCAAAACCAAAAACAGGATTAAAAACTAGCACAACACCCCAGATCCCTGTTGTTTGGGAGTGGGTAAATAAAACCTGGCCTATAGATTATAGGGCAATGGATGGGAGTAGGATAAAGAAAACCCTATATATCCCTAGATGCTCCCTGCCTGTCAGCGGAGGTTGGCACCCTCTTGGACGCAATATGGCGCCCCCGCTCCTCGACGGCTAGCCCTATAAACCCTTCAAGTCCCTCAAATAATGCGGGTATACTATAGCCGATAATACCTCTCAATACCTCACAGCCAAGACCCACACAAGAGACTAAACACACTACAAAAACATACCAGGTGGTAATTCACCAATAGACAACTTTAAGAAGCCCGATCTGACCATACCAGGCCCTATAGGTGTATAGATGTCTAACTAGCCTGTATAATGGCTATTGCACCCTCCAGAGACCCTAACCGGTAGTGCCTGCCTGACAGCGGAGGTTGGCACCCTCTTGAACGCAAAATGGCGCCCCCGCTCCTCGGCGGCTGTCCCTACTGACCCTAACAAGATCCCTATAAAAAAGGAACGGGAATCCTAACAATAATAGTGTCTATGGGGCTAGACCAGTGCGCCCTACCAGACTACCCCTATTGCTAGGTCAGATCAAAAAGCAAAAGCCAAGGTAACACAAGCACACAATAGTCTAGATAGACAAACTTATTTGTGGCCCACTAAATTATTAACAGATATTAACACAACCAGGGTAGGTATAACCACTTCCACCCCCCCCCCCCCGAAGGAATTATTCAAAACACTTATAGCCACAACCTTAGCTTAAATATAAGGGTCTCATATTACCGATAGTAAGATGCAACTGGTATACATATATTCATATATTCAAAAAGAAGCCCCGATTATAAATATACAGCCGGTGAAATACCAAAGAAACAAATAAAAAAAGCCTGAAACACTTATCTGTGTTCAGGTCTCGCCTCTACGCGTTTCCCCCCCATGATATGGTTCCTCAGGAGGCATATGGGTAAATCGAAGTCCGTGTACCGAAGTCACATCAGAGATAAATGCTGTGCCTAATTGCAGGAATGTTGCCTATTTATCAACTTCAAGAAATGACATCTCCCTGAATCAGAACTGATTTTTTTTTCCAGTCTGCTCCATGACCATTGAGTATCTGTGCAGGCAGAAAGATCTACCACTTGATCATGACACTGGCAGTTATCTTTCCTGCGCTACACGTTTATCTCTAAAGTTGACTTTTTCTTCAATAAAAATCTGTAACTCAATAACAATTTCATAACTTTGTTTGGCTAATGGCAAGCCTGGACTCCAGCTCCTGTGAGATTACAACTCCCAACATGCCCTGACAATGGATGAATGCTGGGAGCTGTAGTTTCACTAACAGCTGGAGTTTTGAGCTTGCTGATTCGTGCCATAGTTTCTCACCTTTGAGGGTAGTCATTTAATTTGCTGCAGTAAGGAGTACATGGCTTAGGAATGGAGATCACTGGTCTAAACATTGTATTTTACCGAAATGTGCTCCTGCTCCCTATTTGCTTATCTTACCATTTATTTCAGGAAGACCATTGCAATTTACCTTACTTGCCTGTGACGTTAAAGGGAAAGAGGACAAATCGGGACCTGAAAACCTATTGGTGGAACCATGGACAGGAGATGGTGTGTTGTTGCTGTAGTTATTATTTTTTATTACTACATTTGTTTAAAAGCATGAACTATTTTAAAGTTTTTAAGATGAAACCTAGTTCCTATGATACACAAATATCTGTACTGTCAGTAATTACACTCTTTTGATATCCCATCATATGTTTTCAAAGAATTTTTACTTTATCATATTTGCAATTTTTACTTAATTCATTAGTTGGTATTTTATATATTACTTGTAACAATTACGGTATGTTAAAGGGAATTTGTCAGCAGGTTTTGCTAGCCCATATGAGTGCAGCATAATGTAGAGGCAGAGGCCCCAATTCTAGTGATGTCACTTGCTGTGCTGCTTTGTTATTTTGGTAAACTCTCTTTTCTCCTTCGCCACATTGGGGGACACAGGACCATGGGTGTTATGCTGCTGTCACTAGGAGGCTGACACTAAGCTGAGACAAAAAAAAGGTTAGCTCCTCCCCTGCAGTATACACCCTCATGCTGGCTTCCAGAGACCCAGTTCAAGCTTAGTGTCCGTAGGAGGCACACTGGATTTAATTCTTTCCCTTTTTTTATCGGACGAAGGGGCGACGGAACCTTTCAAGGCTCCGATCTCCCCGAACCAACAACAGGCGAGCACGGGAGTTCACCTCTCCGTACCCTCTCCTGCGACGTGGGATGCCACTGCCTGAGCTGATTTTTTTGGGGGGCGACGGGCCTTTTCTAGGGAACGATCTCCCCCCCCTCCTTACAGACGAGCACATGGAGTGTCCTCCACGTATCCTCTTCTGCAGCCAGGTCTTTTTTGCCAGACATCTGCCCTGCCCACCAGGTTTTCCCTCGGCTGCTCAGAGGCACTTTACTTTGTGGCGTCTGTGCAGCCCCCACTGCATCACCACTGAGAAAGCGGATGATGGAAGGAGGCGGACGGTTCCTCTCCACCCCCTTTTCAGGGGATGGTGGATGGAGGCTCCCCAACCCCTGCACCGTCCTAATCAAGAGAGGGGAATCCCCGGGCACAGCTCACCTGTCTCATGGTCCTGTGTGCAGCAAGTCTCTGCATTCCACCCTCTATTCGGGGGTAAGTGCCTCGGGGGGTGGGTGGGGTTGGCTTTCGGCTGCTCTGCGGTCCCGGAGGGCTCCTTCTCAGCAGCAGCACGTTTCTTCAGGGTCCCCCTAGCCTCCGGCGCGCCGGGCCGAAGCCGCAAATTTAGTCCCCGGCTTCGGCCTAGCACAGGCCGCATCCCGACAGGCTCCACCCACCTTTCGCGTCATTTTGCTGACACTGACCCCACTGCTGACACTGACCCCGGTGTATCTAGTCCCCCTGCGTGGGTCGCTTCACTATCTCAGTCCGTGGATTTTTTAGCCAATGCTATCAAATCCATTCAGAACCCGCCTGGGGAGCGGTGCAATCCTTTTCATGGGTTAAGAGATCCCTCCGTAACAGGGGAATCGTCGGCCAGCAGGGGCCGCTCTCTCCGGAAAGAGTCACGGTCATCCAGAAAACGGATCCACACTACCTCTCCTGAGCACTCACCACGCCAGTCAGCTTCTGGCAGCTCCACCTCTTGCTCACCCTCTTTAGGGGTTCGTAGCGTTCACGACTCTGAATATGAGTCTGATGCATCCTTAGACCCGGATGCTCCGGAGTTTAGATCTACAGTTGACTCCCTCATTGAGGCAGTCAATCACGCTCTCAAAGTGGACGATGACCCTAATTCTGCTCCGGACCACTCAGTCTCCTTTACTAGAGCCAAGCGTTCTCATAAGACGTTCGCCTCTCACCCAGATTTCCTGGATATAGACAGGCGACACATGGAGCGACCGGATAAGCGTTTCACGGGCAAAAAGGCCCTGGAATCGAAGTATCCTTTTTCCGCAGATCTCGTTAAAGACTGGACGGAATCCCCACTAGTAGATCCTCCGGTTTCGCTCCTAGCTTCCAGAACTCTTATCCGTTCCGGATGGCGCTTCAATTAAGAATCCCACAGAACGCCAGCTAGATTCCCTAGCTCGCTCAGTGTACGAAGCCTCAGGTTCTTCCCTATCTCCCTCCTTCGCCGCGGCTTGGGTGGCCAAGGCAATGGTTTCCTGGGCAGATGCCCTAGCAAAATCCGTTCAGGATCAGGATCTCCCGTCCGAGGTGGCGGACCTTGCCAAACAGATTGCCATGGCTGGTGATTACGTGATGTACGCATCTGTCGATGCAGCGGACTGTGCAGCAACGGCGGCTTCAAACGCCATCACCATCAGAAGAGCTATTTGGCTCAGAGAGTGGCGCGCAGATTCCTCCTCTAAAAAGTCTCTGATTTCCCTCCCTTTTCAGAGCGGGCGTCTTTTTGGAGAAAAGCTAGACCAGCTTATTTCCGACGCTACAGGGGGAAAGAGCAAGTTCCTCCCCCAACAGAGGCCCAAGGCTGCCTTCCAGCGCCAACAATATTTTCGCTTTCGGCCCTTTCGTAGCAGTCCAGCCTGGTCCAATCCTGCCGCCTCTTCCAGATTGGACCGATCCTCACGCTCAGACATAGAGGTTCGTCCTTCTTTCAGGCCGAATTAGTCCTGGCGAGGAAAGTCTAGGCCTGCCAGATTCCCTTCGCATTGACTCGGGAACTGTTCCAGTCGACACCTCCAAAGTAGGCGGACGTCTACTTCTTTTTCAGCAAGCCTGGCTCTCCGTCATCCACGACGAATGGGTCAGGGATCTGGTGTCGTCTGGCTACAAAATAGAGTTCTCTGCCTCCTCTCCAGCACGGTTTTTTCCCTCTCGTCTCCTGAGTTCGGGAGCTCAGTCTCGCGCCATTCATTCCCTCCGCCAGAGCGGGGTCATTGTTCCAGTTCTGGAACACGAGAGGTTCAGAGGTTTTTTTACTCAAACCTCTTCGTCGTGCCAAAAAAGGACGGGAAGGTGCGCCCCATTTTGGACCTGAAGCTCCTGAACAAGTGTGTAAAAGTACGTCACTTCAGGATGGAATCGCTTCGGTCGGTCATCATCTCGATGGAGAGAGGGGAATACCTGGCATCAATAGACATCAAAGATGCCTATCTTCATATCCCAATATTCCCGCCACATCAAAGGTTCCTCCACCTTGCCATCCTAGAGGACCATTTCCAATTCACGTCCTTACCCTTCGGTCTTGCCACGGCGCCCAGGGTATTCACGAAAGTCATGGCGGCCGTCATGGCCATTCTTCACTCTCGAGGAGTGGTCGTGTTGCCTTACATAGACAACCTCATAAAAGGTCCGTCTTATCAGGCCTGCGAGGCAAGCGTCCACATTACCTTGGATTCCCTTTCGCGCCTGGGCTGGTTGATCAACTTGGACAAGTCCTCTCCCGTTCCTGCCCGACGGATCTCCTTTCTGGGAATGATCCTGAACACCTCAAGGGGACTGGTCTTGCTTCCTCGGCCCAAGAGCTTCAGCATGAAGCTCAGACGCTCTGCCATCCTCGCCCACGACCCTTTCGGTTCGCCATGAAGATCCTGGGCAAAATGGTAGCCGCAATAGAAGCGGTCCCCTTCGCTCCACTCCTTCTCCGCCCCTTACAACAGGCTCTGCTGGACAACTGGGACAGGAGTCCCTTATCCCTCGATCGTCCATGCCCTTTGTCCCCGCGGATCAGACAATCCCTTATATGGTGGACCCTGGGTCCATCTCTCCTCCAGGGGAAGTCTTTTCTCCCGATCCGCTGGCTAGAGGTAACTACTGACGCCAGACTCCTCGGCTGGGGAGCGGTGTTTCTACACCACTCTGCCCAGGGGCGTTGGACAATTCGGGAGTCGAGGCTCCCTATAAACATCCTGGAGATTCGTGCGATCAGACTCGCCCTGAGACGTTTTCACTCCATGCTTTCACTCCATTGGTCACCCAGTCCGAGTCCAATTGGACAATGTCACAGCGGTGGCATATATAAACCATCAAGGGGGTACCCTCAGCAGGGCGGCGATGCAGGAAGTCTCCCACATTCTTCGTTGGGCCGAAGCCAACCACTCCACCATTTCCGCGGTGCACATTCCGGGCATCGAAAACTGGGCGGCGGACTTTCTGAGCTGTCAGGGCCTTGCCTCGGGGGAGTGGGAACTCCATCCAGAGGTGTTTCGGCAAATCTGCCTTCGCTGGGGGACCCCGGACGTGGATCTGATGGCGTCCAGATTGAACGCCAAGGTTCACAATTTCATTGCACGTTTTCGGGATCCCCAGGCTATCGGAGTGGACGCGCTGATATCCCCATGGCATCAGTTCCAACTCCCGTACGTGTTTCCTCCGCTTCCCTTACTGCCGAAGGTGATCCGGAAAATCAAGACGGAGGGGGTTCCGGTCATTCTGGTCGCTCCGGATTGGCCACGTCGCGCTTGGTAGGCGGAGCTCGTTCAGCTCGTAGCCGACGTTCCTTGGCGGTTACCAGACCGCCCAGATCTGCTTCGCCAAGGGCCGATCTGCCACCAGAGCTCAGGGGCCCTACGTTTAATGGCGTGGCTGTTGAAACCTGGATTCTAACTCGAGCTGGTTTCTCTCAGCAGGTTATTCCCACCATGAGAAGTGCTTGCAAGGCGTCTTCCGCTTCCATTTATCACCGCACCTGGAAAACCTTCTTCTCGTGGTGCAGGCTTCGAGGTCGCCCTCCGCTCGTTTTCTAAATCCCTTGCATTTTGGATTTCCTTCAGTCCGGCTTGGATTCCGGCTTGGCACTGAGTTCCCTCAAGGGTCAGATCTCAGCGTTATCCATGTTATTCCAACGTAGGATCGCTGCCAACCTTCAAGTCTAGACTTTCATTCAGGGGTCTCCCATGTGGTACCCCCCTACAGAATGCCGTTAGAGACCTGGGATCTCAACTTGGTTCTGGGGGTTCTTCAGGAATCTCCATTTGAGCCTCTTCAGGACATTCCGCTTACTGTCCTCTCCTGGAAGGTTGCCTTCCTTGTAGCTGTGACGTCTATCAGACGGGTCTCAGAATTGTCCGCTTTATCCTGCCGGGCTCCTTTTCTTGCCTTCCACCAGGACAAGGTAGTCCTACGCCCATCTCCGGCCTTTCTCCCTAAGGTGGTCTCATCTTTTCACCTTAACGAGGACATCATTCTTCCCTCTTTTTGCCCGCAGCCAAAACACAGGGTCGAAAAAGCCCTTCATACCCTGGACGTGGTACGGGCCCTTAGGAGGTACATTTCCAGAACGGCTCATTTCAGAAAATCGGAATCCCTTTTCGTTCTCCCAGAGGGTCACAGAAAGGGTTTGGTTGCGTCTAAAGCCACGATAGCCAGATGGATTCGATATGCTATCCAGGAATCTTATCGGGGTCAGGGGCAGACCTATCCCGGCGGGGATTAGAGCACACTCCACTCGGTCGATGGGTGCTTCCTGGGCCATCCGGCACCAGGCAATGGCGGAGCAGGTTTGCAAGGCCGCAACGTAGTCCAGCCGGCATACTTTCACAAAGCACTACAATGTCCACACTCATTCCTCTGCGGACGCGGCCCTTGGCAGACGTATTCTGCAAGCGGCCGTCGTGCATTTGTAGTCAGATGGTACACGGAGTTATTTGGTTGTATTGTTCCCCTCCCAGGGACTGCTTTGGGACGTCCCATGGTCCTGTGTCCCCCAATGTGGCAAAGGAGAAATAGGGATTTTTGTGTACTCACCGTAAAATCCATTTCTCCGAGCCACTCATTGGGGGACACAGCACCCACCCTGTTAGCCTGTTCGGCTCTTTACCTTTTTCGTTTTTTGACTTTCTTTGACATGTTATTCTCTAATGTTACATGATATATTGTTATTATTCTCCTACTGCTTTTGCACTAAACTGGGTCTCTGGAAGCCAGCATGAGGGTGTATACTGCAGGGGTTGGGTTCCTACACTTGGCACCCCTCTCTTAAATACTAGAGTGCTCTCCAGTAGCCTGTTACACATTGGAGAGATCTGTGTGGTGCAGCTCTGTTCAATGTCTACATCCGGTTACCCCCGGAGATGCTAGCAGCTGATCTATGGAGATATGGTGTGGGATTCCCACTGATCTGATAGTGGTTAGTGCTACTAAAGCTAGGTCACCATTATGGTATGCACTTATGGTATGCACTGAAACCCATTTAATGTCCACACACTTCTAATGTGTTTTTTGTTTCTTAAGGATTCCTTACAGAGACGGGAAAAACAAGAGCTAGTATTATTCTATCTTCTGCACCCGAATCAGCCTTTGAGGTTACACAGATGAGAATTAGGGTAAGTTTTTGTTATTGAAAAAATCTAATCGTTTACATTTTTAGGACATTTTGAAATTAAGTTTTCAACGGAAATAAGTGTACTTTTTTCCCCGGGATTCTTAAAAGGAATCGGTCGCCAGGTTTTGGCTACCCCATCTGAGAGCAGCATGATGTAAGGGCAGAGACTCTGATTCCTGTGATGTCAGTTACTTGGCTGCTTTATAAAATCCCTATCCTATCTGCTGCAGATCTACCAGATCTCTGAATGTTGAGCTCTTTATAGCCCTGTCCACACCATTACTTCGGCAACTTTATGCCCATGTACTCTATCAGTGGTGGGGGTGGATCTGGGCCAAGTTTCTGAATATGGGCAATAGAAACCTGCAGTTCCAGCAAAGGTAATCGGTTTTTGACAACTATGAGAGACAATTACCTTTCACAACTGGTTCAGGACCCAACAAGAAGGGGGGCACTGCTAGACCTAATATTAACCAACAGGCCAGACCGCATATCAAATATAAGGGTTGGGGGTCACTTGGGGAATAGTGATCACAAAATAATAAGTTTTCATGTGTCCTTTAATAAGATGTGTAGTAGAGGGGTTACAAGGACACTAAACTTCAGGAGGGCAAATTTCCAACGGATAAGAGAGGATCTTGGTGCAATTAACTGGGACGATATCCTGAGACATAAAAATACACAAAGAAAATGGGAGACATTTATTAGCATCCTGGATAGGACCTGTGCACAGTATACCGTATGGGAATAAACATACTAGAAATAGGAGGAAACCAATATGGCTAAATAGAGCTTTAAGGGGCGCAATAAGTGACAAAAAGAAAGCATTTAGAGAATTAAAGGAAGTAGGTAGCGATGAGGCATTAAATAAATACAGAAAATTAAATAAATTCTGTAAAAAGCAAATCAAGGCAGCAAAAATTGAGACAGAGAGACTCATTGCCAGAGAGAGTAAAAATAATCCCAAAATATTCTTTAACTACGTAAATAGTAAGAAACTAAAAAATAATAGTGTTGGCCCGCTTAAAAATAGTCTGGGTGAAATGGTGGATAAGGATGAGGAAAAAGCCAATATGCTAAATGACTTTTTTTCATCAATATTTCCATGGCAGACGATATGATCAGTGATAACAAAAATTCCCCATTAAATTTCACCTGCTTAACCCAGCAGGAAGTATGGCGGTGTCTAAACATCACTAAAATTGACAAATCTCCGTGCCCGGATGGGATACACCCCCGAGTACTGCAGGAATTAAGCACAGTCATTGATAGACCATTATTTTTAGGGTATATGCACATGTTCAGGATTTTTCGCTTTTTTTTCCTCGCTATAAAAACACAATAAAAAAGCATAAAAAACGCATACATAAGCATCCTATCATTTAGAATGCATTCCCCAATTTTTGTGCACATGATGCGTTTTTCTCCGCGAAATAACGCATCGCGGTAAAAAAAAGCAGCATGTTCATTAATTTTGCGGATTTTCCGTGTTTTTCCCGCTATTTTATGCATTGGGAAAGCTCCGGGGGAAAAAAAGGCATAAAAAACGCACAAAAAACGCTGCGGATTTCTGGCACAAATGTCCGGTTTTCGTCAGGAAATTTCTGCAAGAAATCCTGAACGTGTGCACATACCCTGAATCTTTAAAGACTCCATAATAACAGGGTCTGTACCACAGGACTGGCATATAGCAAATGTGGTGCCAATATTCAAAAAGGGGACAAAAACTGAACTCTGAAGACGGAAATTTTAGGCCAGTAAGCTTAACCTCTACTGTGGGTAAAATCCTGGAGGGCATTCTAAGGGATGCTATACTGGAGTATCTGAAGAGGAATAACCTCATGACCCAGTGTCCGCACGGGCTTACTAGGGACCGTTCATGTCAGACTAATCTCATCAATTTCTATGAAGAGGTAAGTTACGGACTGGACCAAGGGAACCCAGTGGACGTAGTGTATATGGACTTTTCAAAAGCTTTTTATACGGTGCCACACAAAAGGTTGATACATAAAATGAGAATATTGGGGATAGGGGAAAATGTGTAAGTGGGTTAAGAGCTGGCTCAGGGTTAGGAAACAAAGGGTGGTTATTAATGGAGCACACTCTGACTGGGTTGCGGTTAGCAGTGGGGGTACCACAGGGGTCAGTATTGGGCCCTCTTCTTTTTATCATATTTATTAATGACCTTGTAGGGGGCATTCAGAGCAGAATTTCAATATTTGCAGATGACACATACCTCTGCAGGGTAATCAATACAGAGGAGGACAATTTTTTATTACAGGATGATTTATGTAAACTAGAAGCTTGGGCTGATAAATGGCAAATGAGCTTTAATGGGGATAAATGTAAGGTCATGCACTTGGGTAGAAGTAATAAGATGTATAATTATGTGCTTAATTCTAAAACTCTGGGCAAAACCGTCAATGAAAAAGACCTGGGTGTATGGGTGGATGACAAACTCACATTTAGTGGCCAGTGTCAGGCAGCTCCTACAAAGGCAAATAAAATAATGGGATGCATTAAAAGAGGCATAGATGCTCATGAGGAGAACATAATTTTACCTCTATACAAGTCACTGGTTCGACCACACTTAGAATACTGTGTACAGTTCTGGTCTCTGCTGTATTAGAAAGACATAGCTGAACTGGAGCGGGTGCAGAGAAGAGCGACCAAGGTTATTAGAGGACTGGGGGGTCTGCAATACCAAGATAGGTTATTACACTTGGGGCTATTTAGTTTGGAAAAATGAAGATTAAGGGGTGATCTTATTTTAATGTATAAATATATGAGGGGACAGTACAAAGACCTTTCTGATCTTTTTAATCATAGACCTGAGACAGGGACAAGGGGGCATCCTCTACGTCTGGAGGAAAGAAGGCTTAAGAATAATAACAGACGCGGATTCTTTACTGTACGAGCAGTGAGACTATGGAACTCTCTGCCGTATGATGTTGTAATGAGTGATTCGTTACTTAAATTTAAGAGGGGACTGGATACCTTTCTGGAAAAGTATAATGTTACAGGGTATATACACTAGATTCCTTGAAAGGGCGTTGATCCAGGGAACTAGTCTGATTGCTGTATGTGGAGTCGGGAAGGAATTTATTTTCCCCCAATGTGGAGCTTACTCTTTGCCACATGGTTTATTTTTTTGCCTTCCTCTGGATCAACATGTTAGGGCATTTTAAGTTAGGCTATGGGTTGAACTAGATGGACTTCGTCTTCCTTCAACCTTAATAACTATGTTACGTAGAAACAGGTTTACTAGTCGTCTAGTGATGCATTCTAACTTTTAATACATCTGTAACTGTTCATTCATCTGTGAATCTCGTAAGTGTTTTACCTGTGTGTTTTTTTTCTGGTATAACACATTCATTGTAATCTACGGAGCTGTTTACAGATCTGTGTTTTTCTTTGGACTTGGGTTTGAAAAAAAAAATCAAAACATGTGCCTTTTTGAGTCACAGATCAAAATTAGCCATTCAAATCTGAGCCCTCGAAATTCATCGGGGGTTGGAGAAGTATACAGTTACTGCGGCATTTGTAGTATGTCTGTTTTCATGCGCTCTTTATTAAAGTCTGCATTATACTCGCCAGCCATTGTGTGGTGGCTGTGCCAACATTTGCTCACGGCGTGCAGCTATGTCTTTGTAGATCTAATATCAGATCGGACAGATAAGTATCCCTGAACGTTACACATTTGTTTTAGTTACTGAGGTCATGCAAGCCTTCTTCCTAAGCAAACAGTTTGTTTTGTTTTTTTGACAAGCGATATGTCTAGACCATGTGTGATATTAAATAATCATCTGTGTTCACCTTATGATTCCCTCTACAAAATCCTAATACTCGTCCTGATATTCAGGTCAGGAGAGACGTTAGTGGGGTTAAATGACTGACCCTACACATTTCTTTATGCTCAGATTTGTTACATAAGTTTTGACACATTTTAGAGAGAATCTGTCAAGCTATTAACCTGCAGATATGGGGATAATCTGCAGGTTTATTCCATTATTAACCTGTCTGGCGCCCGCACTTAGCAGAGCGCTGCGGGTAGAAAACGAACTTATTTTCCCCAGCAGTGTTCCGGTTCCAGAGACTGGATAGACATCTGTCTAAGATGGTTTAGTGAATCCTGCATTGACCAGCAGGGTTGGGGACGATGACCCTTGAAGTCCCTTTCAATTATAACATTCAATGATTCAGTCACAGGGGTGGCACCGGCACGGGTTCAGTCACCGTTCTGATGATACAGAATGGCAACTGTAACCGCACTCTGGCACCCTTACGCTGCCAGGGGAAATAAGGTTCATTTTATCCCCACTGCTTTCAGCTCCGTGCATGCGCCGGGCAGGTTTGTAATGCTATTAACCTGCAGATTAGTCCCATATCTGCAGGTTGATAGCATTTTTTTTCTGTGGACAGGTTCACTTTAACGCTGTTTTCTGTGTGCCCATGGTTTATTTAGCTTGGCAAGAAAGGTTGTTTTTCTTTGGAAGGCTTAATGAAACCTATCTAAATATTGTGCTTCCATTTTAAGGCTAGTTTACAACTCGAGAAAATACCTAGTTGAATATGACATCTGAATGTCCTAGCATATGTCATATATATATATGAGTACCCGAGCCTGGAGGTGCCCGCTCATACCCTCCTGTTAGTAACTGAAGTATTGGATGCAGGTTATTCACCAAGGTGTGTGATACCCTCTTTTAAATCGAAACAAATCCTCTTGTTTTTCAAGAACCAATTGGTGCAGAAATCTTGGCTCTCCATTAATTAATCATTATATCTGATACAGTATTTTTCTCATTGGAGGCTTAGATGTAGTTTAGAGTGTTCCTATCATTACTGTATGTGAAGGTATCATCACCGACCTACCGAGGAGCTGCTCCTGTGTTCATACATGGCGCCTACCTGTGCACCCTCAGCTGCAGGATACATAAGGGAAGAATATTGTCACCTTAAGCATATTTTATGTTGGTGTCACCTTCTATGTTTACTGCCAGGTTCGGAGAGGTGCCATTGGTGCCAAATGTGGCTTCATATTTGCTTACAACGCTCCAGAAAAATTCCACGCAGAAGAACATTTCAAAAGATTTGAAAAATTTGATACTTGGAAATTTTCAGACTTCAGAAGTTTTGTGAAACAGAGGTAATTTCTTTGTAGCGTGCCCTTTTCATTTTGTGCGGAATAATTTGGAAATATATTAAGGCTTTTAGATACCATCTCTAGTTTAAAAGTGTGACACCACTTCTTCCTGTCCGATTCCCTTAACTGTCTCCAACCATTAGTATTTTGGTATGCATGTGGATTTCTCTATTTTTATTTCTTACTAAAGTTAAATTTAATCCTGCAGCATTTCCTATGCCAATCAGGACGGGTCTGTCAGTGTGACTATTCCTCCACAATAACACTGCTTGGGATTTTCCGCGCACACCTCTCTGGGTGTGATTGCCGTCCAGTCTTTTGGTAGGACCCTTAAGCAGGCTGTCAAACCCAAGGATTAGAAGTTCCAAGTTAGGATTAGTCTGCGGAAAGTGATACCATAGCAGACTAGTCCTGAAGTATCTACTTAAAGGGAAGGTGCCGCAATTTTGTTTTTGTATTAAAAATAATTGTTTACATAAACAATTATTTTTAATACAAAATTATTTTTTTTAACTTTAATATCTTTTTTATTACTAATTATTTTTGCAGCCACTGGGCGCCGCCATTTTGCTGTGCAGCAGTGTAAGAGTCCCAGCACGACACTTACACTGTGCAAATTACGGCTGCCCTGGACATAGGAGGCTGCGGTCGGGAGGCGACCCCATAGCTACAATTATAAGCTCAGCTTCTCTCTGTTCTGATGTGGCCACGCCCCCTGGGCGGTCTCCACATCACAGCAGAGGCAGGAGATCGGCGTCATCTTGCTTCAGCCTACAGTGGAGTGTATCTGTGAGCTCCACTGTGACTGAGAGCTGCGCTGTTAGAGGGGCAGCTCCATCTGTCTCCCCTCACACTCAGCGGCGTTCCCTGTCCTCTGGTGTGTGGCTGTAATCCCTTGAGAGGGTGAGGGAGTGCTGCCGTCTGATGTCCTCCATCAGGAGCTGCAGAGAGGTAACAGAGGGGGATGGGACACTCTGTGCTGCTGGACCTCACTGTAGCTCCTCACAGGACATCAGACCCTGCATCTATCACTACACTGTGCTGAGCCAAGTATCTAATCCTCTCCTGTGTGATACTGTCTGCTGGCCCCTGTATCTAATCCTCTCCTGTGTGATACTGTCTGCTGAGAAGTGTATCTAATCCTATCCTGTGTGATACTGTCTGCTGAGCCATGTATCTAATCCTCTCCTGTGTGATACTGTCTGCTGAGCCATGCATCTAATCCTCTCCTGTGTGATATTATACTGAGCCGTGTATCTAATCCTATACTGTGTGATATTATGCTGAGCCGTGTATCTAATCCTCTCCTGTGTGATACTGTCTGCTGAGCCGTGTATCTAATCATCTCCTGTGTGATACTGTCTGCTGAGCCGTGTATCTAATCCTCTCCTGTGATATTATGCTGAGCCGTGTATCTAATCCTCTCCTGTGATATTATGCTGAGCCGTGTATCTAATCCTATCCTGTGTGATATTATGCTGAGCCATGCATCTAATCCTCTCCTCTGTGATACTATGCTGAGCCATGCATCTAATCCTCTCCTGTGTGATACTATGCTGAGCCATGCATCTAATCCTATACTGTGTGATATTATGCTGAGCCGTGTATCTAATCTTCTGTGTGATACTGTCTGCTGAGCCGTGTATCTAATCCTCTCCTGTGTGATACTGTCTGCTGAGCCGTGTATCTAATCCTCTCCTGTGTGATATTATGCTGAGCCATGTATCTAATCCTCTCCTGTGTAATACTGTCTGCTGAGCCGTGTATCTAATCCTCTCCTGTGTAATACTGTCTGCTGAGCCGTGTATCTAATCCTATACTGTGTGATATTATGCTGAGCCGTGTATCTAATCCTCTCCTGTGTGATACTGTCTGCTGAGCCGTGTATCTAATCCTATCCTATGTGATACTGTCTGCTGAGCTGTGTATCTAATCCTATACTGTGTGATATGCTGAGCCGTGTATCTAATCCTCTCCTGTGTGATACTGTCTGGTGAACCGTGTATCTAATCCTCTCCTATGCACTCCTCTCCCCCCTGCATATCTTTCCCCATTGCACACACAACTCAATGTGTGCGATAACAGGAGCTGCGGGCGTCATGCTGTATTATGGCATTACGTGAGATCTATATGACGGTATTATGTGATCTGTATGGTGGTATTATGCTTGATCAGTATTGTGAGAATTATATGGCGGTATTGTGAAAACACTGGCAGTATTATGTGTGATCTATATGGCAGTATGTGAACACTGGTGGTATGTGTGATCTATATGGCGGTATGTGAGAACACTGGTGGTATTGTGTGATCTATATGGCGGTATTATGTGAGAACACTGGCAGTATTATGTGTGATCTATATGGCGGTATGTGAGAACACTGGTGGTATTGTGTGATCTATATGGCGGTATTATGTGAGAACACTGGCAGTATTATGTGTGATCTATATGGCGGTATTATGTGAGAACACTGGCAGTATTATGTGTGATCTATATGGCGGTATGTGAGAACACTGGTGGTATTGTGTGATCTATATGGCGGTATTATGTGAGAACACTATGGCAGTATTATGTGTGATCTATATGGCGGTATTATGTGAGAACACTATGGCAGTATTATCTTCAGAAAGCGGACCCATTCTATGGTGGTTCTGGCTGAGCACCTGCACGCGGATCTGGGGTAATAGAGGGGGCAGCATGACCTCCAGTTAGGTGTAGTCAGGGGAAGGCTGGTGAGGTAGCTGAAGAGATGGGTCTCATTTTTATCGTTACTATATGGCTACATTTCCTTCCCAGCGTCACCCCGGACTTCGCCTGTCACCTCGCTTTCACACATCGCCAGGACAGGATGGAGAAGACAGGATCTGAGGAGGGGAATGGGGTCTGCATGCAAAGTCTGGATCAGAACAGTCCATCAATCCGCAGAAATGTTTCCTGGATTTCTGTGGAGCAGACGGTCCATCCATGTGTATAAAAGACAGCGCTCTATGTACAATCCCTGGCTGCTCCACGCACCGAACAGGGGGCCCCTATAGACCAGCACACTGCTCTCCTGAAATACTCTGTGCTGCTGTCACCCTGCTTCCTCCACCACATATCTCCCAGAATCCTTGCTGCCTGCCATCCTCGGTGACTGTCTACTTGTCAGTATAAGGCTGCTTTCACACTAGCGTCGGTACGGGCCGATGTACCGACGCATGCTTTGAAAGAAATGTCCGACATGGGCAGCAGAAGCAGTCTTACGACGCTTCCGCTGCCCCATTGTAAGGTCTGGGGAGGGTGGGGCGGAGTTTCTGCCGTGCATGCGCGGTCAAAAATGGTGGACTCGACGCACAAACGTTACATGTAACTTTTTTTGTGGCGGCGGTCCACCAAAACATGATGCAACCGTCGCACGACAGTTGCGACGTGTGGCAATACGTCGATAATGTTAGTCTATGGGGAAAAAACGCATCCTGCAGACAACTTTGCAGGATGTGTTTTTTCTCCTGAACGACGCATTGCAACGTACAGCCAACAACGCTAGTGTGAAAGTAGCCTAAGGCTGCCGTCCACTATCAGTATTTGGTCAGTATTTTACCTCAGTATTTGTAGCTAAAACCAGGAGTGGGTGATAAATACAGAAGTGGAACAGATGTTTCTATTATACTTTTCCTCTAATTGTTCCACTCCTGGTTTTGGCTTACAAATACTGAGGTAAAATACTGACCAAATACTGCTAGTGTGACGGCAGCCATACTCTGCAGTCACCAACAAAATGGCTGCTCACTGGGTTCCTGAATATCATCCTCTCTTATCCCTTAGCAAACACCCAGGAGGGGAGGAGAGGAGACATCACACACGTCAGCTGACTCCGCCCATAATTACTGCAGTGCAGTAATGTGAGCTAGTTGTACACTAGGTTTTTCTGAAATTTCAGCAGCTGCTCCCCCTAGTGTTTAAAAGTGGAAATTCCAAAACTTTTCAAATTATTTTTCATATTTTACTAAATTATAAACAAATGATAATATTTTTTAAGAAAATGTAATCATTAATTCTTTACATTTTTACAATTTCTGAAAAAAAATTTTTTTTGATGGCACCTTCCCTTTAAGTGATGCTGCGGGATTAAACGTAACTCCTTAAACACTGACGCATTAGAATGTACACAAAACACATTAATGAAGTCCAGAAAAATCAATGCATTCAGCTATATTAGCGGCTGGGGAAAGACATAGGATCAGACAGGTTCCTGTTAAATTTTGATACCTGAAATACTTTGTTGAGTGTGTTCCCTGACTACACTTGATTCTTCCACAAACCCTCTTGCTCCAGCAAACAAGTCTCTGCAAAACATAGAGCATATTTATTTTAGTTTATTACATTTACATATTATTGAATAACTTTTTTTTTTTCCTTCCACTTGTTATGCTGTTTTTATAGTTAAATCAGAATTTACATTTAGTTCAGTGGTTCTTCCACTATTACTGAGAAATGAGTTTGAATTGATATTCAAATGAGGCAGAATAGCTTTGTAGCTCTGAAGCCTCTGTCACTCCAGCTCTATACCTCGCCCAGTACCACCTTCAGCTATTGTCTGACAGCTTTTTTTTTTTTGTATTAAGTGAAATAGCATAGAGGCTATCAGTTAAGCTGTAGGAAGCAGCACTGCTTGGGGAATAGAGCTTGGAGTGACAGAGTCTTCCGATCTACTATAGCCATTGGCATGTCCATTGAAACTGATTTTTCAGTATCTGAGCAGTGGACGGACCATGTAAGGTATTGCTGGAAAGATCTACATGATATCTATCTATCTATCTATCTATCTATCTATCTATCTATCTATCTATCTATCTATATATATATATCGTCTATCTCCGGAGTTTAAATCATGCTGATGAATTACACATGTGACTTTATGCCTCTCTACTATGTATTGGTGTAATTGTGCAGAATTTTTTTTATTCACAGGAATAGTAAGCCGGTCACGGACTTTGAGGACAGTGATCCTATTGCCTGGTTTGAACTTGAAGAAGAATGGGATGAAGTGGACATCAGAATGCAGCAATGTAAAATTGCAAAGGTGAATGGGAATATGTCTGACCATGGTTTGGAATTCCGATAATCATATATTTATTTAATCTCTTTACATTGCTACATATGACTATATAGATTTATATTCTTTTAACATAAGTTGAGTGTGATATAAAGATCATTGTTGTGGTTGTAAAGCGCTCGGGTCTGAGCAGGATGCCTTCTTAACACCCACTGTTTTCATGAGTTTTATTTAAAGTTCTGATAAATATATCAATAAAGCTTAATAAGTTAGAGTTTTATGGTGTATTACATTTCTTCTAATATGTTTCATTTCCACCTCCTTTCTAGTACTGGATGGTAAAATTCCTGTGCACTCGAGAAGATACAGGAGAGCGTCTAGGTGTTCAGGGCATTGGCGCTTTTGGTTACCGCAGGCCACTGGAAGCTAAAATTGATATAAATGTGAAATGTCTCCAATGTAAAGATTTAGCAGCTGACGTTGTATGTGGAATGACTCTGATTCTTAAGACGTTGATGTTTGTGCAGCAGCTGGCACATGATATGGTGAGTTATAGCAGCCGATACTTTTCTGTGCTATCGTTTTAATTTTGAAATATTATGACTGTTTTGTTCTTAGTTGTGATGACATTTTCCTGTTAAGGGTGTTGTCCACCCCTGAATAACTCCTGCTTAATCACTTAAAGGCAACATTAAAAATAATAAAACCAATCTCTACCATTCCTCCTATGTCAATGGTGCTATTCGCAGAGGGTCATTTGAGATGGTTGTTACATGACTGCTGCCGCAAACCAGCTACAGCTGATCGGCTGCAGACTTTACTATTTCATCGGAGCGAGGGTCTGTTGGAATATTGATTTATTGCAGCCAATCAATGGCTGCTCATTGACTGCAGCGGTCATGTGACATTATAATATCACATGATCCACTGGGAATAGCCACTCTGCAGGAGAGAAGTACGGACTGGTTTTATTTTCCATGTGGTTCTGAAGTGATTTAAAGGGTTTGTGCCACCATAAACAATACATTTAACTAAGCAGAAAACATGGAAATAAATGGTTTTGTAATTTACAGTTATTAAATATTATGCTCGTGTTTGCGTGGGTTTCCTCCGGGTTCTCCGGTTTCCTCCCACATTCTAAAGACATACTGATAGGGAATTTAGATTGTGAGCCCCATCGGGGACAGTGATGATGTGTGCAAAATGTAAAGCGCTGCGGAATATGTTAGCGCTATATAAAAATAAAGATTATTATTATTATGCTCTGTTCAAAAGACAACAACCTTTCATCTTCTGAAGTATGCCCCCTGGCGTTATTCTGTCTGCAGGCTTGATTTGTCCTCCTGGTGGTTGATTTGCTGGTCATAAACTGTGACCCAGTGGCTTAAATAAATTGTCAGTATGACCCCAATGACATCAATATCAGATGAATTGATGCTGTGGCCAGTCCGTTCTCCCAAGTGCACATAATAAAACCACACACAATATGTGTCAGTCAGAAAGGTAAACCTATGAATTCTACCGATATAACCATATGCTTACCCGTCCAATCGGGATACTTGACTGATGGGATACATCGGTAAACGTCCAGTCAATCTGTTTGGCGCCATCAACGGACCAGTAAGAATCTCCTTCCGGATCAGGTTCTGAGAAACGGGAGATAAAAGGACCTTTCGGCCATGTGTCTGTCGCCTCACGCTTGCGCCGATTACCTTGCAAGACTGACAAGGACCTTCCGGTCATGTGACCGTCACGTCACTACTAAGTTTATGGACCTTGACGTCATTATGCGTTTACCCACTGTTCTATAATGTATTGGAGTATAAAGGACCTTGCGGTCATGTGATGTAACATCATCATGAGTCTCAGTAAATTTTATGTCACATGACCTTTCTCAATAGCTGTGCATCTCGGCACTCCAGCACCATCTCATGCTCATACTTAGTATTAATATCACAGCTATGTCTATAATATCTAAACAACATTACTGCATAAATATTTAAATTATCTCTATAGAATGCATATGGGTTACTTACTCCTGAATAATACGGTTCCATCACCTTATTCAGGTTTAACAATAAAGGTATTTTTGAGCTGTTTTCCTTTTAGAATGCTGGCTCACCACAGACTTTCTTTGTTATATCCAGATTTTATTCGGTATCGTTTTTATTTTGCTTTCATTTATTATTTATTCCACTTCTTTCAATTACCTGAGGTACCAATAATGCTCTTGATATAATATAAACTCAATATTAATTATTGACAAGAGGCAGGAATCTTAAAATTATTAAATGGGGGTTCTCCACTAATGGTAAGACACTTATTTGAAACAAAAAAAGTATAGGTAAATTACTCATTGAGGCCTATTGGTTACTTGGCATGATTTTAAACAAACACCGTATAGGTAAAGCCGTCATTGAGGCCTATAGCACTTCTTGACTGAAAACAATATATCCATCTAGACCAGAGGTCTCAAACTGCATTCCTCAAGGGCCACAAACAGGTCATGTTTTCCGGATTTCCTTGTGTTGCACAGGTGATAATTTCATCACCTGCACAGATAATGATTCCAGCACCTTGTGCAATGCAAAGGAAATCTTGAAAACATGCATGGTTTGTGGCCCTCGAGGAATGCAGTTTGAGACCCCTGATCTAGACTCCTCTTAGGAAAATATAGACAAGCTGTTACTCCAATCGCCACGACAGCACCCTACGAGAGAGGGGATCCGCCCACCATCAGGACATGAACCTACAGATTAAAAAGGGGCGGTCCCCCTCGCCTCCTCAGTTTTGGGTTCCTGTCCTAGATGGCAACAGACAGGTTGAACTTACCCAGGTCCAGCAGAGTCTGGGGCGCTGGAAGCAGCGTCGGGGGTGTTCTGCATGCAGACCCCTCCACGGCTGGAGGCATGGATGTCGCGTCCCAGGGTCCGGGGAAGGCCGCCCTGGGTCGCCCGAGCGCAGCGCTGGTGGAGGTCCCGGTGTTTCATCCAGGAGTAGCGGAAGGCAAAGCGCCCGTGACCTGGAAGTTGATTCAGGTACTTCCGGGGGAGAGGGGGAGGAGGCGTGGTCTAGCCTTCTTAGGACGACGCCAGTGCTGTGGAAGGCGTGCAGCAAAATGTCCTCTATGGGGGATACAGAGCACCTACAGGTGTCAGAGGTGCTCAAGCAGCACAGAAAAGGCAGTGGTAGCAGCCGCTCTAGAAACGGCAGCGGAGTGGTATGGGGCGGCAGCACTTGAGTGCCCCAGCGTTACGCAGCATTTCTCCTCCTCTGGAACCGGTACTCCTCTAGACAGCTTTCTGTGGCGAGTGTTTGATGTGCACCTACTAGCTGAATTTCCCCTCTTTTTGTGCTTTGTTTTAGGTTAAAAAAACAAAACAAAAATAAGCACTTTTGCAGGACAGCTATATAAAAAAGCTTTGTCAGGCCTGTATATGCCAGACCCTAGAAGAAGAGGCTCCCCTCCGTACATCTGATCTAAGAGCTGTTATCAGGGAAGAGATTAAGAGTTCCCTTAAAAGCAGACGTCATGGAAAAGCTAGTATGGGGTTAAGTTCAGTATCTAGCCCATCTATAGCAGAGCAGCAGGATGAACTTCAGAATCCTCAGCGCTATCTTCCTCGGACGAGGAAGGTAGACCATGTTTCCCTGTAGAAAATATGGAGATTCTAGTTAGAGGTTCGCACCACCATGGGGGTTGCAGATAATAAAGAACCCAAATCAGCCCAAGACATCATGTTTGCGGGTCTGTGTCAGAAAAATCGCAAGTCCTTTCCAGTTATTGATACTGTTAAAGATATTGTTAAACGTGAATTGGACCAACAGGATAAGGGTTTCTTGCCATCATCTGCAAAGAGGAGATACCCTTTTGATGATGAGGTATTAGCTGAGTGGGTAAAAATCCCTAAGGTGGACTCGGCTGTTGCTTCCACATCAAAATCAGCCACTCATCCCCTGGAGGATATAGACCTTCTTAAAGATCCATCCGACAGGAAAGCGGGTATGTTCTTGAAGAAGATTTGGGAGTCGACGTCCAGAGCCTTAAAACCGGCAATTGCTAGCACCTGCACTGCCAGATCTGTTGGGGTTTGGGTGGGTCAGCTGGAGGAGCAGCTAAAGGCCAAAATTCCAAGAGACAAAGTACTTTGATTCTCTATCTCAAATCCGTGAAGGAGTAGCATATCTGGTGGACGTGTCAGTAGACTCTTTAAAACTGGCAGTCAGATCAGCCGGCCTCTTAAACGCTGCCCGACGTGCACTCTGGCTTAAAAGCTGGAAGGGTGATGCTCAAGCTATAGCAAAGTTATGTGCAATTCCATGCAGGGGTGAGTACTTATTTGGCCCAGTGCTGGACAATATCCTTGCAAAGGCAGAAGATAGAAAGGATTTTTTAAATTATTTAATCCTACTTTCAGAAATGCCTTCAGAAGACGGATGCCTTTCCGGAAAGACCAGGATTGGGAACCGGCAGAGCCAAAGAAGAAAGGTGCATCCTACAGTGGCGCATCCCCTGTGGGGGGTAGATTGAATTATTTTTTTTGACCAATGGGCCAACATAACATCCAATACTTGGATCTTGGGGAGAATTGCTTCCGGGCTAAAATTGGAATTTCGGAGTGTACTTCCAAATTTCTTTTTATCAACAACTTTAAATTCTCCAGATCAACAGCAGGCCCTAGAAATAGATTCAGCAGTTGAGGGGAAAAAAAGTTATTGTAGAAGTGCCTAAAGATCAAGCTGGGAAGGAGATTTAATCTCTCTTTTTTCTAATTTCCAAGCCTGATGGTTCCTTTAGGACTATCATAAACTTGCGAATATTGAATACATTTCTACAATATCATACCTCTAAAATGGAATCCATTAAATCTGCAACTAAACTTCTATTTCCCAGGTCTTGCATGACAGTGCTGGATCTAAAAGTTGCTTACTACTATCTACCGATTTACAAGGATCACCAGCAATACCTCAGAGTGGCTGTTCGGCTAAACGATCAGGTCAGACATTTTCAGTTTACGATGATACCGTTTGGGCTGTCCATGGCCCCTAGGGTATTTACTAAAGTAATTGCAGAGGTAATGGCCCATCTCAGAGAACGAGATACCCTACTTGAACGATTTCCTTATTGCGGGAAATTCAGTCATCCAATGTAGAGCCCGTCCAAACTGTATAATATCATCCCTGCAGGGCCTTAGTTGGTTGATCAATCTAAAGAATTCAAAGCTAGAACCCTCAACTTGTCAGATTTTCCTCGGCATTCTTCTGGACTCAAAAAATCAACTGTGTTTCCTGCCAGAAGGCAAGAAACTAAGGATCATTCACAAAGTCATGGCAGTAGAAAGAGATTCAAACTTAACATTAAGGGAAGCAATGTCCTTACTAGGTTCATTGACATCGTGCATACCAGCCGTTCGGTGGGCTCAGTCCCACACCCGCATGTTACAATATGAGATTCTCGAAGCAGACAGAACACTTCTGGGTCCTTTAAGTGGAAGACTCAGATTGCCAACCGTCACTCTCAGCGATCTAGATTAATGACTGGACCTTCACCACTTGTCAAAGGGAGTGCAGTGGGGAATAAGACCAGACAACACAGTCACAACTGATGCCAGCCCACATGGGAGACATTCTAGCCCAGGGCCGGTGGTCAGTCTTGGAAACCCAAAATTCTTCAAACTTCAAGGAACTCACAGCATTCAAATATGCACTCCTTCAGTTTCTACCGTCTCTGCGGGGTTCACATGTGTGGGTACAGACCGACAACATGACAGTGGTAGCCTACCTCAACCATTAGGGAGGGGCAAGATAACAATCACTGATGTCCACCACAGCAGACATACTTGCCTTAGCCGAGACTCACTTCCTTTCTCTATCTTCACTCCATATAAGAGGGGAACACCATGCGGAGGCAGATTATCTCAGCCGTCATTCCCTACGTTAGGGGGAATGGTCTGTGAACCGACAGATATTCAAACAGATAGTCCGGTTATGGGGTCTGCTGGTTATAGATCTTTTTGCCACAAGAAAAAAATTATTAAGCAGGCCAAAGGTTTCAAGCAATATGAGAAATAAAAAGGATCTCTGCTGCTGAAAAGCGTTAAATAGTGCAATGCCTTGGACAAGATATGAAAACATTAGATATTTCACAAAAAATCTAAGTGATCATCATAATGTGAAGAGATTTGTGACTGAAACAGAGCACAGACAGAGTTCATGCAGATAAAGGCATAATGAGGAAGGTTTCTGCCAGACAAATTCATTGGCTTAAGAGAGCAGTTGCCAAAATACCATTACAAAGCCGCAAACAGTTGTTTGAAGCTGCTGGTGCCTCTGGAGTCCCTCGAACCTCAAGGTGTAGGATCCTTCAAAAGCTTGCTGTGGTGCATAAACCTACTATTCGGCCACCCCTAAACAGTGTTCACAAGCAGAAAAGGTTGCAGTGGGCCCTGACATACATGAAGACTAATTTCCAAACAGTCATGTTTACTGATGAGTGTCGAGCAACCCTGGATGGTCCAGATGGATGGTTGGTGTATGTCCACCATGTCCCAACAAGGCTTCGACATCAGCAAGGAGCTGGAGGAGTCATGTGTTGGGCCAGAATCATGGGGGAACAGCGGGTAGGGCCCTTTAAGGTTCCTGAAGGTGTGAAAATTACCACTTTCTTCCATGGTATAAAAAGCAGAAACATGCCTTCAGGAGCAAAATCATCTTCATGCATGACACTGCACCATCTCATCCTGCAAAGAATACCTCTGAGTCATTGGCTGCTATGAGCATAAAAGGAGATAAACTCATGGTGTGGCCACCATCTTCCCCTGATCTCAACCCAATAGAGAACCTTTGGAGTATCATCAAGCAAAAGATCTATGTGGGTGGGAGGCAGTTCACATCAAAGCAGGAACTCGGGGAGGCTAATCTGACTTCATGCAGAGAGATACAAGCAGAAACTCTCCAAAAATTCACAAGTTCAATGGATGCAAGAATTGTGAAGGTGATATCAAAGAAGGGTTCCTATGTTACATGTAACTTGGCCTGTTATGATGTTTTGGAGTTAAATAGCTTTTTTTGTTCAGTGAATGTGACCTCCTAATGCTGCAAATTCCACAAATGAGCATTTTCAGATCTTTAAAACATATCAAATGTTTAGAAATTCTACTGTGCCTAATAATTTGGAACAGTGCATTTTGAGTTTTTATTCATTTTGGAGACTATACTGTTATCATTAGGATATTTCTTCAATAAAATTCGATGTATACTCGAACGGGTGATGACTTTTATTAGACTGACTGTCATTTGCACCAACCATTTAGGAAAATCCGAGAAAAATGTCATTTGCATAATAATTTGGAACATGGTGTATTTAGATAAATTAAAGCTGGTGGAAGAGTAGGGCTCTGTTTGTTTCCTTCCAGACTCAAAGGATGGGTTCGAGTGTTACAAAGAACTCTTATCGCCAGATGGATTAGAGATGCGATATGTCTTGCCTATTCAGCCAAGGGGGAAACTCAACCAGAAGGGATCAAGGCCCACTCCACTCGAGCTATGGCATCATCCTGGGCGGAGAAAGCAGATGTCTGCATTCACATAATTTGTAAGGCGGCAACTTGGCCATCACCGTCCTCCTTTTCTAAGCACTGCTGTCTTGATCAATCATTTAACTCCAGCCTAGACTTTGGGAGATCAGTACTTAGTGCTGTGGTCCCTCCCAGGTGAATAGTCTCTGAAAGTCTCTCGTAGGGTGCTGTCGTGGCGATAGGAAAACTGGTTGTTACTTACTTGTAATAGGATTTTACAGAGTCCACGACAGCACCAGCACATTCCCCCCGTAGTTAATCACTGGATTCTTGCACTCTAGTGGAAGGTGTGCCTTTATAGATTTCACTCTGTAGTGGAGATGGTACTTAGTACGTGAAAATCTTCATTCAAACAAGACTAATTCAACGGCGGTTCCCCTTATACTCGCATACACAAACTGAGGAGGCGAGGGGAATTGCCCCTTTTTAACCTGTAGGTTCCTGTCCTGATGGTGGGCGGATCCCCTCTCTCGTAGGGTGCGGTCGTGGACTCTGTAAAATCCTATTACCGGTAAGTAACAACCGGTTTCCCCCTCGGATCCCCAAGGTTGGATGTCAAATTCCGCAGAATTTGATGTCAAGCGGATTCGATGGATGTACTGTCCACTTATGGAGTGATAATGGAGTATCAACTCCTGTGTTGATGGTACTAATATGTTTAGATCTTCTTCGGAGTTGTTGAACCATCTTAACTGCATATAGTTTAGGACATGGGCATTTGGCTATGTACACAACTGCTTTAAGGTACCTTCACACATAACGATATTGTTAACGATATCGTTGCTTTTTGTGACGTAGCAACGATATCGTTAATAAAATCGTTATGTGTGACAGCGACCAACGATCAGGCCCCTGCTGGGAGATCGTTGGTCGCTGAAGAAAGTCCAGAACTTTATTTCGTCGCTGGATCTCCCGTGGACATCGCTGGATCGGCGTGTGTGACACCGATCCAGCGATGTCTTCACTGGTAACCAGGGTAAACATCGGGTAACTAAGCGCAGGGCCGCGCTTAGTTACCCGATGTTTACCCTGGTTACCTTCCTAAAAGTAAAAAAAACAAACAGTACATACTTACCTACCGCTGTCTGTCCTCCAGCGCTGTGCTCTGCACTCCTCCTGTACTGGCTGTGAGCGTCGGTCAGCCGGAAAGCAGAGCGGTGACGTCACCGCTCTGCTTTCCGGCCGCTGTGCTCACACAGACAGTACAGGAGGAGTGCAGAGCACAGCGCTGGAGGACAGACAGCGTTAGGTAAGTATATACTGTTTGTTTTTTTTACTTTTAGGAAGGTAACCAGGGTAAACATCGGGTTACTAAGCGCGGCCCTGTGCTTAGTTACCCGATGTTCACCCTGGTTACCGGCATCGTTGGTCGCTGGAGAGCGGTCTGTGTGACAGCTCTCCAGCGACCAAACAGCGACGCTGCAGCGATCCGGATCGTTGTCGGTATCGCTGCAGCGTCGCTTAATGTGAAGGGGCCTTTAGTTTTCCAATTGATATCTCTGATTGTGAATTTGCTATCATCAGGGGGATTCTTGAACACTTTGGGACTGGGCAGGTACTGGCAGAAACTACAGTAATTACAGGAGCCCCTCTGTCTCTTATTTAACCAGTTTGACCATCTTTGTGATGTATTTGATGGTGCGAAGTGACTATGCACTAATTGCTCACATAAATTCGGACCTCTTCGGTATGTCACCGAAGGTTGAGAGCCTATCACTGTTCGTAATATTGGATCTGCCTGTAGGGTGGGCCAGTACTTGCGCAGTATGCTCACAACTCCTGAGGATTGTCTATAGTAGGTCTCTATGAATGTGATCTTTAAGTTTTCTATTTCCTTCACTGCTGGTCTTAAAAAGCTCTCTCTCTCCATTGATTTAACTCTGATGAAGGCTTTGTGTAAAACTTTTTTGGCATAACCCCTTGCTATGAATCTCTTAAAGAGGTTATTGCATTTTTTTCCAAAACTTTTGCTGTCTGAACAGTTTCTTTGGGCCCTCATGTATTGACCCACAGGTATGCCTTGTCTTAGTGCAGGGGAGTGTTAGGCTAGGTTCACATTGCGTTAGTGTAATCCGTTTAGCGCATACGCTAATGGAATGCGCTAACGCAATGTACAAAAAGGGATTGCGTTCGCCGATCCCGCTAGCGCTGATGCCCGATCTGCGCTAGCGAGAAACGGACCTCGAACGCTGCAAGCAGCGTTCGAGGTCCGTCAGAAAATAGCGGGACATCGCTAACGCATGCCAAAAATGGCATACGTTAGCGATGTGTTAGATACATTGCGGTCAATGGGTGCGCTAACGGATCCGTTACATAGCGTTAATTGCGCCGTGTAACGGATTCCATCAGCGGACACCCACTAACGCAATGTGAACCCAGCCTTAGCTGTTCCAGCGAAAGAAGCCATTTGTCGGTCTTCTTCCTGAAAGTATCGGTGGAGATTTGGCCATCAAGTCAGAAGAATTTATACTTTTGTTCCCGATCTCATGTGCGAAATACATCCCAATTTCATTCCTATTAAGGAGTGTTACGAAATTAGTGGACAAAGTTGCGCAACAGTCCCAAAGGATAAGTACGGTACATCATCAAAATGAAATGTCTAGTGCAAAAAAAAAAATAAATTTTTTGATGAAGACTTCCATCTTCCCACCACCACAAAAATAAATTAGCATAAGTGGGTGCGCATGATGTGCCTATGGCTGTGCCTCTAACTTGGTGATAGAAAGTGCCATCGAAAGTAAAATAATTGTGCTCTAAAACAAACTTCAAAAGTGTAATAGCAAACATACTGTGTAGACTAAATGTGTTTGGTTTTCGTGGGTAAATATTGTGCTGATGCTGTGGCGCCTAACTCATGATCAATATTAGAGTATAGGGCCTCTACATCGAGGCTAGTGAGAATCGTTGTTTCAGAGACAGTGATATCATGTAATTTAAGCACCATGTCTTTGGTGTCGCAAAAAAAGAGGGTAATGCCTGGACAAAGGTGGTCAAAGTTTATCGACATATTTCCTTATTCCCTCGGTCAAGGAATTATTACTCGAGACAATCGGTCTCTCTGGAACAGGCTGGACCTTGTGCACTTTCGATAGTGCGTAGATTGCAGCTATTGTGGGATGAGGGTTGAAATTTTTTTTTTAATTAATCATCCGTAATTAGATTATCCCTGAGGGCCCCCCTCGAGTGAGGCTTGCAACTCCACCCCCAAGTAGCCATCATTAGGATTACTTTTAAGTACTTTAATATATTTTATAGTCTTCAAGAAGTGTCATGACCATCTTTTTGTGAGCCTCAACATCTTACATCCACATTTTCTCCTTTATCTGATTTATTTATTAAGTTTGTATTCTCTTGTAGTTCTACACAGGTAGCATATGCTTAGCAGTGGTCCGCGGCCACTTCCAGCTAAATGTTAAATTAACGTATATACAAGATTAATGTACTAACCATGACTAATACTATCCACTATTATTAGTCACCAAACAGTGAATCATTCACTGTAAATCTGCCAAAGAATTGAATACTCACCACGGTGATTAAGCAAGAGAGTGGGAATCACTTAGTGGAACCCTATTCTTGAAAGGGGAAGCATTGAATAATTCTTGCCCCCAAGGAATCCCAACAGACAGCCAAGCTGTGCAAGATTAGTTTAACCGATGTAGGGAAAAACTATCTACCCTTGGTGACTAATTATATATTAAGACATAAACTGAACTGTGATACAGTGTAACTTTAAATCAGCACTATTATTTACATTAATGTAAAAATAAAAGTTAAGTATTAATCTAAGAATCTTTAGTTAACGGTCCATTTGCCTTCTGGCAATCTGTTAGTTATATTGTTAAAACCCTACGCTGAATCTCAGTTGAACAGATTCAGTAAAGACAAGACCTCAGAGGAATGGCACCACTGTTGGAGAGGAATATAGATTTGTTTTTAACCCTTGAGGAGTTCTAAAGTGATAAAGCATGGGTTATTCAGTAATGGATGAACCTGTTAATATTAGACTAGTATTTCACTTAAAGGGAACCGGTCCCCCCCTTGCCCTTTTAGTTGGGGTCCCTTCCAACGCTGAAATATGTTTTTATAATTTGCCCCTCATACCTGTAGTCAGTCCGGGGGGTGGGGGGGGGTGCGCACGTCTTTTCCCCCCCGGACACAAACGCCTCCCAGCCATCCCTCAACCCCTCCGGGCGCCGCCTCCTCTGCAATCATTAACGTCCCCGGCGCTTACGCTGTAAGTTTTTTTTTTTTTTTTTTTCCGGGCATGCGCAGTTTGCGCTGCCCTTCGACTCCCATCACATGAGGAACTTACTTGGGAATTTACAGTGCAGGCGCCAGGGACGTTAATGACTGCAGGAGAGGTGGTGCACGGAGGTGCTGAGGAATGGCTGGGAGGCGATTGTGTCTGGGGGGGTGGAAAGACATGCCCCCGGACAGGCTTCAGGTGTGAGGGGCAAGTTACAAAAGCTAATATTTCAGCGTTGGAAGGGACCCCACCTTGACAGAATGTGGTATTAGTTCTGCACAAGGTGGCTCTTTTAGTTAAAAACGCCAGGGGGGTGACAGGTTCCCTTTAAAGGGAATCTGTCATCACATTTGACCTATCTACACTGTTAATATGGGCATACAGGTTATAGACTGCTGAGGAGAGTGATGCCTGTATGCTTCATATCTGATGCCCTGTTGCTGAGAAATAATCTATCACTTTATATAAATGACCTCTTCCAGGCTCTGGAGAGGATGCCACATGGTTGATAACTCTGCCTCCAGAGCTTGTTTTACATGAAGGGGCGTTACCAGTGAGACATGCAACACACAGAACAGGAGTAATACAATTTGTCTTCTTGCAAAAACATTTTTTGCTTCTCTCTCTGCTCTGATGTATTGCAACAATAGAAAGTATAATGTCTGATAATCCAAATTAGTATTAAACCAAGAAAAACAAAGAAAACTAATATATCCAATAAACTTTATTAAACAAAATAAGGATAAAAGACTAACACAACACCCAAACCCCTCTGTATGGGGGTGGGTCAATTAAAAAACCTGGCCCAAAAAGATTGTAAGGGGCAAAGGGTGGGAGGGACAACGGGGCCGATAGCAAAAACCCTACACGTCCCTACAAATATTCCCTACCTGTCTGCGGAGGTTGGCACCCTCTTGGACGCAATATGGCGCCCCCGCTCACCGTCGACTCACCCTTTAAGGCCCTATAAGTCCCTCTACATGTATAAAGATACTATACCACAAACAACACCTAATACATGGCCTAACCAAACTCGGGACCAAATAAAGAAAAAACACACCAGGTAGTGATTCACCAGTAAAGACAAATGATCTGACCGTACCAATCCCTAATGCTAAAGTATACCCCCTGAAACTAAGGCTAATACACCCTAAGGAGTCCCTAACCGAGTCTCCTTACCTGTCAGCGGAGGTTGGCACCCTCTTGAACGCAAATGGCGTCCCCGCTCCTCGGCGGCTACCCCTATTAACCCTGGCTGAATCCCTAAGAGAAGATATATCGGGAAACTCAATATGGGTGGTGCCTTAGGGGCTACACTAGTGACCCATATAAATAGGTCCCTATAACTCGGTCAGACCCTAAAAATAAAGCAAATAGCAAAAGTACTTAAACCAATGTTTGCACGGTAATAGCAAAGATATATATAATAGCTTAACGGATACAACTATATTATGATCACAGTTGGTAAAATACTCGTATGCAAATACATTGGTTACGAAAAAAACACACAACTGGTGAAAAACATATAAATTTAAAAGGCCTGAGACACTTATCTGTGTTCAGGTCTCGCCTCTACGCGTTTCCCCCCCATGATGTGGTTCCTCAGGAGGCATATGGGAAAAAGAGATTCTGTGTGGATAGATCACATCAGAGATGCATGTTGTGCCTGGTTGCAGGTCAAGGAAACACTGACTAAAACGCCATTAAATAGTCCCCTCCCCCCCCTCCCCCATAGGGACAAAGGGTTAAGGGGCTAATTACCACCTGTGTTCGCCGCTCAAAGAAATCGCATCCCTAAACATGGGGTCCATAACTAGGCTCCGAACTTACTAACACAGCGTTCCGGCCGCCATACTTGCTGTTTCTCGGCGTCCCGTCCTCTCTGCGCATGCGCAGGTATCTAACCCTAGAGGTCCAACTATCAGGCACCTCACTGCGCATATGCTTGGGCGCCATGTTCCTGTAGACAGCATTTCATCATGGGACAAGCAGCGCAAGCGCAATAGCGCCGACTAAAAGCCCCGCCCATGTGAATAGCGCTACCAATAACAGCGCCTACATCAGGGTACCATATTCATGTCCACCCCGCTCCGACAGCGCATGTGCCTGGGCGCAATGTTTCTGTCCGGCATCTCATCCCTGGACAGTCAGCAAAAGCGCATTAGCGCCGACTTCAGGCTAATGTAAATAATGCCATAAACACCTTCGCAAACAGCTGGGTGCGATATTCATGCCCACCCAGCTGTACCAGTGACACCCCTACTGGAGCCATAGTATCGGAGGACAACTATACCAGGGTTACACAGGGACATTAAACCACATATGTTAAACATTATAACTGGCACATTTTGCGCCCTAAAAGCGTAGCGATTGTGCCATTGGTTATATTTAAAGGACCCCTCAGATGTAATCACAGTTGCACCGTCACATACACATGGCCCAAGTATAATACTATGGACAGCTATGTGCGATCCCTTAAAACTGGCGGCACTTACATGTACTTAATAAGAAGAAAAGATATGGCGTTTGCAAAAAACATTGGCATGTGATGCTGTACTACCCGCCGCACAACACATGGTTTCCATGTATAACTTATATAAGCACCACATACAAATAGTTTGTTAAACATGTACACTAGTTGTATAAGAATAACAGTACATATAGATATATTTTTATGCATATATCACCTTCGTATGATATTTAAATTCTAAAAAATACACTCAATATATAGTGTACATGTATAAGTATGCGGTGAACTATAGTCAGTAAAGACCAAAAACCCGCAACCACACTATCCTAAATCCATTATACGTAGATGATAGAGTATGCACATTGTGCACCACATTCCTATACTCTTATGAAAATTCCTGCAGGCCATCTACTAGGTCTGCAGCGCTGTATTATTTTAAATCAGGGGGAAAGGGGAGTGAAGACAGACCTGACGAAAACAATTCACACAAAACAACCAAAAGTAAGCCGCTCGTTGAGTCCTCCTGGGGCTACTGAATCCATCCTAAATATCCATTGTGTTTCCTTTTGCAGGATGACCCTATCCCAATCACCTCTCCTACCATTCTGTTTTATTACTTCCAGAACACAGAATGAGAGAGTCTTGCTGTCACCCTGGTGTACCTCCCAAACATGCCGTGCTACGGGGGTATCTCTATTATTTTTGATATCTCCCAAGTGTTCCCCGATCCTCCTTCTCAACTCCCTTTTGGTCTTCCCTATATAATTCTTCGGGCATGTACACGTAGCCATATAGACCACACCAATGGTTTTGCAATTAGCAAAGTCTCTGCAGAAGAAGTTTCTCCCATTCTGTGCACTCTTAAAGCTCTTACATGGTGCTACATAATCACAGAACGAACAGTTACCACATCTGAACGTACCATTGATACGTCTATCAAGCCATGTTCCCTCTTGTTTCGGTCTTTTATAGTGGCTGTGTACGAGCCGATCTTTCAAAGACCGTCCTCTGCGGAAGGTAATCTGGGGTCTATTTGGGATAATATCCGCCAGGGTTTCATCCAGCTGTAGGATCCCCCAATGCTTTTTAAGGACACTAAATACCCGATTCGTTTGATTGTCATAGGTTCCAATAATCCTAGGGGTATTCTCTGCCCCTAGTTCTCTTTGTGTCTGTAGGAGCGTATGTCTCTCTCTACTCATAGCATTCCTAAAGGCCGGGTCTAAGACCTCGTCCGGATACCCACGCTCACGGAATCTCTCTCTCAGGTCGTATGCTTGTGTCCTGAAGATAGCAGGATCAGAGCAGTTCCTTCTTACTCTTAAATATTGTCCCCGAGGGATCCCCCTCTTCAGGGGAACCGGGTGGTGACTCTCCCACCGAAGCAGGGCGTTACTAGATGTCGGTTTACGAAATAGCCTTGTATCCAATGTACCACTTGCATTAATGGTGATTTTAACATCCAAGAACGCTAATTCATGTTCATCATTCTCAGATGTAAACTTTAGCCCAAAGCAATTATCATTCAACCCTTGTACAAAGCTGTTAAACTCATTTGCTGTACCATTCCACATGACCAAGACATCGTCTATATATCGATACCAAGCCGATATCTTGTCAGTCCACCATTCCTCTACCCCAGAGAACACTTCGGTTTCCTCCCACCAGCCCAGGAGGAGATTTGCATACGAGGGTGCACAAGAGCAACCCATCGCGGTCCCCCTGAGCTGGTGGAAGTACTTACCGTTAAACAGGAAGTAGTTATGGGTTAGAACAAACTCCATCAACTCTACTACAAATTTACTATGTTTCTCAAAAAAGACGGCTCTTGTCCTTAGATAGTACTCCAATGCCTTCAGGCCCATACTGTGAGGAATGCTACTATATAAAGCCTCGACATCTATTGAACCCAAAATGGTCCCCTGTTCGACCACCACGCCGTCTATTTTTTGGAGTATGTCCGATGTATCACGCACGTATGAGGGTAATGATGTTACAAATGGACATAAGATGTTATCGATATAAATGCCAACATTCTGGCTCAATGAACCAACACCTGAAACTATGGGGCGGCCTTTTAAAGGGGAGAGACCTTTATGGACCTTTGGGAGGGCATAAAAAGTAGGGATTGTCGGGGTACGAGGAACCAAAAACTTATACTCATTGTAGGAAATCAATTTGTCACGTAGACCAATGTCTAAGATAGTCATTAATGACCCAATAAACCTATCCGTAGGGTCATTCTCAAGTACACCATATGTCTCCCTATCATCAAGTATAGATTTACACATTCCCACATATCTCTGGTGGTCGAGGATGACCAAATTGCCACCTTTATCAGATGATTTGACAATGATCTGGTCATTCTTCTCTAATTTCTCCAAGGCCTCCCATTCCTCACTATTCAAATTTGGTGGTGTATCCCCTGTAGCGATTTCACTCACTCAGCTGCGACGGCTGACACTCAGGAGACGTGTTCCTTTAAAGTTCACTGGGTTTATTGCTTCATAAACCATGTGGCAAAACAACAGAAAGCAAAATAGCCTTTGGTTCAGGCAAAGGAAAACAAGTGTCCAGTTCATCCGGCTCAGTCCTGAAGCCGAACACACTCAGGAGGGTTTCACCTCCACACATATCTGCTGTGTAATGGATTAGCCAGTCTTATAAAGAGCTAACCACACCCAGTAACCCATCACATGATTAGCCATGTGGTCTGACATCACCACAGGTCCTGAAACACAAACATATGGTTATATAAAACAACGCAATATTCCGGGCTACATTACAGCAACAAGGCACTTATGTGGCACATACCTCCCATCGACTACACACCCTTTAGCCATGCTACATACCTCCCCCCTCTGCCTAAAGCCGTGGGGCTTGGCACTTTCTCCCACTAAACAAGGGATTCTTGATAGGGCATCCGCATTACCGTGCAGCTTTCCGGCCCGATGTTCCACATGGAAACTGAAGTCCTGCAGGGATAAGAACCAACGGGTGACCCTAGCATTTCTACCCTTCGTTTCCCTCATCCACCTAAGTGGGGCATGGTCGGATATCAGTCTAAATTTACGTCCCAGCAGATAGTACCGTAATGTGTCCACTGCCCATTTTATGGCCAAGCACTCCTTCTCAACGACTGAGTAGTTCTTTTCAGATGAGGACAGCTTCCTACTCAGATAGAGAACAGGATGCTCCTCCCCATGTAGTTCTTGGGAAAGGACTGCTCCCACCCCAACATCTGAGGCATCTGTCTGAAGAATAAACTCTTTCTTGAAGTTTGGGGCCATCAGAACGGGTTGCTTACACAAAGCGTTTTTCATTTCTTGGAAGGCTGACTCTGTTTCTTCGGACCACTTAACCATTACTGGTTTTGTCCCTTTTAGCAGGTCAGTCAGAGGCGCAGCCATCGTGGCGAAGTTTGGGATGAACCTCCTGTAATATCCCACGATTCCCAGGAAGGCTTTAACTTGCTTCTTGGAAACTGGTTTTGGCCACGTTTGAATTGCCTCCACTTTACTGATTTGGGGTTTTATTTCTCCGTGACCCACTATGTATCCAAGGTACTTAGCTTCTTCTTTACCCAAGGCACACTTCTTTGGGTTTATAGTAAATCCGGCCTCTCTTATAGCATCCAACACCGCTTGGACTTTCTCCAGATGACTCTCCCAGTCCGGGCTAAAGATGACGATATCATCTAGGTACGCAGCAGCGTAGGCCTTATGGGGTGCAAGAACTCTATCCATAGCCCTCTGGAAGGTCGCCGGAGCTCCCTGTAGGCCAAACGGCATCCGGGCATACTGGAAGCATCCATCAGGTGTCGAAAAGGCTGTCTTCTCCTTGGCTTCCTGCGCCATGGGGATCTGCCAATACCCCTTTGTCAGATCCAAGGTGGATATATATCTGGCGTGCCCAAGCCTTTCGATGAGCTCATCAATACGGGGCATGGGATAAGCGTCGAACTTGGAGACCTCATTCAACTTCCGATAGTCGTTGCAAAACCTCCACTCTCCATCAGGTTTTGGGACCAGGACAATTGGGCTTGACCAACCGCTCTTGGATTCCTCAATGACTCCAAGCCTCAACATACGCTCCACTTCCTTGGAGATAACTTCTCGACGAGCCTCAGGAATACGATAAGGTTTCACATTCACCCGCACATGGGGCTCTGTTAGGACCTCGTGTTCTATGACCTTCGTGTATCCTGGCAATTCTGAAAACAGGTCCCTGTTTTTCTGGAGTAACTCCCGGCACTGCTGTTTCTGGGTTTTCGATAGCGTCTCTGCTATAGTAACCGCTCCAACCTCACCTTCTGGGTTGATTAACAATGACGGAGTTACTGTCGGCTCTCTATCTTGCCATGGCTTGATGAGGTTGACATGGTAAACTTGGAATGGTTTCCGTCTTCCTGGTTGGTGAATTTTATAATTTACCTCACCAAGTTTCTCGACAACCTCATATGGCCCTTGCCATTTGGCCAAGAACTTGCTTTCCACCGTTGGAACTAACACCAGAACTCTGTCTCCCGAATTGAACTGCCTCACTCTTGCAGACCGGTTGTAGACCCTGGCTTGAGCTTCTTGTGCTTGGAGAAGGTGTTCTTTCACGATAGGCATCACCTTTGCAATCCTCTGCTGCATCAGGGCCACATGCTCAATGACGCTTCTGTGGGGCGTGACTTCGGCTTCCCAGGTTTCCTTGGCTATATCCAGGAGTCCTCGTGGATGTCGGCCATATAGAAGCTCAAACGGTGAGAACCCTGTGGAGGCCTGTGGAACTTCACGAATGGAAAACATCAGATCGGGTAAGAGACAATCCCAGTCTCTACCGTCTTTCTCTATAGCTTTTCTCAGCATGCTCTTTAGAGTCTTGTTAAACCTCTCAACAAGACCATCTGACTGGGGATGGTACACCGAGGTCCTCAACTGGGAGATCTTCAGGGCTTTGCATAACTCCCTCATCACCTTGCTCATGAAAGGGGTACCCTGGTAAGTCAGGATCTCCTTTGGCAGACCTGTCCGGGAAAAGACATGGACCAACTCGCGGGCTATGCTCTTTGAGGAAGAATTCCTCAAGGGAATTGCCTCAGGATAGCGTGTGGCATAGTCCAGGATGACTAATATATACTGATGGCCCCGAGCTGATTTAACTAAGGGACCGACCAAGTCCATGGCAATTCTCTCGAACGGTACCTCAATAATGGGCAGTGGCACAAGGGGGTTCCGGAAATGAGGAGTAGGAGCAGTTAGCTGACATGTAGGGCAGGACCTGCAATAGTTCACTATTTCCCGGTGACACCCAGGCCAATAGAACCTCTGCACAACCCGTTCCTGCGTTTTTTCCACCCCTAGGTGTCCACCCAAGATGTGTGAATGGGCCATGTCCAACACTTTCCGTCTATACGGACCCGGCACTATCAACTGCTCTACCAACTCCTCCCTTATTTTCGTGACCCGGTACAACAATTCCCCCCTCAACAGAAAATGGGGAAATCTTTTGTCTGCCCCCGGCTCCTGTACCACCCCGTCAATAACTGTGACATTATTAAAGGCTTCCCTCAGAGTGGGGTCCCTATGTTGGGCAGTCCCAAAATTTTCACCGGTAACCTCTAACTCCAGAATGTCAGATGTAGGGGATACTTCCTCCTCATCCCCAACCAGAACACAAAAAGGAAAGCTGTCTGCCTCTGGGTGTGGCGATACCGTTCCAGGGTTCACTGGTTCCCTGCCAGGGAGCTCAGAACCCTTTCCCCACAAATCCCAAAACAAACAGAAATCCCGGCCAATAATTATAGGGTGCAACAAGTCCTGAACTACGCCGACTATGTGGGATTCAGTGCCACATGCCGTTTCAATGTCCACCCTGGCCATAGGGTAGTCCTTTGCATCACCATGTATGCACCGCACTCCGACCTTCTTTCCTGGGAGCAGATGAAGAGGAAAAGTGGCCCTCACCAGGGTCACTAGGCTCCCCGAGTCTAACAGTGCCGTTACTGCTCGACCGTTCACCTTTACGGGACACGCTTGAGGTCCCTCGTTGGATGGAGAGTTCACACTGCAGACTGGATACGCATAGTATGAACAACGGCGTCCCATGCTGCAGTCCATCTGCTCAGTGGCTTGGGAACAACGGGCAGCTATATGTCCTGGCTTGTGGCACCTCCAACAAATAACATCACCCGTGGGGACCTTGGGCACCACCTCCCCCGCCCTTTGTGACCTTGGACGCACCACCCCTTTTTGGGACTCAGCTGCCCTCTGGGACCCCCAGTACGGCATGGGCTGCCTCCCGAAGGAGCCTTCCAACCCTTGGTATCTCTCAACCAGTCCGATCAGCTCGTCGGCATTCTGGGGATCACTCTGGGCAACCCAAGACTGTATATGCCTCGGGAGGGAATGGACAAACCGATCCATCATCACCCGTTCTACCATCTGTGCAGGCGCAGAGGTCTCTGGCTGCAGCCATTTCTGGACCAGGTGCAACAGATCAAACATTTGGGAACGAGGTGGTTTGTCCCGGTGATAGCCCCAGGAGTGAACTCGCTGTGCCCTGACAGTCAGTGTCACCCCCAGACGTGCGAGAATCTCGGCTTTCCATTTGTGATACTCTTTGGCATCCTGCAAGGTCAAATCATAGTACGCCTTCTGGGGTTCTCCCGTCAGGTATGGCGCAAGTACCTCTGCCCACTGCTCTGGCGGAAGTTTTTCCCTCTCAGCGACCCTCTCAAACACCGTCAGGAAGGCCTCAACATCATCCCCGGGAGTCATTTTCTGCAATGCACGTCTTACCGTCTTCTGGACGTGGGTGTCATCAGCCAAACCTGGGGTTGGGGCGCTCGCCTTGCCCTGGATGGCGGTTGCCAGAAGCTGCATCTGCTGCTGATGCTCCTGCTGGCTCTGTTGTATCTGCTGCTGGCTCTGTTGTATCTGCTGCATCAACAGCCTGTTGGTCTCTTGCTGCCTTTGCTCCTGCTGGACCAAGTGTTTCAGCAGGTCCTCCATTTTTTCCGGCAATGCTTGCTGGCTTGCAACAGCCTTGACCCAGGACATTCAAAAATAAACTCACGTCTCCGCTGGGAACGCTGCTCGCAGGTCTCCACCAATTGTAGCGATTTCACTCACTCAGCTGCGACGGCTGACACTCAGGAGACGTGTTCATTTAAAGTTCACTGGGTTTATTGCTTCATAAACCATGTGGCAAAACAACAGAAAGCAAAATAGCCTTTGGTTCAGGCAAAGGAAAACAAGTGTCCAGTTCATCCGGCTCAGTCCTGAAGCCGAACACACTCAGGAGGGTTTCACCTCCACACATATCTGCTGTGTAAAGGATTAGCCAGTCTTATAAAGAGCTAACCACACCCAGTAACCCATCACATGATTAGCCATGTGGTCTGACATCACCACAGGTCCTGAAACACAAACATATGGTTATATAAAACAACGCAATATTCCGGGCTACATTACAGCAACAAGGCACTTATGTGGCACATACCTCCCATCGACTACACACCCTTTAGCCATGCTACACCCCATTCAGTCGGCCTATTTTCTTAAGGTCATCCTCGACCACTCTCAAGAAAATGTCAATATTCGTGTAATCACCTGGGGGAGGCATACGATTGCTTTTTAATTTTAGGTCAGTCTGTGGACCTAGTCCTCTCTCCCTCTCACTGTCCTCCAGAAGGCCTGTCAGAACGTTAAGCCCCTCCAGGTCCTCTTCTGATATACCCAATTCTAAACATTGTTGTTTGTTATGCAAAGAAAAAAACTTCTTCCATTTTAATTTACGACAGTAGAGATTTAGATCCTTCACCCAAGTGAATGTATTGTACCATGTTGTAGGAACAAATGTAAGTCCCTTTCTTAGCACACTAATTTCACCAGGTGATAACATATGGCTACTGAGATTTATGATTTGATTCTCATCATATATATTCATTACATTCGTTTCCTCAACTCGTACCCCGTTGGGGCCCTCTGCTCTAAAAAAGACGAGGAGTGTGTAGAGGTGGATAATGAGGAAGATGATGGCATTGGGACTAAAGGTCTCGTAGGTGCCCCAAAGCCCGTGGTTACATTCCCTTGGCCCATGAAGCCCTGCTCCCGACCTCTGCCTCCTTGGTATCTGCCCGTATATCCTCTTTGTTTCTGCCATTTTCCTTTTCCCCTATATGCTGAAGGCCCACCTCTCCCTCTTTGTCTCCAATATCCTCCCGGCCTCTCTGTGTCCGAGCCCTCTGCCTCAGAGGAAGAAATTTCAGAGACGGTATCTACACCTCCTGAGAAATTATACGCACTATTAGTTTTAAACTCCTCTGAGTCTCGTATGAATTGTGTATGTTTACGATTCTTAAGTTGGTTTTGATAACGTTCTACTGAGATCTGTAGATTACTCTCCTTTTTATTAAACTCAGGGTCAGATTTAAACAGTAGTGTCTTCTCTATTAGTTCGTTCAGTTGTTTAGATGTAGTTTCTAGAATCTTTTTTTCTTCCTCTAGCAGTAACTCTCTCATTCTGTGTTCTGGAAGTAATAAAACAGAATGGTAGGAGAGGTGATTGGGATAGGGCTGCAGACCTAGTAGATGGCCTGCAGGAATTTTCATAAGAGTATAGGAATGTGGTGCACAATGTGCATACTCTATCATCTACGTATAATGGATTTAGGATAGTGTGGTTGCGGGTTTTTGGTCTTTACTGACTATAGTTCACCGCATACTTATACATGTACACTATATATTGAGTGTATTTTTTAGAATTTAAATATCATACGAAGGTGATATATGCATAAAAATATATCTATATGTACTGTTATTCTTATACAACTAGTGTACATGTTTAACAAACTATTTGTATGTGGTGCTTATATAAGTTATACATGGAAACCATGTGTTGTGCGGCGGGTAGTACAGCATCACATGCCAATGTTTTTTGCAAACGCCATATCTTTTCTTCTTATTAAGTACATGTAAGTGCCGCCAGTTTTAAGGGATCGCACATAGCTGTCCATAGTATTATACTTGGGCCATGTGTATGTGACGGTGCAACTGTGATTACATCTGAGGGGTCCTTTAAATATAACCAATGGCACAATCGCTACGCTTTTAGGGCGCATAATGTGCCAGTTATAATGTTTAACATATGTGGTTTAATGTCCCTGTGTAACCCTGGTATAGTTGTCCTCCGATACTATGGCTCCAGTAGGGGTGTCACTGGTACAGCTGGGTGGGCATGAATATCGCACCCAGCTGTTTGCGAAGGTGTTTATGGCATTATTTACATTAGCCTGAAGTCGGCGCTAATGCGCTTTTGCTGACTGTCTAGGGATGAGATGCCGGACAGAAACATTGCGCCCAGGCACATGCGCTGTCGGAGCGGGGTGGACATGAATATGGTACCCTGATGTAGGCGCTGTTATTGGTAGCGCTATTCACATGGGCGGGGCTTTTAGTCGGCGCTATTGCGCTTGCGCTGCTTGTCCCATGATGAAATGCTGTCTACAGGAACATGGCGCCCAAGCATATGCGCAGTGAGGTGCCTGATAGTTGGACCTCTAGGGTTAGATACCTGCGCATGCGCAGAGAGGACGGGACGCCGAGAAACAGCAAGTATGGCGGCCGGAACGCTGTGTTAGTAAGTTCGGAGCCTAGTAATGGACCCCATGTTTAGGGATGCGATTTCTTTGAGCGGCGAACACAGGTGGTAATTAGCCCCTTAACCCTTTGTCCCTATGGGGGAGGGGGGGGAGGGGACTATTTAATGGCGTTTTAGTCAGTGTTTCCTTGACCTGCAACCAGGCACAACATGCATCTCTGATGTGATCTATCCACACAGAATCTTTTTTTCCCATATGCCTCCTGAGGAACCACATCATGGGGGGGAAACGCGTAGAGGCGAGACCTGAACACAGATAAGTGTCTCAGGCCTTTTAAATTTATATGTTTTTCACCAGTTGTGTGTTTTTTTCGTAACCAATGTATTTGCATACGAGTATTTTACCAACTGTGATCATAATATAGTTGTATCCGTTAAGCTATTATATACATCTTTGCTATTACCGTGCAAACATTGGTTTAAGTACTTTTGCTATTTGCTTTATTTTTAGGGTCTGACCGAGCTATAGGGACCTATTTATATGGGTCACTAGTGTAGCCCCTAAGGCACCACCCATATTGAGTTTCCCGATATATCTTCTCTTAGGGATTCAGCCAGGGTTAATAGGGGTAGCCGCCGAGGAGCGGGGGCGCCATTTGCGTTCAAGAGGGTGCCAACCTCCGCTGACAGGTAGGGAGACTCGGTTAGGGACTCCTTAGGGTGTATTAGCCTTAGTTTCAGGGGGTATACTTTAGCATTAGGGATTGGTACGGTCAGATCATTTGTCTTTACTGGTGAATCACTACCTGGTGTGTTTTTTCTTTATTTGGTCCCGAGTTTTGTTAGGCCATGTATTAGGTGTTGTTTGTGGTATAGTATCTTTATACATGTAGAGGGACTTATAGGGCCTTAAAGGGTGAGTCGACGGTGAGCGGGGGCGCCATATTGCGTCCAAGAGGGTGCCAACCTCCGCAGACAGGTAGGGAATATTTGTAGGGACGTGTAGGGTTTTTGCTATCGGCCCCGTTGTCCCTCCCACCCTTTGGCTATGGTGGCGACATGCTGCACATGGGGAGGCTATGGTGGGGTCATGCTGCATATGGGGAGGCTATGGGGGTGACATGCTGCACATGGGGAGGCTATGGAGGTGACATTCTGCACATGGGGAGGCTATGGGGGTGTCATGCTGCACATGGGGTGACTATGGGGGTGTCATGCTGCACTACGGAAGGCTATAGGGGTGTCATGCTGCACATGGGAAGGCATGGGAATGTCATGCCGCACATGGGGAGGCTATGGGGGTCATGCTGCACATGGTAAGGCTATGGGGATGTCATACTGCACATGGGGAGGCTATGGGGGTGTCATGCTGCACATGGAGAGGCTATGGGGGCCTCATGCTGCACATGGAGAGGTTATGGGGGCCTCATGCTGCACATGGAGAGGCCATGGGGGCCTCATGCTGCACATGGGGAGGTTATGGGGGCCTCATGCATGCACTAAATAGGGAGGCTATGGGGGCCTCATGCATCATATAGGGAGGCTGTGTGATGCTCATGCTGTATAGGGGAGGCAGTGTGGGGCTCATGCTGTTTAGGGGGAGACTGTGTGGGCTCATTCTGTATATAGGGAGGCTCTGTGGCTCATGCTGTATATGGGGAGGCTATGTAGGACTCATGATGCTGTTTATAGGGAGGCTGTATGAGGGCTCTTACAGTATATAAGGGGCTGTATGAGGGTTCCAACAATATATAGGAGGATGTCAGCATACTTAATTCTACTCCATATTAAGTGTTAAAATTATTATTACCAGTAATCTAATTGTCAATAATGTTTATAATAAATTGATATTAATGTTGAGTAGAATTAATTTCAGCCTGTTGGTTTGGCCCTCCACAACAGTCTCGTGTGGCCCCTTGGGAAAATTAATTGCCCACCCCTGGTTTAGATAGGTCAAATGTGGTGACACATTTCCTTTTAATTTAATGTTTTAATTTTCATTCCTGATCAGGTATATTAGCTTTAAAGGGAACCTGTCACCCCCAAAATTGATGGTGATCTAAGCCCACCGGCATCAGGGGCTTATCTACAGCATTCTGTAATGCTGTAGATAAGTCCCCGATGTATCCTGAAAGATGAGAAAAAGAGGTTAGATTATACTCACCCAGGGGCGGTCCGGTCCGATGGGTGTCGCGGTCTGGTCCGGGGCCTACCATCTTCTTACGATGATGTTCTCTTCTTTTCTTCCTGCAGCTGCTCCGGCGCAGGCATACTTTATCTGACCTGTTGAGGGCAAAGCAAAGTACTGCAGTGCGCAGGCGCCGGGCCTCTCACCTTTCCCGACACCTGCGCACTGCCGTACTTTTCTCGGCCCTCATCAGGTCAGATAAAGTACGCCTGCGCCGGAGCTGCGGCAGGAAGAAAAGAGGACATAATCGTAAGAAGATGGGAGGCCCCGGACCGGACCGGACCGCAGCGGGACCGCCCCTGGTGAGCATAATATACAGTAACCTGTTTTTCTTATCTTTTAGGATACATCGGGGGCTTATCTACAGCATTCCAGCCCCTGATGCCGGTGGGCTTAGCTCATCGTCGATTGTGTGGGTGACAGGTTCCCTTTAATTATTGAACTAACTAGCAAAAACTGTCTTTGTCACCCTCCTAACAAGTTATTGTGCTTTGTTTCATGGCCGAGTTGAAATTAAAGAACTAATTGACTGCCTTGTAGCATGCCATGTATTATCAGTTATTTCAATAGATTTTAAAATGAAAATACAGAATTCATGGGAGATTATAGGGTCCATGGTTTTTTTTTTTATTAAAGGGAACCGGTCACCATGAAAATGCAGTCCAATCTGTAGACAGAATGTTTATAGAGCAGGGGGAGCAGAGCATATAGTTATGTGAGAACATGTTCAAGTATAACCCATTTTTAATCCTTCTACTTTGTGTGCTTTTCAGTCCACTAGGCGGTCCGATTATTAGTGACTGGCAGCTATCTTTGTATGTGTGCATATTGAGGCACCTGAAAATCCAAAGAAGAAAAGCATTACTGAAAAAAGTCGCACACCTACAATAATAAACAGCAATAAACGTAAAATACAATCTTGGCACTGTCCCGCTATTTATATTCATATTTGTATTCATATATACATACTTTGTCGCTATACCCCATGAGCCATTAGGTTAATTTTGGGTCACTTTATTACACTGAGCTATGGTCCGTTTTTCCTGAGTGTCTTTGATGGTGCTTATATGTTTTTAATTATGTTTTTATTGTTTGTGGTGTGTTTTCTTTTGAACTGTCAATAAAATCAGCTTGTATTTTACGTTTATTGCTGTTTATTATTGTAGGTGTGCGACTTTTTGCAGTAATGCTTTTCTTCTTTGGATTTTCAGTATAGTTTTTATTACTGTTACCGCACCCTCATGAATGTCTATATATTGTCTATATATTGTATATGGCTGTGCGCTCAAAAATCTAGTTTTGCTATACATATTGAGGCACCTGTCAGTCACCGATAAGATAGCCACTAGGCCAAAAATCCCAGAAACAGCAGAGATTTAAGTGATTAAAACTACAGGTTATACTGAATGTTGTTTTTTTTCTTCCAGAAAGTTAGGCTGGGTTCACACTGCGTTGTGTGAACCCGTTTAACGGACTACGTAGTCCGTTAACGCCGCCATTACTTGCAATGGCGAACGCATCGCTAGCGCACGCCCACAATGGGCGTGCGCTAGTGATGTGCCGTCATTTGAGTGACGGACCCGAGACGCGGGCTGCAGCGTTTCCGGGTCCGTCACTGCTAGCGCAGATGGAGCTAGCGCTGTGCAAGCGCCGGCACTTGCGTTAGTGCAGTCCGTTTAACGGATATGTTGAATGGACTGCACCAACGCAGTGTGAACCTAGCCTAATATGTCAATCTGCTCTCCCGCTTTATAACATTCTACCTGCGGATTGTACTGTTTTTCCATGGTGACTGGTTTCCTTTAATAGAGCAATACTTGACAGCTCTGGGGTGCACATACTTTTTTTTTTTTTTTTTGTAACTTGTTTTTTTTCTTGGTACAAAGTGTGCCTTATAGCACAAAACATACAATAAATGAACAAAGTATATACCGGTACCTTGTTCAGTGTCTTAACCCCTTTCTGACATCGGACGTACTATCCCGTCCATGTGGGGTGGGCCCCTATGACCATGGACGGGATAGTACGTCCAGCGCGATCGGCGGCGCTCACGGGGGGAGCGCCGCCGATCGCGGCCGGGTGTCAGCTGCCTATCGCAGCTGACATCCGGCACTATGTGCCAGGAGCGGTCACGGACCGCCCCCGGCACATTAACCCCTGGCACACCGCGATCAAAGATGATCGCGATGTGCCGGCGGTGCAGGGAAGCACCGCGCAGGGAGGGGGCTCCCTGCGGGCTTCCCTGAGCCCCCCGCAGCAACGCGATGTGATCGCGATGCTGCGAGGGTCTCCTCCCCTCCCTCCCTGCTCGAGCCCCGGATCCAAGATGGCCGCGGATCCGGGTCCTGCAGGGAGGGAGGTGGCTTCACAGAACCTGCTCAGAGCAGGCACTGTGAAGGCTGCAGCGCTGCATGTCAGATCAGTGATCTGACAGAGTGCTGTGCACACTGTCAGATCACTGATCTGTGATGTCCCCCCCTGGGACAAAGTAAAAAAGTAAAAAAAAAATTTTTCAAATGTGTAAAAAAAAAAAAATAAAAAAAAATATTCCAAAATAATGAAAAAAAAATATATATATCATTCCCATAAATACATTTCTTTATCTAAATAAAAAAAAAAACAATAAAAGTGCACATATTTAGTATCGCCGCGTCCGTAACGACCCGACCTATAAAACTGTCCCACTAGTTAACCCCTTCAGTAAACACCGTAAAAAAAAAAAAAAAAAACGAGGCAAAAAACAACGCTTTATTATCATACCGCCGAACAAAAAGTGGAATTACACGCGATCAAAAAGACAGATATAAATAACCATGGTACCGCTGAAAACGTCATCTTGTCCCGCAAAAAACGAGCCGCCATACAGCATCATCAGCAAAAAAATAAAAAAATTAAAGTCCTGAGAATAAAGCGATGCCAAAATAATTATTTTTTCTATAAAATAGTTTTTATCGTATAAAAGCGCCAAAACATAAAAAAATGATATAAATGAGGTGTCGCTGTAATCGTACTGACCCGAAGAATAAAACTGCTTTATCAATTTTACCAAACGCGGAACGGTATAAACGCCTCCCTCAAAAGAAATTCATGAATAGCTGTTTTTTGGTCATTCTGCCTCACAAAAATCGGAATAAAAAGCGATCAAAAAATGTCACGTGCCCGAAAATGTTACCAATAAAAACGTCAACTCGTCCCGCAAAAAACAAGACCTCACATGACTCTGTGGACCAAAATATAGAAAAATTATAGCTCTCAAAATGTGGTAACGCAAAAAATATTTTTTGCAATTAAAAGCGTCTTTCAGTGTGTGACGGCTGCCAATCATAAAAATCCGCTAAAAAACCCGCTATAAAAGTAAATCAAACCCCCCTTCATCACCCCCTTAGTTAGGGAAAAATTTAAAAAATGTATTTATTTCCATTTTCCCGTTAGGGTTAGGGTTAGGGCTAGGGTTAGGGTTAGGGCTAGGGTTAGGACTAGGGTTAGGATTAGGGTTAGGGCTAGGGTTAGGGCTACAGTTTGGGTTGGGGCTAAAGTTACAGTTAGGGTTTAGATTACATTTACGGTTGGGAATAGGGTTGGGATTAGGGTTAGGGGTGTGTCTGGGTTAGAGGTGTGGTTAGGGTTACTGTTGGGATTAGGGTTAGGGGCGTGTTTGGATTAGGGTTTCAGTTATAATTGGGGGGTTTCCACTGTTTAGGCACATCAGGGGCTCTCCAAATGCGACATGGCGTCCGATCTCAATTTCAGCCAATTCTGCGTTGAAAAAGTAAAACAGTGCTTCTTCCCTTCCGAGCTCTCCCGTGTGCCCAAACAGGGGTTTACCCCAACATATGGGGTATCAGCGTACTCAGGAGAAATTGGACCCCAAAAGTTGTTGTCCTATTTGTTCTGTTACCCTTGGGAAAATACAAAACTCGGGGCTAAAACATTTTTTTTTGTGGGAAAAAAAAAGATTTTTTATTTTCACGGCTCTGCGTTATAAACTGTAGTGAAGCACTTGGGGGTTCAAAGTTCTCACAACACATCTAGATTAGTTCCCTGGGGGGTCTAGTTTCCAATATGGGGTCACTTGTGGGGGGTTTCTACTGTTTAGGTACATTAGGGGTTCTGCAAACGCAATGTGACACCTGCAGACCATTTCATCTAAGTCCTCATTCCAAATGGAGCTCCTTCCCTTCTGAGCCCGCCCATGCGCCCAAACAGTGGTTCCCCCCACATATGGTGTATCATCGCACTCAGGACAAATTGGGCAACAAATTTTGGGGTCCAATTTCTCCTGTTACCCTCAGGAAAATACAAAACTGGAGGCTAAAAAAATAATTTTTGTGGGAAAAAAATTTTGTTTTATTTTTACGGCTCTGCATTATAAACTTCTGTGAAGCACTTGGTGGGTCAAAGTGCTCACCACACCTCTAGATAAGTTCCTTAGGGGGTCTACTTTCCAAAATGGTGTCACTTGTGGGGGGTTTCAATGTTTAGGCACATCAGTGGCTCTTCAAACGCAACATGGCGTCCCATCTCAATTCCTGTCAATTTTGCATTGAAAAGTCAAACGGCGCTCCTTCCCTTCCGAGCTCTCCCATCCACCCAAACAGTGGTTTACCCCCACATATGGGCTATCAGCGTACTCAGGACAATTTGTACAACAACTTTTGGGGTCCAATTTCTTCTCTTACCCTTGGGAAAATAAAAAATTTGGGGCGAAAACATAATTTTTGTGAAAAAATATGATTTTTTATTTTTACGGTTCTACATTATAAACTTCTGTGAAGCACTTGGTGGGTCAAAGTGCTCACCACACCTCTAGATAAGTTCCTTAGGGGGTCTACTTTCCAAAATGGTGTCACTTGTGGGGGGTTTCAATGTTTAGCCACATCAGGGGCTCTTCAAACGCAACATGGCGTCCCATCTCAATTCCTGTCAATTTTGCATTGAAAAGTCAAACGCCGCTCCTTCCCTTCCGAGCTCTCCCATCCGCCCAAACAGTGGTTTACCCCCACATATGGGCTATCAGCGTACTCAGGACAATTTGTACAACAACTTTTGGGGTCCAATTTCTTCTCTTACCCTTGGGAAAATAAAAAATTTGGGGCGAAAACATAATTTTTGTGAAAAAATATGATTTTTTATTTTTACGGTTCTACATTATAAACTTCTGTGAAGCACTTGGTGGGTCAAAGTGCTCACCACACCTCTAGATAAGTTCCTTAGGGGGTCTACTTTCCAAAATGGTGTCACTTGTGGGGGGTTTCAATGTTTAGCCACATCAGGGGCTCTTCAAACGCAACATGGCGTCCCATCTCAATTCCTGTCAATTTTGCATTGAAAAGTCAAACGCCGCTCCTTCCCTTCCGAGCTCTCCCATCCGCCCAAACAGTGGTTTACCCCCACATATGGGCTATCAGCGTACTCAGGACAATTTGTACAACAACTTTTGGGGTCCAATTTCTTCTCTTACCCTTGGGAAAATAAAAAATTTGGGGCGAAAACATAATTTTTGTGAAAAAATATGATTTTTTATTTTTACGGTTCTACATTATAAACTTCTGTGAAGCACTTGGTGGGTCAAAGTGCTCACCACACCTCTAGATAAGTTCCTTAGGGGGTCTACTTTCCAAAATGGTGTCACTTGTGGGGGGTTTCAATGTTTAGCCACATCAGGGGCTCTCCAAACGAAACATGGCGTCCCATCTCAATTCCAGTCAATTTTGCATTGAAAAGTCAAATGGCACTCCTTCGCTTCCAAGCTCTGCCATGCGCCCAAACAGTGGTTTACCCCCACATGTGGGGTATTGGCATACTCAGGACAAATTGTACAACAATGTTTGGGGTCCATTTTCTCCTGTTACCCTTGGTAAAATAAAACAAATTGGAGCTGAATTAAATTTTTTGTGAAAAAAAGTTAAATGTTCATTTTTATTTAAACATTCAAAAAATTCCTGTGAAGCACCAGAAGGGTTAATAAACTTCTTGAATATGGTTTTGAGCACCTTGAGGGGTGTAGTTTTTAGAATGGTGTCACACTTGGGTATTTTCTATCATATAGACCCCTCAAAATGACTTCAAATGAGATGTGGTCCCTAAAATAAAATGGTGTTGTAGAAATGAGAAATTGCTGGTCAACTTTTAACCCTTATAACTCCCTAACAAAAAAAAATTTTGGTTCCAAAATTGTGCTGATGTAAAGTAGACATGTGGGAAATGTTAGTATTTTGTGTGACATATCTCTGTCATTTAATTGCATAAAAATTCAAAGTTGGAAAATTGCAAAATTTTCATAATTTTCGCCAAATGTCCGTTTTTTTCACAAATAAACGCAGGTACTATCAAAGAATTTTTACCATTGTCATGAAGTACAATATGTCACGAGAAAACAATGTCAGAATCACCAGGATCCATTGAAGCGTTCCAGAGTTATAACCTCATAAAGGGACAGTGGTCAGAATTGTAAAAATTGGCCCGGTCATTAACCTGCAAACCACCCTTGGGGGTAAAGGGGTTAATACTGAGATTTTCACTTAAGAAAATCAAGCATCATTATCAACAGTGATACAGCTGCCTAGTTTTGCAGTGGTCCCTTGCCTTGATGTCTGTCGTCCTGCCATGGGTTTGTTAGCACAGGGCTTCAGTTTATTCTTCATTTCTTGGAAGTGTCTGAAATTGTCTTGATAGTCGTGTAACAAACGGCTTCCTCGGCCACAATTATCTATTTAATCCATGACCTGAGTTGGAGCATGGACACAATAGAATTAAAACGATTACCGGTAGTTGAACAAATGTATTAATTTAATTGTTTTTGAACAACCACCTGCTTTTTATATTCTGGCTTTGAATGCAGAGCAAATGTTTTTGTATACTCATTGGTGGTTACATTTTTTTTTTCCAGGAAAAGGGCAATCGATCACGGCACAAATCCCTTCTGGATTTATCAGGACTAGACCTGGAGCTCCTCTGGAAGTTTTATAAGAAATTACAGGACAGGTAAACTCTTCATTTATTTGTTTTCCATCAAAGCCTGAAATAATGTCTCATTTACTCTTGTGTCCAAGTATTGCAACTAGAATACGACCCAAACCTTAACAAGAATGACATCCACACTCCTATTGGTTATTGAAGGATTCACGACCATGGTGAATGGCTCTATACGTTTGGTCTGTAGTAAAAGTCACCTTCATGTATGGGTTTTCTAGCTAAGCCATGATCCAAAGACCCTAATCATGGGAGTTCAGTTGCCAGGACCCACTATTCTTTAGAATGAAGCAGCATTTTTTTTTTTTTTTAATTGGTTTTATTGAAGTAGTCTTCAAGGTAAACGTTACAAACATAAAGTAAAAGAAAAAAAAATCATAATTGTATCACATCGTAAACAGGAATATTAATTATGTAGTCTACAATTACAAACAGTAATTACAGTACATTAAAGTGAACCTGTCAGCAGATTTTGCCGCTATAAGATGCGGCCATTGCCCCCGATCTGACCTGCAAGTGACGAAAAATACGTTTTATTATACTCTCCTGCGGGGTAGTCCTGTCCGATGGGTGTCAGGTCTGGGTCCAGCTCCTCCCATCTTCCTGCGATGCCACTCTCCTGCTTTATCGCTCCCCGGCATCGGTGCTCCTGCGCAAGTGTACTTATTTGCCATGTTGAGGGCAGAGAAAAGTACTGCAGTGCGCAGGCGCTGGGCTTCTCTGACCTTTCCCAGTGCCTGTGCACTGCAGTACTTTGCTCTGCCCTCAACAGGGCCAATAAGTACACCTGCGCAGGAGCACCGATGCCGGGGAGCGATGAAGAAGCAGGAGGGTGGCATCGCATGAAGATGGGAGGCGCCGGACCCAGACCGGTGACACCCATCGGATCAGAACCGCCCCCACCCCCCGGGTGGGCATAATATAAAATATTTTTCTTCACTTGCAGGTTGGAACGGGGCTTATCTACAGCATTATAAAATGCAGTAGATAAGGCCTGAAAGGCAATGGCCGCATCTTATAGTGGCAAAATTTGCTGACAGGTTCCCTTTAAGGCACACATAAATATAATGCAGATTCGTCCAGCTGGGTGCGACCAATTAGCGAAGCGTGGTTCAACTCCCACGCCAGTTCGAGGCCGCCCACGTAGCATATAACACAGCCCACGTAGTATATAGCACAGCCCACGTAGTATATAGCACAGCCCACGTAGTATATAGCATAGCCCACGTAGTATATAGCACAGCCCACGTAGTATATAGCACAGCCCACGTAGTATATAGCACAGCCCACGTAGTATATAGCACAGCCCACGTAGTATATAGCACAGCCCACGTAGTATATAGCACAGCCCAAGTAGTATATAGCACAGCCACGTAGTATATAGCACAACCCACGCAGTATATAGCACAGCCCACCTAGTATATAGCACAGCCCACCTAGTATATAGCACAGCCTTGTAGTATATAGCACAGCCACGTGGTATATAGCACAGCCACGTGGTATATAGCACAGCCCACGTAGTATATAGCACAGCCCACGTCATAAATAGCAATGTGGGCACCATATCCCTGTTAAAAAAAGGAATTAAAATAAAAAAGTTATGTACTCATCTTCCAGCGGCTCCCAGATCCAGCCTAGGCCTTAAGTGATGCCCCTCCCGACGTAGTATATAGTGGTTCAAATTCCGCGTGTGACCAATCAGTGAAGCCAGAGCCGGCTCCAGGTTTTTGAGGGCCCCGGGCGAAAGAGTCTGTGGGCCCCCCTCTTTAACACATACCACGATTCATGTTGTACAGATACAGCAGAGAAATATAGCACAGCCAGGTAGTGTATAACACAGCCCATGTAGTATATAGCACAGCCACGTAGTATATTGCCCAGCCACGTAGTATGTTACCCAGCCACGTAGTATATTGGCCAGTCACGTAGTATATTGGCCAGTCACGTAGTATATTGGCCAGTCACGTAGTATATTGCCCAGCCACGTAATATATTGCACAGCCCATGCAGTGTATAAAACAGGCCACGTAGTATAGAGCACAGTGATGTAGTATATTGCCCAGCCACGTAGTATATAGCGCTCCCACATAGTATATAGAACAGAGATGTAGTATATAACACAGCCCACACAGTATCTCACACAGCCCACGTAGTATATAGAAATGTGGGTCACATTATCCTTGTTAAAAAAAAAAAAAAAAAAATTAAAATGAAAAATAGTTATATACTCACTCACCTTCCATCGGCCCCCGGAACCGGCCCAGGCGTTTACCGATGCTCCTCGCGACGCTCCGGTCCCAAGAGTGCGTTGTGGTCTCGCAAGATCATGACGTAGCGGTCTCGTGAGACCGCTACGTCATCATCTTGCGAGACCGCAATGCATGGACCGGAGCGTCGCGAGGAGCTGGAAAGGCCTGGGCTGGATCCGGGGGCCGACAGAAGGTGAGTATATAATGATTTTTTTAAATTATTATTTTTTTTAACATTAGATCTTTTTACTATTGATGCTGCATAGGCAGCATCAATAGTAAAAAGTTGGTCACACAGGGTTAATAGCAGCTTTAACGGAGTGCGTTACACCGCGGCATAACGCGGTCCGTTAACGCTGCCATTAACCCTGTGTGAGCGCTGACTGGAGGGGAGTATGGAGTGGGCACTGATGGCAGGGGAGTAGGGAGCAGCCATTTCGTGGCCACACTGTGCCCGTCGCTGATTGGTCGTGGCCGTTTGACCGCGACCAATCAGCGACTTGGGATTTCCGTGACCGACAGACGGAAGTGACCCTTGGACAATTATATAGTAGATTACACACATCTGAAGCTGTAGAATTATGCTAGTAGAGCAGTGATCAAGACATATATTAACTCAAAGCAAATTTACACTCCTAAATTAATTTAAGTCAGTTAAGTTATTAAAAAAAAATATCTGATGATACCCTTAAGCACTATCAAATCAATTATCATCAAATGGAAAGAGCATGGTACAACAAGAAGCCTGCCAAGACTCTCAGCCCGGGCAAGGAGGGAATTAATCAGAGAGGCAGCACAGAGACCAAGGGTAACCCTGAAGGCTCTCCAAGCTGAGACTGGAGTATCTGTCCATACGACCCAATAAGCCATAGAGATGGCCTTTATGGAAGATTGGGCATAAAAAAGCCTTTGCTTACACACACTAAATTGTAAGGCTCGTTTTGAATTTGCCAAAAGACATGTGGGAGACCTCCCAAATATATTAAGGAAGGTACTGTGGTCAGAGGAGACCAAAATTGAGCTTTTTGGCCACCAAGGTAAACACAGTCTTTCGCCAAACCAACATGGCTGATCACCCCAAGTACACCATCCCCACAGTGAAACATGTTCGTAGCAGCATCATGGTGTTGGATTGCTTTTCAACAGCAGAGACAGGGAAAATGGTCTTAGTCGAGGGAAAGCTGGATGGTGCGAAATGCAGAAATATTCTTGAGCAAAACCTGTTTCAGTATGTCAATAATTTGAGGCTGGGACGGAGGGTCACCTTCCAACAAGACATATTATCCAAAGCATACTGCTAAAGCAACACTCGAGTAGTTTAAGGGGAAACGTTTACATGTTTTGAAGCTGTCTAGACAAAGCTCAAACCTTAATCCAATTGAGAATCTGTGGTCATACTTGAAGATTGCTGTTCACCAGAGGAAACCATCTAACTTGAACGAGCTGCAGCAGTTTTGCCCTTAAGTATGGGCAAAAATCCCAGTGGCAAGATGTGGAAAGCTCATAGAGATTTATCCAAAGAGATTTGCAGCTGTGGTTGCCTCAAAAGGAGGCTCTACAAAGTACTGACTTGGGGTGGGTGAATAGTTATTCATAATGATGATTTCAGTTTTGTCCTCTATTTGTTTGCTTCACAATAAAAAAACAAACAAAATTGTTCTCATTTGTAAGCATGTTATTTACATGAAATGTTGCAAACCCTCAAAAAAAGTGAAATTCCGGGATGTGAGGTAGCAAAACGTGGAAAATAACACAATATAAGGTAAAAGTGAGGATAATGTGATGACGTCTAATTGCATTGGAGGTGAATCGCAACACTTTCCCCAAATTTGAAGGCATTTTCTCCTTCGCCTCATTGGGGGCCATAGACCATGGGTGCATGCTGCTGCCTCTAGGAGGCTGACACTTGGTGATACAAAGAAAGTGATCTCCTCCCCTGCAGTATACACCCTCCTGCTGGCTCTCAGCTAACCAGTTCTTGCTTAGTGTCTGTAGGAGGCACATGGGTCTGGTTCACCCCGAATCATCAACAGGCGAGTATACCTCCCCGTATCCTCTCCTGCGATGTGGGATGCCATGCCAGAGCTATCTTAGGGGCGACTGTTCCCTTCAGAGCGCCGATCTCCCCGCACAAGTAACAGACTTAAACACGGAGTGTCGCCTCCATGTACCCCCTACTGAGCCAGGCTACAGCCGGACACAGCCCTGTGAAATCCTACGGGAGTTAACCCTTAGGATACACAGAGGCCCCTATGGCGTCCGTGCTGCTCCCGCTGCACCACCACTAATTAAACAGCGGTGCTGCAAGGAGCTGGACGGCCCCTCTCCTCCTCCCTTCTAAAAGGGGATGGTGGATGGAGGGTTCCTTCATGTCTACAACCCTCACCTGCAAGCAGAGTGCCGGCTCTGCCTTCTCTCCAGCTACTGCGGTAAGTTTAGAATCCCGGGGGGCTCCTGCAGCGTGATCCTCTGGACTTTCCGGCCAGCATCCCTTCCCCGCTGCCGTGGTTCTAATTTAGTCCCCGGCTTCGGCCCATGCTAGGCCGCAAGCCGATAACCCCAAAAATTTAGTCCCCGGCCTGCGCTAGGCCGCAAGCCGGTTACTGTTCCTGCAGGGGAACCGCAGTCGCACACTGGCAAATTGAGCTCTCGGCAGGCGCCAGGCCACAAGCCGATATCTCTGCCTGTATTCCGGCGGCAAAAAACTTTAGTCCCCGGCTTTTGGCCTCAGCTAGGCTCCAAGACGGTAACTTCTAGCAGGCACCGAAAAATTTAGTCCCCGGCTTGCAGCCGATCAGGCCGCAACCCGGAGGCGCTGCCCACGCTATGGCGCGTTCCGGTGGCCCCTCCCACGATTCTGGCGCTTCTGGTGCAAAATGAGAGGCGCCTGTTGTGTTCTCGGGGGCCATATTCTTACCCCCCTTTCCTCCGGAAATGGATCCTGTATTTGGGCACCGAGATCAGTGCTATTCTGCAACAGGAATCAATTTAGCTTTGGCCACCTGAGCAGGATCTGGGACATATCTGCTCAGGGTAAGGGACGCAACCCCCCCTTCCCTCAGCGTTATCCCCTTCTACCATTTTCTGTAAGTAGCCCTGTAAAAGGGCTCAAGAAAATGTACTTTAGGACTTAAAGCTCTCCGTTTACAAGCCTGCACACTTTAAGTTCAAATCTCAGCAAAGCCTTACAACAACTCTAATAAGACTTTTTCAGTCTCTATTTCACCGCATGTAAATCCTGCCAGCCTGCTTTTATCCCAAAGCGCAGAACTCGACACTCTGCAAGCCAGTGATCTCTAATACGCTCAGGAGGCCCCCCACTGTCAGAGTCCAGGGTAGTTAGTCCCTCTACGTTCACATTTGCGTTGTGCGATGTTGCGTCCGAGACGCAACGCAAAACAAAACGCACCAAAACGCACGCTAAAACGCAGCGTTTTGCGACGCAAGCGTCCTTTTTTGCCGATTTTTGGACGCAAAAAAAATACAACTTGCTGCGTCCTCTGCGCCCCACGCTTGCGGCAAAAAAAACGCTTGCGTCGCAAAACGCAGCACAACGCATGTCCATGCCCCCCCCATGTTAAATATAGGGGCGCATGACACATGCGTCGCCACGGTTGCACCCGACACAACGCAAATGTGAACGTAGCCTAAGCGGGTATCATCACTGTTGGACTCTCCAAAGCCATTGGATCCATCCATGGATCGCTGATCCTATCACTGAGGTGGATGGATCCTCTCATACCAGGGGGCCGTCGGCTGGCAGGGGCCGCATGCAATCCAGATACCTGCAGGCATCTGGAAAACGGACATGTAGTTTGTCTACTAAGCTATCATGTGTCTTGGCATCCGCGATCACCGCTCCTCACTCTAGCGAACAGGATTTACTTATTGAACCCGTCTCCCGCACTCCATAGGTTGCTGAGGACTCCGGTTCTGCTCACGCTGTTTTTCAACGGATTCTCTACATAGGAATGCCTGGGCTGATTTTTAGAGGTGACTGGTCCCTTAAAGGGCACCGATCTCCCCTCACCACCAATATTTAAGATCATGGAGTGGCGCCCCCGTATCCTCTCCTGTTTTGTAGGATGCAATTCCTGGACTTTTTTTTTTTTTTTTTTTAAAGGCGACGGGTCCCTTAAAGGGCACCGATCTCCTCACACTGTCAACAGACGAGCACATGGAGTGTCACCTCCATGTATCCTCTTCTGCAGCCAAGCCTAACGCCGGACAATGAGCCCTGTCCACCCAGAAACCTGAACTCTGTGGATGTACAGAGGCACCCTTTTTGGCATCCGATCACCCCCCTCTCTCCGCATCACCACTATTTATAGCAGAAGGCGGAAGATCCCTTTCCACTCCCCTGTTAAGAGGATGGTGGATCACGGGTTCATCATTTCAACTCTGCATGACTTGTCAGTCACCCGCACAGGGGTGTCCGGATAAGTGACCGTCAAAGAAAGCGGCACTAGCAAGAGACTACTTTTTTCCTGACCTGCTGGATGCAGCCGTGCATTCTGCAACTTGGCAGATTAACCTGGGTAGAATCTCCTGTGGTATACCTACCGGTATCCCTGCTCGATGGGTCATCCATTAATAAGACAACGGACTGACAGATAGCAATCTGGTTCGTTTCCGCCTTGCGGCCTCCGGTTCAGCGCTCTACCCTTCCTTAGCCGCCGCGTGTGTTGCCAGAGCAATGGTCTCCTGATCAGAGGCCTTCAATATTTTCTTTTCTAACAGTAACCTTTTCCTGAAGACTGTACAGCTGGTCAATTGGGCAAGCAGACTAACTGCTTCACGCCTCTCGGATGCATCTACCTGAGTGGCGCTGTCAGTAGCAAATGCCATTACACTCAGAAGGACATTAAAGCTCAGAGAATGGAAATGTACTCTGCGTTCAAAAGGCCTCTGACATCACTCCCTTACCAGAGTGATTGGTTATTCGGTGAGAAGTTGGGAGTGTTCCACAAGCAATAACAAAAGTTTGCATATTTCCTATAGACCAATCAGCAGTGGATCAGTTGTCCAGGACGGTCTAGATCTAAGGGATCTTGGTTCCAAAAAGGGGACCGCTAAGTAAAACCGACCCTGAACCTCAAACTTCTACCAAGCTTGACAAGGTCCTCTTTCTTCGGATGGAGCTCCTCCTCTCAGCCATTACTTTAACGGATAAATGTGGAGTTTTCTCACATCCACCGACATTTGGGATGCTTACCTTCACATTCCTATATCTTCCCCTCTTCAAAAAATTCCTTCGCTTTCCCTTTCACGAATAGCATTTTCAAATCACATCCTTGTCCTTAAGCCTTGTTACCGCACCCAGAGTGTTCGCAAGGGTTATGGCGGCCGTTATGTTCCTCTTGCACCCTAGAGGCGTGGTCGTCCTGCGCTATCTGATCGACTTTCTAGCCGCTCTTCCAGCCCTGCGCTGAGTCGTCTATATCTATTGAAATACCCTCTCTCTCCTGGGCTGGCAGCTAAACATAGACAAGTTTTTCCCTAATTTCGAGCCCAGCAAATATCTTTTTCCAGTTCACCACCTGACAGCACCATTGGAGGATATCCTTCTTGCCCTCAGTGGGACAGGAACAAGCGGTTAAAAGGACCCTCCCCACTCCACCCACCAGTGTTTTTCCTGTCCCACTATGGATAGGAATGGCAAGCTTAGCCTTTCCCTTCTCTGCCGCAAGATATCTGCGGCTGATACCTGCGATGGGGGGTCCCTCAGCCTCCCCAGTGTAGCGCTGCTCCTTGGATCGGATCAGTTCCTCCATACTGGGGGCTCTCAGTCCGGGCGCCTGTTTACTGGGGGGTGTATGCGGGGGCCATCTCCAACACGGCAGCCAATCCCAGCATGCGGCCGCGGTGAGCGCTCTCAGCGCGGCAGCCACTGCTAACTCCAGGACCAGCGGTCGTGTCACTTCCGGCCGACGGCCGCGTCCCTTCCGGTTGCGACAAGCGCCAGACAGCGGGATGCCAGCGCCGGCCTCAGGAGGTCTTTCAGCACGGTCAGACCGCGTAGGACGTGGTAAGGAGGGCAGGATCAACCAGGTAAAGAACAATCTAAAAATGGGGTATGTGGATTTATGTGCCGCAGGCAATCCTGATAAGGAGCACCCGGCTATTGTACCTTTTTATAATGGAGGAATCCACCAGACCTGAGGGGCCAGAGCTGTCACAGGGGCAAGGAGAGCCTCCCAACCCCGCACCTGAAAAGAAAAAGGCTGGGAAGAATAAATGTCCCATTTGCGCATCTAGATTTCCTGAAAACTGGCAGAAACCGCTCTGCAAATCATGCACATCTAAGATCGTCGGCGAAGAACAGACGTCATTCATAACTAATATGAGAATAATGATACATCAGGAGGTTTAGGCATCCATCTCGAGCCTGAATTTCCCCAGACCAGCCAGACAGAACCGCAAACATCGCGGAAAAGACCGAGGGAGTCCAGCCCTTCTTCTGAAGAACCATTAGGAAGAGGAAATATCTCTTCTCGGCAGCAGATATGGATGAACTCCTACATGCAGTACGTAACACCATGCAGTTACAGGACAGTCAAGAGGAAACCTCAATCCAAGATGAAATGTTTGGCGGTCTGCATACTCAACTCACGAAAGTTTTCCCGGTTAATAATCATATCCGTTCCATGATATTAGGAAAATGGCAGGAGGCGGAGAAAAGGCTAGTGGTACCTAGAGACTTTAGACTCCGTTTACCTTATAATCAAGACGATAAAAAGGTTTGGGATGAAGTTCCTAAGATAGATGTGCCATTAGCAAAAGTGGCAAAGAAGACGGCAATTCCGTTTGAAGACTCCTCCGCATTGAAGGATCCAATGGATCGCAGAGCAGATGAACTGTTGAGGAGAACTTGGGAATCCTCGGCTGCAATAATACGTGCTAATATAGCAGCAACCTCGGTAGCCCAGTCCATGCATTTATGGATGGACAATCTGGAAGAACATCTCAGGGCTAAATCCTCTAGAGATGTTATCCTCAAATCCCTACCATTACTAAAGCTGGCAACAGGTTTCATGGCAGACGCTTTGGTGGAATCTGTATGATTCGCCGCCAGAAGCGAATCTTTATCCAATGCAGCCAGAAGAGCAATCTGGTTAGAGACTTGGTCAGGCGATATTCAGTCAAAGAATAAACTTTGTGGGATTCCGTTTTCAGGGGGTAAAGTGTTTGAGCCTATTCCAGACGACATATTAGAAAAAGCCTCACAAAAAGAAAGGGTTCCCTGAGGAAAATACTAAAAAAATTCCAGCCCTTTCGTAGATTCCGACCTAGTCAGAAGACAGACTACAGGGGGAAAGGGAAGACTGGGAGATGGTCCTATCCCATGGGTGGAAAAGGTAGAGACTCCATCTTCCAGGGTTCAGGTTCAGGGAAACCGAATAAATGACATCAGAGTGGGAGGTCGATTACAAAGGTTTCTGGAGGGTTGGCAGAAAATATCCAAAAACCCTTGGATTCTGCAGGTGATTGCTCACGGTTACAAATTAGAATTCACCAGTCCTCTTCCAGAAAGGTTCGTAGTAACCAGATTTTCTCCCCTCTTAAACTCTCCTATGTGGCCAGACATCCAGGAGTTATTAGAAATAGAAGCAATCGTCCCAGTACCCATCTCAGAGAGAGGCAAGGGCCATTATTCACACCTATTTTCAATAAAAAAAACCATCGGGAGACTCCCAGACGATTATAAATCTGAAACCCCTGAACAAATGGATAAGGTACAGGAGATTCAGGATGGAGTCTATAAAGTCCACAATACCTCTCATAGACAAGGACATGGTGATGTGCACCTTGGATCTAAAGAGTGCATGCATACTACCATGTCCCAATACACGCTTGTTACCAGAAATTCCTGAGATTCGCCCTGACGAACAGAGGGGTAGTTTATCACTTTCAATTCAAGTGTCCTCCCTTCGGCCTAGCCTCGGCCCCAAGGATATTTACCAAACTAATGTCAGAAGTAGTCGCCTATCTAAGGAATCAATGTGCTGCCATAGTACAATACCTAGACGACTTTTTGATAATGGCGAGGTCAGAGAAGCTTCTCAAGATCGACCGCGACTTCACACTCTATATTTTACAAGATCTGGGATGGTTTGTGAATTGGGAAAAGTCATGCCTAATTCCAAATTCCAGAATAAATTTTTTTGGGGTCATATTAGATTCCAACACCAGAACATCTTTTCTACCAGAGGGAAGACAGAAGTCGTTAATCGAGAACATATATCGGTTCATAAAAAGCACTTCCTCTGTAAGGGAAGCAATGAGAGTTCTAGGCTTAATGACAGCCTGTATTCCCTGTGTGAAATGGAGCCAATTTCACTCACAGGGGTTACAGAAGCAAATCCTGAAATCTTGAGACAGAAGGCAAAATTATCTGGAGAAGAAGATGGTTCTTTCTCATTCGGTAAAGAAGTCCCCTAACCTGGTGGATCGTCCCGGAAAACCTGAAGGTGGGAGTTCCATGGATCCTCTATCCCTGTGTCACTGTTACCACAGACGCCAGTCAGTACGGATGGGGCGGGCACATAAGAAGGACATACTACCAAGGGAAGTGGAGTCCAGAAGTGTTGGTCAAGTCATAAAACTTCAGAGAACTGTATGCAATTTGGAAAGTGCTCTACCAGGCCCAGTCTCAGGTCAGAGACAGACACGTGAGGATTCTGTCTGACAACGTGACAGCAGTGGCATTTCTAAGGCACCAGGGAGGCCCAAGACATCCATCTCTACAGCACTTGGCAGACCAGATTTTCAGATGGGCAGAAAAATCCGTCCGGTCCATCTCGGCAGTTCACCTGGTGGGTGCCAAAAACCAGGTAGCAGATTTTCTAAGCAGAACGACAGTAGATCCCAGAGAATGGGAATTGAATCCAGAAGTGTTCAGCAATCTTTGCCAGCGGTGGGGGGACGCCTCTAGTGGATCTCTTTGCCACCAGATCAAATGCAAAGGCCAGAGCATTTTTCTCTCTCAATCCTCTAGAGGGAGCAGCGGGAGTCGACGCATCTCAACATTGGGGAGAAGGTCTTCTGTACGCTTTTCCACCCCTGCCACTGATCCCGAGAACACTCAGGAAGATACGGGACGAAAGAGCAACTGTAATCCTGGTGGTTCCATTTTGGCCCAAGAGGAGCTGGTTTTCTCTTCTATCCAGAATGACGACAGAAACACCTATCCTCCTGCCGAAGAGGCAGGTCCTTCTGTGCCAAGATCCAGTGTTACACAGCAATCCGGATTCACTACAGCTCTCTGCCTGGATCCTGAACGCCTGACTCTAAAGGCCCCGTCACACATAGCGAGATCGCTAGCGAGATCGCTGCTGAGTCACAAGTTTTGTGACGCAACAGCGATCTCAGTAGCGATCTCGCTATGTGTGACACGTAGCAGCGATCAGGCCCCTGCTGTGAGATCGCTGGTCGTGTCGGAATGGCCTGGGCCATTTTTTGATCGTTGAGGTCCCGCTGACATCGCTGAATCGGCGTGTGTGACGCCGATTCAGCGATGTCTTCGCTGGTAACCAGGGTAAACATCGGGTTACTAAGCGCAGGGCCGCGCTTAGTAACCCGATGTTTACCCTGGTTACCATCGTTAAAGTAAAAAAAACAAACGCTACATACTTACCTACCGCTGTCTGTCCCCGGCGCTGGGCTTCTCTGCTCTGGCTGTGAGCGCCGGGCAGCCGGAAAGCAGAGCACAGCGGTGACGTCACCGCTCTGCTTTCCGGCCGCTGTGCTCACAGCCAGAGCAGAGAAGCCCAGCGCCGGGGACAGACAGCGGTAGGTAAGTATGTAGCGTTTGTTTTTTTTACTTTAACTATGGTAACCAGGGTAAACATCGGGTTACTAAGCGCGGCCCTGCACTTAGTAATCCGATGTTTACCCTGGTTACCCGGGGACTTCGGCATCGTTGAAGACCGTTTCAATGATGCCGAAGTCTTTCCCCTGATCGTTGGTCGCTGGAGAGCTGTCTGTGTGACAGCTCTCCAGCGACTTAACAGCGACGCTGCAGCGATCCGGATCGTTGTCGGTATCGCTGCAGCGTCGCTAAGTGTGACGGTACCTGTTATGAAAGGCAATTCAGTACTACAATGGACATAGCGTTCAGAGCACATACAGTGATCTGACAATAACCCAAAATCATAGAACGAGCTCTGAGACGTGGGAACTCTGCAGACCGCAATCCCTAATCCTCTCCAAACAACACTAGAGGCAACCGTGGATTGCGCCTAACTCTGCCTATGCAACTCGGCACAGCCTGAGAAACTAACTAGCCTGAAGATAGAAAATAAGCCTACCTTGCCTCAGAGAAATACCCCAAAGGAAAAGGCAGCCCCCCACATATAATGACTGTGAGTTAAGATGAAAAGACAAACGTAGAGATGAAATAGATTCAGCAAAGTGAGGCCCGACTTTCTTAACAGATCGAGGATAGAAAAGGTAACTTTGCGGTCTACACAAAACCCTAAAGAAAACCACGCAAAGGGGGCAAAAAGACCCTCCGTACCGAACTAACGGCACGGAGGTACACCCTTTGCGTCCCAGAGCTTCCAGCAAAAAATTAGACAAGCTGGACAGGAAAAATAGCAAACAAATAGCAAAGAAGAACTTAGCTATGCAGAGCAGCAGGCCACAGGAATGATCCAGGGAAAAGCAAGTCCAACACTGGAACATTGACAGGAAGCCAGGATCAAAGCATTAGGTGGAGTTAAGTAGAGAAGCACCTAACGACCTCACCAGATCACCTGAGGGAGGAAACTCAGAAGCCGCAGTACCACTTCCCTCCACCAACAGAAGCTCACAGAGAGAATCAGCCGAAGTACCACTTGTGACCACAGGAGGGAGCTCTGCCACAGAATTCACAACAGGTACCTTAAGATCCAGAGGCCTGTCAGAAGAGGTTATCACCACACTCAAGGCAAGCAGGAATCCGGTGACTTCAGTGATCTATAACAAGATCTGGAAGCGGTATTGCTCTTTCTTAGGAGAGATTCCTATAGATACCTCAAAACCAGACACTCCTAAAATCCTTGACTTTTTACAACTTGGATTTAAAGGAGGCCTCTGGCCTAGTACTTTAAAAGTACAGATTGCGGCCTTTAGTGTGTTTTTGACTCATCATTAGCCTGCCATCCTTGGATAGCAAGATTTGTTAGGGCCATACAAAGAATGAGACCTCTTGTGAGGAAATCGTCTCCTCCTTGGGACCTGAATTTGGTCCTTAATGCACTGTGCAGATCCCCATATTTACTATCAGAGGACATGGACATAGCCAATCTCTCTTTTAAAACAGCTTTTCTAGTAGCCATCACTTCAGTTAAGAGATTGGGGGAAATGCAGGCTCTATCCATACAGGATCCGTACCTCCGGATCTTTGACGACAGAATAGTCTTAAGACTTAATCCAGCCTTTCTCCCCAAGGTAGTCTCATCTACAAACATAAACAAAGAAGTAATTCTTCCCTTATTCTGCCAACACCCTAGAAACACGAAGGAAGGGGTCTATCATAACCTTGACGTTAGAGAGACGGTTCTGAAATACCTAGGGGCGACTGAAGCTTGGAGACGAGACACGAACCTGTTCATACAGTATGGGGGACCAAATAAAGGTTGTAAGGCAGCGAAGTCAACCATTGCTAGGTGGATTAAGACTACTGTAAACCTAGCGTATACAGCCCAGGGGAAGGATCCCCCAGATATCCTTAGAGCCCACTCAACCCGAGCTATTGCTACATCATGGGCAGAGAGGTGGGAGCTTCAGCAGAACAGATCTGTAGGGCTGCGACTTGGACCAGTCTTTCTACTTTTGCCAGACACTATAAACTAGATGTCTTATCAGAGCAATTAGCTTTTGGTAGAAAAGTATTACATGCAGTAGTCCCACACTTGGTTTCCATTCTTTGGTATTCCTCCAATAGTGCTGTCAGGTGGTGAACTGGAAAATGGTAATTAGACCTACCGGTAATTGTATTTCCAGGAATCCATCCTGACAGCACTACTAGTTCCCTCCCACTGCAAATTTGTATTAATAAACTAATGTGATGTAACATTGGTGTAAATTTGTTGAATAAACTTTTTTTTTTTTTTTTGCATTCATCCAGATGTGGTACTTGGAAAATCACTGGTGGGTGGAGAGGGATGGATTCCTTTTAACCGTTTGTTGTTCCTGTCCCACTGAGGGTAAGAAGGATGTCCTCCAATGGTGCTGTCAGGATGGATTCCTGGAAATACAATTACCGGTAGGTCTAATTACCGTTTTCGTGGATGATCCTGGAATCTTCCAGAAGGTCGGTCATTCTCCCTTGAGACAAGGCCGTTGCCCTTCAACAGGGAGCTCGCGCATTTGTCCTCTCTCCCTCATTCCATTCGCCTTGCTAGGTGGATTCTGAGGGAAATTGGTGACGACAATGTAAGCTGTTTGCTTCGCTCTTCTCATTTCCTGCAGGTCAATCAGGCTTTCAGGGGGTAGCCTCTGAGCTCCTTCCTAATCCAGGGGAGATCCTTTCTCCCGGTTCAGCGGTTATTAGTGACTACTCATTGTTCTAGGGATCCGAACGATACGGCTAATTCTACAGCAGGTCCACTGCCTTTTGGCGGGTCATCCCACCTGATTCAACCCGACAATCCCACGTCTCTGCCATACGGCAATCATCTAGCACATGCCCACTGTCAGGCGTCATGGCCGAGGTACCTCACATTCTCTGTTGGGCCACGATCTATCATTTGGTGATCTCGGCACTACACATCTCAAGAGTAGAACTCTGGGTGGTAGACGCAGTCAGGGTCCCGCCTTATGTGAGTGGGAACTTCACTCGGAAGTCTTCCATCAGATCTGTCTTCTCGAGAGAACTCCAGATGTAGGTCGGATGGCGTCCAGACTGAACGCCAATGTACTCTACGTTCATGGTTTGGCCTCCAGATCTAAAAGCCATCGCAGTACATGCTCTGGTTCTTCCATGGTTCCATTTTACATAACCCCTCTTCCACTACTTCCGAGATCTTCTCGGAAACAGGAAGGGCCCCAGTGATACTGGGAGATCCTCACTGACCATGTCAGGTTTTCTCGATTGCGGAACTAGTATTTTTCCGTCTTATTGCAACAAACTGCAAATATGGACTTCCTCGCAGGGACTCTTCACCTGTGGTTCTTCCCTTAATGTTCCTAGGAGTCTTACAGTAGACTCCTTTTTGATCCGAACAGACTTTATTATCAGGAAGGTCGCCCCCTTTTTTCTCTGATCTCTTCATCCTGACGAGTATTCGGAGCTAGCCTCTCTGTTCTTTCAGCCTTTTTTTCCCTTATTACCATGAAAGCAAGGTTGGCCTCAGGCCATCCCCGTCCCTTGTTACCAAGGTGGTATGGTATTCCCACAGTTATGAGGGTATCGTTTTTTCCTCATCTCTTTCCACACCAGTCCACAAAACGGAATGGGTTCCCCATATCTGGACATGGTGCCTGCTCTATGTAGGTATGTCTCGAAGATGGCGTCCTTCCGAAGGTTAGACGCTTTATTTGGGCTACCTCACAGTTATAGGACGGTTCCCTGATGACGTCAGGAAGGGTTTCGCCGTTTTATCGGCCATGTTAGCCTGGTGGATTCGTTACACCATCCGGGAGTCCTTCCGTGCTAGATATCAGCCTATCTCCCTGTCTATCGAGGTTTCTAGGCACCAGGTGTCAGCAGTGCACGCCTGCAACCTTGCCGGTTCGTCCAGTCCGCACGCATTCTTGAAGCACTATGATTTCCAATCCTCCACAAATGTGTGAGTCTGGGCAGGCGGACTCTGCAGGCCGCGGTGGCGCACTTGTAAGTAGCAATTTCACAAGGCCTGATCTGATGTTGTTCCCACCCAGGGACTGCTTTGGGACGTCCCAGGGTCTGTCCCCCCAATGAGGTGAAGGAGAAATAGGGATTTTTGTGTACTCACCGTAAAATCCTTTACTCCGAGCCATTCATTGGGGGACACAGCTCCCACCCTATTATTAGCTTGTGCTTGTTATTTATAATTTGTCATTCTATATTCTCATGTATTGTTATTGATCTCCTACTGCTTTTGCACCGAACTGGTTAGCTGAGAGCCAGCAGGAGGGTGTATACTGCAGGGGAGGAGCTAACTTTCTTTGTATCACTTAGTGTCAGCCTCCTAGTAGCAGCAGCATACACCCAACGGTCTGTGTCCCCCAATGAATGGCTCGGAAAAAAGGATTTTACGGTGAGTACACAAACCCCTATTTTGAGGACTCTCTCTATTCTTATATTCGGTGTTCTCATATTGTATTATATCATTAACTAGTCTCTTCCACTGTGTTATTGTGGGAGGCCCATCCACCTTCATCCATCTCAGTGCTATTGCCTTCCTGGCAAGGAACATAGTCTCACAAAGAAATTTTTTTTTTATCATAATGGGGCCACACTTCCCCTTCTACAACTCCCGATACACAGTTTTGGTGTACAATCTACTGGGCTCTAATGATTTGTGACAGCATGTTAATCACTTGCCCCCAGTATCGTTGTATGACCACACAATCACCACTAAGATGCCAAAAGTCAGCACCTAAGTGCCTGCAGCTCTGGCACCTATCAATTTAATGGCATGATCATTGAAGCTGCAGTCCCGAGGAAGGGATGCTTCTCTCCCCAGGTCATTCAGACTGTGATCAGGGTGAGAAAACTCTCTTCAGGAATTTATCATCGCTCCTGAAAAGCTTTTTTTTTCACTGGTGTGAAGATAGACACACCGCTTCCATGACTTTTTCCTCTTCCATGTATACTTGCGTTTTTTGCACTCATGACTAGAGTCTGGTTTGTCTCTTGGTTCCCTCAAGGGCCAGGTCTCTGCACTCTCAATCCTGTTTCAACAAAGTTTGGCCTCTCACCCCCAGGTCAGGACCTTCCTTCATGGAGTTGCTATTCTAGCACTACTGTATTGTTCACCCGTGGATCCTTAAGCTAATTCTGAGCGTTTCAGTTCCTGAGCGGTGGCAGCGCTGGTTCAGTCGCTTCTCTGAGTATATAGAGCGGTGGCTGTCCTGCACCACAGGCCCTGACTGACAGCCGGCCCAAATGCAGAGCCAGTGTCAGGGCCGGGGGCGTGATTACAGCCGCCGCTCTGTATACTAAGAGCAGTGACTGGCACTGGCTGAGTATTAGGGCCGGCTGTCAGTCAGGGCCGGGGATGCAGCTTCAGCCACTGCTCTGTATACTAAGAGCAGTGACTGACACTGGCTCAGCATTATGGCCGGCTGTCAGTCAGGGCCAGGGGTGCAGGTACAGCTGCCGCTCTGTATGCTCAGAGCAGTGACTGACACTGGCTCAGCATTAGGGCCGGCTGTCAGTCAGGGCCGGGGGCGCAGTTACAGCCACCGCTCTGTATGCTCAGAGCAGTGACTGAACTGGCGTCGCCCCCGTTACTAAAACCAGAATATTGTTGGGGGGAATAAAGTTGATTTTCTCCCTGCAGTGATTGGCTACGTGCTGGCGGCGGGTTGGTTAATAATGTCTTTAAGCTGCAGATTAACCCCATATCTGCTTGTTAATAGCAATTTTTTTTCTGCTGGCAGGTTCCCTTTAAGCAGCAGGTTTTTTTGTTGCTTTCCCCTGTGAAGTGAGCGGTTTTGCAGTTCCCTGCACAGTAGATATGTGGGATCACCACTATGCACTATGATCAGTATGTCATTCTAATGATATGTTGCACTATTCTTACATAGGAGAATAGCTCTTCACCGAATAGGAATGTTTCTTTTCCATGACTTGTAATGAAAAATTAATAGAATCTGTAAGGAGTGATTATTTTGTTGCCAATTAAGCTTTTCTGATGATGGATAAAGATATATTAATTTTCGGGTTGTTTCTCCCCACAGCCCTAGAGAAGAGTATATTTCTGTGCAGACTATTCTGTTGCAGCTACTTCAGAGCTGTTCTGGTACCCTCACTGTGGAAACTTCCACCCCTAACTCTAACCAAGTGCAGTATGCTCAGGAATTATACGCTCACTTGTGTAAAGGTGGGTTCCTTTTTCTCATATTTCTTACTATTCTGTTCATGGGTTTTCCCAATTAAGACATTAATTAAGACCTAGTTGACTAGGTTGAAACAGAAGCTGAGTACTAAACTGGAGTGCCAGGTCCTGGGAAGATAACATGGAAGCCATGGATAGTGCTGATAGGACCGCAAAGAAGTGGTAGAATCTGTGGAAAGCAGGGACGACTTGAGGAAAAACAGGCCCCACTTTCAGATGGTTGAGGCGTCGTGTCACGGGAGCCACGACACAGGGGAACATGGGTCAATGGGCTTTCGCAATGCAGAAGGAGTTAGCGTAGGGGCTATACTGTCCTGAAGAGGCTTGAAACTGGACCCAAGATCCTCTTCACTCCACGTTATGGGGGGTGCAGGCAGGTAGCAGACAAAGGCAAGGACTCTCCGAACCAGTGCACGAATGTTGACTGCTCAGGAAACATTCTTGCATTCAGGCAGAAGTGTTGTGGCAATAATAATAATAATGTTTATTTCTATAGAGCCAACATGTTCTGCAGCCCTTTACAAATTGTTCTTGGTTTTTTGTCTGGATTATAGAGGGGCCATTCCATTATGTTTCCCTTGCCTAAGGGAGAAATGAGTAGAAGTTTAATAAAGGATGAAAAATATAAGCACCTGTGTATGCATCCTACAAGACACCAAGCTAAACTGAATAGCTTGGTTCCACTAGCCTATTGAGGAAGAGTATCCGATTTTGTTTTTTGTAAAGGGGTCATCAGCTACTTGGACAACCCCTTTTTATTCCTCATGTATAGCCGCTTTAAAATAAAAACACCTATATACTCCCCCAGAGCCTTGTCAGCGGTGTCTGCATTCACATTCCCACGGCTCACGTGAGGTTGTTATGTGAGCCCAGTGCCGAAACAGCGCTGGCATCGATTTCCCTGCCTTCAGACAATTCAAACCTCAAGAGTAAGTCTAAGAGCAGTCTCAGCCCTGACTTCCTGTTGTTGATCAATATGTCTGAAGGCGGGGATAGTGAAGACAGTGCTTATTGGGCACTAGGCTCATGTGACATAACCTCATGTGAGTGGCGGAATGGGAGGCGAGTATATGGGGTTTTTATTTTAACAAGGTAAAACAGTAATTGCTGCTTACCTGCCTATTGTGTATGGTCAATCATACACCCATGGTTTCCTATGTCCCCGATGAAGTGCCTGAAATAGTTATGAAATTATTCTTCTTGATAGTTTTTTTTTTTTTTCATGACAAAGCATCACTTTAACAGGGCTGTAGACTTATGTCCCCTGTATGCATGTTCAGCACAAGAATAAGCACCAATTAGGAATTGATTGCTTTTCCTGTCTATTAGGCTATGTGCACATAAATCCGCAGTGCAAAACCGCTGCGGTTTTTACTGCTGATTTATCGCGGTTTTTAATGCGGATTCTGCTGCGGTTTTCATTTTCCATCTGCATTTTTCTATTGGAGCAGATGGAAAACCGCTGCAGATTCCGCATAAAGAATTGACATGCTGCGGAAAATAATCCGCTGCGTTTCCACGCGGCTTTTTCCGCAGCATGGGCACAGCGTTTTTGGTTTCCTATAAGTTTACATTGTACTGTAAACTCATGAGAAACTGCTGCGGATCTGCAGCTGTGGAAACGCTGCAGATCCGCATCAAAATCCGCAACGTGTGCACATAGCCTTAGTGTCACAGTTTGGTTAATCACACGATTCTCTCTCATTTCAGCTATGAACAACATGGACATTTCCTCTTTGTCTTCCCAAGCACTCATACAAGAAATTACTAACACTTTACTAAATGGAGCTGCAGTTTTTTTCCCTGACCGTCTGGCAAGACGAGATCAGTTGTTTTCATTAATGGTAAGAATATGCAAGTAGGAAGTGTACATTATGTCAATATAAAGAATGTAACTTAATTTATTTAAATATTTTCTTTTTTGTCTTTGATGGGTATAACTGAATATAAAATGATCACATAAACTGGGAATTGCACTTATTTTTATTTTTTTTGTGTAGAAAAGAATCACTGAAGAGAAGCAACCCGAATCCACTCAGATCACTTTCCAGTCCCTGTGTACTTATTTCAGGTGACAATTACAATTAATCTTTCTAATTTTTTTTAAGAATTTTTACTTGATCGCAGTTTTACCACAACTGCCTAAAACCTTTGTATTGTACTGTAAGTCTCTAAGAACAGTGGAAAAACTTTGTAGCTCCTTGCTCACCAGGCATTAAGATAAAATTAGAAAACAATTTTTCATGTCAGTTACTGAAGGTTTTTGGTACAATATCTTTAATGACTTGTGCTAGACAATTTATAGTTACAACAGGAAAAGTGTGAGCTAAGTGCTGTAGCATATATCTGAGACCCCACCAAACCAAAGCATTAATCTTTCTTACCATATGTATTAGTATATGAATATAGAGATTAGAGGCTCAAGGCAGCTATACCACTTAAAGGGAAACTGTCAGCAGGTTTTTGCAGTTTTTTTTTAATCAGATAGTCTTTATTAAGTTTTATAGTACAACAGAAAACAAGAGGTAACAAAGATCCCCTGTTGATCCCCCTATCTTGCTAGAACAGCTTCTGCGTTGCACATCTTTCTAGTAAAAAAAATCATAATATGATCATTCATTAAAGCCGTGACATTTTTCCAAAGAAGGAAACCGTGGTTCAAGCATCTGTATTGCCAAGATTTTAACACTATAAGGTTCGGATGCGGCTTTAACCCCTTAACGACCGCCGATACGCCTTTTAACGGCGGCAGTTAAGGGTACTTAAACCACAGCGCCGTAACGGCGCCGTGGAAAAAGTAAATAGCGCCCCCCAGAGTCCGATTTTCTCCGGGGTCTCGGCTGCCGGGGGTAGCCGAGACCCCAGAGAACATGATTCGGGGTTTTTTTTTACCGACCCCGCTTTTGCGATCGCCGGTATTTAACGGTTTACCGGCGATCGCCAAAAAAACCCAAAACGTGATTTCCCTTTTAATTTCTCTGTCCTCCGATGTGATCGCACATCAGAGGACAGAGAAATGGGGTCCCAGATAGCCCCCCAATACTCACCTGTCTCCCCTGGTGCTCCTCGTGGCTCCCGATGGGCGCCGATATCTTTTTCTGGCAAAAACATGGTGGGCGCATGCGCAGTGCGCCCGCCGGCCGGCATCGGGGGGTTCTTTGGGGTCTCGGCTGCCCGGGGGTAGCCGAGACTCCAAAGAACATGATCGGGGTCGGTTATACCGACCCCTGTTTTGTGATCGCCGGTAATTAACTGTTTACCGGCGATCACAAAAAAAAAAGTGGTGTGTAATTCTCTGTCCTCTGATGTGATCGCACATCAGAGGACAGAGAAATAGGGGGATTCGGGGACCCTATTATACTTACCGGTGTCCCTGGGTCCTCCTGCTTCTTTTCCTGGCCACCGGCGTCTTCTTTGGCAAACAAAATGGCGGGCGCATGCGCTGTGCGCCCGCCATCTGCCGGCCGGCAGGAGAAAGCAGTTGGGGCTAAAATTAGGGCTAGGGTTAGGGTTAGTGCTAGGGTTAGGGCTAAATTTAGGGTTAGGGTTGGGGCTAAATATAGAGTTAGGCTTCTTTCACACTTGCGTCGGTATGGGGCCATCGCAATGCGTCGGCCCGACGCACATTGTGAAAATTGTGCACAACGTGGGCAGCGGATGCAGTTTTTCAACGCATCCGCTGCCCAATCTATGTCCTGGGGAGGAGGGGGCGGAGTTACGGCCACGCATGCGCGGTCGGAAATGGCAGACGCGACATACAAAAAAACGTTACATTGAACGATTTTTTGTGCCGACGGTCCGCCAAAACACAACTGATCCAGTGCACGTCGCGAGCCGTCGGCAATACAAGTCTATGGGCAAAAAACGCATCCCGTGGGCACATTTGCAGGATCCGTTTTTGTCCAAAACGACGGATTGCGACGGATGCCAAACGACGCAAGAGTGGAAGTAGCCTTAGGGTTAAGGTTGGGGCCAAAGTTAGGGTTAGGGTTGGAGCTAAAGGTAGGGTTGGGGCTAAATTTAGGGTTAGGGCTAGGGTTGGGGCTAAAGTTAGGGCTAGGGTTGCGGCTAAAGTTAGGGCTAGGGTTGCGGCTAAAGTTAGGGTTAGAGTTGAGATTAGGGTTAGGGTTTGGATTAGGGTTACGCTTGGGATTAGGGATAGGTTTGGGATTAGGGTTAAGGTTAGGGTTGGGATTAGGGGTGTATTGGGATTAGGGTTAGGTTTGAGGTTAGGGATGAGATTAGGATTAGGGGTGTGTTTGGATTTAGGGTTTTGATTAGGGTTATGGTGAGGGTTGACATTAGGGTTTTTTGGGGTAAGGGTTGTGATTATCGTTAGGGTTGTGATTAGGATTAGGGTTAGGGGTGTGTTTGGGTTAGGGTTGGAGTTAGAATTGGGGGGTTTCCAGTGTTTAGGTACATCAGTGGGTCTCCAAACACGACAGCCAATTTTGCGCTCATAAAGTCAAATGGTGCTCCCTCCCTTCTGAGCTCTGCCGTGCGCCCAAACAGTGGGTTACCCCCACATATGGGGCATCAGCGTACTCTGGATAAATTGGACAACAACTTTTGGGGTCCAATTTCTCCTGTTACCCTTGTAAAAATAAAAACTTGGGGGCTACAAAATCTTTTTTGTGGAAAAAAAAATATTTTTTATTTTCACGACTGCATTCTAAACTTCTGTGTAGCACTTGGGCATTCAAAGTTCTCACCACACATCTAGATAAGTTCTTTGGGGGGCCTAGTTTCCAAAATGGGGTCACTTGTGGGGGGTTACTTCTGTTTAGATACATCAGGGGCTCTGCAAACGCAACATGACGCCCACAGACCATTCTATCTAAGTCTGCATTCCAAAACTGCGCTCCTTCCCTTCCGAGCTCTGCCGTGCGCCCAAACAGTGGTTTACCCCCACATATGGGGTATTGACGTACTCAGGAGAAATTGCACAACAACTTTTGTGGTCTAATTTCTCCTGTTACCCTTGTGAAAATAAGAATTTATGGGCGAAAAGATCATTTTTGTGTAAACAATGGCGATTTTTTATTTTCACGGCTCTACGTTATAAACTTCTGTGAAGCACTTGGGGATTCAAAGTGCTCACCACACATCTAGATAAGTTCCTTAAGGGGTCTAGTTTCCAAAATGGTGTCACTTGTGGGTGGTTTCCACTGTTTAGGCACATCAGGGGCTCTCTAAACGTGACATGGCGTCCGATCTCAATTCCAGCCAATTCTGCCTTTAAAAAGTCAAACGGCGCTCCTTCAATTCCAAGTTCTGCGGTGCACCCAAAAAGTGGTTTACCCCCACATATAGGGTATTCGCATGTTCAGGAGAAATTGCATAACAAAATTTATGGTTACTTTTCTGTTTTTACACATGTGAAAATAAAAAAAAATGGTTCTGAATTAAAATGTTTGCAAAAAAAAGTTAAATGTTCATTTTTTCCTTCCACATTGTTTCAGTTCCTGTGAAGCACGTAAAGGGTTAATAAACTTCTTGAATGTGGTTTTGAGAACCTTGAAGGGTGTAGTTTTTAGAATGGTGTCACACTTGGTTATTTTCTATCATATAGACCCCTCAAAATGACTTCAAATGTGATGTGGTCCCTAAAAAAAAATGGTGTTGTGAAAATGAGAAATTGCTGGTCAACTTTTAACCCTTATAACTCCCTAACAAAAAAAAATTTTGTTTCCAAAATTGTGCTGATGTAAAGTAGACATGTGGGGAATGTTATTTATTAACTATTTTAAGTGACATATCTCTGATTTAAGGACAAAAAAATACAAAGTTTGAAAATTGCAAAATTTTAAAAATTTTCCGCCATATTTCCGTTTTTTTCATAAATAATCGCAAGTAATATCGAAGAAATGTTACCACTAACATGAAGTACAATATGTCACAAAAAAACAATCTCAGAATCAGCGGGATCCGTTAAAGCGTTCCAGAGTTATAACCTCATAAAGTGACAGTGGTCAGAATTGTAAAAATTGGCGCGGTCACTAAGTACCAAATTGGCTCTGTCACTAAGGGGTTAAAGAAGGGTACTACTTGCGATATAACGAAATTTTATTTTAAAGAACTAAATTAAAGGAATTGTATGATTGCATACGTCTTGTATATTTTAACATATAAAGATTAAGTACATATACTCAAATAATCACCAAGGAGCTTTTAAACCTAATCCGTCTGGAATATCAGAGAAGCAACACCAAGACAGAGAACCCTGCGAAATTCACAACACTGCATGGATATCCACACTTGCAGGTGTCACAACACTGTACACGTATAAGTATAGGTATCCAACTTTCTGCTTCTGGTTTAGTTATGTTTCTATGGCCTTATATAGTGATTTACACTGTTTAACTCTGGTTTCTGCATCGCCCTCTATTGGCCAGCTTTTGGGATAAGATGAATCAGAGATACCGTGCAAACATCAGACAATGGACAATAAATCCACAGAATATAAAAGCTCCCAAGGATTACATAAATCCACATCAGACAGAGGTTAAACAAACCTCCATGTTTTACATGAACAAACATAGAGAAATATACAAATATTTGTGAGTTAAAAGCATGTAGACAATAAGCAAACCGCTCTCAAGATTGTGTAACTATGATCATTGTCTATCTGTAATTGTATGACCAGCGATGTTGGTCTGTCACGGTCTGAATGCATTCTGTATATTTCACACTACAGCATATAATAACATTTCTGGAGACCGTAAGTTGCGTAACATTACCAATATTTAACCAGGCCATTGTATTGTAGTTGTATAATTCAAGAGCTAGGGGCCACATGAAGCTTCTCCATGAGCAACCAAAACACATCTCATTGTAAATGTTCCATTTAAGTATTTGTTAGATATTTATATATTATTGTATTTTCCGGCGTATAAGACGACTGGGCGTGTAAGACAACCCCCAACTTTTCCATTTAAAATATAGAGTTTAGGATATACTCGCCGTATAATTCAGGGGTCTTCTTATACACCCGATGTTGTCTTATACGGTGTGTGCGGAGCTCTGAGGTCGCCTCATATGGTGCAAGGAGCGGTCCCGGGTGTGAAGGAGAGGAGACTCTCATCTCATCTGAAACAGTTCCCACGTCATTAACCCATTTAGTTTTAGTACTTTGGGGGTACCGAATAAGGTACATGTGTGCAAGGTTACTGTAAATCAGAGATATAAGCCCTTTGGTATTTCTCTGTGATCCTATTATCCACTATATCCACCTTCACAAATTTGGTGGTTGGTTTAAACTGAGTTTGAAATGCTGGCGTAGTTTTATAATGCTGTAGAAAATGTTATGTTGTAAGGGAAATGCTTCTTCCTGCAGTCTCTTGAACATTTTGAAAACTATTTTCTTCTAATAAATGAATTCGTTTCTGGACCCCAAACTGTTGCCAGTAATCAAAGCCTTGCAGGGACACACACTCTGGAATATTGCTATTGTCCCAAATTGGTGTCCATTTTTTTTTTAAAAGCAGTGATGTTTTGTAACTGCTTAATTTTATTCCAATCTTTTCAATGAGTGCTATTGTTGGGTATATAAAAGAGCACTTACAAAATTGGAAAGTAATGAACTCTACCCCACCATATGTTGAAAAACACTCCCAACAGAGTTACTTATGGTGTTCTTCCCCCCAACCTTATAAATGTTGATTTTGGGATGCTAAATAGTAAAGTTATGGATTATTTGGTGCTAAACTGCCTTCATCTTTGGGTTTTTGTAGTTTTTCTAATTTAATACGCTGTTGACCGTGTCAGCATATGAGGTCCCTAAATAAGACTTGTTTTGTCAAATCTATTTTGGAAGAGTCAAATCAGGGCATTATCCAAAAAGTATGCGAGTTGGGGCATAAGTATCATTTTAATTAAGTTTAACCTTATCACAACTGGAATATACTGTATAATTTAGTTCAGGCCAGTATCTTTTGTTTAAATTTCATTAATAGAGGGAGCAGTTAAGTTGCTAATTCTTAGCAATTTTAGAGGATACTGGAATACTCAAGTATTTAAACCTAGACATCTCTGGCATCAGAACATTAGTGCATTGTAATGAAGCATGTCTGGAGACCAAGGAGAGCAGGACCGACTTAAACCAGTTTATTGCCAAGCTCCAAATTTCTCCAAAGCTGGAAATGGTCGCCATCATGCTCACCAAAGAAAGTCACTCGCATCCCCAGAAACAGCAGGTCACATCTGCATACAATATCACCTTCTTTTCCTTAATTCAGTGTTGAATTCCATTTATGTCCTTCTACGAATTACTACTGCCAAAGGTTCAACCCCTATTGCAAGTAGCAGAGGAGACAAGGGTCTCCACTGATCGGAGAGGAGACAATTGACCAGGCGTACAACTATTCGCTTTTACCTTGGCTTTTCTCCTTCGCCACATTGGGGAACACAGAACCATGGGTGTTATGCTGCTGTCGCTAGGAGGCTGACACTAAGGCTACTTTCACACTTGCGTCGTTTGGCCTCAGTCGCAATGCGTTGTTTTGGGGGAAAAAATGCAGCCTGCAAATGTGCCCGTAGGATGTGTTTTTTCAACATAGACTTGTATTGCCGATGGATCGCGACGTATGGCCATATGTTGCATCCGTCATGCACTGGATGCGTCATGTTTTGGCGGACCGTCGTCACAAAAAAACGCTCAAGGGAACGTTTTTTCCGTAAGTTGCATCTGCCGTTTCCTACCGCGCATGCGCGGACGGAACTCCGCCCCCTCCTCCCCGGGAGGCAGCGGATGCGTTCAACGCATCCGCTGCCCACTTTGTGCCGAATTTGCACAACGTTCGTCGGTACGTCGCGCCGACGCTTTGAGACGCAAATGTGAAAGAAGCCTAAGTTGAGACAAAAAGTTAGCTCCTCCCCTGCAGTATACTCCCTCATGCTGGCTTCCACAGACCCAAATCAAGCTTAGTGCCTGTAGGAGGCACACAGGGTCTGCTATTCAGGCCAGAATTTCTCTGATTTTTTTGATTTTTTTTCTTTTTCACTATTTAATTTTTTACCCGGATGAAGGGGCGACTGAACCTTTCAAGGCTCCGATCTTCCCGAACCAACAACAGGCGAGCACGGAGAGTGTCGCCACTCCATATCCTCTCCTGCGACGTGGGATGCCACTGTCTGGGCTGTTTTTAAGGGCGACGAGCCCCTTCAAGGGCACCGATCTCCCCTCCTCCCTTAACAGACGAGCACATGGAGTGTCACCTCCACGTATCCTCTTCTGCAGCCAGGCCTATTGCCGGACATTTTGCCCTGCTCACCAGGTTATACCCTCGGATGCTCAGAACCACCCTCCATCGTGGCATCCGTGCAGCCCCCCCACTGCATCGCCGCTGAAAAAAGCGGATGGAAGTAGGCGGACGGTTCCTCTCAACCCCCCTTTTAAGGGGATAGTGGGTGGAGTCTCCCCCAACCCTGCAGCGTCCTAACTACCCCAGGCACAGCTCTGACTTGCTGCATCTGCAATCCCCTTCATATTGGGGTAAGTGCCACCCAGGAGGGGTCATTTTCCAGCGGTCATAGGAGGGCTCCATAGCGGCAGGGACTCCCACAGGGCTCTGTGGCATCTTTCCCGGCGGTCCGCTGGTACGCGCCGGCCGAAGCCATAAATTTAGTCCCCAGCTTCGGCCTAGTGTGGGACGCATCCCGATAGGACCCGCCCACCGCTCGCATCACTCTTGCGGCTCCGCCCTCAGACCTGGCGCTTCTCGCTCCTTGCGAGACTACCTCCCAGCTCTCGGCAGCCATCTTCCCCCACTGCACAGCAGCTCCGGCCGCCTTCTGCGCGTGTCAGCACTCCTGGATGCGGTCTTCCCCTACCCACCTTATCAGATTGCAGGACACAGGACCTGGATAAGGAGACTGCTCTAAATGCTTCCCTGCAGCATTACCCCACATCGCTTCCACTAGCAGTGTTTTTACTTATATTGGGGTACATCATGTCGCAGTCAAGGGCTAAAAAGACTACAAAGGTACATACCACCTTTTTCACTGCGTGTACAACCTGCTAGGCTCCTCGGCCTCAAAGCTCGCCTCTCTGCTCAGCCTGTGATGCCCAATGTGCTCAGGAGCCTTCCGCCGCTACCAACCCCAGTGTATCTAGCCCCCCACCCCGAGTGGGCCCCGTCACTGTCACAATCCACTGCTTCATTGGCCAATGCGATTGAATCCCCTCATGATCCCTCTGGGGAGCGGGGCACTTGTCTACCTGTGTTAAGAGACCCCTCCCTTACATCATTGGCCAGCAGGGGCCGCTCTTACCTGAAGGAGGTATGGACATCCAAAAAACAGATCCGCACTACCTCTCCTGAGCGTTCATGCCATTCAGCCTCTGGTAGCTCCACTTCCAGCTCACCCTCTCCAGGGGCTCACAGAAAACATGACTCCGAATGTGTCTGAGGCATCCTTGGACCCGGATTCTCTGGAGTTTGTCGACTGTGGACTCCCTCATTGAAGCCGTCAATCACGCGCTAAAGGTTGACGATGACCCTAATTCGGCACCGGATCATGCGGTATCTTTTTAAAAGAACCAAGCGATCCCATAGGGTGTTCGCCTCTCACCCGGATTTTTTAGATATAGTCCGGCAACACAGGGAGCGACTGGATAAGCGCTTTACGGGAAAAAAGGCCCTGGAAACTAAGTATCCCTTTTCCGCAGATCTTGTCAAAGATTGGACGGAACCTCCACTAGTGGATCCACCGGTGTCGCTTTTGGCTACCAAAAAGCTTTTATCCGTACCTGATAGGGCTTTGATTAAAAATCCCACAGAATGTCAAATAGATTCCCTGGCTCGCTCAGTATATGAAGCCTCAGGTTCCTCTATCCCCTTCCTTCGCTGCAGCATGGGTCGCAAAAGCAATGGTTTTCTGGGCAGTTGCCCTTGCAAAATCCATTCAGGACCAGGCTCTTCCGTCTGAGGCGGCGGATCTCGCCAAACAAATTGCTATGGCTGGAGACTATGTGATGTATGCGTCTTTAGATGCAGCAAACTGCAGCACAGGCCTAAGACTGCTTTTCAGCGTCGGCAACATTTTCGCTTTCGGCCCTTTCACAGTAACCCATTCTGGTCCACCTTCACAGCCTCGTCCAGATCAGAACGATCTCCACATACAGAGAGATACCCTCGGCCCTCATACAGGCCGAATCTGTCCTGGCGAGGTAAGCCTAGGCAACTCAGAACCAGGAGATCCAGGCCCTCCAGATTTCCTTTACAATGACTCGGGGAGTTATCCAGTCGACACCACCAAAGTAGGCGGAGGCCTGCTTCTCTTTCAAAATGTCTGGCTTTCCGTCATCCATGACGAATGGGTCAGAAACCCGGTGTCTTCTGGTTACAAAATAGATTTCTCCGCCTCCTCTCAGGCACGGTTTTAACCCTCTCGTCTCCCAAGTTCAGGAGCTCAGTCTCGCGCACTTCACTGCGCCATCGAATCTCTCCGCCGAAACAGGGTCATTGTTCTGGTTCCAGAACACGAGAAATTCAGATGTTTTTAATCAAACCTCTTCGTCGTTCCAAAAAAGGATGGGGCGGTGCGCCCTATTTTGGATCTAAAGCTCCTAAACAAGTGTGTAAAAGTCTGGCACTTCAGGATGGAATCCCTCCGGTTGGTCATCTCCTCAATGGAGAGAGGAGAGGTTCTAGCATAAATAGATACTTATCTCCATATTCCAGTCTTCCCGCCACATCAAAGGTTCCTGCCTTTTGCCATCCAGGAGGTCCATTTTCAATTCACGGCGTTACCCTTCGGCCTTGCCACCGCGCCCAGGGTATTCACAAAGGTCATGGTGGCGGTCATGGCCATTCTTCACTCCCGAGGAGTGGTCGTGTTGCCATACTTAGACGGCCTCCTGATCAAAGGTCTGTCCTATCATGCCTGCGACGCATGTGTCCGCATTACCTTGGATACTCTTTTACGCCTGGGCTGGCTGATAAACTTGGACAAGTCCTCCCCCGTTCCAGCCCAACGGATCTCCTTCCTAAGCATGATCCTGGACACGTCCAAGAGGCTGGTCCTGCTTCCTCTGTCCAAGGCCCAAGCTCTCCAGCAGGGAACCCGCACGCTTTGTTGTCTTTCCTCATTCCATTCAGTTTGCCATGAGGGTCCTGGGGAAAATGGTGGCCGCAATGGAAGCGGTTCCCTTCGCCCAACTGCATCTCCACCCCTTACAACAGGCTCTGCTAGACAATTGTGACAGGAGTCCCTTATCCCTCGATCGGCCATGTCCTCTGTCCCCGCGGATAAGGCAAGCGCTCAAATGGTGGACTTTGGAATCATCTCTCAGCCAGGGGAGGTCTTTTCTTCCAATTCACTGGCTGGTGGTGACTACCGACGCTAGTCTCCTCGGTTTGGGAGCAGTATTTCGCCACCACACTGCCCAGGGGCGTTGGACGATTCGGGAGTCGAGACTTTTGATAAACATCTTAGAGATTCGAACGATCAGGTTTGCCCTGAGACGTTTCCATTTCCTCCTTGCGGGTCACCCTATTCGCATTCAATCAGTAAACGTCACAGCGGTGGCATACATAAACCATCAGGGGGGAACCCGCAGCAGGGCAGTGATGCGGGAGGTCTCCCTCATTCTCCGTTGCGCTGAGAACAACCGCTCCGCCATTTCTGCAGTGCACATTCCAGGCGTCAAGAACTGGGTGGCGGATTTTCGCAGCCGTCAGGGTCTCGCCTCGAGGGAGTGGAAACGCCATCTGGAGGTCTTCCAGCAGATTTGCCTTCGCTGGGGGACTCCAGACATGGATCTGATGGCATCCAGACTGAACGCAAAAGTTCAGAATTTCATAGCACGTTCTCGGGATCCACAGGCCATTGAGGGGACGCACTGATATCCCCATGGCATCGGTTCCACTTCTCGTACGTGCTTCCTCCGCTTCCCTTACTACCGAAGGTTATCTGGAAAATCAAGATGGAGGCGGTTCCTTTGATCCTAGTCGCCCCAGATTGGCCACGTCGCGTGTGGTACGCGGAACTCGTTCAACTCGTTTCTGACGTTCCCTGGCGGCTACCAGATCGCCCAGATCTGCATTGCCAAGGGCCGATCTACCACCAGAGCTCAGGGGCCCTACGTTTAACGGCTTGGCTGTTGAAACCTGGATCCTAACTCAATCTGGTTTCTCCCAGCAAGTCATTGCCACCATGATAAGCGCTCACAAGACATCTTCCGCTCGCATCTATCAACGCACTTGGAAAGCCTTTTTCTCATGGTGCAGGCTCCGTGGACGTCGTCCTCTGTTTTTCAATTCCCTCCATTCTTGAATTTCTCCAGTCCGGCTTGGATTCCGGTCTGGCGCTCAGTTCCCTCAAGGGTGTGACGACTGAACAAGATGAGAAGAGTGGACCCTCTGGGTCACGGTACTGACGCACCCAGGGGCGAGCGAACCCTGAGATGAAAACCCCTATACAGGGATAGTTGGGAGCAAGCCCGAAGGGGACAAGTACCGCAACAGCCGGTGCCAAGAGGGACGGCTCTAAAGTGAGACAGGAGAGGGAGCATGGGAGAAGACAAACTGAACAGTGGGAAAACGGAAGCGGGAAAAACAAAGAACAGATAACAGGAGGCAGACCAAAACGATGGGGAGAGACAGGAGGTTAATAAAAGATAAAGCCTGCGAGAGCAGACCAGACAGGAACGGAAAGAATCCGAACCAAACGGGACCAGAAGAGTGTACAAACTGCACACAATAATCAGGCGCCTCCATTAAGAAGGAGACGCCTGATATAGCCAGAGAAAGTACCTGATAGGAGGACCAGAAGCGCGGAAGGGGTTAAGAGGAAGAAGGAGCGTGCGCCCGCGTCCTAAGGCGCATGTGTGGAGCAGGCACAGGACGGAGGAAGCGCGGACACCACGCTGGAACCCCTGAGCAGCAGGAGGAGGAACCGGGAAACCGGCGCAACGCTGAGAACGGCAGGCGGAGACGCAACGAGAGGAGCCGGCAGGAGCAGCGGCCGCAGCGCCAGAGAGAGCCGGTATGACAAAGGGTCAGATATCGGCATTATCTGTGTTGTTCCAATGTAAGATTGCAAGTCAGGACTTTTGTTCAGGGGGTCTCCCACGTAGTACCCCCCTATAAAATGCCGTTAGAGACCTGGGATCTCAATTTGGTCGTGAGTGTTCTTCAGGTGTCCTCTTTTGAACCTCTGCAAGATGTCTCGCTGACTGTTCTCTCCTGGAAGGTCGCCTTCCTTGTGGCAGTAACCTCTATCAGGCGAGTCTCAGAGTTGGCCGCCCTGTCCTGCCGGGCGCCCTTCCTTTCCTTCCACCAGGACAAAGTGATCCTATGCCCATCTCCGTTTTTTCTTCCCAAGGTGGTTTCATCCTTCCACTTTAATGAAGATATCGTTCTTCCCTCCTTCTGCCCACAGCCAAGACATAGGGTTGAAAAGGCCCTTCACACCTTGGACTTGGTAAGGGCTCTCAGGAGGTACATTTCTAGGACTGCCCTATTCCGCAAATCGGACTCCTTCTTTGTGCTCCCTGAGGGTCACAGAAAGGGTTTAGCCGCTTCTAAAGCCTAGATAGCCAGATGGATCTGATCTGCTATTCAAGAATCTTATCGGGTCAGGGGCAGACCTATCCCGGTGGGGATTAGGGCACACTCAACTCGGTCGGTGGGTGCTTCCTGGGCCATTCGGTACCAGGCATCAGCAGAGCAGGTTTGCAAGGCCGCAACGTGGTCCAGCCTGCATACTTTCTCAAAGCACTACAATGTCCACACACAATCTTCTGCGGATGCAGCCCTTGGCAGACGTATTCTGCAAGCGGCTGTTGCGCACTTAGTTAGTTGGTACACAGAATTATTTGGTTATATTGTTCCCCACCCCTGGACTGCTTTGGGACGTTCCGTGGTTCTGTGTCCCCCAATGTAGCGAAGGAGAAATTGGGATTTTTGTGTACTCACCGTAAAATCCTTTTCTCCGAGCCACTCATTGGGGGGACACAGCACCCACCCTGTTAGCCTTATGGCTTTTTTTTTTCCTTTTTATGGTTTTTGGCCTACTCTGACATGTTATACTCTAATATTATGTTATATGTTTGTTAATGATTTCCTACTGCTTTTACACGGAACTGGGTCTCTGGAAGCTAGCATGAGGGTGTATACTGCAGCGGAGGAGCTACCTTTTCTCCATCGTCTCATTGGGGGACACAGGACTGTGGGGTGTATGCTATTGCATCTTCCCAGATGCTTTTTTCTCTCTGAAGATAAGACAGGGGCGACGGACCTTTTTGAAGGGGTCCGATCTCCCCAAACCAACAACGGGCGAGCACGTGGAGTGTCGCCTCCATGTATCATCTCCCGCGACGAGGGACCTTGTTTGCCGGACTTATAACCTGACCACCCTGAGGTAACGAAACCCTAGGTTGTACAGGCTTGTATTCTTTGTCCGTGCAGCCTCCACTTCATCACCAATGCATTTCGACTATGGTGCTTAAAGGAGGCAGACGGTCCCTCTCCTCACCTTCTGAAGGGTGTAAGGAGTTAGGGTGCCTGCACCGTCTTTCCATATATATTTATATATAAATAGATTTACTTATGAATTCTTATATGCCTCTTTTCTAACCTTATGCTGTTGTCAAGAGGCTGCGGGGGGGGGGGGGGGGGGGGGGGCTCCTGCTTCATTGCGCGGTCCGTTACTATAAAACACCATACTGCACCCAGCACGTTGCTGCTTTCCGGATATTCCTCCATAGCAAAGACATGGGCGGAAGTCCCGCCCCTATCGGCTTTTTCCGGCGGCCCGTTGCATTATGGTCTCTGTAGTTTTCTGCAGGGACATGGGCGGATCTCCCGCCCCCTTCGGCGTCTACTTCCGGTGGCGCACACCCAGCTTTCCTGGGAGAGCGCAGGAATGGGGAAAAATCAAGTCCCCTGCTTCGGCCTATCCACGGACCGTGTGCCGGTAACTCCTCCCCCTTTTTCTGCCTCCGGCACATCCGCCCTGTAATCTTCTTTTTAAGGGAGGTTTTTCGCACAGAGCATGGTTCGGTGTTGCGTTCAGGACTTCGGGGGCACAGAACTGGGGTAAGTGCTACTTCCCTCAGCCTGACAGCTTTTTTTTTTTTTGCTCTAGACCTAGTATCTCATAAAGGTACAGTTCATAGCAGCAGCAATAGTCATCATGTCTAGAAAGTCTAAGACTCACACAGTCCTGTATACCTCATGCATTACCTGTCGGGCTTCTTTTCCGCATGCGCAAATTAACCATCTCTGTGAAGCTTGCGATTCCGAACGCGCTCAGGAGCCCCCGCCTCCCACCCCGCCTGCTACCCTGCCAGGTGTACCTGTACCTGAGACTGCGGTATCTCCCCCTGAGTGGGTCATATCCTTAACGCAATATATGGCGTCCCTAACAAAGGCGGTTGAGTCCCTTCAAGCCCCTGTCAGGGACATTCATCCGCCTGTTTCGGAAAGATCCTCCGATTCTCAGGATCCTCCGGCCTGCAGGGGCCGTGCTCCCTCTAGGCAGACGCGGGGGAAAAAAACCCACACAGGGTCTCCCGGTCCGTTGGGTGCATCAGCATCTTTGAATTCCGTCTCTCGATCTCCCTCACCTGTGGGAGTGAGTGAACATGGTTCGGACTATGACTCAGATGGGTCTTTTGATTTAGAAGCTCCTGATTATCAGGAATCAGTTGACAGTCTCATTGAGGCCGTTAACCAGTCTTTGGGAGTAGAGGATGTAGCCACCTTACCTTCAGGTCATAAGGTGTCTTTCAAAAAGTTCAAGCAACCTCATAAGGTGTTTTCTACTCATCCTGAGTTTGAGGATTTAGTTCAACGTCACATGGAGCAACCGGATAAACGTTTCTTAGGCCAGAAGGCCCTAGGTGCAAGGTATCCTTTCGCACCAGAGCTTTGTAAAAAATGGGCAGAAGCCCCTTCAGTGGATCCTCCCGTGTCCCGTTTGGCCTCAAACACGCTGCTGTCTCTTCCTAATGGGTCGGCTATTAAGGATCCGACTGATCGGCTCAGAGAGTCTAGCTCGGTCTGTGTTTGAGGCTTCAGGTTCAGCCCTCGCGCCGTCTTTTGCGGCGACATGGGTTGCCAAAGCTATGATAGCTTGGTCAGAGTCCGTAACTAAGACTCTTCAGGATAGGGATTTTTCTGTAGAAGTGATAGAGATGTCAAATCAGATATCTTTAGCGGGAAATTATCTGATTAATGCATCCTTGGATGCGGCAAATTGTTCATCATTGGCTGCTGCAAATGCTATTGCTATCAGAAGGGCTCTATGGCTAAGAAATTGGCGGGCGGACTCTACTTCAAAAAAGTCCCTTACATCCCTCCCTTATCAAGGTGGCCGACTTTTTGGCGCAAAATTGGATCAGCTTATATCTGATACCACTGGAGGAAAGAGTAATTTCCTTCCTCAACAAAAGGTTAAGCAACCTTTTCGTCGCCAATTTCAAGCAAGGTTTAAGTCCTTTCGTAACTCCCGGTGGTCTGCAGCCCCAAGCGCAGGTCCTCCAAGTCGGTCTAACCAAGACAGGGAGCACCAGGTCTCATATAGGGCCAATCCATTGGCAAGAATGCGGTATCAACCGTCAAGATCTAGGGGATCTAGATATCCTCGGTCTTCGGCTAAATGACTGGAGGCAGCCTGATGTCGTTTCCAACAGAGTAGGCGGTCGCCTACTACTGCTCCATCAGTCCTGGCTGTCAGTCGTTCACGACAGATGGGTAAGAGAACTGGTGGTTTCAGGGTACAAAATAGTTTTCCTCTCTCCCTCCAGGCCGTTTTTTTCCATCCAGTTTTCCCAGTTCAAAAACCCATCTAAGAGCTTTATTCAGAGCAGTCGAGTCTCTTCAGTCCAACGGGGTCATTGTCCCTGTTCCAAAGGAAGAAAGGTTCCAAGGATTCTACCCACCCCCCGCCCCCCTGTCTCCATGTGATATTGCTTTTTGTGAGGTATTCAACGCATTGTCTTTATAGTAGCCATGGTAAGAATTAGCACGAATGGTAAGACATCACATACTGCACTGGTCAACGCAATTTTTCTGGCAAAAGGTTTTAAAACATATTTTAAGTCAATTTTGGCTGCTGATTACGAATTTCAACTCCGTTTTTGGCTATCACATCAGGATTTCGAGATATTTTCAATTTTTGATGAAAATTAACTCCTATCTAATGTTTTATGATAAAAACACATGATTTTCAATACTACATTGTATATTTTTAATCAAGGAATAACAAAGATTACAAAGTCTATGTACAGCAAATCAAATACAGGTCCTTCTCAAAAAATTAGCATATAGTGTTAAATTTCATTATTTACCATAATGTAATGATTACAATTAAACTTTCATATATTATAGATTCATTATCCACCAACTGAAATTTGTCAGGTCTTTTATTGTTTTAATACTGATGATTTTGGCATACAACTCCTGATAACCCAAAAAACCTGTCTCAATAAATTAGCATATTTCACCCATCCAATCAAATAAAAGTGTTTTTTAATAACAAACAAAAAAAAACATCAAATAATAATGTTCAGTTATGCACTCAATACTTGGTCGGGAATCCTTTGGCAGAAATGACTGCTTCAATGCGGCGTGGCATGGAGGCAATCAGCCTGTGACACTGCTGAGATGTTATGGAGGCCCAGGATGCTTCAATAGCGGCCTTAAGCTCATCCAGAGTGTTGGGTCTTGCGTCTCTCAACTTTCTCTTCACAATATCCCACAGATTCTCTATGGGGTTCAGGTCAGGAGAGTTGGCAGGCCAATTGAGCACAGTAATACCATGGTCAGTAAACCATTTACCAGTGGTTTTGGCACTGTGAGCAGGTGCCAGGTCGTGCTGAAAAATGAAATCTTCATCTCCATAAAGCATTTCAGCCGATGGAAGCATGAAGTGCTCCAAAATCTCCTGATAGCTAGCTGCATTGACCCTGCCCTTGATGAAACACAGTGGACCAACACCAGCAGCTGACATGGCACCCCACACCATCACTGACTGTGGGTACTTGACACTGGACTTCAGGCATTTTGGCATTTCCTTCTCCCCAGTCTTCCTCCAGACTCTGGCACCTTGATTTCCGAATGACATGCAAAATTTGCTTTCATCAGAAAAAAGTACTTGGGACCACTTAGCAACAGTCCAGTGCTGCTTCTCTGTAGCCCAGGTCAGGCGCCTCTGCCGCTGTTTATGGTTCAAAAGTGGCTTTACCTGGGGAATGCGGCACCTGTAGCCCATTTCCTGCACACGCCTGTGCACGGTGGCTCTGGATGTTTCCACACCAGACTCAGTCCACTGCTTCCTCAGGTTCCCCAAGGTCTGGAATCGGTCCTTCTCCACAATCTTCCTCAGGGTCCGGTCTCCTCTTCTCGTTGTACAGCGTTTTCTGCCACATTGTTTCCTTCCAACAGACTTACCATTGAGGTGCCTTGATACAGCACTCTGGGAACAGCCTATTTGTTGAGAAATTTCTTTCTGGGTCTTACCCTCTTGCTTGAGGGTGTCAATGATGGCCTTCTTGACATCTGTCAGGTCGCTAGTCTTACCCATGATGGGGGTTTTGAGTAATGAACCAGGCAGGGAGTTTATAAAAGCCTCAGGTATCTTTTGCATGTGTTTAGAGTTAATTAGTTGATTCAGAAGATTAGGATAATAGGTCGTTTAGAGAACCTTTTCTTGATATGCTAATTTATTGAGACAGGTTTTTTGGGTTATCAGGAGTTGTATGCCAAAATCATCAGTATTAAAACAATAAAAGACCTGACAAATTTCAGTTGGTGGATAATGAATCTATAATATATGAAAGTTTAATTGTAATCATTACATTATGGTAAATAATGAAATTTAACACTATATGCTAATTTTTTGAGAAGGACCTGTATACTTACAGAATTAACCCCTTAACGACCGCCGATACGCCTTTTAACAGCGGCAGTTAAGGGTAGTTAAACCATAGCGCCGGCTGTGGAAAAAGTGAATAGCGCCCCCCAGAGTCGGATTTTCTTTGGGGTCTCTGTTGCGGGGGTAACCGAGACAACAGAGAACATGATTCAGGTTTTTTTTTTACCGACTCCCGGGTTGCGATCGCCAGTAATTAAGTTTACCGGCGGTCGCAAAAAAAAAGCGCGATTTCCCATTTAATTTCTCTGTCCTTTGATGTGATCGCACATCAGAGGACAGAGAAATGGGGTCCCCGATAGCCCCCCGATACTCGCCTGTCTCCCCCGGTGCTCCTCGTGGCTCCCGATGGGCGCCGCCATCTTGTTCCGACCAAAAAATGTCCGGCACTCGGATAATCTTTGAGGTCTCAGCTGCCAGGGGTAGCTGAGACCCCAAAGAACATGATCGGGGTCGGTTTTTACCGACCCCTGTTTTGCGATCGCCAGTAATTAACAGTTTACTGGCGGCCGCAAAAAAAACAAATGATCTGTCATTCTCTGTCCTCTGATGTGATCACACATCAGAGAAATAGGGGGATTCGGGGACCCTGCTATACTTACTGGTGTCCCTGGGTCCCCTCCTGCCCGCCGGCTTTTTCATCCAGTAAGAAAATGGTGGGCGCATGCGCAGTGCGCCCGCCTTGATCTGCCGGCCGGCAGCTGGAGGAGTTGGGGCTAAAATTAGTGTTAGGATTGGGGCTAAAGTTAGGGTTAGGGTTGGGGCTAAAACTAGGGCTAGGGATAGGCTTCTTTCACACTTGTGTCGGTACGGGGCCGTCGCAATGCGTCGGCCCGACGCACGTTGTGAAAATTGTGCACAACGTGGGCAGCGGATGCAGTTTTTCAACGCATCCGCTTCCCAGTCTATGTCCTGGGGAGGAGGTGGCGGAGTTACGGCCACACATGCACGGTCGGAAATGGCGGACGCGACGTACAAAAAAAAAGTTACATTGAACTTTTTTTGTGATAACGGTCCGCCAAAACACAACGGATCCAGTGCACGACGGACGCGACGTGTTGCCATCCGTTGGCAATACAAGTCTATGGGCAAAAAACGCATTCTGCGGGCACATTTGCAGGATCCGTTATTTGTCCAAAACGACGGATTGCGACGGATGCCACACGACGCAAGTGTGAAAGTATGAAAAGAAGCTGCGGAGACACCATCACGTGTTTCTCGACGCAAGCAGTGAATAGCCAGGCCTTTCCCCGGGAAGGAACAACCACGGGAAGGGCAGCATCCTATGAAGGAAAGCCACCTATGCCAAGCATGGTATCCATCCAGAGACAGCTGTTTCGGGGTTTTTGCCCCTCATCAGTGTGGAGTAGGAATCTGGCTATTAGGAGCAGTGCCTAGTAAAAAGGCACAGATGATTGGCCTCGGGGAGACCAAAACATCCAACACCGCGGAGACACCATCACATGTTTCTCAACGCAGTGATTCCAGAACACTGCCCCCCATCCCTTATGGGAAATATGCAGATGCATGAAAAGAAGCTGCGGAGACACCATCACGTGTTTCTCGACGCAAGCAGTGAATAGCCAGGCCTTTCCCTGGGAAGGAACAACCACGGGAAGGGCAGCATCCTATGAAGGAAAGCCACCTATGCCAAGCATGGTATCCATCCACAGACAGCTGTTTCGGTGTTTTTGCCCCTCATCAGTGTGGAGTAGCAATCTGGCTATTAGGAGCAGTGCCTAGTAAAAAGGCTATAAAGGCACAGATGATTGGCCTCGGGGAGACCAAAACATCCAACACCGTGGAGACACCATCACGTGTTTCTCAACGCAGTGATTCCAGAACACTGCCCCCATCCCTTATGGGAAATATGCAGATGCTGCTGTCTCCGCAGCTTCTTTTCATGCATCTGCATATTTCCCATAAGGGATGGGGGCAGTGTTCTGGAATCACTGCGTTGAGAAACATGTGATGGTGTCTCCGAGGTGTTGGATGTTTTGGTCTCCCCGAGGCCAATCATCTGTGCCTTTATAGCCTTTTTACTGGGCACTGCTCCTAATAGCCAGATTCCTACTCCACACTGATGAGGGGCAAAAACCCCGAAACAGCTGTCTGTGGGTGGATACCATGCTTGGCATAGGTGGCTTTCCTTCATAGGATGCTGCCCTTCCTGTGGTTGTTCCTTCCCGGGGAAAGGCCTGGCTATTCACTGCTTGCGTCGAGAAACACGTGATGGTGTCTCCGCAGCTTCTTTTCATGCATCTGCATATTTCCCATAAGGGATGGAATCACTGCGTTGAGAAACACGTGATGGTGTCTCCGCGGTGTTGGATGTTTTGGTCTCCCCGAGGCCAAGCAAGTGTGAAAGTAGCCTTAGGGTTGGGGCTTAAGTTAGGACTAGGGTTGGGGCTAAATTTAGGGTTAGGGTTGGGGCTAAAGTTAGGGCTAGGGTTGCGGTTAAAGTTAGGGTTAGAGTTGGAATTAGGGTTGTTATTAGGGTTAGGGTTGGCATTAGGGTTACGCTTGGGATTAGGGTTAGGTTTGGGATTAGGGTTAAGGTTAGGGTTGGGATTAGGGTTAGGGGTGTATTGGGATTAGGGTTAGGTTTGAGGTTAGGGTTGAGATTAGGATTAGGGGTGTGTTGGATTTAGGGTTTTGATTAGGGTTGAGATTAGGGTTGAGATTAGGGTTGTTTTGGGGTTAGGGTTGTGATTAGGATTATGGATCGGGTTGGGATTAGAGTTAGGGGTGTGTTGTGGTTAGGGTTGGAGTTAGAATTGGGGGGTTTCCACTGTTTAGGTACATCAGGGGGTCTCCAAACACGACAGCCAATTTTGCGCTCAAAAAGTCAAATGGTGCTCCCTCCCTTCTGAGCTCTGCCGTGCGCCCAAACAGTGGTTTACCCCCACATATAGGGCATCAGCGTACTCTGGACCCCAAAAGTTGTTGTGCAATTTATCCCATTTCTCCTGTTACCCTTGTGAAAATAAAAACTTGGGGGCTACAAAATCTTTTGTGGAAAAAAAAAATATTTTTTATTTTCACGACTCTGCATTATAAACTTCTGTGAAGCACTTGGGCATTCAAAGTTCTCACCACACATCTAGATAAGTTCCTTGGGGGTCTAGTTTCCAAAATGGGGTCACTTGTGGGGAGTTACTTCTGTTTTGGTACATCAGGGGCTCTGCAAACGCAACATAACGCCCGCAGACCATTCTATCAAAGTCTGCATTCCAAAACTGCGCTCCTTCCCTTCCGAGTTCTGCCGCGCGCCCAAACAGTGGTCCCCCCCACATATGGGGTATCCACCTACTCAGCATAAATTGCACAATAAATTTTGGGGTCCAATTTATCCTGTTACCCTTGTGAAAGTAAAAATTTGAGGGTGAAAAGATCATTTTTGTGGAAAAAATATGATTTTTTTTTATTTTCATGGCTCTACACTATAAACATGTGTGAAGCAGTTGGGGGTTCATAGTGCTCACCACACATCTAGATATGCTCTTTGGGGGGGTCTAGTTTCCAAAATGGGGTCACTTGTGGGGGGGGAGGGGTTTCTACTGTTTAGGTACATCAGGAGCTCTGCAAATGCAACATGACGCCCGCAGACCATCCCATCAAAGTCTGCTTTCCAAACGGCGCTCCTTCCCTTCCGAGCCCCGAAGGGTGCCCAAACAGTGCCCCCCCCACATATGGGGTATCAGCATACTTAGGACAAACTGGTCAACAGATTTTGGGGTCCAATGTCTCCTGTTACCCTTGAGAAAACAAAAAATTTCAGGCTAAAAAATCATTTTTGAGGAAAAAAAGGATTTTTTATTGTCACGGCTCTACTTTATAAATTTCTGTTAAGCATTTGGGGGTTTAAAGTGCTCACCACACATCTAGATAAGTTCCTTAAGGGGTCTAGTTTCCAAAATGGGGTCACTTGTGGGGGGTTTCCACTGTTTAGGCACATCAGGGGCTCTCCAAATGCGACATGGCGTCCGATCTCAATTCCAGCCAATTCTGCATTGAAAAAGTCAAACTGCGCTCCTTCTCTTCCAAGCTTTGCGGTGCGCCCAAACAGTGGTTTACCCCCACATATGGGGTATCGGCGTATTCAGGAGAAATTGCACAACAAAATTTATGGTTAAATTTCTGTTTTTACCTTGTGAAAATAGAAAAAAAATGTTTTTTAAGTAAAATGTTTGCAAAAAAAAGTTACCGTATATACTCGAGTATAAGCCGAGATTTTCAGCCCAAATTTTTGGGCTGAAAGTGCCCCTCTCGGCTTATACTCGAGTCAAGGTGGGTGGCAGGGTCGGCGGGTGAGGGGGTGAGGGCGCTGAGGTATACTTACCTAGTCCCAGCGATCCTGGCGCTGTCCCTGCCGTCCCACGGTCTTCTGTGCTGCAGCTTCTTCCCCTTTTCAGCAGTCACGTGGGACCGCTCATTAGAGAAATGAATAGGCGGCTCCACCTCCCATAGGGGTGGAGCCGCCTATTCATTTCTCTAATCAGCGGTAACGGTGACCGCTGATAGAGAAAGAAGCTGCGGCACTGAAGACCGTGGGACAGGCAGAGGGAGCCGGACGTCGGGACCAGGTAAGTATGTCATATTTACCTGTCCCCGTTCCAGCCGCCGGGCGTCGCTCCATCTTCCCGGCGCCGCTCCGTCTTCCCGGCGTCTCTGCGCTCTGACTGTTCAGGTCAGAGGGCGCGATGACGCATATAGTGTGCGCGGCGCCCTCTGCCTGATCAGTCAGCGCAGAGAGACGCCGGGAACGGACGCCGGAACGAGACGCCGGGAGCTGCAATCAAGAGAGGTGAGTATGGCTTTTTTTTTTTTTTTTTATTGCAGCAGCGGCACAGATTTATGTGGAGCATCTATGGGGCAGTATGAACGGTGCAGAGCACTATATGGGGCACAGATATGGGGGCAATATGAACGGTGCAGAGCATATATGGGGCACAGATATGGGGGCAATATGAACGGTGCAGAGCACTATATGGGGCACAGATATGGGGGCAGTATGAACGGTGCAGAGCATATATGGGGCACAGGTATGGGGGCAATATGAACGGTGCAGAGCATATATGGGGCACAGATATGGGGGCAGTATGAACGGTGCAGAGCACTATATGGGGCACAGATATGGGGGCAGTATGAACGGTGCAGAGCACTATATGGGGCACAGATATGGGGGCAATATGAACGGTGCAGAGCACTATGTGGCACAGATATGGGGGCAGTATGAACGGTGCAGAGCACTATATGGGGCACAGATATGGGGGCAGTATAAACGGTGCAGAGCACTATATGGGGCACAGATATGGGGGCAGTATGAACGGTGCAGAGCACTATATGGGGCACAGATATGGGGGCAATATGAACGGTGCAGAGCATACAGGGCACAGATATGGGGCAATATGAACGGTGCATTGCACTATATGGCACAGATATGGGGAAATATGAACGGTGCAGAGCACTATATGGCAGAGCTATGGGGAAATATTAACGGTGCAGGGCACTATATGGCACAGCTATGGGGCAATAATGAACGGTGCAGAGCACTATATGGCACAGCTATGGGGAAATAATGATCTATTTTTATTTTTGAAATTCACCGGTAAATGCTGCATTTCCACCCTAGGCTTATACTCGAGTCAATAGGTTTTCCCAGTTTTTTGTGGCAAAATTAGGGGGGTCGGCTTATACTCGGGTCGGCTTATACTCGAGTATATACGGTAAATGATCATTTTTTCCATCCACATTGTTTCAGTTCCTGTGAAGCACGTAAAGGGTTAATAAACTTCTTGAATGTGGTTTTGAGCACCTTGATGGGTGCAGTTTTTAGAATGGTGTCACACTTGGTTATTTTCTATCATATAGACCCCTCAAAATGACTTCAAATGTGATGTGGTCCCTAAAAAAAAAAATGTGTTGTAAAAATGAGAAATTGCTGGTCAAATTTTAACCCTTATAACTCCCTAACGAAAAAAAATTTGTTTCCAAAATTGTGCTGATGTAAAGTAGACATGTGGGAAATGTTATTTTTTAACTATTTTTTGTGACATATCTCTCTGATTTAAGGGCATAAAAATACAGTTTGAAAATTGCAAAAAAAAATTTCATAAATAATCGCAAGTAATATCGAAGAAATGTTACCACTAACATGAAGTACAATATGTCACGAAAAAACGTTCTCTGAATCAGCGGGATCCGTTAAAGCGTTCCAGAGTTATAACCTCATAAAGTGACAGTGGTCAGAATTGTAAAAATTGGCTCGTCATTAAGTACCAAATTGGCTCTGTCAGTAAGGGGTTAAACTACAAAATATAAAAACACATATATATGGCACACAGATGAATGGCAAATGGCAGTTATTTGAACTTTCTTTTCTTGGCTGATCTGTGATGTACAGCTTCTGGGTTGTCTCTCGTCAAGCTCCAGCAATAGTCAGTCATCATATGTGAGTCCCACCGGCCTTGATACCATTCTTCCATTGTTTTAATGTCCTGATGAAAACGCTCCCCTTGTTCCTCGCTCACATCCCCAAGGTTCTCTGGAAAAAAGTCCAAATGGCTGTGTAAATAGTGAATCTTGATACTCATTCTACATCCAAGATTTCGCAGACTCATTAGTAGCTCTTCCACAATCTCTTCATAGTTGTCTGCTGTCTTATTCCCTAGAAAACATGCACCACATTACAAAATGCATTCCAAGCTCTTTCTTCTGTCTCATTCATTGATGTGATAAAATTTGGGTCTCTCATAAGTGTTCTTATTTGAGGCCCATGAAATATTCCAGCCTTTTTCTTCTCTTCACTAAGACCAGGAAAAGTTGAACATATATACTGTATTTTCTGGCGTATAAGACTACTTTTTAACCCCTGAAAATCTTCTCAAAAGTCGGGTGTCGTCTTATACGCCAGGTGTCATCTTATAGGGCAGATGCGGAGTAATCTGCGGTCGCCGCATATTGTGGAGGGGAGCGGTCCCAATGACGAGGTGAGGGGGCGCCTCACCGGGAAGGTGTAAGTGAAGCAGAGAAGGAGATAATAGGATACAAGGGCAAGCCAGATGAGTGAAAGAGGAGTGTTTTTCTAGGCACAGCATCGCTCTCTTTTTTTTTGCATACCCCTGGCATCCCAGACGCTGACAGTTTGCTTCACTTACACCTTCCTGGTGAGGCGCTCCCTCACCTCGTCATCGGGACCATTCCCCCCCACTATATACATCGACCGCAGATTGCTTCGCACCCACTCTATAAGACGACACCCGGCATATAAGACTTTTGAGAAGATTTTATATTTTAACTGGAAAAGTTGGGGGTCGTCTTATACGCCGGAAAATACGGTAGTTAAAGCATTCTCCACTGTGAGGCCGGCGTCACACTCGGCGTATAAAAATACGGTCTGTAATTTACGGCCGTAATACGCAGAAAAGTCCCCAAAATAGTGGTCCGTATCTCCTCAGTAGGCAGGGTGTGTCAGCGTATTTTGTGCATGGCATCCTCCGTGTGTAATCCGTATGGCATCCGTACCGCGAGATTTTTTCGCAGGCTTGCGAAACCGACATACAATGGATCCATGTGCTCAAAAAAATCATAAAAATATATATATATATATATATATATATATATATATATATATATATATATATATATATATATATATATATATATATATATATATACACACACATATATATATACACACATATATATATACACACATATATATATACATATATATTCAATTCAACCCCCTGCAGATTTAGCAGGTTTACACATTTGGAATTAACTTGGCATTGTGACATTTGGACTGTAGATCAGCCTGGAAGTGTGAAATGCCCTGCAGCAAAAAATAATGTTATTTCTTTGTTTATTTTTTTTTTTAAATTGTGAAAAGTCTTTTCAGAGGGTCATTTATTATTCAACCCCTCAACCCACTAGAATTCTGTTTGGTTCCCCTAAAGTATTAAGAAGTAGTTCAGGCACATAGAACAATGAGCTTCACATGTTTGGATTAATTATCTCTTTTTCCAGCCTTTTCTGACTATTTAAGACCCTCCCCAAACTTGTGAACAGCACTCATACATGGTCAACATGGGAAAGACAAAGGAGCATTCCAAGGCCATCAGAGACAAGATCGTGGAGGGTCACAAGGCTGGCAAGGGGTACAAAACGCTTTCCAAGGAGTTGGGCCTACCTGTCTCCACTGTTGGGAGCATCATCCGGAAGTGGAAGGCTTATGGAACTACTGTTAGCCTTCCACGGCCTGGACAGCCTTTGAAAGTTTCCTCCCGTGCCGAGGCCAGGCTTGTCCGAAGAGTCAAGGCTAACCCAAGGACAACAAGGAAGGGGCTCCGGGAAGATCTCATGGCAGTGGGGACATTGGTTTCAGTCAATACCATAAGTAACGTACTCCACCGCAATGGTCTCCGTTCCAGACGAGCCCGTAAGGTACCTTTACTTTCAAAGCGTCATGTCAAAGCTCGTCTACAATTTGCTCATGATCACTTGGAGGACTCTGAGACTGACTGGTTCAAGGTTCTCTGGTCTGATGAGACCAAGATCGAGATCTTTGGTGCCAACCACACACGTGACGTTTGGAGACTGGATGGCACTGCATACGACCCCAAGAATACCATCCCTACAGTCAAGCATGGTGGTGGCAGCATCATGCTGTGGGGCTATTTCTCAGCCAAGGGGCCTGGCCATCTGGTCCGCATCCATGGGAAGATGGATAGCACGGCCTACCTGGAGATTTTGGCCAAGAACCTCCGCTCCTCCATCAAGGATCTTAAGATGGGTCGTCATTTCATCTTCCAACAAGACAACGACCCAAAGCACACAGCCAAGAAAATCAAGGCCTGGTTCAAGAGGCAAAAAATCAAGGTGTTGCAGTGGCCTAGTCAGTCTCCTGACCTTAACCCAATTGAAAACTTGTGGAAGGAGCTCAAGATTAAAGTCCACATGAGACACCCAAAGAACCTAGATAACTTGGAGAAGATCTGCATGGAGGAGTGGGCCAAGATAACTCCAGAGACCTGTGCCGGCCTGATCAGGTCTTATAAAAGACGATTATTAGCTGTAATTGCAAACAAAGGTTATTCCACAAAATATTAAACCTAGGGGTTGAATAATAATTGACCCACACTTTTATGTTTAAAATTTATAAAAATTTAACTGAGCAACAAAACATTTTGGTTTGTAAGATTTATGCATCTGTTAATAAATCCTGCTCTTGTTTGAAGTTTGAAGACTCTAACTTATTTGCATCTTATTAAACCTGCTAAATCTGCAGGGGGTTGAATACTACTTGTAGGCACTGTGTGTATATATATATATATATATATATATATATATATATATATATATATTGTCATTGAGACACACACACACATATATATATATATTTACTTCAATGTTAGTAGTGTGTGGGTGCAAAATTTGGGCGCTCTAGCTATTAAATGTAAGGGTTAAATGGCGGAAAAAATTGGCGTGGGCTCCCGCGCAATTTTCTCCGCCAGAGTAGTAAAGCCAGTGACTGAGGGCAGATATTAATAGCCTGGAAAGGGTCCACGGTTTTTGCCCCTGGAAGATGCGCCTATTCTGGCATTTGGCCACTCTCTTCCCGTGTAGCGGTTGGATATGGGGTAATGAAGGGTTAATGTCACCTTGCTATTGTAAGGTGACATTAAGCCAGATTAATAATGGAGAGGCGTCAATTATGACACCTATCCATTATTAATCCAATAGCATGAAATGGTTAAAAAAACACATTATTAAAAATTATTTTAATGAAATAAACAGTTTGTTTTAATATTTTATTGCTCTCTCAATCCACCTGAAGACCCTCGCTCTGTAACAAAGGAAAAATAATAAACCAACAATATACTTACCTTCCGATGATCTGTAACGTCCCACGATGTAAATTCATCTGAAGGGGTTAAAATATTTTACAGGCAGGAGCTCTGCTATAATGCAGCTGTGCTCGTGCCTGTAAAACCCCGGGGAATGAAGGTAATGTAGGTCAATGACCTATAGTTACCTTCATTCGCGGTGATGCGCCCTCTGCTGGTTGTCCTCATATGAACTCGAGCGTGGGAACTTTCCTGGAAATATATAATATAATAAACCTATACTAGCTATTGAACCCGTTCTACGCCCGGGTGGCTAGCATCTATATTGGTATATGGTCTCCATCCTGGTATGTGCTGCTCCATCCTGCGTCCCCATCCTGTCATGAGCTGCTCCATCCTGCGTCCCCATCCTGACATGTGCTGCACCCATCCTGTACCCCCATTCTGACATGTGCTGCTCCCATCCTGCACCCCCATTCTGACATGTGCTGCTCCATCCTGCGTCCCCATCCTGTCATGTGCTGCACCCATCCTGCGCCCCCATCCTGCGATATGTTGCACCCATCTTGCGCCCCCATTCTGTCATGTGTTGCACCCATCCTGCGCCCCCATTCTGTAATGTGCTGCTTCCATCCTGCGCCCACATTGTGACGTGTGCTGCTCCCATCCTGCGCCTCCATTCTGACATGTTCTGCACCCATCTTGCGCCCCCATTCTGTCATGTGCTGCTCCCATCGTGCGCCCCCATTCTGTCATGTGCTGCTCCCATCCTGCGCCCGTTCTGTCATGTGCTGCTGCCATCCTGCGCCCCCGTTCTGTCATGTGCTGCTCCCATCCTGCGCCCCCGTTCTGTCATGTGCTGCTCCCATCCTGCGCCCCTTCTGTCATGTGCTGCTGCCATCCTGCGCCCCCGTTCTGTCATGTGCTGCTCCCATCCTGCACCCGTTTTGTCATGTGCTGCTGCCATCGTTCGCCCGTTCTGTCATGTGCTGTTCCCATCCTGCGCCCCCGTTCTGTCATGTGCTGCTCCCATCCAGTGCCCCCGTTCTTTCATGTGCTGCTCCCATCCTGCGCCCCTGTTCTGTCATGTGCTGCTCCCATCCTGCGCCCGTTCTGTCATGTGCTGCTGCCATCCTGCGCCCCTGTTCTGTCATGTGATGCTCCCATCTTGCGCCCCCATTCTGTCATGTGCTGCTCCCATCCTGCGCCCCTGTTCTGACATGTGCTGCTCCCATCCTGCGCCCCTGTTCTGTCATGTGCTGCTCCCATCCTGCGCCCGTTCTGTTATGTGCTGCTGCCATCCTGCGCCCCCGTTCTGTCATGTGCTGCTCCCATCCTGCGCCCCCGTTCTGTCATGTGCTGCTGCAATCCTGCGCCCCCGTTCTGTCATGTGCTGCTGCAATCCTGCGCCCCCGTTCTGTCATGTGCTGCTCACAACCTGCGCCCCCGTTCTGTCATGTGCTGCTGCAATCCTGCGCCCCCGTTCTGTCATGTGCTGCTGCAATCCTGCGCCCCCGTTCTGTCATGTGCTGCTCCCATCCTGCGCCCGTTCTGTCATGTGCTGCTGCCATCCTGTGCCCCCGTTCTGTCATGTGCTGCTCCCATCTTGCGCCCCCATTCTGTCATGTGCTGCTCCCATCCTGCGCCCCTGTTCTGTCATGTGCTGCTGCCATCCTGCGCCCGTTCTGTCACGTGCTGCTCCCATCCTGCGCCCCCGTTCTGTCATGTGCTGCTCCCATCCTGCACCACCATTGTATTATATGCCCCCCATAAGATGCTCCATTATATATGCCCCGTATGCTACTGATATATATATATATATATATATATATATATATATATATATATATATATATATATATATATATATATATATATATATATATATATTAAAAAAAAAAATACCATACTCGCCTATCGTTGCTGGGCGCCGAGTGCTCTGGGGTCAGGTGCCGGAGTCACCGCTAGCTCAGGCCCCCAGCACTTGCTATACTCACCTGTCTGTCCCGTTCCAGTGCTGCGCGCCGCCATCTTCCGGCTCCTCTGGTTGTCACTGTTCAGTCAGAGGGCGGCGCCAGCGCGCATTAAGCGCGTCTTCGCGCCCTCTGAACTGGGAACGTCACAGCAGAGGACCCGGGAGACGGAGCCGCACGCAGCGCTGGAACGGGGGACAGGTGAATATACTTACCCTCCTGGCGGTCCCTGACTCTCCGGTGGAGATCGCGGTGTGCGTTCAGTGTTTACGCATACCGCGATCTCCTGGGAGCGTCACTCTGTGAGGCCCAGACTGCGCCGGCGCTTGCGCAGTCTATAAATGCTTCGGACAGAGTGACGCTCCCAGCGTTATATTATAGATATACCTATACCTATTCTATGTGTACACATTTATTCTACATATTCTATTGTTATCTGTCAGTGTGATTTTACTGTACACCACACTGAATTGCCGGCTTTTCTCTCTTCACACCGCTGCGTATTTCTCGCAAGTCACATTGCTGGTCCATGTGTAATCCGTATTTTTCTGGCCCCCATAGACTTTCATTGGCGGATTTTTTGCGCAATACGGTGACAAACGCAGCATGCTGCGATTTTCTACGGCCGTAGAAGACCGTATAATACGGATCAGTAAAATACGGCTGATAGGAGCAGGGGCATAGAGAAGCATTGTACCGTATGCAATCCGTATTTTCAGCACCTCTCTTACGTCCGTAAAACTCGCTAGTGTGAGGCCGGCCTGATTGAGAGCTTTGATGAACTACTTCATCAATCCAAGTTTTATGTGTAAGGGAGGAAAGACAATGTCCTTCCTATCCACTAGAGGATCATGGATGACATTCTTATCGCCAGATGCCAAACTCTGTCGCTGAGGCCATTCAGTTTTCACCCAATGCTCTGCTGTAGCTCTACTGTCCCAGTAGCACAGAAAATAAGGGTGTTGTTATAACAAATGGGAATTATGCATGTTCAAAGAAAACAAAGATATTCTCACGTTTATTGGGAGACTGAATGAAAACTAAATTTACCTTAGTGAACCGTATAAACCGGCACTTTTCATACACTACTTATATTTATCATGGAATTCTTGAAAATGGGCTATATGCCTGTAGCGCAAAAACGTGATGTGATAAAGAAATTATAAGATCAGATTTGAATTCAGCACCCTCAAATTAGTCTAAAACTGTTCATAAAGTCCATGCTAGAATTATTATTTTTTTTTGTAGACCAGTGTAATTTGAACAGTGAAAGAAACTCCTTTTGAATTCAGTAGATAATGGCAAAATTTGATCCATACGAACCAATGATAGTGATGAAAAATATTGCAGTAAATAATAGAGAATGTACTCATCCAATAAAGTGATACAAGCATACCGACGCTTTTTCCCAAGGAGGATAGACCAGGGTTCATCAGGGGACAATAAAGTGCGTGTGAGTGTAATGTACTGTAATGAGCAACGTCCCATAATGACTGCATAATATGAAAGGCTCTCTTTTTGTATACTTCCGCAAAGGTGTAGCAGAAGTTATCGTCCTTGTAAAAATGGAACGTAAATGCGCTCCACGCGGTCTGCGGACCCTTACGCATCATCACCAGAAGTGATGTAATTGTAGGCGATGCCAAAGTGATGCCGCAGAAGTTGTAATATTCATTGCGGCGGGATGCAAGATGCGTTCCACGGCCGCTCAGGTGATCATCACGTCATCAGATATGATTCGGTCTAAGCGTCCGAGGATAGCACATCTCAAAAAATGACAGACACGAGGTATATCAAGAAAAAATTCTATGTAGTGACGTGCAAGGGAGGAGGGTCCAATGTTCTATTCACTATTATATTTTATAGCTAGGTAAAAATAAAATAATCAAGGGTTCGAATTTGGAATTTTAATTAATGATGTGTATATGTATATATTTTTTTCCTTATTCTATTTATTTTTTATTTCAGTGAGCAAGACCCAAGTGGATTATTATTACTTCCAGAAGCTGAGGTTTCTCCTGATTTTGACATCAGTCAAGTGCTGTCTGTCATGGAGACATTTTTGGTGATGGCAGTGAGAGAGGTAACTTCTTAGTTTCTAGTTTTATACTTTGGGTCTTATGAATATGAAAGCAGATGGTACAGTATATTTTTGGTTGTAGTTGAGAGAAAGGAACAATATTTGCAGTGTTTCTGGCTAACGTTTCTCAATTGTCAGGATTTTTAGAGATGACTGAATTGTTTACAATTTTTTTTTCTATTTGCAGAGTAAGACATTAGTTTTGCATGATACCCAGGGAGAATGTGGCTCAAATTTGCATTCCTTGTTCTGGACGATCCAGGGTAGTCTTTTGTCATGGTGTTTTTGCCAGCTAAAAGGAGAAGATCCTATGTCCAAGCTAAAGGCCAGAGAATTGTTTGTCAAATGTAAGTTGGATCTATTTAGAAAGTTTCAATACTATTTGCAATTTCGGATGACCATTATCTATTTTCTTTTTGTTTAAAAATAACACTATGTAAAAACCATATTGTAATGTTTAGTAACAAGCCACTGAGCCATTCCGGTTCAATCACATTTTAAAACATCATTGCAGATTAAGTAGCTGTAAGGAGATCCTGCAGTTGCAGGAGTGTGAAGCTGGCCATCTCCCAGCTGGGACCCTCTAGGTGTTTTATATAAAAAAAAAACAAAAAACGCAGCATTTTTAGGCTATGTGCACATGTCAGGATTTCTTGCAGAAATTTCCTTAACAAAACCGGACATTTTCTGCAAGAAATCCGCATGCTTTTTTTTTCCGCGTTTTTATTTTGTGTTTTTGACGTGTTTTTTTTCCGGAGCTTCCCAATGCATTAAATAGCTGCAAAAGCGCGAAAAATCCGCAAAATTGATAAACATGCTGCGTTTTTTCTACAGCAATGCATTTTTTCGCGGAAAAAACGCATCATGTGCACAAAAATTGCAGAATGCATTAAAAATGATGGGATGCTTATGTATGCATTTTTAAAGAGTTTTTTCTGCGGAAAACGGATGAAAAAAAACGCAAAAAATCCTGAACGTGTGCACATAGCCTAAATCGCTACACACACAGCACTGTGTGCACGTTATAGGAAGCAGAAACATTACTTTTATCGATCACCCATGACAGCACCAAGAGAGAGGGTGCAGCTGCCTTCCAAGGACAGGAAACCTACAGGCATAAAACGTCAGCTCCTCTTCCATGCATTAGTTGGTTTCCTGTCCTTCACGAGTGAACCTCTTGCAGGCATACCTGAAGATCAGAAGAACGGATGACTTGTTTTTCCAGGCCCAGCTTGTCTGTTCAAGCAGCGGGGTCTCTGGAAGCACTGTAGTTGGTCAGGGAGAATAACACTTGTGTGCTGGTACAAGTGAGCAGTATCCTGGGTGGGAATACCTGGCTCTGGCGTGGCTCTTTGGGCACTGGCACTCACCGGAGAAGACGACAGTGGCATGTGCAGTGTTCCAGTGACGCCGCCCGGCGTGTTTGGGTTTGACATGGGAAGAAAGGCAGGGCATGCCCAGGTAGCACAGCCAGGGCATGCTTGGATGCCACAGCTGGGGTGCACCCCCATGATGCGCTACGTGATTGAACTGCTAACCCGGAACTTCCGAGGAGTACCGGAGCTTGGTGGTGCAAGCAAAGGCGCTGCTCCAGCATTTTAGCGGCGATCAGAGCATGGATCAGCACTTCCTTGCCTGTTGTCCGGTTCAGGAGAATCGATGCACCCGAGTAGCAGCAGCCTAAGCAGCAGCAACAGCTCATTGGGAGGCCTCAGCAGAACGGCATAGACTCCATAGCTGTAATGGTGGCGGCCATGTTGGTGAGAGATGGAATTCTGCAGGCAATGGCAAATTCAGTCAGGGGGTCTCCAGCAGAGTGGATGAGTCTTCAGCATCTCACGATGGTCTTTTGGCTGCGATGTGTCCCCTATAATCTGGTACTATTAAATTACCTCACAATGGTAAGTGATCTTTGGGAAAGTTTATTCAGTGATGTAACCTTTCCCGTTTTTTTTTTTTTTTTTTTTTGTGATTTTGTTACCAGGGAAAGAAATGTGTACAGCAAAATCTAAGTACAAGGAGTGTGCACTTTGTAGAAATCTATTGCTTGACTCCTACCCAAAAAGACTTGTATAGAGCAGACCGTAGTGGAGGAAACCCCTAGCTTTGCCACCAACTCAAGATCAATCGTTAGGGTGAAAGTTAGAAGTCCCTTAAGTACCTTTTCCAGGAAGATGTCCATAAAGGGAAGAAGAATAAAATGGCTAGGTCTAATGGTTTGGATGTCTGATGTTTCAGATAAGGATGACGACTCCTCCGAATCCTCCTCATCAGCCGCCTCCTCTTCAGACAATAACACAGGTCATCTCTGTTTCCCTATAGAACAGATGGACAAACTTATAAAGGCAGTTCGTACCATGATGGAGATAGAAGAGTCTGAGCCTGAAAGATGGATTCAGGACATTGTTTGAAGGCCAAGACCAAAAGAGGAATAGGTCGTTTCCTTTAAACTAAAAGATCCGTGCCTTGAAACAGAGGGAATGGGAAAAAAACAGTCTCCTTGCCCATGTCGTTTAACAGGAGATATCCCTTTGATGAGCCTTAGTGGTCAAACTGGGACAAAGCCCCAAAACTGGATGCGGCCATTGCAAAGTCTTCTAGAAGAACATCTCACCCCCTTTGAAGACATGGGGAATTTAAAAGACCCCTCAACAATAAAGCGAATACCTTCCTTAAAGGTACAAGGAAGACAGCGGACACGGAAGGTAGTGGTTTCATGTTCGTAACCTCCTACCAGGATTCAAAAAACCAAGCCAATGACTTCCAGCCTTGGTTGGAGGTTGGCCTTTGTACTTCCAGCCTGGGAAGAAATATTAAGGAGTAATTGGATTTTTTGCCTGATAGAATCCGGGTAACTCCATCTCTGTCTTCAATAGCAGAACAACAGGCCTTAGAGGAAGAAGTCTCAGACCTGGTGCAGGAATCTGTCCTATTTGATGTTTTCCTTGTTGGAAAAATTGAAAGAGTTTTACTCCCCTCTCTTTCTAATTAAGAAACCAGACTGCTCCTTTAGGACAATAATAAATTATTCAATTACTTTCAAGACAGAATCTGTAAAATCTGCAATAAAATTACTCTTCCCGGATTGCTTCATGACAGTTTTAGATCTAGAGGAATCTTGCTACCATGTGCCCATTCATGTAGAACACCCAAAGTACCTCAGACTTGCGGTAGGCATTGGGTGAGTAGTCAGTCACTTCCAGTTTAGAGCCCTCCCATTTGGCCTCGCAATTACTCCTCATGTCTTCTCCAAAGTGGTGGAAGAGGTCCTGGTCCACCTCCGTGAAAAGAATGTATTGACTGTCCCGTATTTGGATGATTTTCTAGCAGTAGGCAATTCGGTCTGGCATTGCACTTCTCGGCTAGAAGGAGTAATGTCCACTTTAGAATGCTTAAGCTAGCTATTGAACCTTAAAAAAATTGAGGTTAGAGCCCCCTAAAAGTGCAGTAATTTGTATGTCTTCTGCTGGACTAAGGTGCATGATTGTAATCTCCCAGGCGGTGAAATAGAAAACTTCCAACGCCGGTGTTAAGGGCCCTGAAGTTCCCCACCATGTCTCTTAGAAGTGCTATGTCCCTTCTAGTTTCTCTGACGCCTTGCATCCAGCTAGTCCTGTGGGCCCAATTCTATACTAGAGCCTTACAACGGGATGTGTTAAACACCATTTCCCTTAGAGGACACCTGGAAGGATGGATGACGCTATTCCAGTAATCAATGCAGTCCCTCCCTTGGTGGTTGGATATCACTCTGTCCAGGGGGCTCATCTAGAAAGCATAGTAATCAAAGGGATTTGGTCAGGGGACGAGAGTTTTTTTTGTTTGTTTTTCATCCTATCAAACTTGAAGGAATTGCTTGCAGTTTAATTGGCAGTAAGAAGACTCACTGTGTTCCTTCAGGGTCATCATATCAGGATCCTCTCTGACAATCGGTTTGCAGTGGCCTACATAAAACACCAGGAGGAACCCGATCCAGACCCTTTTAATGGAGGTGACAGATCGCTTATTCCAACTAGCAGAAAGTCAACTCCTGTCTTTGACGGCTCTCCTCATTAAAGGAAAAGCGACCATTAGAGTGGACTTTTTAAGCTGCAGTGAACTAAGGCCAGGAGAGTCGGTGTTTGATCAGTCTATCTAAAGCCAGGTAGTGTAGATGTTGGGCTGTCTGGACAAAGACCTTTGCCACCAGGTTGAATAGGAAGGTTAAAAATGTCTCTTCTCTGAATCCCAGACCAGGTTCTCGGGGTAGATGGCTTTTTAGTTCCATAGAAGTTCAACCTCGTGTACGCTTTTGCTCCAATAGCCCTGATCCCACAGGTGGTAAGGAAGATCAGAGAAGACAAGACAAGGATTATATTATTCGCACACTTTTGGCCCAGAAGACCGTGGTTCTTATGGTTGAGGTAAATGTTGTTCACCGACCCGTGGGTCCTCTTACGAGGTTTCGAATCTCCTCTCTCAGGGACCAATTCATCATCCACTAGTAACCAACCTTCATTTGACGGCGAAGCATTTCAGTGTTAATCTTATATCCACCCTTCTTCGAAGTTCAAAGTAGGAAGGTGTCCACAACCAGAATTTATGCCAGAACATGGACAACATTTCTAACAGCCTTGGGATCAAGGATTGAGGATGGTGCTCCAGTGGGTTGTGTTCTGGAATTTTCTGTGGAAATGCCTTGAACTAGGCCTATCCACCAACACCCTCAAAGTCTAGGTGTCATCTTTGGGGGCCCTGCATAACTGTGATCTAGCACGGAATTATAGGGTATCTACCCGTATATACTCGAGAATAAGCCGACCCGAGTATAAGCCGACCCCCCCCCCCCCCCCTAATTTTGCAACAAAAAACTGGGAAAACTTATTGACTCGAGTATAAGCCTAGGGTGGAAAATGCAGCAGCTACCGGTAAATGTCAAAAATAAAAAGATACCAATAAAAGTAAAATTAATTGAGACATCAGTAGGTTAAGTGTTTTTGAATATCCATATTGAATCAGGAGCCCCATATAATGCTCCATACTGTTTATTATGGCCTCATAAGATGCTCCATACAAAATAGGCCCCATATAATGCTCCATACAGTTCAATATGGCCCCATAAGATTCTCCATATACAAATATGCCCCATATAATGCTCCATGCAGTTCTTTATGGCCCCATAAGATGCCCCACATAATGCTCCATTCAGTTCTTTATGGCCTTATAGATGCCCCATGTAATGATCCATGCAGTTCTTTATGGCCCCATAAATGCCCCATATAATGCTCCATGCAGTTCTTTATGGCCCATAGATGCTCCATGCAGTTCTTTATGGCCCCATGTAATGCCCCACATAATTCTCCATGCAGTTATGTCCCCATAGATGCTCCATATAATGCTCCATGCAGTTATGGCTCCATATAATGCTCCAAGCAGTTCTTTATTGCCCCATATAATGCCCCATATAATGCTCCATGCAGTTATGGCCCCATAGATGCCCCATATAATGCTCCATGCAGTTATGGCCCCATAGATGCCCCATATAATGCTCCATACAGTTATTGCTCCATATAATTCTCCATGCAGTTATTGCCCCATATAATGCTACATGCAGTTATGGCCCCATAGATGCCCCATATAATACTCCATGCAGTTCTTTATAGCCCCATAGATGCCCCATATAATGCTCCATGCAGTTCTTTATGGCCCCATAGATGATCCATATAGCATTGTGCCACATGTAATAATGCTGCTGCACTAAAAAAAAAAAAAAAAAGACACTCACCTCTCGTCGCTACTCCTCAGCGTCCCGTCTCTCCGCACTGACTGTTCAGGCAGAGGGCGGTGCGCACACTAACACGTCATCGCGCCCTCTGACCTGAACAGTCACTGCAGAGGACGCGGAAGACGAGGCGGCGGTGGAACGCGGAAAGGTGAATATGACATACTCACCTGCTCCTGTTGCGGTCCCTGCATGTCCCACGTCTTCGGGAGCGGCAGCTTCTTCCTGTAGTGAGCGGTCACGTAGCACCGCTCATTACAGTAATGAATATGCAGCTCCACCCCTATGGGAGTGGAGTCCATATTCATAACTTTAATGTGCAGTACCAGTGACAGCTGAACAGGGGAAGAAGCTGCCGTGCCCGAAGACCGTGGGACATGCGGGGACCGCGTCAGGAGCGCCGGGAGCAGGTATTTCACAGGTGTCGCTCCCCCTCACCCGCCTTCCATGACTCGAGTATAAGCCGAGAAAGGCACTTTCAGCCCATTTTTTTGGGCTGAAAATCTCGGCTTATACTCGAGTATATACGGTAGATTGATTATGGCTTCAATCTAGATCCAGGCCCATATTAAAAGAAAGAGTAGTGACCTGGTATTTAAACCTAATCTTAGCATTTATGACAGAGTTACCATTCGAGCCCGTTAATTTAGCACCTGTAAAAGTTCCAGCCCTTTTGGTAGCCTTAACATCTGCCCGAAGGGTCAGTGGCATTCAGGCACTTTCCAGACTTCCACCATTCATTCAGTTTCTGAAAGACAGGGTAGTTTTGAAGCCTGATCCATCCTTTCTACCTACCTAAAGTAGCATCTCCGTTTCATAGATTACAGGAAATAGTTCTTCCTCCTTTATGTTCTAGCACTAAGAATCAGAAGGTAGAAAAGCTTCAAACGCTAGATGTTAGAAGGTCTGCTGAAGTACCTGTCTGTTACTCACTCCTGGAAGGAGGTTAGTTCTTTGTGTTCCTCCAGGGGCTTAAAGCTTCAAAATGCACAATAGCTAAGCGGTTTAAGGAGGCCATTTCTTTAGCTTATTCTGCTAGTGGCAAGGTCTGAAAGCTCACTCTACAAGGGCCGCGGCAACCTCCTAGGCGGAGAGATCGGACATCTCAATCGAGCAGATCTGTAAGGCAGAAACCTGGTCTTTTCCTTCCACTTTATATTAGCATCATAATCTGGATATGGGTTCCTCTTCTGACCTCACCTTTGGAAAAAGGGTGCTCCAGGCTGTGGTCCCTCCTAAAATCTTACTTGTAATTCTCTCGTGGTGCGGTCATGGGTGATCAATAAATTCTTAGTTACTTACCGGTAACGGGATTTTTTGGAACCCATGACAGCACCCTTATATATAATAAATTTTTTTTTTTAAAAAGGGACTTTGTTAGCCCAGAATCACTATTCAAACCAATTACAGGCACTCAGTGCGTCATGGTGGAGCCAATCATTTAAATACACCTAACCTTCTGCTTGGTTTCCGTCTATCTCCACCCTTTTCTAGCTCTATGAAGCCAGAGCTGTGAATCAAAGAGGGTGGGGGTGCAAGTGGGAAACTGGAGAGGAAAAGTTCGGCACTTCCCATCCGGTAAAATAAAATCCTTAATTCACATCGCAAATTGTCTCTTCAGAGAGGAAGAGGACTAGAACTATTGAGCCACCTATTGGAAGCAGAAATCCTAACAGTCAATGTCGATCCTTTAACGAGTCTTGTCACCTGACTTAGGATGAAAACCAATCCAGAATCTCAATTTGCAGTTCCAGAGGAGCATTGCGGCTTTAAGTCTCCTCATCTCGACATGCTTAACATGTCACTTTCTGTAAGGACAAACGATACTTCTTGAATCCAAATTCAAAGTACATTATATCAAGTGGATCAATACAAAAAGTTTTAAAACTGGCATGTTTCTGGTGCAATAACTGCCCTCAATCATGGTATGAAGAACAGTGCTATGGGAATATTGTTTTAAATCTGTGGGGACAAATCATATAGATATACATATTTGACCAATGAGGGACTGCTACATACATATTAAGATATAATCAGAAAATTACCTATTCAGATCAGGTTTTTGTGTTAAAATTTTTTTTTTTTACTATGCGCATGTCAAACTTACCTAATCATTAAATAGTGGCTGCAAAGCTGAAATAAAACTGCACTTTTTATTTTTCCTCTTGGTTGTGGAGGTATTAGCTTGTAAAGTGCATGTTATAATGTATGTTAAGCCCAACTGGGCATTTCCAGATTTTTCCCTGAGCCTGTACTCTTCCCCTTCATGACGCGGTCATCAGCATACAATAGCTTGGAGCAGGTTACCTCTGTGTGAGGCATGTAATGACAGTCTGCTCTCCTCATGGATCTCACTGCAGACCTGTATGTCATCACAAACTGCAGAAGCAGAGTGTCATTATACCTTTCATCTCACAGCAATCGTTGTGATGGGAGTTGAATACAGCAAAGCTTGACAGGACTGTGAGAGGAGAGCAGCAGACGTCTTCGTAGTGAGACAAAGCTCAGCTCTGCTGTGCTGCCCTCACCCACACTAATTGCCGTAAAATGACAGGTGTATATAGTGACTTATTTCTGCTCTGATCCCGGCACATTGATCTCCTCACTAAGTAGCTGTGTGTGACTACAGACTGCCACTAAGTGTCACACTGAGACACCTTTTATAAGCTATTGTTTTAGCTTATTCTTCTTTCCCCCATGTGTTGCTGCCTGCTTATGATTGAGCATTGTCCGGTAGCATACTCCCCTCCTTTTAAAAGTAATTATTTGGCAATTTCTTTTTATTTTTCCCATATCACACTGTATTAAAAATTAGAACTCTTGCAATTTTCACACTGGTCACTGGGACTCTAACTTCTCTAAGTATTTATGCTGAAAACTGTTCCTGGAAGGACGGGAAATAAGAATCTGAAAAAGAGCTGATGGCCAGTGTGAAAATGGCAAGATTACGAATTTAAAAAAAAATGTAGATAGTCCTATTAAAATGCATATCCAAAATGTAAAAAAGCACACACAAAAGCAATGGGTCATTTTTTGCTTATAGTGAACAGCTTTACATCATGGTTATGCTACAGTTCGTGTGACGTTGAATAACATATCAGTCTACCTTGACCTAAATTTGTCAAATGGATTCCAAGAAGATTCTTTTTTGGTATACTTTTACCCTATACCAAAATATGGAGAAATGGTGCATGTATTAAAAATTAAAAATGTATATAACAAAAAAAAGAAAAATCCCCCCCCCAGTTTCCTGCAGTCTGAATAATAAAATTCAATGTATTCATCAGCCACATGTGACAACATTCCAAAATACTGTATATATGACTCGAATTCTCTGTATATATGACTCGAAGGCAAAAAAAAAAAGCCCTATATTTTATTATACTCCCCTATGAGGCGGTGTGGACCGATGGGCGTTGCTGGTCTTCATCCTGTGCCTCCTCTCTTCTTGTGATGCTGTCCTCCTTCTCTGCTTCGTGTAGATGACACGTCCTACGTCATATACACAGTGTTCCCCTTTGTGCTTCTGCGCAGGTGCACTTCTCTTTGCCAGAGCAAAGTACATTTGCCGAACAGTACTTTTCTCTGCTCTCGGTAATGCAGAGAGAAGTGCCCCCCCACACTGGAGAGTGAAGGGGAACAATGGATGACGTAGGACGTGTCATCCAGACAAAGCAGAGGAGGACTCCATCGCAAGAAGGGAGGAGTCATTGGACCTAGATTAGCCACGCCTGTCGGACAGGACTGATCACGATAACCCATATAGGCTAATACACCACTAAATTTTTTTCTAAGAAGGAGTGCTGTCTTCATAAAGCAGTATTGGAGTCTTTCTAAATTGATTTTTTTTGCTCTCTGTTTATTCTGATAGTTTTATGTGTTTTTTAGATGTTGATCTTTTCTTAACAAACACCAAAACTATACTGGAACCCTTACTGAACGAGTGCAGTGGGAAGATGATCATTGAAAAGCTGAACAATTCTGTGTTTGCCATGTCAACACGCCAGCTCGTGAGTAAAAGGCACATAGGGCGAAGTATTTCACCTTTTTAATGTTTTACTCCCTAACACCATTTTTGATTTTGACAGATGACATACATGTTGGAGTTTTGTGCTATTGATATTCCACACTGTTTACTACTTCAGAGTTTCAGCAATTTAACCAAGTTAATGAAGAAGCTTTGTGGTGATCCTGGTGAAAGTGCCAATAAGGTAGGTGCTGTGGGCATAAGGCAGCAGGTTTTCGCAGAGGATTCCATTTTCTACAATTCTGCACAGATTTTAACAGAGCTTAACTCTCAGATTTGCATGTAACGCATGCAAATTTTGTTCTACATTTTTTTTCGGGAATTTTCCAGAGCTAAAAAGAAATACATTTTATTGAAAAGATCAAAATCCATTTTCAAATAGAATTTAATTCCTGAAATGCTTCCCTTTTCTAGATCAGGCATGCCCGTGTAGCCTGATCATTGTTTTGTAGCCTGCTTCTATCCAGATAGTACGTCCACTTGCAGACTTCTGCTCCTTTGGCCGAGTATTTGCAGATGATATCTGTACTTGAATGCAGAGAAGCCATATATCCTAGGTAGACAGCGGCGTTCTCATAGCCGGCTGTAAGAGCGGCACCCTTCACTAGAGTTAAGCGAATATGTTTGGAATTGGTTGCGAATCTGAATGTGCTATCTTTGTGCCCCATTGGTACCCTATATTTTTTATCATAGTAAAAACCCCTTTAATTTTCATTGGATATGTAAACATTGTACATTCTTATGTATTTAATAATGTTTTTATTTTAATCCTGGAGCACTTCAGGAGTATAGTGTTCTTTTTATCATGAATAGATTGAAATGGAAAGTTGGAATCAAGTGCAACAACCGGTGGTCATCCAGACCTGGAACATGGAATCGCCTCACAACTATGAAAACAATTGTCGTGATACAACAGTCTTCCTATGCCCTGGGGCAACTTACTTTGAGGTGGAATTCGATGACAAGTGTGAAACTGAAAAGAGGTAATTCTCGTATAGTATTATCTTATATAACAGATAACTGCATTTCCCAATTTCTAAATCCGTGTGCAAATGAGTGGTTTGAAAAAATGTATGGACATTTAATTAAACTTACCATACGCCTCCACTAGTTTGGATAGGAAAATGAAAATGTACATTCATCAACTCTTCAAGCTATAATAATTTATTTATGAGCAATCAATTTTAATTATCAATAATTGATTTGTGCTTTTTACACACGGAATTGATTGCTTCATTGTGGATACTAGCCGTAACAAATGAGTTTTATATGTATGTGCAGATATGACTACTTGGAGTTTACAGATGCCAGAGGCGGCAAAGTTCGTTATGATCACAAAGTTGGTACTGACAAGTGGCCAAAGGTAAGTAATAAATGCTAAGCAATATGTTTTTTGTTATTTCAACAACATTTTAAAATAATACATGCATTTTTTTTACTGCAAAGTCCTTTTAACCCCCATCACAATCTTTGACGCATAGGTACGTCAAAGGTTGTGTCCCTGCGTTTGATGCAGGCTCCGTTTCTGAGCCTGCATCTTTCCCTGTACTTGATGGCTGATTTAATCAGCCACCAAGTGCCTCTAACAGCCATGGGTGGATCCGAGATTCACCCCTGGCTGTTAACCAGTGAAATGCCACTGCCAATCATTGAAGGCATCATTTAAAGGAGTTTTCCCACAGAAAAAAGGTTGATTGTAACCCATAGATCTTGGAATAATAACTTCCACAATTGGATGTGTTTAAAAAAAATAAAATAAAATGTTCCTGTGCTTTTGTTCTTGGGGAAAACCCCATTAACACTCGCTGGCTGGAAGCGCATCGCGAATCCCGTCCATCGGTTTCCCTGCTATGTGATTGCGAGGCGCTGATGGATAGTCATAACGGCCGGGTCTGCAGAAGACCCTCGTGCCTGTCATTGTGAATTATAGAAGAAAATTATTTTTGCTTTACACATACTTTAGCACGGCTATGTATAGCACAGAACAAAATGAATTTATCAAGAAAAGGACAAATCACAAGAAGCACAATAACTTGGGCTGGAAGCATTCCCTTATGGTAAGTCTGTGACAATTACGCATACACAGAGCGGGAATACAGTATATAATGAATAGTAACAACAATAATTCAATCATCTAGTAGTACTGTGGCCAGTAAGTGCCATAGATAAAGTGCTAGTGTAAAAAAAGACAATTTTTTAATCTCCCTTATTCCCTAGTTCCTTTTGGCATTGAACAATTCATAGGGGATAGCCTATACAAGCCCGGAGTCACACTAAATGTATAAAAGATCGGTCCGAGTCTCCTTGCCGAGAGTTGCACGAGTGTTCTTTGTATGGTCATCCGTGTGTAATGCGATTATCTCTCAGCCATTTATCTGTATGACATCTGTATGGCTTTCCAATTCTCACTGATTTTCCGTATGTACCATCACATTAAATTAACTGGCTCAATGGTTTGAAATGAATAAAAACCTAATCAAGAAAGCCATACATTGGCTCTACAAGAAGTTAACTCCTCAAATCTTTCAAATAGAAGCTCTGCTGGTGTCGTGTTTTTCCTGGTTTGTGAAAAACGTGTGACGGGGTAACCTTAAACGCAACTGAGCAGGTTCTTTTACATTGGGTCTTGTCTCAACGTTTTGGGGAGCCTTACCCAGTGATTGTTGAGGCGTGTTCCTGGCTTTTTTATAGGTTGCCAGGACTATCTGCATTCCAAGCTTCCTGTTCTTGGGTGATGCAGTTTCCTGGCTTCAGGAAAATGTATGCGTATTTGTCACACACTATACGGATGGTCTGTGTGGCGATGGAGTTTTTCCTCCTACCCATAGGCTTGAATTGCCGAGTCTCAGATGATTTTACACGCACGCCGAATACGCCTGAGAACAATACACTGACCTGGATTGCCCCATAGGGTAACACTGGGCCGAGTGCTATGCGATGTTTTCTCGCATAGCTCTTGGCCACATTGTACGGTAGTGTGACTCCCACCTTAAGAGTTCTTACGCGTTTATTTCACAACGTGCTCAATAGTTCCAATGTAATAAGACTAACGCAAGCGAAAGCAGTATGTGATAAAGTGCAAATGCAAGGGGAAATGGTTAATAATCTTATTCACAGATCCCCTTCATGTAGATAATTTATTGGTGATATTCTGTGAGCTCTTAGCACTACCCAGCCATACTAGTCAAAGTAAGTCTTGATAAAATGTAGAAAAGTTGCTCAAACAATTTTACCCATTTGTGTAGAAGGAAAGCTCACCTGTCACCAATATCTCTTTTACGAGTGGTATCAATGGTGTAAATCGGTAAATGGCGTATTGAGAAAAAAAACATTTTTTTGGCAACCTCAACATTGCAATAAAATGCTTTGTATCGACCCTGAAATGGTATGCATAAAAACATCAGCTCAAGTTGCAAAAAATAAACCACCACCCAGACCCAGATCCTGGAAAATGGAGATGCTACTGGTCTTAAAAAATGGCGACATAAGCGAAAAATAGGTAAATAATGACAAATTTTGGATTTTTTTTCACCTCTTTAATAATAATAATAATAATAATAATAATAATAAAGCCTATCCATGTTTGGTAATTGTGTACTTGTACTGGCCTAGCATTTAGTGAACATGGTAAATAAAACAAATTGTGGAATGACACTTTTTTGCAGTTTTAAGCACTTGAAAAATAAAAAAGAATAAAAGTTAATGCTCTGGGAAGAAGTGGAATAAAAAACAAAAGAGCAAGGTCATGAAGGAGTAAATCTAAGGGGCCACATTTTTGATCTTGCCTTTAAGGCCGTACTGTTGAAATATAACAATGAGGAGCTGGCAGTGTGTGGCGATAGGCACCATCAGAACGCCCTTCCTCTTCAGCACCCCTATTTATGTCCTGCACCAGGTGACTGCACAGGACTCCCTCTTTCCCCACTCACTGTTTTGCGGATGTTTAGTGCATACTATAATACTTGTTAGTACAATGAGAACATCGCATTGAAGCTATTATTTCCATCCTTCTGTTATAATGACAGGTTTTCTAGAAGGCTGGATTATAAGAATTTTCAGGCATAGTCTAAATATTTATACAGAGTATTGTATACTATAGCAATGTATTGTAATTTTTTTTTCTTTCAGAAAGTAACTTTCAAGGCTGGTCCACAACTTCAATTTTTGTTCTTTTCGGACAGTAGCAACAATGAATGGGGTTTTAAGTTTACAGTGACTGCATTCGGCCTGCCAGATATTGCCCTGTCTTGGAGTTCAGATTTACAGATACTTGTTGCACGCTTAATGGGCCGTCTTGCCTCCCGGTCTATGGCGATGAAGTCCTCATGTGGTAAGAAATTCCTGTTCCTAAGGTCACTTTAACAGTCATAGTTTGTGTTAATATCTATAAGCCAAAACCAATTATGAAACCAACAGAGAAAAAGCATGGTGGAAAGATCTATGCCTTTTCCAAATTTTGGCCATGTTTCTGGCTGTAGCTTGTGCTAAGTCATTAACTGAAATAGTTTGTGTAAAAGCAGCCTTCTTATGTCTGTCTACAACTTTTGTGTGTTATACATATACATTTTAATTATGCTAACTAGAAAAATGCATTTGTTCGAATATAGAAAGAGTTAGTCATAATTTTTTTTTTTTTTGCTGTAAAATATCATTATTTTCTCAAGTAACAGTTGCCCTGACACAAAGTAAATTAATTATTCTTCAGCTTTCCTTCATGGCAAAAATTTGTGTTTCTATATTATGTGTGTATATGTACATAGTACACCCACTTTTGAAAAGTGAGGTTTTTATCAATATCTCACTGAACACAAGAATAACTTCCAAAAATTTCAGAAGACTGAGTTCCACTAATTAATATTTAATATAACTCATTACAAAAGCTTTAGTTTTATTCAAATTCGTTAGTGGAATAATGAATACACCCCACATCCAAAACAACTACATCTAGTATTTCGTATGACTTCCATGATGTGTAAGAACACCACCAAGTCTTATAAGCATGGAATGAACTAGTTGGTCGGATATTGCAACATCTATCTTAATCCATTCTTCAAGAACAACCTCTTTTAGAGCCTGGATGCTGGATGGAGAGTGAAGATCATCTTGTCTCGTCAGAACTCTCCATAGGTGTTCAGTTGGGTCCAGTTCAGGAGACATACTTGGCCACTGACTCACTTTCACCCTGTTCTTGAGAAATACAGGTCCTTCTCAAAAAATTAGCATATAGTGTTAAATTTCATTATTTACCATAATGTAATGATTACAATTAAACTTTCATATATTATAGATTCATTATCCACCAACTGAAATTTGTCAGGTCTTTTATTGTTTTAATACTGATGATTTTGGCATACAACTCCTGATAACCCAAAAAACCTGTCTCAATAAATTAGCATATTTCACCCATCCAATCAAATAAAAGTGTTTTTTAATAACAAACAAAAAAACCAACAAATAATAATGTTCAGTTATGCACTCAATACTTGGTCGGGAATCCTTTGGCAGAAATGACTGCTTCAATGCGGCGTGGCATGGAGGCAATCAGCCTGTGACACTGCTGAGATGTTATGGAGGCCCAGGATGCTTCAATAGCGGCCTTAAGCTCATCCAGAGTGTTGGGTCTTGCGTCTCTCAACTTTCTCTTCACAATATCCCACAGATTCTCTATGGGGTTCAGGTCAGGAGAGTTGGCAGGCCAATTGAGCACAGTAATACCATGGTCAGTAAACCATTTACCAGTGGTTTTGGCACTGTGAGCAGGTGCCAGGTCGTGCTGAAAAATGAAATCTTCATCTCCATAAAGCATTTCAGCCGATGGAAGCATGAAGTGCTCCAAAATCTCCTGATAGCTAGCTGCATTGACCCTGCCCTTGATGAAACACAGTGGACCAACACCAGCAGCTGACATGGCACCCCACACCATCACTGACTGTGGGTACTTGACACTGGACTTCAGGCATTTTGGCATTTCCTTCTCCCCAGTCTTCCTCCAGACTCTGGCACCTTGATTTCTGAATGACATGCAAAATTTGCTTTCATCAGAAAAAAGTACTTGGGACCACTTAGCAACAGTCCAGTGCTGCTTCTCTGTAGCTCAAAAGTGGCTTTACCTGGGGAATGCGGCACCTGTAGCCCATTTCCTGCACACGCCTGTGCACGGTGGCTCTGGATGTTTCCACACCAGACTCAGTCCACTGCTTCCTCAGGTTCCCCAAGGTCTGGAATCGGTCCTTCTCCACAATCTTCCTCAGGGTCCGGTCTCCTCTTCTCGTTGTACAGCGTTCTCTGCCACATTGTTTCCTTCCAACAGACTTACCATTGAGGTGCCTTGATACAGCACTCTGGGAACAGCCTATTTGTTGAGAAATTTCTTTCTGGGTCTTACCCTCTTGCTTGAGGGTGTCAATGATGGCCTTCTTGACATCTGTCAGGTCGCTAGTCTTACCCATGATGGGGGTTTTGAGTAATGAACCAGGCAGGGAGTTTATAAAAAGCCTCAGGTATCTTTTGCATGTGTTTAGAGTTAATTAGTTGATTCAGAAGATTAGGGTAATAGGTCGTTTAGAGAACCTTTTCTTGATATGCTAATTTATTGAGACAGGTTTTTTGGGTTATCAGGAGTTGTATGCCAAAATCATCAGTATTAAAACAATAAAAGACCTGACAAATTTCAGTTGGTGGATAATGAATCTATAATATATGAAAGTTTAATTGTAATCATTACATTATGGTAAATAATGAAATTTAACACTATATGCTAATTTTTTGAGAAGGACCTGTACATCAGATGTGTGTTTTGGATCATTGTTTTGTTGGATAAGTTCACGTGTGCCAAGTGCACGGAGTGATGGTAGCATCTTCTCTTTCAATATAATGCAGTACATAAATGAAATGTACCTTCCCAATACCAGCTGCACTCATGCTGCCACCACCATGTTTCATTGTAGGCTCCATGCATTTTTCTAAAGTCATTTTTATAAGTGAATAGTGCCAACAGTGAAGTGAACCATGCAGTGCCCTTATGTGGGGCTGCAGGAGTGCTGCTGGCATCGGGGAGTTTCTATGAAACATCAGTCTTGTAAAAATTTTGGAAATTGTTTTTGTATTCATTGAGAGATTGATTAAAATCATACATTTCACAAGGGGCATACTCATTTATGCTGAGCATTATATACACAGTGGCATGTAAAAGTTTAAGCACCAATGGTCAAAATTGATGTTATTGTGAGCAGTTAAGCACATTGAAGATTAAATGATCTTTAAAAGGCCTAAAGTTAAAGATGACACATTTCCTTCGTATTTTAGAGAACAAATGTATATTTTAATCTTTTACATTTTAAAAATTACAAAAGGGAAAATGGGCCTATAAAAAAGTTTAATGGTTATTACCCAGTAACACCCCCTTTTGCAAGTATCACAGCTTGCAAGTGCTTTTTGTAGCCAGCCAAGAGTCTTTCAATTCTTGTTTTGAGGGATTTTCATCCATTCTTCCAGTTCTGTGAGATTCCTGGGTCATCTTGCATGCGCTGATATTTTGTGGTCTAGCCACTAATTTTCAGTGATGTTCAGATCAGGGGACAGTGAGGGCCATTGCAAAAGCTTCAGCTTGTACCTTTTGATGTAGTCTATTGTGAAGTGTGTTTAGGATCATTATCCATTTGTAGAAGCCATCATCTTTTCAACTTCAGCTTTTTTGACAGATGGTATTATGTTTGCATCAATTTGATGAAATTTAATTGAATCCTTTCTTCTCTCTACTCGTGAAATATTCCTGTGCCATTGGCTGCAACACAATTCCAAAGTATAATTGATCCACCCCCATGTTTAATGGTTGGCGAGGTGTTCTATTCCTGAAATTCTGTGCCCTTTTTCCCCACACATCTTTGATCATTGTGGCCAAATACTTTTATTTTAACCTCATTGGTCCACAGGAATTATTGTCATAATGCATCAGGCTTGTTTAGATGTTCCTTTGCATACTTCTGACATTGAATTTTATGCTGAGGATGCAGGAGAGGTTTTCGTCTGATAACTCTCCCATGAAGGCCATATTTGTGCAGGTGTCTCTGAAAAATAGAACCATGTACCGCAACTCCAGAGTCTGCCAAATCTGTCTGATGGTCTTTTGCAGTCAAGCAGAGGTCATAATTTGCCTCTAGCAATCCTACGAGCAGCTCACTGAAATTTTGGTTGGTCTTCCAGACCTTATCTTGACCTACCCCTCTTCCTGTTAACTGCCATTTCTTAATTACATTTCGAATTAAGGAAAGGGCAACTTGAAAATACTTAGGTATCTTCTTATAGCCTTCTCCTTTGTGGGCCTCCATTTTCATTTTCAGAGTGCTAGGCAGTTGCTGAGAAGAATCCATCGCTTCAAACCACATATCCAAGCCCTTTCCACTTCCTGTCGACTTCAACTCAAAAATATTTCACAAATCCGTTCATTCCTCAACCATGAATCTGCAAAAACCCTAGTCCATGCCCTCCTCATCTCTCGCCTTGACTACTGCAACCTCCTGCTCTGTGGCCTCCCCTCTAACACTCTCGCACCCCTCCAATCTATTCTAAACTCTGCTGTCCGTCTAATCCACCTGTCCCCCCGCTATTACCCGGTCTCTCCCCTCTGTCAATCCCTTCACTGGCTCTCCATTGCCCAGAGTCCACTACAAAACCCTAACCATGACGTACAAAGCCATCCACAACCTGTCTCCTCCATACATCTGTGACCTCGTCTCCCGGTACTTACTTACACGCAACCTCCGATCCTCACAAGATCTCCTTCTCTACTCCCCTCTTATCTCCTCTTCCCACAATCGTATACAAGATTTCTCTCGCGTATCACCCCTACTCTGGAACCCTCTACCACAACACATCAGACTCTCACCTACCATCGAAACCTTCAAAAAGAACCTGAAGACCCATCTCTTCCGTCAAGCCTACAACCTGCACTAACCACCGATCGACCAAACCGCTGCATGACCAGCTCTATCCTCACCTACTGTATTCTCACCCATCCCTTGTAGATTGTGAGCCGTCGCGGGCAGGGTCCTCACTCCTCCTGTACCAGTTATGACTTGTATTGTTTAACATTATTGTACTTGTTTTTATTATGTATACCCCTCCTCACATGTAAAGCGCCATGGAATAAATGGCGCTATAACAATAAATAATAATAATAATAATCGCTGCTGTTTTATGGGAGGCTGGGTTTTTATAAAGCTGGGAAATTTGCAAACAATGATAGTGAACAAGCCATAACCCTAACAGGCTAATTAACCCCTTAATCCCATATGACGTACTATCCCGTCGAGGTGACCTGGGACTTAATTCCCAGTGACTGGATAGTACGTCATATGCGATCGGCTGCGCTCACGCGGGGAGCGCGGCCGGGTGTCAGCTGACTATCTCAGCTGACATCCCGCACTATATGCCAGGAGCGGTCACGGTCCGCCCCTGGCACATTAACCCCCGGAACACTACGATCAAACATGATCGCAGCTATTCGGCGGTACATGGGAGCATCGCGCGGGGAGGGGGCTCCCTGCGTGCTTCCCTGAGACCCTCGGTACAAGGCGATGTGCTCACCTTGTACCGAGCGTCTCCTTCCTGCAGGCCGTGGATCCAAAATGGCCGCGGGGCTACATCCGGGTCCTGCAGGGAGGTGGCTTACCAGCGCCTGCTCAGAGCAAGCGCTGGTAAGCCTGCAGCCCTGCATGTCAGATCGCTCAAAAAAAAAAAAAAAATTCATGAATAGCTGGTTTTTGGTCATTCTGCCTCACAAATATCGGAATAAAAAGCGATCAAAAAATGTCACGTGCCCAAAAATGTTACCAATAAAAGCGTCAACTCGTCCCGCAAAAAAGAACTCGTATGACTCTGTGTACCAAAATATGGAAACATTATAGCTCTCAAAATGTGGAGATGCAAAAACTATTTTTTGCAATAAAAAGCGTCTTTTAGTCTGTGACGGCAGTCAATCATAAAAATCCGCTAAAAAAACGCTATAAATAGTAAATTAAACCCCCCTTCATCACCCCCTTAGTTAGGGAAAAATAATAAAATTCTAAAAATGTATTTCAATTTTCCTGTTAGGATTAGGGGTAGGGTTAGGATTAGGGCTAGGGTTAGGGCTAGATTTAGGGTTAGTGCAAGGGTTAGGGCTAGGGTTGGGGCTAGGGTTAGGGTTTCAGTTAGAATTGGGAGTTTCCACTGTTTAGGCACATCAGGAGCTCTCCAAACGCGACATGGCGTCCGATCTCAATTCCAGACAATTCTGCGTTGAAAAAGTAAAACAGTGCTCCTTCCCTTCCTGCTCTCCCATGCGCCCAAACAGGGGTTTACCCAAACATATGGGGTATCGGCGTACTCAGGACAAATTGGACAACAACTTTTGGGGTCCAATTTCTCTTGTTAACCATGGGAAAATAAAAATTTGGAGGGCTAAAAAAAACATTTTTGTGGGAAAAAAATTATTTTTTATTTTCACGGCTCTGCGTTATAAACTGTAGTGAAACACTTGGGGGTTCAAAGTTCTCACAAAACATCTAGATAAGTTCCTTGGGGATCTAGTTTCCGATATGGGGTCACTTGTGGGGGGGTTTCTACTGTTTAGTTACATCAGGGGCTCTGCAAATGCAAAGTGACGCCTGCAGACCAATCCATCGAAGTCTGCATTCCAAATTGCGCTCCTACCCTTCTGAGCTCTGTCATGCACCCAAACGGTGGTTCCCCCCCACATATGGGATATCAGCGTACTCCAGACAAATTGGACAACAACTATTGGTGTCCAATTTCTCCAGTTACCCTTGGGAAAATACAAAACTGGGGGCTAAAAAATAATTTTTGTGGGAAATAAAATAATTTTTATTTTCACGGCTCTGTTATAAACTGTATTGAAACACTTGGGGGTTCAAAGCTCTCACCACACATCTAGATAAGTTTCTTAGGGGGTCTACTTTCCAAAATGGTGTCACTTTTTGGGGGGGGTTCAATGTTTAGGCACATTAGGGCTCTCCAAACGCTGCATGGCGTCCCATCTCAATTCAAGTCAATTTTGCATTGAAAAGTCAAATGGCGCTCCTTCCCTTCTGAGCTCTGCCATGCGCCCAAACAGTGGTTTACCCCCACATATGGGCTATCGGCGTACTCAGGACAAATTGTACAACTTTTGGGGTCCATTTTCTCCTGTTACCCGTGGTAAAATAAAACAAATTGGAGCTGAAGTAAATTTTGTGTGAAAAAAAGTTAAATGTTCATTTTTATTTAACCCCTTCCCGACCTTTGACGCATACGCTGCGTCATGAAAGTCGGTGCCATTCCGACCCATGACGCAGCATATGCGTCATGGAAAGATCGCGTCCCTGCAGGCCGGGTGAAAGGGTTAACTCCCATTTCACCCGATCTGCAGGGACAGGGGGAGTGGTAGTTTAGCCCAGGGGGGGTGGCTTCACCCCCTCGTGGCTACGATCGCTCTGATTGGCTGTTGAAAGTGAAACTGCCAATCAGAGCGATTTGTAATATTTCACCTAAAAAACTGGTGAAATATTACAATCCAGCCATGGCCGATGCTGCAATATCATCGGCCATGGCTGGAAACACTTATGTGCACCCACCCCACCCCTCCGATCGCCCCCCCAGCCCCCCGATCTGTGGTCCGCTCCCCTCCGTCCTGTGCTCCGCTCCCCCGTCCTCCTGTCCGCTTCCCCGTGCACCAATCACACCCCCTGTGCTGCAATCAAACCCCCCCGCACTCCGATCCCCCCCCCGCACACAGCGACCCCCCCCGCTCTCCGATCCCCCCCCCGCACACAGCGATCCCTCACCCCGTGCTCCAATCCTTCCCCGTGCTCCAATCCTCCCTCCCGTGTTCCGATCCACCCCCCCCCATGATCCGATCCACCCCCCCGTGCTCCGACGCCCCCCCCCGTGCCCTGATCTCCCCCCCCTTATACTTACCTGGCCGCCCGAGGTCCGTCCGTCTTCTTTCCTGGGCGCCGCCATCTTCCAAAATGGCGGGCGCATGTGCAGTGCGCCCGCCGAATCTGCCGGCCGGCAGATTCGTTCCAGAGTGAATTTTGATCACTGAGATATATCCTATCTCAGTGATCAAAATAAAAAAAATAGTAAATGACCCCCCCCTTTGTCACCCCCATAGATAGGGACAATAAAAAAAATAAAGAATTTTTTTTTTTTTCACTAAGGTTGGGGTAAGAACTAGGGTTAGGGTTAGGGTTAGGGGTAGGGTTAGGGTTAGGGTTAGGGGTAGGGTTAGGGGTAGGGGTAGGGTTAGGGCTAGGGTTAGGGGTAGGGTTAGGGCTAGGGTTAGGGTTAGGGTTAGGGGTAGGGTTAGGGCTAGGGTTAGGGTTTCGGTATGTGCACACGTATTCTGGTCCTATGCGGATTTTTCCGCAGCGGATTTGAAAAATCCACAGTGCTAAACCGCTGCCGATTTATCGTGGATTTACCGCGGTTTTTCTGCGCATTTCACTGCGGTTTTACAACTGCGATTTTCTATTGGAGCAGTTCTAAAACCGCTGCGGAATCCGCAGAAAGAAGTGACATGCTGCGGAATGTAAACCGCTGCGTTTCCGTGCAGTTTTTCCGCAGCATGTGTACAGCGATTTTTGGTTCCCATAGGTTCACATTGAACTGTACACTCATGGGAAACTGCTGCGGATCCGCAGCGTTTTCCGCAGCGTGTGCACATACCTTTAGAATTAGGCTATGTGCACACGGTGTGGATTGGCCGCTGCGGATTCGCAGCAGTGTTCCATCGGGTTTACAGTACCATGTAAACATATGGAAAACCAAATCCGCTGTGCCCATGGTGCAGAAAATACCGCGCGGGAACGCTGCGTTGTATTTTCCGCAGCATGCCAATTCTTTGTGCGGATTCCGCAGCGTTTTACACCTGTTCCTCAATAGGAATTCACAGGTGAAATCCGCACAAAAAACACTGGAAATCCACGGTAAATCCACAGGTAAAACGCAGTGCCTTTTACCCGCGGATTTTTCAAAAATGATGCTGAAAAATCTCATACGAATCCGCAACGTTGGCACATAGCCTTAGAGTTGGGTTGGAATTAGGGTTGTGGTTAGGGTTAGGGGTGTGTTGGGGTTAGGGTTGTGGTTAGGGGAGTGTTGGGGTTAGGGTTGTGATTAGGGTTACGGCTACAGTTGGGATAAGGGTTAGGGGTGTGTTGGAGGTAGAATTGAGGGGTTTCCACTGTTTAGGCACTTCAGGGGGTCTCCAAACGCAACATGGCGCCACCATTGATTCCAGCCAATCTTGTATTCAAAAATTCAAATGGTGCTCCCTCACTTCCGAACCCCGACGTGTGCCCAAACAGTGGTTTACCCCCACATATGGGGTACCAGCATACTCAGGACAAACTGCGCAACAATTACTGGGGTCCAATTTCTCCTGTTACCCTTGAGAAAATAAAAAATTGCTTGCTAAAACATCATTTTTGAGGAAAGAAAAATGATTTTTTATTTTCACGGCTCTGCGTTGTAAACGTCTGTGAAGCACTTGGGGGTTCAAAGTGCTCACCACATATCTAGATAAGTTCCTTGGGGGGTCTAGTTTCCAAAATGGGGTCACTTGTGGGGGGTTTCTACTGTTTAGGCACACCAGGGGCTCTGCAAACGCAACGTGACGCCCGCAGACCATTCCATCAAAGTCTGCATTTCAAAAGTCACTACTTCCCTTCTGAGCCCCCACGTGTGCCCAAACAGTGGTTTACCCCCACACATGGGGCATCAGCGTACTCAGGAGAAACTGGACAACAACTTTTGTGGTCCAATTTCTCCTGTAACCCTTGGGAAAATAAAAAATTCTGGGCTAAAAAATTATTTTTGAGGAAAGAAAACGTATTTATTATTTTCACGGCTCTGCGTTATAAACTTCTGTAAAGCACTTGGGGGTTGAAAGTGCTCACCACACATCTAGATAAGTTCCTTTGGGGGTCTAGTTTCCAAAATGGGGTCACTTGTGGGGGGTTTCTACTGTTTAGCCACATCAGGGGCTCTGCAAACGCAACGTGACGCCCGCAGAGCATTCCATCAAAGTCTGCATTTCAAAACGTCACTACTTCACTTCCGAGCCCCAGCATGTGCCTAAACAGTGGTTTACCCCCACATATGGGGTATCAGCGTACTCAGGAGAAACTGGACAACAACTTTTGGGGTCAAATTTCTCCTGTTACCCTTGGGAAAATAAAAAATTGCGGGCTAAAATTCATTTTTGAGAAAATAATTTTTTTTTTTTATTTTCATGGCTCTGCGTTATAAACTTCTGTGAAGCACTTGAGGGTTCAAAGTGCTCACTACACATCTAGATTAGTTCCTTTGGGGGTCTAGTTTCCAAAATGGGGTAATTTGTGGGGGATCTCCAATGTTTAGGCACACAGGGGCTCTCCAAACGCGACATGGTGTCCGCTAATGATTGGAGATAATTTTCCATTTAAAAAGCCAAATGGCGTGCCTTCCCTTCTGAGCCCTGCCGTGCGCCCAAACAGTGGTTTACCCCCACATATGGGGTATCTGCATACTCAGGACAAACTGGACAACAACATTTGTGGTCCAATTTCTCCTATTACCATTGGCAAAATAGGAAATTCCAGGCTAAAAAATCATTTTTGAGAAAAGAAAAATTATTTTTTATTTTCATGGCTCTGCATTATAAACTTCTGTGAAGCACCTGGGGGTTTAAAGTGCTCAGTATGCATCTAGATAAGTTCCTTGGGGGGTCTAGTTTCCAAAATGGGGTCACTTGTGGGGGAGCTCCATTGCATAGGCACACAGGGGCTCTCCAAATGCGACATGGTGTCCGCTAACAATTGGAGCTAATTTTCCATTCAAAAAGTTAAAAGGCGCGCCTTCCCTTCCGAGCCCTGCCGTGTGCCCAAACAGTGGTTTACCCCCACATATGAGGTATCGGCGTACTCGGGAGAAATTGCTCAACAAATTTTAGGATCCATTTTATCCTATTGCCCATGTGAAAATGAAAAAATTGAGGCGAAAATAAATTTTTTGTGAAAAAAAAGTACTTTTTCATTTTTACGGATCAATTTGTGAAGCACCTGAGGGTTTAAAGTGCTCACTAGGCATCTAGATAAGTTCCTTGGGGGGTCCAGTTTCCAAAATGGGGTCACTTGTGGGGGAGCTCCAATGTTTAAGCACACAGGGTCTCTCCAAACGCGACATGGTGTCCGCTATCGATGGAGATAATTTTTCATTCAAAAAGTCAAATGGCGCTCCTTCCCTTCCGAGCCTTACCATGTGCCCAAACAGTGGTTTACCCCCACATGTGAAGTATCGGTGTACTCAGGAGAAATTGCCAAACAAATTTTAGGATCCATTTTATCCTGTTGTCCATGTGAAAATGAAAAAATTGAGGCTAAAAGAATTTTTTTGTGAAAAAAAAGTACTTTTTCATTTTTACGGATCAATTTGTGAAGCACCTGGGGGTTTAAAGGGCTCACTATGCATCTATATAAGTTCCTTGGGGCGTCTAGTTTCCAAAATGGGGTCACTTGTGGGGGAGCTCCAATTTTTAGGCACACGGGGGCTCTCCAAATGTGACATGGTGTCCGCTAAAGAGTGCAGCCAATTTTTCATTCAAAAAGTCAAATGGCGCTCCTTCCCTTCCAAGCCCTGCCGTGCGCCCAAACAGTGGTTTACCCCCACATATGAGATATCAGCGTACTCAGGACAAATTGGACAACAACGTACGTGGTTCAGTTTCTCCTTTTACCATTGGGAAAATAAAAAAATTGTTGCTGAAAAATCATTTTTGTGACTAAAAAGTTAAATGTTCATTTTTTCCTTCCATGTTGCTTCTGCTGCTGTGAAGCACCTGAAGGGTTAATAAACTTCTTGAATGTGGTTTTGTGCACCTTGAGGGGTGCAGTTTTTAGAATGGTGTCACTTTTGGGTATTTTCAGCCATATAGACCCCTCAAACTGACTTCAAATGTGAGGTGGTCCCTAAAAAAAATGGTTTTGTAAATTTCGTTGTAAAAATGAGAAATCGCTGGTCAAATTTTAACCCTTATAACTTCCTAGCAAAAAAAAATTTTGTTTCCAAAATTGTGCTGATGTAAAGTAGACGTGTGGGAAATGTTATTTATTAACTATTTTGTGTCACATAACTCTCTGGTTTAACAGAATAAAAATTCAAAATGTGAAAATTGCGAAATTTTCAAAATTTTCGCCAAATTTCCGTTTTTATCACAAATAAACACAGAATTTATTGACCTAAATTTACCACTAACATGAAGCCCAATATGTCACGAAAAAACAATCTCAGAACCGCTAGGATCCATTGAAGCGTTCCTGAGTTATTACCTCATGAAGGGACACTGGTCAGAATTGCAAAAAACGGCAAGGTCTTTAAGGTCAAAATAGGCTGGGTCATGAAGGGGTTAAACATTCCAAAAATTCCTGTGAAACACCTGAAGGGTTAATAAACTTCTTGAATGTGGTTTTGAGCACCTTGAGGGGTGCAGTTTATAGAATGGTGTCACACTTGGTTATGTTCTATCATATAGACCCCTCAAATGACTTCAAATGTGATGTGGTCCCTAAAAAAAAATGGTGTTGTAAAAATGAGAAATTGCTGGTCAACTTTTAACCCTTATAAATCCCTAACAAAAAAAAAATTAGTTCCAAAATTGTGCTGATGTAAAGTAGACATGTGTGAAATGTTACTTATTAAGTATTTTGTGTGACATATCTCTGTGATTTAAGGGCATAAAAATTCAGAGCTGGAAAATTGCACAATTTTCCAAATTTTCACCAAATTTCCGTTTTTTTTTCCACAAGTAAACGCAGGTAATATCAAAATTTTTTTACCACTATCATGAAATACAATGTGTCAGAATCATCAGGATCCGTGCAAGCGTTCCAGAGTTATAACCTCATAAAGTGACAGTGGTCAGAATTGTAAAAATTGGCCTGGTCATTAACGTGCAAACCACCCGTAGGGGTTAATGCCTGAAACCTTGGTCAAAATATTCTTACCACACACATCTCCAAGGTTGTCCAAACTTTGGCATCTGACCATTTACCTTTTTGTAATTTTTATCCCCTTAACGACCGCTGATACGCCTTTTAACGGCGGCAGATAAGGGTACTTATTGCTCAGCGCCACCTTTAACGGCGCTGAGCAATAAGGTTTTGCGCCCCCCAGTGTCGGAGAATCTCCGGGGTTTCGGCTACCGTCCCCACTGTTGCGATCGCTGTTATTCACAGTATAACAGCAACTGCAAAAAAAAAAGTCAAATTTCCCATTTATTTCCCTCTCCTCTGATATGATCTAGCACATTAGATGAGAGAGAGATTGGGGTCCACAGAGTTCCACCCCCCCCCCCCTCTCCCCCCCCCCCCCCGTACCTCAGGCACCATCAGTGTCTTCTAATGGGATGGTAAATCAAACCTCCCTTTATCACCCCCTTACTTAGGTAAAAGTCATAAATTTAAAAAAAGTGTTTATTTCCATTGGGGCTAGGGTAGGGGTTGGGGCTAGGATTGTGGTATTTGGGTTAGGGTTGTGGGGTTAAGGTTAAGGGTATGTTAGGGATTTGGTTAGGGCTGGAATTAGAATGAGGGGGTTTCCACTGTTTAGATACATCAGGAGGTCTCCAGATGTGACATGGCACTCACCATTGATTCCAGCCAATTTTGCGTTCAAAAAGTAAAACCGTGCTCCCTCCCTTCTGAGCCCTGTCATGCGCCCAAACAGTGGCTCTCCCCCACATAAGAGGAATCGGCGTACTCAGGAGAAATTGCACAGCAAATTTTGTGGTCCATTTTCTCCTGATACCCTTGTGAAAATAAAAAAATGTTGGTCTCAAAATACAATTTTTGTTAAACAGTAAAATGTTAATTTTTTTCCTTTCACATTGCTTTAGTTCTCGTGAAGCTCCTGAAGGGTTAATAAACTTCAAATGTGAGGTGGTCCCTAAAAAAATTGTTTTTGAAATTTTGCTGGAAAAATGAGAAATCGCTGGTCAAATTTTAACCCTTATAACATCCTAACAAAAAAAAATTTGTTTCCAAAATTGTGCTGATGTAAAGATAACATGTGGGAAATGTTATTTATTAACTATTTTGTGTGGCACGACTGATTAAGGCCATGTTCACACTTTGCGGCGTCCCTCTGCGGGTTCTCCCGCAGTGGATTTGATAAATCTGCAGGGCAAAACTGCTGCGGTTCTCCCTGCAGATTTATCGCGGTTTGTTCCGCGGTTTCCGCTGCGGGTTTCCACCTATACTATTGATGCTGCATATGCAGCAATATGCAGCATCAATAGTAATGTTAAAAATAATAAAAATTGGTTATACTCACCCTCTGATGTCCGGATCTCCTCGACGCTGCACCCGGCGGTCCGGTTCCAAAGATGCTATGCGAGAAGGACCTTCGTGACGTCACGGTCATGTGACCGCGACGTCACCGCAGGTCCTGGTCGCACAGGAACTCTGACCGGACGGCCGCGTGCAGCGCTGAGAGGTGAGTATAACATGATTTTTTATTCTTTTTTTTACCCCAAATATGGTTCCCAGGGCCTGGAGGAGAGTCTCCTCTCCTCCACCCCGGGTAGGAACCGCACATTAGCCGCTTACTTCCCGCAACGTGGGCACAGCACCATGCGGGAAGTAAGTGGTTCAATGCATTCCTATGGGTGCAGAATCGCAGCGATTCTGCACAAAGAAGTGACATGCTGCGGGTTTTAAACCGCTGCGTTTCTGCGCGGTTTTTCCCGCAGCATGTGCACAGTGGTTTGCAGTTTCCATAGGGTTTACATGTAAATGGAAACGCTATGGAAACTGCTGCGGACCCGCAGCATCAAAATCGCGGCGGTTCCGCGGTAAAAACCGCAAAGTGTGAACCCAGCCTTAAGGGCACAAAAATGTAAAGTTTGAAAATTGCAAAATTTTCAAAATTTTTGCCAAATTTCAGTTTATTTCATAAATAAGCGCAAGTCATATCGAAGAAATTTTGCCACTAACATGAAGTATGATATGTTACAAAAACAATCTTCGAATCACTGGGATCCGTTATAACCTCATAATGTGACAGTGGTCAGAATTGTAAAAATTGGCCCGATCATTAAGTACCAAACTGGCTGCGTCACTAAGGGGTTAAAATTTAAAAAATATACTTTATTTTGCCTAAAATACAAAGAAAACGTGTCATCTTTAACTTTAGGCCTTGTAGAGGTAATTTCATCTTCAACTTGCTTAAATGTTCACAGTAACAATAATTTATGATCAGGGGTGCCCAAACGCACAAGCCGCTGTATGTATATGCGTGCATGTGTGTGTGTATGTATGTACTTATATATATGTGTATATATATATATGTGTGTATATATATATATATATATATATATATATATATATATATATATATATATATATATATATTGTATTGCTCAGTATAAGTGAGTAAATATATATTTTTAATTGCATATATTTCCTTTATAGAATTGGGACCTGTTGCAGATTTGCCATCTGCAAAGATAACTTCAGTTGTTAGCTCTCCATTGTGGAAATCTGTATTTAGTAATCAGGTGTACATGGAAACAAAAGCAAACCTCCAAGAGCAAGGATGTTTTGAGGTATCGTACTTAATATTATTATTTTTGTCTAATAATTCCTTGTGTATTATGACTAAGTGATGCCTCCATTTAGTGACAATGTTTTCTGCTCCATATTATGCTGCAATGACAGAAATGTGTTATTACTGCTGCTCTAAAATATGTGGCTGACAGCCAGAAACCTAACCTGTTTCTACTAGATTGAAGAAGCTGTAGGGTATGTGCAGACGATCAGGAACTGGTAGCGCTTAGGATGCAGCGCATGTTCACTGTGTCCGAAGTGCTGCCGGTTATTGAACCCAGATGAATCCGGATGTGTCCACTGAACTGTGCGGATTCACCGCGTCCAATACATTGTATGGGTACAATTTCTGGAAAGACATGCCTCATTGTCCATCTCCGCAGGTGAGCAGTGGGCATCTCTGAACCTAAAGTGGGCATCTCTGAACCCAAAGTGGGCATGGGATGTCTTGAAATGGTGTGGCTATGTTTTAATTAGTTAGCTTCACAGAAGGGAAAAAGTAAATGCCTCTCAGAAGTTCTGTGGTTTATGCCCCGTTGGTTGAACAGACAATTTCCATCATAATTACTGGGCTCATAACTTTGTAACAGAGGGGCACAGAAAAAAAAGCAATTAGACAAGGTACTCAATTTAAAGGGAACATGTCATGCCTTTTTTAGCATGTAAACTGTCCACAGTGCGTTTAGTGATGCAGTGTTCATCACGAACACTTTTTTTTTTAAATTAAAATCTACTAATCATGTGCAAAAAGAACTTCATATAGTTATGTCATTCCTGCTCTTTTAGTCATAGGGGTATACTTCATTTTATTCAGTCATGGTTGTTGCTGCCCACACAATTTGAGTGATGTTTCCGAGGTTGCGCCAACGTCATTCAAATCTGGTTTGAAAAATCCCGTGATTGCACAGTGCATCGTTGTGCCACGTTTGCGCAGTGTTAATCGGGGAGCAGCGCATGCGGCTCTACGATGCACTGTGTAAGCACAGTATTTTTCAAAGCGGATTTGAGTGACGTCGTCGTAAACCCCTGGGAACATCATTCAAAATGTGTGGGTCACTAAGGCTAAGTTCACACTGGCGTTTGCCTGGTCTGCGTATGGCTGCGTACTTCCTCCCTTAAGCTCCTCCTACTTCCGCATGCATCCTCCTGCGTACCTATCTTTAACCCCTTTCTGACCTCGGACGGGATAGTATGTCTGAGGTCAGAACCCCCGCTTTGATGCGGGCTCCGGCAGTGAGCCTGCATCAAAGCTGGGACACATCAGCTGTTTTGAACGCAATTTGAAATAGCGATTCACCCGCCGCTATTAACTAGTTAAATGCTGCTGTCAAACGCAGACAGCGGCATTTAACCGGCACTTCCGGCCATCAGGCCGGAAATAAGCGCATCGCTGACCCCCGTCACATGATCGGGGGTCAGCGATGCTTCTGCATAGTATAACCATAGAGGTCCTTGAGACCTCTATGGTTACTGATGCCGGTTTACTGTGAGCGCCACCCTGTGGTCGGCGCTCATAGCAAGCCTGAATTTCAGCGACATAGCAGCGATCTGATGATCGCTGCTATGTAGCTGAGCCGATCGAGTTGTGCCAGCTTCTAGCCTCCCATGGAAGCTATTGAAGCATGGCAAAAGTTAAAAAAAAATAAATAAATAAAATAAAAAGTTTAAAAAAATGTGAACAAAATAAAAAATTCTAAAAGTTTAAATCACCCCCCCTTTTGCCCCATTCAAAATAATACAATAAAAAAAAAAATCAAACTTACACATATTTGGTATCGCCGCGTTCAGAATCGCCCGATCTATCAATACAAAAAAGCATTAACCTGATTGCTAAACAGCGTAGGGAGAAAAAAATGTGAAACTCCAGAATTAAGTTTTTTTTTGTTGCTGCAACATTGCATTAAAATGCAATAACGGGCGATCAAAAGATCATATCTACATAAAAGTGCTATCAATAAAAATATCAGCTTGGAACGCAAAAAATAAGTCGTCGCCTGACCCCAGATAACGAAAAATGGAGACGCTACGGGTATCGGAATTTTTTTTCACCACTTAGACAAAAGAGAACCTAGACCTGTTAGGTGTCTATGAACTCGTAATGACCTGGAGAATCATAATATCAGGTCAGATTTAGCATTTAGTGAACCTAGCAAAAAAGCCAAACAAAAAACAAGTGTGGGATTGCACTTTTTTTTGCAATTTCACCACACTTGGAATTTTTTTCCCATTTTCTAGTACACGACATGGTAAAGCCAATGATGTCGTTCAAAAGTACAACTCGACCCGCAAAAAATAAGCCCTCACATGGCTATATTGATGGGAAAAATAAAAAAGTTATGGTTCTGGGAAGGAGAAGAGCGAAATACGAACACAAAAAATCCCAAGGTCATGAACACACTGACATGCTTTGTATGCGGATGTTTCCGCATGCAGCATTTTCACGTGCCCGCCGACTGCACCGAAACGCAACTTTTTGCGTTCCTGTGTGGTCGGTGGGCACATCAAAACGCCGCATTCCTCCGCATACAATGCATGTCCCTGTGTGCCCAATGTTAAAGATAAGTACGTAAGTGGAGCTTAAGGGAGGAAGTACGCAGCCATACGCAGACCAACCAAACGCCAGTGTGAACCCGGTCTAACAGCGCACTGGGGACAGTTTACATGCTAAACAAGGACTCAACAGGTTCCCTTTAAATGGAAAAAATCTAATGACTGGTTCTATAATTGTTTGGATAGTCTTGAAATCCTGTGCAGCTAGCTGACTTGAAGTTAAGTTACACAGACACATGAAGTTTTAATCATGGTGTAATCACTGTAACGGCTCTTTCAGCCGCCCTTGGTGGTGCTGGAGAGTGATTACGGCAGCAATCAATATACTGGTAGCATCACTATTATCGCACCTTGGCACTTTCAGTGACAGCCTGCCTGCAGTGTGTGCAGAGCGAGCAGTCACTCAAAGGAGACCATGGTCATGAGTAAGACTGCCTAGTGCAGACGAAATGCGTCGACTGGGTCATGTAAATTTTTCTTTTGTATGCACTATATTTTCTTTTGAAAAAGAAAAGGAAAATCCTGTCCTGTTGAGCCGGACTCCGATGTTTTCTATTTTCCATATACAGATATATACCGTAATTGATATACAGTATAAATTCATAGAATTTAAAGAGGGTGTACTTTGTTTTTCCCGTGACTGTATAGGTTGTTTTGAGAGTGTATATTTTCTGCTATTTCTGCTATTCATTAGAGTGTCCAGAGTCTACTTGTTTTTAGCCTTTGCTTGAGTGGCTGTTACTAATAAGAGAAATCAAGTTTCTCACTATTTGTATGAGAAATTCAGCTCCTTATACACTGTGTGCAGAATTATTAGGCAAGTTGTATTTTAGAGGATTATTTTTATTATTGATCAACAACTATGTTCTCAATCAACCCAAAAGACTCATACATATCAAAGCTTTATAGAGTGTTTTTTTTTTTTAGTTTTGGCTATCTTAGGAGGATATCTGTTTGTGCAGGTAACTATTACTGTGCAGAATTATTAGGCAACTTACCGTAATAAAAACCAAATATATTCCCATCTCACTTATTTATTTTCACCAGGTAAACTAATATAACTGCACAAAATTTAGAAATAAGCATTTCTCACATGCAAAAACAAACCCCCCAAAATTAGTGACCAATATAGCCACCTTTCTTTATGACACTCAGCAGCCTTCCATCCAAAGATTCTGTCAGTTGCTGATCTGTTTACGACCAACATTGCGTGAAGCAGCCACCACAGCCTCCAGACACTGTTCCGAGAGGTGGACTGTTTTCCCTCCCTGTAGATCTGACATTTTATGAGGGACCACAGGTTCTCTATGGGGTTCAGATCATGTGAACAAGGGGTCCATGTCATTATTTTTTCTTCTTTGAGACCTTTACTGGCCAGCCACGCTGTGGAGTAGTTGGAGGCCTGTGATGGAGCATTGTCCTGCATGAAATCATGTTTTTCTTGAATTATACCGACTTCTTCCTGTACCACTGCTTGAAGAAGATGTTTTCCAGAAACTGGCAGTAGGTCTGGGAGTTGAGCTTCACTCCATCCTCAACCCGAAAAGGTCCCACAAGTTCATCTTTGATGATACCAGCCCATACCAGTACCCCATCTCCACCTTGCTGGCGTCTGAGTCGGAGTGGCGCTCTCTGCTCTTTACTGATCCAGCCTCTGGCCCATCCATCTGGTTCATCAAGAATCACTCTCATTTCATCAGTCCATAAAACTTTTGAAAAGTCAGTCTCAGGCTATGTGCACACGTTGCGGATTCTCTGCGGATCTGCAGCGTTTTTTGCAGTGCAGAAACGCTGCAGATCCGCAATTGATTTACAGTACAATGTAAATCAATGAGAAAAAAAAATGCTGTCCACACTTTGCGGAAAATCCGCTGCGGAAACGCTGCGGTTTAAAAGAAGTAGCATGTCACTACTTTTTTGTGAATCTGCAGCGTTTTTGTACCCATTCCATTATAGAAAACCGCAGGGGTAAAAAACGCAGCAAATCCGCAAGAAAAACGCACAAAAAACACGACAAATCCGCAAGTGCGTTTTCTGCCAAGAGAGGCAGAATCCGCACCAGAAATTCCTAAGCCTAATCCGCAACATGTGCACATAACCTTAAGATATTTCTTGGCCCAGTCTTGACGTTTTATCTTATGTTTCTTGTTCAAAGGTGGCCGTTTTTCAGCCTTCCTTACCTTGGCCATGTCCCTGAGTATCGCACACCTTGTGCTTTTTGTTACTCCAGTAACGTTGCAGCTCTGAAATATGGCAAAACTGATGGCAAATGGCATCTTGGCAGCTTCACGCTTGATTTTCCTCAATTCATGGGTTATTTTGCGCCTTTTTTGCCCAACACGCTTCTTGCGACCCTGTTGGCTATTTGCCATAAAATGCTTGATTGTTCGGTGATCACGCTTCAAAAGTTTGGCAATTTCAAGACTGCTGCATCCCTCTGCAAGACATCTCACAATTTTGGACTTTTCGGAGCTTATCAAATCTCTCGTCTGACCCATTTTGCCAAAGGAAAGGAAGTTGCCTAATAATTAAGCACACCTTATGTAGGGTTTTGATGTCATTAGACAAGACCCCTCCTCATTACAGAGATGCACATCACCTGATTTACTTAATTGGTAGTTGGCTCTCAAGCCTGAACAGCTTGGAGTAGGACAACATGTATAAAAAGTATCATGTGATCAAAATACAACTTGCCTAATAATTCTGCACACAGTATACTGTGGTGGGGCCACATGTTAGCAAGGTCATTGCAGCTCATCCCTTACATGCCCGACTTAGATATACCTGCTAGAAATAAAAGATCTGGTGGGAAGAGCCATGTCACAGGCTGACCCACCGCTGCAATTTTTACATTCATGTCCACTTGTGGCAGATGCTGAATAGAAATACAACAATCTCTGTAAGCACAAATAGCAAAACAATATTTACTATGTACAAAAATAGTTGTCAAATAGAGCAAAAATGCAACCATAGTGTTGAGTTGGAATCCAATATTATGTAAATGCTCTTTTACATTATTATTTTATTTCCAGACTAAGAACTCTCATGCAGATGACTGTCGTAACTTTCTCCTTGACTTTGCAAACTCAGATCCTACCCAGGATTTCTGTGGCCCTAATTCTGAACTTTTCAAAGGCCTGGTACAAGCCATTAAGAAACAACTGGCAAAGAATGATTTAGTAGCTGGTTCTGCGGTTGATCAAGCTGTGAACTGCACCTTTGCTGCACTAGTATATCTTACGCCACAGTTGTATGGAAAACTGCAAAGATATGGTAAGTACGTTGGTTGTATTAACATACAAAGATGGATAACCTTGGCCATACACATTTAGATGTATAATAGCCGTTTCCAGCGGCCACATAATGGGTATGGCGGTACCACCCGATTCTTCTCAGGGGATAGATGTTGGGCTACCAGAGGAGTCTAGCAACGATTTACTTCCCTTACTGGGAATGCATGCTGATTCAATTGTACCCATGTACGGGAGGAAGGGATGGGGTTCTGGGGCTATGTGTAGCTTTTTTAGCATTTTCTTTATGAAGAATTTAAAATACAGCATTACTGTATGGAAATGTTCTGAGATGAGTCCATCTTTACATGAGCAGTGAAGCAAGGTGTATGACCCCGGCTTCATCTGTGTGCTAAGCATGGATTGGAACTCAGGAGTCTCCTACGAGCATTTACATAGAAGTATCTGCTAAAATGGACCATTTTGAAAGGGTCATTTTAAAGAGAATCTGTCACCCCTCTGGATGAATTTAAGCGATTACTATGGGCATACAGGTACCAGAATGGGATAACCAGTCTTACCTGTATGCCTCATAGCTGCGGTGTAGATGTTGAGAAAAGCAGTTTTAGGGTTATATGTAAATGATTTCTTAAAGGCTCCTAGGGTGCGGTGCCTGGAAGAAATCCCTTCCTGTCTTCATTATAATGGCCCCCCTCTCCCATATATGTCACACTGACCTATGACGTGCAGTTGCGTCGCTGTAATCCCACACTGCGCCATTCACTTGCGCAGTTATGTGACCCCTTTTTACTCAAATGTTTTTTATTAAATATAAGGGTATGTGCACACGTCAGGATTTCTTTCAGAAATTTTCCTGACAAAAACCGGACATTTCTGCCAGAAATCCGCATGCGTTTTTACCGCGATTTTGACGCTTTTTTGACGCGTTTTTTGTGCGTTTTTTCCCAAATGCATAGAATTGCGGGAAAAACGCAGAAAATCCGCAAAAATAATGAACATGCTCATTTTTTTACCGCGATGCTTTTTTTACGCGAAAAATCCATGTGCACATAACATGCAGAATGCATTCTAAATGATAGAATGCATAATGTATGCGTTTTTAATGAGTTTTTATAGCGTTTTTACCGCGAAAAAACCTGAACGTGTGCACATAGCCTACGAGTACAATAAAACATTTCACATTAAGGTATACATTTCAATTTTTCCCACTCTTAACCCTCCCTTACCCATCCCGCCCCCCTCCTTCCCTTTTAGACAGCTTACGCCTTCCTCTTAACATATCCTGTAGTATTATATATATGTTATCCATATGCAATCACTTTTATTTGTACACGAGTACTCCATAAATATATAGGCGAACCCTCCTCAGGCCTAACTTCTCTTAGCCTCCCCTAGCCTAGATCCAGCCAGGGCATCCACAATTTATCAAACAGGCCCATCTTCCCTCTTTTCTGATATACACCCTTTTCCAGGGTAATGACCTGCTTCACATATTTAAGATATTCTCCCCTCGAGGGAGGTTCCTCTTTGATCCAATTTTTGGCTATGACCTTTCGAGCCATGTATAGTAGTCTAGCGATTGCTATTTTCAGCTTGTTATCCACAGTTATCTCTTCCACGTACCCCAGCACTCACACCAAAGTTTCTCTTGGAATTACACATCTGTATGCCCCTTCTATCCAGCATACAACCACCAACCAAAAAGCAGTCAATCTCGAACACGACCATAACATATGAAACATTCCAGCACTATCATTCCTACATCTAGGGCATTCCGAGTCAGATCTCAGCCCAGCTCTATACAGGACATCCGGGGATCTATACACTCTGTACAATATAAAGCTGGGAGAGCCTATACGGCTCATTCAGTGATCGCTTCGGTATCCATTCTAATACAGACTCCCACGTTTCATCCTCTAAACGACCCAGCTCTCTTTCCCATTTAGCCCTCACACCAATCAGATATTCTAATAGGTGAGTGTGAAGCAGATCCTTATATAAAGATGAAATAGCACCCCTCGTTGTATCCACTCCACAGATGTAGTCTAATACTAAGTCGTTTTGAATTTGGAAACAATCCCCCTCATTCTGGGCCACAAACGCATGCCGTACTTATGCATATTGGAACCCCCTAGATGCCTTAAGACCATATTCCGACTGTAGCTGGGAAAAAGATTTCAACTCCCGTCGCTCTAAAATCTGGCAGGCATACCGGATCCCCCTGGCTAGCCATTCTGGTATTTGTCCCATCGCCAAAAACTCCGGTAGATTATTATTAAACCACAGCGGAGAAAACGTGGTCAGACAAGCAACCCCGCAAATTTGTTTAACTCTCCCCCATACTTTATATATCAGAAATAATGTTGGGTATTTCTTCCCCAGTATCCCTAGGGATCCATCTTCCAGACACTGTACCGCCGGACTTCTCTTCACCACCCTTTCTATCAAAAGTTGTGCTATATTGGTGGACGACTCATGTTCCCAGCCCTTTAAATGCTGACATTGGGCCGCCAAGAAATATATTTCAGGGTTAGGTAAAGCCAAGCCTCCCGTGTCCTTAGGGCGTTGAAGCGTCTCCTATCTAATTTGCGGGTGTTGCCTTCCCCACACCAGGCCTCTAAATAAAGGGTTATTCAATTTGAATTTTACACGTGGTATCCAGATAGGTGAGTTATCGAGAACATACAGTATCTTAGACATCAGAATCATCTTAATGAGATTAATTCGGCCTACAACAGATAAATGCAACTTAAGGTACCTTCACACTGAGCAACTTTTGAACGATAACGATAGCGATCCGTGACGTTGCAGCGTCCTGGATAGCGATCTCGTTGTGTTTGACACGCAGCAGCGATCAGGATCCTGCTGTGACATCGCTGGTCGGAGCTAGAAGGCCAGAACTTTATTTCGTCGCTGGATCACCCGCTGTCATCGCTGGGCTGAAAATATCGGCTTATACTCGAGTATATACGGTATTCCAATTTATTTTAAGCCCCGACAAAGCACCAAATCCCTCGATGAGCCGAATTGCATTACTCAATGAATCATGTGGATCACTCAAGAACAGCAGTATATCATCCGCATAAAGCGCTATCTTTTCCTCTATCAATCCATACTTAAACCCAGCGACCTTAGCGGACTGTCGAATCTTGGCGGCCAGTGGCTCCACGGCTAAAGCAAACAAGAGGGGAGAGCGTGCACTCGTCCCTCTATGTAGCCTTATCATGTGAGAAAGCTCCCCATTCACTCTCACCCTAGCTGATGGTTGCGCATACAATAGCTGAACCGAGGACACTAATTGTTGATTGAAGCCAAATAATTGCAATACCTGCCACAAGTATCCCCATTCCACACTGTCACATGCCTTATGGGCATCTAAAGAAGCAATAACTCTATGCCCACCATTATCAGCCCCCAATTGTAAATTAAAAAAAGCCTTCTAAGATTGACTGCCGTGGACCTGCCTGGCATAAAGCCCGATTGATCTGGATGAATCAATCCAGAAATAACAACTGATAATCGGGCCGCCAACACCCCAGCCAGAAGTTTAACATCCGTTGTGAGCAAAGAAATCTGGCGATATTATTCAGGCAGTCGTAAATCTTTATCTTCCTTCGGGATTACAACTATTATGGCCTCCCTCATAGAGGCTGGGAGAATCCCCCCATTCCTAGCCTCCTCCAAAACTACTCGTAATCTGGGTATAGCAACACCTCCTCCACTTCCTTATAAATTTCAGCTGGCAATCCATCTGCTCCTGGGGTTTTACCTCTTGCCATGGCTCTTAAAACTCGACTTAGTTCTTCGTCCGTGATAGGTCCCTCCAAACTTTCCCTATCCTCCTCACTCAGTCTAGGTAGGACAATACCTTCTAGAAATGCCACGTTGTCAGTCCCCGATGGGTCCACACCAGAGGAGTATAGATCCGCGTAGAAGTCCGTAAAGACCCTTAAGGTCTCAGAGGTCTCTGACACTTTTATACCGTTAACAGGCTCTAGTGAATGTACGAATGGTGTACCCCTCTGGGCCGACGCCACCAGCAAGAGCATATGTCCCACTACCTCCCCTTCCTGGTAAAAGGCTAGTCGTTGGAACTCTCTCTTCCTCCCTGCCCTCTCCAGAAGAAGTTTATCCATGTTATTTTGGGCTTCTCTTAACAGTTTCCCAGCCTGAGGGGTACCCAGTGTGGCCATCTCATCTTCAGCAATTCTCAGCCTTTCCCTTGAGGCATTCTCCGCCTGTTTTGATCGCCGCTTACATCTACTGATGTCCCTGAACAGCAAACCTCTCAAATATGCGTTCATCGTCTCCAATATAGTGGGTATGTCCGAGCTGCCCTCGTTAATCTCAAAAAACTCCTCCACCTCCCACTGTATGCCCTCCAAACTCTTATTCAGCCAGTTAGGGTGAAATTTCCACTCTCCCCTATGCCATGCTTGTGTCCCCATTGGCCATAACTCCACCTCTATCGGATTATGATCAGAGATCGCCCGTGGCAAGTATCTCACTTCTCCCACCATAGAATCAAACATATTGTTTCCGAGCGCCATATCTAATCTGGATAAAGTATCATGAGCCGGTGAATAGCAAGAGTATCCCCTCTCCCCCACGTGCCGCACTCTCCACAAATCAGTCATACCGATCTCTCGAATATATGTTCCGAACGGCGTAATATGGCTTTCCGACCTGTTTTGAGTATTTTTGTTTTTATCCCAGAAATCATCACATATATTGTTAAGGTCTCCAATAATTAAAAGCGGCATCGGATCTCCCTGTCCAATCAATTCTAACACTTCTCTAAGTTTTTTACTTGAATAAGGAGGAGGAATGTACATAGCCACCACACACATCAAAATACCAAGCATTCTGCATTTCACTACCACATACTGTCCATTCACATCAGCATACACCTTCATCTCTTCATAGCGCACCCCTGTTGGGACCAACACCGACACCCCCCTCGAGTATGTAGAGAAGGTGGAGTGATACGTTTTTTGCAACCACAGCCTGCGTAAGACGTCCACCCTCTGATGAACCAACTGTGTCTCCAGCAGACATATCAGTGAGGCCCTCTGGTCTCGTGCGTATTGTAGCACCGGCGCTCATCTAGTTTTGTCAGCTAGGCCTCTAACGTTCCAACTCAGTATTTTAATACGGTCCCCTATCATGATACAGAACATTCATCAAGAAAATCCTACTCCTTAACCTGAGCTGTATAACCCCTCTCCCCCACCCCAACCTCCCCCAAGATAAAGCATTTTCCTCTCATCGAGAGTGGGGCTCCTTGGCCCATTTGAAGCACTCTCACCTAAGTAACCTCCTCTAACTGGCTCCCACGACCCTTAGAACCACATCTCTTTACATTAATTATTAACAGTACAGAACAAACCGTGAAGTAAAGAGAGTAGAAAAAACAAAACAAACATTGTTTGTAGTACACCCTATTAACAATCCCCACCCCACCCCTCATTTTCCAGCACAACTCTAACTGGCATAATAGTTAAGCCCAGTCATATTCCACTCCTCCAAAAGTGAGAGACACAGATATTAAATGGGTACAAATAGCAACCCAGTTCTCTTATCCCAAACATCTTGGTAACAATAAAGGCTCACGCCTCCACTGAAAGTCAGTCTCCCGCCGCTTGTAGTTTCTTGGCATTGATGTCGATCCATTGTGTAGCGTCCTCTGGTGTCGTGAAGAAATGAGCCTTATTAAAGGCAACCACTCTCAACCTCACAGGAAAAAACATGGCGTATTGCACCCCCAGTTCTCTGTCGCCTTTTGATGCCAGTAAATTGCATTCTCTGTTTCTGGACCACAGCAGAGTAATCCGGGTAGATGGCAATCCTCTGTCAGTCAACAGTGAGATCCTCCATTTCTCTGGCCTTCCTGAGAATAATATCTCTGTCTCTGTAGTTTAATATCTTAGCCAGCATGGTACGAGGGTTGGCTCCAGTGCGAGGGGGCTGCGGCGGAACTCTGTGCGCTCTTTCCACAGCAAAGACTCTTGTCAGAATCTCAGTTCCAACCTTCTCCTTCAACCAGCTTTCAATAAACTCTGTAGGATTTCTCCCCTCTGTTTTTTCTGGCAGACCCACTATCCTGATGTTATTTCTTCTGGATCTGTTTTCTAGATCCTCATTTTTTGCCGCCAATTCCGATATCTGTTGGGCAAACTTTCTCTCTGCTTTTTGTAGTTGAACCACATGATCCTCCGCAGTACTCCTCCCCTCCTCCACCTCCCCCTTGCGTTTACCCATTTTCTGTATGGCAGCCTTTATCTGTATAATTTCCCCTAAATCATTCAGGGACTGGTTACAAGAGGATAAAAGAATAAAGACATCCTTTATAGTCGGCTCCCCTCTCAATTCCACTTCCTTCTCAGCCCCTCCTGCTGCAGCCATGCTACTTTCTTCTTCCCCCTTCTGTGCCCCCCTCGCTCCATCATCAGTTTTCTCCTCCTCCTCTCCTTCAGATCTCTCCTCCATAGCCTCTTGTGCCTCTTCCCCACCAACCACCTGGGCAAACCTTTGAAGTTTTGTTGCAGCTTCCATGCGCTTCTGACAGGCAGCATTCTCCTTCTCGGCTTCTGCTCTAGCCTCAGCGCCATCTTGGGGCCCTCCAGTCTCTCCTGCCCCCGCATCTCTCTGCCTCCTCCGCGTCATTGTGAGCCTCTCCCGGTGTCTCCACAGCTCTCCTTCACGCTCTGGTGATTCAGCTTCCAGATAAGGCTAGATTTATGGCAGCCAGCAATGTCTGTTCAGGATAATTATGCTTGTGGCCGCGGGAGCTCTTTCCTCAGCGTCCTCTCACATGGCCGTCCAGGGCACGCCCCCCACAGTTATATGAACTTTATCCGTCCTTCTATGGGCAGAGTCTTCATCGAACTTTTACACAGGTGAGTAACTTTCACCAGTGCCTGCGTAGAAGATCGATGAAGACTCTGCTCATAGGACGGATAAGGTTTGAGTGGACCGTGCATGCGCAGGATTACAGCACCGCAACTGCACGTCACAGGTCAATGTGACGTACATGGGAGAGGGGTGTCATTATAACGAAGAGAGGAGGCATGGATTTCTTACAGGCACCGCACACCCCAGAGCCTGGAACAAATCTTTTACCTATAACATTAAAACTTACTTTCTGAACATCTACATCACAACTATGAGGCTTAAAGGTAAAACTGGTTATCCCATTCTGTTACCTGTATGCCCATAGAAATAGCTTAGATTTATCCCGGGGAGGATAGATTCGCTTTAAGAACGCCAATATCTTCACAATAGAGGGATTTTCTGGTGTCTAGAGCCCTATAATATAGTGACAGCCTATCTTTAATATAAATCAGTATATATGCAATTGTTCTTTTTCATTGTATGTGTTTTATATATCCATAGCATTTGCTAATTATTATTTGTACTTTATACGTATGTTTCGTGTCTTGTTAACCTTAAAGGGAGTCTGTAACTAACCGTGGTGTAACAAGGGTCCGATGGGCCCTGATGCAAGATTTGGATGATTATTCATATTGTTTTAACAAAATATGTGAAATCTTTGCTTGCAGTCCAACTGGGCTTTTCTTCAGAGTCTCCTTTTGGGGATGCTCTTTCATCCCTTTCTTCAAAAACTTTTCTAATCACAGCTTAATGGCGTCTTTGACTCCTAGAATGCTAAATCAGCTGCCAAGCTGTGATTGACAGAGTCTGGAAAGAAGTGAAAACGCGTGCCTCTATAGATGACACTGAAGAAACGCCCAGTCTGCATGCGATTTCTCATACTGCTCTCCAAAAGCAACAAATGTAAATATCTCCGCTATGGAGCGACACAATGCAAAACTGAAACGAGACCGTATCAGAAGAGCCCCGGGATCCTTAATTATTATGCGCAAGTGACAGGTGCCATGTAAAGACGTATGTTGGTACTTTTAAGGTGCCATTCACTGCTTTGATTGTCCGAATACTGCTTAATGCTATTCTCAAGGTAATGTTTTTGAAGGTATTTCATGTTAATGTACTTATTTTCAATAAATAATTTATTAAACTTGTCAGTTTTACTAATACACAGCACAACTGATGTTCCAGAGACGCTAGTAGATCACCATTGGGCTCTATGGCAATCTCTTCTAGAAATCAGAATTTATTGCTGCTTTGTGTACTACAGTATATGGTAATTTCTTATTTCTCCTTCGCCTCATTGGGGGACACAGGACTGTGGGGGACACAGGACTGTGGGGTGTATGCTTCTGCCGCCAGGAGGCTGACACTAAGTAAACTTGAAAAAAAGTTAGCTCCTCCTCCATCGTATACACCCTGACACTGGCTACCAGAGACTCCAGTTTATGCTTAGTGTCTCAAGGAGGCACATCTCTGGGTCCTGGATTTTTGGACCCGACTTTCAACATTTTGGATTGAGGGGGCGACGGACCTTTTTGAGGGTCCGATCTCCCCAAACCATCAACGGGCAAGCACGTGCGATATTCTCCACGTATCCTTCCCCGCTACGTGGGATTTTTCACTGGACTTGGCCCTGACCACCCTGAGGTATCTAGACCCCAGGCTGTACAGGTGCACCTAGACGTCCGTGTGTTCCCCCCTGATTTCTACACCCCTGCGTGGGGTGTTAGCCGGGGTGGAGGACGGTCCCTCTCCTTATCCTGGGGATAATGGAGTTTGGGTTCCTGCACCGTCTTTTATTTCCACCCCTCGCTGAGTGTGGTGTGACTAAGGGGGGCTCCTGGCACCGGGTTAGGTTACCTGTTGCGGCATCTCCGTGTGAGGCAGGCGTCCTGTTTGTGTGCTGGGCGGCGGCGCTGCGGTTTGTTCCGGCGCGGCGGCGCCTGCGGCGCTGCGGCGTTAAAACAGCGGCGCCGCAGCGTTATCCTGAGCGGCGCCGCGGCGTTAGGTCAGCGGCGCCGCAGCGTCTTCCGGAGCGACGCCGCGGCGTTGGAGGCGGAGATCGGCGCCGCTGTTCCTCCAGAGGCTTCGGCCCTGCCTGGCTTCCTGCAGGCGTGGGGCTGCTTCCTGGAGCCCGGGACTTCCGTCCAGCAGGCCGCGCTGCGGGACTCCACCCCTTCCGGCGCGTCACATCCGGTTCCGGCTTCTCCTTTCACTGAGGGGGAAAATTGAGGCCCCGGCTTCGGGCCTACTCTAGGCTGCAGCTTAGTTTGGCGGTCCCTCCCCCCTATAGCCTGCTGGACATATAAGGCAGCACATTTGGGCTCCGTATCGTGCTGTCAGGATCCATCTCTGTATTCGTGGGGACACAGGACTGGGGTAAGTGCTTCTCCCCCATCTGGCTGAAGCATTCTTTTTTTCCCAGTCTCTGGCCCTGGGTATAGCATTACGGATCGTTATGTCTAGAAGGGTTAAGACTCACACGGTTCTTTTTACCAGTTGTGTATCTTGTAGTGCCCTTTTTCCGCACGCCCAAAGTAATCGCCTCTGCGAGGCCTGTGACTCTGAACGCGTCCAGGAGCCCCCCTTCCTGCCAGTTCTCCAGTAGTCTCTCCGGCTCCGGTCCCTCAAGCAGATGCTGGGGTAGCTCCACCGGAATGGGTCACGTCCTTGCCACAATCCATGGCGTCCCTTAATGAAGCGATCAAATCTCTGCAGACCCCGGCGGTCGGGACCGGTAATCCACCTGTCTCAGAGAGGGCCTCGGGGTCTCTGGAGTCTTCGGCCTGCAGGGGCCGCGCTCTCACTCGACAGACGCATGGAAAGCGGATTCGCAAAGCGTCGCCCAGGCACTCAGGTGCTTCCGCATCCTGGAGTTCCGTATCTCGCTCTCCTTCCCCTGCAGAAAGCGGGGAAGTTGAGACTGACTACGAGTCGGAAGGGTCTCTTAATTTTGATAAACCTGGGTTTCAGGAGTCAGTAGACAGCCTAATTGAAGCTGTCAATCAGTCTTTGGGGATAGAAGACGAGCTCGCCTCTTCCTCTGATCATAAGGTCTCATTTAAGCGGACTAAACGGGCCCATAGGGTCTTTTCCTCTCATCCTGAGTTCGAGGACCTGATTCGACGCAATCGGGACCACCCGGACAAACGCTTTTCAGGGCAAAGAGCTCTGAAGGCTAGGTATCCCTTTGCTTCGGAACTTTGTAGTGATTGGGCAGAAAATCCTTCTGTAGATCCTCCAGTGTCCCGTTTAGCCTCTAACACGTTGCTATCTCTCCCTAATGGCTCATCGATTAAGGATCCTACGGATCGTCTTATAGAGAGCTTGGCTCGTTCCGTCTTTGAGGCCTCAAGCTCAGCACTTTTTCCTTCCTTTGCAGCAACTTGGGTTGCCAGGGCTATGATATCTTGGTCAGACTCGTTATCTAAGGCTCTCCAAGAAGGTAATGTGTCAGCGGATTTGGCTGAAATGTCGTCTCAGGTAGCTATGGCTGGTTGCTATCTGATTAACGCATCTCTGGATGCGGCAGATGGTGCTTCTTCGGCTGCGTCTAATGCTATTGCCATCAGAAGGGCCCTTTGGTTAAGGTCCTGGCGGGCTGATTCTACTTCTAAAAAATCTCTTACATCCCTGCCGTATCAGGGTGGTCGTTTGTTCGGAGAAAAGCTGGATCAGCTCATTTCTGACTCCACAGGAGGGAAAAGCAAGATTCTTCCTCAGCAGAAGGCTAGACAGCCTTTTCGGCGCCAATTTCAGGCCCGTTTTAGAACCTTTCGCTATGTCAGATGGGCCCCAGCATCAGGCTCTCCTGCGCAGGGTCGGCCCAATCAGGACCGAGACGGTCGGATCTCTTATACGGCCAGCCATGGGGGAAGAATGCGTCCCCAGTCTTCTAGATCCAGAGGATCTAGGACTCAAAGATTTTCGGCCAAGTGACTGGAGGCCTCCTCCGGGTGTCTCCAAAAAAGTAGGCGGACGTCTATTTTTACTTCGCCAGGTCTGGCTTCAGGTAATTCACGACCAGTGGGTGGCAGAGCTCGTATCTTCAGGTTACAAGATAGAGCTGGTCCGTCTTCCTCCTCCCCGGTTCTTCCCATCCCGTCTTCCCAGGTGCAAATCTCTCCGTCAAAGCTTGTTTAATTCCATAGAGTCTCTCCGTATCAGCGGTGTCATTTCTCCTGTTCCAAAGGAAGAAAGGTTTCAGGGCTTTTATTCCAATCTTTTTGTAGTGCCCAAAAAGGACGGAGCAGTGAGGCCTATCCTAGATCTCAAACTCTTAAACAGGTTTGTCCGCGTTCGACACTTTCGGATGGAGTCTCTGTGGTCGGTCATCGCCTCTCTGGAAAAGGGAGAATTTTTGGCCTCAGTAGACATTCAGGATGCTTATCTTCATATTCCCATCTTTCCGCCTCATCAAAGATTTCTCCGGTTTGCCGTAAACAATCTACACTTCCAGTTCACGGCATTACCTTTCGGACTGGCCTCCGCTCCCAGGGTGTTCACAAAAGTCATGTCGACTGTGGTGTCCATTCTGCACTCCCGAGGTATAGTCGTCTTGCCATACCTAGACGATCTGCTAATCAAGGGACCGACATTTCAATCTTGCAGGGAAAATGTCGGCATCACTCTGGACACCCTTTCCCGTCTAGGTTGGTTGGTAAATTTAAGGAAGTCATCCCTACAGCCGTCTCGGAAAATCTCTTTTTTAGGCATGATTTTCGACACCTCTCAAGCCCTATCTATCCTTCCCCAGGACAAGGTCCTAGCCCTTCGGCGGGAAGTGAGGAATCTTCTACAACCATACCCTCATACGATTCGGTCCGGGATGAGGGTGTTAGGAAAGATGGTTGCAACCATAGAGGCGGTTCCGTTTGTACAGCTTCATCTTCGACCCCTCCAACGAGCAATCCTATCAGTGTGGAACAGAAATCCTCTCTCTCTCAACCGCAGATTTCGGTTGTCTTTTCAGATCAAGCAGGCTCTCTTGGTGGCTAAACAGCTCATCTCTACTCAGGGGGAGCCCTTTCCCCCAACCAATTGGCTAGTGGTCACAACAGATGCCAGTCTCCTGGGTTGGGGAGCAGTGTTCTTCCATCACACAGCTCAGGGACGCTGATCTTCTCGGGAATCAGATCTCCCCATCAATATCTTAGAGATTCGAGCAGTTCGGCTAGCCTTGTTACGTTTTCACCATCTTCAGGCGGGTCCCCCTGTCCGAATTCAATCGGACAACGCCACAGCGGTAGCTTACATAAATCACCAGGGGGGCACCCGCAGCAAGGCAGCCATGCAGGAGGTAAAACAGATTCTACTCTGGGCGGAGAGAAATCACTCTGTGATCTCAGCGGTCCACATTCCGGGCGAAGAAAACTGGGCGGCAGATTTCCTAAGCCGTCAGGGTCTAGCCCCCGGGGAATGGTCTCTCCATCCCGAGGTTTTTTGCAGATATCCCATCTTTGGGGAACTCCAGACGTGGATCTAATGGCGTCCAAGGTGAATGCCAAGGTGCCCAGTTTTGTGTCTCGGTACCGAGATCCCCAGGCTATCGCCGTGGATGCGCTGGTACTGTCTTGGAACCAATTTCATCTCTCTTATCTGTTCCCTCCTCTGGCACTGCTCCCGAGGGTAATCAAGAAGATCAAATCGGAGAGAGTACCGGCTATCCTGATCGCCCCGGATTGGCCTCGACGAACCTGGTATGCAGACCTGGTACAACTTCTCGCCGGGGTTCCATGGCGGCTCCCCGATCGGCCGGATCTTTTATCTCAAGGGCCGATCTACCACCAGAACTCAGGGGTCCTACGTTTGACGGCCTGGCCGTTGAATCTTGGGTTTTAACTCAGGCAGGGTTTTCTCAAAAAGTAGCTGATACCATGATCAGTGCACGTAAGCCCGTCTCGGCCAGGATTTACTATCACACTTGGAAGGTTTTCCTTTCCTGGTGTAGAGTGCGCGGGCTGCCTCCTCTGCGTTTTTCCATTCCTAACATTCTAGCCTTCCTTCAAGCAGGCCTTGATTCTGGGCTTGCTCCAAGTACCCTTAAAAGGCAGATTTCGTCTTTATCAGTCCTTTTTCAGCGCAAGATTGCTACTAATCTTCAGGTCAGGATTTTTTTCCAGGGAGTCGCTCATAAGGTCCCTCCTTATAAGACTCCTTTGGAAGCTTGGGACCTTAATCTGGTCTTAAGGGCTTTACAGAACACTCCTTTTGAGCCTCTGCAAGATGTTTCTTTGATGTTTCTTTCCTGGAAAGTTGTATTTTTAGTGGCTTTAACATCCATTAGACGGGTATCGGAGCTGGCAGCTCTTTCTTGTTGTCCCCCTTTTCTGCAATTTCATCAGGACAAGGTAGTTCTCAGACCGGCACCGTCCTTTTTGCCAAAGGTTGTTTCATCTTTTCACATCAATGAAGATATTGTTCTGCCCTCTTTTTGTCCGGCAACTACACACCGTATAGAAAAAGCTCTCCATACGTTGGATCTGGTGAGGGCTCTGAGGAGGTATATTTCCCGTACGGCTCCTTTTCGCCAGACAGATGCTCTATTTGTCCTTCCGCAGGGTCGCAGGAGGGGATGCGCTGCTTCAAAATCTACCCTGGCCAGGTGGATAAGGGCGACCATTCTGGAGGCTTATCGCACCATGGGCATGACGGTTCCGGCCGGAATCAAGGCTCATTCAACAAGAGCGGTGAGGGCTTCCTGGGCCGTTCGGCACCAGGCCTCAGCAGAACAGGTTTGCAAAGCTGCGACCTGGTCTAGTCTGCATACGTTTGTTAAACATTATAATGTCCACTCCCAGACCTCTGCAGATGCAAGTCTGGGTAGAAGGATTCTTCAAGCAGCAGTGGCACATTTATAGGACTACCATTGTCTGGATGTCTTTTACTGGTGAGTTATCTTTCCCACCCAGGGACTGCTTTAGGACATCCCACAGTCCTGTGTCCCCCAATGAGGCGAAGGAGAAATAGGGATTTTTGTGTTACTCACCGTAAAATCCTTTTCTCCGAGACGCTCATTGGGGGACACAGCTCCCTCCCTGGTAGCCTTTTGGCGGCTTTGGTTTTATCTGATTACATTAGTCAGTAGGATCTTTTCTAGACATAAGTTTTCTGTACATATGCTGTTATATTATTTTTTTGTGTTTTGTTCTCCTACTGCTTTTTGCATCAAACTGGAGTCTCTGGTAGCCAGTGTCAGGGTGTATACGATGGAGGAGGAGCTAACTTTTTTTCAAGTTTACTTAATGTCAGCCTCCTGGCGGCAGAAGCATACACCCCACAGTCCTGTGTCCCCCAATGAGCGTCTCGGAGAAAAGGATTTTACGGTGAGTAACACAAAAATCCCTATTTCTCCTTCGCCTCATTGGGGGACACAGACAGTGGGTGTATGCTGCTGCCACTACGAGGCTGACACTAAGTGATACAAAGAAAGTGATCTCCTCCCCTGCAGTATACACCCTCCTGCTGGCTCTCAGCTAATCAGTTCTTGCTTAGTGCGGACAGGTCTGCTATTGAGACCCACAACTCTTTATTATTTTATCTTTACATTTTTGATTAAACTTTTTACAACGAAGGGGCGACGGATCCTTTCAAGGTTCCGATCTCCCCGAACCATCAACAGGGGAGCACAGAGAGTGTCGCCTCTCCGTATCCTCTCCTGCGACGTGCCACGCCTGAGCTGATTCTTAGGGGTGACCGGTCCCTTCAAGGGCACCGATCTCTCCACACCATCAACAGACGAGCACATGGAGTGTCGCCTCCACATATCCTCTTCCCCAGCCATGGCTATTGCCGGACAACTGGCCCTGTCCACCCGGGGGCTGAACTCCGTGGCTGCACAGAGGCACCCTCTCTTCAGCGTCCGAGCAGCCCCCACTGTCACACCACTGTTAAAGCATATGGTACAAGGAGGCGGACGGTCTCTCGCCACCTCCCTAACAAAGGGACGGTGGATTGAGGTTTACCCCTTCATCCCTGCACCATCCACGCAGGGTGGACCTGCAGCAGAACAATAGCGTGCGTGCGCTTTCCTCGGCGCTGAAACCCAGTCATCGCGGCGGCTCCATGCTGAGACGCGCACCGATAGTGAGTGGATCCAGTCAGCGATGGGATATTCACATGTTGACAGGCAGCCTCAGCCATGGCTTCCCTGCGGCCCACCTCCCTGAGGTAACTCTCCGGCCGGCTGCAAAAATTTAGCCCCCGGCTTTGGCTGATGTGTAGGCCGCATCCCGGAAGCCGCGCCCGCACGATGGCACGCTAAGGCGGCTCCGCCCACTTTTTCTGGCGCTTCTCACCTGGCACGGGAACGCTCGCTTCTCTCGACCAACCGCCAACGCCTCTCTATTCTACCCCTGGTATTGCTCCCTCCGGCTGCAGAAATTTAGGCCTCGGCTTGGGCCTATTCATGGAAGTCACAGGGGCTATGGTTCTGCATTGAAGGGGCACATGCAGCTGGGTAAGAAAGTACTGCTCTCCCCCCTGCATCTTCCCCCTGTGCTTAAAGGCACATGACCAGTATTTCCTGGTCTTAAAGGCACACGACCAGTAATCTGTAGTCTTAAAGGCACATGACCAGCATTCCCTGGTCTTAAAGCCACAAGACCAGTATTCCCTGGTCTTAAAGGCACATGACCAGCATTCCCTTGTCTTAAAGGCACTTGACCAGCATTCCCTTTTTTTAATGGCACAGAACCAGTATCCCCTAGTCTTAAAGGCTCATGACAAATATTCCCTGTCTTAAAGGCACATGACCAGTCCGAAACCGGTCTCCCTAAATGAGCTCAGGTGCCCTCCGCCGCCCACCCCAGCTTATCCCAGAGTACCTAGTTCCCTGAGTGGGCTTTGTCACTGCCGCAACCCAAGGCTTCTCTGACCAAGATATTGAATCCCTCCGTGAACCCTCTGTGGTTCGGAGTGCTCGCAGGACCGATATAGATGGTCCCTCTCCTTCATGCGAGCCGTCGGCTAGCAGGGGCCGCAAGTTTTCTAGAAACGTACAGGCGTCTAGAAACGTACACGCGCCTAGAAAACGAAAGTTTAATTTCCTGATCCCTCACCAATGATTTGCTGAGAACAAGTCTCTGAATATGGATCGGATATTGCCTTGGTTCTGGACTCACCAGAACTTCAGAAAATCTCTGTAGATTGGCGAGGACCTCGGTTCGGCTTTAGCTCACGCAGTGTCCCTCATGAGGAGAGCATTTGCCATTCACCCGGACAGGGAGCGTCCGGATAAGTGATTCACTGGACAGAAGCCTCTGCAAGCGCGGTATCCTTTTTCGGCCAATATGCAAACACGTGGGGTGTCCCCTCCACGTATACCCCTCTAGGATGTGGGATGCCATGCCAGGTCTGATTCTTAGGGGCAACAGGTCCTTTTAAAGGGCACCGATCTCCCAACACATCAATAGACGAGCCCACGGAGTGTCGCCTCCATGTATCCTCTTCTGCAGCCAGGCCTAACACCAGACAATTAGCCCTGTCCACCCGGTGACCTGAACTCTGTGGATGTACAGAGGCACCCTTTTTGGCGTCCGAACATCCCCCTTTGCATCACCACTATTAAGCAGATAATGCAAGAAGGCAGACGATCCGTCTCCACTTACCTGTTAAGAGGATGGTAGATTGAGGGTTCATCATTTTAACTCAGCACCGTCAAAAGAAAGCGGCGATTTGCAAGAGACGGCTTTTCTTGGCCTTCCAGATGCAGCCGCGCATTCTACCACTTGCCAGATAAACAGGGTAGAATCTCCTGTGGTATACCTTCCAGTATCCCTGCCCGATGGGTCATCAATTAAATAATACAACGGACTGTCAGATAGCAAATCTGGTTCGTTCCGTCTTGTGGCCTCGGGTTCAGCGCTCTACCCTTCTTTAGCCGCCGCATGGGTTGCTACAGCAATGGTCTCCTGGTCGGAGACCTTAACTTCCTTGATTCACAACAGTAACCTTTTCCCGAAGACAGTACCGCTGGTCAATCAAATTTCTTGAGTGGGAGACTAGCTGCTTCACGCCTCTCGGAGGCGGCTACTTGCGCGGCGCTGTCAGCAGCAAATACCATTACACTCAGAAGGACTTTATAGCTCAGAGAATGTAAGCGTACTCTGCGTTCAAAAAGCCTCTGACATCACTCCCTTACTAGGGTGATCAGTTATTCGGTGAGAAGTTGGGAGCGTTCCCCACACAGGAACAAAGGATCGCATGTTACCTATAGACCCAACCAGCAGTGGATGAGTTGACCAGGACGGTCTAGATCTAAGGGATCTTGGTTCCAAAAAGGGGACCGAAAAGTAAGACCGATCCTGGACGTCAAACTTCTACCAAGCTTGACAAGGTCCCCCTTCTTCGGATGGAGTTCCTCTGCTCAGCCACTACTTCAACGGAGAAAGGTGTTGTTTCTGGCATCCACCGACATTCGGGATGCTTACCTTCACATTTCGATTTTTTTTTTTTTTTCCCCTTCTTCAAAAATTCTTTCGCTTTTCCATTCGCTAACAGCATTTTCAAATCACGACCTTGTCCTTCAGCCTTGCTACCGCACCCAGAGTATTTGCAGGGGTTATGGCGGCTGTCATGTTTCTCTTGCACCCTAGACGCATGGTCGTCCTGCCCTATCTGGTCGACTTTTTAGCCGCTCTTCCAGGACTGCACTGAGTCGTCTATACCTCTTGCAATACCCTTTCTCACCGGGGCTGGCAGCTACAGTAAACTTAGACAAGCTTTTCCTCATTTCAGCCCAGCAGATTCCTTTTTGAGGATGATCCTGGACACTTCCAGAAGGTTGGTAATTCTCCCTTGAGACAAGGCCATGGCCCTTCAACAGGGAGCTTGCGCACTTGCTCACTCATCCCTTCGATTTGCTAGGAGGGTTCAGAGGGAAAATGGTGACAACAATGAAAGCGGTTTCCTTCGCTCCTCTCGTTTTCTGCAGGTCAAACAGGCTTTCAGAGGGTAGTCTCTGAGCTCCTTCCTCATCCAGGGGCGATACTTTCTCCCGGTTTAATGGTTATTAGTGACTTCCGATGCCAGTCCTCTTCTCCTGATCATTATACTGGGGATCCGAACGGTACAGCTAATTCTACAGCAGGTCCACTGCCTTCTGGTGGGTCACCCCATCCCAATTCAATCGGACAATGCAAGGGCTGTGCCATACGTCAATCATCTAGCAGGTCCCAATGGTCAGGCTTCATGTTTGAGGTACCTCACATTCTCTGATGGGCCGAGATCTATCATTCAGGTGATCTCGGCACTACACATCCCAGGAGTAGAACTCTGGATGGCAGATGCCGTCAGGGTCCCGCCTCAAGTGAGTGGGAACTTCACCCGGAAGTCTTCCATCAGATCTGCCTTTTCTGGAGCACTTCAGATGTAGGTCGGATGGTGTCCAGACTGAACGCCAATGTACTCTAGTTCATGGTTCGGCCTCGAGATCCAAAAGGCATTGCAGTGCATGCTCTGGTTCTTCCATGGTACCAGTTTCCATAACGCCTCTTCTACTACTTCCGAGAGCCTTTCGGAAGCAGGAAGGGCCCCAGTGATCCTGGGAGATCCGCACTGACCACGTCAGAATTTTTTAGTTTGCGGAACTAGTATTTTTCCATCTTATTGCAACAAAACTGCAAATATGGACTTCCTCGCAGGGAGTCTTCACATGTGGTTCTTCCCTATCGCATACCGTTAGATCTTTGGGACCTTAATGGTCCTGGGAGTCTTACAGTAGACTCCTTTTGATCCAGACAGACTTTACTATCAGGGAAGGTCACCCTTTTTTCTCTGCAATCTCGTCATACTGACGACTCTTCGGAGCTAGCTGCTCTGTTCTTTCAGACTTTTTTTCCCTTATTACCTTCAAGGCAAGGTTGTCCTCAGGCCATCCCCGTCCCTTGTTACCAAGGTGGTATTGTATTCCCACTGTTACGAGAACATCGTTCATCCCTCATCTCCTTCGGCACCAGTCCACAAAAAGGAATAGGATCCCCATATTCTGGGCGAAGTTAGTGCTCTGAGTAGGTATGTCTCGAGGACTGCGTCCTTCTGAAGGTTGGACGCTTTATTTGGGATTCCTGACGGTAAGAAGGCTTCCCGACGGTTAAAGGAAGGGTCTAGCCGTTTCATCGGCCATGTTAGCCTGGTGGATTTGTTACACCATCCAGAAGTCCTTCCGTGTTAGATGTCAGCCTACCTCCCTGTCTATCGAGGTTTCTTGGGTTCTAGGCACCAGGTGTCGGCAAAGCACGCCTGCAAGCTTTCGGGTTGGTCCAGTCCGCATGCATTCTTGAAGCACTATCATTCCCAGATTTCCACAGGTGTGAGTCTGGGCAGGCGGACTCTGCAGGCCGCGGTGGCGCACTTGTACAGTCATGGCCAAAAGTATTGACACCCCTGCGATTCTGTCAGATAATACTCATTTTGTTCCTGAAAATGATTGTAAACACAAATTATTTGGTATTATTGTCTTCATTTAATTTGTCCTAAATGAAAAAAAAACACAAAAAGAATTGTCCTAAAGCCAAAGTGGATATAATTCCACAGCAAATATAAAAAAAGGGGGTGGACAAAAGTATTGGCACTGTTCGAAAAATCATGTGATGCTTCTCTAATTTGTGTAATTAACAGCACCTGTAACTTACCTGTGGCACCTAACAGGTGTTGGCAATAACTAAATCACACTTGCAGCTAGTTGACATGGATTAAAGTTGACTCAACCTCTGTCCTGTGTCCTTGTGTGTACCACATTGAGCATGGAGAAAAGAAAGACCAAAGAACTGTCTGAGGACTTGAGAAACCAAATTGTGAGGAAGCATGAGCAATCTCAAGGCTACAAGTCCATCTCCAAATACCTGAATGTTCCTGTGTCTACCGTGCGCAGTGTCATCAAGAAGTTTAAAGCCCATGGCACTGTGGCCCCTAGATGTGGACGGAAAAGAAAAATTGACAAGAGATTTCAACGCAAGATTGTGCGGATGTTGGATAAAGAACCTCGACTAACATCCAAACAAGTTCAAGCTGCCCTGCAGTCCGAGGGTACAACAGTGTCAACCCGTACTATCCGTCGGCGTCTGAATGAAAAGGGACTGTATGGTAGGAGACCCAGGAAGACCCCACTTCTTACCCCGAGACATAAAAAAGCCAGGCTGGAGTTTGCCAAAACTTACCTGAAAAAGCCTAAAACGTTTTGGAAGAATGTTCTCTGGTCAGATGAGACAAAAGTAGAGCTTTTTGGGCAAAGGCATCAACATAGAGTTTACAGGAGAAAAAAGAGGCATTCAAAGAAAAGAACACGGTCCCTATAGTCAAACATGGCGGAGGTTCCCTGATGTTTTGAGGTTGCTTTGCTGCCTCTGGCACTGAACTGCTTGACCGTGTGCATGGCATTATGAAGTCTGAAGACTACCAACAAATTTTGCAGCATAATGTAGGGCCCAGTGTGAGAAAGCTGGATCTCCCTCAGAGGTCATGGGTCTTCCAGCAGGACAATGACCCAAAACACACTTCAAAAAGCACTAGAAAATGGTTTGAGAGAAAGCACAGGAGACTTCTAAGGTGGCCAGCAATGAGTCCAGACCTGAATCCCATAGAACACCTGTGGAGAGATCTAAAAATGGCAGTTTGGAGAAGGCACCCTTCAAATATCAGGGACCTGGAGCAGTTTGCCAAAGAAGAATGATCTAAAATTCCAGCAGAGCATTGTAAGAAACTCATTAATGGTTACCTTAAGCGGTTGGTCGCAGTTATTTTGGCTAAAGGTTGTGCAACCAAGTATTAGGCTGAGGGTGCCAATACTTTTGTCTGGCCCATTTTTGGAGTTTTGTGTGAAATGATCAATGTTTTGCTTCATTCTCTTTTGTGTTTTTTCATTTAAGACAAATTAAATGAAGATAATACCAAATAATTTGTTTGCAATCATTTTCAGGAAGAAAATGAGTATTATCTGACAGAATTGCAGGGGTGTCAATACTTTTGGCCATGACTGTAAGTAGCGGTTACACAGGGCCTGATCTGATATTGTCCCCACCCAGGGACTGCTTTGGGACATCCCACGGTCTATGTCCCCCAATGAGGCGATGGAGAAATAAAGATTTTTGTGTACTCACCGTAAAATCCTTTTCTCTGAGCCATTCATTGGGGGGACACAGCTCCCACCCTGTTATTAGCTTGTGCTTGTTTTATAATTTGACATGCTATACTCTCATGTATAATATAATGTGACATGCTATATGCTCATATGTTATTGATCTCCTACTGCTTTTGCACCGAACTGGTTAGCGAAGAGCCAGCAGGAGGGTGTATAATGCAGGGGAGGAGCTAAATTCTTTGTATCACTTAGTGTCAGTCTTCTAGTGGCAGCAGCACACACCCCACAGTCTGTGTCCCCCAATGAATGGCTCGGAGAAAAGGATTTTGTGGTGAGTATACAAAAATCCCTATATTTTATTGAAAATAGACTGCGGTAAAAAAAAAAATCCGAGCAATTGTTTTGCAAGTGAAATAAGCAGTTTGCCACAATGTTTGTTTTGACAGTCACACAATTGGCAGCAGACCCTAATAATCCTTAAAACAAATTATTAAATATGAAACTCCAGAGCTCAGTCGCTGTCCATGGAAGCCACTTGTCAAACGTTTTATACAGAGTAAAACATTTAGTAGAATGAGAATCTTTAGTCGCTGTCCTTGGCATTCCTTCTGTCCCGATGCAAAGTGCGATGGTAAATGCAGGATATTCATCCACCTTTGACTTGTATTCTGTTTTTGAATTTGAGAACCCATCGTGTATTCACCTATGATATAAAGTAGAATGAGAACTTTACTTAACCCCTTTCTGACCTCAGACGGGATAGTACGTCCGAGGTCAGATCCCCTGCTTTGATGTGGGCTCCGGCTTTGAGCCCACGTAAAAGCCGCGACGTGTCAGCTGTTTTGAACAGCTGACATGTGCCCGCAATAGCGGCGAGTGGAATCGCGGTCCACACGCTGCTGTTAACTAGTTAAATGCCGCTGTCAAACACTGACAGCGCCATTTAACTACCGCTTCCAGCCGCGTGGCTGGAAATGCGCGCATCGCCGACCCCGTCACATGATCGGGGGTCAGCAAAGCGTCAGGATATTAACCATAGAGGTCCTTGAGACCTCTATAGTTACTGATGCCTGTTTGCTGTGAGCGCCACCCTGTGGTCGGCGCTCATAGCAAGCCTGTAATTAAGCTACATAGGAGCGATCATCAGATCGCTACTATCTAGCAGAGCCGATCAGGCTATGCCAGCTTCTAGCCTCCCATGAAGGCTATTGAAGCATGAAAAAAGTAAAAAAAAAAAAATAAAAAATAATGAAATAAATAAAAAAAATATATAAAAGTTTAAATCAACCCCCTTTCGCTCCATTCAAAATAAAACAATAAAAATAAAATCAAATATACACATATTTTCGGACACTCGATGGTTCGTTGGTATCCTCTACTGAGGAAATTCTTCGATGTTTTTGTAATTAGTTACTATAAGTCATTGTACAAATCGGGTAGTGGTCTTGGGGTCCCTGAATGTGCAGACTATTTATCAGATATAACATTCCCCTCACTGAGCCCAACCCAGCAAGCTTTTATGGAGGCAGAGTTTACTCTGGAGGAAGTGGAACATGCTATAATGGACATGGCCACCGGGAAGGCCCCTGGACCTGACGGGTTTCCCGTTGAGTTCTATAAAAAATATCGTGACCACCTGGCACCACTTTTATTGAAGGTGCTTCAGAATATATGGGAGGGAGAAATTATGCCTGAAACATTTTATGATGCAAATATCATTGTACTTAAAAATGAGGGAAAGGACCCCTTGGAGTGTGGATCATATCGCCCCATATCATTGGTGAACGTAGATTATAAAATCTTAACTAAAATATTGGCTACTAGACTAAATGTGATCATATTAGACCTTATACACCCAGATCAAACTGGCTTTATGCCCGGGAAAAGTACCTCCATTAATATTAGGCGGGTCCAATCAGTGATTCAATATAGCTCCCTAGAATTGGATAATAATTGGGCTCTGGCATCCCTAGACACAGCTAAAGCGTTTGACTCCCTCGAGTGGCCTTTTCTCTCCGCATGTCTACAGAAATACGGTTTTGGAGACAAATTTATTAGAGGGATAGATACACTATATAGGAATCCTAGGGCACGGGTAATCGTGAATAACTCTATCTCTGATTCCTTTACCTTGCATAGGGGAACCCGTCAGGGATGTCCTTTGTCCCCGGCTCCCTTTGCCCTCGCGATAGAAGCCTTGGCAATACGCATAAGGTCCTCCACGGATATTAAAGGAATAAATATTGTGGATCGTGTGGATACCATCGGTCTTTATGCTGATGATATGATCATATTTATGGATAAAATAGAAGAAACACTACCACGAGTAATAACGACTATTGATAATTTTAGTAAACTCTCTGGTCTCTATATAAATTGGGATAAGTCTACTCTGATGCCTCTGTCTCATGCGCCGATGCCCTGTCTCAAAAATCTCTCGTCACTACCTGTAGTCTCCAGTTTCAAATATCTAGGAATTCATATGTCTCAATATAGTCAGCTGGACCTACGACTTAATATTTATCCACTATTAGACCTGGTCAAATCTAAATTTATAACCTGGAGCAAACTCCCTCTCTCCGTTGCAGGTCGCATTAATTTAATTAAAATGATATTGCTCCCCAAATTTAATTATTGTCTCCAACATAGTGCTGTGCCAATACCCAAGTCTTTCTTTGCAAACTTAAACTCCCTGACCACGTCCTTTATATGGGGGAAGACCAGACCCAAACTCAAACTATCTACTCTACAGAGACCGAAAAAGGGGGGTGGGGCAGCCTTACCAGACTTTTATCTATACTATCTTGCCGGGCAGGCTAGGGCGATAAGCAAGTGGATGCCTAGCAACTCCCTACCTAATTCAGAAAGCCATATAATCCATTCTGCCCGGATTGACTGTCCATTGGGTTTTTTGGAAATGGAGAAAGTCAGTGCTCCCCGTTTGCTGCCATTGCTTCGACAAGCGAGATTAATATGGAGACAAATTAAAAAAGTTATTAAATTTGCAGATATAATAGCCGAAATGCCACTGTGGCATAATAGTTATTTCCCAGAATTACTGAATCACCCATCTACTGAGTTCTGGATCTCATATGGTGTTCTCTCGGTGGGCAATATATATGACCAGGAGGTTTTTGTATCCTTTGAACAATTACGGGATACCTACAATATCCCAAGATCTCAATTCTTCCGTTATTTACAGCTAAGGTCAGCTTTCCAGTCACATATGCGAAATATGGGTGCAAGTCGAGCAATTTCATCTCTACCCCTTATAGGCATTCTCAAATCACAGGGTCCTCAGGGACTCATTTCCTCTTTATACACATATCTATTATCCGTGGGATATGGGCTCACTATTAACTCTTTAAAGAAGAAATGGTAGGGACTTCTTCCCGATACACTGGGAGAGGAGTGGGAAGATATTCTAGAATCTCCAACTAAAGTTTCTCCCTCAGTTAATAACAGGATGACCCAGCTATATATTATATATCAGATTTATTTGACCCCAACACGACTTTTTAAAATGGGTCGCCTCCATACGTCAGACTGCCTACGATGCTACACACGTGATGCGGATTTTATCCATATGATATGGAGGTGCCCAGTAATTTTTCACTATTGGAAAGAGGTCACGACATTGTTAACATCTTTATTGTCAATCCCTGTCCCACTTGAACCATTGACTTGCTTATTCGGGGTGTGGGATACAGAGTCCTGGGATCACCATACTGGGATCTTCCTTCGAGAAACGCTCTTCTTAGCACGAAAGGTACTGGCGTTAAGGTGGATGGGTAGCTCCTCCCCGTCTCTCGGAGCTTGGATTGACCTAGTGAACTCTGTTATCCCATATGAAAGAACACTGTACCATAATAGAGGATGCCCAGGTAAATTCGAAAAAATTTGGGGTAGATGGAACTCATCTTATCATACTCTGTAGTCTGCGCTGATTAGATATATACACGGGAGGGAGGGCATGTGATTTTGGGACATCGTTGCGGAGCAAATTTAAATCTGTTTTTCTTTTGGTGACTTACTACTAATGGTTAAAGTTGTTTAAGTTGTATAGTAGGTATTTTGTAGGTACTAGTGATTCAACATGCACAGTTTATTACTTCTGTGAACTTTGGATATGATGTTCTGTAATCATTTGTATCTGATGGTATACTTAATAATGATAAATGTAATGTGTGCATTGTTTTTTTACTCTGGAATTAATAAACGAATTAAAAAAAAAATATACACATATTTGGTATCGCCACGTTTCGAATCATCCGATCTATCAATAAAATAAAAAGGATTAACCTGATCGTTAAACGGCGTAGCGAGAAAGAAATTTGAAACGACAAAATTACGTTTTTTGGTCACTGCAACATTGCATTAAAATGCAATAACGGGCGATCAACAGATGGTATCACTAAAAACATCAGCTCAGCACGCAAAAAATAAGCCCTCACCCAACCTGAGATCACGAAAAATGGAGACGCTACAGGTATCGGAAAATGGCGCAATTGTTTTTTTTTGTTTTTTTAAGCAAAGTTTGGAATTTTTTTTCACCACTTAGATAAAAAAAAAAATAACCTAGCCATGTTAGGTGTCTATGAACTTGTAATGACCTGGAGAATCATAATGGGAGGTCAGTTTTAGCATTTAGTGAACCTAGCAAAAAAGACAAACAAAAAACAAGCATGGGATTGCACTTTTTTTTGCAATTTCACCGCACTTGGAATTTTTTTTCCCATTTTCTAGTACACGACATGGTGAAACCAATGATGTCGTTCAAAAGTACAACTCGTCCTGCAAAAAATAAGCCCTCACATGGCCATATTGACAGAAAAATAAAAAAGTTATGGCTCTGGGAAGAAGTGGAGTGAAAAACGAACACGGATGAACAGAAAATCCCAAGGTTATGAAGGGGTTAATGTGCTAATAAAATGTCTCAGTATAGTAATAGTGAACGTGGAGAGAGACTCAACTCCTTTTCATTGTAAATGTGCGGTTGGCTCCAACCTTCCAAGACTATGAGTCTGTAGCTACATTGAGACTCTTGCCGCGACAGCGTACATACATCAAAAGTTCCGCACCACCATATAATGAAAGTGGATGGGGCCACGTTGGGATTTGTGACAAGTCACCAAAGGTCCAACTTTCTTGTTTGCTGGCAGTAGTACCATCCTGGTCACAGTGTGGCTCCATTCACTGCCAATATTCTGGAATGTAGCAGCTACACACAGCGAACTTTGGCTTTTCGACCCTTGTCGAAGCCAAAGTCACCATGGACCCAGACTAAATGTTACTCGCTTAAATTTCTAAAGCCAGACAAGTCTTGTGAGAAATTCATCACTGGGTCTACTTCTATTTAAAACGGTTGATGCCTGATAAAAGTATGTTTGTGTCCTCTGTAAAATAATTTCATATTTTTTCCATTTCTTATAGTTCTCAGTAGTGGCAGTCTTGGTCTAAGTGAAGAATTTGCCCAGGTGTATGCTCTGGCAGATGGGATTAGAATATGGATGGTAGGAATCTGTTCTTCTTCATGTAATCTGTACTTACTTTATGACTCCATCACTGTTATTATTTGGCATTTTAATTGTATTTCTTTTCATAACATGTACAGCTAGAAATGAAGCAGAAATCTCTGCATATCGGTGGAAGTGACAAACTTGTTGTTGATGGAGCAGAGATTAACCCAGACACCTTAGGTAAGACTCTTACTGAACGATCTGTAATAGATTATTATGTGCGCACAGGCTGCCATTGTTTACGCAGGACGATGTGCTGCCAAGTAGGATGACCTTTTGTGCAGCACTAAAGATAATTTCATCCCTCGAACCAATATTTTGCTCATTCGTCTTGTGAACAGCAGCCTGTTTAGCCTTTGATTATCATGAAAAGTGTTCCTAATAATCTTAGTGTAAAAGGACCTTAGCAGAGGTTGTCCCATAGAACCTACCAACTATCTAAAAGATAGGTGATAAATGTGTGGCCAATAGGGGTCCCACAGCTGGACCTTGTTTGCGAGCAAAAGTTCCATGTATTCCCCTCCTCCACCTTTTCATTGTTTATATGACTTTTGAAGATGGCAAAGCTCGAGGTTTAGCTACCTTTGTGCATATCCTAAATGATGAATGGAGTAACAACGTACAAGCGCTGCGGTCACATTAATAATCTAATCAATGGAGTTGCTGATATCCCCCCCCAATCTAATGTTGGCCAAAACAATGTCTTTTGTGAACCCCTTTAAGGTCCCCAGTACTGGATTTACTGAGAATATTTTGTCTCCGAATAATAATTTCTCACTTTGTTGCATCACCCGAGATGTCCTTGCTATAAATAAAATCTACACTCCGTGCACTCAGTCTACCTGGGCAAATAGTGGCTACATTGTGTGTAGTAGGCCCTTAGTCAGTGTGCTTGCACAGCTTTGGCAACATTACTTTCTTAACAATCATTAGTTATTTTTCCATTATTTTTATACTGTATTAAACCCACTTAACCTTGAGAGATTGTCATTAATCTGATTTCAACTTATTGAATATGTCTGTATGTAATATATGCTTTCTTACAGCAAAACAGTGCATTGAGAAGTGTCTACTACTCTTGAGATTTCTGCCTACATCAAGGCCACCATTAGACAGCTTGATTTCGGCAGATGAAGATTTGCTATTAAATAGTCAGCGAAAAGGGTCAATTGTAGAGGCAGACTTTCAAGCTTCAAGTGCCTCACCCATTAATGCCTCTCCCGAATCCGTTCATCCTGGTCTGATTTCGAAGTTTCAAGTGCCTGAGCAAGACTCTCAGAAAAAACAAGAATCCGAAATAAAATCTGAAGACCATAAAAATGAGACTCCAGTTGGTACTCAGATCAAAACAACTGAAAAGCCTGAGGACTCTGCTTCTCCTCCCCCTACCCCAACTCGTAAGGCTCCATTTAATCGGGCAAGGCTACGGCTCCTCTCATTTCGCTCCATAGAAGAAACAAAGGTCTTGCCATCTGTAAAAGAAAAGTATCCCATTGTGAAGAACATCTTAGATTTTGTGAAGGATCCAACAATTTCCCATGAAAGGTAAAGTCTGAAAATGTTCCTTCACATTTGTTATTTTTAGACCTTGAGGCTTTTAGCAAAAGGTATTATGAAGAATGCCAGCATAAAATGATCAAAGCAGATCACTCATCCGTAGAGACGACTTCTAATTATCCTTTTATGAGGAAAGAATTTTTAATATGGAAGCACCTACAATACTGAAAAGTGAAGCTAATGTAGGTGTTTGAGACCACAGGGAGGAGAGATAAGAATAATTAGGAAGTTGAAAGTCATTCTCAAAACAAAAGCTTTGTTAGAAGCCATTGCCCTTAAAATGTCTTAAGGTACCGTCACACATAGCGACGCTGCAGCGATACCGACAACGATCCGGATCGCTGCAGCGTCGCTGTTTGGTCGCTGGAGAGCTGTCACACAGACAGCTCTCCAGCGACCAACGATCCCGAGGTCCCCGGTAACCAGGGTAAACATCGGGTAACTAAGCGCAGGGCCGCGCTTAGTAACCCGATGTTTACCCTGGTTACCATCCTAAAAAGTAAAAAAACAAACGCTACATACTTACCTACAGCCGTCTGTCCTCGGCGCTCTGCTTCTCTGGTCTGGCTGTGAGCGCCGGGCAGCCAGAAAGCAGAGCGGTGACGTCACCGCTCTGCTTTCCGGCTGACCGACGCTCACAGCCAGAGCAGGAGGAGTGCAGAGCACAGCGCTGGAGGACAGACGGCTGTAGGTAAGTATGTAGTGTTTTTTTTTTTTTACTTTTAGAATGGTAACCAGGGTAAACATCGGGTTACTAAGCGCGGCCCTGCGCTTAGTTACCCGATGTTTACCCTGGTTACCAGCGAAGACATCGCTGAATCGGTGTCACACACGCCGATTCAGCGATGTCTTCGGGGAGTCCAGCGACGAAATAAAGTTCTGGACTTTCTTCCCCGACCAGCGATCTCCCAGCAGGGGCCTGATCGCTGCTGCCTGTCACACTGGACGATATCGCTAGCGAGGACGCTGCAACGTCACGGATCGCTAGCGAAATCGTCTAGTGTGACAGTACCTTTAAGTTTGTAAGGCTCTTTTCACAATGCCTTATTTGCTTCCAGTAAATGTATATCCAGGGAAGGGCTATAACATGTTTAATTGAAGCCTTCAGTAAAAATCTGGAAACCTCAGTGTAAACTGCCTGAACGATGACTAAATTGGCTTTCATTGGGTGAATGTTGGGCCTCTGGCTGCCCGTAAAGAGGACCTGCACAAAGTCGAATGTTTTTGCTCTTATGTTCTATCTGCTTTCATGTATATAATTTTTTTTCCCCTTAATCTGCCATACGGTTTCGGAGATGTGGTGTTTGCTTTTTGTTTTTTTTTTGTTTCTTTTTTAGCACTAATTTTCATGGCATTTTCCGAGGGTGTGTCTCTGACAGTGTAATTTTGCAGAGTAGCCTATAAATATGTCCCTATAATCTTGTAAGCCCCATGCACTTGGTAAAGTTCATAAAAATTTGCACCATATGAAAATCTCCCACATCTCTGAAACCATATGGCAGATTTAAAATGATGACAAACCGATTATTCAGAAGCCCCAGGAGTAAAATGGTAGCAAAAATTGTCCATTTTTGACCTGTGTCGGCAGCTTTCCCATTAAACAGACCCTACAGAGGTTGTGTGAATGCATCCTGAAAGATCTAATTCATTCATTTTGCTTCCTTTCACCAGTGTCCTGCAGGTCCTCTCCCTCAGAAGAGCTCAGGCTGAAAGCATTCTCAAGGTGCTGAAAATAATCCAGGAGTGTCTAGAAACTCTGGGACAACCTCATTTCTTTCAGCCCCCCTGTGTGCTCTTTTTGTTGGAGCTGCTTGCTTGCCAGAATGACTTCACCAAGTAAGTAGAGCACTGTGTTACGTGATGCCTAACCAGGTTTCTGTGAAATCTGTGCCAACTATATGATTGTAGTGGGACATAGTTCTGGTAAAGATAGCCTACTGTTAAAAAGAAGGCAATGAGCATACATTTTGCTGCAGATTGAAAAAAAATGCTACAAAGGGCTGCAAAACTGACCTTGTTTCCTCTTGACTTTGAAGCTATTTTGGTCACCTGGAAGGCTGCGGAGCTGAACTTCATAGAGAAGTCCGGGAGTCGTACTACAGACTTGTCATTCTTTTAGTGAATGCTGTAAAGGGGTTTAACAGCCTTAATGACAGGTACATTTCATCCTTGATTTTGTGATTCGTGTGTTATTTACCAGTAAAAACTTACAGATGGTTTCTATTATAAGTAAAATGATGATCTTTCATTGTTCTGATCTGGTGTCCATGTTAGCCATTTCTAACAGAAGCAAGAAGAAAAAATGTTATTTGTAATTAAATTTTCAAGCCACAGATTGTGACAGACCAGGTCCTGCATCAATAAACGAGATTTTATCTTTTGTGAATCGTTTAGGTAGCAGTATATGTTAGATGGATGTCAGGCACAATCACAAACTTAGGTAGAACTAGCCTTGCAGATAATGTATCTGTTGGCACCTCCTCTAAATGACAATGAAAAGTTGGGCATGTTGAAATTTAACATGCCTGATCCATTTTTCCCAAGGGAAATAAACCAGCGCTAAAGGTGTGAAGTTATGTACAGTTGTGGCCAAAAGTATTGACACCCCTGCAATTCTGTCAGATAATACTCAGTTTCTTCCTGAAAATGATTGCAAACACAAATTATTTGGTATTATTATCTTCATTTAATTTGTCTTAAATGATAAAACACAAAAAGAATTGTCCTAAAGCCAAATTGGATATAATTCCACACCAAACATAAAAAAGGGGGTGGACAAAAGTATTGGCACTGTTCGAAAAATCATGTGATGCTTCTCTAATTTGTGTAATTAACAGCACCTGTAACTTACCTGTGGCACCTAACAGGTGTTGGCAATAACTAAATCACACTTGCAGCCAGTTGACATGGATTAAAGTTGACTCAACCTCTGTCCTGTGTCCTTGTGTGTACCACATTGAGCATGGAGAAAAGAAAGAAGACCAAAGAACTGCCTGAGGACTTGAGAAACCACATTGTGAGGAAGCATGAGCAATCTCAAGGCTACAAGTCCATCTCCAAAGACCTCAATGTTCCTGTGTCTACCGTGCGCAGTGTCATCAAGAAGTTTAAAGCCCATGGCACTGTGGCTAACCTCCCTAGATGTGGACGGAAAAGAAAAATTGACAAGAGATTTCAACGCAAGATTGTGCGGATGTTGGATAAAGAACCTCGACTAACATCCAAACAAGTTCAAGCTGCCCTGCAGTCCGAGGGTACAACAGTGTCAACCCGTACTATCCATCGGCGTCTGAATGAAAAGGGACTGTATGGTAGGAGACCCAGGAAGACCCCACTTCTTACCCTGAGACATAAAAAAAAGCCAGGCTGGAGTTTGCCAAAACTTACCCGAAAAAGCCTAAAACTTTTTGGAAGACAAAAGTTTAGCTTTTTGGGCAAAGGCATCAACATAGAGTTTACAGGAGAAAAAAAGAGGCATTCAAAGAAAAGAACACGGTCCCTACAGTCAAACATGGCAGAGGTTCCCTGATATTTTGGGGTTGCTTTGCTGGCTCTGGCACTGGACTGCTTGACCGTGTGCATGGCATTATGAAGTCTGAAGACTACCAACATATTTTGCAGCATAATGTAGGGCCCAGTGTGAGAAAGCTGGGTCTCCCTCAGAGGTCATGGCTCTTCCAGCAGGACAATGACCCAAAACACACTTCAAAAAGCACTAGAAAATGGTTTGAGAGAAAGCACAGGAGACTTCTAAGGTGGCCAGCAATGAGTCCAGACCTGAATCCCATAGAACACCTGTGGAGAGATCTAAAAATGGCAGTTTGGAGAAGGCACCCTTCAAATATCAGGGATCTGGAGCAGTTTGCCAAAGAAGAATGGTCTAAAATTCTAGCAGAGCATTGTAAGAAACTCATTGATGGTTACCGTAAGCGGTTGGTCGCAGTTATTTTGGCTAAAGGTTGTGCAACCAAGTATTAGGCTGAGGGTGCCAATACTTTTTGTCTTGCTCTTTTTTGGAGTTTTGTGTGAAATGATTTTTAGGTAGCATTGCTTTTTATGTTGTCTTTCTGAGACCTTTTCATTTTGCATCTGTAAATATATATCTATTACACATACATATTGTAGAATACCCGATGCGTTAATATAGGCCACGCAGTATGTAACACAGCCCACGTAGTATATAGCACAGCCCACATAGTATCTAACTCTGGCCACGTAGTATATAGCACGCAGTATAGAACACAGCCACGTAGTATATAACGCAGCCCACGCAGTATATAACGCAGCCCACGCAGTATATAACACTGGCCACGAAAAATATAGCACAGCACACGCAGTATAGAACACAGCCCACATAGTATCTAAAACTGGCCAGGTAGTATATAGCAGCCACGCGGTATCTAACACAGCCCACGTAGTATTTAGCAGTGTGGGCACCATATCCCTGTTAAAAAAAAATAATTAAAATAAAAAATAGTTATATACTCACCCGGCGGGATCCAGCGTAGATCCAGCAAACCTCTGGCGATGCGCGCGGTTGCCGCCCTCTTGCAATCCCAGGATGCATTGCGAAATTACCCAGATCACTTAGCGGTCTCGCATATATATATGTGTGTGTGTATATATAGATAGGTTTTTTTTAGCTGTGAGGAATAGTTTTTGTGAATTTTATATCATTCGCACATCAGTCTCATGAATTTTATATCTGGATATCTGGCATTCCACAGGTTATCCATTTGTATCTGTTAAGTGACAGTAGCTTCTTTTATTGGTTAAAACTGATATACATGCCAATGTTCTGTTAAACCGTGATTTTATTTTTCATTTTTTTTGCTTAGATCACTTCTTCCAGCTTTATCGTGTGTGCAGACTACACTCCTACACATGTTAGACATGAGCTGGGAACCCCAAGATCTGTCGTTCTTTCAAAGTATTGATCTTCCAGAACTACTTCTGTCGATGTCTCAGGAGAACATAAGCACCCATGACAGTGTAGTGAGGTGAGAAATCTATTTTCAACCCTTATTGAAACAATTGTGCTCTTGTTGTTAAAGGGAAGGTGTCACCAGTTTTCTTGTATTTTGTTTTTTGTGTGAAATTAAGCTTAAAATAGTAATTAAAATGTATTAATGCAATGTTTGCACTGTTTGCAAATATTTCTATATGAAAAATATATATTTTTCTACAAATATACATATTTACCACTAGGGGGAGCATTTTCCGTTTTAGACCTCAAGCAGCTATAGTAAGATTTACCAGCAGCAAAATTGGAGCAGTAACTGCTGACATCACCATTTCCCTCCCCTTTTGGGTGGTCTAATATCCCTGGGGCAGAATGAAGAGCAGCATCACAGGGCAGCGCCATTTTGTGTGTGACTGCCCTGTGACCTGCTATCACCAGCAGTTACTGCATCAGAGGCACAGCTTGTTTACAGAGGAGCAGAACACAGTGGACTCAGCAGCATTTTTTGTGAATAACATTCTTGCTATCCCCCTTCCCCCACCTTAATCCCTGTCCTGTCAGCTGCCCTGCTCTCTCTCCAGGTGTCACCTCCCTCTCTGCAGGCTGTGAGTGCAGCTTACTGGAGATCACAGGGACTGTGTGTGAGGGGGAGGCAGAGATACAGCAGGAGAAGCACACAGGGCAGCGTTTGAGGAGCAGAGGATGTGTGCCTGCTTGGAGTACAGAGGATCAGTGAGGGCTTCTTCTGTCCTGCGATAGAGAGTAAAGGTACCTTCACACTGAGCAACTTAACAACGATATCGCTAGCGATACGTGACGTTGCAGCGTCCTGGATAGCAATATCGTTGTGTTTGACACGCAGCAGCGATCTGGATCCTGCTGTGACATCGTTGGTCGGAGCAGAAAGTCCAGAACTTTATTTCGTCGCTGGATCTCCCGCAGACATCGCTGAATCGGCGTGTGTGACACCGATTCAGCGATGTCTTCACTGGTAACAAGGGTAAACATCGGGTTACTAAGCGCAAGGCCGCGCTTAGTAACCCGATGTTTACCCTGGTTACCATTGTAAATGTAAAAAAAAAAAAAGTACATACTTACATTCCGGTGTCTGTCCCCCGGCCTCAGCTTCCCGCACTGACTGTGAGCGCCGGCCGGCTGTAAAGCACAGCGGTGACGTCACCGCTCTGCTTTATGGCCGGCGCTCACAGTCAGTGCGGGAAGCTGAGGCCGGGGGACAGACACAGGAATGTAAGTATGTACTGTTTGTTTGTTTTTTTACATTTACAATGGTAACCAGGGTAAACATCGGGTTACTAAGCGCGGCCCTGCGCTTAGTAACCCGATGTTTACCCTGCTTACCAGGGGACTTCGGCATCGTTGGTCGCTGGAGAGCTGTCTGTGTGACAGCTCTCCAGCGACCACACAGCGACGAAACAGCGACGCTGCAGCGATCGGCATCGTTGCCTATATCGCTGCAGCGTCGCTTAATGTGACGGTACCTTAAGTGGAGCTCCGCAGATAGCACAGGGCTATAATAAAATGGCAGCTAGTCACACCTACAGCAGTGAGTTGTGCAGCCCACAGAGGCATGCCCAGCTCACTGCTAATGCTGCTGCAATGTTACAGATAGGGTCAGCGCCGGTCTATTATCTCCTATGTCCATGGGGTGCCGTAATCTGACACTGATAGTGCCCTGCTACTGCTGCAAAACCAAGATGTCAGCCTCCAGTGCATTCTTTAAACTCATATAACACATGAAATCTGTTTCACATGCATTTCAAACTTGCTTATAGCAGCATGTTATGCTACATTACAGTGATTTATTAATGACCTGCAAACGCGGTACCTTCCCTTTAACATCTAAATCCAAGCAGTAGAATTAATGCATTTTGTGAACTTTCCTCTAAATACTAGCCACAGTTTTATTTAAATTTTTTTGTCCATAATTCAATAGTATAAACGAACATAAGGAACTTCGTAATATTTTCTTATTAGAGGAATATGTTTTTCCCCCCCACATATTAGTGACTTATCTCTTGCACTACACAATCACTTTCAAAAACTGCTTAAATCGTTCAACAGATCTGTTTTCAGTGAGGATCACATTACATTTTCTGCTATAATCATTGATGACAAAAGAAGATGTGAAAAATCTATTCTGGGTTCATATTAACAAAAAAAAAAACCTGCTAGAAAATGGAGAATCTAAGTTTTATATAATGGCATAATGTCAAGAAGTAGTGTTATTTTATGTACATGCATGCTTATTCTAAGAAATTCACATTTTTATGTGTAATGTATCTGTGCTCTTTGCCCAAGAAGAGTGTTTCTCCTACGCCTCATTGAGGGACACACGACCATGGGTGTTATGCTGCTGCCACTAGGAGGACACTTAAGTTAATACATAAAGAATAGCTCCTCCCCTGCAGTATACACCCTCCTGCTGGCTCCAAGTGATCCAGTTCTTGCTTAGTGTCTGTAGGAGGCACTTGGGTCTGCTTTCAGACCCCACCGTTTTTATTTTTATTCTATTTTTCCCTTAACGGAGCGAATGAGGGCGACGGATCCTTTCTAGGTTCCGATCTCCCCTGAACCATCAACAGGCGAGAACGCATAGCATCCCTCCCCGTACCCTTTCCTGCACTGTTGGATGCCAGCCCTGAGCTCACCTTACGGGCGATGGTTCCTTTGCGTTCCGATCTCCCCCCTCTATAGCAGGCGACCACATGGAGTAACCCTCCATTTACCTCTCCTGGAGCCAGGTGCATAGCCGGACATGATGTTTATGGCGTCCGTGCAGCCCCCCCACTGCATCACCACTGTTATAGCGGATGATGGAAGGCGACAGATGCTCTCCACCCCCTCCCTGACTATGGCGACGGTGGATTGAGCACCGGCCCACCGCATCTGCCGTGAGTACACCTTCGGGGCCGAGGCACTTGGGGGGGTCCTGGTCCCTGGGATTAAGGAGGTCCGCATATACCTTAAAGCCCGGGTGAGTGGGTCATGTCTGTCCGCACAAATAGCGGCACTGCAGGCTGCAACCACAAGCTTAAAAATTAGCCCCCGACTTCTCTCTCGTCCAGGCCGGAACATTGGCTCCGCCCACCGGCGGTTACCGCCGCCCACTCTCTTTGGCACTTCTCGTTCTGCGAGAAGCGCCTTCTGTTCCTGATCTCGGCGGCCATCTTTGGACACCCACAGGGCTGATGCTGCAGCGCTGCTCCAGCGTTTTGAATCACAGCTTCAGGGATTAATGATTTCTGTGGACAAATTGCGGACCTCCCTCGGGGACTCAAGACACAGGAATGGGTAAGCTGCAGAAACATAGCTTAACCCTTCGCCTGCTAGTAAGTGCTCTCCTCAAGGCTGCACTATGTCTCAATCAAAGCCTAACAAAAAGTCTGGGAGAACCCACACTGTGTTTTTTGCTGCTTGTACCACTTGTAAGGTATCTCTTCCCCGGGGTCACAATACTGCGTTATGCTCAGCTTGTGAACCGGTGTCTGCTCAGGAACCACCTGTTACTGATACCGAACCCAGTGAGCCTAGTCCCCCTGAGTGGGCTACCTCCCTTACCCGGTCTAAGGCATCCCTGGCCAAAGCATTAGACTCGTTCCAAGACCCTTCCTCTAACCAGGGCACCTTTACGGATAACGCTTCCGATGATCAGAACCCCTTGTACACTAGGGGTCGTACCTTACCAAGGAGCTCTCGCTCTTCCTGGAAAAGGACTCATGCCTTGTCCCCAGTCCATCCCCGGGAATCGGGTTCTGAGCGTTCCATTTCTCGCTCCCCCTCCTTTGGGGCTATTAGAGAATCTGGCTCAGAGGACGATTCTGACACGTACCTAGATCAGGAATTTCAACACGATCAGGAGACTCTCGACTCTCTCATTGAGTCAGTAAACAAGGCCCTGAAGCTAGATGAGGAACCTTTATCTAAAATGGATCATGCTGTGTCTTTTAAGAGGACCAAGCGGGCTCACAGAGTGTTCGCCAATCATCCCGAATTTAAGGAAATCGTTGAATCTCATAGACTCCATCCAGATAAACGCTTCACAGGGCAAAAGCCCATAGAGTCAAAATATCCCTTTGCTCCTGATCTAAGAAAATATTGGTCACAGTCTCCTCTGGTAGATCCTCCAGTATCGCGCCTAGCTACTAAATCTATTTTATCCTCTTCGGAGGGCGCCTCGATGAAAGACCCACACCGATCGTCAGATCGACAATATGGCTCGTTCAGCTTTTGAAGCCTCAGCAGCCGCACTCTTTTTCCATCTTTTGCTGCTATGTGGGTGGCTAAGGCTATGACCCATTGGGCTGAGGTCTTGTCTTCAGCTGTTCTGGATACCAATCTTCCCCCCGAGGTAGCAGACCTTGCTACTCAGATAGCCAGAGCTGGGGATTTTCTAGTGACCGTGTCTCTGGATGCCACTCACTGCGCTTCTCAAGCAGCAGCAAGCGCCATCACCATTCAGAGGTCCTTATTGCTCAGGGACTGGCGTGCGGATTCTGCTTCTAAAGTCATTGACTTCTTTACCATATCAGAGCGTCGCCTTTTTGGCAAAAAACTCGATCAATTAATTTCCTACGCCACTGGAGGAAAGAGTAACTTTCTCCCACAACAGAAACTCTTTCGATACCAGCAACAGCAGGCTCGGTCCTGATTTTTCTTTTTTTTTTTCCAACTCAAATTGGTCCTCTACTTCCACATCTTCCGGACCCGGCCGGGCACAACGTAGGGGTAGAGGTCCCCAAACCTCTTACAAACCTTCCCCTTCATGGAGCGGCAGACATAGGCAGTCAGGATCCAGGGGATCCAGACCGGGCAGATCTCCCACACGAGGACACCCTCAAAATAGGCAGCCGCCTGCTTTCCTTCTCCGACGCGTGGCTCTCAGTCGTTCAAGACGAATGGGTCTGTGACCTAGTGTCCTCCGGATACAAGATAGAATTGTTCTTCTCTTCCACCAAATCGTTTTTTCCTGTCTTCGCCTCCCAGGGCAAAGGCATCAGTTTTTTCAAGCCATAAGCCCTCTAAAAGAAGACGGGGTTATTATCCCGGTCCCTCAAAGTGAAAGGTTTCAAGGTTTTTATTCAAACCTGTTCATTGTTCCAAAGAAGGGCGGTACAGTACGGCCCATACTGGACCTAAAACTGCTGAACAAGTTCGTCAGGGTACGACTGTTCCGAATGGAATCGCTTCGTTCTGTCATCGCCCCCATGGAAAAAGGCGAGTTCCTGGCATCTATAGACATCCAGGATGCGTACCTCCACATTCCAATTTTCCCTTCTCACCAGAGGTTCCTTCGCTTCGCAGTTCAGGAACAACACTTCCAATTCGTTGCTTTGCCTTTCGGCCTCGCCACCGCTCCCAGGGTATTTACCAACGTCATGGCGGCTGCCGTGGGTATCCTTCACACCCGAGGCGTGGTGGTGCTACCGTATCTAGACGATATCCTCATCAAAGGCCCCTCTTTCCGCGCCTGCAAGGAGGCTGTGAACATCATAATAGATTCTCTTTCTTGCCTGAGTTGGAAGATAAACTTCAAAAAAACTTTCCCAGTACCAGCTCAGCGAATTTCCTTTCTAGGAATTATACTGGACTCGTCCCAGGGGTTGGCGCTTCTTCCCCCCGGAAAAGATCTCAGCCTTACAGCGAGAAGCTCTCTCAACCTCGCACTCACTCTCTGCGCTTCAGTATGAGAGTCCTCGGCAGGATGGTAGCAGCCTCGGAGGCGGTTCCATTTGCCCAATTACACCTCCGTCCCTTACAGCATGCCCTCCTGGCTGTTTGGGACAGGAGCCCGTTCTCCCTCGACCGTCGGTTCTTCCTTCCCCAGCGAGTCAGACAGTTTCTTAGGTGGTGGACATTACAGTACTCGCTGAATCAAGGGAAGTCTTTTCTTCCAGTACATTGGCTAGTTGTGACAACAGATGCCAGTCTGCTAGGCTGGGGAGCGGTGTTCTTACATCACACTGCTCAGGGCCGCTGGTCACTTCAGGAATCACGCCTTCCGATCAATATCTTAGAAATTCGGGCAATCAGGTTAGCTCTTCTCCAATTCCATCCCTTCCTGGCGAGTCGTCCCATCAGGATTCAGTCCGACAATGCCACTGCAGTAGCATACATCAACCAACAAGGGGGAACCTGCAGCATGGCAGCCATGAATGAGGTAGGCTATATTCTCCGTTGGGCTGAGGAAAACCGCTCAATGATTTCTGCGGTTCACGTCCCGGGAGTGGACAATTGGGAGGCAGATTTCCTCAGTCGTCAAGGCCTCGACTCCGGGGAGTGGTCTCTCCATCCGGAGATCTTCCACCAGATCTGCTGTCGTTGGGGAACTCCGGATGTGGATCTGATGGACTCACGGCTAAATTCCAAGGTTCCCGACTTCATAGCTCGGTTCCACGATCCAGCAGCCATCGGGGCAGATTCACTCGTACTCCCGTGGCATCATTTTCGGCTTCCATACATATTTCTCCCGCTCCCCTTACTACAGAGAGTCATGAAGAAGAGCGGAGGGAGTACCGGTAATCCTGATTGCGCCAGATTGGCCACGCCGGACGTGGTACGCGGAACAAGTTCAACTAGTCGCTGATGTTCCCTGGCGATTACCGAATCGTGCAGACCTGCTATCACAGGGCCCCATTTACCACCAGAACTCCGAGGCCCTGTGTTTGATGGCATGGCCATTGAGTCCGGGTTCTAACCCAGGCAGGTTTCTCTCCGAAAGTCATCTCTACCATGATCAGCGCTAGAAAGCCTACGTCTATGCGCATTTATCATCGCACTTGGAAAACCCTCTTTTCCTGGTGCAACGACCGGGGACGTTCTCCTCTTGAATTTTCCATTCCTTCCATCCTCAAATTTTTACAAACGGGTTTGGACTTAGGTCTCACCCTTAGTTCTCTCAAGGGGCAGATTTCAGCCCTGTCCGTTCTGTTCCAACGCAGGATTGCCAACAGATTACAAGTGAAGACCTTCATTCAGGGAGTCTCCCATAGGGTGCCGTTGGACCCATGGGACCTTAATCTGGTCCTCAGAGCCTTGCAAGAAGCTCCTTTCGAACCTCTACTGGAGGTTTCCTTGTCCTTTCTTTCATGGAAGGTTGCCTTCCTGGTTGCGGTCACTTTCATTAGACGAGTCTCAGAGCTGGCGGCTTTGTCTTGTCAAGTCCCGTTCCTGAATTTTCATCAGGATAAGGTGGTTTTGAGCACATCCCTGTCCTTTTTGCCAAAAGTTGTCTCATCCTTTCATCTCAATCAGGAGATTGTCTTACCGTCTCTGTCCGGCACCAGTACATCGCATCAAGAAGGCTCTCCACACACTTGATTTAGTGAGAGCTCTCAAGAGATACGTCTCGCGGACAGCGTCCTTCCGCAGGTCGGTTGCCCTGTTTGTGCTCCCGGAAGGGCCAAGGAAGGAGTTTCCCGCTTCCAACGCCACAATGGCCAAATGGATTCGTTCAGCTATTCAGGAGTCCTACCGAGTCAGAGGTCATCCTGTCCCAGCAGGGATTAAGGCCCATTCCACTTGGTCAGTGGGTGCGTCTTGGGCCTTTCGGCACCAAGCTTCGGCAGCACAAGTTTGCAGAGCTGCAACCTGGTCCAGTCTGCATACGTTTACAAAACATTACCATATTCATTCTCAGGCCTCGGCAGATGCGACCGTTGGCAGACGAATTTTGCAGGCGGCTGTGCTGCATCTGTAACCTGTGGGTACAAGGAGCAATTACAGTTGATTGTTTCCCCACCCATTGACTGCTTTAGGATGTCCCATGGTCCTGTGTCCCCCAATGAGGCGTAGGAGAAACAGATTTTTGTGTACTCACTGTAAAATCCTTTTCTCCGAGCCAATCATTGGGGGACACAGCACCTACCCTGTTAGCCTAACTGCTTTGGTTCTCTGTGTTGGTTTGGTTTCAACATAGTTCATCCTGCTTAAATGTTAAGCTCCTACTGCGTTGTTACCGAACTGGTTCACTTAGAGCCAGCAGGAGGGTGTATACTGCAGGGGAGGAGCTATTCTTTCTGTATTACTTAGTGTCCTCCTAGTGGCAGCAGCATACACCCATGGTCTTGTCTTCCCCAATGATTGGCTCGGAGAAAAGGATTTTACGGTGAGTACACAAAAATCCCTGTTTTAGAAGTGTGACTTGTATTTTCATAGTAGACTTTATGAGCAGAGCAGTTCAGAATCGGTGTATTCCCCTGACATTGCCTTGAATTATACAAGTGCCTGTGATTTTTGTTTTTGAAACTTTTTATTTAAATGTCCATTTCATGTTTTAGCCACTGGGAGGAGGAAGATGAGAGGGCAGATTACAGACAGAATCTCTTGTGGTTGGAAGAATGCAAAGATGGAATGTTTGAATTTTGGTATGAAAAGATAAGTCAAGCCGAACCCGAAGTGAGAAGAAAGGTAATCGTTTTTTTTTGCTGCTTCATACTTCAATAAAGTTACATTTGATATTATTTTTATTACATATTTAAGCAGTATATTATCAGATTTTTCATTGACAGTCTCTTCACGATTAGCAAATTTATTTTTATGTTTTAGTTATCGTGATCATTTTTTTTTTTTAAATTCGTTTATTAATTTCAGAATAGACAAACATTGCACATATTACATTTATCATTATTAAACATACCATCAGATACAAATGATTACAAACATCATCGCATCCAAAGTTCAGAGGCAATAGACTGTGCATGTTGAATCACTAGTACCTACAAAATACCTACTATACAACTTAAACAACTTTAACCTTTAGTAATAAGTCGCCAAAAGAAAACAGATTCAAGTTTGCTCTGCAACGATGTCCCCAAACCCCATGCCCTCCCCCCCGTGCATATATCTAATCCGCGCAGACTACAGAGTATGATGAGATGAGTTCCATCTACCCCAAATTTTTTCGAATTTACCTGGGCATCCTCTATTATGGTACAGTGTTCTTTCATATGGGATAACCGAGTTCACCAGGTCAATCCAAGCTCTGAGAGACGGGGAGGAGCTACCCATCCACCTTAATGCCAGTACCTTTCGTGCTAAGAAGAGCACTTCTCAAAGGAAGATCCCAGTATGGTGATCCCAGGTCTCTGTATCCCACACCCCAAATAGGCAAGTCAATGGTTCAAGTGGGACAGGGATTAACAATAAAGACGTTAACAATGTCGTGACTTCTTTCCAATAGTGAAGGATTACCGGGCACCTCCATATCATGTGGGTAAAATCCGCATCATGTGCGTGACACCGTAAGCAGTCTGACGTCTGAAGGCGGCCCATTTTAAAAAGTCGTGTCGGAGTCAGATAAGTCTGATATATAATATATAGCTGGGTCATCCTATTGTTAACTGAGGGAGAAACTTTAGTTGGAGATTCCAAAATATCTTCCCACTCCTCTCCCAGTGTATCGGGAAGGAGTCCCTCCCATTTCTTTTTTAAGGAGTTAATAGTGAGCCCATCTCCCACGGATAATAGATATGTGTATAAAGAGGAAATGAGCCCCTGAGGACCCTGTGATTTGAGAATGCCTATAAGGGGTAAAGATGAAATTGCTCGACTTGCACCTGCATTTCGCATATGTGACTGGAAAGCTGACCTCAGCTGTAAATAACGGAAGAATTGAGATCTTGGGATATTGCAGGTATCCCGCAATTGCTCAAAGGACACAAAAACATCCTGGTTATACAAATTACCTACCGAGAGAACACTACATGAGATCCAGAACTCGGTAGATGGGTGGTTTAGTAATTCTGGAAAATAACTATTATACCACAGTGGCATTTCGGCTATTATATCTGTATATTTAATAACTTTTTTTAATTTGTCTCCTTATTAATCTCGCTTGTCGAAGCAATGGCAGCAAACGGGGAGCACTGACTTTCTCCATTTCCAAAAAACACAGTGGACAGTCAATCCGGGCAGAATGGATTATATGGCTTTCTGAATTAGGTAGGGAGTTGCTAGGCATCCATTTGCTTATCGCCCTAGCCTGCCCGGCAAGATAATATAGATAAAAGTCTGGTAAGGCTGCCCCTCCCCCCCTTGTCGGTCTCTGTAGAGTAGATAGCTTGAGTTTGGGTCTAGTCTTCCCCCATATGCTGCCAAGGCAAACAGGATCATGGGGTGCATTAAAAGAGGTCTGGATACACATGATGAGAGCATTATACTGCCTCTGTACAAATCCCTAGTTAGACCGCACATGGAGTACTGTGTCCAGTTTTGGGCACCGGTGCTCATGAAGGATATAATGGAACTAGAGAGAGTACAAAGGAGGGCAACAAAATTAATAAAGGGGATGGGAGAACTACAATACCCAGATAGATTAGCGAAATTAGGATTATTTAGTCTAGAAAAAAGACGACTGAGGGGCGATCTAATAACCATGTATAAGTATATAAGGGGACAATACAAATATCTCGCTGAGGATCTGTTTATACCAAGGAAGGTGACGGGCACAAGGGGGCATTCTTTGCGTCTGGAGGAGAGAAGGTTTTTCCACCAACATAGAAGAGGATTCTTTACTGTTAGGGCAGTGAGAATCTGGAATTGCTTGCCTGAGGAGGTGGTGATGGCGAACTCAGTCGAGGGGTTCAAGAGAGGCCTGGATGTCTTCCTGGAGCAGAACAATATTGTATCATACAATTATTAGGTTCTGTAGAAGGACGTAGATCTGGGGATTTATTATGATGGAATATAGGCTGAACTGGATGGACAAATGTCTTTTTTCGGCCTTACTAACTATGTTACTATGTATATAAAGGACGTGGTCAGGGAGTTTAAGTTTGCAAAGAAAGATTTGGGTATTGGCACAGCACTATGTTGGAGACAATAATTAAATTTGGGGAGCAATATCATCTTAACTAAATTAATGCGACCTGCAACGGAGAGAGGGAGTTTGCTCCAAGTTATGAATTTAGATTTTGCCAGGTCCAATAGTGGATAAATATTAAGTCGTAGGTCCAGCTGACTATATTGAGACATATGTATTCCTAGATATTTGAAATTGGAGACTACAGGTAGTGACGAGAGATTTTCGAGACGGGGCATCGGCGCATGAGACAGAGGCATCAGAGCAGACTTATCCCAATTTATATAGAGACCAGAGAATTTGCTAAAATTATCTATAGTCGTTATTACTCGTGGTAGTGTTTCTTCTGTTTTATCCATAAATATGATCATATCATCAGCATATAGACCGATGGCATCCACACGATCCGCAATACTTATTCCTTTGATATCCGTGGAAGACCTTATGCGTATTGCCAAGGCTTCTATCGCGAGGGCAAAGAGGGCCGGGGACAGAGGACATCCCTGACGGGTTCCCCTATGTAAAGTAAAGGAATCAGAGATAGAATTATTCACAATTACCCGTGCCCTAGGATTCCTATATAGTGTATCTATCCCTCTAATAAATTTATCTCCAAAACCGTATTTATGCAGACATGCGGAAAGAAAAGGCCATTCAAGGGAGTCAAACGCTTTAGCTGTGTCTAGGGATGCCAGAGCCCAGTTATTATCCAATTCTAGGGAGCTATATTGAATCACTGATTGGACCCGCCGAATATTAATAGAGGTACTTTTCCCGGGCATAAAGCCTGTTTGATCTGGGTGTATAAGATTTAATATGATTGTATTTAAAGACACAAAAGAGAATAGTAAAACCAAAAACACTCAGTTTGAAAAAATGTTGCAGTAATCCGCAAGTGCTAGTAAAAGATGTAAAAAACAGGGTATTTGGTTGATACGTTTTTTGCAAAAAATGTATACTAAGCTGCTCTACCAATCTTCACGGTATACCCTTATCAGAGCAGTCCTAACTAATGTATGCAATCCCTATCTGATGTATTTAAAAACCTGATCATCTGTATATAACCTGTGTGAACAGGGTTCAGAGAGGAAAAATCCATGTGTGCATACAGGGTAGAACAGCTTTTGTGCAGATAGCCCAAGAGGAGTGGTGGAACTCCCCAGTCTTGTAGACACAAGAAAACAATTATGGAAACAGGAACACATGGACTACTTGCACAGTGAACAAGTCTGTATGATCATGTTCACACACCACCAAGAAACCTGAAGACACAAAAGAGAATAGTAAAACCAAAAACACTCAGTTTGAAAAAATGTTGCAGTAATCCGCAAGTGCTAGTAAAAGATGTAAAAAACAGGGTATTTGGTTGATACGTTTTTTGCAAAAAATGTATACTAAGCTGCTCTACCAATCTTCACGGTATACCCTTATCAGAGCAGTCCTAACTAATGTATGCAATCCCTATCTGATGTATTTAAAAACCTGATCATCTGTATATAACCTGTGTGAACAGGGTTCAGAGAGGAAAAATCCATGTGTGCATACAGGGTAGAACAGCTTTTGTGCAGATAGCCCAAGAGGAGTGGTGGAACTCCCCAGTCTTGTAGACACAAGAGAACAATTATGGAAACAGGAACACATGGGCTACTTGCACAGTGAACAAGTCTGTATGATCATGTTCACACACCACCAAGAAACCTGAAGACACAAAAGAGAATAGTAAAACCAAAAACACTCAGTTTGAAAAAATGTTGCAGTAATCCGCAAGTGCTAGTAAAAGATGTAAAAAACAGGGTATTTGGTTGATACGTTTTTTGCAAAAAATGTATACTAAGCTGCTCTACCAATCTCCACGGTATACCCTTATCAGAGCAGTCCTAACTAATGTATGCAATCCCTATCTGATGTATTTAAAAACCTGATCATCTGTATATAACCTGTGTGAACAGGGTCCAGAGAGGAAAAATCCATGTGTGCATACAGGGTAGAACAGCTTTTGTGCAGATAGCCCAAGAGGAGTGGTGGAACTCCCCAGTCTTGTAGACACAAGAGAACAATTATGGAAACAGGAACACATGGGCTACTTGCACAGTGAACAAGTCTGTATGATCATGTTCACACACCACCAAGAAACCTGAAGACACAAAAGAGAATAATAAAGCCAAAAACACTCAGTTTGAAAAAATGTTGCAGTAATCCGCAAGTGCTAGTAAAAGATGTAAAAAACAGGGTATTTGGTTGATACGTTTTTTGCAAAAAATGTATACTAAGCTGCTCTACCAATCTTCACGGTATACCCTTAACAGAGCAGTCCTAACTAATGTATGCAATCCCTATCTGATGTATTTAAAAACCTGATCATCTGTATATAACCTGTGTGAACAGGGTCCAGAGAGGAAAAATCCATGTGTGCATACAGGGTAGAACAGCTTTTGTGCAGATAGCCCAAGAGGAGTGGTGGAACTCCCCAGTCTTGTAGACACAAGAGAACAATTATGGAAACAGGAACACATGGGCTACTTGCACAGTGAACAAGTCTGTATGATCATGTTCACACACCACCAAGAAACCTGAAGACACAAAAGAGAATAGTAAAACCAAAAACACTCAGTTTGAAAAAATGTTGCAGTAATCCGCAAGTGCTAGTAAAAGATGTAAAAAACAGGGTATTTGGTTGATACGTTTTTTGCAAAAAATGTATACTAAGCTGCTCTACCAATCTTCACGGTATACCCTTATCAGAGCAGTCCTAACTAATGTATGCAATCCCTATCTGATGTATTTAAAAACCTGATCATCTGTATATAACCTGTGTGAACAGGGTTCAGAGAGGAAAAATCCATGTGTGCATACAGGGTAGAACAGCTTTTGTGCAGATAGCCCAAGAGTCTAGTGGCCAATATTTTAGTGAAGATTTTATAATCTACGTTCACCAATGATATGGGGCGATATGATCCACATTCCAAGGGGTCTTTTCCCTCCTTCTTAAGTACAATGATATTTGCATCATAAAATGTTTCAGGCATAATTTCTCCCTCCCATATATTCTGAAGCACCTTCAATAAGAGTGGTGCCAGGTGGTCCCGATATTTTTTATAGAACTCAACGGGAAACCCGTCAGGTCCAGGGGCCTTCCCGGTGGCCATATCCATTATAGCCTGTTCCACCTCCTCCAGAGTAAACTCGGCTTCCATAAAAGCTTGCTGGGTTGGGCTCAGTAAGGGGAATGCCATGTCTGATAGATAGTCTGTACATTCAGGGACCCCAAGACCACTACCCGATTTGTACAGTGACTTATAGTAATTACAAAAACTTTGAAGAATTTCCTCGGTGGAGGATACCAACGAACCATCGAGTGTCCGAATCTGTAGTACCGTGTTGGAGGTGTTATGCTGACGTACCAAAAAAGCTAGGAGTTTACTGGCCTGATTCCCCATTTCAAAATAAGACTGACGGGTAAAAAATAATTTACGTTTTGATTTAGTGTCTATATTTTGGGTGTATAATCTTTGGGAAGTGAGCCACTCCACCCTGTTGCCGTTAGTTTGATTGGCCACATAGGCGGCTTCCGAGTCCTTCAGCCGTCGCTCAATCTCGTCATCCTCCCCCGCCGTCACCCTCTTTATATAGGAGATTGTAGAGGACAGACATCCCCTCAAATATGCCTTTAGAGTGTCCCAGAACAGATTGAGATTCGAGGGGTCTGGGTGAGTAGAGACAAAGCAGTTTAACTGATCAACCGTTCTATCACTAGCATCTATTAGTTTCAGCCAGAAGGGATTCAATTTCCAAGGTATATTATTATTTGACTGACCGTATTTAAGTTTGAGAACAACTGGGCTGTGATCTGATATCCCCCTGTTACCATGTTCGACACTATTCACCCATAGCGCTAGGTCACTAGATCCAAATATGTAATCTATACGGGATAGAGACTGTCTAGTTGAAGAATGACAAGTATATTCCTTTATCTCAGGGTGACGTGTTCTCCATAGGTCTAACCATCCGCTACCGTTCATAAATGATGCCAATTGAGAGGGAGATTGAGAAAGGGGCCCCCTTGACATCTCGCCGTCTAGTCTCAGTCTGTCTTTAAGATTATCCATGACTAAATTAAAGTCTCCCATACAGATAACACTAGCATTAGGATAATTTAGGGAGAAACCCAGTGCCATGCGGAGAACCGATATGCCGGCCGGGGGTGGGTTATAAACACATAATATCACATATTCCCTCATATTAATAAAGGCATGAACAAAAACAAAGCGACCTTCGGGATCGCGTCGTGACTCTCTAGCCTCCCACCTGACATTCCTATGTACCAACAGGGAGACCCCTCTGGAGTAACTGGTGTGAAATGCGTGAAGGGACCACTGCACCCACGGCTTTTGCGTACACTTAGCTGTGTCTCTGGTCAAATGCGTCTCCACAAGTGCTACAATATGTGGATGATACCTTTTAATTTGTGAAAATACCTTAATTTTCTTTCGAGGAGTCTTAATACCCCATATGTTCCACGTCATACATACAATCTCAGATCCCATATCTACGTTCGGGAAAAGGCATAATATACACCACAGCCTGGGCGGGAATCAGGAACATCATATAGAGCATAAGGTTATCACTGGCGACTAATAAACATAACAAACAATTAAAACTGGTGTAAAATACCAAACCAAACAACATTTGAACAGTGGAGGGGTGTAATCCTACACTCCTATAGTTGAGTAGAATAGGGGATACCCTCACTGGAATCAGCGTCCGGTATAGTTGACAAACTCAGCACCCACATAGAGAGCTCTAGATTGTGTTGCCATCAGATAGAAAGAGCTACTCAAGAGTCCGGGGTACTAGGCCCCTTGTATGACCGTAACCATTCGACCGCCTCCGCCGGGTCAGTAAAGAACAGGGAGGAGCCTTCATGAACAATACGGAGTCGAGCTGGATAAAGCATGGAGTAAATGATGTTTTTATCCCTGAGCTGCTTTTTGACTTCCATAAATCAAACTCGCTGCTTTTGAAGTTCATCGTGATCATTTTTAAAATGTTTATAATTTATGTTCAATTTCTCGGAAAATAAGTCGGCTTGACCAGATGATTTTGGGAGTATCGGTCAGCAATTTGCTGTATATTGGGGACTTCCAACTTTCCACAACAGATGTTGATAGAGGAAATGAGGATCACGCAATTTAAATGTAAATGCCCTATGCTTTAGATTTTACTTTTTTTTTTTTAGGGAAGATAAACTGCTGACAGGTGTTTGGCAGTGACTTTCTTCCCTCTGCCCCTGTAAACCACATGAACAAACCAAGTGTTCAAGTATGGAGATGTTGGAACAGATCACCGTAGGTTGTACGAATTGACAGCATGTGTATGGCTGGTTTCACCGAAGTGAGCAGAATAGCATAGAGGCTGTCACATAGTGATGCAGAATGCTTTCCCTATCCTGATGATGAAGCATTTGTCGCACACAAACTACTTTGCTGAAAGCCAGTAGACAGATGCCAATTCAAATTTAGTCTCAAATATTGTTCCAGTAGGAGACACATTCAATTAGCTTGGCCCGAGAGCTTTGATGGCAAACTTTGGGGGCTACCTTGATGAGCAATGGGGCTATGTAATTTTATATTTTGTCCACTTTCAGGAAATTGGCCCCCTAGCTCTGTAAAGTACCTAAACTAACACATTCAGCAGGCACACATTCTCCATGGGCATGCAGGTGTTTGGAATGTAAACCAATTGACACCTTTATATCTTCTAACTGTGGCAACATTCACAATAAATTATAGTATTAATAAATATGCAAATGAAGTTTTAAGTGCTCTGGGTGTGACAGCGCACTTAAGGAGCCACTGCCTTGAGAGCTTGTTTCCCCAATTGGAAGCATACTCTTACGCTTGATTGATGGTTCACGGTGTTATTTCTTTGCCTGGTGCCTAAGGGCAGACAGACTGTGAGCAATCAGATAAGCTAAAGGGGCTGCTGGGCAGGGAAACAAGCTGTAGAGGCTCCTTAAGTGTTAAGTAATTAACCTTCGTCAGGCTGCATAATTTTACAATTTTTAACAGGCTGCAGGGGTACAATTGTACCTTCATATATATTTTATTGAAATTTGGCCAATATATTCTGAACCAAAACTGCAGAGATGTCACGAAATTTCAGCCCTCTACGGCTTTTCGAAAAAAAAGTTATTGCAATTTTAAAACGGAATAGTTACAATTGTACCTACTCAGCCAAACGAAGGTTAATTTCTTGAGTATGCAGCAGTAGATGGAAGATGTAGAGGTTTCTGGATTTACATTTTAAAGACCTGCATGCACAGGTACAGTATATACAGTGTAGATGGGAAAGGGTTTTTGTTGTTATCTGACGACAGCAGGAGATAGACGCTGAGACAGATACATAGTAACATAGTTAGTAAGGCCGAAAAAAAAGACATTTGTCCATCCAGTTCAGCCTATATTCCATCATAATAAATCCCCAGATCTACGTCCTTCTACAGAACCTAATAATTGTATGATACAATATTGTTCTGCTCCAGGAAGACATCCAGGCCTCTCTTGAACCCCTCGACTGAGTTCGCCATCACCACCTCCTCAGGCAAGCAATTTCAGATTCTCACTGCCCTAACAGTAAAGAATCCTCTTCTATGTTGGTGGAAAAACCTTCTCTCCTCCAGACGCAAAGAATGCCCCCTTGTGCCAGTCACCTTCCTTGGTATAAACAGATCCTCAGCGAGATATTTGTTTTGTATTGTATTGTACAGAGTTGAATGATGTCTTTTATTACCCTGTCTGGTGGTGTTTACTTATAGAGAAGGTTTTATCACCTTGTGATTGGCATTGCCTGGACTACACTGGTCCGGCTCCGCCCCCTCCCCTGTGATAAGCAGCTCACTGTTTGTAGCCATTGTATATATAGAGCCTGGGGTTGAATCGGGGCAGCTTTCCCAGCACTGCTGCATTGTTAGATCTAAAATCTCAGTGTCAGAATTGCTGCACCCAGTAAAATGATACATGTTTGGAATAGGGGGTCTTTTTTCCTACATTGTGCTGCTCTCAGATGAGGTAGCAAAAGCATGCTGACAGATTCACTTTGAAGATCTGTCAGGTCCGATAATGGCAGGTTAATGGCATTATCGGACATGACGGGTTCCCTTTAATTCACTAGTAAATTCTGACTGCAGTGAAGACAGAATTTTATCTCACTGGGGTATCAGAAATGTGCCCCAACCTCATACCTACACCTATCCTGGGCACTGGCAGCTCCTCATAGTATAGGGGAGAGGTTTCTTCTCCCAGCACAAGATCAGTCCTGCATGTGAAGGGGGCTGGTAATTGCAGATTAGGGCACCTCTTCTTTTAATGTAAATACATTTGAAATATGATTTCCAGCTGAACACCACCCTTTTAATCTACTGTTTCAGTGATGCATGTGGTATATATGACCTCGACTTACTTTTATTGTTATAGATGCACTTGTTTATCGCGAGATACTGTGACCTGTTGAATGTTGAGATATCCTGTGATGGATGTGATAAAATTGCACCATGGCACCGGTACCGATGTTTGCAGTGTAATGATATGGATCTATGCAAAACCTGCTACCTTGGTAAGGCTTTGACTTCCAAAAACCACATAGTAACTTTGAAGAACACTTAGTATGATTAAGTTGCTGTGATCACCATCTTTGGTGTGTTACTGAAGATTTAATATTGAAATATGAACTTATTCCAGGTGGTGTAAAGCCTGAGGGCCACGAGGATCATCATGAAATGGTTAATATGGAATATGCATGTGATCATTGCCAAGGACTTATTATCGGTCCTAGAATCAACTGTGATGTCTGCGATGACTTTGATCTCTGCTACGGATGTTATGCTGCCATAAGGTACTCCGCAGGGGAATGTGGTTTTTATATTACGGTTAACATGTGTTATGGGACTTTGAGAGTTATTCATCATATAAGGAAAAGTGAGAAGATTTAATTACTAGAATAGCTTTCAGGGCCATTTATTTTTTTTTTCTATGGCTGAAAGCCATGGAGAACTAGTCTTGGCTCAATAAACAGTTTTTCTGCTGTCGCTCACAATTGGCAAAATAGGACATATGTATAATATGTGCCAGATGCATCCATCAGGTCTGTAGGCGCCGCAGGTCTGTGGGCGCAGTGTCATTGGCGGTGTTCACCTCCTGATCCGAAAGTGATTATTGCTGGTCAGGTCCCGTACAGGGACAGCTGTTTTGGTATTCTTGCTCCTTACCAATGCAGAAAAGTGTATTTGTTTGCCCAGTGAGAGGCCTTAGCCGTGGCTTAAGAAGGTACTGGAGTACTTGTGGCGACTACCAGTTTTTCCTAGGCTATAAGAAATACAAATTGCTTCCCTCAAGGAGGAAGAACGCAGTCTTATAGGATAGATGTAAAGTAAGAAATTTTGGCGATAAAATTGAGAAACTGAAAATGTGGAAAAGTGGAGGTGCCAGTGGGATAATTGAAGACCCTATTACCTGTGACCATAAAGACTCTTCTGTATTTGTATATGATTTAGCAAATATTGTAACCATAACGGTGTTTCTTCACTTTTTCTGTCATTAGCCATTTGCGTAGGCACACTGTCACGATCTATCCAACTGTCACTAATAAAATCAGTGACCGCCAGCGGCTAATCCAGCCTTACATACACAACTACTCGTGGCTACTCTTCACTGCGCTGGCTCTCTACTCGTCAGACCTGGCTAGTGACGAAGAAAAGGAGGGCGACAAGCTTGAGTCCTCTGTCATTTCCAGCGCCCGGATTTTGCAAGCTAATTGCACGGATTTAGTTGCAAGTTGTCTTATGAAAGCACAGAAAGGAAAGGGTGAGATTTTTCAGGCTTTAAGTGAAAAGTTCTTAATTTTTTTTGTCCTGTTATCACTTATATCTTAAACACATAATATGGCCGCAGTGTAGAGCCAGACCTGCTGTCAGTCAGTGACTGACCGCTGCTGTCCCATCTCCTTGACTGAATACCGAATGCTGGCGGGGAGAATAAAGATCATTTTCTCTCTGCAGCATTTGGTTGTGTGCAGAATCATAACGCTGATTAACCACATATCTACAGGTTAACAGCGATATTCCTTGTGACAGGTTCCCTTTAAAGGTGTTTTCCAGTTAAAATAAGGTATCACCTATCTGCATGATATGTGATAACTTGCTGATTGGTGTATGTCCCACTGCTGAGCCGAATATTGGGGAATGTATTTTTATTATTGGCAGAGAACGTTTATCCTGGTTACAACATGGCTCAGCAGGTCTGGATCCCCACCTCCACTCCATTCATTTTCTATGGGGCTGTCAGAGCTCAGCAGCCCCATAGGGAATGAATGAAAGAATGGGTATAAAGGTGCCCCTTTCTGTTGATATTAACTAGACAGCATCTTTAAATGGTTGTGAGATCAGAACTTTATGCAGGTCACTCCAACACCCTGATCTGAAGACGAATTTATGTACAAAAGCGGTACAGTCTCACTGAAACAGAAAAGGGCCTCCCTCCAAACAGTTGTCACAAAGCTGGAAGGATACAGTTGTCTAACATAAAACATAGCAAGAAAAACTAATAAACCTGCTACCATTTAGCCCTCCAAATTAATGAGCTATGTATAACCTTTGCCCCCTCTGATTCAGTTTTCTGCCTAGGCACAGTGTACACAAAAGTGGTGTGAGCGGGGTTATGCATGGCTCAAATTCAGAGAACTAATAGATCTGCAGGAGATAAACCTGGTGGTTTATCAAAACTTCAGCAAGCAGCCCAGTAAGTGACACATTACTGGAATCAGGGTTTCTGTCCCTACATCATGCTTCTCTCAGATGGGGTAGAAAAGTATATGAAGGCCTTAAGTGCTGAGGATTATGTTTTAATGCATATCATTAAGTTTTCCATCCCTTAGTGGATTAGTGAACTATGCATTAAAGGGGAGTTCCACCTCTGCACAACCCCTTCTTAACCCCACATAAAATGAAAACAACCATGTTATCTCCTAGACTGTTGCCGGTTCTGTGATTATCGATGCTCTCAATGTTTTGTTATGTGTGCATTGTTGCCTATCTGCTTCAGCACTTTTTTATTTTATTTTTTTTAAAGTAATACATTTATTATTGTGAATGTTTATTTTTGCGTTTCTGTAGGAGTCAAAGTATCTTCATTACTCTCCATGTGGACTAGCACTGAACAGGAGCTGCCTTGTATTAAGTCTGCCAGTGATGAGGTTACGGAGGGCAGCAGTGGTAGTCCGGAGAATAAGGCTACCGAGGCTCAAGATACCACAGTAAGACAGCCAAAAAAGGTATTTCTGGTTATATGGCAAAATTATTTCTTCACTAATAAAAATAAGAATGGTAATTGTTTTTTTTTTTTGCTTCCTTTATGTAGAGCAAAGGGGATATAGACACAAATATACCTATCCTCAACAAGGCGCGCAGTATAGGGGGACTTCAAGAAAAGGACCTGACCTCAAAACAATCCAGCAATGATGAGGATGCCGGGCACACGAAGGAGCAATATCTTTGTAAGTGACTTTATCATAGCCATTTCCTGCCTTTCTGCATAGGTACAATTTATTCTTTCACTTCAATATTCTTCCCCTTCGGTGTAGTTCCTGGAGACTTGTCCAAGAAGACCATCATTGATAAGGCTGTAATTCTCAGCCCAGACCAGGTCTTTGCAGAGTGCTCTCAAGAACGTATTTTGGGGCTGATAGCTGCTATGTTGCCTCCTTTGAAATCGGTAAGACTTTTGTAAGCCTTTTTTTGTAAAAAAAAAAAAATACATAAAAAATGTTGGCAAATTATTATTTTTTCAATAATAAGAGTGTAGAAGATTAGATTAATGTATGATAACATTCCTTACAATGGAATTGGTAGAGCATCTGATTGTATTCCAGTCTTTCTGATCTCTTTATGAACTATTCTTACTTAGGGATTTCCATTTTCTCCTCTAGGATGCAGTGGGCTCCATAGTGAACCTCCAACAAGTGTTGCCACTGATGTTCCAGGTTGTTATATCCAATGCTGGCCATTTAAACGAGTCCTACCATCTAACCTTGGGCCTCCTGGGACAGCTAATCCTGAGGCTAAACCCTTGTGAGGTGGATAATGCAGTGAAGAAGGTTCTGTCTTTGATGCACAGTCTACTTTCTTCTGATGATGGAGGTTCTGTTCCAGATGGCTGGATAACAACTCGGCTGCTTTTCAGCCTAGGAGCTATGTGCCTGGACAGGTTTGTTTAAAACATTTCTTAATATACAATAGCAGACATTTTTCCCAATTTTTCTCTGATGAATTGAGCAGCCCTATTAACTGCACATTGCAGCTCCTGCTGTTGGCTAGGAGTTATATGGGTATGTTCACACACATTTGTTGATGCGGTTTTCTGCATAAAAACTGCCATGGAAATTACATATCATTTTTTTTTTTTGGGCGCTACTGCATTTTTATCTCAATGGCGAAAAACTGCTATAAAATGGCTGAATTAATTGACATACATAATTTTTAAAAAAAAAAATTCATTCACCACAAGTCATAAAATGCCAGGAAAAGAAGCTCATCTTGTGAATGAGATTTATAAAATCTCCAGTCATTTGGATGTTACTGTAAAGCGCTTTCTTTTTTTACATAGAAAAATTCTGTCTATTAACTATAGGCCTATGAGGCACTTTCTGAAGTCACTGCAATAGCGCTGATGTTCTGTGAGATTATGTATTGCATGTCCACACTGTCATTGAAAGGGAAGCTTGTCAACTGAATGCTGTCCAAACCGTGAGCGGCATGGGTCGGAGCCGGGTATACTTTAAAGATCCGACTGGGGACCATAGGCTGTAACAAAGCTAGTATGGCTTTGCCCCCTGGCTGCTTTTTTTTCAAGCGATCTCCAGTTGATTGACAGGCCTCTTGATATTGGAGAATCTGGACGCGGCAACGCCAGACTAGTCTCTTCTCTGGCTATCGTTCCCAATAGAAACATTGGTATATATTTTCTCTGAAAGCAGTTTGGACAGCGTGAATCAGGTGACTGGTTTCCTTTAAATAGGTGCCATGTATAACAATACCCTTAAAGGTGTGGATGCATGCAGCTTTCAGCCATGATATTACTTGATCCATAGAAGTTAGAAACAATCATATTGCAGCACAAATCCTTCTTTAATTGCTTGTGTTGACAAAATTAGTTTGCACAAGTATTAATTCCAGTGTGTTTTATACTTTCTAAGTATTTTTTTGTTTTGCTTTTTTTCAGCAAAGTTGGAATTGATTGGGCATGCACAATGTCTGATATCCTGAGAGAGTTAAACAACTCTTCAAAATGGCACAAAGTGATGACGGCTTTCACAGATCACTGTATGCAAGAGCTGCCCCATAAGCTAAAAAATACAAATATCTTTACATTATTAGTCTTGGTTGGATTTCCAGAGGTAAGACATCACTCGGAAGTGTTGCTTTTATTGTTCTGTAGGATCTTACATTGTTATACTAATCAGTAACTATACCCATGTGGGAGTTATTATTATTGAAGGGAACCCGTCAGGTCCTCCATGCCTTCCAACCCAGCAGTATTCACCTATGTAGAACTGCATTCCCTCCCAAACCTGCCCTGTATAATGTTAGTGAGTGAAAGCAGGGTATAATATATCCATTTATAATGTCCCCATTTGCTATGCTAATGAGGGATTTGACTAATTGATGGGGCATTGGTGTCTCCAGACTAGTCAGCCCTTTTTTCAGGTTATCACACCCCTGTAGGTGTGATAACTTAATGTGCACGAGCAGTGACACTGCTGGAATGAGAGGCGCGCATGCGCTAGATTTGATGCCTGTGCAAATTATGTTAGCAGCCATTACATAACACACTGGTAAAGCCTTTTTAATTTAAAATAAGCTCTTGGGGGCAGATTCTCATGCAGATCAGTGTCCTACCCAAATAAACGACTTAGGAGGGTTAATCCTAGTGACAGATTCCCTTTAACTAGTGAGAAAAAGTTTCATCACATAATTGTACTTTTCCTAAACCAAATGAGCCTTTGTACTGAAGGGGTGTTGACATCTGCTTTTCCTATACACACAGCATCGCATGTCTCTGAAGCGGTTTGCTTTTATGCATACGCTTGGTTTCCTACATCTGTATACCCTTTTCACTACAGGTACTATGTATGGGAACACGAGCTGTATATATAGACAATGCCAAAGAGCCTCATGATGTGATTATGTTAAAGCACTTTACAGAGAAAAATAGAGCTGTGATTGTCGACATCAAAACAAGAAAGCGCAAAACTGGTAAGTATCATAAACACAATGGTTCTATAGTAAAGACATCTCAATAATTAAAGGGGTGTTCCTCCCTTGTGCATATTTTTAGTGGATGTGGGAGCCACTAATGGGAACTGCATCTAGAGAACAGAACCAAGTCACACTCCAGTCAGTGGAGTGGGGGTCGAAATTTCCACAAATAAAATACATGGGAGTTCTCCTTCACCACATTGGGTGATACAGGACCGTGGGTGTATGCTGCTGCCACTAGGAGGCTGACTCTAAGTGAATACAAAAAAGGGTTAGCTCCTCTTCTGCAGTATACACCACCCACTGGCTCCGGATAGAACCAGTTCATGCTTGGTGTCTGTCTAAGTGGGGTCTGCTATTCAGACCATACTTTTTTTATTTTTTACATTTTTTTAAACCTTTTTTCCATGAGGAAGACTGGGGAGACGGACCCTTTCAAGGGGCCAATCTCCCCCAATCAACAACAGGCGAGTATCGCCTCCCCGTATCCTCTCCTGCGACGTGGGATGCCAGGCTTGAGCTATTTTAGAGGCGACTGATCCCTTCAGGGCGCCGATCTTCCCGCACCAGCAACAGACGGGAACATGGAGTGTCACCTCCATGTACCCCTTTCTGAGCTAGGCCACAGCCGGACACAGCCCTGTGAAATCCTAGGGGAGCGAACCCTTAAGATACAGAGGCCCCCCCATGGTGTCCATGCTGCTCCCACTGCACCACCACTGATGCAACAGCGGTGCTGCAGGGAGCTGGAAGGTCCCTCTCCACCTCAAAGGGTCAGTGGATTTGAGGGTTCCTGTCGCAGTCCTAACCTGCATGCAGAGTGACAGCATGTCTCTACCTTAAACCTCAAGCCCACTAAAACAGTGTTTTTTACTTCATGCACATCCTGTCAGGGAGACATACTACTCCACTCTGTCAGGCTTGCGATCCTAAATGGGCTCAGGAGCCCTCCACCGTGACTGACCCCACGATGACTAGTCCCCCTGAGGGGGCTTTGTCACTATCGCTATCTATGGCTTCTTTAACTAAGGTTATAGAGTCCCTTCAGTATCCTTCCAGGAGCAGGACCACTAATCCATCTGTCTCAGAGAATTCCCCTACATCAGGGAAATCATCGGCCTGCAGGGGCCGTCCTCACTTAAGACAGACAGGCATCTAAGAAACGGGTACATAGCTCATCCCCAGGCCCTCTGGCGATTCGGCGTCTGTTTGCTCTGCTTCTCGCTCTCCCTCTCCAGGGTCGTACAGTGAACATGAGTCTGAATCTGAGTCGGATTGGCCCCTTGACTTAGAGTCCCCAGGTTATGAGGCTACCGTGGCTAGTCTCATTGAGGCCTTCAACCAGTCACTGCAGGTCGACAAAGAGTCTACTTCTTCTCACGCGGATAACGCAGTGTCTTCTAAAATGACTAAACGTCCTCATAGTATGTTTGCCATTCACCCTGAGTTCCAGGACATAGTCTGGCAACATAGGGAGCGCCCAGACTAATGCTTTGCAGGTCAGAGATCTTTGGAGACCAGATATCCCTTCTCACCCGACCTCCGCAAACAATGGACGGAATCACCTCCAGTGGAGCTTTCCTTATCACATTTATTCTCCAAGACTCTTCTGTCCCTACCGGCTGGATCTTCCATTAAAGATGCCACAGATCGCCTGATTGACAGCCTCGCTCATTCAGTTTTCGAAGCGTCTGGCTCGGCACTTTTTCCCTCCTTAGCAGCGACCTGGTTAGCCAAAGCCGTGGCTTACTGGGTAGATTCCCTGCATAAGGCCATACAGAAGAGTGATCTTCCCCCTGAGATAGCGGAGTTGGCCTATCAAATTTCTTTGGCCGGGGACTTTTTAGTAAATGCTTCCCTAGACGCAGCTAATTGCTCTGCACTTACAGCTTCAAACACAGTAGCTATTAGAAGGGCACTATGCCTGAGGAACTGGCGATCGGACTCTACAGCTAAAAAGTCCTTAACATCCCTTCCCTATCTCAGCGGTCAGTTAGTTGGGAACAGCCTGGACCAACTGATTTCAGACGCTACAGGTGGGAAGAGTAAATTCCTCCCCCAGCAGAGAATTAGGCACCCTATCCGCCGTCTGCTCCAGACACATTTTCAGTCCTTTTGCAATAATTACGGGTGGTCCTCGATGGCTAGTTCCCCCGGTCGGGGCGCCCTGCTCACAGGGACAAGAGTCCTCAGTCCTCATGCAAACTCAACTACTCGTGGAAGGGTCACCCCAAGCAGTCCAGATCTAGGTGATCCAAACCCCTCAAATCCTCGACTAAATGACTCGCAACATTGCACGGATGACACCAGCAGAGTAGGCGGCCACCTACTCCTGTTTCGCCATGTCTGGCTCGCAGTCGTTCACGACGAGTGGGTCAGAGATCGTGTCCTTCGGGTACAAAATAGAATTTTCTCCCCCCATCAACCCGATTCTTTGCTTCCCGTCCCCCCGAAGCGGGAATGCAGGCTCGGGCCTTTTACCAAGCCATCGATTCACTCCGCTGAGACGGGGTCATTGCACCGGTCCCAGACAACAAAAGGTTCCAAGGGTTCTATTCAAATCTGTTCACGGTACTAAAGAAGGTTGGCACAGTCAGACCGATCCTGGACTTAAAGGTTCTAAACAAATTCGTCAGTGTCCCTACCGATATCAGCCTCCTCAGCTGGGGAGCAGTTTTTCGTCATCACTGGCCAGGGGAGTTGGTCTCCTCAGGAGTCGCGTCTTCCCATCAAAGTCCTGGAGAGCCGAGAGAATTGGCAGTCCCTGCGTCAGTTTCATCATCTCCTAGCAGGCCGCCCCATCCGTATCCAGTCAGACAATGCCACAGCTGTGGCCTATATCAATCATCAGGGGGCACTTGCAGCAAAGCTGCAATGCGTGAAGTGGAGCACATCCTTCGCTGGTCCGTAAGGAACCACTCGGTCATATCGGCCATTCACATTCCAGGAGTGGAAAATTGGGCCGCGGATTTCCTCAGCCGTCAAGACCTGGCCTCGGGAGAGTGGTCTCTCCTTCAGGAAATTTTCCAGCAGATCTGCCTTCCATGGGGGACTCCGGACGTAGACCTGATGGCTTCTTGGTTCAATGCCAAGGTACCCGAGTTTGTGGCCCGATCCCGGGATCCGAGAGCCATCAGGTTGGACGCTATGGTCCTTCTCTGGAGTCGCTTCCGTCTTCCATATCTGTCCCCTCCTGTTTCCCTTGCTTCCGAAGGTCATCAGTAAGATCAAGGCGAAGAGGTTACCGGTGATTCGGATTGCTCCGGACTGGCCACGTCGAGCGTGGTACGTGGAACTCGCTCAACTGGTTGCAGACGTCCCTTGGCAATTGCCAGATCGCTCGGATCTGCTTTCTCAGGATCCGATTTACCACCAGAACTCAGGGGCCCTGTGTTTGACGGCTTTGCCGTTGAATCCTGGGTTCTGACCCAAGTGGGTTTTTCCCACAAAGTAGTTTCCACCATGATCAGTGCTCGAAAGCCGGTGTTGGTGCGTATTTATCATCGGATCTGGTCATTCTCCGCTCATTTTCAACATTCACACCCTTTTGGAATTTCTTCAGTCCGGTCTGGACTTGGGCCTAGCGCCGAGCGCCCTCAAAGGGCGAGTCTCGGCCTTGTCCGTCCTGTTCCAGCGTAAGATCGCTTCCAAACCCCAGGTGAGAACGTTATTTCAGGGAGTCTCCCACGTGGTACCTCCCTAGAGCACCTCTAGACGTGTGGAACCTTAATTTGGTCCTAGGTGTCCTGCAAGAGTCTCCCTTCGAGCCGTTGCAGGACATCTCCCTATCTCTCCTTTCATGGAAGGTTGCCTTCCTTGTCGCGATTGCTTCAATCTGAAGAGTCTCGGAGTTGGCTGCGCTTTCCTGTCGAACTCCCTTTCTGGTTTTTCACCATGACAAGGTGGTCCTCAAACCATCCCCGTCCTTCCTTCCTGAGGTGGTGTCTTCTTTTCACCTTAACGAGGATATTGTGCTTCCCTTATTTTTGTCCTGCTCCGGTTCACCGCATGGAGAAGGCTTTTCACTCGTTGGATCTTGTGAGGGCTCTTAAAAAGTTAGTATCTAGGACAGCATCTTTTCGCCAGACAGATGCCCTGTTCGTGCTCCCGGTGGGACACCGGAAGGGATTGGCCGCTTCTAAGTTGGCAATAGCCAGATGGATTAGGTCGGCTATTCAAGAAGCTTACCGGGCCGGAGGCAAGAAGATTCCAGCAGAGATCAAGGCACACTCCACTTGGTCGGTAGGTGCTTCGTGGGCCATTCGGCATTAAGCGTCTGCAGAGCAGGTCTGCAAAGCGGCGACCTGGTCTAGCGTGCACACTTTCTCAAAGCATTATAATGTCCATACTCAGGCATAAGCAGACATCTTGCAGGCAGCGGTAGCGCATTTTTAGACAGCAGGTGCCTTGAGTTTGCTCTGTTATTTCCCACCCAGGGACTGCTTTGGGACATCCCACGGTCCTGTGTCCCCCAATGTGGCGAAGGAGAAATAAGGATTTATGTATACTCACCGTAAAATCCTTTTCTCCGAGCCACTCATTGGGGAACACGGCACCCACCCTTTTGGCCTCTTGCCTATGATGAGTGTTGTAGTTTTGACATGTTTTTCCTACTGTAAATTTTTGATAATCTCCTACTGCTTGGTCACTGAACTGGTTCTATCTGGAGCCTGTGGGTGGTGTATACTGCAGAGGAGGAGCTAACCCTTTTTTGTATTCACTTAGTGTCAGCCTCCTAGTGGCAGCAGCATACTCCCACGGTCCTGTGTCTCCCAATGAGTGGCTCGGAGAAAAGGATTTTATGGGGAGTACACAAAAATCCCTATTTCCAACCACTTCTTCACTGTCACTCATCAGTGGCCCGTTTTCTAGACAGCTGTTGCTGTTATTCGTGGGACCCACATCTATTTTACATTTGACACTTGGATAGGCCATAAATGCACGACATGTTAATATTTTTCTAATGAGGGAATATTAGATTAGATCATCTTGTATTGTCTCATATCCAGATCTGATCATGGTATATTTGCTTATTGCTTTATATGTAGTTTCTCAATATGTAGAGTTGCCTTCTTGGCTCCCCACAAATGTGGTATAGCAGATTTGTCTACACGTCTTTATAATTTCTGAATATCCCTCAATCCAGTGAAAGATTATCAGCTGATACATAACAGTGACATCGATGGACGGCTTTCTTATAATAATCTGAAGAAATATCTGCAACACTTTGCTTCCATTTCCCGCAATCTCCTGCAGTCCATCTTGGACAACAGCTGTGCAGAAGCTGTGGAAGCGACTTGGGTCCTGTCACTGACTCTAAAGGGATTATATAAAACACTTAAGGTAACGCTGATCTATCCTATTCAAGTTATTTATAATGATTGTAATTTCCAATATATCAGACGCAAAGTAGCATGAAGCGGTATGTGTATAAAGAAAGAGGCACTGAGAAATGAGAGCTAGTTTGGCGCTATGAGCAAGTTGTTTTCTCATTTTAATAAATCACCCCTAAGTGTCAATAGCTACAAAGGTGTATTGACAATCTAACTGTATATTTTTGTAATCCACTTGTACTTAAAGGGGTTGTCTGGCCTTGGAATACAAGTCTGCAGTCATTCTCTGTGTCTGCAGACTTGTGAATCCTCACATTGCGTCATTGTCTGCTGCTGGTGGCAAGTCTGTAACCACAAGTATGTGATTACAATACATTTGGTCATGTGCTGACTAGACGTGCGCGGCCTTGCTCAATGCAAGGGTATTGAGAAAGGCCGGACACTTCTAGTCGGAATGTGGCTAGAAGTGTATGGATCGCGTACTTGTGGTCACATGATTGCCGGCTCCAGTGGCCAGTATTGGAGAATCCTCACAGCGTGCAGTGCAGTGTTCGGGATGTGAGGATTCAAAAGTCTGCCCTTATAAAGTGACTGCAGACTTGTACCCTAAGGCCGGACAACTTCTTTATATTTACCATAGAGTTAATAGTTGAAAGTGTATTCCCATCTCCAAGATCGTATCCCAATATGTAGTAAGTGCAGTAATAGCAAATACCTCCAATTGGAAATGTAGTATTGGTCTTCTGATTTGCTAGGTCGCTTACACCATGTGCAGGCATCGCAGTAGTTTAAGTATCCATGGTTATCACCACTTATATAGTGACCGTTAGCAGTTAGTGGTCTTCAACATGGTTAGCTAAGCTCCTACAATGCCCTGTACGTGGGTTAAGTGACAAAGGGAATCAGAAAAACTATGCTGCATTTCTAATTGGAGGTATTTGTTGATATTATTATTACTACACCTACTACATACTATCACAAGTGGCCTTAAACAACCCGTAGCCCAAAGAAGCGAACCATGAACAATAAAAACACTAGACTTTGTTTAAGAACATTAAAATGTTTAAGACAAAAAGAGATAAAGAAACAAGCGTCCAGTAGGGAATGCCCCCGGAAGAAGCTAGGGTGAAACGCGCGTTGGGGCGGCAGGGCCGGGTCTCTCGGTCGGCTTTGGCTCCAATACTGGTCTCTTGGTCTCTTTCTTGCTGCACATCAGGTAATATCATTTATTTATGACATTATTAGTCTGGAACTCCTTTTGATAATCTACTGAGAAATTTACACTGTGGATATATGGAACTTTCACTTCATCCCTTATATGGTGTCAATGCAGTATGACCTATACGGAGTTTCTTATATTGACAGCAACTGGTGCTGGGGTCATTATTTTTGCCTCAAAGAATCTATTTTGAAATTGTGTATTATACCTTCTACTTTAGGATTACCGTAATCAATATTGATCTTATATGGGGATTCATTATATTGGTGCTGTTAATTTACTACTCTTGGTATGTGACTTTCTTTTTGTCTTTTAATGATCTTAACCCTTTAACCCCCAGAGCTTTTTTCGGATTTTCGTTTTCGTTTTTCTTTCCCCTCCTTCCCAGAGGCATAACTTTTTTATTTTTCCATCAGTATGACCATGTGAGGGCTTATTTTTTGCGGGATAAGTTGTACATTTGAACAACACCATTGGTTTTACCATGTCGTGTACTAGAAAACGGGAAACAAAATTCCAAGTGCAATCCCACACTTGTTTTTTGTTTGGCTTTTTTGCTAGGTTCACTAAATGCTTAAACTGACCTGCCATTATGATTCTATGGGTCATTGCGAGTTCATAGACACCAAACATGCCTAGGTCCTTTTTTATCTCAGTGGTGAAAAAAAACTCCAAACTTTGCTAAAAAAAAACAACAAAAAAATTGCACAATTTTCCGATACCCATAGCGTCTCCAGTTTTGTGATCTGGTTTTGGGTGAGGGCTTATTTTTTTTTTGCGTGCCGAGCTGACGTTTTTAATACCATTTTGGTGCAGATGCGTTCTTTTTTTCATCTCCCATTCCACATTGTTAATGTACCCACATATTTTAGCAACTCATCTTAATATATGCAACAAGGACTAGAGTCTAAACATGCTAAAAAAAAATCAAAGTTTATTTATTACATGAAGCTACAGTCAAAAAGTTATATAATACATAATTACAGATACGAATGGGTACAAATGTGATTTGATCCCTAGGTGAAAAGTAGGTCGGGGGATAGGTCAGGACATAATAATCTAAATAGCTACAACGAAGAATGATGTTTCCACTTCATGTGGTATCATAGGAAACATATGGAAAACTGGTGCCCTTATTCAATATAGCCCTATACTGGGGAAATGAGTCTGACAGGCTGTATTTAGATTATGTCCTGACCTATTCCCCGGCCTATTTTTTATCTAGGGATCAAATCAGTTTTAAACCCATTCATATCTGTAATGCAGCAGCTACCGGTAAATGTCAAAAGTAAAAATAGATACCAATAAAAGTAAAATTAATTGAGACATCAGTAGGCTAAGTGTTTTTGAATATACATATTGAATCAGGAGCCCCATATAATGCTCCATACAGTTTATGATGGGCCCCATAAGATGCTCCATATTAAAATATGCCCCATATAATCCTGCATAAAGGTTAATAATGGCCCCATAAGATGCTCCATAGACACTTTTGCCCAATATAATGCTGCACAAATTCTGATTATAGCCCAATAAGATGCTCCATTAAGATATTTGCCCCATATAGTGCTGCACAAATGTTATGGCCCCATAAGATGCTCCATACAGACACTTGCCCCATATAGTGCTGCACAAACCTTGATTATGGCCATATAAGATGCTCCATACAGACACTTGCCCCATATACCGTAATGCTCCACAAACGTTAATTATGGCCCCACACAGACACTTGCCCCATATACCGTAATGCTCCACAAACGTTAATTATGGCCCCACACAGACACTTGCCCCATATAGTGCTGCGCAAACCTTATCGCCCCATATAGTGCTGCACAAACGTTATGGCCCCTTATAGTCCTCACAAACGTTATGGCCCCATATAGTGCTGCACAAACGTTATGGCCCCATATAGTGCTGCACAAACGTTATGGCCCCATATAGTGCTGCACAAACGTTATGGCCCCATATAGTGCTGCACAAATGTTATGGCCCCATACAGTGCTGCACAAATGTTATGGCCCCATATAGTGCTGCACAAATGTTATGGCCCCATATAGTGCTGCACAAATGTTATGGCTCCATAGATGCTCCATACAGACACTTTCCCCATTTGCTGCGATAAAAAAAAATAAATCACATACTCACCTCTCCGTCGCTCAGGCCCCCGGCACTTTCAATAGGTACCTGCTCCTTGTTCCGGTGCGGCTCCGTCTTCTGCACTGACGTTCAGCAGAGGGCGTGCAGTAACCACGTTACCGCGCCCTCTGACCTGAGCGTCACTGCTGAAGACAGAGCGATGCCCGGAACGAGGAAAGGTGACTATCGCGCAGCGCTCCCCCACCCCGTTATACTTACCTGCTTCTGGCGCGGTGCAGTCCCTGGCTTCCCCGACGCCGCAGCTTCATCCTGTACTGAGCGGTCACCGTTACGGCTCATTACAGTAATGAGTAATGAGCGGTACCATGTGACCGCTCAGTACAGGAAAAATCTGCTGCTGCCGGCGCCGGGGAAGCCAGGGACCTGCAGGGACCACGCCAGGAGTAGGTGAGTATAATTTCACAGCCCCCGCTCCCCCCTCCCCTGCCGACCCCTGCGTATGACTCGAGTATAAGCCGAGGGGGGGGACTTTCAGCCCAAAAAAGTGGGCTGAAAATCTCGGCTTATACTCGAGTATATACGGTATGTAGTTTATTTATGAAGATTTCAGAATAATGCAATGAATACACAGGATTCGGCCGACCGGGCGTGACCAATTAGCGAAGCGTGGTTCAAATCCCGCGCCAATTTGCGGCCAGACTGCGCCTGTCGCTGATTGTTCGCAGCCGGGCACGTAGTATATAGCACAGCCACGTAGTATATAGCACAGCCCACGTAGTATATAGCACAGCCCACGCAGCATAGAGCTCAGCCCACGCAGTATAGAGCTCAGCCCACGCAGTATATTGCACAGCCCACATACTATATAGCACAGGCCACGTAGTATATACCACAGCCCACGTAGTATATACCACAGGCCACGCAGTATATAACACAGGCCACACAGTATATAGCACAGCCCACGTAGTATATAGCACAGCGAGGTAGTATATAGCACAGCGCACGTAGTATATAGCAATGTGGGCACCATAGTTATATACTCACCTTCTGGCGGCCCCCGGATCCAGCCCAGGCCTTTAGCGATGCTCGTCGCGACGCTCCGTTCCCAGTAATGCCTTGTGGCAATAACCCGTGATGATGTAGTGGTCTCGCGAGACTGCTACGTCATCAAAGCTCGTTGTCGCAATGCATTCTTGGGACCGGAGCGTCGCGAGGAGCGGGAAAGGCTGGCTCGGACGACGGAAGATGAGAATATGATTTTTTTATTATTATTTTTAACATTATATGTATTTACTATTGATGCTGCGCTATGTGGGCGCTGACTGGAGGGGAGTATGGAGGGGGCACTGACTGGAGGGGATTAGGGACTGTGCCTGTCACTGATTGGTCGCGACTGGCTGGCCGCGACCAATCAGCAATGCGGGGTTTCCGTTACAGACAAACAGACGGAAGTGGACCTTAGACAATTATATAGATAGATTATATCACTTTTTGACTGTAACTTCATGTTGTAATAAATAAACTTTGATATTTTTTAGCATGTTTAGACTCTAGTCGTCCTTGTTATATATGGTTTACATACTGTGGTTTTCTTCATGTAAGAAAAATGGATTTGATGTTAGGACACCCAAATGTAGGCCTAATCTGTGATTTTATTCTTTGAAAATGTAAGATCTGTTAGTATGATTTTGTAATTGTTTTGAAGACTTATTGTATTAGTCCCATGGATATCGTAATGCTATTTTCATTGTTGTTTTCCTATGCAAGTCTGACTTGTTTCATATGTGTATTATTCTAGTCTCTGACTTGTTGACTCATAGTAATTTCATGTTGCAGAATCATGATTTTGAAGAAATTCAGTCTGCATTTATCCAGTCGGGACTGTTAAGGTTATTGGTGAGGAAATGTAGCAAAGGAACTGGTTTCAGTAAAACTTGGCTTCTCCGTGATCTGGAGGTATGACTTGTTTCATATATACATGAAATACTTCTACATTGTTGATTTTGATATGCATTTGCTCCATATAACTTCTTTACTGTAACAACTGTAAAACTGTATGAACTACTTCTTAATTTCTTTCAGAAAAACCAGATTACAAACTTGGGAAACCCTAATTTATAGATCTACAAGTCCTACTATGCAATTTTGATAATGATTGTCCTGATAAACAATTGTGCTTAAGTTTGACATGGGTAACAAGTTTCGACTTCCGATGGACATTATGGCCTAACTATAGAATTACAATTTCTTTGTGTTCGCTAAAAGAAGCTAAAAAAAACCCAAACATTCATTCAGTGATCTGACTTCGGGATAAGAAGTTAGATTTATTCTTTGAAGATGTCCTCATGTCACTGCTCAACTAAGATTGGCTACAGCTAGAAAACTGTAACTGTTGGCAGGAGAAGGATGTTTACATTGAGTATATCACTCCTCTTTCGAGCACTTGCTTACTATGCACATAGCACATCATTGCCCAGTGTAGCCAAAGGGTTTAGTCACTCCAGATTTAAAACAAAACAACCAGAATATATAAAAGAACTCCCATGAAATTTTTCATCCTCTAAATATATTGCAGGCATCATAGTGTATATAGCACTGTGTACTTACAATTGCTCATTTGCCTTTCTACAGAGAGAATTCTTCTCTTTCCTCTACTCTATGTAGAAACAGTAAGTATCTTTTCCCTGCATTTATCATTCCCCTATTCAGCTCCTGGCCCAGCTTTCCCCTCCTTCTCCTGCCAGGGACTTTTGCAGTGACTTATGTCTCATGCAGGGATAATGATTTCCTGTCTCTACATAGTTTAGGTAGTCTATTTTTAATCATGTGACGTCATAGAATGGAAAAGTGAAGAATTAGCTGGGTAGGAAGGCAAAGTGAGTAAATGTAAGTACAGAGTGCTATGCAGTGACATGTAACAGATTGGGCACCCCTGGCTAAAATTACAGTTTTCCAGGACGTTCCTCCTGACAGCACCACCAAGAGGTTGTCCTTCTTATCCTTTATAGCAGCGGTTCTCAACCTGGGGGTCGCGACCCCGAGGGGGGTCGAACGACCAAAACACAGGGGTCGCCACCTCTCTCACCTCCCCATCCACCTTCCCCCGTATGCAGGCTCGGACTGGGGCACCGGGACACCGGAGAATCCCCCAGCCCCTGCCTCCTTCATTTGTCCCTGCCCTGCATGCGGCGGTGCACAGTTTATTATAGCCGGCGGTCGGCGCACATGCTGTACTGAAGAATGTGAAGTGCTGAAATGATCACACACACTCATCTCGCACTGGCCTGCGACGCCGAGTCTGTGCTCAGAGGCTCTTGATAAGAGCGGCCCGTGCGCAGCGTGGTGCGAGTGCCGACCTCACTGACTTCAGCCAGCACACAGCACAGTCCGAGGAAACAGCTGACTGTGTGACTCAGAGTCAGAGAGGAGAAGACAGGGAGGGACACACGCACCCGCACGACGCACTGTCTGCACTGAGTCTGCACTGTTCATCATCACCGACCTGTTTATTGTTACTTTGCCCGCCCTCGACTCCGCCTCTTCATCAATAAAACTCTGTGGTCTGACTGGAGTCTGGACTAAGGGTGTATTCTAATGCTGATTGGCTGACAGATGCAGGCAGGAGCAGCCAATCAGCATTAGTTTTCTTTGTGTGACCTCACAGGTCACAGCACACCTCAATGAGCTGTGCTGTGATTGGTCATCTGTCCTCCTGCCCAAGCAGCACACCACAGGTCAGGCACACAGGCGCGCGCATTGTCTGCAATACTATGATTGGAGGCTGCCTGGAGCTGAGGGACGTCACATTTTTTTGGATGATCGCAGCCAGTCAGTAAGGTGTAAGTAAAATATGCCTGCAGGCAGCCTGCAGCATAGTTTGAGACACTGAGACAGTTATGGGAGGCCCCCCTGCAATCTGAAGGTGACACAACAAGGTGGGGGTCCCCCATAGAAAATTTCTAATTTCCTGTGGTCCCCCCCCCCTTCCCCACTGTCTCCTAATTTACTGTGGATCACCTCTCCCACCGTTTCACCTCTGGGGAAGGGGGCCCTCATGAAATTAGATGAAACAGTGGGGAAGGGCCCGGGGGCCCTCAGGAAATTAGGTGACGCTGTGGAGAAAGGGGCACACAGAAAATTAGGTGACACAGTGGGGAAGGCGCCCTCAGATATTTGACCCCTTCACAACATCCGCCTTACATGTATGGCGCATGTTAAATGCCATGCCACTGTCAATCTCTGACAGCCGCATTAAACATGTGGCGCCGACATGTGTGTGCATCAGACTGTTCTATTTAAACCCATGGTATGCCATGGTGAAATGTTATTTATTGGAATTCGTAATAAATATTTCTCAACATATACCGTATATACTCGAGTATAAGCCGACCCGAGTATAAGCTGTGCCATATACAATGCTCTGCACCGTTGCCCCAGATAGATACTCCACTTAAAGCTGTGCCATATATACAGTGCTCTGCACCGTTGCCCCATAGCTGTGCCATATAGTGCTCTGCACTGTTGCCCCATAGCTGTGCCATACAGTGCTCTGCACTGTTGCCCCATAGCTCTGCCATATAGTGCTCTGCACCATTGCCCCACAGCTGTGCCATATAGTGCTCTGCACCGTTGCCCCATAGCTCTGCCATATAGCGCTCTGCACCATTGCCCCATAGATGCTCCACATAAATCTGTGCTGCTGCTGCTGCAATAAAAAAATAAAAAAACATACTCACCTCTCTTGCTTGCAGCTCCTCGGCGCCATCTTCCCGGCGTCTCTCTGCACTGACTGATCAGGCAGAGGGCGGCGCGCACACTATATGCGTCATCGCGCCCTCTGACCTGCACAGTCAGTGCGGAGAGACGCCGGGAAGATGGAGCGGCGCCCGGCGTGTGGAACGAGGGAAGGTAAATATGACATACTTACCTGCTCCCGCCGTCCCGCTCCTTCCCCCGGACAGCTGTATCGAGTATATACGGTAATTGTTTTTGTGATTATTTATTATGTTTGATTTGTAGCAATGAGAATACAATACATAATGCATATCAGATATTTACATTCCGAATCATAACTAATAAAATTACAGTTTTAAAGTAGCCACCAAAATTATTTTTTGGGTTGGGGGTCACCGCAACATGAGCAACCGTATTGCGGGGTCACGGCATTAGAAAGGTTGAGAACCACTGCTTTATAGGGACAGGAACACAGAAGAGGTTAAATAGCCCCTTCCCACCACCCTTCAGTGTTTTTCCTGTCCTTATCAGGGACAGACTGTTATGATCTGGTGGCCTAGGAGCAGCATGAGACGTACTCTGGAGAAGGTGGTCCCTGTACTGACTGCAAACCCTGAACCTAGCAGCGCAACTAGAAGTAGCTGTGGGGGGTACCTAACACTCCCTAGACCCCTCGACACAGCCTAAGATCTAACTTCCCCTAAAGACAGAAACAGGAAACCTATCTTGCCTCAGAGAAAATCCCCAAAGAATAGATAGCCCCCCACAAATATTGACTGTGAGAGGAGAGGGAAATAACATACGCAGATATGAAATCAGATTTTAGCATAGGAGGCCATACTAGCTAAAAAGAAAGAATAGAACAGAGTACTATGCGGTCAGTATTAAAACACTAGAAAATATCCACCACAGAAAATACAAATCACCACATCTGACTAAAGACATGGAGGGTATATCTGCATCTCCAGAGACACAGCTAGGCTGCAAAAAATACTTCACAGACAAAGCTGGACAAGACAAAAACATGAAAATGCACAGAACTATAAGGTCCACAGCAGGTGGACAGCAAAAACAAAGCCAGGACTTGTCTTTGTAGAAAAGCACAGCAAACTGGAGAGACCAGAAGGGATGTGACTCCTCCAAAAACAATGGACAACTGGCAGGGACTAAAGAGTCCTGCAAAGCTATATACCCCAGTCCGTCCTGCAATTAGTAGATACACCTGTCCAATCCTGCAGTCCAGACACAACTGCATTACCCTCTACAACCACCGGAGGGAGCCCAAAAGCTGAATTCACAACAACAGACGCAGAAGGAAGCCCAGAGGTGCCAAGATTAAGATACCTGCGTGACTACTGTATCAGAGTCCGCTGGAGTAGGAGGCTCCCGGGAACAGCCTCATCCCTCCTTAGGGGGCTTTTGGTGGAGGCTCGGTCCGGCGGGCATACTCCACAGCATCGCTGATACCGGAGGAGGTCCATCAGCGTCTGGTCGAGCTGTGCGCTTCCAGCATCTGCTGCATCCCTCCCCAGGGGGGACCCTGGGCAGTGGCTGCTGTTTCGGCTTCCCAGGCTGCTGGCGTCTCGGGCCTGGGCCTCTGGCATGACGCGTCAGCCGGAGGCGCGCCGGTGACGAGATCCGGGGGGATGAGCCTTGGTTTCCCGGGCCGGGGAAGTGAATACCAGCCGGTGCCTTCCTCCTGGACTTTTCACCGCGGCGCGTCACCAGGAGGCGCGCCGGTGACTATATCTGGGGGCGTGACCACAGGCTCCCGGGACCAGTCCAGGAATTCCAGCGCTCCTGATCGAGGATCCATCATTCCGAGATTGTTGTCAGAGCCTTCATATCACTCTGGACACCCTCACCAGTTTTGTCTGGATAGTCAACACGGTGAAATCATCACCAATTCCTATCCAGCGCTTGGTATTTTTAGGATGACGTTCAATGCCACTCGCTCCAGGGTTCTCCTTTCAGAGGAGAAGATCTCCTGTTATGAACTGGTGGCCTAGGAGCAGCGTGAGATGTACTCTGGAGAAGGTGGTACCTGTACTGACCGCAGACCCTGAACTAGCACTGCAACTAGAAGTAGCCGTGGGAAGTACCTAACACTCCCTAGACCCCTCGACACAGCCTAAGAACTAACTTCCCCTAAAGATAGAAACGGGAAAACTATCTTGCCTCAGAGAAAATCCCCAAAGGATAGACAGCCCCCCACAAATATTGACTGTGAGAGGAGAGGAAAATGACATACGCAGACTGAAATCAGGATTTAGCAAAGGAGGCCATTATAGCTAAAAAGAAAGAATAGGACAGAGTACTATGCGGTCAGTATTAAAACACTAGAAAATATCCACCACAGAAAATACAAATCTCCACATCTGACTAAAGACATGGAGGGTATATCTGCATCTCCAGAGACACAGCTTGGCTGCAAAAAATCCTTCACAGACAAAGCTGGACAAGACAAAACATGAAAATGCACTGAACTATAAGGTCCACAGCATGTGGACAGCAAAAACAAAGCCAGAACTTATCTTTGTTGAAATGAACAGCAAAACAGGAGAGACCAGGTATGGATGTGAATCCTCCAAAAACAATAGACAACTGGCAATGACTAAAGGATCAAGCAAGACTATATAGCCCAGTCCAAATTGCAATTAAGTGGACACACCTGATAAATGCTGCGATCCAAAGACAGCAGCACTACCACTCATAACCACCGGAGGGAGCCCAAGAGCAGAATTCACAACAATCTCCGCTTTCCATCTGGGGATTCATTCCCTAAAATAACCCTCACCACATTCTCTTCAGTTCTGCATGAAAGGGCTGAGAAAGATGAAAGCCAACATGGAAATCGTACCCTTTGTTCAATTCCATACCCGTCCTCTCCAGCTGGCCGTTCTTTCAGCTTGGAACAAGTGGATATTGTTCTTGGACCATCCTATTCTACTACCATCCCAAGTGAGGCAGTCCTTGGCATGGTGGATTCTCTCCCTCTCCATTCGACTTGGGGAGATCATTCCTTCCCCTCCATTGGCAAGTCATCACGACTGATGCCAGTCTCTTTTGGATGGTGTTACAGAACCCCCAGCACCAAGAATGTTATTCTATATATATATTATGTATAATAGGTTCCATGTGAAATGCATCAGTCCACAGGCTGCATCCCTGGGCAGAGAGGACAAGATATCCCCCTTCTGTCCTCCCCCACCTTTGTAATTTCCCCAGTAAATACCAGCAGGCTCTGGCCCCCTGCAGCTATTGTAATGTATGCCTGGCCTGTTTTTTCTATTGGCCTGCCCTGTGTCTCTGTGTTATACATTCTGTGTGCTGTAAATAAAGTGTGTTCTTTTAGACTGGAAATACCTGGAGTAGCAGTCAGCTTTTATATGCTGCCATGTAATCAAGAAATCCTAGCCAGTGTCCTTCATTCAGAATCCAGCAAAAGCAGAATGGACCTCCTGAAACACGGGGGGTGCTAAAGAGGTACTACAACACAGTAGACCCCGTTACAGATGGGGAGCTGTTTTTCTCCATCACACACTTAATTGTCACTGGAACTTTCAGGAAGCTTCCCTTCCCATCAATTTACTGGAGATCAGAGCCAGCTACCTCTCCCTTCTCCACTGGCAGGATCTTCTAGCAGGCCATCCAGTTCGCTTTCAATTTAACAAGGCCACGGCCGTGGCATACATAAACCACCAGGGCGGGAAACACAGCAGGTCTGTTATATCGAAGGTCTCACAGATTCTAATTTGGGCCGAGCGACGCCTAAATCTTTAGAGTCTCTCCTCGGACTAGTAGTCACTCAACCCCGCTGTGTTCGACCAGTTGTGCTAGAGGAGGGGCACTCCCGACGTCTTTCTAATGGCATCTCGGGCGAATCACATGGTGCCCCGCTTCGTAGCCAGGTCTCTCGACAACCTTGTCGTCTGTTACGATGCCCTGGCCATTCCATGGTCTCATTTTTAGCTCCCTTACAGCTTTTCTCCTCTCCCACTGATCCTGTGGCTCGTCGGGAAGATCAAGGCGGAGGGAGTCCCAGTAAGAGTTAGTCAATCTGCTCGCAGACGTACTCTGGAAACTTCCAGACCGTCCAGACCTAATCTTTCACAGGGTCCCATCTTCCACCAGAATTCTCGGTCTCTGAAGTTAATGGAATGGCTGTTGAGGCCGCAGTTCCTTGGGAGGCAGGTTTTTCATCCCTGGTCATCCCTGGTTTCTAATGAACAACACAAGAAATGACTTACCCTCACGCATTTATCATCGGACCTGGAAGGCCTTTTTTTTTTTTTTTGGTGTGATGACAACCACCTAGCCCCCATGTTCTTTTCCCTTCCGTTCAGTCTGGTCTTGATTCCAGTTTGTTTCTCAGTACACTCAAGGGTCAGATATCCACGCTCTCTATTCTTTTTTTCAGTGGAATTTGGCTTCCTGTCTCCAGGGAGTGGCTTGCTTGGCGACACAGTATCATCCTTCTGTAAAGCTGTGAGACCTTAGCTTACTGTATATACTTCAGCACATTTTTTTTCTTCTTTTTTTGTGCTGAAAATGTTCCCCTCGACTTATACATGAGTCATGGTCCAGAAAGCCAGCGGGAGAGGGGGAGCTATAGCACAGTGACAGCTGCAGCGGCCGACTTCCAGAAGACATTAATACTCTCCTTCTTTCACTACATCTTCGTCACTGCATCTCTGACCCGGCACCGGCAGCTCTTTCCTGTTCCTGTGCTCAGCGGTCAGGTGGTACCACTCAAGATCATGAATATGGACGCGACTCCACTGCCATAGGCGTGGAGCGCATAGTCATGACCTTAATGAGCGGTACCACGTGACTGCTCAGCACAGGAAGAACTACCGCGCCGGGATAATGGAGATGCAGGGACATTCAGCGACGGCGCGAGAAGGGTGAGTATGACGGGGAGGACAGGGGAGCTAAGCATACAAGAATGGGACGGGGAGCCAAGCATGCAAGAATGGGACCGAGGGAGCCGAGCATACAAGGGTGGGACCAGGGGAGCCGAGCTTTGCATTCAAGGATGGGATCGGGGGAGCCGAGCCATGCATACAGGATGGGACCGGGAGATCCGTTCCATGCATACAAGGATGGGACCTGGGAAGCCGAGCCATGCATACAAAGATGGGAGCCATGCATACAACAGGGGAAGCCATGCAGAGCATGACTGGGGGAATTACGCATAGCGGGATAGGGATGAAGGGACATTACATACCCGGCTTATACTCGAGTAAATACGGTAGTTTTAACCGTCGTTCATGATTCCCCCTCCGAAAATTTTCAAGCATCACGTCTTCCCTCCTTGCCTGGAAGTTTACCCTTTTGGAAGCCAACATTTCCAGCAGAAGCGTCTCCGAGTTGGCAGCTCTCTTCTGCTGCTCTCCATTTCTTGTCCTCTACCAAGACAAGGTGGTCCTTAGGCCGGTACTTTGCTTCTTTCCCAAGGTTGTGTCCAGATCAATGAAGACATTTTCCTGCCTTCTTTCTGCCCATCTCCTGTTCATCCCCTGGAAAGATCTCTTCAGGAGGTGGATCTTGTCAGAGCTCTACAATGCTATCTCTCAATGAGGAGGCCTGCGGCCTCCTGGGCTGTTCGCCCCAGGCCTCTGAAAGCCAGATTTGCAAAGCTGCTCCCTGGTCATCTCTTCACACTTTCACAAGGTTCCACAGAATAAATACCTACGCTTCAGCTGATGCCGGTCTAGGTATAAAGGTGCTGCAGGTGGAGGTCGCCTGACCTGATTTCACCAAAATATTCTGTTTCATCCCTGTGAACGTGTTACCCACAGAAGGTATAAAAAAAAGGTTTTTTGTTACTCTCCATAAAATCTTCTGGAGCCTTTTTGGGGGGGACACAGCTCCCTCCCTGGTTTTGTTGCCTATATTGGGCATATAGGACTCCATTTGGCTTGTATATAGTTAGTTTGTTGCTTCTACTGCTTTTTCACAAGCTGACAAGTTTTGCGCTAGTCGCTAGGTGTATACTGCTGTGGAGGAGCTGATTCTTTTTTGCCTAGTGTGTCTCCTAGTGACATCAGCATACACCCATGGCTCTGAAAAGTCCAAAATTGTGAGATGTCTTGCAGAGGGATGCAGCAGTCTTGAAATTGCCAAACGTTTGAAGCGTGATCACCGCACCAATTTTATTACTGCACAAGTCCAACACCAGCCTCCATGATTCTTATTCAAGCTGAACAGGACTGTGACTGCAGTAGTCACATATCTTGACAACCTGATCAAAATGCAAAGCTGGTCTCTGTGTATCCTGCCTGACTGTATGAACATTGGCCATTGACTCACTTTGTTGAACTTTTTAGCTGAAAAGGTAAACGCTATGTCTGGCGCCAAACCGCCAGAGCTCATCACCTCACCTCAAGAACACCATCCCCACAGTGAAGCATGGTGGTGGCAGCATCATGCTGTGGGGATGTTTTTTCAGTAGCTGGGACAGGGGAAATGGTTTGAGATGAGGGGAAGAGAGCTGGTGTGAAATATAGGAATATTCTTCAGCAAAAGCTGTTTGTCAGTGATTTGAGATTGGGACGGAGGCTCCCCTTCCAACAAGACAATTACCCAAAGCATACTGCTAAAGCAACATTCGAGTGGTTTAAGAGGAAACGTGTAAGGGTAAGTTCACACAGGGTGCTTTTTGCTTTTTTCTGCAGCAAAACCTGATCTTCTTGGCAGGAAAGAAGCTGCTTCAAAAACGTTTAGGTGCGTTTTTGGTGCATTTTTTGTTGCGTATTTGATAGTTTTTTTTTTTCTCTTTGTCCATGCTAATGTCCTTGGATTTTCAGCAGCAAATAATGATACCTGCGTTTTTGTTGCATTTTTGCTGCGTTTTTTTCCTACACCCATTCAAGTCAATGGGTGAAAAAATGCAGCAAAAACGCTGGAAGAAGTGACATGCTCTATGTCCAAAAAACGCAGCAAAGCACAAAATACTGATCACACAAAAAAACAGTGTGTCTGCATGAGATTTCTGAAATCTCCTAGGTTTTGCTGGTATTGTAAAAAGCAGCTGAAAATTTAGCATAAAAAAGCAGCAAAAAAACGCAGCAAAAATGCCATGTGTGAACTTACCCTAAGGGTACCGTCACACATAACGATATCATTGCTTTTTGTGACGAGGCAACGATATCGTTAATGAAATCGTTATGTGTGACAGCGACCAACGATCAGGCCCCTGCTGGGAGATCGTTGGTCGCTGGGGAAAGTCCAGCACTTTATTTTGTCGCTGCATCTCCCGCTGACATCGCTGAATCGACGTGTGTGACGCCGATTCAGCGATGTCGTCACTGGTAACCAGGGTAAACATCGGGTTACTAAGCGCAGGGCCACGCTTAGTAACCCGATGTTTACCTTGGTTACCGTTGTAAATGTAAAAAAACAAACACTACATACTTACATTCCCGGTGTCTGGTCAGGTCCCTCGCCTTAGCTTCCCGCACTGACTGGTGAGCGCCGGCCAGCTGTAAAGCACGCTGTGCAGCTGTGACGTCACCGCTGTACTTTACGGCCGGCGCTCAGTCAGTGCTGGAAGCTGAAGGCGAGGGACCTGACCAGACACCGGGAATATAAGTATGTAGTGTTTGTTTTTTTACATTTACAACGGTAAGCAGGGTAAACATCGGGTTACTAAGCGCGGCCCTGCGCTTAGTAACCCGATGTTTACCCTGGTTACCCGGAGACTTCAGGATCGTTGGTCGCTGGAGAGCTGTCTGTGTGACAGCTCTCCAGCGACCAAACAGCGACGCTGCAGCTATCGATATTGTTGTCAGTATCGCTGCAGCGTCGCTTAGTGTGACGGTACCTTAAATGTTTTGGAATTGCCTAGTCAAAGCCCAGACCTTAGCTTAGTTAAATTAAGAATCTGTGGTCAGACTTGAAGATTGCTGTTTATCAAAGGAAGCCATCTAACTTGAAGGAGCTGGAGCAGTTTTGCCTTGAGGAATGGGCAAAAATCCCAGTGACAAGATGTCGAAAGCTCAGAGAGACTTATCCATAGTGAATTGCAGCTGTAATTGCCACAAAAGGTGGCTCTTCAACGTACTGACTTTAGGGAGGTGAACAGTTACGCACAATGAGAATCGGTTATTTTGTTCTATTTGTTTGATTCACAATAAAAACAAAATGTTCACAGTTGTAGGCAAGCTCTTTACATGAATTGATGTAAACCCTCAAACCAGTGAAATTCAAGATTGTGAGGTAGCACAACACGAAAAATGCCAAAGGGGTAAATCATTGTATGCTCACCTCCAGTGCCATTCCAGCAGTGTCGCCACTGGCTCTCCCTGGGCTCACATAACATTGATAGGCCACAGGGACCACGTGACGTATCAGGACTGACTTCACTCTCCTCTTGAACAAATCAAGACATCCAAAGGAAGCCACTGCTCCCACTTCTTTTGGATGGCTATTCCGTCCATAGGAGAGGAGAGTGAAGCCAGCCCTGATTGGCCACAGGGATGGTGTGAGAGCTAGTGCCTACACCGATGGAACAGTCCCCGCACCATAGGGGAGTATAGGTGTTATTATTTTACTGGGTGGAAACATTGGGATTGAGAATGGCTTGTCTGAAAAGTGGATAACCCCTTTAACAGATTTCTTTTCTAAAATACAATTAGCATATTTATAGGATAGTCAGCACATCAATATAATCCAGTTTTGGAAAACTGAACCATACACTCACTGTCCTGTCAGTGTATGGTTTTATTTTTCATTCTATTCTTACAGAATGAAAATAAAGCATAATTACCAGTATCATATGTGTTTGCTTCTCTTGTCAGCTGTCCTAATGTGTCTGTTTTTGTCAATAATTGTTCTTAATTTAACAATATTCACCTCTTTTTTTTATTTTTTTTTTATAAACCTTTGTGTTTGTGCCATTCCTCTGTTGTTCCTCCTGTTCATTACTGATTGGTCGTTTCAGGCGATGTGTAGATGGAACAACAGAAACTGCACAATGAGGAGTTGTAAGATAAATGCTGCATCATTTCTTTTTTTTATGAATGGCTAACTTATTTTCCTTAGTGGATATGTCAGGGGTGATAATATGTTCTCTTTAATTGCCCATTGTACATGGATCGTCATGGTCAGCAGGATTTTTCTTCTTAGACTTTCAAGCTAGCCTAGTGGATGGGTTGTTAAACCTTTCTATTTGTGCTTGTACAGATTCTGTCTATAATGCTGTATTCATCCAAGAAAGAAACAAATCCTGTGCCCAACCTTGATCATTCAGATTCTGACAAACCGCCCCAAGACAAAGATTTGGAGTCACCCTCTGTTAATACAATGCAGAAGAAAATTAATCCATTGGAAGACCTTGATGAGGCTACAGTGATCTGTTTTCAGGTAAAATCATGCAAGCCAGTTAAATGTATGAAGTGTTCTTTTGCAGTCTAATAATGGAGTGGGAACAGAAGCTCTTACTGGATGCTTTCCACATAATTCCACTTTTTTTCCTTGTATAGCCACTTTCTAGTTTGGCTGGGTTGTCATAATGATGGTGTGATCTCTCCCAAAAGCATAATTAAGAAAGTGCTATGCCAACCTAGACTTCCTTTTTTGGATGTCCTCTGCTCTGCCATAGTCAGCTGCCCAGCAATATGAGAGTAAAAAAACTTTGGCTATAATAATATATTAAATAGGAATTAGGGACCACTTCCTTTCTTTTCAATCAAAACTTTGATTTTTAGAACATTATGCCTTAAAAATTAGCCAACAATATGAGGCTCTGTTGAGAGAAAAATGAATGTCGGTGGGACTGACCTGACTTTTTTTTCACCCTTCTGACCAGTTAAAAAATTGCTCACAAGATTTTTTTCTTGGGGCATGTCTTTAGCCTACTCTGCAAAATTACCATCTGAGCCAGGCCCCCTGGTAAAGACCTTCAAAATCAGCACTAAATAGATATGGTATATATGTATGGTGGATTAAAATAAAATGAAAACGAGAATACTCAAGGGAGCAAAGGTAATAAAGTAAAAGCAAAACATGGCCATCTGGACCTGATGACAGATGCCAGCAGTGGAAAACAATTGCACAAGTGTTAATCAGTTTTTGTTTTATGTACTAGTTTCTCCATAAGTCAGCTGTCTAAAAGACGGCGTGGGATCATATAACAAAAATGTAATGTTTTATCATTCTTGCTCTCTATGGCTTTCTGAAGCAATTTAACCGTATGTACCACCCTCAGGTACTTCACGAGACTCAAAACATACCATTACATATCCTTCGTGCCATATATGAGATGGAAATGAAGAATATAGACTCCTTCCTTGAAAAAATGCACAAAAGGTAATATTTTTGTTTTTCATGTGGCTATCTGCTGCTGTTCATGATTTTACTACCCTTTATTTTGTAAAAGGATCTTTTTGTTGTTGTAATTTTGGTGTGTAATCTGCCAGCAAACATAATGTTATAAAAAAGCCCGAGTTTATTCTAATGAAACAATTCACTTTGTCTATTTCTCAAAGGTTCGATGGAAAATCTGTTGTGGTTGATGAAAAAGTCAAAAAGTTGGCCCAAAAATGGCAGCCCTATAAGTCTGACAAAACAGAGGAGCCGCTCTCACTTGTGATGGACACCGATATTATTATTCCGCCATGCATTGTATGTATATTGGTTTGACTTATATTGTATATATGACATATGTCCTAACCTTAGAAATCTGCATCTATTGTTTTTTACCAGTTTTAGAGGAAATCATCTTTGTTTTAACCACTTCCTGCTGCACAATTGTATTTTTCCCCTGACTCTTTGAAGAGCCATAACTTTTTCATTCTTCTGTTGAAATGGCCACATGAGGGCTTGTTTTTTTTTTTGTTTTGTTTTTTTTTTGCAGGACAAGTTGTAGTTTTGATTGACCATGCAATGACAGTGCAATCAAATGGTTTAAAAAAAAACCTGTCAATGGTTTTTTGTTTTGCTTTTATAGTGTAAACTGGAAACTTCAATCTTCATATCAGTACAACTACTGCAATACCAAACACGCATTTTATTTATTAATTTTTTTTAGTTTTAGTCACACAAGAAATTGGATTGTCTCACCATAGATCCATATGAGGGCTTGTGTTTTTGCAGCAAATTCACTTCTTCATTCCATTTTGGAGTTTACATAATGGATTGATTGCTTTTTTTATGGATTTTTTTTTTTAAGAGATGACCAAAAAATGGCCATTCTCGTGTTTATATATTATACTCAGCATATATTTTATTTCTGCGTTAAAAAATAAATAAATTATATTTTGTTAGATCAGACTTTGGTGGATGTGGCGATTTGAAATGTTTATTTTTATTTATGCCTTCAATTTTGAAAGGGGAGACGCCGAATAAATTTTTTTGTTTGAAATATTTTTTAAACCTTTTTTTCTTAAAGTGAACCTGTCACCCCCCCAAAATCGAAGATGAGCTAAGCCCACCAGCATCAGAGGCTTATCTACAGCATTCTGGAATGCTGTAGATAAACCCCCGATGTATCCTGAAAGATGAGAAAAAGATGTTAGATTATACTCCCCCAGGGGCGGTCCCGCTGCGGTCCTGGTACGATGGGCGTCGCGGTCCGGTCCAGCGCCTCCCATCTTCTTACGATGACGTCCTCTTCTTGTATTCACGCTGCGGCTTCAGGGCAGGTGTACTTTGTACTGCAGTGCGCAGGCGCTGGGCTTCTCTGACCTTTCACGGCGCCTGCGCACTGCAGTACTTTGCTCTGCCCTCAACATGGCAGACAAAGTACGCCTGCGTCAGAGCCGCGGCGTGCATACAAGAAGAGGACGTCATAGTAAGAAGATGGGAGGCCCCGGACCGCGACGCCCATCGGACCGCCCGCCCAGGTGAGTATAATCTAACCTCTTTTTCTCATCTTTCAGGATACATCAGGGGGTTATCTACAGCAGGGGTCCCCAACTCCAGTCCTCAAGGCCCACCAACATGTCATGTTTTCAGGATTTCCTTAGTCTTGCCCAGGTAATAATTGCATCACCTGTGCAATGCAAAGGAAATCCTGAAAATATGACCTGTTGGTGGGCCTTGAGGACTGGAGTTGGGGACCCCTGATCTACAGTATTACAGAATGTAATAAGTAGATAAGCCCCTGATGCCGGTGGGCTTAGCTCATCTTCGATTTTGGGTGTGACAGGTTCCCTTTAAACCATCAGTTGTCTGATGACTTGTTCAATATGCTGCAATAGCTCATCTTTGCAGTATATAGCTTAAGATGGACTCCTATGAAGTCCAGCCTGTGGGACTGTGGTGAAGTACGAACATAACCATGGAGGCTACAAATCTGCACCCTATAATCGCTTCTCCTGTCGGAGGCAAAGAAAATAAGGGGTTAACAATTGCTTCTGAGCCCACCCAATAGATCGGCACCGAGCATGTATTGTAAATCTACATCTCTCATTGAAAATGGGCTTAAACCGAAATTTGTGCACACTCCGTTCATCATTGCACACAATGCACACAGTACATGTGAAATGGGGCTTCTCTAACTCAAGAAAGGCTCGTGCTTTTTTTTTTTTTTTTTTTTTTTGTAAATGAATCTAAGCAATTACATTTTTTCCATGGAGAAACAATGTATAAAAAGCTTTGCTTCCTACTCCTGCAATTTTAAAGCACCTACACATTTCTGAACTGAAAAACAAAACCGCTCTTGTCAAGCTTGAAACTCTCTATCTTGCAGCCAACACCTACGCAGTGTGAAAAAGCCAAAGAGGAGTCCAACCCTGTCACTCAAAAACTTATCGTAACCAGTGAAAGTGAACTTCAGCTCAATTACGCCAAGCAACGGCGCGCCAAGAGCTCTGTCCTTCTCCGCAAGGAGCTTGACTCGCGCAGCAAAATAGCAGTGCGGGATTACTTGTACCAGGTGAATGAGGCTACAGTTGTTATATATGCCCGCCATGTCCTGGCATCCTTGCTGGCAGAATGGCCTGATGGTGTGCCACTCATTGAAGACATTCTGGAGCTAAGTGGAGCGGCACATATCACCTACATCCTAAACATGTTAATGCACCTAGAAGAGAAGCAACTATGGGAGAAGGTAATGCAATTTTTCAGAGCTTGAGGCGCTTGTTTGGCATATATACAATTGCAATGATTTCTGCTGTACATAAGCCAAGTTAATCAATAAGGTTATTTTAGGGTTTGTTTGTTTTTTTTACTTTATCCTATACCTCAGCATTTGACTTATTTCTCTTAGGACCGAATTGTACTGTTCCTCTAGCTGGAAATATATGGTTAAATTGATAATCGAACATTATCTGTCTCTTTTGACAGTAGATAACCAGTGTCAATGCACATTCTGACCTTACAGAGAGTGTCCCATGGTCTAATGACCTGTCCCCTGGCAAGTAGAATGTCAAAGACAGGGAGTAGCGGGCACCACACAGAATAGTTGGGGATCAACCAAATGCATATATATATAGTAGTAAAGTCCAAACAAGAAAAGAAATGCACACAACTGGGATCAACCTCGAAAAATACACAATATTTATTATTTTCAATACAAAAACACAACAAGGCAGGCCATATTATGTTAAAAACATTTAAAACCAAAAATAATGGCTGATAGGTCACACATCCCCCCAGGTAAATAAAGAAGTGTGTTAACAAAGCACTTTGTAATAGCTAGTTGGTCCGGACAAAAGATATATAGAATGGGACGCTCAAACCCCTGCCTGTCTGCTGCCAGTTATACGAGAGTTCCCTCCAATACAATGCTCATGTCCTAAATATGGGGACAATAGTATAGGCATATTTACCAGACATGCTGCGCAGGAATTGGGTCCAAGAAAATATTAGAGAGAGACATCCCAAAGAAGCCACAAGTTACTTGTCAATGCTAATAGTCCGGACACCTAATAAACCTAGGCGGTCAGATGGAGATACAGCGACCGATAATCAAGTGCCAACCATGGGGGGGGAAAGAGACCAAGGCCCCACGCGTATCGACACTATCAAAGTGTCTTCATCAGGGGAAGTATATTTCTACATCTGATGTGCAGCCTCAGTCATTAGTTTTTGCAAAGATGTACAAATCCTGTCCATGTTAATTGCAGCCTATGTATTTTGTGTACATCAGGGGTGTCAAACTGCATTCCTCGAGGGCTGCAAACAGGTCATGTTTTCAGGATTTCCTTGCATTGCACAGGTGATAATTTAATCACCTACACACATAATGATTGCAGCACCTTGTGCAATGCTAAGGAAATCTTGAAAACACGCATGGTTTGAGGCCCTCGAGGAATGCAGTTTGACACCCCTGCTGTACATTACCACTAGTGATGAGCGACCACTAAAATGCTTAGGTGCTCGTTGCTCGGGTCAAGCAAATTGGAATACTCGGGTACTCAACCCGAGCAACGAGCCCAATGTAAGTGTATGGGAAACCTGAGTATTTTTAGCGCGATCCCCCCGGGGGTCTTTTTAAGGTTTAAAAACGTCTGAAAATGATGGAAACACTGCTCAAATGACATGGGAACATCATGAGGATCGCCCCTGCAAGAATTTCTGACTCAAAGGTCACAGCTGTCAGCAGTGTTGTCAGAGTTTCACACCATTTTTACTGGTGCACCAAAAAACATAAAATAATTAACCCCAGACCAAAATGTTCCTCCACCACTAGGGCCATGTTCACGCGTAGCGTTTTTTATGCTTTTTTCAACGTTAACATTGCTTTCAACCAATACAAATGCATTCACTGGGAAATGTGATTTGTAACATTTAACACCCCTAGCTGGCCATGTGGTGTGTGACACATAACGAGACACATCTTGTTTCATTTATGAAGGAGCGACTCTTAAAGTCACAAAGCCTATTTTTAGAGGGGCATCAGGCGGCATTAATATTCTTAAAGGACCATTATTAAACAGTGGGTCTCCTATGCTGTTATTGCCTATGAACTGAATGGCTGGGTTGCCAACAATTACAACACACCCCAATACCCCTTTCACAAGAGGTACAGGAGGGCTTCCTGAAAAAATGTTGCATTGAATGCAAGGCCTGCCCTGCTATCGAGTCATATGCACCCCAATAAGCCTTTGAACCCAGGTACTGGATGGCCACAAGAAAACCCACTTCACATTATTCAGTTGGTCCTGCCATACTGTTTTCTTATGTATTAAGTGCAAGACCTACCCTGCTACCAAGTCATATGCACCCCAATAAGCCTTTGAACCCAGGTACTGGATGGTCACAGGAAAACCCACTTCACATTCTTCAGATGGTCCTGCCATACTGTTTTCTTATGTATTAACTGCAAGGCCTGCCCTGCTACCAAGTCATATGCACCCCAATAAGCCTTTGAACCCAGGTACTGGATGGACACAGGAAAACCCACTTCACATTCTTCAGATGGTCCTGCCATACTGTTTTCTTATGTATTAACTGCAAGGCCTGCCCTGCTACCAAGTCATATGCACCCCATTAAGCCTTTGAACCCAGGTACTGGATGGACACAGGAAAACCCACTTCACGTTCTTCAGTTGGTCCTGCCATACTGTTTCCTTATGCATTGAATGCAAGGGCTGCCTTGACCCAAATTTACAAGCACCCCAATTCCCCCTTGGAAGAAACATGGAGGAGAGCCTCATAAAAAACTGTAACATTACAAAGGAGCGGGTCTCCTAGACTCGTAATGCCCATACACTAAGTGCATGGGCAGACAAACATTTCCTCCTGGGGGATACATTTTTTAAAAATATATAATGGGGATCATAGACACCCTTGCCAAAATATTGACTGCCTGTAGCAGCATGGAATACGTGAACCCTGGTGATCTAGTGGTGGAAAATGATGAGAGGTGGAGGAAGGCCTCATTAAAACCTTGGCCCAATTTAAAGGAGCGGGTCTCCTAGACTTGTAATACCCATACACTAAGCGTTAAGCCTGGTGATCTAGTGGTAGAGAATGAGGAGACATTGCTGAAGGCGTCATGAAAAAATAGACACAATGTAAAGGGGAGTGTCTCCTAGAATTGTAATGCCCATACAGGCAGTGCATGGGCTGACAAACATCTCCACAAGGGGGATAGATTTTTTAAAAATATACTATAGGCATCATAGACACCCTTGCCAAAAACTGGACTGCCTGTAGCGGCACAGAAGACGTTAAGCCTGGTGATCTAGTGGTGGAGAATGAGGAGACATAAAGATAAATCATACTGAAAAAAAAAAAATAAAAAGAATGTGAATCCACTGATGAAAGTAAATAACAAAAGGGAGAGGCGAACACAGGTTCATATACTGTATATGGTGCCACATTGTGTCCAACAAGATGTTTGTCCCTAGCAACAGCTCAGAGACAGGGATATAAATATATATATATACCGTATATACTCGTGTATAAGCTGACCCGAGTATAAGCCGACTCCCCTAATTTTGCCACAAAAATCTGCGAAAACTTAATGACTCGAGTATAAGCCTAGGGTGGGAAATGCAGCAGCTACCGGTAAATTTCAAAAGTAAAAATAGATACCAATAAAAGTAAAATTAATTGAGACATCAGTATGTTAAGTGTTTTTGAATATCCATATTTAATCCGGAGCCCCATATAATGCTCCATACAGTTCATGATGGGCCCATAAGATGCTCCATACAAAATATGCCCCATATAATGCTCCATAAAGTTTATGATGGGCCCCATAAGATCCTCCATATTAAAATATGCCCCATATAATCCTGCATAAAGATTAATAATGGCCCCATAAGATGCTCCATAGAGATATTTGCGCAATATAATGCTGCACAAATGTTGATTATGGCCCCATAAGATGCTCCATAGAGATATTTGCCCCATATAGTGCTGCACAAACGTTATGGCCCCATAAGATGCTCCATAAAGATAGTTGCCACATATAGTGCTGCACAAACATTGATTATGACCCCATAAGATGCTCCATAAAGATATTTGCCCCATATACAGGTCCTTCTCAAAAAATTAGCATATAGTGTTAAATTTCATTATTTACCATAATGTAATGATTACAATTAAACTTTCATATATTATAGATTCATTATCCACCAACTGAAATTTGGTAGATCTTTTATTGTTTTAATACTGATGATTTTGGCATACAACTCCTGATATGCTAATATATGCTAATTTTTTGAGAAGGACCTGTACTCCTGCACAAACGTTGATTATGGCCCCATAAGATGCTCCATACAGACACTTGCCCCATTTGCTGTTGCTGCGATAAAAAAAAAAAATCACATACTCTCCTCTCGTCGCTCAGGCCCCCGACACTTTAAATATTCACCTTTCCACTTTCCAGCCGCCGCTCCGTGCAGAGATATTAAAACTGGAATATATAAGAAGAAATGGAAAAAATATACATACATCTCATTTTGATGACAGTTCCCCCTGGGGGAGTTTATTTTGGTTTCTAATTGGTAACGGGCATCAGAAAAACACCCTTGCACAAAAATTGAGTGACTTTTGCATCACGGAATGCGTTCACCCTGGTGTTGTACTGGTTGTGGAGGAGGAGGAGGAGGATAACACCGAACAGACAAAATCAGGAAGCTGATACCCATGTGGTTGGGGAGAGGTGCATGACAATACTCCTCCACAAAAGAGACAATGTATTTGAGGTTATGTTTCGTTGTTTTCCACTTGGTAGTGTACAGAAGTCTTTCCCAATGCAGCCCTTGTTCATTTTTATAAGAGTCAGCCTGTCAGTATTTTCAGTTGACAGGTGGATGCGCTTATGTTATAATTCCACCAGCGGCACTAAAAACCTGCTCTGACAAACGCTAGCAGCAAGGCAGGCCAGGACCTCAAAGGCGTAGAGAGCGAGTTCATGCCACGTGTCCAGCTTGGATACCCAATAATTAAAAGGCACAGAGGAATCCCGGAGGACGTTTGTCTGATCAGCAAGGTACTCCCTCAGCATCTTCCCAAACATTGCGCTTTTTGTGACAGCACCCCTTGCCTCTCTGCCGGGAAAATGGGAGCGTCTGAGTAAACTGTCCCAGAACTTTAATATTGTTCCCCTGCCTGAGGTGAATTGTACTTCTGTCTCTCTCGCTTGGACTCCTTAGTTGTACAACAAACTCTTGACGTCTGCTGCCAGCGTTCTCACATGGGAATTTTCTAAGTAATTCCACTACAAGGGCCCTCTGGTACTGCAACATTTCAGTACACCTCTCTGCCTCTGGCAGAAGAGATTGAAAGTTCTCCTTGTAGCGTGGGTCTAGAAGTATCACCAACCAGTAATGATTGTCACCAAAAAAATGTTATAATGCGAGGGTCCCCTGAAACGCAGCGCAACATAAAGTCAGCCATGCGTGCCAGACTGCTAACAGGCAAAACTTCCGTGTCCTCAACAACAGGACGACTGATCATGCTGTCCTCCTCCTCCACCCTGTCCTTAGGCCATCCCCGCTGAACAGACCTATGCAATGTAGAGTTCCAATGCGTGGGGACATCACACACTAGTTGGTGAGCCGGGAGCTGCAAACGCTGCTGAAGCATGGCAGGGGCAGCTGAAACTGTAGCTGACTTCCTAAAATGGGCAGACAGATGGCGTACTTTCACTAGCAGATCCGGCAGCTCCAGGTAGCTTTTCAGAAAACGTTGAACCACGAGGTTAAGCACATGGGCCAGGCAAGGTACATGTGTGAGATCACCTTGCCTTAGAGCCATTGTCACAAACGACCATGCCTGGCTTGTAGGTTCAGCGGTGTCATCCAAATATGACTGCTCTTTCAGTGCTGTCCACAACTCTTCTGCATTGTGCAGTTTGTCACCTATGCAGATTAGCTTCAGCACAGCCTGTTGCCGCTTGGCTGAGGCAGTGCTTCTGACTTATGTGTTGAACTTAGAGATGGAGACTGAAGAGGAGGTGGTGCAGGAGCTGTAGACTGTGGAAGCAACTCTGATTGACGTAGGGCCCGCAATCCTCGGCGTGGGGAGGATGTGTTCCATCCCAAGGTCCGACTGGGTCCCAGCTTCCACTTTAACCCAGTGTGCCGTCAGTGAGATGTACTGTCCCTGCCCACAAGCACTTGTACACGTGTCCGTGGTTAGGTGGACTTTACCAGTAACAGCATTGTTGAGGGCATGGGTAATGTTGTGGGACATATGCTGATGTACACCAGGAGAAATAGTGGCGACTGGGGACCGAGTACCTTGGGACGGCCGCCGCCATCAGGTTGTGGAAAGCTTCCCTCTCAATGAGGCAACATTTCGAGCACAAGCAGAAGAGAAATGTTACAATTTAGGACTGTGGCCTGTGGGACATTGGATGGGTATTTTCTCTTGCGTTCCAATGACTGGGGTATAGACTACTGAAGGCTGTGCTGGGACAAGGATGTGGTCGGGCTTGATGATGGTGTTGCTTGACTGTGGGCAACAACAGGTTCAGGGCCCGAGGCATCTTCACATGCACGGTGGACTGGGGATTGGCTTCTACGCAAAACAGTGGAAGAAGCAGTGGTGTCACCTGCAGACAGTGTTCCTGGAGCCTGGGGTTTGGCTCTTGTAACACTTTCCCACCATCGCCTTCATGTGACCGTGGCTGGTCAAAGCTTTGGGCATCGCCACATGCGATCTCATCTGGCCCCACTTCAAGTTGACTGGCCGAGAGTCCGGAATCTTGAAATGGAAAACTGAACAGCTCTTCAGAGTGTCCAAGTGTGTGATCAGTTGTTTCAGAGCATTCTGCATGGTGGGAGGAAGGAGGATCAGGGTGAGGAATATCCGGTCCACACTCACGGCTACTCAGACTTGGCCGTGTGGAAGACTTGGTGGTGGTGGCGGCAGCTAAGTGACTGGAAGCATTATCCCCTATCCAACCAACAACCGTTTCACACTGCACTGGCTTCAATAGTGGTGTGCTGCGATCCCCTAGAAACTGGGATAGGAAGGTCGAGTGAGAAGAAGTGGGTCTTTGTTGTGGCCCACTTTCAGCTTGGACACGGCCTCGTCCTTTGCATGCACCATCAGCATCACGTCCACTTCCCTTGCCCCTTGCCTTGCCCATTTTAAATGGACTACTGAACTATTTCAAAAGCTCAACACAAATGTATTTATTTGGAGCAAAATTATATCTGATCGATATGCCTTCAAAGCTACAATTTTTCCACCACAGATACAACAGGCTGCAGCCACAGATATCAGACTGTATAATTATTTTTTCTGTTGTATGTGAAATTTTGAAAAAAAAGAAGAGTAGAACAAGGCTAGCACACAGAACTATGATACGTATGCCTGTGAAAATACGATTTTTCCACCACAGATACAACAGGCTTCAGCCTGACATTACAGACTTAACCAATCATCATCCCCCAATAAGGATGGGAGATTCAGAGGCACTAGCCCAAAAATTAACCAGACAATATAAAATGTAATAATTTATTGTATAGACAAAATAAAAAATAAACAAAGGGAAAATCACATGAAACATCCGAGGACAGTAGAAAAAACACACACATAGGCATGAATGCACACATGTACTCGTATGCAAGAAGCACCTATCTAATCAAGTACTAAATATGCATGAGATGCAGGCAGACTAATCTATATATAGAAGCCAAAAAACCTGCAAATGGAAACTGCTCAATGTCAGGATCCTATAGGTAAAGTGACAATGCAAGTGCAAAAACAACTATAAATAACTGCCTAAATCAGGTAAATCATATGATAGCGTGCTACTTACATGTGTGCTAATGCCTCGTGTATACTGCCTCGATCCTGACATTGAGCAGTTTCCATTTGGAGGTTTTTTATACAATAAATTATTAAATTTTATATTGTCTGGTTAATTTTTGGGCTAGTGCCTCTGAATCTCCCATCCTTATTGGGGGATGATGATTGGTTACATTTGGTGAGAGGTGGTGCCTCACATATTGGATTTTGGTATGTATATGACATTACAGACTGTATACATTTTGGGGGGTTTTGTGAATTTTTGAAAAAAATTAAAAAGCGTAGAAAAACGTTGGCACACAAAACTATGGTACGTATGCCTGCAAAACTACGATTTTTCCACCACAAATACACCAGGCCGCAGCCACAGATAGGACTGTGTAAAATATTTTTTGCTTTTTGGTGATTTTTTTTGAAAAAAAAAGTGTAACAAGGCTAGCAGAAGAACTATGCAACTTATGCCTGTGAAGCTACGATTTTCCCACCACAGATACACCAGGCTGCAGCCACAGATAAGACTGTATAAAATATTTTTTGTGTTTTGGTGAATTTTTGAGAAAAAAAAACAAGGCTAGCACACAGAACTGTGATACGTATGCCTGGAAAATAAGATTTTTCCACCACAGATACACTAGGCAACAGATAACAGACTGTATAATTTTTTTTTCTCTTGTATGTGAAATTTGGCAAAAAATTAAAAATGAGTACAACAAGGATAGCAGACAGAACTACAGTGCTGTGCAAATTAATTGGGACAAAGCAAAAAAATAAAATGTTATAATGCACTGTTACATACTAATTCTGAAAATTACTTTTTTCCACTGGCTAGCTGACCAAGCTTTATTTATTATATATTAAAACTGGTTTTAATCGCTGACTGGTGAAGAACTTAAGATTTTGATTAAAAAATGATTTGTCCCAATTACACAGCACTGTATGAAACTTATGCCTGCGAAGCTACTATTTTTCCACCACAGATACACCAGTCGTCAGCCTCAGATAACAGACTGATCTAAATGTGGCCTTGATTTTTTGGGGCACAACTAAATTGTGTCAACAAGTTTGCTATGACACACACAAAAAATATTTTTTGGAGCACTCACATCTGGTGCCTGGGACAAAAAAAAATGGTAGATTTGCACATTCTTCGATTACAATAACCTGGCTGTAGTAGGCAGCGTGACCAAGCAAATAAATGTTGAAATAAGGGGGCTATGGATTGCTTTTGAATAAAAGGAGCAGGTATAAGGTCAAGAGAAAAGAAAAAACCAACGAAAACTGCAGCTATGTATATATTACTTAAGCAGCAGCAGACAGTAATGGAGCCTTTATATGTATGCAGTGAGATCTATGTACCCACATACAGTGCCTGCAGGCCTTGCACTGATGTGGATACGCGTATATAGACTCCCCTGCCTACCTAGCGCTGCAATCTTTGGACCCCCGAATTAGCCCTAAAAAGGTCTGTTGGTTTCTCAGGAGTTGTGAACCGAACAGTTGCAGACCTATACTACCTCTTAAAAGTATGATTCTGACCCTATCTCAGCAGCAGCTCTCCTTACACTAGCGGAGTCCAGAGCAGAATGCGGCGAGCAGGGCGGCGCCTGGTCTCTTACAGACCTGATGACGCTGTGCGGCCATCCAGTCACTGTAATACCACAACAAAGATGGCTGCGGCGTTACAGTGCATGGCTGACAATCCCTGCACTGTCATTGGCGCTATAAAACAATTGCAGGGCGGAGACCCGAACTCCCGATAAATAATCCCGGAAATACTCAGTGCTCACCGAGTACACCTAGCATAGTGATACTCGAGCGAGTAGTGGCGAGCACGTTCGCTCATCACTAATTACCACAGATATAATTCAGAATCTATAGACTGGAAGGGATTAAATCTGCACAAAATGACTAATCAAACTGAGCACCCAAGTACAGTGACTCGGTCGCTGTTCGGGGAGTCTGAGCAGTTCAGTATATCTTTCCTGTTTTTCGTCTCTTTGACTCGTGTAATTCCAAAGCTCAATCAGGGAAGAGCAGAGCAGAGATGGATGGATAAGTAGGTGAGAAGTTGTATTGAAACTGACAACCATGATAAGGGTGCACCAGGCCTTTGTTTGAACAGTCTTTTTGTGATACTTTCAAACACAATATTATGTCCTTGCTTTCCTTCAGAGCTTTTCGTAGAATTATTATATTAACTTTTTTCCAAGAAGCTTCTACTCGAACACCCTTTTTATCCTTCAGAGAATTGTGTTCTATGTTACCATTGAAACTCATGTTTAGGCTTTAACAATACTGTTCAAGCAGCGGGTAGGTGTTAAAAGCTTTACAGCAGAACAGCGTGCAGAACTTAAATGGTTCTCACATTTTTCTGAAGGAGTTTTTTCACCACCTGCATAACGCCTGACTTTTCTAATAAGTTATGTAACTGATTTGTAAAAGAAGACAGTCTTATATAATTAACATGGAAAAATGAAGAAAAAGACAGCTAAACAGTGCCCACCCAATGATGGCTAACCACATCTAATAGCTAGTGTTTGCGCCGTCTTCTTGTTTTATTTTTTAAGCCTTGCCAGGAATAGGGGCCCACAGTTATGTATGTTATGTCCATGACAAAGTAACATTATGCAAATGGCCTCTAGAACTGGAACTCTAGTGCCACCTATTGCATGTAGCAATCCTAAAAGTCAACATCAACCCTTTACAGGGCTTTGCCATTTGAATTGCATATGCGTGTTTCAGAGTATTTGCCCCTCACCAGCGCAAAGCAGAAGATTGAATTTGCCTGAGGGAGGGGCCTCAGACAAAAGGTGTCTAAGAGGGAATGTTTCTCCTTGTAGAGAGTGGCAAAATGGTGTAAAGAGACTTCTAGGCTATGCAATGCTCAATATGGCCTTCTAAGATTGTTACAACCAATAGGTGGCTTTTGAGTTCCCTTTCCTTTCTGAACACTCCTCCTCTTGGCACTCTCCACATGGAAAAATGTTCATCTTAAGATTACACTAAAATCTGTTTATTCTGATTGTGCCTCCACTCACTTGTTTCTTCTGATACAGATGTCCCTTCTTCCTTGTCACTCATGTAGCATTAGTTAATACCTGATACCGCAAAGGCAAAGTTCCTGTTACAGAGCCTGCTCAATGAGGGCGCCTGTCAAAGCTGAAGGAAATGTGAATAATAATAACATGTGCACCAAATTGACCAGATAATCGTTGTATAATGATTCAGTGAACATTTTTCTTTGACCTCCATGTAGCCGATAACCATCACATCCTGATGTATGATGGTACAGAGCTGACGTAGGCGCTGCTCATCTCCTGTAGAAGAGGTCTGTCACAGATGATTTTAGCAGAAAGTTCCTTGTCCTGTCTCTACCACTGATTAATGTGTCGTGCCCGCCCATCTTTTTAGGAGGAGTTCTTCAGCAATCACCGTATGCTATCTACTGTGCAGAATATAACACACCTTAGCTGCTGCAGGCCCTCTTTTATTGCTGCTTCATATCAATCTATCATGCAGCTAGAAAGCTATTTGTTAGCAGTTGAGATGACTACTATGAGGAATTACGGACTTGTTACATCCTTATTTTCACAGCACATTCGAGATGAGCAATAAAGTTTGCAGGACCCTGGTCCACAGTACATGTCGGTACTCTGTCATCCAGATTGGGGTCCAGCAAAATTCCTTCACTGGAGCTCCAATCCTGGTATCCTGTTTTTTTTTTTTTGTTTTTTTTTTTTTGGGGGGGGGGGGTTTAACTATTTTCAAGGCCCCTTCAATTACATGTCACGTGAGGCCTAAGGTACCTTCACACTGAGCAACTTTACAACGAGAACGACAACGATCCGTGACGTTGCAGCGTCCTGGATAGCGATCTCGTTGTGTTTGACACGCAGCAGCGATCAGGATCCTGCTGTGACATCGCTGGTCGTTGCTGAAAGTCCGGAACTTTATTTGGTCGTCAGGTTGGCGTGATTCGTCATGTTTGACAGCAAAAGCAACGGTGCCTGCAATGTTTCTTCATGGAGCGAACAACCAGCGAGAACGATAAATACGTCACTGGATCGCTCCTGCATCGTTCTGCGTTGCCGGTGTTTGACGTCTCCTAACGACCTAAACAGCGACGCTGCAGCGATCGGCATCGTTGTCTATATCGCTGCAGCGTCGCTAAATGTGACGGTACCTTTAGAGACCTGGATTGCAAGTTGATCATAGCTCACACAGTCCACACTAGATACACAACTCACTGCCACCAACCTACTGAGGTCTGGCTCACTTAGTATCCTGCATGTGCACACAGCTCTCTGGCATTTGAAGGGTTAGTCTTAAAGGCTGGGGATTGTTGACAGCATATTAGAACTAAAGCTGTTATATTTCCCTACAAGTCAGTCCTTGGATCAGGTTTCCAGAGTTGACTGTCTATTTATTAGCTAAATGACAAATCACATACCCCACATGCCTAAAAATAATGGCCGCTGCCGTAACGGATTCCAGATGGAGGCATAAGTGACTCCGTCTGCCTCATCGTAATAAATGGCTCCGTCGGGGAATCCTGATTTTTGAGTATTTAGACAAAAGCCTTAATACTGTGCTCAGCTAAGGCTACTTTCACACTTGCGTCATTTTAGATCCGTCGCAATGCATCGTTTTTGGGGAAAAAACGCATTTTGCAAATGTGCCCGCAAGATGCGTTTTTTTCCCATAGACTTGTATTGCCGACGGATCTCGACGTATGGCCATACGTCACATCCTTCGTGCACTGGATGCGTCGTGTTTTGGCGAACCGTCACGAAAAACGTTCAATGTAAAGGTTTCTTTCGTACGTTGGATCCGCCATTTCCTACCGCGCATGCGCGGCCGGAACTCCGCCCCCTCTTCCCCAGGACATAGACTGGGCAGCGGATGCGTTGAAAAACTGCATCTGCTGCCCACGTTGTGCCAAATTTGCACAACGTCCGTCGGTACGTCACACCGACGCTTTGCGATAGCTGCGTACCGACGCAAGTGTGAAAGAAGTCTTAGAGTGTTGGGTAAATGTCAGCCGAGTCTAACCTGCATGCGTGGCTGCAGCTGCATTCTTATAATTTCTAGTTGTGGATGCATTATCCTACATACTATAAAATGTTGAGCTTTCGAATACCTTGTGTGGTTTTTTTGTTTTTGCTACTTTCTGACACTTTTCTAATACTGAGCGCTTAATCTGGATGTACAGCGTTAACACACTCCCCTGGGAACTGTATGGACTTTAGGCTGATACATTGTGACACTGTGAGGACAAGATAGATGTTTGTGCTGCTCATGTATTTAAGGGATTAGCGAGACAAAGTTCAATTATAGTAAATCCTCAATTGTGAGTCGTGTTAAGTCTTTTGGCTGAAAACAAGAATGTTACCATTTACAGACGGCACATCAAGATGGAGAAATAGGAGACTCTCAAAGTTGCAGAATTTAGATCAAACCAGAAACCCCTTTCATTTTCTTTATTGGCACTTTTATAGCACCTCCATATAATGGTGAAATGTGTCAGTAGAGCAGTCTAATAAGAAAGCCCAGGTTGCTAAGCATGGAATTTTTTTTTTTTTTACTTTTTATTTTTATTTTCCTGTAGATCTTGCGGAAGGTGCTAGGGGGCTGCAGTGAAAGTATGCTTGGCACGGTAGCACTAACAGCGTGTCAGTTCATGGAGGAGCCTGGAACTGCAGTGCAAGTCCAAGAATCCAAACACCCCTACAACAATAATACAATTTTTGAGGTATGATGATGCAATATCTGCTTTTCTCAATCAAGAATAATATACAGTATAAAAAGTGTGAGTGTGTGGTATACTGCTTCCACCTTGTGATCGTCTGACCTCTATATAGGAGAGTCTTTTCGATGTGTACCCTGTCAACCTGTTTTTCTCCTAATGCAAGCAAATTTCTCTTATTGGTCTGAAGGACAAAGTTCACATCCCTGGTGCAATTTATCTATCAATCAAATTTGACCCATTGTGTAATACAGAAGAAGGTTGTGACGAATTGCTCATTTCAAGCTGCTTTGACTTCAAACAAGACCTGCACAGATTCAGTGGACCACCCAAAAAGTGGGCCGACTTCGAACTTCCTGGTGAGTATACATTTTATGCTTTGGTCACATGAAGAAGTGTGACACTTTGCAATGTAAACGTTGCTGTTTTTTTCTCTTTTAATTGATTTTAATTGAAGAGCAACCGTCCTTATAATTTTTATTTCAGAAATCAGTAATACTGGTCAAAATAAGCAACATTGTACTATATTTTATCAGAGAAATCTGCTTCTTTCTCCACCTGGACTGATTAGTCATTCTCAAAATTCTCAATTCCCAAATGTCATCTGTATTCAGTGAAGAAAGATTATTACATATCTTTGCATCGTATCAGTAGCATCTGTCACCTCCTGTGTAGAGAGGGGGACTGCCTCTAGCTCTTTCCTCCTCCTGTATAGCATCTGATCAGTAGCACCTCTCATCTCCTATGTCAGTAATGTAAAATCTGTCTTCACTGAATACAGATTTTACCCGGAAATTGAGTTTTGATAATGATGGATCAGTCCTGGCAGAGAAAGAAGCAGATTTTTCTGATAAGGGTATACTACAAAGGTTATTTTTATTATTTTTATGTGACTTATTGATTTATGAAATAAAAATTGTAATGATGGCTTCTCTTTAAGTTTATAATCCTCAGACGTAAATGGGAAAGAACAGTTGTGACGTGATCTTTTATACTGCTGACTATATTGTATGAACGTTTATATTTGCAGAACATAATTTATAGAACAGTAATCATTTTTCTTTGAGGTTGAATATCCTGACCTTTTCCTTACATTTCTTATTTGTAGGCGACACGTTGTTTTACCGATTTACATCTGACATGAGCTGCACGGAATGGGGATACAAGTTCACAGTGGCTGCAGGACATAGAGGACGATTTCACACAGGTCAGCGTAAATCATTTTTTCTTGTTTCGGCTTTTTATGTCTGTCTTTTTAGACAAAACCTATAATCAGATGATTGAATCCACTTTACTCTTCAACCCACCTTTATCAATGCTCCTCTCATAAGAAGTCTAATCACTTGTGGTCTGTGGGTTATGAAAATGGACGTTGCCTAATGTTTTACAATTTGCACCCCAAAAAATATTCACCACAATTTTAGTGCAATTTTTTGCCTTAAATTACAGTCTTACAGTTGGACAGATTTATCAAATGGCATGAGGTGCTTTGAAAAACTGGCGCATGTTAAGGCTATCTAGTCTAAATTTACACTGTTTAAGAATTGTACTGTTTTGCTAAATATGCCCTGTAACACATAATACATCTGTCGACATCCTAAGTAAGGATCACATGAAGCATAGATTAATCACAAAAATATATAGCATACCATAGGACGTCCCTCCAATAAGACACATTGCAGGTTTCTATTTTTTTTACATTCCACGTTTAGACAGCAGAAAATAAAATACCATATTTCCTATGAATTCAAATATTCCTAGGGGTGTAAAAATATAGGAGGTTAACATCGCTAATTTTAATTCAACATATGTTTGTTAGTGTTTTTCTGCACTGTATGAAATCTATACATATACCTTTACAGCATGCACATTATGCATGCTCTCTGTCGATCACACACATACCACACTGCTGCATGCCCAGAACATGCACAATCAGCTCTGCTATAGCTACGAACGCGGCTCTGCGGCTGCCGCCGCTCACCTCTAAGCAACCTGCACATTGTGTGTACACTACCATGAAGTTCCTTCCAGACATGTGACTGATCAGCTAGTCAGTCCTGCAACATCCTTGCAGCTTTAGGCTATAATAATAATAATCTTTATTTTTATATAGCGCTAACATATTCCGCAGCGCTTTACAGTTTTGCACACATTATCATCACTGTCCTCGATGGGGCTCACAATCTAAGTTCTCTATCAGTATGTCTTTGGAATGTGGGAGGAAACCGGAGAATAGCAGCTGTCATCGACACCTATCTCTAGGCTTAGTAGTGAAAAGGTGTCAGCCAGACACCCTCATTACTAAGCCAAGTAAACGCACATACGCACGCACATACACGCATACGTGCGCACACATATACACGCACACATATATACACACACATTATACACACACGCACACATATATACACATACACAAACATATACACATATACACACACACACACACACACACACACACACACACACACACATATATACACACACACACACATATACACACACACTGTCACAAGCCTATGTAGGAGCGTTAACAGAACAAATGTACATAGGCTGTAACCTGACAGAAATTGATAATTTTAAAGGAAAAAATGGGAAAAAAATTGCGTGGGCTCCCGCGTAATTTTAATAACCAGCAGATGGAAAGCTGAGGGCTGAAAATATTCTAGGAAGGAGCCAATAGCCATAAAAGTTCCCAGGCTACTAATAGCTCACAGCTATTTGCTTAGACTTTACTGGCAAGTAAAAAAATGACATAGGGTCCGCCTATAAAAATCTAACCAGCAAAGGCTAGGCAGACAGCTGCTGGCTGATATTAATAGCCTAGGAAGGGGCCATGCATATTAGCCCCTCCCAAACTAAAAACTTCAGCGCTCAGCTGCCCCAGAAAAGGTGCATCTATAAGATGCGCCAAATCTGGCACTTAGCCTCGTTCTTCCCACTTGCCCTGTAGGGATGGCAAGCGGGGTTCATATTTGTGGGGTTGATGTCACTCTTGTATTGTCAGGTAACATCAAGTCCACAGGTTAGTTTTTGGAGGGGCGTCTATAAGACGCCTATCCATTAGTAACCCCATAGTGATCTATATAATTGTCTAAGGGTCACTTCCGTCTTTCTGTCCTTCTGTCTTTCTGTCTGTCACGGATATTCATTGGTCGCGGCCTCTGTCATGGAATCCAAGTCGCAGATTGGTCTCGCCAGCTACCTGTCATGGCTGCCGCGACCCATCAGTGACGGCCAGAGTCCGATTAGTCCCTCCCTACTCCCCTGCAGTCGACGCCCGCTCCATACTCCCCGCAGTCACCGCTCACACAGGATTAATGCCAGCGGTAACGGACCGCGTTATGCCGCGGGTAACTCACTCCGTTACTGCCGCTATTCACCCTGTGTGACCAAGTTTTTGCTATTGAAGCTGCCTATGCAGCGTCAATAGTAAAAACATCTAATGTTAAAAATAATTTTAAAAAATAATAAATCATTATATACTCACATTTCGCGACGCTCCGGTGACCTCCAGCAGGTTCCGGTACCAAGAATGGTATGGGAGAAGGACCTGCCGTGACGTCACGGTCATGTGACCGCGACGTCGTCACAGGCCCGCACGAGAAGAACCTGCCATGACGTCACGGTCATGTGACCGCGACGTCATCACAGGTCCTGCGCGAGAATGACCTGCCATGACGTCACGGTCATGTGACCGAACTACAAGGGGCCCTCCGAAGGTGGGTATATGTTTATTTTTTATCCTGTGACATGCGTGGCTGGGCAATATACTATGTGGCTTGGCAATATACTACGTGACTGGCCAATATACTACGTGGCTGGGCAATATACTACGTGGCTCTGTGCTGTATACTACGTCGCTGTGCAATATACTACGTGGCTCTGGGCTGTATGCTACGTCACTGGGCAATATACTACGTGGCTGGGCAATATACTACGTGGCTGGGCAATATTCTACGTGGCTGGGCAATATACTATGTGGACATGCATATTCTAGAATACCCGATGCGTTCGAATCGGGCCACGATCTAGTATTGTATAAAAAACACACCCAGAATAAAGTCCTTTATTTGAATTATTGACACAGACTCCTTTAATAATCTCAATTAAACCATACTCACTGAACGCCAAAGCCAACGTCTCCTGCAACAAAAATAAAATGGTAAACCACAATATTCCTCACCTGTCCATCGAAAAGATAATTCATAATGTCCCACAACAATCCTGATCACTTTGAAAGCAGTCATATCAGTAACTGCACTCAAAGACAGCCGGCGATACACTGACGGGAAGTAATCGCTCCTGCAGTGCATCACTGAGCTGCCGTGCGAGTTCACCGGAGTTCATCAGCTGATCACCTCCAGTGATCTCCCTTACGGCACCACTGCTGCGTGTAAAAGTTGTGTGCACACGTTGCGGATTCGTGTGGATTTTTCCGACCGTTTTTGCAAAATCCGCAGGTAAAACACACTGCGTTTTACCCACGGATTTCCTGCGGTTTTTGTGTGGATTGCACCTGCGGTTTTACACCTGCGGAGGAGTAGGTGTAAACCGCTGTGGAATCCGCACAAAGAATTGACATGCTGTGGAAAATACAACGCAGCGTTTCCGCTCAGTAGTTTCCGCAGCATGTGCACTGCGGATTTGGTTTTCCATAGGTTTACATGGTACTGTAAACCGCATGGAAAACGGCTGCGAATCCACAGCGGCCAATCCGCTGCGGATCCGCAGCCAAATCCGCAACATGTGCACATAGCCTCAGTGAGCGCATCAGAGCTGATGAACTCTGGTGAACTCTCACTGCAGCTCATTGATACAGTGTGGGAGCGATTACCTCCTGTCAGTGTATCGCTGGCGGCCGGATGTGACTGTTCTACACACGAGATCGCCGTGAGACGCTCGGCATTACATGGACTATGGGGGACAGATGTGTATATGGTGGTTTATTATTTTACATTTTTTCTAGGAGAAGAGGGCATCAGGGATTTGGTGTTAGGTGAGTATGATGTTTTTTTATTTTTCTTTGAATATGTATGTAATTTTACTTTTTTTTTTTTTTTTAAACTGTAAGCACAGGCGCCGGCAGATGACTCTCTCATTAGCGGCACCTGCTGTCATTGTTATCAGTGCCAGCAGCCATCCCCGATGGGAGCGATAGTCTCATCGGTCCATGCCTGCAGGTCACTGTCACAGCTGCGGGGGCACACTGACATCTGACAGTGTTACCCCACAGTGCCGTGACCAACAATACCGGCGGTAGCGTTACCACGGGTAACAGTCACAGCTGCTGTTCACGATGACAGCATGACCCCGCAGCACTCTGACTGGCGGCCTTACTGGCGGTAGCGTTACCACTGATGAGAACCACCGCGCCGGTGTTTCCCACGCTGTCAGACAGATGACAGCATGGGAAGCTCCATAGCTCCAAGACTGTAGAAAAGCGCAAAACTAAAACTCAGCAAATCCGCAAACATTTTTACACCTGCTTTTTTGCTGCGGATATGACTCTCAGTTGAAGTCAGTGGGTGCAGAAACGCAAAAAGAATTGACATGCTGCAGAAAAAAACGCACTGCAATTACTTGAGGAAAATTACTGATCATGTACACAGGATTGTCGTTGAATAAGCTTGCATAAGGTTTCCATATCGTTTTTGGCCTATTTCCGCATAGAAAAAATGCAGTGAAAACGCATCAGAAATGCACTGTGTTCACATAGCCTTAGTGATTTGCAGGTTGTGGTAGCTTCCTCTGCTGCACTGATCAGACAGATCAGTATTGGGTTGGAGCGAGAGCTGCGCTGCTGGATAGTTCTCTCGGTGATCAGGAAGGATGCAGTGCCAGTGTTCTCTTCAATCATGAGAAGCTGCATCCAGGCTGTGAGACACACACTTACTTAGCAAACATTTGTTCTTGCTAAAAAAGTGCATCTTGTAATCCAAAAATATAGTATATGACACACAGAGAAAACTGAGAAGTGGAGGGACGCAACTTGTTAAGATGGTCAGTAGCACTCCCAAGTATTAAAGGGAACCTGTCACCCCGTTTTTTGAGATTGAGCTATAAATACTGTTAAATAGGGCCTGCGCTGTGCGTTACTATAGTGTATGTAGTGTACCCTGATTCCCCATGTATGCTGAGAAATACATTACCAAAGTCGCCGTTTTCGCCTGTCAATCAGGCTGGTCTGGTCAGGTGGGCGTGTTCACAGCGCTCTTTTCTTCCCCAGCTTTCCGTTGGTGGCGTAGTGGTGTGCGCATGTCCAGAGTTCCGACTTCCCTGCGCCCACGTGAAGACACAGCGCGCGATCTGCGCTGTAATCCCTTGCATCGGTGGGGGCGGCCATCTTCCTGGGGCCGCGCGTGCGCAGATGGAGTGCTCTGCTGCACGGGGCTTCAGGAAAATGGCCGCGGGATGCCGCGCGTGCGCATTAGAGATCGCGGCGGCCATTTTCCCAAAGCCGAGTTTGTCGGAACTCTGGACATGCGCACACCACTACGCCACCAACGGAAAGCTGGGGAAGAAAAGAGCGCTGTGAACACGCCCACCAGACCAGACCAGCCTGATTGACAGGCGAAAACGGCAGGCCCTATTTAACAGTATTTATAGCTCAATCTCAAAAAACGGGGTGACAGGTTCCCTTTAAAGTGTACAATATATTGTTAGCATACATGAGAAACCAAGTACAGACAAGCAAACATCAATAGTGTTCACATATATTAATGACCTCAATTGGTATATTAAATATATGATTTAATATACATGTAATAAATGTCGCACTCTTGAAATGGTACCAAGGATCTTTAACTCTTAAGTGGATGAAGACCAGGTAAGTATATCGTAACAAGGGTCTTGAACCCTTAGGGGAATGAAGACCAGGTAAGTATAAGGCATACGTGTACAGTGACTACATAAAAAGTGACTGTCAGAGCATATTTTCTTACCATTTAAACTGCATTGCACGTGCCGGAGTCCTTTATACAGCCAGACACCATGTGTCGTGTATGTCCTGGGCTAATACAGGTTTGCATTTTGTCTTTTAGGATTTGAAATTTTAAAACAAATGTTGTCTGACCAAAGAGTTATCCCTCATATCCCTCTGTCCAGTGTATGGCAATGGCAGGTAGATGTGGCATGCCGGCAGACTGGCCACCAGAGATTAAAGGCAATCCATTTATTACTAAAGATGTTGCAGCTTAGTAATGTCAGGTGAGAAGACTAATACATAATTTCAGTTTCTTTAAAAGCATCAATTCCACTTTTATATTATTTACACATTATGTTCTAGGATTATCTTTCTTATTTACCACCACTTTTACTTCTGTGTGTCAGTAGCTTATAACCTGGGGGAATTGAGGACTAAAGCCAACTAGGATCTGCCCTGATGGGGCTTCTGTACTTTATGCAAATGATTAACTTCCTCTGTGCTGCGCTTTTGTAGAGATTGTGACCTGAGACTGTTGAAGCCATTATGGACAGTTTTCACATCTATGGAAAATGTAGCTGGTCAATATGGCACTAGCTCTGGAGTTCTTCTTCCCCTGCACAGAGCACTCACTGAACTTTTCTTCCTTGCAGAGAATTGTGCAAATGTAAGTATATTCTAAAGAAGTCGTAGTTTCTGTACATGGTGACTAAATGCAGCTTAGCGTAACCGTCTTTCTATTTATTTGTTTTCCCAAAAATCAGTAGTACACGTGAAAATGAGAAGCTTTGTAATATATCTGATAAGACAAATCTGCTTCTTTCTACTCCTGGACTGATGGTTTATTGTTAAATGTCTCAATCCACAGGTAAAATCTGTCATCCGGGAATATATAGTTTCCCATTACTGACATAGGAGATGACAGTTAGTGCTCATAAAATTCTATGGAGAACTGTAACTGTCATTTCAGGAGAATTTTCACCAGCGTGCCTGTTTTTTGCCTGTATCTCCTCCCATTACAGTGTTTCCTTTTTTTTAATGTGTACTATTGATTTGTGAAATATTTAAATTTTGGTTACTCTTAAAACAAGTTTACATAATAAGACGGAGTTACTTCAAACAAAACAATCTATAGCATACCAATATTGAGGGTAAACTGTACTTGTCTCCTGACGCTAATTGGCATTTGGGAGAAGTGTTGTTGGCCACTTTCATCCAAAAAGCATCGCTAGTGTTGTCAACAATGCTGTTTCCCTGGGAGCTCTTCTAGATCAGAGGTGTCAAACTGCATTCCTCGAGGGCCGCAAACAGGTCATGTTTTCAGGATTTCCTTGTATTGCACAAGGTGCTGGAATCATTCTGTGCAGGTGATTAAATTATCACCTGTGCAATACAAGGAAATCCTGAAAACACGACCTGTTTGCGGCCCTCGAGGAATTCAGTTTGACACCTCTGTTCTAGATGATCCTTCCAAATGTCATTTTCGCTAAATACTCGGAGTTCGGACCCAACCATCCAAAACTCTGGTACTGAGAACACTTTTCCCATTTGTTTAAACAATGCCATTCATTGCAGGATTCCGCTTTAATGATGATACCAGGCACAATGGTTGTCACTAGTGAATTAGTTTTTCAGCTATTGATTGTAGATTGCGGGTAACTTGGTAGAACATGCTGACGGGTATAACTGCCTTGGATCTCCATACAATGTAGGATGAGTAGAGGTTTCCGATTACAAGGCAGGAATTATTTTATGTTTCCACATATCTTTAATGTACATAAAGTTTTTGGTAGCTATATAATAACAATTTGTTTTGTCACTGCAGGACTTCGGTTGCTTACAGGATTATCTAATTAGTTTAACCACAGATGATCAAATCACCTATTACACCGAACAGGTATGTCTGTTGGCGTTTTTCTATGTATTGATCGCTCGGAGGCTACACACGTTTTGTTTGAATGGCAGAACATTCTGAAACTCCCTTCACTACTTAATATTTCTCTGTAATTGGCTTAAAAATTAATCCAGATTAGTTGACATTGTTTTAATATGGCGTCTACTTTTGTGGAGCCAGCGCTAGGTGACCACACGTGGCATGAACTTAAATGCCCCTTTTTCAGGTGTCCCCACCGTATTAGTGTTAGTCAACAGTAATCTATTCTCTTTGCTCCATGGTCTTGTCTTCATAATCGTGCTGCTCCTTCTGTGTCAGGTCAGGGCAAGGCATGTGTGAGACCCCCAGCAAAAGCTAAACACTTGCTATGTAACACAGTGTCATGCAAAGCAGAAAATAAAAACTGCACGTTTCTGTATAGCTGGACATTTGGCTCCCAATCTGTTTTCACCCTTTAGCCAAAGAAAAAGGTAGAGCGGCTATCTGTATGTAAATCTAAAACTCGCCTTGTATTATCTGCGTGGATTCTTTCCTCTGCTCTGTTCAAAACTGGGATCGCTGAGGATTCCAGTGCTCTGACCCCCAGCGATCAGTAAGGGATAACGTACTATTTTGGGACTGACAAGGGACTAGTAGTGTTTAAATCAGTACTAAAAACTCCTTTAATTAAATTATATAAGAAAGATTTAAAACTAAAAACGGTATACTGCATCATAGGAGAAAAATGAAATTGAACTAAACTGTGCCACCATACTTTCCTCAATATTAAGAAAACGAATCCCTGTAATGGTCTTTTAATTATTTGTATTTGCAGGCACTGAAAAACATTGCTGCTATAAGCTTTGCGATCAACTACCCAAACAAATCAACCAGTGTATGGACGGAATGAGAATACGGCAGGGTACCCTGTGAAATCACCACTCGATACTTATGAAGATCACCACATAGGAAATGCGTACTGGACACAGTACATCAATACATGCACCTAACTATTAACATTTGCACTTAATACACAATGATTCTTTCAGCACCACTATGTGCAGCACTAGGTCTTAAATGCTATAGGATTTTATTTTTTTTTTCTGCGCAATATGGGAAAACATGATGATTATATAGAAAGATAATGGCCATTGGTATGAAACCATTGGAAATCAAGTTAAAAGCAGAGAGAATCGGCCGGATTGTCTATAATAACTTCTCATAGGAAAGCAGATATCTGATGGGTTTCTTTGGGCCACATTATATTTTGCACTAGTTTTCCTAATTATCCCTATCTCTGTGTCCACTCTTATATTCTGTTCATCGGACTTCTTTTGTACCTGGTTCATGTTAATTTAATGGCAAGTGATTAAGATTTTCAATGAATGATTTCAGATAATACAGGTCTGCCTTGTTTTGCTGTTTTAAAAAAGGGATAATGAACATTTTCTGTGTTTTCTACAGAACGTTATGTCTATAGGAACTGCTGCATGCCAATACCTAGAATACTGTTAATTCTACTTTAATGTAACAAGGGGAATATGGTACTCACTACATTGCCGGCAGCAGATCGCTTATTAAAAGCAATGGCATAATTCACACAGAGAATTGCGATACTTTGGGGAAGATCTGTTTGTAGTCTTCAGTACTTTGGTCTGTTAGTGAGCATGCATCGCTGCTGAATGCAGGCTCCACTAATGATCGTTATGGTGTCATTCGCCACTATCTCACGTTCTCATGTTCAGAAAAGCGGCACTTAGTGTCACTCGAAAATAAATACTTGAATTTCTCATTACACGGCATCTTATTTATTTTTCTTTATATATTTCTGGTGATCTAAAGTTTTAACCACTGGGTTTCAGGTGACCCAGAGCAGTTCAAGATAACGGAAGTATGGAAAGGATTCCATAGAATTTTAGATAGTTTAAGCTTCCTTGTGCCATGTCAATAATATAACTTGATAACAGAAGGCAAAGAGGATCGTCCATCCCCCTGTGAAAAAGGGCGTTTTATATATGCTTGTTAGCTAGTAGGTTTTTCAAGCGTTCTTCATTCTCCTATCCCATACGTAATTTTATCAGCTTAACATACAGTTTATGTAGTAAGGAATATTCAATGCATGACCATTTTCTAGCAGTGCAGACTTACTTTCACATTGTCCACAAAACAGGTGCTTTTCCTATAAATTTAAACAATGGAAACCTAAAATATCAGAGATGTCTGGGATATATGGCTTAAATTTAAAAGTAAAAATAAGACGAATGGGGCAAAGATATATCAGCCTTGCATGAATTCCTATGCTTTCTTCCCGATGGAACTAGCACAGGCCATTCTAGTTGTCTGCATCGGAAGGCGATGTCACCATTCTTCTGGCTACTCGAGGCGGGTGACCTAAATGGTGCATTATCTGAGAACTATCCGATAGCACGCAGTCTTAGTTATCTGGCACTGCAGCCAAAGAATCCTGTGTCAGAAGAACGGTGTCATGATCACTTCCGGTGTTAGCACAGACCACCGGAGAGTCCTGATCTGGTCCTAGCGGGTGATTGTAGGTGAGTATACCAGATTTTGACGTTTCCCACCACCACCAATGCCCCTGGAAACATTGTTAGTTATACCCACAATGGCACTATGGCTTGTTCTCAGGCTTAGCTTTATATTGTGTTCTATTGCCTAGTCTTAACGTATACTCAGTTTACATGATGTAGGCACTTAAATCCATACATAATCAATAGGTAGGTGATTATTTGCTGTTTTTTTTAACCTATAATTGTGTTTATCGGTGCATAACACCATATTATTTTTTTTGCCTGTACTGCAACACGCTTTTATTGAACCACATTTCTACTGTTTTCTTCCTGATTTGTCTATAAACTGTACATTTAATTTGCTTAGAAATATTTTACTAAGATAAATCTGTTTTGCATCTTGGAGACTACAAATGGGCTCTGTAGTTGGTATTGCTGGATTGTACCAGAAGTGGCCAGTGCATGGCGTCCTGTCTGTAGCAGAGGAGCATGATTTGCACTTCCCAGGTAGTAGTAATGTATCTTCTGTCCTCCCCTTATATTTCATTATTTCGAGTCATTCACACTGTGGCTCACAGAACATATTGCAAAATAAGAGGACTGTTCAACAATGCTTAAGAAAACATCAATTGTTCTGATGTGGCTAGCACCATTTACGAAGACATTGCTCGCTTAATGGTATGCTAACAAAATGTGCCTAAGATATACAGTTTAATATGTAGACACAAATACACACTGTATTTGAGATTTGTTTCTGAAATTCTCTTGTTTTACAAACCAATTTTATTATGTTTTTTTTTTCTTTTTTAAGGGTTTGAGAGATTTTTATTTGGTTGTAAAGAAATATACTATATTATAAATTTCTCATGTAAAAAGTTATACATATGATCTCAATATACTGGGAATATATTGTAAAAAAAAAACTATATCACTAATAAAATATAGTGAATGCAACCGTTTGATATTTTGTTGTGAATTTAGCACATTATAGGTCATCCTACCCTGGAGGTCCATCTAAAGTAGATATTGTATCTCAAAATTACGTATAATGTGGAAGGTTATCTGCAATGGCCCGTCCAATCCACGTTTCATTTTCTTACAGAAAACTGTTATTCAAAGTGTTTTTATTCCATTTTGTGACCTAATGATCCATTTAGAGAGACATGTTAACTGGCTTATTTACTAGGACGATGAATACTGATGGGAACAAAATGCCCATTAATATGATCCCCATGCAACATCTTGTCAGTAGAATATCCCGTGGTTACCAACTGCCTATTAATAGTGATTTTTTTTTTTTCCTCCCATACCAGCCAGGGCTGTGGAGTCAGTCAGTGTCCATATTGTCAGACTCTGTATAAAACAGTCCGACTCCTAAAATATATAATACGATGGGTACAGTAGTACAATGCAGGATGTGCTGTAATTGAAATGTCCTATAAATGTCTGTTAATGATCTTGGCTTTTAGTGGAGATGAATCTGTGCTGCACTTTATGTAAATGCTCAGTAGTGAGGCAGTGCTGTGGAGTCGAAGTCAGGGAAATTGAGGAGTCGGAGGTTTGGCTTACTCCACAGCCCTGCTACCAGCATAAGTGATCTAATCACCCAAAGAACGAGCAGGTGATCACAGGCATGATGACACACTTGTTTACATGCACTTTAATTGATCTACTCCACTGAGCTTTGAAATGACACCCATCCTGGTTTTTTTTCTGGATCACTTTGCTAGGGATCACGCATGCAAGTGTAATGCATGTAGTTACATATTCATAATGTTCATCATCATCTGGCATCTTCATACGTTTTCAGCCCCACTCCTGCACCATGTAACAACTTTTGTCAGATGCTGGATTGCTGTGTTCTGGAAGTCACTTTTGTCAATACACGTCTACAAGAGTCTCGTTCTGAACCCCAATAGACTTGCATTGAGAAAATTTTAAAAAGTGACCTCAGCTTCACACAGAAAACACTGTGTGATTTGGCAAATCACAACTGCAGTAAAGTAGTGTTGGAGGGGAGCAGAATACTGTTACTGGTGAGTATGAAACTACACGTGCTTAATAAGCATATATTTAGAGGTTCTCAATTTACCCAATTACTCAGTTTTGATCAAACATCTACCGTATGCTCAAAATTGAGAAATACACTACTCAAAAAAAGTCGGGAATATTTGGCTTTCAGGCAAAATTTCAGGATGATCCTGAAAAACCTTTGGTGGTGGTAGAGTGTGGACTGGGCAGGTGTGTCTAGTCAATACAGAACTGCCCTACACTTTGTGAATTGACAAGCTCCTACTACTTGAATAACATCATTAATCCAGTCATTATTCCTCTGCATGAGCAACACCATCTCACTCTGCCCCCCGCGATACACTGACAGGAGGTAATCGCTGTCGCCGTGAGAGTTCACTTATGGCACCACTGGGTGGGAAAGTTCTCACACAGCGGTAGTGCTGTAAGTGAGAGCACCGGAGCTGATGGACTTTCACGGCAGCATAGTGATACACAGCCGGAGCGATCACCTCCTGTCCGTGTATGACCGGTTAGAGCGGTCACATCTCCCGATGTAACTGTTCTACGCGTGAGATTGCTGTGGGACACTCTGTATTAAATGGACTACATTGGACAGGATAGTAAATATTGGTTTATTTTTTTTTTTTTTTGATTGTTTGCAGGAGATGAAGGCATCGGGGATTAGACGTTCAGTAAATATGGTAAATTTAGATTTAATAAATTTAATAAAGGAGTGTGTGTGTGATTATTTTTTAAAAAAAGACGTTATTCTGGCTGTGTCTTTATTTACCATATAACTATATGATTAGTAATGGATAGGTGTCTTATAGACGCCTCTCCATTACTAACCTGTGGGCTTAATGTCACCTGACAATTCAAAGGTGACATCAACCCCACAAATATGAACCCCACTTGCCACCGCTAGAGGACAAGTGGGAAGAGCGAGGCTAAGTGCCAGTATTGGCGCATCTGTAAGATGTGCCATTTCTGGGAGTGGCTGAGAGCTGATGATTTTAGCCTGGGGGGTGCCAATATGCATGTCCCGTTCCCAGTCTATTATCCGCCCGCAGCTGTCTTCTTAACCTTTGTTTGTTTGTCAAGTTTTTTTTTTATGGTGTTCCCCTGTAAACTAGCCAGTAAAGGATAAGCAAACAGCTGTGAGCTGATATTAATAGCATGGGAACCCTTGGCTCCTTCGCAGAATATTAACATCAGCCGTCTTCTTTCCCTCTCCTGGTTATGAAAATTATGTGGGAGCCCACGCAATTTGAAAAAAAAAAACTTTCATTTCACGCAGATTTCTGAGGGTATGTTCCCAACAGTCAGCAAATGCTGCTCATCCAACCCACAGCGTCCAGATGTTACATCTTAGTGGATGGGAATTCAAGAAATCCCATCTCCACTATGCGTGCACCGACACCCGCGGATTACCAGCGGAGAAGGACATGTGGTGTGTCTTTCCAGACCGCAGCTTGTCTATCTTGTGGAGACGCTCCTTCTCGGCAAGATAAATATCACACGTCCAATGTATTGGGTCACGGTGATTTCGCACAGTTCAATGAATATATGCGGAATCACCTGCGTTCAAAAACCGGCAGCGCTTTGGACGCAGCGGACATGTGCTGCGTTCAAAGCGCTGCCAATTAATTACTGACCGTGGGGACATAGCCTCACAGTTGCTGTTTTTTTTTACAGCATATGTAGGTTAATACTGCTACATAGGCTGGTGACTGAGTGTGTGTGTGTGTGTGTTTCTTTAGGCTTCTTTCACACTTCCGTCACTCAGGGTGCGTCATAATGCAGTGAAGTGACGTATCGACGGATGTTGTGAAAATAGTGGAAAACGTGTGCACCGCATCCAGTGTTATGACGGATGCGTCGAATGAGTTCCTGCCTGCATTTTCAGGTATAAAAAAATCCTTCCGGAGTACATCGCTGGATTCCTGTGTTTGATGGTCAGCGACGGATACTGCGCCTATAGGCTTCCATTATAGCCAACGACAGACAGCGCAGGACCCGTCGCTGAGCGATTTTCCAATGTGCAGAAAAACGTTCTGAACGTTTTCTCTGCACAACGGACCGCTATTTTCCAATGGATCCAGTGCACGACGGATGAAAGGAATGGCCATCCATCACAATCTGTCGCAAATACAAGTCTATGGGAAAAACAGGATATTGCAGAAAAATTTGCAGGATCCTGTTTTTTTCAAAACTCGACGGATTTCGACGGGAGGAAAAAGACGTGTGAAAGAGGCCTTAATATTAACCCCTTCCCAACCTTTGACGCAGCATATGCGTCATGAAAACCTCTGCCAATCCAAACTGTGACGCAGCATATGCGTCATGGTCGGATCACGCTCCTGCAGATCGGGTGAAAGGGTTAACTGTAATTTCAACATCACCCCCCGGGCTATGATCGCTCTGATTGGCTGTTGAAAGTGACGTTTCACTTTCAATCAGAGCGATAGTAATATTTCGCCAATGAAAATTGGTGAAATATTACATTCCAGCCATGGCCGATGCTGCAATAGCATCAGCCATGGCTGGAGACCGCAATCTTCCCACGCCACCGATCTCCCCTCCATCCTCCTGTCCGCTCCCCCATCCTCCTGTCCGCTCCCGCTGTGCTCCGATCCCACCCCCTCATACTTACCGAGCCTCCCGGTGTCCGTCTGTCTTCTCCATGGGCGCCGCCATCTTCCAAAATGGCGGGCGCATGCGCAGTGCGCCCGCCAAATCGTCCGGCCGGCCGATTCGTTCCAGGTACATTTTGATCACAGTGATCAAAATAAAAAAAATAGTAAATGAACCCCATCCCCCCCCCCCTTTTATCACCCTCATAGGTGGGGACAATAATAAAATAAAGAAAATATATATTTTTTTTCACTAGGGCTAGGACTAGAATTAGGGTTAGAATTAGGCTATGTGCACACAGTGCGGATTTGGCTGCGGATCCGCAGCGGATTGGCCGCTGCGGATTCGTAGCAGTTTTCCATCAGGTTTACAGTACCATGTAAACCTATGGAAATCTAAATCCGCTGTGCCCATGGTGCGGAAAATACCGCGCGTAAAAGCTGTGTTGTATTTTCCGCAGCATGTCAATTCTTTGTGTGGATTCCGCAGCGTTTTACACCTGTTCCTCAATAGGAATCTGCAGCTGAAATCTGCACAAAAAACACTGGAAATCTGCGGTAAATCCGCAGGTAAAACGCAGTGCCTTTTTACCTGCGGATTTTTCAAAAATGCTGCGGAAAAATCTCACACGAATCCGCAATGTGGGCACATAGCCTTAGGGTAAGGGTTGGAATTAGGGCTAGGGTTGGAAATAGGGTTAAGATTAGGCTTGTGGTTAGGTGTTATGATCTGGTGGCCTTGGAGCAGCATGAGACGCACTCTGGAGAAGGTGGCACCTGTACTGACCGCAAACCCTGAACTAGCAGCGCAACTAGAAGCAGCCGTGGGGGGTACCTAACGCTCCCTAGACCCCTCGACACAGCCTAAGAATTAACTACCCCTAAAGACAGAAACAGGAAACCTATCTTGCCTCAGAGAAAATCCCCAAAGGATAGAGAGCCCCCCACAAATATTGACTGTGAGAGGAGAGAGAAATAACGTACGCAAACATAAAATCAGGATTTAGCATAGGAGGCCATACTAGCTAAAAAGAATGGATAGAACAGAGTACTATGCGGTCAGTATAAAAACACTAGAAAATATCCACCACAGAAAATACAAAACACCACATCTGACTAAAGACATGGAGGGTATATCTGCATCTCCAGAGACACAGCTAGGCTGCAAAAAATCCTTTACAACAAAGCTGGACAAGACAAAACATGAAAAATGCACAGAACTATAAGGTCCACAGCAGGTGGACAGCAAAAACAAAGCCAGGACTTATCTTTGAAGAAAAGCACAGCGAACAGGAGAGACCAGAAGGGATGTGAATCCTCCATAAACAATGGACAACTGGCACTGACTAAAGGATCAAGCAAGGCTATATAGCCCAGCCCAAATTGCAAAAAATAGATACACCTGATAAATGCTGTGATCCAACTACCGCAGCACTACCACTCATAACCACCGGAGGGAGCCCAAGAGCAGAATTCACAACAGGGTTATGGTTAGGGGTGTGTTGGGATTAGGGTTAGGGGTGCGTTTGGGTTAGTGTTGGGATTAGGGTTATGGCTAGAGTTGGGATTAGGGTTAGGGGTGTGTTGGGGTTAGTGTTCGAGTTAGAATTGAGGGGTTTCCACTGTTTAGGCACATCAGGGGTCTCCAAACGCAACATGGCGCCTCCATTGATTCCAGACAATCTTGCATTCAAAAATTCAAATGGTGCTCCCTCCCTTCCGAGCCCCGACGAGCACCCAAACAGTGGTTTACCCCCACATATGGGGTATCAGCGTACTCAAGACAAACTGGGCAACAAATATTGGGGTCCAATTTCTCCTGATACCCTTGTGAAAATTAAAAAAATGCTTGCTAAAACATCATTTTTGAGGAAAGAAAAATGATTTTTTTATTTTCACAGCTCTGCGTTGTAAACTTCTGTGAAGCACTTGGGGGTTCAAAGTGCTCACCACACATCTAGATAAGTTCCTTGGGGGTCTAGTTTCTAAAATGGGGTCACTTGTGGGGGGTTTCTACTGTTTAGGCACATCAGGGGCTCTGCAAACGTAACATGATGCCCACAGACCATTCAATCAGTGTGCATTCCAAACGTCACTACTTCCCTTCCAAGTCCCGACGTCTGCCCAAACAGTGGTTCCCCCCCCACACATTTGGGGTATCAGTGTACTCAGGACAAACTGGACAACAAATTTTTTATTTTCACGGCTCTGCGTTATAAACTTCTGTGAAGCACTTGGGGGTTTAAAGTGGTCACCACACATCTAGATTAGTTCCATGCGAGCTCTAGTTTCCAAAATGGGGTCACATGTGGGGGAGCTCCAATGTTTAGGCTCTCCAAACGCGACATGGTGTCCACTAACGATTGGAGCTAATTTTTCATTCAAAAAGTCAAATGGCGCTCGTTCCCTTCCGAGCCCTGCCGTGTGTCCAAACAGTGGTTTACCCCCACATGTGAGGTATCAGTGTACTCAGGAAAAATTGCCCAACACATTTTAGGATCCATTTTATCCTGTTGCCCATGTGAAAATGAAAAAAAAAGGCTAAAAAAAAAAGTACTTTTTCATTTTTACGGATCAATTTGTGAAGCACCTGGGGGTTCAACGTGCTCACTATGCATCTAGATAAGCTCCTTGGGGGGTCTAGTTTCCAAAATGGGGTCACTTGTGGGGGAGCTCCAATGTTTAGGCACACAGGGGCTCTCCAAACGCGACATGGTGTCCGCTAAAGAGACGAGACAATTTTTCATTGAAAAAGTCAAATGGCGCTCCTTCCCTTCCGAGCCCTGTCGTGCGCCCAAACAGTGGTTCCCCCCACATATGGGGTATCGGCGTACTCAGGACAAATTGCACAATAACTTTTGGTGTCCAGTTTCTCTTTTTACCCTTGGGAAAATAAAAAAAAGTTGCTAAATATCGTTTTTGTGACTAAAAAGTTAAATGTTGATTTTTTTTTTTTCCTTCCATGTTGCTTCTGCTGCTGAGAAGCACCTGAAGGGTTAATAAACTTCTTGAATGTGGTTTTGAGTACCTTGAGGGGTGCAGTTTTTAGAATGGTGTCAGTTTTGGGTATTTTCAGCCATATAGACCCCTCAAACTGACTTCAAATGTGAGGTGGTCCCTAAAAAATGGTTTTGTAAATTTCGTTGTAAAAATGAGAAATTGCTGGTCAAATTTTAACCCTTATAACTTCCTAGCAAAAAAAAAAATGTTTCCAAAATTGTGCTGATGTAAAGTAGACATGTGAGTAATGTTATTTCTCTATCGCCTCATTGGGGGACACAGGAACCATGGGGTGTATGCTGCTGCCACTAGGAGGCTGACACTATGCGAATAAAAAAGTTAGCTCCTCTTCTGCAGTATACACCCTACCGACAGGAAGTAGGATATTCAGTTTAGCTTAGTGTCAGTAGGAGGTGGACATGGGTCTTTCATTAGACCCCATATCTACCTCAGTGTGCGTCGTTCCTTTTCAGGTACCACGGAGGGATACAGTGTGAACAGTCACACCTGTACTCCCACAAAGAGACTGAGTACAGCGTGTACTGCCACCCCGTATCCTCATACGTCTAGTCGGCAGGACCCCAGCCCCTAACACAGAAGCGTGTTCAGGTGATTCGGACCCGGGTCTGCCTCCGTCTCCCACCCACTCGCTCACCAGTGCCTGTCGGTTCGAGGAGACGCGGAGGTCCCACTATGCTGGATTATCGGACATCCGATCTTGGATGGGGAGGTACTCTCTCTATCTCCCCCCCAGGTACAGAGATAAGATCACAGAAGAAAGAAAAAAAAATCCTTTATTTTAATAGTGGGCCCCATAATTCAGGTTACCTTTGCAACAGTTTTAGGGCTCTCCTCAACACTTCCCCCGTGCTCCGGTGGTCATCTGATGTAATCTAGGTCCCGGCCTCTTCCAGGCCTAGCTGCAGAGTGGGGCATCAGGGGTCTTTTTGCCTTTAATTTTGGGGGTATTTGGGGCTGCAGGCATTGTTTTGCAGCGTTTTTCAATCCTCTGCGCCGCTCCCCCATCCTCCAGCGGTCACCAGCTCTAATTTAGGTCCCGGCTTCACTCGGGCCTAGCTGCAGGGCTGGCTCCGCCCCTCTTCCTGCTTTTCAGGTGGGCTTTTTTTCCCACCTATCTTAGCTCCTTCCTGCTGGGACTTAGCTCCGCCCCGTCACTTGGCTCCGCCCCTGGTCCGGTGACTTAGCTCCACCCCCTTTTTCCTGTCTCAGCAAGCTTTTCAGCATGTGTCCCTGCAGTGTGTGCTTTTTCACTCCTGGACCTGGACACCCTCTTGTGACTGCCATTTTTCCTATTGGTGTATCCAGATTGTACCTTTTACCTGTGGAGCCTCATCTTCCTGGCACAGCAGCCCTACAGTCTGGAGCTGAATACAGGACAACTGCACGTACTGTGAGTAGCTGCTCTGCAGCCCAACACTCTACTCGGCTCTTCTGTCCCCTAATGTTCTGGCATCAGTTAATGGGTCTGCTCATCATGAACCCACCGTCCAGGAGTTCCTACCCCGGGTGAGATCGAGGCCCCTATCCCTGGGTGGGCTTTCCTTCTGTCTGTGGCGGACCTCACCAGGATGTCACAACCCTGGTGTCCGTGCTTGACAGATTGTCCCTCCCAGCCCCCCGCAGTTGCCAGTGGGTCACAGGATTCTCCGTCCGGCCTTTTCAACACAGGCCACAAGAGATCCAGACAGTGAAATTGTAAGTCCTTTTCCCGCTCTATCTCGCCCTCCGGTCTGGCACGGTGAGATCAGACGGGCGTCCTCGGTCATGTTTTCAGAGGAAGATTCAGACTTGGTTTCACTACAGTTAAGTAAAAAGGGCAGCACACTGCAGCGCCAAAACATGCAAACTTGAAAACACGAAATTTGAACTGCATTACTGCACTAGAAATATGAAAAATGAGAGCTTTTAGCGCATAAAAATGGCCATATTTATGTGTACCTCGTAGCCACTTTACGGCATCTCTCTTATACGAGGTCCTACGCTTGACCTACCTCACTGAGAATAAACGTCTCCATCTGAATGGGTACATGTGAAACCTCTTCTTGGACTCAAAGTGTGCTGCCCTTTTTACTTAACTATATACGAGTTGGCGACTCTGGGTTCAGCACCTGTTCACACTCAGTCTATGTTTGGATGTGCAGGTCAGGTTTTTGAAATGTATTCTCTAGCCTTCTGATCGTGCACTCCCGCCTCCTAGCCACAGGTGTTTTAATTATAGTAGGTCTAATACCCCTCCACAGAGAGTGAGAATTTGAGTCCAAGAAGAGGTTTCACATGTACCCATTCAGATGGAGACGTTTATTCTCAGTGAGGTAGGTCAAGCGTAGGACCTCGTATAAGAGAGATGCCGTAAAGTGGCTACGAGGTACACATAAATATGGCCATTTTTATGCGCTAAAAGCTCTCATTTTTCATATTTCTAGTGCAGTAATGCAGTTCAAATTTCGTGTTTTCAAGTTTGCATGTTTTGGCGCTGCAGTGTGCTGCCCTTTTTACTTAACTATATACGAGTTGGCGACTCTGGGTTCAGCACCTGTTCACACTCAGTCTATGTTTGGATGTGCAGGTCAGGTTTTTGAATTGGTTTCACTACAGGCCTCTAGCATGAGTGATAGGGTACAAAGCCTTATTGTTGCAGTCAACCAGACCTTAGGCATCATGGATACCTCTACGGAACCCACAGAATAGGCGGTTTCGTTTAGACGGTCAAAACCAACTTCCAAGGTCTTTGCCCCACACACTGAATTTGTTGTGGTACTTGCCAGGGGAAAGGTGAACCATACCAGATGCTTTCAGACAGGGAAGCGTCTCGACATCCTATATCCCTTCTCTCCTGAGCTCATCGCTAACTGGACAGATTCCTCGGCAGCGGTCTCGTCAGTCCCCAGACTGTCCTCATGGATTCCAAGGATACAATTGGAGAATCGCTGGAAAAATCAGCCTTTGAAGTGGCTGCTTCTGCTTTGTGCCTCGGCCATTGCCTCTACCTGGGTCTCAAGGACCACAGCTAGATGGACCAAACAGCCTTGTAAGGGCACCCCGGCTGGAGCTCTTCTGGAGGAGCTGGCCGACCTGACGGACCAGATTTCCTATGCAGGGAAATATCTCCCTAGATACGCGTCTTGCACAGCTCAGGCGTCCAGCAATATGGTGACCATCTGGCGGAATATTTGGCTCAAGATATGGCAGGTGGACTTGTCTTCAAAGAAGTCCCTTACCAGCCTCCCTTTCCAGGGGGCCTGTCTTTGACTACATGCTGGTACAAATTATTAAGGACGCCACGGGAGGCATGAGTTCCCTCCAAGCCTCGCCGGCCTCCCCTGATATGGCAGTTCAGCTCCCTTTTTGTCCTTTTGCTGTTTCATGGCGTCGGAAGATTCCTCTGGCTAGCACAGACCGCGGTCTCGCCTGGCTAGAGAAAAGGCTTCCTTCAATCCTACCCCTTCCTGGCATTCCCGCAACTCCTATGGTAGGTCCACCAGGCCCAGACCTGGCAGATCTTCCTTGGCATACCTCGTGCTAAGGGCCTTCCATCCGATTCTAATGGTCTCTCAGCTGGTGGCTGTCATCCCCTCTCATTCCCCAGGTCCGGTCCTTCCTTCTCACCCATGGCAGGTGGTGACGACTGTCAACAGCCTTCCCGGCTGGGGCGCGGTTTCCCGCCATCCGTCAGTGAAAGGGGGCGTTGGTCGGAGCAAGATTCTCCTCTGCCGATCAACATCCTTGAGATAGGGGCCATTCTTCTGTCCCTGAGTCACTGGAAAAGGGTTCTCAGAGGTCTGCCAGTCAGAATCCAGACGTCTAATGCCACGGCTGTGGCATATGTCAATCACCAGGGAGGGAATCAGTCTCTTGGAAATGACGGAGGTATCCAAGATCCTCTTCTGGGCAGACGCGACGGTCCCAGCACTATCCGCAGTGCATATTCCTGGCGTGGACAACTAGGCCGCAGTGTTTTTCTCTGCCACGAGGGCCTTTCGGCAGGAGAGTGGTCCCTGCATCAGGAGGTTTTCCTTCAAATTTGCCTTTGATGGGGATCTCCGGATGCGGATCTCTTGGCATCCCAACTGCTTAGAAAGGTTTCACCGTTTGTTTCCAGGTCCGCGATTCTCATGTAGTGGAGACTGGTGCTTTGGCCATTCCTGGGTCGCAATTTGTATTTCCCTATCTGTTTCCTCCCCTTCCCTTCTTCCCAGGCTGTTGAAGATCATTGCGGAGGGGGTGCCGGTCATTCTGATCGCACCAGATTTGCCCAGAAGATTCTGGTTCACTGAGATCGTCAATCTCCTCGCGGACTTCCACTGGAGGCCCCAGACAGGCCAGATCTTCTGTCCCAAGGACCGATCTGCCACCAGAGTTCTCGGTTGCTCAATTTAACATCTTGGCTGTTGAAACCTTCCATTTGGCCTTTTCTCAAGGCGGGACTTGATGCTGGCCTTGCCCTTAGTTCTCTAAAAGGTCAGGTAGCAACGCTTTCCATTCTCATTCTGAAGTCCCTTTTCAGAAGTCCTTAGCTTCCTGTTCTCAGGTCAGATATTTAGATCTGAGAGACCTCGGTGGTTGATACCTCTTAATTGCTAACTGAAAAGATGGTAGCAAATTGCAAACCTTCGAGACTTCTCAGGCCTCTTCATCAGGTATAGACTATTCAATTCCAAATATTTGTCTATCTACTGGCTATCACGGTACAAGGATATATATCCGTCCCGTTCTCAGGTCAGAACTTTTCTTCAAGGAGTGGTGCATGCAGCTCTCTTGTACCGGACTCTCGTGGATCCCTGGGACCTCAATCTTGTTCTGGAGGCTCAGTGGGGTTCCCCCTTGAACCTTCCCATGAGGCCTCACTGTCTTTTCTATCCTGCAAGCTGGCGTTTCTGGTGGCCATCACCTCCAATAGGCGCGTCTCGGAGTTGGTGGCTCTCTCCTGTCGCCCCGTTTCTTGGTTCTTCACCAAGATAAGGTAGTTTTACGGCCTTCGTCGCCTTTTCTTCCCAGGGTGGTGTCCTCCTTTTTACCTCAATAAGATGGTCCTTCCCACCTTTTGTTCTGCTCCGACTTATTCTCTGGAGCGTTCGCTGAACAGGCCAGACCTGGTCAGGGCAGTGAGGATCTATTTGTCTTCCAGCCTCCAAGGTTATGATTGTTCTCTGGATCAAACCTGCTATTCTGGAGGCTTACCAGGTCAAGAACAGAGTGACTCCTCCTGGGATTGACTCACTCTGCCCCGGGCAGTGGGCGCCTCCTGGGCGGTACACCATGGGGCATCCGCCCTACAACTTTGCGAGGTAACCTGGTGTTCCATTCACTCATTTGCCAAATGTTATAAGCTCCATACCTACGCTTCGGCAGTTGCCAGCCTAGGCGGAAGGATCTTGCAGGCGGCAGTGGTGAGTTCTCCGACCTGAATGGAGTATTTCTGCTGTTCCCTCCCCCAGGGACTGCTTTGGGACGTCCCATGGTTCCTGTGTCCCCCAATGAGGCGATAGAGAAAACAGGATTTTTAGTTGCTTACCGTAAAATCTGTTTCTCCTTCGCCACATTGGGGGACACAGGACCATGGGTGTTATGCTGCTGTCACTAGGAGGCTGACACTAAGCTGAGACAAAAAAAGGTTAGCTCCTCCCCTGCAGTATACACCCTCATGCTGGCTTCCAGAGACGCAGTTCAAGCTTAGTGTCCGTAGGAGGCACACTGAATTTAATTCTCTCCTAGGCGCCGGCTCTCTGCGGCTGCACGCTGGGCCAAAGCCGCAAATTTAGCCCCCGGCTTCGACCTAGCACAAGCCGCATCCCGATAGGCTCCACCCCCATTTTTCACGTCATCCTGTGGCGCCGCCCCCCGGTCCTGGCGCTTCTCGCTCTCTGCGAGATTTCCTCTCCTCAACTCCCGGCGGCCATCTTGGTTCCTTCTTTGCACGCCGCAGCTCCAGCTCTCCCATCCGCAGCTTCCTCTGCGTGCAGCGCTCTGAACGCCGGCTGTCATCCCTGCAGCACCACCGCCGGCTCTCTCCCTCTCTCTGCGGGCCACAGGACCACGGGTAAGGAGACCACGTCAGGTTCTCCCCTGCAGCGCCGCCCTCGCTTCTATAGTTTATAGACCCTGAGGTCTATCTTACATTAGGGTACATCATGTCCCAGTCAAAGACTAAAAAGTCCTCAAAGGTGCATTCTACGTTTTTTTTCTGCGTGTACCACCTGCCAGGCTCCACTTCCTTGGCCTCAAAGTTCTCTCCTCTGCTCAGCCTGCTATGCCCCAAGTGCCCAGGAGCCCGCCACCGACCCCAGTTTATCTAGTCCCCCTGCGTGGGTCGCTTCACTGTCACAGTCCATGGATTTTTTAGCCAATGCTATCAAATCCATTCAGAACCCCCCTGGGGAGCGGGGCAATCCTTTTCATGGGTTAAGAGATCCCTCCGTAACAGGGGAATCGTCGGCCAGCAGGGGCCGCTCTCTCCTAAAGAGGCACGGTCATCCAGAAAACAGATCCGCACTACCTCTCCTGAGCACTCACCACGCCAGTCAGCCTCGGGCAGCTCCACCTCTCGCTCACCATCTTTAGGGGCTCGTAGCGTTCACGACTCTGAATATGAGTCTGACGCATCCTTAGACCCGGATGCTCCGGAGTTTAGATCCACAGTTGACTCCCTCATTAAGGCAGTCAATCACGCACTTAAAGTGGACGATGACCCTAATTCTGCTCCGGACCATTCAGTCTCCTTTACCAGAACCAAACGTTCCCATAAGACGTTCGCCTCTCACCCAGACTTCCTGGATATAGTCAGACGACACAGGGAGCGTCCGGATAAGCGTTTCACGGGCAAAAAGACCCTGGAGTCGAAGTATCCCTTTTCCGCAGATCTCGTTAAAGACTGGACGGAATCCCCAATAGTAGATCCTCCGGTTTCGCGCCTAGCTTCCAAAACTCTCTTATCCATTCCGGATGGCGCTTCAATTAAGAATCCCACAGAACGCAAGCTAGACTCCCTAGCTCGCTCAGTGTACGAAGCCTCAGGTTCTTCCCTATCTCCCTCCTTCGCCGCGGCTTGGGTTGCCAAGGCAATGGTTTCCTGGGCAGATGCCCTAGCAAAATCTGTTCAGGGACAGGATCTCCCGTCCGAGGTGGCGGACCTTGCCAAACAGATTGCCATGGCTGGTGATTACGTGATGTACGCATCCCTCGATGCAGCGGACTGTGCAGCAATGGCGGCTTCTAACGCCATCACCATCAGAAGAACTATCTGTCTCAGAGAGTGGCGCGCAGATTCCTCTTCTAAAAAGTCTCTGATCTCCCTCCCTTTTCATAGCGGGCTTCTTTTTGGAGAAAAGCTAGACCAGCTTATTTCCGACGCTACAGGCGGAAAGAGCAAGTTCCTTCCCCAACATAGACCCAAAGCTGCCTTTCAGCGCCAGCAATATTTTCGCTTTCGGCCCTTTCGTGGCAGTCCATCCTGGTCCAATTCTGCCGCCTCTTCCAGATTGGACCGATCCGCTCGCTCAGACAGAGACGTTCGTCCCTCTTTCAGGCCGAACCAGTCCTGGTGAGGAAAGCCCAGGCAGCCCAGAACCAGAGGGACCAGGCCTGCCAGATTCCCTTCGCAATGACTTGGAAACTCTTCCAGTCGACACCTCCAAAGTAGGCGGACGTCTGCTTCTTTTTCAGCAAGCCTGGCTCTCCGTCGTCCACGACGAATGGGTCAGGGATCTGGTGTCGTCTGGCTACAAAATAAATTCTCTGCCTCCTGTCCAGCACGGTTTTTTCCCTCTCGTCTCCCGAGTTCGGGTGCTCAGTCACGCGCCCTTCATTGCGCCATTCATTCCCTCCGCCAAAGCGGGGTCATTGTTCCGGTTCCGGAACACGAGAGGTTCAGAGGCTTCTACTCAAACCTCTTCGTCGTGCCAAAAAAGGACGGGAAGGTGCGCACCATTTTGGATCTGAAGCTCCTGAACAAGTGCGTAAAAGTACGACACTTCAGGATGGAATCGCTTCGGTCGGTCATCTCAATGGAGAGAGGGGAATACCTGGCATCAATAGACATCAAAGATGCCTATCTTCATATTCCGATATTCCCGCCACATCAAAGGTTCCTCCGTTTTGCGATCCTAGAGGACCATTTGCAATTCACGGCCTTACCCTTCGGTCTTGCCACGGCGCCCAGGGTATTCACAAAAGTCATGGCGGCCGTCATTTCCATTCTTCACTGTCGAGGAGTGGTCGTGTTGCCTTACTTAGACGACCTCCTCATAAAAGTTCCGTCTTATCAGGCCTGCGAGGCAAGCGTCCGCATTACCTTGGATTCTCTTTCGCGCCTGGGCTGGTTGATCAACTCGGACAAGTCCTCTCCCGTTCCTTCCCGACGGATTTCCTTCCTGGGAATGATCCTGGACACCTCAAGGGGTTTGGTCTTGCTTCCAAGGCCCAAGAGCTTCAGCGTGGAGCTCGGATGCTCTGCCATTCTCGCCCGCGACCCATTCGGTTCGCCATGAAGATCCTAGGCAAAATGGTAGCCTCAATAGAAGCGGTCCCCTTCGCTCAACTCCATCTTCGCCCCTTACAACAGGCTCTGCTGGACAACTGGGACAGGAGTCCCTTGTCCCTCGATCGTCCATGCCCTTTGTCCCCGCGGATCAGACAATCCCTCATATGGTGGACCCTGGGTCCAGCTCTCCTCCAGGGGAAGTCTTTTCTCCCGATTCACTGGCTAGTGGTAACTACCGATGCCAGTCTCCTCGGCTGGGGAGCGGTGTTTCTACACCACTCTGCCCAGGGGCGTTGGACAATTCGGGAGTCGAGGCTCCCTATAAACATCCTGGAGATTCGTGCGATCAGACTCACCCTGAGACGCTTTCACTCCCTGCTTGCGGGTCACCCAATTCGAGTCCAATCGGACAATGTCACAGTGGTGGCATATATAAACCATCAAGGGGGTATCCGCAGCAGGGCGACGATGCAGGAAGTCTACCACATTCTTCGTTGGGCCGAAGCCAACCACTCCACCATTTCCGCGGTGCACATTCCGGGCGTCGAAAACTGGGCGGCGGACTTTCTCAGCCATCAGGGCCTTGCCTCGGGGGAGTGGGAACTCCATCCAGAGGTTTTTCGGCAAATCTGCCTTCGCTGGGGGACCCCGGACGTGGATCTGATGGCGTCCAGATTGAACGCCAAGGTTCACAATTTCATTGCACGTTCTCGGGATCCCCAGGCTATCGGAGTGGACGTGCTGATATCCCCGTGGCATCATTTCCAACTCCCGTACGTGTTTCCTCCGCTTCCCTTACTGCCGAAGGTGATCCGGAAAATCAAGACGGAGGGGGTTCCGGTCATTCTGGTCGCCCCAGATTGGCCACGTCGCGCTTGGTACGCGGAGCTCGTTCAGCTCGTAGCCGACGTCCCCTGGCGGCTACCAGACCGCCCAGATCTGCTTCGCCAAGGGTCGATCTGCCACCAGAGCTCAGGGGCCCTACGTTTAACGGCGTGGCTGTTGAAACCTGGATTGTAACTCGAGCTGGTTCCTCTCAGCAGGTCATTCCCACCATGATAAGCGCTCGCAAGGCGTCTTCTGCTTCCATCTATCACCGCACCTGGAAAACCACCTTCTCGTGGTGCAGGCTCCGAGGTCGCCCTCCGCTTGTTTTCTCAATCCCTTGCATTTTGGATTTCCTTCAGTCCGGCTTGGATTCCGGCTTGGCGCTGAGTTCCCTCAAGGGTCAGATCTCAGCATTATCCGTGTTATTCCAGCGTAGGATCGCTGCCAACCTACAAGTCAAGACCTTCATTCAGGTGGTTTCCCATGTGGTACCCCCCTACAGAATGACATTAGAAACCTGGGATCTCAACTTGGTTCTGGTGGTTTTTCAGGAACCTCCTTTTGAGCCTCTTCAGGACATTCCGCTAACTGTCCTCTCCTGGAAGGTTGCCTTCCTTGTAGCTGTGTCCTCTATCAGACAGGTATCAGAATTGGCCGCTCTATCCTGCCGGGCTCCTTTTCTTGCCTTCCACCAGGACAAAGTAGTCCTACGCCCGTCTCCAGCCTTTCTCCCTAGGGTGGTCTGAACTTTTCACCTTAGCGAGGACATCATTCTTCCCTCTTTCTGCCCGCAGCCAAAACACGGGGTCGAAAAAGCCCTTCATACCCTGGACGTGGTACGGGCCCTTAGGAGGTACATTTCCAGAACGGCTCATTTCAGAAAATTGGATTCCCTTTTCGTTCTCCCGGAGGGTCACAGAAAGGGTTTGGCTGCGTCTAAAGCCACGTTAGCCAGATGGATTCGATCTGCTATCCAGGAATCCTATCGGGTCAGGGGCAGTCCTATCCTGGCGGGGATTAGAGCACACTCCACTTGGTCGATGGGTGCTTCCTGGGCCATCCGGCACCAGGCAACGGCGGAGCAGGTTTGCAAGGCCGCAACGTGGTCCAGCCTGCATACTTTCACAAAGCACTACGGCTACGTTCACATTAGCGTTCCGCTAATGTGCGTCGCTGTTGCGTCGGCGACGCAGCGGCGACGCGCCCCTATGTTTAACATAGGGGACGCGTGCGTTTTTTGGGTGGCGTTTTTCGACACGTGCGTCGTTTCCGACGCTAGCGTCGAACGCAAGAAGATGCAACAAGTTGCATTTTTCGTGCGTCCGATTTTCGTCAAAAAACGACGCACGCGTCGCAAAACGCAGCGTTTTTGCGCGCGTTTTTTGTGCGTCTTGCGTCGCCGACGCACCGGCGCGCAACGCTAATGTGAACGTAGCCTACAATGTCCACATTCATTCCTCTGCGGACGCAGCCCTTGGCAGACGTATTCTGCAAGCGGCCATCGCGCATTTGTAGTCAGATGGTTCACGGAGTTATTTGGTTGTATTGTTCCCCTCCCAGGGACTGCTTTGGGACGTTCCATGGTCCTGTGTCCCCCAATGTGGCGAAGGAGAAATGGGGATTTTTGTGTGTACTCACCGTAAAATCCTTTTCTCCGAGCCACTCATTGGGGGACACAGCACCCACCCTATTACCCTGTTCGGCTCTTTACCTTTTTCGTTTTTTTTACTTTCTTTAACATGTTATACTCTGTTACATGATTTATTATTATTCTCCTGCTTTTGCATTGAACTGGGTCTCTGGAAGCCAGCATGAGGGTGTATACTGCATGGGAGGAGCTAACCTTTTTTTGTCTCAGCTTAGTGTCAGCCTCCTAGTGACAGCGGCATAACACCCATGGTCCTGTGTCCCCCAATGAGTGGCTCGGAGAAAAGGATTTTACGGTGAGTACACACAAAAATCCCTATTTCTCGGAGCCTTCATTGGGGGACACCGCACCCTCCCAAGTTGAACAGTTCTGTGTTATTGTGTTATATTGTCACAGTTTGACTTTCTATCTTTAATATGTTGCTTCTCCTACTGCTTTCTCACTAACTGAATATCCTACTTCCTGTCGGTACGGTGTATACTGCGGAGGAGCAGCTAACTTTTTTATTTGCATAGTGTCTGCCTCCTAGTGGCAGCAGCATGCATCCCATGGTTCCTGTGTCCCCCCAATGAAGGCTCCAAGAAACAGATTTTACGGTAAGCAACCAAAAATCCTGTTTTATTAACTTTGTGCCACATAACTCTCTCGTTTAACAGAATAAAAATTCAAAATTTGAAAATTGCGAAATTTTCAAAATTTTAGCCAAATTTCCATTTTTTTCACAAATAAACGCAAAAATTATCGACATAAATTTACCACTAACATGAAGCCCAATATGTCACGATAAAACATTCTCAGAACCGCTAGGATCCGTTGAAGCATTCCTAAGTTATTACCTCATAAAGAGACACTGGTCAGAATAGCAAAAAATGGCCAGGTCTAAGGTCAAAATAAGCTGGGTCATGAAGGGGTTAATGAGGGTATCTGGCTGAAGAGGTTGAACAAGGAAATTACATCACAATTCGTTTTTTTGTACTAATATATTTAGCTCTATGGATTTACAAAAATGCATGCAAAACCACATAAAAAAACACACACGTGGATTTTCCACTGTTTTTCTGCCAAGCGATGCAGAAATTTCTGCAAGCAAATCCACAACGTGCGCGCATAGCCTTAGTATTTTCAATCGAAAAAGATAATTACATCTTAGAACATAACAAGGTATTTCTTAAACTCTGTTTGAAAGCAGAACAGAGCCATACCATTAAAGTAAACTAAAAAAATGCAAAGATGTGACCAGCACAGAGAACGTAGTCATGCTGTTTTTGTGGATGAAATGTCACTGCTGTCTACACATGTTGGATGTTGCGGTCATGTCATGTGCTGTGATTATAGATGTAATATCACTGTTATCTTGTCACTCAAGTATGGAAGACCAGAAAAGAATTTTTAGTTCAGCACTGCACCTTATTGGTTAGCTTTGCTGCTCTGGGGTTGTGAGTTGACCAAGAACAAACAAATCTTGCATAATTTGAGATATTGAGGAATTTAACCCCTTTCTGCCATTGGACGCACTGTGCAAAGTGTCACATCAGCGATCTGACACTACATAGTGATGTCCCACCCTGGGACAATGTTTAAAAAGTATAAAAAAAAAAAATACACTGTGTAAAAATATTTTTTTTTAAATTCCTAAATAAAGAAAAAAAAATATTGTTCCAATAAATTTATGTAAAGAAAAAAATAAAATAAAAGTACACATTTAGTATCGTCGCGTCCGTAACAACCCGACCTATAACGCTGCCCACTAGTTAACCCCTTCAGTGAACACCGTAAAAAAAGAATAAAAAACGAGGCAAAAAACAATGCTTTATCATCATACTGCCGAACAAAAAGTGGAATAACACGCGATCAAAAAGACAGATAAAAATAAACATGATACCGCTGAAAATGTCATCTTGTCCCGTAAGAAACGAGCCGCTATACAGCGTCCTCAGCAGAAAAAAAGTTATAGCCCTCAGAATAAAGCGATGCAAAAATAATTCTTTTTTTATATAAAAGTTTTTATTGCATAAAAGCGCCAAAACATAAAAAAAGATATAAATTAGGTATCGCTGTAATCGTACTAACCCGAAGAATAAAACCGCTTTACCAATTTTACCAAACGCGGAAAGGTATAAACGCCACCCCCAAAAGAAATTCATGAATTGCTGTTTTTTGGTTCATTCTGCCTAACAAAAATCGGAATAAAAAGCGATCAAAAAATGTCATGTGCCCGAAAATGGTACCAATAAAAACGTCAACTCGTCCCGCAAAAAAAACAAGACCTCACATGACTCTGTGGACCAAAATATGCAAAATATGGAAAAATTATAGCTCTCAAAATGTGACTTCAAAACTATTTTTTTGCAATAAAAAGCATCTTTTAGTGTCTGACAGCTGCCACACATGAAAACCCGCTATAATAGTAAATTAAAAACCCCTTTATCACTGCCTTACTTAGGGAAAAATAATAAAATAAAAGAATGTATTTCCATTTTACCATTAGGGTTAGGGTTGGGGCTAAAGTTAGGGTTGGGGCTAAAGTTAGGGTTGGGGTTAGAGTTTGGATTACGTTTACGGTTACATTAGGGGTGTGTCAGGGTTAGGGGTGTGGTTAGGGTTATGGTTAGGGGTGTGTTGGGGTTAGGCATGTGTTGGGATTAGGGTTATGGGTGTGGTTAAGGTTGGGATTAGGGTTAGGGGTGTGTTATAATAAACTTTAGTGAAACACTTGGGGGTTCAAAGTTCTCACCACACATCTAGATAGGTTCCTTGGGGGTCTAGTTTCCAATATGGGGTCACTTGTGGGGGGTTTCTACTGTTTAGGTACATCAAACAGTAGTTTTCTCCCACATATGGGGTATCGCCGTACTCAGGACTAATTGGACAACAACTTTTGGTGGCCAATTTTTACCCTTGGGAAAATGCAAAACTGGGGGCTAAAAAAATCATTTTTGTGGAAAAAAAAGATTTTTTATTTTCAATGCTCTGTGTTATAGACTTTAGTGAAACACTTGGGGGTTCAAAGTTCTCACAACACTTCTAGATAAGTTCCTTGGGTGGGGTCTAGTTTCCAATATGGGGTCACTTGGGAGTTTCCACTGTTAAGGCACATCAGGGGCTCTCCAAACGCGACATGGTGTCTGTTCTCAATTCCAGCCAATTCTACATTGAAAAAGTCAAACGGTGCTCCTTCCCTTCCGAGCTCTGCCATGCGCCCAAACAGTGGTTTACCCCCACATATGGGGTAACTTTTGGGGTTCAATTTCTCCTATTACCCTTGGTAAAAATAAAACAAATTGGATCTGAAGTAATTTTTTTGTGAAAAAAAGTTAAATGTTCATTTTTTTTTTTTTTTTTTAAACATTCCAAAAATTCCTGTGAAGCACCTGAAGAGTTAATAAACTTCTTAAATGTGGTTTTGAGCACCTTGAGGGGTGCAGTTTTTAAAGTGGTGTCACTTTTGGGTATTTTCTATCATATAGACCCCTCAAAGTGACTTCAAATGTAATGTAAATATGGTGTAAAAATGAGAAATCGCTGGTCAAATTTTAACCCTTATAACTCCCTAGCAAAAAAAAAATTTGTTTCCAAAATTGTGCTGATGTAAAGTAGAAAAGTAGACATGTAGGAAATGTTACTTAAGCATTTTGTGCAACATATCTCTGTGATTTAAGGGCATTAAAATTCAGTTTGAAAATTGCGAAATTTTCAAAATTTTCTCAAAATTACCGTTTTTTTCACAAATAAACGCAAGTAGTATCAAATAAATTTTACCACTATCATGAAGAACAATATGTCACGAGAACGCAATGTCAGAATTCCAGAGTTATAACCTCATAAAGGGACAGTGGTCAGAATTGTAAAAATTGGCCCGGTCATTAACATGCAAACCACCCTTGGAGGTTAAGGGGTTAAAAACAATGTTGCAAAACTGATTATACAGTAATGAAAGAAGACCTGTCAAAAGTGGTGATTTTGTGCTCTTATTCTTATTGCTCTTCTGAGTATTCTGGAATTTTTTTTGTTTTTGAATCCACCATACAGTCCAGAGATGAGGGTAATTTTTAGTTCAAAAGAAACAAAGTGAGTAACCTCCACGCCTGGTGCAGTAGTGTGTTATTCAGAACCTCATATTTCTCTTCATCTATGTAGCCAATGAAATAAAAAAAACACACAAACACTTCTGAGTTATATTCAATGTATTCTCAAATTCCTAATTTCCATTAAATCAATGCAGAAATCACATCAAGATGCATTAGTACCATATTCACGTTCGGTAAAGAACATGAATCCTTCCTATTACTTTAAATCCACCAGACCTTGCGAAGATGCTGCGCGTTAGAGGTGAAAGGAAGAGTGAGTGTTGCACTGGTTTTTCCTTAGTTCCCATTTTTGAGGCTGGAATGAAGCGTGTCACACTGATTTTTGCTTTTTACTTAGTTCACATTTTGAAGGTACGTCCCCACAATCAGTATTTGTTCAGGCTTTCGTGCAACGGAATTTCATCATGATTCCCGCACATCAACTCACTTGCGTTATTGCCTCTTTTGTTCTTTGTCTCTGTGCAAAGATATAGAAAGATGGATAGATATGAGGGAGATGGATATCTGTGAGATATATAATTAGTGTCTTGTGTGTGTCGTTTAATGTACTTGTATTAACCTAATAAATAACTACGTGGGGTCCCCCCTATTTTTGATATCCAGCCCAGGTACAGCAGACAGCTGGGAACTGATATCATCCTGGGAAGATGCATGGATATTGGCCCCTTTCCAACCTAAAAATACCAGCCCACATCTGCCCCGGAATTGGCACATCCAGTAGATTTCTCTGGCTTAAGAAAGGATTTGTTTTATCCGAAACGTTGCCACGCCACGGCAATAAAGTCCTCTTTTTTTACATCTCTTTGTGCGGTTTCTCTTTTTGCTTAATAAATATATATATATATATATAATTGTCTAAGGGGTACTTCCGTCTTTCTGTCCTCAACTTCCGTAACGCAAATCCCGCGTCGCTAATTGGTCTCGGCAGCTGCCTGTCATGGCTGCCGCGACCAATCAGCGATGGGCACAGTCCGATTAGTCCCTCCGTTACAGTCACAGTGCCCGCCGCCCGCTCTATACACCCCGGACCGCAGTCCGTGTCCCCGGCGCTCTGCTCCATACTCCCCGCAGTCCGTGTCCCCGGCGCTCCGCTCCATACTCCCCGCAGTCAGTGCCCGCTCCATACTCCCCTCCAGTAACCGCTCACAAAGGGTTAATGCCAGCGGTAAAGGACCGCGTTATGCCGCCGGTAACGCACTCCGTATCCGCTGCTATTAACCCTGTGTGACCAAGTTTTTACTATTGATGCTGCATAGGCAGCATCAATAGTAAAAAGATGTAATGTTAAAAATAATAAAACAAAAAACCTGCTATGCTCACCCTCCGTTGTCCGCTGAGCTGCTCGCGGCTGCCGCCATCTTCCGTTCCCAGAGATGCATTGCGAACATACCCAGAAGACTTAGCGGTCTCACGAGACCGCTAAGTCATCTGGGTAATTTCGCAATGCATCTTGGGAACGGAAGATGGCGGCCGCATCACACAGCTTCGCTGGATCCCAGGGGTGAGTATATAACTTATTTTTTATTTTAATTACTTTTTTTTTTAACAGGGATATGGTGCCCACACTGCTAAATACTGCGTGGGCAGTGTTATATACCTACGTGACTGGGCAATATACTACGTAGCTCTGTGCTGAATACTATGTGGCTGGGCAATATACTTTGTGGCTGGGCAATATGCTATGTGGCTGGGCAATATGCTATGTGGCTGGGCAATATGCTATGTGGCTGGGCAATATGCTATGTGGCTGGGCAATATGCTATGTGGCTGGGCAATATACTATGTGGCTGGGCAATATACGTGACTCTGTGCTGAATACTACATCGCTGGTCAATATACTACGTGACTGGGCAATATACTACGTGGACATGCATATTCTTGAATATTCGATGCGTTAGAATCGGGCCACCATCTAGTGTGTAATTATATATAGAGAGAGAGAGAGAGACATAGATATATATATATATATATATATATATAGAGAGAGAGAGAGAGAGAGAGAGAGAGATATATAGATATGGATGAGATAAAGAACCTGCTCAATGCACTGTGCAGCAGACTAATGTGACTGGATGGAACCAAGCACTTCTATAAAACCGTCACAAATCCAGTTTATCAAACACAGCCATACTCATTACAAGGTATATACACACAAAATACACAGAAGAATGTCTTCACTTACAATCAGCAGCTGGAATATTCAGGGTCTCAATGCCTCCACCTTTGGATCTAAAACAAAGGACCCTGATTTTATACAAAGACTGAAAAATATAGACATTCAGATCCTCCTGGAAACATGGACCAGAGCCGAAAATGAATCCCTGGTGCCTATTGGATACAAAGAATTCTCGGTCTATGCCCAGAAAAATAAAAACATCAAACAGGGCCGGGGCTCAGGAGGAGTATTGATCTGGTATAAAGAGGAGCTCCACCAGTACATCAAACCAGTGAAGAAAGGGCGCAGCCACATATGGATCAGAATCAGCAACTCCATCCTCACCTGTCAGTCTGATGTCTACCTCTGTGCCACCTATATACCACTGCCAGAGTCCCCCTACTTCAATCCAGACTGCTTCGAGATCTTACAAAGAGATGCCGCCCATTATCAGACCCTGGGCAAAGTTCTCATGTTTGGAGACCTCAATGCAAGAACAGGGAGAGAGAGAGACTTCCTGACCACAGATGGAAACATCTACATACTTGGAGCAGAGAATGACGGCCAAGACCCTGTAAACACTGAGAGAAACAGCTATGACAGTACAGTCAACAAAAGAGGCAGAAAGCTCCTGAATGTATGTAGAAGTTTAGTACTTCGTATCCTTAATGGACGAAGCAAGGGTGACTCCTTAGGAAGGTATACACTAAATTCCCTTGTAGGGAGGAGTGTAGTAGATTATGCCATTACAGATCTGAACCTGGCAGACGTCAGCGCCTTCATAGTCACCCCACAAACGCACCTGTCAGACCACAGCCAACTTTTTCTATACATGAAATCTACAGATAAACCATCCACTCAGAAGCCACAGCAGAGTTGCCTCTTCACCCGCCCTCCATCCTATAAATAGTCCAAAATGTCGGCACTAAAGTATAAAGAAGCTTCCAGCAGACCTGAAATACAGCGGATGCTCCACCACTTCTACAACCTCGAGTACAAGCCAAACCCAGAGGGAGTGAACCAAGCCGCAAAGAACCTCAACAATATATTCTACGCAATGGCCAGACTGTCCAACCTTAAAAAAGTAGACTACAAGAGACCAAAAGAAACAGGTCAATGGCTGGTTTGACAGAGAATGTAAAGCTGTACAGAAGACCCTGAGAACAGCCTCCAACAAGAAACACAGAGACCCCAACCACCTGGGTCTTAGGGAAGCCTATGACTCCATACAAAGGCAGTACAAAACCATCCTCAGGAGGAAGAAGCAGAGTTACATCTCTACCAAGTTTAACCAACTCCAAGACGCCCTCCAAGACAACTCCTTCTGGGAACTATGGAACCACATGGGCACCAAAGACAAGAAAAACAACACCCATATCCAAAATGGCAACCTCTGGCTCCAATACTTCAGAGACCTCTATAAAGACATCCCAAAGGAAGAACTAAGCCAAGAACAGGAAAACATAATGGTGAAACTAAAAGCAATGGAGGAAAAAATCAAAAACTTCCAAAACCCGGTGGATACACCTATAACACTACAGGAAGTAGCCGAGAGACTATCCTCCATAAGATGTAGAAAAGCCGGTGGCCTGGATGGAATCCTATCAGAAATGCTGAAGTACAGCCCACCAGAAATACAGGCTGCAATGGTTAAACTCTTCAATATTGTGCTGAGTGCCGGCTACTTCACTCGTACCTGGAACCAAGGCATCATCACACCCATCCACAAGAGTGGGGACAGGTATGACCTAGCCAACTACAGAGGCATATGTGTCAGCATCAACCTGGGAAAACTGTTCAACAGTATCCTGAACAAGAGGATCCTCACCTTCCTCACCGAGCACAACGTCCTCAGCAAGAGCCAAGCAGGGTTCATGCTGAACCACTGACCACATCTATACTCTGCACAGCCTCATTCAGAGACACGTCTACAATACAAAGAATGGAAAGATATACGCCTTTGTGGACTTTAAAAAGGCCTTAGATTCTGTGTGGCACCCGGGCTTATTCCTGAAACTGCTGGAGAGCGGAATAGGAGGAAAGACCCACGATGTCATCAAAAGCTCCTACACCGAGAACCGCTGCAGCTTGAGTGTGAACGGCAGAAGAACGGCTTATTTCCAGCAGAGCTGCGGAGTCAGACAAGGCTGCAGCCTAAGTCCAACGCTCTTCAACATTTACATCAACGAGCTGGCTACCGTCCTGGAATCCTCCTCAGCACCAGGTCTCATCCTCCACGACGCTCAGGTGAAATTCCTGCTGTATGCAGATGATGTGCTGCTGCTGTCACCAACCGAGAAAGGCCTCCAGGACAACCTGAAAATCCTAGAGAAATTCAGCTCCACCTGGGCTCTATCGGTCAACCTAAAGAAAACCAACACCATGGTGTTCCAGAGGAGAAAAAGATCAGACCAGCACCCATCATTTGTCCTCAACAACTGCGACCTCACAGGAATGGAAAAATATACCTACCTGGGCCTAGAGATTCACCGGTCAGGGAGCTTCAAACAAGCCATAGAGACCCTGAAAGACGAGGCCTGCAAAACCTTGTTGTAGCTGTTTTCATTCTGACCCAAATGTCAGCTGACAGATCACCAGTGAGACCAAATTGTGGAGTTACGCCCGTCATTTTACAAGCGCGCTTGGAGACAAAAAGACACCTCACACATATCCTGTGAGCAAGTCACTTTTATCTGAAGTAATAGAGCAAGAGGCAATATTTTATACCATTTACAACCTTAATGCAATTCATGTAGCCCCCACCATCACCCAGGGTCATACTGACCTTTATTCTCTAACGTACCCAGAGCATGTTGTGACTGACTATTGGGAACATACATGATAAGGAGTGGAAAGGAGACTAGCAGACTATGACAACAACAGATTCTAGAAATTCTAACAATTAAAGGCAAAAGGCACTTAAAGGCAAACTATTAACCCTTCTATATCAATTTCCCCCTTTTGTAAATGGTATAACCTCTGTCACGGGGTCAGCTGATATCCACAAAGGAGCTCCTGTCTCATGGGTCTAATACCCACAAGGGGACTTCCTACCTGCTTCACCCATCCACCCTCAGCGTGGACACTCACCTCCCCCGTCAACAGTGGCCATATGGGGCCTATGATATACTACAGAAGGTTCAGCCTTAGGGTTTTTTTCTACACATACATTATTCCATAGCTTAGGTAATACATATATTAGCGCTTTTACGGCTACATAAAAGAATAAGCAAAGCAACAAAATTTGCATACAAGTCTGTAAAACACCAAAAATAATCCATCCCGCTAGGCCGCTAAGCCAATTGGCTGGATTTAAAAAGGAGTCTCTATATTGTATTAGTCTCATTAAGAGCCTTAAGAAACCACAAAAATCTGAGTCCAAGTCTCACTTGTGCATGCAGTGTGGTGTTAATACCTTCCTTGGGTCCTGGGGTAAGGCTAAGTACAGCATAGTCCTTGCAGATACTGGGCTGTGTGCACAGATCCAACAGTCCAGCAGTTTTTGTCCTTCCGCGTCTTTTATAAGAAAAGCAAGATGTTGAATAAGTTTGTTTATCCAGTGCCTCTGTAAGATGCAGACATCCTACCACTGCCAGCACGGTGATTAGGAGAACCGTCATTCTGCTGGTGGAAAGATCTTTTTGCAGTGACTGGCATGGATCCAGGTGGGCTTTCCCTCAAGTTTCCCTGAGTTGAATGTGGTCAGCTGGACTTTAGAATGGGCCGTCAAACCGTGGATCTTGGCTCCTTCTCACGTGTCTGTGTATGACCACCAATCACCTGGATTCAGCTGATGTACGTCTGCACTGGCATTAGTATCTGGAATGGATGAAAACACATGTTTATGTACCACATTAAGTCTTTTCTGCAAGGCCTAGACATGGGCTGTCATAGCACCGTGTTGCATTTGTAGCACCTGTGGGAAGTACAGACCAGCCTTTGGCAAACTACTAAACAGGACTTCAAAAGGACACAAGCCTGTCTTTCTATTTGGAGTGTGTGTGACTGAAAAGAGTGCAAGAGACAAGCACTCTACCCCGCTCTTTCCTGTGTCTGCCGTGACCTTTGATTTTTCAGTTTAAGTGTCCCGTTTGGTCTCTCCACTTTCCCACTACTTTGTGGTCTATATGGTGCATGATATGCTTGCTATACTCACAGGACCTGCATGACTTCCCTCATTATTTCTCCTGTGAAGTGTGTACCCCTATCACTTTCTATGGTTTCTAGGACACCATACCTGCAGATCAGTTCTTTCATCAGTTTGTCTGCAGTCGCTTTAGTATTTGCACATTTTACCAGATAGGCTTCCAGCCAACCAGAGAAGAGATCTACACATACTAGGACATTTTCCACACACTCCTACCTTGGGTAGCTGTATGTAGCCAGTCTGCAGTCTCTGAAACGGGTAGAGAGGCCTGGGTGTCGCTTTCTTAGGGATTTTTACTGTTTTGCCTGGGTTGTGCTGTGCACAGATGAGGCATGACTGTACGAGCTTTGCGGCTGCGTAACTGAAACCAGGAGCGATCCAGAAGGCATCTTGTGTTGCTTGCGCCATGATTGGGAGCAGGGATCTTGGTATATACGATTTATCCTTATTCTCCCATACTCTTTCTGAGTTCAGCTCAGCTCCCATTCTCCCAGTGTTCCTTCTCTGGGCAGCTGGAGGGATTTCAGGACATCTAGGCTCAGTGTGGCTGGAATACGCTGACTCCCCGCCACCGTCCACTGCTCCCTAGGCCGCCTTGCTGCTACTTTAGCAGCCTCGTCTGTCCTTCTGTTGCCCTTTTCCTCCACAGAGTCACCGTCCATGTGTGCTTTTTACCTTGACGATGCCAACCTGGACTGATAACGTCAATGCCTCCACTAATTGTTTCACCAGCTCTGCATTTTTAATGGGCTTACCGGCTGATGTAAGAAACGCTCTGCTTCTCCAGATAGGGCAATATTCATGGGATATTCCCCATGCACAATTTGAATCTGTGTAACTGTTAGCGACTTTACCTGCAGCAGCTCTACACGCCTCAGTGAGTGCCTTCAACTCTGCCTCCTGCACCGACATGTGAGGAGGGAGTGGTTCAGCTCGGATTACCTCATGTGAGGATACTACTGCATATCCAATGTAGAGTCGCCCATTCTGGTGGTATCTGGAGCCATCTACAAAAATAAAAAAACCTCAAAATATGCATTAGGAACAGGTTTTTTCTTCCCACAAACATATGTAAAACCCACTGTCTCCTGACTCATCAGTTCCTATGCAGTCATGTTCGTGCGTCATGTCAACGTCATGTCATGTTCTCTTTCCCACCTGCCAATGCTGTCACCAATTCCCCCTTTTCTGAATCCACAGGCAGATGAGTGGCTGGATTCAGAACATTGTCTTTTGAGGGTGACATATTCAGGGATTAGTATTAGAGCACATTCAAGTCTGATCTGTCTGATCTTAGACAGGTGTTTTGGTTGAACTTGTACGAGTATGGCATTAATGTCACGTGGGGAACAAATTGTCAAAAAGAAAAAGTCAGTGTGATCTCCCATGCCTTTCAGTAATACAGCAGCTCTTACAGCATGTACACATGTAGAAGACCCTCTAATCACGGGGTCTAATTGTGCTAAGTAGTAAGCTATCGGTCTCTGTTTCTTTCCATGTTGTAGTGTCAGTACTGCGGTAGCATGTCCACCCTGCTCTGTGCAAAATAAGAAAAATGGCTGATCATAGTTTGGAATGTCTGACACAATGAGCAGCTTGAGAGAGTGGAAGGAGTCAATTGCTTCTTGAGTGAGATTGTAGGGGCCTGATGGCAAACAGTCATAAGAGTGGGTGCATCATTTGTGAAGCAGACCTTATCCAAGGCCTACAGTAGGTCACCAAACCTAGAAAAGTGCGTAGATGCTGGTGTGACCTGGGTAAAGGGAGATTTGTATTGCCTGTTTTCTGTCTTCAGTCAGGTGTCTTGTACCTTCAGCAATACAATGTCCTAAAAATGTCACCTTTTGTTTGCAATCACGTGAGACTCTGCAACCCTTTTCTGCCAAAAACACAGCAAGGAAACTGTAGACATCTGGTCTGGGCAGCAGAGCAAGAGGTCATCCACGTACTGTAGTAGTACAATCTGTGGATGAGGTGGTTGCCACTGCTCAAGAATCCCTGCCATCGCTGTTGAATAGATGGTTGGGGAGTTCTTTCCCCCTTTGTGGGAGGACCGTCCAACAGTATTGTTTACCTTCGTGAGTGAAAGGAAAAAAAAAAAAGATACTGACAGTCAGAGTGCAGTGGTACAGAGAAGAATGCATTTGCCAAATCAATGACTGTGAAACATTTTGACGTCGCGGGGATCTGTGACCGTACAGTGTGTGTATTAGGGACAGTTGAGGTCACACTCACTGTAACATCATTAATAGCTCGTTAGTCATGAACTATTCTGTAAGTGTCAGGGGAACCCTTGGGTCCTTTTTTTCCTTAATGGGATACAAAGGGGTGTTGCAGGGGGAATATCTCTGCACTAGAACCCCTGCCTTAACATACTCTTTAATATTCCTGCTCAGGGCCATTGATTTGACTAGACTTAACCCCTTCATGACCCAGCCTATTTTGACCTTAAAGACCTTGCCGTTTTTTGCAATTCTGACCAGTGTCCCTTTATGAGGTAATAACTCAGGAACGCTTCAATGGATCCTAGCGGTGCTGAGTTTGTTTTTTCATGACATATTGGGCTTCATGTTAGTGGTAAATTTAGGTCAATAAATTCTGCGTTTATTTGTGATAAAAACGGAAATTTGGCGAAAATTTTGAAAATTTCGCAATTTTCACACTTTGAAATTTTATTCTGTTAAACCAGAGAGTTATGTGACACAAAATAGTTAATAAATAACATTTCCCACACGTCTACTTTACATCAGCACAATTTTGGAAACAAAATTTTTTTTTGCTAGGAAGTTATAAGGGTTAAAATTTGACCAGCGATTTCTCATTTTTACAACGAAATTTACAAAACCATTTTTTTTAGGGACCACCTCACATTTGAAGTCAGTTTGAGGGGTCTATATGGCTGAAAATACCCAAAAGTGACACCATTCTAAAAACTGCACCCCTCAAGGTGCACAAAACCACATTCAAGAAGTTTATTAACCCTTCAGGTGCTTCACAGCAGCAGAAGCAACATGGAAGGAAAAAATTAACATTTAACTTTTTAGTCACAAAATGATTTTTCAGCAACAATTTTTTTATTTTCCCAATGGTAAAAGGAGAAACTGAACAACGAAAGTTGTTGTCCAATTTGTCCTGAGTACGCTGATACCTCATATGTGGGGGTAAACCACTGTTTGGGCGCACGGCAGGGCTTGGAAGGGAAGGAGCGCCATTTGACTTTTTGAATGAAAAATTGGCTGCACTCTTTAGCGGACACCATGTCACGTTTGGAGAGCCCCCGTGTGCCTAAAAATTGGAGCTCCCCCACAAGTGACCCCATTTTGGAAACTAGACGCCCCAAGGAACTTATCTAGATGCATAGTGAGCCCTTTAAACCCCCAGGTGCTTCACAAATTGATCTGTAAAAATGAAAAAGTACTTTTTTTTCACAAAAAAATTATTTTCGCCTCAATTTTTTCATTTTCAGATGGACAACAGGATAAAATGGATCCTAAAATTTGTTGGGCAATTTCTCCTGAGTACACCTATACCTCACATGTGGGGGTAAACCACTGTTTGGGCACATGGTAAGGCTCGGAGGGGAAGGAGCGCCATTTGACTTTTTGAATGAAAAATTATCTCCATCGTTAGCGGACACCATGTCGCGTTTGGAGAGACCCTGTGTGCCTAAACATTGGAGCTCCCCCACAAGTGACCCCATTTTGGAAACTGGACCCCCCAAGGAACTTATCTAGATGCCTAGTGAGCACTTTAAACCCTCAGGTGCTTCACAAATTGATCCGTAAAAATGAAAAAGTACTTTTTTTTCACAAAAAATTTCTTTTCGCCTCAATTTTTTTATTTTCACATGGGCAATAGGATAAAATGGATCCTAAAATTTGTTGAGCAATTTCTCCCGAGTACGCCGATACCTCATATGTGGGGGTAAACCACTGTTTGGGCACACGGCAGGGCTCGGAAGGGAAGGCGCGCCTTTTGACTTTTTGAATGGAAAATTAGCTCCAATTGTTAGCGGACACCATGTCGCATTTGGAGAGCCCCTGTGTGCCTATGCATTGAAGCTCCCCCACAAGTGACCCCATTTTGGAAACTAGACCCCCCAAGGAACTTATCTAGATGCATACTGAGCACTTTGAACCCCCAGGTGCTTCACAGAAGTTTATAATGCAGAGCCATGAAAATAAAAAATAATTTTTCTTTTCTCAAAAATGATTTTTAGCCTGGAATTTCCTATTTTGCCAATGGTAATAGGAGAAATTGGACCACAAATGTTGTTGTCCAGTTTGTCCTGAGTAAGCAGATACCCCATATGTGGGGGTAAACCACTGTTTGGGCGCACGGCAGGGCTCAGAAGGGAAGGCACGCCATTTGGCTTTTTAAATGGAAATTTCGCTCCAATCATTAGCGGACACCATGTCGCGTTTGGAGAGCCCCTATGTGCCTAAACATTGGAGATCCCCCACAAATGACCCCATTTTGGATACTAGACCCCCAAAGGAACTAATCTAGATGTGTGGTGAGCACTTTGAACCCTCAAGTGCTTCACAGAAGTTTATAACGCAGAGCCATGAAAATAAAAAAAAAAATTTCTTTTCTCAAAAATGATTTTTTTAGCCCGCAATTTTTTATTTTCCCAAGGGTAACAGGAGAAATTTGACCCCAAAAGTTGTTGTCCAGTTTCTCCTGAGTACGCTGATACCCCATATGTGGGGGTAAACCACTGTTTAGGCACATGCTGGGGCTCGGAAGTGAAGTAGTGACGTTTTGAAATGCAGACTTTGATGGAATGCTCTGCGGGCGTCACGTTGCGTTTGCAGAGCCCCTGATGTGACTAAACAGTAGAAACCCCCCACAAGTCACCCCATTTCGGAAACTAGACCCCGAAATGAAATTATCTAGATATGTGGTGAGCACTTTCAACCCCCAAGTGCTTCACAGAAGTTCATAACACAGAGCCGTGAAAATAATAAATACGTTTTCTCTCCTCAAAAATAATTTTTTAGCCCAGAATTTTTTATTTTCCCAAGGGTTACAGGAGAAATTGGAGCCCAAAAGTTGTTGTCCAGTTTCTCCTGAGTACGCCGATACCCTATGTGTGGGGGTAAACCACTGTTTGGGCACACGTCGGGGCTCGGAAGTGAGGGAGCACCATTTGACTTTTTGAATACAAGATTGGCTGGAATCAATGGTGGCGCCATGTTGCGTTTGGAGACCCCCTGATGTGCCTAAACAGTGGAAACCCCTCAATTCTAACTCCAACACACCCCTAAACCTTATCCCAACTGTAGCCGTAACCCTAATCACAACCCTAACCCCAACACACCCCTAACCACAACCCTAATTCCAACCCAACCCTAAGGCTATGTGCCAACGTTGCGGATTCGTATGAGATTTTTCAGCACCATTTTTGAAAAATGCGCGGGTAAAAGGCACTGCGTTTTACCTGCGGATTTACCGCGGATTGCCAGTGTTTCTTGTGCGGATTTCACCTGTGGATTCATAGTAACATAGTAACATAGTAACATAGTTAGTAAGGCCGAAAAAAGACATTTGTCCATCCAGTTCAGCCTATATTCCATCATAATAAATCCCCAGATCTACGTCCTTCTACAGAACCTAATAATTGTATGATACAATATTGTTCTGCTCCAGGAAGACATCCAGGCCTCTCTTGAACCCCTCGACTGAGTTCGCCATCACCACCTCCTCAGGCAAGCAATTCCAGATTCTCACTGCCCTAACAGTAAAGAATCCTCTTCTATGTTGGTGGAAAAACCTTCTCTCCTCCAGACGCAAAGAATGCCCCCTTGTGCCCGTCACCTTCCTTGGTATAAACAGATCCTCAGCGAGATATTTGTATTGTCCCCTTATATACTTATACATGGTTATTAGATCGCCCCTCAGTCGTCTTTTTTCTAGACTAAATAATCCTAATTTCGCTAATCTATCTGGGTATTGTAGTTCTCCCATCCCCTTTATTAATTTTGTTGCCCTCCTTTGTACTCTCTCTAGTTCCATTATATCCTTCCTGAGCACCGGTGCCCAAAACTGGACACAGTACTCCATGTGCGGTCTAACTAGGGATTTGTACAGAGGCAGTATAATGCTCTCATCATGTGTATCCAGACCTCTTTTAATGCACCCCATGATCCTGTTTGCCTTGGCAGCTGCTGCCTGGCACTGGCTGCTCCAGGTAAGTTTATCATTAACTAGGATCCCCAAGTCCTTCTCCCTGTCAGATTTACCCAGTGGTTTCCCGTTCAGTGTGTAATGGTGATATTGATTCCCTCTTCCCATGTGTATAACCTTACATTTATCATTGTTAAACCTCATCTGCCACCTTTCAGCCCAAGTTTCCAACTTATCCAGATCCATCTGTAGCAGAATACTATCTTCTCTTGTATTAACTGCTTTACATAGTTTTGTATCATCTGCAAATATCGATATTTTACTGTGTAAACCTTCTACCAGATCATTAATGAATATGTTGAAGAGTAATATGTTACTATAGTAACATAGTTAGTAAGGCCGAAAAAAGACATTTGTCCATCCAGTTCAGCCTATATTCCATCATAATAAATCCCCAGATCTACGTCCTTCTACAGAACCTAATTGTATGATACAATATTGTTCTGCTCCAGGAAGACATCCAGGCCTCTCTTGAACCCCTCGACTGAGTTCGCCATCACCACCTCCTCAGGCAAGCAATTCCAGATTCTCACTGCCCTAACAGTAAAGAATCCTCTTCTATGTTGGTGGAAAAACCTTCTCTCCTCCAGACGCAAAGAATGCCCCCTTGTGCCCGTCACCTTCCTTGGTATAAACAGATCCTCAGCGAGATATTTGTATTGTCCCCTTATATACTTATACATGGTTATTAGATCGCCCCTCAGTCGTCTTTTTTCTAGACTAAATAATCCTAATTTCGCTAATCTATCTGGGTATTGTAGTTCTCCCATCCCCTTTATTAATTTTGTTGCCCTCCTTTGTACTCTCTCTAGTTCCATTATATCCTTCCTGAGCACCGGTGCCCAAAACTGGACACAGTACTCCATGTGCGGTCTAACTAGGGATTTGTACAGAGGCAGTATAATGCTCTCATCATGTGTATCCAGACCTCTTTTAATGCACCCCATGATCCTGTTTGCCTTGGCAGCTGCTGCCTGGCACTGGCTGCTCCAGGTAAGTTTATCATTAACTAGGATCCCCAAGTCCTTCTCCCTGTCAGATTTACCCAGTGGTTTCCCATTCAGTGTGTAATGGTGACACTGATTCCTTCTTCCCATGTGTATAACCTTACATTTATCATTGTTAAACCTCATCTGCCACCTTTCAGCCCAAGTTTCCAACTTATCCAGATCCATCTGTAGCAGAATACTATCTTCTCTTGTATTAACTGCTTTACATAGTTTTGTATCATCTGCAAATATCGATATTTTACTGTGTAAACCTTCTACCAGATCATTAATGAATATGTTGAAGAGAACAGGTCCCAATACTGACCCCTGCGGTACCCCACTGGTCACAGCGACCCAGTTAGAGACTATACCATTTATAACCACCCTCTGCTTTCTATCACTAAGCCAGTTACTAACCCATTTACACACAATTTCCCCCAGACCAAGCATTCTCATTTTGTGTACCAACCTCTTGTGCGGCACGGTATCAAACGCTTTGGAAAAATCGAGATATACCACGTCCAATGACTCACTGTGGTCCAGCCTATAGCTTACCTCTTCATAAAAACTGATTAGATTGGTTTGACAGGAGCGATTTCTCATAAACCCATGCTGATATGGAGTTAAACAGTTATTCTCATTGAGATAATCCAGAATAACATCCCTCAGAAACCCTTCAAATATTTTACCAACAATAGAGGTTAGACTTACTGGCCTATAATTTCCAGGGTCACTTTTAGAGCCCTTTTTGAAAATTGGCACCACATTTGCTATGCGCCAATCCTGCGGAACAGACCCTGTCGCTATAGAGTCCCTAAAAATAAGAAATAATGGTTTATCTATTACATTACTTAGTTCTCTTAGTACTCGTGGGTGTATGCCATCCGGACCCGGAGATTTATCTATTTTAATCTTATTTAGCCGGTTTCGCACCTCTTCTTGGGTTAGATTGGTGACCCTTAATATAGGGTTTTCATTGTTTCTTGGGATTTCACCTAGCATTTCATTTTCCACCGTGAATACCGTGGAGAAGAAGGTGTTTAATATGTTAGCTTTTTCCTCGTCATCTACAACCATTCTTTCCTCACTATTTTTTAAGGGGCCTACATTTTCAGTTTTTATTCTTTTACTATTGATATAGTTGAAGAACAGTTTGGGATTAGTTTTACTCTCCTTAGCAATGTGCTTCTCTGTTTCCTTTTTGGCAGCTTTAATTAGTTTTTTAGATAAAGTATTTTTCTCCCTATAGTTTTTTAGAGCTTCAATGGTGCCATCCTGCTTTAGTAGTGCAAATGCTTTCTTTTTACTGTTAATTGCCTGTCTTACTTCTTTGTTTAGCCACATTGGGTTTTTCCTATTTCTAGTCCTTTTATTCCCACAAGGTATAAACCGCTTACACTGCCTATTTAGGATGTTCTTAAACATTTCCCATTTATTATCTGTATTCTTATTTCTGAGGATATTGTCCCAGTCTACCAGATTAAGGGCATCTCTAAGCTGGTCAAACTTTGCCTTCCTAAAGTTCAGTGTTTTTGTGACTCCCTGACAAGTCCCCCTAGTGAAAGACAGATGAAACTGTACAATATTGTGGTCGCTATTTCCTAGATGCCCGACCACCTGCAGATTTGTTATTCTGTCAGGTCTATTAGATAGTATTAGGTCTAAAAGTGCTGCTCCTCTGGTTGGATTCTGCACCAATTGTGAAAGATAATTTTTCTTGGTTATTAGCAGAAACCTGTTGCCTTTATGTATTTCACAGGTTTCTGTTTCCCAGTTAATATCCGGGTAGTTAAAGTCCCCCATAACCAGGACCTCATTATGGGTTGCAGCTTCATCTATCTGCTTTAGAAGTAGACTTTCCATGGTTTCTGTTATATTTGGGGGTTTGTAACAGACCCCAATGAGAATTTTGTTACCATTTTTCCCTCCATGAATTTCGACCCATATGGACTCGACATCCTCATTTCCTTCGCTAATATCCTCCCTTAAAGTGGACTTTAGACAAGACTTTACATAGAGACAAACCCCTCCTCCTCTCCGATTTTTACAATCCTTTCTAAACAGACTGTAACCCTGTAAGTTAACTGCCCAGTCATAGCTTTCATCTAACCATGTCTCGGTTATTCCCACTATGTCAAAGTTACCTGTAGATATTTCTGCTTCTAGTTCTTCCATCTTGTTTGTCAGGCTTCTGGCGTTTGCGAGCATGCAGTTTAGAGGATTTTGTTTTGTTCCAATCTCCTCGCTGTGGATTGTTTTAGAAATGTTCTTACCTCCCTTCTGAGTATGTTTTCCTGGATCTTCTTTGTTCAAGTCTAATGTTTTTCTTCCCGTCCCCTCTTCTTCTAGTTTAACGCCCTCCTGATGAGTGTAGCGAGTCTTCTGGCGAATGTGATTCAATGATTCCTATTGAGGAACAGGTGTAAAACGCTGCGGAATCCGCACAAAGAATTGACATGCTGCGGAAAATACAACACAGCGTTTCCGCGCGGTATTTTCCGCACCATGGGCACAGCGGATTTGGTTTTCCATATATTTACATGGTACTGTAAACCTGATGGAACACTGCTGCGAATCCGCAGCGGCCAATCCGCTGTGAATCCTCAGCCAAATCCGCACCGTGTGCACATAGCCTAATTCTAAAGGTATGTGCACACACTGCGGAAAACGCTGCGGGTCCGCAGCAGTTTCCCATGAGTTTACAGTTCAATGTAAACCTATGGGAAACAAAAATCGCTGTACACATGCTGCAGAAAAACAGCACGGAAACGCAGCGGTTTACATTCTGCAGCATGTCACTTCTTTCTGCGGATTCCGCAGCGGTTTTACAACTGCTCCAATAGAAAATCGCAGTTGTAAAACCGCAGTGAAATGCGCAGAAAAACCGCGGTAAATCCACAGCGGTTTAGCACTGCGGATTTATCAAATCCTCTGTGGAAAAATCCGCAGAGGACCAGAATACGTGTGCCTACCCCTAACCCTAACCCTACCCCTAACCCTAACCCTACCCCTAACCCTAACCCTACCCCTAACCCTAACCCTACCCCTAGTTCTAACTCCAACCTTAGTGAAAAAAAAAAATTCTTTATTTTTTTTATTGTCCCTACCTATGGGGGTGACAAAGGGGGGGGTCATTTACTATTTTTTTATTTTGATCACTGAGATAGAAGTGATCCAATTTCACCTGTCAGAAGTGTAGACTAGTGGCCCTTTTAGAAGAAAAGGTGCGGGGTCTGGAAGAAAGAATAGCAACTTTGAAACTCATCAAAGAGAATGAAGACTTTCTAGACAGAACAGAAGCATCTCTACTGGTCACAGAAGGTGCAAAAAGTGTCAGAGAACCTCCAAAAGCAGATGAGTGGAAGCATGTGACCAAAAGAAGCAAGAAGACCATGGAGAAATCACCAACCACACAACTGAAGAACCGATATCAAATCTTTGTAGAGGATGAAGATGGCACACCTAAGAATGAAGCAATACCAGCAAGCAAGAAAGAAAAGGGCACACAGCAACAAGTGACAGCAAAAAGTACAGCCAAGAAGCAACGAAGAGTGGTGGTGGTGGGAGACTCACTACTGAGAGGCACCGAAGCAGCCATCTGCAGACCGGACATAACTGCAAGAGAAGTATGCTGCCTTCCAGGTGCGATGATCAAGGATGTGACCGATAGGATACCAAAGCTCTTCAGCTCCAAGGACGTCCACCCATTTCTTCTGATACATGTTGGCACCAATGACACGGCAAGGAAGGACCTACCGACAATCTGCAAGGACTTTGAAGAGTTGGGGAAGAAAGTAAAGGAACTGGATGCACAGGTAGTTTTTTCTTCTATCCTTCCAGTGGACGGGCATGGCACCAGGAGATGGAACAGGATCCTTGATGCAAACAACTGGCTAAGACAATGGTGCAGACAACAAGGATTTGGATTCCTGGACCACGGTGTGAATTACTGGTATGATGGACTCCTCGCCAGAGACGGACTACACCTCAACAAACCTGGGAAACACACATTCGCCAGAAGACTCGCTACACTCATCAGGAGGGCGTTAAACTAGAAGAAGAGGGGACGGGAAGAAAAACATTAGACTCGAACAAAGACGACCCAGGAAAACATACTCAGAAGGGAGGTAAGAACATTTCTAAAACAATCCACAGTGAGGAGATTGGAACAAAACAAAATCCTCTAAACTGCATGCTCGCAAACGCCAGAAGCCTGACAAACAAGATGGAAGAACTAGAAGCAGAAATATCTACAGGTAACTTTGACATAGTGGGAATAACCGAGACATGGTTAGATGAAAGCTATGACTGGGCAGTTAACTTACAGGGTTACAGTCTGTTTAGAAAGGATCGTAATAATCGGAGAGGAGGAGGGGTTTGTCTCTATGTAAAGTCTTGTCTAAAGTCCACTTTAAGGGAGGATATTAGCGAAGGGAATGAGGATGTCGAGTCCATATGGGTTGAAATTCATGGAGGGAAAAATGGTAACAAAATTCTCATTGGGGTCTGTTACAAACCCCCAAATATAACAGAAAGCATGGAAAGTCTACTTCTAAAGCAGATAGATGAAGCTGCAACCCATAATGAGGTCCTGGTTATGGGGGACTTTAACTACCCGGATATTAACTGGGAAACAGAAACCTGTGAAACCCATAAAGGCAACAGGTTTCTGCTAATAACCAAGAAAAATTATCTTTCACAATTGGTGCAGAATCCAACCAGAGGAGCAGCACTTTTAGACCTAATACTATCTAATAGACCTGACAGAATAACAAATCTGCAGGTGGTTGGGCATTTAGGAAATAGCGACCACAATATTGTGCAGTTTCACCTGTCTTTCACTAGGGGGACTTGTCAGGGAGTCACAAAAACATTGAACTTTAGGAAGGCAAAGTTTGAACAGCTTAGAGATGCCCTTAATCTGGTAGACTGGGACAATATCCTCAGAAATGAGAATACAGATAATAAATGGGAAATGTTTAAGAACATCCTAAATAGGCAGTGTAAGCGGTTTATACCTTGTGGGAATAAAAGGACTAGAAATAGGAAAAACCCAATGTGGCTAAACAAAGAAGTAAGACAGGCAATTAACAGTAAAAAGAAAGCATTTGCACTACTAAAGCAGGATGGCACCATTGAAGCTCTAAAAAACTATAGGGAGAAAAATACTTTATCTAAAAAACTAATTAAAGCTGCCAAAAAGAAAACAGAGAAGCACATTGCTAAGGAGAGTAAAACTAATCCCAAACTGTTCTTCAACTATATCAATAGTAAAAGAATAAAAACTGAAAATGTAGGCCCCTTAAAAAATAGTGAGGAAAGAATGGTTGTAGATGACGAGGAAAAAGCTAACATATTAAACACCTTCTTCTCCACGGTATTCACGGTGGAAAATGAAATGCTAGGCGAAATCCCAAGAAACAATGAAAACCCTATATTAAGGGTCACCAATCTAACCCAAGAAGAGGTGCGAAACCGGCTAAATAAGATTAAAATAGATAAATCTCCGGGTCCGGATGGCATACACCCACGAGTACTAAGAGAACTAAGTAATGTAATAGATAAACCATTATTTCTTATTTTTAGTGACTCTATAGCGACAGGGTCTGTTCCGCAGGACTGGCGCATAGCAAATGTGGTGCCAATATTCAAAAAGGGCTCTAAAAGTGAACCTGGAAATTATAGGCCAGTAAGTCTAACCTCTATTGTTGGTAAAATATTTGAAGGGTTTCTGAGGGATGTTATTCTGGATTATCTCAATGAGAATAACTGTTTAACTCCATATCAGCATGGGTTTATGAGAAATCGCTCCTGTCAAACCAATCTAATCAGTTTTTATGAAGAGGTAAGCTATAGACTGGACCACGGTGAGTCATTGGACGTGGTATATCTCGATTTTTCCAAAGCGTTTGATACCGTGCCGCACAAGAGGTTGGTACACAAAATGAGAATGCTTGGTCTGGGGGAAAATGTGTGTAAATGGGTTAGTAACTGGCTTAGTGATAGAAAGCAGAGGGTGGTTATAAATGGTATAGTCTCTAACTGGGTCGCTGTGACCAGTGGGGTACCGCAAGGGTCAGTATTGGGACCTGTTCTCTTCAACATATTCATTAATGATCTGGTAGAAGGTTTACACAGTAAAATATCGATATTTGCAGATGATACAAAACTATGTAAAGCAGTTAATACAAGAGAAGATAGTATTCTGCTACAGATGGATCTGGATAAGTTGGAAACTTGGGCTGAAAGGTGGCAGATGAGGTTTAACAATGATAAATGTAAGGTTATACACATGGGAAGAGGGAATCAATATCACCATTACACACTGAACGGGAAACCACTGGGTAAATCTGACAGGGAGAAGGACTTGGGGATCCTAGTTAATGATAAACTTACCTGGAGCAGCCAGTGCCAGGCAGCAGCTGCCAAGGCAAACAGGATCATGGGGTGCATTAAAAGAGGTCTGGATACACATGATGAGAGCATTATACTGCCTCTGTACAAATCCCTAGTTAGACCGCACATGGAGTACTGTGTCCAGTTTTGGGCACCGGTGCTCAGGAAGGATATAATGGAACTAGAGAGAGTACAAAGGAGGGCAACAAAATTAATAAAGGGGATGGGAGAACTACAATACCCAGATAGATTAGCGAAATTAGGATTATTTAGTCTAGAAAAAAGACGACTGAGGGGCGATCTAATAACCATGTATAAGTATATAAGGGGACAATACAAATATCTCGCTGAGGATCTGTTTATACCAAGGAAGGTGACGGGCACAAGGGGGCATTCTTTGCGTCTGGAGGAGAGAAGGTTTTTCCACCAACATAGAAGAGGATTCTTTACTGTTAGGGCAGTGAGAATCTGGAATTGCTTGCCTGAGGAGGTGGTGATGGCGAACTCAGTCGAGGGGTTCAAGAGAGGCCTGGATGTCTTCCTGGAGCAGAACAATATTGTATCATACAATTATTAGGTTCTGTAGAAGGACGTAGATCTGGGTATTTATTATGATGGAATATAGGCTGAACTGGATGGACAAATGTCTTTTTTCGGCCTTACTAACTATGTTACTATGTTACTATGTTACTATATAGGTTATATCTCAGTGATCAAAATTAACTCTGGAACGAATCTGCCGGCCGGCAGATTCGGCGGGCGCACTGCACATGCGCCCGCCATTTTGGAAGATGGCGGCGCCCAGGAAAGAAGACGGACACCGGCAGGCTCGGTAAGTATAAGGAGGGGGGAGATCAGGGCACGGGGGGGCGTCGGAGCACGGGGGGGCGTCGGAGCACGGGGGGGAGGCGTCGGAGCACGGGGTGGGGGGCGTCGGAGCACGGATGAGGATCGGTGTGAGTACGGGTGGATTGGAGCACGGGGTGGGGGATCGCTGTGCAGGGGGGGTGATCGGAGCACGGGGGGATCGCTGTGCGGGGGGGTGATCGGAGTGCGGGGGGGTTGACTGGAGCACGGGGGGAGCAGACAGGAGGACGGGGGAGCGGAGCACAGGACGGAGGGGAGCGCTGCACAGATCGGGGGGCTGGGGGGGGGCGATCGGTGGGGTGGGGGCACATTAGTATTTGCAGCCATGGCCGATGATATTGCAGCATCGGCCATGGCTGGATTGTAATATTTCACCAGTTTTTTAGGTGAAATATTACAAATCGCTCTGATTGGCAGTTTCACTTTCAACAGCCAATCAGAGCGATCGTAGCCACGGGGGGGTGAAGCCACCCCCCCTGGGCTAAACTACCACTCCCCCTGTCCCTGCAGATCGGGTGAAATTGGAGTTAACCCTTTCACCCGATCTGCAGGGACGCGATCTTTCTGTGACACAGCATATGCGTCACAGGTCGGATTGGCACCGACTTTCATGACGCATACGCTGTGTCACAGGTCGGGAAGGGGTTAAGGGGTATTGCCTTAACCAAAGAGGATTGATTACTTCTCTTGATTTATCATGACAGGGGGAATGGGCAGCCGACCCATATCAGATTTTCCCCTTGCCCAAACGGTGTCTGGTACCTGACTCTTTTCCCTGTCCTCAGACATTCTGGTGTCAGGTGTTACTTTCACTGCTCTTGCCATATACACCATTTCTGCAATATTACACAAGTGTTTATATAAGTCACACATTAATGTCCAAATATTTATACCCGTATTTGATTGGGTAGAGTATCCCTTAAAAAAAACTAAATTTGATTCACAAAATGTTACCAAAAGAAAATTATATATATGAATATCTAATATATAAAGCTGAATGTGTGTGTGTATGTATGTCCGGGATTGACATCTGCACCGTCGCAGCTACAGCCACAAAATTTTGCACAGTCACACGTCTGGACCCCGAGAGCGTCATAGGCTATGTTGTGAGGTGAAATTTTAACCCCGCGCTTTCCAATTCACCAAACAATTTTGCCCCTATCTACATAATGGGGAAAAATTGAAAGGAAAAGTGTTGGAGGCGTCGCAGCTACAGCCACAAAATTTTGCGTAGTCACACGTCTGGACCCCGAGATCGTTATAGGCTATGTTGTGAGGTGATATTTTAACCCCGCACTTTCCAATTCACCAAACAATTTTGCCCCTATCTACATAATGGGAAAAAAAGTGAAAGGAAAAGTGTTGGAGGCAAATTGACAGCTGCCAGATGTGAACAAGGGGGACTTAAAGAATGAGAGCGATGGCGCCAAAAAGTATATACCGTACAGTTGCTAAGGTGGGACCCGGACATGTGATACTCACCACACACAGGGATATGAACACACACAAAATGCGCCACACACTACCACGTGCTTGAACACATATCACCCTCAGCACACATTTCACCACATACACCAACCTCGCCACATAAAAGTCGAAACACAAAAGTCGCCGCTCAAAACTCACCACGCGCAAAACTCACCACATGCAAAACTAGGCTCACGCAAAACTCACCACATGTGCAAAACTCACCTCATGGGAAAACTCGCCACACGCAAAACTTGTACCCGCGGAAAAATTGCCACATGCACAAAAGTTGCAACACATGCAAAAGTTGCCTCACACAAAACTTGCACATACTCAAAATGCACCACACATAAAACTCGCTACGCGCAAAACTCGCCATGCACAAAATTTGCTGCACACAACTTGCTACACTAACCTGTCACATGCAACTCGACACACAAAAAGTTGCTACACGCATGTCGCCACAAAAACTCATCTCACAAAAGTCGCTACATGCATGTCACCACACGCAACTCAACACACACAACTTGACACACGAAACTCGCCCTAAAACACACACAAGTCTGGTATTATCCTTCAAAAATAAAAATCTGATTAATAAGCAGACAAACTACAAGAGCAACAAATGTACCATATAGGAAATACGGCAGCTGTCAGTCACATAACCTGTCTATTATGTGTATGTGCGAGCTAATATATACTGCCAGGGGGGAGGGCTTCCTGTTGGCTGGGGATTTATCAGGCTGCCAATTTAGCTTACAAATACTGAGGTAAAAATATTGACCAAATAAAGTGTGAACGAGGTCTAATACAGGAGGAAATGACATACAGATATATACTATGTACAGGGGAGATAACACACAGGTATATACTATATAGAGGAGGAGATGACATACAGGTACATACTATATACAGGAGGAGATGACATACAGGTATATACTATATACAGGAGGAGATGACTCACAGGTATATACTATATACAGGAGCAGATGACCTACAGGTATATACTATATACAGGAGGAGATTACATACAGGTATATACAGGAGGAGATGACACACAGATATATAGTATATACAGGGGAGATGACATAAAAGTATATACTATATATAGGAGGAGATGACATACAGGTATATACTATATACAGGGGAGATGACACACAGCAGGTATATACTATATACAGGGGAGATCACATACAGGTATATACTATATACAGGAGATGACCTACAGGTGTATACTATATATAAGGGAGATGACAAACATGTATATAATGATGTGAAAATGAGAGGTGTGAGGTGAAAATGAAAAGGTGTGAGTGCAAAATGAGAGGAGTGAGGGAAAATAGTGGAGTGATCGGAAAATGACAGATGTGAGGTCGAAATGACAAGTGTTAGGGGGAAATGAGAGGAGTGAGGGGGAAAATAAGAGGAGGGGGAAAATGAGAGGTGTGAGGGAGAAAATGAGAGCTGTGAGAGGGAAAATGAAAGATGTGATGGGAAAATGAGAGGCGTGATGGGAAAATAAGAGAAGTGAGGTGCTATACCTAACCACAGATATTTACTATGCCCAGGCAACGCCGGGCTCTTCAGCTAGTATATATATAATTACAAAAGATACGGAGTCATAAAACGGGGGAGCACAATCCCATAGGCCACAGCAAAGCACAAGCTTATTCTAAGAAAGTAGCAGCCCTATATAAATCCATAACTAACTTCCAAATACAAAAAGAAGGGATTTGAAAAATACCAAATATCGATGTCAGTTGCTTGCGATAAGGTATAAGAACTGGAAAAGACAAATAAACAGTGACTATGGTTTGAGCCAATATAATGAATGGCTAAAAAACTATATATCATATGAAGACAACCTAGAAATACACTGTAACTATACCATCTTTGTGTAAGGAAACTACTAAAACTGGCAAATGAATGGAATTAAGTGTAACTACAATAGGGCATGATTTACCAGTGGAATAATGTGCACGTGGAAGACCCTGGCGTCCATCTGCCCCAAGTGTTTATATGAAAGGGGACTTGTGACTGTAATTCCTTCAGGAGAGTACTGTATAGTGGCCTAGACAGCACTCAACTCTGCTCTGAGCAAATTCATAGGGGTATTGTCACTAACAATAAGTTTGTAAGCACCTCTTGGCTGTCTCGTGACTGTAGTCTTTTCTTGTTTAGTCATAGGGGCTTCAGTCGCTTGTCCCCTTACCCTCACGTATTCCACAGTCTCGTCAGTAATCATGTCTGGCAGTATCAAGTCTTTGTGTACTAGTCCCAGCTGCCCCAGTGTCGGTCAAGAATTCTGTCTATTTCCCTCCCAGCATTGGTATGGTGGTCATCAAGGCAGGACCAGGTCCGGAGGGGACAAGAACAGGGCACACATTTGTCACTGGGTTGTCAGTTTCCTAGTCTGAAGGTGAAGGAGGTGGAAGATTGGTCTGAGTGTCCATTTTCTCCACAATTCCAGCACTTCACTGTTTCTAAGTCCTTAGGTCCCTTACTACGTCTCTACTGTTTTCCTTGTGCTCCAGCATACATGACACGTCGTCTTATTGTCCTAGTTTCTTCAACTCCTGAGCAATCTTCAGGAGGTCTTTGGATCTACATTTCTCCATTTAGGTCTGGCTGTCTGTACTGCGTCTCGTAAGCCTTTTGTCATACCGTCAATGAATGTATTTACAAATATTTTAACATCGAGTGGGTTTACTGAACTGTACCCCATGTCTGCCCATTTCAGCTGTAACCGTCCAGAGTACATCTCTACACTCTCTCCTTTTGCCACATCTGTAAAAGTCTTAATTTGCATCCTAGTACGTGGCGCATAGCAAATGTGGTGCCAATATTCAAAAAGGGCTCTAAAAGTGACCCTGGAAATTATAGGCCAGTAAGTCTAACCTCTATTGTTGGTAAAATATTTGAAGGGTTTCTGAGGGATGTTATTCTGGATTATCTCAATGAGAATAACTGTTTAACTCCATATCAGCATGGGTTTATGAGAAATCGCTTCTGTCAAACCAATCTAATCAGTTTTTATGAAGAGGTAAGCTATAGGCTGGACCACGGTGAGTCATTGGACGTGGTATATCTCGATTTTTCCAAAGCGTTTGATACCGTGCCGCACAAGAGGTTGGTACACAAAATGAGAATGCTTGGTCTGGGGGAAAATGTGTGTAAATGGGTTAGTAACTGGCTTAGTGATAGAAAGCAGAGGGTGGTTATAAATGGTATAGTCTCTAACTGGGTCGCTGTGACCAGTGGGGTACCGCAGGGGTCAGTATTGGGACCTGTTCTCTTCAACATATTCATTAATGATCTGGTAGAAGGTTTACACAGTAAAATATCGATATTTGCAGATGATACAAAACTATGTAAAGCAGTTAATACAAGAGAAGATAGTATTCTGCTACAGATGGATCTGGATAAGTTGGAAACTTGGGCTGAAATGTGGCAGATGAGGTTTAACAATGATAAATGTAAGGTTATACACATGGGAAGAAGGAATCAATATCACCATTACACACTGAATGGGAAACCACTGGGTAAATCTGACAGGGAGAAGGACTTGGGGATCCTAGTTAATGATAAACTTACCTGGAGCAGCCAGTGCCAGGCAGCAGCTGCCAAGGCAAACAGGATCATGGGGTGCATTAAAAGAGGTCTGGATACACATGATGAGAGCATTATACTGCCTCTGTACAAATCCCTAGTTAGACCGCACATGGAGTACTGTGTCCAGTTTTAGGCACCGGTGCTCAGGAAGGATATAATGGAACTAGAGAGAGTACAAAGGAGGGCAACAAAATTAATAAAGGGGATGGGAGAACTACAATACCCAGATAGATTAGCGAAATTAGGATTATTTAGTCTAGAAAAAAGACGACTGAGGGGCGATCTAATAACCATGTATAAGTATATAAGGGGACAATACAAATATCTCGCTGAGGATCTGTTTATACCAAGGAAGGTGACGGGCACAAGGGGGCATTCTTTGCGTCTGGAGGAGAGAAAGTTTTTCCACCAACATAGAAGAGGATTCTTTACTGTTAGGGCAGTGAGAATCTGGAATTGCTTGCCTGAGGAGGTGGTGATGGCGAACTCAGTCGAGGGGTTCAAGAGAGGCATGGATGTCTTCTTGGAGCAGAACAATATTGTATCATACAATTAGGTTCTGTAGAAGGACGTAGATCTGGGGATTTATTATGATGGAATATAGGCTGAACTGGATGGACAAATGTCTTTTTTCGGCCTTACTAACTATGTTACTATGTTACGTCACCTGCTTTTGTGCTCACCAACTCTCTAGGTCTGCTCAGGTGCACTTATACGTCCATCATATTGTCTTTGTCTGTAAAATGGGAAAGGTTTGTTCTCAGGGTCAGCCAAATATTTTAGCGTAGCTAGCTAGTCAGAGGGCTTCCAGGGATAATACTCCTGTATCTGTCTTTGTCATGATCTGTACTTTTTTCCCTGTCCTGTATTTTGTATAATATGTCATGATGTGATGCGACTTCTCTTTCGTTGTATTTACTGTACATTTTGCAATGTCATGGGGTGTATGTAACTAACCTGTCTCCTTCCCCCAATACTTGCAGCCCTGAGCTCTAATGTAATTAAGCTTTGTCCACACCACTAGGGAAGGAATAGCCATTCTTCCTCACAGCAGGTGGCTAGTCAAATGCACACAATGAATAGACTAAGTGGAGCCACCAGTCTAGAATCTTCTGGTGGACCCAACCATTGAATAGAAGGTGTGACCCCCCTTTATGGGCGGATCCCAGGAGCTCAGACAATCCATTCTTATTTTGAGATCAGATGTGAGTTGATCCTTGAAGGAGAAGGAGTGGGGATTCTTAGCTGAGGCAAGACCCCATGTCCATCTGGGACTGCGGAAGCGAACGGGGCGAGACTTGAGCTGAGGACATATCTCGTCGTTCGTGAGATTGTTTTGGGATCCCTTGGACTAATTGTGGACTATTGCTTTGTTACCTGGCACAAGGATTATCGGGAGGTGCCCCGAACCTGTTACGTTGGACTAATTGTGGACTCTGTAGATCTACCTGCATGTGTTGTTCCAGCGTTCTTGATAATAAATCTGTTGAATTATCCCTCGGCCTGTTGTCCCTTCTTGCTCTGCCGTACACCCCGTCACCAACTGGTGGCAGCGGTGGGATCAGAGCAGAAGGAATGGAGGACAATGGCCCAACATCAGGAACCAACACCGCAGAGTACAAGAACTGGACTTTGGGGAGCCTACAATCAAAGGCCCGTGAAGTAGGAGTCCGTTTTAAGGGACTCTCCAAGGAGCAGCTTATTGAGGCTTTGGAAGGAGTTCGCCTGCAAGATGACGCTGAGGAAGGACCCTCACAGCAAATGGAGGAAAGACTGCAGCCGGAGGTAAATACCCAAAAAAGTCAGTGGGTTGTGTGGTACGAGGAGGAGTTGGCATTGCTGGGAGAAGAGGCCACCATGGACGATAAGAGGGAGGCCATTCACAGAGCTCAGGAGAGGGAGGCCATTCACAGAGCCGAGGAGAGGGAGGCCATTCACAGAGCCGAGGAGAGGGAGGCCATTCACAGAGCCGAGGAGAGGGAGAGGGAGGTCATTCACAGAGCCGAGGACAGAGCTCAGGAGATGGCATTGCTGGAGAGGCAGATCGCTTTGGAAGCAGCTAGAAGCTCCAGACAGACTGTAACCCCAGCACCCACCATGAGGGAACTCCCCAGAGTGTCCCGCAAAGACTTCAAGCCCTTTAATGAGGCTGCAGGCGACATTGAGGGCTTCTTCCAGGACTTTGAGCATCAGTGTCGATTAATGGAAGTCCCGGAAAGGGAGCGAGTCCGACATCTGGTGGGGCTCTTAGAGGGTGGAGCTGCCGCAGCCTATAGAGCTATGGACCCTCAGGGGAACTGTGAGTATGCGGAGATTAAACGGACTATTCTAGAACATTATGCTGTTACCCCAGACACTTACAGGACTCAGTTCCGTACTTTAGCCTGTGATGAGGAAGTGTCTTTCAAGATGTATTCCCACAGACTCAAACAAATATGTCATCGCTGGCTGGAGGCAGAGGAGGCCTTAACCTGGGAGACCTTCCTCCAGGTTATCCTAAAAGAGCAGTTTTACTTCAAGTGCCCTGCTGAGATCCGGGAATGGGTGTGTGAGAGGAGACCAGCCACTGTGGAGGAAGCTGCAGCTCTAGCTGATGAGGCTCTCACCATCAAGCCTCAGTGGAGGATTCTGTTGGAGGATGGAGAGAGGCCTACCAGCTCCGCAACACCGGTGGCCCCCTGTTCTTCTGTCCCCATTGTTCCCCGTTCCTCTAAGCCACCACCTCATGCTGATACCCGTGTAAATGTGCCTCCAGTTGCTTCTGCGTTTTCTGGAATACGACGAGGAGAGGAAGTAGCAGAGCGCAGGTGTTATGGTTGTGGGCATCTGGGGCATCTGCAGGCCTCATGCCCAGCCAGCTCATGGAGAAGTCGTCCTCAAACCCCTACAGCACCTTCAGGTGGGAGCCGGCCTCCAGGTTCCCTTACCCCTCGCCCAAGAGGACGCCTTGGATGGAGTGAGACCCAGCACAGATGCTATCGATGTGGACAGCCGGGGCATCTGCAAGCCTCCTGCCCAGCTGTTCAAATGAGGATTGATCCTGTACCCAGTCGTATTATTAATTATGTACAGCCAAGTGCCATGGAGGACGACGTGTCATCACTACGTGAGGACTGGCCTAGTGCCTCACCCACCTATGTTGCACCACTAGGAGTTTATGGTGTGCGACCCGCAGCTATGACGACTTCTGCTCATCGAGGTAAGCACTTGCAGGAGGTCGTGCTGGATGGACAGAGACTTATTGGATTTTGTGACTCAGGGGCTTTCCTCACACTGGCTGATCCCCGAGTGGTTCGGCCTGAGGCAATCCATCGAGGACCTGGGATTGTCATTGAACTGGCTGGTGGACAATGGAGGACTATTCCCACAGCCACTGTGGATCTGAACTTTGGTTTTGGGGTCAGGCGATGTGTGGTTGGGGTGATGGGTGGTCTGCCTGCAGATGTTCTCCTGGGCAATGATGTGGGAGAGCTACGATGCCAATTCGTGGCTGCATGAAACCACATGTAAGTTACGCTCTGCCTGTGTGTACTTAACCAGCGACCTGTAGAGGTCCCTGGTACGTACACAAATTGGGAGGGGAAGGGATTGTCATGATCTGTACTTTTTTCCCTGTCCTGTATTTTGTATAATATGTCATGATGTGATGCGACTTCTCTTTCGTTGTATTTACTGTACATTTTGCAATGTCATGGGGTGTATGTAACTAACCTGTCTCCTTCCCCCAATACTTGCAGCCCTGAGCTCTAATGTAATTAAGCTTTGTCCACACCACTAGGGAAGGAATAGCCATTCTTCCTCACAGCAGGTGGCTAGTCAAATGCACACAATGAATAGACTAAGTGGAGCCACCAGTCTAGAATCTTCTGGTGGACCCAACCATTGAATAGAAGGTGTGACCCCCCTTTATGGGCGGATCCCAGGAGCTCAGACAATCCATTCTTATTTTGAGATCAGATGTGAGTTGATCCTTGAAGGAGAAGGAGTGGGGATTCTTAGCTGAGGCAAGACCCCATGTCCATCTGGGACTGCGGAAGCGAACGGGGCGAGACTTGAGCTGAGGACATATCTCGTCGTTCGTGAGATTGTTTTGGGATCCCTTGGACTAATTGTGGACTATTGCTTTGTTACCTGGCACAAGGATTATCGGGAGGTGCCCCGAACCTGTTACGTTGGACTAATTGTGGACTCTGTAGATCTACCTGCATGTGTTGTTCCAGCGTTCTTGATAATAAATCTGTTGAATCATCCCTCGGCCTGTTGTCCCTTCTTGCTCTGCCGTACACCCCGTCACAGTCTTACCCTACCTGATGTGGTTGGTTCTCTGGTGGTGGGGGTGACTAGATGACCGGTTGGGGGTGACATGACATGCTGGTCTACAGCTCCTTCCCAAAAGGATTACTGTCAGCTTACTCCCAAAAGTTAATGTCCCCACTACCCACTAACCACAATCCTGTGCCAGCTTCTTATGTCACTACATGTGATCTTGTCTGGACAGGATTTAGTGTAATTCACTTAGGTTGGGTTGCAGCACAGATCATACAAGTATTTCTCCAGTCTGGGTTTGTCTGACTGCAATGTTTACAAGTCCATCTGTCTTGTCTTGGTCTCTGGTTATACAAAGGTATGACCGTAGCAGTAATGTGTCGGTCATAGTCGGACTTTTGAGCATCAAAACATTCATAATACACCTTACTTCCGTCCTGCTGCACTCTCTCAGACGCCATTTATTTACATGCTATTTTCCTCCTTTGTCTGTGCCTTTTTGAACATCCAAACATCCATCCACTCACTGGCATTTTTGCTTGTTTCAATATTGGTCTCACATCTTTCACTGCTTCCTTTTTCCATCTGTATAGCGGTTCTGAATCCCATTGGGGTCCCTGACTGCACACAGAACAAGTTGCCCATGGCTTCAACTTATTCCTCAGACAGCTCACCTTTATTCTGCAAATGCCCTTTTTAGTGTGCCTTACCATCTACGGGTGGCCACACGTAGCAAGTCATAGCGAGTGTCAAGATTTAGCGGGAAGGCTTTTCCTGCCTCTCACCCGGTAGACCTAAAGGATGTAACGGGAAGGCTAAAACTGCCTCTCACCCGTTAGATCAGCTGGCTAGAAAAGGAAGGCCCAGGTGTGTTAGGCTCAGCTCCATGGAGCGGGAAGGCTTTTTTTCTGCCTCTCACCCCCAACAAAACCAGCTGACTGTAGCAAGAAGGTCCAGATGTGTTAGGCCTCTCACCTACTACATCAGCAATGCAGTTGGCTACCTCCTCCGTTGATCCTCAATTTGCTATATCAATCACTCAACTTGAAGCAGGTGAATCTTTTACCAATCTTTTCAATCACTTACAAGTTTCCTCTAAAATAGGCACAATTCTTTCACTTTCAAATTCCAACTTGAACTTACAATATTTCTTTCTACTTCAATACATACAGTACTGTTGCTTTAAAAACAAATCTCTCAGCGCGTACTGAACCAAGGACAGAATATGCACAGCTCCATATTCTTCAGCGCAGCTCCATGTCCCCCCCTTTCTCTGGCCCGCAGCACAAGGAGGAGAAATCACAAACAATTCGCGCAGGGGTTCGCCCCTCCCATCAGCTATGAACACAGATAAGAGCTTGTTGTCTTACACACACAGAAACAGAATGCAGCAGTTTTCAGGCTTAATCTCTACAAAACGTTCATTCTCTCGGAATTAAAAACAGTTTCTCTATACAGGCAGATCACTGCATAACTTGAATAAGCTGATTCTGACCGCGTCCGGCCAAAACACATATAGAAACCTATCCAATGTCAAACCATATATAACACGGGTTTCACTGAATCCCAGATGTAAATTAAATGTACATTAAAAATATCCACAACTCATTCATCCTGGATAATTAACAACAGTTAGATAAGTAATGATACTTATGTGATCACTCATACATACATGCTCATTCAGGGATTGTTGTTTCTTTTACTTTCACTTTTCAGTTGATTTTTACAAGAAGAAAATCCCTTATCTCAATCACTCCACCTAATTCAGCTCAAACTGTGTTGAATAATGTCTTCTGTCACATACAGAGGACCACACCTAACGGAACCCCTCATCAATCAAGGATTTATGTTTATTCCTTATACTCATTTACTCACCTCTCATCTCATTCAGAGTTCTCATAGACATACATACATACAAGGTTCACACAGCCTGCCTATTTTGCACTTTGGAATTAACACAACTCTATATAACAAAAACTGCAGCAGTGTCCACTGACACTCTGAAAGCACTTTAAGGCCAAACAACAAAAACCACGGCCCTAATACAAAATACAGCTTCATATAATGTACTGCCAATCCAAAATGACCAAAATAAAACACTGCACAGAGTCTATCCCAGCTCTGTATTACACACACTAAACAAATACACAACCAATTAGGATACTGACAAATAATACAGATAACAATTATCACCATTATCACTCTATTATTCAAATCTCATACGGACATAAACAGACAAGACACAAAACTCACTGGTGATGTGGATTCTTTGAACCATGTTCGCAGCCTTTTACCCAGAGGTATGGAGAGATCCAGATGAGAGATTGCAAGTGCAAAACAGATTGTAAGAATAATATTTCTCACCTTGCTGCAGCTGGTGTTTTGCATGTCCAATTTCTCAGAAAGCTCCCCCATGCGGATTCCGAATAGGCTGGATACACGGCCCCGGTCGGGCGCCAAAACTGTTGTAGCTGTTTTCATTCTGACCCAAATGTCAGCTGACAGATCACCAGTGAGACCAAATTGTGGAGTTACGCCCGTCATTTTACAAGCGCGCTTGGAGACAAAAAGACACCTCACACATATCCTGTGAGCAAGTCACTTTTATCTGAAGTAATAGAGCAAGAGGCAATATTTTATACCATTTACAACCTTAATGCAATTCATGTAGCCCCCACCATCACGCAGGGTCATACTGACCTTTATTCTCTAACGTACCCAGAGCATGTTGTGACTGACTATTGGGAACATACATGATAAGGAGTGGAAAGGAGACTAGCAGACTATGACAACAACAGATTCTAGAAATTCTAACAATTAAAGGCAAAAGGCACTTAAAGGCAAACTATTAACCCTTCTATATCAACCTTCTATGCCATCCAAAGGAAACTACCATCTGAAGCCACCAGTGAGGGTCTTGCTAAAAATCTTCGACTCCATCATCGCCCCAATCCTCCTGTATGGCAGCGAAGTCTGGGGTCCTCACACCTACCCAGACTGGTCAAGGTGGGATTCCAGTCCAACAGAAATATTCCACCTGGAATTCTGCAAGCACCTCCAGGTCCATCGGAGCACCTCCAACAGTACTTGTCAGGCCGAGCTGGGCAGATTCCCTCTACACCTAACAGTTCTAAAGAGGGCGCTGTCATTCTGGGCTCACCTGCATAGGAGCAATCCAAGCTCCCATCACCATAAAGCCCTGATACATGTAGGTGAAACAGAAAAACCAGAACCCTTGGAACAGCCCAGCCAAACCCAACCGGACCAGAACACCAATCACAACAACCTGACAAAAGCCGGAATCAGGAAGATGGCAGACGAAGGCCAGGAGAGGTATGTCGGTGACTGGAAGAATATCATCAGCTCACAGAAACTGATCATGTACCGGAGTCTACAGAGAGACTACATTTCAAAAACCTGACCGACACATCCAAACATAGATTAAGTGTGAACAGGTGCTGAACCTAGAGTCGCCAACTCGTATATAGTTAAGTAAATAAGGCAGCACACTGCAGCGCTAGAACATGCAAACTTGAAATACGAAATTTGAACTGCATTACTGCACTAGAAATATGAAAAATGAGAGCGTTTAGTGCATAAAAATGGCCAATTTTATGTGTACCTGGTAGCCACTTTACGGCATCTCTCTTATACAGAGAGACTACAGACTGGCCCCATATCTGGAGAAACTCCCGGACCCCAGAGATCGCAAGATCCTGAGCCGATTAGACTCAGTACCCACAGTCTGGCCATCGAATGTGGCCGACACAGGCAGAACTACAAGCCCAGGGAGGAAAGACTGTGCCAATACTGTGATCAGGAGGCCATAGAGGACGAAACCCACTTCCTGCTACACTACAAATACTCAGCAGTGATGGACACTCACTTCAGGAGACTCTCACATCTCTTCCCGGACTTCATCACCATGAAGGAGGAAGAGAAAACATATATCCTGCTGGGAGAAGAAGAGAGAGCAGTGGAGATAGCGCGGTATGTGAGCGAATGTCATAGACTGCGAGAAAGAGAACTATGATGCAATGGACTATAGCCCCCACAATGGATCTGCCCCCATCCACCTTCCCTATGTCATGGACTATAGCCCCCACCCTGGATCTGCCCCATCCACCTCCCCTATGCCATGGACTATAGCCCCTACCCTGGATCTGCCCCCATCCACCTTCCCTACAGCTCCTACCCAACATCCCCACAGTCCCTATCCCTATTGCCTTTATACACTTGCTTTGGCAAAACTGATGTGTATTTGGTCCTGCCAATAAAGCTTCTTTGAATCTTGAATCTATATATACACACAGACCAAAAGTTTGGACACACCTCATTTAAAGATTTTTCTGTATTTTCATGACTATGAAAATTGTACATTCACACTGAAGGCATCAAAACTATGAATTAACACATATGGAATTATATACTTAACAAAAAAGTGTGAAACAACTGAAATTATGTCTCATATTTTAGGTTCTTCAAAGTAGCCACCTTTTGCTTTGATGACTGCTTTGCACACTCTTGGCATTCTCTTGATGAGCTTCAAGAGATAGTCATCGGGAATGGTCTTCCAACAATCTTGAAGGAGTTCCCAGAGATGCTTAGCACTTGTTGGCCCTTTTGCCTTCACTCTGCGGTCCAGCTCACCCCAAACCATCTCGATTGGGTTCAGGTATGGTGACTGTGGAGGCCAGGTCATCTGGCGTAGCACCCCATCACTCTCCTTCTTGGTCAAATAGCCATTACACAGCCTGGAGGTGTGTTTGGGGTCATTGTACTGTTGAAAAATAAATGATGGTCCAACTAAATGCAAACCAGATGGAATAGCATGCTGCTGAAAGATGCTGTGGTAGCAATGCTGGTTCAGTATGCCTTCAATTCTGAATAAATCCCCAACAGTGTCACCAGCAAAGCACCCCCACACCATCACACCTCCTCCTCCATGCTTAACGGTGGGAACTAGGCATGTAGAGTCCATCTGTTCACCTTTTCTGCGTCACACAAAGACATGGTGGTTGGAACCAAAGATCTCAAATTTGGACTCATCAGACTAAAGCACAGATTTCCACTGGTCTAATGTCCATTCCTTGTGTTCTTTAGCCCAAACAAGTCTCTTCTGCTTGTTGCCTGTCCTTAGCAGTGGTTTCCCAGCAGCTATTTTACCATGAAGGCCTGCTGCACAAAGTCTCCTATTAACAGTTGTTGTAGAGATGTGTCTGCTGCTAGAACTCTGTGTGGCATTGACCTGGTCTCTAATCTGAGCTGCTGTTAACTTGCGATTTCTGAGGCTGGTGACTCGGATAAACTTATCCTCAGAAGCAGAGGTGACTCCTTGGTCTTCCTTTCCTGGGGCGGTCCTCATGTGAGCCAGTTTCTTTGTAGCGCTTGATGATTTTTGCAACTGCACTTGGGGACACTTTCAAAGTTTTCCCAATTTTTCGGACTGACTGACCTTCATTTCTTAAAGTAATGATGGCCACTCGTTTTTCTTTACTTAGCTGCTTTTTGCTTGCCATAATACAAATTCTAACCGTATTCAGTAGGACTACCAGCTGTGTATCCACCAGACTTCTGCTCAACACAACTGATGGTCCTAACCCCATTTATAAAGCAAGAAATCCCACTTATTAAACCTGACAGGGCACACCTGTGAAGTGAAAACCATTTCCGGTGACTACCTCTTGAAGCTCATCAAGAGAATGCCAAGAGTGTGCAAAGCAGTCATCAAAGCAAAAGGTGGCTACTTTGAAGAACCTAGAATATAAGACATATTTTCAGTTGTTTCACACTTTTTTGTTAAGAATATAATTCCACATGTGTTAATTCATAGCTTTGATGCCTTCAGTGTGAATTTACAATTTTCATAGTCATGAAAATACAGAAAAATTTTTAAATGAGAAGGTGAGTCAAAACTTTTGGTCTGTGTATATATATATATATATATATATATATATATATATATATATATATATATATATATTCGCAATGGATGCTTACCCATATTTCTGTCAAAATGAAAGGTCCGGCAGTCCTGACTCATTTGCATCGACCATTTAGGAAAATCAGAAAAATAGCATTTGCATAATAATTTTGAACGTGGTGTAGTTGGCTCAATACACTTGATTTTCTATGTACAAAGGCAACATCTCATCATTCACTTATAAAACGACCCAGTTTATTATTTTGTAAATTTTCCATTGAGGAAAATTAATAATGTAATTAATGTAATTAATAATGTAATATTTCATGTAGCTGATCAGTTTACCCCCAGAGTGGGTTGCTGATTACAAGTATGATGCACATCATGTTTTGGCACAAACGATAACAGAAGTCTGGCACACTTTACTTGATAAATATTCCTGACCGTGTGAGTGGGAGAATACTGTAACTGCAACATACTGTAACTCATAGTATTGTGGCCCGTATTCTCCACCTTGCAATTCTTCATTCTCGTTTTTTGTTCCCCTTTTCCAAGAGCTGTGACTTTATTTTTCCACCAATATGGACATGTGAGGGCTTGTTTTTGCATGGCGAATTGTACTTTTGAACGACACCATTGATTTTTACCATTTAGTGCACTGAAAAATGGGCTGAGACTTAGTATCATACCAGCACGTAGAGCCAGAACACCCGAATTGCTGCAGAAGTGGAAAAACGAATTGGTTGAGAGTTCAATAAGGTTTATGCAGATTCTTCTACAAGAAGAGAGAAACACATTTGATAGATCCAGTAAAAAACTTACTGAACTAATAGACAACATTGTTAAACACAAGGGTGATCCAGATTTCAGTAGAAGAGAATCAACACTTCAGACTAATATTGAGAAATTTCAGGCTGATATTAAGGATAGGAAACACAAACAATTTAACCGTGATAGTTGGGATTTCAAAGAAAATAGAGCATTTGGGTTTCTGTCCGAGGAACATCTAGCCCAGATAGGTGAAGCCCCAAGTCTCTCATCATCTGAAGCTGAAACATCGGATAGTGAAAGAGGGGAGCATAGTAAGAACACGGGGGGTAATTTCACCAGTCCGGCCTTTAAACCCCATAGGGAGAAATGGGGGAGATCTGGAAAAAAGAGGTACACAAGGGGTGGAAACAACTATTACACTTTTTCAGGTCACAATGCCGGTCCGGGAAATCCAGCTGGTCCATCATCCTCTTCTTCCTCATCCTCCTCGTCTTCTTTTTTAGAGAGAGGAACTATGCCATACTATCTAAGAGAGCGACTGGGGGCTCCTCGGTAGAGAAATATAGGGAGAATCGAATAATAAATCTTTCTTCTTATTGTCTCTCAAATGTTGTCAGCAGTTCTTGAAAGGGGTCTTGGTTTTGTACCAACTAATAGATTTAATGAGTTTGAATGGGTGAAAGACATGAATCTTTTTGCCCGTAAATTAAAGTGGAGAAATTTTTTAAAAAATCACGATCAGGCTGAATGTCTCACCCTGGGTATCGATCTATCTGAGCTCTCGGATGTGAGGATTCTCACAAATATGTTGGAAGAGAGTTCTAGACCAATGGGAGCTGGACCATTTACGAAATTGAAACCAAACAGCACGAGAATGCCCCCTATGTCTATAAATACTAGCATTGATATATTCATGCAGTTAGTATTAACTGACTTTAAACAATTGAGCATGAAGAAAAGAAAGACTATGTCTAATTTGTCTCCTGACGAGAGGAAGGCCCTGGATTCATTATCAGAGAGGACGGAACTGGTGTTTAAACCATCTGATAAAGGTGGAAACCTGGTTTTTCTTGATTGTGACAAATATAGGGAGATGTGTCTTAGGATTCTGAGAGATGATACCACGTATGGTCTATTGCGGAAAGACCCTACTGCGGCGTTTAATTTGGAACTGGGACACATTTTGGATGAGGCATATGGAGCCGGGTTGATCTCCGATGGTGAGAGGAGGTTTATGATGCAAAAAACACCTACCATACCGGTTTTTTATGCCCTTCCAAAGGTGCATAAGGGCCTGACACCGCTAAAGGGCCGGCCAATAGTTTCTGGAAATGATTCCATCACACAAAATTTTGGTATTTATATTGATAAGGTCTTGAGAGAATTCGTGACAGCTCTACCGTCCTACATACGAGACACATCTGACCTACTGTTGAAAATCGAGGGGATATCTGTTAGTGGTGATACATTGCTGGCGTCAATAGACGTGGAAGCATTGTACAGCAGTATCCCACATGAGGCCGGTTTAAAAGCTGTAGATTTTTTTCTGAGGTCAAGAGGTATTCAATTCACTGAACACAACCAATTCATCAACCGCCTCCTATCTTTCATCTTGACTCACAATTATTTTTTGTTTGAGGGGAGGTTCTTCCACCAGCTCAGGGGCACCGCTATGGGGAGTCCATGTGCCCCTACATATGCAAATTTGCTCCTGGGCTGGTGGGAGGATACTATTGTGTTTAGTGAGGAAAAGTTGGCACTATGGGGTTCCCAGATATTATTCTGGGGACGCTTTATAGATGATGTCCTGATCTTATGGACGGGTGATGTTGCCTCTTTTAATGCTTTTGTTCTTGACCTGAATGTGAATAATGTAGGCCTTGCCTTTACATCTGAAATTAATAAAGATAAAATTAATTTTTTGGATGTCACAATCAGTAAGGACAGTGATGGCCATCTTGCAACTACGGTATACAGGAAACCTACCTCAACTAACAACTTACTCAACTGGGGCAGTCATCACCCCTATGGCCTTAAAAAAGGGATACCAAAGGGGCAGTACATGAGAGTGAGGAGGAATTGCTCCTCTGATGCGTCCTTCTATGCTGAATCACGTGAACTAAGAGACAGATTTTTGGATAAAGGATACCCTAAAAATATTCTTCAGAACACGTTCAAACAGGTGGAGGCAACCCTTAGGTCTAGTTTATTTCAACCAAGGGATAGAAGTGATTCGGAGGCCCTGGTTAGACTTATCGGGGGTTTTGATGACTGCTCTCAGGAAGTGAGAAATATTATCAGCAAATACTGGGGTATATTACTTGCCGATACGGATATCAGGGAGTATCTATCAGAAACACCTATGATTACATACAGGAAAGGGAGATCTATAAAGGATCAACTCGTGCATAGCACCTTTATTCCCGCCATAAAAAAAGGTACATGGCTAGAAAGAAGACAAGTGGGTACATTTCGCTGTGGTGGATGCTCGTTTTGTGGCTATTTGGCCACTGAGAAGTATTTTTCAAGTGCTAGTACAGGACAGAATTTTGAAAGTAGACACTTTGCCAATTGCAAAACCAGCGGGGTGATCTACTTGTTCAGGTGCACGCGTCCAGTAAACTACGTTGGGAAAACGAGGAGAGAGCTCCGTAGGAGAATTGGTGATCACGTGGGTGATATAAAACATGCGAGGGACACACCAATTTCTCGACATGTACGATCTGTACATGAGGGTGATTTGAAATCTTTTTCCTTCTGTGCTGTGGAGGTAGTGACCCCCTCTATACGAGGAGGTGATTGGGACCGCAGAATCTTGCAAAAGGAACTGAAATGGATCCATAGACTGGACACGGTTTCCCCGAGGGGGCTAAACGAGCAAATTAATTTTGGCTGCTACCTATGACTCTGTACATGTAGAGGTTGAGAGATATTGAAAGATATGTGGTAACTGAAAAACCTGTCATATCGACCCGAATAGGTCATTTATTCATTATCGGTCCAAATCTTGGACAATTAACTTGTTATTACCTGTCAAATCTGTGACAGATGTTATTTCTGTCTTGAAAAGTGTATTAAGGACTGATTTATGCTTCAAAAGGCTGTAAATAGATAATTAGCGGATCTATTCGTTTGCATGAGATCGCGGACTGTCAAATGTTATTTATATTTTTCTTTAATTTTTGTAATATTTTCTCCATTGATTTTAATCACTTAAAGGGAACCTGTCACCTGAATTTGGCGGGACTGGTTTTGGGTCATATGGGCGGAGTTTTCGGGTGTTTGATTCACCCTTTCCTTACCCGCTGGCTGCATGCTGGCTCCAATATTGGATTGAAGTTCATTCTCTGTCCTCCATAGTACATGCCTGCACAAGGCAAGATTGCTTTGTGCATGTGTGTACTATGGAGGACAGAGAATGAACTTCAATCCAATATTGCAGCCAGCATGCAGCCAGCAAGTAAGGAAAGGGTGAATTAAACACCCGAAAACTCCGCCCATATGACCCAAAACCAGTCCCGCCAAATTCAGGTGACAGAGTCCCTTTAAATTTAAGGTGGTTGCTGATATGGAATCGATGTAGGCATTGAAATGAGGCTATAGTGCCCTTTTTTATCAGATGTATATCTATTACATGCCTTATCTGTTACCGCTGCCCTTTTTTCATATAGGTACATACATCGGGATGTACCATTTATAAGTAAATATGTGACAGCGCTTGCGCACACGTTATCGTCCTTTTATATGACACGTGTGCACATTATACTATATTATAGAACCTGGAGAACTGGAGCCCCCATATTTAGGTGCGCAGGCGCTACCGTAACTGACCTGCGCAATATCGCATTTTGAAATCATGCAGGAGTATGAGATTTCTCCTGCGCTATAGCGCGTGCGCTAATGGAACCGGCTGGCATCCTTTATACTGAGGGGCGCAGGCGCGACTCGGGACTGGTCGGCACCTGCGCACTATCGCCCTGATCTGTGGCGGTACGGCGCATACCAAGGTGCCCATGCGCGATCTTGGACAGATCGGCGCCTGCGCATTATCGTCCTTGTGTGGCGGTGATGCGCCTCTTAATGACGCCAGTGCGTCTTGAACATACAGCGTTTCAAATCTTCGGTGGCGGTAAGGCGCATACTAATGGGCGCATGCGCGATTTTGGATTAATCGGCGCCTGCGCATTGTTGTCCTGGTGTGGCGACGGCGCGCCTCTTGATGACGCTAGTGCGTCTTGAACATACAGGCCAATTGGCCATTAATATAGAAGCGCCGGAAATGGGATAAGCGTTCCAGGTCCTCAGGTGTTATGTGTGCGGCGGTAATTGGAAGCCTATATAATACACGAGATCTAGCACTTGCGTGCAGGCGCTACTAAGATAAGGGGACCGGCCCGGTGGTGCAGCTGTCTACCATGCTGATATGCTGTTATCTTATGCAAGCTAAGTAACCCTTTGTTATCTGGATGTACTCCTGATGAACCCCTTTTCATTAGAAGGGGAGAAACGCGTTGAGTAGAAAAGGGATATGCATATTAACTTCTGTATGAGATAGAAAGTGGTTTATTGATCTGGTCAGCACGTGGGTCACAACAAACAATTATGTGGGGACGGTATGTGGCTATCTTGCATTGATTGTTTAATTAAAGCTGCAGCTTGATTCCTTGATGGCTGTATGGGATATGCTTGACACTACAGCAAATACATTTTCCCTATTGTCACAACAGCACTTGGTGACCATAATACATATATAGCTAGACCAAGATCATATATGTATCTTTAGTCTCTTTGTAACATCCCTACCTGTTGTTATATTCTGGCTTAATAATAATTTTTTATGTATATATAGAAGAAGCAAGGGACACAGACTACCAAGTCAGTTGAGACCCTTAGATCCAGTTAGATATTTTACTGACATATTCATGTCCTCTCAAGCTATCCATATCTAATTATTGTATAAGTGAGATTTTCTCTCCTGACCCTATTAGGGCACTATAGGGATAGCAGGGCTAGTCGACGAGGAGCGGGGGCGCCACGGCGCAGGAAAATAGGGTGCCAACCTCCGCAGGCAGGTAGGGAGCACTGAGAAAGCGTAGGGCTTGGCACCAACCCGGCCTCTCCTGTAGTACGCTTGCATTTATTGGTAATGGTGTTGTCAAGTGCACATTTATGGTTTTAATATATATTAATAAAGGATAATTTTTAGGATATTTTTCTTTTTGGGGGATTTTTTCTGTGAGTCTAGTTTAATTTACCCCAAGTATATACTTTTTGACTGTGAGATATTTGTGTGGCCGCTGTGGCGGTGGGCGCCGCATGGCTCCGCTCCGTTAGGGCGATAGGACCCACTACGAGGTTTGCCGTGAAGTGGCAGTGGGCTTCATACAGTCTGATCAGAATGTTAAACTGAAAACCTCATGTTCAGTATATAAATTTCTGCCTAGCGGCTTTAGATCAACGTATGATTTTGGGATGTGCGGTTCATGCTTTTTTTTTCCTTTTTTTTTTTTCCTTTTTGCAGTGAAAATGAAACCAGTTATGTTACAAGAAGAACGCAATAATTCCAATGTGCAGGATATTTACGCAATGCTATTTAGACACTATTATTCTATTATTACCACTAAATAACTGCCATTGTCAGGATGTTTTTGTCCTAATACCCCAACTTAAAGGGCGTCACTGTCATTACTGGGCTCGTCACTGTCATCACTTGCTAGGCAATGCACAATGTCATACAGGCCCTAACGAGAGTCAGCGATTCTACCCGCTATGCCGCAAGTCCCAGGTTGGTGAGTTACTCGGCCCACTACTCACACTGGCCTTCATCCCCTTAAGCACGGCCCCGACCCTCACTTGGTACCATACGTCAACACTGGAAGCGATGGCTCACACAAACTTCCCTCTGCTGCTCTAGTGTCTCTTAGGTCTGGTCTCTCGTGTCTTCACTCAGTTCTGGGGTCTTCATTGGGATCTGGTTTTCGTGGGTCTTCACTCAGGGCAGGTCTCTTGACTCCTTTACCAGGTTCTGATCTCTCTCCACTCCTTTACTTGGATCTAGTCTCATAATGGCAGATATAAGCTAGCTTGCTGTAGTGCACATCCATCATGCTACAGGTTCAGGCGCCAACTCCCCCTTTCACTGCCATCCTTGGCCTTTTATAATTATTAACTGCACCACAGCTATCTCCTGACTTGGTGTCTTCTCCAATCTCTTCCATGAGGGAACACACACTTCACTCTTCAGTTCCTACTAATGCAATTCTTTCTGCTTTCATTTTCTCTCATCTTTGACCAGCAGATGGCGGTGTTTGCTTACAGCCACTCTGTTAGGCGTGAACTGTGTGTCTTCTCACTTGTCTATCTCCGTAAAATTGCAGCCCCAGCCTCCTGTGACGTCCTGTTTGAGACTCCTCTCAAATGAAACAACAGGAAGTGAAGTTAAAAAGCACAATAAGCTATTAACATGATACAGAGAAGTGAAGCGAAATGTTACAGAAAGTGTGATAATAAAACATTTAGAGATTAGGTAGGAAAAAGCATAGGGTGTTTTATAATAAAGATAATTACAAAAGGAGGTAGGGTAGATAGATATTCAAAAAGGACGTTAACGATATCTTTGCTTTTTGTGACGTAGCAACGATATCGTTAAGGAAATCGTTATGTGTGACAGCGACCAACGATCAGGCCCCTGCTGGGAGATCGTTGGTCGCTGAAGAAAGTCCAGAACTTTATTTCATTGCTGGACTTCCCGCTGACATCGCTGGATTGGCGTGTGTGACGCCGATCCAGCGATGTCTTCACTGGTAACCAGGGTAAACATCGGGTTACTAAGCGCAGGGCCGCGCTTAGTAACCCGATGTTTACCCTGGTTACCAGCGTAAACGTTAAAAAAACAAACACTACATACTTACCTTCAGCTGTCTGTCCCCGGCACTGTGCTTCTCTGCACTCCTCCTGCATCCTGTGTCAGCGCCGGCCAGCCGGAAAGCAGAGCGGTGACGTCACCGCTCTGCTTTCCGGCTGACCGGCGCTGACAGTGCAGAGGAAAGCAGAGCGCCGGAGGACAGACAGCTGAAGGTAAGTATGTAGTGTTTGTTTTTTTTAACATTTACGCTGGTAACCAGGGTAAACATCGGGTTACTAAGCGCGTCCCTGCGCTTAGTAACCCTATGTTTACCCTGGTTACCGGGGACCTCGGGATCGTTGGTCGCTGGAGAGCTGTCTGTGTGACAGCTCTCCAGCGACCAAACAGCGACGCTGCAGCGATCGACATCGTTGTCGGTATCGCAGCGTCGCTTAGTGTGACGGTACCTTAAGGGTTTGGACACACTTTGCACCTCAATAGACACTTTAAGAAAGTGTCTAGAAAGTGTAAAAATATGCCAAATTTTGAGTTAAAACATAACTGTAAGGAAAGTCTTAAAATGGACAAGACTCTTTATCCAGCATGAGTCACTGAGGTAAATATGGTGTATTTTAAAAAGAATCCGACAGCCCCAAATTACATTCTAAACAAACTACATTTCCTTATAGGGGACTTGGCCCCTATAAAAAAAAACAACAACTTTCTTTTAGTTTATTTACAGCTTGCTCCATTGTCCAATAAAATATAGATTTTTTCACATATGTATGGCCAATGTGCCTCACTGCACTATTCCACGTCACCCATTTTTTAAGCATATCTTACATTTACTTTCTTCTGATTCGCTTGGAATGCCAGTGCTGACTAAGTACATTCATGCCAGTGAGTGCCCACTCTTTTGCTTCCTGATGATGTAGGCTACACCCAGAAGTATGGGTTCGGTGACCGGAGAGAGTTCTGTGCGTGAGAGCGCACTCTTATTAATGGTCTTTCATTCAGAAGTGCCAGCGCAGTCAATCAGAAGAAAGGAATGTAAAAAATAATGGGGCACGGAGGGGTGCAATGATGCACCGAAGGAGCTCTGCTATGTCAAGGGTGCACCGAACACACTATTTTGCAAATGCAGCTTTATTTTATTTTTTCATTTATTTTGTTCCAGATAACAGAACACGTTGCAAACATAGGAATGATTTTTTTTTAGTCCCCTATAAGGATATATAGTTTTTTTTAAAATGCAGTTTGGAACGAACGGTTTAAACTAGAAAGTCTTTCTTTTACACAAGATTAGTAATTCTTCCCTTTCATTTCCTGCTCTTAAAAACCAGTACGGTAGTAAAAGGCCCTATGTGAATCCTATTAGGTTGTCCATAATATGGTAATTTTTTCTTAATATCTGACCATCTATGTTAATGATTTTATCACTATTCTAATCTGGGCTATGGAGTGGATAAGCTAAACTTTTATCTCTTCAGCTTCAACTCCTTTTATAAATGGCTGAAACGTGTATTATAATTAATAATAAGTTTATTGTAGTAAAATGGTAACCTCATATAATATTTGTTTTTTTTTATTTTGAAGCCAGAGTCAGTATGTCTTCACACACTACCCAAAACTGACTTTGAACCCATTGCTCTAACTAAAACGACAGGCGAGGCCAATCAATGGTCACTAATGGAAGCTTCACTCGTATGTTGTTTGGCTGAAACTGACATCCGATAGAAGTGAGAGTGGCTGTGGCTCTCTGACTGCCCCCAAATGTCAGTTAGGTCCAAAGGAGTGAAAGTGAAACTGCCCATTAGCAGCCATTGATTGGCTACAGGACCACAAGACATAACGCACGGGCCGCAGAAGACCACGATGTTGCTCGCACGACACCAGAGGGGATTACAGATTGGTTTTATTGTAGTAGTGGGAATATAGCAATTGAGAAGGGTTGTAAGAGCATTGGGCAACCCCATTAGCAACATTCCAACATGTAATGTATGTTTAGAACTCTTTACATGCAGGTGTTTAGAGTGGGTTAAAGGGCTATCTCTAAGAGCAACAATTGGGGCTAGCAGGTTTTAACTGGTTCTGGAGAGTGGCATGAAAGTAATTCTAACAGGCTGGGGGCTCATCGTCATCCTCACCCCCACCTCCAATAATGCATTTGCAGAGTGACAATGGTCTACTTTGGTAGCCTACCGAGGGCTGTCATCTTTGTGCTCCTATGAAGCTTAATGCCCCCTTACACATTAGACTAATGTTGGCTAACTTGGCTGCCAATATAGACAGGTTTAGCTGACTGATTTCTTTAGACTCCTGGAGATAAGCCGCCAGCAGAGATGTCCTTTCTCGTAGAGTACACAGGGTGGCTCAGCCGAGCAAGTTCTGTGTATGGGAGAGTCAGCAAAGTACTGTTAAGCCGACTGCAATCTAATGTGTGGCTAGCTTTAGGCTTTATTCACACAACTGTGAAAAAATGGTATTGTTTCATCTGTATTTTGGATTAGTCAGTGTTTTGTCCGGGTGTCCGTCTTTACCAGCAGTGTCATCAGTGTTTGGTCTGGGTGTCCATCTTTACAAGCAGGGTGATCAGTGTTTGGTTCCGGGTGTCAGTCTTTACCAGCAGTGTCATCAGTGTTTGGGTCAGGTGACCGTCTTGACCAGCAGTGTCATCAGTGTTTGGGCCAGGTGACAGTCTTTACCAGCAGTGTCGTCAGTGTTTGTTCTGGGTGTCCGTCTGTACAAGCAGTGTCATCGGTGTTTGGTCCGGGTGTCCGTCTTTACCAGCAGTGTCATCAGTGTTTGGTCTGGTTGTCCGTCTTTACCAGCAGTGTCGTCAGTGTTTGGTCCGGGTGTCCGTCTTTACCAGCAGTGTCATCAGTGTTTGGGCCGGGTGACCGTCTTGACCAGCAGTGTCATCAGTGTTTGGGCTAGGTGACCATCTTTACCAACAGTGTCATCAGTGTTTGGTCCGGGTGTCAGTCTTGACCAGCAGTGTCATCAGTGTTTGTTCCGGGTGTCCGTCTTTACAAGCAGTGTCATCAGTGTTTGGTCCGGGTGTCCAGCTTTACCAGCAGTGTCATCAGTGTTTGGTCCGGGTGTCCGTCTTTACCAGCAGCGTCATCAGTCTTTGGTCCGGGTGTCCGTCTTGACCAGCAGTGTCATCAGTGTTTGGTCCGGGTGTCCATCTTTACCAGCAGCGTCATCAGTCTTTGGTCCGGGTGTCCGCCTTTACCAGCAGTATTATCAGTGTTTGGTCCAGGTCACCGTCTTTACCAGCAGTGTCATCAGTGTTTTTTTCAGATATGTAAGAAAAAAAATATATTTTATCTGTTTACACACCAGGCTGTGCATTTAACATACAGTTTATGATCATAGACTTGGGGATACTTTGTTTAATTAGGAGCTAATTGGTTTAAAAACATTGGGAAAAACTGCACTTGGGATTACATACAATAGGAGATGTATCTGGAAGTTACATACACGTTTTAATGCTGTCAGTGCCCTTTCCTGTTCATTCATAAGCTGACAGTTTTGTATACATGAATATTCGTCTTCTAAAATACCTTATGAAATCCAGTACAGTGTGTTACGGCAGTGTCACAGAACACGGAGCATTACATATAGTCATGAGTCATTTCCTGCCTTTCCGCTAAGAGTGACAGGCCAGGCAGCGTGCAGAAGTTCAGACAAGGCGCATAAACTGGGCACATTTACTTTTAGTAGCAAAGTTAAATCAAATATGAGACTGTCCTCAAAGTAATGCTGGGCTGCTTCCAAATTGCTGGTTTGCAACTGCTGTCACAGGAAGATACTTAACAGGTACTAACTGCTATCCTAGGTTATTTCATTTGAAGCACTGACTTGCAGGCTTCTGGCGGATCCATCTGTGTTTAACTTCAGCTGTTAAATATCCATGGCCTGAATGGGAAAGAATTGTCACAGCTGTCGTAATGTGACAAAATAAGGGGATTTAGGGAGTTTGCTGATGATGAGACGAGCATTACTTTTAGCAAACTCCCGATTTTCCCTGTACTTTCTTGAGGCGAATACAGTGAAATCTTATTGAAACAGAAAATATAGTTATTTCTTCAAGCTTCTAAAAATGCTGCTGTGAGATGGCGATAAGTATAGTGTAGCTTACTGTTTTAGTCAGTTGGGGCCTGGGCACCCGTGCAGCTCATACCAGGGCTGGCTAGCCCAGGGCACTTCGTGCCCCGTAACGTTCTTTAGGAAGGATTAGGCCTGGCAAAGATATCCGGGGGCCAGAACTAGAGAGAGGAAGAACACATCACTAGCAGAATCAGCAGTGCAGTATTAGTGGGACTGCAGCTACTGAACAGAAGAAGGCTGAGCCATTTGGGAGAAAGTGCACCAGGATGTGGCAGATTTTTGCATGGGCCGCCATTCTCAGAACCGGGGTGAAACGGCAGGGAATGCACCCACGAAAGGCAGAAATACTGGACATTAAGGACACTGTGGAACCGCATTGTACAGACAGCCCCGAGTGCAGGCTAAGCGACAGGCAAGGGACAGAGACACTGATGCCGTTGCTGTAACAATGTGTGCCCTGGATGGCAAGTTTCTGAGTAAAGATGTTGAAGTGAGACCGAACTGTGACTCTTTATTCTTGGAATCCTCTGCAGAGGTAAGTGACCCATACTGGGAAGGCCCTGATGGCGTAGAGAAGCAGCACCGAGGTACTTTAAGGGAAGGAGTCCAGGGAGTGATATAAATAAATAATAATAATATAGCACCATCAATTCCATGGTGCTGTACATATGAAAAGGGGTTACATACAGGGTTATAGATATCGTTAACATTAAGGACAGGGCGCCCCAAATCGGCTTTAACTAATGTGTCCCGTAAGTTTTTGGGGCGTTTGATACACATGAGTGGTGGATTCCTGAATAATTCAATGTTGGGGTAAGCTTTATTGAGAAGGGGCCAATATCTCCGAATGAGGTTATGAACCCTGAGCATATATGGGGGATGATTATGGACAAATGGCAGTCTCTGGATCTTGTTGGTCCTGACTGTGCTAGTGTCGGCTTCCACTAAAGCCCTATTCGATTCTGTCTCAAGTAGTTGTGCTGGATAATCACGAGTAATTAATTTATTAGCCATCTCATGGAATCTGGTTTCCCTCATTGTGGGGTCCGATACGATTTTAGTAACCCTTTTGAATTGGGATCTGGGCAGACTGTTCTTTGTAGCCTTAAGGTACCGTCACACTCAGCAACTTTTGATCGATAACGATAGCGATCTGTGACGTTGCAGCGTCCTGGATAGCGATCTCGTTGTGTTTGACACGCAGCAGCGATCTGGATCCTGCTGTGACATCGCTGGTTGGAGGAAGAAGGCCAGAACTTTATTTCGTCGCTGGATCACCCGCTGTCATCGCTGGATCGGCGTGTGTGACGCCGATCCAGCGATGTGTTCACTGGTAACTAGGGTAAATATCGGGTTACTAAGTGCAGGGCCGCGCTTAGTAACCCGATATTTACCCTGGTTACCATTGTAAATGTAAAAAAAAAAAAACAGTATATACTTACATTCCGATGTCTGTCACGTCCCCCGCCTTCAGCTTCCCGCACTGACTGTGAGCGCCGCCGCTGTGCTCTGCTTTACGGCCAGCCGGCGCTCACAGTCAGCCAGCCATTCGTTTCTCCTAATGCACATACCCTTAGATCCACATTATAAAACCAAATTTTGCCAGATGCTTCCTGCCCTGGAAAGGGATCCGCAAATGCTGGAGTATCGAAACACGCCTTTACACAACCTTAAGAGAGTCTGCATCACAGCTCTAGACTTCCAACCTCCGGCACATCAATTTGTCAACGCCAAAACAGCAGCAGCAGTGGTGGAAGTGGAAGAAGCAATTTCTGTGAGTCCTTTGACACTTTTTTTTTAGACCAACTCGTGCACCAGCACAACAGAGTCCAAGTATGTAAAACTGAATAAAAATACCATCAGGGAGGGTTTGGACCCTTTCATATTTTGGTCTTCCAAAATAGATGAGTGTCCTGAGCTCGCCTCACATACCTTGGAGGTTTTATCGTGCCTGTCAGCCAGCGTTCTCTCAGAACGTGTCTTCAGTGCTGCCGGTGGTGTCCTGATGGATAAGCGCAGCCGGCTGTCCAATGCAAGTAACATAGTAACATAGTTAGTAAGGCCGAAAAAAGACATTTGTCCATCCAGTTCAGCCTATATTCCATAATAATAAATCCCCAGATCTACGTCCTTCTACAGAACCTAATTGTATGATACAATATTGTTCTGCTCCAGGAAGACATCCAGGCCTCTCTTGAACCCCTCGACTGAGTTCGCCATCATAATCAGATTTTTTAAGGCCCATTGCTAAGTTTGGTTTGAGCCCCATCTAATCAATAACTGTAGAGAATCTGTATAGTTTCATGAAACGAAAAGGTGATGTCAGAAGTGGGATTTGAACCCACGCCTCCAAGAGAGACTGCAACCTGAACGCAGCGCCTTAGACCGCTCGGCCATCCTGACTTTAAGTGTAGACCGCCTAACTTTCATCAAGATGAACAAGTCATGGATCTCCAAGGACTTTTGCACCTTAATCGCACACTGTACAGACTAGGTGATATTGCATTTTTTTACTGTGATGCATTAATGTCATGTAACTGTGATATCTTTAGTGTGGCTTCTGTGCCTGCTGTGGCTGCTGCTGCTGGTGTTAAGACAAATTTGAGGAAATGTGAACAGTCATGGTTTGTCTACATCTGCTGGCATAGCTGTAGTGGAAGACATCTCGGTACCAATTATACTATTTCTATTCTGGTGACAGTTATTCAACTTCAGTGGTGTCAGGGCCTCATTTTTTTTAAATGTGAACACACCTGGCTGGGTGTCCATCTGTTGGATTGGGTGTAGTGGAAGACCTATCGGTCCCTATAATACTATTTCTACTGTGGTGAAATTATCACTTTTCTGATGTATGACAGTAATTTTTGGAAATGTGAACACTGCTGGTTGGGTGTCTATCTGCTGGATTGGGTGTAGTGGAAGACCTGTCTGTCTTTATTAGACTATTTCTACTGTGGTGAAATTGATGCCACTTCTGTGGTGTAAGGCCCTCATTTGTTTAAATATGAATACTCCTGGTTTGGTGTCCATCTGTTTGATTGGGTGTAGTGGAAGACCTGTCGGTCCCTATTATACTATTTCTACTGTGGTGAAATTGATGCCACTTTTGTGGTGGCTGCCAGTAATTTTTAGAAATGTGAACACTCCTAGTTGGGTGTCCATCTGCTAGATTGGGTGTAGTGGAAAACCTGTTGGCCCCTATTATTCAGTTTCTACTGTGGTGAAATTGATACCATTTCTGTGGTGTAAGGCCCTCATTTGTTTAAATGTGAACAATCCTAGTTGGGTGTCCATCTATTGGATTGGGTGTAGTGGAAGACCTGTCATTCCCTATTACAGTATACTATTTCTACTGTAGTGAAATGGATGCCACTTCTGTGGTGTAAGGTCCTCATTTGTTTAAATGTGAACACTCCTGGTTGGGTGTCCATCTGCTGGATTGGGTGTAGTGAAAGACCTGTCGGTCCTTATTATACTATTTCTACTCTCATGAAATTGATGCCACTTCCAAGGTGTAAGGTCCTCTATCAGGAAATATGAAGAATTTCTTATTGTTCCAATCACACACAGAGCTCTGCAGCATCTCCTTGGTGGCAAAATACATGCTCCAGCAGCAATACCCCTTGCAGCTTCCCCTCTTTAACAGCTGCATGCACCCTCAGTCTGCCTGTGTAATTCTATACCACTCCTTCCCCCTCCCTCCAGCTACACACCCTGGTGTAATGTGAGCTGCTGGCAAGCTAAAACCAGCCATTATTTAAAAGCACATGGCTCCTTTGTGTATTTCAGATCTAATATAGTAATGCCGGTTTAGCATAGAGGCAGGAAACTTATACATTTGGAATCTACATCCCTTAAGCTATTCACCACATTTCTTTGCGACATCCTGTCTTACTAGGAACTGAGTAAAGGGTATATGCCTCACCGTAATACCTAGAGATACCATGTTTAGACTTAAAATTAAAGCTAATTGCGTAATAAGAAAAATAATAGTTCTGCCGTTACCCTGCAAACCTCACAGCCTGAGTTATGGCCCTCAAGCTTTTTCATAACTTTCAAAAGGGGAGTGCATGCCATTGCTCTGCCCACTCAGTGAGGTCATGGGACAGAGGGTATAAGACAATGAAGCCCAATTAGGAAGTTGTCTTTCTGCCTGGGGAATCAGCCAGGAGTGGCTGTGCATTTTGACCTGATGATTTGGGATGTTTCCCCTCCCCCTACTCCACATGGCGTGCCACTGACTGAAATATGCAAGTTCATCTTTTAATCCATTTTTATTTTGTATTTGCCTGTATATACTGTAATTGTCTCGTTTGTAATATCTTTTTATATTTTTGAAAACACTGCCTATCTTTCTGGAGTAAAACTATAAAAAAATTACTAGTTCTGTTTTCCTTGCTCTATAAACTTATTTCCATGTCCTACTCTACTGTTGGGTTGGCTCCTGACCCGATATTAATAATATCAGAACTAGGAGCTTGTGGCATCAAAATGTGTCCTGGGGTATTTGTGGAGACTCTGACAGTGATGGACGAAGGTTATTATGTGTGTATTACCTGTCTGAGACTGGGGACATACATACCGCCCTTCCTGCACAGTGCCCAATAGCCAGTACACAGCAAGGCAGCCCTTCTTGCGACTACTTATCCTAGGTGTAGTTCCCTGACTGACCTGAGGGTAAGGGGGCACCAGAGCTGCAAGTTCCAAAACAGGAACTGAAGGTGGGATCGTGAAGTAGGATCCCTGACACCCTCATTTGTTTTAAATGTGAACACTCCTGGTTGGGTGTCCATCTGCTGGATTGGGTGTAGCGAGAGACCTGCCGGTCCCTATTATACTACTTCTGCTGTGGTAAAATTGGTGCCACTTTTGTCATGGCTGCCAGTAATTTTGGGAAATGTGAACACTCATAGTTTTGTGTCCATGTGCTGGATTGGGTGTAGTGGACTATTATACTATTTCTACTGTGGTGAAATTGATACCACTTTGATGGTGTTTGCCAATAATTTTTGGAAATGTGAACACTCCTGGTTGGTTCTCCTTCATGCGTGTTGCCTGTAGCAGAAGGCCTCCGAGACCATCAGGCCTCCACTTCCTTGGACTCAACTACCCTTGTTACTATTCTTAAATTTCTCTGACAATGGTAGTCTACAAAACTGATATTTGTGCCACCTGAGTGTGGCTCAGCATGAAAGCAGGTAGAGGTGTTGCATGTAGTATCAGGGTTCCCAGCAAAGAAGGCCTCCACTGATCCCTCACCCACCTTGTATTACTGTGACGTTCAATAGAAAGCTGTAAATGCTGTCCCAGACCCCGATACCTCATGCCTGGCTGCGGGGGTGAACCTAGCCTCTCTGCTGCCTGAGGCGAACTTCAAAATGGCGCCTCCCCAAACACAAGTATGTCAGCACCATCACACACACATCCAAGAACCACACAGAAGAATCCAGAGCAAGGATCATTAATGGCAATAGAAGACCTGGCACAAACATACAGATACACAGTGATGGATGGCAGAGCTGTGGTTCTGTAGGCAGACAGTCCTGCATCCTTAGAGCACAGGAGGCAGCACTGACTGCTAACCTATTACCTCTGGCACACACCTACAAAACTCTGGGCAGCTCCAATGTGGCTGATGCCTGGCACTGACCAGTCAAACATGTCCACCATGCGCCACCGTCCACACACCACATGCAACAACCTGCAGTCTGAGCATCAACAAGCTGCCACTGCACTAGCCTGGTAAAATGGCGTGCCTTCCCCAACAGACCACGCCTTCTTCTCCCAAAACGCTTAGTCAATCACAAGCGCCGCACACGGGGCTGTCTGGAGCCAATAGCAGGGGTCTTCCAATGGGGTTTACCAAGGGATGTGGGAGTGGGAAGAGGGACAAGCTCCACCAAACAACTGTTGCTCAGGAGGAGCACGGCTGGAATGACTGTATGTACCGAGGAGCTGCAATGGAACTGATGTGTAAGTTATGGCCAATCAGTCGTGCAGGAGAGGCATATGTGAAAGAGACAATGCATCCTGCACCAGGAACGTACATAGAAATCATAGGGCCCCATAGCAGAAATTCTAATTTGGCTCCCTCCTTCAAAAAAAAGAATATTTGGCTGGGTCACATAATATCTCACATGCTCCTCTGGGAAATATGCACATTTTCTCTTCAGAGAGGAAGAGGACTAGAACTCTAGTGCCACCTATTGGAAGTAGCAATCCTACCCGAAACACAGTACAAATTGAGATTCTGGTTTGGCTTTTATCCTAAGGGTATGTGCACACGTTGCGGATTCTCTGCGGATCTGTAGCGTTTTTTGAGGTGCAGAAACGCTGCAGATCCGCAATTGATTTACAGTACAATGTAAATCAATGAGAAAAAAAAAATGCTGTGCACACTTTGCAGAAAATCCGCTGCGGTTTAAAAGAAGTAGCATGTCACTTCTTTTTTGTGAATCTGCAGCTTTTTTGTACCCATTCCATTATAGAAAACCGCAGGGGTGAAAAACGCAGCAAATCCGCAAGAAAACCGCAGCAAAAACGCACACAAAACGCTGCGGAACTGCACAAAAAACGTGACAAATCCGCAGCTGCGTTTTCTGCCAGGAGAGGCAGAATCTGCACCAGAAATTCCTAAGCCTAATCCGCAACGTGTTCACATAGCCTAAGTCATGTGACAAGGCTCGTTAAAGGGTCGACATTGACTGTTAGGATTGCTACTTCCAATAGGTGGCACTAGAGTTCTAGTCCTCTTCCTCTCTGAAGAGACAATTTGCTTATTTCCCAGAGGAGCATTGCGGCTTTAAGTCTCCTCGTCTCGACATGCTTAACATGTCACTCTCCGCAAAGAGAAATGATACTTCTTGAATCCTGGTCAGACGCCTCTCACTCAGCCAAACCAGATCTCCATTTTGCACTGATGAGGGGCAGTACCCCGAAACACAGTGTCTGCAAATTGAGATTCTGGTTTGGCTTTTATCCTAAGTCATGTGACAAGGCTCGTTAAAGGGTCGACACTGGCTGTTAGGTTGCTACTTCTAATAGGTGGCACTAGCGTTCTAGTCCTCTTCCTCTCTGAAGAGACAATTTGCATATTTCCCAGAGGAGCATTGCGGCTTTAAGTTTCCTCATCTTGACATGCTTAACATGTTACTCTCCGCAAGGAGAAATTATACTTCTTGAATCCCTGCCATTACAAAGTAATTTTCCTCCTATTGAAGCCCCTAGATTCCTCTTTCATTCTTTCATTGCCCCCATAAAGTGTGATGCCAACACAAGTATCCCAAAAACACTGTGATCCCCCCACAGTGAATTGTTCCACGGGACCCGCCACACACACAGCATGATGACCCTAATGTGTTCCCCACCAACTACTTCGGCACAAAATAATTCCCAACTGTGACCCCCACACAGCCCTCCATGTAGTATAATGGACCCACATACAGTATAATGGCCCCCAACACAGCCATCAAATTGCCCTCCGTAAAGTATAAAGGTTTCCTCATAGCCCTCATTATTAAACCACAGACAAAATTCAAAAAGCAACCCCTATATACAGCACAGCACCCCCATATACAGTACCCCCATATACAGCACAGCACTGCCATATACAGCACAGCATCCCCATATACAGCATAGCACCCCCATATACAGTACCCCCATATACAGCACAGCACTGCTATATACATCACAGCACCGCCATATACAGCACCCCCATATACAGCACAGCAATACAATATACAGTACAGCACCCCACATATACAGCATAGCACCCCCATATACAGCACAGCACCCCATATACAGCACAGCACCCCATATACAGCACAGCACCCCCACATACAGCACAGCATCCCTATATATAATACAGCACAGCACCCCCATATACAGTACCCATATATACAGTGGGGCAAAAAAGTATTTAGTCAGTCAGCAATAGTGCAAGTTCCACCACTTAAAAAGATGAGAGGCGTCTGTAATTTACATCATAGGTAGACCTCAACTATGGGAGACAAACTGAGAAAAAAAAATCCAGAAAATCACATTGTCTGTTTTTTTATCATTTTTTTTGTATATTATGGTGGAAAATAAGTATTTGGTCAGAAACAAACAATCAAGATTTCTGGCTCTCACAGACCTGTAACTTCTTCTTTAAGAGTCTCCTCTTTCCTCCACTCATTACCTGTAGTAATGGCACCTGTTTAAACTTGTTATCAGTATAAAAAGACACCTGTGCACACCCTCAAACAGTCTGACTCCAAACTCAACTATGGTGAAGACCAAAGAGCTGTCAAAGGACACCAGAAACAAAATTGTAGCCCTGCACCAGGCTGGGAAGACTGAATCTGCAATAGCCAACCAGCTTGGAGTGAAGAAATCAACAGTGGGAGCAATAATTAGAAAATGGAAGACATACAAGACCACTGATAATCTCCCTCGATCTGGGGCTCCACGCAAAATCCTACCCCGTGGGGTCAGAATGATCACAAGAACGGTGAGCAAAAATCCCAGAACCACGCGGGGGGACCTAGTGAATGAACTGCAGAGAGCTGGGACCAATGTAACAAGGCTTACCATAAGTAACACACTACGCCACCATGGACTCAGATCCTGCAGTGCCAGACGTGTCCCACTGCTTAAGCCAGTACATGTCCGGGCCCGTCTGAAGTTTGCTAGAGAGCATTTGGATGATCCAGAGGAGTTTTGGGAGAATGTCCTATGGTCTGATGAAACCAAACTGGAACTGTTTGGTAGAAACACAACTTGTCGTGTTTGGAGGAAAAAGAATACTGAGTTGCATCCATCAAACACCATACCTACTGTAAAGCATGGTGGTGGAAACATCATGCTTTGGGGCTGTTTCTCTGCAAAGGGGCCAGGACGACTGATCCGGGTACACGAAAGAATGAATGGGGCCATGTATCGTGAGATTTTGAGTGCAAACCTCCTTCCATCAGCAAGGGCATTGAAGATGAAACGTGGCTGGGTCTTTCAACATGACAATGATCCAAAGCACACTGCCAGGGCAACGAAGGAGTGGCTTCATAAGAAGCATTTCAAGGTCCTGGAGTGGCCTAGTCAGTCTCCAGATCTCAACCCTATGGAAAACCTTTGGAGGGAGTTGAAAGTCCGTGTTGCCAAGCGAAAAGCCAAAAACATCACTGCTCTAGAGGAGATCTGCATGGAGGAATGGGCCAACATACCAACAACAGTGTGTGGCAACCTTGTGAAGACTTACAGAAAACGTTTGACCTCTGTCATTGCCAACAAAGGATATATTACAAAGTATTGAGATGAAATTTTGTTTCTGACCAGATACTTATTTTCCACCATAATATGCAAATAAATTGTTAAAAAAACAGACAATGTGATTTTCTGGATTTTTTTTTCTCAGTTTGTCTCCCATAGTTGAGGTCTACCTATGATGTAAATTACAGACGTCTCTCATCTTTTTAAGTGGTGGAACTTGCACTATTGCTGACTGACTAAATACTTTTTTGCCCCACTGTACAATACAGCACAGCACCCCCCCATATACAGCACCCCTATATACAATACAGCACAGGACCCCCATATATAGCACAGGACCCCCCATATACAGCACAGCTCCCCTCATATACAGCACAGCATCCCCCACAAACAGCATAGCACCCCCATATACACCACAGCACACCCCATATACAGCACCTGGAGTCTGATGAACACAGACACAGTCACTTAATGCAGAGAGGTAGAATGACTCACGGATGGACCAATCAATCATACTCCCTGGATGGAGGGGGCGGATGCAGATGAGGCAGAGTCAATTGCTGCTGAAAGTGAAAGTGCAACCAGGCAGCCTCCTCCCTCCCAAGTCGCCACCACAGCTTGCTCTTCTGACTCACTGACAGCACACAGGAATGCAAGCAGGAGCAGAGCACCAAGTTATCTGACTGCAGGGGGTGGTGCCGCGGTGCTGCCCCCTGACTTCACGGACTTAACTGCCGCCTGAGGCAAAGTGCTCATCTGGCCTCATTATAGGTGCGCCCCTGCCTGGCTGATTGCTGCAGTGCCATACAGCAATTTGTACTATGAGTGAATTGAGGCCACTTTCCTATTGTCTGTCCCTCATTTGATGTGGTTTGGCCGCAATTGGGGCCATTAAAAGGTGTGCATGTGTTTGTTTTTGCCTCCCATTGACTGTAATGGCATTCGGTAATGTTTGGCGAATATTTGGTTTCAAACCGACTGGTTCTTAATTATAGTTCAGAGTGTACACTCTGAACTATGATTAACCCCTTTCTGCCATTAGACGTACTATTCGATCCATGTGACCCGGGCCCTAATTCCCATGGACGGAATAGTACGTCTAACGCGATCAGCGACTGATCGCGGCCGGGTGTCAGCTAACTATCACAGCTGACATCTGGCACTATGTGCCAGGAGTTGTAACGGACCGCTCCCGGCACATTAACCTCCGGAACACAGCAATCAAACATGATCGCAGCGTTCCGGCGTGCTTCCCTGAGACCTTTGAAGCAACTTGATGTGATCGCATTGCTCCGAGCATCTCCTTCATCCTCCTCCCTACAGGCCCCGGATCCAAGATGGCTGCGGGGCTCCTTCCGGGTCCTGCAGGGAGGTGGCTTGCAAGCGCCTGCTCAGAGCAGTCGCCAGCAAGCCTCCTGCAGTGCCTGTCAGATCGCTGATCTGACACAGTGCATTGCAAAGTGTCAGATCAGCAATCTGACGCTATAATATGATGTCCCACACTGGGATAAAGTAAAAAAAAAAAATAATTACATGTGTAAAAAAAAAAAAAAACCTAAATAAATAATAATAAAAAAAATATTGTTCCAATAAATACATTTAGATTTCTTTCTTCTACATCACCTTGAGCAAGGCCTATTACCCGAAAGCCAGTGTGGTTTCCGTGCTAAACGTGGAACAGTAGATATGGTCTTTGCAGCACATCAACTTCAGGAAAAGTGCCAGGAGCAACACAGTGACCTTTATGTAACTTTTGTCGATTTGACACAGGCTTTCGTCAGTAGAGACGGCCTGTGGAAGATCATAGCAAAATTCGTCTGCCCGTGCATGTTCATCTCAATCGTCCGGCAGTTCCATGATGACATGATGGTGAAGGTTCTGAACGATGGAGACGAATCTGAGGCTTTCCCAGTAACAAACGGCATAAAACAAGGCTGTGTGCTTGCTTCCAACCCTGTTCAGTATGCTATTCTCTGCAATGTTAAGTGATGCCTTTAACAACTGTAAAGATGGAATCCAGGTTAGGTACAGGACTGATGGCAAGCTATTCAACCCCCAAACACCTGAAGATGGTTACGAAAGTGCATGAGACTGTTATCTGTGAATTATTATTTGCTGATGACTGTGCACTTAAGTTGAAAGTAAAATATGGTGCCTATTTTAGAGGAAATTTGTGAAAAAAATTTTGGCTATCGGTGTGATTGAAAGATTGGTAAAAAGATTCACCTGCTTCAAGTTGAGTGATTGATAGATAGCAAATTGAGGATCAACGGAGGAGGAGGATCAACTGCACTGCTGATGTAGTAGGTGAGAGGCCTAACACATCTGGGCCTTCTTGCTACAGTCAGCTGTTTTTTTGTTATGGGTCAGAGGTGGTTTAGCCTTCCCATTCCATGGAGCTGAGCTGGAGGGTTAGAGGCCTAACACATCTGGGCCTTCCTTTTCTAGCCAGCTGATCGAACGGATGAGAGGTGGTTTAGCCTTCCCGTTACATCCTTTAGGTCTACCGGCTGAGGGGTGGTTTAGCCTTCCCACTAAATCTCGACACTTGCTCTGACTTGTCACCTGTGGCCGCCCGTAGAAGGTAAGGCACACTAAAAAGGGCATTTGCAGAATAAAGGTGAGTTGTCTGAAGAATAAGTTGAAGCCATGGGCAACTTGTTCTGTGTGCAGTCAGGGCCCCAATGGGATCCAGAACCGCTATGCAGATTGTAAAAGGAAGCAGTGAAAGATGTGGGACCAATATTGAAAAAGGCAAAAATGCCAGAGTATGGATGTTTGGATGTACAAAAAAGGCACAGACAAGGGAGGGAAATAGCAAGTGAATAAATGGTGTCTGAGAGAGTGCAGCAGTATGGAAGTAAGGTGTATTATGAATGTTTTGATGCTCAAAAGTCCGACTATGACCGACACATTACTGCTACCGTCATACCTTTGTATAACCAGAAACCCAGACAAGACAGATGGACTTGTAAACACTGTGGTCAGACAAACCCAGACTGGAGAAATACTTGTATGATCTATGCTGCAACCCGACCTAAGTGAATTACACTAAATCCTGCCCAGACAAGATCACATGTAGTGACATAAGAAGCTGACACAGGATTGTGGTTAGTGGGTAGTGGGGACATTGACTTTTTGGGAGTAAGCTGACAGTAATCCTTTTGGGAAGGAGCTGTAGAACAGCATGTCATGTCACCCCCAACCGGTCATCCAGTCACCCCCACCACCAGACTCACTACCAGAGAACCAACCACATCAGGTAGGGTAAGACAGATACAGGAGTATTATCCCTGGAGGCCCTCTGACTAGCTAGCTACGCTAAAACAATTGTCTGACCCTGAGAACCAACCTTTCCCATTTTACAGACAAATAAAGACAATATGACGGACGTATAAGTGCACCTGGGCAGACCTAGAGTTGGTGAGCACAAAACAGGTGACGTACTAGGACGCAAATTAAGACTTTTACAGATGTGACAAAAGGTGAGAGTGTAGAGATGTACTTTGGACGGTTACAGCTAAAATGGGCAGACATGGGGTACAGTCCAGTAAACCCACTTGATGTTAAAATATTGGTAAATGCATTCATTGACGGTATGACCAAAGGCTTATGAGACGCAGTACAGACAGCCAGACCAGAATGGAGAAATGTAGAGCCAAAAGACCTCCTGAAGGTTGCTAAAGGAGTTGAACAAACTAGGACAATAAGACGACGTGTCATATATGCTGGAGCACAAGGAAAACAGTGGAGACATAGTAAGGGACCTAAGGACTTAGAAAGAGTGAAGTATTGGAACTGTGGAGAAAATGGGCACTACATCAAACACTGTAAAAAACCCTAAGATTAAGCAGACCAATCTTCCACCTCCTTCACCTTCAGACTAGGAAACTGACAACCCAGTGACAAATGTGTGCCCTGTTCTTGTCCCCTCCGGACCTGGTCCTGCCTTAATCAGGGCGGGCGTCAGCACCCGGCGTACCCAGACAAGTGCCGGGGGCCTGGTGAGACAGGGGGGCCCTTTCAGGGCCGGCGTTAGGGGAAGGCAGCTGCCAGTGCCTAGGGCCCCTGCTCCCCCAGGGGCCCTCAGCTAGCGGCACATCACGCAGCTGCTATGGGGCCCCTGTGAGGCAGGGGGGCACGCCTGTCGCAAGCACCAACTCCCCCGCAGACGCCGGTAAAGTTCAAAGCAAATGATGGAGGAGAGAGCGTCACCTGACGCTCCCTCTCCCATCATTCCCCGCTCTGCCTCTGACACTGCTGCTGCGGGTGCTCGATGACGTCATCATGCACCTGCTGTGTGTCAGGCAGTGCAGCGGCAGCTGCCGAGACTGGAGCAGGGAGGGAGCGGCGCGGGAACGTTGAGAGGTGAGGAGTGTTTTTTTTTTTGTAACTAACAGTGAGTACTGGACTATGGGGCCATTCTTGGGGGGAGGGGAACTGTGCTGCATACTACATGTCTGTGCTATATACTACACCGCTGTTCTATATACTACATGGCTGTTCTATAAACTATGTGGGCTGTTATATACTACGTGGGCTGTGTTATACGGTTAAGTCCATATATATTTGGACATAGACAACATTTTTCTAATTTTGGTTATAGATATTACCACAATGAATTTTAAACAAAAGAATTCAGATGCAGTTGAAGTCCAGACTTTCAGCTTTTATTTGAGGGTATCCACATTAAAATTGGATGAAGGGTTTAGGAGTTTCAGCTCCTTAACATGTGCCATCCTGTTTTTAAAGGGACCAAAAGTAATTGGACAATTGACTCCAAGGCTATTTCATGGACAGGTGTGGGCAATCCCTTCGTTATGTCATCCTCAATTAAGCAGATAAAAGGCCTGGAGTTGATTTGAGGTGTGGTGCTTGCATTTGGAAGGTTTTGCTGTGAAGTAAAATGAATGAGGTCAAAGGAGCTCTCCATGCAAGTGAAACAAGCCATCCTTCTCCATGCAGGTGAAACAAGCCATCCTTTTCTGCAAAAACAGAAAAAACCCAACCGAGAAATTGCTACAATATTAGGAGTGGCAAAATCTACAGTTTGGTACATCCTGAGAAAGAAAGAAAGCACTGGTGAACTCATCAATGCAAAAAGACCTGGGTGCCCACGGAAGACAACAGTGGTGGATGATCGCAGAATAATCTCCATGGTGAAGAGAGACCCCTTCACAACAGCCAACCAAGTGAACAACACTCTCCAGGAGGTCGGCGTATCAATATCCAAATCTACCATAAAGAGAAGACTGCATGAAAGTAAATACAGAGGGTTCACTGCATGGTGCAAGCCACTCATAAGCATCAGGAATAAAAAGGCTAGACTGGACTATGCTAAAAAACATCTAAAAAAGCCAGCACAGTTCTGGATGAACATTCTTTGGACAGATGAAACCAAGATCAACCTCTACCAGAATGATGAAAAGAGAAAAGTATGGCGAAGGCGTGGTACAGCTCATGATCCAAAGCATACCACATCATCTGTAAAACACGGCGGACGCAGTGTGATGGCTTGGGCATGCATACCAGTGGTACTGGGTCACTAGTGTTTATTGATGATGTGACACAGGACAGAAGCAGCCAAATGAATTCTGAGGTATTCAGAGCCACACTGTGTGCTCAGATCCAGCCAAATGCAGCCAAACTGATTGGTCGTCGTTTCATACTACAGATGGACAATGACCCAAAACATAAAGCCAAAGCTACCCAGGAGTTTATTAAAGCAAAGAAGTGGAATATTCTTGAATGGCCAAGTCAGTCACCTGATCTCAATGCAATTGAGCATGCATTTCACTTGTTAAAGACTAAATTTCAGACAGAAAGGCCCACAAACAAACAGCAACTGAAAACCACCGCAGTGAAGGCCTGGCAGAGCATCAAAAAGGAGGAAACACAGCGTCTGGTGATGTCCATGAGTTCAAGACTTCAGGCAATCATTGCCAACAAAGGGTTTTCAACCAAGTACTAGAAATGAACATTTTATTTAAAATTATTGAATCTGTCCAATCACTTTTGGTCCCTTTAAAAACAGGGTGGCACATGTTAAGGAGCTGAAACTCCTAAACCTTTCATCAAATTTTAATGTGGATACCCCCAAATGAAAGCTGAAGTTAAAGTTTATTGTGGTAATGTATATAACCAAAATTGAAAAATGTTGTCTCTGTCCAAATATATATGGACTTAACTGTATACTGCGTGGTCAGTGTTATATACTGCATGGGCAGTGTTATATACTGCGTGGGCAGTGTTATATACTGCGTGGACAGTGTTATATACTATGTGGGCCGTGTTATATACTATGTGGGCAGTGTTATATACTATGTGGGCAGTGTTATATACTGCGTGGGCAGTGTTATATACTACGTGGGCCGTGTTATATACTACGTGGGTCGTGTTATATACTACGTGGGCCGTGTTATATACTATGTGGGCTGTTATATGCTATGTGGGCTGTGTTATTTACTACATGGCTGTTCTATATACTACGTGGGCCGTGTTATATACTACGTGGGCTGTTATATTCTACATGTGCTGTGCTATATACTACATGGCTGTTCTATAAACTACGTGGGCCGTGTTATATACTATGTGGCTGTGCTATATACTATATGGGCTGTTATATGCTACGTGGGCTGTGCTATATACTACGTGGCTGCGTTATATGCTATGTGGGCTGTTATATACTGCATGGCTGTGTTATATGCTACGTGGCTGTGCTATATACTACGTGGGCTGTGCCTGCAGTCCGGACTACTAGGATAACTCGTGGATTAGACCTCACTTCATCCTTTTTCCTGACGCCGCAAGTGGAAGGACTATATTGGAAGACGTCGCATGACTCTGGGAAGCAGTGTATGCGCAGCTATCATCGGACATCGGCTGTACCTTATTTCCTCTGGGTGACTGGAGCTCCATACACTGAAGATAGCTATATTCCCTTTGGACTGCCCCCTAAGGTAGTTATACTTCATCTTCCTACTCTCTTTACTTGTTTTTCGGTAGCAGGTAAATCGGTTTTTTGTACCGATAAGGCATAACTTGTTATCCTGTATTTATTTTTACTGTTAGTTTTTAATGGCTCTCTAAGTGGATTTTTCCAGCGCAAACAGTGCCTTTTTTTACTAGATTATTTATTTAGTTTACGGAGGGGTGGTACCGTTTTTCTGTTTGCTGCAGGTGCATTTTAGTGGGAGCGCTACAGGTTTTTCCTTTGTGTGTTATATACTACATGGCTGTGTTTATATGCGATCATGAATCATGGTATGTGTTAGCGGGGGGGCCCACTGAGACTCTTTCGCCCGGGGCCCTCAAAAACCTGGAGTCGGCCCTGCCCAGAAACTATAGAAAACGATAGGTGTAAATACTTCACAGGAGAAATAGTCATGCAGGCCCTGGGAGTACAGCAAGCATTTCATACACCATATAGACCACAAAGTAGTGGGAAAGTGGAGAGACTAAACGGGACACTTAAACTGAAAAATCAAAGGCCATGGTAGACACAGGAAAGAGCTGGGTAGAGTGCTTGCCTCTTGCACTCTTGTCAGTCAGACATACTCTAAATAGAAAGACAGGCTTGTCTCCTTTTGAAGTCCTGTTTGGTAGTGCGCCAAAGACTGGTCTGTACTTCCCACAGGTGCTATTAATGCAACACGGTGCTATGACAGCCCAGGTCCAGGCCTTGAAGAAAAGACTTAATGTGGTGCATAAACATGTGTTCTCATCCATTCCAGATCCTAATGAAAGTGCAGATGTGCATCAGCTGAATCAGGGTGGTTGGGTGGTTATACGCAGACACGTGAGAAGGAGCCTGGACCCACGATTTGACGGCCCCTTCCAAGTCCAGCTGACCACTTCCACCTCAGTAAAACTTGAGGGAAAGCCCACCTGGATCCACGCCAGTCACTGCAAGAAGGTCCTGTTACCAGCAGAATGACTGTTCTAATCACCTTGCTGGCAGTGACAGGATTACTGCACTCTACAAAGACACAGGATAAACTTTTAAATGCCGACTGGGACAACAAGTTTAGTTGACATCATGCTCTTCTTATAAAGGACATGGAAGGACAGAAACCAAAAGACTGTTGGATCTGCACACACAGCCCAGTATCTGCAAGGACTATGCCATACTTAGCCTTACCTCTGGAGCCATGGCAGGTACTAACCCCATACTGCATACACAATGAGACTTGGACTCAATCTAGGTTTTGGGGAAAAGATGTGCCCCGTGATATATCTGCCTTTTAGCCGTTGGCTATAATCGGATGTACCGCTAATCCCTGGTTTCAGTTTAATATAACGCGGCCTAAGGTACAAATGTGCTGGCGGGAGTATGATTTAGACGTTGGAAATGTGGTCGCCAGGAGGAGGACTGAAATCCCTTATTCGGACCCCATTCCCAATGATGGACTATGGTTCAGTCTTCAACACACTGGAGCAAATACCTGTGGTGGGGACAATAATTGTTTCCATATATATATACTCATGATCAAACACAAGTTAACAGATGGTGTACCAAGATGGTTTTGAAGGCTGTAAAGCAGCTATGAGTAAAACACTAAGGAAAGAAAGGGGTAAATGTACATATGGTATAAGCAGAAAACAAATGAATAATACTTGGCGTGCCCATAACCTATGTTGGGACTTTTGAGTTTATACCAATTTATACAGACCCCTAGTCACATTTGTGTTGTCCCAGGAGTATTCTTAGTGTGCGGACATCGTACATACAGGTGGGTGAGCCCAGACATAAGAGGGGTTTGCACTCTTGCCAAACTAACACCAGCCACCTTAATAGTTCGACATAGTAAAATATACACAGCAGCGGTCCCAAATCACACCTTGTACAGAAGGGCTGCAGACAATAAGCCCCGCTCAAACGGTAGACCGCATCTAGTAGAAATAAAATATTCAGTAGTATGCTAATATACCCCTTCATAACACAAATGTGGGATAAATTAGTGGAGGCTATTGACTACCTGGACAATCAGATTTTCCAGATTCTTGAGGTTCTTAATGAAACTAATACAATGCAGAGACAATTAATCATAGTTACTAACCAACATACTATAGTACTAGATTATCTGACAGCAAAAGAAGGAGGAATGTGTCAAATAATTGGTCCCACCTGCTGCAATTATATTGACCAGGGGCGGACACAGACGATTTGGGGCCCCTGTGCAAGAAATGTGTTTGGGCCCCTCTCCTTTTATGGCTACCAATGTACAGATATACAGTATACATGTATTACATAGTATCCTCTCATGTATATTGCCGCCCCTTTTTACACAGTGCCCTCTCTTGTTATATAACGCACAGTCCCTTATTACAGTGCCTTCTCTTGCTATAAAGAGCACCAGTCCCTTATTACACAGTGCCCTCTCTTGTTATGTGTAACACCAACTCTTATTACACAGTGCCTTCTCGTTATATACAGTACTGTTATTTACAGTGCCCTGGTCTTTATTTCATATCATCCTCTTTTGTTAGATATAAACTGAAATGATTGCTGATGGAGCATGATAGTTTTTTTTTCTGTTGGAGAAGGCTAACAACAGGGGACACTACATAATAAAGGACAGCAACATACATAGCTAAAAAGGATGCTACGTAATAAGGGACGGTGTTATACATTAGTAATGAGGAAATTATGCAATTAAGGACTAAGGAATGCATAAAAAGAATGTACCCTATATAATAAGAGAAGATATAACAAGATTGTACACTATATAATAAGGGACTGTGCTACACATGATAAGGCTGCATTCCTGTATCCATGTGAAGTGTTAGTGTGCCGCCCAATTTTTTTTTCTTGGACAGCACACAGACCCACAGAGTATGTCTTATTCTGCTCCTCAAAATCGGACCAGAAATAGACATGCTCTGAGCCTCACAGATCTCATTCTCGGATACGTGACTTTCATGGATATGCGAATGCATCGATGAAACTCTGAAACATATACTGCCCAAAAAGAATTTAGCAGCACACGGACTTTGCACACGAATGTAAGAATGTGACCTAAGGGAGGATGTTTTACAAATAACAGAATTACTCGAAGTTACACAGTATAAAGAATAAATAATTCCATCCAGTGACAGCTGACGTCTCTTCTGATCAGAGTAGATTTCTGATGTTTCTTCTCCATCTGGTCAGACCTTCTTGTCGACATCTCCCATCCACAACCCATCTTGTCACACTGATCACTGCAACCCTGAAAATAACAAGGTCACATACATTGTATACATACATTTGTCTCCCGCATACTGCACCCTGGACTACAAATTTGTACCACACCATTAACATACACTGCTCAAAAAAATTAAGGGAACACATAAACAAGAGAATACAACTCCAAGTAAATCAAACTTCTGTGAAATCAAACTGTCCACTTAGGGAGCAACACTGATTGACAATCAATTTCACATGCTGTTGTGCAAATGGAATAGACAACAGATGGAAATTATTGGCAATTATCAAGACACCCTCAATAAAGGAGTGGTTCTGCAGGTGGGAACCACAGACCACATCTCAGTACCAATGCTTTCTGGCTGATGTTTTGGTCACTTTTGAATGTTGGTTGTGCTTTCACACTTGCGGTAGCATGAGATGGACTCTATAACCCACACAAGTGGCTCAGGTAGTGCAGCTCATCCAGGATGGCACATCAATGCGAGTTGTGTAAAGGTTTGCTGTGTCTGTCAGCGTAGTGTCCAGAGGCTGGAGGCGCTACCAGGAGACAGGCCAGTACACCAGGAGATGTGGAGGGGGCCGTAGGAGGGCAACAACCCAGCAGCAGGACCGCTACCTCAGCCTTTCTGCAAGGAGGAACAGGAGGAGCACTGCCAGAGCCCTGCAAAATGACCTCCAGCAGGCCACAAATGTGCATGTCTGCACAAACTGTTAGAAATCGACTCCATGAGAATGATCTGAAAGCCCGACGTCCACAGATGCAGGTTGTGCTCACAGCCCAACACTGTGCAGGACGCTTGGCATTTGCCACAGAACACCAGGATTGGCAAATTCACCACTGGCGCCCTGTGCTCTTCACAGATGAAAGTAGGTTCACACTGAGCACATGTGACAGACGTGACAGAGTCTGGAGACGCCATGGAGAGCGATCTGCTGCCTGCAACATCCTTCAGCATGACTGGTTTGGCAATGGGTGAGTAATGGTGTGGGGGCATTTCTTTGGAGGACCGCACAGCCCTCCATGGGCTCACCAGAGGTAGCCTGACTGCCATTAGGTACCGAGATGAGATCCTCAGACCCCTTGTGAGACCATATGCTGGTGCGGTTGGCCCTGGGTTCCTCCTAATGCAGGACAATGCCAGACCTCATGTGGCTGGAGTGTCAGTAGTTCCTGCAAGATGAAGGCATTGAAGCTATGGACTGGCCCGCCAATTCCCCAGACCTGAATCCGATTGAACACATCTGGGACATCATGTCTTGCACCATCCACCAACGTCACGTTGCACCACAGACTGTCCAGGAGTTGGCGGATGCTTTAGTTCAGGTCAGGTGGGAGGAGATCCCTCAGGCTCAGGAGACCATCCGCCGCCTCATCTGGAGCATACCCAGGCATTATAGGGAGGTCATACAGGCATGTGGAGGCCACACACACTACTGAGCATCATTTCCTTGTCTTGAGGCTTTTCCACTGAAGTTGGATCAGCCTGTAACTTCATTTTCCACTTTGATTTTAAGCATCATTCCAACTCCAGACCTCCGTGGGATATTAGTTGTGATTTACGTTGATAATTTTTAGGTTTTAACTTCTTCTCAACACATTCCACTATGTAATGAATAAAGATTTACAACTGGAATATTTCATTCAGTGATATCTAGGATGTGGGATTTTAGTGTTCCCTTTATATTTTTTGAGCAGTGTATATTAGCCACAAACTATTCAACATATAAACTTATTAGCCAGCACTCTGCCCCACATTTACTATAATCTCCGCCACCCAATAAATATAAATTGAAGACTATGTGCATATATTGCGTTTTTGTTGCTTTTTCCTCACACAGATTTGTTGTGGAAAATAACAGTACAGGAAAAGTGAATGAGATCCCTCAAGTCTCATGCACACGCTGCTTATTATGATAGCATGTGCTGCATTCTGGTTTCCTTCCTGGGATAGCATGTGCCGCATCCTGGCTTCCTTCCTGGGATAGCATGTGCCGCATCCTGGCTTCCTTCCTGGGATAGCATGTGTCGCATTCTGGTTTCCTTCCTGGGAACCATGTGCCGCATCCTGGATTCCTTCCTTGCACAGAATGTGCCCCATGAGTGTTTCCTTCCTGGCATAGAATGTGGCGCATCCTGGTTTTCTTCCTGAGATAATGTGTCTCATCCTGGTTACCTTCCTGGGATAGAAATGAGCTGCATCCTAGTTTCCTTCCACACATATAATGTGCCCCATCCTGGTCCCTTTCTTGGCATAATGTGCCATATCCTGATCCAGTTCCTTGGATAATTTGTCCTGTTCTTCTGCAACACATGAAAAAAACTATTCTTCTCACCTTCCTCCGCTCCCACACCACGCAACGTACTCTTCTGTAGCTGACGCAGGAGCTGCCAGCTGACTTCGGCATCCCCACTATGGCGCATGACATCACTGCCATGTGACCCCAGTCATGGGCACACCGAGGTCAGCTGCTGACCTCTGATTGATGCAGCGCAGGGAGCCGACAGATCCCCTGCGGTGCAATATCTTTCAGCTGAATGTGCGGTCGCGGATGCACATCCAGCTGAAAAATTTGTTAGTGCCGGAGGGCCTCCCTTCATCTTTGGGCCCGATGCGGCTGCAGCGGCAATTTGTCCGCCTCTGGGATAACCTCAATATTTACCTTTACACAAACTGTCTACAGTATTTCCATACATAAATTAGGGGGCTTTAGACATTGTGGGGAGACTTTTTGAGACTAGCATTAGGCAAAAGGGACATACAGTGGTTGCCTTTATCAATCAGCCAGTATATACCTCTATATTTAATACACAAGTGGAATATACTCATAAAATACACATCTGTGTACTATACTGTTTGTGTGCGCATATTATACAGAATTATACTGTATATATTAAGTGCAGCAATACAAAATACAGAACAGGAGGAAGGCTGGGGTCAGGGGCCACTTTGCTTGGAGATATTGCATCAGTAATGGCAGGAGGCATCTGGGGTCAGTGATTACAAGCAGTGAATTAGTGCCTGTGATGCAGCTCCCTGCTATCTGATCGGTGCAGGATCAGGTTTCTCAGCCATTCACTGCACCGACCAGGAAGCACCGAGCACACAGTCACTAAGTCACTGCTGTCATCATGGACACGCTGCCTCCTGACACTGCTGCTCTGCAGATACTAACCAGTCCCGGCCATCCCTCACCTTGTGCTCCAAGAGATGAGGCCTTGAGGTCTGTAGCAGCTGCAGGAGACAGCTCTGCACAGGATGGATGCTGGAGCAGCAGGCATGTGACAACAAGCAGAGAGGGCCCAGAGGAGGAGCTTCCCGGACCAGCTCAGCGTGTGTGCACAAGGGACGCTATGGAAGTTTGCAATCAAACTATACTAAATTAGTAAACTTCCATAGCGTCCCTTGCAGGGGCCACTTGCAGGGGCGTGGCTAGGCAGTAAATAATGCACTTACTGCCTAGCCACGCCCCTGCAAGTGGAACTGAAAGCAATGCTGCGATTCTCCTGACCTGCATCATAGAGCCAGCAGCAGCATCAAGAGGAGAGGAAGCACCCCCTACAGCATCTGCTGCAGATTGCAGGGCCCTTTCTAACGGCAAATGACTCAGGTACCGGCTCCCTTCCTCTCCACTTACTGGAGATGCTGCCGCTGCCTCTATGACATAACAAAACATTTCAGCAGCTGATCGGGCCCCCTCTCCTTCGGGGCCCCTGTGCAGCTGCACAGGCTGAACCGGCGGTATGTCCGCCCCTGATATTGACCCTGCTGGCAATCTCCAGGTAAGGGCCAGTATAGATAAAATAGGTGAACTTAGAGACCAATGGTTAAACCAACACAGTGCAAACAGAGACTCCTGGTGGGGGAACACATTCTCCTTTTTAAATCCAGCAAATTGGTTTAATGGCCTAGCAGGATGGATTTCTGGCATTATACAGACTTGTATGCAAATTTTGTTGCTTTGCTTATTGTTTTATGTAGCCGTAAAAGCGCTAATATATGTATTACCTAAGCTATTGAATAATGTATGTGTAGGAAAAAATCTAAGGCTGAACCTTCTGTAGTGTATCATAGGCCCCGTATAGCCACTGCTGACGGGGGAGGTGAGTGTCCACACTGAGGGTGGATGGGTGAAGCAGGTAGGAAGTCCCCTTGTGGGTACTAGACCCATGAGACAGTAGCTCCTTTGTGGACATCAGCTGACCCCGTGGCAAAGGTTATACTATTTACAAAAGGGGGAAATTGATATAGAAGGGTTAATAGTTTGCCTTTAAGTGCCATTTGCCTTTAATTGCTATAATTTCTAGAATCTGTTAATGCAGTAGTCTGTTGGTCTCCTCTTCAAGGAGACTTTACTTCTTATCATGTATGCTTTCAATAGTCAGCCACAGCATGTTCTGGATGCGTGGTAAATAAAGTATGACCCTGGGTGATGGTCGAGGCTACATGAGTTACATTGAAATGTATTTGTTGTAAATGGTATAAAACATTGCCTTGCTTTTTGATATATCAGATAAAAGTGAATTTGCTCACAGAACAACGTGTGCAATTCTTTTGTCTCCAAGCGCTTGTAAATGATGGGCGTAACCTCCTGATTTGGCCTCACTGGTGATCTGGCATGTCTGACATTGGGTCAGAACGCAAACAGCTACAACAACACCAATGAATGGGAAGAGCTTGCCTCGATCGTCCAGGTTGGCATGATCACCTCAGGAGCATGTGCAGCTGAAGATAGGAAAATCTTTGATGAAAAAAGAAAGCGTGCTGTCCGCAAGGCACAAGTAGAATCTGGTGTACTGACTACATCTGATCCTTATGTAAAATATGTGGGCAAACCTTCAGGGCCCAGATTGGACTCATCAGCCACCTCCGGACCCATAACTACTAATTCTCTTCTAACCCTGATGTCACGGTCATCTTCGACTACGAAGGACAAACATCACATTTCTTTATGTAAATAAATGTGAAAAAAAACATAATAAAAGTACACATATTTAGTATCGCCGCGTCCGTAACGACCCGACCTATAAAACTGTGGCACTAGTTAACCCCTTCAGTGAACACCGTTAAAAAAAAAAAATGCTTTATCATACCGCGGAACACAAAGTGGAATAACACGCGATCAAAAAGACAGATATAAATAAACATTGTACCGCCGAAAACGTCATCTTGTCCCGCAAAAAACGAGCCACCATACAGCGTCATCAGTGAAAAAATTAAAAAGTTATAGCCCTGAGAATAAAGCAATGCAAAAATAATTATTTTTTCTATAAAATAGTTTTTATTATATAAAAGCGCCAAAACATAAAAAAAAATATAAATGAAGTATCGTTGTAATCGTACTGACCCAAAGAATAAAACTGCTTTATCAATTTTACTGAACACGGAACGGTATAAACGCCCCCCCCAAAAGAAATTCATGAATAGCTGGTTTTTGTTCGTTCTGCCTAGCAAAAATCGGAATAAAAAATGTCATCCACCTCATCCACAACTGCCACAAAAGGCTTCAAGCTGTCATTGATGTTAGAGGGGGCAATACACGGTACTAAGAAATTAGGTATGTGAACTTTTGATTAGGCTTATTTGGATGTTTTGGGTTGTCATTATGATTTAAAAAGATAAGCCACAGTATTTTGACAATAAATGGCTGCACCCAACCACTAACCATGAGTGGAGAAAAAGATTTGGTGTTATCATTCATATTCTCTGAAAAAAAGCCAAGAAAGCAAAAATTCTGCTGGGGTATGTAAACTTTTGAGCACAACTGTATATATTTCAAAGTTGGCAACAGTGGTGCAGTGTAATTTATATATGTACAGATTCTCTTTTACGTAGTGAGGGGCAAATTGGGTCGTATGGGGAGAAATTTACTTTAACCCCTTCATGACCTTGGGATTTTCCGTTTTTCCGTGTTCGTTTTTCGCTCCCCTCCTTCCCAGAGCCATAACTTTTTATTTTTCCATCAATATAGCCATGTGAGGGCTTAGTTTTTGTGAAACAAGTTGCACTTTTGAACGACATCATTGGTTTTAGCATGTCGTGAACTAGAAAACGGGAAAAAAATTCCAAGTGCGGTGAAATTGCAAAAAAAGTGCAATCCATGGGAGGCTAGAAGCTGGCACAACTCGATCGCCTCTGCTACGTAGGAGCGATCATCAGATCGCTGCTATGCAGCAGAAATGCAGGTGTGCTATGAGCGCCGACCACAGGGTGGCGCTCACAGCTAACCGGGATCAGTAACCATAGAGGTCTCAAGGACCTCTATGGTTACTATGCAGAAGCATCGCTGACCCCCGATCATGTGACGGGGGTCAGCGATGCGCTCATTTCCGTCTGGATGGCCGGAAGCGCCAGTTAAATGCCGCTGTCAGCATTTGACAGCAGCATTTAACTAGTTAATAGCGGAGAGTGAATCGCGATTTCACCCACCGCAATTGCGGGCACATGTCAGCTGTTCAAAACAGCTGACATGTCCCTGCTTTGATGCGGGCTCACCGCCGGAGCCGCATCAAAGCGGGGGTTCTGACCTCGGACGTACTATTCCGTTCGAGGTCAGAAAGGGGTTAAGGCTTGGGCGGCCCAGAGGCGTAGCTAGGGTTTCGGTTCAGGAGGAGAGGTGCGAAACTTCTCAGTGGGCCCCTAACCAGTTAACCTTGATTACAACTCGGTGACGCACCCTAATAATGGAGGAGGACCTCAGCAGATGACGGCGCTGTTACCGAAAATATTTTCTATATAAAGACCAACATGGATATTACCGCCATTTAGTCAGTGGTAGATACCAATCCTGCAGAACATATAAGAGATCACAGCACAGTTACAGATAATGTCTTACCTCTGACGCTCTTTCTGATGGAATCGTTCACTTTTCCCGTCTTTTGCATCTGGCCTAGGTTAACATGACAACTTCTTCCAGCAACGACTCTGCTGCATAGAATACAACAAAGACACATTTCACTTCTCATATTCCAGCCCCATCATCATCTATTCCCAACCTGCACAAACTCCTGATCCTGCTGATATCGCAATACTGAGCCGCTGCTGCCGTATGCGTCCCTTTTACTGCACCTACTGTGTGGTTCGCTGTGCCTTCTAAATTCTAAAGCAACCCTCTAGAATATAGTAATACCGGGTGCAAGTGCCCTAGAAAACCGTGCCCATATTTTGCCCCCTTGAAAGTAATATTGCCCTCTGTATGCCCCTTTGACAGTCACAGTAACCTGAGTTCCCCTATAACATTATAAATGCCCACTTTACATTTAATAATGTCTCCCCCTGTACAGCTCCCCTATACACAGTATGATGCTCTCCTATACACAGTATAATGACCCCTCACTGTATAGTACCACCCAAACAGTATACTGACCCCTTAGTAGCCCCAAACTGTTTGATGGCTCCAACACTGTATGATGGCCCCTTCACTATAATCTCCACACTGTATGATGGCCCCCTAGATAGCCTCCATGTAGTATAAAGCTCCAGATAGTCTTCAATATAATATAAAGCACTCCCCATAGGCCTCCATATAGTAGAATGCACTCCCTATAGGCATACTCTATATTGTGTAATGCACCTCCATAGGCAGACTCTATAGCATAAGGCAGCCCCCAAAGGCAGACTCTATAGCATAAGGCAGCACCCATAGGCAGACTCTATAGCATAAGGAAGCCCCATAGGCGGGCTCTGTAGCATAAGGCAGGCCTCATCGGCAGACTCTGTAATATAAGGCAGCCCCCATATGCAGACTCTAAAGCACAAGGCAGCCCCTCATAGGCAGACTCTATAGCATAATGCAGCCCCCATAGGCAGACTCTAAAGCACAAGGCAGCCCCTCATAGGCAGACTCTATAGCATAATGCAGCCCCCATAGGCAGACTCTAAAGCACAAGGCAGCCCCTCATAGGCAGACTCTATAGCATAATGCAGCCCCCCATAGGCAGACTCTATAGTACAAGGCAGCCCCCATAGGCAGACTCTATAGTACAAGGCAGCCCCCATAGGTAGACTCTGTAGTATAAGGCAGCCCCCATAGGCAGACTCTGCAGTATAAGGCAGCCCCCCATAGGCAGGCAGACTCTGTAGTATAAGACAGCCCCCATAGACAGACTCTATAGCAGAGGGCAGCCCCCATAGACAGACTCTATAGCACAAGGCAGCCCCCAAAGGTAGACTCTGTAGTATAAGGCAGCCCACATAGGCAGACTCTGTAGTATAAGGCAGCCCCCCATAGGGAGACTCTGTAGTATAAGGCAGCCCCCCATGCGTATAATGTAGTACAAGGCAGCCCCCCATAGGCAGGCAGACTCTGTGGTATAAGGCAGCCCCCATAGGCAGACTCTATAGCAGAGGGCAGCCCCCATAGACAGACTCTATAGCACAAGGCAGCCCCCAAAGGTAGACTCTGTAGTATAAGGCAGCCCCCATAGGCAGACTCTGTAGTATAAGGCAGTCCCCAATAGGCAGGCAGACTCTGTAGTATAAGGCAGCCCCCATAGGCAGACTATATAGCAGAGGGCAGCCCCCATAGACAGACTCTATAGCACAAAGCAGCCCCGTATCGGCACGATGTGCATGCCAATACAGTTACAGTAGCGTAGCTGCAGGTGGGCCCCCTCAGAGCGTGGGGGCCGGGGCGATGGCCCCTTCTGCCCCCCTGGTAGCTACACTACTACTTGAGCCCCTGAAAATTTAAGACCCTAGAAAAGACTGCAACTGCCAAATGTTCGTATAAGAAACAAGGAATCATTTACCTCAAATATGTGCATAACACTTACTCTTTATTTTTTGTACAGTAGATTAAGATGATACCTGCTGATTATGGAAGAAGTGAGATCATGGTCGCTTCACTATTTAAGGAGAATATTTTTATACACTAGAGGACATTCCCACAGAATCCATAGTTGGCTGTTCTCACTTCTCATGCAAGCTTGACAATAGAGTCCTTCAAAAACTAAGAGCTCATGTACACTGGCCATACTTCCTATAATTAAAGCCTTGTTTCCAAGACACTGATATTTCAAGCAGTCTGGCAGATCACTTAATAATGGCTAAACATGGAATGAATGTGAAGACATGCTATCAGAAATGTTCTCTTCAAATATTTTCAAGTAGATCAATTTGGCACATTATCAGAAATGGAATAATTAAAGTTTCCCTAAAAAGACATTTTTTTTACTTACATTTAGTTCGGAATGTTGAAAGGCATTATCATCAGAATACAGACAACTGAAAGGAAAAGTTATCATAGGGATCATCTTTGAAAGTGAAAAAAGTTGCTGGTGGGACCAACATATATTTTAGGAATGTGACGTTTAAAGTAGAGAGGTGGCTGTGCTTGTTTGCCTCAGTGTCCACAAGCCTAAAAGGCAATATTTCCAGGGCAAGCAAGTATGGAAATGTGGTTGTTTAGTGTTTGGGCCTGTGGGTAGGTGACAGGTACTACTGTTTACATTCCAAGGCCTTGGGTAGGGACAACTGAACGGAGCGCTGGGACAAAGAATTGGACATGTTTGCTGATGGAGCTTGTGAATGTGCAACAACTGGTGCAGAGTACGAGGCATCCATGCCTGCATCATGGACAGGAGCAGTAGCATATCCCCGCACTCTGAGGAGGCCCACCCGGAGCTACACTATGTAACTGTAACTGTATCGGCGAGCACATTGCGCCAATACAGTTACATTCTGCGGCAGAGCAGGGAGAATCGATTTCCCTGATCTGCCACCCAGCCGCTATGGGGCACCTGAGCAGGCAGGGGGGCCCGGTGCCAGCAGTGGGCCCCCTGCTCATCATCGCAGGGTCAACTCATCGGCTGGATGCCAATACAGCTAACCGCATTGATGAGAGAAGGAGAGTTACGCTCCCTCTCCGATCATTACCCTGTCAGCATCTGACATCACCAATGCTGACACTGACAGTGGGTCATGATGACGTCAGTACTCGTGGTTCGGAGATGAGTGGGTTCTCAGAGCACCACGGGAACAAGGAGGAGAGGTAAGTATTGGATTTATTTTTTTTGTTGGGGTGCATTATACTGTACAGGCAGCCTATGGGGGTGCATTATACTGTACTGGCTGCCTAATGGGGGTGCATTATACTGTACTGGCTGCATATGGGGTGCATTATACTGTACTGTACTGGCTGCTTATGCGGGTGCATTATACTGTAGAGGCTGCCTATGGGGGTGCATTATACTGTACTGGCTGCTTAATGGGTGTGCATTATACTGTACTGGCTGCCTACGAGGGTGCATTATACTCTACTGGCTTCCTAATGTGGATGCATTATACTGTACTGGCTTCCTAATGTGGGTGCATTATACTGTACTGGCTTCCTAATGTGGGTGCATTATACTGTACTGGTTGCCTAATGGGGGTGCATTATACTGTACTAGCTGCCTATGGGGGTACATTATACTGTACTGGCTGCCTATGGGGGTGCATTATACTGTACTGGCTGTCTAAGGGGGTGCATTATACTGTACTGGCTGCCTATGGGGGTGCATTATACTGTACTTGCTACCTATGGGGTGCACTATACTATATAGACTGCCTATGGGGGTGCATTATACTATACAGACTGCCTATGGGGGTGCATTATACTATACTGGCTGCCTATGGGGGTGCATTATACTGTACTGGCTGCCTAATGGGGGTGCATTATACCGTACTGGCTGCCTAATGGGGGTGCATTATACTGTACTGGCTGCCTATGCGGGTGCATTATACTGTAGAGGCTGCCTATGGGGGTGCATTCTACAATACAGGCTGCCTATGGAGGTGCATTATACTATAGAGGCTGCCTATGGTGTGCATTATACTGTACTGGCTGCCTAATGGGGTGCATTATACTGTACTGGCTGCCTATGCAGGTGCATTATACTGTAGAGGCTGCCTATGGGGGTGCATTCTACAATACAGGCTGCCTATGGGTGTGCATTATACTATAGAGGCTGCCTATGGGGTGCATTATACTGTACTGGCTGCCTAATGGGGGTGCATTATACTGTACTGGCTGCCTAATGGGGGTGCATTATACTGTACTGGCTGCCTATGCGGGTGCATTATACTGTAGAGGCTGCCTATGGGGGTGCATTCTACAATACAGGCTGCCTATGGGGGTGCATTATACTATAGAGGCTGCCTATGATGTGCATTATACTGTACTGGCTGCCTAATGGGGGTGCATTATACTGTACTGGCTGCCTAATGGGGGTGCATTATACTGTACTGGCTGCCTATGCGGGTGCATTATACTGTAGAGGCTCCCTATGGGGGTGCATTCTACAATACAGGCTGCCTATGGGGGTGCATTATACTATAGAGGCTGCCTATGATGTGCATTATACTGTACTGGCTGCCTAATGGGGGTGCATTATACTGTACTGGCTGCCTATAGGGGTGCATTATACTGTACTGGATGACTCTGGGGGTACATTATACTGTACTGGCTGCCTATTGGGGTGCATTATACTATACTGCCTGCCTATGTGGGTGCATTATACTGTACTGGCAGCCTATGGGGGTGCATTATACTGTATTTGCTACCTATAGGGGTGCATTAAACTATACATACTGCCTATGGGGGTGCATTATACTATACTGGCTGCCTATGGGGGTGCATTATACTGTACTTGCTACCTATGGGGGTGCATTATACTATACAAAAAGAACCTAGCACTCAACTTGATGCTCAAAGTGAAAGATTTATTGTAGTATCAAATAAACATTTCGGTCCACCACACGGACCTTCATCAGTAACTACATGTGAAAAATAATAATGCAAATAAACAACAAAACCAAAAAATAAATAAAGTATATACATAACATGAAGAGACTTAAAAAAACGGCATCGATATCATAAATGCAGGTCTCTAGATAGAACGACAAATTTGCCAGAGAGAGCCATATTGAGTATCGAGGCACTATCGTGTTCCATACCCCGCAGTAAAAAACAAGAAAAGAGAAAATATAAGAAAATGTGTGACACGTACCGTACTGAACTTAAGTAGGGTCAAAGAGACCAAGGTGTCTGGGCACACGTGTAAAGCAGCATCTAGAGGGTCACAGTAGATAGTATGAAAATAGTGCCCCTATGGTGGAGTGTAAAGGGAATATGACTTACGGCGTACCTTATACCAGAGCTCCGTAGGGGAATCTATGTAGGACCAACTACTAGGGACAAAAGGAGGGATTAGGAAGATGAACCTCCCATAGGACTATGTGAAAGATGCCATGCTCCGCTGGAGAAAAAAGTTACCTGTTCCGGGTGAATAGAGCTGTGCCATAAGCTAGACGCGGTGTCCACCGCTGGTCTAGTCGGATGAACGAAAGACCGCTGTTTAAAGGCAGAAGGAGGGGCTCATAAACCAATAGAAAAGCGTGCGGCGAAACCGGAAGTATGTCACGCTGCCATGACAACGCGGCAGCGCTGGCAAGCAGCGGCGTGTGTGTGCCGCGTTACAGGTCCGGCGGAAATGATGAATATGGTGTTACAGCTCAGCAGAACAATGTCACAGTGAAGGAGGTTCCACCTAATGCAAGTGGATGAGTAAATCTCAGAGACGGGGGGAGGCGGTGCCTAAAGGAGAACCAGTGACGGGTGGAGGATCTCCTTAGTGTTTGCGCTGGGTTCAGCCGAAAAATGAGGGGCAGAGTGAAGAACGTAGACATAGTCCAGTGCGCTAGATGAGTGGCGTGAGCGGACCTCAATACAGACGATTCTGATAATAAAGGAAAAAGAGAAACAGTTAATAACCTGACATATAAGTACATACAGATAAATATGCATATATATGTACGCGCATTATAGCCATGATTGGCGCGAGTATAGATCCAGGGAGTAAAACACCTAGGATGGTGGTATGGCAGAAATTGTACACCCCAGGTGGTATAGAGGGGGGAGACACCTAAAAGGGGTATCTACCCAACTATACATATATGAAATATAGGTGTACCAAAAGAAAAAACACTGTCCTACAAAAATGATGCCAAATCGTACTCTCTATTAAGGCCCAATGGATGAAGGGTCTCCAGTGTATGGATCCAAAAGGCCTCCCTACGTTTTAGACGGGCCACACGGTCGCCACCCCGTCTGTTAGGGGGGTGTGCTCAAGGACTTGGAACTGTAGTTGTGAAACACTGTGGCCTTGATTACTGAAATGTGACGGAATGGGTAATAAAAGATTCTTGCACCGGACCGTGGATTTGTGCTTTGAGATGCGATCACGTATAGATTGCGTGGTTTCTCCCACGTAGAGAAGTCCGCAGGGGCATTTGATTAGATATATGAGCCATGATGAGGCACACGTGAAGTACCCTGGGATACGGAATGTTTTGCCAGAGCGAGGATGGTGAAAGGAGGAGCCCTTAAGGACATTGTGGCACTGCGCACAGTTGAGGCATGGGAAAGTCCCTGTACGGGGATTTTGTAAAAATTGTTGGCGAGGTGATGTTTTACAGGACCCCACGTCCGCCCTCACCAGAGAGTCTTTGAGGTTCAACGGGCATTTGAAGCTAGGGAGAAATGGATTTTGAAACTCGGGAACCTGAGGATAAGCTTTTGATAGTAGATGCCAGTTTTGATGGATAGACCTGTGCAGGATATACGCGAATGGATGATGTGTGTATAAACGGAATTCTATTGGTGGCTCTGTTTAGTCGTGGGGGAGAAGGTGAGGCAGCCTGTTGTAGTACTGATGATGGGTAGCCCCGTTGGGAAAATTTAGTGGTCATTTCTTGAAGACGAAGAGGCCGTAGCTCTCCGTCTGATACAATTTTGGACACCGGCTGAAATTGAGACTTGGGTACCGATTTCTTTGTAGCGGGAGGGTGGAAGCTTGTAAAATGTAACAGGCAGTTCCGATCGGTTCTTTTAGTGTACAAATCAGTGGAAATGGAGCCGTCTGACTGAAGAATGACCATTGTGTCCAGGAAATTTATCCGTGTGTCATCGTGGGACATTGTAAACGAAATGCCCGGCCAGGCTGTATTGAGCCAACCGAAAAAAGAAGCGAGGGCCTCCAACGTGCCCCCCCATATGCAGAAAACATCGTCGATATAGCGTTTCCATACGATCACGTTATTGCTGAATAGAGGGTGAGAATATATATGGCTCTCCTCGAAGTCGGCCATATAGCAATTAGCATATGGGGGCGCTACGTTGGAGCCCATCGCGGTACCACGGATCTGCAAGTAGAAGTCGTCCTGGAACATAAAAAAATTTCGGGTTAGGATAATAGTTAGTAATTCAACGCATAGATTGATTTGATCGGGCAAAAAATTGAACTTAGTGAGAAGCTTATGGACAGAGTTGATACCCTCTATGTGAGGGATGGACGTATACAGGTCTTTAACATCCATGGTGACTAAAATTGACCCTGGAGGAATGGATCCCAGGTCTTTGAGGATATTAACCCCTTCCCGACCCATGACGCCACGTAGGCGTCATGAAAGTCGGTGCCAATCCGACCCATGACGCCTATGCGGCGTCATGGAAAGATCGCGTCCCTGCAGGCCGGGTGAAAGGGTTAACTCCCATTTCACCCGATCTGCAGGGACAGGGGGAGTGGTAGTTTAGCCCAGGGGGGGTGGCTTCACCCCCTCGTGGCTACGATCGCTCTGATTGGCTGTTGAAAGTGAAACTGCCAATTAGAGCGATTTGTAATATTTCACCTATTATAACGGGTGAAATATTACAATCCAGCCATGGCCGATGCTGAAATATCATCGGCCATGGCTGGAAATACTAATGTGCCCCCACCCCACCCCACCCCACTGATCGCCCCCGCAGCCCCCCGATCTGGCCGGTACACTGCTCCGGCTCCCCTCCGTCCAGTGCTCCGCTCCCCCCCGTGCTCTTGTCCGCTCCCCCCGTGCTCCAATCACCCCCCCGTGCTCCAATCACCCCCCCTGCACTCCGATCCACCCCCCCCGGTGCTCCGTTCCACCCCCCCGTGCTCCATTCCAGCCCCCCCGTGCTCCATTCCAGCCCCCCCGTGCTCCGTTCCACTCCTCCCGCGCTCCGATTCCCCCCGTGCTCCGATCCCCCCCCCGTGCTCCGATCCCCCCCCCCGTGGTCCCCCCCCACCCCATCATACTTACCGATCCAGCCGGGGTCCCGTCCGTCTTCTCCCTGGGCGCCGCCATCTTCCAAAATGGCGGGCGCATGTGCAGTGCGCCCGCCGAATCTGCCGGCCGGCAAATTCGTTCCAAAGTGCATTTTGATCACTGAGATATAATCTATCTCAGTGATCAAAATAAAAAAAATAATAAATGACCCCCCCCCCTTTGTCACCCCCATAGGTAGGGACAATAAAAAAATAAAGAAATTTTTTTTTTCCACTAATGTTAGAATAGGGTTAGGGGTAGGGTTAGGATTAGGGGTAGGGTTAGGGTTAGGGTTAGGGCTAGGGGTAGGGGTAGGGTTAGGGTTAGGGCTAGGGTTAGGGTTTCAGTATGTGCACACGTATTCTGGTCCTCTGCGGATTTTTCCGCTGCGGATTTGATAAATCCGCAGTGCTAAACCGCTGCGGATTTATGGCAGATTTACCGCGTTTTTTTCTGCGCATTTCACTGCGGTTTTACAACTGCGATTTTCTATTGGAGCAGTTGTAAAACCGCTGCGGAATCCGCACAAAAGAAGTGACATGCTGCGGAATGTAAACCGCTGCGTTTCCGTGCAGTTTTTCCGCAGCATGTGTACAGCGATTTTTGTTTCCCATAGGTTTACATTGAACTGTAAACTCATGGGAAACTGCTGCGGATCCGCAGCGTTTTCCGCAGCGTGTGCACATACCTTTAGAATTAGGCTATGTGCACACGGTGCGGATTTGGCTGCGGATTCGCAGCAGTGTTCCATCAGGTTTACAGTACCATGTAAACATATGAAAAACCAAATCCGCTGTGCCCATGGTGCGGAAAATACCGCGCGGAAACGCTGCGTTGTATTTTCCGCAGCATGTCAATTCTTTGTGCGGATTCCGCAGCGTTTTACACCTGTTCCTCAATAGGAATCCGCAGGTGAAATCCGCACAAAAAACACTGGAAATCCGCGGAAAATCCGCAGGTAAAACGCAGTGCCTTTTACCCGCGGATTTTTCAAAAATGGTGCGGAAATATCTCACACGAATCCGCAACGTGGGCACATAGCCTTAGGGTTAGGGTTGGAATTAGGGTTGTGGTTAGGGTTAGGGGTGTGTTGGGGTTAGGGTTGTGGTTAGGGGTGTGTTGCGGTTAGGGTTGTGATTAGGGTTATGGCTACAGTTGGGATTAGAGTTAGGGGTGTGTTGGGGTTAGTGTTGGAGGTAGAATTGAGGGGTTACCACTGTTTAGGCACATCAGGGGTCTCCAAACGCAACATGGCGCCACCATTGATTCCAGCCAATCTCGTATTCAAAAAGTCAAATGGTGCTCCCTCACTTCCGAGCCCTGAAGTGTGCCCAAACAGTGGTTTACCCCCACATATGGGGTACCAGCATACTCAGGACAAACTGCGCAACAATTACTGGGGTCCAATTTCTCCTGTTACCCTTGTGAATCTAAAAAAATGCTTGCTAAAACATAATTTTTGAGGAAAGAAAAATGATTTTTTATTTTCACGGCTCTGCGTTGTAAACGTCTGTGAAGCACTTGGGGGTTCAAAGTGCTCACCACATATCTAGATAAGTTCCTTGGGGGGTCTAGTTTCTAAAATGGGGTCACTTGTGGGGGTTTCTACTGTTTAGGCACACCAGGGGCTCTGCAAACGCAACGTGACACCCGTAGACCATTCCATCAAAGTCTGCATTTCAAAAGTCACTACTTCCCTTCTGAGCCCCGACGTGTGCCCAAACAGTGGTTTACCCCCACTCATGGGGTATCAGCGTATTCAGGAGAAACTGGACAACAACTTTTGGGGTCCAATTTCTCCTGTAACCCTTGGGAAAATAAAAAATTCTGGGCTAAATAATTATTTTTGAGGAAAGAAAACGTATTTATTATTTTCACGGCTCTGCATTATAAACTTCTATGAAGCGCTTGGGGGTTCAAAGTGCTCACCACACATCTAGATAAGTTCCTTTCGGGGTCTAGTTTCCAAAATGGGGTCAGTTGTGGGGGGTTTCTACTGTTAAGCCACATCAGGGGCTCTGCAAACGCAACGTGACGCCCACAGAGCATTCCATCAAAGTCTGCATTTCAAAACGTCACTACTTCACTTCCGAGCCCCGGCATGTGCCCAAACAGTGATTTACCCCCACATATGGGGTATCAGCGTACTCAGGAGAAACTGGACAACAACTTTTGGGGTCCAATTTCTTCTGTAACCCTTGGGAAAATAAAAAATTCTGGGCTAAATAATTATTTTTGAGGAAAGAAAACGTATTTATTATTTTCACGGCTCTGCATTATAAACTTCTATGAAGCACTTGGGGGTTCAAAGTGCTCACCACACATCTAGATAAGTTCCTTTGGGGGTCTAGTTTCCAAAATGGGGTCAGTTGTGGGGGGTTTCTACTGTTAAGCCACATCAGGGGCTCTGCAAACGCAACGTGACGCCCACAGAGCATTCCATCAAAGTCTGCATTTCAAAACGTCACTACTTCACTTCCGAGCCCCGGCATGTGCCCAAACAGTGATTTACCCCCACATATGGGGTATCAGCGTACTCAGGAGAAACTGGACAACAACTTTTGGGGTCAAATTTCTCCTGTTACCCTTGGGAAAATAAAAAATTGCAGGCTAAAAGATCATTTTTGAGAAAATAATTTTTTTTTTTAATTTTCATGGCTCTGCGTTATAAACTTCTGTGAAGCACTTGGGGGTTCAAAGTCCTCACCACACATCTAGATTAGTTCCTTTGGGGGTCTAGTTTCCAAAATGGGGTCATTTCTGGGGGATCTCCAATGTTTAGGCACACAGGGGCTCTCCAAACGTGACATGGTGTCCGCTAATGATTGGAGCTAATTTTCCATTTAAAAAGCCAAATGGCGTGCCATCCCTTCCGAGCCCTGCCGTGCGCCCAAACAGTGGTTTACCCCCACATATGGGGTATCAGCATACTCAGGACAAACTGGACAACAATATTTGCGGTCCTATTTCTCCTATTATCCTTGGCAAAATAGGAAATTCCAGGCTAAAAAATCATTTTTGAGGAAAGAAAAATTATTTTTTATTTTCATGGCTCTGCGTTATAAACTTCTGTGAAGCACCTGGGGGTTTAAAGTGCTCAATATGCATCTAGATAAGTTCCTTGGGGGGTCTAGTTTCCAAAATGGGGTCACTTGTGGGGGAGCTCCAATGTTTAGGCACACAGGGGCTCTCCAAACGCGACATGGTGTCCGCTAACAATTGGAGCTAATTTTCCATTCAAAAAGTCGAATGGCGCGCCTTCCCTTCCGAGCCCTGCCGAGTGCCCAAACAGTGGTTTACCCCCACATATGAGGTATCGGCGTACTCGGGAGAAATTGCCCAACAAATTTTATGATCCATTTTATCCTACTGCCCATGTGAAAATGAAAAAATTGAGGCGAAAATAATTTTTTTGTGAAAAAAAAGTACTTTTTCATTTTTACAGATCAATTTGTGAAGCACCTGAGGGTTTAAAGTGCTCACTAGGCATCTAAATAAGTTCCTTGGGGGGTCTAGTTTCCAAAATGGGGTCACTTGTGGGGGAGCGCCAATGTTTAGGCACACAGGAGCTATCCAAACGCGACATGGTGTCCGCTAACGATGGAAATAATTTTTCATTCAAAAAGTCAAATGGCGCTCCTTCCCTTCCGAGCCTTACCATGTGCCCAAACAGTGGTTTACCCCCACATGTGAGGTATTGGTGTACTCAGGAGAAATTGCCCAACACATTTTAGGATCCATTTTATCCTGTTGCCCATGTCAAAATGAAAAAATTGAGGCTAAAAGAATTTTTTTGTGAAAAAAAAGTACTTTTTCATTTTTACGGATCAATTTGTGAAGCACCTGGGGGTTCAAAGTGCTCACTATGCATCTAGATAAGTTCCTTGGGATGTCTAGTTTCCAAAATGGGGTCACTTGTGGGGGAGCTCAAATTTTTAGGCACACGGGGGCTTTCCAAACGTGACATGGTGTCCGCTAAAGAGTGGAGCCAATTTTTGATTCAAAAAGTCAAATGGCGCTCCTTCCCTTCCAAGCCCTGCCGTGCGCCCAAACAGTGGTTTACCCCCACATATGAGGTATCAGCGTACTCAGGACAAATTGGACAACAACTTTCGTGGTTCAGTTTCTCCTTTTACCATTGGGAAAATAAAAAAATTGTTGCTAAAAGATAATTTTTGTGACTAAAAAGTTAAATGTTCATTTTTTCCTTCCATGTTGCTTCTGCTGCTGTGAAGCACCTGAAGGGTTAATAAACTTATTGAATGTGGTTTTGAGTACCTTGAGGGGTGCAGTTTTTAGAATGGTGTCACTTTTGGGTATTTTCAGCCATATAGACCCCTCAAACTGACTTCAAATGTGAGGTGGTCCCTAAAAAAAATGGTTTTGTAAATTTCGTTGTAAAAATGACAAATCGCTGGTCAAATTTTAACCCTTATAACTTCCTAACAAAAAAAAATTTTGTTTCCAAAATTGTGCTGATGTAAAGTAAACATGTGGGAAATGTTATTTATTAACTATTTTGTGTCACATATCTCTCTGGTTTAACAGAATAAAAATTCAAAATGTGAAAATTGCAAAATTTTCAAAATTTTCGCCAAATTTCCGTTTTTATCACAAATAAACGCAGAATTTATTGACCTAAATTTACCACTAACATGAAGCCCAATATGTCACGAAAAAACATTCTCAGAACCGCTAGGATCCGTTGAAGCGTTCCTGAGTTATTACCTCATAAAGGGACACTGGTCAGAATTGCAAAAAACGGCAAGGTCTTTAAGGTCAAAATAGGCTGGGTCATGAAGGGGTTAAGGAAAGATCCTGTGTCTAAGATGTAAGATTTAGATAACCGTATAAGAGGAGTTAGGATTTTTTCAAGGTATACTGCCAGTGGGGAGAGAATGGAGTCGGTAGAGGCGACTATCGGTCTTCCCGGTGTTTTTTCCAGGTTCTTGTGAATTTTTGGGATGGTGTAGAATACAGGGGTAATTGGATGTGGATTAGTAAGAAAGTCACATGTTTTGGCGTCAAGCACCCCTAACCCGGTATATTTAAGAAGGGTATCTGAGATAAGTTGCCGAGTGACGGGCGTGGGGTCTCGTGGCAGCTTAGTATAGATGGTGGGATTATCCAATTGTCATCTAATCTCAAGGAGGTAATCCGACTTATTCATGATGACCAGGGCGCCCCCTTTATCTGCTGGTTTGATGATCAGGTTTTTGTCGTTTTGTAGGCCATGTAAGGCCTGACGCTCTGTATTAGAGAGATTGGAGGTAAAATGCAGTCTACCTCTTCTAATGTCCTCACGTAATGACTTAAATGAATCTTGTACAAAGCCTATAAAGGACTCCATGGCATGCGAACCGTGTGGGGGCCTAAAGTGTTTATGTTCCAGGACGATTTCTACTTGCAGATCCGTAGTACCGCGATGGGCTCCAACGTAGCGCCCCCATATGCTAATTGCTATATGGCCGACTTCGAGGAGAGCCATATATATTCTCACCCTCTATTCAGCAATAACGTGATCGTATGGAAACGCTATATCGACGATGTTTTCTGCATATGGGGGGGCACGTTGGAGGCCCTCGCTTCTTTTTTCGGTTGGCTCAATACAGCCTGGCCGGGCATTTCGTTTACAATGTCCCATGATGACACACGGATAAATTTCCTGGACACAATGGTCATTCTTCAGTCAGACGGCTCCATTTCCACTGATTTGTACACTAAAAGCACCAATCGGAACAGCCTGTTACATTTTACAAGCTTCCACCCTCCCGCTACAAAGAAATCGGTACCCAAGTCTCAATTTCAGCGGGTGTCCAAAATTGTATCAGACGGAGAGCTACGGCCTCTTCGTCTTCAAGAAATGACCACTAAATTTTCCCAATGGGGCTACCCATCATCAGTACTACAACAGGCTGCCTCACCTTCTCCCCCACGACTAAACAGAGCCACCAATAGAATTCCGTTTATACACACTTATCATCCATTCGCGTATATCCTGCACAGGTCTATCCGTCAAAACTGGCATCTACTATCAAAAGCTTATCCTCAGGTTCCCGAGTTTCAAAATCCATTTCTTCCTAGCTTCAAACGCCCGTTGAACCTCAAAGACTCTCTGGTGAGGGCGGACGTGGGGTCCTGTAAAACATCACCTCGCCAACAATTTTTACAAAATCCCCGTACAGGGACTTTCCCATGCCTCAACTGTGCGCAGTGCCACAATGTCCTTAAGGGCTCCTCCTTTCACCATCCTCGCTCTGGCAATACATTCCGTATCCCAGGGTACTTCACGTGTGCCTCATCATGGGTCATATATCTAATCAAATGACCCTGCGGACTTCTCTATGTGGGAGAAACCACGCAATCTATACGTGATCGCATCTCAAAGCACAAATCCACGGTCCGGTGCAAGAATCTTTTATTACTCATCCCGTCACATTTCAGTAATCAAGGCCACAGTGTTTCACAACTACAGTTCCAAGTCATTGAGCACATCCCCCCTAACAGACGGGGTGGCGACCGTGTGGCCCGTCTAAAACGTAGGGAGGCCTTTTGGATCCATACACTGGAGACCCTTCATCCATTGGGCCTTAATAGAGAGTACAATTTGGCATCATTTTTGTAGGACAGTGTTTTTTCTTTTGGTACACCTATATTTCATATATGTATAGTTGGGTAGATACCACTTTTAGGTGTCTCCCCCCTCTATACCACCTGGGGTGTACAATTTCTGCCATACCACCATCCTAGGTGTTTTACTCCCTGGATCTATACTTGCGCCAATCATGGCTATAATGCGCGTACATATATATGCATATTTATCTGTATGTACTTATATGTCAGGTTATTAACTGTTTCTCTTTTTCCTTTATTATCAGAATCGTCTGTATTGAGGTCCGCTCACGCCACTCATCTAGCGCACTGGACTATGTCTACGTTCTTCACTCTGCCCCTCATTTTTCGGCTGAACCCAGCGCAGACACTAAGGAGATCCTCCACCCGTCACTGGTTTCCTTTAGGCACCGCCTCCCCCCGTCTCTGAGATTTACTCATCCACTTGCATTAGGTGGAACCTCCTTCACTGTGACATTGTTCTGCTGAGCTGTAACACCATGTTCGTCATTTCCGCCGGACCTGTAACGCGGCACACGCCGCTGCTTGCCAGCGCTGCCGCGTTGTCATGGCAGCGTGACGTACTTCCGGTTTCGCCGCACGCTTTTCTATTGGTTTATGAGCCCCTCCTTCTGCCTTTAAACAGCGGTCTTTCCTTCATCCGACTAGACCAGCGGTGGACACCGCGTCTAGCTTATGGCACAGCTCTATTCACCCGGAACAGGTAACTTTTTTCTCCAGCGGAGCATGGTGTCTTTCACATAGTCCTATGGGAGGTTCACCTTCCTAATCCCTCCTTTTGTCCCTAGTAGTTGGTCCTACATAGATTCCCCTACGGAGCTCTGGTATAAGGTACGCCGTAAGTCATATTCCCTTTACACTCCACCATAGGGGCACTATTTTCATACTATCTACTGTGACCCTCTAGACGCTGCTTTACACGTGTGCCCAGACACCTTGGTCTCTTTGACCCTACTTAAGTTCAGTACGGTACGTGTCACACGTTTTCTTATATTTTCTCTTTTCTTGTTTTTTACTGCGGGGTATGGAACACGATAGTGCCTCGATACTCAATATGGCTCTCTCTGGCAAATTTGTCGTTCTATCTATAGACCTGCATTTATGATATCGATGCCGTTTTTTTAAGTCTCTTCATGTTATGTATATACTTTATTTATTTTTTGGCTTTGTTGTTTATTTGCATTATTATTTTTCACATGTAGTTACTGATGAAGGTCCGTGTGGTGGACCGAAACGTTTATTTGGTACTACAATAAATCTTTCACTTTGAGCATCAAGTTGAGTGCTAGGTTCTTTTTGTATATTACACTAAGGTGTGGGAACCTACCTTAGCACCATCTTTACAGTAGTGCACACGGTTTTATCCACTACATTATACTATACTGGCTGCCTATGGGGGTGCATTATACTATAAAGGCTGCCTATGGGGGTGCATTATACTGTACTTGCTACCTATGGGGGTGCATTATACTATACAGACTGCCTATGGGGGTGCATTCTACAATACAGGTTGCCTATGGGGGTGCATTATACTATAGAGGCTGCCTATGGTGTGCATTATTCTGTACTGGCTGCCTAATGGGGGTGCATTATACTGTACTGGCTGCCTATGGGGGTGCATTATACTGTACTGGCTGCCTATGGGGGTGCATTATACTGTACTGGCTGCCTAATGTGGGTGCATTATACTGTACTGGCTGCCTAATGGGGGTGCATTATACTGTACTGGATGCCTCTGGGGGTTATTATACTGTACTGGCTGCCTATGGGGGTGCATTATACTATACTGCCTGCCTATGTGGGTGCATTATACTGTACTGGCTTCCTATGGGGGTGCATTATACTGTATTTGCTACCTATAGGGGTGCATTAAACTATACAGACTGCCTATGGGGGTGCATTATACTAAACTGGCTGCCTATGGGGGTGCATTATACTGTACTTGCTACCTATGGGGGTGCATTATACTATACAGACTGCCTATGCAGGTGCATTATACTATAAAGGCTGCCTATGGGGGTGCATTATACTGTACTTGCTACCTATGGGGGTGCATTATACTATACAGACTGCCTATGGGGGTGCATTATACTATACTGGCTGCCTATGGGGGTGCATTATACTATAAAGGCTGCCTATGAGGGTGCATTATACTATACAGGCTGCCTATGGGGGTGCATTATACTATACTGGCTGCCTATGGGGGTGCATTATATTATACTGGCTGCCTAATGGGGGTGCATTATACTGTACTGGCTGCCTATGGGGGTGCATTATACTGTACTGGCTGCCTATGGGGGTGCATTATACTGTACTGGCTGCCTAATGTGGGTGCATTATACTGTACTGGCTGCCTAATGGGGGTGCATTATACTGTACTGGATGCCTCTGGGGGTTATTATACTGTACTGGCTGCCTATGGGGGTGCATTATACTATACTGCCTGCCTATGTGGGTGCATTATACTGTACTGGCTGCCTATGGGGGTGCATTATACTGTATTTGCTACCTATAGGGGTGCATTAAACTATACAGACTGCCTATGGGGGTGCATTATACTATACTGGCTGCCTATGGGGGTGCATTATACTGTACTTGCTACCTATGGGGGTGCATTATACTATACAGACTGCCTATGCAGGTGCATTATACTATAAAGGCTGCCTATGGGGGTGCATTATACTGTACTTGCTACCTATGGGGGTGCATTATACTATACAGACTGCCTATGGGGGTGCATTATACTATACTGGCTGCCTATGGGGGTGCATTATACTATAAAGGCTGCCTATGAGGGTGCATTATACTATACAGGCTGCCTATGGGGGTGCATTATACTATACTGGCTGCCTATGGGGGTGCATTATATTATACTGGCTGCCTATGGGGGTACATTATACTATACTGGGTGCCTATGGGAAGTGCATTATACTATATAGGCCTATAGGTGTGCATTATACTATACAGGCCTATGGGGAGTGCATTATATTATACAGGCCTATGGGGAGTACATTATACTATACAGTATGGAGGCCTATAGGGAATGTATTACATTATATTGAGGACTATCTGGCACATTATACTATGTAGGGTGGCATCAGACAGTGTGGGGATAACAGTGAAGGGGCCATCACACAGTGTTGGGGCCATCAAGCAGTTTGGGGGCTACTAGGGGTTCTGTATATTGCGTGGGGGGTACATTACAGTGAGGAGGCATCATGTTATGTATAAGAGTGCATCATACTCTGTATAGGGGAGCTGTACAGGGGAGAGACTCAGGACATTATTCAATGTAAAGTGGGCACTTATTGTTATAGGGGAACTCAGGTTACTGTGACTATCAAAATGTGGGCTCTGTTTTCTAGGGTACTTGTGTCCTGCATTGCTATATTCTAAAGGGGTGCTTTAGAATTTAGAGGGCACAGAGAACCACACAGCAGGTGCAGTATATAGCAGCAGTATTGGGGTACCAGTAGGATGAGGAGTTTGTGCGGGTTGGGAATAGATGGTGACGTGCTGAAAATATGAGAAGCGAAATATGTCTTTGTTGTAATCTCTGCAGACGAGTCCTGGGTGGAAGAAGTTGTGTCAGTCTGGGCCAGATGGAAAAGACCAGAAAAGTAAACAACTCCATCAGAAGGATTTCCAGTGTTTTTTTGTGCGGATTTCACCTGCGGATTCCTATTGAGGAACAGGTGTAAAACGCTGCGGAATCTGCACAAAGAATTGACATGCTGCGGAAAATACAACGCAGCGTTTCCGCGCGGTATTTTCCGTACCATGGGCACAGCGGATTTGGTTTTCCATATGTTTACTTGGTACTGTAAACCTGATGGAACACTGCTGCGAATCCGCAGCGGCCAATCCGCTGCGGATCCACAGCCAAATCCGCACAGTGTGCACATAGACTAATTCTAAAGGTATGTGCACACGCTGCACAAAACGCTGCGGATCCGCAGCAGTTTCCCATGAGTTTACAGTTCAATGTAAACCTATGGGAAACAAAAATCGCTGTACACATGCTGCGGAAAAACTGCACGGAAACGCAGGGGTTTACATTCCGCAGCATGTCACTTCTTTCTGCGGATTCCGCAGTGGTTTTACAACTGCTCCAATAGTAAAATGCAGTTGTAAAACCGCAGCGAAATGCGCAGAAAAACCGTGGTAAATCCGCGATAAATCCGCAGTGGTTTAGCACTGCGGATTTATCAAATCCGCTGCGGAAAAATCCGCAGAGGACCAGAATACGTGTGCACATACCGAAACCCTAACCCTAACCCTAGTTCTTACCCCAACCTTAGTGGAAGAAGAAAAAAAAATGTCTTTATTTTATTATTGTCCCTACCTATGGGGGTGATAAGGGGGGGGGGGGTCATTTAGTATTTTTTTATTTTGATCACTGTGATACGTTTTATCACAGTGATCAAAATGCACTTGAAACAAATCTGCCGGCCGGCAGATTCGGCGGGCGCACTGCGCATGCGCCCGCCATTTTGGAAGATGGCGGCGCCCATGGAGAAGACGGACGGACCCCGGGAGGCTCGGTAAGTATGATGGGGTGGGGGGAGCATTGGGAGGTGGATCGGAGCGGGGGGGGTGGATCGGAGCACGGGGGGTGGATCGGAGCACGGGGGTGGTGGATCGGAGCACGGGGGTGGATTGGAGCACCGGGGGGTGGATCGGAGTGCAGGGGGGGTGGATTGGAGCATGGGGGTGGGATTGGAGCACAGGGGTGAGCGGACAAGAGCACGGGGGGAGCGGACAGGAGGACGGAGGGGATCGGAGCTGTGTACGGGACTGATCGGAGGACTGGGGGGGATCGGTGGCGGTGGGGGGGCAGGCCAGTGTTTCCAGCCATGGCCGATGATATTGCAGCATCGGCCATGGCTGGATTGTAATATTTCACCAGTTTAAACAGCCAATCAGAGCGATCGTAGCCACGGGGGGGTGAAGCCACCCCCCCTGGGCTGTACTACCACTCCCCCTGTCCCTGCAGATCGGGTGAAATTGGAGTTAGCCCTTTCACCCGATCTGCAGGGATCATTCTGTAACACAGCATATGCGTCACAGGTCGGATTGGCACCGACTTTCATGACGCATACGCTGTGTCACAGGTCGGGAAGGGGTTAAGTACCTGTAGCTGCCGCTGTTAACAGGCATATCGGCGGTTGTTAAGAGGTTAAGGGTACTAAATACTAATGAAATGTATGTAAACTTTTGACTTTGCATCAAGTAATAAAAATGCCTTAAAACATTATCTCTCTCCTTATTCTGGCATTTGGCAAATATTAATAATTATGGTAATCCTTATTGACTTAAAACGGGAAAGGTTTATTCTGATTTCATGTCAGATATTGAGAAAAACATGCATATGTGTCTTTTATATAGTGTATGTAAACTTCTGGCTTCAACTGTATATGCTCCAGCCCCAGTGTCTCCTACGTGATGTATATGCAGCAGTCCCATATGAACAGTGTTTTCCCACTGTGAGGAGTCATGCAGTGTAATTTCCATCTGTGTTTGTAACATCTTACTGCTGTGAGTTACTTACAAAACTTATCACAAAGTGTCAACTGCTCTCCAGACCAATGCAAATCTGAAAAAGTAGCAAGTAGCAACATCCTCCCAACCACATAACATCATAGCCGCACAAAAGAGGAGCATGTCCAGTCGTCATATTAGGGATGAGTTCATTAATTATTTGACCAAATATAGCAGGATCATTTTCAATTTGATAATTTAGTAAGGCCCTCAAATTATGTTATAAATATCCAAATGGTCCTTGGCACAAAACAGGTAGGTTCCCCACCCCTGGTCTAGCACAAGCTGCTTTAGTATTCTCTAGCAGGATAGAAAGGAATGACGTACCATTCTTTGGTCACTTGACCACTAAGACTTCAGGTGACGGGAGCAAAACATCATGAGATGTGCTTGTGCTGATGCCCAGTAGCAGACCTCAGTAGTTAAGTGGTCAAAGAATGTGATGTTACTGTTCCCTGGCTAAATAGAGACCACCAGAGTGAATTGTGCTGGAGCCATTGAGTCATTATACAGTGCCTTCTGGAGAGCCTCCAAAACACAGTGCCAGCTGAAGAGTACTTATGATGCAGTGCCTATTGGCACATATGCAACAGATACAGACTTATTTAATTATTAAACACAGTCTTGACCAAAAAATTTTTGACAAACAATGCTCAAATACACACTACCACTTCAATCAAGTGTAGGATAGACGATACATGCAGATATTAAAACATAATAGATTTTATTAAATATAATTTAAAATAGATGTGATAAAATACCAAATCAAGCTACTAGAGCCACACAAAAAGGAACACACTGAAGAGAAAACCTATGGACAATGCCAAAAAATATATTGAATTACAGGTATGATTTGAAAAAATTATTATTACCAAAAAATCATGAAACACATGTACGCACCCTCTAATTAAATGAATAATTAGCCTAACATAACGAATCTATGAAGGGTAAATGATCATAAAATAATGCGCCCTCTATACAGTTAGATGCTAAATGATACGGCAGCTAGCAAAGTGCTAAAAAAAGTGCCTAGTGCATTGTGCAAAAAGAAAGCAGCATGTATGTACACAGAAGGTGCTAAAGATAATACCAATCAACAACGAGAACACACTTGTTGATCGGGACCTTTCACATTTACTCACATTCTGGTATGATGATATTTTTCTTATAGTCCTCTATTTAGTGGTCATATCTGCGGTCATAGCAACATTTAGCATGTATGCTTAAGATTCATTGACTAGTACCTGCAGATTGTAGTATCACTTTTATCATTTTTTTCGGCATACATGTGCTGTTTATTTTTTGCACAATGCACTAAGCACTCTGTATAAGCACTTGCCAGTTTATTTATCATTAGTTTGCTTATTGCTTGTGACCCATAATATTAAGGGCGTATTACCCCATGATTACTGATTTTTAGAGATCTGCTGAGTCAGGCTAATTATTTTTTCAGATGGGCGCACATGTGTTTTCATGAATTTTTGGAACCTCTTTATGAATTATATTTTAACATGTGATTGGTATTATCCTTAGCACCTTCTGTGTACATACATGCTGCTTTCTTTTTGCACAATGCACTAGGCACTTTTTTTAACACTTTGCTAGCTGCCATATCATTTAGCATCTAACTGCATAGAGGGCACATTATTTTTTGATCATTTACCCTTCATAGATTCGTTATGTTAGGCTAATTATTCATTTAATTAGAGGTGCGTACGTGTGTTTCATGATTTTTTGGTAATAATAATTTTTTCAAATCATACCTGTAATTCAATATATTTTTTGGCATTGTCCATAGGTTTTCTCTTCATTGTGTTCCTTTTTGTGTGGCTCTAGTAGCTTGCTTTGGTATTTTATGACATCTATTTTAAATTATATTTAATAAAATCTATTCTGTTTTAATATCGCATGTATCATCTTTTCTACACTTGATTGAAGTGGTAGTGTGTATTTGAGACTTATTTAATTGTAAAGTGGTGCGGAATATGGTGGCGCTATATAAATAAAAATTATTATTATTATTATTGTGTGCAGAAGGAGTTTACACTTTTCTGTCAGTAAATTGCGATGTTGTTACTGTTATATGCTTTGCTGAATGTAATGCATATACTTGTTGAACTGTGGTTTCACTTTCTTTCTGGTAAAAGGTCCTTCAGACTTCCTGTTACGCTGTATTAAGAAGCTGATGCATGTACCTCATGTTCTGTTTAGATAAAAGTTGAATTACCTCATATAGTCTACTCACAAGTTTGACAGCTACTTTTCTGCAAAACAGACTTTTTTCAAGAAAACTGAAAAAAAAACATACAAACTGTGGCAAGGTAAGAAACCAAGTGTGAATTTAAGAGTTTTTGGTTGCAAAGTTTTTGTGTTTATTCCAAAAGAAAAATGCTCCAAACCAGAGCCATTGAAGGAATATTTGTCAGATATAGTGACAGTTGCAAAGGATACAGAATCCTAGATCCCAAGACAGACAGAATCAAAGTGAGTAACATTCATTAAAGATCTAAATGATGACATAATCACATCACTGGAGACGACAAATGAGAGAAACGGCAGTGATGTAATTGCAGGAACATCTGATGAGAAAGAAGTGGAAATCGATGAAAATCAAAAAACTGAAAGTCAAGAGATACATCTCCATACAGACACATAACCAAGACGCTCAATAAGAGAAAACAAGGGAAGACCACCCCAACATCTTTCATGCAAGGCAAGTACAAATAAAATTTATGAACCTACATCTTGGGAGGCCTTATCTCAACTTTCAGAAGAAGAGGCCAACAAATGGATAAAGGCTACAGAAACAGAAATACAATCCATGCATGATTCAAAGACATGGACACTGACAGAACTACCAAAAGGAAAAAAAAGGAAAAAAGGCTATAGGATGTAAATGGGTTTTTAAAGTGAAATACCAAGCTAAAGGCTATTCTCAGAAATATGAAGAAGACTATGATGAGACATTTGCTCCAGTTGTCAAACACACCACAATCAGAACTTTGTTTGCAGTTGTAGCAGCAAAACAAATGCAGTTGAAACATCTGGATATAAAGGCAGCATTTCTGAATGGAGACTTAACAGAAGACATTTGCATGGAACAACCCCCAGGATTCAAGGATAAAAGGAAATGAAACATGGTTTGAAAGCTATGGAAAAGTATATATGGCTTAAAACAAGCCGCTAAAGCATGGAGTGATAAACTCACAGAAGTAATCATAAATGAACATTTTCAAAGAAGCAAAGCGGATCATTGTCTATGTTTAACCCCTTCCCGACCTGTGACGCCACGTAGGCGTCATGAAAGTCAGTGCCAATCCGACCTGTGACGCCTGTGTGGTGTCATGGCAGGATCGCGTTCCTGCAGATCGGGTGAAAGGGTTAACTAAAATTTCCCCTGACTTGCAGGGACAGGGGGAGTGGTACTTCAGCCCAGGGAGGGGTGGTTTTGTCCCCACATGGCAACGATCGCTCTGATTGGCTGTTTCACTTTCAACAGCCAATCAGAGCAATTTGTAATATTTCACCTATGAAATTTGGTGAAATATTACAATCCAGCCATGGTCGATGCTTCAATATCATCGGCCATGGCTGGAGACTGTGATCTGCCCCTGCCACGACTGACTGCGGCGACCTGCCACGGCTGTTAGTCTTTCCTCCCCTCCGTGCTGTCCTCCGCTGCCCTCCTCTCTCCTCCGCCTGCCCCCCGCTGTCCGATCCCACCTCTCATACTTACCGAGTCCCAGTGTCCATTCGTTTTCAGCGATGGGCGCTGTCATCTTCCAAAATGGCGGGCGCATGCGCAGATTCATTCCAGGCACATTTTGATCATTGTGATAGAACCTATCACAGTGATCAAAATTAAAAAAAATAGTAAATAAAGCCCCCCCATATCACCCACATAGGTAGGGAAAATAATGAAATAAAGAAAATATATTTAATTTTATTTTTCCACTAGGATTAGGGTTAGGGTTAGGGTTGTAATTAGGGTTAGAATTAGGGTTAGGGTTGCAATTAGGGTTAGTGTTAGAATTAGGGTTAGGGTTGCATTTAGGGTTAGGGTTGCAATTAGGATTAGAATTAGGTTTAGGGTTATAATTCGGGTTAGGGTTAGAATTAGGCTAAGTGCACACGGTGCGGATTGACCGCTGCGGATTCGTGGGAGTTTTCCATCACGTTTACAGTACCATGTAAACCTATGGAAAACCAAATCCGCTGTGTCCATGGTGCGGAAAATACCATGCGGAAAAGCTACATTGTATTTTTCACAGCATGTCAATTCTTTGTGCGGATTCCGCAGTGTTTTACACCTGTTCCTCAATAGGAATCAGCAGGTGAAATCCGCACAAAAAACACTGGAAATCCATGGTAAATCTGCAAGTAAAACACCGTGCGTTTTACCTGCGGATTTTTCAAAAACGGTGTGGAAAAATCCACACACGAATCCACAAAGTGGGCACATAGCCTTACAGTTGGAACTAGAGTTAGGGTTGGAATTAGGGTTAAGATTGTGGTTAGGGGTGTGTTGGGGTTAGAATTAGGCTTGTGGTTAGGGTTATGGTTAGGGTTGGGATTAGGGTTGGGGGTGTGTTTGGGTTAGGTTTGTGGTTAGGGTTGGGATTAGGGTTAAGGGTGTGTTGGGATTAGGGTTAGGGGTGTTTTGGGGTTAGAAAGTGTTGGAGTTAGAATTGAGGGGTTTCCACTGTTTAGGCATATCAGGGGGTCTTCAATCGCGACTTGAGGCCACCATTGATTCCAGCCAATCTTACATTCAAAAAGTCAAATGGTGCTCCCTCCCTTCCGAGCCCCGATGTGCGTCCAAACAGTGGTTTACCCAAGCATATGGGGCATAAGCATACTCAGGAAAAATTGTACAACAACTTTGGGGGTCTAATTTCTCCTGTTACACTTGGAAAAATAAAAAATGGGGGCTAAAAACTTATTTTTGTGGGAAAAAAATGATTTTTTATTTTCATGGCTCTGCGTTATAAAATTCTGTGAAGCACTTGGGGGTTCAAAGTGCTCACCACACATCTAGATAAGTTCCTTGGGGGGTCTAGTTTCCAATATGGGTCACTTGTGGGGAGGTTTCTACTGTTTAGGCACATCAGTGGCTCTGCGAACGTAACATGACATCCGCATGACGTAACCATTCCATCAAAGTCTGCATTTCAAAACGTCACAACTTCCCTTCCGAGCTCTGCCATGCACCCAAACAGTGGTTCCCCCAACAAATGGGGTATCAGCCTACTCAGAACAATCTGCACAACAACTTTTGGGGTCCAATTTCTCCTGTTACCCTTGTGAAAATAAAAAATTGCGGGCTAAAAAATAATTTTTGAGGAAAGAAAAATTATTTTGTATTTTCATGGCTCTGCGTTATAAACTTCTGTGAAGCACTTGGGGGTTCAAAGTGCTCACCACACCTCTAGATAAGTTCCTTGAGGGGTCTAGTTTCCAAAATGGTGTCACTTGCGGGGGAGCTCCAATGTTTAGGCACACAGGGGCTCTCCAAATGCGACATGGTTTCCGCTAACGATTGGAGAAAATTTTTCATTCAAAAAGTCAAATGGCGCTCCTTCCCTTCCGAGACTTGCCGTGTGCCCAAACAGTGGTTTACCCCCACATGTGAGGTATCGCTGTACTCAGGAGAAATTGCCCAACAAATTTTAAGATCCATTTTATCCTGTAACCCATGTGAAAATGAAAAAATTGAGGCTGAAAAAAATGTTTTTGTGAAAAAAAAGTACTTTTTCATTTTTACGGATCAATTTGTGAAGCACCTGGGGGCTGAAAGTGCTCACAATGCATCTAGATAAGTTCCTTGGGGGGTCTAGTTTCCAAAATGGGGTCACTTGTGGGGGAGCTCCAATGTTTAGGCACACATGGGGTCTCCAAACACGACATGGTGTCCGCTAGCGATTGTAGCTAATTTTTCATTCTAAAAGTCAAATGGCGCTCCTTCCTTTCTGAGCCTTGCCGTGTGCCCAAACAGTGGTTTACCCCCACATATGAGGTATTCATGTACTCAGGAGAAATTGCCCAACAAATTTTAATATACATTTTATCCTGTTACCCATGTGAAAATGAAAAAATTGAGGCTGAAAAAATGTTTTTGTGAAAAAAAAGTACTTTTTCATTTTTACGGATCAATTTGTGAAGCACCTGGGGGCTGAAAGTGCTCACAATGCATCTAGATAAGTTCCTTGGGGGGTCTAGTTTCGAAAATGGGGTCACTTGTGGGGGAGCTCCAATCTTTAGGCACACAGGGGCTCTCCAAATGCGACATGGTGTCTGCTAACAATTGGAGCCAATTTTTCATTGAAAAAGTCAAATGGCGCTCCTTCCCTTCCAAGCCCTGTCGTGCGCCCAAATAGTGATTCCCCCTACATTGTACAACAACTTTCAGGGTCCAGTTTCTCCTTTTACTCTTGGCAAAATTAAAAAATTGTTGCTAAAAGTTCATTTTTTTGACAAAAAGTTAAATGTTCATTTTTTCCTTCCATGTTGCTTCTGCTGCTGTGAAACACCTGAAGGGTTTTTTAAACTTCTTGAATGTGCTTTTGAGCACCTTGAGGGGTGCAGTTTTTAGAATGGTGTCAGTTTTGGGTATTTTCAGCCATATAGACCCCCTCAAACTGACTTCAAATGTGAGGTGAACAAAGAACAAAAAACAAAGCACTACCGTAAAGCCCGCACACTACACCAATTTTAACAATATATCAAATTTTATTGGGTACATCAACACAGCAAAAAAGCACATAAAACATAAGTAAAAACAAGACAGCACCCCACTCATGGACCCCCTATAGTTAATACATCCATATAATGCATAGTAAGTGGGAAAATAACAGTCAATATACAATAGTACAAGCATAAATAGATAATAATAATAATATATCCCACTATACATATATCAGAAGATGCAAATACACCTATAATAACAAATAGGAAGGATCCCCTATAGCAGTCATAAAGTATACGGTCAGTCAAATGGCCAGTATAAATCCAGATGGGACAGAAAGGAATAGAAGACCATCCCACATCTAGAATAGCCCAGGCTTAAATAGTAGATACATATAGCGCCATGGCCCATAGAAGAGCAAATAACAAGGCTGGCACAGATGGATCGATGTGAATCACGGCCCCATCATATGTGCAGAGAAAACAGCCCAAAGCCCAATATCCGAGCCATAATAGCAACCAAGACTCGACCAGGGTGGAAAGGAGGATACCAAACGAAGGGGGCCCCAGATAGAAGTAGGAGCGGGGTGCGACCCAACGCGTATCGCCGTAACCCGTACGGCTTCGTCAGGGGAAGGTGTGTGTAGATAGACACAGGGCAGATAAATACCTGCCAGCTGATAAGCACAACGAGCGCCGGTGTGGAACACAGGTTTCAGGGAGGAACGCTGATGCAGGACCGGAAATGAACTGAGTGAAGCAGTGCCGAACTGCGCATGGGCACAGATACAGAGAGCAACAGCGCCTGCATGTGAAACAGAGGCATAAATGACCAGAGTACCTAGTAATGCAGGACCGGACTGATGCAGGGCCGGAAGTAAACTGAATGCAGCAGCGCCGAACTGCGCCTGGGCACAGATACAGAAAGCAACAGCGCCTGCGTGGGAAACAGAGGCATAGATGACCGGAGCGCCCAGTAAGAAACTACGCATGACCCATATAGCTACAGGGCAGTGGGTGTAGAGAATAACCCTGAGCCCATCAGCGCAGGCTATGTAAGAGGATCCCAAGTGCCTGCATGAGTACATGGGGATATATATAACGGGCCAGATGGAAACAGCAGCGAGTGTAGTACAAACCCATAGAGCAAACCCATCTAGCTAGATCAGAGTAGGATCACAGAGCAACAGCGAATATTAAAGCTCGGAATAAAAAATATGTATAATCGCCGCCTATGGATGTACGAAAACGAATGAAGAAAGAAAAAAGACAAGAAGTAAATTGTGGTGTCAAGACCACACATAATGTGATAATCAACTTAATAACCGGAAAATATACTGACAAATGAACAATTGACATGTAGACAAGACAAGGCGCCACTATAAACAACAAAATATATACATAAAAATATACATAAATAGACACATATATAACTAGACACATATGAATACCAAGACAGTAAACAAAACAATGTGACCCACATAAAACATATAGACACATACAACGAGAAACACTGACACCAGATACTGTAAGGTAAGCGCATTATACCGTTTATTAATGTATGGTATATAATAAAAGGTATATACATATACCAGGCTGAATATACATAAGGATCACACAATCTGGCTGAGATAAAAAGAAAAAAAAAACAAAAAGAAAAAAGAAGGTCTGAAACACACAAGTGCGTATACAGTTAGGGCCAGAAATATTTGGACAGTGACACAAGTTTTGTTATTTTAGCTGTTTACAAAAACATGTTCAGAAATACAATTATATATATAATATGGGCTGAAAGTGCACACTCCCAGCTGCAATATGATAGTTTCCACATCCAAATCGGAGAAAGGGTTTAGGAATCATAGCTCTGTAATGCATAGCGTCCTCTTTTTCAAGGGACCAAAATTAATTGGACAATGGACTCTAAGGGCTGCAATTAACTCTGAAGGCGTCTCCCTCGTTAACCTGTAATCAATGAAGTAGTTAAAAGATCAGGGGTGGATTCCAGGTGTGTGGTTTTGCATTTGGAAGCTGTTGGTGTGAGCAGACAACATGCGGTCAAAGGAACTCTCAATTGAGGTGAAGCAGAACATCCTGAGGCTGAAAAAAAAGAAAAAATCCATCAGAGAGATAGCAGACATGCTTGGAGTAGCAAAATCAACAGTTGGGTACATTCTGAGAAAAAAGGAATTGACTGGTGAGTTTGGGAACTCAAAAAGGCCTGGGCGTCCACGGATGACAACAGTGGTGGATGATCGCCGCATACTTAATTTGGTGAAGAAGAACCCGTTCACAACATCAACTGAAGTCCAGAACACTCTCAGTGAAGTAGGTGTATCTGTCTCTAAGTCAACAGTAAAGAGAAGACTCCATGACAGTAAATACAAAGGGTTCACATCTAGATGCAAACCATCCATCAATACCAAAAATAGACAGGCCAGAGTTAAATTTGCAGAAAAACACCTCAAGAAGCCAGCTCAGTTCTGGAAAAGTATTCTATGGACAGATGAGACAAAGATCAACCTGTACCAGAATGATGGGAAGAAAAAAGTTTGGAGAAGAAAGGGAACGGCACATGATCCAAGGCACACCACATCCTCTGTAAAACATGGTGGAGGCAACGTGATGGCATGGGCATGCATGGCTTTCAATGGCACTGGGTCACTTGTGTTTATTGATGACATAAGAGCAGACAAGAGTAGCCGGATGAATTCTGAAGTGTACCGGGATATACTTTCAGCCCAGATTCAGCCAAATGCTGCAAAGTTGATTGGACGGCGCTTCATAGTACAGATGGACAATGACCCCAAGCATACAGACAAAGCTACCCAGAAGTTCATGAGTGCCAAAAAGTGGAACATTCTGCAATGGCCAAGTCAATCTCCAGATCTAAACCCAATTGAGCATGCATTTCAGTTGCTCAAATCCAGACTTAAGACGGAAAGACCCACAAACAAGCAAGACCTGAAGGCTGCGGCTGTAAAGGCCTGGCAAAGCATTAAGAAGGAGGAAACCCAGCGTTTGGTGATGTCCATGGGTTCCAGACTTAAGGCAGTGATTGCCTCCAAAGGATTTGCAACAAAATATTGAAAATAAAAATATTTTGTTTGGGTTATGTTTATTTGTCCAATTACTTTTGACCTCCTAAAATGTGGAGTGTTTGTAAAGAAATGTGTACAATTCCTACATTTTCTATCAGATATTTTTGTTCAACCCTTCAAATTAAACGTTACAATCTGCACTTGAATTCTGTTGTAGAGGTTTCATTTCAAATCCAATGTGGTGGCATGCAGAGCCCAACTCGCGAAAATTGTGTCACTGTCCAAATATTTCTGGCCCTAACTGTATATATATATATATATATATATATATATATATAGCAGCAGGGCCAAAAGGGTCCAAAAGTCTTGGCAAAAAAACCCCCTAAAAACTATGGAAGATCCATAACCCTAAATACCCAAAGGAGGCATGGAGATAAAAATCCCCAAAGGAAAAACCCAAAGGGACAAAGGATAGGGTTGGAAATGTGCCCAAGGCAGAAGAATTAGTACGTTGTCAGAGAAGACCGCCCCACATACAGTCCATATGAAAATACGACAATAGTCCACATAAATAGGTACAGGCATGTATAAGGGTCCAGAGAGCGCAGGATAGAAGATCCAAAAGGCAGTAGTACATAACACATCCATAATATTCATAATCAATTCCAAGGTATGTCCAAAGGATGCCTGAAGTACGTCCAATATCCAACCCAGTGGTGTAGGGATTTGGTAGCCATATGGACAATATACGCCAAAAAATAGGAGAGGGACATGCGGCACCTAGGGAGAAGGAGGGTAAAAATAGAGTAATTAATTAATTGACTAGCCCATGACCTAAAGAACAGATCCACAGAGGAATAAGGAGCTATTCCCCAAAAATAGGTAAATAAAAGCTCCTCATTGAGACCCGCGGGAGAAGTGGAGTTGAGGTTGAAGATCCAGCGGGATTCTGACCGTAAAAGCAATTTCTTTGGGCAACCCCCCTTGTTAGACAGTTGTATTTTCTCCAAACCAACCACCCGTGTGTTGTAAGTTTTACCGGAGTGATGGGTGAGATAGTGGGATGCCACCGAAGTGAGAGGTTTACCCTTTGCTTGATCCAGAGAGGCCAGATTAATAGTTGAGAAATGCTTTTGTATCCGTCTTCGAAGCTCCTGGGACATCTGTCCCACATATACCAGATGGCATGGGCATATTAAGGCATAGATGACACAACTGCTTTTGCAATTAATATAGTTCTTCAAAGCATATCTGGTTCCATCCCTGGGATTGACAAAGAAATCTCTGTTAGCATGCATGTAGGGGCAAACATTGCAACAACCACATGCAAAGGAACCCTTTAAAACCACGCCCCGCTGTAATTTCTTAGTCTGTCTGGTGTAATGGCTCCAGGTGAGAAGGTCCCTGAAATTGGGAACCCTTCTTGCCGTGAGCAGTGGCGTCTCACTGACAATTTTGGATGTCTGGAGATCCGTCGTCAGAATATCCCAGTGTCTACGAAGGATACCTCTTATATGTGACCACTGGGAATTCAAGGTGGTAATAAAACGAGGCCTAGAGTTGGCAGTTTTCATCCTAGCAGTAAGTAAAGATACCTGGGTGTGGGACCTAGCACGCTCATAGGCCGTCGAAATACACTGCCGTGGATAGTTCCTATCCTTTAGCCGTGATGTAAGTTCCCGTGCCTCCGTGTGGAAATCGTTGTCTTCCGTGCAGTTCCGTCTCACACGTAAGAATTGCCCGGTAGGCACCCCCCTCTAAGTGTGTGCTGGATGGAAACTTCGATATTCTAAGAGGGAATTCGTGGCTGTAGGCTTTTGAAACAAGCTGGTAACAAGCGATCCATTATCCTTGGTAATCCGAAGGTCCAAAAACGTCACTTATGAAGGGGACGTTGCATACGTCAGAATGATATTGTGTGTGTTCCGATTCAATGCTTCAACAAAATCCCGGCATTCTGACGCTGTACCTGTCCAAACAAAGAATAGATCATCAATGTAGCGCCGCCAATAGCGTACATGGGTGTTAAAGGCTGCCATAGGATAAACCATAGTGGCCTCCCACCATCCCAAAAACAGATTCGCGAGGGCCGGGGCACAGCGCGCCCCCATGGCCACCCCCGATATCTGCAAAAAGAACGTCCTATCAAACACAAAATAATTGTGATTTCAGATAAAATCCAAAATGTCAACTACAAAAGAGTCGTGCATTCTGTCAGAGTCGAAAACCAGATCAAGAAAATACAAAATTGCCGCAGTCCCATCTCCGTGGCCGATATTTGAATACAGGGACTCTACGTCACATGTCACAAGCAAGGCCTCTGATGGTATGTCCATATCCAAACATGTGCGGATGAAATGCGAAGAGTCCTGTATAAAAGAGGGCAACTTTTTAACCAATGGCTGTAGAAAATAATCTACATAAATTGATGCCTTTTCGCACAAGCTCCCAATACTGGCCACAATGGGCCGACCAGGGGGTTGAACCAAGTTTTTGTGTACCTTGGGAAGCATGTAAAAGGTAGACACAATAGGACACTCCACCCACAAAAATCTGAATTCCTGTTCCCGAATTATGCCCAGGTCCTTGGCTCTATCCAAAAGCCTCCTATATTTCACAGAAAACAAACCTGTGGGGTCTGACGGGAACTTCCTGTAGAAATTAGTGTTCTGTAACTGGCGATTAGCCTCCTCCAAATACAATTCCTGTGACCAAAGCACCACATTGCCCCCTTTGTCAGCCTCCTTAATGATGAACGACTGGTTATTTCTAAGGCCCACAATAGCCCTCCTCTCCATAGCATTAGGATTGTTAGGTAGGGGAGACCGGGAAGAAAGCGAAAGAACATCCTTCTTAACCAACTCAAAGAAGACCCTAGCTGATGGTACCAGAGAAAATGGAGGGGCCGTGGTAGATTTGATCCTGTGGGGGAAACGATCCTTACGTGTCACATCAGAATTCTCCTGTAGCAAATCCAACAAATCCCGTAAAACCTGCTGGTCAGCCTGGTCCACATTATCGATCAATTGCGGTTTGTTATGTAGGACCTGGAGGACCAAAGATCTACAAAAAAGATAGAGATCCTTAATAAGAACAAATTTATCAACAGGCTGGAAGGGAGAGAAGGTCAACCCTCCTTGGAGTACCGAGATTTCAATGGGCGAAAGCTGATAATCAGATAAATTTATAATATTTAGAGTATCACTTTGTACCTGATTGTCGGGCGTGAGCTGTGTCGGACCATCCAAAGCCATTACTTGCGGAACCTCCTGCGCTGATTGTGGAATGCTGGTCTGTATGTCTTGCTTCGTGTCACTCTCATTGATGTATTGTCGCCGCTTCTTACCTCTTCGGGTCCGGTGTCTAGGTCGCTTTCGACCGAAGACAAAAAATCGCTCCCAGATGTACGAGTGTCCTCAGTGCGCGGTAAAGTACCACGCACTTTACCGTTACCGGTACTTTACCGCGCACTGAGGACACTCGTACATCTGGGAGCGATTTTTTGTCTTCGGTCGAAGACAACGATTTCCACACGGAGGCACGGGAACTTACATCACGGCTAAAGGAAAGGAACTATCCACGGCGGTGTATTTCGGCGGCCTATGAGCATGCTAGGTCCCACACCCAGGTGTCTTTACTTACTGCTAGGACGAAAACTGCCAACTCTAGACCTCGTTTTATTACCACCTTCAATTCCCAGTGGTCACATATAAGAGGTATCCTTTGTAGATACTGGGATATTCTAACGACGGATCTCCAGACATCCAAAATTGTCAGTGAGACGCCACTGCTCACGGCAAGAAGGGTTCCCAATTTCAGGGACCTTCTCACCAGGAGCCATTACACCAGACAGACTAAGAAATTACAGCAGGGCGTGGTTTTAAAGGGTTCCTTTGCATGTGGTTGTTGCAATGTTTGCCCCTACATGCATGCTAACAGAGATTTCTTTGTCAATCCCAGGGATGGAACCAGATATGCTTTGAAGAACTATATTAATTGCAAAAGCAGTTGTGTCATCTATGCCTTAATATGCCCATGCCATCTGGTATATGTGGGACAGACGTCCCAGGAGCTTCGAAGACGGATACAAAAGCATTTCTCACCTATTAATCTGGCCTCTCTGGATCAAGCAAAGGGTAAACCTCTCACTTCGGTGGCATCCCACTATCTCACCCATCACTCCAGTAAAACTTACAACACACGGGTGGTTGAGTTGGAGAAAATACAACTGTCTAACAGGGGGGGTTGCCCAAGGAAATTGCTTTTACGGTCAGAATCCCGCTGGATCTTCAACCTCAACTCCACTTCTCCCGCGGGTCTCAATGAGGAGCTTTTATTTACCGTTTTTTGGGGGGAATAGTTCCTTATTCCTCTGTGGATCTGTTCTTTAGGTCATGGGCTAGTCAATTAATTAATTACTCTATTTTTGCCCTCCTTCTCCCTAGGTGCCACATGTCCCTCTCCTATTTTTTGGCGTATATTGTCCATATGGCTACCAAATCCCTACACCACTGGGTTGAATATTGGATGTACTTCAGGCATCCTTTGGACATACCTTGGAATTGATTATGAATATTATCGATGTGTTATGTACTACTGCCTTTTGGATCTTCTATCCTGCGCTCTCTGGACCCTTATACATGCCTGTACCTATTTATGTGGACTATTGTCGTATTTTCCTATGGACTGTATGTGGGGCGGTCTTCTCTGACAACGTACTAATTCTTCTGCCTTGGGCACATTTCCAACCCTATCCTTTGTCCCTTTGGGTTTTTCCTTTGGGGATTTTTATTTCCACGCCTCCTTTGGGTATTTAGGATTATGGATCTTCCATAGTTTTTATGGTTTCTTTTGCCAAGACTTTTGGATCATTTTGGCCCTGCTGCTATATATATATATATATATATATATATATATATATATATATGTCCAAAGACATACTGACAGGGAATTTAGATTGTGAGCCCCAACGGGGACAGCAATGATAATGTGTGTAAAGCGCTGCGGAATATGTTAGCGCTATATAAAAATAAAAAATAAAGATTATATGTCTCTATGTAAAGTCTTGTCTAAAGTCCACTTTAAGGGAGGATATTAGCGAAGGAAATGAGGATGTCGAGTCCATATGGGTCGAAATTCATGGAGGGAAAAATGGTAACAAAATTCTCATTGGGGTCTGTTACAAACAGGAAAGAGAAGGAGATCCAGCTCAATGACACTGTACATATTATTTTACCATCATATTTTTGGATTTATTCAATGATTATGGTAATGTTATTTCATTTTTCATTTTGTATATAGTTTTTGTATCTTATGCTATTTCTGTTTTCTCTGCTTTTTTGTTTAACTTAAACATTTGTTTTTGTGCTTCTATCAAGCTTGTCTTGCTTCCATTATCATGTGTGTCTATTTTTGCTTGATTAGACAATTCCACCAATTGCAGCACCGGAGCGATAACCGGATACTAGTATAAAAGTATAGACATGTCTTGTACCAGGTATCATGATTAAGGGTGCTTAGTCACCGGAAACGCGTTGACCTTGGTTTTATAATATTTTTTTGTATGCTGATGTTTTGTCCTTTCACTATATTTTAAGTGAAATAAATTATGGATTTTTCACTATTTCGTTGAGCTGGATCTCCTTCTCTTTCCTGTTCATCTACGCCCTGACAAAGTGGTTCCGTGCTCCGAGCTCTTGGGAATGTCGGTATGGTGAGCTGGATTTAGTTTTTTTCTGTTACAAACCCCCAAATATAACAGAAACCATGGAAAGTCTACTTTTAAAGCAGATAGATGAAGCTGCAACCCATAATGAGGTCCTGGTTATGGGGGACTTTAACTACCCGGATATTAACTGGGAAACAGAAACCTGTGAAACCCATAAAGGCAACAGGTTTCTGCTAATAACCAAGAAAAATTATCTTTCACAATTGGTGCAGAATCCAACCAGAGGAGCAGCACTTTTAGACCTAATACTATCTAATAGACCTGACAGAATAACAAATCTGCAGGTGGTCGGGCATCTAGGAAATAGCGACCACAATATTGTACAGTTTCACCTGTCTTTCACTAGGGGGACTTGTCAGGGAGTCACAAAAACACTGAACTTTAGGAAGGCAAAGTTTGACCAGCTTTGAGATGCCCTTAATCTGGTAGACTGGGACAATATACTCAGAAATAAGAATACAGATAATAAATGGGAAATGTTTAAGAACATCCTAAATAGGCAGTGTAAGCGGTTTATACCTTGTGGGAATAAAAGGACTAGAAATAGGAAAAACCCAATGTGGCTAAACAAAGAAGTAAGACAGGCAATTAACAGTAAAAAGAAAGCATTTGCACTACTAAAGCAGGATGGCACCATTGAAGCTCTAAAAAACTATAGGGAGAAAAATACTTTATCTAAAAAACTAATTAAAGCTGCCAAAAAGGAAACAGAGAAGCACATTGCTAAGGAGAGTAAAACTAATCCCAAACTGTTCTTCAACTATATCAATAGTAAAAGAATAAAAACTGAAAATGTAGGCCCCTTAAAAAATAGTGAGGAAAGAATGGTTGTAGATGACGAGGAAAAAGCGAACATATTAAACACCTTCTTCTCCACGGTATTCACGGTGGAAAATGAAATGCTAGGTGAAATCCCAAGAAACAATGAAAACCCTATATTAAGGGTCACCAATCTAACCCAAGAAGAGGTGCGAAACCGGCTAAATAAGATTAAAATAGATAAATCTCCGGGTCCGGATGGCATACACCCACGAGTACTAAGAGAACTAAGTAATGTAATAGATAAACCATTATTTCTTATTTTTAGGGACTCTATAGCGACAGGGTCTGTTCCGCAGGACTGGCGCATAGCAAATGTGGTGCCAATATTCAAAAAGGGCTCTAAAAGTGAACCTGGAAATTATAGGCCAGTAAGTCTAACCTCTATTGTTGGTAAAATATTTGAAGGGTTTCTGAGGGATGTTATTCTGGATTATCTCAATGAGAATAACTGTTTAACTCCATATCAGCATGGGTTTATGAGAAATCGCTCCTGTCAAACCAATCTAATCAGTTTTTATGAAGAGGTAAGCTATAGGCTGGACCACGGTGAGTCATTGGACGTGGTATATCTCGATTTTTCCAAAGCGTTTGATACCGTGCCGCACAAGAGGTTGGTACACAAAATGAGAATGCTTGGTCTGGGGGAAAATGTGTGTAAATGGGTTAGTAACTGGCTTAGTGATAGAAAGCAGAGGGTGGTTATAAATGGTATAGTCTCTAACTGGGTCGCTGTGACCAGTGGGGTACCGCAGGGGTCAGTATTGGGACCTGTTCTCTTCAACATATTCATTAATGATCTGGTAGAAGGTTTACACAGTAAAATATCGATATTTGCAGATGATACAAAACTATGTAAAGCAGTTAATACAAGAGAAGATAGTATTCTGCTACAGATGGATCTGGATAAGTTGGAAACTTGGGCTGAAAGGTGGCAGATGAGGTTTAACAATGATAAATGTAAGGTTATACACATGGGAAGAAGGAATCAATATCACCATTACACACTGAATGGGAAACCACTGGGTAAATCTGACAGGGAGAAGGACTTGGGGATCCTAGTTAATGATAAACTTACCTGGAGCAGCCAGTGCCAGGCAGCAGCTGCCAAGGCAAACAGGATCATGGGGTGCATTAAAAGAGGTCTGGATACACATGATGAGAGCATTATACTGCCTCTGTACAAATCCCTAGTTAGACCGCACATGGAATACTGTGTCCAGTTTTGGGCACCGGTGCTCAGGAAGGATATAATGGAACTAGAGAGAGTACAAAGGAGGGCAACAAAATTAATAAAGGGGATGGGAGAACTACAATACCCAGATAGATTAGCGAAATTAGGATTATTTAGTCTAGAAAAAAGACGACTGAGGGGCGATCTAATAACCATGTATAAGTATATAAGGGGACAATACAAATATCTCGCTGAGGATCTGTTTATACCAAGGAAGGTGACGGGCATTCTTTGCGTCTGGAGGAGAGAAGGTTTTTCCACCAACATAGAAGAGGATTCTTTACTGTTAGGGCAGTGAGAATCTGGAATTGCTTGCCTGAGGAGGTGGTGATGGTGAACTCAGTCGAGGGGTTCAAGAGAGGCCTGGATGTCTTCCTGGAGCAGAACAATATTGTATCACTTGTGTGTTTCAGACCTTCTTTTTTCTTTTTGTTCCTTTTTTTCTTTTTATCTTAGCCAGATTGTGTGATCCTTATGTATATTCAGCCTGGTATATGTATATACCTTTTATTATATACCATACATTAATAAACGGTATAACGCGCTTACCTTACAGATTCTGGTGTCAGTGTTTCTCGTTGTACGTGTCTATATGTTTTATGTGGGTCACATTGTTTTGTTTACTGTCTTGGTATTCATATGTGTCTAGTTATATATGTGTCTATTTATGTATATTTTTATGTATATATTTTGTTGTTTATTGTGGTGCCTTGTCTTGTCTACATGTCAATTGTTCATTTGTCAGTATATTTTCCGGTTATTAAGTTGATTATCACATTATGTGTGGTCTTGACACCACAATTTACTTCTTGTCTTTTTTCTTTCTTCATTCGTTTTCGTACATCCATAGGCGGCGATTATACATATTTTTTATTCCGGGCTTTAATATTCGCTGTTGCACTGTGATCCTACTCTGATCTAGCTAGATGGGTTTGCTCTATGGGTTTGTACTACACTCGCTGCTGTTTCCATCTGGCCTGTTATATATATCCCCACGTACTCATGCAGGCGCTTGGGATCCTCTTACATAGCCTGCGCCGATGGGCTCAGGGTTATTCTCTACACCCACTGCCCTGTAGCTATATGGGTCATGCGCAGTTTCTTACTGGGCGCTCCGGTCATCTATGCCTCTGTTTCCCACGCAGGCGCTGTTGCTTTCCGTATCTGTGCCCATGCGCAGTTCGGCGCTGTTGCATTCAGTTTACTTCCGGCCCTGCATCAGTCCGGTCCTGCATTACTAGGTACTCTGGTCATTTATAACTCTGTTTCCCACGCAGGCGCTGTTGCTCTCTGTATCTGTGCCCATGCGCAATTCGGCGCTGCTTCACTCAGTTCATTTCCGGTCCTGCATCAGCGTTCCTCCCTGAAACCTGTGTTCCACACCGGCGCTCGTTGTGCCTATCAGCTGGCAGGTATTTATCTGCCCTGTGTCCATCTACACACACCTTCCCCTGACGAAGCCGTACGGGTTACGGCGATACGCGTTGGCTCGCACCCCGCTCCTACTTCTATCTGGGGCCCCCTTCGGTTGGTATCCTCCTTTCCACCCTGGTCGAGTCTTGGTTGCTATTATGGCTTGGATATCGGGCTTTGGGCTATTTTCTCTGCACATATGATGGGGCCGTGATTCACATCGATCCATCTGTGGCAGCCTTGTTATTTGCTCTTCTATGGGCCATGGCGCTATATGTATCTACTATTTAAGCCTGGGCTATTCTAGATGTGGGATGGTCTTCTATTCCTTTCTGTCCCATCTGGATTTATACTGGCCATTTAACTGACCGTATACTTTATGACTGCTATAGGGGATCCTTCCTATTTGTTATTATAGGTGTATTTGCATCTTCTGATATATGTATAGTGGGATATATTATTATTATTATTATCTATTTATGCTTGTACTATTGTATATTGACTGTTATTTTCCCACTTACTATGCATTATATGGATGTATTATCTATAGGGGGTCCATGAGTGGGGTGCTGTCTTGTTTTTACTTATGTTTTATGTGCTTTTTTTGCTGTGTTGATGTACCCAATAAAATTTGATATATTGTTATAATTGGTGTAGTGTGCGGGCTTTACGGTAGTGCTTTGTTTTTTGTTCTTTGTTCATGTTGCTTTATGCTACCGGCCCTTTTGCACCTCCCCTCTATATTTAGATTATAGCTTTGCGCCTTGTCCCATTTTCTTCAATTGTGAGGTGGTCCCTAAAAATAATGGTTTTGTAAATTTTGTTGTAAAAATGAGAAATCGCTGATCAAATTTTAACCCTTATAACTTCCTAGCAAAAAAAAATGTTGTTTCCAAAATTGTGCTGATGTAAAGTAGGCATGTGTGTAATGTTATTTATTAACTATTATGTGTCACATAACTCTCTGGTTTAACAGAATAAAAATTCAAAATTTGAAAATTGCGAAATTTTTGCCAAATTTCCTTTTTTTCACAAATAAACACAAAAATTATAGACCTAAACTTACCACTAACATGAAGCTCAATATTTCCCGAAAAAACATTCTCAGAATCGCTAGGATCCGTTGAAGCGTTCTTGAGTTATTACTTCATAAAGGGACAATGGTCAGAATTGCAAAAAATGGCCAGGTCATTAAGGTCAAAATAGGCTGGGTCATGAAGTGGATAAAGAGACTGACAGATAGATGGATCTATGTCCTGATATATGTGGATGATATTTTAGTTTGTTTTGAAAAAGAAAGGGATAAAGCTGAGATAGTGAAAACTTTGTATCAATACTTGGAGATCAAAAATTTGGGAAATGTGAAACAGTACCTAGGAATACAGATAGAAAGAGAAGAAGATGGGAGTTTTCTTCTTAATCAAAATCACATGATTAAAGACATAATCGAAACATTTGGATTGAAAGTTGCAAAACCAGTAAAGTCTCCAATGGAAACCAACTATTTAAAGGAAATAAATAGTGAACAGAAACTGTTACCGAATAATGAACAATACAGAAAGGTAATGGGAAAATTATTATATCTTGCGACTGTTACAAGGCCAGACATTGCAGCAGTGGGAATTTTGAGCAGGAAGGTGACAAAGCCAAACAAAGTGGATTGGAATGCAGTGAAGAGAGTAATTCGTTATTTGAAAGGGACTAGCAGTGTTAAACTGAAGCTATCTGCAAGTGGGAAATGCATTTTAACCGGTTACATTGATGCAGACTAGACTGGAGATCCAATTGACAGGAAATCTAGCAGAGGCTATCTTTTCTTGCTCTCGGGTGGACCAATTAGTTGGACTAGTAAGAAACAATCTATAGTAACACTGTCGTCGACAGAAGCAGAATATGTCGCCGCAGCACATGCAAGTCAAGAAGTTCTATGGTTTAGACAACTGCTAACAGACTTAGGACAACAATTAGGACCAACAAAGATGAATTAGGACAATCAAGGATGTCTAGTTCTTGCTCAGATGGAAAGAGTTAATCCAAGAACTAAACACAATGATGTGAAGTTTCCCTTCTTGGGACATCACCAGGAACAATGAATCCTAAATTTAGAGTACGGCCCAACTGAAGATATGACAGCAGATATTTTCACAAAGGCATTGAATGCTGAAAGACACCAGAAACCGATGAAGAAATTAGGTTTAACTGAATAAGTCCTTACTGTTAAGAAAGGGTGTTGGCAGATATGCAACAGATACAGACTTATTTGTGTGCAGGAGGAGTTTACACTTTTCTGACAGTAAATGGCGATGTTGTTACTGTTATATGCTTAGTTGAAAGTAATACATATAATTGTTGTACTTTGGTTTCACTTTCTCTGTGGTAAAAGGTCCTTCAGACTTCCTGCTCTGCTGTATTAAGAAGCTGATGATGTACCTCATGTTCTGTGTAGATAAAAGTTGAATTACCCCATATAATCTACTCTCGCAAGTTTCTTCTGCGACCAAACTATGCAATAGTGCTTCCAGACAAGCATGTCAAATGCAAACTTTTAACTTTCAATAAAAAGTTGTTTGTGTCACTGAAAACTCTGTTATTGTGTTTTTCTTTTAAAATAAAAGATGTTAATGTTAGAGCTGTTTTTCTCTAAACTAAGACCTCAGTATTCAGGTAAATTGCCATGTTGGAACATTGAGATAATTACCGTATATAGTCATGTATAAGTCGATCCGAGTATAAGCCGATACACCTAGTTTTGCCTTGAAAAACTGGGAAAACGTATTGCATTGTCGCCTAATCCCTATTCTGGTATGCATGGGTCCTCATCTCCATCCTTGTATGCAATGCATGACTCCTTATTCCCATCCTTGTATGCATGGCTCCTTATTCCCATCCCTGTCTGCATGGCTCCTTATTCCCATCCTTGCATGCATGGCTCCTTATTACCATCCTTGTATGCATGGCTTCTTATTCCCATCCTTGTATGCTTGGCTCCTTATTCCCATCCTTGTCTGCATGGCTCCTTATTTCCTTCCTTGTATGCATGTATCCTTATTCCCATCCTTGTATACATGGCTCCTTATCCCCATCCTTGAATGCATGGCTCCTTATCCCCATTCTTGTATGAATGGCCCCCATGAGAAAAGCATAAGAAAACAAGAACATCCTACTTACCTTCCCTGCGCTCTCTCGCAGCATCTAGTTCTGGTGTCAGCAGCTCCTGCGGCCGGGCGATCATGTGTCATTGCTCATTAAGATAATGAATATTCACCTCTCCACTCCCATAGGTGTGGACTGGAATGAATATTAATTCCCGTAATGAGCGGGGATACATGATTGCCCGTCTGCAGGAGCTGCTGGCACCGGAACAAGATGCTGTGAGGGTGCACAGGAAGGTAAGTAGAATGTTTTTTTTTTATACTGGAAGCCGGCGGCTGCGGATGTATCTGGGAATGCTATAAGAGAAATGAAAATTCTTTGCCGGTGCAGTGAATATTCATTTATTTTTATCAGTGGGCACAGACTTTAGCCGCAGCCGCCGGCTCCTGCCTCCTGTGACCCACCGCTCCCCCTCCCCTGCTGTAAACTGGGACAATGACTCGTGTATAAGCTGAGGGGGGCATTTTCAGCACAAAAAACTGTGCTGAAAAACTCGGCTTATGCACAAGTATATATGGTAAGTGGGTTTTAGGTTGCAATTTGGGCACTCTGTCTCTAAAAGGTTCTTCATCACTGGTCAAAGGTATTGGATGGATTAATACCTCCTTTTAGGGTGATCTAGAAAAAAGTTGCTATTACCATCCTTGGTGGACTCGGTTGGTGGGTAGGTCAATGCCTGCGTCCCTGGTGAAGTTAATACCTGGTGTCCAGCTAGGGGTGTACATAGAGTTCATGTGGCCCCTCATCAAAAGTCCTACTTGAGCCCTTTCTCTGCACTCCCACAAAAATATTTTCAGCAGGGTCACAGTGCAACCACAGAAGCTCATACCTCAAATCTATTAAAGACAGCGAGAGAGGGATAAGAGTTGCTGCACATACACATTAATTGTGCCACTTCTGAAAACTCATTGCATTCTAACCCACAATGATATTTTTAATGGCACCCCTACAGTATGATGCAACCCCAAAATGCCTCCCCAGGGTGAATTTCCCCAAACAAATTGCTCTTACAGCCCTCCCCACAGGTGCAGCATGATGACCTTACAGTGCCCCAGTAAAGAATGATTTTGTCACAGTACCCCCATACAGTATGATGTTCACAAAGTGATTCCAATGGAGTATAATACCCCAATAGGCAACAAACAAAATATATAATACTCTCCACTGCCCACCAACAAAGTATAATGGCCTCTACAGCCCCCAACACAGTATGATGGTCACCACAGCCCTTCTACACACACACACACAGGGGCGGACACTGACAGATTGAGGTCCCTGTGCAAGAAATGTGTCTGGGCCACTCTCTTTTTATGGCAACAAAGATATATATCTATATATATATATAAATAAACAGCCACACACACACATACATGTACAGTATATATATATTACAATATTACATAGTCTCCTTTATTATGTATATTGCCATCCCTTATTACACAGTGCCCTCTCTTGTTATGTACAGCACCATCCCTTACACATCGGATTATATAGAGCCCTTTCTTTATTACATACAGTCTTGTCTTGTTAGATGTATAATGCAATGATGGCTGAAGGAGCATGGGAAAGCTTCTTTTTTAATGGAGGAGCTGATGGACTGGTTGTCTGGTCACCAGCTGCTCCATCAGCAGTCATTTTATATCTAACAAGAGAGGGGACTATTTCATAAAAGAGGAAGCTGTGAATAACAAAAATAACAAGAATACACTATGTAATAGACAGCACAGTACATAACAGCAGAGGAAGCTATATAATAAGGGATGGCATGATATATAACTAGAGAGGGATGGTACGTAATATTAGGGACAGTGATATACATTATAGTAGAGGAAACTATGTAGCTAAGGACTGTGCTATACAGGTCCTTCTCAAAAAATTAGCATATAGTGTTAAATTTCATTATTTACCATAATGTAATTATTACAATTAAACTTTCATATATTATAGATTCATTATCCACCAACTGAAATTTGTCAGGTCTTTTATTGTTTTAATACTGATGATTTTGGCATACAACTCCTGATAACCCAAAAATCCTGTCTCAATAAATTAGCATATCAAGAAAAGGTTCTCTAAACGACCTATTACCCTAATCTTCTGAATCAACTAATTAACTCTAAATACATGCAAAAGATACCTGAGGCTTTTATAAACTCCCTGCCTGGTTCATTACTCAAAACCCCCATCATGGGTAAGACTAGCGACCTGACAGATGTCAAGAAGGCCATCATTGACACCCTCAAGCAAGAGGGTAAGACCCAGAAAGAAATTTCTCAACAAATAGGCTGTTCCCAGAGTGCTGTATCAAGGCACCTCAATGGTAAGTCTGTTGGAAGGAAACAATGTGGCAGAAAACGCTGTACAACGAGAAGAGGAGACCGGACCCTGAGGAAGATTGTGGAGAAGGACCGATTCCAGACCTTGGGGAACCTGAGGAAGCAGTGGACTGAGTCTGGTGTGGAAACATCCAGAGCCACCGTGCACAGGCGTGTGCAGGAAATGGGCTACAGGTGCCACATTCCCCAGGTAAAGCCACTTTTGAGCTACAGAGAAGCAGCACTGGACTGTTGCTAAGTGGTCCCAAGTACTTTTTTCTGATGAAAGCAAATTTTGCATGTCATTCGGAAATCAAGGTGCCAGAGTCTGGAGGAAGACTGGGGAGAAGGAAATGCCAAAATGCCTGAAGTCCAGTGTCAAGTACCCACAGTCAGTGATGGTGTGGGGTGCCATGTCAGCTGCTGGTGTTGGTCCACTGTGTTTCATCAAGGGCAGGGTCAATACAGCTAGCTATCAGGAGATTTTGGAGCACTTCATGCTTCCATCGGCTGAAATGCTTTATGGAGATGAAGATTTCATTTTTCAGCACGACCTGGCACCTGCTCACAGTGCCAAAACCACTGGTAAATGGTTTACTGACCATGGTATTACTGTGCTCAATTGGCCTGCCAACTCTCCTGACCTGAACCCCATAGAGAATCTGTGGGATATTGTGAAGAGAAAGTTGAGAGACGCAAGACCCAACACTCTGGATGAGCTTAAGGCCGCTATTGAAGCATCCTGGGCCTCCATAACATCTCAGCAGTGTCACAGGCTGATTGCCTCCATGCCACGCCGCATTGAAGCAGTCATTTCTGCCAAAGGATTCCCGACCAAGTATTGAGTGCATAACTGAACATTATTATTTGTTGGTTTTTTTGTTTGTTATTAAAAAACACTTTTATTTGATTGGATGGGTGAAATATGCTAATTTATTGAGACAGGTTTTTTGGGTTATCAGGAGTTGTATGCCAAAATCATCAGTATTAAAACAATAAAAGACCTGACAAATTTCAGTTGGTGGATAATGAATCTATAATATATGAAAGTTTAATTGTAATCATTACATTATGGTAAATAATTAAATTTAACACTATATACTAATTTTTTGAGAAGGACCTGTACATAATAAGTGAGTATACTATATACTAAGGAACTGTGCTATACATAATAAGGCTACAAACCTGTATCTGTGTGTAGTGTCGGTGTGCTGCCTGCTTTTACAGATGCATTGAGCATGTCCTATTCTGATCCTCAAAATGGACCTATAAAACTCTGAATCCGTGTGCCATCTGATAAAAAAACCTGGAAGCACGCAGATACTCTCCTTTGTTCCTTTGCCTTCTTCGCTGTCTCTACAAACTGTTCTGTTTTCGTTCCTTCTAGGAGCTGCAGCACCTCTTGTGGATGCACGGCCCCCTCTTTCTCTATCAGACGCTCACCGTCTGCTTCCTCTCTGTTCTGTCCCTCTGACAGACTGTCTAACTCCTCCAGACCAGAATATATACAGTGGGGCAAAAAAGTATTTAGTCAGTCAGCAATAGTGCAAGTTCCACCACTTAAAAAGATGAGAGGCGTCTGTAATTTACATCATAGGTAGACCTCAACTATGGGAGACAAACTGAGGAAAAAAAATCCAGAAAATCACATTGTCTGTTTTTTTAACATTTTATTTGCATATTATGGTGGAAAATAAGTATTTGGTCAGAAACAAAATTTCATCTCAATACTTTGTAATATATCCTTTGTTGGCAATGACAGAGGTCAAACGTTTTCTGTAAGTTTTCACAAGGTTGCCACACACTGTTGTTGGTATGTTGGCCCATTCCTCCATGCAGATCTCCTCTAGAGCAGTGATGTTTTTGGCTTTTCGCTTGGCAACACAGACTTTAAACTCCCTCCAAAGGTTTTCTATTGGGTTGAGATCTGGAGACTGGCTAGGCCACTCCAGGACCTTGAAATGCTTCTTACAAAGCCACTCCTTCGCTGCCCTGGCGGTGTGCTTTGGATCATTGTCATGTTGAAAGACCCAGCCACGTTTCATCTTCAATGCCCTTGCTGATGGAACGAAGTTTGCACTCAAAATCTCACGATACATGGCCCCATTCATTCTTTCATGTACCCGGATCAGTCGTCCTAGCCCCTTTGCAGAGAAACAGCCCCAAAGCATGATGTTTCCACCACCATGCTTTACAGTAGGTATGGTGTTTGATGGATGCAACTCAGTATTCTTTTTCCTCCAAACACGACAAGTTGTGTTTCTACCAAACAGTTCCAGTTTGGTTTCATCAGACCATAGGACATTCTCCAAAAACTCCTCTGGATCATCCAAATGCTCTCTAGCAAACTTCAGACGGGCCCGGACATGTACTGGCTTAAGCAGTGTGACACGTCTGGCACTGCAGGATCTGAGTCCATGGTGGCATAGTGTGTTACTTATGGTAGGCCTTGTTACATTGGTCCCAGCTCTCTGCAGTTCATTCACTAGGTCCCCCCGCGTGGTTCTGGGATTTTTGCTCACCGTTCTTGTGATCATTCTGACCCCCCGGGGTGGGATTTTGCGTGGAGCCCCAGATCGAGGGAGATTATCAGTAGTCTTGTATGTCTTCCATTTTCTAATTATTGCTCCCACTGTTGATTTCTTCACTCCAAGCTGGTAGGCTATTGCAGATTCAGTCTTCCCAGCCTGGTGCAGGGCTACAATTTTGTTTCTGGTGTCCTTTGACAGCTCTTTGGTCTTCACCATAGTGGAGTTTGGAGTCAGACTGTTTGAGGGTGTGCACAGGTGTCTTTTTATACTGATAACAAGTTTAAACAAGTGCCATTACTACAGGTAATGAGTGGAGGAAAGAGGAGACTCTTAAAGAAGAAGTTACAGGTCTGTGAGAGCCAGAAATCTTGATTGTTTGTTTCTGACCAAATACTTATTTTCCACCATAATATGCAAATAAAATGTTAAAAAAACAGACAATGTGATTTTCTGGATTTTGTTTTTCTCAGTTTGTCTCCCATAGTTGAGGTCTACCTATGATGTAAGTTACAGACGCCTCTCATCTTTTTAAGTGGTGGAACTTGCACTATTGCTGACTGACTAAATACTTTTTTGCCCCACTGTATCAATATCTAGGGAAGCTCTCCTGATACCGGGTTAAGAGCTCCCCCTTCTGGCCTGGAGTCAGAACTGTGTTGCATTTATGTGAATACCTGATAAAAGGGATCTTTCCTCACTTTCAAGCATGACATCACTCTCCCCGTGTGGAAAGCAATGCCACTGTAACAACCAGGAACCTGGGGTGTTACATTTGTTCATCCCCTAAGGCTTATACGGTGTTGCATGTCTCTTACATCACCTAAATAAAAAAACACAAATGGTAGAAAACTCATTCATATAGCTGTAGCACAATGCACTATTTTTTCCATATTTCACAATTATGTACACAATAATTGCAGATGCATGTATTAATTATTATTATTATTTATTATTATAGCGCCATTTATTCCATGGCGCTTTACATGTGAGGAGGGGTACACATAATAAAACAAGTACAATAATCTTGAACAATACAAGTCACAACTGGTACAGGAGGAGAGAGGACCCTGCCCGCGAGGGCTCACAATCTACGAGGGATGGGTGAGGATACAGTAGGTGAGGGTAGAGCTGGTCGTGCAGCGGTTTGGTCAATCGGTGGTTACTGCAGGTTGTAGGCTTGTCGGAAGAGGTAGGTCTTCAGGTTCTTTTTGAAGGTTTCGATGGTAGGCGAGAGTCTGATATGTTGTGGTAGAGAGTTCCAGAGTAGGGGGGATGCACAAGAGAAATCTTGTATGCGATTGTGGGAAGAGGAGATAAGAGGGGAGTAGAGTAGGAGATCTTGTGAGGATCGGAGGTTGCGTGTAGGTAAGTATCGGGAGACGAGGTCACAGATGTATGGAGGAGACAGGTTGTGGATGGCTTTGTACTTCATGGTTAGGGTTTTGTACTGGAGTCTCTGGGTGATGGGGAGCCAGTGCAGGGATTGACAGAGGGGAGAGGCTGGGGAATAGCGGGGGGACAGGTAGATTAGTCGGGCAGCAGAGTTTAGAATAGATTGGAGGGGTGCGAGAGTGTTCGAGGGGAGGCCACAGAGCAGGAGGTTATTAGACAACATACTTCTATGGACTGTAATATACCAGCAATAAAGTGTTGGGATTCCTCACATTCTACATGACAGTTCCCAGTGGATTTGTTATGGATGGTGTCATTTCCATTTATCATTTTTATCCCCTAATACAAAACAGACCTAACTTGAGATAGAATCACAGAGATAGGAAGGAAAGAGTTACCATTTCCATCCTCAATTGTGTTTTTTTTTCCACAGGATGTTTGAAAATTACTTATTCAAATATCTGTCTGCAGAGGTAACATCTAGCTGTGGGGGAGTGAGACATAACGAGGGACATCCAGACAGCATCAGTGCTGGTTTCTTCTATAATCTGCATGTCAAGCAATGATCAATGTTTGCTTATAAAAGGAAAACACACCAAAATGCAACAGTCCCAAAATAACTGGGACCCTTACACATGTATTTAAAGATTGGAAACACAGCAATCCCCGGATAGTTAGTGTTTATTTTGAATTGCTTCCAGTCCCCACAAGAAGTGGTTTGAAACACAGGAGATCTTTCATCAGCCTTTTCATGTCCTAACCATTTTGTTTTGTTTTTATTATTATTGTTAGTTTATTCTATAACAAAGCTTTTCCAGTGATAACTATTTTTAAGCCAAAATTATTGCCCACTTTTCCTGTGTTGTTGGCAGTTCTTATGTTGTGATCAGGCAATAAACAGATTTAAGAAAAGCAGGTTTCCAAAAGAGTTTACAAATCCAGAACAAAGATTAGAACAAGTAACGTAATAGGATTAAATTAGTCAAGTTTGGTACAAACATCACTACACATCATCACAAGCACTAACCACCCTGCAGAGAACTTCTGAGCCATTTTTTGCCTATTGAAACTAGTTGTCATAAACAGCTAATACGTGCCGGTGTAACAGGCCAGATTAACCCCCCTGCCCAGAATATACCCGGGGTTAAAGTAGCCTAGGCCAGATTATACCCCGGGTATATTCTGGCCTAGCCCAAACTATACCCCGGGGTATAAATTGGACTAGTCCAGATTATACCCCTCCAGGTCAGAATATACCCCAGCTGCTGTAGATCAGATTTTTCAGCTTTTTGAGAACCATTGAGTGATATAATCAATAATGGAGCCCCAGGCAGCAAACGGGGCCCCAGGCAGCGCACAGGGCCCAAGGCAGCACACAAGGCCCCAGGCAGCGCACAGGGCCCCAGGCAGCGCACAGGGCCCCAGGCAGCACACGGAGCTCCAGGCAGCACATGGGGCCCCATACAGCACACAGGGCCCCAGGCAGCGCACAGGACCCCAGGCAGCCCACAGGGGCCCTAGGTAGCCCGCAGGGCCCCAGGCAGTGCACAGGGGCCCCAGATAGCACACAGGGCCCCAGGCAGCGCACAGGGCCCCAGGCAGCACATAGGGGCCCCAGGCAGCACACAGGGGCCCCAGGCAGCGCACAGGGCCTCAGGCAGCTCAGAGAGGCCTCAGGCAGCTCAGAGAGGCCCCAGGCAGTGCACGGGGCCCCAGGCAGTGCACAGGGCCCCAGGCAGCACACAGGGGCCCCAGGCAGTGCACAGGACCCCAGGCAGCACACAGGGGCCCCAGGCAGCGCACAGGGCTTCAGGCAGCACAGAGAGGCCCCAGGCAGTGCACGGGGCCCCAGGCAGCACACAGGGGCCCCAGGCAGTGCACAGGGCCCCAGGCAGCACACAGGGGCCCCAGGCAGTGCACAAGGGCCCCAAGCAGCGCACAGGGCCTCAGGCAGCACACAGGTGCCCCAGGCAGTGCACAAGGGCCCCAAGCAGCGCACGAGGCCCCAGGCAGCACACAGGGGCCCCAGGCAGAGCACATGGGCCCCAGGCAGCACACAGGGCCCCAGGCAGCACAGAGAGGCCCCAGTCAGACCTCTGCGGAGCTTAACTGGCGGGTGCGGCAGTGGCCGGGGCTTCACTAAGAGCGTACACAGCCGTGCGCAAAAGTGAAACTTGCCTAAGATGTCTAGGGCCCCTGTGCGATGTGCGATGTCTGGGGCCCCTGTGCGATGTCTGGGGCCTCGTTCTTGAGTACATCACTCAGTGGTTCTCATAAGCATGAAAAATATGATCTACAGCAGCAGGGGTATATTTTGGCCCGGAGGACTATAATCTGGCCTAGGTATAACATACCCATGGTGTATACTCCTCTAGGGCAGAATATTAGTGCGTTTTTGCTGCTGTAGTGATACAGTATATGCACATACACAAACCATATACCATTTCATGTGGCTTTTGTCAGATTTTCATGCAGTTTGCAGCAGATTTCCCTCTTCCACATGACACGGAGAAATCTGCTGTGCTTCTTCAAAAAAGAATCCACATCGTTGGGATGCGGATTTTGATGCAGATTGACTGCTGATTTTTTCCCTGTTGAAAATCAGCAGCAAATCTAGTGCAAGGGAACGGGTGGACTAGACTTATAGCATGTGTTGGAGGCATTACATTGAACTGACAGTAGATGGTGCAGTTCCATCAGTGCATAGTTAATGTTATGTGTTGTAACTTGTTATGTATGTTCCTCCCTGCTCTCTATGATATGCACCTTAAGTTCTCCAGTGTGAGTTCCTATTCTATCCTGATAAGGTATATAAAGTGAACTTGGAACACCTCCAACAAAAAAAAAGTTTTCCAATTTTGACAACAATGGAAGACCAACTATATGATCAGCTTTTGAGATTCTACACTGCAACAGAACAAAAGTACCCCCAGTGGATCTACGATCTACCTCCAGAGAAACGTTCAAATGCCAAGTCTCAGTTTAGACAAACATCTAAGCCATATTGAGCAAAGAAAGGGATAATTTACTATGGAAAAAAGAGGTTCTCACTAAAAGCCAACTGCCAAATATCCTGAAGGCCTCTCACGACAACCCAACTTCTGGTGGCCATTTTGGCAGAGATAAAACATTTGCCAAAATTTCTGACCGTTATTACTGGAAGGGAATGAAGAATGATGTTCACCAACATGTCAAAGCCTTTCAAAAATGTTTTGTCACATGTCCCAAAATCAGCAAAGAAGCTCCACCACTCAACAGTATACCAGTACCTGGAAAAGTATGGAGCTTAGTTGGGATTGATATGATCGGTCCTCTTCAGGAAACATCAAACGGCAACAAATATATAGTTGCTGTCACTGATTATTTCTCAAAGTGGACTGAAGCTACAGCTGTTCCAGACAAGAGTGCCATGTCAGTAGCAACATTTTTGTACAACATTATTTGCTGCTTAAGCTGTATGGATACTCTGCTTAGCACCCAGGGAAGAGAGTTTGTGAACTCGATCATCGACAACCTGATGGATCATTTTAAAATTGATCACCGCATTTCATCTGCCTACCACCTACAAACAAATGGCCAGCGGGAACGTGACAAACGAACACTCAAAGAATCTCTTTGCAAGCTTGTCAATGACCAAGGAACCAACTGGGACCAGTTCATCCCTGGTGTTTTGTTTGCCTATCACACATCTGTGCATGCCTCAACCAAGCGCACTCCATTTGAGGCTAAGCTTCCTATTGACCTTAATCCATCAGCAAATGACACTGTGGACTTGTCATGTCTCTTTCAGATGATGCCAACTCTGATGTGCTAAATACACTCACAACCATTCATAAGAGGATCCTCTCAACTGTAAGTACCAACATCCATTCTGCTCAGGAACACCAAAAGTGTGCCTTTGATCGCCGAAACAAAAGCAACAAAGAAATCACTGCTGGCATCATTGTTTATATCAAGAATCAATGTCGTATTCATTGCATGGGTTCAAAGATGGCACCACGCTGGGTTGCACCCTACTTAGTTGTGGAATCCTTAACCAAGGGACGAGTAAAACTTAAGAACAATAAGACTGGCAAGATAGTAAGCGACATCTTCCATGCCAGCAACCTTAAGATTTACCAGGATGAAGAGACTTCTCTACCACCCAGTCCCCTGATGACTGTCCCAGTGACTTTGCCACACAGAAACACCAGCAAACCAAGACCTTCAACCCACTACCAAATTCAGGAAGGAAGTATCTTACCACCACTCTTGACCTTGCGTTTAATAGGGTTGTGTACTTTGGAGGCACAAGAGATCTTGGACAACCACGGCGTACATATAAAACCAAAGGTGATGGGAACTGCTATTTTCGGACCATCAGCTGTTTCCTTACAGGAACAGAGGACAACTACTCCCTTCTCAGAGCTAAAGTCATCCACCACATGAAAACTGACAGGGCTACTGCATAGCTCCCAACCGTCCCTCATTGTGCGGGACTGTCCCAGTTTTGAGCCTTTTCCCCACTGTCCAGCATGGGACGCTCTGTTTCCCGCAGATAGCAGAAGAAAAAGCCGACATACCCCCTTGTGTAAAGCCACGCCCCTTACCCTTCCATACCTATGCAGTGCAGTACGTATCAGCCGGTCATCCCTGCATCATAGAGCCGCCTTACACCACATATTGGCTGCCTGCTTTGTGCGCACAGGACCTGTGATGAGGTCACAGGAGGGGACGAGCAGGGGTCACATGATTGGGACCTCCGTGGATTGCAGGACTCGGCTGTGCTGATTGCCAACTTGCCACATGGTGCTGCTGGATGAGGTAAGTAATGCCTTGTGTGGGGTCAGGAGGTGTACAGTGTGGATGTAGCAGAGCCATATGTGTACAAGGTGTCTGGAGCTGAGCCATGTGTGTTTGAGGTATATGGAGCGGAGCCATGTGTGTATGAGGTGTATGGAGCGGAGCCGTGTGTGTACGAGGTGTATGGAGCGGAGCCGTGTGTGTGCGAGGTGTATGGAGCGGAGCTGAATGTGTATGAGGTGTATGGAGCGGAGCTGTGTGTGTATGAGGTGTATGGAGCAGAGCCGTGTGTACGAGGTGTATGGAGCGGAGCCGTGTGTACGAGGTGTATGGAGCAGAGCCGTGTGTTTGTACGAGGTGTACGGAGCAGAGCTGAATGTGTATGAGGTGTATGGAGCGGAGCCGTGTGTATGAGGTGTATGGAGCGGAGCCGTGTGTGTACGAGGTGTATGGAGCGGAGCCGTGTGTGTGCGAGGTGTATGGAGCAGAGATGAATGTGTGCGAAGTGTATGGAGCGGAGCCGTGTGTGTGCGAGGTGTATGGAGCGGAGCTGAATGTGTGCGAGGTGTATGGAGCGGAGCCGTGTGTGTGCGAGGTGTATGGAGCAGAGCCGTGTGTGTACGAGGTGTACGGAGTGGAGCTGAATGTGTATGAGGTGTATGGAGCGGAGCCGTGTGTGTATGAGGTGTATGGAGCGGAGCCAATATACAGTATGGAGCATCATGTGTGGTCATTATACAGTATGGAGCATCATGTGGGGCCATTCTACAGTATGGAACATCATGTGCGGTCATTATACAGTATGGAGCATCATGTGGGGTCATTATACAGTATGGAGCATCATGTGCAGTCATTATACAGTATGGAGCATCATGTGCGGTCATTATACAGTATGGAGCATCATAAGCGGTCATTGTACAGTATGGAGCATCATGTGCGGTCATTATACAGTATGGAGCATCATGTGGGGCCATTATACAGTATGGAGCACCATGTGTGGTCATTATGCAGTATGGAGCATCGTGTGTGACCATTATACAGTATGGAGCATCATGTGTGGCCATTATACAGTATGGAGCATCACGTGTGGCCATTCTACAGTATGGAGCATCATGTGTGGCCATTATACAGTATGGAGCATCATGTGTGGCCATTATACAGTATGGAGCATCATGTGTGGCCATTATACATTATGGAGCATTGTGGGGCCATTATGCAGTATGGAGCATCATGTGGGGCCATTATACAGTATGGAGCATCATGTGTGGCCATTATACAGTATGAAGCATCATGTGTGGCCATTATACAGTATGGAGCATCATGTGTGGCCATTATACAGTATGGAGCATCATGTGTGGCCATTATACAGTATGGAGCATCATGTGTGGCCATTATACAGTATGGAGGATCATGTGTGGCCATTATACAGTATGGAGCATCATTTGTGGCCATTATACAGTATGGAGCATCATGTGTGGCCATTATATAGTATTGAGCATCATGTGTGGCCATTAGTGTTGAGCGATACCTTCCGATATCGGAAAGTATCGGTATCGGATTGGATCGGCCGATATTCAAAAAATATCGGATATCGCCGATACCGATACCCGATCTCAATGCAAGTCAATGGGACCAAAATATCGGAATTAAAATAAACCTTTTCTTTCCTTGTAGGTTCATTCTACATGAAGGAAAACAACTAAGAATAATGCAGGATGTATTTGGGGAGGTGGCGGAGACATTAAAGGCATAGAGGTTTAGCCCAATCAAATAGAATAGCAGGAATTTTTTTTTTTTTTAAAGACGTTCGGAGTGACAAAGATATTGACAATGTAAATTTTTTTTTATTTTGTCAGATATTGATGTTTCACTATTCCACGCCCTTCCCCTTCTTTTTTTTTTTACTTTTCCCACACTTTCATCTTCATCATCATCAGCATCTTTGACATCAACTTCTTCTTCACCTTATTCATCTTCTTCTTCATCTTCTACATTTTTTTTTATTACATTCTTCATATTCATTTTATTCAACTATAGTAGTGTAGCAGAGCTAGGTTTCGTCAAACTCAATCTGACAGGTGCCCCGCCCCTATCAAAGTGTATCAAAGTGTGTAACCCCTCCCCTCCTCCTGTCAGCCAGCTGTCCCTGAGGCTGGCTGATTTCCCCTTTTGATATCGTTTGATATACTTTAATTTGTTGCAGTTTGATATTGTTATCACAGTATTTTGATACAGTGATTATTATACCAGTATTTCTTTTTATATTTTATTCAGTGTACACATATAGTGAATAGGGCTGGTGTTTCTGTATGCAATCCTACATCCTGTTATGTGAAAAGTATTCTCATTTTACATCTTATAAACTACAGCCAGAGTTTTCACATGTTATTCAACATCATTAACACACCCAGCTGTTTATTTTATATCCTATTGCTAAAATGTTTCTCTACTGAACACTAACTAAATGGTGAACATTACCTAAATGTTTAGGTTAACTGCGGTTCAGAGGTTTATAACACCTAGGTCAATTGTTGTTGTATTTGCTATCTGCATGTCATTTGCCCAGGCATTGTGTATTATTTATGTTTTATAACGCCGAATGTTTGATATTTGCTTTCTCTTTTTTGTGTCCTGAAGATGGCATCTGAGAAGTTATTTGTACCTCTACTGATCATTAACAGTAAATTGTAAGCTGTGTTTATTCACAGTGTAGCAGATTTTCTCCTTGTGGCTGCCTTATATACACAAACAGAAAAGTTACTGGACAACTTATTTCTGTATATATATATATATATATATATAATATGCACCAATGTTACATGTAAAAAACCAAAGACACGATATTGTAAAAATGTAAAAAAATTTATTTCTCACAATAAAGCAACATCTCAAAGACATTTCAATACTATAAAAAATTCTTACAGAATATAAAAAGTAAAAAACATTAAATAGTACAATGAACAATTACACTTCTTACAAAATAATTAATATAGCGTTACAAGACGAGTACAGCATTTATCTAGTACATTCTTTACATCGTGAGCCACATGGTTTGTAGCATCGGTAGAGACCTTTTTTTAGGTAGCAAAGTTCCACGTGTGGTACCTAATGACGGGGAATGTAAAGATTGAATTGTACGGGGTGCCGCCGCTAACTTCAGCGGTGTAGATACAGAGCGTGTCTCACTGTTGGTAATTTTTAATTCATCTAAAAGCTTCCTAGTAGCGGGGTTACCCACAACTGTAGACGGCATATTTAGCTCGGCCATAGCCTGCATAAATGAATCCCAACCCGGCGGTAAATTTCTACTGTTCAGAGCATGGCTCTGCGTTGTACTACGTACCAAATCCAGTAAGTTAGACCCTGGTATTACGGATCCTTTGAAAATAAATTCAGTTTTATTATTCCATGCTGTGACATTTTTATTCTGCAGCAGCCTGTTTAGTAAAAATTCAGCATTCTTTTTATATCTTTGGTTTATATGGCTGACAATTTCAGCGATCTCATGATTTTTATCAGAGTCGGTATTTGGCAATTGCTGCTGACCAGGATCAGGAGGGCTAACGAGATTTAAAGCCGTTACTTCTTTTGAGCTGTGTCGCGTATGTACCAAGTAGCGTTGTAGCACAGAGCTATACATTTTAATTTTCACATCATCGGGAATGTCACGACGCTGTAAAATGTCGCTAATTTCACCATCAAGGCGGCGAATAACACTGTCGCGTATGTTATCTGTAGTACCGGGTCTTAGTTTGTCTAGCTCCTGTTTGGGTACTAGATACATTTTCGCTGCATGCTCCATTATCTCCCGGCGAACAGGCTTGTTATTATTGGAATTGCAAAAGCTAAAAGAGGGCCGATAAACCCGCCGGTCTGTTTTAGTAGTCGCTTCTTTTTCTTTGTGGGCTGAGATCTGTCGCTCAGTGTTCTTATAGCTTTATGCCACTTCTTTAATATACCTTTTTGGCGCTCTTTCAGCGGAATCCTGCCTTTTAAGATATTTAAAGCAATCTCGCCTATGGCTGTAATTAAATCATTGCTTGCATCGCGCAAAATAGACTTTCTGACAGCGGGGGTTGCTTTCACTAGGCTTTTTAAGAGAGCCCAGTTACGCCGGAGCCTCTCAGACATCTTTACAGCACAACGCCCACAGCGTAGAATGTCTGATACCGGGTAAAATTCACTTTTTAGAAGTGTTTTTCTTCTGAACATAGACAGCGGGCAACGCGGGTGGAAACAACCCAGTCCTTAAACGCAGATCCTCAGGAGTATTAGCTCTCAAATCTACAAGCAAATACCCGTAAGGCTCCCGCGTGGCATCCTCAAAAGCTTCTAGGAAAAAACGTGTTTTTCCGGGATACATCTGACGAGCTAGAGTTAAAATTTGTAATTTATCTCGGGGGTTATTAAAAAGCACCATGTACTTTGTGTTTAAATTTATCGTACGGCTTTTCTTACCCTGACAAAATATGTTTTGCACCAGGTAGAAAATGCTGAGATTTCTGTGGTGCACATACTTGGTAAAGGCTTTTTCTATCTCACAATTCTCACTAGCACTCTCCATGAGATCATCAACAATCGCCAAATTCACCTTCTCCGGGGGGAATAATTCGTCATCTACGAATGTATTCGGCAGACCCTCCACAAATCTGGCGTGGGGAAAAGAGAGAGAGATTTCATCATATAGTTTTTGCCAACACGAATAAAACCATACAATATTATCAGGTTTCTGAGAAAAATTAGCTTCAATATTATATAGCAGCTGTTTTACAAAATAGCTCTTTCCAGAATTAGACGGGCCTGCTAGAATGCACGAGAACGGGTGTTGCAGCCGCGTATCCATCACAATACTCGACTAATACCCAAAAGGTATTGTTGTGAAATCGTCTAATAGTCGCCGCTTTGTATAAACGCACTTTTGTGTTTTGCGTAATGGTCTTGTTTCAATATCCCAATACTTTTTATTTCTCACAATGGACGCCTGCTGTACGACAATACGTTTCTGAGTTTCTGCGGCAGAATTGCGCGGGTAGTCCAGAACTAGATCTTTCAGACTGTTGAAATTAATAGATTGAGAGTTACCAACATTTAGTGTTATCCCCTTAACTTTTAAGACAGTTTTACCGGTGTTGAGTTTGTAGCCGTAAGTTTTGGGGCCCGCGGAAACAAATTCTGTGATGTGTGTACCATCTGGTATTTCACTGGTCAGCTCCCCCAGGTAATCGCCTAAAGGCGGTTGCCACTCACCATCTCTCTGTACAAAAATAACTGAGTCTGTGTCGTGATAAAGGCACCTCTCCTGCAGCCGGTCCAGCAGCGAATAGAGCTCTAACCGAGCATACGCTGTTGTAAAACACGCTATAAAAATGTTTGTGTTTTTGTTGAGTGTGTGGTGGCCTTTTGCATATTTCCAGTTAATGGTTGCGGTGTCATCATCAAGGAAATGTACCATCGAAATGTCATAGTAAGGCAGGAACAAATACTTAAAAAGCTCATCTGGATCCCTAACAATGCTGGTACATGATAGATTAGATCTCTGAGCAAACTTTCCCCATAAAGAATTTAAGAAAAGCTTGGAGATCTGCCGCTTAGCAGGATTGACAGCTATATTTTCAGGCCGTAATTGGACACCTTCTTTTTCAAGAAAAGAGTCAATGTACTGCCGTTTCTTGGCGTCATCAGTGCACCAGCTAGGATAACCAGAGGCTTCCTGCTTATCCCTAAGATGTAATTTAATGTAAGGCGCAAACAGATCATCAGTGGTTTTAGGAAAATGCCATATTTCATAGATGTGAGCGATCCGATACCCTTTTTCTATAGCCATCTCGAGCTCTATAGTGCACCAGGTGCCTGTCAGCGCCCGTTCTTCATCACTGTGGGCACAAATATCTGCCTGGGAATTTGCAGCGCATGTGTAGCAAAGGGGAAACATTAATTTTTTGTTGAGTTTTACCGGTAGAACTGGAAAAAATAAATCTCTCGGCGGGTAGACCTTGACTCTAGCAATGCCAAAGTATTTTTTAATGAATCCAAAATTGTCGTAGATGATGTCTGGATGACCTACAGGGTATGTTTTAGTTTTGTTTACAAAGGGGTACAGACTGGTGAAATCGTAGTAGTGTAAAGTCTCCCCTTCTTCCAAATGATGATAGAGCTTAATGGCGTTAGTTCGCCCGCCATAAAGCGCATCACGGGGGTCTAAAGGAACGGGGAATTCCATCTGGCGAAGAAATGTTTGAAGGTTAGAATCATTTTCAACCATTTCATTCCACTCATGTTCCCACATCAGTCTTACTGTGTACCCGCAACACTGTAAGTAACGCTTTTTAGCTAAAAAGGTGTAATATAACTGACCGTAGGACGTACTCGTGACCTTATTCGTGTCATTTTCATTATAGCACACGGGACAACCGTGATAAAAACACCCCTGAAATTCAAAGGCTATGTGCTGGCCGCTAACATAGGCATAACCATCTAGAAAATACTTCCCGACCTGTTTTTCACCGCCTCTCAAAGCGTGCTGTATGTCGATGTTCTCAGAGTGGGCTACATACATGAGCCACTGTGTAGCGGGTGTCGAGTAGCGCTTTTTTGCCTTGTGATAATTATCACCAGGTAAAATGGCGATTGTCTTTTTTGGAAGAAATTTAAACCGATACATTGTCATACACACCGAGGCCAGGGTGATGAGCTGAAAAGGATCAACACATCTGCTCACTACAATCCTTTGCTTTTGACGCTTACAGTATTTTTTAACATTTTTCTGCGTCATCTGCATAATACGCTCTCTATAGATCTCGCAGGCGTGTCTCAAAATTTCAACATCTTGTTTGCAATAAGATTTTAGCTCGGTCTTGAAGTCAAAAGTTGTATTTACCTGTGTCTCATACCACTCCAGGAACTCTACCTTCTCGCCAGGTGACATGTACTCCACCCCATAATATTTTACATCAGGTATGGGACCTACATACACTAAGTTTACACTAAATATACCGCTACTGTATAAATATGACTATAAATATGTCTATGTTAAACAAAACACATGTAGTAAGTAAGCGCTGCATGCGCTATTTAGGGCGTATTAACAGTTATTAACTACTGTATTACATAAATTATGTTATAATAGTTGTCCGCGGATAAGTCTTTCTATATTAATTATGTACCACAGAATATGGTTTATGCAGTAAAACTATATTATACAACGATACTAAATATACAGCTATCCTCCAGTATAACACTAACTTATTAATCAAATAAAACCCTTAATTATGGTTTAGAGATGCATAGTTAAATATAATTAAGCATTTGCGAATAATAAGACAACTGGCATATATACTTACATTTAGAATAGCTCTGCTTTTTTAGTCTAGTCGGACTTCTGGTGGATGTCTGATGTACTTAGTGGTCCAACCAGCTGTATTTATCCTGAGTGTCAGAAATCAGCTCACCTGTTAACACCCAGAAACACACCCAGTTACGCCCCATCACACGCCTTCTGCTAACACCCAGAACACAACCATACATGCAATTAATGCATGCATTAACTCACGCATGATATAGCCGGATTAAAACAGGAATTTTTATACAGCTGAATTTCTGAAAGAAGCAGGCTTTTGATTAACGAGCCACAATCATTTTAATCAATCATGACGTCTAAATCGTATGATGCCATATTAGAAAAACAATATTTTACAAGCCAGGCACCCGGATCATTCTCGGGTATTGACAAATTATTTAGATCTGCAAAAGCGCGCGGGATAAAGAAATCTGATGTGGTTACTTGGTTGAATAAGCAAGACACCTACACGCTACACAAGCCTGCTAGAAAACGCTTTTTGACAAATAAAATTTACGTCTCGGCCATTGATGCGCAGTGGCAGGCGGATCTCGTAAGTTTAATTGACTATTCAAGGGAAAATGATAATGTCAAATACATCCTGACGGTGATTGATGTTCTATCGAGATACGCATGGTGCGTGGCCTTGACAAACAAGACAGGCGCTAGTGTCGCCAGATCGTTCGAATTAATATTTCACAATGATAAGCGCATACCGAAGAAACTGCAGACGGATCGCGGCAAAGAATTTATAAATTCATCACTCAAGCAACTATGTAATACGCACAATATTCATCACTTTTTTACAAACAATGATGTAAAAGCCGCTATGGTCGAGCGTTTTAATCGCACATTAAAAACCCGTATGTGGCGCTATCTTACGCATCATAATACCTTTAGGTATATTGATATTTTACCGGATTTGCTGTATAGCTACAACCATACGTACCACTCAACGATCCGCTGTAGTCCCGCGTCTGTGTCAGAGAGAAACGTGATGCAAATCTGGCGCAATATTTACAGTTCTACTATTACTAATAAACCGATTAAACCGTCTTTAACAGTTGGCTCTCATGTGAGAATATCGCGCTATAAATCGACCTTCTGTAAGGGCTATGAGAAGACGTACAGCGATGAGATTTTTTTAATCACCGGCGTCTCCAATAAATTTCATAAACCCCTTTATAAAATCAGTGATTTAGCCGGGGAGCCTGTAGAGGGGTCATTTTATAAGGAAGAGCTGCAAAAAATACCTATGGATGAGGATCGTGTCTACAGAGTAGAAAAAATTTTGAGAAAAAAACGTGTCAGGGGTGTGAATCACTGCTTTGTCAAATGGCTGAGCTACCCCGAAAAATTCAATAGTTGGATCCCGGCCTCGGAGTTGACAAATATATAACCATGGAAGCGGGCTCATTTTTCGTGACATTACCCAGTAATTCGTCAATTAAAATCTACCCTGAAAACACAATATCTGAGTACAATACCAAGTTAGCGCGGGCCGTTCATCTTTCGGCAGATTATGAGGTGGCGTTAACGGAAATACAGTACCCCCATACGTGGAACACGTTTGATGCTTTTGAAGGGAGCTTCTACGCGGCTAAACACGGCGAACCTTTAGTACAGTATCACATAAAATCAGGATTTTACTCGTCCATTCCTAAGCTAGTTGGCGCGGTCAATGCCCGAATAGAAGCGCTGTATTTATCTACGCCGGCCTACAGAATACGGTATGATGAGCTGCGCCGCGAGGTGATCCTGACTGACCCATCCCCTATACAGTTTGCTCTGGGTACTAAGTTAAAATTTATTTTCGGACTGCAGACCGTCGATGACTCCCCCGTTGCTTTAATGCCGTGGAATCGCCGCTTTTACCCCGATTCAAAAGCTGGTTTTTATTCGCTTTTTGTATACACTGATATAATTCAACATCAACTTGTAGGTGACAGTTACGTTCAACTGCTACGAACCGTAGAAGTTAGCGGCGATGATAATGATATTGTCACGGTGCGCTACTCACGGCCCGATTACATACCGCTGTGCAAGCAACACTTTGACTCCATAAACATTACAGTCATGTCGGACCAGGGCACGCCGGTTAAATTCAGATACGGCAAGTGTATAGTGCGATTACATTTTAGACCTCGCCAGCATTGACACGATAAAATGCTGTCTCAAAGGGTGTATGGAGATCCTGCTGTTTATGCCCGCTACTATACTGCCCAGTCGGGGCACGGACTAGAGGGGTTCCGCGGGAGCGAGTACATGTATGGCTCTGGACTGGCAGGACTATTTAAAGGCTTATTTCGTCGCGCCGTGCCGCTTTTCAGAAAAGGCTTAGAATTAGTAAAACCACACGTTCGGACGGCTGCCCGGAACATCGCTGCAGATGCCGTGACATCAGCATCGACGGCCCTTATGAAAAGGATAAATACACCAACCCAGCAAGACGGCTCTGGGATAATCTATGTCGCTAAAAAAGCCCAAAAAAGAAAGCGGCGCGTTTGCCCTCCTTTACCGCCGATGCTCATGAATAAAACTACATCCAAGAGACGGCCCCGTCAGAAACGAGTAAGACGCTCTGCGGACGACATCTTCTAATCAGTTACCATGGCTTTCCTGCATGACGCTTCTGTAGAGTGCGCAAAATCTGAACTGGATATTTTTGCCGTACCACCGACTCAAACAAGTATCGAGAAATCTCTATTTGTAGAAGTACAGCCGGTTGCTGCTCTGTCAGACAATGGACCGTTGGAGTTTTACATATCTGGTAGCGGTGATTATTATCATGATCTGAACAACACGCTGCTGTACATAAGCTGTCGCATCGTGAAGCAGGATAATACGGCCATCGTCGATGGTGCGCGTGTGGCGCTCATAAACTACCCTCTAGCCACTCTTTTTAACCAGGTCGATATTACTCTGGGAGACCGACTTATCTCACAATCGGACAATCTCTACAGCTATAGAGCGTACATAGAGACCCTTTTAAATTACAGTTCACAGACGCTGGCATCACAATTTACAGCCGGTTTGTTCTATAAAGACACTGCGGGGCATCATAATGACAGGCGCCTGGATGGTGCAAATGCGGGATTTATCAAAAGAGCCAGTGCCGCCTCTCACTCAAAACCCATCGACCTTTTGGGACCCATTTTTGGGGATATATTTAACCAGCCAAAGTTAATATTGAACGGCCTTGACCTTAAGGTTAAGCTGTCAAGAAATAAGGATACTTTCTGCCTCATGTCCGCAGAAGCCGAGCCGCTGAAGGTACAAATCTCGCAGGCGGCTCTCTATGTGAAAAGAGTGCAGGTATCACCGGCTGTCCGAATCGGCCACAGCCAGGCCCTCCTAGCCGCTACAGCCAAGTACGCTGTTGACCGAACATGCCTGAAAGTGTACAGCATCGCCGCAGGGACACGGATCACGAACCACGAGAACCTCTTCCTAGGACAGATACCAAAAATTGTTATATTGGGGTTTGTAGATAATGAGGGCTTCAGCGGTTCTTATACAAAAAACCCACTGGACTTTCACCACTACCACGTCAACCACGCGGCATTATATCTGGATGGTCAGCAGATACCCGCGAGGCCTTATAATCCTAATTTTAATGCTGATTTAGCCATCAGAGAATATATGGCGCTTGCCCATATATCGGGCAAGCAAAAGGCTGATTGTGCCATGGCGATAGATCGTGAAGAATTTATGGCTGGCTTCACGCTATTTGCTTTTGATTTATCGCCTGATCAAGAGCCTGGAGGCCATTTCTCGCTCATTAAAACAGGTAATCTGCATGCTGAAGTCCGCTTTGCCATAGCGACACCCCACACGATAAATATGATTGTCTTTGCAGTCAACCACACCATTCTGGAAATTAATAACAGGCGAGAGATCTTGTACGATTTTAATTAAGCAACGATGGACAGTCTGCAGCTTACAGTTGTAGCGCGGTCCGATAATTATACAGACCGCATATTCGCCGGTGTGTTTCCGTGTGATTTGCTTCCGGAAGAAAGAGTGACTCAGAGACCCGCGGCATATATTGTGAATACAGACCTGGCGAATCAAGCTGGTCGCCACTGGATATTAATCGTACTCTGCGACGATAAGACGGGCATATTTTTTGACAGTTACGGCTTCCGTGCGGATAATATTATCTTTCCACGCGCTTTTGTGACATTCCTGAACAAGAATTGTTATTCTTATTGTTATCAGAGCGCACAAATTCAAGATTTGTATAGCCGTGTATGCGGTCATTATTGCATATATGTATTATACCATTTAGCGCGAGGCTTTCCATTTAAGAAGGTTTTACAGCACTTCACGTCTGACTTGCAGAATAATGATCGAACCGTATCAGGTTTTGTGACATCAAGATTTTCAGACGCAGTCCTTTGTTCATCGTGTCGTTATCAGATTCCGCAAAGATGCATTTGTCAGCATTATGCTGTTAGTTAACTTAAAGTGTGTTTCCTTTTTTCTGTTTGTGTAAAGTGAGTGCGGTTAGCTTAAAATGTATTCTTTATTTCCAATTAGTTCTGACAATAAAACATTTTAATGAACATAACACGCTGTATGTAGTCGTGCAGATCCTAGGATATAATTATATACCATAACACCTCCAAGCAGCTGACCCGCAGATAACACCGCTGACCCACAGATAACATCTACAGGCACAAATGTGTTATAAAACAAAGTTCTGCTTCACAAAGATCAGCAAACAGCATGAATTTGTACAAAAATATGACCCTCAGAAAACACAGATGACCCTCAGATAACACCTACATGCACAAAGATCACCAAAACAGCATTGCTTTGTACAAAAAAATATGACCCTCAGATAACACAGCTGACCCCAATTTAGTTAATGCGCAGTAGAGGTACAAATAACTTCTCAGATGCCATCTTCAGGACACAAAAAAGAGAAAGCAAATATCAAACATTCGGCGTTATAAAAACCAATGCCTGGGCAAATGACATGCAGATAGCAAATACAACAACAATTGACCTAGGTGTTATAAACCTCTGACCCACAGCAGATTCTCTGTTTGTGAAAATAAACATTTAGTTAATGTTCACCATAATGTTCAGTAGGATCACAAATAAACAGCTTGGTGTGTTTTAAGTTCTCCACTATATGAATACACTGTGAATAAAACACAGCTTACAGAATCAAACTCGGGGCTACGTATAAAATCTAATATAAAACAAATGAGAAAGGTGTTATAAACCACGTGTAAAATAAATACACGACTAGGATATAATTATAAACATGTGTTATTCCACAAAAATACGGGAATAATATCAAAATGCAACAAATTAAAGTATATTAAACGATATCAAAAGGGGAAATCAGCCAGCCTCAGGGACAGCTGGCTGACAGGAGGAGGGGAGGGGTTACACACTTTGATACACTTTGATAGGGGCGGGGCACCTGTCAGATTGAGTTTGACGAAACCTAGCTCTGCTACACTACTAACTATTATTATTCTTCCTATTCTACATATTCATTTTATTCAACTATTATTATTCTTCCTATTCTACTTCTTCATCATATTCTCATTTGTGACAGGCATTCCCGTAGTTGTTATCTATAAAAGTTTGAAGATTACACCTTCCGTTCTGCCTGTCACAAAAGAGTTACATTTGTCTGCGTTCAGTTTGGCCTGCAGCATCAGGCTTTATCCAGGGGCACCACGAGGAGGAATGGACTCACCCCCATACACTGCTTAGTCTTCTTCTGCATATAATTTAGATAATATCTTTTGCTCTGATATTAAGTGTTATGCTTAATGTTCTTCTGCTCTTTGTTCTGCAGCCTCTTGTTCTTCTGCTTCTCGGTTTTCCTGGTCGTCGTCTCCAGGGTCGTCGTCTCCAGGGTCGTCGTCTCCGCTGTCGTCGTCTCCGCCGTAGTCGTCTCCGCCGTCGTCATCGGGGTGGTCTTCAGGGTCGTCATCTCCAGGGTCGTCGTCATCTCACTGGTTGTCGTCTCTGGTGTCGTCGTCATCTTAGGGGTGGTCTTCCGGGTCGTCGTCTTTAGGGTCTTCAACTTGGAAATGTAGCAGAAGGTACAAGAAGGCTGAGAAAATGCCAAGAACCAGCTGATGGAACTGGAACTCGGATGGCTACCCGAAGGTTCAAGAGCCTATGGAACTACCGAGAACCAGCTGACGTTACTGGAACCCGGTTACTAAGCAGGAGGTACCCGTGCTAAAAAGCACTACCAAGGACCGCCTGACGTTGGCGGAACTTGGATACCCAGAAGGAGGCACCTAAGCCAAAGGCTCTGCCCGGAACCAGCTGACATTACTGGAACCAGGATGGGGAGCAGAAGGTACAAGAGAAAAAGACACTGCCGAGAACCAGCTGACGGTACTGGAACCCGGATGGGTAGCCGAAGGTCCAAGAGCCAATGGAACTACCGAGGACCAGCTGACGTTACTGGAACCCGGTTACTAAGCAGGAGGTACCCGTGCCTGAAAGCACTGCCAAGGACCACCTGACGTTGGTGGAACTTGGATACCCAGAAGGAGGCACCTAAGCCAAAGGCTCTGTCCGGAACCAGATGATGGTACTGGAACCAGGATGGGGAGCAGAAGGTACAAGAGCAAAAGACACTGCCGAGAACCAGCTGACGGTGCTGGAACCAGGATGTGGACCAGAAGGTCCACAGAAGAGGAGAGAACAGCTAGGCCGCGAGGCAGCCGCAGTTACCGAACCCCAACAGTCCTACAGGGGGAGCTTGGCCTACTGGCACTACAGAACCAGCCTTGACTGCCAATTCACGCAGCCCACATAGGAATCTCCTAAACTGGAGGCACCCTGGAGTTGGCTAACCCGACCGCAACACGACGGGGCAACGCATAGGCATCTCAGTGAGCTTGACACTACCTGGAAACAGCTGATGGTGCTGGAACCAGGCTGGGCACGAGGGAGTACCCGTGACAAAAACACTGCCGAGAACCAGCTGGCTGTGCTGGAACACGGATGCGTTGCCCAAGTGTGCAAGAGCCAATGGCACCGAGGACCAGCTGACAGTGCTGGAACCCGGTTACTAAGCTGTAGGTGCCCGCGCTTAAAAGCATTACCAAGGACCGCCTGGCGTTGGCGGAACTCGGATACCCAGGAGGAGGCACCTAAGCCAAAGGCTCTGCCCGGAACCAGCTGACGGTGCTGGAACCAGGATGTGGACCAGAAGGTCCACAGGGTAGGAGAGAACAGCTAGGCCGCGAGGCAGCCGCAGTTACCGAACCCCAACAGTCCTACAGGGGGAGCTTGGCCTACTGGCACTACAGAACCAGCCTTGAATGCCAATTCACGCAGCCCACATAGGAAGCTCCTAAACTGGAGGCACCCTGGAGTTGGCTAACCCGACCGCAACACGACGGGGCAACGCATAGGCATCTCAGTGAGCTTAACACTACCCGGAAACAGCTGACGGTGCTGGAACCAGACTGGGCACGAGGGAGTACCCGTGACAAAAACACTGCCGAGAACCAGCTGGCGGTGCTGGAACACGGATGCGTTGCCCAAGTGTGCAAGAGCCAATGGCACCGAGGACCAGCTGACGGTGCTGGAACCCGGTTACTAAGCTGTAGGTGCCCGCGCTTAAAAGCACTACCAAGGACCGCCTGGCATTGGCGGAACTCGGATACCCAGAAGGAGTCACCTAAGCCAAAGGCTCTGCCCGGAACCAGCTGACGGTGCTGGAACCAGGATGTGGACCAGAAGGTCCACAGGAGAGGAGAGAACAGCTAGGCTGCGAGGCAGCCGCAGTTACCGAACCCCAACAGTCCTACAGGGGGAGCTTGGCCTACTGGCACTACAGAACCAGCCTTGACTGCCAATTCACGCAGCCCACATAGGAAGCTCCTAAACTGGAGGCACCCTGGAGTTGGCTAACCCGACCGCAACACGACGGGGCAATGCATAGGCGTTTCAGTGAGCTTGACACTACCCGGAAACAGCTGACGGTGCTGGCACCAGGCTGGGCACGAGGGAGTACCCATGACAAAAACACTGCCGAGAACCAGCTGGCTGTGCTGGAACACGGATGCATTGCCTATTCAAGATTGTCTTCCTAGAGCCCCAACTAGCGGTGTTGGAGCAAAGGGTAAGCAGGGGGAGCATAGTGTAGGCCGAAGCCTGCACTGGAGGCAGCTTTGTGTCTGCGTTGCGTTTGCAGGACACGTTGCCGGCTACACAGCAGGGGAACAGCTGGCGTTGCTGAACCCCACTGACACATTGGCTGGTGTTTTTCTCTATGCAGCTAGCACTTCCGGGCAATAACTGGCGGTGATAGAGCCCAGGGTCAGCAATTTCAAAGTTAACCTTTAACCCACCCTCAGGTGTTACAATGTAGAAGAGCCACACCTTGTGCAGCAGTAATGCTCCACAAGTGAAAGGTTGCTCTTTAAATTTTGCTCATTGCACACGCAGAATGAAAGACGTACACAATTTTGCCCATTGTACAGTAGAACTGTATTGGAGGCGTGACTTGTCTTTTTAAGGAGACGCAGCACAGGTGTTCAAAAATAACGCCTTGGTGCTGGGCGCAGCCTCTTGAGCGTTGTTATTTGCTGTACAGGAGTCTGCGCTCTTGTTATCCCTTGGCCATGCGCTGTGAGCGCTGCCTGTCTTCTGACCTCATTTCATGTTGGCCAGTGCGGTGATCGATGGCCATGAATCCCAGACCCACAGTGTCTTTTCATAAAGTCACACTGCAGGGCTGGGATTCATGGCCTTGCGCAGTAAATATGTTTGCCGCTCACACATGTCCTTACACCTGCTTCAGACTGGGCGGCCTCAGCTGATCCCTTATCGCATGCCACGGCCATGAGGCCGCACAGTCTGAAGAAGGCGGAAGGAGATGAGTGAAGACAGGCGAACATATGCACTGCATATGCCCATCAATCACACCCTCGCAGTCAAAATATATGAGACAACGAGGGGCGTTGTGTCGGGAAGGGCGGACGCACAAGCACAAGCAGCCAACCAATGATGTCAGAAGACGGGCAGCGCTACCAAGGGGTGTGCTGCGTATCCTTAACAAGGAAAGTCACACCTCTGGGACAGTGTAATGGTCTCCAATGAGACACATTTTGTAGGTGTTGAGTTCCACGTGGGCAAGGAGAAAAAGTCAGCCACCTTGTACAAATGCAGCATTACTGCAGTACAAGGTGGCTGTAATACATAGAAACACCTGGGGGGGGGCAGGGTCCCTTTAATTTCAGTTCTGGTGCCTGCGTGGCGTTTGCAGGACACGTTGCCGGCTACACAGCAGGGGAACAGCTGGCGGTACTGAACCCGACTGACACATTGGCTGGTGATTTTCTCTGTGCAGCTAGCACGTCCGGGCAAAAACTGGTGGTGTTAGAGCCCAGGGTCAGCAGGAGGAGGAGAGGAGCAGAGTGTAGGCCAAAGCCTGCACTGGTGGCAGCTTTTGGTCTTTTGTGCCAGCGTGACTTGTGCTGGACACGTTGCCGACTACACAGCTGGCGGTGCTGAACCCCACTGACACATTGGCTGGTGTTTTTCTCTGTGCAGCTAGCACTTCCGGGCAAAAACTGGCGGTGTTAGAGCCCAGGGTCAGCAGGAGGAGGAGAGGAGCAGAGTGTAGGCCGAAGCCTAATTGAACCAATTTCAAAGATAACCTTTAACCCACCCTCAGGTGTTACAATGTAGAAGAGCCACACCTTATGCAGCAGTAATGCTCCACAAGTGAAAGGTTGCTCTTTAAATTGTGCTCATTGCACACGCTGAATGAAAGACGTACACAACTTTTGCCCATTGTACAGTAAAACTGTATTGGAGGCGTGACTTGTCTTTTTAAGGAGACGCAGCACAGGTGTCCAAAAACAACGCCTTGGTGCTGGGCGCAGCCTCCTGAGCGTTATTTGCTGTACAGGAGTCTGCGCTCTTGTTATCCCTTGGCCATGCGCTGTGAGCGCTGCCTGTCTTATGACCTCATTTAATGTTGGCCGGTGCGGTTATCGATGGCCATGAATCCCAGACCCCCAGTGTGTTTTCAAAAATACACACTGCGGGGCTGGGATTCATGCCCTTGTGCAGTAAATATGTTCGCCGCTCACAAATGTCCTTACACCTGCTTCAGACTGGGCGGCCTCAGCTGATCCCTTATCGCATGCCTCATGGCCGCACAGTCTGAAGAAGGCGGAAGGAGATGAGTGAAGACAGGCAAAGATATGCACTGCTCGTGCCCATCAATCACACCCTCGCAGTCAAAATATATGAGACAACGAGGGGTGTTGTGTCGGGCAGGGCGGACGCACAGGCACAGGCAGCCAACCAATGATGTCAGAAGACAGCCAGCGTTACCAAGGGGGGTGCTGCGTGTCATTTAAAAAGGAGAATCACACCTCAGGGGCAGTGAAATGGTCTCTAATGAGACACATTTTGTACGTGTTGAGTTCCACGTGGGCAAGGAGAAAAAGTCAGCCACCTTGTACAAATGCAGCATTACTGCTGTACAAGGTGGCTGTTATACATAGAAACACCTGGGGGGGGCAGGGTCCCTTTAATTTCAGTTCAGGTGCCTGCGTGGCGTTTGAAGGACACATTGCCAGCTACACAGCAGGGGGAAAGCTGGCGGTGCTGAACCCCACTAACACATTGGCTGGTGTTTTTCCTCTGTGCAGCTAGCACGTCCGGGCAAAAACTGGCAGTGTTAGAGCCCAGGGTCAGCAGGAGGAGGAGAGGAGCAGAGTGTAGGCCAAAGCCTGCACTGGTGGCAGCTTTTGATCTGTTATGCCAGCGTGGCTTGTGCTGGACACGTTGCCGGCTACACAGCAGGGAACCAGCTGGCGTTGCTGAACCCCACTGACACATTGGCTGGTGTTTTTCTCTGTGCAGCTAGCACGTCCGGGCCCCAACTGGCGGTGTTAGAGCCCAGGGTCAGCAGGAGGAGGAGAGGAGCAGAGTGTAGGCCGAAGCCGAATTGAACCAATTTCAAAGGTAACCTTTAACCCTCCCTCAGGTGTTACAAAGTAGAAGAGCCACACCTTGTGCAGCAGTAATGCTCCACAAGTGAAAGGTTGCTCTTTAAATTTTGCTCATTGCACACGCAGAATGAAAGACGTACACAATTTTGCCCATTGTACAGTAGAACTGTATTGGAGGCGCGACTTGTCTTTTTAAGGAGATGCAGCACAGGTGTCCAAAAATAACGCCTTGGTGCTGGGCGCAGCCTCCTGAGCATTGTTATTTGCTGTACAGGAGTCTGCGCTCTTGTTAGCCCTTGGCCATGCGCTGTGAGCGCTGACTGTCTTCTCACCTCATTTCATGTTGGCCGGTGCAGTTAGCGATGGCCATGAATCCCTGACCCGCAGTGTCTTTTCATAAAGTCACACTGCAGGGCTGTGATTCATGGCCTTGCGCAGTAAATATGTTTGCCGCTCACTCATGTCCTTACACCTGCTTCAGACTGGGCGGCCTCAGCTGTTTCCTTATCGCATGCCTCATGGCCGCACATTCTGAAGAAGGCGGAAGGAGATGAGTGAAGACAGGCGAAGATATGCACTGCTCGTGCCCATCAATCACACCCTCGCAGTCAAAATATATGAGACAATGAGGGGCGTTGTGTCGGGCAGGGCGGACGCACAGGCACAGGCAGCCAACCAATGATGTCAGAAGACGGCCAGCGTTACCAAGGGGGGTGCTGCGTGTCATTTAAAAAGGAGAATCACACCTCAGGGGGAGTGAAATGGTCTCTATTGAGACACATTTTGTACGTGTTGAGTTCCACGTGGGCAAGGAGAAAAAGTCAGCCACCTTGTACAAATGCAGCATTACTGCTGTACAAGGTGACTGTTATACATAGAAACACCTGGGGGGGGGCAGGGTCCCTTTAATTTCAGTTCAGGTGCCTGCGTGGCGTTTGCAGGACACGTTGCCGGCTACACAGCAGGGGGACAGCTGGCGGTGCTGAACCCCACTAACACATTGGCTGGTGTTTTTCTCGGTGCATCTAGCACATCCGGGCCCCAACTGGCGGTGTTAGAGCCCAGGGTCAGCAGGAGGAGGAGAGGAGCAGAGTGTAGGCCGAAGCCTACACTGGTGGCAGCTTTTGGTCTGTTGTGCCAGCGTGGCTTGTGCTGGACACGATGCCGGCTACACAGCAGGGGAACAGCTGGCGGTGCTGAACCCCACTAACACATTGGCTGGTGTTTTTCTCTGTGCAGCTAGCACATCCGGGCCCCAACTGGCGGTGTTAGAGCCCAGGGTCAGCAGGAGGAGTAGAGGAGCAGAGTGTAGGCCAAAGCCTGCACTGGTGGCAGCTTTTGATCTGTTGTGCCAGTGTGGCTTGTGCTGGACACGATGCCGGCTACACAGCAGGGGAACAGCTGGCGTTGCTGAACCCCACTAACACATTGGCTGGTGTTTTTCTCTGTGCAGCTACCACGTCCGGGCCCCAACTGGTGGTGTTAGAGCCCAGGGTCAGCAGGAGGAGGAGAGGAGCAGAGTGTAGGCCGAAGCCTAATTGAACCAATTTCAAAGGTAACCTTTAACCCACCCTCAGGTGTTAAAATGTAGAAGAGCCACACCTTGTGCATCAGTAATGCTACCCAAGTGAAAGGTTGCTCTTTAAATTTTGCTCATTTCACACGCAGAATGAAAGACGTACACAATTTTGCCCATTGTACAGTAAAACTGTATTGGAGGCGCGACTTGTCTTTTTAAGGAGACGCAGCACAGGTGTCCAAAAATAACGCCTTGGTGCTGGGCGCAGCCTCCTGAGCGTTGTTATTTGCTGTACAGGAGTCTGTGCTCTTGTTAGCCCTTGGCCATGCCCAGTTAGCGCTGCCCGTCTTATGACCTCATTTCATGTTGGCTGGTGCGGTTAACGATGGCCATGAATCCCAGACCCACAGTGTCTTTTCATAAAGTCACAGTGCGGGTCTGGGATTCGTGGCCTTGCGCAGTAAATATCTTCGCCGCTCACATATGTCCTTACACCTGCTTCAGACTGGGCGGCCTCAGCTGATCCCTTATCGCATGCCACGGCCATGAGGCCGCACAGTCTGAAGAAGGCGGAAGGAGGGGAGTGAAGACAGGCCAAGATATGCCCTGCTCGTGCCCATCAATCACACCCTCGCAGTCAAAATAGATCAGACAACGAGGGGCGTTGTGTCGGGCAGGGCGGACGCACAGGCACAGGCAGCCAACCAATGATGTCAGAAGACGGGCAGCGCTACCAAGGGGGGTGCTGCGTGTCATTAAAAAGGAAAGTCACACCTCAGGGACACTGTAATGGTCTCTAATGAGACACATTTTGTACGTGTTGAGTTCCACGTGGGCAAGGAGAAAAAGTCAGCCACCTTGTACAAATGCAGCAGTACTGCTGTACAAGGTGGCTGTTATACATATAAACACCTGGGGGGGGGGCAGGTTCTCTTTAATTTCAGTTCAGGTACCTGCATGGCATTTGCAGGACACGTTGTCGGCTACACAGCAGGGGAACAGCTGGCGGTGCTGAACCCCACTGACACATTGGCTGGTGTTTTTCTCTGTGCAACTTGCACGTCCGGGCAAAAACTGGCGGTGTTAGAGCCCAGGGTCAACAGGAGGAGGAGAGGAGCAGAATGTAGGCCGAAGCCTGCACTGGTGGCAGCTTTTGTTCTGTTGTGCCAGCGTGGCTTGTGCTAAACAAGTTGCCGACTACACAGCAGGGGAACAGCTGGCGGTGCTGAACCCCACTGACACATCAGCGAGTGTTTTTTCTGTGTAGACAACACTTCCAGGTGACAACTGACAGTGTTGAAACCCAGGGAATCAAAGAGGAGCAGAGTGTAGGCCGAAGCCTGCACTGGTGGCAGCTTTTGGTCTGTTGTGCCAGCGTGGCTTGTGCTGGACACGTTGCCGGCTACACAACAGGGGAACAGCTGGCGGTACTGAACCCCACTGACACAATGGCGGGTGTTTTTCTCTGTGCAGCCAGCACTTCCGGGCCCCAACTGGCGTAGTTAGAGCCCAGGGTCTGCAGGAGGAGCAGAGTGTAGGCCGAAGCCTAGTAGAACCAATTTCAAAGGTAACCTTTAACCCCCCTCAGGTGTTGCAAAGTACAATAGCCACACCTTGTGCAGCACTAATGCTGCACAAGTCAGAGGTTGCTCTATGAATTTTGCTCATTGCACACGCAGAATGAAAGACGTACACAATTTTGCCCATTTTACAGTAAGACTGTATTGGAGGCGTGACTTGTGTTTTTAAGGAGACGCAGCACAGGTGCACAGAAATAACGCCTTGGTGCTGGGCGCAGCCTCCTGAGCGTTGTTATTTGCTGTACAGGAGTACATTTCATGTCGACCGGTGCGGTTAGCGATGGCCATGAATCCCAGACCCGCAGTGTCTTTTAATAAAGTCACACTGCAGAGCTGGGATTCGTGGCCTTGTGCAGTAAATATGTTCGCCGCTCACTCATGTCCTTACACCTGCTTCAGACTGGGCGGCCTCCGCTGATCCCTTATCGCATGCCACGGCCATGAGGCCGCACAGTCTGAAGAAGGCGGAAGGAGATGAGTTAAGACAGGCGAAGATATGCACTGCACATGCCCATCAATCACACCCTCGCAGTCAAAATAGATCAGACAACGAGGGGCGTTGTGTCGGGCAGGGCGGACGCACAGGCACAGTCAGCCAACCAATGATGTCAGAAGATGGGCAGCGCTACCAAGGGGGGTGCTGCGTGTCATTAAAAAGGAAAGTCACACCTCAGGGACATTGTAATGGTCTGTAATGAGACACATTTTGTACGTGTTAAATTCAACGTGGGCAAGGAGAAAAAGTCAGCCACCTTGTACAAATGCAGCAGTACTGCTGTACAAGGTGGCTGTTATACATAGAAACACCTGAGAGGGGCAGGTTCCCTTTAATTTCAGCTCAGGTACCTGCATGGCGTTTGCAGGACATGTTGCCAGCTACACAGCAGGGGAACAGCTGGCGGTGCTGAACCCCACTGACACATTGGCTGGTGTTTTTCTCTGTGCAGCTAGCACGTCCGGGCAAAAACTGGCGGTGTTAGAGCCCAGGGTCAGCAGGAGGAGGAGAGGAGCAGAGTGTAGGCCGAAGCCTGCACTGGTGGCAGCTTTTGGTCTGTTGTGCCAGCGTGGCTTGTGCTGGACACGTTGCCGACTACACAGCAGGGGAACAGCTGGCGGTGCTGAACCCCACTGCTAGTGTTTTTTCTGTGTAGACAACACTTCCAGGTGGCAACTGACAGTGTTGAAACCCAGGGAATCAAAGAGGAGCAGAGTGTAGGCCGAAGCCTGCAGTGGAGCAAGCTCAAAGGGAACCTTTAACCCCCCCCCCCCAGGCATTTGTTGCTGAAAGAGCCATCTTGTACAGCAGTAATACTGCAAATGGAAAATGGTGGCTCCTAAAATTATGCTCCTTGCAAACGCTGAAGTACACACTCATATAATGTGTCCCCTCACACCGTTAAACCGTCCCAGAGGTGGGACTTTCCTTTGTAATGTGACACAGCACAGTCGTCATTCCAACCCCCTTGGTGCCGTGCGCCACCTCCTCAACGTTGTTTGGTTCTGTCACGGAGCCCGCGCTGTAATGTTATCCCTTGGCCATGCACAGTTAGCGGTGCCCGTCTTCTGACATCATTTAGGTGTCAGGCTGCCAGTGCCTGTGCGTCAAAGCTGCCCGAGATCCAACCTCGCAGTGTCATCTAATGTAATCCCACTGCGGGCCTGGGATCCATGGGCATGCGCAGTGCATATCATCGCCTCTCACTCACCTCCTTCCTGCTTCTTCAGACTGTGCGGCGTCACGGCCGTGGCATGCTATTAGGGATCAGCTGACGCCGCCTAGTCTGAAGAAGCGTGAAGAAGGGGAGTGAGAGGCTAGTATATGCACTGCGCATGGCCATGGATACCAGGCCCACTGTGGGATCACATTAGACGACACTGCGAGGTGGGATTTCGGGCAGCGTGGACGCACAGGCGCAGCCAGGACGACAACAAATGATGTCAGAGGACGGGCAGCGCAAACTGTGCATGGCTAAGGGATAACATAACAGCGCAGGGTCCATGACAGAATCAAACAACGCTAAGAAGGCAGCGCACGGAGCCAAGGGGGTAGGAATGACGGCTGTGCTGCGTCACATTACAAAGGAAAGTCCCACCTCCGGGACGGTTTGACGGTGTGAGGGGACACATTACATGAGTGTGTAGTTCAGCGTTTCCAAGGAGCATAATTTCAAGAGCGACCTTTTCCTTGTGCAGTATTAGTGCTGCACAAGGTGGCTCTTTCAGTAACAAACGCCTAGGGGGGGGACAGGTTCCCTTACATTTTTGTTGTGCCAGCGTGGCGGTCGCATGACACGTTGCCGGATACACAGCTGGGGACGTTACTGAACCCCAACAACAGAGAAGCAACTGTTGACTGTGCAGACAGCACTTCCAGGCACCAACTGGCGGTGTTAGAGCCCAGGGACAGCAGGAGGAGCAGATTGGAGGTATTGCCGCACACACAGCTGGGGATCAGCTGACGTTACGGAACCCCAATAACAGAGGAGCGACTGTTGACTGTGCAGACAGCACTTCCAGGCACCAACTGGCGGTGTTAGAGCCCAGGGACAGCAGGAGGAGCAGAGGAACAGAGTGTAGGCCGAAGCCTGATTGGAGCAAGTTGAAGGGGAACCTTTAACCCCCCACAAGACGTTTGTAGCTGAAAGAGCCATCTTATGCAGCACTAAGGATGCAAAAGGAAAAGGTTGCTCTTTTAATTATGCTCCTTGCAAACACAGAAGTAAACACTAAAAATGTGTCCCCTTATACCGTAAAACCGTCCCGGAGGTGGGAATTTCCTTCGTAATGGGACGCAGCACAGCTGTCATTCCTATCCCCTTGGTGCCGTGCGCTGCCTCCTCAGCATTGTTTTAAGCTGTCACGGAGCCTGCGCTGTTCTGTTATCCCTTGGCCATGCCCAATTTGCGCTGCCTGTCTTCTGACATAATTTGGTGTCAGGCTGTCAGTGCCTGTGCGTCCACGCTGCTCCAGATCGCACCTCGCAGTGTCATCTAATGTAATCCCACTGCGGGCCTTGGATCCATGGGCATGCACAGTGTGACGCCCAGGAGACCGGGATACCCAGCACCGGACCAATGGAGTCTGTCTCTTGAGGGGGATGTCACGGGTGGCTTGACCCGGTGCTGTGGCCTCAGGCAATGCACAGTGTAAGGGGTATCATGAGGGGACAGGCACTTACTTGATCAGCAGCAGGTTCTCCCAGCGGTGACGATCTCGATCCTGGATAGATGGCTATTGTCCAAATGAAAGACTGAGGCACTGAAACGTTTAACCAGTTTACTTTAACATAAAAGGATTTACAACCAGTCCTGTCACCGGAGTCTGTATGGGAACTCTGAGTTACTTTGACCCTGCCGGGGTCTTCGCCTCTTATTGTGCGCAATTTCTGTGTGGCCCTGCTGCTGTATGTGAACTGGCTGCCGGCCCAATCTGTCCCCTCCGGGTCCTGGTTCGACGGGCAACCCGAGTCCTTTTATCGGTTTACCCCCTCTGGGAGTACCGCTGAACTCTGTGTCTGTTGCTGCATCTGACCCTAGTGAAGCTGATATCACCTCACGTTTTTCCGGTTGCTGTATTATATATAATGAATACAGCCACGGATCCGGTATCCGTCTTTGCGCCTGTTCTGGGTAGTGATTAATGCTACCCGGTTCTCACAATGTCCTTTTTCTCTATCCCTCTTCTCCTCAGGCCGGTGATTTAGGCCTGGTAACAGTCACAGGGCTGTTAGAGATTTAACTGTATGACCTCTCACTATCAGCTCCTTGGCCCAACTGCCATTTCTTCTCTCAGACCAGAATGGATCAAGGGGAGTCTCTGGAGCTCCCCCTTCTGGCCGGAGGTGGTAGTGCAGTCTTGCTATTTTAGTATTTGTACTTAGTGTCAGTAACTATTTTTGTGGCAAATACCCCTAGGGGTGCCACATTCCCCCTTAGTTAAGAACAGTACTCCGGGACTGTGGGACAATAACATTTTGAAATAACAATTAATATGTACAGAGTCTTAAAAATGAAAAGTTACAAAAACCACTCAAGGAAACAAAAATAGAGTTCTGTAAAAAGTCACTTCAAATAGCGTCCATTAATACAGTTCTATCCTTGAAGGTATTAGGAACGGCACTGTACTTAGTGTCCAGGAATTTAGTTCCATTTTTCCAACGGAGTTATCAATAGAAAGTCTAAAGAAAGTTCAAAAAGAGCAAAAAGCAAAGTTCAAAAAGCAGTCTTTCCGGAGCTTTGATTTAGTGCCTCCGGGCTGATAAAAAGTTCAAGAATATGCAATAAGTTCATGCAGACAAGTCTCTGTAGGCACTGGGCTTAAACGTTGCAGACTGATAGCAATGACTATACTACATTTTCTGTTTAACTATATACGGCATAACATATATACAATTCACATTATGAGCTTTATAGTTGGTAATCTGCATACCTGGCCGGTAATTGACCCTGGGTACTACGCTGTGATCTACGTAATAGCGGTGTCTCTTCATGTGGTGTACTACTGTCTACTGCGGATGTAGTATCTGCCCGCTCTGCTAAAGATAATTCCACGACTATGGAGTTGGCAAGTCCACCGTGAATGGGATTACTCTGACCAGGAATCTGTTCTTCCTGGCCTGGAACCTCCTGTAGTACGGGGTCAGCCTCTTCCTGTCTTGGGACTTCTGGTATTGGGTTCGGTGTTGGGTAAAAGGCCACCATGGGAACCACTACTGCACCATGGTATGTTAGTAGGGTTTTGGGAAAGTCTCCTATACAGGTGTGATACACTTCCTCTTCTTTTTCCTTTACTGGTTGAACCTGTATGGGTTGAATAACTTCTGGTTCTGGCTGGACAACGTCTGGCTCTTTCAATGCTTCCGGACATAATTTAAGATTGTCTCTTGACACTAGTACAGATGTTAAGCCTCCGTTTTTGCTAATGAGACACATTTTAGGATTATCCACTCTTGTTGGTAAAACTGTGTAGGGTACGGCTTCCCACTGATTGTCCAGTTTATTGGTTCGACGATTTCTCTTGAGCACTTGGTCACCCGGTCTTAATGGGGTCGCTAGAGCATTCTGGTTGAAAGTTCGCTCTTGTCTTTCTCTAGTTTGCTGAAGGCTTCTTTCCACACTCTCTTGCACTTGGCGATACTGCTTTTGCCGTATGATATCCCAATTGGAGTCTTGAACTTCTGCGTCTGGTTTCAGAATTCCCATTTCTAGATCGATTGGTAATTGGCCGGGTCTTGCACGCATAAGGTAAGCTGGGGTGCAGTTGGTGGAGCTCACCGGGACATGATTATACAGATCCACCAAGTCAGGCAATTTCTCTGGCCATTGATTCCTTTCTGTCTCAGGTAAAGTCTTTAGTAGGTCTATTACAATATGGTTCATCTTCTCGCATAAGCCGTTTGTTTGTGGATGATAGGCCGTCGTCCGGATCTTTTTGCAACCATACATATTACAAAATTCTCTGAAGATCTCTGATTCAAAGGCTGTACCTTGGTCGGTGAGAACCTGTTCCGGATATCCATGGGGTCTACAAAAGTACGTTTGGAACGCTTTGGCTGCTGTTTTTGCTGTCAGATCTTTTACGGGTACTACTACCAAGAAACGTGAATAATGGTCCACGATGGTCAAGGCATAGACATAGCCGGACCGGCTTCGTGTCAACTTCACGTGGTCCATGGCTACAAGTTCAAGTGGTTGTTTGGTGATTATGGGCTGCAGTGGTGCTCTTTGGTTCTTTTGATCGTTTCTTCTGAGGTTACACGGGCCACAATTTCTGCACCACTGTTCGATTGATTTTCTCATCCCGACCCAATAAAATCTTTCTCTTAGGAGTACTTCTAACTTTTTCCAACCGAAGTGACCAGCACCATTATGGTAAGCTTCGAGGACCATCTTCACATCTTGTTTAGGCACAATAATCTGCCAAACCAATTCATGTGTTTTCGGATTGGTGTATCTTCTACAGAGCTTCCCTTGATACAGGAACATTTTGCCTCTCTCTTTCCAGAGTTGATGCGTCTCTTCTGGGGCATCCTCATAGGGATATGCACTTTGCTCAGTCAACAGTTCCTTCACCAACTTCACAGCCGGATTGCTGTCTTGGGTGTCAGCCCATCTATGGTGTGCTAACGGATTAAAATTCACCTCTTGTTGTTTCTGATAGGTACTTGACTGATGATGTTTTGCCTTGGGACGATGGAAGGCTGGTAGTTCAATTTCTTCAAGCTCCCCCGTTTCCTCTTCTACATCTCTCAAGTGTGGCATCCGGGATAGGGCATCGGCATTTCCATTCTTGCGACCTGCTCGATACTTGATTATGAAGTTGTAATTAGATAACCGGGCTATCCATCGCTGTTCTAACGCACCTAATTTGGCTGTGTCCAGGTGGGTCAACGGATTGTTGTCAGTATAGACAATAAATTCTGCAGCGGCCAGATAGTGTTTGAAACGCTCCGTCACAGCCCAAACTACTGCCAGTAGTTCCAATTTGAAGGAGCTGTAATTTTCTGAATTTCTTTCAGTAGGCCGGAGCTTTCTACTTGCAAAGGCGATGACTTTCTCCCGACCTTCTTGCTTTTGTGACAGCACCGCTCCTAGTCCCACATTACTGGCATCGGTGTAGAGGATGAAAGGTTTATGGTAATCTGGGTATGCCAGAACCTCTTCTCCGGTTAGTGCCTTCTTTAGTTGTTCAAAGGAGTCTTCCCTTTCGTCGTTCCACTGAAAAGGAGGGTTTCGGTTTGAAGGTTTCTTCGTCTGCCCTACCAAGGTGTCTTGCAAGGGTGCTGCCAACTTGGTAAATCCTTTTATAAATCTGCGATAGTAACCCACCAATCCCAGGAATTGTCTCACTTCTTTTGCGCTGGTAGGTCTTGGCCAATCCCTTATGGCGCTTATTTTCTCGGGATCTGGTGCTACTCCCTCCGAACTCACGATGTGTCCCAGGTACTGTACCTTTGGCTTGAGAAGGTGACATTTGGATGGCTTGACTTTCATGCCATACCTGGATAAGGCTTCGAACACTTCTGCCAGGTCTATTAATTGTTGTTCGTAAGTCTTTGAGTAGACGATCACATCATCTAGGTACAGGAGGACGGTCTCGAAGTTCTTGTGCCCGAGGCAGCATTCCATCAGCCGCTGGAAGGTACCGGATGCGTTGCAGAGTCCGAACGGCATGCGATTAAATTCACATAGACCCATTGGTGTGGTGAATGCCGTCTTTTCCTTATCTCTCTCAGCCACAGGGACTTGCCAATACCCGCTTGTTAAGTCTAAGGTGGAAAAATAATTAGCAGATTTCAAAGCAGTTAAGGACTCTTCTATCCTAGGCAAGGGGTAGGCGTCCTTATGGGTGATGTTATTAATCTTCCGGTAGTCTACGCACATTCTCATGGTTCCGTCCTTTTTTTTGACAATCACTAGAGGGGCCGCCCAGGGGCTACAGCTGTCTCTTATTACCCCGGCCTGTTTCATTTCCCTCAGCATATCTTTTGCACATTGATAGTGAGCGGGCGGTATGGGTCTATATCTTTCTTTTATTGGGGGATGGTCACCTGTGGGGATTGTGTGTTCTACCCCTTCTATCCGTCCGAAGTCCAATGGGTGTTTACTGAAGACTTGTTCATATTCCGTCACTAGCCTATACACCCCTTGTTTTTGATGGGTAGGTGTTGAATTTATGCCCACGTGTAGCTGTTGGCACCAATCCTCCATTTCTCCATCTGAGCCATTGCCTTCCACCTGACAGGTTGGTTCTAAGGGCTCAATGGTTGTGATGACATTGTTGTCAACAGTATATAGCTTTGCCATTGTAGCATACCTTGGCAAAGTGACCTCTTCCTCTCCACAGTTCAAAAGTCGTACCGGCACTCGTCCCCGGTGTACCTCGACTATCCCTCGTGCTGTGAGTATAGTGGGCCTGCTGTCGGTGTACACTGGTTCTATTAAGGCTTGATAATCTCGTCCCTTAGTACCAATGGCTGCTCTACACCATACCAGCATTTCTGTTTTTGGTGGGATTACAATAGACGTTGGATCACTTACCCTCACACTGCCGATTTCTCCACCTGCAACTTCTACCTGTTGCCTTAACATCAATACTTTTATTTCCCTCCAGAGAACTCTCTGCTGGCAGGATTGGGCAGTTTCAGCAATTTGCTGTAAGACAGAAATGACTTCGGAAAAGCAGTTCTCTAACACATTCATTCCTATCAATACAGTTGGTTCACAGTTCCGCCGGTCAACATCAACAACAATTATACCCTGTTTCTTCAGTTCTACTTTACCAATCTTTATGGTCATCTCCCTGAATCCTAGTTTCGGTACCAACTTACCATTACTGGCCCATATATCTAGTTCAACATCAGAGGGCCCTTTATCAATATCTGCATCAGCCCAGTACCTCTTATAAAGGATATACGGTATAGATGAAATCTGGGAACCTGTGTCCAGCAAAGCGTTGAGGGGAATTCCGTCCAGCACGATAGGGATAATGGGTTGTCCTCCGATGTACCTGTCGTGCCAGGGTGTTGGGCCTTGAAAGTTCATTCCTGCGAAGCGGCCCGCATTCCCAGGGGATTCCCGTTTAAATCACAATCTCGTGCAAAGTGGCCCGGCTGCTGGCAACGGCGGCAAATGGGCTGTCCATCCGGTTGGTAGCGGTCGCGGGGTCGTCCTCTCCATGTCGGGTATCTCCGGGGTCTCATCCATGGAACATCCTCTCTACAGTTTGCCAACTCCATCTTGTGTCCTCTCATCTCCTGCATGGTTTTAGCCATTGAAGCAACAACATCAGCTAAAGAGTCAAGCTTTTGTTGAAGAGCCTCATTAGTACTGGGCCCCAGGGGCTTAGCAATGGCCCCAGACATAGCTGATGTCACTGGCACTCCCTGTTGTTGAGGTGCCTCTGCCATGGGTTGCGCAGGATCCTGATCCCGAGGTGCCTCTGCCAGCTGGAGACGTATAGCGCTCTCCTTTAATTGGGCAAATGTCAATTCAGGGTTCTTAAAAACAAGCATGCTCACATGCCCCCGGTGAGAAGGGGTGTAGAGTCCCTCAATAAATTGATCTCTTAGCAGTTTATCCGCTCCGGTGTTAAAAATGGGTTCAGCCAGTGTAAGTGATTTAAGGGCTTCCTGCAGGTTTAAGGCAAAGTCTCTCACGCCCTCATTAGCTTTTTGTTTGCAACTAAAGAATCGTATTTTAGCTTTGCTGCTGGCCGTGGTTTCAAATGTAGCTTTTAATCCAGCAAATATGCGTTCAACAGTGCCTTTTAGATCAGCTGCCCATGCTGTGACTTCTCGCTTAGCATGGCCACTTAACTGCATCATCAGGAGACTAACACGCTGAACTTCACCCACAGGGAACATGTCAAAATGGGCCAGCATCTTTTCTCTGAAATCGTCAAGGGTATTAGGCTCACCTTCATACATTGGAAGCCATGGGCCACCCGGGGTATATGGCATCAGCACCGGCATGATGGGTGCCACTCCTTGCACCGCTGCGCTGCCGGACTCTCTATTGACACTCTGTCTTTCAGCTGCATTAGCGTTGCCGAGTGCTGCGGCGTCTCCGTGCTGCGACATACTGTGCCCCCATAGTTAATCCGGACCCTTCCGGTCCTCCGCTTCCGTCGGGATAGTGTAGATTCGTTCCGCTGTGCAGCAGGATCGATTTTCCCCTTGCTCTGATGTCAGAGCGCTCAGCTTGGTGCCGCCCACAATGACATGCCCCCTGCTGCTCCCACCCACCGCGCTCTGTAATGGCGGATTCTGAAGTTTTTCAGTTAGACTGGGGCTCAGGTGATGGCGTAGCTCAATTAACAGTCTCGTGCCTAACGGTTATGAAGTGATTACCTCAGGGGATGGCGGCCATCTTTACTCCATTATAACCAATGGGGAAAAGTCACTTTCAATAGTTTTCAATGGGGAATGGATTTTTCTTTAATAAAGTCAATTTTCAAGATTTTTCATCCCAGTTTTCACAGTTTTGGGCTCCAATCACGGCACACAATACCCGGTATACGGGCTGGCTAGATCCTGTTCGTGACGCCAATTGTGACGCCCAGGAGACCGGGATACCCAGCACCGGACCAATGGAGTCTGTCTCTTGAGGGGGATGTCACGGGTGGCTTGACCCGGTGCTGTGGCCTCAGGCAATGCACAGTGTAAGGGGTATCATGAGGGGACAGGCACTTACTTGATCAGCAGCAGGTTCTCCCAGCGGTGACGATCTCGATCCTGGATAGATGGCTATTGTCCAAATGAAAGACTGAGGCACTGAAACGTTTAACCAGTTTACTTTAACATAAAAGGATTTACAACCAGTCCTGTCACCGGAGTCTGTATGGGAACTCTGAGTTACTTTGACCCTGCCGGGGTCTTCGCCTCTTATTGTGCGCAATTTCTGTGTGGCCCTGCTGCTGTATGTGAACTGGCTGCCGGCCCAATCTGTCCCCTCCGGGTCCTGGTTCGACGGGCAACCCGAGTCCTTTTATCGGTTTACCCCCTCTGGGAGTACCGCTGAACTCTGTGTCTGTTGCTGCATCTGACCCTAGTGAAGCTGATATCACCTCACGTTTTTCCGGTTGCTGTATTATATATAATGAATACAGCCACGGATCCGGTATCCGTCTTTGCGCCTGTTCTGGGTAGTGATTAATGCTACCCGGTTCTCACAATGTCCTTTTTCTCTATCCCTCTTCTCCTCAGGCCGGTGATTTAGGCCTGGTAACAGTCACAGGGCTGTTAGAGATTCAACTGTATGACCTCTCACTATCAGCTCCTTAGCCCAACTGCCATTTCTTCTCTCAGACCAGAATGGATCAAGGGGAGTCTCTGGAGCTCCCCCTTCTGGCCGGAGGTGGTAGTGCAGTCTTGCTATTTTAGTATTTGTACTTACTGTCAGTAACTATTTTTGTGGCAAATACCCCTAGGGGTGCCACATTCAGTGCATATCCTCGACTCTCACTCCCCTCCTTCCCTCTTCTTCAGACTGTGCGGCGTCACGGCCGTGTCATGCTATTAGGGATCAGCTGACGGCGCACAGTCTAAAGAAGGCGGAGGGAGATGAGCGAGAGCCCGAGGGGAAGATATGCACTGCGCATGCCCATGGATCCCAGGCTTGCAGTGTGATTCAATCAGAAGACACTGCGAGGCGGGTTCTCGGGCAGCTCGGGCGCACAGGCGCAGCCAGCCTGACACCAAATTATGTCAGAAGACAGGCAGCGCAAATTGGGCATGGCCAAGGGATAACAGAACAGCGCAGGCTCCGTGACAGCTTAAAACAACGCTGAGGAGGCAGCGCATGGCACCAAGGGGGTAGGAATGATGGCTGTGCTGCGTCACATTATGAAGGAAAGTCCCAGCTCCGGGACGGTATAACGGTATCAGTGAACACATTTTATAAGTGTTAAGTTCTGCGTGTGCAAGGAGCTAAACTAAAAGAGCGACCTTTTCCTTGTGCAACATTACTGCTGCACAAGATGGCTCTTTCAGTAACAAACGCCGGGGGGGGGGGGACAGGTTCCCTTACATTTAGGTTGTTGTGCCAGCGTGGCGGTCGCAGGACACATTGCCGGCTACACAGCTGGGGATCAGCTGACGTTACTGAAACCCAATAACACTGGGTCGTATGTTTTGACTGTGCAGCCTGCACTTCTGAGCCGCAACTGGCGGTGTTGGAGCCCAGGAATAGCAAATCAGGTGGTAGAAAGATGAACACATCAGGAGACCTGGATGACACCCAATTACTTAATCAGGCAGAGGAGTGGCAAATTCCTGCGAGATCCAGGCCTGGTTCATTTTCAGGAAAGTAAGCCGGTCAACGTTATCGGAGGATAGTCGCATGCGACGGTCTGTTAGTACACCACCTGCGGCACTAAAGACACGTTCCGATAAGACACTAGCTGCAGGGCAAGCCAGCACCTCCAATGCATACTGGCTTAGCTCTGGCCATGTATCCAGCTTAGAGACCCAAAACTTGAACGGGGAAGAGCCATCTGGGAGTACAGTAAGAGGGCAAGCCATGTAGTCTGTCACCATCTGACGGAACCGTTGCCTCCTGCTGACTGGAGCCGCCGGTGATGGTGTAGACATTTGGGGTGGGCACACAAAAGTTTGCCACAGTTGTGCCATACTGGTCTTGCCTTGGGCAGAGGCACTGCTTCTGCTCCCTCTTTGTGCAGAGCCTCCCCCACTGCCTCGACGCACTGAGCTGCTTTGTAAAGCACTAGCAGCACTCCTCTCAGTTGGACTGGAGAAGATGATGGAATTCACCAGTGTGTCGTGGTACTCCTGCATTTTACGCTCCCGGATCAACGCTGGGATGAGGTTTTGGACGTTGTCCCGGTAGCGAGGATCGAGGAGGGTGAACACCCAATAATCAGTCATGTTGAGAATGTGGTCGATGCGGTGGTCGTTTCTCAGGCACTGCAGCATGAAATCAACCATGTGCTGCACACTGCCAACTGCCCCAGAAACGCTGTCCCCTGCTTGAGACATAATCTCTGCCCGCTCGTCATCACCTCACCCTTGCTGTACACACTGACCACTGGACAACTGTCTCACTCCCTCCTCTGGACGGAGCTCTTCCTCCTCCATTGACTCCTCCTCATCCTCCTCACAAAGTGGCCCCTGCGTACCCCTTTGTGAGGAACCACGTGGCGCTGACTCTCCAGAAGCTGATGGAAAAGGTGACTCCTCATCCTCCACCACTTCCACAACATCATCCCTTAACGCTTGCAAAGTTTGTTGAAGCAGGCAGATAAGGGGGACAGTCATGCTGACTAGTGCATCATCTGCACTTGCCATCCGCATGGAATAATCAAAAGGACGCAAAATCTGGCAGACATCCTTCATAGTGGCCCACTCTGTGGTTGTGATGTCTGATCGGCGCTGACTGCGACTTTTTTGCGCCTGATGCAGCTGGTACTCCATTACTGCTTGCTGCTGCTCACACAACCGCTCCAACATATGTAACGTGGAATTCCACCTGGTAGGTAGGTCACATATGATGCGGTGTTCCGGAAGGCGGAATCGGCGCTGCAGAGTAGCAATGCGGGATCTTGCCAAGCTGGAAAGCCGCAAGTGAGCACACTCTAGGCGGACCTTGTGCAGCAGTGCATCAAGATCCGGATAGTCCCTCAGAAAACTCTGCACAACCAAATTGAGCACATGTGCCAGACATGGGATGTGAGTGAGGTTGCCAATGGCCTAAGCTGCCACCAGATTTCGGCCATTGTCACACACTACCATGCCTGGCTGGAGATTCGCTGGCACTAACCACACATCGCTCTCCTGCTTGATGGCATTCCAGAGGTCCTGCGCTGTGTGGCTTCGATTCCCCAAAGAAACTAGTTTCAAGACGGCCTGTTGACATTTGGCCACGGCTGTGCTCATGTCGGTCGTAACAGGTAAATGTTCACGGGTCCATGTGGAGGTGGACTGTGACGGCTCCTGCAGCGATGATTCTGAGGAACTTGGGTATGAGGAGGAGTCAATGCGTACAGACTGGATTCCTGCAATCCTTGGAGTGGGCAGGACACGTCCTGCGCCACTCGCACGATCTGTACCTGGCTCAACAACATTAACCCAATGGGCAGTGAGGGAAATATATCGCCCCTGTCCATGTTGACTGGTCGACGCATCGGTGGTGAGGTGGACCTTGCTACTGACGGCGTTCAGTAGCGCGTGTTTTATGTGTCCCTCCACATGCTTGTGCAGGGCAGGGACAGCTTGCCTGCTGAAGTAAAAGCGGCTGGGCACCTTGTACTGTGGGACTGCCAATGCCATCAAGTCACGGAAGCTGTCAGTCTCCACCAGCCTGAATGAGAGCATTTCCAGGGACAGAAGTTTGGCAATGCCTGCATTCAGAGCCTGTGCTCGGGGGTGGTTGGCCCAGAATGCCTGCCTTTTCTCCCATGCCTGTACTACCGATGGCTGTAGAGTAGACTGGGAGTATGAGGATGACTGGGAATGTGGTGCTGTGGGTGGAATTACACTAGGTCTCTGGACAACAGTGCCAGAGGTTCTTCCATGGCGATCCTGGGAGGAAGCCAAACCAGCTGTGCGTGAGCTGGAGGAAGAGGCAACACGAGCTGAAGAGGTGGTAGCTGCCGCTGTTGGTTGGCCTAGGTCTTCAGTGTGTTTTTGTAACTCCACCGCGTGCCTGGTCCGCACATGTTTCCACATATTTGTGGTATTGAGGTTGCTGACACTTTTACCTCTTTTGACTTTCTGATGACACAGCTTGCATTTGACAAAACAAATGTCATCTGCAACTGTGTCAAAAAAGGACCAGGCACTGCAAGTCTTGGGAGCGCCCTTTTTGGCTTTTGAAAGAGACAGGCTCCTAACGGGTGCCGAAGTGGAGGCTACAGGCTCCGCAGTCTTCCCCCTCCCTCTCCCTCTTTGGCCCTTAAGGGGAATCTCTTCCTCAGAGCTGCTCCCACCACCTTCCTGTTCCTCACGCCATGGTGGGTCAACGACCTCATCATCTCCACTACCCTCTGCCACCAACTGCTCCTCCTGGGTAGTCTCGGCAGCACAGTACTCACCAGAAAGCGGCACCTGAGTTTCATCATCAGATGCGTACTGCGCTGTGGTCACCGCAGGCACTGGCCCACCCGCCTCTTCAGAGTCAGAGAGACAAAGCTGTTGGGCATCACTGCACACTGCCTCTTCTTCCATTTCTCCAATGCTGCTTGGCTGGCCCCCTGTTTCCAAGCCAAGAGATTCAGAGAACAGAAGTAGAGACGGCTCCTGTCCTGGGCTCTCTGACTGCCTGGCCAATTTGGCAGGTGGTGAAGAGACAGATGGCTGCTCTCCAGTGGTCTGTGCCTGAGAGGATGTGGCACTAATTGAAGTCGATGCCGATGCTTTAGCTGCCATCCATCCGACAACGGCTTCAATTTGATCTTCATGCAGCAGCGGTGCACGGCGCTCTCCGACAAAGCTGCGCATGAAGGACTGTTCCCTGCTGAAACTGAGTGATGATGAGTCACCGGTGCACGCAGCAGGCACAGAATCAGCACGTCCTCTCCCTGCTCCTCTCCCTGCTCTGTGCTCACGCCCACGTGCCTTACTCCCTGCCCTCTTCATCTTGGTTGACAGATAAAGATAAGCAGAAAAGTACTAAGGCCTTAGTGTGCTTATTCCTGAAATGCTCCTCTTAACAGGTGTAAGAAACACTAATGTTGTAAAGTGTGGACTAGACTTTATTATTGATAAAATGTGGCCTACACAAGTGTTAAGTGGTGTTTGGTGAACTTTACTTTTTTTTTTTCTGCAGATCGAGCTACAGAGCGACTTTAACTCACACAGGGACCGTGCAGACAGCCTTAAACGGCGCTGCAAGGCCCAAAAACACTCCTCTAGGTTATCCTATGTAGTGTTTTTCCACTATTTAGCTGGAGACAGGTGGAAAGACACTAATAGGAAATTTAAAAAAAAAATTTCAACAGGCTGCACTATTTCAAAAAAAGGACAAGTTATTTAACGGTATGAGGCAGTAACGCACCCTGAGCTGAATACAACCGGCTGTGGCTGCACACAGACTACAGGGCGAGCTGCGCTCACACGGAGACCGTGCAGACAGCCGTAAACGGCGCTGCAAGGCCCAAAAACCCCACTCTAGGTTATCCTATGTAGTGTTTTTCCACTATTTAGCTGGAGACGGGTGGAAAGACACTAATAGGAAATTTTTGGAAAAATTTACAGCAGGCTGCACTATTTGAAAAAAAGGAAAAGTTTTTTCACGGTATGAGACAGTGACGCACCCTGAGCTGAATACAACCGGCTGTGGCTGCACACAGACTACAGGGCGAGCTGCGCTCACACGGAGACCATGCAGACAGCCGTAAACGGCGCTGCAAGGCCCAAAAACCCCCCTCTAGGTTGTCCTATGTAGTGTTTTTCCACAATTTAGCTGGAGACGGGTGGAAAAACACTAATAGGAAATTTTAGAAAAAATGTGCAGCAGGCTGCACTATGAGCAAAAAAGGACAATGGATAGAACTGTATGAGGCAGTGTGAACCCCCCCCCTGAGCTGAATACAACCGGGTATATGGCTGCACACAGACTACAGAATGAGCTGCACACACACACACTGAGAGAGACCTTGCAGAACGCTGTTAAAACAGCGCTGCAAGGCAAGAGCAAGGTGAACACACAGCGTTTGCTAAATTAGCCTTGGAAAAGCAAAATAAAGCAATTAGCTATCTCAACTGGCCCTCAGTTAGAACACAGCGTCCTGTCCCTAACTGAAATCACAGCAGAGTGAGCGCAAAATGGCGGCAGCGTTTTTTATAGTGCATGGTGACATCAGTTCAGCAGCCAATCACAGCCTTGCCAGTAGTTACATGCCCACCATGCTAAACAGGATGTGCCCACACTTCCATTCATTCCTCATTGGTTGCTGCGTGCAGTTTGAATTCTGGGAACTTCCGATTCCGGTATCCGATACGCGGGAAGTATCGGAATTCGGTATCGGAATTCCGATACCGCAAATATCGGCCGATACCCGATACTTGCGGTATCGGAATGCTCAACAATAGTGGCCATTATACAGTATGGCCATATTTTTTTGCTTATAAGTATTGTATATGAAACAGTGTGATCAGCAGTGCTAAATGGGTGTAGTTGGGACATGGATATGGGTGTGACTAATTATGAATGGGTGTGTTCAGAGGCGTGGCCTAAAATTTGCCATGGCGCGCGTTGCGCACCGCAAACTTTATCTTTCTTTCCCATCTTCAAAACTTGGGAGGTATGCTACTGTAATCAAATATGTGAATGAATATGTGAACACCTCTGGCATCTCTCGTGATGGAGTCTGGGCAAATGATGCTGAAATCATGGCCACAGCAAATCTGTTGAGTTGTGACATCGTCATCCACACCAAAGTTGGTGACACCATGGATTGGTTGACCTATCCCGCAAGCTTCAACCTGCAGTCAACAACAGAACATGCACTTTATCAGTGTTTACTAATAATTTTAATGTTGTTATGAGTGATTACCTTTGAACGTTTATATTGTAGTGTCCTGTCACCAGCCATGTGTACGATTATCAGCCGAAAGCCTCTCTGGAACCAATAATCGCCCCATGTAAAAGTACCTTTACAAGTTGAAGTTTCAGAATGTTATAACTTTTATTATATCCTGAACGGTTTTTTTATGAACAGTCAAGGTTTTCAGGTTGAAGTAAAAAAAAGTCTGTGTGTTTAGAGTTTTAACCCGTTTCTGTCATTGGACGTACTATTCCGTCCATGTGGGGTGGGCCTTAATTCCCATGGATGGAATAGTACGTCCAGCGCGATCGGCCGCGCTCAAGGGGGGAAGGGCGCGGCCGATCGCGGCCGGGTGTCAGCTGCCTATCGCAGCTGACATCCGGCACTATGTGCCAGGAGCGGTCAAACATGATCGCGGTGTGCCGGTGGTACAGGGAAGCATCGCGCAGGGAGGGGGCTCCCTGCGGGCTTCCCTGAGACCCCCGCAGCAACGTGATGTGATCGCGTTGCTGCGAGGGTCTCTCACCTTCCTCCCTGCAGCAAGGCCCGGATCCAAAATGGTCGCGGCATCCGGGTCCTGCAGGGAGGGAGGTGGCTTACCAAGTGCCTGCTCAGAGCAGGCGCTTGGTAAGCCTGCAGCGCTGCAAGTCAGATCGCTGATCTGACGGAGTGCTGTGCAAACTGTCAGATCAGCGATCTGTGATGTCCCCCCCCCCCCCGGGACAAAGTAAAAAAGTAAAAAAAAAAATTTCCACATGTGTAAAAAAAAAATAATAATAATTCCTAAATAAAGAAAAAAAAATATTATTCCCATAAATACATTTCTTTATCTAAATAAAAAAAACCAAAACAATAAAAGTACACATACAGTATTTAGTATCGCCGCGTCCGTAACGACCCAACCTATAAAACTGTTCCACTAGTTAACCTCTTCAGTAAACACCGTAAGGAAAAAAAGAACGAGGCAAAAAACAACGCTTTATTATCATACCCGCCGAACAAAAAGTGGAATAACACGCGATCAAAAAGACAGATATAAATAACCATGGTACCGCTGAAAACGTCATCTTGTCCCGCAAAAAACGACATCATCAGCAAAAAATAAAAAAGTTATAGTCCTCAGAATAAAGCGATGCAAAAATAATTATTTTTTCTATAAAATAGTTTTTAGCGTATAAAAGCGCCAAAACATAAAAAAAATTATATAAATGAGGCATCGCTGTAATCATACTGACCCGAAGAATAAAACTGCTTTATCAATTTTACCAAACGCGGAACGGTATAAACACCTCCCCCAAAAGAAATTCATGAATAGCTGGTTTTTGGTCATTCTGCCTCACAAAAATCGGAATAAAAAGCGATCAAAAAATGTAACGTGCCCAAAAATGTTACCAATAAAAACGTCAACTCGTCCCGCAAAAAACAAGACCTCACATGACTCTGTGGACTCAAATATGGAAAAATTATAGCTCTCAAAATGTGGTAACGCAAAAAAATATTTTTTGCAATAAAAAGCGTCTTTCAGTGTGTGACGGCTGCCAATCATGAAAATCTGCTAAAAAACCCGCTATAAAAGTAAATCAAACCCCCCTTCATCACCCCCTTAGTTAGGCAAAAATAAAAAAATTTAAAAAATGTATTTATTTCCATTTTCCCATTAGGGCTAGGGTTAGGGTTAGGGCTAGGGGTAGGGTTAGGGCTAGGGCTAGGGTTAGGGCTAGGGTTAGGGTTGGGGCTAGAGTTAAGGCTACAGTTAGGGTCGGGGCTAAAGTTAGGGTTAGGGTTTGGATTACATTTATGGTTGGGAGTAGGGTTGGGATTAGGGTTAGGGGTGTGTCTGGGTTAGAGGTGTGGTTAGGGTTACCATTGGGAATAGGGTTAGGGGTGTGTTTGGATTAGGGTTTCAGTTATAATTGGGGGGTTTCCACTGTTTAGGCACATCAGGGGCTCTCCAAACGGGACATGGCGTCCGATCTCAATGCCAGCCAATTCTGCATTGAAAAAGAAAAAAAGTGCTCCTTCCCTTCCGAGCTCTCTCGTGTGCCCAAACAGCGGTTTACCCCAACATATGGGGTATCAGCATACTCAGGACAAATTGGACAACAAATTTTGGGGTCCAATTTCTCCTGTTACCCTTGGGAAAATATAAAACTGGGGCTAAAAATAATTTTTGTGGGAAAAAAAGAGATTTTTTATTTTCACGGCTCTGCGTTATAAACTGTACTTGAACATTTGGGGGCTCAAAGTTCTCACAACAAATCTAGATAAGTTCCTTGGGGGGTCTAGTTTCCAATATGGGGTCACTTGTGGGGGGTTTCTACTGTTTAGGTACATTAGGGGCTCTGCAAACGCAATGTGACGCCTGCAGACCATTCCATCTAAGTCTGCATTCCAAATGTCGCTCCTTCCCTTCCGAGCTCTGCCATGTGCTCAAACATGTAGGGTATCAGCGTACTCAGGACAAATTGACAACAATATGTAGGGTCCAATTTCTCCTGTTACCCTTGGAAAAATACAAAACTGGGGGCTAAAAAATAATTTTTGTGGAAATTTTTTTTTTTATTTGCACGGCTCTGAGTTATAAACTGTAGTGAAACACTTGGGGGTTCAAAGCTCTCACAACACATCTAGATGAGTTCCTTAGGGTATCTACTTTCCAAAATGGTGTCACTTGTGGGGGGTTTCTACTGTTTACGTACATTAGAGGCTCTGCAAACGCAATGTGACGCCTGCAGACCATTCCTGTTATGGACCTGGTGGTTAAGAGCACCCGGAACGACCTGATGGTTAAACTCACACAATACGAGCTCTGGGAAGTGGGAACTCTGCTGACCGCAACCCCTAATCCTGTCACACAACTAGAAATAGCCGTGGAGCGTACCTAACACAACCTAGACGCCTCTTCACAGCCTAAGAGCTAACTAGCCCTAAAGATAGAAAACAAAGCCTACCTTGCCTCAGAGAAATTCCCCAAAGGAAAAGGCAGCCCCCCACATATATTGACTGTGAGTTAAGATGAAAGTCACAAACACAGAGATGAAACAGGTTTCAGCAAAGGGAGGCCAGACTTACTAAACAGACTGAGGATAGAAAAGGTATCTTTGCGGTCAGCACAAAAAAACTACAAAAAAACACGCAGAGTGTGCAAAAAGACCTCCGCACCGACTCACGGTCCGGAGGTGCCACTCTGCATCCCAGAGCTTCCAGCTAGCAAGACAAAATCATGATAGCCAACTGGAAAAGGAAACAATGAACATATAATTAGCTAGCAGGGACTTAGCTTCTGCTGGAGTAGACAGGTCACCAGAAAGATCCAAGTGCGAACTGAACCAGTACAAGAACATTGACAGCTGGCATGGAGTAACGATCTGAGTGGAGTTAAATAGAACAGCCAGTCAAAGAATAAGCTACGCCACCTGTGGAAGGAACCTCAGAAGCAGCAGCTCCACTCACAGCCACCAGAGGGAGTCCATGGACAGAACTCGCCGAAGTACCATTCATGACCACAGGAGGGAGTTCGAAAACAGAATTCACAACAGTACCCCCCCTTGAGGAGGGGTCACCGAGCCCTCACCAGAGCCCCCAGGCCGATCAGGATGAGCCAAATGAAAGGCACAAACTAGATCGGCAGCATGAACATCAGAGGCAAAACCCCAGGAATTATCTTCCTGACCATAACCCTTCCACTTGACCAGGTACTGGAGTTTCCGTCTCGAAATACGAGAATCCAAAATCTTCTCCACCACATACTCCATCTCCCCCTCGACCAACACCGGGGCAGGAGGATCAACGGAGGGAACCATAGGCGCCACGTATCTCCGCAATAACGACCTATGGAACACATTATGGATGGCAAAAAAAGCTGGAAGGTCCAAATGAAATGACACAGGATTAAGAACTTCAGAAATCTTATATGGCCCAATGAAACGAGGCTTAAACTTAGGAGAGGAAACCTTCAAAGGAACATGACGAGATGACAACCAAACCAAATCCCCAACACGAAGTTGGGGACCAACACAGCGCCGGCGGTTAGCGAAACGTTGAGCCTTCTCCTGGGACAATGTCAAATTGTCCACCACATGAGTCCAAATCTGCTGCAAGTCGTCCACCACGGTATCCACACCAGGACAGTCCGAAGGCTCAACCTGCCCTGAAGAGAAACGAGGATGGAAACCAGAATTACAGAAAAAAGGCGAAACCAAAGTAGCCGAGCTGGCCTGATTATTAAGGGCGAACTCAGCCAAAAGGCAAGAAGGACACCCAATCATCCTGATCAGCAGAAACAAAGCATCTCAGATATGTCTCCAAAGTCTGATTAGTTCGTTCGGTTTGGCCATTTGTCTGAGGATGGAAAGAAAAAGACAAATCAATGCCCATCTTAGCACAAAAGGACTGCCAAAACCTCGAAACAAACTGAGAACCTCTGTCCGAGACGATGTTCTCCGGAATGCCATGCAAACGAACCACATGCTGGAAAAACAATGGCACCAAATCAGAGGAGGAAGGCAATTTAGACAAGGGTACCAAATGGACCATCTTAGAGAAGCGATCACAAACCACCCAAATGGCCGACATCCTTTGAGAGACAGGTAGATCTGAAATAAAATCCATGGAAATATGCGTCCAGGGCCTCTTCGGGACCGGCAAGGGCAAAAGCAACCCACTGGCACGAGAACAGCAGAGCTTAGCCCGAGCACAAATCCCACAGGACTGCACAAAAGAACGCACATCCCGTGACAAAGAAGGCCACCAAAAGGATCTAGCCACCAAATCTCTGGTACCAAAGATTCCAGGATGACCCGCCAACACCGAACAATGAACCTCAGAGATAACTCTACTAGTCCATCTATCAGGGACAAACAGTTTCTCCGCTGGACAACGGTCAGGTCTATCAGCCTGAAACTTCTGCAGCACACGCCGCAAATCATGGGAGATGGCAGACAAAATTACCCCCTCTTTGAGAATACCCGCCGGCTCAGGAACACCCGGAGAGTCAGGCACAAAACTCCTTGACAGGGCATCAGCCTTCACATTCTTAGAGCCCGGAAGGTACGAAACCACAAAATCAAAACGGGATTCAACCATTTGGCAGACTCGAGATAAGTCAAATTCTTGTGATCCGTCAAGACCAGCACGCGATGCTTGGCTCCTTCAAGCCAATGTTGCCACTCCTCGAATGCCCACTTCATGGCCAACAACTCTCGATTGCCAACATCATAATTGCGCTCAGCAGGCGAGAATTTTCTAGAAAAGAAGGCACATGGTTTCATCACCGAGCCATCAGAACTTCTTTGCGACAAAACAGCCCCTGCTCCAATCTCAGAAGCATCAACCTCGACCCGAAACGGGAGCGAAACACAGGGGCAGAAGAAAAACGATGCTTCAACTTCTGAAAAGCCTCTACAGCCGCCGAGGACTGTTGTGAATTCTGTGGCTGAATTCACTCCTGTGGTCACAAGTGGTACTGCAGCTTCTGAGCTTCCTCCCTCAGGTGTTCTGGTGAGCTCGTTAACTGCTTCATTACTTAACTCCGCCTGATGCTGCTATCCTTGCTCCTTGTCAATGTTTCAGTGTTGGATCTGAGCTTCTCCTGATTGTTCCTGTGACCTGCTGCTCTGTATAGCTAAGTGCTTTTTGCTTTTTTGTTGCTTTTTTTCTGTCCAGCTTGTCTTTTGTTTTGCTGGAAGCTCTGAGACGCAAAGGGTGTACCGCCGTGCCGTTAGTTCGGCACGGTGGGTTTTTTTTGCCCCCTTTGCGTGGTTTTGCTTTAGGGTTTTTTGTAGACTGCAAAGTTCGCTTTACTGTCCTCGCTCTGTCCTAGAATATCGGGCCCCACTTTGCTGAATCTATTTCATCCCTACGTTTTGTCTTTTCATCTTACTCACAGTCATTATATGTGGGGGGCTGCCTTTTCCTTTGGGGAATTTCTCTGGGGCAAGTCAGGCCTATTTTTCTATCTTCAGGCTAGCTAGTTTCTTAGGCTGTGCCTAGTTGCCTAGGTAGTTGTTAGGCGCAATCCACAGCCGCTTTTAGTTGTGTTTAGGATAGGATCAGGTGTGCAGTCTACAGAGTTTCCACGTCTCAGAGCTCGTTCTTGTATTTTTGGGTATTTGTCAGATCACTGTGTGCGCTCTGATCGCTAAGCACACTGTGTTTCTGGATTGCCTTCATAACACCTGTCATTAGCAAACATAACAGAGGACCAATTGACCAAATCAGCACCTTTCTTGGTCAAATCAGTCAATGGTTTAACAACACTAGAAAAATTAGCGATGAAGCGACGGTAAAAATTAGCAAAGCCCAGGAACTTCTGCAGGCTCTTCACAGATGTCGGCTGAGTCCAATCATAAATGGCCTGAACTTTAACAGGGTCCATCTCGATAGTAGAAGGGGAAAAAATGAAACCCAAAAATGAAACCTTCTGAACCCCAAAGAGACATTTCGACCCCTTCACAAACAAGGAATTCGCACGGAGGACCTGGAACACCATTCTGATCTGCTTCACATTAGACTCCCAATCATCCGAAAAGACCAAAATATCATCCAAATATACAATCATGAATCTATCCAGGTACTCTCGGAAGATGTCATGCATAAAGGACTGAAACACAGATGGAGCATTAGAAAGCCCGAATGGCATAACCAGGTACTCAAAATGGCCCTCGGGCGTATTAAATGCTGTTTTCCATTCATCGCCCTGTTTAATTCGCACAAGATTATACGCCCCTCGAAGATCTATCTTGGTGAACCAACTAGCCCCCTTAATCCGAGCAAACAAATCAGACAGCAGCGGCAAAGGGTACTGAAATTTGACTGTGATCTTATTAAGAAGGCGGTAATCAATACAAGGTGTCAAAGAGCCATCCTTCTTGGCCACAAAAAAGAACCCTGCTCCCAACGGTTATGACGACGGGCGAATATGACCTTTCTCCAAGGATTCCTTTATATAACTCCGCATAGCGGCGTGCTCTGGCACAGATAAATTAAACAGTCGGCCCTTAGGAAACTTACTACTAGGAATCAAATTAATAGCACAATCGCAATCCCTATGAGGAGGTAAGGCACCAGATTTGGGCTCTTCAAATACATCCCGGTAATCTGACAAAAACTCAGGGACTTCAGAAGGAGTGGAAGGCAAAATTGACAGCAATGGAACATCACCATGTAACCCCTGACAACCCCAGCCGGACACAGATATAGATTTCCAATCCAATACTGGATTATGGACCTGTAGCCATGGCAACCCCAAAATGACCACATCATGCAGATTATGCAACACCAAAAAGCGAATATCCTCCTGATGTGCAGGAGCCATGCACATGGTCAATTGAGTCCAGTATTGAGGCTTATTCTTGGCCAAAGGCGTAGCATCAATTCCTCTCAATGGAATAGGATACTGCAAGGGCTCCAAGAAAAAACCACAGCGCCTGGCAAACTCCAAGTCCATTAAATTCAGGGCAGCGCCTGAATCCACAAATGCCATAAAAGAATAGGATGACAGAGAGCAAATCAGAGTAACGGACAAAAGAAATTTAGACTGTACCGTACCAATGGTGGCAGACCTAGCGAACCGCTTAGTGCGCTTAGGACAATCGGAGATAGCATGAGTGGAATCACCACAGTAAAAACACAGCCCATTCTGACGTCTGTGTTCTTGCCGATCCGCTCTGGTCAAAGTCCTATCACATTGCATAGGCTCAGGCCTATGCTCAGAGAATACCGCCAAATGGTGCACAGCTTTGCGCTCACGCAAGCGCCGATCGATCTGAATGGCCAAGGACATAGACTCATTCAGACCAGCAGGTGTGGGAAATCCCACCATGACATCCTTAAGGGCTTCAGAAAGACCCTTTCTGAAAATTGCCGCCAGGGCACACTCATTCCACTGAGTAAGCGCAGACCACTTTCTAAACTTCTGACAGTACACCTCCGCTTCATCCTGACCCTGACACAAAACCAGCAAGATTTTCTCTGCCTGATCCACTGAATTTGGTTCATCATAAAGCAATCCAAGCGCCAGAAAAAACGCATTAACATCACGCAATGCAGGATCTCCTGGCGCAAGGGAAAATGCCCAGTCTTGAGGGTCACCACGCAACAAAGAAATAATAATTTTTACTTGTTGAACGGGGTCACCAGAGGAGCGGGGTTTCAAAGCTAGAAACAGTTTACAATTATTTTTGAAATTCAGGAATTTAGATCTATCCCCAGAAAACAAATCAGGAACTGGAATTCTAGGCTCTAACATCGGATTCTGAACCACAAAATCTTGAATGTTTTGTACCCTTGCCGTGAGATGATCCACACAAGAGGACAGACCCTGAATGTCCATATCTACACCTGTGTTCTGAACCACCCAGAGGTTAAGGGGAAAAGAAAGACAAAAAACACTGCAGAGAAAAAAAAAATGGTCTCAGTCAGAACTTCTCTTATCCCCCTATTGAGATGCATTAATACTTTGGGCCAGCTGTACTGTTATGGACCTGGTGGTTAAGAGCACCCGGAACGACCTGATGGTTAAACTCACACAAGACGAGCTCTGGGAAGTGGGAACTCTGCTGACCGCAACCCCTAATCCTGTCACACACACTAGAAATAGCCGTGGAGCGTACCTAACACGACCTACACGCCTCTTCACAGCCTAAGAGCTAACTAGCCCTAAAGATAGAAAATAAAGCCTACCTTGCCTCAGAGAAATTCCCCAAAGGAAAAGTCAGCCCCCCACATATATTGACTGTGAGTTAAGATGAAAGTCACAAACACAGAGATGAAACAGGTTTCAGCAAAGGGAGGCCAGACTTACTAAACAGACTGAGGATAGAAAAGGTATCTTTGCGGTCAGCACAAAAAACTACAAAAAGACCACGCAGAGTGTGCAAAATGACCTACGCACCGACTCACGGTGCGAAGGTGCCACTCTGCATCCCAGAGCTTCCAGCTAGCAAGACAAAATCATGATAGCCAACTGGACAAGGAAACAATGAACATATAATTAGCTAGCAGGGACTTAGCTTCTGCTGGAGTAGACAGGTCACCAGAAAGATCCAAGAGCGAACTGAACCAGTACAAGAACATTGACAGCTGGCATGGAGTAACGATCTGAGTGGAGTTAAATAGAACAGCCAGCCAAAGGATAAACTATGCCACCTGTGGAAGGAACCTCAGAAGCAGCAGCTCCACTCACAGCCACCAGAGGGAGTCCATGGACAGAACTCGCCGAAGTACCATTCATGACCACAGGAGGGAGTTAGAAAACAGAATTCACAACACATTCCATCTAAGTCTGCATTCCAAATGGCGCTCCTTCCCTTCCGAGCCCTCCCATGCGCCCAAACGGTGGTTCCCCCCATATATGGGGTATCAGCGTACTCAGGACAAATTGGACAACAACTTTTGGCGTCCAATTTCTCCTGTTACCCTTGGGAAAATACAAAACTGGGGGCTAAAAAATTATTTTTTTGGAAAAAATTTTTGTTTTATTTTTACGGCTCTGCATTATAAACGTCTGTGAAGCCCTTGGTGGGTCAAAGTGCTCACCACACATCTAGATAAGTTCCTTAGGGTGTCTACTTTCCAAAATGGTGTCACTTGTGGGGGGTTTCAATGTTTAGGCACATCAGTGGCTCTCCAAATGCAACATGGCGTCCCATCTCAACTCCTGTCAATTTTGCCTTGAAAAGTCAAACGGCGCTCCTTCCCTTCCGAGCTCTCCCATGCGCCCAAACGGTGGTTTACCCCCACATATTGGGTATCAGCGTACTCAGGACAAATTGTACAACAACTTTTGGGGTCCAATTTCTTGTCTTACCCTTGGGAAAATAAAAAATTGGGGGCAAAAATATAATTTTTGTGAAAAAATATGATTTTTTATTTTTACGGTTCTGCATTATAAACTTCTGTGAAGCACTTGGTGGGTCAAAGTGCTCACCACACCTCTAGATAATTTCCTTAGGGGGTCTACTTTCCAAAATGGTGTCACTTTTGGGGGGGTTTCAATGTTTAGGCACGTCAGTGGCTCTCCAAACGCAACATGGCGTCCCATCTCAATTCCTGTCAATTTTGCATTGAAAAGTGAAACGGCGCTCCTTCCCTTCCAAGCTCTCCCATGCGCCCAAACAGTGGTTTACCCCCACATATGGGGTATCAGCGTACTCAGGACAAATTGTACAACAACTTTTGGCATCCAATTTCTTCTTTTACCTTTGAGAAAATAAAAAATTGGGGGCGAAAAGATAATTTTTGTGAAAAAATATGATTTTTTATTTTTACGGTTCTGCATTATAAACTTCTGTGAAGCACTTGGTGGGTCAAAGTGGTCACCACACATCTAGATAAGCTCCTTAGGGTGTCTACTTTCCAAAATGGTGTCACTTTTGGGGGGTTTCAATGTTTAGGCACATCAGTGGCTCTCCAAACATAACATGGCGTCCCATCTCAATTCCAGTCAATTTTGCATTGAAAAGTCAAATGGTGCTCCTTCGCTTCCGAGCTCTGTCATGCGCCCAAACAGTGGTTTACCCCCACATATGGGGTATCGGCGTACTCAGGACAAATTGTGCAACAACTTTTGTGGTCCATCTTCTCCTGTTACCCTTGGTAAAATAAAACAAATTGGAGCTGAAGTAAATTTTTTGTGAAAAAAAGTTAAATGTTCATTTTTAGTTAAACATTCCAAAAATTCCTGTGAAACACCTGAAGGGTTAATAAACTTCTTGAATGTGGTTTTGAGCACCTTGAGGGGTGCAGTTTTTAGAATGGTGTCACACTTGGGTATTTTCTATCATATAGACCCTCAAAATGACTTCAAATGAGATGTGGTCCCTAAATAAAATGGTGTTGGAAAAATGAGAAATCGCTGGTCAAGTTTTAACCCTTATAACTCCCTAACAAAAAAAAATTTGGTTCCAAAATTGTGCTGATGTAAAGTAGACATGTGGGAAATGTTACTTATTAAGTATTTTGTGTGAAATCTCTGTGATTTAATTGCATAAAAATTCAAAGTTGGAAAATTGCAAAATTTTCAAAATTGTCGCCAAATTTCCATTTTTTTCACAAATAAACGCAGGTAATATCAAATAAATTTTACCACTATCATGAAGTACAATATGTCATGAGAAAACAATGTCAGAATCACTGGGATCTGTTGAAGCGTTCCAGAGTTATAACCTCAAAGGGACAGTGGTCAGAATTGTAAAAATTGGTCTGGTCATTAACGTGCAAACCACCCTTGGGGGTAAAGGGGTTAAACACTAAAATGTTGAAAAATTATGTAATTCTTGAGTAGATCACTCAATGGTGCTCATAAATGTGAAAAATCTGATCTTTAATATGCTTTAATCTTTAATATACTCAAGAACGGGGCCGCAGACATCACACAGGGGGTCCCAAACAATGCAGATGGGATCCCAGACAGCACACAGGGGCAGAGACAGTGCACAGCGGCCCTGCCTGGGGCCCCTGTGCGCTGCCTGGGGCCCCTGTGCGCTGCCTGGGGCCCCTGTGCACTCACTGGAGTCCATGTGCTGCCAGGGGCCCTGTGCTCTGCCTTGAGCCCCATGTGCTGCCTGGGGACCCTGTGTGCTGCCTGAGACCTCGTGCGCTGCCTGGGGCCCCTGTGTGCTGCCTGGGGCCCCTGTGCACTGCTTGGGGCCCCGTGTGCTGCTAGGGGCCCCTGTGTGCTGCCTGGGGCCCCATGTGCTGCCTGGAGCCCTGTGGGCAGCCTGGGGCCCCTGTGCTCTGCCTGGGGCCCCGTACACTTCGTGGGGCTCCTGTGTGCTGCCGGGGGCCCCTGTGGGCTGCCTGGGGCCCAATGCACTGCCTGGGGCCACGTGCGCTGCCTGGGGCCCCTGTGCGCTGTCTGGGCCCCCGTGCTCTGCCTGGGGCCCCTGTGTGCTGCCTGGGACCTTGTGTGTTGCCTGGGGCCCCGTGCGCTGCCTGGGGCCCTGTGCGCTGCCTGGGGCCCCTGTGTGCTGCCTGGGACCTTGTGTGCTGCATGGGTCCCTGTGCTCTGCTTGGGGCCCCTGTGTGCTGCCTGGGACCTTGTGTGTTGCCTGGAGCCCTGTGGGCTGCATGGGGCCCTGTGGGCTGCCTAAGGCCCCTGTGGGCTGCCTGGGGTCCTGTGCGCTGCCTAGGGCCCCTGTGCTCTGCCTGGGGCTCCATGCACTGCCTGTGGACCCTGTGCGCTGCCTGGGGCCCCATGCGCTTCATGGGGCCCCTTTGTGCTTCCTGGGGCCCCTGTGTGCTGACTGGAGCCCTGTGTGCTGCCTGGGGCCCCGTTATTAAGAATGTCACTCAATGGTTCTCAAAAGCCTGAAAAAACTGATCTACAGTAGCTGGGGTATATTCTGACTTGGAGGGGTATAAACTGGACTAGTCCAATTTGTACCCCGGGGTATAGTTTGGGCTAGGCCAGAATATACCCGGGGTATAATCTGGCCCAGAGGGGTATAAACTGGACTAGTCCAATTTATACCCCGGGGTATAGTTTGGGCTAGGCCAGAATATACCCGGGGTATAATCTGGCCTAGGCCACTTTAACCCCGGGTATATTCTGGGCAGGGGGTAAATCTAGCCTGTTACACCGATTTCATTTTTAGAGTTTCCTCCTAACAGTAAGGTAGAGGAACCCTTCTCATGGATTTGAAGTCCAGAAAGAAGGAGACTGTACATTTAGCTCTCTCCATTGTAGTATATGCTATACACTGAAACAGTTGAGTTTTTTCCTTATTCCATAGACTACAATAAATAAAGGAGCTGTAACGTTTATGCAAAAGTTAGCAACAAGATCAGCAAACTAATTGAGATCATTAGTAGATACAAAATGTTGTCAGTATAATTTTATTTGATACTACATCAAGCAGGGCCGGATTTAAGAGGTGGGTGGCCCAGGGCTCATTTTGGAGGGTGGCCCATTTTTCAAGGTGTTGCAATATGTAGTGCAAAAGCACAAAATGAAACGAACGCAAATTTATTTACAAAAAACATTTACGCAGAGTAATTCAGGTAAAATCATTCATTTTTTACAATCTAGGCACTTTCCTTGATTCTCGTGCTGCAAAATCACTAACGATGTCACTAAAGTCCAATTCATGCAGTAGATCTGACTCGATGCTCATGATAGCCAAATTTACAAGTCGTTCCTGCTTCATGGGTGTCCTTAATCGGTTTTCAACTAATTTGAGTTTTAAGAAGGAACACTTACCACTGCAGTTTGTTACCATCAAATTATTATTTGGGTCCTTTAACTTACCGTAATACTTTGTTGTGCCACCTTTTGCTGCGATTACAGCTGCAAGTCGCTTGGGGTCTGTCTCTATCAGTTTTGTACATCGAGAGACTGAAATTCTTGCCCATTCTTCCTTGGCAAACAGCTCGAGCTCAGGGAGGTTTGATGGAGATTGTTTGTGAACAGCAGTATTCAGCTCTTTCCACAGATTCTCAATTGGATTGAGGTCTGGACTTTGACTTGGCCATTCTAACACCTGGATATGTTTATGTGTAAACCATTCCATTGTAGATTTTGCTTTATATTTGGGATCATTGTCTTGTTGGAAGACAAATCTCCGTCCCAGTCTCAGGTCTTATGCAGACTCCAACAGGTTTTCTTCAAGAATGGTCCTGTATTTGGCTCCATCCATCTTCCCATCAATTTTAACCATCTTCCCTGTCCCTGCTGAAAAAAGCAGGCCCAAACCATGATGTTGCCACCACCATGTTTGACAGTGGGGATGGTGTGTTCAGGGTGATGAGCTGTGTTGCCTTTACGCCAAACATATCGTTTGACAATGTTGCCAAAAAGTTTGGTTTTGGTTTCATCTGACCAGAGAACCTTCTTCCACATATTTGGTGTGTCTCCCAGGTGGCTTGTTGCAAACTTTAAATGACACTTTTTATGGATAGCTTTGAGAAATGGCTTTCTTCTTGCCACTCTTCCATAAAGGCCAGATTTGTGCAGTGTACAACTGATTGTTGTCCTATGGACAGACTGTTCCACCTCAGCTGTAGATCTCTGCAGTTCATCCACAGTGATCATGGGCCTCTTGGCTGCATCTCTGATCAGTCTTCTCCTTGTTTGAGATGAAAGTTTAGAGGGACGGTTGGGTCTTGGTAGATTTGTAGTGGTTGGATACTCCTTCCATTTCAATATGATCGCTTGCACAGTGCTCCTTGGAATGTTTAAAGTTTTGGAAATCATTTTGTATCCAAATCTGGCTTTAAACTTCACCACAACGGTATCACGGAGCTGCCTATTGTGTTCCTTGGTCTTCATGATGTGTTCTGTGCTTCAAAAAGAACCCTGAGACTATCACAGAGCAGGTGCATTTATATGGAGACTTGATGACACACAGGTGGATTATATTTATCATCATTAGGCATTTAGGACAACATTGGATCATTCAGAGATCCACAATGAACTTCTGGAATGAGTTTGCTGCTCTGAAAGTAAAGGGGCCGAATAATATTGAACGCCCCACTTTTCAGTTTTTGAATTTCCACAAAAATTTAAAATAACCAATAAATTTCGTTCAACTTCACAATTGTGTTCCACTTGTTGTTGATTGTTCACCAAAAATGTACATTTGGTATCTTTATGTTTGAAGCATGATATGTGAGAAAAGGTTGAAAGTTCCGGGAGTTGGAAGTTTCGCCCCCAGCAGTTCGCCCCCAGCATTTCGCCCCCAGCAGTTCGCCCCCAGCAGTTCGCCCCCAGGTACACTTCGCCCCCGAACATTTCGCCCCCAGCATTTCGCCCCCAGGATGTTTCGCCCCCGCACATTTCGCCCCCGCACATTTCGCCCCCAGCAGTTCGCCCCCGGATGTTTCACCCCCGGATGTTTTGCCCCCAGCAGTTCGCCCCCGGATGTTTCGCCCCCAGCAGTTCGCCCCCGGATGTTTCGCCCCCGGATGTTTCGCCCCCGGATGTTTCGCCCCCAGCAGTTCGCCCCCGCACATTTCGCCCCCAGCAGTTCGCCCCCGGATGTTTCGCCCCCGGATGTTTCGCCCCCGGATGTTTCGCCCCCGGATGTTTCGCCCCGGTATGTTTCGCCCCCAGTAGTTCGCCCCTGGATGTTTCAACTCCAGATGCTTCATCCCCAAGCAGTTCGCCCCCGGATGTTTCCCCCCAGCAGTTCGCCCCCAGATGTTTCGCCCCCAGCAGTTCGCCCCCGGATGTTTCGCCCCCGGATGTTTCGCCCCCAGTAGTTCGCCCCTGGATGTTTCAACTCCAGATGCTTCATCCCCAAGCAGTTCGCCCCAAGATGTTTCCCCCCAGCAGTTCGCCCCCCGGATGTTTTGCCTCCAGCAGTTCGCCCCCAGATGTTTCGCCCCCAGCAGTTCGCCCACGGATGTTTCACCCCCAGATGTTTTGCCCCCAGCAGTTCATCCCTGGATGTTTTGCCTCTAGCAATTTGCTCCTGGATCTTTCGCATCCGGGAAAGACCTGCCTGAATTGAAAATTGGCAGGTTTGCTTATCACTAATAATACACCATATGAGTCTAAGATATATAATTCTGATCAAATTAGTTTTTTTATTTTAAAACTTTGTTTTCTAGATGAGTCATTTTACAAACAGACAGGAAAATAGTAGGATTTCTTTGGTTACTAAGGAGGTCGTGCCCCCTTGGTAGCAGAACGGATCCTGGCTCCCTATGATACATTCAGGGCTGCTTGTTCACAGCCCTATGCAAAGCTCCCTTTCACCCTCCGCTCATGTGCTCTTTCCTGGACAAGAGGAGGGCTCCCCCTGCCTGTGTAAAGCCGTTGCAGGTCGGAACACATAGGGGGGGCTTTGCAGAGGGCTGTAAACCAGCAGCCCTTTATACATCATAGGGAATATATTGTTAGTTGCATGCTCCTGTGCAGCCACACCCTCTAGAATCCATCCACAAGTACTGCTACTAAGGAGAAACAACCTCCTTAGCAACCACTGAAATCCTGCAGCACATGGAGCTTTAACTTGGATGAGACTTTTCACACAGAAGTGAAGCTGCTGGAAGGTCTCCTTTGGAAATGAATATCATGGGCACAGGTACTATAACATAACATATTTTTTGTAGAGTTATGCTTTAACTGTATGTATCAAAACTGTTTAAACAAGAAACATAAAAAGGTATAGGGGGGAAGGATTAGAGAAAAAGAGAAAATACAAATTACAGGTTATAATGCTTGAATTATTTTACAGCTAAGAACACTGCTCTCAAAACATACAATATGTGACCATGAACTAAAATTCAAAGCTGTAAGCAATGCCTCTCAGATAATCCATCAAGCTTCTATTATTGAAATCTTGCACGATACGTTTAACCCTTGCTGAAATTGCAGCATACTTTTTGTTTCTTGCAGCAATGGGATTTCCTGCTATTATCTGAATAATTTCAAAACTATGGAGCTCTTGCTGATGTTTCAGACAGTTAATGAACCGGTATATATTTTGGAAAAGAGTACCACATGTTTCTCGAAAGCTACGGTGCCATCCTTCGACATCATTATTTGTTCGCTGTTGATCATTCAATGTTCGCTCATACACATTCCAGAATTGAATTGGAAACAAAGGTGCTTGACGTCCTCTGCGATTCATTCGACCGATATAGCTGTATTCAAAATAGTTAGCAATAGGTATTGCTTCTTGTGGAAAGTCAGGATCTTCCACCAACTCTTCAAATGATTGCACAACATTCTGTGGTGGTAGAAAGGCCAGGGCAGGTATCATGCGTATCCAACAGGCAAATTCATGGTCACCTTGGTATTGCATCTTGAGTCCTTCATTTTGAACTTTACGCCAAACCGACTGTGATAAGTGGAAAAAGCAACCAGTCTTCACAAGGTTGGGGAACTCACTTTCAAATGCCTGTATTGCAGCTAGTTCAAAATCCAACATCAGGTTGTCTGGCTGCAGTCCAGGCTGCAAATTCTTCAGCTCTTGCAGCAACCTCTGGTATGTAGAACGGCTCTTGTCTGTCAGCAAGGTGTACACTAGCGGAACAACAAGGCCGCTGTGGACTACATGGATTGTGTAAAGTTGCTTAAACAAGGCTGGTGTAGTGAAAAACATGCCATCAGCAAACCACTCTTTACTTTGTGCCAGTAGATGGAGATTGTCTCTTGTTCCAAACATCAACATACGGCTGTGTCCATTTCCTAATTTAAAATGAAAGTATTAGTAGAGGAAATAACAGAAAAAGTGTAACAAGCAGCAGACAGAGAATTTTGGGATAAATTCACAAAAAAAAATATCCTAATCAGAAGCCTCTGTTCATATCTCACATTAAAAACTCACATTTTGCTCCAGATTTTCGGATTTCATAATAAAAAAACTGAAGCAAAATCTAGTGTGAAGGGGCCAACCAATAGTTTTTTACAACATATATTGTCCCAGTGGAAAATGATATATTTTTGTTTAAAATTAAAATTACTTCCAAACTTGAAATAGGTCACATTTTTAGGGTACCTTTAGACCCTTCAACTAGACGGCCGTTCAGCATGGCCGATCGCCGCCATGCTGAACAGCTGTCTAGTTGACAGCCGCATCCAGATGCGGCGTGCGGCTAGACGTCTGAATGAACGACTGGGAGGGCCGCCCGCCTGAATGAGGTGTTCCATTCAAGCGGATGGGCGCGCTAGTCATCGGGTGGGCAGGGTGGACGTTTGTGACTATGCTGTCTCATTGAGAGGATTGTGCAGGATGCAAAAAACGCCAGTAAAATCACCAGTGTGCTTTTGGCCTAAGGCATAACTGAATGGTCCATTAGGCTGGGGTCATATGCAGCATTAATGTGTAAATCCCATCCACATGCTGATGAAAAAATTTTGTTTACAAAAAAAAAAACATGCAGTGCAGCATGTCAATGTATGCTGCCATTATACAAAGAAAATTCCAGCCATTTAGATAAGAGGCTGAAATCCTGCACTAAAACCTGCACCTAAATCCATAGAGTTAAGTGAAGATTTTGATACAGAATTAGGGTACCACAATAGTGGCCACAATTGCAGGCACAAATAGATTCCTGTGGGATCTGCAGTTGCTACCGCAATTACAGCCGCTGCGGAGATGCCGCTCCGCAATCCCCTTCCATCAGTGGGCACGAGGCCTCAGGCTTTATCCAGACAAGCTGGATTTACAGGCGTATTCCGTGCTGTGTTTCCTGAAAGAAACCCGCCCTTTCATGTCTATGGTGCGGGTTACGGGCAGATTCCGGCTAGGGCCAGAAAACGCCCCACCGGAAAATAGCTTTAAAGCTATTTTCCGGCGGATCCCGTGCTTAACTTGCCCATTCAAGGGAATGGGCAAGAGGGAAAACTCCTGAAAAATGCCTGCAAACCACTGGAAAAACGCTCGGTTTAGGCAATAGCAAGGCATGGCCACGCCCATAGCAGAGCTTGGCCACGTCCCCTATTTGCAGAAGCGTTTTGCCAAAGCACTTAAAAAGTGCTTGCAAGCAGCAGGCAAAATGCCTCTGCAAATCATGGCGTATCTCTCACCTGAGCTCCGGAGTTCAGCCCGACTTGTCCACGGATCTGCAGGACTGAACTACGAGAGCCGAGGAATCAGCCGGCGATGGCAGTTCAGCCCGTGCATGCCCCAGACAGGCGAGGCTGAACTCCGGGGCAGCATCCAGGACAAGTATGGCCAGTACAATGCTGCATATTTGGAATTAGTGCTGGCCGATCCGATCACTGAAGATCGTAATTTATTACGATTTTCAGGCTGATCGTTATTTTAAATTACGATCCGATTTGTAGCCAGATCATGATGATGATCAGAATTAGAAATCGGAATCCTCCGTAATCTGAAAACACTGTCCGGGCATACATGCCCGAACAGTGTGCGTATATTGATCGGCCAACACTAGTTAGAATCAGTAGGCCTCACTACATTATATTACCCTCAAAGTTTCCCTTGAAGGCAAAAATCACATAGTATTTTATATCAGCACCTTACAGTCTAGCATTTTTCACATTTGTGCAAAATAAACTTTGCAATAATTATGCATAATGGAATTGTTTTAATACAATGTTAAATGGTTAAGTAGCTTACCAGAGTCATGCAGAAGGAACTGCTGCTGGACACCATCAATACTGATCTCCTGGAACTCCAGGGGGATAACAAGTTGATCAAGGGTTTGAGGTAACCTTGGGATATTGCCAAGTTGCCTTGCTAATCATATTGTCCTCTTCAGTGATGCTTTCCTTGGGAGAAGTGCTGCAACATTAGAATGGGCTCCTGAAACGACGTCTGTGAGAATCTGTTGTGGTGTCTCCTGTGTTGTCCTTGCCCTGGTGACTGCCTCATTAACAAGTCGGATTGCTTCAGGTCTTGCAGCTTGTGTTGCGTGACTGTGAAGATTGACTACTTTCACAACTTCGCCAGATTCTTCATTGGTCCAAACACGTCCCTTGCAAGTCGACCGTTTTTCACATACCCAGATGGAATGGACATCATCAGCGGTTCGTTTGGAAAATAAGTAAATGTGATTCTCATGGACCAACTTCCTCCTTCCACGTTTGGACAGAACTGAATTCATAGTTGTAGAAAGTGAATTGCTGTGGAAGCTGACTGATTTTTTGTGGCAGTACACTTCTCTCTTTGTGGAGATTTCAGACACTGCTATATTCTGATGTACAGGTGGAATAAAAGCTAGTCTAATGTAACTTGCAGGACATGTGACCTGCTACTTGTTACATCTGCAACAAAACTTGCAACAAAGCAGGTCAGTGCTGGGTCAGGTAATAGTTCAAAATTGTATAGATTTTAGGCCTCTTGCACACTGTAATTTTAGAGTGGTTTCACACTTGTGTTTGTGGCCACCAGAGGTCAATCCGCTCTGGATCTGACATCCAGCTGACCCCAGGGCAATGCTGGCGGAATGCTGGCATTCCGCTCGCATTGCCCATAGAAGTGAACGGCTCGGTTCCGCGATCTGCTGCCGCCCGTTTGCTTTCATAATGCCGCATTCCGCTATCAGTGTCAGAATAAAAAGAAGAGCTTTTTCTTCTTTTCGTTCCACTGCAGGTTAGCGGAATGCGGCATCACAGAAGCGAACGGGCGGCCTGTAGTGCATATGTAGCGGAAGTGTAAAAGCACCCTTATGCTGCCACTGTTTTAGAACTCCAAAGCACGTGCTTTACTGGCATTTTTTAGAGCGCTTTTGTGAGCGCTCTCGGTAATGACCCATAAGATACAGGCTATTGATGAATGCTAAGTGCTCAAAAATAGCTCCTGTAATAAAATAAAAAGAGCTGGCCGAAACAACACCTCGCTTTTCCAGCCATTGACTTATTTACTATATAACTGTCTAAGGGTCACTTTCGTCTTTCTGTCTGTAACGTTTTATTCGTATATTCATTTGTCGCGGCGTCTGTCTGTCTGTCAAGTCACTGATTGGTCATGGCAAAATGCCCACGACCATTGCCACGACCAATCAGCGACGGTCACAGGCTGCCAGAAAAATGGCCGCTGCTTCACTGCCCTGCACTCACCGCTGACCGCTCACACAGGGTTAATGCCAGCATTAATGGATTGCGGTGTACCGCACTCCGTTAATGCTGCTATTAACCCTGTGTGACCAACTTTTCACTATTGATCGTGCCGATGCAGCATCAATAGTGAAAAGATGTAATGTTAAAAATAAAAAAAAATTAAAAAAAGTTATTCTCACCCCCTCCGATGTCGCGCTGTCCTCCGCGCCTCTCTCCACTGCACGCCGTGCCTTCCGGTCCGAACGATGCTATGCGTCCAGGACCTGCGATGATGTCACGGTCATGTGACCGCAACATCATCGCAGGTCCTATGCTCAGACCGGAAGCCACTGCCAGCACTGCAGAGAGGCGCGAGGACTTCAGGGCCCGTGGCTGAGGTGAGTATATCTTTATTATTTTTTTTTTAACACGAATATAGTGCCCACATTCCTAGACTACGTGGGCAGTGCAATATACTATGTGACAAGTGCAATATACTATGTCGGCTGGCCAATATACTACATGTGCTGTGCAATTTACTACGTGGACTGTGCAATTTACATGCACTGTCCAAAATACTACTTCGGCTGTCCAATATACTACATGGCCTGTGCAACATACCACGTGGCTGCGCCTTCTAGAATACCCAATACGTTAGAATCGGGCCACCATCTAGTATATTCAAAATTGGCAATCTTCTTAGCGATTTTCCAGTGCTTAGCACTTGGGAAAGTGGCTACTGTGAAAGAGGTCTTAGGGCTAAAACACAAGGCCAAAATTCCCTGCCTAATTTGGGGCCAAAACATCTGGGGGGCAAACTGCTGGGGGTGAAACATCCAGGGGCGAAACATCCGGGGCCGAACTGCTGGGGGCGAAACATCCGGGGGCGAAACATCCGGGGGCGAACTGCTGGGGGCGAAACATCCGGGGGCGAACTGCTGGGGGCGAAACATCCGGGGGCGAACTGCTGGGGGCGAAACATCCGGGGGCGAACTGCTGGGGGCGAAACATCCGGGGGCGAACTGCTGGGGGCGAAACATCCGGGGCGAACTGCTGGGGGTGAAACATCCGGGGGCGAACTGCTGGGGGCGAAACATCCGAGGGCGAACTGCTGGGTGCCAAACATCCGGGGGCGAACTGCTGGGGGCGAAACATCCGGGGGCGAAACATCCGGGGGCGAACTGCTGGGGGTGAAATGTGCGGGGGCGAACTGCTGGGGGCGAAACATCCGGGGGCGAAACATCCGGGGGCGAACTGCTGGGGGCGAAATGTGCAGGGGCGAACTGCTGGGGGCGAAACATCCGGGGGCGAAACATCCGGGGGCGAAACATCCGGGAGCGAACTGCTGGGGGCGAAATGTGCAGGGGCGAAATGTGCGGGGGCGAAACATCCTGGGGGCGAAATGCTGGGGACGAAATGTTCGGGGGCGAAGTGTACCTGGGGGCGAACTACTGGGGGCGAACTGCTGGGGGCGAAATGCTGGGGGCGAACTGCTGGGGGCGAAACTTCCTAAAACCGAAAGTTCCAGGGGGCCGAATACTTTCGCAAGGCACTGTACATACAGCATACACAGGCACACTGTAATGCAGGATATAGTGTGGACCTGTATATACAGTATGGTACTGTGTAGGACAGGAGCTGCAAGAAAGGTACACAGATAGACAGACACACACAGACAGAGATCATAGAGATCATACTCACCTACATCGACACTGAAGACTGAACCACTTCACCTCTGGATCTTCAGTGACTGAAGATCCAGAGTGAAGTCCTGCCATGCTCCGCAGTGGAGAAACCTCTTCTCGCACCGACATCGTGGCTCTGCCTCCTTCCTCGAAGTTAGCTGAACAAACTCTCATCTGCTCTAATCCGAGGGAGCGATCATATAGCTGAATAGGTAGCACCTAGAAACTTCTGTTGGGATCGGACAAGGCTGCCGCATGGCATAAGCTAAGCATTAGGTACAGGGAGGATACTAAAGAAGTCTGGCTAGGCTAGCCAGGGCAGTGGATGCTGATGCAGGTCAAGTGCCATGATTCTGCCGCTCTGCGCCAGCCACTGAGATGTAGGACCGTAACCAGGTCCCTACACTTTCGATAGTTTCTCTTTTGTTAAATGTTCATTATCATTAGAAACAGTTCACAACAAAGAGATATCTATCCCTATATTGGTGGGAGGCCCCCGCTTGGTGGGTGGCCCAGGGCCCGGGCCCCTTGGGCACCCCCCTTAATCCGGGCCTGACGTCAAGAGTATTTCGTATTATTATGTGCTAGAGTGTTATGAAAGGCAATTCAGTACTACAATGGACATAGCGGTCAGAGCACATACAGTGATCTGACAATAACCCAAAATCATAGAACGAGCTCTGAGACGTGGGAACTCTGCAGACCGCAATCCCTAATCCTCTCCAAACAACACTAGAGGCAGCCGTGGATTGCGCCTAACACTGCCTATGCAACTCGGCACAGCCTGAGAAACTAACTAGCCTGAAGATAGAAAATAAGCCTACCTTGCCTCAGAGAAATACCGCAAAGGAAAAGGCAGCCCCCCACATATAATGACTGTGAGTTAAGATGAAAAGACAAACGTAGAGATGAAATAGATTCAGCAAAGTGAGGCCCGACTATCTTAACAGATCGAGGATAGAAAAGGTAACTTTGCGGTCTACACAAAACCCTAAAGAAAACCACGCAAAGGGGGCAAAAAGACCCTCCGTACCGAACTAACGGCACGGAGGTACACCCTTTGCGTCCCAGAGCTTCCAGCAAAAAATTAGACAAGCTGGACAGGAAAAATAGCAAACAAATAGCAAAGAAGAACTTAGCTATGCAGAGCAGCAGGCCACAGGAATGATCCAGGGAAAAGCAAGTCCAACACTGGAACATTGACAGGAAGCCAGGATCAAAGCATTAGGTGGAGTTAAGTAGAGAAGCACCTAACGACCTCACCAGATCACCTGAGGGAGGAAACTCAGAAGCCGCAGTACCACTTCCCTCCACCAACAGAAGCTCACAGAGAGAATCAGCCGAAGTACCACTTGTGACCACAGGAGGGAGCTCTGCCACAGAATTCACAACAGTACCCCCCCTTGAGGAGGGGTCACCGAACCCTCACCAGAGCCCCCAGGCCGACCAGGATGAGCCACATGAAAAGCACGAACAAGATCGGGAGCATGGACATCAGAGGCAAAAATCCAGGAATTATCTTCCTGAGCATAACCCTTCCATTTAACCAGATACTGGAGTTTCCGTCTAGAAACACGAGAATCCAAAATCTTCTCCACAATATACTCCAATTCCCCCTCCACCAAAACCGGGGCAGGAGGATCAACAGATGGAACCATAGGTGCCACGTATCTCCGCAACAATGACCTATGGAATACGTTATGTATGGAAAAAGAATCTGGAAGGGTCAGACGAAAAGACACAGGATTAAGAACCTCAGAAATCTTATACGGACCAATGAAACGAGGTTTAAACTTAGGAGAGGAAACCTTCATAGGAATATGACGAGAAGATAACCAAACCAGATCCCCAACACGAAGTCGGGGACCCACACGGCGTCTGGGACAAGGTCAAATTGTCCACTACATGAGTCCAAATCTGCTGCAACCTGTCCACCACAGTATCCACACCAGGACAGTCCGAAGACTCAACCTGTCCTGAAGAGAAACGAGGATGGAACCCAGAATTGCAGAAAATTGGCGAAACCAAGGTAGCCGAGCTGGCCCGATTATTAAGGGCGAACTCAGCCAAAGGCAAAAAGGACACCCAGTCATCCTGATCGGCAGAAACAAAGCATCTCAGATATGTTTCCAAGGTCTGATTGGTTCGTTCAGTCTGGCCATTAGTCTGAGGATGGAAAGCCGAGGAAAAAGACAAGTCAATGCCCATCCTACCACAAAAGGCTCGCCAAAACCTTGAAACAAACTGGGAACCTCTGTCAGAAACGATATTCTCTGGAATGCCATGTAAACGAACCACATGCTGGAAGAACAATGGCACCAAATCAGAGGAGGAAGGCAATTTAGACAAGGGTACCAGATGGACCATCGTAGAAAAGCGATCACAGACCACCCAAATGACTGACATCTTTTGAGAAACGGGAAGATCAGAAATAAAATCCATAGAGATATGTGTCCAAGGCCTCTTCGGGACCGGCAAGGGCAAAAGCAACCCACTGGCACGAGAACAGCAGGGCTTAGCCCAAGCACAAATCCCACAGGACTGCACAAAAACACGCACATCCCGCGACAGAGACAGTCACCAAAAGGATCTAGCCACCAACTCTCTGGTACCAAAGATTCCAGGATGACCAGCCAACACCGAACAATGAACCTCAGAGATAACTTTATTGGTCCACCTATCAGGGACAAACAGTCTCTCCGCTGGACAACGATCAGGTTTATTAGCCTGAAAATTTTGCAGCACCCGCCGCAAATCAGGGGAGATGGCAGACACAATTACTCCTTCCTTGAGGATACCCGCCGGCTCAGACAAACCCGGAGAGTCGGGCACAAAACTCCTAGACAGAGCATCCGCCTTCACATTTTTAGAGCCCGGAAGGTACGAAATCACAAAGTTAAAAAAAGCAAAAAACAGCGACCAACGAGCCTGTCTAGGATTCAACCGCTTAGCAGACTCAAGATAAGTCAAGTTCTTATGATCAGTCAATACCACCACGCGATGCTTAGCTCCTTCAAGCCAATGACACCACTCCTTCAAGCCAATGACGCCACTCATCGAATGCCCACTTCATGGCCAGCAACTCTCGGTTGCCCACATCATAATTTCGCTCAGCAGGCGAAAACTTCCTGGAAAAAAAAGCGCAAGGTTTCATCACTGAGCAATCAGAACCTCTCTGCGACAAAACAGCCCCTGCTCCAATCTCAGAAGCATCAACCTCGACCTGGAACGGAAGAGAAACATCTGGTTGACACAACACAGGGGCAGAAGAAAAACGACGCTTCAAGTCTTGAAAAGCTTCCACAGCAGCAGAAGACCAATTGACCAAATCAGCACCCTTCTTGGTCAAATCGGTCAATGGTTTGGCAATACTAGAAAAATTGCAGATGAAGCGACGATAAAAATTAGCAAAGCCCAGGAACTTTTGCAGACTTTTCAGAGATGTCGGCTGAGTCCAATCATGGATGGCTTGGACCTTAGCAGGATCCATCTCGATAGTAGAAGGGGAAAAGATGAACCCCAAAAATGAAACCTTCTGCACACCAAAGAGACACTTTGATCCCTTCACAAACAAAGAATTAGCACGCAGGACCTGAAAAACTGTTCTGACCTGCTTCACATGAGACTCCCAATCATCCGAGAAGATCAAAATGTCATCCAAGTACACAATCAGGAATTTATCCAGGTACTCTCGGAAGATGTCATGAATAAAGGACTGAAACACTGATGGAGCATTGGCAAGTCCGAATGGCATCACTAGATACTCAAAATGACCCTCGGGCGTATTAAATGCAGTTTTCCATTCATCTCCTCGCCTGATTCGCACCAGATTATACGCACCACGAAGATCTATCTTGGTGAACCAACTAGCCCCCTTAATCCGAGCAAACAAATCAGATATCAATGGCAAGGGGTACTGAAATATAACCGTGATCTTATTTAGAAGGCGGTAATCTATACAAGGTCTCAGCGAACCATCCTTCTTGGCTACAAAAAAGAACCCTGCTCCTAATGGTGACAATGACGGGCGAATATGCCCCTTCTCAAGGGATTCCTTCACATAACTGCGCATAGCGGCGTGCTCAGGCACGGATAAATTAAACAGTCGACCTTTTGGGAATTTACTACCAGGAATCAAATTGATAGCACAATCACAATCCCTATGCGGAGGTAGGGCATCGGACTTGGGCTCATCAAATACATCCCGGTAATCAGACAAGAACTCTGGAACCTCAGAAGGGGTGGATGACGAAATTGACAGAAATTGAACATCACCATGTACCCCCTGACAACCCCAGCTGGACACCGACATGGATTTCCAATCTAAAACTGGATTATGGGTTTGTAGCCATGGCAACCCCAACACGACCACATCATGCAGATTATGCAACACCAGAAAGCGAATAACCTCCTGATGTGCAGGAGCCATGCACATGGTCAGCTGGGTCCAGTATTGAGGCTTATTCTTGGCCAAAGGCGTGGCATCAATTCCTCTCAATGGAATAGGACACTGCAAGGGCTCTAAGAGAAACCCACAACGCTTAGCATACTCCAAGTCCATCAAATTCAGGGCAGCGCCTGAATCCACAAATGCCATGACAGAATACGATGACAAAGAGCAGATCAAGGTAACGGACAGAAGAAATTTTGACTGTACCGTACCAATGGTGGCAGACCTAGCGAACCGCTTAGTGCGCTTAGGACAATCAGAGATAGCATGAGTGGAATCGCCACAGTAGAAACACAGCCAATTCAGACGTCTGTGTTCTTGCCGTTTAACTCTGGTCAAAGTCCTATCGCAATGCATAGGCTCAGGTTTAAGCTCAGGTAATACCGCCAAATGGTGCACAGATTTACGCTCACGCAAGCGTCGACCGATCTGAATGGCCAAAGACATAGACTCATTCAAACCAGCAGGCATAGGAAATCCCACCATGACATCCTTAAGGGCTTCAGAGAGACCCTTCCTGAACATAGCTGCCAGCGCAGATTCATTCCATTGATTGAGCACGGACCACTTTCTAAATTTCTGACAATATACCTCTATCTCATCCTGACCCTGACAAAGAGCCAGCAAATTTTTCTCTGCCTGATCCACTGAATTAGGTTCATCGTACAGCAATCCAAGCGCCAGGAAAAACGCATCGATATTACTCAATGCAGGATCTCCTGGCGCAAGAGAAAATGCCCAGTCCTGAGGGTCGCCGCGCAAAAAAGAAATAACAATCAAAACCTGTTGAACTGGATCACCAGAGGAGCGAGGTTTCAAGGCCAGAAATAATTTACAATTATTTTTGAAACTCAGAAACTTAGTTCTATCTCCAAAAAACAAATCAGGAATAGGAATTCTTGGTTCCAACATAGCTTTCTGATCAATAGTGTCTTGAATCTTTTGTACTCTTGCCGAGAGCTGATCCACAAATGAAGACAGACTTCTAATGTCCATCGCTACACCTGTGTACTGAACCACCCAAATGTCTAGGGGGAAAAAAGGCAAAACACAGTGCAAAGAAAAAAAAATGGTCTCAGAACTTCTTTTTTCCCTCTATTGAGAATCATTAGTACTTTTGGCTTCCTGTACTGTTATGAAAGGCAATTCAGTTCTACAATGGACATAGCGGTCAGAGCACATACAGTGATCTGACAATAACCCAAAATCATAGAACGAGCTCTGAGACGTGGGAACTCTGCAGACCGCAATCCCTAATCCTCTCCAAACAACACTAGAGGCAGCCGTGGATTGCGCCTAACACTGCCTATGCAACTCGGCACAGCCTGAGAAACTAACTAGCCTGAAGATAGAAAATAAGCCTACCTTGCCTCAGAGAAATACCCCAAAGGAAAAGGCAGCCCCCCACATATAATGACTGTGAGTTAAGATGAAAAGACAAACGTATAGATGAAATAGATTCAGCAAAGTGAGGCCCGACTATCTTAACAGATCGAGGATAGAAAAGGTAACTTTGCGGTCTACACAAAACCCTAAAGAAAACCACGCAAAGGGGGCAAAAAGACCCTCCGTACCGAACTAACGGCACGGAGGTACACCCTTTGCGTCCCAGAGCTTCCAGCAAAAAATTAGACAAGCTGGACAGAAAAAATAGCAAACAAATAGCAAAGAAGAACTTAGCTATGCAGAGCAGCAGGCCACAGGAATGATCCAGGGAAAAGCAAGTCCAACACTGGAACATTGACAGGAAGCCAGGATCAAAGCATTAGGTGGAGTTAAGTAGAGAAGCACCTAACGACCTCACCAGATCACCTGAGGGAGGAAACTCAGAAGCCGCAGTACCACTTCCCTCCACCAACAGAAGCTCACAGAGAGAATCAGCCAAAGTACCACTTGTGACCACAGGAGGGAGCTCTGCCACAGAATTCACAACACTAGAGGTTGTAAACCCTTCAACACCGTGGGATTTTGGGGTTTTGAGGCTTAATATTTTACTGTGTTTTAGTTGATACCAACACATCCATCGGTCCTCCTGATTCATCTATACTGGCATTTATGGATGAAGAGTATGTAATGTGGCGGTAGCAGTCTCTTAAACCACAGGACGTTAAGTGAAGGTGCAGGTCCTGGCTGGATGTGTGTGAGTCACCCGTCAGGGCAGTGGGGATACTCGGTACCGGGTCCGGTTGCAATTAAGCAGGTGGTCACAGTGGCAGCGACCCGGTCCATGGCAATGGGCACCCAAGTAAAAGGGACGGTCTTTAACCTTTTTACCCCCAAGGGTGGTTTGCACGTTAATGACCGGGCCAATTTTTACAATTCTGACCACTGTCCCTTTATGAGGTTATAACTCTGGAACGCTTGCTGTTGTGAATTCTGTTATCGAACTCCCTCCTGTGGTCATGAATGGTACTTCGGCGAGTTCTGTCCATGGACTCCCTCTGGTGGCTGTGAGTGGAGCTGCTGCTTCTGAGGTTCCTTCCACAGGTGACTTAGTTTATTCTTTGGCTGGCTGCTCTATTTAACTCCACTCAGATCGTTACTCCATGCCAGCTGTCAATGTTCTTGTACTGGTTCAGTTCGCTCTTGGATCTTTCTGGTGACCTGTTTACTCCAGCAGAAGCTAAGTCCCTGCTAGTTAATTATTTGTTCATTGTTTTCTTGTCCAGCTTGCTATCATGATTTTGCCTTGCTAGCTGGAAGCTCTGGGATGCAGAGTGGCACCTCCGCACCGTGAGTCGGTGCGGAGGTCTTTTTGCACACTCTGCGTGGTCTTTTTGTAGTTTTTTGTGCTGACCGCAAAGATACCTTTTCTATCCTCAGTCTGTTTAGTAAGTCTGGCCTCCCTTTGCTGAAACCTGTTTCATCTCTGTGTTTGTGACTTTCATCTTAACTCACAGTCAATATATGTGGGGGGCTGCCTTTTCCTTTGGGGAATTTCTCTGAGGCAAGGTAGGCTTTATTTTCTATCTCTAGGGCTAGTTAGCTCTTAGGCTGTGAAGAGGCATCTAGGTAGCATTAGGTACGCTCCACGGCTATTTCTAGTGTGTGTGATAGGATTAGGGGTTGCGGTCAGCAGAGCTCCCACTTCCCAGAGATTGTTCTGTGAAGTTTAACCATCAGGGCGTTCCGGGTGCTCCTAACCACCAGGTCCATAACAGCTTGCATGGACCCTGGTGATTCTGACACTGACATTGTTTTCTTGTGACTTATTGTACTTCATGTTAGTGGTAACATTTCTTTGATATTACTTTCGTTTATTTGTGAAAAAAATGGAAATTTGGTGAAAATGTTGAAAATTTCGCAATTTTCTAACTTTGAATTTTCATGCCCTTAAATCACAGAGACATGTCACACAAAATACTTAATAAGTAACATTTCCCACATGTCTACTTTACATCAGCACAATTTTGGAACCAAAATTTTTTTGTTAGAAAGTTATAAGGGTTAAAAGTTGACTAGCAATTTCTCATTTTTACAACACCATTTTTTTAGGGACCACATTAAATTTGAAGTCATTTTGAGGGGTCTATATGACAGAAAATACCCAAGTGTGCCACCATTCTAAAAACTGCACCCCTCAAGGTGCTCAAAACTACATTCAAGAAGTTTATTAACCCTTCAGGTGTTTCACAGGAATTTTTGGAATGTTTTAAAAAATGAACATTTAACTTTTTTTCACAAAAAATTTACTTCAGATCCAAGTAGTTTTATTTTTACCAAGGGTAACAGGAGAAATTGGACCACAAAAGTTGTTGTACAATTTGTCCTGAGTACGCCGATACCCCATATGTGGGGGTAAACCACTGTTTGGGTGCATGGTACAGCTCGGAAGCGAAGGAGCGCCATTTGACTTTTCAATGCAAAATTGGCTGGAATTGAGATTACGCCATGTAGCGTTTGGAGAGCCCCAGATGTGCCTAAACAGTGGAAACACCCCAAAAGTGACACCATTTTGGAAAGTAGACTCACTAAGGAACTTATCTAGATGTATGGTGAGCACTTTGAACCCCAAAGTGCTTCACAGAAGTTTATAATGAAGAGCCGTAAAAATAAAAAATCTTATTTTTTTCGCAAAAATTATTTTTCACCCCCAATTTTTTATTTTCACAAGGGTAACAGGAGAAATTGGACCCCAAACGTTACTGTGAAATTTTGAAACCAAATTTTTTTTTGTTAGGGAGTTATAAGGGTTAAAAGTTGACCAGCAATTTCTCATTTTTACACCATTTTTTTTTTAGGGACCACATCACATTTGAAGTCACGTTGAGGGGTCTATATGATAGAAAATACTAAAATGTGACACCATTCTAATAACTGCACCCCTCAAGGTGCTCAAAACCACATTTAAGAAGTTTATTAACTCTTCAGGTGCTTCACAGGAATTTTTGGAATGTTTAAAGGGACACTGTCACCTGAATTTGGAGGGAACAATCTTCAGCCATGGAGGCGGGGTTTTGGGGTTTTTGATTCACCCTTTCCTTACCCGCTGACTGCATGCTGGCTGCAATATTGGATTGAAGTTCATTCTCTGTCCTCCATAGTACACGCCTGCGCAAGGCAAGATTGCCTTGTGCAGGCATGTACTACGGAGGACACAGCATGAACTTCAATCCAATATTGCAGCCAGCATGCAGCCAGCGGGTGAGGAAAGGGTGAATCAAAAAACCCCAAACCCCGCCTCCATGGCTGAAGATTGTTCCCTCCAAATTCAGGTGACAGTGTCCCTTTAAAAAAAAAATTAACATTTAACTTTTTCACAAAAAATTTATTCAGATCCAATTTGTTTTATTTTACCAAGGGTAATAGGAGAAATTGGACCCCAAAAGTTGTTGAACAATTTGTCCTGACTATGCTGATATCCCATATGTGCGAGTAAACAACGGTTTGGGCGCATGGTAGAGCTCAGAAGGGAAGGAGCACCGTTTGACTTTTTTAACGTAGAATTGGCAGGAATTGAGATTAGACGCCATGTCGCGTTTGGAGAGCCCTTGATGTGCCTAAACAGTGGAATCCCCCCCCACAAGTTACCCCATATTGGAAACTAGGCCCATAAGGAACTTATCTAGAAGTGTTGTGAGAACTTTGAACCCCCAAGTGTTTCACTAAAGTCTATAACGCAGAGCCGTGAAAATAAAAAATCTTTTTTTTTCCACAAAAATGATTTTTTAGCCCCCAGTTTTATATTTTCCCAAGGGTAACATGAGAAATTGGACCCCAAAAGTTGTTGTCCATTTCGTCCTAAGTACGCTGATACCCCATATGTGGGAGGAAACTACTGTTTAGGCACACATCGGGGCTCGGAAGGGAAGAAGTGGAGTTTTGCAATGCAGACTCTGATGGAATGGCCTGCGGGCGTCACATTGCGTTTGCAGAGCCCCTATGCACCTTAACAGTAGAAACCCCCCACAAGTGACACCATATTGGAAGATAGACCCCCCAAGGAACTTATATAGAAGTGTTGTGAGAACTTTGAACCCCCAAGTGTTTCACTAAAGTTTATTATAACGCAAATCTGTGAAAATAAAAAATCATCTTTTCCCACAAAAATGATTTTTTTTAGCCCCCAGTTTTGTATTTTCCCAAGGGTAACAGGAGAAATTGGACTGCAAAAGTTGTGTGGGGGTAAACCACTGTTTGGGCGCATGGCAGAGCTCAGAAGGGAAGGAGCGCCATTTGAGTTTTCAATTGAGATAGACTTTGATGGAATGTTCTGCGGGTGTTATGTTGCATTTGCAGAGCCACTGATGTACCTAAACAGTAGAAACCCCCCACAAGTGACCCCATATTGGAAACTAGACCCCCCCAAGGAACTTATCTAGATGTGTTGTGAGAACTTGGAACCCCCAAGTGTTTCACTAAAGTTTATAATGCAGAGCCGTGAAAATAAAAATTCTTTTTTTTATTCCACAAAAATGATTTTTTTAGCCCCCAGTTTTGTATTTTCCCAAGGGTAACAGGAAAAATTGGCCACCAAATGTTGTTGTCCAATTTGTCCTGAGTATGCTGATAACCATATGTGGGAGAAAACTATTGTTTGGGTGCATTCCCCAAGAAACTTATCTAGATCTGTTGTGAGAACTTTGAACCCCCAAGTGTTTCACTAAAGTTTATAATGCAGAGCCGTGAAAAAAAAAATCTTTTTTTCCACAAAAAATGATTTTTTAGCCCCGAGTTTTGTATTTTCCCAAGGGTAACAGGAGAAATTGGACCCCAAAACTTGTTGTCCAATTTGTCCTGAGTACGCTGATACCCCATATGTGGGGGTAAACCACTGTATTGGGCGCACGGCAGAGCTCGGAAGGGAAGGAGCACCGTTTTTCTTTTTCAACCCAGAATTGTATGGACTGAGATCGGACGTCATGTTGCGTTTGCAGAACCCCTGATGTGCCTAAACAGTGGAAGCCTTCCAATTCTAACTCCAACCATAACCCAAACACACCGCTAACCCTAATGCCAACACTAACCATACCCCTAACCCCAACACACCCCTAACCCTAATCCCAACCTTAACCATACCCCTAACCCTGACACACCCCTAAACCAACCGTAAATGTAATCCAAACCCTAGCCCCAATTCTAGCCCCAACCCCAACTCTAGCCCCAACCTTAACTTTAGCCCCAACCCTAATTTTAGCCCCAACCCTAACCCTAACTTTAGCCCCAACTCTAACCCTAACTTTAGCCCCAACCCTAACCCTAACCCTAATGGGAAAATGGAATTAAATACATTTTTTTAATTTTATTATTTTTCCCTAACTAATGCAGTGATAAAGGGGGGTTTGATTTACTATATATAGCTGGTTTTTATAGCGGGTTTATATGTTTAGCAGCTGTCACACACTAAAAGACGCTTTTTATTGCGAAAAAATATTTTTTGCGTTACCACATTCTGAGAGCTATAATTTTTCCATATTTTGGTCCACAGAGTCATGTGAGGTCTTGTTGTTTTGCGGGATGAGTTGATGTTTTTATTGGTACTATTTTCAGGCACATGACATTTTTTGATCGCTTTTCATTCCAATTTTTGTTAGGCAGAATGAACAAAAAACAGGAATTCATGAATTTCTTTTGTGGGGGCGTTTATACAGTTCCACGTTTGGTAGTAGTTCGGGTCAGTACGATTACAGCGATACCTCATTTATATTTTTTTTATGTTTTGGTGCTTTTAAACAATAAAAACTATTTTATAGAAAAAATAATTATTTTTGCATCGCTTTATTCTGAGGGCTACAACTTTTTTATTTTTTGCTGATGACGCTGTATGGCAGCTCATTTTTTGGAGGACAAGATGACGTTTTCGGCGGTACCATGTATATTTATATGCGTCTTTTTGATCCCATGTTATTCCACTTTTTGTTCGGCGGTATGATAATAAAGCATTGTTTTTTGCCTCGTTTTTTTTTTACGGTGTTCGCTGAAGGGTTTAACTAGTTGGATAGTTTTATAGGTCGGGTCATTATGGATGCGGCGATACGTAATATGTGTACTTTTATTGTTTTTTTTATTTACATAAAGAAATGCATTTATTGGAACAATATATATATTTTTTAATTTATTTAGGATTTATTTTTTTACACATGTAAATATTTTTTTTTTAGTTTTTTACTTTATCCCAGGGTGGGACATCATGCTATAGTGTCAGATCGCTGATCTGACACTGCACAGTACTGTATGAGATCAACGATCTGACAGGCAGTGCAGGAGGCTTGCCGGCGCCTGCTCTCAGCAGGCGCTTGCAAGCCACCTCCCTGCACCCGGAAGGCCCCCCCGTGGCCATCTTGAATCTGGGGCCTGCAGGGTGGAGGACGGAGATGCTCGGAACAACACGATCACATCGCATTGTTTCGAGGGTCTCAGGGAAGCATGCAGGGAGCCCCCTCCCTGCACGATGCTTCCCTATGCCGTTGGAACGCTGTGATCATGTTTGATCCCAGTGTTCTGGGGGGTAATGTGCCAGGAGCTGTCCGTGACCGGATATCAGCTGTGATAATCAGCTGACACCCGGCCGCGATCACGGGGGAGTGCGGCTGATCGGTGATGACGAACTATCCCGCCGGTGGTCATAGGGGCTCAGACCACCTCAATGGGATAGTACGTCTAATGTCAGAAGGGTGTTAAAGGGGTTGTGGAAATAATAAAAGTTCATGACGCTACCTGTGGTTTTCAGTCAGAGGTAACCGACGCTGCTTAAAGGGTCCTCTGGAGGCTATGGTGCTGCAGAAAAGATGTTGTCGCTTCCCACAGGTGAAGTGGGGTCCCCAGGGCACCTGGTGTGCTTGGCAGGGATGCTGACTGCCAGCTAATAAATGGAGGACACAGGGTTGCAGTCTTTACCTGGTTTACTGATGTTAAACAGCCTCAGTCCAGGGTACTGGCAACAGGTGTAGATGGAGTCCAGATAGCCTGAAGACAAGTGGAAATCCCTTTGACAGGTCAGTTCGGGAGCCTTCCACTATGCACTGGTCTGTAGTCCCTTGCTGCCTGTAGTTGTCTTACAAGGTTCTCTTTTACTCACTGTCCTGGGACAGTACCTGCATGGTAGGCAACTTGAGCCGTCTCTTTGGGGTCTCTGTCCATGGTGACTCCGGGCTCTAATTACTGCTGTACATCAGGTATTATGTGGGCAAGTCCCTTTTAGTTTCCTGCCCTCCGGTTCTGCCGTGGGACCTGTAGTTCGCCATGACCTCGGGCTCCCGGTGCCCGGTTTCTGCGTTCAGCTTAGAGAGGCCCAGTCGCAGGCCTCCTCTAGCTCCTAAGTCTTTCTGTGCTCCTTCACTGTCTGCTAGCAACTGTCAACTGTCTGCACCAGACTAACTGACTCCTCCTCCAGACCAGGATGTAAATAGGGAAGTTCCCCTTAAACCGGGTTTAGAGCCCCCCCTTCTGGCCTGGAGTCAGAAAATATTGCATATAAGATTACCTGCCAAAGGGATCCCTCCTGTCTCCAGGCATTGCACTGACCTCCCCGATAGGAAGGCAAGCACCACTGTGGTACCCGAACTCCTGAGGTGCCACATGTGGACTTGTGCCATGGGGTGCTATGCCCTTGCAGGCCAAATGCATCTGGTGGCTTTGGTTTGCCAGGACCAGATGTTTGACAGTTCAATGAGGGAGACCGCCAGTCAAAAATAAACCTTTTAGTAAAGGGTAACTTGGTAGTGATTATATACAGTAAACAACTTAATGAACGCTTCCTTCACAATACTTAGCATTTTACACACAGTTTAAATTTTTTCCTCTTTACTCGCTTGTCCTCTATCTTCACGTTCCTCTCAACTTCACCACAAACCCAGCTCAGTACTACAGTCCAGATAACAAGAGTCCTTGAAAAAACACGTTAGGGAAGATAAAGTACGCCTGTGCAGGAGCCGCAGCAGGAAGCAAAGAAGAGGACTTCATCGTATGAAGATGGGAGGCGCTGGCAGGGCCGGCTCCAGGTTTTCGAGGGCCCCGGGCGAAAGAGTCTCAGTGGGCCCCCCCCCTTTAACACATACCCCGATTTATGATGCACAGATACGGCAGAGAAATGTATAGTACAATGCCAGATTTCACTTCTTACATGAGTGACAGCTATTGTAGATTCTGCAGTGTATATATACAGGAGGAAAGGTGCTGTGCAGTGTATATATACAGGAGAGGTGCTTTTCTGTTTTGAGTTTTTCTATGAAACAAAGACTTTTCTACATAAACAACGTTGTTTGGTTTTGCGGCCCCAACAGATCTGTGCTACAAAGTAACAGGCGGCTCGGGCATTAATGAGGGACCTGATGCTGAATCCTTTCCACAAACCCTAATGACCCAATTAGTGCCCTGTCATTAGAAGCTCATTAAACGCCTCCCTGTCCTGAGCAGTCATGTACAGTATGGGGGGATCCTGCAGCCCACCCCCTGACTGCTCCATACCATATACTGCCCTCTGTCGCGCTCACTATTATCCTGTGCATTTCTCTGTCATCGTTACCCCATGTTACCCTTGTCACCCCCCACTACAGAGTAGCAGGGCAGCCAATGTCACCCCCTCCCGGACCCTAATGGCAGCAGGAAATGTCTGCTCCTCTATTGGGTTGGAACCTGATTTAATCAAGGAATAATGTGGATTTGTTGCCGGTGGCTGCAGGGGAAGGGTTAAGTGATGCCATGTCCTTGGTGGGAGCAGTGGCAGCTGCTGGGACCTGGACAGACACAACCAATGTTGCTGTGACTGCACAGTGTGATGTGGAGGAAAGAAGCTGAGACTCCGGAGCAGAAATCACCCACATGCCAGCACTGGGCAGAGTCCCTCCAGTCACCAGCCTGGGGCCACGGGGCCCCAACATACAGCCCACAGCTCAGTTTTATCCATGGCAGCAGCTCCCCTTCCTCCTGGCATCTGGTTAACCCCATTTATGCGGGTCGGATTGTTATCTTTAAGGTTCAGCAATAACCTTCATACAGATGGGAAGGGGTTAAGCTTCTTCCTACCCCACTGGTGCAGGTTTGGTGCAGCATGCATGTATTCTGGGAGAGCTGGGTGGCTGCAGGTTGCAGGCTGCACCCCACCAGCTGCTCCTCCAGACATCACCAACATTTTTAGGCAGCGGAGACAGACAGCAGCAGACTGAGCCACAATTGCAACCACTGCTGGATACCTTTGCACTCACTCAGTCGCTAGTAGGACGGAGCTCCTCGGAATCTGCCTGATAAACTTCAGCACTGTCTGCAGCCACCCAGGGGGGAGAGCAGAGAACGTGCTCTCTCCGCCCACAATGTCACACTGGCTGCCTTCTGTTAACCCCTATGTGTGCCTGCCTGGCTGCACTGACTGAGTGAGAAGATGCTTGTGTCAGAGCTGGCACATAGGGGTTAACAGAACGCAGCCAGTGTGACTTTGTGGGGGGAGAGAGCATGTTATCTCCTGCTCTGCTCTCCCAGCTGTATCTATGACAGCATGAGTGGGCCCCCCCTCTCCCCAGGGCCCCGGCATTTGCCCGCTGTGTCGGGTGCTGACGCCGGCCCTGGGTGCTGGACCCGGACCGCGACACCCATCGGACCAGACCGCATCGGGACCGCCCCTGAGTGAGTATAATCTAACTTGTTTTTCTTATCTTTCAGGTTACATCGGGGGCTTATCTACAGCATTACAGAATGCTGTAGATAAGCCCCTGATGCAGGTGGCCTTAGCTTATAGGCAAATTTTGGGATGACAGATTCCCTTTAAGTAGGTGATCCCAGCCCAACTATTTTGTGGATGGTGCCTGCTCATATTCATTTTTTTTTATCTTCGCTGTCACTAACGCTCTGGAACTACTGCCACTCTCTTGGGCACTCTCTTTGTCTCAAGTACTCTATGTCATCTTGGCCCATTACTTCTTGGGGTTATAAACTCTGGACCATCCTGCTAGGTGTCCTCTCCCTGGATCTGTCAACTCTGCCTTTCTGTCACTTCTCTTCTACTTTCTGCTAGGATTTCATCTGTCCTGGTCTCCTCTCACATTATGCAAACATCAGACCTTACATTTGTTTTCTACACACACTGTGGCTTATCTCATGTCCTGACAGGAAACTGTTTCTGTCCCTTCACTCTGGACTTGTCTCAACTGTTAACCCTAAGGGTATGTGCATGTGAGCAGGCTGGAAGATGCAGTGACCGACAGGAGGCAGATCAAGGGTTAACAGGTTTTAATAAAACAAAGTCTTACTCATCGCATGGAAATAGGGAAAATGTGATGCAACATGTGGGCAGAATAGGGAAAACATGAGGTAAAATGCGGGCAGAATAGGGAATACAGGAATTTGTTTGGGGAGAAATCAACGCAGGTAAACAAAGAAAGTCGTTCTTAATAAAGCCACTTATCCATCGGGCATCCTCCTGACAGGAACGGTTTCGGAGGAAATAATGGCGTCAACAGCCGTTGGTGCGATGTGGTTCACGTGTGGTGTTAAAGAAGGCGATGATGCATTCCTGGCTGGCAACGTTGAGTCTTTGAAAGGTTCTGTGGAGTTCTCAATAAGGAGACTCCGGTGGCCGGCGATGTATAGGCCACAGTCCTGTCAAAATTAAGCAAAGCTCGACGAGTACGCACCGGGGATTCAGGAAGTGGTACACGGTCTCGGTCTCAGTCTATGTTAGGCAGCACCTGCGCAGCACTGGCCGTTAAAGAACGATTGGCACCTTGGTGTCTGGGAGCCAACCTGCACACGGTGGGCTTCTCGTCAGAGTCCCTGTGGTAGATTTCCCTCACGGCTGGGCGCGTCTCTGCAGCTAACGGTCCCTGAAGCAGGAGCTCTCCTTCTCCTCAGATGCGCGCTCTGCCTTCCCACCAACAACTCCTGTACCCACGCGCTGCGCTCACCCTGGTAACCCTTAGCCACACCCCCTGTCAGCCCGTGCACAGATCGATCCAGCTCCCTAAACTTTCCCCTGGACAGCAGAGGAGACAGCCACGACAGTTCTGGACCCGGCACAAGAAAGGCACCCCCAGCCTCATGTCTATTCTTACATGCGCACGTTGCAATTCAGCGCCGATTTTCAACTACGGTTTCTGCCAAGAGATGAAGAATCCGTGCAGAATATTGCACATTGCAGATTTGCTTTTGCAAAATTCTGCGAGGATTCTTCCTCTTTTGGCAGAAAACACAGTTGAAAATCCGCGCAGAATTTCAAAGTTTTTATGCAGATTTGATGTGGATTTTCATGAGGTTTTCTCTGCTGATTTGTCTGCAGATTTGCAAGCTAAATAAATATATATTATTTAACACAAAAAAAAGAATTGTGATGTAATTTCCTTGTCCATCCTCTTCTATTTCATTCTCCATTGAAGACCATATATATATATATATATATATATATATATATATACAGTGCTTGCAAAAGTATTTGGCTCCCTGGAACTTTTCAACCTTTTCCCACATATCATGCTTCAAACATAAAGATACCGCTCTACCCGGCCTCCGGCAATGCACTGATAGGAGATAATCTCTCCCGCAGTGTATCACTGAGAGTTCACTGGAGTTTATGCTCTGACTTATGGCACAGCTACGTGAGAATTTTCTCACGCAGTGGTGCTGCAAGTGGGAAGCGGAGCTAATCAGCTGATGAACTCCGGTGAACTGTCACGGCAGCGCAGTGATACACTACGGGAGTTATAGTCTTCTGTCAGTGTATCGCCGGGGGCCGGGTTGAGCAGTCACATCTCCCGATGTGACTGTTCTACACGTAAGATCGTCATGGGACACTCATTAATAAATGAACTACGGTGGAAAGGTGAGTATATGTTGGTTTATTATTTTATTTTTTTGCAGGAGATGCGGACATTAGGCATTAGGTGTTTTGTGTGTATAAATGGTTTTTTTTTTGTTTTACAATTGAACACAGTCATCGCATGTTGGGACTACTGTCCCATCACCGGCACATTCTGTCACTGTTATAAGTGACAGCAGACATTACCAGATGGGAGTAGTAGTCCTATCAGATGATGCCTGGCTACACACAGACACCCACACACAGCCGCAGATACCCACACAGATACCCCCACAGACACCCGCACACAAGTCACGGGGATGCTTCAGCAAGGCTGGAATTGGGCAGGTTAATCTTTGCGAAGGACATATGAATCAAGCCGCATACAAGGTTATCCTGGAAAAAAAGTTGATTCCTTCTGCTCAGGCAATGTTCCCCAACTCTGAGGACTGGTTTTTCCAGCAGGACAATGCGCCATGCCACACAGCTAGGTCAATCAAGGTATTGATGAAGGACCACCACATCAAATTCTTGTCACGGTCAGCCCAATCTCCAGATCTGAACCCCATTGAAAACCTCTAGAATGTAATCAAGAGGAAGATGGATAGTCACAAGCTATCAAACAAAGAAGAACTGCTTAAATTTCTGTACCAGGATTGGCATAAGGTGACCCAAAAGCAGTGTGAAAGACTAGTAGATAGCATGCCAAGACGTATGAAAGCTGTGATTAAAAATCATGGTTATTCCACAAAATATTGATTTCTGAGCTCTTCCCGAGTTAAAACATTAGTATTGTTGTTTCTAAATGATTATGAACTTGTTTCTTTTTTTGCATTATTTGAGGTCTGCAAGCAATTAATTTTTTTTGTTATTTTGACCATTTCTCATTTTCAGAAAATAAATACAAAAATGTATTGCTTGGAACTTTGGAGACATGTTGTCAGTAGTTTATAGAATAAAAGAACAATTTACATTTTACTTAAAAATATACCTATAAAGAGAAAAATCAGACAAACTGAAAATTTTGCAGTGGTTTCTTAATTTTTGCCAGAGCTGTATGTATATTTTTTACTGCATATAAGATTCTTTTAGAACTAGTTATGGTCTGATAATGGAAACATTTTCTCTTAATCATTTGCAAAACTTAATAGCCCAATAGTTTTAACCACCGCAATAAAAGGAACCAACTTAGTAAAGCCTGATGATAAATTAGAGACTGTCTATGGCAGTTGAGGCAAGACTTGGGTTTTCTGCGGCAGATCTGTATGTAGGAAACAACTGTAGTGTCTTATTGACAAATTTACCTTTAGGGATGGTGCTGACTAAAATTACACATCCTGGATTGGCTGCTTTCCTAGTTATACAATCATTGGTGATTGCCTACGGTCAGAGACCCAGGCTGCTTAGGAGGGGCATGTCTAATATTTAAAATGTAGTTTTACCTTATACAACACTGGTAATTATTCAGAGTGAAGTAGAGGAAAAGTCAGTGTCATCATCTTACCTATCTACTTATTCTTGTCAACTTCCTTTGCATTTCTCAGCAAGAACAAGGAAACAAATAGTTTGATTAACTTCACTTGTGGCATCTTACACACAAAGAGGTGTCAAAGTCTCTAACAAGATTTTTTTTTAATGGTTACATTATTCAATTCGGTGTAAAATCTTAAAATATCCCACAGGTTTTAGATGTGTAGGGCAGGTGAGGAGGAAAGAAGTTAGGTGGTAATCCATCCCACTTGTTGGTGCCTAACATATGTCCCAGATATTATTATCATCATTATTATTATTCATTTATTACTAGAGCGCCATTTGTTCAATGGCGCTTTACATGTAAAAAAGGGGTATACATAAAAAAAAAACAAGTAAAGTAATCTTAAACAATACAAATCACGACTGGCACAGGGGGAGAGAGGACACTGCCCGTGAGGGCTCACAATCTACAAGGGTTGGGTGAGTATACAGTAGGTGAGGGTAGAACTGGTCATGCAGTGGCTTGGTTGATCGGTGGTTACTGCAGGTTGTAGGCTTGTCAGAAGAGATGGGTCTTCAGGTTCTTTTTGAAAGTTTCCATTTTAGGCGAGAGTCTGATATGTTGTGGTAGAGAGTTCCAGAGTAGGGGTGATGCGCGGGAGAAAGCTTGTATGCGATTGTGGGAAGAGGAGATAAGAGAGGAGTAGAGAAGGAAATCTTGTGAGGATCAAAGGTTGCGTGTAGGTAAGTTCCGGGAGACAAGGTCAGAGATGTATGGAGGAGATAGGTTGTGGATGGTTTTGCATGCCATGGTTAGGGTTTTGAACTGGAGTCTTTGTGTAATGGTGAGCTAGTGCAGGGATTGACAGAGGGGGGGGGGGCTTAGTCGAGCAGCAGAGTTTAGACTAGATTGGAGAGGTGTGAGAGTGTTTGCGGGGAGGCCACAAAGCAGGAGGTTGCAGTAGTCAAGGTGGGAGATGATGAGTGCATGGACTAGGGTTTTTGCAGATTCTTGGTTGAGGAATGTATGAATCCATGAACTATTTTTGAGTTGAAGTCATCAGGAAGTGGAAAAGGCTTGGATATGTGTTTTAAAAGAGAAGTCAGTGTTGAGGATTACTCCGAGGCAGCGAGCATGCAGGACTGGGGAGAGTGGGCAGTCATTTACTTTAATGGAAAGGTCCGCTGGGGGGGGTCAAGTGGGGTGGGGGAAAGATGATGAATTCTGTTTTGTCCATATTAAGTTTTAGAAATCTAGGGGAGAAGAAGGATGAAATAGCAGTCAGAGATTGTGGGATTCTGGTTAGTAGGGAGGTGATATCTGTTCCAGAGATGTAGATCTGTGTGTCATCAGCATAGAGGTGATACTGAAAGCCGTGAGATTCTATGAGCTGTCCGAGGCTGAAGGTATAAATGGAGAAGAGCAGGGGCCCTAGGACTGAACCTTGCAGGACTCTGACAGATACGGGGTGAGGTGAGGAGGTGGTATGCGAGTGGGAGATGCTGAATGTCTGGTCTATTAGGTATTACAAGATCCAAGATAGGGCCAAGTCTGTGATGTCAAGAGATGAGAGAGTCTGTAGTGAAAGGGAATGGTCCACTGTGTCAAAGAGGACAGGTCGAGGAGGAGGAGGACAAAGTAGTGTCGCTTGGCCTTGATGGTTAATAGGTCATTTGTGACCTTAGTTAGGGCAGTTTCAGTGCAGTGGTGTGGTTGGATTGCTAGATTGCAAGCGGTTGAAGAGGGAGCAAGAATAGAGGTGGGCGGATAGTTCAAGAGGGATGTGTTGTTCCAGTAGTTTTGAGGCATAGGTGAGAAGTGACATAGGGTGATAGCTAGATACAGAGGATGGGTCAAGAGAGGGCTTTTTGAGGATAGGTGTGATTGAGGCATGTTTAACACTAGAGGAGAAAACACCAGTTGTTAGTCATAAATTGAAGAGATGGATTAGGGTTGGGATGAAGACTGTGGTGAGGTTAGGGATGAAGTGGGATGGGATCGGGTCAAGTTCACAGGTGGAGAGATGTGATCTTGAGAGTAGAGTGTTCTGTAATGATGGAGAAGTTGATTTTGGAGGAAGGGGGCTGGACAGTTTGGAGGAAGGCTCTGGGGGTTGTCGACCAATCTTCTGCTTGAAAAATGAGGCAACGCCTTCAGTTGAGATGAGTGGAGAGGGAGGAGGTGCTGGGAGACAGAGGAGAGAATTGAAAGTGTTGAATCGCTGTTTAGGGTTGTGAGACAGGGAGGATGTGAAAGATGAGAAGTAAGTTTGTTTTGCTGCAGCGAGTATGGCCTTGAAAGTAGAGAGGTACTGTTTGAATGCAATGAATTGCTCGTTGGAGTGGGATCTTTTCCCATCTCTGCTCCGCAAACCTGGAAGCCCGACTCAGTTCTTTGGTCAGGCTGGTGTTTCAGGGCTGTCTGTTGATTTTGCGAGCTTTGGTATGTGTGAGAGGGGAAACAAATTCCAGAGCTACAGTTATTGTGGGGTTATATAGAGCAGCAGTGGCATCCACATTGTGTAGGGAACTTATGTCTGTAAGAGGGAGGAGGAATTCAGACAGTGAGTGTAGATTGAGGTGTTTAAGATTTCTGCAAGGGTGTGCAAGTTGGTGAGGTGGGGCTGGTGGATCTAGAGAGGAGAGGGAAGAGAATGTAAGTAGGTTGTGGTCAGAAAGAGGTAGGGGTGAGTTAGAGAGGTTAGATAGGGAGCAGAGGCGGGTGAAGATGAGGTCCAGTGTGTGGCCATCTTTGTGAGTGGCTGCAGAAGACTATTGATTGACGCCGAATGAGGAAGTGAGAAATAGAAGTTTAGTGGCAGCTGAGAGGGAAATGTCAATGGGGATGTTGAAGTCGCCCCAAGATGATAGTGTGGATGTCAGCGGAAAGGAAATGAAGTAGCCAGGTGGTGAAGTGGTCGAAGAAGGTGGTTGCTGGCCCTGGAGGGGGGTAAATGACAGCCAGTTGGAGGTTGGAGAGAGAGTAGATGTGCACAGAGTGCACCTCAAATGAAGGGAGGGTAACAGAGGGTGGCAGTGGGATTGGAGTAAAGGAGCAATTATCTTACAGGAGAAAACCAACTCTGCCATGCTTGCTGCTGAGGCAGCCGGATGTGGGAAAGGTGGAATCCACCTTACAAAAGTGCAGCAGGAGAGGCTGTGTAAGAGGGGGTGAGCCAGGTTGCGGTGATGGTGAGGAAGGAAAGTTTGTGAGTAATGAAGAGATCATGGATGTAGGAAAGTTTGTTGCAGTCAGAGCGAGCGATCCATAGAGCTTCTGTTAGTAGGACTGGGGAAGTGGGGGCTGGGTGAATGGTTTTAAGGTTAGAGAGGTTACGGAAAGTTGTGATAGAGCATGGATGGGAGGTAGAAATGACTGTGGGGATGTGATGAGGAGCAGAGAGTGTTAGCAGGTGAGAGCAGGAGAGGGCATAAGCGGACTGTCTGTGTTTGGAGTCAGAGGATCATATGTTGAGGAACAGTTCTGAGGCGAAGATGAGATGGTTGGGGAGGATGGAGGGAGAGATGAACAATTCCTTACTGGGTGTAGGGATTAGGGGGTTAGTAGAAAGTGAAGGATTATAGGGGTGAGAGCAGAAACAAACTGAAACATTGTTTACAGTAACTGCATCCAGTTCACTTCAGTTCCCTTCTGGTATTGAAAGTGCCCTCCTAAAGCTTCACTACTAGCCCCTATCAGCAAAAAATCATTAGCAAGAAATATTGCTAGTCTGTTAAAGGGAATCTGTAACCCCCAAAATCGAAGATGAGCTAAGTCCACCAGCATCAGGGGCTTATCTACAGCATTCTGGAATGCTGTAGATAAGCCCCCGATGTATCCTGAAAGATGAGAAAAAGAGGTTATATTATAGTCACCCAGGGGCGGTCCCGCTGCGGTCCTTGTTATGATATGGTGATCTAGGAGCAACATGGAACGAGCTCTGAAGGAAGTGGTAACTGTACTGACCGCAGTCCCTAAGCTCAACACAACACTAGATGTAGCCGTGGAATGCTCCTAAGAGCTAACTACCCCTAAAGAAAGAAGCAGGAAAACTATCTTGCCTCAGAGAAAATCCCCAAAGGATAGATTAGCCCCCCACAAATAATGACTGTGAGTGGAGAGGGAAAAGACATACACAGAATGAAACCAGGATGAGCACAGGAGGCCAGTCTAGCTAAATAGATAGGACAGGATGGAATACTGTGCGGACAGTATAAAACACTACAAAAATCCACGCAGAGTTTACAAAAAATCTCCACACCTGACTAAAGGTGTGGAGGGCAAATCTGCCTCCCAGAGCTTCCAGCAAGACAGAATTAATTCACACTGATAAGCTGGACAAACATAGAAAGCACAGAATGGATAAGTCCACAATCTATGGACAGAAAAGAGCAAGCAAAAACTTAGCTTAGCTGAACTGGTCAGGATAACAGGGAACTCCAAAGAGATGTGAATCCAACCAGGAACCATTTACAAGTGGCACTGGCTGAAGAAAGAGCCAGACCTAAATAGCCGAGCAGAAGAGACGATAAGTGGAGGCAGCTGATGACAGCTAACTCCAAGGAGCAGCCATACCACTAGAAACCACAAGAGGGAGCCCAAGAGCAGAACTCACAAAAGTGCCACTTACAACCACCGGAGGGAGCCCAAGAGCGGAATTCACAACAGTACCCCCCCCCCCTTGAGGAGGGGTCACCGAACCCTCACCAGAGCCCCCAGGCCGATCAGGACGAGCCAAGTGAAAAGCACGAACCAAATCGGTGGCATGGACATCGGAGGCAACAACCCAAGAATTATCCTCCTGGCCATAACCCTTGCACTTGACAAGATACTGAAGCCTCCGCCTCGAAAAACGAGAATCCAAAATCTTCTCAACCTCATATTCCAACTCTCCCTCAACCAACACCGGGGCAGGAGGGTCAACCGAGGGAACAACGGGCACCACATATCTCCGCAACAAAGATCTATGGAAAACATGAATGGCAAAAGAGGCAGGAAGAGCCAAACGAAAAGACACCGGATTAATAATTTCAGAAATTTTATAAGGACCAATAAACCGAGGCTTAAACTTAGGAGAAGAAACCTTCATAGGAACATGACGAGAAGACAACCAAACCAAATCCCCCACACGAAGCCGGGGACCAACACACCGACGGCAGTTAGCAAAACGTTGAGCCCTTTCCTGAGACAACGTCAAATTGTCCACCACAGGAGTCCAAATCTGCTGCAGCCTGTCCACCACAGAATTAACACCAGGACAATCAGAAGGCTCAACCTGCCCAGAAGAAAAACGAGGATGAAAACCAAACTTACAAAAGAAAGGTGAAACCAAAGTAGCCGAACTAGCCCGATTATTAAGGGCAAACTCGGCCAACGGCAAGAAAGACACCCAATCATCCTGATCAGCAGACACAAAGCATCTCAAATAGGTCTCCAAGGTCTGATTAGTTCGCTCAGTTTGGCCATTAGTCTGAGGATGAAAAGCTGAAGAAAAAGACAAATCAATGCACATCCTAGCACAAAAGGCCCGCCAAAATCTAGAGACAAACTGAGAACCTCTGTCAGACACAATATTCTCCGGAATGCCATGCAAACGAACCACATGCTGAAAAAATAATGGAACCAGATCTGAGGAGGAAGGCAACTTAGGCAAAGGTACCAGATGGACCATTTTAGAGAACCGGTCACAAACAACCCAGATAACAGACATCTTCTGGGAAACAGGAAGATCCGAAATAAAATCCATGGAAATATGCGTCCAGGGCCTCTCAGGGACCGGCAAAGGCAAAAACAACCCACTAGCGCGGGAACAGCAAGGCTTGGCCTGGGCGCAAGTCCCACAGGACTGCACAAAAGCACGCACATCGCACGACAAGGAAGGCCACCAAAAGGACCTAGCAACCAAATCTCTGGTACCAAAAATCCCAGGATGACCAGCCAACACTGAACAATGAACCTCAGAAATTACCTTACTTGTCCATCTATCAGGAACAAACAGCTTCCCCACTGGACAGCGGTCAGGCCTATCAGCCTGAAATTCCTGAAGCACCCTCCGCAAATCAGGGGAGATAGCAGAAAAAAATCACCCCCTCCTTAAGAATGCCAACCGGCTCAAGGACTCCAGGAGAATCAGGCGAAAAACTCCTAGAGAGGGCATCAGCCTTAACATTCTTAGATCCCGGAAGATACGAGACCACAAAATCAAAACGGGAGAAAAACAGGGACCATCGAGCCTGTCTAGGATTCAGCCGCTTGGCCGACTCGAGGTAAATCAGATTCTTATGATCGGTCAGGACCACAACACGGTGTTTAGCTCCCTCAAACCAATGTCGCCACTCCTCAAACGCCCACTTCATAGCCAACAACTCCCGATTGCCGACATCATAATTGCGTTCCGCAGGCGAAAACTTTCTGGAAAAAAAAGCACACGGTTTCATCAAAGAACCATCAGACTCCCTCTGAGACAAAACGGCCCCTGCCCCAATCTCAGAAGCGTCGACCTCAACCTGAATAGGAAGAGAAACATCCGGTTGACGCAACACAGGGGCAGAAGTAAATTGGCGTTTAAGCTCCTGAAAGGCCTCAACAGCCTCAGAAGACCAATTCGTCACATCAGCGCCTTTCTTCGTCAAATCAGTAAGGGGCTTAACCACACTGGAAAAGTTGGCCATGAAACGGCGATAGAAATTAGCAAAGCCCAAAAATTTTTGAAGACCCTTCACAGATGTGGGTTGGATCCAGTCATGAATATCTTGGACCTTAACAGGATCCATTTCTATAGACGAGGGAGAAAAAATAAAACCCAAAAAAGAGACCTTCTGAACTCCGAATAGGCACTTAGACCCCTTCACAAATAAAGCATTATCACGAAGGATCTGGAACACCATCCTGACCTGCTTCACATGAGACTCCCAATCATCGGAAAAAATCAAAATATCATCCAAATATACGACCATGAATTTATCAAGATAATTACGGAAAATATCATTGTTAAAAATGGTTATTTCTCAAAAATATCTAATCAAGACTTAACCAGGTGCGTTGTTCTTAAAAGAAAAATGTCATGATATTCTGATGAGAAGTATAGTGGTTTATTGAATTATCCACCATTGCAGCAAAAACATAAAAATAGATGAAATAGTTACGAACAGAGTGTCCATGTGTAGATATCAGCGCTTGTCTTGTTACTCATCTTTCCCAAGGTCCTGAATGATAAAACAGTCTGTCTGTGTGAAGTTTGAAGGTCATCATGGCTTCCGTTATCAGCTGTTGTTCCTTCCTTGTTGGACGTCCATGGAGAATGAAATGTAGGAAGGGAGGTGACCGTCACACGTGACAAAATGCCCCCACACCCTCCTAAGAGACGTTTATATATGTCCAACACAGATCACGTGTTCTCTGTATATGGTGTTAACTTATACTCTGAGCTACATACACAGAAATAGCTGTTAATAGTGTCAGCAATAAGCAATGTGCTCAGTACAGAATAAGAATAAGAATTAATATTTAACAATCATGCATGAAAGACTGGAACACAGATGGAGCATTAGAGAGCCCAAATGGCATCACAAGGTATTCTGTTGTGAATTCTGTGGCAGAGCTCCCTCCTGTGGTCACAAGTGGTACTTCGGCTGATTCTGTCTGTGAGCTTCCGTTGGTGGAGGAGAGTGGTACTGCGGCTTCTGAGTTTCCTTCCTCAGGTGATGTGGTGAAGTCGTTAGGTGCTGCTCTATTTAACTCCACCTGGTGCTCTGATCCTGGCCTCCAGTCAATGTTCTAGTATTGGACTTGCTTCCTCCTGGATCCTTCCTGTGGCCTGCTGCTCTGCATAGCTAAGTTTCGCTTGTGTTATTTTTGTTTGCTGCTTTTTATGTCCAGCTTGCTTATTTGGTTTTTCTTGCTTGCTGGAAGCTCTGGGACGCAGAGGGTGTACCTCCGTGCCGTTAGTCGGTACGGAGGGTCTTTTTGCCCCTTTTGCGTGGTTGTTTGTAGGGTTTTGTGTTGACCGCAAAGTTACCTTTCCTATCCTCGCTCTGTTCAGAAAGTCGGGCCTCACTTTGCTAAATCTATTTCATATCTACGTTTGTCTTTTCATCTTAACTCACAGTCATTGTGTGTGGGGGGCTGCCTTTTCCTTTGGGGTATTTCTCTGAGGCAAGGTAGGCTTATTTTCTATCTTCAGGCTAGCTAGTTTCTCAGGCTGTGCCGAGTTGCATATGGAGCGCTAGGCGCAATCCACGGCTGCCTCTAGTGTGGTTGGAGAGGATTAGGGATTGCGGTCAGCAGAGTTCCCACGTCTCAGAGCTCGTTCTATGTTTTTGGGTTATTGTCAGATCACTGTATGTGCTCTGACTTCTATGTCCATTGTGGTACTGAATTACCTAATCATAACAGTACTGGAGGCCCAAAGTACTAATGATTCCCAATAGAGGGAAAAAAGAAGTTCTGAGACCATTTTTTTTTCTTTGCACTGTGTTTTGCCTTTTTTTTCCCCTACACATTTGGGTGGTTCAGGACACAGGTGTGGACATGGACATTCAGGGTCTGTGCTCTGCAATGGATAATCTCGTTATAAATGTACAAAAGATTCAAGATTTTGTGGTTCAGAATCCTATGTTAGAACCAAGAATTCCTATTCCTGATTTGTTTTATGGTGATAGAACCAAGTTTGTGAATTTCAAAAATAATTGCAAACTGTTTCTGGCCTTGAAACCTCGCTCCTCTGGTGACCCAGTTCAACAAGTTAGAATTATTATTTCTTTTTTGCGTGGCGACCCTCAAGACTGGGCATTTTCCCTTGCGCCAGGAGATCCTGCATTAAGTAATATTGATGCGTTTTTCCTGGCGCTCGGATTGCTGTACGATGAACCTAATTCGGTGGATCAGGCAGAGAAAAATTTGCTGGCTCTGTGTCAGGGTCAGGATGAGATTGAGATTTACTGTCAGAAATTTAGAAGGTGGTCCGTGCTCACTCAATGGAATGAAGGTGCACTCGCAGCTATTTTCAGAAAGGGTCTCTCTGAAGCCCTTAAGGATGTCATGGTGGGATTTCCTATGCCTGCTGGTCTAAATGAGTCTATGTCTTTGGCCATTCAGATCGGTCGACGCTTGCGTGAGCGTAAATGTGTGCACCATTTGGCGGTATTATCTGAGCATAAACCTGAGCCTATGCAGTGCGATAGGACTTTGACCAGAGTTGAACGGCAAGAACACAGACGTCAGAATGGGCTGTGTTTCTACTGTGGTGATTCCACTCATGCTATCTCTGATTGTCCTAAACGCACTAAGCGGTTCGCTAGGTCTGCCACCATTGGTACAGTACAGTCAAAATTTATTTTGTCTGTTACTTTGATCTGCTCTTTGTCATCTTATTCTGTCATGGCATTTGTGGATTCAGGCGCTGCTCTGAATTTGATGGACTTGGAGTATGCCAGGCGTTGTGGGTTTTTCTTGGAGCCCTTGCAGTGTCCTATTCCATTGAGAGGAATTGATGCTACGCCTTTGGCCAAGAATAAGCCTCAGTACTGGACCCAGCTGACCATGTGCATGGCTCCTGCACATCAGGAGGATATTCGCTTTCTGGTGTTGCATAATCTGCATGATGTGGTCGTGTTGGGGTTGCCATGGCTATAGGTCCATAATCCAGTATTAGATTGGAAATCCATGTCTGTGTCCAGCTGGGGTTGTCAGGGGGTACATGGTGATGTCCCATTCCTGTCTATTTCATCATCCACCCCTTCTGAGGTCCCAGAGTTCTTGTCTGATTACCGGGATGTATTTGATGAGCCCAAGTCCAATGCCCTACCTCCGCATAGGGATTGTGATTGTGCTATCGATTTGATTCCTGGTAGTAAATTTCCAAAAGGTCGACTGTTTAATTTATCTGTACCTGAGCACGCCGCTATGCGGAGTTACGTGAAGGAGTCCTTGGAGAAGGGGCATATTCGCCCGTCATCGTCGCCATTGGGAGCGGGGTTCTTTTTTGTGGCCAAGAAGGATGGTTCGCTGAGACCTTGTATAGATTACCGCCTTCTAAATAAGATCACGGTCAAATTTCAGTACCCCTTGCCGCTGTTATCTGATTTGTTTGCTCGGATTAAGGGGGCTAGTTGGTTCACCAAGATAGATCTTCGTGGTGCATATAATCTTGTGCGTATTAAGCGAGGCGATGAATGGAAAACTGCATTTAATACGCCCGAGGGCCATTTTGAATACCTAGTTATGCCATTCGGACTTGCCAATGCTCCATCAGTCTTTCAGTCCTTTATGCATGACATCTTCCGAGAGTACCTGGATAAATTCCTGATTGTGTACTTGGATGATATTTTGGTCTTCTCGGATGATTGGGAGTCTCATGTGAAGCAGGTCAGAATGGTGTTCCAGGTCCTGCGTGCTAATTCTTTGTTTGTGAAGGGATCAAAGTGTCTCTTTGGTGTTCAGAAGGTTTCATTTTTGGGGTTCATTTTTTCCCCTTCTACTATCGAGATGGATCCTGTTAAGGTCCAGGCCATCCATGATTGGACTCAGCCGACATCTCTGAAGAGTCTGCAAAAGTTCCTGGGCTTTGCTAATTTTTATCGTCGCTTCATCTGCAATTTTTCTAGTATTGCTAAACCATTGACCGATTTGACCAAGAAGGGTGCTGATGTGGTCAATTGGTCTTCTGCTGCTGTGGAAGCTTTTCAAGAGTTGAAGCGTCGTTTTTCTTCTGCCCCTGTGTTATGTCAGCCAGATGTTTCGCTTCCGTTCCAGGTCGAGGTTGATGCTTCTGAAATTGGAGCGGGGGCTGTTTTGTCGCAGAGAAGTTCTGATTGCTCGGTGATGAAACCATGCGCCTTCTTTTCCAGGAAGTTTTCGCCTGCTGAGCGAAATTATGATGTTGGCAATCGAGAGTTGCTGGCCATGAAGTGGGCATTCGAGGAGTGGCGTCATTGGCTTGAAGGAGCTAAGCATCGCGTGGTGGTCTTGACTGATCATAAGAACTTGACTTATCTCGAGTCTGCCAAACGGTTGAATCCTAGACAGGCTCGCTGGTCGCTGTTTTTCTCCCGTTTTGACTTTGTGGTTTCGTACCTTCCGGGCTCTAAAAATGTGAAGGCGGATGCCCTGTCTAGGAGTTTTGTGCCCGACTCTCCGGGTTTATCTGAGCCGGCGGGTATTCTCAAAGAGGGAGTAATTGTGTCTGCCATCTCCCATGATTTGCGGCGGGTGCTGCAAAAATTTCAGGCTAATAAACTTGATCGTTGCCCAGCGGAGAAACTGTTTGTCCCTGATAGGTGGACGAATAGAGTTATCTCTGAGGTTCATTGTTCGGTGTTGGCTGGTCATCCTGGAATCTTTGGTACCAGAGAGTTAGTGGCTAGATCCTTTTGGTGGCCATCTCTGTCACGGGATGTGCGTTCTTTTGTGCAGTCCTGTGGGATTTGTGCTCGGGCTAAGCCCTGCTGTTCTCGTGCCAGTGGGTTGCTTTTGCCCTTGCCGGTCCCGAAGAGGCCTTGGACACATATCTCTATGGATTTTATTTCAGATCTTCCCGTCTCTCAAAAAATGTCAGTTATTTGGGTGGTTTGTGATCGCTTCTCTAAGATGGTCCATTTGGTACCCTTGTCTAAATTACCTTCCTCCTCTGATTTGGTGCCATTGTTCTTCCAGCATGTGGTTCGTTTACATGGCATTCCGGAGAATATCGTTTCTGACAGAGGTTCCCAGTTTGTTTCGAGGTTTTGGCGAGCCTTTTGTGCTAGGATGGGCATTGACTTGTCTTTTTCCTCGGCTTTCCATCCTCAGACTAATGGCCAGACCGAACGAACCAATCAGACCTTGGAAACATATCTGAGATGCTTTGTTTCTGCTCATCAGGATGACTGGGTGTCCTTTTTGCCTTTGGCTGAGTTCGCCCTTAATAATCGGGCCAGCTCGGCTACCTTGGTTTCGCCGTTTTTCTGCAACTCTGGGTTCCATCCTCGTTTCTCTTCAGGGCAGGTTAAGTCTTCGGACTGTCCTGGTGTGGATACTGTGGTGGACATTTTGCAGCAGATCTGGACTCATGTAGTGGACAATTTGACCTTGTCCCAGGAGAAGGCTCAACGTTTTGCTAATCGCAGACGCTGTGTGGGTCCCTGACTTCGTGTTGGGGTTTTGGTTTGGTTGTCATCTCGTCATATTCCTATGAAGGTTTCCTCTCCTAAATTTAAGCCTCGTTTCATTGGTCCATATAGGATTTCTAAGGTTCCATCTGTTGATCCTCCTGCCCCGGTTTTGGTGGAGGGGGAGTTGGAGTATATTGTGGAGAAGATTTTGGTTTCTCGTGTTTCAAGGCAGATACTCCAGTATCTGGTTAAGTGGAAGGGTTATGCTCAGGAAGATAATTCCTGGGTCTTTGCCTCTGATGTCCATGCTCCCGATCTTGTTCGTGCCTTTCATATGGCTCATCCTGGTCGTCCTGGGGCTCTGGTGAGGGTTGGGTGACCCCTCCTCAAGGAGGGGTACTGTTGTGAATTCTGTGGCAGAGCTCCCTCCTGTGGTCACAAGTGGTACTTCGGCTGATTCTGTCTGTGAGCTTCCGTTGGTGGAGGAGAGTGGTACTGCGGCTTCTGAGTTTCCTTCCTCAGGTGATGTGGTGAAGTCGTTAGGTGCTGCTCTATTTAACTCCACCTGGTGCTCTGATCCTGGCCTCCAGTCAATGTTCTAGTATTGGACTTGCTTCCTCCTGGATCCTTCCTGTGGCCTGCTGCTCTGCATAGCTAAGTTTCGCTTGTGTTATTTTTGTTTGCTGCTTTTTATGTCCAGCTTGCTTATTTGGTATTTCTTGCTTGCTGGAAGCTCTGGGACGCAGAGGGTGTACCTCCGTGCCGTTAGTCGGTACGGAGGGTCTTTTTGCCCCCTTTGCGTGGTTGTTTGTAGGGTTTTGTGTTGACCGCAAAGTTACCTTTCCTATCCTCGCTCTGTTCAGAAAGTCGGGCCTCACTTTGCTAAATCTATTTCATCTCTACGTTTGTCTTTTCATCTTAACTCACAGTCATTGTGTGTGGGGGGCTGCCTTTACCTTTGGGGTATTTCTCTGAGGCAAGGTAGGCTTATTTTCTATCTTCAGGCTAGCTAGTTTCTCAGGCTGTGCCGAGTTGCATAGGGAGCGTTAGGCGCAATCCACGGCTGCCTCTAGTGTGGTTGGAGAGGATTAGGGATTGCGGTCAGCAGAGTTCCCACGTCTCAGAGCTCGTTCTATGTTTTTGGGTTATTGTCAGATCACTGTATGTGCTCTGACTTCTATGTCCATTGTGGTACTGAATTACCTAATCATAACAGTATTCAAAATGGCCTTCGGGCGTATTAAATGCAGTTTTCCATTCGTCACCCTGTTTAATACGAACAAGATTATATGCCCCTCGGAGGTCAATCTTAGTAAACCAACTAGTCCCCTTAATCTGAGCAAACAAATCAGTAAGCAAAGGCAAGGGGTATTGGAATTTGACCGTGATCTTATTAAGAAGACGATAATCAATACAGGGTCTCAAGGAGCCATCCTTCTTAGCAACAAAAAAGAAACCCGCTCCCAATGGTGACGAAGAGGGCCGAATATGCCCTTTCTCCAAAGATTCCTTAACATAGCTCCGCATGGCGGCATGCTCTGGCACAGACAGATTGAAAAGTCGGCCCTTAGGGAACTTACAACCAGGAATCAAGTTAATAGCACAATCACAGTCCCTATGTGGAGGAAGGGAACTGGACTTGGGCTCATCAAATACATCCTGGAAATCCGACAAAAACTCAGGGACCTCAGAAGAGGGGGAAGAGGAAATTGACATAAAAGGAACGTCACTATGTACTCCTCAACAGCCCCAACTAGTCACCGACATAGTTTTCCAATCCAGCACTGGATTATGTTCCTGTAACCATGGAAATCCCAGTACAACAACATCATGCAGGTTATGCAACACCAGAAAACGGCAATCTTCCTGATGTGCAGGAGCCATGTACATAGTCATCTGTGTCCAGTACTGAGGTTTATCCTTGGCCAAGGGTGTAGCATCAATGCCCCTGAAAGGAATAGGGCTCTGCAAAGGCTGCAAGGAAAAACCACAGCGCCTGGCGAATTCTAAGTCCATTAAGTTCAGGGCAGCGCCTGAATCCACAAATGCCATGACAGAAAAGGACGACAATGAGCAAATCAGGGTCACAGATAAGAGAAATTTAGGCTGTACAGTACTAATGGTAACAGACCTAGCGACTCTCTTAGTACGCTTAGGGCAATCAGAGATAACATGAGCAGAATCACCACAGTAAAAACACAGCCTATTCTGACGTCTGAATTCCTGCCGTTCTATTCTAGTCAAAATCCTATCACATTGCATAGGTTCAGGACTTTGCTCAGAGGATACTGCCATATGGTGCACAGCTTTGCGCTCGCGCAGACGCCGATCAATCTGAATGGCTAGAGACATAGACTCGCTCAAACCGGCAGGCGTAGGAAAGCCCACCATAACATCTTTAAGGGTTTCAGAAAGACCTTTTCTGAAAATAGCAGCCAGAGCCTCTTCATTCCATTTAGTGAGCACAGACCATTTTCTAAATTTCTGGCAGTATAACTCTGCCGCTTCCTGACCTTGACACAAGGCCAACAGGGTTTTTTCTGCATGATCCACAGAATTAGGATCGTCATACAATAATCCGAGTGCTTGAAAAAATGCATCTACATTCAATAATGCCGGATCCCCTGTTTCAAGAGAAAAAGCCCAGTCTTGAGGGTCACCACGCAGCAAGGATATGATGATTTTTACTTGCTGAATGGGATCACCAGAAGAACGGGGTTTCAAAGCAAAAAACAATTTGCAGTTATTTTTAAAGTTCAAAAACTTGGATCTGTCCCCAAAAAACAAATCAGGAGTAGGAATTCTGGGCTCTAAAGCCGGAGTCTGGACAACATAGTCCTGGATACTCTGTACTCTTGCAGCAAGTTGATCCACACGAGAAAACAAACCCTGAACATCCATGCCAAATCATATATCCTGAACCACCCAGATATCAAGGGAAAAAAAAAAAGACAAACCAGAGCACAGAAAAAAAAAATGGTTCAGAACTTTCTTTTCCTTCTTTTGAGATGCATTTAATTCATTTTTGGCCACTTGTAATGTTATGATACGGTGGTCTAGGAGCAACATGGAACGAGCTCTGAAGGAAGTGGTAACTGTACTGCAGTACAGTAACTGCATCCAGTTCACTTCAGTTCCCTTCTGGTATTGAAAGTGCCCTCCTAAAGCTTCACTACTAGCCCCTATCAGCAAAAAATCATTAGCAAGAAATATTGCTAGTCTGTTAAAGGGAATCTGTAACCCCCAAAATCGAAGATGAGCTAAGTCCACCAGCATCAGGGGCTTATCTACAGCATTCTGGAATGCTGTAGATAAGCCCCCGATGTATCCTGAAAGATGAGAAAAAGAGGTTATATTATAGTCACCCAGGGGCGGTCCCGCTGCGGTCCTTGTTATGATATGGTGATCTAGGAGCAACATGGAACGAGCTCTGAAGGAAGTGGTAACTGTACTGACCGCAGTCCCTAAGCTCAACACAACACTAGAAGTAGCCGTGGAATGCTCCTAACTCTCCCTAGGCATCTCGTCACAGCCTAAGAGCTAACTACCCTTATAGAAAGAAGCAGGAAAACTATCTTGCCTCAGAGAAAATCTCCAAAGGATAGATTAGCCCCCCACAAATAATGACTGTGAGTGGAGAGGGAAAAGACATACACAGAATGAAACCAGGATGAGCACAGGAGGCCAGTCTAGCTAAAGGACAGGATGGAATACTGTGCGGTCAGTATAAAACACTACAAAAATCCACGCAGAGTTTACAAAAAATCTCCACACCTGACTAAAGGTGTGGAGGGCAAATCTGCCTCCCAGAGCTTCCAGCAAGACAGAATTAATTCACACTGATAAGCTGGACAAACATAGAAAGCACAGAATGGATAAGTCCACAATCTATGGACAGAAAAGAGCAAGCAAAAACTTAGCTTAGCTGAACTGGTCAGGAGAGCCAGACCTAAATAGCCGAGCAGAAGAGACGATAAGTGGAGGCAGCTGATGACAGCTAACTCCAAGGAGCAGCCATACCACTAGAAACCACAAGAGGGAGCCCAAGAGCAGAACTCACAAAAGTGCCACTTACAACCACCGGAGGGAGCCCAAGAGCGGAATTCACAACAGGTCCTGTCTGATGTGCGTCGCGATCTGGGGCCTCCCATCTTCTTACAATGACGTCCTCTTCTTGTATTCACGCTGCAGCTCCAGCGCAGGCGTACTTTGTCTGCCCTCTTGAGGGCAGAGCAAAGTACTGGAGTGCACAGGCGCCGGGAAAGGTCAGAGAGGCCCGGGCCTTGCACACTGCAGTACTTTGCTCTGCCCTCAACAGGTCAGACAAAATACACCTGCGCCGAAGCTGCAGCATAAAGACAAGAAGAGGACATCATCCTATGAAGATAGGAGGCCCCGGATCGGACCACGACACCCATCGGATCGGACAACCCACCCAGGTGAATATAATCTAACCTCTTTATCTCATCTTTCAGGATACATCGGGTCCAACACACCAGTGGTGCCCAACCAGAGGCCTGAGAGGTAAGGGCGTCCAGTGCATCCACTTCTACCTCTAAAGCAGGAAACAGCTTTTGTCAAAGACACATATTGGACTGCAAATTGTAACTCTTCTGTCTGTATCTGCTCCTGCTCACAGTTTCTGAGAGTCTTTAAGCTTTTAACTTGAAGATGCAAAATTCTTCAATTGTGGAATTAGATGTAACTCATGTGTTTACTGTGTCAACCCACATTAATAGAGATCCCACACTAACATGATTAGTTGGTGCTAAAGATATATACTGGGACTAGTTTGTCTACCTGCATTAACCCTTTTCTGTCCTCGGTCGGAAAAGTACATCTGAGGACAGAGCCCCTGCTTTGATGCAGCGACTCTGACAGCGGCATTTAACTAACGCTTCCGGCCATCGGACTGGAAATGCGCGCATTGCTGACCCCCGTCTCATGATCGGGGTCAGCGATACATCAGTATGACAACCAGAGGTCTCCTGAAGACCTCTATGGTTGTTGATGCCAGATTGCTGTGAGCGGCACCCTCTGGTCGGCGCTCATAGCAATGCTGTAATTCAGCTGCATAGGAATGATCAGGCTATGCCAGCTTCTAGCCTCCCATGGAGGCTATTGAAGCATGGCAAAAGTAAAAAAAAAGTTTTAAAAAATATGAAAGAAAAAGTAAAATTCAAATCACTCCCCTTTCACCCCATTCAAAATAAAACAATAAAAAATCAAACATACACATATTTTGTATCGCCGCGTTCAGAATCGCCCGATCTATCAATAAAAAAGGATCAACCTGATAGCTAAACGGCGCAGTGAGAAAAAAATTCAAAACGCCAGAATTAAGTTTTTTGGTTGCCACGACATTGCAATAAAATGCAATAATAGGCGATCAAATTAACATATCTGCACCAAAACGGTATCATTAAACATGTTGACTCGGCGTTGGTGCTGAACCTAGAGTCACCAACTCGTATACAGTCAAATAAATAAGGCAGCACACTGCGGCGCTAAAACATGCAAACATGAAACATGAAAATTGAACTGCATTACTGCATTAGAAATATGAAAAAATGAGAGCGTTTAGTGCAAATATTGGCCGATTCATGTGTACCTGGTAGCTGTATACGACTGTATACGAGTTGGTGACTCTAGGTTCAGCACCTGTTCACAATTATTCTATGTTTGGATGTGACGGTCAGTATTTTGAAATTTGTATTCATTAGCCTTCTGACTGAGCACTCCACCTTTTAGCCACAGGTGTTTTAATCGCAGCAGGACCATTACCCCTCCACAGAGAGTGAGAGATTATAGTCTAAGAAGAGGATTCACAGTAGGTTCCCATTCAGATGAAGACGCTTATTCTCAGTAAAAACAAGGAATGTCTAGGTCCGGGTATACGAGAGATGCCTTTATGTGGCTACCAGGTACACATGAATTGGCCAATTTATGCGCTAAACGCTCTCATTTTTTCATATTTCTAATGCAGTAAAGCAGTTCAATTTTCATGTTTCAAGTTCGCAATGTGCTGCCTTATTTATGAGCTCATAATGACCTGGATAATCAGAATGGCAGATCAGTTTTAGCATTTAGTAAATCTAGCAAAAAAGCCAAACAAAAAACTAGTGTGGGTTTGGACTTTTATTTGCAATTTGCAATTTCACCGCACTTTGAATTTTTTTCCCGTTTTATATTACACGACATGGTAAAACCAATGGTGTTGGTGTCGTTCAAAAGTACAACTCATCCCACAAAAAACAAGCCCTCATATGGCCATTTTGAAAGAAAAATAAAAAGTTATGGCTCTGGGAAGAAGGGGAGCGAAAAATGAAAACACAAAACCGAAAAAAGCTGGGGTCATTAAGGGGTTAACAACTTAACAGAGATTTTACCCTTAAACATAACAAATCATACTTGATATATATAAATAATCATGTTTTATAGCTGATCATGTCGACACATGCTAAGGGCATAGCTAATGCGGAGTCTATACAGTAGCATACAATAATAGAAACAATCCCATATTTACTGTATTTCCTATGGCTTCACCTAACAGTACACTGGAGGTCGGACAAGACAGTATGCCCATGACACATTAAGCCAGTTCTTACCACTGGTGCAATCTCCTGATCAAGAAGTCAGGGATCAGGATATCTTCTGTTAGAAGGACACAGTCTAGGTCCATCAGAACCAGGTTGTTCAACTGATGTATCTGTTTGCTAATATGCATCAGGTTTAGTGCAGCGGCTTATAAAACATCTGGTCCATCATTTCATATTTACTACAATTGCTGGTGTTTCAGCTACTTGTTGTAGCAGGGTTGCTGTTGTAGGCAGGGGAGCATTGACTCTACATGGAGCAGAGAAAGATCTCCTGGTTAGAATTGCGGTCAGCAGACATCTGCTTAACGAAAACTTCAACTACGCAGGGACACAACTCCAAAACGGTAATACTCCAATTATGACTACCATTTGTAGGCTGAAAAAGATTAATCAATTTTGACTTTATAGCAAGAGTTTAAAATCATGCTTATTCAATTGTCAGCCCTTTTCGTGATGATACTGATACTCCTGTTAGCATACAAGAAATCAAACATAACCTGGCGGCAGGTTGGGGTTTACAGCTCTTACTACATGTGAGTTTCAATTAGGTATATGCACTTACCATTTATTTGCACCATTTGCACGATTGCACTTTTTGTTAAAGGGACACTGTCACCTGAATTTGGAGGGAACAATCTTCAGCCATGGAGGCGGGGTTTTGGGGTTTTTGATTCACCCTTTCCTTACCCGCTGGCTGCATGCTGGCTGCAATTTTGGATTGAAGTTCATTCTTTGTCCTCCATAGTACACGCCTGCACAATACAAAATACGCCGCATATAATGCTCCATAAAGTTTGTGATGGGCCCTATAAGATGTTCCATATTAAAATATGCCCCATATAAAATGCTGCACAAAGGTTAATAATGGCCCCATAAGATGCTCAATAGAAAATGTGCCCTATATAATGCTGCATAAAAGGTTAATAAGGGCTTCATAAGATGCTCCATAGAGACATTTGCCCCATATAATGCTGCACAAATGTTGATTATGGCCCCATAATATGCCCCATAGAAATGTTTGCCCCATATGCTGTTGCTGCGATTAAAAAAGAAAATAACAGTCCCCAACACTTGCAATATTCACCTGTCCTCGTTCCACCGCCCGGAGCCGCTGTGTCTTCCGCATCCTCTGCACTGAAGTTCAGGCAGAGGGGGCGCACTAATCACGACATCGCGCTTTCTGACCTGAGCATCACAGCAGAGGACGTGGAAGACAGAGCGGCGCCTAGCGGTGGAACGAGGTGGAACTATGTTTTGGCATAGGTGGTTTTCCTTTTTGGATGCTGCCCTTCCCGTGGTTGTTCCTTCCCAGTGAAAGACCTGGCTATTTATTGCTTGCGTTGAGAAACACGTGATGGTGTCTCCGCGGCTTTTCTGCATGCATTTGCATATTTCCCATAAGGGATGGGAGCAGTGTTCTGGATCACTGCGTTGAGAAACACGTGATGGTGTCTACGCGGTGTTGGATGTTTTGATCTCCCCGAGGTCATTCATCCTTTATGTTTATAGTCCTTTTACTAGGCACTGCTCCTAATAGCCAGTTTCCTACTCCACACTGATAAGGGGCAAATACCCCGAAACAGCTGTCTGTGGATGGATCCCATGTTTTGGCATAGGTGGTTTTCCTTTTTGGATGCTGCCCTTGCCGTGGTTGTTCCTTCCCGGTGAAAGACCTGGCTATTTATTGCTTGCGTTGAGAAACACGCGATGGTGTCTCCGCGGCTTTTCTGCGAGCTTCAAGAGGTAGTCACCGGGAATGCTCTTCCAACAATCTTGAAGTAGTTCCCAGAGATGCTTAGCACTTGTTGGCCCTTTTGCCTTCACTCTGCAGTCCAGCTCACCCCAAACCATCTCGATTGGGTTCAGGTCTGGTGATTGTGGAGGCCAGGTCAGCTGGTGTAGCACCCTATCACTCTCCTTCTTGGTCAAATAGCCATTACACAGCCTGGAGGTGTGTTTGGTATCATTGTCCTGTTGAAAAATAAATGATGGTCCAACTAAACGCAAACCGGATGGAATAGCATGCCGCTGCAAGATGCTGTGGTAGCCATGCTGGTTCAGCATGCCTTTAATTTTGAATAAATCCCCAACAGTGTCACCAGCAAAGCACCCCCAGACCATCACACCTTCTCCTTCATGCTTCAGGGTGGAAACCAGACATGTAGAGTCCATCCGTTCACCTTTTCTGTGAGGCACAAAGACATGGTGGTTGGAACCAAAGATCTCAAATTTGGACTCATCATACTAAAGCACAGATTTCCACTGGTCTAATGTCCATTCCTTGTGTTCTTTAGCCCAAACAAGTCTCTTCTGCTTGTTGTCTGTCCTTAGCAGTGGTTTCCCAGCAGCTATTTTACCATGAAGGCCTGCTGCATAAAGTCTCCTCTTAACAGTTGTTGTAGAGATGTGCCTGCTGCTAGAACTCTGTGTGGCATTGACCTGGTCTCTAATCTGAGCTGCTGTTAACCTGCGATTTCTGAGGCTGGTGATAAACTTATTCTCTGAAGCTGAGGTGACTCTTGGTCTTCCTTTCCTGGGGCGGTCCTCATGTGAGCCAGTTTCTTTGTAGTGCTTGATGGTTTTTGCCACTGCACTTGGGGACACTTTCAAAGTTTTCCCAATTTTTCGGACTGACTGACCTTCATTTCTTAAAATAACAATGGCCACTCGTTTTTCTTTACTTAGCTGCTTTTTTCTTGCCATAATACAAATTCTAACAGTCTATTCAGGAGGACTATCAGCTGTGTATCCACCAGACTTCTGCAAAACACAACTGATGGTCCCAACACCATTTATAATACAAGAAATCCCACTTATTAAACCTGACAGGGCACACCTGTGAAGTGAAAACCATTCCCGGTGACTACCTCTTGAAGCTCATCAAGAGAATGCCAAGAGTGTGCAAAGCAGTCATCAAAGCAAAAGGTGGCTACTTTGAAGAACCTAGAATATAAGACATATTTTCAGTTGTTTCACACTTTTTTTGTTAAGTATATAATTCCACATGTGTTAATTCATAGTTTTGATACCTTCAGTGTGAAAGTACAATTTTCATAGTCATGAAAATACAGAAAAATCTTTAAATGAGAAGGTGTGTCCAAAATTTTGGTCTGTACTGTATACGGTAAATGTTTTTAGCAGTTTCACACTGGCTGTCAGCCTTGTCCTCTGCCTGTGACTGGAATAACTCCATGTTCCCCCCACACATCCACATACTATGTATTAGTACATGTGATGCCACCATGTAGCACCACAGACTGTCCAAGAGCCCACTGATGCCCTGATCCAAGTCTTAGAACTCCAATGAAACTATCCAACTTCTCAACAGAAGAATTTCCAGAAATTGTCAGAAGTGTAGGCAAGCTTGTGGGGGAAACACACACTACTGAGTCACGTTATAAGTTGCAATGATGAAATTCACTCATATTGGATCCGGTTATGATGTCAATTTTTAGCTTTGATATTCAAGGGTATTTGAAAATCCAGATCTCAATTGGTTGATGATTTTGGTGTCCATTGACTGTGTAAATGCCACTTTGTTCTCATTGAATTGCTTCAATTTTAAATAGGAAAGGGTTCTTTACAGTTAGAGCAATTCAGACTGTGGAATGCCCTAACGCAAGAAGTCATAGTGATAATGTATAACTGGTCAAGGAAAGTTGAAGTGAAAGTAACTATCTATGTAACTATGTAGAAACTAAGTAACTATCTATATAACTATGTAGAAACTATGTAAAAAAAAAGATTATCAACTTACGTCTTTCTTTCTTCAAGATCTGAAGTGTTATTTATGTGTTTTCTTCATTTTCTGAGCAGTGTTTGACTAATGGCTTTTGTTCTATGTGATACTATGTGATATTTATTTGAGAACCACAGACAACAATCTAAATATAAGTGTAATATCTATATCTGGGTGTGTGCTAATATTGCTTGTACTGTGCTTCCTCTTTGTAACGGCAGCTGAAAACAGAACATGTAAAAGTTGGTAGGACCTAGTGAAATGTAATAGAATTGATAAAAAGTTTCAATTATTTAACTTTTGCAATGAAATACAGTAGCATCTAAAATCAATCTTTCTCAGCAATGGAATATTGAAGTCCCATCCAAATACATTTGTCTATTTTGCAGGACACGAAGAGTCAACAGTAAATAATATCTGTAATTTAATCTAAGCATTGTTCTTAAAATATTCCATAGGAAATAAGAGAATTATATGTTGTACCACTGTGTGTAACCCATCACGCCCACAGCTACAGCTGTAACAGACTGCCCTCTAGAATCTGATTACCACATTGCATCACAAATCTTCGCTCAAATAGAAAATGATTACACTCATGTCATGGCTTGCATTGATGGCTACCCATTGTCATGCTGGATTACCTTAACCCCTTAACCCCCAAGGGTGGTTTGCATATTAATGACAGGGACAATTTTTACAATTCTGACCACTGTCACTTTATGAGGTTATAACTCTAGAATGCTTGCATGGATCTTGGTGATTCTGACATTGTTTTCTCGTGACATATTGTACTTCATGATAGTGGTAAAATTTCTTTGATATTACCTGCGTTTATTTGTGAAAAAATGAAATTTGGTGAAAATTTTGAAAATTTTGCAATTTTCCAAATTTTAATTTTCATGGCCTTAAATCACAGAGATATGTCACACAAAATACTTAATAATTAACATTTTCCACATGTCTACTTTACATTAGCACAATTTTGAAACCAACATTTTTTTTGTTACGGAGTTATAAGGGTTAAAAGTTGACCGGCAATTTCTCAATTTTACAACACCATTTTTTTTTAGGGACCACATTACATTTTAAGTCACTTTGAGGGGTCTATATGATAGAAAATACCCAAATGTGACACCATTCTAAAAGCTGCACCCCTCAAGGTGCTCAAATTCACATTGAAGAAGTTTATTAACTCTTCAGGTGTTTTACAGGAATTTTTTTTTTTAAATTTACATTTAACTTTTTTCACAAAAAATTTAATTCAGATCCAATTTGTTTTATTTTACTAAGGATAACAGGAGAAATTGGACCCCAAGAGTTGTTGTACAATTTGTCCAGAGTATGCAGATACCCCATATGTGGGGGAAAGGGGGACACCAATATTTGGGCGCATGGCAGAGCTCGGAAGGGAAGGAGCGCCGTTTGACTTTCCAATGCAAAATTGGCTGGAATTGAGATAGGATGCCATGTCGCATTTGGAGAGCCCCTGATGTGCCTAAACAGTAGAAACCCCCCAAATGGGACACCATTTTGGAAAGTAGACCTCCTGAGGAACTTATCTAGATGTGTGGTGAGCACTTTGACCCACCAAGTGCTTCACAGAAGTTTATAATGTAGAGCCCTAAAAATAAAAAATCATATTTTTTCACAAAAATTATATTTTTGCCCCCAATTTTTTATTTTCCCAAGGGTAAAAGAAGAAATTGGACCCCAAAAGTTGTTGTGCAATTTGTCTTGAGTACACTGATACCCGATATGTGGGGGTAAAACACTGTTTGGGCGCATGGCAGAGCTCGGAAGGGAAGGAGCAACGTTTGACTTTTCAATGCAAAATTGACTGGAATTGAGATAGGACACCATGTCACGTTTGGAGAGCCCCTGATGTGCCTAAAGTAGAACCCCCCCACATGTGACACCATTTTGGAAAGTAGACCCCCTAAGGAACTTATCTAGATGTGTTGTGAGAATTTTGAACCCCCAGGTGTTTCACTACAGTTTATAACGCAGAGCCGTGAAAATAAAAAATCTTTTCTTTTTCCACAAAAATGGTTTTTTAGCCCCCAGCTTTGTATTTTCCCTAGGGTAGCAGGAGAAATTGGACACCAAAAGTTGTTGTCCAATTTGTCCTGAGTACAGTGATACCCCATATGTGTGGCGGGACCACCGTTTTGTGTATGGCAGAGCTCGGAAGGGAAGGAGCGCTGTTTGGAATGCAGACTTAGATGGAATGGTCTGCGGGCGTCACGTTGAGTGTGCAGAACCCCTGATATACCTAAACAGTAGAAACCCCCCACAAGTGACCCCATATTGGAAACTAGACCCCCAAGGAACTTATCTAGATGTGCTGCAAGAACTTTGAACCCCCAAGTGTTTCACTACAGTTTACAACGTAGAGCTGTGAAAATAAAAAATCTTTTTTACCCACAAAAATGATTTTTTAGCCCCCAAATTTTTATTTTCCCAAGGGTATCAGGGGAAATTGGACCCCAAAGGTTGTTGTCTGATTTGTCCTGAGTGCTCTGATACCCCATATGCTGGGGTAAACCCCTGTTTGGGCGTACGGGAGAGCTCAGACAGGAAGGAGCACTGTTTTACTTTTTCAACACAGAATTGGCTGGAATTGAGATCGGACACCATGTCGCATTTGGAGAGCCCATGATGTGCCTAAACAGTGGAAACCCCACAATTCCAACTCCAACCCTAACCCCAACACACCCCTGACCCTAATCCCAACTCTAACCATAACCCTAACCACAGCCCTATCCTGAACACGCCCCTAACCCCAACATACCCCTAACCCTAATCCCAACCCTAACCCCACCCCTAACTTCAACACATCCCTAACCCTAATCCCAACTATAACCCTAACCACACCCCTAACCCTGACACACCCCTAACCCTAATCCCAAACCTAATCCCAACCGTAAATGTAATCCTAACCCTAATTTTAGCCCCAACCCCAACTTTAGCCTTAACCCTAACTTTAGCCCTAACCCTAACTTTAGCCCTAACCCTAGTGGGAAAATAGAAATAAATACATTTTTTAATTTTATTATTTTTCCCTAACTAAGGCGATGATAAAGGGGATTTGATTTACTGTTTATAGTGGGTTTTTATAGCGGGTTTTTAAGTTTGGCAGCTGTTACACACTAAAAGACGCTTTTTATTGCAAAAAATAGTTTTTGCGTTACCACATTTTGAGAGCTATAATTTTTCCATATTTTGGTCCACAGAGTCATGTGAGGTCTTGTTTTTTGCGGGACGAGTTGACGTTTTTATTGGTACCATTTTTGGGTACATGACATTTTTGATCACTTTTTATTCCGATTTTTGTGAAGCAGAATGAACAAAAACCAGCAATTCATGAATTTCTTTTGGGGGAGCATTTATACCGTTCCACGTTTACTAAAATTGATAAAGCAGTTTTTATTCTTCGGGTCAGTATGATTACAGCGATACCTCATTTATATCTTTTTTATGTTTTGGTGCTTTTATATAATAAAAATTATTTTATAGAAAAAATAATTATTTTTGCATCGCTTTATTCTGAGGGCTATAACTTTTTTATTTTTTCACTGATGACACTCTACTGTTGCTCGTTTTTTGCGGGACAAGATGATGTTTTCAGTGGTACCAAGTTTATTTATATCCATCTTTTTGATCGCGTGTTATTCCACTTTTTGTTCGGCGATATGATAATAAAGCCTTGTTTTTGCCTCTTTTTTTTTTTACGGTGCTCACTGAAGTGGTTAACTAGTGGGACAGTTTTATAGGTCGTGTCGTTACAGACACGGCAATACTAAATATGTGTACTTTTATTGTTTTTTTATTTACATAAAGAAATGTATTTATTGGAACAATATTTTTTTTTCTTTATTTAGGATTTTTTTTTTCTTTTTACATATGATAGTATTTTTTTTTTACTTTTTTACTTTGTCCCAGGGGGGGACATCATTGTATAGTGTCAGATCACTGATCTGACACTTTGCAGAGCATTGTGTCAGATCAACGATCTGACAGGCAGTGCAGGAGGCTTGCCAGTGCCTGTTCTCAGCAGGACCCCCGTGGCCATCTTGGATCCGTGGCCTGCAGGGAGGAGGATAGAGGAGACGCTCGTAACAACGTGAGCATATCACGTTGTTCCGAGGGTCTCAGGGAAGCACGCAGGGAGCCCCCTCCCTGCGTGATGCTTCCCTATGCCACCGGAACGCTGCGATCATGTTTGATCACAGTGTTCTGGGGCTTAAAGTGCCGGGAGCGGTACCTGAAATCAGCTGACACCCGGCCGCGATCAGCCATGCTCCCCCCGCGAGTGCGGCTGATCGCCTATGACGTACTATCCCATCCCTGGGAATTAAGTCCCAGGTCACCTCGACGGGATTGTACGTCAGATGGCAGAAAGGGGTTAAATGAACAAGCAATTTTGACCTTAATAACCAAGCCAATTTTTACAATTCAGACCACTGTCACTTCATGTTGTAATAACTCTGGAACACTTCAACGTATCCCACTGATTCTGAGTCTATTTTTTCATGAACTATTGTACTTCATGATAGTGGTAACATTTCTTCGATATAACTTTTCATTTATGGAAAAAACTGAAATTTGACAAAAATTTTGCCGATTTCAAACTTTTAATTTTTGTGCCCTTAAATCAGAGAGTTATGTCACACAAAATAGTTCATAAATAACATTTCCCAGATGTCTACTTTACATCAGCAAAATTTTGGAAGCATAATTTTTTTTTCTTATGAAGTTATAACGGTTAAAATTGACCAGTGATTTCAAATTTTTCCAACAACATTTACAAAATAATTTTTTTAGGGAACACATCACATTTGAAGTGATTTTGAAGGTCTATGGTATATGACAAGTGACACTATTCTCAAAGTGCTCAAAACCACATTCAAGAAGTTTATTAACCTTTCAGTTGCTTCACGAGAACTGAAGCAACGTGGAAGGAAAAAATTAACATTTAACTTGTTTCACAAAAAAATTACTTTAGACTCAAACTTTTATTTTCACAAGGGTAGCAAGACAAAACTGACCCCAAAATTTGTCGTGCAATTTTTTCCTGAGTAAGACTATAGCCCATATGTGGGGGAAATCCACTGTTTGAGTGCACGGCAGGGTTTGGAAGTGAAGGAGCACCATTTAACTTTTTGAACTCAAAATTGGCTGTAATCAACACCATGTCGAGTTTGGAGAGCCCCTGATATGCCTAAACAGTGGAAACCCCCCGTAAGTGACCCCATTTTGGAAACTACATCCCTCAAGGATTTTACCCATGGTTATAGTGAGCATTTTGAACCCACAGGTGCGACACAGAATTTGATAACATTAGATTGTCATATTGAATATGTTGATATTAGTGTTGCGTGCAAGTGCTCGCACCTTGAGTTTGCATCAGGTGCTCCGGTATGCACCCAATATTGCAGGTGCTCGAGTCCCTGCTCCACATGCTTTGTGGCTGTTAGACCCCCCAAAAAACATGCAGGGAACCGCAATACTCCGTGCATACCCAAGCACCCAATGCAAACTCGTAGCAAGAAAACTGAGCAAGTAGCACTGAAAACTAGCCATGATATTGTCATCATTTTTTTGCTTTTGAAAATACCCCAATTCTAACAACCCTAACACAACCCTAACCATAACACAACCCTAACCCCAACCCTAACACAACCTTAACCACAGACCTTACCCCCAACCCTTACACCAACCCTAACCTTAACCCCAACCTCAAGTCCAGCCCTAATTTTTTTATTTTATAATTTTTTTCTAACTAAGGGGGTGACAAAGGCGGATTTGATTTACTATTTTTTTTTATTTGGATCACTGTGATTCTGTCTATCACAGTGATCAAAAGGAACCAATAGGAAAAATTCCCTATTGTTGCTGGGTACCGCCAGTAGATCATATCACAAGAGAGAGAAATTAGTTTTTAATCAGACATTTTTTGTGATCGCCGCTATTCAGCGAATAATGGCAATCACATGACAGGGAACCGTAAAAATCAGCACTGATCATGTTCTCCAGGGTCTCAGCTACCCCTGTAGCCGAGACCAAGGAGAGTTTCTGATGTTGGGGGCACTATACCCTTATTTCTAAGTACCCTTAATTGCCGCCATTGAAAAGCGTATCGATGGTCATTAAGGAGTTGGTTAAAACATCACCTTCTCTTCCAATGTATACCACCTTCAAAGGGTTTGTGCCAACTGTGACAGAAGCTGCACTGTTGATTTAGAATCATCAAGGAATTATAGGGTTAAAATAGTTATAGCAGGCAGGGAGTGATTATCTCAGCCCCAGGGGATACTGGGAAAGGTATTATTGTATCGTGCGCTAGCGATGTGCCGTCATTTGAGTGACGGACCTCGAACGCTGCTTGCAGAGTTCGCGGTCTGTTCCTCGCTAGCGCAGATCGGGCATCTGCACTAGCGGGATCGGCAAACGCGATCCCTTTTGGCACATTGCGTTAGCGCAGTCCGTAGCGCTATGCGCTAAGCGGACTGCCCTAACGCAATGTGAACCTAGCCTAAGGATGGAGTAAGGATGTGTGTTAGAGATTGAAATCAGACAACCTGTATAGATGAGTTCTTCCAGAGAAGCGATTGGTGTAATCAGTCAGGACAGCCAGGAGCATCTTTATTACCTTAAGGCTACTTTCACATTAGCGTCGGTACGGGGCCGTCGCGCTGCGTCGGCCCGACGTACCGACGCATACTGTGCAAGCGCTGCACAATGGGGGCAGCGGATGCATTTTTCCAGTGCACCCGCTGCCCCATTGTGAGTTGCGGGGAGGTGGGGGCGGAGTTCCGGCGGCGCATGCGCGGTTGGAAATGGCGGACACAGCGCAGCAAAAAACGTTACATGTAACGTTTTTTGCTGCCGACGGTCCGCCACAACACGACGCAAACGTCGCACGACGGTTGCGACGTGTGTCAATGTGTCGCAATGCGTCGCTAATGTTATTCTATGGGTAAAAAACGCATCCTGCAGACAGCTTTGCAGGATGCGTTTTTTCCTCTAAACGACGCATTGCGACGTATACAAAACGACGCAAGAGGGGCATGAGTCTGCTGCTGTAGCTCTCTCACTTTTATCTTAGGCTATCTAAGATAAAAGTGAGAGAGCTACAGCAGCAGACTCATGCCCCTCCCCCACTCACTGCATGAGGAAGTTCCAGTACTGTTTAGGTTAAGACACTGTGTGAGAAGAGGAGTTATCAGGCTTTGTCAGTACAGACACAGGAATGCTAACTAAGACTGACACATGAGCAGGATAAAGTACTGATGGAATGGTTTGAGGGTTCAGGTAGCACCGCTGCGGCTTCAGGATTCAGATACGGCCGATGCGGCTTCTCTTGGTTCAGGTACCTCCGATGCGGATTCTTAGGTTTCAGGTACCTCCAGATGCGGTTTCAGGTTCAGAACCTTGTCACATAAGGACCAGGGGTTTGGGTTCTGTCTCTGTAAAATGCAAGTGACTAGCACACTTCAAAAGTGTTGTGATGCAAAGTGGGGGTTTTATTTACATACAGTATTCACAAACGTTTCGGTCGTTACTGGACCTTCATCAGTGTACTAATATACTAGTATGCTTAGAGAAGCCCCGAGTAGCAAGGTTAGATTGCATCAATAAAAAGCCTGAAGACATATAGGTTGCGGGGGTAGGCACAAGCCGCAGAGATACAATGGTGTGTCACAAGTGACACTAACTGCTGGATGGAGCAGGAGCCACGCGGAATGTACTGCCAGTATGGGCTGCAAAATAGTGCGCATGAGGTAGACACAAGCTACTGAGATAGGGTAATGTGTCACGGGTTAACTTCACCCTGTGTGAAGGAAGCGAACCCTGTTAAGTCACAGGGCCGCGGTACCGCACACAAGAGCACAAGCAAGGAGTCTCCGTGCTCAGTCCTAAGACTTGGAATCTGAGTCTGTGTAGACTACTTGCGGTCGACACCGCAACTGGGGTGTCAGCGTAACCAAAATAATAACAAAGGAATGCACGAGAGTGCGTGCGATGCCGCACTGGCGGATGCCACTAACCACCCAGGCTTGGGTCAGGAAAGCGCTGTGAAAGCTCACGGCGCCGCACTGGCGGACACAGCAACTAGACGCTGTATTAGTGTGTAACGTGCTGTTGGATAAGTCGGGCGCTAGATAGCAATCATACACCTTCCGCGAACAGTCATCCAATAGGGAGGGTTATTTAAAGAGCGACTGTCACTCACAACACACACACATTTACAAATGTACACTAGCGCATGGCCGTGTGGCCATGCGAGCCTTAAATAGCTGCAGCACGTATAGGACCTTTCAAAGAAGGACCAATGTAATTGCTGCAGTACCTGAGCATGTGACCCTAGATATCCACTGAGAGATCTTGCCCTGGGCATGCTCAGTGTGCAAAGCAAAACTTAGTCCTAGTACCTACAGGACCTTCCGTGAGAAGGACCAATGGAAGTCGTTGCAGTACCTGAGCATGTGACCCTAGATCTCCACTGAGAGATCTTACCCTGGACATGCTCAGTGTGTGCAAAGTAGGACTTAGTCTCAGAAGCATCTGCTTGCCACTGCCCAGCACTGGCTTCAATGGCAGAAGCTGGAAAAGCAGCAGCAACCCTATGCACAGAGTGAGACGGAGCAAGATGCTGGGACCGACGTCTCTGCTGAGCAGACTCCACTGCGGCTGGAGCAGAATGGGAGACCGCAGCAGAGATGGTTTGAGATTCCGCCTGTGCAGAGGCAGGAACTCAACCCCTAACATTACCCCCCCCCCCATGGCTCCCCCTCCCTGGACCTCGCCACGCTCGAAGGCAGCAATGAGCTGTGGAGCTGAAATGTGTTCAGCAGGCTCCCATGACCTGTTCTCTGGACCATAATCCACCAAATAGAGTTTTTTGCCATGTACCACCTTGCACCCCAAAATAGCGTTCACCTCGTAATCGTCCATAGACGAACCCGATGTCCCGGCAGATGACTCGGAAAACTGGGACATGTATACGGGTTTCATGAGGGACACATGAAAGGTGTCGGTGATACCCAGGCGTGGAGGAAGGGCCAGACGGTAGACCACAGGGTTAACCTGTTTGAGGACCTTGAAGGGACCCAAGTAGCGAGGTGCAAACTTAGTGGACTCAACACGCAGCCTGATGTTACGGGCGGAGAGCCACACTAAGTCGCCAGGAGCAAAGGTCGGAGTTAGGCGCCGATGAGCATCGGCGGAGGACCTCATTCTCTCCTTGGAGGCCCGAATGGCATCCTGAGTGCGGTCCCAAATGTTCCGTGCCTCCACAGCCCAATCTGCCACCCTGGAGTCGGCGGAAGACACGGGCATGGGCACAGGGACACGCGGATGCTGGCCGTAATTTAGGAGGAATGGAGTCTGACCGGTGGAGTCGGCTACAGCATTGTTAAGCGCAAACTCTGCCCACGGAAGCAAGGATGCCCAGTCATCCTGCCTGGCAGAAACAAAATGTCGTTGTGAGGTTCTCAGTCTCTTTTGCTATATCTGCTGTGATTTTCTGTTTTTGTAACCTGGCTTTTCCGTCGGCCATTTTTGCTTTGTCTTGCTGCAGCTACTTTGCGCTGAGTCAGTATGGAGTTTCTAGCTTCTATGTTTCCGCCCTGTTCTCTGCCTCTTGCCTTCTTAAGCAGCCTCAGCTGTACAATTAGTGCTTCTGAATCATGTCTGCAGTCAGCCTGTGACCTGCTCATGGAAGTCTTGGACTTAGTAATCCAGCCATCTTCTACTGTGGATCTCTGGGACACTTGTGGACACTGGAACTCTGCTGTGTGCTAATCTACATTTACCAAGGAAGTAACAGAGAGACTCTGAACCTGCTTTGTGCTTTATACTGAACTTAAGGTTTACTCTGGTCTGCTGTGTCGCCGCCGTGTCTCCAGCCTCTGTACCTCTGCCTGCAATCATGTAAAACCTGTTTCTCTGTGGCATACTTGTGTGAAGTAATACAAGCAAGTCCTAACTAAATCTGTGTCTCCTGTGTCTTCCTCGCACCCAAGCACAAGACTCTAAATAGACTGTACAAAACATTACAGTCGTAAATATGTGACCAGGGTCTGGTTGGCCCTCTCTACCAACCCATTCATCTCGGGATGATATGCCGAAGAGAGATTCAACTCAATACTGAGTAGACGACAAAGCTCTCTCCAGAATCGAAACGCAAACTGGGGACCCCGGTCACTGACAATTTTGTCTGGCATACCGTGTAGGCGAAAGATATGCTTGATGAACAACACAGCCAGAGCCCTGCAGAAGGTAGCCGTGGAAGAGGCACCAAGTGCACCATTTTGGAAAAATGGTCGGTGATCACCCAGATAATGGTGCAGTTACGAGACTTGGGTAAGCCCACCACAAAATCCATCCCGACCATCTCCCAGGGCCTGTCCGCCACCGGCATGGGGTAAAGCAACCCAGCTGGCCGTTGCCGAGGAGACTTGTTCTTGGCGCAGGAAACACATGCCCGAACATAGTCTGCGACGTCACGAGCCATATGCGGCCACCAGTACGTCCTCGCCAAGAGCTCAGATGTCCTCTTGGCCCCAAAGTGTCCACCCACCATGGACGAGTGAGCCCAAGAGAGAACCTCCAGTTGCAAATTAGATGGAACGAAAGTCTTGCCTGGGGGTACAGACTCTAGCGAAACCGGAGCAACCGTTCTCAGGCTCTCAGAAGGGACAATAAGCTGAGGCTCCTCCTCCTCCACAGATGACACAACGGAGCGAGAGAGAGCATCGGCCCGAATGTTCTTCTCCCCAGAAAGAAAATGGAGGGTGAAATGAAACTGGGAGAAGAACAAGGACCATCTGGCCTGGCGAGAATTTAACCGCTGGGCTGTCTGTAGGTACACCAAATTTTTATGATCTGTGAAGACTTGGAAGGGAAAACGAGCTCCCTCCAAGAGATGTCTCCACTCCGAGAAAGCCAAGTTCATGGCTAGCAACTCCCTGTCCCCGATGGAATAATTCCTCTCTGCTGGTGAGAAGGTCTTAGAAAAGAAGAAGCAAGGATGCTTCTGACCTTGAACATCCTTTTGGAAGAGGACTGCTCCAGCACCAACAGATGAGGCATCCACCTCCATGCTAAATGGCTTATCTACATCGGGGCGATGTAGGATGGGAGCGCCAGCGAAGTGTGACTTTATGGAGTTAAAGGCCTTGGAGACCTCCTCAGACCACAATTTGGGATTTGCCCCCTTCTTGGTGAGGGCAACCAAGGGAGCTACCAAAGTTGAGAAGTGCGGAATGAACTGGCGATAATAATTAATGAACCCCATAAAGCGCTGCACCGCTTTAAGAGAATGGGGTTCCTGCCAGTCCATCACAGCCTGTAGTTTGGCAGGATCCATAGCCAATCCCTGGGCGGAGATGATATAGCCTAGGAATGGTAAAGACTCCTGCTCGAACATACACTTCTCCAACTTGGCGTAGAGGGAGTTTGCCCGTAGGAGGTTGAAGACTTTGCAAACATCTCTCCGGTGGGAGTCAATATCTGGAGAGTAGATGAGAATATCATCCAGATAGACTATGACTGAGGTGGAGAGCATATCCCGGAAGATGTCGTTCACAAAGTCTTGGAAAACGGCTGGGGCATTACAGAGCCCGAAGGGCATCACCAGATATTCATAGTGCCCATCCCTGGTGTTAAAAGCCATCTTCCATTCGTCCCCCTCACGGATGCGAATCAGGTTGTAAGCACCCCGCAGATCTAATTTAGTAAATACCCTTGCTCCCCGAAGCCTATCAAAGAGCCCAGACATCAAGGGCAAAGGATACTTATTCTTAACGGTGATGGCGTTAAGACCCCTGTAGTCTATGCATGGACGCAATTCCCCATTCTTCTGCCCCAGCAGGTGACACTGACTTCCTAATGAATCCTCTTGCCAAATTTTCCTGGATGTACTGTGACATTGCCTTCATCTCCGGGAGAGATAACGGATAAACTCGACCCCGGGGAGGCTCAACACCAGGCAAGAGATCAATAGGACAGTCATAGGGGCGATGGGGCGGAAGTGTCTCCGCCGCCTTTTTGGAGAACACGTCTGCATAAGACCAATATTGCTTGGGGAGAGAGGATAAATCTGCGGGTACCTCTGTAGTAGCAACCTGAACGCACTCCCTCTGACACATACCCCCACAAGATTCACCCCATCCCAGAATTCTGCCTGAGGACCACTCAATATGAGGAGAATGGTACCGCAGCCAAGGTATTCCCAACAGGACCTCATCAATTCCCTCAGGAATGACGAGCAGAGATATAATCTCCTGATGGGATGGCGACATGGACAGAGTAAAAGGGATGGTCTGGTGTGTTATCTGTGAGGGCAGTGTCGACCCATTCACCACTCGCACCGTTACTGGTTGAGCTAGCATAACCAGGGGTATTGCGTGACGTTGGGCGAAGGCAGAAGACATAAAATTGCCCTCCGCCCCAGAATCCACACAGAGCTCTACAGAGTGAGTGAATGAGCCTATTGTTATTGTCCCCTTAAAGGACAATTTGGAGGCAAACGTCGCCGTGTCTAGTGTACTTCCACCTACTACCACTAGACGCTGACGTTTCGTCGACTGCTGGGAACATCTGGTGGCAAGATGTCCTGACTGCTGGCAAACATGACAAACCTGGAGTGCACAAGCGGTCCGGGACTTAGATCCCGCTCGTGACACTTCCATGGCCTCATGTGACTCAGGAGCCTGGACTGGAGATTCCAAAGGTTTGGCGAAGGGGGGAAACCTTTGCCTACACTGGGCTCGCTCTATCCTCTGCTCTTGAAAACGGAGGTCAATACGAGTGGACACAGCTATTAACTCCTCCAGTATGACGGGAATCTCCCTAGTGGCCAGGGCGTCCTTCATGTGGTCAGCCAGCCCCCTCCAAAATATCGGAATTAGGGCTTTATCCGACCACTCCAGCTCAGATGCTAGGGTGCGGAAGTGGACGGCAAAATGGCTGACCAAGGACGAGCCATGAGTCAATGCCAACAGTTGGAGCGCCATATCATGGGTGACACGAGGTCCTAAAAAGACCTGTTTCAGAGTGCTCAGGAAAAACGAAGCACTCTGTACCACATGATCGCCACGCTCCCACAGCGGCGTAGCCCACTCTAACGCCCTGTCCGACAGGAGAGACACAATTAAAACCCACCTTTGCCCACTCTGTAGGGAAACGAGAGGCCAGAAGCTCGAGATTTATAGAGCACTGACTCACGAAACCCCTACAAGACTTACTATCATAAAATTTTTATGGCAGCAGGAGGCGTGATAGAGTCGGTACAGGGGTGGCAGTGGACAAGGTTGCTGCAGCCACGCTAGCAGCTTGAACAGCAACTGTGGTTACATTCACAGCTGAGGTTGTGCGCTCGAGAGCCGCCAACCTACCCTCCAGCTGCTGGATGTACTGCAAGGATTGCTGTTTGTCCGTCATTATTAGCCAGACCCTGGCGCTAGTGTAATGTTAGGGCTAGCGGAACGCACCAAATAATAAAATAGGTAGAATAAGGTGCGTTCGCAGAGATGGAACCTGCTGCCAAGTAATGACGGACTATATGGCGGTACAATGTGAATACACACGGGTTAACTTCACCCTGTGTGAAGGAAGCGAACACTGTTAAGTCACAGGACCGCAGTATCGCACACAAGAGCACAAGCAAGGAGTCTCCAAGCTCTGTCCTAAGACTTGGGATCTGAGTCTGTGTAGACTACTTGCGGTCGACACCGCAACTGGGGTGTCAGCGTAACCAAAATAATAACAAAGGAATGCACGAGAGTGCATGCGGTGCCGCACTGGCGGACGCCACTAACCACCCAGGCTTAGCTCAGGAAAGCGCTGTGAAAGCTCACGGCGCCGCACTGGCGGACACAGCACCTAGACGCTGTATTAGTGTGTAAAGTGCTGTTGGATAAGTCGGGCACTAGATAGCATACACCTTCCGCTAACAGTCATCCAATAGGGAGGGGTTATTTCACTCACAACACACACACGTTTACAAATGTACACTAGCGCATGGCCATGCGGCCATGCGAGCCTTAAAGGGACACTGTCACCTGAATTTGGAGGGAACAATCTTCAGCCATGGAAGCGGGGTTTTGGGGTTTTTGATTCACCCTTTCCTTACCCGCTGGCTGCATGCTGGCTGCAATATTGGATTGAAGTTCATTCTCTGTCCTCCGTAGTACACGCCTGCGCAAGGCAAGATTGCACCTTGTGCAGGCATGTACTACGGAGGACAGAGAATGAACTTCAATCCAATATTGCAGCCAGCATGCAGCCAGCGGGTAAGGAAAGGGTGAATCAAAAACACAAAAACCCCGCCTCCATGGCTGAAGATTGTTCCCTCCAAATTCAGGTGACAGTGTCCCTTTAAATAGCTGCAGCACGTATAGGACCTTTCAAAGAAGGACCAATGGAATTGCTGCAGTACCTGAGCATGTGACCCTAGATCTCCACTGAGAGATCTTACCCTGGGCATGCTCAGTGTGTGCAAAGTAGGACTTCGTCTCAGAAGCGTCTGCTCGCCGCTGCCCAGCACTGGCTTCAATGGCAGAAGCTGGAAAAGCAGCAGCAACCCTATGCACAGAGTGAGACTGAGCAAGTTGCTGGGATCGACGTCTCTGCTGAGCAGACTCCACTGCGGCTGGAGAAGAATGGGAGACCGCAGCAGAGATGGTTCGAGATTCCCCCTGTGCAGAGGCGGGAACACGACACCTAACACCCTGCTGCTTCGCTCCATTTATTCCCCTTGAGTGACAGGTCACTCCCTGCATGTGTGTTTAGAGACAGACCTATCACTCCAGGGCAGCAGAAGGAAGAAGCCTCTGGGAATCTGCCTGTCTGACTAGTATCCCATGTGACTCGATTCTTGGCAGCTCTTAAAGTATGCTTTTCTCTGAGACGCTGCAGTGTTTCATAGTCAAATAGCTTCTGAAATCATACTGTCTGTGTCTAATACATGCTGCCTGTTGATTGGACCATGTGTATCCACTGTCAAGTTTCCTTTAATGAAGAACAGGATTCTCCCAAGGCTCCTTGTTTTCCTTTAGTATAAGGCTTTTCCAGTCATTCCTGATGGTGCAGGAGAGGAGTGTAAACTACATGTTACTTGTAACTTATCAGTGGAAAAAATTGTCCACTGAAAATAGTACCATGTATTGGAGTCTCTTTTCTTAAGTCCGGGATTCAGTATGTTTAGATGACAGCCTTTTTTAATACTATGTTTGCATGAAACAGACATTAGTTTGCCTTGAACTATATTTTGGGAGCACGTAAGTGGGTGTAGATTATTGTGCGGAGCTTGACCTGGTTAGACCATTTGTTTATGGAAATTGTAGAGTAAATCTCCAAGTTTCATCCTGTATAAATATGCAGACCGTAAATGACAGCTGCACCTGGCCTGCCAACTTTTCACTAAAGTAATAGTCTATACGAAAATCAACCACACTCACAAGAAGACCTTGGAAATTTTAATCATGCTGATTTTTTAATGATGGAAAATAAATCACCGTGCTGCTGGGTAGTGCGGACAAAAAGCAACAGGTAATGTTTTGATGTTTAGACCCATCCTGGGTCTTTCTCTAATAGTCGCTAGGGAAGAAGGGGAAATATAATCCAATAAATGTGTTGATGATTATATACAATTAATAGATTGCATAGTACAAAATAAATCAGTCCATAATATGATGAAAAAAATGACATGTCATAGACAATAAACAGCATGTAATGGCATAATCTAGAAATCAAATCAATGGAATTCAGGAAAACAACAAATAAAATAGGGATTAACCCCTTCACCCAAAGCCTGTTTTCACCTAAGTGACAGGGCCAATTTTTACAATTCTGACCACTGTCACTTTATGAGGTCATAACTCTGAAACGCTTCAACGGATCCTGGTGATTCTGACACTGTTTTCTCGTGACATATTGTACTTCATGATAGTGGTAAAACTTCTTCGATATGACTTGCATTTATTTGTGAAAAAAACAAAAATTTGTCGGAAATTATGAAAATTTAGCAATTTTCAAACTCTTAGTTTTTATGCCCTTAAATTAGAGAGTTATATCACATAATATAGTTAATAAACAACATTTCCCACATGTCTGCTTTACATCAGCACAATTTTGGAAACATAATTTTTTTTTGTTAGGACGTTATAAGGGTTAAAAGTTGACCAGCGATTTCTCATTTTTGCAACAAAATTTGCAAAACCATTTTTTTACGGACCACCTCACACTTGAAGTGACTTTGAGGGGTCTATATGACAGAAAATGCCCAAAAGTGACACCATTCTAAAAACTGCACCCCTCAAGGTACTCAAAACCACATTCAAAAAGTTTATTAACCCTTCAGGTGCTTCACAGGAATTTTTTGAATGTTTAAAAAAATTGAACATTTAACTTTTTTTTCACAAAATTTTTACTTCAGGTCCAATTTGTTTCATTTTACCAAGGGTAACAGGAGAAATTGGACCACAAAAGTCGTTGTACAATTTGTCCTGAGTACGCCGATACCCCATATGTGGGGGTAAACCACTGTTTGGGCACATGGCAGAGCTCGGAAGGGAAGGAGCGCTATTTGACTTTTCAATGCAAGATTTGCTGGAATTGAGATCGGAGCCCATGTCACGATTGGAGAGCCCCTGATGTGCCTAAACAGTGGAAACCCCCACAGGTGACACCATTTTGGAAAGTAGACCCCCTAAGGAACTAATCTAGATGTGTGGTGAGCACTTTGAACCTCCAAGTGCTTCACAGAAGTTTATAATGTAGAGCCGTAAAAAAAATTTTTTTATTAATTTTCACAAAAAATGATCTTTTTGCCCCAAATTTTTTATTTTCCCAAGGGTAAAAGGATAAATTGTACCCTAAAAGTTGTTGTGCAATTTGTCCTGAGTATGTCGATACTTCATATATGGGGATAAACCACTGTTTGAGCGCATGGCAGAGCTCGGAAGGGAAGGAGTGCCATTTGACTTTTCAATGCAAAATTGGCTGGAATTGAGATCGGACGCCATGTCGCATTTGGAGAGCCCCTGACGTGCCTTAACAGTGGAAACCCCCCACAAGTGACCCCATTTTGGAAAGAAGACCCCCTAAGGAACTTATCTAGATGTGTGGTGAGCACTTTTAAACCCCAATTGTTTCACTAAAGTTTAGAATGTAGCATTGTGAAAATTAAAAAATCATTTTTTCTTTCCACAAAATGATGTTTTAGCCCGCAATTTTTTTTTCCCCAAGGGTAACAGGAGAAATTGGACCACAAATGTTATTGTCCAATTTGTCCTGAGTACGCTGATACCCCACATGTGGGGGGGAACCACCGTTTGAGTGCATGGCAGAGCTCGGAAGGGAAGGAGCACCGTTTGAAATGCAGACTTAGATGGAATGGACTGCAGGTGTCATGTTGCATTTGCAGAGCCCCTGATGTACCTAAACAGTAGAAACCCACCACAAGTGACCCCATATTGGAAACTAGACCCCCCAAGGAACTTATCTAGATGTGTTGTGAGAGCTTTGAACCAACAAGTGTTTCACTACAGTTTATAACGCAGAGCCGTGAAAATAAAAAATATTTTTTTTTCCACGAAAATGATATTTTATCCCCTATGTTTTTATTTTCCCAAGGGTAACAGGACAAATTGGACCCCAAAAGTTGTTGTCCAACTTGTCCTGAGAACGCTGATACCCCATATGTTGGGGGAACCACTGTTTGGGCACACAGGAGAACTCGGAAGGGAAGGAGCCCTGTTTTACTTTTTCAAAGCAGAATTGGCTGGAATTGAGATCGGACGCCATGTCGCGTTTGGAGAGCCCCTGATGTGCCTAAACAGTGGAAACCCCCAATTATAACTGAAACCCTAACCCCAACCCTAAGGGGGTGATGAAGGGGGGTTTGATTTACTTTTATAGCGTTTTTTTGGCGGATTTTTATGATTGGCAGCCGTCACACACTAAAAGACGTTTTTTATTGCAAAAAATAGTTTTTGCATCACCACATTTTGAGAGCTATAATTTATCCATATTTTGGCCCACAGAGTCATGTGAGATCTTGTTTTTTGCGGGACGAGTTGACGTTTTTATTGGTAACATTTTCGGGCAGATGACATTTTTTGATCGCTTTTTATTCCGATTTTTGGGAGGCGGAATGAACAAAAACCAGCAATTCCTGAATTTCTTTTAGGGGGGGCGTTTATACCGTTCCACGTGTGGTAAAATGGATAAAGCAGTTTTATTCTTCGGGTCAGTACGATTACAGCGATACCTCATTTATGTAATTTTTTTTATGTTTTGGCGCTTTTACACAATAAAAACTATTTTATATAAAAAAATAATTGTTTTTGCATCGCATTATTCTGAGAGCTATAACTTTTTTATTTTTCTGCTGATGATGCTGTATGGCGGCTTTTTTTTGCGGGACAAGATGACGTTTTCAGCGGTACCATGGTTATTTATATCCGTCGTTTTGATCGCGTGTTATTCCACTTTTTGTTCGCCTGTATGATAATAAAGCGTTGTTTTTTGCCTTGTTTTTTTTTTGCGGTGTTCACTGAAGGGGTTAACTAGTGGGATAGTTTTATAGAGCGGGTCGTTACGGACGCGGCGATAACAAATATGTGTACATTTATTGTTTTGTTTTTTTTTTACATTAATAAATGGATTTATTGGGAAATGTTTTTTTTTTTTTATTTGGGGATTTTTTTTTTATTTTCTTTTACACATTCTATTTTTTTTTTTTTTTTACTTTCTAACATTGTCCCAGGGTGGGACATCACTGTATTAGATCAGATCGTTGATCTGACACTGTGCATAGCACACTGTCAGATCAACGATCTGACAGGCAGCTTAGCTGGCTTCCAGCGCCTGCTCTCAGCAGGCGCCGGCTAGCCAGGTCACTTCATGACCCGGAAGGAGTCCGGCGGCCATCTTGGATCCGGGGACTCCTTCCGGGTCACCGGAGCAACGCGATCTCATTGCGTTGCTCCGGTGGGAGAGCGCAGGGAGCCCCCGTCCCTGCGCGATCCCCCTCTATGCCGCTGTCACTACTGACAGCGGCATCAGAGGGGTTAAATGCCCGCGATCGGCGATAGCGCCGATCGTGGGCATTGCTGCGGGGTGTCAGCTGTCATATACAGCTGACACCCGCACCCGATCACCGCGGCGCTCAGCGCGAGACCGCGGTGATCGGTGCGCCGTACTAGTACTGCTGCTGGCACTAATGCAGTGCCGGCAGCGCAGTACTAGTACGGCGCGTGTCGCGAAGGGGTTAAAAGAGAAGAGGTGAAAAGCATAATGAGGCATAGCACTTGCATAATGAGGGTAGTAGTACTACAGAACTACAGATAATGAGAGATATAGTGACATCTAGCATGTTAGTGTAAAAAACAGACTGTGAGGGAAAGGCCGGTGTCACATGTATTTCTATGCAGCTCCGGTCCCGAGTGCTGGTGACAGTGCCTGTCATTGAGGTGAGAGACTCGCGCTGCAGTTGCAAGTGTGACATCGCCCAAAGACTGTATATCATGGGTATAGAGAAGGAAAGAGTCACACATAGTATAGAGAAAGATTCATGAAGGGCATATAAATTAGAGTGGGCATAAACAGTGGTATAGTATAGAAACATTGAAGCATAGCCAATAAATAGGAGTAGTGGTACATACAGTCATGGCCAAAAGTACCCTTGAAATTGTTCCCGAAAATTATTTTTTTCTCCTAGAAAATTATTGCAATTACATGTTTTCTTATACACATGTTCATTTCCTTTGTGAGTATTGGAACAACACAAAAACAGAGAAAAAAAGGCAAATTAGACATAATTTCACACAAAACCCCAAAAATGGTCCGGACAAAATTTTTGCCACCCTCGACTTAATATTTTGTTGCACACTCTTTGGAATAAATAACTTCCATCAATAGCTTCTTAAAACCCTACATCCATCTACAAGCTTCTTATACCTCTCAACTGGATTTTGGACCAGTCTTCTCTTGCAAACTGCTCCAGGTCTTTCATATTTGAAGGGTGCCTTCTTCCAACAGCAATTTTAAGATCTCTCTTTTGAACAATTTTGGTTCTCAAGTCATCAGACAGTTCTTTTTTTCTCTTTCTGTTTTCCATGCTTAATGTGGCTCACATAGACACACGATACAAAGATTGAGTCGACTTCTCCCCTTTTAATCTGGTTGAAGGTGTGGTTTTCATATTGCCAACACCTGTTACTTGCCACAGGTGAATTTGAACAAGCATCACATGCTTGAAATAAAGTTGTTTACCAACAATTTTGGAAAGGTGTGACGCTGTCACCTAGCACGGACAAGCCACGAGATGGGATAATCAAGGAGTCCGAGGTCAGAAGCCAGAAGGGTGCGTCATAAATAGAAGGAAGAGATAAAGGCATAGTCAGGTAATGTTCCGATGTCAGAATGCCAGGAGATAGTGGATCAGATCAGAATGGGTTAAACAGATGGATGGTAAGAATGAGGTCCAAGGTCAGGCAATGAATGTTGAAAAAACAGAATGCAAGGCACAGACAAACAAGCCACACAATAGCTAAATGTATGTCTGGTAGAGGTCTGTGAGTAAGGCCGGGGACACACACAAGGTATAAAAAAAACGGTCCGTTTTTGACGGACGAGAATCGCACAAATGTTACCAAAACAATGATCCGTGTGCAGTGCGAGGATGCGATTTTCTCGCATTAAATGATCCGTGTGACATCCGTATGGCATCCGTATGGTGAGATTTTCTCACACACTTGCAAAATGAGCAAATAATGGCTGAGCCTTTCCTGTCACCTGCCCAATGCCTGAGAATTTCTCACAAGTCACACTGATGGTCCGTGTGCTGTGCTATTTTTTCTCACCCCCATAGACTTTCATTGGCGATTCTCGGCCGAGAAACGCTGACAATCGCAGCATGCTGCGATTTCACTCGGATCCTGAATACGGCCGAGAAAATATCGGATGATGGGAGCTGCCCCATTGATTAACATTGGGACGAGTGCTATGCGATTTTTTATCGCATTGCACTCGTCCGTATTACGGTCTAGTGTGACCCCGGCCTAACAGAACATTTAAGTAGCCTGGCAATCACATTGGATAATGAACACCTGGAGACAGCCAGTGCCTCCCAATTTCAGATTGGATGGTCAAGCTGTCAACACACTGACAGCTCAGCACACCCCTATACCAAACTGGATAACTGAGCTGTCAATCAAAGTACTGACAGCTTCAGCAATCCCCTATACCAGATTGGATGGTCAAGCTGTCAACACGGTGACAGCTTATCACACCCCTGTACCAGACTGGGTGGCTGAGCTGCCAATCAAAGTACTGACAGCTTCAGCACGCCTATACCAGATTGGACGGTGGAGCTGTCAGTAACTGCATCCTAGACAGACACTGACAGGTGTAATTGTAGTAAGTTGCCAGCAATTTTGTCCTGCCTATTTTTGGAGTTTTGCGTATAATTTTGTCCATTTTTTTCTTTGTTTTCTTGTGTTGTTCCAATGCACACAAAAGAAATAAATTTGTATAGCAAAACAGGTGAAACTGCAATCATTTTCTATGAGAAATACTTCACTTTCTGGAACAACTTTAAGGGTACTAACACTTTCAGCCATGATTGTATAGAATAACCAATTTCATAATATTAAGCATGAGCACTGGCTAAAGATGTTTACCTGTGTCTAGTTAGCGTAGGGGGTAAAGGTGAATTGCGCAGCATGTGCTCAAGGGTCAATGTGAGGCCGAGGGATTGAAAGGCAAGATATATGTCAGCTTAGGGCTGGACTTCTGGTTGCGGCGATCCGGAAGTATGTGTATAGTGTGACATAGTAGGCTGCATTATAGTGGGGCATGGCGTAAGCAGTCATGTGCATTTGCACAGATAGGAGTCACGAAGGAGGTGTAGCTGTAGCCTAGGTGGGTTACGTAATAGTAGGGGCATGGCAGCAATTGCAGTGCATGTAAACACATATGGATGTTAAGTGTGATCGCTGAGGCCAATAGGGAAGAAACGGCAGTGAACAGAATAGAGGGAATAAAAGAAAATAGAATGAGGGGGTAAGAATGAGAAGAAAGGGGGCGGTGAGGAAAGGGGTGGGGGGAAAAGACGGTGCACTTACCAGGGGAGTGAGGATGGATCAGTGTGTCTGAAAGGGTAAATATAAGGTCAGTGATGGACTGCAGTAATAAAGTATGTAATAGGCAGAACAAAATATGCAATGGGCATAGCAAAACGCATGGACAAGTGAACCAATAAAATTCTATGTTCATAAACATATGAACCAATATGATAGATTTACTTTTCCTATACAGATATAGCAATGAGCCAATCAATCTAAATACCTATTTATGAACAGATAAATCAATGAACCAGTAGATCCAATTTTTTATTCAGGCCCTTGGGGGCTAGTGTTTGTAGTGAATGTATCCAGTATGACTCTCTCTTTTAATAATTTACTATGGTTGCCACCATGTCTTGGTCTTAGGACTTGTTCCATAACATGGAATCTTGACAGAAATACTATGTTCTTAGCAGCAGAGAAGTGATGAGGCAAGGGTAACCAAACCTTATTGCAGCTGATGGCTGATTCATGGCTGTCAATTCTATCTCTAATGTGTTGGGTTGTTTCCCTCACAAAGAGAATTCCAAGCGCGCATTTGATTATGTACAGTGGATGGCGAAAGTATTCACCCCTTAGCATTTTTCATCTTGGCATCCCCACAGTGAAACATAATGGTGGCAGCATTATGCTGTGGGGATGTTTTTCAGCAGCAGGGACAAGGAAAATGGTCCGAGGCGAGGGGAAGATGAATTATGTGAAATACAGGGACATTTTTGAGATTTATCCAAAGAGACTTAGAGCGATAATTGTCACAAAAGGAGGCTCTACAAAGTACCGTCTTTAGTTATGCACACTGAAGTTTTCAGTTATTTTGTTCTATTTATTGTTTGCTTCACGATAAAAAGAAAACCAAAAGTTCACAATTGTAGGCATGTTCTATACATAAACTGATGCAAGCCGTCAAAAAAACAGAGAAATTCCAGCTTGTGAGGTAGAAAAATGCTAAAAAATGCTAACGAGCTGAATACTTTTGCAAGCCACTGTATGTAGAGAGTTAGGGGAGCCCTTTCAAATACAAAAAATATTGGCAATGTATTTCAGCCAACATATAGAGTGTGTATTGAAGAGATCATTGGTATATGCATATTCCTTCTCAAGGTGGTTCATATAGCAATTAGCATTCACAGGCACTACATTAAACCCCATTGCGGTCCTGCATATCTGAAGGTAGAAGTCATACCCACCGCAAAAGAAGTTCTCATGAAGGACTATTGACAGAACGGAAGGTTAGCACAAACTTGTCTGGAACCTTGAGACAGGGAGGAATTATTGAATATGTCAGTGACAGCTAAGAGGCCCATATCGTGTTTGATAGATGTAGAAAGGCTGTTGATGTCCAAAGTGACTAATAGGCTGTCGAGGGAGATCCTAGTCATATGTCTGATTGTTTGGAGGCAGGGGCTAGCAGGCACTTTTCAGCCTAGGGGCAATCACGGTGGCTCAGTGGTTAGCACTGCAGCCTTGCAGCGCTAGGGTCCTGGGTTCAAATCCCACCAAGAACAAGGAGTTTGTATGTTCTCCCCGTGTTGTGTGGGATTCCTCTGAGTACTACGGTTTCCTCCCACACTCCAAAGACATACTGATAGGGAATATAGATTGTGAGCCCCATTGGGGACAGTGATGATAATGTCTGTAAAGTGCTGCGGAATAAGATAGTGCTATATAAGCAAAGCATAATTATAAATAAATCCCTTGAGTTGCAGCTGAGATGACAGGCTTTAAAAACAGACTTGTACATAAATATAGAAACAGAATGGAGCTTGCTGCATAGATATGGGAGCAGAACCAAGCTTACTAGAGAGATATGGGAGCAGAACCAAGCTTACTAGAGAGATATATGGGAGTGTTCTTCCTAGAGAGATATGGGAGTAGAACTGAGCTTACTACAGAGATAAGGGAGCAGAATCGAGCTTACTACAGAGAAAGGAGAGCCGAACCAAGCTTACTACAGAGATAAGGGTGCAGAACAGAGATTACTACAGAGCTACTGGAGCAGAGCAGTGCTTACTACAGAGATATGTGAGCAGGACCGAGGTTGTTACAGAAATAAGGGAGCAGAATAGAGCTTACTACAGAGATATGGGAGCAGAACCGAGCTTACTACAGAGATGTGAGAGCAGAAGTGAGCTTCCTACAGAGATAAGGGAGCAGGGCAGAGCTTAATAAGTCTACTACATAGATACGGGACCAGAACCAAGGTTATGGCATATACGTATATGTTACCAGAATCTATGCTACTATATTGATACAGTACTATAACCAAGCTCACTGCTTAGATATGGTACCATAATCGAGCTTACTTAAAAACATACACTTAAAATAACAACTATACATTTATAATTACAATATAACACTGTTGCTAACCAAAAACACACAATGCAAAGACCAAAAGAATACAGCTATACAATGTCCACTACCATCACCACTACACAGCGAATACATAATATGACCAATACCTCTACATTACAAAATACTCACATTTCCAACGCTGTCTCCATCTATTCCCAACCTACAAAACTCCCCACTCTGCGAGCACCTGAGGAGACGAACAGTGACCACAATATTTAAAAAATTGTGCCATTACTATGATTACCCCCCAAAAAATTAGTGTCCCATAAAAAAAAGTATTAATGCTCCTACCATGCAAAGGTCTGTATGCTCCTTTGAAGGATAAAATATGCCATGTGCCCCCTTCCAGCAACAAAAACCCTTGATTTTCCACTTAAAGTTAACAATGTACCCCTCCAAAGAAAAAATAATGAAACCTGAGTGCCCCTATCAAAATGAATGATGTCTCCAATCATAACGAATAATGACCTCTGAGTGCCCACACAGGTCTGTATATGAGAAACAAAATACCCAGTTGCATGCTAGATGCCAAGAGGTTGAACAGACAAGTGCAACAAGTCCCAGAAGGGAAAAGCCAACTCCAAAGTAGATTTACACATAGGAGGATACAGAGTAAATAGGTTAAAAAAATATTTTATTGTGTGAATATTCCTAAAAGGTCACAAAAAGTGAACAGTGTGCATCAAAGACAGACAAACAAATGCCAGCCTACAGAAAAAAATTGGCACATGAGTAATCATAATACGTATAATGGAGCGCCCTACCAGGGCAGTGGGGTACTCTGCACTGGGTCCAGTCTCTCTAAAGGGGATGTCACGGCGGCTGCGACCCGGTCCATGGCTCTGGGGGCCCAATAAAAGGGGAACGATCTTTAAACGGATATTGTAAATGAGTCTGTCATGACGCCACCTGTGGTGTTCGGTCAATAGTAGGACTGACGCTGCTTTAAAGGGGTCCTCTGGGGGATTTTGTTGCAGCAAAGATGGTAACGCTTCCCACAGGTAAAGCGGGGTCCCCAGGGGGTCCTATAGTGTAAGGCGATGATAGTCTATGCCGGGCAATAAGTAAAGGACACAAGTTGTAAAGTCTTTACCTGGTTTACTGTAGTTGGCAGGCCACAGTCCAGGGTACCAGGCACGGATGGTGATGCGGCCCGGCCGGCTCAGAGGCAATGGGAGAATCCCTTTTCCAGTTGATGTCCGTGAACCTTTCCAACTAGCGCCGTTCTATGTGAGGTCCCTGCTGCCTGAAGCTTACTGGCAAAGTCCTCTTTCCCCTATCCTGGGACAGTTACCTGCATGACGGGCAGCTTGAGCCGGTTTATAGGGACTCTATCATGCCCGGGCTCCTCAGGTGCTGCTGTGTCTCAGGTGTGCTGCAGGTAGTTCACTTAAAGTTCTGAGTCCTCCGGTTTTGCCAAGTGTCCTACAGTTCCACTATAGCCTCGGGCTCCCGGTACCCGGTACTGCGCTTCGGATCTAAGGGTGACCGGTCACAGTTCCCCTCTGAGCCCTGTTCCTCTCCTCTGCTCCCTTCCTCTGAAGCTTCACCACATACAACCCTTCAGCTCTTTCTCCTTCCAGAGGCTGCAGCTCCCACGTGGCTGCTGGGCCTCTCTGTCTGCTCTCTCAGACTTCCTTCTCCTTCTGTGTCTCTCCCAGACTGGATAACTCCTCCTCCAGACCAGGACATATATCCATATTTGGGGGAAGCTCCCCTAAATCCTGGTCCTGAGCTCCCCCTCCTGGTCTGGATTTGGAATATGTTGCATGTGAGTGCCTTACCTGATAAAGGGAATTCCATTGCCTCTGAGCATGATATTACCCTCCCCGAAAGGAAGGCAACATCACTGCAATAACCGGCTACCTGGGGTGTTGCATGTAACAGCTGTGCTTAAGGTAGGCATGCCCTAATAACATCCCACATATCTAATGATAAATAAAGCCAAGTGGCAATGCATGCAAGATTGGGACGGTGTAACGCTCGCGCCGGGACTGGTTGGCGCGGGCGCCTGGGGGTGTGGCCCCACTGGACCACAGACCGAACTACCCTGGAAGGGGTGTAACTAAGTAGCTTCCTAGGTGTTCGCTGGAGCCTCTGATGGTGAGGTCAGACTTGTGCAATAGGAAGCTACCAGGTACCACTCCAGGGTGGAGTCGGACTGTGGATGCTGATCCCACCGGGGACAAGACACGGGCAGGCAGGCATGGCTGTTACACTGGCTGACAGACAGGTATGGCCGAGGCCCAGACGGGCGGACTGGCTTGACGGAGATACAGGCAGGCAGACAGGCGCGGCTGGCACTCAGGCAGACACGACTGGCACTGGCAGACAGGACTGATAGTCTGTTAGGAACTGGTTTTCAGATCGATGTATGGAAACAGGTAAGAACCTGTTCAGACTGGAGAAAATAAAGAAACAGGTAGAGACCAGTATGGAAGTTGCAGAGTGAAGATAGAGCAAGAGTAGAAGCAAAGCTGAATCACAGGAGACGGAGTAAGAGTAGGAGGTGGAGCTAAGAGAAGAGAAGGAGAAGGCAGAGCTATGAGCAGAGAAGGAGAAAGCAGAGCCAAGGATGGAGCCTCAGGGGGCGGAGCCAAGAGCAGAGACACTAGAGGCGGAGCCAAGAGCGGACACGCTGGAGGCGGAGCCAAGAGCGGACACGCTGGAGGCGGAGCCAAGAGCGGACACGCTGGAGGCGGAGCCAAGAGCGGACACGCTGGAGGTGGAGCCAAGAGCGGACACGCTGGAGGCGGAGCCAAGAGCAGACACGCTGGAGGCGGAGCCAAGAGAGGAGACGCTGGAGGCGGAGCCAAGAGCGGAGACGCTGGAGGCGGAGCCAAGAGCGGAGACGCTGGAGGCGGAGCCAAGAGCGGAGACGCTGGAGGCGGAGCCAAGAGCGGAGACGCTGGAGGCGGAGCCAAGAGCCAGAAGCGCAGGAGGTAACGCCAAAAGCTGAAGACGTAGAACCGCAAGGAGCAGAGCCAGGTAGAACCGCAAGGAGCAGAGCCAGGTAGAACCACAGAGCGAGAGCAAAGACTCAGAGTGCAGAGCAAGGTCAGAGTGCAGAGCTGAGAGCAAAGCCACAGAGTGTAAAGCAAGGTCAGAGTGCAGAGTAAAGTTACAGAGAGCAGAGCTGAGAGAAAAGCTGAGAGACACAGAACCACAGGTTGTGGTAGAACTGAGCAGAGAGAAGCAGAACCACAGACAGTGGCGAACAGAGCAGAAAGATAAGGCGGAGGTACACACAGCAGAGTGGGAAATGACAAAGGAGAAACAGGAACAGACATAGACCAGAGTTCAGACAGGAACAGACACGGATACACAAACAGAACACAGATGAAGGCCTACAGTATTGCAGCCTTCTGAGACAGAAAACAGACACGACCTGGCAGCTCAGTAGCAAATGCTAACTGAGGGGAATAGTTTGCTCAGGCATCCTCCAATGGGTGAGGATGCCTTAAGTATCAGAGGCCTCAAGGCTATTGGCCAGAAGCACCTTAGGGAGGTGCACACAGTCTCAATAAGAATCCGGAGTGGCTGGCGCCGCCCCCCTATGCACACAGCCAGGAAGTGTACACAGAGCAAGCCACCATGAAGCACATGGCATGGAACCGGCAGCAGACAGATCTCACAGCATGGCACTGGGTGAGTGAGTTGATGTAACAGGCAGGTGGGGAATGGAAGGCCATGCAGTGATGCCGGCAGGGTTGTTACAGAAGGCATCGCTTACCAACCATAAAGAGAACTAAGGCTGGCAGAGAGCAGAATGGCAGGACCCCAAGGGGTATGTTTCACTAGAGGAGTGAGAATTTTCTCCAGAAAGATCGAAAGTGGGTATAAAATGAAGTCCGTGAAGTCTACAATGGGTCGGTCCTGGATGTTAGTAACAGATTTATGGATTTTGAGTAGCTTATAAAAAAAACTAGAGTGATTGGATGAGGGCTAATGACAGTAGCGTATCCAGGGGGGGGGCAGCCGGGGCATATGCCCCGGGCGCAGCCAACAGGGGGGCGCCAGCGGGCCACCTGATCATGCGGCGGTCCAAGGAGGCTCGGGTGGGACTGCACGTGTCCCGCAGCAGAGTTCCTCCACCACAGAGAGTCGCACACCACAGCTATTCCTGCCGCAGCTCTGTGCGCACAGGACCTGTGATGAGGTCACAGGAGGGGAGGAGTCAGGAGTCACATGATGAAGGGCCTCCGTGTAGTGCAGGACTCTGCTGGTTCTCATGATGCTGGACGAGGGTAAGCGTTTGTGTGGATGTAGCAGAGCCGTGTTTGTGCGCGAGGTGTACAGAGTGGAGCCGTGTGTGTGTGCACGAAGTGTACAGAGCGGAGCCGTGTGTGTGTGCACGAGGTGTACAGAGCGGAGCCGTGTGTGTGTGCACGAAGTGTACAGAGTGGAGCCGTGTGTGTGTGTGCGAGGTATACAGAGCGGAGCCGTGTGTGTGTGCGTGAGGTGTACAGAGCGGAGCCGTGTGTGTGTGCGCGAGCTGTACAGAGCGGAGCCGTGTGTGTGTGCACGAGCTGTACAGAGCGGAGCCGTGTGTGTGTGCACGAGGTGTACAGAGCAGAGCCGTGTGTGTGTGTGCACGAGGTGTACAGAGCGGTGCCGTGTGTGTGTGCGCGAGGTGTACAGAGCGGAGCCGTGTGTGTGTGTGCGAGGTGTACAGAGCGGAGCCGTGTGTGTGTGTGTGTGTGTGTGTGCGCGCGCGCGAGGTGTACAGAGCGGAGCCGTGTGTGTGTGTGCGAGGTGTACAGAGCGGAGCCATGTGTGTGCGTGCGAGGTGTACAGAGCGGAGCCGTGTGTGTGTGTGCGCGCGAGGTGTACAGAGCGGAGCCGTGTGTGTGTCTGCACGAGGTGTACAGAGCGGAGCCGTGTGTGTGTGCGCGAGGTGTACAGAGCGGTGCCGTGTGTGTGTGTGTGTGTGTGTGTGCGTGCGCGCGAGGTGTACAGAGCAGAGCCGTGTGTGCGAGGTGTACAGAGCGGAGCCGTGTGTGTGTGCGAGGTGTACAGAGCGGAGCCGTGTGTATGTGCGAGGTGTACAGAGCGGAGCCGTGTGTATGTGCGAGGTCTACAGAGCGGAGCCGTGTGTATGTGTACGAGGTGTACAAAGCGGAGCCGTGTGTGTGTACGAGGTGTACAGAGTGGAGCCTTGTGTGTATGAGGTGTACCGAGCGGAGCCTTGTGTGTATGAGGTGTACCGAGCGGAGCCTTGTGTGTATGAGGTGTACCGAGCGGAGCCGTGTGTGTATGAGGTGTACAGAGTGGAGCCGTGTGTGTACGAGGTGTACAGAGCGGAACTGGGTGTGTGCATGAGGTGTATGGAGTGGAGCCGCGTGTGTACGAGGTGTATGGAGTGGAGCTGCGTGTGTACGAGGTGTATGGAGTGGAGCTGCGTGTGTACGAGGTGTATGGAGTGGAGCTGCGTGTGTACGAGGTGTGTGGAGTGGAGCCACGTGTGTACGAGGTGTACGGAGCGGAGCCGAGCCGTGTGTGCAAGGTGTACGGAGCTCAGCTGTGTGTGTAGGAGTAACTAGGTGTGGCCATTATACTGTATGCAATATGTGTGTGTGTTTGTGCGTGCATGCGTAGCGCTTCGGGTGAATGTGCAGAGACATAAATGGTTTTGTGTGTACGGGGAGGAGAGGCGAGGGCAATGATGGGGCTGACGGGGAGAGGGCAATAATTGTAATGGAGGGGGAGGAGGAAATTATGGATCTGGTGGAATGGGCAATGATGGAGGTGGAAATTGGAATGGGCAATGATGGTGGTGGGGGGGAGAATGTAATGATGGTGGGGAGGAGGAAATCATGGAGGTGGTGGAAATGGCAAAAATGAGGGGGGGAGAAATGATGGAGGTGGTAGAATGGACAAGGATGGTGGTGATGGAAAGCAAACTGATGATATTGGAGGGGGAGAAAATGATGGAGGTGGTGGAATGGGCAAGTATGGTGATGGCGGCGGAAAGGCCAATGATGATGGTGGTGGAAAGGGCAAAGATCGGGATGGTGGGGGAAGAGAAAATGATGGCTATGGTGGAAAAGACAAAGGAGGAAATGATGGAGGTGGTGGAATGGGAAATTATGGGGTGGTGGGGGAGAAAGCAATGATAGTGGTCGTGGAGAAGGCAAAGATGGAGGTGGTGAAGAGAGCAATGATGGGGTGGGGTAGAGGAAAATAATGGCCATATATGAGGTAACAGTACAGGAGAATGGGGGGCATGTATTTGGAAACTACTGGGGAATTGCGGGCATACATGAGGAAACAGTACTGGGGAATGGGGGGCATATCTGAGGAAACAGTATGGGGGATGGGTGCAGAGAGTATGAGGAGCGAACGGGGGAATGTATGTGGACACAGTATGAGGAGCGATGTGAAAAATGTATGTGGACAGAGTACGGGGAGTGAGGGTGATGGGATAATTGCAGACACAGTATAGGGAGTCAGGTGAGCAGGCATTATAGAAAGTGAGGGGGGAAATATATGAGGAGACAGTTTGGTGAACAGGAGGGATGTGAGAGGAGACAGTATGAGGAGGGAGCGGAATAGTGTGAGGGGACAGTATGGGGGGAGAAAAGTGAGTGGGCACAGAATAGAAACTGAGTAGTGGGTTCGTAGCATGGGGGGACAGTGTGAGGGCACAGCCAGGAGTGGACAGTATACCAAGGAGGGGGAGTGTGATGAGAGAGTACAACAGTATAAATACTGGGCCCTATAGGGGGACACAGTGTGAGAGGACAGTGTGAAGAGGGGGCCGGTATGGAAAGGAGAGGTCAGTGTGAAGAGCATGTACCATAAGAGGGACAGTGTGGGGGTCGTATTTTGTACAGACAATATAGTGAGGGGCAATTATTCGTTCAAGAGCATTATAATGACACTTCTATCTTTAAGGGCGTCATGTGGTGATTTTCTGCAAAAGAGCGGAGAAGATGGAAGTCTGCAGAGACGAGCTGTGGATAAGAAAACTCATCATGGGGTCTGGACAAGATGAAGAAAAGAAGGAGAACGATGCTAGAGACGATGTCATCTATAAGGTACCTCGATGTAAATGTTATTTGTGATACTAACTAATGTTTTTATTTATGTTAGGAGCATTAAAGGGGATGTCCAGGTTTGTAATGAGTCTGCAGTCATTCTTTGTGACTTCAGACTTCTGACTTCTCACAGTGCGCCCTGCACGCTGTCAGGATTCTCTCGTGCTGGTGATTTACATATGTGCGGTCACATGCTGACTAGACGTGTGGCCTCACTCAGTGAAAATGAACTGAGCGAGGCCGGGCACGTCTAGTCGGAATGTGGTCAGAGGTATAGAAATCGCATGCTTGTGCTGACATGACCGTCCACCGGCAAGGGAGAATCCTAGTAGTGTGCAGTGCATGCGTTGTGAGAATTCAGAAGCTGCGATGTCAGGATTCAGCTCTGCAGGTTCCAGTAGTCGTCACATGGACACTTCACTCATATGTGACTTTCATACTTGTGGTCCTGTGACAACGAGCTTCTCTTCTGCTTCTCTCAGTTTTGCACTGAATATTGAGAGCATTAGGGAGAGGAGCTCGTGGGCACATGACTAAGTGTGCAAATCACATATGTCCTGGAGGGGGGGCGCCAAAATGAATTCTTGCCCCGGGTGCCAGAAACCCTAGATACACCTCTGGCTAATGAGAAAGGTAGCATTGTTTTGGTCAATGGTATTAAGGTTTAGATGTCTATTAATAATCAGTTGGTTTTTGTTTCTGATGGTTACAGTAGGATCATGAGAGATTTTTTTTATAAGTAGATAGGCCAGACAATTGTCAAAAAATGTCTTTGAAATATCCATAATGTCCATAATGTCCTTTGTCAGCTGGTTTAGTGACTATATTTTGGTGGTTTTGAGGGAATCAATAACTTGATTTTCAATATTAGAAAGATTTTTGTGTGTAGAGAAAGAGCTCATCTGGTGATGAGTTAGCATACCTTGAATATAACTATGAATGAGGTCATTGCATACCTCTGCCGCATGGTATGTACATGGACTAATGAATGTACTGGGGTTCCGAAGATCCAGTTGGAATATTGACATGTCCGGAACAGAGGTGCCCTCTGTTAGAGGTGTTGTTTTCCCAGGTGACTCATTTTGGAGTCCAAAATGAGTCTTCAGTCTGATGTTTCGGTAAAACAAATATTTGTTTGAATCTCTCGCAATATTCTTGTTTCTCAATAAAAAACATGGGACAAAGATGGCATCTGAGTCCTCAAGGGATTCAGTTTTGTCTGTAGTACTCTGCCAAGGTGATGGAGTACAGATCATAGGATGTCATCTTACATAGTTCATTCACACAATCTCTAGTAAGAAGTTTGTTAGTTGGGGTTCTCAGGAGTTAGTCACTCGTAAGAGGTTGCTGTTAGTTTTGGTAACATCGTAGGCAAAGGTTTCTGATGTTATCTGGAGGCCGGTGCATGCAACCAAGAAAAGTAACATTGTATAGAGATTTGGTGCAAATGATTAAAATTCCAAGGTCTTCTTGTGAGTGCGGTTACTTTCATATATACTATTACTTGGGTTACCCAGTTCAACCAGCGCCTCTTCATTATGCTGAGTGTGCAGTGCACTAAATATCGCTAAGCTTTCCACTAAACACAGTTTATGGTTCCCAGTTATTTTACCATGGAGCACAAACTCCATAACTTTTATGTTTTTGTTTTTTTTTCTTCCTAGCTCGTTGATGTCTTTTTGTAATACACACAATCAAATGTTTGCATTTCTCTTCCTAAAGAGAAGCCTATGAGAAAATGCATGAAAAAACACCACGAGAGCTTAACAACAATCTCATGTCCGATCACCACTCTGTTGCAGGATTTTCTCCAGGAGTATATATAGCCATGCTACAGAATACTAGCAAATCCTGTTCAGACTTAGGCTGGAGTCACAATAGTCTGTAATATGGACGAGTGCTATGCGATAAAAAATCGCATAGAACTCGGACCAATATTAATCTATGGGGCAGCTCCCATCATCCGTTTTTTTCTCGTCCGTATTACGCATGCGAGTGAAATCGCTGCATACTGCGATTGTCCGCGTATCTCAGCTGAGAAACGCCAATGCAAGTCTATGGGTGTGAGAAAAAATAGCACAGCACACGGACCATCAGTGTGACTTGCGAGAAATTCTCAGGCAGATGACAAGAAAGGCTCAGCCATTATTTGCTCATTTTGCAAGTGTGTGAGAAAATCTCACCATACAGATGAGATACTGATGACACACGGATACTTTTTTGAGAAAAAAACGCATCCTGGTATTGCACACGGATGAGATACCGATCACCATACGGAGAACATTTGTGCGATTCTCAGCAGACAAAATCGGACAGATTTTTTATACATTGTGTGTGACTCCAGCCTTATAGTGATATTGGCTCCCACTTGTCCCCTTTGTCTTGTTAACATATAGTTGATAGAGGATTGTTATGTGCAAGCAGCCTACCATATACAGCCTAGGCCTGGACCAGATGGTAGTAAGTGGTAACATGAAGGATTCTGCTCTTTAGGATAGCTCAGTAAACTTCTCCCAACATGAGTTTCAATTTTAATATTAAAGGGACCTTATATTGTTGAAAAATGGGGGTAAACATTTCAGTAAAACTTGTATTTTTTAAATTCCTGGTGTTTGAATAGGACCACCTGGACACATATGTATACAGTGACTGACCGTCTTCCCTGTATGACTATGCAGGCAGAGATAGCTGTCAATCACTCAGTAGGACAGCCCACTGGACTCATGTATACAAACTCCAGGGGTTTTAATGAATAAAATACGAGTTATACTGAATCCTTTCCAACAAATCTATATATTGTATCATTCTGCTCAGCTTCTCCTTCTCTATACCGCGCTGTCCACAGACTCAGACTGCATGTACAATGTGACAGGTTCCCTTTAAGTTCAATCAGCAGAATGCTTAACCTTCTTTCAATCTGTAAATTTCATGTGTCTGAGATGAATAACCACAATATATTTTCCACTTGTTAATATAGCCACGTTGCAGAATATTTACTGGACCAGAACATACGTTTGTGAAAGCATTAGCTATTCTTTACCAAAACTATTGTGTAAATATCCTTTTTCCACAAGTACAGTATATGGAGAGATGACTAAGTGATTATCCACTTAACAGAGTGTGTCACTTATGTCACACCTCCTAGATGTACAAATAAAGGCATGCCATGGAAAAATGCGGATTGTGCATGGTATAAGCAGTGCATGCCTTTCACGCTGTTAATGGGAGTATATTGCATAAATAGTTTTAATATGTTAATCATTTTTAAGAGTACCTGAAAAAAAACTCATAATCATTATTTGATTCAGCCTGGTATTTGTGTAACCTGCATATTTAGCCCTTTTCCTTCATTATGCAGTATTTCTGTAAATGGTTATTGCATCACATGCTCCAGAGTTCAGTGGTGGTGGGATTTACACAATTCCAGCTGATGTTTGGCATGGTGGTCTAAGCCTTGAGTTCAGCTGATCAGCCATACATACCCATGCATTTAGAGCTCTCACCGTACAGTTTTTGTACTGATGTGACTTGCAGAAACAATTTGGACATTTTTAGTGAATATTGCTTCTGCAATCCTGCATCCCCTCTCTGCTAAGTTATAGGGTCTATCCAGGGACATAATGATCACGGTTGCAGAGGGTGCGACTACGACCTGGTCCGTGGAGGAGGGGGCTTGCAGATGCCTACTTCAGTTAAATCTGTGTCCTCGAACACAAATTCAGTTGATATGTTTTGTGATGCAGAGAGCCACCGGCTCCCTGCACCCCAATAACTATACAAGCGTTCGGCCAACTAGAGGCTTGCAGATGACATCACTGCCACACCAACCCCTGCGCGGGCTATGGAGAAAGAAGAGGATGTTGCTCATCAAGGCAGTAGGGACAGTTAAGAGGAAAAGTTTTTTTTTTAAATGTGTTGCAGAAGAGAACCAGGATGTGGACATTAATAAAGGAAGAGGTCAATGTGGAACATTACTACAGAATGGGGGACATTATTACATGATAGGTCCCAGGATAGGGGCTAGGATGGGAGAAATGATTGCAGGATGGTTGACATAATTACTGTATGGGTTCCAGAATGAGGAACATACATTATTAGTTTATGGTTTGAAGTTGGGGATAATAAGTACTATTGGAGGCCAATTGAGGGACATTCTTACTGTATGGGTCCAAGTGGGGGACAATATTACTGTATGGTGGATATTGGAGGATATTATTACTCCACAATAGGGCACATTAATAATATTCCCCGTTGTGCCTCATACATTATTATTAATTTATGTAGCCACAATGTCTGTACATGGTTAGTTAGGTATAATGCGCCAACTATTGCTCATATAGGGTGGTGGAGGACCCATACCTGCACAGGGTCTACTAGGGGATTCATCTGTTCCCCTATGGACCAGTTTGAGCATGTCCACCAAGCCAAATGTTTACAATTTTGACTCATCAGTCCAGAACACCTGCTGCCATTTTTCTGCTTTCAAGCAGTATTCATGTCAACAGTGTGGCTTTTTTTCAGCAATTTTTCCATGAGGTTAATAAAAAATGAATACTCACCTTACTGCTCACCTTTCCCTCCACAACTCTATTACCATGTGCAGCTGAAAGACAAGGGAAGATCCAAAATTGCTAGCTATGCAGAAAGGAGACCAAAATTAAATGGTTTGGGATATTTGTATGTGACAGTCTCTACCCTTGTATGGCCTATTTAGACTAGAATGATAAGTGTTATGTTGAATGTAGCAAATATTTAGATTGTTGTAAAGATTATATGCAGTTCTTTGCATGATCTTAAAAATGACCTTTTGGAACCTTTACAGGAAAAAAGCCCTGGCAACATCGTCATTATTATAATAATACTCTTCTTTCCGCTGGTCTGTAGTTTCCAAGCACAAAAGTGCATGCGTTTGAATATAACTCACAATGGAGAAAATCTGGCAGTTACATCTCCTATTGTACAGAAACATTTTATTACAAGTACTTTCGTAGAACTTCCTATCGTTTGACCTTATCAAGACTCAACATAGACTTGGCACTTGTCCGTGCCAAACCCAGATTCAGTAACAGAGCTTCTACAAGTAATATTTTCCTACAAATATAGATCCATATCAAAACAAAAGTAACTGACATGAATGGTTGAATGGTTTTGTTTCTAATGTCCTTGGACAAAACTGCTCAAGGTTCATAAATCCAAATTAGTTTTATTTGACTGTTAGCCTTCTTAATGTTTTCAAAAGTATGGTTTCTTCAAATCGTAGCAAATGTAAAAATCATCACTACTATTCAATCAATGTAATCTAAGTAAAATTGTTGGATTGTTCTTGAAATGGAAAAACTTTAATTTGTGAATTTAAAATTATTTGTAAATATTAATGCATACTGTAGTTTATTTAGAACCACAGCTATTCAGTTGAATTATACCTAATTGAGAAAAGGCTGCAAATCTCCTTTATTTGGTCAATAAAAGCAAAAATCATTGACTTGCAAGGGGTATTTGGCTTTTGTTGTGCCCCCTTAAATAAAGGATACAGATGCCTTTGGTGAATGGATAATCTCTGCTGTCCCTATGTTGGGATACTGAAATGAGTTTGACGGCAAATCCAAAAGGTTCATGTGCTTGGTGGCTACTAGTGTTCTCAAAAGGCAAAAAATTGAATAGAGATAGATGATTTGAATAGACATCAATCTCCTTACACTTGCAGTTAACACAACCTACTAAAAGACCCTTTAACAGTTCTTCAGACACCAGTCTCTGTGATGGCAAACCTCTTCACTCACAGGCATTGGCACACAATTTTACTCTAGTATGGCAATCGTCACAGTAAGAAATTATTCGTTTTCTCTCCCCTGCTCTGACTGAACTTATTATACTTCATCCTTAGGGTAAGTTCACACTGGGTGTTTTTGCTGTGGTTTTTTCTGCAGCTGAAGGGAGGGGGAGACAGGGAGGTAGTCATGGCGGATAGTAATCCTTGGATCACTCCCTGGTCCCTTCCCAGTAAAAGTTCACATTTCTCTGCTGCGTTAGATCTGTGCTGACTCTCTGCGCCATCTGGACTTGCCCGGCATGGGGATGTATTCCTCACAGATGGATCCACAATAAAGGAGACTCACTCCGGCTTAACTTCAATAACAACTTGTTTACTCAACACAGTCCATTAAAGTACAGGCACTTCAGGTTTCACATACAACCTTCTCTTCTGTCCCTGTTCTGTTCTTTCCTTCTCTATGCTCAGACCCGGGTCGAACCGAATAATCCAGTCCGGCAGAATCTATTCCATCTGGAATTCTTGCCTCACATGGGTGAGTCCTACACCGCTTCGCCTCGGTTCTAAGAACTGCCACCCAGGCAAAGATCTGCCACATCTCGCTTGTGCTGCCCGACTGAACCAACTTCTCTCTCTATGGGGACAGATTCCTTCAGTTGCGTCCGCAACGTTCCCATATGCCTTTCCTCCTAGAGGAATTCTTTAGCTAGCTGTACTGTGCTGGACCCCTTACTTAATGTTGTGGGGCACAGCGACTCCTGGCTAGGCAGGCCCTGACTCACTTAAACCAGGAAGCTGCACTACTCTTATGCTACTGTGCCCCTCCTATGCTAACTGTTTCCTAAGATGCTCCCCACTAGTGGCCAACTAGGGACACTACTTCCCTAACACTAAACTTGGCCCGGGGCTTACTTTCCCTAACAACAGCAATTGTGTGCAATTGTGCAAAACATGTAACAGTGCCATGAAACATATATAGAGCAAGATACGGCAGGTATAGCAATGCTCTTGTACACGGTGGTAATACACTTTATGTGTAGCAGTACCACTATGTACGAACAAATTAATAATATACATTTGCATTCTTAAAGGGGTTGGGGAGAAAAGGGAACATTATGCATTACACATCCCCTACACAGCAAAACCTGATTTCTTGGCAGGAAAGAAGCTGCTGCAAAAACGCATGTTTTGGTGCACTTTTGGTGTGTTTTTTTATGCGTTTTTGGGGCTATCTTGTGTCTCTTTGTGCATGCTAATAAAGTTGAGTGCCCACAGAGAAAAAAACTTCCTGTAGAACCGTACCTCTAGATCGTTTGAAAAGCTGGTAGTTCATGTGCCACTACTGTAAAATCACCCTGACAGATTAGATTAGAACAGATAGAATAGATATATACACATATATAGGGTTGAGCGAAACGGGTCGTTCATTTTCAAAAGTCGCCGACTTTTGGCAAAGTCGGGTTTCATGAAACCCGATCCGACCCCTGTGCGGGGTTGGCCATGCGGTACGCGACTTTCGCGCCAAAGTCGCGTTTCAATGACGCGAAAAGCGCCATTTCTCAGCCAATGAAGGTAAACGCAGAGTGTGGGCAGCGTGATGACATAGGTCCTGGTCCCCACCATCTTAGAGAAGGGCATTGCAGTGATTGGCTTGCTGTCTGCGGCGTCACAGGGGCTATAAAGGGGCGTTCCCGCCGACCGCCATGTTACTGCTGCTGATCTGAGCTTAGGGAGAGGTTGCTGCCGCTTCGTCAGAAGCAGGGATAGCGTTAGGCAGGGTCCATTAACCACCAAACCGCTTGTGCTGTAGCGATTTCCACTGCCCAACACCACCTTCGGTGTGCAGGGACAGTGGAAGCTACATTTTTTTTTTTTTCCCTCAGCGCTGTAGCTCATTGGGCTGCCCTAGAAGGCTCCCTGATAGCTGCATTGCTGTGTGTACGCCGCTGTGCAAACCAACTGCTTTTTTCAAAGCACAAATCCTCTTGTTCCTTCCTTTCTGCACAGCTATCTTTTTGGTTTCTACACACTTTTTATTTAATTTGTGCATCATTCCACTCCTTATTGCTGCCTGCCATACCTGGCTGAGATTACTGCAGGGAGATAGTAATTGAAGGACACTCCCTGGTTTTTTTTTTTTTTTTGTGGGAGATTAAGATTGACATTTCTGCTAGAGTGCCATCCCTGTCTGTGTCATCTCTCACTCAGTGGGCCATAGAAAGCCTATTTATTTTTTTGCTTGATTTGGGTTATAAAATCTACCTGAAAAAATCACTACATCAATCAGTGGGAGAAAAATATTGGCCTCAGGGCTTGTGTGCCACTCTTGACTCCTGTGTGCATCATCACTCACTCAGTGGGCCATAGAAAGCCTATTTATTTTTTTGCTTGATTTTGGTTCTAAAATCTACCTGAAAAAATCACTACATCAATCAGTGGGAGAAAAATATTGGCCTCAGGGCTTGTGTGCCACTCCTGACTCCTGTGTGCATCATCACTCACTCAGTGGGCCATAGAAAGCCCTTTTTTTTTTTTTTTTGCTTTATTTGGGTTCTAAATCCTACCTGAAAAAATCAATAAATCAATCAGTGGGAGATTAATATTGGCCTTTGGGCTTGTGTGCCAGTCCTAAGCGTGCCATCTCTCTCTCTCAGATAGTGGGCCATAGAAAGCCTATTTATTTTTTATTTTTTTTAATGGGTTTATAAATTTTCCCTGGAAAAAAAAAAAAAAGTGGGAGATTAATATTGGCCTCTGGGCTTGTGTGCCAGTCCTGAGCGTGCCATCTCTCTCACAAATAGTGGGCAATAGAAAGCCTATTTATTTATTTCTTTTTGGTTTTATAAATTCTCCCTTAAAAAAAAAGGGAGATTAATATTGGCCTTTGGGCTTGTGTGCCAGTCCTAAGCGTGCCATCTCTCTCTCTCAGATAGTGGGCCATAGAAAGCCTATTTATTTTATTTTTTTTTTAATGGGTTTATAAATTTTCCCTGGAAAAAAACAAAAAGTGGGAGATTAATATTGGCCTCTGGGCTTGTGTGCCAGTCCTGAGCGTGCCATCTCTCTCACAAATAGTGGGCCATAGAAAGCCTATTTATTTTTTTTTTTTTGGTTTTATAAATTCTCCCTTAAAAAAAAAGGGAGATTAATATTGGCCTTTGGGCTTGTGTGCCAGTCCTAAGCGTGCCATCTCTCTCTGTCTCTCAGATAGTGGGCCATAGAAAGCCTATTTATTATTTTTTTTATTGGGTTTATAAATTTTCCCTGGAACAAAAAAAAAAAAGTGGGAGATAAATATTGGCCTCTGGGCTTGTGTGCCACTCCTGACTCCTGTGTGCGTCATCTCTCACTCAGTGGGCCATAGAAAGCCTTTTTTTGTTTTATTTGTTTTCTAAATTCTCCCTGAAAAAATCATTTTATTTTCTTTGGTTTCTAAATTCTTCCTGAAAAAATCATTTTATTCTATTTTTTTTTTTCCTAAAGTCTCCCTGAAAAAAAAAACAAAAAAAAAAACAAATCAGTGGGAGATTAATATTGCCCTTTCTGCTTGTGTGCCAGTCTTGACTCCTGGGTGTGCCATCTCTCTCTCTCTCTCTCCAATTGTGGGCCATAGAAAGCCTATTATTTTTTTAGCTTGATTTGGGTTCCAAAATCTACCTGAAAAAATCACTACATCAATCAGTGGGAGATAAATATTGGCCTCTGGGCTTGTGTGCCACTCCTGACTCCTGTGTGCGTCATCTCTCAGTCAGTGGGCCATAGAAAGCCTTTTTTTGTTTTATTTCTTTTCTAAATTCTCCCTGAAAAAATCATTTTATTTTCTTTGGTTTCTAAATTCTTCCTGAAAAAATCATTTTATTCTATTTTTTTTTTCCTAAAGTCTCCCTGAAAAAAAAACAAAAAAAAACAAATCAGTGGGAGATTAATATTGCCCTTTCTGCTTGTGTGCCAGTCTTGACTCCTGGGTGTGCCATCTCTCTCTCTCTCTCCAATTGTGGGCCATAGAAAGCCTATTATTTTTTTAGCTTGATTTGGGTTCCAAAATCTACCTGAAAAAATCACTACATCAATCAGTGGGAGATAAATATTGGCCTCTGGGCTTGTGTGCCACTCCTGACTCCTGTGTGCGTCATCTCTCACTCAGTGGGCCATAGAATGCCTTTTTTTGTTTTATTTCTTTTCTAAATTCTCCCTGAAAAAATCATTTTATTTTCTTTGGTTTCTAAATTCTTCCTGAAAAAATCATTTTATTCTATTTTTTTTTTTCCTAAAGTCTCCCTGAAAAAAAAAACAAAAAAACAAATCAGTGGGAGATTAATATTGCCCTTTCTGCTTGTGTGCCAGTCTTGACTCCTGGGTGTGCCATCTCTCTCTCCAATTGTGGGCCATAGAAAGCCTATTATTTTTTTAGCTTGATTTGGGTTCCAAAATCTACCTGAAAAAATCACTACATCAATCAGTGGGAGATAAATATTGGCCTCTGGGCTTGTGTGCCACTCCTGACTCCTGTGTGCGTCATCTCTCACTCAGTGGGCCATAGAAAGCCTTTTTTTGTTTTATTTCTTTTCTAAATTCTCCCTGAAAAAATCATTTTATTTTCTTTGGTTTCTAAATTCTTCCTGAAAAAATCATTTTATTCTATTTTTTTTTTCCTAAAGTCTCCCTGAAAAAAAACAAAAAAAAAAAACAAATCAGTGGGAGATTAATATTGCCCTTTCTGCTTGTGTGCCAGTCTTGACTCCTGGGTGTGCCATCTCTCTCTCTCTCTCCAATTGTGGGCCATAGAAAGCCTATTATTTTTTTAGCTTGATTTGGGTTCCAAAATCTACCTGAAAAAATCACTACATCAATCATTGGGAGATAAATATTGGCCTCTGGGCTTGTGTGCCACTCCTGACTCCTGTGTGCGTCATCTCTCACTCAGTGGGCCATAGAAAGCCTTTTTTTGTTTTATTTGTTTTCTAAATTCTCCCTGAAAAAATCATTTTATTTTATTTGGTTTCTAAATTCTTCCTGAAAAAATCATTTTATTCTATTTTTTTTTTCCTAAAGTCTCCCTGAAAAAAAAAACAAAAAAACAAATCAGTGGGAGATTAATATTGCCCTTTCTGCTTGTGTGCCAGTCTTGACTCCTGGGTGTGCCATCTCTCTCTCTCTCTCCAATTGTGGGCCATAGAAAGCCTATTATTTTTTTTAGCTTGATTTGGGTTCCAAAATCTACCTGAAAAAATCACTACATCAATCAGTGGGAGATAAATATTGGCCTCTGGGCTTGTGTGCCACTCCTGACTCCTGTGTGCATCATCTCTCACTCAGTGGGCCATAGAAAGCCTTTTTTTGTTTTATTTGTTTTCTAAATTCTCCCTGAAAAAATCATTTTATTTTATTTGGTTTCTAAATTCTTCCTGAAAAAATCATTTTATTCTATTTTTTTTTTTCCTAAAGTCTCCCTTAAAAAAAAAAAAATCAAATCAGTGGGAGATTAATATTGCCCTTTCTGCTTGTGTGCCAGTCTTGACTCCTGGGTGTGCCATCTCTCTCTCTCTCTCCAATTGTGGGCCATAGAAAGCCTATTATTTTTTTAGCTTGATTTGGGTTCCAAAATCTACCTGAAAAAATCACTACATCAATCAGTGGGAGATAAATATTGGCCTCTGGGCTTGTGTGCCACTCCTGACTCCTGTGTGCGTCATCTCTCACTCAGTGGGCCATAGAAAGCCTTTTTTTGTTTTATTTGTTTTCTAAATTCTCCCTGAAAAAATCATTTTATTTTATTTGGTTTCTAAATTCTTCCTGAAAAAATCATTTTATTCTATTTTTTTTTTTCCTAAAGTCTCCCTGAAAAAAAAAACAAAAAAAAACAAATCAGTGGGAGATTAATATTGCCCTTTCTGCTTGTGTGACAGTCTTGACTCCTGGGTGTGCCATCTCTCTCTCTCTCTCCAATTGTGGGCCATAGAAAGCCTATTATTTTTTTAGCTTGATTTGGGTTCCAAAATCTACCTGAAAAAATCACTACATCAATCAGTGGGAGATAAATATTGGCCTCTGGGCTTGTGTGCCACTCCTGACTCCTGTGTGCGTCATCTCTCACTCAGTGGGCCATAGAAAGCCTTTTTTTGTTTTATTTGTTTTCTAAATTCTCCCTGAAAAAATCATTTTATTTTATTTGGTTTCTAAATTCTTCCTGAAAAAATCATTTTATTCTATTTTTTTTTTCCTAAAGTCTCCCTGAAAAAAAAAACAAAAAAACAAATCAGTGGGAGATTAATATTGCCCTTTCTGCTTGTGTGCCAGTCTTGACTCCTGGGTGTGCCATCTCTCTCTCTCTCTCCAATTGTGGGCCATAGAAAGCCTATTATTTTTTTTAGCTTGATTTGGGTTCCAAAATCTACCTGAAAAAATCACTACATCAATCAGTGGGAGATAAATATTGGCCTCTGGGCTTGTGTGCCACTCCTGACTCCTGTGTGCGTCATCTCTCACTCAGTGGGCCATAGAAAGCCTTTTTTTGTTTTATTTGTTTTCTAAATTCTCCCTGAAAAAATCATTTTATTTTATTTGGTTTCTAAATTCTTCCTGAAAAAATCATTTTATTCTATTTTTTTTTTTTCCTAAAGTCTCCCTTAAAAAAAAAAAAAATCAAATCAGTGGGAGATTAATATTTACATTTGTGCTTCAGTGACAGTCCTGCGTGTGTGGCATCTCTCTCATTTGTTGCCACCAACAACAGAGTGTGTAACATTGTGCCTGATTTTCGTTGTGGTCTCACTCACCTGTAAAGGGGTAGCTAAATCATACTGAAGTTATAGCTCACCGTGTAATTTGTGTGACAGCAACAAATACCGTTAGTTTGTTTACGTTTTTAAAACAATGAGGAAGTATGGTGGAAGAGGTCGTGGCCGGGGGCGTTCATTGTCAGCTGGTAATGAGGGTAGTGGTAGTGGTGGAGCATCAGCTGGTCGTGGGAAAAAAAATATTGCACCTAAGTCTGGAGCTGTGGAGCCAGGTTCGTCGTCTGGCTACACAAGGCCTCGAACGCTCCCTTTTCTGGGAGTAGGAAAACCGCTTTTAAAGCCGGAGCAGCAAGAGCAAGTTTTGGCTTATCTTGCTGACTCAGCCTCTAGCTCTTTTGCCTCCTCTCTTGAAACTGGTAAATGTCAAAGCAGCGCGTCGTTAGTGGATGTTCACGGTCAGGGACAAGTCGCTTCCTTGTCCTCTTCAGCAAAAACAACAACAGAGAAGAATGCAGCAGGCGACACAACGGGTTACTCCATGGAGCTCTTTACACATACCGTCCCTGGCTTAGAAAGTGAAGCAGTTAACAGTCCATGCCCATTACAAGTTGAATCTGACATGGAGTGCACTGATGCACAGCCACAGCCAGACTACTATGCTGGTCCTTTGACTCAGACCACAACATTGCCCTCGCAGGGTGCTGATCAAGAATCAGACCCTGATGAGACTATGTTGCCCCATCACGAACGCTATACCACCGACCGACACGGTGACACAGACGAAGTTGCACACAAGCTACAAGAAGAGGTAATAGATGACCCAGTTCTTGACCCCGATTGGCAGCCATTGGGGGAACAGGGTGCAGGCGGCAGCAGTTCTGAAGCGGAGGAGGAGGGGCCGCAGCAGGCATCAACATCGCAACAGGTTCCATCTGCCGGGCCCGTATCTTGCCCAAAACGCGTGGCAAAGCCAAAACCTGTTGGAGGACAGCGTGGCCATCCGGTTAAAGCTCAGTCTGCAATGCCTGAAAAGGTATCCGATGCTAGAAAGAGTGCAGTCTGGCATTTTTTTAAACAACATCCAATTGATCAGCGCAAAGTCATCTGTCAAAAATGTTCAACTACCTTAAGCAGAGGACAGAATCTGAAAAGTCTCAATACAAGTTGCATGCATAGACATTTAACCACCATGCATTTGCAAGCCTGGACTAACTACCAAACGTCCCTTAAGGTTGTAGCACCCTCGGCCAATGAAGCTAGTCAGCAACGCAACATCCCTTCCGGCAGTGTAGGGCCACCATTTTCCGCACCACCTGCAGTATCTGTGCAGGTTTCTTTGCCAGGCCAAAGCAGTCAGGGTCAGGGAATCACCAGTTTCGTAGTAGGAAACACTGCATCTAGGGCACCGGTGGCAACAATACCATCTCCCACTGTCTCTCAGTCTGCCATGTCCACCGGCACCCCCGCTAGTTCCACGATCTCCAGCTCTCCAGTCCAGCTCACCCTACATGAGACTATGGTTAGAAAAAGGAAGTACTTAGCCTCGCATCCGCGTACACAGGGTTTGAACGCACACATAGCTAGACTAATCTCGTTAGAGATGATGCCCTACCGGTTAGTTGAAAGCGAAGCTTTCAAAGCCCTGATGGACTATGCTGTACCACGCTACGAGCTACCCAGTCGACACTTTTTTTCCAGAAAAGCCATCCCAGCCCTCCACCAGCATGTTAAAGAGCGCATCGTCCATGCACTCAGGCAATCTGTGAGCACAAAGGTGCACCTGACAACAGATGCATGGACCAGTAGGCATGGCCAGGGACGTTACGTGTCCATCACGGCACACTGGGTAAATGTGGTGGATGCAGGGTCCACAGGGGACAGCACGTTTGGGACAGTTCTGCCTAGCCCACGGTCTAGGAAACAATTGGCTGTAGCTGTTCGCACCCCCTCCTCCACCTCTTCGTCCTCCTGCAGAAGCGAGAGCTCGTCCACAGACCGCAGTCGCACAACCACTCCATCCGCAGCTGCCACTGTTGCACACCAGGTCTCCCATTATGGGGCAGCTACTGGCAAACGTCAGCAGGCTGTATTGGCTATGAAGTGTTTGGGCGACAACAGACACACCGCGGAAGTTCTGTCCGAGTTCTTGCAGAAAGAAACGCAGTCGTGGCTGGGCACTGTAGATCTTGAGGCAGGCAAGGTAGTGAGTGATAACGGAAGGAATTTCATGGCTGCCATCTCCCTTTCCCAACTGAAACACATTCCTTGCCTGGCTCACACCTTAAACCTGGTGGTGCAGTGCTTCCTGAAAAGTCATCCGGGGTTATCCGACCTGCTCCTCAAAGTGCGTGGACTTTGCTCACATATCCGCCGTTCGCCCGTACACTGCAGCCGTATGCAGACCTATCAGCGTTCTTTGAACCTTCCCCAGCATCGCCTAATCATAGACGTTGCAACAAGGTGGAACTCAACACTGCACATGCTTCAGAGACTGTGTGAACAGAGGCGGGCTGTTATGTTTTTGTGGGAGGATACACATACACGGGCAGGCAGTAGGATGGCAGACATGGAGTTGTCAGGTGTGCAGTGGTCGAAGATTCAAGACATGTGCCAAGTCCTTCAGTGTTTTGAGGAATGCACACGGCTGGTTAGTGCAGACAACGCCATAATAAGCATGAGCATCCCCCTAATGCGTCTGCTGATGCAAAGTTTGACGCACATAAAGGATCAGGCGTCTGCAGCTGAGGAAGAGGAAAGCCTTGATGACAGTCAGCCATTGTCTGGCCAGGGCAGTGTACAGGACGAGGTAGCGGGCGAAGAGGAAGAGGAGGATGAGGAGGATGATGGGGATGATTATATTTTTAATGAGGAAGCTTTTCCGGGGCCACTGGAAATTGGTGGCGCGGCAAGGCCGGGTTCTGGTTTTTTGAGGGACACAAGTGACGTGGATTTGCCTGAAACTGCCCCTCAACCAAGCACAACCGCAGATTTGAGAACTGGAACTTTGGCCCACATGGCGGATTATGCCTTACGTATCCTCAAAAGGGACACACGCATAACTAAAATGATGAATGATGACGATTACTGGTTGGCCTGCCTCCTTGATCCTCGCTATAAAGGCAAATTGCAAAATATAATGCCACATGAGAACTTGGAACTAATATTAGCAACCAAACAATCAACTCTTGTTGACCGTTTGCTTCTGGCATTCCCTGCACACAGCGCCCGTGATCGTTCTCACACGAGCTGCAGGGGCCAGCAGACCAGAGGAGTTAGAGGGGCAGAAATCAGAAGTGGCGTTGGCCAGAGGGGTTTTCTGACCAGGTTGTGGAGTGATTTTGCTATGACCGCAGACAGGACAGGTACTGCAGCATCAATTCAAAGTGACAGGAGACAACATTTGTCCAGTATGGTTACAAACTATTTTTCATCCCTTATCGATGTTCTCCCTCAACCGTCATTCCCATTTGATTACTGGGCATCAAAATTAGGCACCTGGCAAGAATTGGCAGAATATGCATTGCAGGAGCTTGCTTGCCCGGCAGCTAGTGTCCTATCAGAAAGAGTATTCAGTGCTGCAGGTTCAATACTAACAGAAAAAAGGACTCGTCTGGCTACCCAAAATGTAGATGATCTAACCTTCATTAAAATGAACCACAACTGGATTTCGAAATCTTTTGCCCCACCTTGCCCGGCTGACACCTAGCTTTCCTATGAAAAGGTCTTGCCTGTGGACTATTCTGAATGCCTTTTCCAATCTCGTAATTTTCTGCACCTGATTGTCCAGCATACGACATGTTTACACCTCACTAAATGGCCAAACTCCCCACACGGGGCCGTGGTATCGACACTTGGCGACAGCACCCGTGAGAGTGCAGTTTGTCTGAAGAGGTGGGTGAGCCCGCTTTTGGTCGACGGCACTGCCACTGGGTCCCTCCTAGTACAATAAAGTGTCTCTGGCGGTGGTGGTGCGCACCCAACGTCAGACACACCGTTGTAATATGAGGGGCCCTGGGCCTGTACCGCCGGCCACAAGACAGTTTCCCCCCACCCCAGCTCAAACAGTGCTCTACCACTTGCAAAATTATCTCACAGCTCCACCAATGTTTAGTCTATGCGCTGACATCCTTCAATACCTGCCACTGACAATACCATTGTATTGACATTTTTGTTATGTTAGGCCTTCGATGCCTGTCTGTGGTCACTCCTTCCACTAGGCCTCCACTGACCACACCACTGCTGCCCGTGTACCCCTGTAACCAATTTAAAATTGCCTACAGCCATGTGTTATTATTTTAGGCCTTCGATGCCTGTCTGCGGTCACTCCTTCCACTAGGCCTCCACTGATCACACCACTGCTGCCCGTGTACCCCTGGAACCAATTTAAAATTGCCTACAGCCATGTGTTATTATTTTAGGCCTTCGATGCCTGTCTGCAGTCACTCCTTCCACTAGGCCTCCACTGACCACACCACTGCTGCCCGTGTACCCCTGTAACCAATTTAAAATTGCCTACAGCCATGTGTTATTATTTTAGGCCTTCGATGCCTGTCTGCGGTCACTCCTTCCACTAGGCCTCCACTGATCACACCACTGCTGCCCGTGTACCCCTGGAACCAATTTAAAATTGCCTACAGCCATGTGTTATTATTTTAGGCCTTCGATGCCTGTCTGCAGTCACTCCTTCCACTAGGCCTCCACTGACCACACCACTGCTGCCCGTGTACCCCTGGAACCAATTTAAAATTGCCTACAGCCATGTGTTATTATTTTAGGCCTTCGATGCCTGTCTGCGGTCACTCCTTCCACTAGGCCTCCACTGACCACACCACTGCTGCCCGTGTACCCCTGGAACCAATTTAAAATTGCCTACAGCCATGTGTTATTATTTTAGGCCTTCGATGCCTGTCTGCGGTCACTCCTTCCACTAGGCCTCCACTGACCACACCACTGCTGCCCGTGTACCCCTGTAACCAATTTAAAATTGCCTACAGCCATGTGTTATTATTTTAGGCCTTCGATGCCTGTCTGCGGTGACTCCTTCCACGAGGCCTCCACTGACCACACCATTGCTGCCCGTGTACCCCTGGAACCAATTTAAAATTGCCTACAGCCATGTGTTATTATTTTAGGCCTTCGATGCCTGTCTGCGGTCACTCCTTCCACTAGGCCTCCACTGACCACACCACTGCTGCCCGTGTACCCCTGGAACCAATTTAAAATTGCCTACAGCCATGTGTTATTATTTTAGGCCTTCGATGCCTGTCTGCGGTCACTCCTTCCACTAGGCCTCCACTGACCACACCACTGCTGCCCGTGTACCCCTGGAACCAACATCAGAAAATATAAAAATAAGTATTTTGCTTATAAGAAAGAAAATACTGGAGAGATATCAAATGCAGACATTTTAACATTAAAAACAAACACATACAACAAAAATCTGGTACAGTACTAAAAATGGCCACCAGCTACAATAACTTTCTCCTGCAAGTAGTTAACTGAAAGGTTTTTTCAATTTTAAACACAGATATGGCATCCACCGAGTGTTGTCCTGTCGCGTCTTCTTTATATTATTGCCAAGAAGATGCAAAACAATGAAAATAATAAAATCATTATTTACCAAAAAAATAGAGTAAGTCAAAACCACATTGCAAATAAACATTCATTACAAATAAAGAAGCAGGGCGCGTCCGAGGGTGAGTATATACCTAATAAGAATATAATCACCCTCGGACGCGCCCTGCTTCTTTCCGACAGCCTTCCTTCCTAAGAATCAGCCCTTCCGTGGTGTAGAGAGAGGGTTTGTTACACTCCAAGGTGTTCCCCAGGTTGCCTTTCCTGAGCTTCGATCTTCCGGCTCTCGTTTAGTAGTTGTTGGAAACTACGCTGCATTAGGCCTACAAATTGGGTATGGGGTGTAGAGAGATGGTGTGTTACACTCCAAGGTGTTCCCCAGGTTTCCTCTCCATTGCTTCGATCTTCCGGCTCTCGTTTAGTAGTTGTTGGAAACTACGCTGCATTAGGCTTACAAATTGGGTATGGGGTGTAGAGAGATGGTGTGTTACACTCCAAGGTGTTCCCCAGGTTTCCTCTCCATTGCTTCGATCTTCCGGCTCTCGTTTAGTAGTTGTTGGAAACTACGCTGCATTGGGCCTACAAATTGGGTATGGGGTGTAGAGAGATGGTGTGTTCCACTCCAAGGTGTTCTCCAGGTTGCCTTTCCTGAGCTTCGATCTTCCGGCTCTTGTTTAGTAGTTGTTGGAAACTACGCTGCATTAGGCCTACAAATTGGGTATGGGGTGTAGAGAGATGGTGTGTTCCACTGTAGAGAGATGGTGTGTTCCACTCCAAGGTGTTCCCCAGGTTTCCTCGCCAATGCTTCGATCATCATGCTCTCGTTTAGTAGTTGTTGGAAACTACGCTGCATTAGGCCTACAAATTGGGTATGGGGTGTAGAGAGATGGTGTGTTACACTCCAAGGTGTTCCCCAGGTTTCCTCTCCATTGCTTCGATCTTCCGGCTCTCGTTTAGTAGTTGTTGGAAACTACGCTGCATTAGGCCTACAAATTGGGTATGGGGTGTAGAGAGATGGTGTGTTACACTCCAAGGTGTTCCCCAGGTTTCCTCTCCATTGCTTCGATCTTCCGGCTCTCGTTTAGTAGTTGTTGGAAACTACGCTGCATTAGGCCTACAAATTGGGTATGGGGTGTAGAGAGATGGTGTGTTACACTCCAAGGTGTTCCCCAGGTTTCCTCTCCATTGCTTCGATCTTCCGGCTCTCGTTTAGTAGTTGTTGGAAACTACGCTGCATTAGGCCTACAAATTGGGTATGGGGTGTAGAGAGATGGTGTGTTCCACTCCAAGGTGTTCCCCAGGTTTCCTCTCCATTGCTTCGATCTTCCGGCTCTCGTTTAGTAGTTGTTGGAAACTACGCTGCATTAGGCCTACAAATTGGGTATGGGGTGTAGAGAGATGGTGTGTTCCACTGTAGAGAGATGGTGTGTTCCACTCCAAGGTGTTCCCCAGGTTTCCTCGCCAATGCTTCGATCATCATGCTCTCGTTTAGTAGTTGTTGGAAACTACGCTGCATTAGACCTACAAATTGGGTATGGGGTGTAGAGAGATGGTGTGTTCCACTCCAAGGTGTTCTCCAGGTTGCCTTTCCTGAACTTCTATCTTCAGGCTCTCATTAAATTGTGGTTAAACGGAACAACTGCATTTGGCGTACTAGTTGGTTTGGGGCCTACTATCGGTGTCTGCCGCTCCTTGCTGTTCTCCTGGTTTCCTGTCCTGAAATTCCGTTTTCAGGCGCTCGTTAAGTAGTTGTTAATGTTAGACTGCATTTGGCCTACTAGTTGGGTTGGGGCCTACTATCGGTGTCTGCCACTCCTTGCTGTTCTCCTCCACTGAACAAAGCTGTGCCGCCTGTTTACTACTGTTGCCAATTTTGAACTGCATTTCGACTACTTACTGATTTGGGCCTACTCTCTGTGTCAGCCTCTCATTCCAGTTGTCCTCCACTGCAATGCCCCCTGATTAGTCCTGTGTTACCAATTTTGAACTGCATTTAGCCCACTTTATTCTTTGGGCCTGTATCTGTGTTTCCTCCTCATCCTGCCCATTGCCCAGCCAGTGATAGATGAGTCTGCTGGTACATTGACCCATAACGCAACATTTCCCGTGCACGCTACACTGCAAGATTGTGACCCTGCTGAAAGTCAGGTCCCCCTTCCCGCATACCATACCACCTTACACGGGGACAAACAGGAAGGTGCAGATGAAAGTGCAGGTTCCTTCATCAGGTGGGGGGAGGAATACTAGTTGGCGACGTCACTGGCACAGGGCCTCTCATGGTACGCAAAAGTGTTGCTGCCGGTGGGAGGCGCCCCCGCCGTGCAAACACACCGCTGTACTTTGAGGGGCCCTGTGCCAGTGCCAATGCCAACGAGTGGGCCCTCCCTGCTTGCTCAGGTTCACAGCACTTGCAAAGTTGAAATACTTACCTCTCCCTGCTCCACTGCCGTGACGTGGTCCAGATTTCCTGGGCCCACTAATTACTTGAACCAGCCCTACCCACCACAACTTTTGCCAAATGACCCCCAATTTCAAATGCCTTCCAATTATTATAAGGTAAATTACGCTTGACAAGCTTCATTAAGAAGAATGGATGGTTTTGACATTAAAATGGGCACTCTAGGTGTTTTCCTGGCCCCCACTCACTGCCGACTATGCTGCCCCATTGACTTGCATTGGGTTTCGTGTTTCGGTCGATTCCGACTTTACGTCATAATCGGCCGATTTCACTCGACCCGACTTTTGAGATAGTCGGGTTTCGCGAAACCCGGCTCGACTCTAAAAAGGTCAAGGTCGCTCAACTCTACACATATAATACATAGATATATAGATGTCAGTGACACACACATATACATGTATATACACTGCTCAAAAAAATAAAGGGAACACTAAAATTCCACATCCTAGATATCACTGAATGAAATATTCCAGTTGTAAATCTTTATTCATTACACAGTGGAATGTGTTAACAACAATAAAATCCCAAAATCATCAATGTAAATCACAACTAATATCCCACGGAGGTCTGGAGTTGGAATGATGCTCAAAATCAAAGTGGAAAATGAAGTTACAGGCTGATTCAACTTCAGTTGAAATGCCCCAAGAGAAGGAAATGAAGCTCAGTTGTGTGTGTGGCCTCCACGTGCCTATATGACTTCCCTACAAAAACTGGGCATGCTCCTGATGAGGCAGCGGAGGGTCTCCTGAGGGATCTCCTCCAAAACCTGGACTAAAGCATCCACCAACTCCTGGACAGTCTGTGGTGCAACGTGACGTTGGTGGATGGTGCGAAACATGATGTCCCAGATGTGTTCAATCGGATTCAGGTCTGGGGAACGGGCGGGCCAGTCCATAGCTTCAATGCCTTCATCTTGCAGGAAATGCTGACACACTCCAGCCACATGAGGTCTGGCATTGTCCTGCATTAGGAGGAAACCAGGGCCTACCGCACCAACATATGGTCTCACAAGGGGTCTGAGAATCTCGGTACCTAATAGCAGTCAGGCTATCTCTGGTGAGCACATAGAGGGCTGTGCAGCCCTACAAAGAAATGCAACCCCACACCATTACTGACCCACTGCCAAACCGGTCATGCTGATGGATGTTGCAGGCAGCAGATCGCTCTCCACGGCGTCTCCAGACTCTGTCACATGTGCTCAGTGTGAACCTGCTTTCATCTGTGAAGAGCACAGGGCACCAGTGGTGAATTTGCCAATCCTGGTGTTCTGTGGCAAATGCCAAGTGTCCTGCACGGTGTTGGGCTGTGAGGCCCACCCCCATCTGTGGACATCGTGCACTCAGACCATCCTCATGGAGTCGGTTTCTAACCGTTTGTGCAGACACATGCACATTTGTGGCCTGCTGGAGGTCATTTTGCAGGGCTCTGGCAGTGCTCCTTCTGTTCTTCCTTGCAAAAAGACTGAGGTAGTGGTCCTGTTGCAGGGGTTGTTGCCCTCCTACGGCCCCCTCCACATCTCCTGGTGTACTGGCCTGTCTCCTGGTAACACCTTCAGCCTCTGAACACTGCACTGACAGACACAGCAAACCTTCTTGCCACAGCTCACATTGATGTGCCATCCTGGATGAGCTGCACTACCTGACCACTTGTGTGGGTTGTAGAGTCAGCCTCATGCTACCACGAGTGTGAAAGCACAACCAACATTCAAAAGTGACCAAAACATCAGCCAGAAAGCATTGGTACTGAGATGAGGTCTGTGGTCCCCACCTGCAGAACCACTCTTTTATTGAGTGTGTCTTGATAATTGCCAATAATTTACATCTGTTGTCTATTCCATTTGCACAACAGCATGTGAAATTGATTGTCAAACAGTGTTGCTTCCTAAGTGGACAGTTTGATTTCACAGAAGTTTGATTTACTTGGAGTTCTTTGTTTAAGTGTTCTCTTTATTTTTTTGAGCAGTGTATATTAGATAGATAGATAGATAGATAGATAAATAGATAGAAGAAAAGCCGACAATTCATCTGCTGTGTTCTGTAAAATCACAGCAGGAGCCAACAGGATAGAAGACATGGATTACACACAGTAAAAACAAATAGAATAGATACATATACAGATGTCTGTGACAAATACAATTAGTACAGTAACCCAGAAATAAGAAGAAAACAGCCGCACAACTCAAATTTTCCGTGAAATGAAAAACCTTTGTCTTTTATTTCATTTGCACAATGTGGACAACGTTATAGGGGAGAGACGCTAGTAGAAAAAACAAAAGAGGACATCCTTTTTCATTTCACGGAAGATTCGAGTTGTGCGGCTGTTTTCTTCTTATTGTCTCCCATGCAATTTTTCTAACCAGCAGAGGGAAAGTCGATAGCTGGGGGCCGATGTTTATAGCCTGTGAAGTGGGAAATACCCATGGAGCTTCCCAGGCTATTAATATCAGCTCACAGGTATATAATTAGCCTTTTCTGGCTATTAAAATGGGGTACCTGTTGTGAATTCTGTTGTCGGGCTCCCTCCTGTGGTCATGAATGGTACTTCGGCTGGTTCTGTCCATGGACTTCCTCTGGTGGGTGTTTCTGAGTTTCACAGGTGACGAGGTTAATTCGTTAGCTGCTGCTCTATTTAACTCCACTTAGATCTTTGCTCCATGCCACCTGTCAATGTTCCAGTATTGGTCTGTTCACTCCTGGATCGTTCTTGTGACCTGTCTTCCCATCAGAAGCTAAGTTCCAGCTTGTATTTCTTTGGTTTGCTATTTTTCTGTCCAGCTTGCTATTTATTTGTTGTCTTGCTTGCTGGAAGCTCTGGGACGCAGAGGGAGCGCCTGCGCACCGTGAGTCGGTGTGGAGGGTCTTTTTGTAGGTTTTTGTGCTGACCGCAAAGTAACCTTTCCTATCCTCGGTCTGTTCAGTAAGTCGGGCCTCACTTTGCTAAATCTATTTCATCTCTGTGTTTGTATTTTCATCTTTACTCACAGTCATTATATGTGGGGGGCTGCCTTTTCCTTTGGGGAATTTCTCTGAGGCAAGGTAGGCTTTATTTTTCTATCTTCAGGGCTAGCTAGTTTCTTAGGCTGTGCCGAGTTGCATAGGGAGCGTTAGGCGCAATCCACGGCTATTTCTAGTGTGTTTGATAGGTTTAGGGATTGCGGTCAGCAGAGTTCCCACGTCCCAGAGCTCGTCCTATATTATCAGTAACTATCTGGTCATTCCGTGTGCTCTTAACCACCAGGTCCATTATTGTCCTGACCACCATGTCATAACAGGTACCCTAAAAAAAATATCGTAGGGTCCCCCTATAATTAATAACTGGCAAAGGCCATGCAGACAGCTGCAGGCTGATATTAACCCCTTTACCCCCGAGGGTATTTTGCATGTTAATGACCAAGCCAATTTTTACAATTCTAACCACTGTCCCTTTATGAGTTAATAACTCTGAAACGTTTCAATGGATCCCAGTGTTTCTGACATTGTTTTTTTCTGACATATTGTACTTCATGTTAGAGGTAAAATGTCTTTGATATGACTTGCGATTATTTGTGAAAAAAATGGAAATTTGGTGAAAATTTAGAACATTTTCCAACTTTGAATTTTCATGCTCTTAAATCACAGAGATATGTCATAAAAAATGCTTAATAAGTAACATTTCCCACATGACTACTTTACATCAGCACAATTTTAGAACCAAATTTTTTTTTATTAGGAAGTTATAAGGGTTAAAAGTTAAACAGCGATTTCTCATTTTTGCAACGCCATTTTTTTAAGGGACCACCTCACATTTGAAGTCACTTTGAGGGGTCTTTATGATAGAAAATACCCAAAAGTTACACCATTCTAAAAACTGCACCCCTCAAGGTGCTCAAAACCACATTCAAGGTGCTATACAGGAATTTTTGGAATGTTTAAAAAAAAAAAGAACATTTAACTTTTTTTTCACAAAAAGTTTAATTCAGAACAATTTTTTTTATTTTACCAAGGGTAACAGGAGAAATTGGACCCCAAACACTGTTGTGCCATTTGTCCTGAGTATGCTCATAGCTAATGTGTGCAGGTAACCTACTGTTTGGGTGCATGGCAAAGCTCAGAAGGGAAGGAGCACTGTTTGAATTTTCAATGCAAAATTGTCTGGAATTGAGATAGGACACCATGTCGCGTTTGTAGAGCTCCTGATGTGCCTAAACAGTGGAAACCCCCCACAAGTGACACCATTTTAAAAACTAGACCCCCCCCAAGGAACTAGATGTGTGGTGAGTACTTTGAAGCCCCAAATGCTTCATAGAAGTTTATAACGTAGAGCCGTAAAAATAAAAAAATCATAGTTTTTCCACAAAAATGATCTTTTTGCTCCCCAAAGTTGTGCAATTTGTCCTGCATATGCTGATACCCCATATATGGGGGTAAACCACTGTTTAGGTGCATGACAGAGCTCAGAAGGGAAGGAGCACCGTTTGACTTTTTCAACACAAAATTGGCTGGAATTAAGATCACCCCTGATGTGCCTAAACAGTGGAAACACCTCACAAGTGACACCATATTAAAAACTAGACCCCCCAAAGAACTTATCTAGATGTGTGGTGAGCACTTTGAACCCCCAAGTGCTTCACAGAAAGTTATAATATAGAGACGTAAAAATATAAAATCATAGTTTTTCCACAAAAGTGATCTTTTTGCTCCCATTTTTTTACTTTCCCAAGGGTAACAGGAGAAATTGGACCACAAAAGTTGTTGTGCAATTTGTCCTGAGTATGATGATACCCCATATGTGGGGGTAAACCACTGTTTGGGTGCATAGCAGAGCTCAGAAGGAAAGGAGCGCCATTTTACTTTTTCAACGCCAAATTGGTTGGAATGAAAATTGGACGCCATGTCGCCTTTGGAGAGCCCCTGATGTGCTTAAGCTGTGGAAAATCCCCTCAAGTGACACCACTTTGGAAACTAGACCCCCCAAGGAATTTATCTAGATGTGTGGTGAGCACTTTGAACACCCAAGTGCTTCACAGAAATTTATAACGTAGAGCCGTAAAAATGAAAAAATCATATTTTTTTCACAACAATTATATTTTTTCCCCAATTTTTTATTTTCCCAAGGGTAACAGGAGAAATTGGACCCCAAAGGTTGTTGGGCGAGTGTACTCGTTGCTCAGGTTTCCGAGCCCACTCGGGTTACCTCAGAGTATTTAGTATTGCTCGGAGATATAGTTTTCATCGCCTCAGTTGCATGATTTACGGCTTCCAGATACGCTGAATACATGTGAGGAATGCCTGTTTGTTAGGGAATTCCCACATGTATTCAGCTTATCTGGAAGCCGTAAATCATGCAACTGAGGCGATGAAAACTATATCTCCAAGCAATAACAAATACTTGGAGGTCACCTGAGCGTGCTCGGGACAACCTGAGCAACGAGGATACTTGCTCATCACTATTGTTGTACAATTTGTCCTGAGTATGCTGATACCCCATATGTGGGAGTAAACTACTGTTTGGGTGCATGGCAGAGCTCAGAAGGGAAAGAACGCCATTTTACTTTTTCAAAGCAAAATTAGCTGGAATTATGATCGGATGCCACATTGCGTTGCAGCGCTCAGAAGGGAAGGAGCGCCAGATTTTACTGTTATGGTTTTGTAAGTGCCATGACCCACTGGGAGAGCACACGAAGGTGACAAAATTTGTTCCACAATTTCTACTGAATGTGGCAATACCCCACGTGTGGCTGTACAGTGCTACTTAGCCATGCAGAGAGACTCGGGAGGAACGGAGCGCTATTTGCCTATTTAAGTGAATGGGTCTGTGCACATGTCAGTGTGTTTCCACGGACCGTGTGTCCATGGGCAAAACATTCTGACATGTCCATTTTTTAAAGTCAGCACGGGCCTAAAACATCCCACACATGTGCATACACATAACACACATGGATGTCATCCATGTGACACGCATCGATGCCGGGGAAGAAGTGTTACAGTAAGCAGTGTTCCCCGGCGCTGAGTGCTGAATACGTCTCTCCTCATTCTTCCTTGCTCTGCTGCCGATCGGCGCAAACAGGGAAGAATGATGAGAGTTACATTTAAGTAATAAAAGAGACAACAGGTGGCGGCTGATGGGAATATTACTCCCATCGCCCTACCCCTGCTGCTGCTAATAACAGTGACAGCAAGAGCGGAAGATGGGAGTATTCATCTGCCGCTCCTGCGCTGTAAATAAATACGGTAATTAAAAAAAACTGTGGGGTTCCCCCTATTTTTGATAACCAGCCAGACAAAACTCACAGCTGGGGCCTGCAATCCTCAGATGTCAGCTTCAGGTTGGATATAAAGAATAGAGGGGTCCCCACTCCATACTTTGTAATTATTTAAAAAATTAATTTAAAAAAATGGCGTGGGGTCCCCCCATTTTTGACAACCAGCCTTGCTAAAGCTCACAGCTTGGGGCTGGTATTCTCAGGCCGGTAAGGGGCCATGGATATTGACCTCCCAGCCTAAAAATAGCAGCATGCAGCTGCCCAGAAAAGGCACATCTATTAGATGCGCCAATTCTGACGCTTTACCCAGCTCTTCCCACTTGCCCTGTAGCGGTGGTAAGTGGAGTAACAGTTGTGTGGGGTTGATGTCACCGGTGACATCAAGCCCTCGGCTTAGAAATGGCGAAGCATCTATAAGACACCTCTCCATTACTAATCCTATAGTTGTAATGTTAAATAAAGACTCAGCCAGAATAAAGTCTTTTCTTTTCTTTTTAAACATCCTTTTATTACTTTTTTGATGAATACAACAGAATAACAAAATAACAATGTGAAATGTATGTACTAATATAGAAAAGTAGTAGAAAATCAATCTTACATCATTATTACAGATATTAAATGACATGGCAATTAACACATCATATTTCCTGGATCCCTTCTATATTGCAGAAGACACAAATGGCTACTCCAGAGCCAAGTAATCCCATCATCTATCTCACCACTGTCAAGAAGGGTTACCTTTCTGTACATACATTCCTGTAAACCTCAGAATAAAGTCTTTTATTTGAGAAAAAAATGACACAGACATCTTTTATTATTCTTAATTAAACCATACTTACTGCAACGCCTAATCCAAGGGAAGCCCTCGATCTCCTGTAATAAAAGTAAAATAAAAACAATATACCCATATCTGTCCGTCATTGTGGCCCATGCCGTAATCCATATCTAGGGGATATATAGTTTTCAACCTGGACGGTGCTAAGATGCGACTATCCTGGCTGAAAACCACTGGTGAATGAGCTGCTTGGGAGCGGAGCTTCAGTGACCAGGGGTGACGTCATACAGGTTACCTCCGGTCACTGTGCTCCTTTCCCAGCCGGACCGAGCTGCAGTGACTTCTGTGAGATCCCTGCTAGCACCGTGAGTCGTGAGAGCTCACTGTGCTAGTGGGGATCTGATCGCAGTTCAGCCCAGGTTTTTATGTTTGGCTGCTGTCACACACTAAAAGACGGTTTTTACTGCAAAAAATAGTTTTTGCATCGCCATATTTTGTGAGCTATAATTTTTTCATATTTCGGCTAACAGTCATGTGGGGTCTCATTTTTTGCGGGTCGAGTTGACGTTTTTATTGGTACCATTTTCGGGCACATGACATTTTTTGATTGCTTTCCATTCTGAGTTTTGGGAGGCAGAATGGACAAAAACTAGCAATTCATGAATTTTTTTTTGGGGTGGGCATTTATATCGTTCCATGTGTGGTAAAATTGATAAGGCAGTTTTATTCTTCGGGTTAGTACGATTACAGCAATAGCTCATTTATATCATTTTTTTTTGTAGCGCTTTTATACAATAAAAACTATTTAATATAAAAATAATTATTTTTGCATCCCTTTATTCTAAGGCCGGCGTCACACTTGGCATAAGACAATACGGAACGTATTATACGTCCGTATTACGCGTTCAATACGCCAAAATGTCCCCGTAATCTACTTCCGTAGTTAATGCGTTGCTTAGGTGTGGTCGCGTATTTTGCGCATCTGCTTGTGCGTGTGTATTCCGTATGTGATCCGTATTGCGTTTTTTTCACGCACCATCACAAAATGGACATTTAACGGTTTTCAGGCCTGAAAATCATTTAAACCATCATTAACAACACTATTTAAGCCATCTACAACAGGTAGACCCCTCCCATCTGCCCTATATGTTCTCTAGCATATTTTGGCTGTGTTGCTTTGACCTTACAAACATGTCTGACCACGTGTATTTAAGCACAACTCAGCGGGTGCTGCTTCACTGGGTGTTGACTCGTCGCTTTGGCCAGCCCTATCCGGTCAATGTAGATCCGCGAAGGAGGGGACGAAGATTGTGGGTGCATCCTCTATTGACCCAACGCCAGAGTAAAGGACATTTCCAGAGACTATATTCAGCTTTGAGGGCACATCCTGACAAATTTTTCCTGTATAGTCGCATGTCCATCAGGACTTTTGACATGTTGTTGGAGATCTTACGTCCTAGGCTCACCTATCAGGACACCTGGATGAGAAAAGCCATCTCTGCTGAGGAGCGTCTGCTCCTAACCTTACGGTATGTATTGAACATTCGCACATTTTTTTTTTTTGTGTGTTTGACAATGTGTTGTGTCCTACTATGTTTCAGTTACTTTACTTGGACATGAAGCCACAAGCACATCCAAAAAAATGATGTTAATATTATAGTATAGTAAGAATGTGAAATGAACCTTTTTGGTTTGTAAATAATGTCATAGTAAATTAAATATACACTTGTGCTTCTTCATGTTTTGTTAGTCCTCATGTTAATGTTTTTGATTTGTTTTTCTTGTTTTTCAGCTTCCTGTCCACAGGCTTGTCCTATGCGGGTCTACACCTGGAGTTTCTGATTGGGCGGTCGACAATTTCAGGCATTGTTAGGACAACCTGTTCCCAAATATGGCAGAAACTTCATGAAGTTGTGATGCCTGAGCCAAAACAGGAGGATTGGCTCCAAATCGCCACTGGTTTCAAAAATACTTGTGACTTCCCTAACTGCATTGGAGCTGTGGATGGGAAACATATCAGGGTGCGTAAGCCGCCGAACTCTGGTTCCCAATTCTACAATTATAAGCAGTTTTTCTCTGTAGTTCTGTTAGCAGTTGCTGACAGCAACTACAGGTTTATAATTGTAGACAATGGGGCTAATGGGCGAACTGGAGACTCTAGGGTCTTCAATTCGTCCATAATGGGTCGGCGGCTACGTGACAACCAGTTGAACCTCCCACCACCATAACAACTCCCAGGCTCCAATGCGGAAGCAGTGCCTTTTGTTTTGGTCGGAGATGAGGCATTCCAACTGACGAGGCCTTGGCACAACCTTGACCACCGGCAGAGGGTGTTTAATTTGAGACTTGCCAGGGCACGGAGACTGGTTGAGTGCGCCTTTGGGATTCTTGTAGCCAAATGGCGGGTTCTTCAGTCTGCCATCCAGCTGAGTGAGGCTACAATCAATGAAGTGATCAAAGCCTGTGTAATTCTACATAATTTCACCAGAATACATGATTGTTCATCTCCTAATTTAGAAGATCACCTCATGAACAATGTTAGTAGGCCTACCCCATATGTCCCTCCTCCGCGTCGTCCACTTTCTGGACTTAAAGTTCGTGATGTCTTGACAAATTATTTTTTGAGTCCTCAAGGTGCTACTCCCTGGCAAGACTATGCAATTTTGCATGTGTAATTAGTTAGATATATACATTTTTGGTTTATCAATTTTGAAACTAGGTCTGTTGTGTTTAATTATTTCACATATGGTTATGAGCATATCATGTGTGTGTGATGTAAGAATGAACAGAGTGCATCCATAGTTTGATTGTTATTAACGAAAATTTTACTTATGTAACTTTTATTTTGGTTTGGTTATTGTTTTTGCATAACAAATCTTTATAAAATAAAGTCCACAGTTTTTTGTGGCCATAAAAATTAGGAACAACATCCACATTCCAGATTGCTAAGTAAGCACAAGCAAACACAAGATTGTGTAGACAATTCAAAGCTAAAAAATAAACTAAAATGGTTAAAATAAAAAAAAAATAAAAAAAAAATAACAAGTCCTGGTAGGTAGGTGCTGGAGAAGAGGATTGTTCTGGGTCAGCATCAGGTGGCCTTTGTAGGCCCAATTGTCCAGCACCCTGTGTGGATGTTGTAGTTGCCTGAGGGACATTAGGCCTGCTATGATGCTGGGCACTTTGAAGAGTGGGGACAGGATTTTGGAGATACCCCTGATGTTGATGGCCATATGGGCGGGAATCATACCCCAACCCAAAATGACCATATTGTCCAAACCCAGGTTGGGACCAGCTTCCAGCACTGGGTGTGGACAAGTGGCCATATTGGGATGGTTGCTGATATCCCGCCATATGGTGCTGAGGTTGCCATTGTGGGTTCGTTGTGGGTTGGGGTTGAGGTGTTGGCTGACGTGGAGGGGGTGCTTCAGATCCTTGTTGAGCATGCATGCCTTGTAATCTCTGAGGCCGCAGAATATTTTCTGGTGACATCTGCCACTGTTCAATCATCTGCAAGAGATTGTATGGGTTACTTGGGGGGGTGCATGCGTCAATAAGGATCTGAAAACACCCTCTCAAACGAAGCCTCAACTCCCGCTCTATGGACCGTAAGTACTAGGCAAGGCTACGTGTAAATCCCTCCTCCCCATCATCCTCTCGAACCCGTGCCAAATAGTTCATGACCCCAGCATCCATGTTTCTCCTGCTTTGGAGAAGCTCTCTCCTGCGTCGTGCACGCTGGGGTCTGACTGCAGCCTGTGGGGATCGCTCCAGGGCAACAGTTGGGCTGCTGCTATTTCCAGGGTCATCCTGGCTAGGTGGTGGTGCTGCTGCTGCTGATGATGCTGCAGATGAGAACTGTGGGGCCTCTTGGTTTTGTTCTGCTGCAGCTGGAGCTGGCTGGCCAGATGAGGAGGATCCTGGAGGGATAGAGCCTGAGGGAGCAGCAGATGGACCAGCCACCTCTTCACCTTCACCAACTGGGTCAATGACCAGTTCAGAGTCAGACCCTGTCTCCCTGTCAGTGAGGTTAGACTGAGTTCTGAAAAAGAAAAATTTATTTAGTTTCAATTTTATTTGGAATCATTTCTCCAAATTAAAAAATTACAAAAGTTTGTGATGTTTTTACTTACGGCCTGAGGTCCATGCTGGGGTTCAGAAAGGTTAGGCGGTCGAAATAGATGTATTTACATTTTTTAGGAGGTGCCCCGGCTCCACTTCTCTCCCGCTGCTGCCTCTCCCTCCTATATTGGTCACGGATACTCCGCCACCTTGTTGTAACATCACCCACTGAAACAACAAAAATTAAACACATTGCTTAGCCCATTATGCAGAGTGCTCACACAAGGTGTAATTGACTACACAGATTTAAGTGTAGCATAGAAATAGGCATTTGTGGATTACATTTAGTATTAAATTTGAAACAAACACACAATTATGAAGCAAGGCCACAAGGACAGAGTCCGCTAACCTCTATCCCAGAAAGCACAATTACTGGGAAACAGTGTTAGTAAGGGACACCTGTTAAAAACATTACTGAAATCCGTTTATCATGGCCTACACCATGTATATACTGGTGTGCTTTTGATTTCTTTCAGGACTAATTTATAAATTATTGTTTAGAAATTCAAAGTAGTAAGGGCCTGTTGTTTAACAAGAACATTACATTTCAAACATGGGTGTACTTACTTATTTGTCGCTGTGCCGCACGTGGCTGCTGGTCATAATGTGGGAAGAGCGACCCACACACGCTCCTCCATGCTGCCTGTTTTAGGGCCCTGTTAGCATAGTTGGGGTCTCTTTGGTCCCAGATTTCAGGCCTCTCTTGGACCAAAATGATCAGCATGTCTACATTAATTATGTTTGCCATGCTGAATCTCACTCCGTGGAGGCGTGCAGCAGACTTCCGGGTTCACTGTCTGGCTTTTTCAGCTAATTAGCATGTCTCACCTGCCTGATTGAGGCCTTTGGACATTTCAGGACATCAGCCAGTGAGTTGCGTATTTCTCGCAAGTCACACGCATGGTCCGTATGCATTCTGTATTATACGCTCTCCCATAGACTTGCATTGGTGTATTTTTTGCGCAATACGCTGACAAATGCAGCATGCTGCGATTTTGTTCGGCCGTAGAATGCCGCATATTACGGATCCGTAATATACGGCTGATAGGACTAGACCCATTGAGAATCATTGTGCCGTATGTTATGCGAGTTTTACGGACGTAGTTTCTGCGCTCTTACGTACGTAAAACTCGCAAGTGTGACGCCGGCCTAAGAGCTATAAGTTTTTTATTTTTCCACTGCTGGAGCTGTATGTGGGCTTGTTTTTTGCGCGACAAGATGATGTTTTCAGTGGTACCATGATTATTTATATCTGTCTTTTTGAAAGTGTGTTATTCTCCTTTTTGTTTGGCGGTATGATGATAAAGCATTGTTTTTTTGCCTTGTTTTTTTTTGGGGGGGTGTTCAATAAAGGAGTTAACTAGTGGGACACCAAACATGTGTACTTTTATTTATTTTATTATTATTATTATTATTATTATTTTAATATTTGTACAATTATTAAAACTTTTTTTTACTTTATTCTGACTTTTGCACTTTGTCCCACTATGGGATAATCATTTTTTGCAGGCTGATTGCTTCTATAGCATGCAGATGAAATAGCATCTGCATGCTATAGAAGCTGTCAGCGCTGCACTCAGTGCACTGAGACTTCTTGATCATGCACTGCGCATGACCTGGAAGTTTCTTAGCTCTGGTAACCTGGATGTCATCATGACAGCATCGGTTTACCAAAGCAGCGATCGGGACCCCGAGTCACGCTGCGGAGTCTCCGATGCAAAGGCAGCGGGGCTGTCAGCCCCTGCGCCAGCTTCTGAAATGCTGTGATCATGTTTGATTGCAATATTTTGGGGGTTAAAGTGCCGGGAGCCAGCTGTCAGAATCAGCTGACACTCGGCGGTGATCGGCCGCGATCCCCTCGAGATCGTGGTCGATCGCTGAGACATACTATTCTGTTCATGGTCAAATTGGCCCAGGTCACATGGATGGAATAGTACGTCTGATGTCAGAAAGGGGTGAATAGCCTAGGAAGTGGCACTGGATACCTCAGTGAGATCCCCGCTAGCATCATGAGAAAGTCGCACGGTGCGGAGGCGAGTTTACTGCAGTGAAATTCTTCCGGTGAACTCGCCTCTGCACCATACGACTTTCTCACGGTGCTAGTGAGGATCTCACCAAGGTCACCACAGTTCAGCTCGGCTGGGAACGGAGCCTCAGTGACGCCACCGCTAGTCACTGAGGCTGCGCTCACAGCAGTTCATTCACCAATGGTTCTCAGCCTGGACGGTCGCATCTTGTCATCATCCAGGTTGAAAACTAATTATCCCCCAGATATGGATTATGGCATAGGACAGAAGAACGGAGAGGTAAAGGATATTGTTGCTTTTAATTTTTGGTTTATTATAGGAGATTGAGTGCTTCGGTGGAATTAGGCAAGTTTGTGTTGTAAGTATGGTTTAATTGAGATTATTAAAGGAGTCTGTGTCATATTTTCAATTAAAGGACTTTATTCTGGGTGTCTGTGTTTTCTTACATTGTGACTATGGGATAAATAATGGGGGCGTCTTGCTAACCTCGGGGCTTGATGTCACCTGACAAAGATGACATCAACCCTCCCAACTATCACCCCACTTGCCACCGCTACAGTGCTGGGAAGAGCCGGGCAAAGTTCCAGAATTGGCGCATCCAATAGATGTACCTTTTCTGGGCAGTTGCGGACTGCTACTTTTAGGCTTAGGGAGGAAATATCAATGGCCCCTTACCACCCTGAGAATACCAGCCCCCAGCTGTCTGCTTTAGCAAGGCTGGTTGTCACAAATGGGGGGGTACCCCACACCATTTTTAAAAAGATTTATTTAACCCTCCGTCACATACAACTGATCTGACAGGCGCTTCTCTTTTACTTTCATTTCTCCTTCCTCACCAGATTGTGAGGAAACCCCTTCCCTCCAGGTAGTCTCCTGTCTCTTGAAGGTCTGTGAAACCTGATATCACAGTTGGATTTCAGAGCTTCAGGGGAGAGGATATAGCTGCACAGATCTCTCAGGCTCATTGTATGTGAATACGTCGCATTCAGTAAGGTTGGTATTTTATGTTTTTATTCATCACAATAGTTTATTTAGCTTGTTTTATGAATGTATAGCACAAAATGTGAGGATATTTCATAGAAATAAGGGATTTTATAAAAGAAAGTGTGCTGCTAAGGCATATACAGTAGTTCCCTAACATATTCCTTCTCTTGCTTCAGATTATCTGCTGAAATGGAGAGGAAAATGTACAATTTATCCAAACAACTTGATGTTGAGGAAGTAACAAACATGCTGTTAGATGATAGAGACCTCACACTGAATGAGGATTTAGGAGAGGAAAGTGAGATTAATTCTCATGATGAGGTGGAAGAATGTGTCCTGGATTCTGAAACAGAGCAAGATGGTGACAGTGGTGAGGATGAAGAAGTTGGATCATATTATATTGGAAAAGATAAAAATACTAAATGGAACAACAAGCCATTCCAGAAAAAACGTAGGGAACCTTTAAACATTATTACTCACCTTCCTGCAGTAATAGGAACTGCACGTAATGCAAAAACTGCAGTTGAATGCTGGAACAGTATATTTACAGATGACATTCTGGACTCTATTGTCACATATACCAACCAATATATAGACATTATAAAGGACAAGTACATCTGCAACAGAACCATCAAGCCCACAGATGAAATAGAACTGCGTGCTTTTTTTGGATTACTGTACCTTGCAGGAGCTTATAGGGCAAATAGACCAAGTTTGGAGGAACTTTGGGGTAAAGATGGGGATGGAGTTGAAAAATTTAGCCTTGTTATGTCCATAAACAGATTCAAGATTCTAATTCGTTGCCTTCGGTTTGACGACAGAACTACCCGAACCGAACGCAAAACACATGACCGACTTGCTCCAATTCGTGATATATTTCAAAGATTTGTTGTAAACTGTAAACAAAGTTATTACCCTGGAGAGAATCTCACTATTGACGAAATGCTCCCTGGTTTTCGTGGTAGATGTGCCTTTCGTCAATATATTCCATCAAAGCCAAACAAATATGGAATAAAAATTTATGCCCTTGTTGATGCCAGTAAGACCTACACTTACAACCTGGAAGTTTATGCAGGAAAACAACCAGAAGGTCCTTACTGTGTGAGCAACAAACCCATTGATGTTGTAAAAAGACTGGCTGAACCCTTATTTGGATCGGGTCGCAATATTACAGCTGACAATTGGTTTACAAGTTGTGATCTGATTGATTATCTGAAAATTCAGAAGCTGTCATATGTGGGAACTGTAAGAAAAAACAAAAGGGAATTGCCGCCACAGTTTGTAAGTGTGAAAGAGAGACAACAGTACAGCAGTATGTTTGCATTCCATAATGGAAAGGCTTTAGTTTCCTATGTACCACATGCTAAAAAAATCGTACTTCTTCTATCAACACTTCATGATGATGCGGCCATCGATCCTGGGACTGGGGCAGAAAAAAACCGGAGATAATTACATTTTACAATGCCACCAAAGGGGGTGTGGATACAGCAGATCAGATGTGCTCCACTTTCAACGTCAGCAGAAACATCAAACGCTGGCCAATGGTCATATTTTTTGCTATGTTGAATTTGGGTGGTATAAATTCACAAGTAATTTATCTTGAAAACAAGCTTGAACCACTCCGTAGACGATTGTATCTGAAAAAATTGGCCCATGAACTAGTACTTGGAGAGCTACGCAGGAGAAGCGTGAAAACAATCGGTATCCCCTCTCGCCTTCAAGTTCAGCTCAAAAGGTTCCGCCCAGAAGATGATGGTGAAAAGTCACCATCTGCACCACCTCACAAAAGAAGGAGATGCACCACCTGCCAAACGGAAAGCGGAACCAGAAGGCTTTCAAATTATGAATGGTGTGTAATTCTTGCTATTTGCTCTGCAAGTGTGACTTTTCTGGGGAAACCTCAGCATCTACTTCTGATTGAATATGTTTTTAACCCCTCTGTGACCTTGGACGTACTATCCCGTCGAGGTGCCCTGGGCCTATCTGACCCTTGACGGGATAGTACGTCCTGCCCTTTAATGCGATACCGCGACTTAAGTCGCGGTGATCGCATTACAATTCCGACGCCATCTCACCTGGGGGGAGATGGCCTCGGCATCCAGGGCATTGTCGCCGCCCACCCGCCCTCTCGATCGCTGTGATTGGCTGTTCAATTCTGAACAGCCAATCACAGCCATTCTCATTGTTTCAGCCAATCGGAGCGGCTGAAACAATGAGGTCACAGGCTAGGATCGAGTACCGATGTACTCGATCCTAGGTCCGGTGCCTGGCAACGCCAGGCACCGGCAAGAACACCCCGGATTGGCGCGATCGCCGATCGCATCGATCGCGCCAATCGCAGGGCACCGCGCGGTATTACCGCGCTGTGCCCTGCCGGAACCTGCGTGGATCGGTGCTCTAATAGCACCGATCCTAGGATAGGACACAGTGCAGGCCCAGCAGGGCCTGCAGGAGCCGATTGGCGCGATCGATGTCATCGTCGATCGCGCCAATCACAGGGCGCAGCGGCGATCACGCTGTGACCGCTCTGTGCCCTGCAGGTGACCTGGCTGTGACCTGCCTAGGATGGCGCGAACAGATCCGATCCTAGGCAGGTCACAGCCAGGTCACCAGGAAAGCTCTGATTGGTGGGATCGATGTTATGGTCGATCCCACCAATGACAGGTCACAGCAGCAGCATGACCGCTCTGTGACCTGTCTGTGTCACCTGCCTGACCTGTGTATGACCGCTCTGCAGGGTCCTCATTCTAGCTGAGGATTCCTACAGAGCGGTCATACTGCTGGATCTCCCTGCTGGATTTTGTGCCTGGATCTCCCTGCCGTGCTGGGTATTGTGGTGCCACAGCAGCCTGTAGCACCACAATCCCTGCTAAAGAAAGAAGACAACTAAACGTAAGTTTTATCCCTGATCCCTGCCCAATCCCCGTTCATCCACCCCAATCCCCGTTCATCCACCCCAATCCCCGTTCATCCACCCCAATCCCCCCTTCCCCCTCTTTTTACCCCCTCCACCCCCATTTGTGCCGCCTCCGTGCGCACATTTAGTAGCCGCCGAGCGTTGATTGGTGACGCAGTTCACCGATCAACGCTCGCGCTCGCTTTTTTTCCCTCGCCCCCGTTGCGCCAACTCCGTACACACATTCCGCAGCCGCCAAAGTTTGATAAGTGACGCAGTTCACTTATCAGAGTTTGTGCCTGCCGTTTTCCTTTTTTTTTTTTCACCCCCCTTTTGCGCCACCTGACTACAACCGTACGTTTTGATCACTGATCCCTGCCCAATCCCCACTTCCACCCCCATCTCCCTTCCCCCTCTTTTTACCCCCCTTTGCACCTCCTTCCGTGCGCCCATTTAACAGCCGCCGAACGTTGATTGGTGACGTAGTTCACCGATCAACGCTCGCGCTCGCTTTTTTCCCTCACCCCCGTTGCGCCAACTCCGTACACACATTCCGCAGCCGCCAAAGTTTGATAAGTGACGCAGTTCACTTATCAGAGTTTGTGCCTGCCGTTTTCCTTTTTTTTTTTTCACCCCCCTTTTGCGCCACCTGACTACAACCGTACGTTTTGATCACTGATCCCTGCCCAATCCCCACTTCCACCCCCATCTCCCTTCCCCCTCTTTTTACCCCCCTTTGCACCTCCTTCCGTGCGCCCATTTAACAGCCGCCGAACGTTGATTGGTGACGCAGTTCACCGATCAACGCTCGCGCTCGCTTTTTTTCCCTCACCCCCGTTGCGCCAACTCCGTACACACATTCCGCAGCCGCCAAAGTTTGATAAGTGACGCAGTTCACTTATCAGAGTTTGTGCCTGCCGTTTTCCTTTTTTTTTTTTTCACCCCCCTTTTGCGCCACCTGACTACAACCGTACGTTTTGATCACTGATCCCTGCCCAATCCCCACTTCCACCCCCATCTCCCTTCCCCCTCTTTTTACCCCCCTTTGCACCTCCTTCCATGCGCCCATTTAACAGCCGCCGAACGTTGATTGGTGACGCAGTTCACCGATCAACGCTCGCGCTCGCTTTTTTTCCCTCACCCCCGTTGCGCCAACTCCGTACACACATTCCGCAGCCGCCAAAGTTTGATAAGTGACGCAGTTCACTTATCAGAGTTCGTGCCTGCCGTTTTCCTTTTTTTTTTTTTCACCCCCCTTTTGCGCCACCTGACTACAACCGTACGTTTTGATCACTGATCCCTGCCCAATCCCCACTTCCACCCCCATCTCCCTTCCCCCTCTTTTTACCCCCCTTTGCACCTCCTTCCGTGCGCCCATTTAACAGCCGCCGAGCGTTGATTGGTGACGCAGTTCACCGATCAACTCTCGCGCTCGCTTTTTTCCCTTCAGCCTTTTTGCGCAACCTCCGTACACACATCCCGCAGCCGCCAAACTTTGATAAGTGACGCAGTTCTCTTATCAGAGTTTGTGCCTGCCTTTTTTTTTTTTTTTACAGGTTTTTCTTCTCCTTTTAGCATTTTCTTTTCAGATAAGTTTGCACAAATCACTATCCCCCCACACATACACATACAGTTATCAATAAAGTGCACCCAATCACCATATTCACACAAAAATGTCCCGCTCGTCCCGTTCGTCCCAACAGCGCTATTCATTGGAGGAGGCATATGCTTTCCTTGCCTCCGACACTGATAGCGAGGGAGAGGATCCCACTTTTCTTCACTTTTCTGATTCTTCATCCTCTTCCTCCTCCTCCTCCTCTTCCTCCTCCTCCTCCTCTTCCTCCTCGGGTCCTGCGGAACCACCACGCAGACGCCCCAGGACAGAAGATGAGGCAGCCCCCACCACTCCTGAACCAGCGCTCCCCACTGCGGAACCCACATGGACCTCGCCCCCCGAAAATTACGAGCCACTGATTCCTGATTTTGTGGCAGAATCAGGAATCAAGTTTGACACCACGGGCCTCACAGAAACAGACTTTTTCAAAGTCTTTTTCTCTGAGGATTTTATTAACCTCATGGTGGAGCAAACTAATTTGTATGCTCGTCAATTTTTGGAGCAAAACCCCGGTACATCATTTTCCAACTGGTCTCCTGTAGACGCAGTTGAAATGATGCAGTTTTGGGGCCTGGTCCTCCACATGGGGATCGTGAAGAAGCCAGAAATGCGGCAATATTGGAGTGTAGATGTTTTATATAACACTCCAGTATTCCGAATGGCCATGGTTCGGAGACGTTTTGAGGCCATCCATAAATTCCTGCATTATTCCGATAATGCACAGTGTCCCGCACGAGATGACCCCAACTTTGACCGTCTGTTCAAAGTTCGGCCGGTCATCGAACACTTCAACAAAAAGTTTTCTGAAGTGTACGTGCCCAAAAGGGACATCTGCGTGGATGAGTCCTTGGTCCATTTTAAGGGGCGGCTCGGATTCCGTCAATACCTGCCCAACAAAAGGGCCAGGTACGGAATCAAACTCTACAAGCTGTGTGAGAGTGCCTCAGGGTACATCCACAGGTTTAGAGTGTATGAAGGGAAGGACAGCAGGATTGAACCCCCTGAGTGTCCTCCTGTCCTGGGAGTGAGTGGGAAGATCGTGTGGGATTTGGTGCACCCACTGCTGGATAAAGGTTATCACCTCTATACTGATAACTTTTATACCAGCATCCCACTCTACAAATCCCTCTCTGCGCGAGGTACCGCAGCCTGCGGTACTGTGCGCAAAAATCAGAGAGGCCTCCCAAAGACGCTACTTCGGCAGATGCTCAGAAAAGGTGAGAGCAAGGCCCAATGTAGCGACCACCTGCTGGTGGTCAAGTACAAGGACAAGAGGGATGTCCTTCTCTTGACCACCATACATGGTGATGGCAGAGCCCTCAGCACTGTACGGGGTACCTCTACACAGGTCTGCAAACCGGACTGTGTACTGGGCTACAACAAAAGCATGGGGGGGGTTGATCTCTCTGATCAACTCCTCCAACCATACAGTGCTTTGAGAAAGGCCAAGGTGTGGTACAAAAAGTTGGCCGTCCACATCGTACAAATGGCAATGCTCAACGCTTTCCTGCTGTTACGATGTGCACGCCACACCGATACGTCGTACCTTCAGTTCCAGGAGGTAGTGGTTAAGGCCCTGATATTTGGTACTCCGGAAGGAGAGGGCCCCAGTACTTCCGGAACTGAAGGTGCTCGTATCGTACCAGGCCAGCATTTTCCGGGGGTGGTCCCGCCAACCGGCAGAAAAGGTAAGCCGCAAAAAAGGTGCCGAGTGTGTTACAAAAGGGGAATACGCAAGGACACCATTTATCAATGCGACACCTGCCCCGAAAAACCTGGCCTGTGTATGAAGGATTGCTTCAGATTGTACCACACCTCCATGCACTACTAATTTACTTTACAAGAAAGCGTACATTAGTTCCAAAAAGGGGGCACATCTAGATAAGTTCCTTGGGGGGGGGTCTAGGTTCCAAAATGATGTCACTTGTGGTTTTTTTTTACTGTTTAGGCACATCAGGGGCTCTGCAAACGGAACATGACGACCGCAGACAATTTCTGCATTCCAAAACGTCACAACTTCCCTTTCGAGCCCCAACGTGTGCCTAAACAGTTTTTTCCCACATATGGCGTACCAGCGTAATCAGGACAATTTGGACAACAACTTTTGATGTCCAATTTCTCCTGTTACCTTTGGGAAAATTAAAAATTGGGGACTAAAATATCATTTTTGTGGGAAAAAATAGGATTTTTTATTTTCACGCCTGGGCATTATAAACTTTAGTGAAGCACGTGGGGGTTCAAATTTCTCACCAAACACCTAGATAAGTTCCTTAGGGGGTACAGTTTCCAAAATGGGGTCACTTGTGGGGGGTTTCTACTGTTTAGTCACATCAGGGGCTCTGCAAATGGAACATGATGCCAGCAGAACATTCCATCAAAGTCTGCATTCCAAAACGTCACTACTTCCCTTTCGAGCCCCAACGTGTGCCCAAACAGTAGTTCCTCCCCACATATGGGGTATCAGCGTACTCAGGACAAATTGGACAACAACTTTTGGGGTCCAATTTCTCCTGGTACCCTTGGGAAAATTAAAAATTGGGGACTAAAATATCATTTTTGTGGGAAAAAATAGGATTTTTTATTTTCACACCTGGGCATTATAAACTTTAGTGAAGCACGTGGGGGTTCAAAATTCTCACCACACAACTAGATAAGTTCCTTAGGGGGTACAGTTTCCAAAATGGGGTCACTTGTGGGGGGTTTCTACTGTTTAGTCACATCAGGGGCTCTGCAAATGGAACATGATGCCAGCAGAACATTCCATCAAAGTCTGCATTCCAAAACGTCACTACTTCCCTTTCGAGCCCCAACGTGTGCCCAAACAGTAGTTCCTCCCCACATATGGGGTATCAGCGTACTCAGGACAAATTGGACAACAACTTTTGGGGTCCAATTTCTCCTGGTACCCTTGGGAAAATTAAAAATTGGGGACTAAAATATCATTTTTGTAGGAAAAAATAGGATTTTTTATTTTCACGCCTGGGCATTATATACTTTAGTGAAGCACGTGGGGGTTCAAAATTCTCACCAAACACCTAGATAAGTTCCTTAGGGGGTACAGTTTCCAAAATGGGGTCACTTGTGGGGGGTTTCTACTGTTTAGTCACATCAGGGGCTCTGCAAATGGAACATGATGCCAGCAGAACATTCCATCAAAGTCTGCATTCCAAAACGTCACTACTTCCCTTTCGAGCCCCAACGTGTGCCCAAACAGTAGTTCCTCCCCACATATGGGGTATCAGCGTACTCAGGACAAATTGGACAACAACTTTTGGGGTCCAATTTCTCCTGGTACCCTTGGGAAAATTAAAAATTGGGGACTAAAATATCATTTTTGTGGGAAAAAATAGGATTTTTTATTTTCACACCTGGGCATTATAAACTTTAGTGAAGCACGTGGGGGTTCAAAATTCTCACCACACAACTAGATAAGTTCCTTAGGGGGTACAGTTTCCAAAATGGGGTCACTTGTGGGGGGTTTCTACTGTTTAGTCACATCAGGGGCTCTGCAAATGGAACATGATGCCAGCAGAACATTCCATCAAAGTCTGCATTCCAAAACGTCACTACTTCCCTTTCGAGCCCCAACGTGTGCCCAAACAGTAGTTCCTCCCCACATATGGGGTATCAGCGTACTCAGGACAAATTGGACAACAACTTTTGGGGTCCAATTTCTCCTGGTACCCTTGGGAAAATTAAAAATTGGCGACTAAAATATCATTTTTGTAGGAAAAAATAGGATTTTTTATTTTCACGCCTGGGCATTATATACTTTAGTGAAGCACGTGGGGGTTCAAAATTCTCACCACACAACTAGATAAGTTCCTTAGAGGGTCTAGTTTCCAAAATGGGGTCACTTGTGGGGGGTTTCCACTGTTTAGGCACATCATGGGCTCTCCAAACGCGACATGGCGTCCGATCTCAATTCCAGCCAAAGTTAGCTTGAAAAAGTCAAACGGCGCTCCTTTCCTTCTGAGCCCTGCCATGCGCCCAAACAGTGGTTCCCCCCAAATATGGGGTATCAGCGTACTCAGGACAAATTGGACAACAACTTTTGGGGTCCAATTTCTCCTTTTACCCTTGAGAAAATAAAAAATTGGGGACTAAACGATCATGTTTGTGGAAAAAAATAGGAATTTTTTTTTTCACGCCAGGGCGTTATAAACTTTCGTGAAGCACTTGGGGGATAAAAGTGCTCATGACACATCTAGATAAGTTCCTTAGGGGGTCTAGTTTCCAAAATGGGGTCACTTGTGGGGGGTTTCCACTGTTTAGGCACATCAGGGGGTCGCCAAACGCGACATGGCGTCCGATCTCAATTCCAGCCAAAGTTAGCTTGAAAAAGTCAAACGGCGCTCCTTTCCTTCTGAGCCCTGCCATGCGCCCAAACAGTGGTCCCCCCCCACATATGGGGTATCAGCGTACTCAGGACAAATTGGACAACAACTTTTGGGGTCCAATTTCTCCTTTTACCCTTGAGAAAATAAAAAATTGGGGACTAAACGATCATGTTTGTGGAAAAAATAGGAATTTTTTTTTTCACGCCCGGGCGTTATAAACTTTCGTGAAGCACTTGGGGGATAAAAGTGCTCATGACACATCTAGATAAGTTCCTTAGGGGGTCTAGTTTCCAAAATGGGGTCATTTGTGGGGGGTTTCCACTGTTTAGGCACATCAGGGGGTCGCCAAACGCGACATGGCGTCCGATCTCAATTCCAGCCAAATTTAGCTTGAAAAAGTCAAACGGCGCTCCTTTCCTTCTGAGCCCTGCCATGCGCCCAAACAGTGGTCCCCCCCCACATATGGGGTATCAGCGTACTCAGGACAAATTGGACAACAACTTTTGGGGTCCAATTTCTCCTTTTACCCTTGAGAAAATAAAAAATTGGGGACTAAACGATCATGTTTGTGGAAAAAATAGGATTTTTTTGTTTCACGCCCGGGCGTTATAAACTTTCGTGAAGCACTTGGGGGATAAAAGTGCTCATGACACATCTAGATAAGTTCCTTAGGGGGTCTAGTTTCCAAAATGGGGTCATTTGTGGGGGGTTTCCACTGTTTAGGCACATCAGGGGGTCGCCAAACGCGACATGGCGTCCGATCTCAATTCCAGCCAAATTTAGCTTGAAAAAGTCAAACGGCGCTCCTTTCCTTCTGAGCCCTGCCATGCGCCCAAACAGTGGTCCCCCCCCACATATGGGGTATCAGCGTACTCAGGACAAATTGGACAACAACTTTTGGGGTCCAATTTCTCCTTTTACCCTTGAGAAAATAAAAAATTGGGGACTAAACGATCATGTTTGTGGAAAAAATAGGAATTTTTTTTTTCACGCCCGGGCGTTATAAACTTTCGTGAATAACTTGGGGGATAAAAGTGCTCATGACACATCTAGATAAGTTCCTTAGGGGGTCTAGTTTCCAAAATGGGGTCATTTGTGGGGGGTTTCTACTGTTTAGGCACATCAGGGGGTCGCCAAACGCGACATGGCGTCCGATCTCAATTCCAGCCAAATTTAGCTTGAAAAAGTCAAACGGCGCTCCTTTCCTTCTGAGCCCTGCCATGCGCCCAAACAGTGGTCCCCCCCACATATGGGGTATCAGCGTACTCAGGACAAATTGGACAACAACTTTTGGGGTCCAATTTCTCCTTTTACCCTTGAGAAAATAAAAAATTGGGGACTAAACGATCATGTTTGTGGAAAAAATAGGATTTTTTTTTTTCACGCCCGGGCGTTATAAACTTTCGTGAAGCACTTGGGGGATAAAAGTGCTCATGACACATCTAGATAAGTTCCTTAGGGGGTCTAGTTTCCAAAATGGGGTCATTTGTGGGAGGTTTCCACTGCTTAGGCACATCAGGGGGTCGCCAAACGCGACATGGCGTCCGATCTCAATTCCAGCCAAATTTAGCTTGAAAAAGTCAAACGGCGCTCCTTTCCTTCTGAGCCCTGCCATGCGCCCAAACAGTGGTCCCCCCCACATATGGGGTATCAGCGTACTCAGGACAAATTGGACAACAACTTTTGGGGTCCAATTTCTCCTTTTACCCTTGAGAAAATAAAAAATTGGGGACTAAACGATCATGTTTGTGGAAAAAATAGGATTTTTTTTTTCACGCCCGGGCGTTATAAACTTTCGTGAAGCACTTGGGGGATAAAAGTGCTCATGACACATCTAGATAAGTTCCTTAGGGGGTCTAGTTTCCAAAATAGGGTCACTTGTGGGGGGTTTCCACTGTTTAGGCACATCAGGGGGTCGCCAAACGCGACATGGCGTCCGATCTCAATTCCAGCCAAATTTAGCTTGAAAAAGTCAAACGGCGCTCCTTTCCTTCTGAGCCCTGCCATGCGCCCAAAAAGTGGTTCCCCCTCACATGTGGGGTATCAGCGTACTCAGGATAAATTGGACAACAACTTTTGAGGTCCATTTTCTCTTTTTACCCTTGGGAAATTAAAAAGATTATTGCTGAAAGATCATTTTTGTGACTAAAAAGTAAAATGTTAATTTTTTCCTTCCATGTTGCTTCTGCTGCTGTGAATCACCTGAAGGGTTAATAAACTTCTTGAATGTGGTTTTGAGCACCTTGAGGGGTGCAGTTTTTAGAATGGTGTCGCTTTTGGGTATTTTCTGCCATATAGACCCTTCAAAATGACTTCAAATGTGAGGTGGTCCCTAAAAAAAATGGTTTTGTAAATTTGGTTGTAAAAATGAGAAATTGCTGGTCAAATTTTAACCCTTATAACTTCCTTGAAAAAAAAAAGTTTGTTTCAAAAATTGTGCTGATGTAAAGTAGACATGTGGGAAATGTTATTTATTAACTATATTGTGTCACATAACTCTCTGGTTTAACAGAATAAAAATTCAAAGTTGGAAAATTGTGAAATTTTCAAAATTTTCGCCAAATTTCCGTTTTTTTCACAAATAAACGCAAGTTATATCGAAGAAATTTTAGCACTATCATGAAGTACAATATGTTACAAGAAAACAATCTCAGAATCGCTAAGATCCGTTGAAGCGTTTCGGAGTTATAACCTCATAAAGGGACAGTGGTCAGAATTGTAAAAATTGGCCTGGTCATTAACGTGCAAACCACCCTTGGGGGTAAAGGGGTTAATAGTACTTAAGGTACCTTAAAATTAAGTTTGTGTTCAAAAATTTTCTTTGTACATTTTTTTGAGAGAGTCGAACTGGGGACTATTTGGCGGGAGTTTTGAAAAGTTTGTATTTCATAGTTATTAGTTTTATGTTAAGTAAATGTTTTTTTTTGCAACTGATTATGTGTAGTCTCTTTTATTACATCCCTATGAAGGTCACTGATCACTTTTAGAGCACTGAAATTGCAAACATTAGATGATATAGGTATTTTTCCAGCAGGCGCCTGACAGGCACATTGTATGTGAACTCGTTAGTCCGAATATTGTATGTGACGGAGGGTTAAATAATGTAAAAAAACAGCGGTGGGACCCCTCTAATCTTGATAATCAGCCTTGCTGAAGCTGACAGCTGAGGGTTGCAGCCCCCAGCTGTGAGTTTTGCCTGGCTTGTTATTAAAAATAGGGGGGAAGCCATGCAGGTTTCTTAATTATTTATTTACAGCACAGGAGCAGCTGATGAATACTCCCTTCAGTTGCTACTGCTCTCACTGTTATTAGCAGCAGCAAGTGTCGGATGATGGGAGCTGCAATCCTATCAGCTGACACCAGTGACCGGAGGGAAACTTTATACCTCCGATCACAGCTGAGTGCTCCCGCTGTCTTTTGACAGCGTGGGAACAGCAGCTCTTTGACAGGTGGGGATGGTTTCTCCGCCGATCAGAAGCGGTGTTTGCCGCGCTGTCATTCATGTGACAACGTGTCAAACACTATATTGTCAGGCCTCCCATTCAAGTGAATGGGGTTCGTGTCCACTCTGCTGGCTGTATGGACGCATCATGCAGCCTGCCATCTAGCGGTAGCAGAGCCAAGTGTGAGGTCACATCTGGCTGTCCTTGACTTTTCTGCAGCAGATACGCTGCAAAAAAAAGTCAACCTGCGTATTTGCAGCATTTTTCACCATTCATTCAAGTAAATGAGTGAAAAATGCTGCAAACATGCTGAAAGAAGTGACATGCTCTATGTAAAAAAAAAAAACGCTGTACAGCACAAAATCCAGATGACAAAAACAAAATGTGTAGGCATGAGATTTCTGAAATCTCATAGGCTTTGCTGGTACTGTAAAAAGCAGCTGAAAATTAGCATAAAAAACGCAGCAAAAAAGTGCAGCGAAAACGCCCATCGTGAACCTACCCTTATGGTAGATGCCCATGAATAGACCTCTCTGCTCCCTTCGGTGATGGATATCCTCAAACTTTCTAGGATGGAAAATACTCAGGTGGTCTGGTCTTCCTTACTTAAGACATTCATTGGGATCGTAGTACAAGTTGAAGTTTCATGCTTTGTTTCTCATTGGCCTTTTTTTTTCTAACCCAATGTAGCACTCCATATACAGTAGCATGTAAAAATGTGGACCACCCTAGTCACAATTACTGTTATTGTTAGCAGCTAAGCAAGTTGAAGATGAAATGATCTCTAAAAGGCCCAAAGTTAAAGATGACACATTTCCTTTTTTATTTTAGGCAAAAAAATATAACTTTTCATCTTGCAATATATCATCTTTATGTCATCTTATTGTCTTGTAATATATCTTTTCATCACTGTAAAACCTTCTGCTTGTGCCTTTTGAGGTAGTCTATTGTGGATTTTGACGTGTGTTTAGGATTACTATCCATTTGTTGAAACCATCTTGTGTTCAACTTCAGCTTTTTTACAGATTTTTTTTTACAGATGGTGCTATGCTTGCATCAAGAATTTGTTGGATTTCATTGAATCCATTCTTCTCTCTACCCATGAAATGTTCCCCGTGCCATTGGCTGCAACATAACCCCAAAGCATGATTGTGAAGGGGGTACAGGGCTGGTGTGCTGTGGGCTGGAACTTTTCTTTGGCCTGAAACCTCTCTTCAAAACAGGAGTCTGACTAATGTGTATTGTGCTGTGGAGGCTGTTCTTTACTTACTTGCAGTTTGGGAGTCCTTGTTACCACCCTGCCCATGGGACTGGATCTGGCTACAGACAAGACAGGAGACCTTGGGTCTGGTTTAACAGGTTCAGATTTACTGTGCAATTCAGATTGAGACAGAGTCCCTTTTTTATGATGTTCCCATTGTCATGTGTCCACCTCAACCTTCACTATTAGTACCAGGGACCTTATAACAGGCAGTACAGCTTTCTCACAGGGTAAACAGAGATATGACGCTCAATACCTCTTTTGTGCCCAAGACTGCTCTGGCATCCTCACGAACCTTCAGATGCAGCTGCACCAGGGCCCGGAGGTGGAGGGGTCCCCTGCAGAGCGACTAATAATGAGGGTAATCAGGCCTTTTCCTCAGGCCACAAGGCTCCGGGGGGCACATTGCCAGATTGCCCTCATGTATGGCAGGCAGGGAGCGATCTACCCACAGAAGAAAATGGCAGCAGAGCGGAACTGCAGGAATCTGTCCTCTACTTCCTGCCTGGCAGTTTTCTGTCTGACAGAGGTGCTGTGCACTCAGCATTCAGCGTGTGCCCGTGTCAGAGAGAAAGCTGCCAGCGATGATGTTGCTGCAGGAGAACGTGCGGAGAGGTGAGTGGCGGTGCGTGTCTTTTTTAACAGTTCATTGGGGGTTGTGGAGAGGGCAATGATGGAGGTGGTGGAGAGGGCAATGATGGAGGTGGTGTGGTGAGAGGGCAATGATGGCAATGGTGGAGAGGGCAATAATGGAGGTGGTGGAGAGTTTAATGATGTGGGTGTTGGGGAGAGGGCAATGATGGGATATGTGGGGGGAGAGGGCAATGATGGGGGTGTTGGAGAGGGCAATGGAGATAGTGGAGAGGGCAATGATGGAGGTGGTGGGGGAGAGGGAAATGATGGAGGTGGTGGGGAGAGGGCAATGATGGAGGTGGTGGAGAGGGCACTGATGGAGGTGGTGAAGAGGGTAATGATGGAGATGGTAGAGAGGACAATGTTGGAGGTGGTGGGAGAGAGGGCAATGATGGAGGTGACAGATAGGGCAATGGTGGGGGTGTTAGGGGGAGAAGGCAATGGTGGTGGTGGTGGAGCGGGCAATGATGGGGGGTGGTGGAGAGGGCAATGATGGAGGTGGTGGAGAGGGTAATGATGGGGGTAGATGGGGGAGAGGGCAATGATGGAGATGGTGGAGAGGGCAATGATGGTGGCAGTGGGGGAGAGGACAATGATGGGGTCGGGGGAGGGCAATAAAGAGGGTAGTGGGGGAGAGGAAAATGATGGAGGTGGGGGAGAGGTCAATGATGGAGGTGGTAAAGAGGGTAATGATGGAGAGGTGGAGAGTGCTTTAACCCCTTTCTGCCAGCTGACGGAATAGTACGTCAGCTGGCAGATCCCCTGATTTGAGGTTGGCTCCGGCGGTGAGCCCACCTCAAAGCCGCGACATGTCAGCTGTTTTGTACAGCTGACATGTGCGCGCAATGAGCGCGAGTGGAATCGCGATCCGCCCGCGCCCATTAACTAGTTAAATGCCGCCGTCAAGCGCTGACAGCGGCATTTAACTAGCGCTCCCGGCCGCGCGGCCGGGGTTGCTCGCATTGCTGACCCCCGTCACATGATCTGGGGTCAGCAGTGCATTGCCATAACAACCAGAGGTCTCCTTGAGACATCTATGGTTGTTGATGGCTGATTGCTTTGAGCGCCACCCTGTGGTCGGCGTTCAAAGCAACCCTGTATTTATGCTACATAGAGGTGATCTGTACTTCACCTCTATGTAGCAGAGGTGATCGAGTTGTGCATGCTTCTAGCCTCCTATGGAGGCTATTGAAGCATGCCAAAAAAAAAAAAAGTGATTAAAAATATAAAAAAAATAAAAAATATATAACAGTTCAAATCACCCCTCTTTCGCCCCAATCAAAATAAAACAATTAAAAAAAATCAAACATACACATATTTGGTATCGCCACGTTCAGAATCGCCTGATCTATCAATAAAAACAAAGGATTAACCTGACTGCTAAATGGCGTAGCGAGAAAAAAATCAAAACGCCAAAATTACATTTTTTGGTCGCCGCGACATTGCATTAAAATGCAATAACGGGCGATCAAAAGAACATATCTACACCAAAACGGTATAATTAAAAACGCCAGCTCGGCACGCAAATAATAAGCCCTCAACTGACCCCAGATCATGAAAATTGGAGACGCTACGGGTACGGAAAATCGCGCAATTTTTTTTTTTTAAGCAAACTTTGGAATTTTTTTTCACCACTTAGATAAAAAATAACCTAGACATGTTAGGTATCTATGAACTTGTAATGACCTGGAGAATCATAATGGCAGGTTAGTTTTAGCATTTGGTGAACCTAGCAAAAAAGCCAAACAAGAAACAAGTGTGAGATTGCACTTTTTTTGCAATTTCATCACACTTGGAATTTTTTTCCCGTTTTCTGTTACATGGCATGGTAAAACCAATGATATCGTTCAAAAGTACATCTCGTCCCGCAAAAAATAAGCCCTCACATGGCCATATTGATGGAAAAATAAAAAAGTTATGGCTCTGGGAAGGAGGGGAGCAAAAAACGAAAATGAAAAAGCGGAAAAAGCTCCAGGGGTGAAGGGGTTAATGGAGGTGGTGGAGATGGCAATAATGGGGGTGGTGGAGAGGACAATGATGGGATGTGGAGGATTGGTATTGGAATAAGGGGGACTTATAATGGACTTCTGAAAAGGGTTGAGGGGAAGAGGACATTAAATATGGATGTAAAATTATTTGGGTAGTGGAGGAGGGTGCTAAGCCCCTGATAGTGTCCTCCTCCATCTCACAATTCATTGTGATGCTGTCAGGTGTTTAAAATTTATTGAGGAGTGGAAGAGGTGAGGGTAAGGTGTATAGAACCCTTTATCTCCCAGATGGGAGAGGGGATTAAGTGTTAGAGACAGAGGCAGGAAGTGACAGTTCAGTTAATGCCAGGGCAGGAGTGCATATGTATCAGGAATAGTGGGCTGCAAGGGACGAAATGAGATCAATATTCAAGACAGCAGATTGCCATAAATACTTTCCGTGTGATTCCGTAAAATGGCCAAGGCAAACTCGAGCTGGACGTTGGGGGCCAGGAGCACACTCAGCTTGCGAAGCTAGATGAAAGGATGGACTCAGACTACATGGGGCGGAAGATATCGCAAAACAGAAATGCTGCTAGAGGTGAGGAAGATCCCCAAGAGCTAGGAAAGCCAGAAAGGGGGATATGCCACCTATCCAAGAACCAGGACTAAAGTTGTATCTGGTACCTGTGGGAAAGATGACAACCCGTTGGGCCTTATCCTTTAAACCTCATTGTAAATATTGTACAGACTGCCATTCTCTAAGCAAAAGTTTGGATTTTATTAACCCACGTGTCTCTTGGACTGTTTGCTGCCCTGGTTACAGAAGAGGGAGTCCTGGACTCAGAGACCAGGACTGAGACACACCTTGTCTGTAGGATGCCAGAGCAAGTGGGGACCAAAGCTCGCCCACGACTACCTCGCTTGGGCATTGTACACTATCAAGGACTTATACTGAATGGAGGGACACAGGACAGGGAGTAAGGCTATGTGCACATGTTCCGGATTTGAAGGAGAGAATTCTGCTGCATATCATAATGATTTGGCAGGAAGAATGCTGTGTAAAACACATTTATTTTATTGCAACATTTTTGACATGCTTTTATTATGTATTTTCCCCGACTCACTATTATGGGTGAAAAACGCAGCAAAAATTGACATCATGCAGATTTTAATCTGCTGCATATCTGCAAGGAAAAAATATGCAACTTGTGCATGAGACTTCAGGGATATCATTCACTTTTCTTGTACTTTAAAACCTTGCAAATTTTTCATGTGCACTTAGCCTTTCAGTGAATTGGAAACAGTCAAAGACTGAATAATTTATATTATTGGGTGATGGAGATTATAGTTAATGGAGGGAACAGCGCTGCTTATCACTTTATATTTTTAATGGTGAGCTACAATCTGTATACAGAGGGGAGACACAAGTATGTATACAATATATGTGACCTTGTTATTTTCAGGGCTGCGATGATCATCGTGACAAGATGAGTCATGCTTGGAAGAAGTTGACATGGAGGTCTGACCAAATGGAGACGAAGGAGCAGAAAACGGCTTTAATTAGATGAGACATCAGCAGTAAGTGCCTGGATGTAAATATTGTTCTGTATCTGCACTCTGTGACTTGGAGTAATGATATTATATGTAAAATCCATTATTCTACATTCTCACATTTGTGTGAAATGTCCTTGTGCTTCCAGATGCTCGTAGAGTTTTATAGATCCACTCATAATCCTTGAAAATCAGAGATCTGAGAATGAGATCCGTGAGGGTCAGAGAATGTTTTGTTCTGATCCGATTTTGAGGATCAGAATAGGACATACTCAAAGCGTCTGTAAGGGCAGTCTCACACGTCCAGATATTTCCGGTACCGGAAAAATTGGTACCGGAATTATCCGTGTCCGTGTGCCGATGCGTTTCTGTGGCACTGTGCCCACTGGGTACCACACGCACCGTGCCGGAGACAGCGCTAAAGTTTAGTGCTGTCCCCGGCATCGTGCTGAAGCCCCATTCATATCTTCCCTGAAGCAGCGTTTGCTGTAGAGAAGATATGAATATTAGTGTGTAAAATCAATATCCAGGATCCCTCGCAGCGTCCAGCATCCACTACTCCATCCATCTGGACCATCCAGGGTTGCTCGATACTCATCAGTAAACAAGACTGTTTGAAAATTAGTCCACAGCAAGCCTTGAAGGATCCTACACCTTGAGGTTTGAGGGACTCCAGAGGCACCAGCAGCTTTAAATAACTGTTTGCTACTTTGTAATGGTATTTTGGCAGCTGCTCTCTTAATCCAATGAATGTGTCTGGCAGAAACCTTCCTCATTATGCCTTTATCTGCTTGTCTGTGCTCTATTTCAGTCACATATCTCTTCACAGTATGATGATCACTCTTAACTTTTCGTGAAATATCTAATGTTTTCATACTTTGTCCAAGGCATTGCACTATTTAATGCTTTTCAGCAGCAGAGAGATCCTTTTTATTTCCCATATTGGTTGAAACCTGCGGCCTGCTTAATAATGTGGAACATCATTTTTATGTAGTTTTCCTTTAATTAGAATCAAATGGAAAACTAATTATCACATGTGTTTAAGATTGATTTCAGTGACCCATTGAGCGCTGAGACACAATACCATCCATGAGATTATTTGAAAAAGAAAACAATTAAATCTTTATGACACTTAAATCCAATTTGCATAATAATTTGGAACATGGTGTATATAGTGTACTCACTTAATATGTATAGCACAGTCCCTTACTATATAGTGTACATAGTGTACTCACTTATTATGTATACTGCCATCCTTAGTTACTTAGTTTCCTCTTTTTTATGTAGTTTCCTTTTTTATTATGTATGATACCATCCCTTATTACATACCATCCTCTCTAGTTATATATAACTAGATGGCAGCCCGATTCTAAAGAATCGGGAGTCTAGAATCCATATATACTTGAAATTCGGCAGGAGCTTGAAGAGCAACGTCACTGGGCCCGCCTCCACGCAGTAGAAACTTGCTGTGAGGTAAAAATTCAAAAATCACACCAAAATGGCGGGCGGAGTGTGTCACAGTACGGCACGTTTCTGATTAGTCGCTCGCAGCAGGCGGCAACCAATCAGACACTGGACACTGTTGACGTCACTTATCTCCGGACATTAGCTCCGGACATTAGCTCCGGACATTAGCTCCGGACAAAGCCACGGCAGTTGGCACAAATTGCAGGAAGTAGTATTCTAGGCAATTATATATAAGATACCTTCCCTTATTAAATAGCTTATTCTGATGTTATGTACAGTGCTGTCTCTTACATAGTGTATTCTTGTTATTTTTGTTATTCACACCTCCCTCTTTTATTACATAGTCAGCTCCCTTGTTAGAATATAAAAAGACTGCTGATGGAGCAGCCAGTGATCACACGACCGATATATCAGCTCCTCCATTAGAAAAGACGCTTTCCTATGCGCCATCAGCAATCATTGCTTTATATATTTAACAAGAGAGGACAATATATTAAAAACAAAGGGCGCTATAAATAATACGATATGTAAGGGATGGTGCTGTACAAAACAAGAAAGGGCACTGTGTAATAACAGATGGCAATGCACATAGTAAAGGAGACTATGCAAGATACATACATGCATGTATCTGTATATGTATATATATACAGCATATATATATACATATTTATACAGTATATATGTAGCTTTGTCACCAGAAACAGAGGGGGGACCAGACACATTTCTTGGGAGACTTGGCACTAATAGAACCTTTTCGCTTCTGCTGCATCCACTGACTTAGAACCTGCTAACATTGTAGAGTCTAGTCTTCTTCTGAACTTATACACGTGACTCTGAACTAAACTCCAAACTTTACTGACTAGAAGCAAGAAATGCTTCACTTATTAACTGATCAAATCCCTCCCAACTAATGGGCTAATCCCTTGTGCTAACTGTAGGAATCCGTGTATGATGTAATGGTTGTAATAGTTCTGCTAGTGGACAGACCACCTTTCATTCCCAGGGATGACCTTGAGCAAAGCCGCCAGGAGAACTGAGACGCAATTGGCCATAAGGATAAAATGCAACACATGCAAGAGAGGCTATCTTCTGATGACTCTTTCATGAATGCCATATTTGTGCAAGTGACTCTGAGCAGTAGAATAGTGTACCCCAACTTCAGAGTCTGCTAAATCTTTCTGAACGTCTTTTGCAGTCAAGTGGAGGTTCTGATTTGCTTCTCTAGCAATCCTATGAGCAGCTTTCACTGCAATTTTTACTTGGTTTTCCAGACCTTATCTTGACCTTAACTGTTTCTGCTAACTCCAATTTCTTAATTACATTTCAAACTGAGGAAAGGGTAACTTGAAAACACTTTGCTATCTTCTTATAGCCTTCTCCTTCTTTGTAGGCTTCTAGATTGCTGTTTAGAAGATCCCATCATGGGCGGACATACCGCCTGATCAACCTGTGCAACCGCGTGGGAGGGGGCCCCCGACGAGCATACAAAGCAATGATTGTGAATGACAGCCGGCGGGAGTATTACTGCTAACAGGAGAAGCAGGGGGGCTCGTTCTGCTGCACGCATGTTATATGACAGTTAAACGGGCCCCCCTCCTCACCTGCTAGCATATATTATGCTGCTGTCCAGCCGACTGTCACTGCTGTGGTCTGCGGTGAGGAGACGGGTAGCAGACGCTGGACCAGGAAGAGAGAAGGGAGGGGGAGGGCCTCTCAATCACAGTGAGTCACTGAAGCTTGCTCAGGACCTGTGATAAGGTCCCAGGAGGGGAGGAGTCAGGAGTCACATGATCAGGGGCCTCCATGTATTGCAGGACTCTGCTTTGCTGTCATGGTGCTAGAGCACATAAAAGCTTATGTGTGGAGTCAGGAGTTGTTTACAGTGTGGATATAGCAGAGCCGTGTGTGTGTATGAGGTGTACAGAGCGGAGCTCTGTGTGTATGAGGTGTACAGAGCGGAGCCGTGTGTGTATGAGGTGTATGGAGCAGAGCCGTGTGTGTATGAGGTGTACGGAGCGGAGCTGTGTATGCAAGGTGCAACTATGTGTGGCCATTATATTGTACGCAGTATCATGTGTGGCCATTATACAGTATGTAGTATCATGTATGTAGCAGTAACTATGTGTGGCCCTTATATTGTACGCAGTATCATGTGTGGCCATTATACCGTATGTAGTATCATGTGGGGCCATCATACAGTTTAGAGCATCATGTGTGGCCATTATACAGTATGGAGCATAATGTGTGGCCATTATACAGTTTGGAGCATAATGTGTGGCCATTATACAGTATGGAGCACTATGTGGCCATTATACAGTATGTAGCATCATGTGTTGCCATTATACAGTTTGGAGCATAATGTGTGGCCATTATACAGTATGTAGTATCATGTGTGGCCATTATACAGTATGGAGCATAATGTGTGGCCATTATACAGTTTGGAGCATCATGTGTGGCCATTATACAGTATGGAGCACTATGTGGCCATTATACAGTATGTAGCATCATTTGTGGCCATTATACAGTATGGAGCATCATGTGTGGCCATTATACAGTTTGAAACATCATGTGTGGCCATTGTACAGTATGTAGCATCATGTGTGGCCATTATACAGTATGGAGCACTATGTGGCCATTATACAGTATGAAGCATCATGTGTTGCCATTATGCAGTTTGGAGCATAATGTGTGGCCATTATACAGTATGCAGCATCATGTGTGGCCATTATACAGTTTGGAGCATCATGTGTGGCCATTATACAGTATGGAGCACTATGTGGCCATTATACAGTATGTAGCATCATGTGGCGCCATAATACAGTATGTAGCATAATGTGTGGCCATTATACAGTATGGAGCATCATCTGTGGCCATTATACAGTATGGAGCATAATGTGTGGCCATTATACAGTATGTAGCATCATGTGTGGCCATTACACAGTTTGGAACATCATGTGTGGCCATTATACAGTATGGAGCACTATGTGGCCATTATACAGTATGTAGCATCATTGATGGCCATTATACAGTATGGAGCATCATGTGTGGCCATTATACAGTTTGAAACATCATGTGTGGCCATTATACAGTATGTAGCATCATGTGTGGCCATTATACAGTATGGAGCACTATGTGGCCATTATACAGTATGTAGCATCATGTGTTGCCATTATACAGTTTGGAGCATAATGTGTGGCCATTATACAGTATGTAGCATCATGTGTGGCCATTATACAGTTGGAGCATCATGTGTGGCCATTATACAGTATGGAGCACTATGTGGCCATTTTACAGTATGTAGCATCATGTGGGGCCATCATACAGTATGTAGCATAATGTGTGGCCATTATACAGTATGGAGCATCATGTGTGGCCATTATACAGTATGTAGCATCATGTGTGGCCATTATACAGTTTGGAGCATCATGTGTGTCCATTATACAGTATGTAGCATCATGTGTGGCCATTATAGAGTGTGGAGCATCATGTGTGGCCTTTATACAGTATGGAGCATCATGTGTGGCCATTATAGAGTATGGAGCATCGTGTGTGGCCATTATACAGTATGTAGCATCATGTGTGGCCATTATACAGTATGGAGCACTATGTGGCCATTATACAGTATGTAGCATCATTGATGGCCATTATACAGTATGGAGCATCATGTGTGGCCATTATACAGTTTGAAACATCATGTGTGGCCATTATACAGTATGTAGCATCATGTGTGGCCATTATACAGTATGGAGCACTATGTGGCCATTATACAGTATGTAGCATCATGTGTTGCCATTATACAGTTTGGAGCATAATGTGTGGCCATTATACAGTATGTAGCATCATGTGTGGCCATTATACAGTTGGAGCATCATGTGTGGCCATTATACAGTATGGAGCACTATGTGGCCATTTTACAGTATGTAGCATCATGTGGGGCCATCATACAGTATGTAGCATAATGTGTGGCCATTATACAGTATGGAGCATCATGTGTGGCCATTATACAGTATGTAGCATCATGTGTGGCCATTATACAGTTTGGAGCATCATGTGTGTCCATTATACAGTATGTAGCATCATGTGTGGCCATTATAGAGTGTGGAGCATCATGTGTGGCCTTTATACAGTATGGAGCATCATGTGTGGCCATTATAGAGTATGGAGCATCGTGTGTGGCCATTATACAGTATGTAGCATCATGTGTGGCCATTATACAGTATGGAGCACTATGTGGCCATTATACAGTATGTAGCATCATGTGGGGCCATCATACAGTATGTAGCATAATGTGTGGCCATTATACAGTATGGAGCATCATGTGTGGCCATTATACAGTATGTAGCATCATGTGTGGCCATTATACAGTTTGGAGCATCATGTGTGTCCATTATACAGTATGTAGCATCATGTGTGGCCATTATAGAGTGTGGAGCATCATGTGTGGCCATTATACAGTATGGAGCATCATGTGTGGCCATTATAGAGTATGGAGCATCGTGTGTGGCCATTATACAGTATGTAGCATCATGTGGGGCCATCATACAGTATGTAGTATAATGTGTGGCCATTCTACAGTATGTAGCATCATGTGTGGCCATTCTACAGTATGGAGCATCATGTGGGGCCATTATATAGTATGGAGCATCATGTGTGGCCATCATACAGTATGTAGCATCATATGTGGCCATCATACAGTATGTAGCATCATATGTGGCCATCATACAGTATGTAGCATCATGTGTGGCCATTATACATTATGTAGCATCATGTGTGGCCATTATACAGTGTGGAGCATAATGTGTGGCCATTATACAGTATGTAGCATCATGTGTGGCCATTATACAGTTTGGAACATCATGTGTGGCCATTATACAGTATGGAGCACTATGTGGCCATTATACAGTATGTAGCATCATTTATGGCCATTATACAGTATGGAGCATCATGTGTGGCCATTATACAGTATGTAACATCATGTGTGGTCATTATACAGTATGGAGCACTATGTGGCCATTAACCCCTTTACCCCCAAGGGTGGTTTGCACGTTAATGACCGGGCCAATTTTTACAATTCTGACCACTGTCCTTTTATGAGGTTATAACTCTGGAACGCTTCAACGGATCCCAGTGATTCTGAGATTGTTTTCTTGTAACATATTGTACTTCATGATAGTGGTAAAATTTCTTCGATATAACTTGCGTTTATTTGTGAAAAAAACGGAAATTTGGCGAAAATTTTGAAAATTTCGCAATTTTCCAACTTTGAATTTTTATTCTGTTAAACCAGAGAGTTAAGTGACACAATATAGTTAATAAATAACATTACCCACATGTCTACTTTACATCAGCACAATTTTGGAAACAAAATTTTTTTTTTCTAGGAAGTTACAAGGGTTAAAATTTGACCAGCAATTTCTCATTTTTACAAAAAAATTTACAAAACCATTTTTTTTAGGGACCACCTCACATTTGAAGTCATTTTGAGGGGTCTATATGGCAGAAAATACCCAAAAGTGACACCATTCTAAAAACTGCACCCCTCAAGCTGCTCAATACCACATTCAAGAAGTTTATTAACCCTTCAGGTATTTCACAGCAGCAGAAGCAACATGGAAGGAAAAAATTAACATTTTACTTTTTAGTCACAAAAATGTTCTTTCAGCAATAATTTTTTTAATTTCCTAAGGGTAAAAAGAGAAAATGGACCTCAAGAGTTGTTGTCCAATTTGTCCTGAGTACGCTGATACCCCATATGTGGGGGGGAACCACTGTTTGGGCGCATGGCAGGGCTCAGAAGGAAAGGAGCGCCGCTTGACATTTTCAAGCTAAAATTGGCTGGAATTGAGATCGGACGCCATGTCGCGTTTGGACAGCCCCTGATGTGCCTAAACAGTGGAAACCCCCCACAAGTGACCCCATTTTGGAAACTAGACCCCCTAAGGAACTTATCTAGTTGTGTCGTGAGCACTTTTATCCCCCAAGTGCTTCACGAAAGTTTATAACGCCCGGGCGTGAAAATAAAAAATCCTATTTTTTCCACAAACATGATGGTTTAGTCCCCAATTTTTTATTTTCTCAAAGGTAAAAGGAGAAATTGGACCCCAAAAGTTGTTGTCCAATTTGTCCTGAGTACGCTGATACCCCATATGTGGGGGGAACCACTGTTTGGGCGCATGGCAGGGCTCAGAAGGAAAGGAGCGCCGCTTGATATTTTCAAGCTAAAATTGGCTGGAATTGAGATCGGACGCCATGTCGCGTTTGGACAGCCCCTGATGTGCCTAAACAGTGGAAACCCCCCACAAGTGACCCCATTTTGGAAACTAGACCCCCTAAGGAACTTATCTAGTTGTGTGTTGAGCACTTTTATCCCCCAAGTGCTTCACGAAAGTTTATAACGCCCGGGCGTGAAAATAAAAAATCCTATTTTTTCCACAAACATGATGGTTTAGTCCCCAGTTTTTTTTTCTCAAAGGTAAAAGGAGAAATTGGACCCCAAAAGTTGTTGTCCAATTTGTCCTGAGTACGCTGATACCCCATATGTGGGGGGAACCACTGTTTGGGCGCATGGCAGGGCTCAGAAGGAAAGGAGCGCCGCTTGACATTTTCAAGCTAAAATTGGCTGGAATTGAGATCGGACGCCATGTCGCGTTTGGACAGCCCCTGATGTGCCTAAACAGTGGAAACCCCCCACAAGTGACCCCATTTTGGAAACTAGACCCCCTAAGGAACTTATCTAGTTGTGTCGTGAGCACTTTTATCCCCCAAGTGCTTCACGAAAGTTTATAACGCCCGGGCGTGAAAATAAAAAATCCTATTTTTTCCACAAACATGATGGTTTAGTCCCCAATTTTTTATTTTCTCAAAGGTAAAAGGAGAAATTGGACCCCAAAAGTTGTTGTCCAATTTGTCCTGAGTACGCTGATACCCCATATGTGGGGGGGAACCACTGTTTGGGCGCATGGCAGGGCTCAGAAGGAAAGGAGCACCGTTTGACATTTTCAAGCTAAAATTGTCTGGAATTGAGATCGCACGCCATGTCGCGTTTGGACAGCCCCTGATGTGCCTAAACAGTGGAAACCCCCCACAAGTGACCCCATTTTGGAAACTAGACCCCCTAAGGAACTTATCTAGGTGTGTGGTGAGCACTTTTATCCCCCAAGTGCTTCACGAAAGTTTATAACGCCCGGGCGTGAAAATAAAAAATCCTATTTTTTCCACAAACATGATGGTTTAGTCCCCAATTTTTTATTTTCTCAAAGGTAAAAGGAGAAATTGGACCCCAAAAGTTGTTGTCCAATTTGTCCTGAGTACGCTGATACCCCATATGTGGGGGGGAACCACTGTTTGGGCGCATGGCAGGGCTCAGAAGGAAAGGAGCGCCGCTTGACATTTTCAAGCTAAAATTGGCTGGAATTGAGATCGGACGCCATGTCGCGTTTGGACAGCCCCTGATGTGCCTAAACAGTGGAAACCCCCCACAAGTGACCCCATTTTGGAAACTAGACCCCCTAAGGAACTTATCTAGTTGTGTCGTGAGCACTTTTATCCCCCAAGTGCTTCACGAAAGTTTATAACGCCCGGGCGTGAAAATAAAAAATCCTATTTTTTCCACAAACATGATGGTTTAGTCCCCAATTTTTTTTTTCTCAAAGGTAAAAGGAGAAATTGGACCCCAAAAGTTGTTGTCCAATTTGTCCTGAGTACGCTGATACCCCATATGTGGGGGGAACCACTGTTTGGGCGCATGGCAGGGCTCAGAAGGAAAGGAGCGCCGCTTGACATTTTCAAGCTAAAATTGGCTGGAATTGAGATCGGACGCCATGTCGCGTTTGGACAGCCCCTGATGTGCCTAAACAGTGGAAACCCCCCACAAGTGACCCCATTTTGGAAACTAGACCCCCTAAGGAACTTATCTAGTTGTGTCGTGAGCACTTTTATCCCCCAAGTGCTTCACGAAAGTTTATAACGCCCGGGCGTGAAAATAAAAAATCCTATTTTTTCCACAAACATGATGGTTTAGTCCCCAATTTTTTATTTTCTCAAAGGTAAAAGGAGAAATTGGACCCCAAAAGTTGTTGTCCAATTTGTCCTGAGTACGCTGATACCCCATATGTGGGGGGGAACCACTGTTTGGGCGCATGGCAGGGCTCAGAAGGAAAGGAGCACCGTTTGACATTTTCAAGCTAAAATTGTCTGGAATTGAGATCGCACGCCATGTCGCCTTTGGACAGCCCCTGATGTGCCTAAACAGTGGAAACCCCCCACAAGTGACCCCATTTTGGAAACTAGACCCCCTAAGGAACTTATCTAGGTGTGTGGTGAGCACTTTTATCCCCCAAGTGCTTCACGAAAGTTTATAACGCCCGGGCGTGAAAATAAAAAATCCTATTTTTTCCACAAACATGATGGTTTAGTCCCCAATTTTTTATTTTCTCAAAGGTAAAAGGAGAAATTGGACCCCAAAAGTTGTTGTCCAATTTGTCCTGAGTACGCTGATACCCCATATGTGGGGGGGAACCACTGTTTGGGCGCATGGCAGGGCTCAGAAGGAAAGGAGCGCCGTTTGACATTTTCAAGCTAAAATTGGCTGGAATTGAGATCGGACGCTATGTCGCGTTTGGACAGCCCCTGATGTGCCTAAACAGTGGAAACCCCCCACAAGTGACCCCATTTTGGAAACTAGACCCCCTAAGGAACTTATCTAGTTGTGTCGTGAGCACTTTTATCCCCCAAGTGCTTCACGAAAGTTTATAACGCCCGGGCGTGAAAATAAAAAATCCTATTTTTTCCACAAACATGATGGTTTAGTCCCCAATTTTTTATTTTCTCAAAGGTAAAAGGAGAAATTGGACCCCAAAAGTTGTTGTCCAATTTGTCCTGAGTACGCTGATACCCCATATGTGGGGGGGAACCACTGTTTGGGCGCATGGCAGGGCTCAGAAGGAAAGGAGCACCGTTTGACATTTTCAAGCTAAAATTGGCTGGAATTGAGATCGGACGCCATGTCGCGTTTGGACAGCCCCTGATGTGCCTAAACAGTGGAAACCCCCCACAAGTGACCCCATTTTGGAAACTAGACCCCCTAAGGAACTTATCTAGTTGTGTGTTGAGCACTTTTATCCCCCAAGTGCTTCACTAAAGTCTATGATGCCCGGTGTGAAAATAAAAAATTCTATTTTTTCCCCCACAAAAATGATCTTTCAGCCCCCAATTTTTTATTTTCCCAAGGGTAACAGGAGAAATTGGACCCCAAAAGTTGTTGTTGAATTTGTCCTGAGTACGCTGGTACCCCATATGTGGGAGAAAACTACTGTTTGGGCACACTTCGGGGCTCGGAAGGGAAGTAGTGACGTTTTGGAATGCAGACTTTGATGGAATTGTCTGCAGGCATCATGTGCCATTTGGTGAGCCCCTGATGTGCCTAAACAGTAGAATCTCCCCACAAGTGACCCCATTTTGGAAACTTGACCCCCTAAGGAACTTATCTAGGTGTGTCGTGAGAATTTTGAACCTCCAAGTGCTTCACTAAAGTCTATGATGCCCGGTGTGAAAATAAAAAATTCTATTTTTTCCCCCACAAAAATGATCTTTCAGCCCCCAATTTTTTATTTTCCCAAGGGTAACAGGAGAAATTGGACCCCAAAAGTTGTTGTCCAATTTGTTCTGAGTACGCTAGTACCCCATATGTGGGAAAATACTGTTTGGGCACTTCGGGACTCAGAAGGGAAGCAGTGACGATTTGGAATGCAGACTTTGATGGACTAGTTCTGAGGGCGTCATGTTCCGTTTGCAGAGCCCCTGATGTGCCTAAACAGTAAAAAAAAACCACAAGTGACATCATTTTGGAACCTAGACCCCCAAGATCTTACTTAGATGTGCCCCCTCTTTGGAACTAATCTACTGGTTCCTGTTAAGTAAATTAGTAGTGCATGGAGGTGTGGTACAATTTGAAGCAGTCCTTCATACACAGGCCAGGTTTGTCGGGGCAGGTGTCGCATTGATAGATGGTGTCCTTGCGTACTCCTCTTTTGTAGCACACTCGGCACCTTTTTTGCGGCTTACTTTTTCTATCAGTTGGCGGGACCACCCCCGGAAAATGCTGACCTGGTATGATACGAGCACCCTCACTTCCGGAAGTACTGGGGCCCGCTCCTTCCCTCGTGCCAAATATCAGGGCCTCAACCACTACCTCCTGGAACTGAAGGAACGACGTATCAGTGTGTCGTGCACATCGTGACAGCAGGAAAGCGTTGAGCATTGCCATTTGTACGATGTACACGGACAGCTTTTTGTACCACACCTTGGCCTTCCTCAAAGCACTGTACGGTTGGAGGAGTTGATCGGAGAGATCAACGCCCCCCATGTTTTTGTTGTACCCCAGTACACAGTCCGGTTTGCAGACCTGTGTTGAGGTACCCCGTACACTGCTGAGGGCACTGCCATCACCGTGTATGGTGGTCAAGAGAAGGACATCCCTCTTGTCCTTGTACTTGACCACCAGCAGGTGGTCGCTACATTGGGCTTTGCTCTCACCTTTTCTGAGCATCTGCCCAAGTAGCGTCTTCGGGAGGCCTCTCTGAATTTTGTGGACAGTACCGCAGGCTGCGGTACCTCGCGCAGAGAGGGATTTGTAGAGTGGGATGCTGGTATAAAAGTTATCAGTATAGAGGTGATAACCTTTATCCAGCAGTGGGTGCACCAAATCCCACACAATTTTCCCACTCACTCCCAGGATGGAAGGACACTCAGGCGGTTCAATCCTGCTGTCCTTCCCTTCGTACACTCTAAAGCTGTAGGTGTACCCTGAGGTACTCTCACACAGCTTGTAGAGTTTGATTCCGTACCTGGCCCTTTTGCTGGGCAGGTATTGACGGAATCTGAGCTGCCCCTTAAAATGAACCAAGGACTCATCCACACAGATGTCCCTTTTGGGCACGCACACTTCAGCAAACTTTTTGCTGAAGTGTTCGATGACCGGCGAACTTTGTACAGACGGTCAAAATTGGGGTCATCTCGTGCGGGACACCGTGCATTATCGTTGTAATGCAAAAACTTATGGATGGCCTCAAAACGCGTCCGAACCATGACCATTCGGAACACTGGAGTGTTATATAAAATATCTACACTCCAATATTGCCGAATTTCTGGCTTCTTCACGATCCCCATATGGAGGACCAGGCCCCAAAACTGCATCATTTCAACTGCGTCCACAGGAGACCAGTTAGAAAATGATGAACGGGGGTTTTGCTCCAAAAATTGCCGAGCATACAAATTAGTTTGCTCCACCATGAGGTTAACGAAAGCCTCAGAGAAAAAGACTTTGAAAAAGTCTATTTCTGTGAGGCCGGTGGTGTCAAACTTGATTCCTGATTCTGCCACAAAATCAGGAATCAGTGGCTCGTAATTTTCGGGGGGCGAGGTCCATATGGGGTCCGAAGAGGGTCGCGCTGGTTCATTTTCAGGAGTGGGCGCTGCCTGATCTTCTCTCCTGGGGCGTCTGCGTGGCGGTTCCGCAGGACCCAAGGAGGAAGATGAGGAGGAGGAAGAGGATGAAGAATCTGAAGAGTAAAGGAATGTGGGATCCTCTCCCTCGCGATCAGTGTCGGAGGCAAGGAAAGCATATGCCTCCTCCAATGAATAGCGCTGCTGGGACGAACGGGACATTTTTTGTGTGATTATGGTGCTTGGGTGTAATATTTATTGATAACTGTGTACGTGTGGGGGGGGGGATAGTGTTTGGTGCAAACTATTCTGAAAGGAAAAAGCTAAAGGGAAAAAAAATACCTGTAAAAGGAAAAGTCTAAAACAGCAGGCCCTAGCTCTGATAAGTGAACTGCGTCACTTATCAAAGTTTGGCGGCTGCTGGGTGTGTGAACGGGGATGTGTAAAAAAAAAAAAAAAGAAATGAAAGGCACGGGTTCAGACGCAGCGGCGGGGTGCGTGGATGGGGATGTGGAAAAAAAAAAAAAGAAATGAAAGGCACGGGTTCAGACGCAGCGGCGGGGTGCGTGGACGGGGATGTGGGAAAAAAAAAAAAAGAAATGAAAGGCACGGGTTCAGACGCAGCGGTGGGGTGCGTGGACGGGGATGTGGGAAAAAAAAAAAAGAAATGAAAGGCACGGGTTCAGACGCAGCGGCGGAGTGCGTGGACGAGGATGTGGAAAAAAAAAAAAAGAAATGAAAGGCACGGGTTCAGACGCAGCGGCGGGGTGAGTGGACGGGGATGTGGGAAAAAAAAAAAGAAATGAAAGGCAGGAGTTCAGACGCAGCGGCGGGGTGCGTGGACGGGGATGTGGGAAAAAAGAAAAGAAATGAAAGGCACGGGTTCAGACGCAGCGGCGGGGTGCGTGGACGGGGATGTGGGAAAAAAAAAAAGAAATGAAAGGCACTGGTTCAGACGCAGCGGCGGAGTGCGTGGACGGGGATGTGGGAAAAAGAAAAAAGAAATGAAAGGCACGGGTTCAGACGCAGCGGCGGGGTGCGTGGACGGGGATGTGGGAAAAAAAAAAAGAAATGAAAGGCACGGGTTCAGACGCAGCGGCGGGGTGCGTGGACGGGGATGTGGGAAAAAAAAAAAAGAAATGAAAGGCACGGGTTCAGACGCAGCGGCGGAGTGCGTGGACGGGGATGTGGGAAAAAAAAAAAGAAATGAAAGGCACGGGTTCAGACGCAGCGGCGGGGTGCGTGGACGGGGATGTGGGAAAAAAAAAAAAGAAATGAAAGGCACGGGTTCAGACGCAGCGGCGGGGTGCGTGGATGGGGATGTGGGAAAAAAAAAAAGAAATGAAAGGCACGGGTTCAGACGCAGCGGCGGGGTGCGTGGACGGGGATATGGGAAAGAAAAAAAGAAATGAAAGGCACGGGTTCAGACACAGCGGCGGGGTGCGTGGACGGGGATATGGGAAAGAAAAGCGAGCACGAGTGTTGATCGGTGAACTGCGTCACCAATCAACGCTCGGCGGCTGCTATATTTGGGCACGGACGGACGCGGCGCAAAGTGGGGGTGGAGGGGGAAGGGGAAGGGGGGGAGGGGTAAGGGGGGGGTGAAGTAAGATCGGGCCGAGATCGGGGATGAACACTTACGGTTGTAGTCTCTCTTCTTTCTTCTGTCTTCTTTCTTCTGTCTTCTTTCTTTAGCAAGAATTGTGGTGTCACAGGCTACTGTGGCACCACAAGTCTCAGCACAGGAGGGGATCTGTCAGCGTGACCGCTCTTCAGGAATCCTCACCAAGTGTGAGGATTCCTGAAGAGCAGTCAGACAGGTCAGGGACAGGTGAGACAGGTCACAGAGCGGTCACACCGCTGCTGTGACCTGTCATTGGTGGGATCGAATGATCACATCGATCCCACCAATCAGAGGTGGCCCTGGTGACGCCGGTGTCGCTAGGCACCAGCCTATGATCGGAGCTCACAGCTCCGATCATAGGCAGGTCACCGGCAGGTCACCAGCAAGTGACCGGCAGGTGACCGGCAGGTCACCGGCAGGTCACCATCAGGGCACAGCGCGGGCACATCGCTGCTGTGCCCTGATTGGCAGAGCTGCAGGAGGTGGTGGGGGAGGTGGCAGGCAGATGAGGCTGGATTTCCAAGCAGGGCACAGCGCGGTAACACCGCCGCTGTGCCCTGCGATCGGCACGATCGACGGCGATCGATGTGATCGTCGATCGCGCCGATCCGGCGGGACTGTTCCTGATTGGCGCGATCGACGATCACATCGATCGCGCCAATCACAGCTGCAGGATCCGGAGCCTTCCTCAGCTGCCCTGCGGCTCCGGATCAGGCACTTTCAGGCAGGGCACAGCACGGTAACACCACCGCTATGCCCTGCGATTGGCGCGATCGATGTGATCGTCGATCGCGCCAATCCGGGGGTTTTGGCCGGTGCCTGGGTTGCCAGGCACCGGCCCCAGGATCGAGTACATCGGTACTCGATCCTAGCCTGGAACCTCACTGTTTCAGCCAAGCTGATTGGCTGAAACAATGAGAAAGGCTGTGATTGGCTGTTCAGAATTGAACAGCCAATCACAGCGATCGGGAGGCGGGGGAGGGGACGCCATACCCCAGGATGCCGAGGCCATCTTCCCTGAGGTAAGATGGCGTCGGAATTTTAATGTGATCACCGCGACTAGTCGCAGTGTCGCATTAAAGGGCATGACGTACTATCCCGTCCCTGGTCATGGGGGCCCACCCCACCTGGACGGGATAGTATGTCTGATGTCAGAAAGGGGTTAAACAGTATGTAGCATCATGTGTTGCCATTATACAGTTTGGAGCATAATGTGTGGCCATTATACAGTATGTAGCATCATGTGTGGCCATTATACAGTTTGGAGCATCATGTGTGGCCATTATACAGTATGGAGCATCATGTGTGGCCATTCTACAGTATGGAGCATCATGTGGGGCCATTATATAGTATGGAGCATCATGTGTGGCCATCATACAGTATGTAGCATCATATGTGGCCATCATACCGTATGTAGCATCATATGTGGCCATCATACAGTATGTAGCATCATGTGTGGCCATTATACATTATGTAGCATCATGTGTGGCCATTATACAGTATGGAGCATAATGTGTGGCCATTATACAGTATGTAGCATCATGTGTGGCCATTATACAGTTTGGAACATCATGTGTGGCCATTATACAGTATGGAGCACTATGTGGCCATTATACAGTATGTAGCATCATTTATGGCCATTATACAGTATGGAGCATCATGTGTGGCTATTATACAGTTTGAAACATCATGTGTGGCCATTATACAGTATGTAGCATCATGTGTTGCCATTATACAGTTTGGAGCATAATGTGCGGCCATTATACAGTATGTAGCATCATGTGTGGCCATTATACAGTATGTAGGATCATGTGTGCCCATTATACAGTATGGACCACTATGTGGCTATTATACAGTATGTAGCATCATGTGGGGCCATCATACAGTATGTAGCATAATGTGTGGCCATTATACAGTATGGAGCATCATGTGTGGCCATTATACAGTTTGTAGCATCATGTGTGGCTATTATACAGTTTGGAGCATCATGTGTGTCCATTGTACAGTATGTAGCATCATGTGTGGCCATTATAGAGTGTGGAGCATCATGTGTGGCCATTATACAGTATGTAGCATCATGTGTGGCCATTATACAGTATGGAGCACTATGTGGCCATTATACAGTATGTAGCATCATGTGGGGCCATCATACAGTATGTAGCATAATGTGTGGCCATTATACAGTATGGAGCATCATGTGTGGCCATTATACAGTATGTAGCATCATGTGTGGCCATTATACAGTTTGGAGCATCATGTGTGTCCATTATACAGTATGTAGCATCATGTGTGGCCATTATAGAGTGTGGAGCATCATGTGTGGCCATTATACAGTATGGAGCATCATGTGTGGCCATTATACAGTATGGAGCATCATGTGGGGCTATTATGCAGTATGGAGCACTGTGTGGCCATTAAACAGTATGGAGCATCATGTGTGGCCATTATACAGTATGGAGCACTGTGTGGCCATATTTTTTTGTTTATAATTATTGTTTATGAAACAGTGTGATCAGCAATGCTAAATGGCTGTGGTTGGGATGTGGATATGGGTGTGACTAGTTGTGAAATGGGTGTGGTAAGAGGCGTGGCTTAAAATTTGCCCTCTTCAAAAGTTGGGAGGTATGGTTTAACTGTGCCCCTACTTGAATGTGTTTGAAGAAAAGGTGTGTGTAAATGGGTGTGGCTTAAAAAATGGGTTTCCTACACACAAACACAGAACCTGTTGTTAAAAATTTGAATCCCACACCTGCCTGCTCTGCTTGTGACTCACTGTTGCTGTGCACTGGCAGTAGTTCGTGCACTCTTCCAGAGCCCAGGGAAGGAGGCGGTAAGATTTCTTGTACAGGGGCCGTCTGCAGTCTGTGTCTGCCCCTGGATCTCATGTTTGCTGTTTTTCGGCATAACGTTATAGAAGGCTGGGTTTTTATGAAGCTGGTAAATTTGCATCGCTTGCCCTTTCTTAACGATGATAGTGAATACTAGGGTTGAGCGACGTTGACTTTTTTAGAGGCGAGTCGGGTTTCGCAAAACCCGACTATCTCAAAAGTCGGGTCGAGTGAAATCGGCCGATTATGTCGTAAAGTCGGGATCGACTGAAACACGAAACCCAATGCAAGTCAATGGGGCAGCATAGTCGGCAGTGAGTGGGGGCCAGGAAAACACCTAAAGTGCCCATTTTAATGGCAAAAACATCCATTCTTCTTAATGAAGCTTGTCAATCTTAATTTCCTTACAATAATAGTTAGGCATTGGAAATGGGGGGTCATTTGGCTAAAGTTGTTGGGGGTAGGGCTGGTTCAAGTATTTTGTGGGCCCAGGACATCTGGACCACGTCACGGCAGTGGAGCAGGGTGAGGTAAGTATTTAAACTTTGCAAGTGCTGTGATCCTGAGCAAGCAGGGGGGGCCCACTCGTTGGCATTGGCACTAGCACAGGGCCCCTCAAAGTACGGCGGTGTGTTTGCACGGCAGGGGCGCCTCCCACCGGCAGCGACACTTTTGCGTACTATGAGGGGCCTTGTGCCAGTGACGTCGCCAACGAGTATGCCCCCCCCCCACCTGATGATGGAACTTGCACTTTCATCTTCACCTTCCTCTTTGTCCCCTTGTAAGGTGGTATAGTATGTGGGAAGGGGAACCTGAATTTCAGCAGGGTCAGATTCTGGCTGTGTAGCGTGCAAGTGGAATGTAGTGGTCTGGGGCAATGTACCAGCAGACTCATCTATCACTGGCTGGGCAATGGGCAGGATGAGGAGGAAACACAGATATAGGCCCAAAGAATAAAGTGGGCTAAATGCAGTTCAAAATTGGTAACAGGACTAACCAGGGGGCATTGCTTTGTTCAGTGGAGGACAACTGTAATGAGAGGCTGACACAGTGAGTAGGCCCAAATCAGTAAGTAGGCTAAATGCAGTTCAAAATTGGAAACAGAAGTAAACAGGCGGCACTGGTTTGTTCAGTGGAGAACAGCAAGGAGCGGCAGACACCGTTAGTAGGGCCAACCAAACAAGTAGGCCCACTGCAGTTTTAAATTAAAAAACTCTTCAACGAGAGCCTGAAAATTGAAGCTCAGGAAATGCTACCAGGAGAACACCTTGGAGCGGCAGACACCGTTAGTAGGCCCTACCGAAGTAGTAGCCCCAATGCAGTTTTCAAATTCCTATAGGCTGAAAACCAGACAATTGACGCTCAGCTTTTTTCAGAGGAGGACAGCTGTATTGAGTGGCGCAGACAGACACAGGTAGTAGGCCTTAAACAAAAAATTTGGCTCAATGCAGTTTAAAAAAGGTTACAGGGGTACACAGGCAGCATTGGTGTGGTCAGCGAAGGACAATTTGAATTAGGGACTGCACACAGACTTAGTAGGCTGTCTCCTGTGGACCATGCATCCACCACATTAACCCAGTGCGCCGTAATGGACACGTAACCCTCCGTGGACATGCCTACTGGTCCATGCATCTGTTGTCAGGTGCACCTTTCTACTCTTAGATTGCCTGAGTGCATGGACAATGCGGACTTTTACATGCTGGTGGAGGGCTGGGATGGCTTTTCTCGCAAAAGAAGTGTCGATTGGGTAGCTCGTACCATGGTACAGCGTAGTTCATCTGGGCTTTATAAATATAAAATAAAGAAAAAAAGTAGGCTCTATGCACTTTCAACTAGGTTCCAGGGGTACACGGCCAGCATTGGTCTGGTCAGTGGAGGACAATTTCAATTATGGACCGCAGACAGACTTAGTACGCCTACAATTAAAAAAGTATGCTCTATGCAATTTAAAATAGGTTCCAGGGGTACACGGCCAGCATTGGTCTGGTCAGTGGAGGACTATTGGAAGGAGGGACCGCAGACAGGCTTAGTAGGCCTAACATAAGAAAAGTAGGCTGTAGGCACTTTAAAATAGGTTCCAGGGGTACACGGGCAGCAGTGGTGTGGTCAGTGAAGGACAATTTCTATTATGGACCGCAGACAGACTTAGTACGCCTACAATTAAAAAAAGGATGCTCTATGCAATTTAAAATAGGTTCCAGGGGTACACGGCCAGCATTGGTCTGGTCAGTGGAGGACTATTGGAAGGAGGGACCGCAGACAGGCTTAGTAGGCCTAACATAAGAAAAGTAGGCTGTAGGCACTTTAAAATAGGTTCCAGGGGTACACGGGCAGCAGTGGTGTGGTCAGTGAAGGACAATTTCTATTATGGACCGCAGACAGACTTAGTAGGCCTAACATAACAAAAGTAGGCTCTATGCACTTGGAATTATCTTGCAGGGGTGCACAGGCAGCATTGGTGTTGTCAGCGGAGGCCGATTGTAAGGAGTGTCTGACAGTTAGTACTCCCAAAAAATAAATAGATGTTAATGTCTCGCAATACAACAAAAACAAAAAACAAAAGGGTGGCATACTTAGGTACAGGGGTGGGCTCCTCTGCTGAGTTTCAGACCTAGTAATTTGGCGCTAAGTATTTACTGGTGTAAATATAGGACACTGCCCCTGACTATTTTAAGTAGCATCATACATGTCAACACATTAGTATTGTCAGTGCCAGGCATTGAAGGATGTCAACGCATAGACTAAACATTGGTAGAGCTGTGAGAGATAATTTTGCAAATCGTAGAGCACTGTTTGAGCTGGGGGGGGAACTGTCTTGTGGCCGGTGGTACAGGCCCAGGGCCCCTCATGTTACAACAGTGTGTCTGACGTTGGTTGCGCGCCACCACCGCCAGAGACACTTTATTGTACTATGAGGGACCCAGTGGCAGTGCCGTCGACCAAAAGCGTGCACACCCACCTCTTCAGACAAACGGCACTCTCACGGGTGCTTGCGCCAAGTGGCGAGACCACGGCCCCGTGGGGGGAGTTTGCCCATTTAGGGAGGTGTAAACATGTCGTATGCTGGACAAACAGCTGCTGCAAATTACAAGATTGGAAAACTCAGTCAGACCAGTCCACAAGCAAGACCTTTTCATAGGAAAGCTAGGTGTCTGCCGGGAAAGGTGGGGCAAAATAATTCGAAATCCAGGAGTGGTTCATTTTAATGAAGGTTAGATCATCAACATTTTGGGTAGCCAGACGAGTCCTTTTTTCGGTTAATATTGAACCAGCAGCACTGAATACTCTTTCTGACAGCACACTAGCTGCTGGGCAGCAATGCATATTCTGCCAATTCTGGCCAGGTGTCTAATTTGGATGCCCAGTAATCAAATGGGTATGACGGTTGAGGGAGAACATCAATAAGGGATGAAAAATAGTTCGTAACCATACTGGACAAATGTTGTCTCCTGTCACTTTGAATTGATGCTGCAGTACCTGTCCTGTGTGCGGTCATAGCAAAATCACTCCACAACCTGGTCAGAAAACCCCTCTGTCCAACGCCACTTCTGATTTGTGCACCTCTAACACCTCTGGTCTGCTGCCCCCTGCAGCTCGTGTGAGAACCATCACCGGCGCTGTGTGCTGGGAATGCCTGAATCAAACAGTCAACAAGAGTTGATTGTTTGGTTGCTAATATTTGTTCCAGGTTCTCATGTGGCATAATATTTTGCAATTTGCCTTTATAGCGAGGATCAAGGAGGCAGGCCAACCAGTAATCGTCATCGGTCATCATTTTAATAATGCGTGGGTCCCTTTTGAGGATACGTAAGGCATAATCCGCCATGTGGGCCAAAGTTCCAGTTGTCAAATCTGCGGTTGTGCTGGGTTAAGGGGCAGTTACAGGGAAATCTACGTCACTTGTGTCCCTCAAAAAACCAGAACCCGGCCTTGCCACGCCACCAATTTCCATTAGCCCCGGAGAAGCTTCCTCATTAAAAAAATACTCATCCCCATCATCCTCCTCGTCCTCCTCCTCCTGTTCGCCCGCTACCTCGTCCTGTACACTGCCCTGACCAGACAATGGCTGACTGTCATCAAGGCTTTCCTCTTCCTCTGCTGCAGACGCCTGCTCCTTTATGTGCGTCAAACTTTGCATCAGCAGACGCATTAGGGGGATGCTCATGCTTATTATGGCATTGTCTGCACTAACCAGCCATGTGCATTCCTCAAAACACTGAAGGACTTGACACATGTCTTGTACCTTCGACCACTGCACACCTGACAACTCCATGTCTGCCATCCAACTGCCTGCCCGTGTATGTGTATCCTCCCACAAATACATAACAGCACGCCTCTGTTCGCACAGTCTCTGAAGCATGTGCAGTGTTGAGTTCCACCTTGTTGCAACGTCGATGATTAGGCGATGCTGGGGAAGGTTCAAAGACCGCTGATAGTTCTGCATACGGCTGGAGTGTACGGGCGAACGGCGGATATGCGAGCAAAGTCTGTGCACTTTGAGGAGCAGGTCGGATAACCCCGGATAACTTTTCAGGAAGCACTGCACCACCAGATTTAAGGTGTGAGCCAGGCAAGGAATGTGTTTCAGTTGGGAAAGGGCTATGGCAGCCATGAAATTCCTTCCGTTATCACTCACAACCTTGCCTGCCTCAAGATGTACAGTGCCCAGCCATGACTGCGTTTCTTTCTGCAAGAACTCGGACAGAACTTCCGCGGTGTGTCTGTTGTCGCCCAAACACTTCATTGCCAATACAGCATGCTGACGCTTGCCAGTAGCTGCCCCATAATGGGACACCTGGTGTGCAACAGTGGCAGCTGCAGATGGAGTGGTTGTGCGACTGCGGTCTGTGGACGAGCTCTCGCTTCTGCAGGAGGACGAGGAGGAGGAGGAGGAGGAGGGGGGGCGAACGGCTACAGCCAACTGTTTCCTAGACCGTGGGCTAGGCAGAACTGTCCCAATATTGCTGTCCCCTGTGGACCCTGCATCCACCACATTAACCCAGTGAGCCGTGATGGACACGTAACGTCCCTGGCCATGCCTACTGGTCCATGCATCTGTTGTCAGGTGCACCTTTGTACTCACAGATTGCCTGAGTGCATGGACGATGCGCTCTTTAACATGCTGGTGGAGGGCTGGGATGGCTTTTCTCGAAAAGAAGTGTCGACTGGGTAGCTCGTAGCGTGGTACAGCGTAGTCCATCAGGGCTTTGAAAGCTTTGCTTTCAACTAACCGGTAGGGCCTCATCTCTATTGAGATTAGTCTAGCAATGTGGGCGTTCAAACTCTGTGTACGTGGATGCGAGGATGAGTACTTCCTTTTTCTAACGAGAGTCTCATGTAGGGTGAGCTGGACTGGAGAGCTGGAGATCGTGGAACTAGTGGGGGTGCCGGTGGACATGGCAGACTGAGAGACGGTTGGAGACGGTATTCTTGCCGGTGCCCTACATGCAGTGTTTCCTACTACGAAACTGGTGATTCCCTGACCCTGACTGCTTTGGCCTGGCAACGAAACCTGCACAGATACTGCAGGTGGTGCGGGAAATGGTGGGCTTACAGTGACGGAAGGGATGTAGCGTTGCTGACTAGCTTCATTGGCCGAGGGTGCTACAACCTTAAGGGACGTTTGGTAGTTAGTCCAGGCTTGCAAATGCATGGTGGTTAAATGTCTATGCATGCAACTTGTATTTAGACTTTTCAGATTCTGACCTCTGCTTAAGGTAGTTGAACATTTTTGACAGATGACTTTGCGCTGATCATTTGGATGTTGTTTAAAAAAATGCCAGACTGCACTCTTTCTACCATCGGATACCTTTTCAGGCATTGCAGACTGAGCTTCTTTAACCGGATGGCCACGCTGTCCTCCAACTGGTTTTGGCTTTGCCACGCGTTTTGGGCCAGATACGGGCCTGGCAGATGGAACCTGTTGCGATGTTGATGCCTGCTGCGGCCCCTCCTCCTCCGCTTCAGACCTACTGCCGCCTGCACCCTGTTCCCCCAATGGCTGCCAATCGGGGTCAACAACTGGGTCATCTATGATCTCCTCTTCTATCTCATGTGCAACTTCGTCTGTGTCACCGTGTAAGCCGGTGGTATAGCGTTCGTGACGGGGCACCATAGTCTCATCAGGGTCTGATTCTGGATCAGTACACTGCGAGGGTAATGTTGTGGTCTGAGTCAAAGGAACAGCATAGTAATCTGGCTGTGGCTGTGCATCTGTGCACTCCATGTCCGATTCAACTTGTAATGTGCATGGCCTGTTAACTGTTTCACTTTCTAACCCAGGAACGGTACAGTTAGGGCCAGAAATATTTGGACAGTGACACAATTTTTGCGAGTTGGGCTCTGCATGCCACCACATTGGATTTGAAATGAAACCTCTACAACAGAATTCAAGTGCAGATTGTAACGTTTAATTTGAAGGGTTGAACAAAAATATCTGATAGAAAATGTAGGAATTGTACACATTTCTTTACAAACACTCCACATTTTAGGAGGTCAAAAGTAATTGGACAAATAAACATAACCCAAACAAAATATTTTTATTTTCAATATTTTGTTGCAAATCCTTTGGAGGCAATCACTGCATTAAGTCTGGAACCCATGGACATCACCAAACGCTGGGTTTCCTCCTTCTTAATGCTTTGCCAGGCCTTTACAGCCGCAGCCTTCAGGTCTTGCTTGTTTGTGGGTCTTTCCGTCTTAAGTCTGGATTTGAGCAAGTGAAATGCATGCTCAATTGGGTTTAGATCTGGAGATTGACTTGGCCATTGCAGAATGTTCCACTTTTTGGCACTCATGAACTCCTGGGTAGCTTTGGATGTATGCTTGGGGTCATTGTCCATCTGTACTATAAAGCGCCGTCCAATCAACTTTGCAGCATTTGGCTGAATCTGGGCTGAAAGTATATCCCGGTACACTTCAGAATTCATCCGGCTACTCTTGTCTGCTCTTATGTCATCAATAAACACAAGTGACCCAGTGCCATTGAAAGCCATGCATGCCCATGCCATCACGTTGCCTCCACCATGTTTTACAGAGGACGTGGTGTGCCTTGGATCATGTGCCGTTCCCTTTCTTCTCCAAACTTTTTTCTTCCCATCATTCTGGTACAGTTTGATCTTTGTCTCATCTGTCCATAGAATACTTTTCCAGAACTGAGCTGGCTTCTTGAGGTGTTTTTCTGCAAATTTAACTCTGGCCTGTCTATTTTTGGTATTGATGAATGGTTTGCATCTAGATGTGAACCCTTTGTATTTACTGTCATGGAGTCTTCTCTTTACTGTTGACTTAGAGACAGATACACCTACTTCACTGAGAGTGTTCTGGACTTCAGTTGATGTTGTGAATGGGTTCTTCTTCACAAAATTAAGTATGCGGCGATCATCCACCACTGTTGTCATCCGTGGACGCCCAGGCCTTTTTGAGTTCCCAAGCTCACCAGTCAATTCCTTTTTTCTCAGAATGTACCCAACTGTTGATTTTGCTACTCCAAGCATGTCTGCTATCTCTCTGATGGATTTTTTCTTTTTTTTCAGCCTCAGGATGTTCTGCTTCACCTCAATTGAGAGTTCCTTTGACCGCATGTTGTCTGCTCACAGCAACAGCTTCCAAATGCAAAACCACACACCTGGAATCCACCTCTGACCTTTTAACTATTTAATTGATTACAGGTTAACGAGGGAGACGCCTTCAGAGTTAATTGCAGCCCTTAGAGTCCATTGTCCAATTACTTTTGGTCCCTTGAAAAAGAGGACGCTATGCATTACAGAGCTATGATTCCTAAACCCTTTCTCCGATTTGGATGTGGAAACTATCATATTGCAGCTGGGAGTGTGCACTTTCAGCCCATATTATATATATAATTGTATTTCTGAACATGTTTTTGTAAACAGCTAAAATAACAAAACTTGTGTCACTGTCCAAACATTTCTGGCCCTAACTGTATGTGTAAAGAGCTCCATGGAGTAACCCGTTGTGTCGCCTGACGCATCCTTCTCTGTTGTTGTTTTTGCTGAAGAGGACAAGGAAGCGACTTGTCCCTGACCGTGAACATCCACTAACGAGGCGCTGCTTTTACATTTACCAGTTTCAGAAGAGGAGGCAAAAGAGCTAGAGGCTGAGTCAGCAAGGAAAGCCAAAACTTGCTCTTGCTGCTCCGTAAAGCCAGAGCAGCAAGAGCAAGTTTTAGGAAAAGCGGTTTTCCTACTCCCAGAAAAGGGAGCGTTCGAGGCCTTGTGTAGCCAGACAACGAACCTGGCTCCACAACTCGAGACTTAGGTGCTATATTGCTTTTCCCACGACCACCTGATGCTCCACCACCACTACCATCATTACCAGCTGGCAATGACCGCCCACGGCCACGACCTCTTCCACCAGACTTCCTCATTGTTTGCAAAACGTAACCAAAGTAACGGTATTTGTTACTGTAAAACAACTTACAAGGTGAACTCTAACTTCTGTAGGATTTAGATATCCCTTTATAGGTGGGTGAGACTGCAAGGAAAATCAGGCGCAATGTTACACACTAGGTTTTCTGTGGCACAAAATGAGAGAGATGCCACACACGCAGGACTGTCGCTCAAGCACAAATGCCAATATTAATCTCCCACAAATTTTTTTTTTCAGGGAGAATTAAAAAACAAACAAAAAAACAGTGTTATAGACACTAGGCTTTCTGTGCCCCACAATTTGAGAGAGATGGCACACACGACTGGCACTCAAGCACAAATGCCAATATTAATCTCCCACTATTTATTTTTTTTCAGGGAGAATTAAAAAAAAATAAAATAAAACAGTATTAGACACTAGGCTTTCTGTGCCCCACAATTTGAGAGAGATGGCACACACGACTGGCACTCAAGCACAAATGCCAATATTAATCTCCCACTATTTATTTTTTTTCAGGGAGAATTAAAAAAAAAATAATAAAACAGTATTAGACACTAGGCTTTCTGTGCCCCCAAATTTGAGAGAGATGGCAGTCTTGTGGACTGGCACTCAAGCACAAATGCCAATATTAATCTCCCACTATTTTTTTTTCAGGGAGAATTAAAAAAAACAAAAAAAAAACAGTATTATAGACACTATGCTTTCTGTGCCCCACAATTTGAGAGAGATGGCACACACGACTGGCACTCAAGCACAAATGCCAATATTAATCTCCCACTATTTTTTTTTTTAAGGAGAATTAAAAAACAAAAAAAAAACAGTATTATAGACACTAGGCTTTCTGTGCCCCACAATTTGAGAGAGATGGCACACACGACTGGCACTCAAGCACAAATGCCAATATTAATCTCCCACTATTTATTTTTTAAGGGAGAATTAAAAAAAACAAAAAACAGTATTATAGACACTAGGCTTTCTGTGCCCCACAATTTGAGAGAGATGGCACACACGACTGGCACTCAAGCACAAATGCCAATATTAATCTCCCACTATTTATTTTTTTTCAGGGAGAATTAAAAAAAAAATAATAAAACAGTATTAGACACTAGGCTTTCTGTGCCCCCAAATTTGAGAGAGATGGCACACATGACTGGCACTCAAGCACAAATGCCAATATTAATCTCCCACTATTTTTTTTTTTAAGGGAGAATTTAAAAAAACAAAAAAAAAAACAGTATTATAGACACTAGACTTTATGTGCCCCACAATTTGAGAGAGATGGCACACACGACTGGCACTCAAGCACAAATGCCAATATTAATCTCCCACTATTTTTTTTTTTCAGGGAGAATTAAAAAAAAAAAAAAACAGTATTAGACACTAGGCTTTCTGTGCACCAAAATTTGAGAGAGATGGCACACACAGGACTGGCACTCAAGCAGAAATGGCAATCTTAATCTCCCACTATTTTTTTTTTTATTTCTGGGAGAATTGGTAAGAAATCAGGCCCACTGTTAGACTGTATGTTTTCTGTGCCAGAAAATGAGACACAGATGCCACACACAGGACTGCCACTGATGCAGATTTGCCAATTTTAATCTGCACCCTTTTTTTTTTATTCAGGGAGACTAGTGAATAAATCTGGGCCACTGTATTAGAGTATATTTTCTGTGGCAGAAAGTGGCTTGAACAGATGTAACGAAAAAAAAAAAAAGGGACTGTCCTACAATTACTATCTCCCTGCAGTAATCTCAGCAAGGTATGGCAGGCAGCAATAACAAGGAGTGGACTGCTGCACAAATTAAATCAAAAGTGTGGACATACAAACAAGATAGCTGTGCAGAAAGGAAGGAACAACAGGATTTGTGCGTTGAAAAAAGCAGTTGGTTTGCACAGCAGCGTACACACAGCAATGCAGCTATCAGGGAGCCTTCTAGGGCAGCCCAATGAGCTACAGCGCTGAGGGAAAAAAAATGTTGCTTCCACTGTCCCTGCAAACAAAAGGTGGTGTTGGACAGTGGAAATCGCTACAGCACAAGCGGTTTGGGGGTTAATGTACCCTGCCTAACGCTATCCCTGCTTCTGACGAAGCAGCAGCAACCTCTCCCTATGCTCAGATCAGCAGCAGTAAGATGGTGGTCGGCGGGGATTGAGACCTATGTCATCACGCTGCCCACACTCTGCGTCCACCTTCATTGGCTGAGAAATGGCGCTTTTCGCGTCATTGAAACGCGACTTTGGCGTGAAAGTCGCGTACCGCATGGTCGACTCCACACAGGGATCGGGTCGGGTTTCATGAAACCCGACTTTGCCAAAAGTTGGCGACTTATGAAAATGAACGATCCGTTTCGCTCAACCCTAGTGAATACCAATAACCCTAATAGGCTAATTAATGTCTGAAACCTTGGTCAAAATTATTTGAGTACAAAAATCTCCAAGGGTGTCAAAACTTGTGCATCGGCTCATTTTCCTTTTTCTAATTTTTAAAATGTAAAAGATCACAATATATTTTTTTGCCTACAATGCAAAAGAAAGTGTCATCTTTAACTTTAACTTCTAGAGATAATTTAATCTTGAACTTGCTTAAGGGTATGTGCACACGTCAGGATTTCTTGCAGAAATTTTCCTGACAAAAACCGGACATTTCTGCCAGAAATCCGCATGCGTTTTTTTCGCCTTTTTTCATGTGTTTTTGACGCGTTTTTGACGCGTTTTGGGTGCGTTTTTTGTGCGTTTTTTTCCCAAATGCATAGAATAGCGGGAAAAATGCAGAAAATCCACAAAATTAATGAACATGCTGCTTTTTTTACCACAATACGTTTTTTTCGTGGAAAAAAACGCATCATGTGCACAAAACATGCAGAATGCATTCTAAATGATAGGATGCATAATGTATGCGTTTTTTTTCAATGAGTTTTTATAGCGTTTTTAGCGCGAAAAAATGCAAAAAAAGCGAAAAAACCTGAATGTGTGCACATAGCCTAACTGTTCACAGTAACAGTACATTTGACCAAGGGTGCCAATACTTTTAAATGCTACTGTATTGTGTTTGCTACTGACCCCTCCTTCTAGCTATCTGTGATGCAGACACTTTCCACTGGAAAGCGCAGCTCTATTTCTGAAAGACTGTCTGCACTGTTCTTCTGGAGGGAAATATGAACCTTTTTATTAAATATTTCATATTACCAGGGGTAAGGGCATATAATCTAATGCTGACCCCATGATGTTCTTTGTAAAGTAGCAATTACGTTTATCAACTTAGACATTTAACCTGATATCAGTGGCCTTCTCGTCTCACAGTCGACCTGGGACAGTTCAATCAAATACTCTTATTTACATTCATGCACATGATGCACATCTGTCTCTCCTAGGTCAAAGTGCCACTCATTATACAGCCAAATTAAGCAATGCAATTTACAATCCTTCTATATTATTTCAAAACACTCTTTTTCGGTGATTACTTTGTTTCTCCGTTCATACTGCACCCACACACACAAATGATACACCAGTTGAAAGGTAAGCTTGCCCCCTTCAGCAAGAAAATAGCCAAACAAACCACACATCCACAATGTAATCACAACATACATTTTAAACATTAATTTTCATAAAACTGCAGTAAGGAAAAATGACCTGCAGGTGGCACCACACTACCCGAAAGCACAATACCACAAGGCAGAAACAAATCCTAACATTTGCCTTGGGGGCTTTCCAGCTTGCCAAACTCCGTGCCCAGCCGATTTCAGGCCGGTACATATAAACTATTTACTACATATGTGGAAGTAGAATAAAAGTAAAACTTTACCTGTTTAAGACTTCAGCTTTAAAACTGAATATATAAATAAATGCAGCCTAAAAGGACTGGACAGGTTCTGAACTATCAGATTTTGCGCATTATTGGACAGTCATTGAAAAGTCTATCTTCCTTCTAAGGCTTATTGGTGACCTGGAGTTACCTCTGGTTCCAAGTAAAAAACTGCAGCATTGACATAACTCAGACTGTACATTGTTTCCCGATGGGAGAGATTGGTGGAAACAACCTTGCAAAAATTAAAAAAAAAATCCAACCATAGGGAAAAAAAGGTAAAATAATCTGCAGATATTACTTTTTTTTTAAAGGGATATTCCCAATTATTATATAATGGTGTAAATATGCTCAGTTATGGGGTCAATTCTCATTTATCATTTTTACTGTCAAAATGGCACTGCTGTACAGGGAGCTGCTACGTTCACATACATAGGGCTGTGTTGCACTTCCCTACACTGCAGATAGATGGCAGTGCTGCTGTGGAGGGAAAAAAAATGCTGCTGCCCTTGTTCTTTTGCAAGGTCCTGACAATCAGACCCGTTCTGATCAGTAAGTAAAATACCATTATGTTTAATGTTGGGGGATCTCCTTTAGGCTGGAGTCACACACAACGCATAAAAAATCGGTCCGTTTTACACGAACGAGAATCGCAGAAATGTTCTCTAAACAGTGATCCATATGTCATTCGTGTGCAGTGCGAGCATGTGACATCCGTGTGACATCCGTATGGTGATATTTTCTCGCCGTCTTGCAAAATGAACATATAATGGATCCATGGGTTCAAATATTCGTGAAAATATATACAGTCTATATATATATATGAATGAATGAACAGCATTGGTAAGAATCCTGAAAGCATGTCTGACTCCTGGATCGTTGCTGAGAAAAAAGGTGTCACACTTTTACTCCACTTTCAGGACCAACAGTAAAACAATCAAAATTGACAAGAAACTGGACTTTACAGGGAAAAAAATGCACAGCCTGCCTAAAATTACAAGCAGGGTCATCCATACACCCTTGAAGGCACTAACTGAAGTGCCTCGTTCAAATATTGTGAACAAAATGTAGTTGAGGTTCTCCTACATTCATAAAAGCTCTGCACACAGTGCAAAGCCTGCCAAAAATTACAAGCAGGGCCATTCATACACCTTTGAAGGCAGCAACTGTAGCACTTCATACATATATTGTGAATGAAGTTTAGTTGTGGTACCTCTACACTCATAAAAGCTCTGCATACAGTACAAAGCCGGCCACAAATTACAAGCAGTCATCCATACACCCTTGAAAGCGCCAACTGTAGTGCCTCAATCAAATATTATAAACAATGTGTAGTTGTGGTACTACTACACTCATAAAAGTTCTGGACATAGTGCAAAGCCAGAAAAAAATTTAAGGACTAATGGCAGTCATCCATACACTCTCGAAGGCACCAACTGAAGTACCTCATAAAAGAATTAAGAAAGTGCAGTAGTTGTACTTCTACACTCATAAAGATTTTGCACACAGTGCAAAGGCAGAAAAAAATTATAAAGAGGATCATCCAGTCATCCATAGACCTTTGAAGGCAACTGGTGGGCCTCATTCAAATATTTTGAAAGTGTAGTTGATGTACTCCTACACTCATAAAGGATTTGCACAAAGTGCAAGGACAGGAGAAAATGATAAGGAGGCTAACACAGTAATGCTCTTCAGTTGTCCACTACTTCTCCTTAGTTGGGGGGCTGGGAGCAGCAACTACCTGTTTTCCAGAGCCCAATTACCAGGTGGCTGGGTTGCAAGCAACCCAGCTTCGGGTAGTGCCGAAGCCCCCAACATGTAAAAATGGGCGACAACCCTCTGTGTCACCTGCACCATCGCCTGCTCCCGAATAGGAGGTGAGGTACCTCAAGGACAGTCTAATCTCCCAGGGGTGGTAGTCCCGTCTTGAGCCACCTCGAGATGTTTCTCCCAGGCCCATTCATTTTGCAAGAAGGGTTAATCCGGCTCCCTTCCGTCTCGGATCACACCCACCACATACCAGCGATGGTGCACCTCCATTTTGAGGAGCGTGTCCCTGGTTTCAGCCGTCAGTTCTTGCAGCCTTCGAGGCAAGTGTTCCATCTCTACTGCCCGCTGGTTGAATAAGTTGTGATGACGGGTCTCAAACTCTTCTATGGACCCCCATCTTCGCTGCTGATCGTACTTAACAACCTCCCCCTGGATGCTAACTCTTGGTATCTTGCGGCTAGTGAGCCTGTTAGCATGTCTCCAGCACCAGTCCTGACTCGCCACCTTCTCTCTTCACAGCAGTCTAGGTCGGGCAGTTTGCTCACCAGTTGCTGGATCTTGGCAAGAACCCTAGCGGTGAAGGCTGCCATCTAGGTTAGGGCCTTGGTGGGTCTGGGAAAGTGTATGGTTTTGAATCACAGGCTCCTGCCACCTCCAGCTTGGTCTGGCTCAAATATTCCTCTGGTTGCTCACTTGTGAGTCTCGCAGTATTCTGCCATTTTTGTCGCCTTGTCACAAAATAAGCACGTTACACTGTATGGATTACGAATTCAATCCAGAAAAATTTTTGAACGCTTTTTTCAGTGTTATATACCACCGAAATGTAACACAAAGCATGTAATACCCTATACATGAGTAATTGAATCCAGAAAAAAAATTTGCACGCTTTTTTGGAGTGTTATGTACCATCGAAATGTAACACAAAGCATGTAATACCCTATACATGAGTAATTGAATCCAGAAAAAAATTTGAACGCTTTTTTTCAGTGTTATATACCACCGAAATGTAACACAAAGCACGTAATACCCTATACATGAGTAATTGAATCCAGAAAAATTTTTGAACACTTTTTTGGAGTGTTATGTACCATAGATATGTATCACAAAGCACGTAATATTCTATGAATGTCTAATTGATCCAGAAAAATTTGGAACCCTTTTTTCTAGTGTTATACACCGCCGTAATGTAAAACATAGCACATAATACTCTATGGATTACAATATAGTCAATTTTTTCACCCCCCCATAAAAGAATGTGGTTACGTGCAACACCTGTATATTTAGCAAAGGACTAGAAAGCCCTAAGCCCTGCCTAGAGACTTTATTCTGTCACTCTCTTACTCTTGCAACTGTCCCTAGGCTAAATGCAGAATGTATCTAACACAAACAGCAAAGCACAAGATTAGCCTTTAGAAGGACTGTTAGTATTATGGTTCAGCATCAACACCAGTATTAACACTACTGTACGGGACTCTGATTAGTTAAAACTGTGCACACACAGGCCTGGATAACTACTCTCTCCCTCCAATCATAACTATCCCTGAGCCATGCTGTGGCGTCAGTGAGCTGAGCTTTGCGGCGCTTGTCCTTTTATAACCTCCGATGAGGTAATGCAGACAGCCAATCACAGTAATGCCCCTACAAAAATGGCTATGGCATTATAGTGACAGGCAATCCCCGCATGCTTATTGGCTGTGTAACAGGTGCCAAACATGCAGGGTGGGGATTCGAGCTTCAAATCCGAGCACCAGCCAATGCTGTGTACAGTAATTTGTTAGGAAATTTGGACTACTCGTAGTATATATGTTGGTCTTTTGACAAGAACCCCTGTCCACATTGCTTTTTCGGACACAATAGAGGCAGGGCTTCTCTCTTGGAATTCTGCTTCATATAAGAGTCTTCACATTTGGCAATCATATACATGTTACATGTTCTGCCATTTGTTGGAGTAGCTGCTGCAGAAATAAAGTATGGCCTCATGTATTGACACTAAGTAGCTGCCATGCACCTATAAATTGGCCCAAAGCTCCCTTCATCATCAAAGATACAGCCTGATAATGACTGTGAGGGTTTGTAGAAACATTTGGCCATTAACAAATAAATGGTCAATTTAAACTCAGTTTCCAACAATAAGTTTGAAAGGTGCTGTGACTTTCATGACAAAGGAGCATCGTTCATCATTGCAGTCACATGCAGCGTGGTGATGATCACCATGGAAGACCCTATGTTCAGTGGTTAAATCCTGAAGAAGGAAAGCAACTACTTTCTGCATCAAATACTTTATTGGTCAGAACAATGCCTTAAAACTCCGGAAACATTTGTGAAAAAATATTAAAATAATGAGAGACTGACTGAAATATCTTTTGTTAGTCCCTTATCTTTTCCTTATCCTGTTACTCCCTTTTTCTTGTAGCTAGGTCCCATACTATGGGTAGGAGGCGAAGGACTTTTGTCAAACCTATTTCAATACAGTATTATAGTTAACTGATTATCTGTAAAACACAGGGTCAGTCATCATGGCATTTTCATGAAAACAATGCTATATTTAGAATATATGAGATATTTGTGAGAATGGAACTATTTTAAACTATATTTGCTGTAATTACCAAGTTTCACGAGAACTCAGACTCGCACAAGTGATTTTTTGGGGGAATAACCTTTTAAGGAGTCATGCTTTTTCTTTTCTTATAGAGTTCAAAATCTCTAGTTATCCATGCTTTGAAGTGCCACTGTCCAATATCACAGCCGGGGGGTCAGGCTAAACCCACCATGCTGTTACCTTTTTGTCACAAACAGCACTCTACTGCCTCCTATGATCAGGACAAATATACAATTGACCAACTATTAACGGAAGAGGCCATAAGCTGTTACCACTATGGCCAGTTATTGGAGAACTAACAGTGAGCAATAACAACCCCATGCAAAAATTATGGAATCATCGGCCTTGGAGGATGTTCATTCAGTTGTTTAATTTTGTAGAAAAAAAGCAGATCACAGACATGGCACAAAACTAAAGTCATTTCAAATGGCAACTTTCTGGCTTTAAGAAACAGTAAAAGAAATCAAGAACAAAACATGTGATAGTCAGTAATGGTTACTTTTTTTAACCAAGCATAGGGGAAAAATTCTGGAATTGTTGCTCCCAATTCCAGACATTGGGAGCAGCGGAAACTCAATAGTGGTCCCTGGACAGGGGGTATAGTGCACTTTGATGTTTTTATACCACAAAGCCATAAGGATGAAGATTTCTTGAAAGGGGACAGCTAAGTTATTAAGTTATTCCTTGTTTTTGGCTCTAATCTTTTGCCATCTTACTAAGGGCACAAGTTGTTTGACAGAGTATACACCATTGCTATAAACTTGGCAAAGAATTTATTTGTTTTCTAGGGTAAGCCAACCACTCTGATTCTCTGTAACCTGGATACACCTGTTTAGTTAAGGTGAGGCAAACAATACTTAACAAGTGACTATACAGAAACGCACAGTTATAAATACCAATAGCTTATATTAAATACATAGGCAAAGAGATAGTCACAGTTCTGATAAGAAAAGAGTAGTTTCAATCAGAATAAAACATTTTAATTTTTATATTACTCTTCCACAAATGATTGGTTAAAGGGTTTGGTCACTTCATCTTTCTTTTAACAAATGTGTTGGAGACTTGGTTTTCTGGCATTGACCAATTCATAAATATTACAGTTTTAGTGCTGATCTCTTTTGTAAAATGCTGCCCGATTGTAAGTGACGCGTTTCTCGCAGACTGCACAGCACTCCTCCTTCCTAAATGCAAAATGAAAGGGCTGTTCTCGTCTATTTACTGGCACATTTCTGAGAGAATTATACTTGTCTGAAATTGTGCAGCCAGGCTCTAATTCGAGCTGTCTGTGGTTTGAGCAGCATGAATCAGCTCACAGGCTCCCTTTAATCAATGTGTTTAACCCTGCTGTATTATCCTGGTCCAGTTGGAAAAAAGTTTGTGAAGCTGCAGATTATTTATTATGAAGATCTGCAAATCGTGGTTAGGTGAACACGCCCCCTGGCGAAGCCTTGGGTGAAACACGCGTTGGGGCTGGGGGTTCAACACTATACAGCTACCTTATCAAGGTGCATCACTGGATGTAAGTAACATGCCTATTCCTTATACATCTCCCACCTTTTAGTATATACCACCTTATTTAGCACAGTGGAGAGTTTTCAGGCTAAACACATTGGTGATTGTGTATTTGTTATATGAGTCTCATTACCAGTTACAAATACTTATGTATAGTGTTTTCCCCCCTGTTTTTAGAACTTCGCTTTTTTTCATACCTTCATTTTTTATTGTTGTTTTAATATTTTTCAATAAACTGTATATTTTATGAGACTTAGTTGGCACTTTATTCCTTTTTGTTGGTATTTTGTTCTATATATGGTGCATCTCTGAATGTGTTTTTTACTTCATCTCCCATTTGGTTGATATAGATTACTTATTATGAAGATCTGCAAATCGTGATTAGGTGAACTTTTTATTGATAGGTGTTGTTTTTATGAGTGTTTTTTTTTATTTTAACTTTTTTTGTATGAAAAAATGATTGTTACATATGTACTGTTCGGGTCAATATGTGTTTTATAACAGTTATCTATGTGGCCAATAGTGTTTTATACAAATCTCCTGCCATATTTTCAGCCAAATAAATGATTTGTAATATCATTGTGGATTATTTATTGTGTCTACTATTGTTTATCGATTTCTCCAGTTCCTGCAGGTCCATGCGCTCGATACAGTACATGTCTGTGAAATTCTGTTTCGCTGTGGTAAATAAGCTCTTATTGTTGCTAAACTGGTTAGTGTTTGCTATGATTTTTTTTATTATTATTATTATTATTATTATTGTTGTTTATTTATATAGTGTGATTTTATTCCACAATGCTAATTTTACCAGTGAAAGTTGTGAATGTCCATTATTCCTAAAGTTGGAGAAAAATGTGGCGAAGACGTCCATTGAGCAAAGCTGAATTTTAAAAGCTTGCCCACACCTCAGGTTCAGAAGAAGATATCCAACTGGAGAAAGTGTCTAAAGATGACCACATAAGTGGCGGGGAAAGTGATTATGAGAATTCTGATTCTGAAGTTGAATCTGATGAGGTACGATACCCAGACAACTAGTCCAATGCAAGCCTTCTGCCCAGGCAGAAAAATTGTCCTCTGCTAACTTCAGATAATTCGCTAATAACTAGCTGCAATTAGAGAAGATTAAGATAAAGGGATAGAGATTCTTCGAAAATTATACAGTACTGAAGAAAATGTCACTGTGGATGAACAACTTGAACAACTTCCAAGGTAGGTGCCAGTTCAAACAATATATACAGTGACCTGTAAAAGTTTGAGCACCCCCGGTCAAAATTACTGTTATTGTGAACGGTTAAGCAAGTTGAAGATGAAATTATTTCATTTTCTTTGTATTCTAGGCAAAAAGTATATATATATTTATTTTTTTTACATTTCAAAAATTACAAAAAGGAAAATTGGCAATTTATATTTGTGGTATTTCCTGATGAAGAAGTCTCAGTACTTTGAAACGCGTTGAATAAAACCACATTTTATTTAATATACCCGGATCTTCAGTTATTCAGCAGTGCAAAATAAGTCCACATTTTTTTCCCCAATTTCTATTCATCTTCCTCTTGACAATACCCCATTCTATAGGGTTAAGGTCAGGCGAGTTTGCTGGCCAATCAAGCACAGTGATACTATTGTTTTTAAACCAGGTATTGGTACTTTTTGCAGTGTGGGCAGGTGATAAGTCCTGCTAGAGAATGAAATTTCCATCTTCAAAATGATTGTCAGCAGAGGGAAACATGAAGTGCTCTAAAATTTCCTGGTAGACGGCTGCACTGAGTTTGGTCTTGATAAAACACAATGGACCTACACCAGATGACATGGCTCCCCAAACCATCACTGATTGTGGAAACTTCACACTAGACATCAAGCAGCTTGGCTTGTGGCCTCTCCACTCTTCCTCCAGACTCTGGGACCTTGATTTCCAAATGAAATACAAAATTTACTTTGATCTCAAAACAACACCTTGGACCACTGAGTCTGAGCTTCTGGCATTGCCTATTGGTCATGAGTGGCTTGACACAAGGAATGCGACACTTGAAGCCCATGTCCTGGATATGTCTGTGTGTGTTTGCTCTTGAAGCAATGACTCCAGCAGCAGTCCACTCCTTGTGAATCTCCCTCAAATTTTTGAATGGCCTTTTCTTAACAATCCTTTCAAGGCTGTTATCCCGGTTGCTTGTGCACCTTTTTCTACCACACATTTTCCTTTTATTCCACTTTCCATGAATATGCTTGGATACAGCACTCTGTGAACAGCCAGCTTCTTTAGTAATGACCTTTTGTGGATTACCTTCCTTGTGGAGTGTGTCATTGACTACCTTCTGGACATCTGTCAAGTCGGCAGTCTTCTCCATGATTGTTGAGCCTACTGAAACAGACTAAAGGACATTTTTAAATGCTTAGGAAGCCTTTGCAGGTGTTTTTCGTTAATTATTCAAATTTACTGAGTTAATGACTTTTGGGCTTTCATTGGCTGTAAGCCATAATCATCAAAATTAACGAAAATAAACACTTGAAATAGATCACTCTGTTTGTAATTACTCTACATAATATGAGTTTCAGTTTTTGTGTTGAAGAACTGAAACAAATTAACCTTTTGATGATATTCTAATTTTGTGAGAAGCACCTGTATAAATGTTAATATCAGTGCTAATTTTTAACCCCTTCACGACATGCGCCGTACTAGTACAGCGCATGTCATGTCTCCCCCTTTCATGTGGGCTCCGATGCTGAGCCCACATCAAAGTCGCGACATGTCAGCTGTTTTTTATACAGCTGACATGTGCACGCAATAGCGGCAGGTGGAATCACTATCCACCTGCCCCTATTAACTAGTTAAATGCTGCTGTCAAACGCTGACAGCGGCATTTAACTACCGCTTCCAGCCATCGGGCCGGAAATGCGTCGGCATAACAACCTGAGGTCTCCTTGAGCAACCCTATGGTCGGTGCTCATAGCAAGCCTGTAATTCAGCTACATAGGAGCGATCTGATGATCGCTGCTATGTAGCAGAGCCAATTAGGGTATGTCAGCTTCTAGAAGCATGGCAAAAGTAAAAAAAAAAGTTTGAAAAAATGTGAAAAAAATAAAAAAATATTAAAGTATAAATCACCCCCCTTTCACCCCATTCAAAATAAAACAATAAAAAAAAAATCAAACATACAACATACACATATTTGGTATCGCTGAATTCAGAATCGCCCGATCTATCAATTAAAAAAAGGATTAACCTGATCGCTAAACGGCGTAGCGAGAAAAAAATTCAGAACGCCAGAATTATGTTTTTTTGTCGCCGCGGCATTGCATTAGAATGCAATAACGGGCAATCAAAAGAACGTATCTGCACAAAAGTGGTATCATTAAAAACGTCAGCTCGGCATGAAAAAATAAGCCATCACCTAGCCCAAGATCCCAAAAAATGGAAACGCTGCAGGTATCGGAATATGGCGCAATTTTTTTTTTTAGCAAAGTTTGGAATTTTTTTTCACCACTTAGATAAAAAATAAACTAGAGATGTTTGGTGTCTATGAACTCGTAATGACGTGGAGAATCACAATGGCTGGTCAGTTTAAGCATTTAGCGAACTTGGCAAAAAAGCCAAACAAAAAACAAGTGTGGGATTGCACTTCTTTTGCAATTTCACCACACTTGGAATTTTTTTCCTGCTTTCTAGCACAAGACATGGTAAAACCAATAATGTCGTTCAAAAGTACAACTCGTCCCTCAAATAATAAGCCCTCACATGGGCATATTGACAGAAAAATAAAAAAAGTTATGGCTCTGGGAAGGAGGGGAGCGAAAAACGAAAGCGCAAAAATGAAAAAGGGCTGCGTCTTGAAGGGGTTAATCTATATTATTATATCTTTTATATTTTTTTAATATAAATTTTTATTGAACATTTTTCATTAACAACCATAAAAAAGCAAACAAAAAACCTACTAATTAGCGTGAATCATGGCATAAAGACAGTATACAGGTCCTTCTCAAAAAATTAGCATATAGTGTTAAATTTCATTATTTACCATAATGTAATGATTACAATTAAACTTTCATATATTATAGATTCATTATCCACCAACTGAAATTTGTCAGGTCTTTTATTGTTTTAATACTGATGATTTTGGCATACAACTCCTGATAACCCAAAAAACCTGTCTCAATAAATTAGCATATCAAGAAAAGGTTCTCTAAACGACCTATTACCCTAATCTTCTGAATCAACTAATTAACTCTAAACACATGCAAAAGATACCTGAGGCTTTTATAAACTCCCTGCCTGGTTCATTACTCAAAACCCCCATCATGGGTAAGACTAGCGACCTGACAGATGTCAAGAAGGCCATCATTGACACCCTCAAGCAAGAGGGTAAGACCCAGAAAGAAATTTCTCAACAAATAGGCTGTTCCCAGAGTGCTGTATCAAGGCACCTCAATGGTAAGTCTGTTGGAAGGAAACAATGTGGCAGAAAACGCTGTACAACGAGAAGAGGAGACCGGACCCTGAGGAAGATTGTGGAGAAGGACCGATTCCAGACCTTGGGGAACCTGAGGAAGCAGTGGACTGAGTCTGGTGTGGAAACATCCAGAGCCACCGTGCACAGGCGTGTGCAGGAAATGGGCTACAGGTGCCGCATTCCCCAGGTAAAGCCACTTTTGAGCTACAGAGAAGCAGCACTGGACTGTTGCTAAGTGGTCCCAAGTACTTTTTTCTGATGAAAGCAAATTTTGCATGTCATTCGGAAATCAAGGTGCCAGAGTCTGGAGGAAGACTGGGGAGAAGGAAATGCCAAAATGCCTGAAGTCCAGTGTCAAGTACCCACAGTCAGTGATGGTGTGGGGTGCCATGTCAGCTGCTGGTGTTGGTCCACTGTGTTTCATCAAGGGCAGGGTCAATGCAGCTAGCTATCAGGAGATTTTGGAGCACTTCATGCTTCCATCAGCTGAAATGCTTTATGGAGATGAAGATTTCATTTTTCAGCACAACCTGGCACCTGCTCACAGTGCCAAAACCACTGGTAAATGGTTTACTGACCATGGTATTACTGTGCTCAATTGGCCTGCCAACTCTCCTGACCTGAACCCCATAGAGAATCTGTGGGATATTGTGAAGAGAAAGTTGAGAGATGCAAGACCCAACACTCTGGATGAGCTTAAGGCCGCTATTGAAGCATCCTGGGCCTCCATAACATCTCAGCAGTGTCACAGGCTGATTGCCTCCATGCCACGCCGCATTGAAGCAGTCATTTCTGCCAAAGGATTCCCGACCAAGTATTGAGTGCATAACTGAACATTATTATTTGTTGGTTTTTTTGTTTGTTATTAAAAAACACTTTTATTTGATTGGATGGGTGAAATATGCTAATTTATTGAGACAGGTTTTTTGGGTTATCAGGAGTTGTATGCCAAAATCATCAGTATTAAAACAATAAAAGACCTGACAAATTTCAGTTGGTGGATAATGAATCTATAATATATGAAAGTTTAATTGTAATCATTACATTATGGTAAATAATGAAATTTAACACTATATGCTAATTTTTTGAGAAGGACCTGTAATTGTTAGAGTTGTTACAGTCACAGCTAGACAAAAATCCAAGGTTATTGATTAAGAATGTCCTCAAAGGTAGGAAAGGTAATCTCAGCCATGTTATATAACTTATATGAGATATCCAAGAGAATTATTAATAATATAAAAATGAACAAGAAAACAACAGTAAGGGGGTGAGAGAGGCAAAGAGAAAGAGGGTGGGGCCTCCACCAGACCGCCTATCACAGCCAAACCAGCGTTCTAGCCAGTCTCCCCTCCAAATAGTAAAAAGGCTCAACCTCAATCAAGTTAAGAATAATCCTCTGGTAATTGTAGTGGGCCTAGGTTATTTTTCAGTATTTCGGTAAGGTACCATTTAGTGGAGGAGAAGCGAGTGATTATCTTCCGTCTTTCATCATTATTACAAAGTTTTACAATAAACTTCCTCCATTTCTTAAGAAATTTGCCCGCTTGAGCCTCCTTATTTGTAAGTGTGCCTCCTTGCTCCACTGCCAAAGAATGATGTAATTGGGCTATCAAATCTGAGAACTGTGGGGTAGATGAATCGAGCAAATGCTTGAGAATCAACTTTTTAGCCAAGATAAGTATAGTGTGTACTATGTTGGTGTTTATGACACTGATAACGTTATTAAATGGGTGATTCATTTTTTGTCCCCAGTCATGTGACTGATTTAACTCACGTGATCACAATCCTATAATGCTGTGTCTATAGCTGATATCAGTGGGTGTGTACTATCCCGATCATGTGACTCTCAGTCTCATGATCGGAATCACACTATGACAGTGTTCCCCAACTCCAGTCCTCAAGAGCCACCAACAGGTCAGGTTTTCAGGATTTCCTTTGTATTGCTCAGGTGATAATTGCAGAACCTGCACAGGCAGCAAGTCCATCACCTGGGCAATATTTAAGGAAATCCTAAAAACATGACCTGTTGGTAGCTCTTGAGGCCTGGAGTTGGGGAACACTGCACTATGATGTCAGCCTAGGAATCAGGAAGCGCCTATGCAAATTGGTCACCTGACCGGTTGTCAGGCAAACGGAGTAAACAAAAGGAAGTGTGTGGCATACAGATACCAGACACATGGGGTTTTGACTGTTTTTCTTTGCTATTGACTACTTTAAATAACTCTCTCTCCAGTGTTATACCACCACTGGATGAAGTATTTCTTGGGGAAACGTATGTATTGGGAGAATGTCATATGGTCTGATGAAACCAAAGTAGAACTGTTTAGTAGATACAAAACTCGTCGTGTTTGGAGGAGACATAATGCTGAGTTGCATCCAAAGAACACCATACCTACTGTGAAGCATGGAGGTGGCAACATCACGCTTTGAGGCTATTTCTCTGCAAATGGACCAGGACGACTGATCCATGTACATGAAAGAATGAATGGGGCCATGTATCATGAGATTTTGAGTGAAAACCTCCTTCCATCAGGAAGTGCATTGAAGATGAAACACGGATGGGTCTTTCAGCATGATAATGATCCCAAGCACACCACCAGGGCAATGAAGGAGTGGCTTTGTAAGAAGCATATGAAGGTCCTGGAGTAGCCTAGCCAATCTCCAGATCTCAGATTGAAAGTCCATGTTGCCCAGCGACAGGCCCAAAATATCACTGCTCTAGAGGAGATCTCCATAGAGGAATGGGCCAACATACCAACAACATGTGTGCCAACCATGTAAAGACTTACAGAAAAGGTTTGAACTGTGTCATTGCTAACAAAGGATATATAACAAAATATTGAGATTAACTTTTGCTAATGACCAAATACTTATTTTCCACCATAATTTGCAAAATGTTCTCATTTTGACTCTTATAGTTGTGGTCTACCTATGATGTCAATTACAGGCCTATCTCATCTTTTTAAGTGGGAGAACTTGCATAATTAGTGGCTGACTAAATACTTTTTTTCCCCACTGTATATGCACTTTATGTAGACACATGAAATTTCTACTAATTGTGTATTCCTCTTGTGCTTCTAAATGTTCTGATCGTGTTGCTGTAGTCATTACCCTACATAGATACTGTAGTCAAACAATATTTCTGCCATAAAAGGACGAGCATTTTAAAATTCTTGGAGATTAAATGCATATCGATAACAACATTATATCAAGTCAATTGAGTTAGTTGCTGAAAAAATGTTGTATTATCCTATTTCTTTGGGGTTATCAGGGAATCTCAAATTTGGCCAGCAATGAATAGCGATCTATGCAATCAGCACTGGCAGCATTCCTAGTATGTGATGCAATGGAAAGTTGGAATAACTGCCTGTCTGCCAAAACTAATAAAATACTTTAGGAATTGATACGTAATGTTGGAACTAAAATCATGTTGTTTCGATTAAATATGTTTTAAAAATGACCTGCAGTTATATCTAGGTATCTAAAATACCGTGCTTGCAATGATAATGTAAAGTTTGCACGCTTCATGTGTACTTTTGGTAGTACCTATCAAAATTGGCCCAAGAAAGTGCCATGGCTGAGCCAGCAATAGGGTCATGGGCATCCAAGGCTTGTTTATGCACATGAGAAGGAAATGCTACTCCTCCTGGTCTAATCCATGTGAAGATCTGCTGCAGCACAAATTGCTGAAAAGTTGCTTTCGTTGACATTTATTTGTTAGACTTTAAAATACTGAAGTCATTAGAACTAAGTAGTGATACAAATAAATCTAGACAGTGACCGAATAAGGTAATAGAATTCAACATTTTCTTCTATTTTATATTATTTAAACCTTTTCCCTTGATAACAGCTCAGCAAACTCTTAGCATTCCATCAACCAACCTCATGAGGTAACCATCAAGTATGTTTGTTTTTTTTCAATATAAAGTCCTCAGGTAAATCTGATGTTTTCACTTGATTACACAGTCCAACTCATCCCAAAATATTTCTATTTAGTTATGGTGAAGAACATGTCATCCGAAACAGCACTCCATTACCCTCACTTTTTGTCCAGCCATTCCTACGCTGCCTAGAAGTGTGGAGATGTTCTTTGGAAAAACAAAAGAATGTTGTGTTACTGAAGTACATTTGTTGGTTAAGTATATCTATAATTGTGTTAATATTGCCAACACTGTCACCAGCAAAGCACTGTAATGCCATCATACTCCTTCATCTATGCTTCATGGTGGAAACCATATATTCATACATCATCAGGTCACCCTATGTGCAACTACCACAGACACATGTGTTAATTTAAGGCCACGTGCACATGGTCAGTACTTTGCCCAGTATGTGTAAGCCAAAACCAGCAGTGGGTGATAAATGCCGAAGTGGGGACATGTTTCTATTATACTTTTCCTTTAACTGTTCCTTTCCTGGTTTTGGCTTACAAATGCTGAGGTAAAAAACTCACCAAATACTGAACATGTGATTGTGGCCTTAGTTCCCACGATAAGTGGGAATGCAATTCTGTGGGGAGAATCTGCACATTGTACCCACAAGAGAAATTGACATGTTTCGGATTTGAAACCTGCACCGCAAGTCAGTTTATGCTGAATAAAAATGAAGCACAGTGGGCATGAGATCTCTATAAATCCCTTCCACCCTGATGGAGCTAAAAGATAATACGTATATAACACAGCAAAAATACTCAGCATCAAAACTCATCATGGGCTCATTGAATGGGGGCATCATAAACATTGGAGCATCCTGAACCAGTGGGGGCCATCATACACTATAGAGACTACTGTGGGAGCACTTATAAAGTGTGAGGGGTCATTAAATAGTTGGCCGTTTTACAGTTTGGTGGCTAATGCAGGAGTCATTATACAGCGTGGAAGCTAATATGATGCCATTATACATTATCTCTAATCTCATGTCCTTCTGCTTTGATTGATGTGATGCGCCGTCCACATAGCAAACTGCAGTAGGCTCACAGGACCACGCAGGCACACTCTGCTCTGCCCTACTTTGAGCAAAGCACAAAACAGCACTGGGCCCACAAGTGATATAGAACAAAATCTTATGAACAAGTAAAGAGAAAGGGAGACTAGGGCTGCCAGATGTGAGAAAATATTACTGGGCAGCTCATCTACGTCATGTACCAGTTTGGTCCACCCTTAGAGCAATCTCTAGATGGATGGAAATTGAGAAACTATAGTTGGCCCCAATTCACCAGAATTCATACCCTAGGACGACCACATCAAATATTACTGAATTACTTGTACGATGGACTCCTCGCCAGAGACGGACTACACCTCAACAAACCTGGGAAACACACATTCGCCAGAAGACTCGCTACACTCATCAGGAGGGCATTAAACTAGAAGAAGAGGGGACGGGAAGAAAAACATTAGACTCGAACAAAGAAGACCCAGGAAAACATACTCAGAAGGGAGGTAAGAACATTTCTAAAACAATCCACAGCGAGGAGATTGGAACAAAACAAAATCCTCTAAACTGCATGCTCGCAAACGCCAGAAGCCTGACAAACAAGATGGAAGAACTAGAAGCAGAAATATCTACAGGTAACTTTGACATAGTGAGAATAACCGAGACATGGTTAGATGAAAGCTATGACTGGGCAGTTAACTTACAGGGTTACAGTCTGTTTAGAAAGGATCGTAAAAATCGGAGAGGAGGAGGGGTTTGTCTCTATGTAAAGTCTTGTCTAAAGTCCACTTTAAGGGAGGATATTAGCGAAGGGAATGAGGATGTCGAGTCCATATGGGTCGAAATTCATGGAGGGAAAAATGGTAACAAAATTCTCTTAGGGGTCTGTTACAAACCCCCAAATATAACAGAAATCATGGAAAGGCTACTTCTAAAGCAGATAGATGAAGCTGCAACCCATAATGAGGTCCTGTTATGGGGGACTTTAACTACCCGGATATTAACTGGGAAACAGAAACCTGTGAAACCCATAAAGGCAACAGGTTTCTGCTAATAACCAAGAAAAATTATCTTTCACAATTGGTGCAGAATCCACCAGAGGAGCAGCACTTTTAGACCTAATACTATCTAATAGACCTGACAGAATAACAAATCTGCAGGTGGTCGGGCATCTAGCAAATAGCGACCACAATATTGTACAGTTTCACCTGTCTTTCACTAGGGGGACTTGTCAGGGAGTCACAAAAACACTGAACTTTAGGAAGGCAAAGTTTGACCAGCTTAGAGATGCCCTTAATCTGGTAGACTGGGACAATATCCTCAGAAATAAGAATACAGATAATAAATGGAAAATGTTTAAGAACATCCTAAATAGGCACTGTAAGCGGTTTATACCTTGTGGGAATAAAAGGACTAGAAATAGTAAAAACCCAATGTGGCTAAACAAAGAAGTAAGACAGGCAATTAACAGTAAATAGAAAGCATTTGCACTACTAAAGCAGGATTGCACCATTGAAGCTCTAAAAAACTATAGGGAGAAAAATATTTTATCTAAAAAACTAATTAAAGCTGCCAAAAAGGAAACAGAGAAGCACATTGCTAACGAGAGTAAAACTAATCCCAAACTGTTCTTCAACTATATCAATAGTAAAAGAATAAAAACTGAAAATGTAGGCCCCTTAAAAAATTGTGAGGAAAGTATGGTTGTAGATGACGAGGAAAAAGCTAACATATTAAACACCTTCTTCTCCACAGTATTCACGGTGGAAAATGAAATGCTAGGTGAAATCCAAAGAAACAATGAAAACCCTATATTAAGGGTCACCAATCTAACCCAAGAAGAGGTGCAAAACCGGCTAAATAAGATTAAAATAGATAAATCTCCGGGTCCGGATGGCATACACCCACGAGTACTAAGAGAACTGAGTAATGTAATAGATAAACCATTATTTCTTATTTTTAGGGACTCTATAGCGACCGGGTCTGTTCCGCAGGATTGGCGCATAGCAAATGTGGTGCCAATATTCAAAAAGGGCTCTAAAAGTGAACCTGGAAATTATAGGCCAGTAAGTCTAACCTCTATTGTTGGTAAAATATTTGAAGGGTTTCTGAAGGATGTTATTCTGGATTATATCAATGAGAATAACTGTTTAACTCCATATCAGCATGGGTTTATGAGAAATCGCTCCTGTCAAACCAATCTAATCAGTTTTTATGAAGAGGTAAGCTATAGGTTGGACCACGGTGAGTCATTGGACGTGGTATATCTCGATTTTTCCAAAGCGTTTGATACCGTGCCGCACAAGAGGTTGGTACACAAAATGAGAATGCTTGGTCTGGGGGAAAATGTGTGTAAATGGGTTAGTAACTGGCTTAGTGATAGAAAGCAGAGGGTGGTTATAAATGGTATAGTCTCTAACTGGGTCGCTGTGACCAGTGGGGTACCGCAGGGGTCGGTATTGGGACCTGTTCTCTTCAACATATTCATTAATGATCTGGTAGAAGGTTTACACAGTAAAATATCGATATTTGCAGATGATACAAAACTATGTAAAGCAGTTAATACAAGAGAAGATAGTATTCTGCTACAGATGGATCTGGATAAGTTGGAAACTTGGGCTGAAAGGTGGCAGATGAGGTTTAACAATGATAAATGTAAGGTTATACACATGGGAAGAAGGAATCAATATCACCATTACACACTGAACGGGAAACCACTGGGTAAATCTGACAGGGAGAAGGACTTGGGGATCCTAGTTAATGATAAACTTACCTGGAGCAGCCAGTGCCAGGCAGCAGCTGCCAAGGCAAACAGGATCATGGGGTGCATTAAAAGAGGTCTGGATACACATGATGAGAGCATTATACTGCCTCTGTACAAATCCCTAGTTAGACTGCACATGGAGTACTGTGTCCAGTTTTGGGCACCGGTGCTCAGGAAGGATATAATGGAACTAGAGAGAGTACAAAGGAGGGCAACAAAATTAAAAAAGGGGATGGGAGAACTACAATACCCAGATAGATTAGCAAAATTAGGATTATTTAGTCTAGAAAAAAGACGACTGAGGGGCGATCTAATAACCATGTATAAGTATATAAGGGGACAATACAAATATCTTGCTGAGGATCTGTTTATACCAAGGAAGGTGACGGGCACAAGGGGGCATTCTTTGCGTCTGGAGGATAGAAGGTTTTTCCACCAACATAGAAGAGGATTCTTTACTGTTAGGGCGGTGAGAATCTGGAATTGCTTGCCTGAGGAGGTGGTGATGGCGAACTCAATCGAGGGGTTCAAGAGAGGCCTGGATGTCTTCCTGGAGCAGAACAATATTGTATCATACAATTATTAGGTTCTGTAGAAGGACGTAGATCTGGGGATTTATTTTGATGGAATATAGGCTGAACTGGATGGACAAATGTCTTTTTTTGGCCTTACTAAATAAACTAGTTTCTTCTGTGCTGGGTCCAATAAGTTTTACCAAAATTACCTGGGATACATGTTCAAAAAAATATCCATTATTGTCATAACACTCCATGATGACCTCTTTTCTATTTTTGTTTTGCAGATATTGTCAACTTACACTCTAGGATCTTATTAACTTTTGAGACTCTACAATCCCACTTTAATATCCTAGTAAACTCTTGCTACTGATATATGCTAATTAGACACTATATTAAGGTCTCCCAACATTTTTTTAAACCTAATTTTTACAGAAATTAATTTTACAGAAAAAGGTATACAGGGATAGTTAGGCATGGAATTTGTCATTAAATAAGTGAATGTTGCTGGGTTGGAGGGCATATGGAAACTGACAGGTTAACTCATATGTAAAAGATCACCCATATATGAGTAAATGGGAGAAATTTCTAGAGGAATCCTAGTCCCTGATACCTAGCGGTCTGGAGGAGTGCAGCTAAGACCTCCACATGTCATTTATTAGGAAAATCAATGTAAACTGTTCATGTTTTGGTACCTTACTCCCTCTCTATTGCATACATTTAACCCTAATATTCCGAGTTGCTGCTAGAGAAGCGGTAACACTGAGGGGATTTTTACTGACCTATTCTGGACTTGTACGGGTATTCAAGGTTTCTAGAAATTTGTTAAAGCTCTTATTAACAAGGTAGTGGGTCTTCAAATACCGCTTAATCCTAAGTTTTACTTATTCAATATCTCACCAGTTCAATTCAATTGCAAAACTCATCAACTTGCTTCATATGACCATAGCGGTTAGATGTATAATAGGGTGTAAAGAGAAGCTGACTTAACCCCCTTCAAATAATGAGTTGCACGCACGCATAGAGGACGGGCAACGTATGGAGCATCTCACGGCTCTATTGAATAACACAATTGATCGTTTTGAAGTGGTCTGGACTCTATGGGACATATATTGGGTACAAAGAAATTGCTAACGATCAGGGCTATGTAAAGTAGGCCTGGTATTAGAAGCTAAAATAGATTTACCACCTTCTCTCCCCCTCTCACATGTCAATGTCTTGTCTTGCCATTGTTCAGGTACAATGATACAGGAAATGGGTTCTTCAGTGTTGAGTTCATTTCCTGTTAATAATATACTACTACTACTCAGACTAAGATGTAATGTTAGCTAACACTTTGAATATTCTCTATGTTGTTTTTTCTGTAATTTAATATTTAAAGACTTTAATAAGACTTAATTATAAAAAAAGAAAGAATTATATCGGTTGATTCATCAAACACTTCTGGCCAGAATTCTAGTCTAGAACTATCTGAAATGTTGCAATTTTTTCATGCAACTCACAGCTGCAACTTTTAGCATTTTACTCCAGCCCTGGACAGCACCGTGAACAAAATAGAGCATAGACAAAAGAAGGTGTGGCTGAGCGTGACCGTAAAATTCATCACAATTTACACCACCAAAGTGCAAATAACTTGTATAGTAAACACTTTGAAGAAAAAAAATGTCAGTATGGTGTTTTTCGGTCTCCACACTGTTGTGAATTCTGTGGCCAAGCTCCCTCCTGTGGTCGTGAGTGGTACTGCGGCTGGTTCTGTCTATAAGCTTCCTTTGGTGGATGAGAGTGGTACTGCGGCTTCTGAGTTTCCTTCCTCAGGTGATGAGGTTAAGTCGTTAGGTGCTGCTCTATTTAACTCCACCTGGTGCTTTGATCCTGGTCTCCAGTCAATGTTCTAGTATTGGTCTTGGTTCCTCCTGGATCGTTCCTGTGGCATCTCTATCCTGCATAAGTTAAGTTCTGCTTGTGTTATTTTTGTTTGCTATATTTTCTGTCCAGCTTGCTATATTGGTTTTTTCTTGCTTGCTGGAAGCTCTGAGACGCAGAGGGAGCACCTCCATACCGTTAGTCGGTGCGGAGGGTATTTTTGCCCCTCTGCGTGGTTGTTTGTAGGTTTTTGTGTTGACCGCAAAGCTATCTTTCCTATCCTCGGTCTATTCAGTAAGTCGGGCCTCACTTTGCTAAATCTATTTCATCTCTGTGTTTGTATTTCATCTTTACTCACAGTCATTATATGTGGGGGGCTGCCTTTTCCTTTGGGGAATTTCTCTGAGGCAAGGTAGGCTTATTTTTCTATCTTCAGGGCTAGTTAGTTTCTCAGGCTGTGCCGAGTTGCAAAGGGAGCGTTAGGCGCAATCCACAGCTACCTCTAGTGTGGTGTGTTAGGATTAGGGATTGCGGTCAGCAGAGTTTCCACGTCTCAGAGCTTGTACTATGTTTTTGGTAAATGTCAGGTCACCTTGTGTGCTCTGAACTTCAAGGTCCATTGTGGTTCTGAATTACCTGTTCATAACAGTACTGGAGGCCCAAAGTACTAATGCTTCTCAATAGAGGGAAAAGAGAAGTTCTGAGACCATTTTTTTTTCTTTGCACTGTGTTCTGTCTTTCTTTTCCCCTTTACATCAGGGTGGTTCAGAACACAGGTGTGGACATGGATATTCAGGGTCTGTCCTCTTTGATGGATAATCTCACTATAAGAGTACAGAACATTCAAGATTTAGTGGTTCAGAATCCTATGTTAGAACCTAAAATTCCTATTCCTGAGTTAAATTCTGGAGATAGAGCTAAGTTTTTGAATTTTAAAAATAATTGTAAACTGTTTCTGGCTTTGAAATCCCGCTCCTCTGGTGACCCAGTTCAACAAGTTAAAATCATTATTTCTTTATTACGTGGCGACCCTCAAGACTGGGCATTTTCCCCTGCGCCAGGAGATCCTGCATTATGTAATATTGATGCGTTTTTTCTGGCGCTCGGATTGCTGTACGACGAACCTAATTCAGTGGATCAGGCAGAGAAAAATTTGCTGGCTCTGTGTCAGGGTCAGGATGAGATAGAGATTTATTGTCAGAAGTTTAGAAAGTGGTTCGTGCTCACTCAATGGAATGAATGTGCGCTGGCAGCTATTTTCAGAAAGGGTCTCTCTGAAGCCCTTAAGGATGTCATGGTGGGATTTCCTGTGCCTGCTGGTCTGAATGTGTCTATGTCTTTGGCCATTCAGATCGGTCGACGCTTGCGCGAGCGTAAATCTGTGCACCATTTGGCGGTATTATCTGAGCATAAACCTGAGCCTATGCAGTGCGATAGGACTTTGACCAGAGCTGAAAGGCAAGAACACAGACGTCAGAATGGGCTGTGTTTCTACTGTGGTAATTCCACTCATGCTATCTCCGATTGTCCTAAGCGCACTAAGCACACTAACACCACACCTCCCTAGAAATATGCTCTTAAAAAAGCTAGGTCTGCCACCATTGGTACGGTACAGTCGAAATTTCTTTTGTCCGTTACTTTGATCTGCTCTTTGTCTTCCTATTCTGTCATGGCATTTGTGGATTCAGGCGCTGCCCTGAATTTGATAAACTTGGAGTATGCTAGGCGCTGTGGGTTTGTCTTAGAGCCCTTGCAGTGTCCTATTCCATTGAGAGGAATTGATGCTACGCCTTTGGCCAAGAATAAGCCTCAGTATTGGACCCAGCTGACCATGTGCATGGCTCCTGCGCACCAGGAGGATATTCGCTTTCTGGTGTTGCATAATCTGCATGATGTGGTCGTGTTGGGGTTGCCATGGCTACAAGTCCATAACCCAGTATTAGATTGGAAATCAATGTCTGTGTCCAGCTGGGGTTGTCAGGGGGTACATGGTGATGTTCCATTTTTGTCTATCTCATCATCCACCCCTTCTGAGGTCCCAGAGTTCTTGTCTGATTACCGGGATGTATTCGATGAGCCCAAGTCCAATGCCCTACCTCCGCATAGGGATTGTGATTGTGCTATCGATTTGATTCCTGGTAGTAAGTTTCCTAAGGGTCGACTGTTTAATTTATCTGTACCTGAGCACGCCGCTATGCGGAGTTACGTGAAGGAGTCTTTGGAGAAGGGTCATATTCGCCCGTCATCGTCGCCATTGGGAGCGGGTTTCTTTTTTGTGGCTAAGAAGGATGGTTCGCTGAGACCTTGTATTGATTACCGCCTTCTAAATAAAATTACGGTCAAATTTCAGTACCCCTTGCCGCTGCTGTCTGATTTGTTTGCTCGGATTAAGGGGGCTAGTTGGTTCACCAAGATAGATCTTCGTGGTGCATATAATCTTGTGCGTATCAAACGGGGCGATGAATGGAAAACAGCATTTAATACGCCCGAAGGCCATTTTGAGTACCTGGTTATGCCATTCGGACTTTCTAATGCTCCATCAGTGTTTCAGTCCTTTATGCATGACATCTTCCGAGAGTACCTGGATAAATTCCTCATTGTATACTTGAATGATATTTTGATCTTCTCGGATGATTGGGAGTCTCATGTGAAGCAGGTCAGAATGGTGTTCCAGGTCCTGCGTGCTAATTCTTTGTTTGTGAAGGGGTCAAAGTGTCTCTTTGGTGTTCAGAAGATTTCATTTTTGGGGTTCATTTTTTCTCCTTCTACTATCGAGATGGACCCTGTTAAAGTTCAGGCCATTTATGATTGGACTCAGCCAACATCTCTGAAGAGTCTGCAGAAGTTCCTGGGCTTTGCTAATTTTTATCGTCGCTTCATCGCTAATTTTTCTAGCATTGCTAAACCGTTGACTGATTTGACCAAGAAGGGTGCTGATGTGGTCAATTGGTCTTCTGCTGCTGTGGAAGCTTTTCAGGAGTTGAAGCGTCGTTTTTCTTCTGCCCCTGTGTTGTGCCAACCAGATGATTCGCTTCCGTTCCAGGTCGAGGTTGATGCTTCCGAAATTGGAGCAGGGGCTGTTTTGTCGCAGAGAAGTTCTGATTGCTTGGTGAGGAAACCATGCGCCTTCTTTTCCAGGATATTTTCGCCTGCTGAGCGTAATTATGATGTTGGCAATCGAGAGTTGCTAGCCATGAAGTGGGCATTCGAGGAGTGGCGTCATTGGCTTGAAGGAGCTAAGCATCGCATGGTGGTCTTGACTGATCACAAGAACTTGACTTATCTCGAGTCTGCCAAACGGTTGAATCCTAGACAGGCTCGTTGGTCGCTGTTTTTCTCCCGTTTTGACTTTGTGGTTTCGTACCTTCTGGGCTCTAAAAATGTGAAGGCGGATGCCCTGTCTAGGAGTTTTGTGCCCGATTCTCCGGGTTTGTCTGAGCCGGCGGGTATTCTCAAAGAGGGAGTAATTGTGTCTGCCATCTCCCCTGATTTGCGGCGGGTGCTGCAAAAATTTCAGGCTAATAGACCTGACCGTTGCCCAGCGGAGAAACTGTTTGTCCCTGATAGGTGGACGAATAAAGTTATCTCTGAGGTTCATTGTTCGGTGTTGGCTGGTCATCCTGGAATCTTTGGTACCAGAGATTTGGTGGCTAGATCCTTTTGGTGGCCGTCTCTGTCGCGGGATGTGCCTTCTTTTGTGCAGTCCTGTGGGATTTGTGCTCGGGCTAAGCCCTGCTGTTCTCGTGCCAGTGGGTTGCTTTTGCCCTTGCCGGTCCTGAAGAGGCCTTGGACACATATCTCTATGGATTTTATTTCAGATCTCCCCGTCTCTCAAAGAATGTCGGTCATTTGGGTGGTTTGTGATCGCTTCTCTAAGATGGTCCATTTGGTGCCCTTGTCTAAATTGCCTTCCTCCTCTGATTTGGTGCCATTGTTTTTTCAGCATGTGGTTCGTTTACATGGCATTCCAGAGAACATCGTTTCTGACAGAGGTTCCCAGTTTGTTTCGAGGTTTTGGCGAGCCTTTTGTGCTAGGATGGGCATTGATTTGTCTTTTTCCTCGGCTTTCCATCCTCAGACAAATGGCCAGACTGAACGAACCAATCAGACCTTGGAAACATATCTGAGATGTTTTGTTTCTGCTGATCAGGATGATTGGGTGTCCTTTTTGCCTTTGGCTGAGTTCGCCCTTAATAATCGGGCCAGCTCGGCTACTTTGGTTTTGCCGTTTTTCTGCAATTCTGGGTTCCTCCCTCGTTTCTCTTCAGAGCAGGTTGAGTCTTCGGACTGTCCTGGTGTGGATACTGTGGTGGATAGGTTGCAGCAGATTTGGACTCATGTAGTGGACAATTTGACTTTGTCCCAGGAGAAGGTTCAACGTTTCGCTAACCGCAGGTGCTGTGTGGGTCCCCGACTTCGTGTTGGGGATTTGGTTTGGTTGTCATCTCATTATATTCCTATGAAGGTTTCCTCTCCTAAATTTAAGCCTCGTTTCATTGGTCCATATAGGATTTCTGAGGTTCTTAATCCTGTGTCTTTTCGTTTGACTCTTCCGGCTTCTTTTTCCATTCATAACGTGTTCCATAGGTCATTCTTGCGGAGATACGTGGCACCTGTGGTTCCATCTATTGATCCTCCTGCTCCGGTTTTGGTTGAAGGGGAATTGGAGTATATTGTGGAGAAGATTTTGGATTCTAGTGTTTTGAGACGGAAACTCCAGTATCTGGTGGAAAGGTTATGGTCAGGAAGATAATTCCTGGGTCTTTGCCTCTGATGTCCATGCTGCCAATCTGGTTCGTGCCCTTCATGTGACTCATCCTGGTCGGCCTGGGGGCTCTGGTGAGGGTTCGGTGACCCCTCCTCAAGGGGGAGGTACTGTTGTGAATTCTGTGGCCAAGCTCCCTCCTGTGGTCGTGAGTGGTACTGCGGCTGGTTCTGTCTATAAGCTTCCTTTGGTGGATGAGAGTGGTACTGCGGCTTCTGAGTTTCCTTCCTCAGGTGATGAGGTTAAGTCGTTAGGTGCTGCTCTATTTAACTCCACCTGGTGCTTTGATCCTGGCCTCCAGTCAATGTTCTAGTATTGGTCTTGCTTCCTCCTGGATCGTTCCTGTGGCATCTCTATCCTGCATAAGCTAAGTTCTGCTTGTGTTATTTTTGTTTGCTATATTTTCTGTCCAGCTTGCTATATTGTTTTTTTCTGGCTTGCTGGAAGCTCTGAGACGCAGAGGGAGCACCTCCATACCGTTAGTCGGTTCGGAGGGTATTTTTGCCCCTCTGCGTGGTTGTTTGTAGGTTTTTGTGTTGACCGCAAAGCTATCTTTCCTATCCTCGGTCTATTCAGTAAGTCGGGCCTCACTTTGCTAAATCTATTTCATCTCTGTGTTTGTATTTCATCTTTACTCACAGTCATTATATGTGGGGGGCTGCCTTTTCCTTTGGGGAATTTCTCTGAGGCAAGGTAGGCTTATTTTTCTATCTTCAGGGCTAGTTAGTTTCTCAGGCTGTGCCGAGTTGCATAGGGAGCGTTAGGCGCAATCCACGGCTACCTCTAGTGTGGTGTGTTAGGATTAGGGATTGCGGTCAGCAGAGTTTCCACGTCTCAGAGCTTGTCCTATGTTTTTGGTAAATGTCAGGTCACCTTGTGTGCTCTGAACTTCAAGGTCCATTGTGGTTCTGAATTACCTGTTCATAACACCACACCTCCCTAGAAATATGCTCTTAAAAAAAAAAACTATCAAGAAATTGTATTTTCGGTAAAACATCAGGTTGCCACACAAAAAAATACAAGCCCTCACACCTCTCCATCTATGGAAAATTAAAAGAATTGTGAGTCTCAAAAAATCTCAAAACAAACCAAAATATTTTTATGTCTACAAATTTCAGAATTTTTTTTTACAACTTGAATTAAAAAAATAAACTATGTAAGATTGGTATCACCATAATACTAATGAATTTGAAAATCATCATGCCCCTAGAAAATCATGTTGTCGGGTAATTTTTACTGAACACTGTAAAAAATAAACAATGTCCGAATTATGTATTTTTCTTATCATTTCATGACACATAGATTTTTCCCTATTTCTGGAACATTGTATGGTAGACTAAATGGTGTAATTTAATACTACAACTCATCTTGCAAAAAGCAAGCACTCATTCAGCTATGTCAGTGGAAAAATAAAAGTTAAGGCTCTTAAAAGAAAAGGAGGAAAAAACTGCAGAGGAACCACAAAAATGGGACATAAAAAGGTTAGAGTAAAAATTTTGTTATGTACATATATATTTTTTTCTTCCATAAATAAAAATCACAATTAATTATAAATAATACCTTTGTAATATAAATTATTAGAGAGAAATTACTATTTACCCTCCTTCTCTGATGAATTACTATAGATTCACTTTAAAATGTGTCCTAAGTGAATACAGATTTTCAAGTCACTGAGGGATGAGATGGCAGTTTATATCTATGAATTGGGGGTAGGAAGGAGAAGTAAGGGACATAACAGACATTCTGCTGCAAGTTCACTTGAAACAACAGTTACACTTTAAATTAATTTTCTGTTTTCATAATTACTTAAAATATGAAGGTAATTTAAAAAGAGGCAACATAACACAAGTTTAATAAAGGGAACCTGTGATGTAAAAGAATGCTATTTTCCTGCAGATATGTGGTTAATCTGCAGGGTAATAATGTTCTGACACCATGCAGCCGCCACACTGAAAACCCCACTGCTGGGAGAAAATTTACTTTACTCCCCCTTGTGGCCTCACTTTTAGGCTATGTTCACATGTTGCGTTTTTCCAGTGTTTTTTTTTATTCTTTTTTTTATTCAGATTTTCACCTGCTTTTTATAGTACCGAAGAAACCACAAGGCATGGATTTGAAAAGAAAGGTAATGGGACAAGGGTAGTGAAGTAAAACACCTTTATTAAACAGTGGTTGGCAAAAATTGACACTTTGTGCAGCACAAGTACACAAGTACAATAGTTACATTAAAAGCATATTAAAAACAAAATGTACACAGAGGTAAATTAATACAAAAAAGGGGGACTACTGTAAAGGTAAGATGGTGGTGGATAGCTAATTAAAGTGCATAATCAAAGTAATCCCTTTAGAATAAACCATAGGTATATGCATATAGATGCATATGGATGGCAACATTCATTTATATAATAACTAATTAACGCAGCATACAAACTCATCCCAAATATACAGCTCTAGCAAAAATTAAGAGACCACTACATCAAAACCTTGTCATGGGCAGCCCAATCTCCAGACCTGAACCCCATTAAAAACCTCTGGAATATAATCAAGAGGATGATGGATAGTCACAAACCATCAATCAAAGAACTGCTTACATTTTTGCGCCAGAAGCAGTGTGAAAGACTGGTGGAAAGCATGCCAAGACGCATGAAAGCTGTGATTAAAAATCATGGTTATTCCACAAAATATTGATTTCGGAACTCTTCCTGAGTTGAAACATTAGTATTGTTGTTTCTATATGATCAAGAACATATTTTCTTTGCATTATTTGAGGTGTGAAAGCACTGTTTTTTTTTTTTTAATTTTGACCATTTTCCTTTGTCAGAAAAAAAATACAAAAATTATTGCTTGGAAATTCAGAGACATATTGTCAGAAGTTTACAGAATAAAAGAACAGTTTACATTTTACTCAAAAATATACCTATAAAGATAAAAATCAGACAAACTGAACATTTTGCACTGGTCTCTTAATTTTTGCCAGAGTTGCAGTCATAAGAGGGGATATAAACCAGTGGTGTATCTGGGGGGGGGGGGGGCGGCAGCCGGGGCATGTGCCCCGGGCACAGCCGGCAGGGGGGCGCAGTCGGGCCGCCTAAAGCGGCGGTCCGCAGTGTCACCCTGGCGGCTGCATTCTGCCACCCCCCGCATTGAGAGTTAGCTGTTCTCTGTGCCAACTGTCAAGCTGACAGCCGGCACAGAGAAGCTGCAGCGCGCTGGCTCCCAGTATTTAATTGTACTGCATCTGAGATGCAAGTACAATTGAAGCTCTGACTGCCGGGTCAGAGCGACGCCAGCAGCATGATCAGGTCATGTGATCACGCTGCTAATGTCACTCGCCCGCGCTGCAGAGCAGAGGCAGAGCAGAGGCACTGAGACACAAATCCGTGGTAAGTGCTCCAGTGGAGCTGAAGACACCAAAGGTGCAGGGGGGGATTTAATGTGAGTGGGAATGGTGGGATTTATTATTGGATGGGGGATATTTAATATGAGTGGAGATGGGGGATTTATTGTGGGGAAGGGATTTAATGTGAGTGGAGATGGGGGGATTTATTGTGGGGGGGGGGAGATTTAATGTGAGTGGGGATGGTGGAATTTATTATTGGATGGGGGATATTTAATATGAGTGGAGATGGGGATTTATTGTGGGGAAGGGATTTAATGTGAGTGGAGATGGGGGGATTTATTGTGGGGGGGAGATTTAATGTGAGTGGGGATGGTGGAATTTATTATTGGATGGGGGATATTTAATATGAATGGAGATGGGGAGATTTATTGTGGGGAAGGGATTTAATGTGAGTGGAGATGGGGGGATTTATTGTGGGGGGGAGATTTAATGTGAGTGGGGATGGTGGAATTTATTATTGGATGGGGGATATTTAATATGAATGGAGATGGGGAGATTTATTGTGGGGAAGGGATTTAATGTGAGTGGAGATGGGGGGATTTATTGTGGGGGGGAGAATTGGAGTGGAGAGATGGGGGATTAAATGTGTGTGGGGGGAGATTTGTCATGGGGATGGGGAGATTTGTCATGGGGATGGGGGTGTTTAATGTGTGGGGTGATATTTGGAGTGGGGATGGGGGATTTAATGTGTGGTGGAGATTTGAGGACTCAAAATGAAGAGCAAAGGAGGAGATGGGGGCATGAATGAGGAAACAATACTAGGGAATTGGGGAAATATATGAGGAAACAGTATAGGTGATGGGTGCAGACAGTTTGGGGAGCAAACGGGGGTATGTATGCAGACACAGTATGAGTAGCGATGTGAAAAACGTATGTGGACAGAGTATGGGGAGTGAGGGTGTTGGGATGTGTGCATGCGTAGCATGGGGGTACAGTGTAAGGACACAGCCAGGAGGGGACAGTATACCAAGGAGGGGGAGTTTGATGAGAGCGTACAGTATAAATACTAGGCCCTATAGGGGGAACACAGTGTGAGAGGACAGTGTGAAAATGGTGGCCGATATGGAAAGGTGAGGTCCGTGTAAAGAGCATGTACCATAAGAGGGACAGTGTGGGGGTCTTATTTTGTGCAGACAATATAGTGAGTGGCAATTTTTCATTCAGGAGCATTATAATGACACTTATATCTTTAAGGGCATCATGTGGAGATTTTCTGCAAAAGAGCGGAGAAGATGGAAATCTGCAGAGACGGCTGTGGATGAGAAAACTCATCATGGGGTCTGGACAAGATGAAGAAAAGAAGAAGATTGGCTCCAGAGATGACATCATCTATCAGGTACCTGGATGTAAATGTTATTTGTGATACTAGCTAACTCTCATGTTTTTATTTGTTAAAAAGCATTAAAGGGGATGTCCAGGTATGTGATGAGTCTGCAGTCATTCTTTGTGACTGCACACTTCTGACTTCTCACAGTGCGCACTGCACACTGTCAGGATTCTCTGGTGCTGGTGTTTTACATACATGCGTTCACATGCCCACTAGACATGTGTGGCCTCACTCAATGAAAATGAACTCAGCGAGGTCGGGCACGTCTAGTGGGAATGTGGCCAGAGGTATACGAATCACATACTTGTGCTGACATGACCGTCCACCGGCAAGGGAGAATCCTAAAAGTGTGCAGTGCATTAGTTGTGAGAATTCAGAAGCTGCGATGTCAGGATTCAGCTTTGCAGGTTCCAGTAGTCGTCACATGGACACGTCACTCATATGCGACTTTCATACTTATGGTCCTGTGACAACGAGCTTCTCTTTTCCCGCTTCTCTCTGTTTTTCACTGAACATTGAGAGCATTAGGGAGAGGAGCTCGTGGGTACATGACTAAGTGTGTGCAAATCGCATATGTCCTGGGGAGGGGCGGGGTGCCAAAATGAATTCTTGCCCCGGGTGCCAGAAACCCTAGGTACGCCTCTGATATAAACTGCACAGTGTTAAATAACGAGAAGGAATGTGGATAGAAGGAATGTGGCTAGCAGCAAAGTATTACCTGGTGGTGGTCTGATAGTGGTCCCCGATTCACCCCGATGCGCGTTTCTGAACTAAGACCTACGTCCCCTTGAAAGCAATGGGTGGTGTAAAAAATTGTAAAAATGCTGCAAAAACACAGGTATCAGGTTTTGCTGCTTTTTTATGCCAAAACCTGATGATGTAGAATCAGATTTTCTTTTTTTGCACTAAATTTTATCAGCATGCAGAGGAGACAAATGTACCCTGACAAAAATGCTGTAAAAAAATGGCACCTGCACAGTTCAGTCACTGTTCTGTGCATAGAGCAGCAGCTGTAACCACGCCCCCCGACACTGACAGACAGCTGGCTCTAATGATAAGCCTACTGTCAGTCTGTGGCGGGGGTGTCGTTACAGCCACCGATTTCTATGCACAAAGCAGTGATTGAAACCGTGGTCAGCATGACCCTTAGGGCTCCTACTCACTTGTCTGAGACTCGGATGAGTCTTGCACTGCACCTGGCACAGAGGAGCGGAGCATGAGGCTGCATGTATTCCTATGCGGCCGCACGCTCCGATCTGAATGTCGGCAGCAGCGCCCGGTATTAACATGCAAGACTCATCCAAGTCTCGCGCAAGTGAGTAGGAGCCCTTATGACTGTAAAAGCAAGGTTCTGAGGGGAAGGTAGCAAAGTTAACCCCATATGTGCAGGAAAATAGCACTTTTTTACATGACAGGTTCCCTTTAACATTCAAATGCACACTATCTATCTAAATTTCATCAATACACTACAAATGTTCAAAGTGATTTCCATTGGTGACACGGTAAATGTCTGGGTGACAGTTCAGTTCTCTGCAGACGCATGCCAGCATATCCTCGTGTATGGACTTCACTGTTTCGGAGATACATCGTCATTCAAGATCCTGTAGCTGGAGAGGGGCAATAGACTTAGTATTTGATATAGTCCCACAGAAAGAAGTCGCTGGGGGGTTACATCTGGCGATTGTGGAGGCCAGGGCCACATTGGTAAATCGACCTGTATATTTTCATACTGGGTAACTGATATGCACATTACTGAAGATGCGATAGATAGCAGTTGGGGTTCAACCTTCACATCCCTTAAAACCACAATGTTATTGGGGCGAGATGCACTAAAGTATAAGTGACTTTTTGGTGTTTGCCCTTTATTCCCTATATAGCTAAGGGTACCGTCACACAGTGGCATTTTGATCGCTACGACGGCACGATTCGTGACGTTCGAGCGATATATCCGTGACGTTCCAGCGATCTCGCTGTGTCTGACACGCTCCTGCGATCAGGGACCCCGCTGAGAATCGTACGTCGTAGCAGATCGTTTGAAACTTTCTTTCGTCGTCTAGTGTCCCGCTGTGGCGGCATGATCGCATGGTGTAACAAAGGTGTGCACGATATTGTATACGATGTGCGCATAGTAACAAACGGCTTCTACATTGCACATACGTCATGAAATTATCGCTCCAGCGTCGTACATTGCAAAGTGTGACAGCAGTCTACGACGCTGGAGCGATATTGTTACGATGCTGGAGCGTCACAAATCGTGCCGTCGTAGCGATCAAAATGCCACTGTGTGACGGTACCCTAAGACTTTGCTGAAGAGAATCTCCAGCTTATTTTCCGCAGTACTCTCAGACTGGCGGCAGCAGAGCAGTGTACAGGTAATGTAGTTAGGGGGCTAGCCAGAGCCTTTTAACAGATGGTCAATACATGCGTGAAATTTCTAGAGAACGCAAGGTCAGCAGCTAGCCAAAATCAATACTAGAGAAGAAATACAAGAAACAAATGTCAATACATAGGATACAGTGAGGGAAAGATCACCATACTGTACTACTTTAGGTCAGCAACAAGTACAACAGCAAATATATATCACAAACAGTAGCATAACCTGCAAGGAAAATACCTTTATTGTTAGGCAGTGGGAGAAAGGTTTGACTGAGAATATACATAGTTTGGGCAACACCTGAGATAACGAAAAGAGAAATAGAACATTATAGAATCTTGCAGATATACAGTATATAAACACATAAAACACATTGTCAAATTTAAAAATCAAAAACAAATGTCCAGAATATTTACATGCTTTTTTGATCATTGATGTCATGAGATTAAAGGTAATCTGTCAGTAGGATCAACTCTCCTAAGACGTGTACATGGGCATGTAAGTCATAGAAAGTGAAATAGAATGATACCTTGATATCTGTGATCCAATGTGTCATTCGAAAGAAATTCACATTTTTTATAAAAAATGTAAATGTGCTGTTAAGGCCGGAGTCACACTACAGCGAGATACGGCCGAGTCTCGCAGGTTAAAAACAAGCTCTGGCACCGGCACTCCGGAGCAGAACGTGCGGCTCCATTTATTGCTGTGCGGCTGCACGCTCCACTCTGGAGTGCCAGAGCTTGGTTTTAACCTGCGAGACTCGGCCATATCTCGCTGTGTGTGATTCCAGCCTTATACCTACTTCCAGAGCTTATTTTAAATAAAAAGGGATATTGAGATATGTGTAACAGGAGAGCAGACTGTCAGTCATTACACATCTCACACTGATAACACCCCCTTTCATTTACAATACGCTCTAGAGTAAGATTTTTGGGAGATCTATGTCCGGCCCATAGATCTTACCAACTTATTTACATATTAAGAAAAATGTGGATTTCTCTGGAATTAAACATCGGATCGCAAATATTTATCCCATTATGACCTTGGACATATCCATATGTCCAGCTCAGTAAATATTTAAAACCTTGGACATTATTGATTGCAGCATTTAGAAGGCAGGCAGAGGGAGGGAGCAATGTCATCAAGGGTGCCCGATCATTGTCATAGTGACCCAATGTTGTCATGATGACATCTGGGTCCTGCATTGCTATGCCTTATAGCTACGATCTGAGTGCTGAAAAAACTATATAAATGTGGTATCACTGTAATCCTACTGACCCGAAGAATAAAGTTTCATTATCAATTTTACCACACATGGAACGACATAAAAAAAAGTCCTGAATTGCTGTTTTTTGTTCATTCTGCCTGCAAAAAATCAGAATAGAAAGTGATCAGAAAATGCTATGTGCCCAAGAAGAGAAGCACCTGGGGGTTCAAAGTGCTTGCGACATACAGTACAGAACAAAAGTTTGGACACGCCTTCTCCTTTAAAGATTTTTCTGTATTTTCATGAATATGAAATTTGTAAATTCACACTGAAGGCATCAGGTTCTTCAAAGTAGCCAACTTTTGCTTTGATGACTGCTTTGCACACTCTTGGCATTCTCTTGATGAGCTTCAAGAGGTAGTCACCGAAATTGGTTTTCACTTCACAGGTGTGCCCTGTCAGGTTTAATAAGTGTGATTTCTTGCTTTATAAATGGGGTTGGGACCATCATTTGTGTTGTGCAGTCTGGTAGATACACAGCTGATAGTCCTACTGAATAGACTGTTGGAATTTATATTATGGCAAGAAAAAGGCAGCTAAGTAAAGAACAACGAGTGGCCATCATTACTTTAACAAATGAAGGTCAGTCAGTCCAAAAAATTGGGAAATCTTTGAAAGTGTCCCCAATTGCAGTTGCAAAAACAATCAAGCGCTACAAAGAAACTGGCTCACATGAGGATTGCCCCAGGAAAGGAAGACCAAGAGTCACCTCTGCTTCTGAGGATAAGTTTATCCGAGTCACCAGCCTCAGAAATCACAGGTTAACAGCAGCTCAGATTAGAGACCAGGTCAATGCCGCACAGAGTTCTAGCATCAGACACATCTCTACAACAACTGTTAAGAGGAGACTTCGTGCAGCAGGCCTTCATGGTAAAATAGCTGCTAGGAAACCACTGCTAAGGACAGGCAACAAGCAGAAGAGACTTGTTTGGGCTAAAGAACACAAGGAATGGACATTAGACCAGAGGAAATCTGTGCTTTGGTCTGATGAGTCCAAATTTGAGATCTTTGGTTCCAACCACCGTGTCTTTGTGCGATGCAGAAAAGGTGAACGGATGGACTCTACATGCCTGGTTCCCACCATGAAGCATGGAAGAGGAGGTGTGATGGTGTTGGGGTGCTTTGCTGGTGACACTGTTGGAGATTTATTAAAAATTGAAGGCATACTGAACCAGCATGGCTACCACAGCATCTTGCAGCGGCATGCTATTCCATCCGGTTTGCGTTTAGTTGGACCATCATTTATTTTTCAACAGGACAATGACCCCAAACACACCTCCAGGCTGTGTAAGGGCAATTTGACCAAGAAGGAGAGTGATGGGGTGCTACGCCAGATGACCTGGCCTCCACAGTCACCAGACTTGAACCCAATCGAGATGGTTTGGGGTGAGCTGGCCCACAGAGTGAAGGCAAAAGGGCCAACAAGTGCTAAGCATCACTGGGAACTCCTTCAAGATTGTTGGAAGACCATTTCCTGTGACTACCTCTTGAAGCTCATCAAGAGAATGCCAAGAGTGTGCAAAGCAGTCATCAAAGCAAAAGGTGGCTACTTTGAAGAACCTAAAATATAAGACATATTTTCAGTTGTTTCACACTTTTTTGTTAAGCATACAATTCCACATGTGTTAAATCATCGTTTTGAAGCCTTCATTGTAAATTTACAATTTTCATAGTCATGAAAATACAGAAAAATCTTTAAATGAGAAGGTGTGTCCAAACTTTTGGTCTGTACTGTATCTAGATAAGTTCCTTGAGGGGTCTAGTTTACAAAATGGGGTCACTTGTAGGTGTAGGTGGTTTCTACTATTTAGGCACATCAGGGGCTCTCCAAATGTGACATGTGTCCACTCTCGATTCTAGCCAAATTTGAGCTTAAAAAGTCAAACGATGCTCCTTTCCTTCTGAGCCCTGACACGCTTTTTTCCCCACATATGGGGAGTCGCATGCTCAGGAGAAATTGTACAACCAATTTTGGGGTCCATTTTCTCCTGTTATCCTTGTGAAAATAAATAAATTTTGGTCTAAAATAAAACTTTGGTGAAAAAAAGTTAAATGTTCATTTTTTCCTTCCACATTGTAAAAATTCCTGTGAAGCACCTAGAGGGTTAATTAACTTCTTGAATGTGATTTTGAGCACCTTGGAGGTGCAGTGTTTAGAATGGTGTCAATGTTGGGTATTTTCTGTCTTATAGGCAGCTCAATGTCACTTCAAATGTGAGGTGGTCCCTAAAAAAATAGTTCTGTAAATTTTGTTGGAAAAATGAGAAATCACTGGCCAACTTTTAACCCTACTAACGTCCTAACAAAAAAAAGTTAGGTTTCAAAAATTGTGCTGATGTATAGGAAACATGTGGGAAATGTTATTTATTGACTATGTTGTTTGATATTACTCTCTGGTTTAAGGGCATGAAACCTAAAAGTTTGAAATGTTCACCAATTTCTGATTTTTTCACAAATAAACGCAAGTTATATTGAACAAATTTTACCACTATCATGAAGTACAACATGTCCCGAAGGGCGTGGTTTGAAGGGGACAGGAGCAGACGTGTTTTTACATAGCTCCTAATATTCCCCTATTTCAGCTACTTAAAGCATATTAAATTGTGGAATACCTGGTTATAAACCTACTAAAACATGCCTGGACTGGGTTATAAGAAGAAAAAAGAAAATTCAACCAAGAAAATCTCTTTATTAAAACGGAGGGACACCTGGAGAAGATCTAATGAAAGCCTGCTCTCATCTGATGTAAAGATGACAAAGCCTTTGCCTTGCAATATGGACCCCTGCAAAAAACCAGAGTCACAGCTTCACAACAGTCATATGGCCTGTAAGACATCCTGCATTCTCTGAGACATCAGCTGATGCTGTCCTGCAAAGAAACCGGAGGAGCGCGGGGGATTCTGAGGCAATGAAGAAGCAGCAGAGAGGAGAAAATGGCGATGCGGCAACAACTCCCGCCCTTTCCGGAGCTCCAGCTGACAGATATCCAAAGATGCACCGAGGGATCGCGATGACTGCTGGAGCTGTGACACAGCGGAAGGAGGAAGCAGGAGAAGACGTGGAAACGATAGAGATCCTCGCTCCTATCGAGACTCCAATGCAAGCTGCCAGACATAAGAAGAGGAGCTGGGGAACCACGGAGTTCTCACAAGGTATGACACAGCAAACAGAAAAAGATGGTGATTCATCATCTTCAGCGCTGCACAGATGAGTTCTCCTCAGCTCTCCGTGTCCAAAGAAGAGATCACAGACATGACGCTGCAACGATGCAGAGGAGAAAGGATGGAGAATCACCGGCATTAACACCACACGGTGGGGGGGATCTCTTCAACTCCCATAGATCAAGGAAGTAATTTGAGACATGATGCACCGATGTTTGTGCCAGGGCCGAAAAGCGCTGAGGGAGGCAGATCATTTAATGCGACAAAGGAAAAGGAAGGAAGTGTTATACAACTGGAGGGCTTGTCAGAAACACACCATGTTGGCTGGTCAGAGATAAAACCCTCTGAAAATCACAGTGTTCAGGGACAGAGAGGGAAAAACACTCTTCCATAATTCAGATATAAAAGAAGAAAGAAAAATCAAAGAGGTGGGATTATCAGACATTCATATGGAGCAGTTAGCAAAATACCGATATTAAAAAATAAAAATCATCAACCATCACTTAATGTAAAAAATAGTAACACTTCTACTTCTTTACATAATAGCCACAAAAACACAGAGTATTTAAAGGTGAACCCTACACATACAAAACAATTGTATATCCAGGTAATCACAGGAGATGGATCTTTCAAAGAATCATCTAATCTAAAGACAGATGAGGCCAAAATTTTATCTGATGATGGGGGTGTTGATCTGCATCTGATTTCTCTACCTGAAAAAAATTCCCCTTCTAAATCCTTATACAATACTAGAGATTACAATTTAGGGAAAATTAAAGGGAAGTTTCCTAATATAGCTCCTTATTCTCCTAAATCTGTTAAAGAAACAACAAATATCTTCAACACAGACAAATGTGTTTCCTACCAATCAGATGAATCCATTAACTCATCAGGACAGATGGAAAATGGTCATGGGGAGTTTTATAGCGATATAGATTTATCTGATTATAGAGGTGACTTTTTTCAGATGATATGGCCCTAGATAACATCTATTCTTCAGAGTCATATTCTTCCTCAGAACACAAATCTAGTAGTGAAAACTCTGAATTTTATGAAAAATTTAAGCAAAAAACTAAACCAAATCAAATCAAACCAAATCAGAAAAACTACAAGGGCACTCTAACAACAACAACTCATTAACATAGTAACATAGTAACATAGTTAGTAAGGCCGAAAAAAGACATTTGTCCATCCAGTTCAGCCTATATTCCATCATAATAAATACCCAGATCTACGTCCTTCTACAGAACCTAATAATTGTATGATACAATATTGTTCTGCTCCAGGAAGACATCCAGGCCTCTCTTGAACCCCTCGACTGAGTTCGCCATCACCACCTCCTCAGGCAAGCAATTCCAGATTCTCACTGCCCTAACAGTAAAGAATCCTCTTCTATGTTGGTGGAAAAACCTTCTCTCCTCCAGACGCAAAGAATGCCCCCTTGTGCCCGTCACCTTCCTTGGTATAAACAGATCCTCAGCGAGATATTTGTATTGTCCCCTTATATACTTATACATGGTTATTAGATCGCCCCTCAGTCGTCTTTTTTCTAGACTAAATAATCCTAATTTCGCTAATCTATCTGGGTATTGTAGTTCTCCCATCCCCTTTATTAATTTTGTTGCCCTCCTTTGTACTCTCTCTAGTTCCATTATATCCTTCCTGAGCACCGGTGCCCAAAACTGGACACAGTACTCCATGTGCGGTCTAACTAGGGATTTGTACAGAGGCAGTATAATGCTCTCATCATGTGTATCCAGACCTCTTTTAATGCACCCCATGATCCTGTTTGCCTTGGCAGCTGCTGCCTGGCACTGGCTGCTCCAGGTAAGTTTATCATTAACTAGGATCCCCAAGTCCTTCTCCCTGTCAGATTTACCCAGTGGTTTCCCGTTCAGTGTGTAATGGTGATATTGATTCCCTCTTCCCATGTGTATAACCTTACATTTATCATTGTTAAACCTCATCTGCCACCTTTCAGCCCAAGTTTCCAACTTATCCAGATCCATCTGTAGCAGAATACTATCTTCTCTTGTATTAACTGCTTTACATAGTTTTGTATCATCTGCAAATATCGATATTTTACTGTGTAAACCTTCTACCAGATCATTAATGAATATGTTGAAGAGAACAGGTCCCAATACTGACCCCTGCGGTACCCCACTGGTCACAGCGACCCAGTTAGAGACTATACCATTTATAACCACCCTCTGCTTTCTATCACTAAGCCAGTTACTAACCCATTTACACACATTTTCCCCCAGACCAAGCATTCTCATTTTGTGTACCAACCTCTTGTGCGGCACGGTATCAAACGCTTTGGAAAAATCGAGATATACCACGTCCAATGACTCACCGTCGTCCAGCCTATAGCTTACCTCTTCATAAAAACTGATTAGATTGGTTTGACAGGAGCGATTTCTCATAAACCCATGCTGATATGGAGTTAAACAGTTATTCTCATTGAGATAATCCAGAATAACATCCCTCAGAAACCCTTCAAATATTTTACCAACAATAGAGGTTAGACTTACTGGCCTATAATTTCCAGGTTCACTTTTAGAGCCCTTTTTGAATATTGGCACCACATTTGCTATGCGCCAGTCCTGCGGAACAGACCCTGTCGCTATAGAGTCACTAAAAATAAGAAATAATGGTTTATCTATTACATTACTTAGTTCTCTTAGTACTCGTGGGTGTATGCCATCCGGACCCGGAGATTTATCTATTTTAATCTTATTTAGCCGGTTTCGCACCTCTTCTTGGGTTAGATTGGTGACCCTTAATATAGGGTTTTCATTGTTTCTTGGGATTTCACCTAGCATTTCATTTTCCACCGTGAATACCGTGGAGAAGAAGGTGTTTAATATGTTAGCTTTTTCCTCGTCATCTACAACCATTCTTTCCTCACTATTTTTTAAGGGGCCTACATTTTCAGTTTTTATTCTTTTACTATTGATATAGTTGAAGAACAGTTTGGGATTAGTTTTACTCTCCTTAGCAATGTGCTTCTCTGTTTCCTTTTTGGCAGCTTTAATTAGTTTTTTAGATAAAGTATTTTTCTCCCTATAGTTTTTTAGAGCTTCAATGGTGCCATCCTGCTTTAGTAGTGCAAATGCTTTCTTTTTACTGTTAATTGCCTGTCTTACTTCTTTGTTTAGCCACATTGGGTTTTTCCTATTTCTAGTCCTTTTATTCCCACAAGGTATAAACCGCTTACACTGCCTATTTAGGATGTTCTTAAACATTTCCCATTTATTATCTGTATTCTCATTTCTGAGGATATTGTCCCAGTCTACCAGATTAAGGGCATCTCTAAGCTGTTCAAACTTTGCCTTCCTAAAGTTCAATGTTTTTGTGACTCCCTGACAAGTCCCCCTAGTGAAAGACAGGTGAAACTGCACAATATTGTGGTCGCTATTTCCTAAATGCCCAACCACCTGCAGATTTGTTATTCTGTCAGGTCTATTAGATAGTATTAGGTCTAAAAGTGCTGCTCCTCTGGTTGGATTCTGCACCAATTGTGAAAGATAATTTTTCTTGGTTATTAGCAGAAACCTGTTGCCTTTATGGGTTTCACAGGTTTCTGTTTCCCAGTTAATATCCGGGTAGTTAAAGTCCCCCATAACCAGGACCTCATTATGGGTTGCAGCTTCATCTATCTGCTTTAGAAGTAGACTTTCCATGGTTTCTGTTATATTTGGGGGTTTGTAACAGACCCCAATGAGAATTTTGTTACCATTTTTCCCTCCATGAATTTCAACCCATATGGACTCAACATCCTCATTCCCTTCGCTAATATCCTCCCTTAAAGTGGACTTTAGACAAGACTTTACATAGAGACAAACCCCTCCTCCTCTCCGATTTTTACGATCCTTTCTAAACAGACTGTAACCCTGTAAGTTAACTGCCCAGTCATAGCTTTCATCTAACCATGTCTCGGTTATTCCCACTATGTCAAAGTTACCTGTAGATATTTCTGCTTCTAGTTCTTCCATCTTGTTTGTCAGGCTTCTGGCGTTTGCGAGCATGCAGTTTAGAGGATTTTGTTTTGTTCCAATCTCCTCACTGTGGATTGTTTTAGAAATGTTCTTACCTCCCTTCTGAGTATGTTTTCCTGGGTCGTCTTTGTTCGAGTCTAATGTTTTTCTTCCCGTCCCCTCTTCTTCTAGTTTAACGCCCTCCTGATGAGTGTAGCGAGTCTTCTGGCGAATGTGTGTTTCCCAGGTTTGTTGAGGTGTAGTCCGTCTCTGGCGAGGAGTCCATCATACCAGTAATTCACACCGTGGTCCAGGAATCCAAATCCTTGTTGTCTGCACCATCGTCTTAGCCAGTTGTTTGCATCAAGGATCCTGTTCCATCTCCTGGTGCCATGCCCATCTACTGGAAGGATAGAAGAAAAAACTACCTGTGCATCCAGTTCCTTTACTTTCTTCCCCAACTCTTCAAAGTCCTTGCAGATTGTCGGTAGGTCCTTCCTTGCCGTGTCATTGGTGCCAACATGTATCAGAAGAAATGGGTGGACGTCCTTGGAGCTGAAGAGCTTTGGTATCCTATCGGTCACATCCTTGATCATTGATAAACAATATCCAAGCAACAGATGATAATCCAACAGAAAAATTTATGATTAGCATATGTAAAGTTTCAGTGAAAAATACTACTAGTGATGATGACTCAAAAATATCTGAAACCGATTTGGAATCTGAAGACTCTATACACTTAAACAATACCAAAGCGTCCGAGAGTTTCATTAACCCCTCTGTGACCTTCGACGTACTATCCCGTCGAGGTGCCCTGGGCCTATCTGACCCTGGACGGGATAATACGTCATAGCGATCGGCAGCGCTCACGGGGGGAGCGCCGCCGATCGCGGCCGGGTGTCAGCTGCTTATCGCAGCTGACATCCGGCACTATGTGCCAGGAGCGGTCATGGACCGCCCCCGGCACATTAACCCCGGCACACCGCGATCAAAGATGATCGCGATGTGCCGGCGGTGCAGGGAAGCATCGCGCAGGGAGGGGGCTCCCTGCGGGCTTCCCTGAGCCCCCCGTAGCAACGCGATGTGATCGTGTTGCATGGGTCTTACCTCCCTCCCTGCCTGCTCGAGCCCCCGATCCAAGATGGCCGCGGATCCGGGTCCTGCAGGGAGGGAGGTGGCTTCACAGCGCCTGCTCAGAGCAGGCACTGTGAAGGCCGCACTGCTCTAAGTCAGATCAGTGATCTGACAGAGTGCTGTGCAAACTGTCAGATCACAGATCTGTGATGTCCCCCCTGGGACAAAGTAAAAAAGTTTAAAAAAAAAATTCCAAATGTGTAAAAAAAAAATTAAAAAAAATATTCCTAAAAAATGAAAAAAAAAAAATATTATTCCCATAAATACATTTCTTCATCTAAATAAAAAAAAACAATAAAAGTACACATATTTAGTATCGCCGCGTCCATAACGACCTGACCTATAAAACTGGCCCACTAGTTAACCCCTTCAGTAAACACCGTAAGAAAAAAAAAAAAAAACGAGGCGAAAAACAACGCTTTATTATCATACCGCCAAACAAAAAGTGGAATAACATGTGATCAAAAAGACAGATATAAATAACCATGGTACCGCTGAAAACGTCATCTTGTCCTGCAAAAAACGAACTGCCACACAGCATCATCAGCAAAAAAATAAAAAAGTTATAGTCCTGAGAATAAAGCGATGCAAAAATAATTATTTTTTCTGTAAAATAGTTTTTATCGTATAAAAGCGACAAAACATAAAAAAATGATATAACTGAGGTGTCGCTGTAATCGCACTGACCCGAAGAATAAAACTGCTTTATCAATTTTACCAAACGCGGAACGGTATAAACGCCTCCCCCAAAAGAAATTCATGAATAGCTGGTTTTTGGTCATTCTTCCTCACAAAAATTGGAATAAAAAGCGATCAAAAAGTGTCACGTGCCCGAAAATGTTACCAATAAAAACGTCAACTTGTCCTGCAAAAAACAAGACCTCACATGACTCTGTGGACCAAAATATGGAAAAATTATAGCTCTCAAAATGTGGTAACGCAAAAAATATTTTTTGCAATAAAAAGCGTCTTTCAGTGTGTGACGGCTGCCAATCATAAAAATCCGCTAAAAAACTCGCTATAAAAGTAAATCAAACCCCCCTTCATCACCCCCTTAGTTAGAGAAAAATAAAAAAAATGTATTTATTTCCATTTTCCCATTAGGGCTAGGGTTAGGGCTAGGGTTAGGGCTAGAGTTAGGGCTAGGGTTAGGGCTAGGGTTAGGGCTAGGGTTAGCGTTAGGGCTAGGGTTAGGGCTAGGGTTGGGGCTACAGTTAGGGTTGGGGCTAAAGTTAGGGTTAGGGTTTAGATTACATTTACAGTTGGGAATAGGGTTGGGATTAGGGTTAGGGGTGTGTCAGGGTTAGAAGTGTGGTTAGGGTTACCGTTGGAATTAGGGTTAGGGGTGTGTTTGGATTAGGGTTTCAGTTATAAGTGGGGGGTTTCCACTGTTTAGGCACATCAGGGGCTCTCCAAACACGACATGGCGTCCGATCTCAATTCCAGCCAATTCTGCGTTGAAAAAGTAAAACACTGCTCCTTCCCTTCTGAGCTCTCCCGTGTGCCCAAACAGGGGTTTACCCCAACATATGGGGTATCAGCGTACTCAGGACAAATAGGACAACAACTTTTGGGGTCCAATTTCTCCTGTTACCCTTGGGAAAATACAAAACTGGGGGCTAAAAAATAATTTTTGTGGGAAAACAAAAAGATTTTTTATTTTCACGGCTCTGCGTTATAAACTGTAGTGAAACACTTGGGGGTTCAAAGTTCTCACAACACATCTAGATAAGTTCATTGAGGGGTCTAGTTTCCAATATGGGGTCACTTGTGGGGGGTTTCTACTGTTTAGGTACATTAGGGGCTCTGCAAACGCAATGTGACGCCTGCAGACCAATCCATCTAAGTCTGCATTCCAAATGATGCTCCTTCCCTTCCGAGCCCTCCCATGCGCCCAAACGGTGGTTCCCCCCACATATCGGGTATCAGTGTACTCAGGACAAATTGGACAACAACATTTAGGGTCCAATTTCTCCTGCTACCCTTGGAAAAATACAAAACTGGAGGCTAAAATATAATTTTTGTGGAAAAAAAATATTTTTATTTGCACGGCTCTGCGTTATAAACTGTAGTGAAATACTTGGGGGTTCAAAGCTCTCACAACACATCTAGATGAGTTCCATAGGGGGTCTACTTTCCAAAATGGTGTCACTTGTGGGGGGTTTCTACTGTTTAGGTACATTAGGGGCTTTGCAAACGCAATGTGACGCCTGCAGACCATTCCATCTAAGTCTGCATTCCAAATGGCGCTCCTTCCCTTCCGAGCCCTCCCATGTGCCCAAACGGTGGTTCCCTCCCCACACATGGGGTATCAGCGTAATCAGGACAAATTGGACAACTACTTTTGGGGTCCAATTTCTCCTGTTACCCTAGGAAAAATACAAAACTGGGGGCTAAAAAATAATTTTTGTGGGAAAAAAATTTTGTTTTATTTTTATGGCTCTGCATTATAAACTTCTGTGAAGCCCTTGGTGGGTCAAAGTGCTCACCACACATCCAGATAAGTTCCTTAGGGGGTCTACTTTCCAAAATGGTGTCACTTGTGGGGGGTTTAAATGTTTAGGCACATTAGTGGCTCTCCAAATGCATCATGGCGTCCCATCTCAATTCCTGTCAATTTTGGCATGAAAAGTCAAATGGTGCTCCTTCCCTTCCGAGCTCTAGCATGTGCCCAAACAGTGGTTTACCCCCACATATGGGGTATCAGCGTACTCAGGACAAATTGTACAACAACTTTTGAGGTCCAATTTCTTCTCTTACCCTTGGAAAAATAAAAAGTTGGGGGCAAAAATATAATTGTTGTGAAAAAATATGATTTTTTATTTTTACGGTTCTGCATTATAAACTTCTGTGAAGCACTTGGTGGGTCAAAGTGCTCACCACACCTCTAGATAAGTTCCTTAGGGGGTCTACTTTCCAAAATGGTGTCACTTGTGGGGGGTTTCAATGTTTAGGCACATCAGTGGCTCTCCAAACGCAACATGGCGTCCCATCTCAATTCCTGTCAATTTTGCATTGAAAAGTCAAACGGCGCTCCTTCCTTCCGAGCTCTCCCATTCGCCCAAACAGTGGTTTACCCCCACATATGGGGTATCGGCGTACTCAGGACAAATTGTACAACAACTTTTGGGGTCCATTTTCTCCTGTTACTCTTGGTAAAATAAAACAAATTGGAGCTGAAGTAAATTTTGTGTGAAAAAAAGTTAAATGTTCATTTATATTTAAACATTCCAAAAATTCCTATGAAACACCTGAAGGGTTAATAAACTTCTTGAATGTGGTTTTGAGCACCTTGAGGGGTGCAGTTTTTAGAATGGTGTCACATTTGGGTATTTTCTATCATATAGACCCCTCAAAATGACTTCAAATGAGATGTGGTCCCTAAAAAAAAATGGTGTTGTAAAAATGAGAAATTGCTGGTCAACTTTTAACCCTTATAACTCCCTAACAAAAAAAAATTTGGGTTCCAAAATTATGCTGATGTAAAGTAGACATGTGGGAAATGTTACTTATTAAGTATTTTGTGTGACATATCTCTGTGATTTAATTGCATAAAAATTCAAAGTTGGAAAATTGTGAAATTTTCAAAATTTTCGCCAAATTTCCGTTTTTTTCACAAATAAACGCAGGTACTATCAAAGAAATTTTACCACTATCATGAAGTACAATATGTCACGAGAAAACAATGTCAGAATCACCAGGATCCGTTGAAGCTTTCCAGAGTTATAACCTCATAAATGGACAGTGGTCAGAATTGTAAAAAGTGGCCTGGTCATTGACGTGCAAACCACCCTCGGGGGTAAAGAGGTTAAAGAGCTCTTTAAAGATATGTTATTATCATACATAGCTTTTAACAAACACTCAAATTCTTATGGAGTTTCTGATAACTCCTTCTATAACGCAAAAAAAAAATTTCTTCAGTCAAAAATCAAAGGTCCTCATATCCTAATGAAGACCAAAACCTTGCTACACTCTCTGAGTCATTGAAAAATATCGAAAATGATATCAACTCTTTTAGAAAAAATCTAAACAATCTTGAAGACTTTAAAAAGAAAAATAATGTAAAAATTAGAGGGATTCCAAAATCGGTCCAGAACTCCCAATTAAAAGATTACATCTCCTCATTAATTTCTTATCTACTTCCTAACGCCAAAGAGGAACATTTAATTGAAAAGGCCTTTAGAGTACGCAGACCATCTGCTCTTCCACCTGATGTCAAAACAGATGTCATTGTCTCCTTCTACCCCAATTGGGTTAGAAATGCTTTACTAAATATACTGTACCAAAGGAGCCGAAATTGCTTTCTTCTCCATATAACCACTTGGTCTTTTTCAAAGACCTATCTAAAGAAACATTACAAAAGAGAAAATTATTTCAGTCCACTACCTGTGAACTCCGAAAAGCTGGAATACCTGACAATTGGTCTCGGATCTCAACGCTAAAAATTTAATTTGCATCCAAATTGATCGATATTTCATCTCCGGCGGAGGGAGCTGACTTCCTGATAGGTGCAGGCATAATATCCTCAATGGACTCCCACGGACTCCTCTCTAAGTTCAAATCTGATCTTCGTCCCAAATGAAGAAATACTACAAATAAACAACGCCTTATTGAGCCTAATGACTCTATTATGTGAACGCCCAGAAAGACTTTTCTTCATTTATTCCTCAATTGTAGCCTGTTTTTGAACCATACTTTGCCCCCACAAGGTCATAGCAACCCCTAAAGGTGATTCCAGATATCCCAGGACGTATTTATTTTTCCTTTTGAACCATATTTGACTTTTGAGTAAGCGACAGTTGTCCTGGTTCTATTTGAGTAAGCTACAGTATGTTAAAGTATGGAAGTCCTGTATCTTCTTTCCCCTTTCTTTCCCTATTATCCCATGTATCCTATTTTTCCCGCACCCTTTACCCTTACCTTTGTTAAATTTGTAAAACCAATAAAAATTTGTTGGAAAAACATGTCCCGAAAAAAAATCTTAAAATCAGTAGGATCAATTGAAGTTTTCCAGAGTTATTACCTCATAAACTGACACTGATCAGAATTTTAAATATTGGCCTGGTGAAAACAGGCTTAGGTTGGTTTCACACTTGCGTTTCAAGACGCATGCGTTTTTTAAAAAAACGCATGGTGAAAAAACGCATGTAAACGTGTGCAAACGCTGCGTTTTTTTGACGCATGCGTTTTTGCATGTGGTGAAAAAACGCAGCGTTTTGACGCGTTTACATGCATTTTTTCATGCGTTTGCATTTTTTAAACACATGCAGATAAATGTGTGACAGCTGCCAATCATCAAAATAAAGTAAAAAACCCACTATAAACAGAAAGAGCTAGGGTTAGGGTTAGGGGTAGGGTTAGGGGTAGGGTTAGGGGTAGGGATCCTAACCCTAACCCTAAAGGGATCCTAACCCTAACCCTACCCCTACCCCTAACCCTAACCCTACCCCTAACCCTACCCTTAAAGGGATTAGGGTAGGGTTAGGGGTAGGGTTAGGGGTAGGGTTAGGGGTAGGGTTAGGGGTAGGAGTAGGGGTAGGGTTAGGGGTAGGATCCCTTTATCAATTTTATGGTGTGGGGTGGTTTATCAGTGTTTTTTTTTGTTTTTTTTTAAACGCATGCGTTTTTAACGCATGCAAACATGTGGTTAAAACGCATGCGTTTATATAGACAGCAATGCATTTTTTGCGGCAAAAAAAAGCCGCTAAAAATACTACATGTTGCTAAAAATACTACATGTTGCATTTCTGCAACACAACGCATGCAGAAAAAAACGCATGCGTTGCAAAAACGAGTCAAAACGCATACAAAAAAGCATGCATTTTTAATGTTAAATATAGGGGAAAAAACGCATGCCTTTTTTTGCATTTTTTACCGCAAAAACGCAAAAAAAAAAAACGCAAATGTGAAACCACCCTTAGGGGGTAAAGGGGGTAAGAAGGTCCGGCGCCAGGTCTTTTTGGACCCCATGCGAAAGAGTGTCAGTGGGCCCCTTTAACACATACCACAATTCATGATGCACAGATATGGCAGAGAAATATAGGTATAGTACAATGCTAAATATTTCACTTACTTCTTACATTACATGAATGATATCTATTGTAAATTATACAATTGCTCAGAATCCAGACAGTATAGTCCTCTATACAGCATTATGGGCACCATATAGCGCTCCATACAGAATAATGAGCCCCATATATTGCTCCATACAGAATAATGAGCCCCATATATTGCTCCATGCAGAATCTAATAGACCCCAAATACTGCTTTATACAGTATAATGAGCCCCATATATTGCTTCATACCGCATAATGGACCATGTATAATGCTCTAGAAACAATAACATAACATATTATGCTCCAAACAGTATAACGAGCTCCATATAATGTTCCATACAGTATCATGAGCCCCATATATTGCGCCATATATAATGAGTCCCATATAATGTTCCATACAGTAAATGAGGGGCCCCATATATTGCTCCATACAGAGTGGGCTCCATATAATGTTCCACTGTATGATTGACCCCATATATTGCTCCATATATAATGAGCCCCATATATTGCTCCATACAGTATAATGAGTCTCATATAATTCTCCATACAGTATATGATGGGCCCCATACATTGCCCCATACAGAATGGGCCCCATATAATGCTCCATACAGAATAGGCCCCATATAATGCTCCATATGTAATGGGGCTCATATAATGCTCCATATATAATAAGCTGCAATAGGATGTAATGGGCCCCATAAAATACTCTATATACTGTATAATGGGTGTAAGGATTCGGACAGGAATCCGAGAGTGAACCCTCTGGGTCGTGACTCTAGAGCCCCCGGGGTCGAGCGGACCAGATGGAACCACCCCCTATACAGGGAGTGTTAGGAGCAGGACCTCGGGGGAATGGAGACACAACAGCTAGAGCCAAAGGGACGACCCGAGAGAAAGAAAGAGACCACAGAGCTATAGGAATGGCGGGGAACAATAGGAAAACAGGACTTAGCTGAATACGACAGGAACACGAGACGAAGCAGGACACGGCAGGAACTCAGGACTAGGCAGGACACGGCAGGAACACAGGACTTGGCAGGACATGGCAGGAACACGGAACTTGGCAGGACACGGCAGGAACACGGAACTGGGCAGGACACAGCAGGAACACAGGACTTGGCAGGACACGGCAGGAACACAGGACTTGGCAGGACACGGCAGGAACACGAAACTAGGCAGGACACGGCAGGAACACGGAACTGGGCAGGACACGGCAGGAACACAGGACTTGGCAGGACACGGCAGGAACACGGAACTAGGCAGGACACGGCAGGAACACGGAACTGAGACACAGAAAGAACCAAGCAGGGAAGAGATACTAATACTGGGGAGCCTAGGGCATAGGAACGCTGACAGAAGACAGTGCACCTACAAAGCAAAGGTGTCTTACCAGGAAAGACGCCGGGAAGAAATACCCGATGGGCGCCGCCATGTTGGGGCGGAGCCATCGGGTCACGACCTCCCAGAGGGCTCAGCGACAGAGGAGACGCGACCGCGCATGCGCAAAGACACCGGACGCCGTGAGCCAGCGAAAGAAGAGGCAGAGCGGCAAGGGACAGGATCGTGAGTGCGCCGAGGGATGGAAGAAGACCGGTAAGTATGTGCGGACGTGACAATGGGCCCCATATGATGTTCCATATATAGTGGGCCCCATATGATGCTCCACATATAATGGACCCCATATGATCCTCCAGTACATGATTGGCCCATATAATGCTCCATGTAAAGCGCCTTGGAATAAATGGCTCTATAATAGTAAATAATAATAATATATAATTGTGCCCATATATGATGCTCCAGTGTAAGATGGGCCTTATATAATGACGCTCCAATATAATGCTAAATATATAATGCTCCAGTGTATGATGGGCCCATATGATTCTCCATATATAATGCTCCATATGTGATGCTCCAGTATATGATGGTCCCTATATATTGCTGCAAGCATAAAAAAAGAAATGCTCACCTCTCCTTGCTGGCTCCGGACTCTTTAGCGTCACAGACTTCTGGCTCTCTGCACTGTGACTGATTGGGCAGAGGGTGCACAGATGTGACATCATTGCACCCTCTGACTTGAATATCACAGTCAGAAGATGCAGAAGATGTTGCAGCAGTGAAGTGGGGAGAAGTAAGTATCGTGCTTATTGGGGCCCTGAGCAAGCGGGGGGCACACTCCCGGGCTCCGGCACATGCACCAGGCCTCCATAGTGCACTTGTGTTCTCAACCGCGAGTGGGCCCTCCACCTACTAAGGGTCCTGGCACTTGCCCGGGTGCTGAAGTCGGCCCTGGGGTTAAGGTATCATTTTATTCAATTTCTGTGACCTACATACCCATATACACATCTTAGGGTGGTTGATCCTAATGACAGAATTTGTCAGCTGATACATGCTGCCCAAGCTAAATTAAATCATAAATAAATCCACTTTACTCTAAAACCAAGCCAGATGGAGAGTACTCTATAGTCCAGTGGTGTAACGCTTTTCTCTGATCAGCCAACATTTTGCATAGAACAGCATGATGGCTCAGTGGTTAGCACTGTTACTTTGCAGCACTGGGGTCCAGGGTTCAAATCCCACCTAGGAAGTTGGGAGTTTGTATGTCTCCCCATGTTTGTGTGTGTTTGTACCCTGGTTTCCTCCTACACTCCCAATACATACTAATAGGGTGTTTAGATTGTGATTCCCAATGATAATGTCGGTAAAGCTCTATAGAACATGATGGCGCTATATAAGAAAAAGCATAACAATAACAACATTTGCCCATGTAAGGCTTACATACAGCTGCTCGTCAATGGAAACCCATGCTGCAAAGCTCTCGGAGCACAGTTTTTTGCCTGATGTTAATGCCAGAAGATGTTTAGAAATCCGGAGTTATGAAGTCAGCAGAGCGCTGGTAATTTGGACTTTTATGCACCTTTCACTTCAGGACTTACTGACCCCAATCTATAACGTTACATGACGTCTACTTCTTGGCTGCATTTGCTGTGGTTCTTAAACTCTTCCAATGCTCAATCATACCAGTATCAGGCTTGAATTTGGTGATTGCTTTCTTTCTAAAAAACGCTCTATACACCTGTGGCAACGGGGCTGAATGAAAAACATATATTCAATAGTAAACAAGAACAAGTGTGTCCCAGTGCGTCCTGCCATATAGTGTATTACATAACGAAGAGTCAGCCAGGAACAGTTAACTCACGCTGTAAATATAGCTATAAATCTGTTTAATTTGGCCCATAGAGTGCTAATAAAGCGCTGCATTTAAATATTACATAAACCTAGTTATTGAAATACTTTGACCTCTCGTTTTATATTTAGACTGTTTCATTTCTCCATTTACAAAATGAGGGGCCATCCACATCAGTAGAGCGAAACCAGTTTCTTTTCTCAGACACAAATGCCTGCTTTTAACACAGTTTTCCTTGAAATACAAAAAAGAAAAATGTTTCCATGGAAACTGTCATACAAGATTGTAGTTATGTTTAGAAATGTGCGGGTGTTTAAAAAGTTGCTAATGCTAACCTCTTCTTCCGACTATGGTTTGCCAAGACACTTAGGTGCTTGTTAACCCCTTTGGTGTCTGTTACCAAAATTGTCTAGTGGACACAGCAGTGAGTAGTAAAAAACATAAAGTACAGCTATAAATGATGAAGGCACACATTGTGAAAACACACAACCTCACCTCTAACCAGTTGTGCCCCATACATATATACAGAATTCATAAAAAAAGAAAAAAGCTAATAATAGTTTCCATGTAAGCAGAAACTTTATACATGTTGAAGAAAAATGCAGAAGTCTGGCCAGTTAGTAATTCATTGTATTGCAGGTCATCACAATATGAATTGGTTTATTTGAGGGTGAAATAAGTACCGTATATAAGCAGGCTGGACACAAGGCTAGTGAAACACAGAAAGGGCCATGCTAGTTTAAAGGAAATCTCTTAGTAGCATGATCAACCCTCTTAAGCTGTCTATATGAACATGTAGGTTATCGAAAGATGAATACAATGATACTTTGATGATTAAGATCAGATGTCTCTTACAGAGAAATCCACTCTTCTCTTACTAAGCAAATGAGGCATTGAGATCTATGGGTGGGACATAGGTCTCCCTGAGCGTCTACCTACAGTGGTTATTTTAAATGAAAGGAGTCATTGCCAGTGTGAAACATGTAGATCAGAAGAGCAGACTGTCAGTCATTACACGGTTTACACCTTTTGTACCCAACGCTGTGGAGGAGCTCAAACCTGTGAGGGTCCTATTGAACTATAGTAATTGATGCACACAAATACTAATTCATACTAAAAATTAGAATAATAGTAAAGAAAATTATTATTATTTATGAAATCTTTTGTTAACCTTCTGTCTTGGTCCTGCTGGGCTTTAGCCACTTCCTCTTTGGCCACTGCTCTGTTCTTCAGTCCTCGTCGGGTTTTACAAGTGGCCCAGCATGTTGAAATGACATCAACTTCCCCAGCAAATTAAGACCTGTTTGGACACACCCGTTTTTTTTAGGCATTAATCCAGGACTATGTCCAACAGATGTGTGTTTATGTCCTTGGTTCCCAATATCTCTTTAGACTTCTGTGATCTTTGCACATAACATGCTGATTAACTCATCCATTACTGTAAACATCTTCAACTGTTATTTGAGCCTGCTGCGAACATTCTGAACTGTTATTAGCAGGGGCAGACACAAGACAAAAGAGGGCAGACCAATCTATCTCTAAAATAAGCTACTTGCTGCTTTGGAAGTGAAAGTGGGCCACCTTACTTCTTGAACCCATGTACAGCTGCACATATTACACCAATGGAATGTCCACCCCTGGTTATTAGAGTCTGTTCGCATTAGCTACACCTGTGTGTCTGCATGAGGCGTGCTGTTTTCCTTCATCTGCCCTCCTGGTTTTGTGGCTTCCAGTTTGTCCAGCATTGCCTGTTTACCTAGAGTCCAGCACAGCCAGTTATCCAAGTCCTCAGGACTCTGTACCGTGTACCTCCAAGTCTCCTGTGCCAACAACCTGGCTTTATGTGCCCACACTGACCTGGGGCTTCCTGGATCCACCTCCCCAGTTGAGCCCCTAAATCCCATGAATTTGTGTTTGAAAACTTTTTTTCACTTTGTGTGTACAATGAAATGTGTTACTTTTTCCAAACACACAGCAGCAGGCTCAGACTGACCTAGAAGAAAAAAAGAAAATTCCCCGGTGAGCCCCTGTGCAGGAGTTAACCCTCCACCCTGTTATATGAGCAGTACTTGGCACAATACACTTGATTCTCTATGTACAAAGGCATAAGAAATAATTGTGGCGAGGTATTTTCCATTGAGGCTGAACACACACACTATAATTTTGCAAAGGCAGTACAATCTACATGGTACGGCAGAAATTCTAGTGAACACATGGGAGTTGAGTTTCCCCACAAACTGATCTTGCCACTCATATGGATAACTGACGACACAATGGAGGAAGAGTAAGAAAAATACACAAAGTGGTTGATAAGGATGATGATGACAACGACCATGTTCTTCTTGAGGAAGTGGCCTGACTGTTGTGAATTCTGTGGCTGAGTTCACTTCTGTGGTCACAAGTGGTATTGCAGTCTCTGGGCTTCCTCCCTCAGGTGTTTTGGTGAGCTCGTTGGCTGCCTTGCTATTTAGCTCCACCTGAGTCTGTCTTCCTTGCTCCTTGTCAATGTTCCAGTGTTGGATCTGAGCTACTGCATCTTTCCTTGGGCCTGCTGCTCTGCTAGATAAGTGCTTCTAGTTTGTTTTCTGTTTTTTTCTGTCCAGCTTGCTATTGTCTTTTGCTGGAAGCTCTGAGAAGCAGAGGGGTGCACCGCCATGCTGTTAGTTCGGCACGGTGGGTCTTTTTGCCCCTTTGCGTGGTTTTCGTTTTAGGGTTTTTTGTAGACTGCATAGTTCTCTTTGCTATCCTCGCTCTGTCTAGAATATCGGGCCTCACTTTGCTGAATCTATTTCATTCCTACGTTTGTCTTTTCATCTTGCTAACAGTCATTATATGTGGGGGGCTGCCTATTCCTTTGGGGTATTTCTCTGAGGTAAGTCAGGCTTGTATTTCTATCTTCAGGCTAGTCAGCTCCTCAGGCAGTGCCGAGTTGCATAGGTAGTTGTTAGGCGCAATCCACTGCTGCTTATAGTTGTGTGAGGATAGATCAGGTACTGCAGTCTACAGAGATTCCACGTCTCAGAGCTCGTCCTATTGTTTTTGGTTATTGCCAGATCTCTGTATGTGCGCTGATTACTGCACGCTGTGTTGCCTGATTGCCAGCCATAACAGTACAAGGAGCCTCACCAATGATTCCCAATAGAGGGAAAAAAGAAATCCTGACATCATTTTTTTTTCTTAGCTCTGTCTTCAGTCTTTTTTTTCCCCTAGACATTAGAGTGCTTCAGGACACAGCTGTGGACATGGATATTCAGGCTCTGTGCTCCTCAATGGATAATCTCGTTGTAAATGTACAAAAGATTCAAGATACTATTGATCAGAAATCGATGCTAGAACCAAGAATTCCGATTCCTGATTTGTTTTTTGGTGACAGAACTAAGTTCCTGAGCTTCAGAAATAATTGTAAGCTATTTTTGGCCTTGAAACCTCATTCTTCTGGTAATCCTATTCAACAGGTTTTGATTATTATTTCTTTTTTGCGCGGCGACCCACAGGACTGGGCGTTTTCTCTTGCACCAGGAGATTCTGCATTGAGTAATGTTGATGCATTTTTCCTGGCACTCGGATTGCTTTACGATGAGCCTAATTCAGTGGATCAGGCTGAGAAAAATCTGCTGGCTTTATGCCAGGGTCAGGATGATGTAGAAGTATATTGTCAGAAATTTAGGAAATGGTCAGTACTCACTCTGTGGAATGAATCTGCACTAGCGGCTTTGTTCAGAAAGGGTCTCTCTGAAGCTCTTAAGGATGTAATGGTGGGATTTCCTATGCCTGCTGGTTTGAATGAGTCTATGTCCTTGGCCATTCAGATCGGTCGTCGCTTGCGCGAGCGTAAATCTGTGCACCATCTGGCGGTACTGCCTGAGAGTAAACCTGAGCCTATGCAGTGCGACAGGACTATGACTAAAGTAGAACGGCAAGAACACAGACGTCTGAACAGACTGTGTTTCTATTGTGGTGATTCTACTCATGCTATTTCTAATTGTCCTAAACGCACTAGGCGGTTCGATAGCTCTGCCGTTATTGGTACTGTACAGTCCAAATTCCTTTTGTCCATTACCTTAATGTGCTCTTTGTCATCGTATTCTGTCATGGCGTTTGTGGATTCAGGCGCTGCCCTGAATCTGATGGATTTGGATTATGCTAAACGTTGTGGATTTTTCTTGGAGCCTTTGCGGTGTCCTATTCCGTTGAGAGGAATTGATGCTACACCTTTGGCCAAGAATAAGCCTCAGTACTGGGCCCAGCTGACCATGTGCATGGCTCCTGCACATCAGGAAGTTATTCGCTTTCTGGTACTGCATAATTTGCATGATGTGGTCGTGTTGGGGTTGCCATGGCTACAAACTCATAATCCAGTATTGGATTGGAACTCTATGTCGGTAACCAGCTGGGGTTGTCAGGGAGTACATGGTGATGTTCCATTTTTGTCTATTTCGTCATCCATTCCTTCTGACATCCCAGAGTTCTTGTCGGACTTTCAGGATGTATTTGAAGAGTCCAAGTCTGATGCCCTACCTCCGCATAGGAATTGTGATTGTGCTATCGATTTGATTCCTGGTAGTAAATTCCCTAAGGGTCGTTTATTTAATTTGTCCGTACCTGAACACACCGCTATGCGCAGTTATGTGAAGGAGTCCCTGGAGAAGGGACATATTCGCCCATCGTCGTCACCATTGGGAGCAGGGTTCTTTTTTGTAGCCAAGAAGGATGGTTCGCTAAGACCGTGTATTGATTACCGCCTTCTTAATAAGATCACTGTTAAGTTTCAGTATCCCTTGCCATTGATTTCTGACTTGTTTGCTCGGATTAAGGGGGCTAGTTGGTTTACTAAGATTGATCTTCGTGGTGCGTATAATCTGGTGAGAATCAGGCAGGGAGATGAATGGAAAACGGCATTTAATACGCCCGAGGGTCATTTTGAGTATCTGGTGATGCCGTTCGGACTTGCCAATGCTCCATCTGTTTTTCAGTCTTTTATGCATGACATTTTCCGTGAGTATCTGGATAAATTCTTGATTGTTTACTTGGATGACATTTTGATCTTCTCAGATGATTGGGAGTCTCATGTGAAGCAAGTCAGAATGGTTTTCCAGGTACTGCGTGCTAATTCCTTGTTCGTGAAGGGATCAAAGTGTCTCTTCGGTGTGCAGAAAGTTTCATTTTTGGGGTTCATCTTTTCCCCTTCTACTATCGAGATGGATCCGGTTAAGGTTCAGGCCATCCAGGATTGGACTCAGCCGACATCTCTAAAAAGTCTGCAGAAATTCCTGGGCTTTGCTAATTTTTATCGTCGCTTCATCTGTAATTTTTCTAGCATTGCCAGACCATTGACCGATTTGACCAAGAAGGGTGCTGATTTGGTTAATTGGTCTTCTGCTGCCGTGGAAGCTTTTCAGGAGTTGAAGCGTCGTTTTTGCTGTGCCCCTGTGTTGTGTCAACCTGATGTTTCTCTTCCGTTCCAGGTCGAGGTTGATGCTTCTGAGATTGGTGCAGGGGCGGTTTTGTCACAGAGAGGTTCTGGTTGCTCAGTGTTCAAACCATGTGCTTTCTTTTCCAGGAAATTTTCTGCTGCTGAGCGTAATTATGATGTGGGCAACCGAGAGTTGCTAGCCATGAAGTGGGCATTCGAGGAGTGGCGTCATTGGCTTGAGGGTGCTAAGCATCGCGTGGTGGTATTGACTGATCATAAGAACTTGACTTATCTCGAGTCTGCCAAGCGCTTGAATCCTAGACAGGCCCGTTGGTCGTTATTTTTTGCTCGTTTTGATTTTGTGATTTCATACCTTCCGGGCTCTAAAAATGTGAAGGCGGATGCTCTGTCTAGGAGTTTTGTGCCCGACTCTCCGGGGTTATCTGAGCCGGCGAGTATCCTCAAGGAAGGAGTCATTGTGTCTGCCATCTCCCCTGATTTGCGGAGAGTGTTGCAGAAATTTCAGGCTAATAAACCTGATCGTTGTCCGGCCGAGAAACTGTTCGTCCCTGATAGGTGGACTAGTAAAGTTATCTCTGAACTTCATTGTTCGGTGCTGGCCGGTCATCCAGGAATCTTTGGTACCAGGGAGTTGGTTGCTAGATCCTTCTGGTGGCCATCTCTGTCACGGGATGTGCGTGCTTTTGTGCAGTCCTGTGGAATTTGTGCTAGGGCTAAGCCCTGCTGTTCACGTGCCAGTGGGTTGCTTTTGCCCTTGCCGGTCCCGAAGAGGCCTTGGACACATATTTCGATGGATTTCATTTCTGACCTTCCCGTTTCTCAAAAAATGTCGGTCATTTGGGTGGTCTGTGATCGCTTTTCTAAAATGGTCCATCTGGTGCCCTTGGTTAAATTGCCTTCCTCCTCTGATTTGGTGCCTTTGTTCTTCCAGCATGTGGTTCGTTTACATGGCATTCCTGAGAATATTGTTTCTGACAGAGGTTCCCAGTTTGTCTCGAGGTTCTGGCGAGCCTTTTGTGGTAGGATGGGCATTGACCTATCTTTCTCTTCGGCCTTCCATCCTCAGACTAATGGCCAGACCGAACGAACCAATCAGACCTTGGAAACATATCTGAGATGTTTTGTTTCCGCTGACCAGGATGATTGGGTGTCATTTTTGCCGTTGGCTGAGTTCGCCCTTAATAATCGGGCCAGCTCGGCTACCTTGGTCTCTCCATTTTTCTGCAATTCTGGGTTCCATCCTCGTTTCTCTTCAGGACAGGTTGAGTCTTCGGACTGTCCTGGTGTGGATTCTGTGGTGGACAGGTTGCAGCAGATCTGGACTCAGGTAGTGGACAATTTGACCTTGTCCCAGGAGAAGGCTCAGCTTTTCGCTAATCGCAGACGCCGTGTGGGACCCCGACTTCGTGTTGGGGATTTGGTTTGGTTATCTTCTCGTCATATTCCTATGAAGGTTTCCTCTCCTAAATTTAAACCTCGTTTTATTGGTCCGTATAGGATTTCTGAGATTCTCAATCCGGTGTCTTTTCGTCTGACCCTCCCAGACTCCTTTTCCATACATAATGTATTCCATAGGTCGTTGTTGAGGAGATACGTGGCACCTATGGTTCCATCTGTGGAGCCTCCTGCCCCTGTTTTGGTGGAGGGGGAATTGGAGTATATTGTGGAGAAGATTTTGGATTCTCGTGTCTCTAGACGGAAACTCCAGTATCTGGTCAAATGAAAGGGTTATGCTCAGGAAGATAATTCCTGGGTTTTTGCCTCTGATGTCCATGCCCCAGATCTTGTTCGTGCCTTTCATGTGGCTCATCCTGGTCGGCCTGGGGGTTCTGGTGAGGGTTCGGTGACCCCTCCTCAAGGGGGGGGTACTGTTGTGAATTCTGTGGCTGAGTTCACTTCTGTGGTCACAAGTGGTATTGCAGTCTCTGGGCTTCCTCCCTCAGGTGTTTTGGTGAGCTCGTTGGCTGCCTTGCTATTTAGCTCCACCTGAGTCTGTCTTCCTTGCTCCTTGTCAATGTTCCAGTGTTGGATCTGAGCTACTGCATCTTTCCTTGGGCCTGCTGCTCTGCTAGATAAGTGCTTCTAGTTTGTTTTCTGTTTTTTTCTGTCCAGCTTGCTATTGTCTTTTGCTGGAAGCTCTGAGAAGCAGAGGGGTGCACCGCCGTGCTGTTAGTTCGGCACGGTGGGTCTTTTTGCCCCTTTGCGTGGTTTTCGATTTAGGGTTTTTTGTAGACTGCATAGTTCTCTTTGCTATCCTCGCTCTGTCTAGAATATCGGGCCTCACTTTGCTGAATCTATTTCATTCCTACGTTTGTCTTTTCATCTTGCTAACAGTCATTATATGTGGGGGGCTGCCTATTCCTTTGGGGTATTTCTCTGAGGTAAGTCAGGCTTGTATTTCTATCTTCAGGCTAGTCAGCTCCTCAGGCAGTGCCGAGTTGCATAGGTAGTTGTTAGGCGCAATCCACTGCTGCTTATAGTTGTGTGAGGATAGATCAGGTACTGCAGTCTACAGAGATTCCACGTCTCAGAGCTCGTCCTATTGTTTTTGGTTATTGCCAGATCTCTGTATGTGCGCTGATTACTGCACGCTGTGTTGCCTGATTGCCAGCCATAACACCTGACTACCAGAGAGATGAACAAGATGAGAAAGAGGGGGATCCATGCTCATATTGCTAGTTTGCTTTTCACACGTGAACATGTGATGCCACTTCATGTTCTGATGTAGAGCCATAGTTTGTAGTCCATTTGCACTGTGACATTCACTGCCTATTTTCGTACTGCAAAGCATGAACATTACAATTGATCGGTCCTCTGGTAATGTGGAAAAGAGCTCCCACACCCAAGATGCCCACATGTAGAACTCACTACCACCATGACCTTGATAGGGACAACAGCTTTCAGATGCTGTTGAGGCTTTTGCACCAACAGGAGGAAAGCATACATCCACAGAACATCTGTGGTTAGTTCTCCAAGCTTTTTTAAACTGCCTCCCGGCTGACCAAAAATAAGAGAAAAATGGGAAGCTTATGCCATAAAATAACAAAGTTTAGTGAAATATAATATAAAATAAAGCTTAAAATTTATACAGGAACACAAATGCAAAAGGGGCCACTTATATAAGGAGTACACCGCAAGTAGTAAGACAAATGTATAAAAAGAAAATCACCTTAAATAAATAAACTCAGGCTATCTCAGTAGTAAAGATATCAATAAGATGTATCAGTAAGTACATAAGACTGTGAAAAATTCACATAATAGCAGTGTCTTGATAATTTTTTAGGTAGAAAACAAGGAGGGACAAAAAATGGTGTAATTGGGATAGCTGTATATAGAGATTTAACCTGAGACAAGTTCCACTTAATGGAGGATTAGAACCTTGTTAGGGATAATATAAACTGCACATTTATAGGGTCTTACATAAATATCATAATCACCATGTTAAGCAGAGTTCTCCAGTAGTGCCTTGTAGCTAGCTACACTTAAAAATAAAGTACAATGATAGTGCCACATAGGAATGGTAATAAAAGAGGTGCAGATAAGGTAGATTAACTTGGCATACAACTTTAGAGTGACAGAGGGACCCCGACGCGCGTTTTGCATTTACCTTCTTCTTGGGGGAGCTTTTACTCATAGACTTAGATTAGATGTGGAAAATACACAGCAAAAAAACGCATGTTATCCGCACCTTAGTATATCAATAAAGTTTTTTCAAAGCAAAAAACAGAAAGTATCAAAAACAAAGTATCTTTAAAGCATCGCACACCAAGCAGAGAAAAACCACAGCATCAAAAACGTGATAAAAACACATGTAAAAAAAATGCACACAGAAACACATTGGAATAAGCTAATTTAACTAATAGGTGCAGAAATTCTGCAATGTCAAAAACGCACTGAAAACACTTAATGGGAATGTAGCCTTTTGGTTACTTATGTTCGTATTATAAACCAAAAAAATAAAAATTTTAAGGGATTTTTCACTATGCAACATTCTAGAGAATAACTTTAAACATTCTGAAAATATTTTTGGGGGGTAGATCTGTAGAAGTAAACTGAACGATAATTAGTTACAGGTAACTGAAAGACGTTGAAAAGTGAGAAAATGTATATACAGTATTCCATTTGCTGAGTGCATTAAGTTTGTGACCTGCTGTCTGCACTTTATGCTTATTCTTTCATATGCGAGAGACTAGAAGTGAGAAGAGAGATTTTCCGTTTAGTCTTGATAGAATCACAGCCAACATTGACTAGAATTAATTTGAACCTTTGTATCGCAGGAGCCATAAGCTATATATTTAATTAACACTTAAAGACTATGTGAACTAGTTCCAGACACCATGAGCCTGCAAGGCATTTTCATGAGCTGCATTTTACAGAGACCTTTATAGAAAACTCCATGGGAATGATTAAAGATATGTACACTAACATGTAATAGAAAAAGGAAGGAAATATGATTTCATCTCCAAGGCTTTAAGGAAAGTCAGCCAAACAAGGCATGTTTTAACACATTTTAAATAAACTGGAAAATTTTAAGCCATTTGGCAGGATCTGATGCAGCAGAGTTATATGTAAGTCACTGCGTTAAAAACAGAGCCACATAAATTATTAAAGTGAACCTGTCGGCTTGGAAGACCCTAATTACCTGCAGATACTGTATAGGATTAATCTGCAAGTAAACAGATTTTCACTGTTGCCTGACTGCTCTACTGAAAGTGCGGCTACAAAGAGAAAAAGGACTTAACTCTTCCTGAGAGCCGCCGGCTTTCAGTCACGGGGTCATGCATGGAGCAGCTACCTTCACCATGCACTGTCCGGTGAACAGTGGCTGTGAGCCCGGCCCCTTGACTTTGATTGACAGCAGGCTCTACAGCTCATATGTGCAGAGCAAGCTGTGTTGGGCCATGCGTGCAACTGTCAGTCATACAATACCCACCTCTCCTCCTCGTTTCTCCACTGTTCCGCAGCTTCTCTTCTGAAGTGTCGCACATCTCAGCCGTGTAGTGACGTCATCGCGCTGAGGCATCAGACATTGAGGAAGAATGATAGGAGTGGAATCGTCAGCTGGCACTCTCTCCTCCATCATTACTCTCAACTGTATCGGTTGATACATTTGAACATGTGAAAGAAGAAGCCTGGTGCCAGCGCTGGCACCAGGCCCCCCTAATGGCAGTGTGGCAGTGAATGGAGATCATGTCTCTCTGCTCTGCTGCAGAGTTCAACTGTATGGACGTCCTGTGCAGCACATGCTGATACAGTTAGAAGTAATACAGGATGGACCCCCCAGAGCACGTGACCCGGGGAGGCCGCATCCTTATCCCCCACCGGTAGCTATGCTATTTCTTGATGACATTGTGGTTGCTAGAATTTATAAGGATCGCCCATCATTTCTTACCGCATTCACATTCTCAAATTTGAGAATGTGCAATAAAATGCTACCTATTGTTTATGGGAGCCTACAGTTTGACAGTGCAGTTATCAGATCATACACAATCAAAACAAATGATATCATGCTCCAGCAAACAGTAGTATTACCGAGCTATTGATTATAGTGAAAAATAACTCTGCAACATGATGCTGCACAGAAGAAATACCAAGTGATGAGCGAATAGTGAAATATTCAAATTCGGAAAATCGGCACGAATAATTTCTAATATCCGTGTATTTGTTTCGAATAACGATACCATTTCTGCTGGACCCAACAAACGGATCTGGGGACATGAGAAATAAGCTGAAATGGATGGGAAAGAGCTAAAACTAAATGGGAACAGCATGGAGAAGATGCCTGTATGCCTTTCTGACTCACATATGGTATCTGGGAATAATGTTGTCAGACTATTGTGCAGGTTTTAAGGATTTATAAAAAGACCTACCAAACCTAAACTTTTTTTTTAAGGGAAAAATACCAAGAAACATTATTACCTTCATAATTACATGTATGTAACACAACATTAAAAAAAAAAAATGATACCTCCCCTTTAGCATATGTTCACACGGAGCATTTTGGCTTTAGTTTTTCCTTTAACATTTGTGAAGGTTCTCACTTCTAAATTTGAGAGGTCCCTCCCTCATTCCAACTAGTTAGCAAGATAGCGAAATACATATTCCCCATCCCTTTACAATATCAGTTCAAACATGACCATTTGAATTTTGGCCTTCGACCGCCACCATCACCATCATGTCCACCCCCATATCATTATGCGCCTCTCGCTTCAAATTTTCACAGGGCCAGCAGGTGCCATTAAACCAGAGTTTGGGAAGGGCCCTCAGGTGGCCCTGTATCATACATTTGGGAGAGCTATCACTCCTTCATTTGGGAGGTCCCTCCCTCATTCCAAATAGTTAGCAAGATAGTGGAATACATATTCCCCATCCCTTTACAACGCCAGTTCAAACATGCTCATTTGAATTTTGTCCTTCACCCGCCATCACCACATCATGTCATTATGCAGCCCTTGCTTAACATTTTCAGACGGCCAGCAGGTGCCATGAAACCTGAGTTTTGTGAGCTCCACAGTTCATTTTGGCCACTGGATCCCAATGGAGCCACTGTCATAGCGGATAAAGCTGCTGTAAGGTGAATATAATACAGGAGTTGGGGGTACTGTATGATCAATGTCAGGAAAATGGATTCTACCAGACACCAAAAGCATTAGAATTAAATTCTGAATACAGTGTATGCAAGCAAGGGTCTGTATTGTGGTCAGTCTGTCAGTCCTGAAACCCATGTCAGGAACATGTACAAGCCTCATTTTGCTTTGTGGCAGCCTCCTCAAAGGAAAGAGACAGGAGTGCCATTGACCAATCTGCACAAGCCTACGCAGTTCTTCTGGAAACTACCCAACCAAGCAGTATGTATCTTTTGCATGGTTTTGAGCAACAATGGAATAATTACAGGATATGTCACAGAGAGTGTTGAGGTCTGTGGAGTGTAATACACAGGTGACAGACAGTGCTACAGCACTCAGGTAAAGGCCTTAGCATGGCAATGACTATTTTCCAATATGTGTAAGGCTGCAGCCAGAATAGGTCTGTGGAGCATATTAACCCAGGCTCTTAGATATGCTTATATCCCACCACCATTTTTTTGTGAGGACCCCAATTTCGAAAATGTAAGGGAAGCGACAGTTTAATAAAGCAGTGTTAGGGCTATTGGAACGCACCAAGTAATAGAGAGATTGATACGAGGTGCGTTCTCAGCCCAGGGTCCACAGTGCAGAGATACCGGCTGCAAAGTAATGGCGGATGGACACTGAGCTCACATGTGGGTTAAACTTCACCCCATGTGAATTGAAAGCGAGCTCTGTTGACTCACAGAGTCGCGCTGTACACATGGAAAAATACCCTAACTAGGGTTGTGCTTGCTCTTCTGTGCTAACTGCACACATGAAGGAACCAGATGCTAAGCCAAGGCTAATTGCCCCCACTGACGCTAGCTGCCTGCCTGAGTGTACAGCCCCAAAGCTAAACAGACTCACACCACATATGAACTGAGTGGTAGAGTATCCACTGGCAACAGCCAAACACAAATGATACTAGCGCATGGTCGTGCTGCCATGCGAACCTTTTATAGTTGTAGCTCTCCCAGACCTTCCTAGTGGTCCAAAAGGAGCGGCTACAGGACCTGAGCATGTGACCCCCGACCTCCAATGAGAGGTCTTCCCTTGGGCATGCTCAGAAGGAGAAAAGCAGGACTTAGTCCCAGGAGCACCTGCTTGCCGCTGAACAGTACTGGTTATAATGGCTGAACCTGGAAGGGCAGCAGTAACCAAATGTGCACTATCTGTCCGAGCCAGTCGCTGGGACTGACATCTACGCTGAGCTGGTTCCACTGCAGCTGGAGAAGAATGGGAGACCGCAGCAGACATGGTTTGAGATTCCCCCTGTGCAGCGGCAGGAACTCAACACCTAACAAAGTCTCACTTAGGAGCCTGGAAAAGTTATCAATGGCCTTTGTCCAGCACCGGACATGTAAAGTGCTAACGAGTATGTATGCCTTATCTAACTAACAATTTGCGAACAGACATACAGTATAGACCAAAAGTTTAGACACACCTTCTCATTTAAAGATTTTTCTGTATTTTCATGACTATGAAAATTGTACATTCACACTGAAGGTATCAAAACTATGAATTAACACATGTGGAATTATATACTTAACAAAAAAGTGTGAAACAACTGAAATTATGTCTTATATTCTAGGTTCTTCAAAGTAGCCACCTTTTGCTTTGATGACTGCTTTGCACACTCTTGGCATTCTCTTGATGAGCTTCAAGAGGTAGTCACCGGGAATGGTTTTCACTTCACAGGTGTTCCCTGTCAGGTTTAATAAGTGGGATTTCTTGCCTTATAAATGAGGTTGGGACCATCAGTTGTGTTGTGCAGAAGACTGGTGGATACACAGATGATAGTCCTACTGAATAGACTGTTAGAATTTGTCTTATGGCAAGAAAAAAGCAGCTAAGTAAAGAAAAACAAGTGGCCATCATTACTTTAAGAAATGAAGGTCAGTCAGTCTGAAAAATTGGGAAAACTTTGAAAGTGTCCCCAAGTGCAGTGGCAAAAACCATCAAGCGCTACAAAGAAACTGGCTCACACGAGGACCACCCCAGGAAAGGAAAACCAAGAGTCACATCTGGTTCTGAGGATAAGTTTATCCGAGTCATCAGCCTCAGAAATAGCAGGTTAACAGCAGCTCAGATTAGAGACCAGGTCAATGCCACACAGAGTTCTAGCAGCAGACATATCTCTGCAACAAAGAAGAGACTTTGTTAAGAGGAGACTTTATGCAGCAGGCCTTCATGGTAAAATAGCTCCTAGGAAACCACTGCTAAGGACAAGCAACAAGCAGAAGAGACTTGTTTGGGCTAAAGAACACAAGGAATGGACATTAGACCAGTGGAAATTTGTGCTTAGGTTTGATGAGTCCAAATTTGAGATCTTTGGTTCCATCCACTGTGTCTTTGTGCGACGCAGACAAGGTGAATGGATGGACTCTACATGCCTGGTTCCCACCGTGAAGCATGGAGGAGGAGATGTGATGGTGTGGGGCTGCTTTGCTTGTGACACTGTTGGGATTTATTCAAAATTGAAGGCATACTGAACCAGCATGGCTAGCACAGCATCTTGCAGCGGCATGCTATTCCATCCGGTTTGCGTTTAGTTGGACCATCATTTATTTTTCAACAGGACAATGACCCCAAACAAACCTCCAGGCTATGTAAAGGCTATTTGACCAAGAAGGAGAGTGATGGGGTGCTACACCAGATGACCTGGCTTCCACAGTCACCAGACCTGAACCCAATCGAAATGGTTTGGGGTGAGCCGGACCGCATAGTAAAGGCAAAAGGGCCAACAAGTGCGAAGCATCTCTGGGACCTCCTTCAAGATTGTTGGAAGACCATTTCTACCTCTTGAAGCTCATCAAGAGAATGCCAAAAGTGTGCAAAGCAGTCATCAAAGCAAAAGGGGGCTACTTTGAAGAACCTAGAATATAAGACATAATTTCAGTTGTTTCACACTTTTTTGTTAAGTATATAATTCTACATGTGTTAATTCATAGTTTTGATGCCTTCAGTGTTAATGTACAATTTTCATAGTCATGAAAATACAGAAAAATCTTTAAATGAGAAGGTGTGTTCAAACTTTTGGTCTGTACTGTATATGATGACAAGGGACCAATGAACGCTGCACTGGGACAACGAACTGGGCGTGGTTGGTAACTGTTGTGTCTGTGTAACTGCAGGTTGTGGACAGGAAGCATCAACGCCTCCTTCCTGGACAACAGATTGGGAAGGACATAACACAGGGGAAGGGCCAGTGGTTTCACTGTCAGATGCAGATTTTGTACCCAGGCGTTCCGCTCACCTACTGGGGTGCTGCGTATATGAGCAGTATATGGCGAATACTAACAGAGGTATTATGTCAAATTTCCCTTTATAAAGGGATGTGTGGGTAAGAGTTCCGAAATAGTAGCATATATATTGAGCATGTTTTATTACTCATATTATTATTCTGGGTAAGGCTGAAAACTGGAGAATTGTGCTAGCGGGGATCTCACCGAGATCACCGCAGTTCAGCCCGGCTGGGAACGGAGCCTCAGTGACTGGACGTAACCTCAATGACACCACCACCGGTCTCTGAGGCTGCGTTCCCAGCAGCCAATTCACCAGTGGTTTTCAGCCTGGACTGTTGCATCTTGGTACCGTCCTGGTTGAAAACTGTTTATCCCCCAGACATGGATTACGGTGTGGGACTGAACGACGGACAGGTATGGTATATTGTTTTTTTATTTTACTTTTATTACAGGAGTTCGAGGGCTTAGCTGGAATTAGGCATTTAAATAAAAATGGAAAACTATGTTTAGTCTTATTTCAAATAAAATACTTTATTCTTGCTGTGTCTTTATTTACCATACAACTGTAGGATTAGTAATAGACACTTCTCCATTACTAAGCCATGGACTTGATGTCACCGGACAATACAAAGGTGACATCAACCCCACAAATATGAACCCCACTTGCCACTGCTACAGAGCAAGTGGGAAAAGCCGGGCAAAGAACCAGAATTGGCGCATCTAATAGATGTGCCTTTTCTGAGCAGCTGTGGGCTTCTATTTTTAAGGCTGGGGGGGGCCAATGTCCATGGCCCATTACCAGCCTGAGAATACGAGCCCCCAGCAGTCAGCTTTAGCAAGGTTGGTTGTCAAAAATGGGGGAACCCCATGCCATTTTTTAAATTATTTATTTAAATAATTTAAAAAAACAGCGTTGGGAACCCTCTATTCTTGATAACTAGCCTTGCTGAAGCTGACAGCTGAGGGTTGCAGCCCCCAGCTGTGAGTTTTGTCTGGCTGGTTAGCAAAAGTACAGGGGAACCCATGCTGTTTTTTTTTAAATTATTTATTTACAGCACAATAGTGACAGATGAATACTCCCATCCGTCGCTCCTGCGCTCTCTGTTATTACCGGCAGCAAGTGTCGGATGATGGGAGCTGTAGTCCCATCAGCTGACACCAGTGACCGGAGTTAAAGTTTATACCACCGATCACAGCTGAGAGGAAGTGGCAGGGACCCTTGGTTGCTCCCTCTCTCCTTCCCTGTATGTGGTCCCCCACGTGGTACTTTGACAGCAGGTTATACATGGATGTATTACTGTTATTTGTGTGCTGTGTTTGTATTGTCTTAATGTTCTACTATTGTGTATTGTATCATCTGCAGCTTAGAGACAGTAAGAGGTTATAATTAAGGGGGCTGGATCAGCAGCCTCAAAGGAACAGGAAGTCCCTGTCTGCAATTCAGTGCCTGGGCAGGCTTGCCCGCAGCAGGACATGCTCCCCTTATGGGAGCATACCGTGCCCCCTGGAAGGAGCAGAGCTGCCAGTGGACTGTTGGGCAGTAGGTGCAAGGACTATGTGTGTGACTAGCAAGAGCTTTGTTGCTCCTGGAAGTTGACTGGGAGCCAATGCTTTCTCTGCTGAAGCCGTTGCTGTGAATAGGGACAGTGCAGTAATTGTTACCTTTCGTCTCTACCTCACCTTTATTAAACAAATTGCCACTGTTGAGCCCTGAAGAGTATGACGTGTGGTGCCACCGTTCCAGCATGGAGAGCAGCTGTATATCTGAGGTAACCCACTATGACTCGGGGCTGGGACTAGAACTGTCTTTTCCTGTGCAAGGGACTGGTGTGCTCACTGACTGTGACCTAGAGGATTCGCCCATGACTACCACCCCATGCCACCTTGTTACATGTACATGCCAGGACATTCTTGGATGTTAGAGTCAAACATTTCAGTTGATGCACTGGAGGAAATTTCTCACTCTAACACCTGACTCTCATATAGATCCTTACACTTGAACCTGACTTTGACATTAGATTTTGTCACCTGACTTTCACTCGTGCCTTTGAGAAGTGACTCTGACAACTAACATATACAATACACTGAATTAACCATTTGATTTCTACATCTGACTATTATCGCTGCTCAGTTCTCAGCATAAGTATTAGATACAGGATATGAACAAAAGTATTGGAGAACCTACACATTACACCTACAGGACATTTTCTTACATCCCCTTTGAAGCTATCCCACTTTTCGAGGAAGGCTTTCTACAAGATTTTGGAGTGTGTCTATGGGGATTTTTGTTCAAACAACACATATATAATTATCCTCAGGACACATCAGTGATCAGGAATATTTAACAAATTAGCTCACTCTTAGTATTCAGATTACTGGACTTTGTTATTTTCATTCCATTTTCAATGTTCATCAAACTGTAGCATTACTGATACTCTGCTACTTCAAACACCAAGACCCTCTATTACTCAAAGTTGTGTGGGGTGGCGGGGGTCGACACTGTGTGGAGATTTTAACCCATTCATCCAGAAGAGCATTTTTAAGGTCGGCCATTGATGTTGGATTAGAAGGCCAGGCTCACAGTCTCTGGTCTAGTTCATTCATTCCAAAGATGTTTGATACATTTATGGTCAGGCGCCTCTGTGGCCAGTCAAGTTCGTATACTCCAAACTCAAGAAACCATTCCTTTGTGGAACTTGCTTTATGTACTGTTGTGAATTCTGTTGTCGGGCTCCCTCCTGTGGTCATGAATGGTACTTCGGCTGGTTCTGTCCATGGACTTCCTCTGGTGGGTGTTTCTGAGTTTCACAGGTGACGAGGTTAATTCGTTAGCTGCTGCTCTATTTAACTCCACTTAGATCTTTGCTTCATGCCACCTATCAATGTTCCAGTATTGGTCTAGTTCACTCCTGGATCGTTCTTGTGACCTGTCTTCCCATCAGAAGCTAAGTTCCAGCTTGTATTTCTTTGGTTTGCTATTTTTCTGTCCAGCTTGCTATTTAATTTGTTGTCTTGCTTGCTGGAAGCTCTGGGACGCAGAGGGAGCGCCTCCGCACCGTGAGTCGGTGCGGAGGGTCTTTTTGCGCCTTCTGCGTGGTCTTTTTGTAGGTTTTTGTGCTGACCGCAAAGTAACCTTTCCTATCCTCGGTCTGTTCAGTAAGTCGGGCCTCACTTTGCTAAATCTATTTCATCTCTGTGTTTGTATTTTCATCTTTACTCACAGTCATTATATGTGGGGGGCTGCCTTTTCCTTGGGGAATTTCTCTGAGGCAAGGTAGGCTTTATTTTTCTATCTTCAGGGCTAGCTAGTTTCTTAGGCTGTGCCGAGTTGCATAGGGAGCGTTAGGCGCAATCCACGGCTATTTCTAGTGTGTTTGATAGGTTTAGGGATTGCGGTCAGCAGAGTTCCCACGTCCCAGAGCTCGTCCTTATTATCAGTAACTATCAGGTCTTTCCGTGTGCTCTTAACCACCAGGTCCATTATTGTCCTGACCACCAGGTCATAACAGTACAGGTGGCCCAAAGTACTAATGCATCTCAATAGAGGGATAAGAGAAGTTCTGAGACCATTTTTTTTTCTTTGCAGTGTGTTTTGTCTCTATTTTCCCCTTTACCTCTGGGTGGTTCAGGACACTGGTGTAAACATGGACATTCAAGGTCTGTCCTCTTGGATGGATAATCTCACTACAAGGATACAAAACATTCAAGATTTTGTGGTTCAGAATCCGATGTCAGAGCCTAGGATTCCAATTCCTGATTTGTTTTTTGGTGATAGATCTAAGTTCTTGAATTTCAAAAATAATTGTAAATTGTTTCTTGCCTTGAAACCTCGCTCCTCAGGTGACCCTGTCCAACAAGTAAAGATCATTATTTCTTTGTTACGTGGTGACCCTCAAGACTGGGCATTTTCCCTTACGCCAGGAGATCCGGCATTCCGTGATGTTGATGCGTTTTTACTGGCGCTTGGATTACTTTATGACGAACCTAATTCAGTGGATCAGGCAGAGAAAATCTTGCTGGCTCTGTGTCAGGGTCAGGATGAAGCAGAGATATATTGTCAGAAGTTTAGAAAGTGGTCTGTGCTCACTCAGTGGAATGAATGTGCCCTGGCAGCAATCTTCAGAAAGGGTCTCTCTGAAGCCCTTAAGGATGTCATGGTGGGGTTTCCCATGCCTGCTGGTCTGAATGAGTCTATGTCCTTGGCCATTCAGATCGATCGACGCTTGCGTGAGCGTAAAGCTGTGCACCATTTGGCGGTACTATCTGAGCATGGGCCTGAGCCTATGCAATGTGATAGGACTTTGACCAGAGCTGAACGGCAAGAACACAGACGTCGGAATGGGCTATGTTTTTACTGTGGTGATTCCACTCATGCTATCTCCGATTGTCCTAAGCGCACTAAGCGGTTTGCTAGGTTTGCCACCATTGGTACGGTACAGTCTAAATTTCTATTGTCTGTTACTCTGATTTGCTCTTTGTCATCTTATTCTGTTATGGCATTTGTGGATTCAGGCGCTGCCCTGAATTTGATGGACTTGGAGTATGCTAGGCGCTGTGGTTTTTTCTTGGAGCCCTTGCAGTATCCTATTCCATTGAGAGGAATTGATGCTACGCCTTTGGCCAAGAATAAGCCTCAGTATTGGACCCAATTGACCATGTGCATGGCTCCTGCACATCAGGAGGCTATCCGCTTTCTGGTGTTGCATAATCTGCATGATGTGGTCGTTTTGGGGTTGCCATGGCTACAGGTTCATAATCCAGTATTGGACTGGAAATCAATGTCTGTGTCCAGCTGGGGTTGCCAGGGGGTACATGGTGATGTTCCATTTTTGTCTATTTCGTCTTCCACTCCTTCTGAAGTTCCAGAGTTTTTGTCGGATTATCGGGATGTATTTGATGAGCCCAAAGCCAGTGCCCTACCTCCTCATAGGGATTGCGATTGTGCAATTAATTTGATTCCTGGTAGTAAGTTTCCTAAGGGCCGATTGTTCAATTTATCTGTGCCAGAACACGCCGCTATGCGGAGTTATATAAAGGAATCCTTGGAGAAAGGCCATATTCGCCCGTCGTCATCACCGTTAGGAGCAGGGTTCTTTTTTGTGGCCAAGAAGGATGGTTCTTTGAGACCTTGTATTGATTACCGCCTTCTTAATAAAATTACAGTCAAATTTCCGTATCCTTTGCCGTTGCTGTCTGATTTGTTTGCTTGTATTAAAGGGGCTAGTTGGTTCCCCCAGATAGATATTCGAGGGGCGTATAATCTTGTGCGTATTAAACAAGGCGATGAATGGAAAACAGCATTTAATACGCCCGAGGGCCATTTTGAGTACCTGGTTATGCCATTCGGGCATCAGTATTTCAGTCCTTTATGCATGACATCTTCCGAGAGTACCTGGATAAATTCCTGATTGTGTATTTGGATGATATTTTGGTCTTTTCGGATGATTGGGAGTCTCATGTGAAGCAGGTCAGAATGGTGTTCCAGGTCCTTCGTGCGAATTCCTTGTTTGTGAAGGGGTCAAAGTGTCTCTTTGGAGTTCAGAGGGTTTCATTTTTGGGGTTCATTTTTTCCCCTTCTACTATCGAGATGGACCCTGTTAAAGTCCAGGCCATTTACGATTGGACTCAGCCGACATCTGTGAAGAGCCTGCAAAAGTTCCTGGGCTTTGCTAACTTTTATCAGCGCTTCATCGCTAATTTTTCTACTGTTGCTAAACCGTTGACTGATTTGACCAAGAAGGGTGCTGATGTGGTCAATTGGTCTTCTGCGGCTGTAGAGGCTTTTCAGGAGTTGAAGCGTTGTTTTTCTTCTGCCCCTGTGTTGTGCCAGCCAGATGTTTCGCTTCCGTTTCAGGTTGAGGTTGATGCTTCTGAGATTGGAGAAGGGGCTGTTTTGTCGCAAAGAAGTTCTGATGGCTCGGTGATGAAGCCATGTGCTTTCTTTTCTAGAAAGTTTTCGCCTGCTGAGCGTAACTATGATGTTGGTAATCGTGAATTGTTGGCCATGAAGTGGGCATTCGAGGAGTGGCGTCATTGGCTGGAAGGAGCCAAGCATCGCGTGGTGGTCTTGACAGATCACAAGAATTTGACTTATCTTGAGTCTGCCAAACGGTTGAATCCGAGACAGGCTCGATGGTGGTTATTTTTCTCCCGTTTTGATTTTGTGGTTTCGTACCTTCCGGGCTCTAAGAATGTGAAGGCTGATGCCCTGTCAAGGAGTTTTGTGCCTGACTCTCCGGGTGTTCCTGAGCCGGCGGGTATTCTCAAAGAGGGGGTAATTTTGTCTGCCATCTTCCCTGATTTGCGGCGGGTGCTGCAAAAATTTCAGGCTGATAGACCTGACCGTTGCCCAGCGGAGAAACTGTTTGTCCCTGATAGATGGACTAGTAGAGTTATCTCTGAGATTCATTGTTCAGTGTTGGCTGGGCATCCAGGAATTTTTGGTACCAGAGATTTGGTGGCTAGATCCTTCTGGTGGCCGTCTTTGTCGCGGGATGTGCGTTCTTTTGTGCAGTCCTGTGGGACTTGTGCTCGGGCTAAGCCCTGCTGTTCTCGTGCCAGTGGGTTGCTTTTGCCCTTGCCGGTCCCGAAGAGGCCCTGGACGCATATTTCTATGGATTTTATTTCGGATCTCCCCGTCTCTCAAAAGATGTCGGTCATTTGGGTGGTTTGTGATCGCTTTTCTAAGATGGTCCATTTGGTACCTTTGTCTAAATTGCCTTCCTCCTCTGATTTGGTGCCATTATTTTTCCAGCATGTGGTTCGTTTACATGGTATCCCGGAGAACATCGTTTCTGACAGATGTTCCCAGTTTGTTTCAAGGCTTTGGTGATCCTTTTGTGCTAGGATGGGCATTGATTTGTCTTTTTCCTTGGCTTTCCATCCTCAGACAAATGGCCAAACCGAACGAACTAATCAAACTTTGGAAACATATCTGAGATGCTTTGTTTCTGCTGATCAGGATGATTGGGTGTCCTTTTTGCCGTTGGCTGAGTTCGCCCTTAATAATCGGGCCAGCTCGGCTACTTTGGTTTCGCCGTTTTTCTGCAATTCAAATCCATCCTCGTTTCTCTTCAGGGCAGGTTGAGTCTTCAGACTGTCCTGGTGTGGATACTGTGGTGGATAGGTTGCAGCAGATTTGGACTCATGTGGTGGACAATTTGACATTGTCCCAGGAGAAGGCTCAACGTTTCGCTAACCGCCGGCGCTGTGTGGGTCCCCGACTTCGTGTTGGGGATTTGGTTTGGTTGTCGTCTCGTTATGTTCCTATGAAGGTTTCCTGTTGTGAGTTCTGTTTTTGGGCTCCCTCTGGTGGTTACTGATGGTACTGGGTGACTTGTGTTCTCTGCAGTCTCTGGTGTCCACCTGTTCCATCAGGTTATGGGTGTTTCCTATTTAACCTGGCTTTTTTGTCATTTCCTCGCCGGCTATCAATGTAATCAGCGTGTCTGTTTACCTCTGCTCCCTGCGTCTGTGATCTTCTGGACAAGCTAAGTTTTGATTTTCCGGTTCTATGTTTTGTTTTCATTTTGTCTTAGTCCAGCTTGCAGTTATGTGATTCCTTGTTGCTGGTTGCTCTAGTGGGCTGAAATTACTCCTCATGTTCCATGAGTTGGCACATGAGTTCAAGTAATTTCAGGATGGTTTTTTGAAGGGTTTTTCGCTGACCGCGCAGTTCACTTTTGTATCCTCTGCTATCTAGCTTTAGCGGGCCTCATTTTTGCTGATTCTGTTTTCATCTCTACGTTTGTGATTTCCTCTCATTTCACCGTTATTACATGTGGGGGGCTGCTATTTCTGTGGGGTGTATCTCTGGAGGCAAGTGAGGTCTGTGTTTCTTCTTATAGGGGAAGTTAGTCCTTCGGCTGGAGCGAGACGTCTAGGATCATCGTAGGCACGTTCCCCGGCTACTGCTAGTTGTGTGGTTAGGTTCAGGAGCGCGGTCAGCTCAGTTTCCATCACCCTAGAGCTTGTTTTGTTTTTGTGCTTGTCCTTTTGTGATCCCCTGCCATTGGGATCGTGACAGTATAGCCGGCCATAAAAAATAAAAATTGGTCATCGTTTTGGCTGAAGTAGGAGGAAAAGTAGTCTGAGGTTATTTTTTTTTTTTTTTCTTTCCTCCTCAGTGTGTGCTGCTTAGCCTTAATTGCAGCTTTTTTGCTTCTTTCCTCCTCTTAATCCTTGAATGGCTCTGACTTTAGCTGTTAATCATGGACGTCCAGAGTTTGGCTTCTAGCCTGAATAATCTTGCTGCTAAGGTTCAAAATATACAAGATTTTGTTGTACATACGCCTATCTCTGAACCTAGAATTCCTGTCCCAGAGTTTTTTTCTGGAGATAGATCTAGTTTTTTGAATTTTAGGAATAATTGCAAGTTGTTTCTTTCCTTGAAATCTCGCTCCTCTGGAGACCCTGCTCAGCAGGTCAAGATTGTTATATCTTTCCTGCGGGGGGATCCTCAGAATTGGGCATTTGCATTGGCACCAGGGGATCCTGCGTTGCTCAATGTGGATGCGTTTTTTCTGGCATTGGGTTTGCTCTATGAGGAACCTAACCTTGAGATTCAGGCTGAAAAAGCTTTATTAGCTCTCTCTCAGGGGCAATTGTCAGAAATTTCGGAAATGGTCGGTGCTTACTCAGTGGAATGAGTGCGCTCTGGCTGCAAAAAAAGCCATTAAAGATGTTATGGTGGGGTTCCCGGCGCCTACAGGTCTGAATGAGTCCATGACTATGGCTATTCAGATTGATCGGCGTTTACGGGAGCGCAAACCTGTGCACCATTTGGCGGTGTCTTCTGAACAGGCACCTGAGATAATGCAATGTGATAGAATTCAGTCCAGAAGTGAACGGCAAAATTATAGGCGGAAAAATGGATTGTGTTTTTATTGTGGTGATTCAGCTCATGTTATATCAGCATGCTCTAAACGCACAAAAAAGGTTGATAAGTCTGTTGCCATTGGTACTTTACAGTCTAAGTTCATTCTATCTGTGACGCTGATTTGTTCATTATCATCCATTTCCGTCGATGCCTATGTGGATTCAGGCGCTGCCCTGAGTCTTATGGATTGGTCATTCGCCAAACGCTGTGGGTTTAGTCTGGAACCTCTGGAAGTTCCTATTCCTTTGAAAGGAATTGATTCTACACCTTTGGCTATGAATAAACCTCAGTACTGGACACAAGTGACCATGCGTATGACTCCCGCTCATCAGGAGGTGATTCGCTTTCTGGTACTGTATAATTTACATGATGTCTCAGTGCTTGGTCTGCCATGGTTACAAACTCATAACCCAGTCCTGGACTGGAAAACAATGTCTGTGTTAAGCTGGGGATGTCAGGGGGTTCATGATGATGCATCTCCGATTTCTATCGCTTCATCTACTCCTTCTGAGGTTCCAGTATTTTTGTCTGATTATCGGGAGCTTTTTGAGGAGCCTAAGCTCAGTTCGCTTCCTCCTCACAGGGATTGCGATTGTGCTATAGATTTGATTCCTGGCAGTAAGTTCCCTAAAGGTCGTTTGTTCAATCTGTCAGTGCCAGAGCATGCTGCTGTGCGGAATTATATTAAGGAGTCCTTGGAAAAGGGGCATATCCGTCCATCTTCATCCCCTTTGGGAGCAGGTTTCTTTTTTGTGGCTAAGAAAGATGGTTCCTTGAGGCCTTGCATAGATTATCGTCTTTTGAATAAGATTACAGTCAAATATCAGTATCCTTTGCCATTGTTGACTGATTTGTTTGCTCGCATTAAGGGGGCTAAATGGTTCACTAAGATTGATCTTAGGGGTGCGTATAATCTTGTGCGGATAAGGCAGGGTGATGAGTGGAAAACCGCATTTAATACGCCTGAGGGCCATTTCGAGTATTTGGTGATGCCTTTTGGACTTTCTAATGCTCCTTCTGTCTTCCAGTCTTTTATGCATGATATTTTCCGTGAATATCTGGATAAATTTATTATCGTGTATTTGGATGATGTTTTGGTTTTTTCTGATGACTGGGAGTCTCATTTTCAGCAGGTCAGGAAGGTGTTTCAGGTCCTGCGGGCCAATTCTTTGTTTGTAAAGGGTTCTAAATGTATCTTTGGAGTCCAGAAGATTTCTTTTTTGGGGTATATTTTTTCCCCTTCCACTATTGAGATGGATCCCGTCAAGGTTCAGGCTATTTGTGACTGGACGCAGCCTAAATCTCTTAAGAGTCTACAGAAGTTCTTGGGCTTTGCTAATTTTTATCGTCGCTTCATAACTAATTTTTCTAGTGTGGTTAAGCCTTTGACGGATTTGACTAAAAAGGGTGCTGATGTTACTGATTGGTCTCCTGTGGCTGTGGAGGCCTTTCAGGAACTTAAGCGCCGGTTTTCTTCTGCTCCTGTGTTGCGTCAGCCAGATACATCACTTCCTTTTCAGGTTGAGGTTGATGCTTCCGAGATCGGAGCGGGGGCGGTTTTGTCACAGAGAAGTTCCGATGGCTCAGTGATGAAGCCATGTGCGTTCTTTTCTAGAAAATTTTCGCCCGCTGAGCGAAATTATGATGTTGGTAATCGGGAGCTTTTGGCCATGAAGTGGGCATTTGAGGAGTGGCGTCATTGGTTTGAGGGTGCTAGACATCGTGTGGTGGTCTTGACTGATCACAAAAATCTGATGTACCTTGAGTCTGCCAAGCGTCTGAATCCTAGACAGGCTCGTTGGTCACTGTTTTTCTCTCGTTTCAATTTTGTGGTTTCATACCTGCCAGGTTCAAAGAATGTGAAGGCGGATGCTTTCTCTAGGAGTTTTGTGCCTGACTCCCCTGGAAATTCTGAGCCTACTGGTATCCTTAGGGATGGAGTGATTTTGTCGGCGGTCTCCCCAGACTTGCGACATGCTTTGCAGGCGTTTCAGGCGGATAAACCTGATCGTTGTCCGCCGGAAAGACTGTTTGTTTCGGATAATTGGACCAGTAGAGTCATCTCCGAGGTTCATTCTTCTGTGTTGGTAGGTCATCCTGGAATATTTGGTACTAGAGACTTGGTGGCCAGGTCTTTTTGGTGGCCTTCCTTGTCGAGGGATGTGCGTTCTTTCGTGCAGTCTTGTGGAGTTTGCGCTCGGGCTAAGCCTTGCTGTTCTCGGGCCAGTGGATTGTTATCTCCTTTGCCTATTCCGAAGAGGCCTTGGACGCACATTTCCATGGACTTTATTTCGGATCTCCCTGTCTCTCAAAAAATGTCCGTCATTTGGGTTGTGTGTGACCGCATCTCTAAGATGGTTCATCTGGTACCCTTGCCTAAGTTACCTTCCTCCTCTGAGTTGGTCCCTCTGTTTTTTCAAAACGTGGTTCGTTTGCATGGCATTCCGGAGAACATCGTTTCTGACAGGGGATCCCAGTTTGTGTCTAGATTTTGGCGTACGTTTTGTGCTAAGATGGGCATTGATTTGTCCTTTTCGTCTGCATTTCATCCCCAGACGAATGGCCAGACGGAACGAACGAATCAGACTTTGGAAACTTATTTAAGGTGTTTTGTTTCTGCTGATCAGGATGACTGGGTTTCCTTTTTGCCGCTTGCCGAGTTTGCCCTTAATAATCGGGCTAGTTCTGCTACCTTGGTTTCTCCTTTCTTTTGTAATTCGGGGTTTCATCCTCGTTTTTCCTCTGGTCAGGTTGAGCCTTCTGATTGTCCTGGAGTGGACATGGCGGTGGATAGGTTGCATCGGATTTGGAGTCATGTGGTGGACAATTTGAAGTTGTCCCAGGAGAAGGCTCAGCAGTTTGCTAATCGCCGTCGCCGCGTGGGTCCTCGACTTCTTGTTGGGGACTTGGTGTGGTTGTCTTCTCGTTTTGTTCCTATGAAGGTCTCTTCTCCTAAGTTCAAGCCTCGGTTCATCGGTCCCTAAAAGATCTTGGAAATTCTTAACCCTGTGTCGTTTCGTTTGGATCTCCCGGCATCGTTTGCTATTCATAATGTGTTCCATCGGTCGTTGTTGCGGAAGTATGAGGTACCTGTCGTTCCTTCTCTGAGCCTCCTGATCCGGTGCTGGTGGAGGGTGAATTGGAGTATGTTGTTGAGAAGATCTTGGATTCTCGTGTTTCCAGATGGAAACTCCAGTATTTGGTCACGTGGAAGGGTTATGGTCAGGAGGATAATTCTTGGGTGATTGCCTCTGATGTTCATGCTGCCGATTTGGTCCGTGCTTTTCATAGGGCTCATCCTGGTCGCCCTGGTGGTTCTCGTGAGGGTTCGGTGACCCCTCCTCAAGGGGGGGGTACTGTTGTGAGTTCTGTTTTTGGGCTCCCTCTGGTGGTTACTGATGGTACTGGGTGACTTGTGTTCTCTGCAGTCTCTGGTGTCCACCTGTTCCATCAGGTTATGGGTGTTTCCTATTTAACCTGGCTTTTTTGTCATTTCCTCGCCGGCTATCAATGTAATCAGCGTGTCTGCGTCTGTGATCTTCTGGACAAGCTAAGTTTTGATTTTCCGGTTCTATGTTTTGTTTTCATTTTGTCTTAGTCCAGCTTGCAGTTATGTGATTCCTTGTTGCTGGTTGCTCTAGTGGGCTGAAATTACTCCTCATGTTCCATGAGTTGGCACATGAGTTCAAGTAATTTCAGGATGGTTTTTTGAAGGGTTTTTCGCTGACCGCGCAGTTCACTTTTGTATCCTCTGCTATCTAGCTTTAGCGGGCCTCATTTTTGCTGATTCTGTTTTTATCTCTACGTTTGTGATTTCCTCTAATTTCACCGTTATTACATGTGGGGGGCTGCTATTTCTGTGGGGTGTATCTCTGGAGGCAAGTGAGGTCTGTGTTTCTTCTTATAGGGGAAGTTAGTCCTTCGGCTGGAGCGAGACGTCTAGGATCATCGTAGGCACGTTCCCCGGCTACTGCTAGTTGTGTGGTTAGGTTCAGGAGCGCGGTCAGCTCAGTTTCCATCACCCTAGAGCTTGTTTTGTTTTTGTGCTTGTCCTTTTGTGATCCCCTGCCATTGGGATCATGACAGTTTCCTCTCCTAAGTTTAAGCCTCGTTTCATTGGTCCGTATAAGATTTCTGAGGTTATCAATCCTGTGTCATTTTGTTTGGCCCTTCCTGCTTCTTTTGCCATCCATAATGTGTTCCATAGGTCGTTATTGCGGAGATACGTGGCGCCTGTGGTTCCATCCGTTGATCCTCCTGCCCCGGTGTTGGTTGAGGGGGAGTTGGAGTATGTGGTGGAGAAGATTTTGGATTCTCGTGTTTCGAGACGGAAACTCCAGTACCTGGTCAAGTGGAAGGGTTATGGTCAAGAAGATAATTCCTGGGTTTTTGCCTCTGATGTTCATGCTGCCGATCTGGTTCGTGCCTTTCATTTGGCTCATCCTGGTCGGCCTGGGGGCTCTGGTGAGGGTTCGGTGACCCCTCCTCAAGGGGGGGTACTGTTGTGAATTCTGTTGTCGGGCTCCCTCCTGTGGTCATGAATGGTACTTCGGCTGGATATGTCCATAGACTTCCTCTGGTGGGTGTTTCTGAGTTTCACAGGTGACGAGGTTGGGGGCGTGGTTTGCACGGGAGCAGGAGCAGACCTACTTTACAGGAGCTCCTGTAATTTCCCAGATCCAAGCTACTAAAAAGCTACAAAAAGTGGATTATTTGGGTCCTAAAGCTCTATCAACATGCCTGGAACTGACTCCAAGAAGAATGGACCCAGTCCTGTGAAGAGAAAACCTTCTCCAGGACAGAAACATAGCCGTGGCTCTGGAGGAGTGCTGTCCCTGCATGGAGGAAAGCATGGAGGATCTGCACAGCTGAAGCTGACACCCTGTCAGACCCCAGCTAAACCAAGGACTCCTGGAGTAAAGCTGATCTCCGGGGTGCAGACCAGCAAGAAAGCTCCCCTTCCAGCGGTGCTGTCACTGGTGAGTGGCAGCAGAAAGAAACAGGGAGCTGTGGTGGAACTGGGCGCCGGGATGAAGCAAGCAGCAGCTGAGAACAAAGAGATGACTCATCCTTTACAGGCACCCGGCAAGCTGCAGCTGCCCAGCCAAGCACGGAGGAGCAGCCTAAACCACAGGGCACAGGAGTTTGTGCCGAAGACACTGACAGCTGCCGGGACCCGGAGTGAGACTGCGACTCTGACTGCTGAACAGGGGTCACAGAAAGGAATGCCGCTCTAAGCAGAGAAAGCGGTAAAGGGATCGCCCCAGGGGAGTTTCACACTGGAATTACAAGAGGGAGCGCTGCTGCATATGGAAAGGAGCGACAGGTTGCTGAACCAAGGGAACCTGGATAAAGAAGATTGTGCTACTACTACAGGAGTGGATTATAAAACACATGGAATTGAGAATGGAGAGGATCAAGGGACTTCTGTGTGGGTAAGCAATGTGCTGAACTACCCCATTTTAAATGAACAGTCATCTCCTTACAATAGCACTGCAGGGGGCTTAGCTGGGTTTACCAGCATTAAGGGGAAACATGACACTACTGAAGTACAATTACAGCACAGCCCTACTGTTGTAAGCCCCCCCCTGCCATAACATCTTAGAGCTGCAGAGAGAGAATCCCAAATGAAACACCACTAGGGGAAATATCTAGGAGTCAAAAAATTATAATGGATGATCTTGGGTTTAATTCTGAGTTTTATGAGTCCCTAATTACTTACTTTAATAGAAACGGAGCTACAGGAAGAAAGCAGGAGGGGGAAGGGGAAGAAGTAGAAGATGTAATGACTAATATATCTAACAGCTGTAATGGATCCTTAGAGGGATCAGAGCGTTCAATATCAAACGAGTCATCTGTGAATAGTGAAGGCTTTAATTTCTCTGACTATGAAACGGATAATTATTCCGGATATTCTACATCAAGTGAGGCTCCCTGTGAGTCATCTAAATTGCCTAAAAAGCGCAGCTTTACAAACTCTTCCCCTGCTTTATTAACATTGGAAGGGATCCCAGCATCTGATGACTATCCAACTGAGGGTTTTATGGTGTATCTCCTCAAATCATTTTTGACCACTATGAATATTTGTGGTAAAGATGTCATCCCTGATCCTAAACAATCATTTAATTCAAAGGCTTCCCAAGCTTTTATAAAAAAGCTTTTCCAAGAGATAATAAAATCTGTAAACTCTGTCACTGAGTCAATCCCCCCTAGCATAGCTACTGGAACTTCACTTGCTCAAGAATCATTTGCATATAAAAACAAACTTGAAAAAAACGAACAAAACTTATCTCAAGCAACCTCTAAGCCTTCAGAATTATTGGAGGTGATTCAGAAAAAAATGGATCTTCTAAAAGCCAATTTAAACAACTTTGAGGATTTTAGAAGGAAGAATAATGTTAAGATCAGGGGTATACCAGATTCAATTCAGGCTTCCCAGTTGGAGAGTTATGTATCATCAATGATCTCTAACTTATTTCCTAACTCTACCGAAGGCCCTCTGATAGAAAAGGTTGTCAGAATACGCAGACCACCCACGCTTCCCAGGGATTTATCATGTGACGTCATAGTTACTTTTTACCCAAATTGGGTCAGTAACGCGCTCTTAGGTATCTCAAAATATCCGAGATTTCTCTCTTCCCCTTACAAGCAACAGTTTTTTTATAAGGATTTGTCTAAAGTCACTCTCCAAAACAGGAGAGTTTTTTCGCATACCACAAGAGAACTACTGCGTGCAGGCCTCTCTTACTCCTGGACAAGATCATCAACCCTCCGGGTGAGACTTCCATCAGGTTTATTTCATGTTGCCTCTCCGGACGAGGGTATTGAATTTTTAAAACGCATTGGAATCAACTCCTCTGAAGCCACATCCAGTTCCCTACCAATAACTTGAAGGGTAACTGTTCTGGTTGAACAATCTACAAAGATCTGTTATTTGACTAGCTGTAACAACTTAATTCCACTTTAAAAGTTTTTATTTTTTTCGTTACTTGTTTGTTTCTTGGATCAAAACCGAACTTTCCTCCACTAGGTCTTAGGGGTGCCATGTGCACTCTGGGACTTGGGCAGGCATTATATCACACATTATGCGACCTTTAATCTACTTTTATCTCACAGGCTATAAAAAACGTGTATACTAATATTACTGAGCATCATATAATATTGACTTTTCAGCGACGTTATCTGATATTCCACTTATTGTGTTTATAAGTAGGCATCATATTCATACAGTATAACTCTATACTTAGGATACTTTGAATCCGACATGTATATTGTTGTTTTCTTTTTTAGGTCCAGCTATTAAGCAACATTTTTCTTTACTGTAAATGCTTATTATTATTCTACTTCATCGCACAGGCTACTTTCATTCTGACTTGTATACTTTTGTCTATTCTCTTGGGCCTAGTTATTAAGCAACATTTTTCTTTACTGCTAATGCTTATTTTTACTATACTGCATCGCAAGACTAATTTATTTTCGTCCCTTTGTTAGTGACATATATATGTAGTATATTTAAGCTACCATTTTATGGTCTGTTTTCTAATGCCTGATATTTCATTCCCCATTTCACGTGGGGATTCCTTTCCTTTTCCCTACCCTATGTTTATTTCCTTCCCCTTTCTCTCATTTCTACCTGTTTAAAATTGAAAATACCAATAAAAACGTTTGAAAACAGGTGACGAGGTTAATTCGTTAGCTGCTGCTCTATTTAACTCCACTTAGATCTTTGCTCCATGCCACCTGTCAATGTTCCAGTATTGGTCTAGTTCACTCCTGGATCGTTCTTGTGACCTGTCTTCCCATCAGAAGCTAAGTTCCAGCTTGTATTTCTTTGGTTTGCTATTTTTCTGTCCAGCTTGCTATTTAATTTGTTGTCTTGCTTGCTGGAAGCTCTGGGACGCAGAGGGAGCGCCTCCGCACCGTGAGTCGGTGCGGAGGGTCTTTTTGCGCCCTCTGCGTGGTCTTTTTGTAGGTTTTTGTGCTGACCGCAAAGTAACCTTTCCTATCCTCGGTCTGTTCAGTAAGTCGGGCCTCACTTTGCTAAATCTATTTCATCTCTGTGTTTGTATTTTCATCTTTACTCACAGTCATTATATGTGGGGGGCTGCCTTTTCCTTGGGGAATTTCTCTGAGGCAAGATAGGCTTTATTTTTCTATCTTCAGGGCTAGCTAGTTTCTTAGGCTGTGCCGAGTTGCATAGGGAGCGTTAGGCGCAATCCACGGCTATTTCTAGTGTGTTTGATAGGTTTAGGGATTGCGGTCAGCAGAGTTCCCACGTCCCAGAGCTCGTCCTTATTATCAGTAACTATCAGGTCTTTCCGTGTGCTCTTAACCACCAGGTCCATTATTGTCCTGACCACCAGGTCATAACAATGTACTGTGGCATAGTGATCCTGAAATAGAAAAGTGACTTATTCCAAACATTTTCAACAAAGTTTAAATCATGGAATTGTCCGAAATGTTATGCTAAGTGTTATGATCCGGTGACCTTGGAGCTGCATGAGAACTTTCATTGGAGAAAGTGGCCACTATACTGACCGCAAACCTGAACTTAACACCGCAACTAGAAGTAGCCGTGGAGTGTACCTAACACACCTAGACACCTCGTCACAGCCGGAGGACTAAATACCCCTAAAGATGGAAATCGGAATACTGTCTTGCCTCAGAGAAAATCCCCAAAGGGGATAGACAGCCCCCCACAAATATTGGCGGTGAGTCGGAGAGGAAAAAACATACACAGGCAGAAAAAACAGGATTTAGCACAGGAGGCCACTCTAGCTAGATAGGACAGGATAGGACAGAGTTCTGTGCGGTCAGTATTAAAACCCTTCAAAAAATCCACAGCAGAATATACAAAAAACTTCCTACATCTAACTAAAGATGTAGGAGCGTATATCTGCAACTCCAGTGAAACCACCAGACTGAGAAAACACAGACACAGTCTAATCTGGACAAAGGAAAAACAAACGAACATTACTGAAAATAAGCACACTGCATGTGTGCCACAGGAAAAGAAACAGATACTTATCTTTGCTGAAATGGCAGATAAGCAGGAGAGGCCAGGCAGAGATCCAACATTTCCAGAGAAACATTGACAACTGGCAGGGGCTAAAGGATCCTGCACACCTAAATATCCCAGTCAGAATTGTAATTATCCGATTCACCTGGCCAGGACTGCGAGTCAGAGACAACTGCATTCCCACCAACAACCACTGGAGGGAACCCAAGCGCAGAATTCACAACAGCTAAGGCATTAAGAAGTATCATACTGCCAGATAGAAAAGCATGACTTGCCATTACCCAGAACACGGTTGCACTGCTCCAGAAGCATCACTCAAGACCAATGCTTTACACCACTCAAGCTGATGCTTGGCATTGTGCTTGGTGATGTAAGACTTGCATGCCGCTGCTTGGTCATGGAAATCCATGCCATGAATTTCCTGATGCATAGTTTTTAGGCTGATTTTAACAGTAGAGGAGGTTTGGAAATCTGCAGTTACTGAGTCAGCAAAGCTTTGAGTACTTTTATGCACTATGCACCTCAACCCTCAGTGACCTAAACATTTCCACTTTTCAAAAATACCGCTCACAGTTTATTGTGGAACACTTAGGAGGGAAGACATTTCTTGATGCAATGGTGACATCCTACTATAGTACAACACTTGAATTCAGTGAGTTCATTAGAATGATCCAATCAGTAAATTGGACCAATGTATCTAATGCTCATTACGACTCTGACCAGTGAAGAAAATCAGATGTGAGAGGCATGATTTGCACTTATAGCATCTCATTAAAATAAAAAAAATTTTTTGGTATCAAAAGGTATCATAACTACAAGATTATTATTTTGTTTCTGCCACTAATCGCTTTCAATCTTTGTAGCATCTCACACATAGAAATGCATACTTCAAATGTAGTACTGTGTTACTTGGGGTACTATGTTACTTGGGGTACATACTTAAAATGTACTACTATGTTACATGAGGTACATTTGTGTTGTACCACAAGTAACAAAACAAGTAAAAAAATAAGCAGAATTATATGATTCTTTCATGCCTATATAAATTCTAGATGGATTAACTTTTTTAACAAGTTAGAGCAATTCTCTCTATTTTTCAAATAATTGATATTGCGCAGGCATCCTGAACCCCAGATAAGCTGGCATCCATTGGTAAAGCTGCCGCTGGCCATATATTTCTTCTATGGATAGACATAACATTATTTACATAATCAATATAGCTACGGTATTCTGGCAACTAATAAAATAATTTTCTAGGTGTATCTAACCTTATCGGCCAATAACAAATAATATCAGAGGTATCAGAATCCATTGTCGGTGTTATTTGACAAAGTCAAATGTTAGAGTAAGAGATTTGACTCAAGTTTGCATAAAATTGATGTTTGACTCCGGCATCTTAATACGGATGCAATAGGTAGGCAAACTCTGCCAGCCTCATCCCCTCCCCAAATACCTGAACTATTTAATTAAGAAGAATTCTAGAGCATTAGCTATTGTAGAAACAGGATCTTACTGTACTTGTAGATTTTTTACATTAGGCTCAATAAAAATGGAGAATTAAATATGGAATCAGAAATATAAAAAAAAAACACCTTTTACACATGTGGTCAAAATTGTTGGCACCCCTCGTTTAATGACAGAAAAACCCACAATGGTCACAGAAATAACTTTAATCTGACAAAAGTAACAATAAATAAAATATCTATGGAAATGAACAAATGAAAGTCAGACATTGCTTTTCAACCATGCTTCCACAGAATAAAAAAAAAATAAAACTCATGAAATAGGCCTGGACAGAAATGATGGTACCCTTAACTTAATATTTTGTTGCACAACCTTTTGAGGCAATCACTGCAATCAAACGATTCCTGTAACTGTCAATGAGACTTCTGCACCTCTCGACAGGAATTTTAGACCACTCCTCAAGAGCAAACTGCTCCAGTTGTCTCGTGTTTGAAGTTTGCATTTCCCAGATGGCATGTTTCAGCTCTTTCCAAAGATGCTCAATAGGATTTAGGTCAGGGCTCAGAGAAGGCCACTTCAGAATAGTCCAATGTTTTCCTCTTAGCCATTCTTGGATGTTTTTAGCTGTGTGTTTTGGGTCACTATCCTGTTGCAAGACCCATGACCTGTGACTGAGACCAAGCTTTCTGACACTGGGCACCTAATTCTCTCTAGAATCTCTCGATAGTCTTGAGATTTTATTGTACCCAGCACAGATTCTAGACACCCTGTGCCACATGCAGCAAAGCATCCCCAGAACATAACAGAGCCTCCTCCATGTTTCACAGTAGAGACAGTGTTGTTTTCTTGATATGATTCATTTTTCCGTCTGTGAACATAGAGCTAATGTGCATTGCCAAAAAGTTCCATTTTTGTCTCATCTGTCCATAGGACATTCTCCCAGAAGCTTTGTGGCTTGTCAACATGTAGTTTGGCAAATTCCAATCTGGCTTTTTTATGATTTTTTTCAACAATGGTGTCCTCCTTGGTCGTCTCCCATGAAGTCCACTTTGGCCCACACAAAGGATGGTGCGATCTGACACTGATGTTCCTTGAGCTCGAAGTTCACCTTTAATCTGTTTAGAAGTTTTTCTGGGCACTTTTATTACCATTCGTATTATCCTTCTCTTTGATTTGTCATCAATTTTCCTCCGCAGCCATGTCCTGGGTCTTATAACTTTTACCTTTGACATGTTTGTCTATAATTTTCTTTCTAATCTCCTGAGACAACTCTTTCCTTCGATTCCTCTGGTCCATTTTGAGCGTGATACACATCATGTCACCAAACAGCACAATGAGTATTTGTAAGCCTATATACAGGCCCACTCACTGACTACAAGATTGTAGACACCTGTGATGCCAGTATAAAGTTCTAGCAGGAACGCTAGAGACAGAGCAAGGGTTAACAGGTTTATTTACAGGGGAAACCCTCCACGCAGGGAGGTAAAGGGTTAAATAGTGTAAGTGGCAAAACTGAAGTACGACGGTACAAATAACCACAATACGGTAGCAAGGGTTACAGGGAGTCCAAACACTGCAGCTCCTGCTCCGTACTCTATAGCGCCGGCAACGGCGAGTGTGGTGTCCTTACTAATGGGGTTCAGCATACAACAATACCCGGTCTGCTGACAGTGGTCAGTCTCTGGTACCTTCCACTGCCCTAGTCCATATTCTGTGGTGGCTAGCTAACCGTGAGGGCCCCAGTCCTTTATGAGCCCAGTGTGGCACTACTAACATACGCTGGCAAGGTTAGGTCACAAGTTTCTGGGCTGATATTCAATAGCACAGTCAGGATATAAATAACGGTCATGCTCCCAGTCTCTTTCAGGTGGCATGCACACGATACTCACAATCCTGAAGCGACTGGCACCTGGCTTTACGGCGGTCACCGGGCACACACTGCCTGTCTCTCTCTCTCTCTGGTCCTTGCTGTCAATGGAGGGCGACATCCGTCGCTGGTCTGTGTGGCGCTGGTGCTCCATGGATGGAGCACTCCTCTCTTTGGCTGCTGCAGCACCCAGCTTGGCTCTGCTGTGCTGGCACGGCTCGGCTCTGCACGACTCTTCTCTGCACAGCTCTGCTCCACAGGCGACGGGGGCTCCTTCTATATGGGCATTGCCACACCGGTACCCTCTGGTAGGGGAAGCAGGGCGTGCTGCTCACCGTTCTGCACGTTGCTCTCTGCACTGCTTTCCGCCGGCACAAGACTGCCCTGCTTCATGCGCTTTTTCCTCTTATGCTTCCCACACTGCACGCCCTTTTCAAGTTCTCCCCACCCTCTTGGGACAGCAGGAGACTCCATCTCACTAGAGCTTTCCCCAGGCTGCAGGGGAAACTCTGACTCCTCAAAGCTTTCCCCCGGGAACAGAGGATGCAGCCATTTTAGTTCAAGACCCGGCATGCAGGTACCCGTGGTCCGGCCAACCTCCTTACACTAGCTAGTGGACACACCTTGATTTAACATGTCCCTTTTGTCACATTATTTTCAGGGGTACCAGCATTTCTGTCCAGGCCTTTTTCATGAATTTTATTATTTTTTTAATTCTGTGAAAGCATGGTTGAAAAGCAATATCTGAATTTCATTTGTTCATTTTCATAGATCTTTTATTTATTATTACTTTTGTCAGATTCAAGTTATTTCTGTGACCATTGTGGGTTTTTCTGTCATTAAAGGAGGGGTACCAACAATTTTGACTACGTGTATATATCACGTAAGAGCCATTTTTCTTTCTTTGCTAGGATGCAAAAATAGATTATATTGCCCTCCATCTCCATCCCCTTCAACCCCAAAGTTGTTACTTTTGTTAAGGGAAGAAAATTGCCAGATGACATTAGCAAAATGTGACAGCCATGCCAAACATCTGACATCTCAAATTTGTGAATCACTTTTAGTGGGGATAAAATAGCAACTGGTAGTAGCTGCAGTCATGCGTGAAATTTTAGATTTTTAGTATATATACACCTTTAAAAAAAACTCATTAGACTAAATTGTCTACTATGCATAGCTGCTAAAAGGGAATCTGTCATTTCGTATGTGACATGTGGGAGTTTCAGGACAGGAAATGCCTGGACTTTTCAAAGAGGAAAGGAACTGAAATTCACACTCATTACTGTTTTTCATAGATCTATAATCATCTAACAGTGACTGTGTAGTATAAGTCTGAATCATAATTTAACAAAGTTGTCATGCAAAAAATAAATGTGAAAGTGCTGATGATTTAAAACTCACAACTCATGAGGCTAATTATGGATGTCACTGACTGAGTACATGCAAATCTTGTAAGATATCACATTAAAATCTCAATTGTATTTAAGGGATATCTACACCTTTGGGGGCAATTTTTATGTTACTTAAATACACGTATTTTTGGCTAAAAATAACTTTTGCAATTTGGCTGTAGAACTAGTTGACTTCTACTTCTTTGTAGTACATGGCTACAAAGTGAATTAACAATTAATCTGTCAGTGAGTTCATTATGATGGTAAAGTTTGCAACTGTCATTTTGTTTATTCTGAAATCTTTCAAGCGGATTCATGACTGCATCAAAGTTCAGCATAACTTTGATGTGGTGGTTATAAATCAGATTAGAATCGTTAAGGAGAAAATAGATAAGAGTTAAAAATTATACTGTGAAAAGAAGCTGTCAGATTCACTGTAAGGCCACGTTCACACGCTCAGTATTTAGTCATTTTTGTACCTCAATATTTGTAGGTCAAAACCAGGAGTGGGTGATAAATACAGAAGTGGTGACGTGTTTCTATTATAGTTTTCCTCTGACTGCTCCACTCTCGTGATTTTGTCTTACAAATACCAAGGTAAACAATGACCAAATACTGACCATGTGAACATGACCTTAAAGTGGTTGTCCATGCTGTGGGACTGCAGACTTGTGAATCCTCACACTATGCACGCTGTCAGGATTCTCCTGTGACAGCGCCAAGAGCCTGAGGGCGCTCGGCAGCAAATGTGTGATTTGCATACATGTGGTCATGTGCTGACTTGCGCTGAACAAGAAATCTGATCAATGCCGCACACTTATAGTTGGAATGTGGCCGGAAGTATGCAAATCACATACTTGCAGCCACATGTCCGCCTGCTCCCAGAGCCGACACCTGAGAATCATGACAGTGCGCACTATGCAAGCAGTGAGGATTGAAATGTCTGCAATCACAGAGTGACAGCAAACTTGAGCCCAAAGTCTGGACATTCCCTTTAACTTATTTTAAGACAATCATTCTAAAAAAAAATCACTTAACCAGCAACACTTTATTTTTAGTGTGCTACTGAAAAATGCTGGTAACTTAGACCAGAAAACTTCAGAGAACTTTTCGATATCAGCAGATAATTCTATTATGGTATACCACATTTGTAAAGTCATCAATTGTCATATAACATTTATATCTATCATTCCATGTTGTAATAGTAGTTGATAAAGTGTCCGTTTATTTCACCACAAAAAAAATGCATTGAGATTTCTCCTGTTTTGTCTAAGGCTAAGGTTTATTCATATGCTTTGGCAGGCAATGTAGGAGCAAAATAGCAGATTGCTGAAAGAAATATGAACAAAAGAAATTGATAATGTGAAAAAAAGCAACAGATGGAGTAAGGTCAAAAATAAAGATCCTGACTAATTATGTTACTGGCTGAATACATGCAAATCCTGCCAGAAATAATGTGATCTAATTCCATTCAATTTAGGAAAGCTAAAATTAAATATTCTACCAGTCCAATTAGTTCTGGGGTCTTCAAACTTTTAAGCCGCATGTGAAGTTTCTATGAACTTGTACCATTTATGCATACAACATCTTAAACATTGTGAATGCCTTTACATTTCTAACACAGTAATACAAAGTCATATTTTGAATATGAAATTGATTTTTTTTTCACACTTGTTGCCCATAACAACTGCCCCATGGGCAAAATATCTGAACGATTCTTGGGACGTATTTTCTGGTAGATGAGGAGCAAAGATTGTGACTTGTCAAAGATAACGACCATTATGTACAGTAGGAGATAGTAACTTAGTAAGCAGTGAGCTCTGCAACATTATTTTAAAGAAAATTTAAGGTTTAGTTTAATTTCACTAATAACATTTTCAGCAAAAAAAAATTTTTTTGCATGCATACAAATTTTGAGTATTTGTAAAAATTCATTGAATATTAACAATTCTCCAACATTCTATATTATATGGTGAAAAAAATGTTTTGTGGTGATATAAGCAATGTATATGCCAATTCATAACATGACAATAGTTTTTATGTATTTTATTTTATATATTATTGGACAGAAAAGTATTTCCAAGACAATAATGTCTAGGTAGGGCATAGGTATACATTGGTACATAGAACATAATAGCACAGACAGCAGAACACATGGAGGGTGGAAGCAACTTGTTGCACCGTTCTTGCATCCACATTCTGAGACCAAACAGGTTTATCAAGAGAACACAATTATTTTTTTTTTTCTGTAGCCTTTTTTAATTTTAGAAATGCTGTTTTTTTTTTAGTTAGTAAGGTAACTCGCCATTTTTCGCTTGACAAATATACTGAAAATTGTTATACACTGTTGAAAAATGTACATTTTATTTATAGGGGTAAGTCATGGCATATAACTAGTATATGAAACCTATAACTGAGCAGTGGGTGCAATCACCATCACTTCATTGAACAAGGGTACTGTGGTTACTTTAGATATTTATTTTATACAGAAGTGCTACTAACAAGGTGCTATAAATTGAAGTCTCATATCAAGTGGTCAGATTGGCCAAAATATGACTCTTGTCTTGAACCACTCAAGGTTTGCAGGTTTCAATTGTTTGGCTTCTGAATCCACCTTCAACAAACAAAAATCCATAACTTAGTAAGAAGGTTCCAAATTTCTGACTGTGGAATTCTCCAGTGCTGATCTCTGTTAATGGATTTCTCCAGTGCTGATCTCTGTTAATGGATTTCTCCAGCGCTGATAAGTCAATAGATTTAGTATGTAAGTTCCTGATTATGTTGCTGATTTTAAGCCAAATCTTTTATTATAATACAGTAACGTAAAAAAAGAAAATACTTAGAAATAAAAATAAAAATAAGTCAGGGCTGCACTGATAGTTAATCCTCTACTAGCCATCCTGGTAAAATTAAGTCTAGTAGGTGGTTTTGCCAAACCAGATGTGGATATTGTGTTAATGAGATGCAGATTTAATTTATATTAGACTTTATATACTGTAGTGCTTTAGAATTGAGGAGATAAAAAAATAAGTGAAATGATGAGCCATAGAAACAAATTGCCAAACAATGAGACAAAAGAACGTGGTACATCCAGTAGGTACATGCTTCAGTTCTAAAAGACCAGAGGAACATCCACTTGGGGAGGCAAGAGGATTGTAAATAACACTAAATTAACTTATCACCAGCTATTGAGACAATATGGATATAAATGGTGCAATGATATAACAATGGAAGGATGGACTGGAAATATTTGTAATAAGGTCAGGTATGTGTAAGGTCCATAGATAATAGGTATATGACATCAGTGACCTAGTGTGGGTTACTAGCGCGTGGGGTTAGGCAAGTATTCTGCACCCCTAACCTGTCTCGTATCCCTTCCACAAATCAAACATTTGAAACCCTTAGTCCCCATGAACATGAGCTGTATTTTAATAAAATATTGATTTATTAAAGAAAGGCTATGTTCACATTTCAGTATATTTCATTTGCCTGTCCCATTTAGAGCAAGAAATGGAATTCAAGTGCAAAAGTATACCTTTGCATCATTTGTTCAAACAAAAGGTGAAAGGCCCCATTAATTATGTTCTACATATTTTCAAAACTTGTCAGGCTCACTTATGAAATGAGCCATTTCTTAAAGTGAACCTGTCAGCAGATGGTTGTTCAGTAAGCTATAGCCAGTATCAGGTTGTCCCCGTTATACTGATTAAAATGATACATTGGTTGATGAAATCCATCTTATGGTTGTTGTTTAATCTTTATTTGCAGTTTTCAGTTACTGATATTCTTGTGCTCTGGGACGGCCTGTGTGTGTGGGGGGGGGTCTTCATGTGGTGCTCTGCTTACATATTCATCTGTATGGCTTCTGACAGGTCACTGATCCCTCACTGACCTGCCACCTATTTTGCATACTGTATATCTTATTGTTTGAAAAAAATTACATTCATCATGCAAGTGGTGGCGCCTGCTTGTAGCATGATACGATATACAATATCCATATATTCATTTTACTTAATCATATAAATTTCTTGAGAAAAAAAATTACCTTAACCCCTTAAGCCCCAAGGGTGGTTTGCACGTTAATGACCGGGCCAATTTTTACAATTCTGACCACTGTCCCTTTATGAGGTTATAACTCTGGAACGCTTCAAGGGATCTTGGCGATTCTGACAATGTTTTCTTGAGACATATTGTACTTCATGATAGTGGTAAAATTTCTTAGATATAACGTGCGTTTATTTGTGAAAAAATGGAAATTTGGCGAAAATTTTGAAAAATTTGCAATTTTCCAACTTTTTATGCCCTTAAATCACAGAGATATGTCACAAAAAATAATTAATAAGTAACATTTCCCACATGTCTACTTTACATCAGCACAATTTTGGAAAAAAAAAATTTCTTTTGTTTTGAGTTATAAGGGTTAAAAGTTGACCAGCAATTTCTCATTTTTACAACACCAATATTTTTTAGGGACCACATCACATTTGATGTCACTTTGAGGAGTCTATATGATAGAAAATAACCAAGTATGACATCATTCTAAAAACTGCACCCCTCAAGGTGCTCAGAACCACATTCAAGAAGTTTATTAACCCTTCAGGTGTTTTACAGGAATTTTTGGAATGTTTAAAAAAAATGAACATTTAACTTTTTTTCACAAAAAATTTACTTCAGCTCCAATTTGTTTTATTTTAGCAAGGGTAACAGGAAAAAATGGACCCCAAAAGTTGTTGTACAATTTGTTCTGAGTATGCTGACACCCCATATGTGGGCACATGTTTGGGCGCATGGCAGAGCTCGGAAGAGAAGGAGCGCCATTTGACTTTTCAATGCAAAATTGACTGGAATTGAGATAGGATGCCATGTTGCGTTTGGAGAGCCCCTGATGTGCCTAAACATTGAAACCCCCCACAAGTGACACCATTTTGGAAAGTGACACAGAAGTTTATAATGCAGAGCCGTAAAAATAAAAAATCATATTGTTTCACAAATAGGAATTTTCACCCCCATTTTTTTATTTTCCCAAGGGTAAGAGAAGAACTTGGACCCCAAAAGTTCTTGTGCCATTTGTTCTGAGTACGCCGACATCCCATATGTGGGGGTAAACCCAGGGGCGTCCCTATAATGAGGCAACTTGAGCTTGTTGTCTCAGGCGGCGCCACCTGCTGGGTGGCAGTGGGAGCGCTCAGTACAGGAGACTGATACACTGATGCACCTAAACAGTAAAAATCCCCCCCACAAGTGACCCCATATTGGAAACTAGACCCCCAAGGAACTTATCTAGATGTGTTGTGAGAGCTTTGAACCCCCAAATATTTCACCACAGTTTATAACTCAGAGTCGTGAAAATAAAAATTAATTTTTTTCCCACAAAAATGTTTTTTAGCCCCCCAAATTTTTATTTTCCCAAGGGTAACAAAAGAAATTTGACCCCAATAGTTGTTGTCCAATTTGTCCTGAGTATGCTGATACCCCATATGTTGGGGTAAACCCCTGTTTTGGCGCATGGGAGAGCTTGGAAGGAAAGGAGAACTGTTTTACTTTTTCAACTCAGAATTGGCTGGAATTGAGATCGGATGCCATGTCGCGTTTGGAGAGCCCTGATGTGCCTAAACAGTGGAAGCCCCCAATTCTAACTGAAACCCTATCCCAAACACACCCCTAACCTTAATCCCAACCATAACCCTACCCACACCCCTAACCCTGACACACCCCTAACCCTAATCCCAACCATAAATGTAATCCAAACCCTAACACTAACTTTAGCCCCAACCCTAACTTTAGCTCTAACCCTAACTTTAGCCCCAACCCTAACCCTAACTTTAGCCCCAACCCTAACTGTAGCCCTAACCTTAACTTTAGCCCCAACCCTAACCCTAACTTTAGCCCCAGCCCTAACCCTAACTTTAGCCCCAGCCCTAACTTTAGTCCCAACCATAACTGTAGCCCTTACCCTAGCTGTAGCCCTATCCCTAGCCCCAACCCCAACCCCAACCCCAACCCCAACCCTAGCCCTAGCATAACCCTAGCCCTAACCCTAGCCCTAACCTAGCCCTAACCCTAGCCCTAGCCCTAACCCTAGCCCTAATCCTAGCCCTAACCCTAGCCCCAACCCTAGCCCTAACCATAACCCTAGCCCTAACCCTAGCCCTACCTTGTTATGACAGGCAATTCAGTACCACAATGGACATAGCGGTCAGAGCACATACAGTGATCTGACAATAACTCAAAATCATAGAACGAGCTCTGAGACGTGGGAACTCTGCAGACCGCAATCCCTAATCCTCTCCAAAAAACACTAGAGGCAGCCGTGGATTGCGCCTAACTCTGCCTATGCAACTCGGCACAGCCTGAGAAACTAACTAGCCTGAAGATAGAAAATAAGCCTACCTTGCCTCAGAGAAATACCCCAAAGGAAAAGGCAGCCCCCCACATATAATGACTGTGAGTAAGATGAAAAGACAAACGTAGGGATGAAATAGATTCAGCAAAGTGAGGCCCGACTTTCTTAACAGAGCGAGGATAGGAAAGATAACTTTGCGGTCTACACAAAACCCTAAAGAATACCACGCAAAGGGGGCAAAAAGACCCTCCGTACCGAACTAACGGCACGGAGGTACACCCTTTGCGTCCCAGAGCTTCCAGCAAAACAATTAGACAAGCTGGACAGAAAAAATAGCAAACAAATAGCAAAGAGGAACTTAGCTATGCAGAGCAGCAGGCCACAGGAATGATCCAGGGAAAAACAAGTCCAACACTGGAACATTGACAGGAAGCCAGGATCAAAGCATTAGGTGGAGTTAAGTAGAGAAGCACCTAACGACCTCACCAGATCACCTGAGGGAGGAAACTCAGAAGCCGCAGTACCACTTCCCTCCACCAACAGAAGCTCACAGAGAGAATCAGCCGAAGTACCACTTGTGACCACAGGAGGGAGCTCTGCCACAGAATTCACAACAGTACCCCCCCCCCTTGAGGAGGGGTCACCGAACCCTCACCAGAGCCCCCAGGCCGACCAGGATGAGCCACATGAAAGGCACAAACAAGATCGGGAGCATGGACATCAAAGGCAAAAACCCAGGAATTATCTTCCTGAGCATAACCCTTCCATTTAACCAGATACTGGAGTTTCCGTCTAGAAACACGAGAATCCAAAATCTTCTCCACAATATACTCCAATTCCCCCTCCACCAAAACCGGGGCAGGAGGATCAACAGATGGAACCATAGGTGCCACGTATCTCCGCAACAATGACCTATGGAATACGTTATGTATGGAAAAAGAATCTGGAAGGGTCAGACGAAAAGACACAGGATTAAGAACCTCAGAAATCCTATACGGACCAATGAAACGAGGTTTAAACTTAGGAGAGGAAACCTTCATAGGAATATGACGAGAAGATAACCAAACCAGATCCCCAACACGAAGTCGGGGACCCACACGGCATCTGCGATTAGCGAAACGTTGAGCCTTCTCCTGGGACAAGGTCAAATTGTCCACTACATGAGTCCAAATCTGCTGCAACCTGTTCCCAACAGTATCCACACCAGGACAGTCCGAAGACTCAACCTGTCCTGAAGAGAAACGAGGATGGAACCCAGAATTGCAGAAAAATGGCGAAACCAAGGTAGCCGAGCTGGCCCGATTATTAAGGGCGAACTCAGCCAAAGGCAAAAAGGACACCCAGTCATCCTGATCGGCAGAAACAAAGCATCTCAGATATGTTTCCAAGGTCTGATTGGTTCGTTCGGTCTGGCCATTAGTCTGAGGATGGAAAGCCGAGGAAAAAGACAAGTCAATGCCCATCCTACCACAAAAGGCTTGCCAAAACCTTGAAACAAACTGGGAACCTCTGTCAGAAACGATATTCTCTGGAATGCCATGTAAACGAACCACATGCTGGAAGAACAATGTCATCAAATCAGAGGAGGAAGGCAATTTAGACAAGGGTACCAGATGGACCATCTTAGAAAAGCGATCACAGACCACCCAAATGACTGACATCTTTTGAGAAACGGGAAGATCAGAAATAAAATCCATAGAGATATGTGTCCAAGGCCTCTTCGGGACCGGCAAGGGCAAAAGCAACCCACTGGCACGAGAACAGCAGGGCTTAGCCCGAGCACAAATCCCACAGGACTGCACAAAAGCACGCACATCCCGAGACAGAGACGGCCACCAAAAGGATCTAGCCACTAACTCTCTGGTACCAAAGATTCCAGGATGACCAGCCAACACCGAACAATGAACCTCAGAGATAACTTTATTGGTCCACCTATCAGGGACAAACAGTCTCTCCGCTGGACAACGATCCGGTTTATTAGCCTGAAATTTTTGCAGCACCCGCCGCAAATCAGGGGAGATGGCAGACACAATTACTCCTTCCTTGAGGATACCCGCCGGCTCAGACAAACCCGGAGAGTCGGGCACAAAACTCCTAGACAGAGCATCTGCCTTCACATTTTTAGAGCCCGGAAGGTACGAAATCACAAAGTCAAAACGGGCAAAAAACAGCGACCAACGAGCCTGTCTAGGATTCAACCGCTTAGCAGACTCAAGATAAGTCAAGTTCTTATGATCAGTCAATACCACCACGCGATGCTTAGCTCCTTCAAGCCAATGACGCCACTCCTCGAATGCCCACTTCATGGCCAGCAACTCTCGGTTGCCCACATCATAATTTCGCTCAGCAGGCGAAAACTTCCTGGAAAAAAAAGCGCATGGTTTCATCACTGAGCAATCAAAAGCCCTCTGCGACAAAACAGCCCCTGCTCCAATCTCAGAAGCATCAACCTCGACCTGGAACGGAAGAGAAACATCTGGTTGACACAACACAGGAGCAGAAGAAAAACGACGCTTCAACTCTTGAAAAGCTTCCACAGCAGCAGAAGACCAATTGACCAAATCAGCACCCTTCTTGGTCAAATCGGTCAATGGTTTGGCAATACTAGAAAAATTGCAGATGAAGCGACGATAAAAATTAGCAAAGCCCAGGAACTTTTGCAGACTTTTCAGAGATGTCGGCTGAGTCCAATCATGGATGGCTTGGACCTTAACAGGATCCATCTCGATAGTAGAAGGGGAAAAGATGAACCCCAAAAATGAAACCTTCTGCACACCAAAGAGACACTTTGATCCCTTCACAAACAAAGAATTAGCACGCAGGACCTGAAAAACTGTTCTGACCTGCTTCACATGAGACTCCCAATCATCCGAGAAGATCAAAATGTCATCCAAGTACACAATCAGGAATTCATCCAGGTACTCTCGGAAGATGTCATGCATAAAGGACTGAAACACTGATGGAGCATTGGCAAGTCCAAATGGCATCACTAGATACTCAAAATGACCCTCGGGCGTATTAAACGCAGATTTCCATTCATCTCCTCGCCTGATTCGCACCAGATTATACGCACCACGAAGATCAATCTTGGTGAACCAACTAGCCCCCTTAATCCGAGCAAACAAAGCAGATAACAATGGCAAGGGGTACTGAAATTTAACCGTGATCTTATTTAGAAGGCGGTAATCTATACAAGGTTTCAGCGAACCATCCTTCTTGGCTACAAAAAAGAACCCTGCCCCTAATGGTGACGATGACGGGCGAATATGCCCCTTCTCCAGGGATTCCTTCACATAACTGCGCATAGCGGCGTGCTCAGGCACGGATAAATTAAACAGTCGACCTTTTGGGAATTTACTACCAGGAATCAAATTGATAGCACAATCACAATCCCTATGCGGAGGTAGGGCATCGGACTTGGGCTCATCAAATACATCCTGGTAATCAGACAAGAACTCTGGAACCTCAGAAGGGGTGGATGACGAAATTGACAGAAATGGAACATCACCATGTACCCCCTGACAACCCCAGCTGGACACCGACATGGATTTCCAATCTAATACTGGATTATGGGCTTGTAGCCATGGCAACCCCAACACGACCACATCATGCAGATTATGCAACACCAGAAAGCGAATATCCTCCTGATGTGCAGGAGCCATGCACATGGTCAGCTGGGTCCAGTATTGAGGCTTATTCTTGGCCAAAGTCGTGGCATCAATTTCTCTCAATGGAATAGGACACTGCAAGGGCTCTAAGAGAAACCCACAACGCTTAGCATACTCCAAGTCCATCAAATTCAGGGCAGCGCCTGAATCCACAAATGCCATGACAGAATACGATGACAAAGAACAGATCAAGGTAACGGACAGAAGAAATTTTGACTGTACAGTACCAATGGTGGCAGACCTAGCGAACCGCTTATTGCGCTTAGGACAATCAGAGATAGCATGAGTGGAATCACCACAGTAGAAACACAGCCCATTCAGACGTCTGTGTTCTTGCCGTTCAACTCTGGTCAAAGTCCTATCGCACTGCATAGGCTCAGGTTTAAGCTCAGGTAATACCGCCAAATGGTGCACAGATTTACGCTCACGCAAGCGAACTCTGCAGACCGCAATCCCTAATCCTCTCCAAAAAACACTAGAGGCAGCCGTGGATTGCGCCTAACTCTGCCTATGCAACTCGGCACAGCCTGAGAAACTAACTAGCCTGAAGATAGAAAATAAGCCTACCTTGCCTCAGAGAAATACCCCAAAGGAAAAGGCAGCCCCCCACATATAATGACTGTAAGTAAGATGAAAAGACAAACGTAGGGATGAAATAGATTCAGCAAAGTGAGGCCCGACTTTCTTAACAGAGCGAGGATAGGAAAGATAACTTTGCGGTCTACACAAAACCCTAAAGAATACCACGCAAAGGGGGCAAAAAGACCCTCCGTATCGAACTAACGGCACGGAGGTACACCCTTTGCGTCCCAGAGCTTCCAGCAAAACAATTAGACAAGCTGGACAGAAAAAATAGCAAACAAATAGCAAAGAGGAACTTAGCTATGCAGAGCAGCAGGCCACAGGAATGATCCAGGGAAAAACAAGTCCAACACTGGAACATCCTTCATAGGATGCTGCCCTTCCCGTGGTTGTTCCTTCCCGGGGAAAGGCCTGGCTATTCACTGCTTGCGTCGAGAAACACGTGATGGTGTCTCCGCAGCTTCTTTACATGCATCTGCATATTTCCCATAAGGGATGGGGGCAGTGTTCTGGAATCACTGCGTTGAGAAACACGTGATGGTGTCTCCGCGGTGTTGGATGTTTTGGTCTCCCCGAGGCCAATCATCTGTGCCTTTATAGCCTTTTTACTAGGCACTGCTCCTAATAGCCAGATTCCTACTCCACACTGATGAGGGGCAAAACCCCGAAACAGCTGTCTGTGGATGGATACCATGCTTGGCATAGGTGGCTTTCCTTCATAGGATGCTGCCCTTCCCGTGGTTGTTCCTTCCCGGGGAAAGGCCTGGCTATTCACTGCTTGCGTCGAGAAACACGTGATGGTGTCTCCGCAGCTTCTTTACATGCATCTGCATATTTCCCATAAGGGATGGGGGCAGTGTTCTGGAATCACTGCGTTGAGAAACACGTGATGGTGTCTCCGCGGTGTTGGATGTTTTGGTCTCCCCGAGGCCAATCATCTGTGCCTTTATAGCCTTTTTACTAGGCACTGCTCCTAATAGCCAGATTCCTACTCCACACTGATGAGGGGCAAAACCCCGAAACAGCTGTCTGTGGATGGATACCATGCTTGGCATAGGTGGCTTTCCTTCATAGGATGCTGCCCTTCCCGTGGTTGTTCCTTCCCGGGGAAAGGCCTGGCTATTCACTGCTTGCGTCGAGAAACACGTGATGGTGTCTCCGCAGCTTCTTTACATGCATCTGCATATTTCCCATAAGGGATGGGGGCAGTGTTCTGGAATCACTGCGTTGAGAAACACGTGATGGTGTCTCCGCGGTGTTGGATGTTTTGGTCTCCCCGAGGCCAATCATCTGTGCCTTTATAACACTGGAACATTGACAGGAAGCCAGGATCAAAGCATTAGGTGGAGTTAAGTATAGAAGCACCTAACGACCTCACCAGATCACCTGAGGGAGGAAACTCAGAAGCCGCAGTACCACTTCCCTCCACCAACAGAAGCTCACAGAGAGAATCAGCCGAAGTACCACTTGTGACCACAGGAGGGAGCTCTGCCACAGAATTCACAACACTACCCCTAGTCCTAACCCTAACCCTAGCCCTAATGAGAAAATGGAAATAAATACATTTTTTAAAATTTTTTTATGTTTCCCTAACTAAGGGGGTGATGAAGGGGGGTTTGATTTACTTTTATAGCGGGTTTTTTAGCGGATTTTCATGATTGCCAGCCGTCACACACTAAATTACGCTTTTTATTGCAAAAAATATTTTTTGCGTTACCACATTTTGAGACCTATAATTTTTCCATATTTTGGTCCACATAGTGTTAGGGCTAGCGGAACGCACCGAGTAAATAGCGATGTTTATTGATATTGGTGCGTTCGCAGCCCGGGGTCCACCGTGCAGGAGTACCTGCTGCTAGCAAACGGCGGAGCTATATGGCGGTATAGACTAACTCAGTTAATTCACTGAGTAGCCGTGAAAGGAAAGCACTGTGCCCTGTTAGACTCCACAGAGGCACAGGCTAACTGCCCAAACAGAGAGCAGTCAGTGGTCACACAAACACACAAAACTCCTCGCCGGAGGAGCCAGCATTCTAGGGGCTTATTTCAGCCGGGTCCCTGAATACACTTAGACTCAATCTCCTCGCCGGAGGAGCCAGCATTCTAGGGGCTTATTTCAGTCGGGTCCCTGAACACACATACATGTGACCACACTGGCGCAAAGCACATAACATAAGACAATACTAGCGCATGGCCGTGCGGTCATGCGCAGTTTATATAGTTGCAGCACAGGAAGCTGCTACTGAAGTTTTTGCCCTTTCAGGACCTTCCAGAAGGACCAATGGAAAGTGCTGCAGTACCTGAGCATGTTTTGCCCTTTCAGGACCTTCCAGAAGGACCAATGGAATGTACTGCAGCACCTGAGCATGTGACCGAACATGTGGCCCTCGACCTCCAATGGGAGACCCTGCCCTGGGCATGCTCAGTGTGAGAAAACAAGGACTTAGTCCCAGAGAGGCTCGCTCACCGCAGATCAGTGCAGGGTACCATAGGAAAGCCAGAAAAGGCAGTAGTGACCCTATGCACCGAATCAGCCCCAGTGAGACGCTGGGAGCGACGTCTCCGCTAAGCAGAGCTCACTGCAGCCGATACCGAATGGGAGACCGCAGCAGACACGGATCGAGATTCCCCCTGTGCAGCAGAGGAAACTCAACTCCTAACACATAGTCATTGTTTTTTGCGGGACGAGTTTACATTTTTATTGGTAACATTTTTGGGCACGTGACATTTTTTGATCGCTTTTTATTCCAATTTTTGTGAGGCAGAATGACCAGAAAACAGCTATTCATGAATTTCTTTTGAGGGGGGCGTTTATACCGTTCCTCCTTTGGTAAAATGGATAAAGCAGTTTTATTTTTCGTGGTGTCAGTACGATTACAGCGATACCTCATTTAGATTTTTTTTATGTTTTGGCTCTTTTAAACAATAAAAATATTTTTATATTTTATAGAAAAAATAATTATTTTTGCATCGCTTTATTCTGAGGACTATAACTTTTTTATTTTTTGCTGATGATGCTGTATGGCGGCTCTTTTTTTACGGGACAAGATGACGTTTTCAGTGGTACCATGGTTATTTATATCTGTCTTTTTGATCGCGTGTTATTCCACTTTTTGTTCGGCGGTATGATAATAAAGCGTTGTTTTTTGCCTCGTTTTTTTTTTCTTACTAAATATGTGTACTTTTATTGTTTTTTTTTATTATTTAGATAAAGAAATGTATTTATGGGAACAATATTTTTTTTCTCTTTATTTAGGAATTATTTTTTTTTACACATTTAAAACTTTTTTTTAAAACTTTTTACTTTGTCCTAGGGGGGACATCACTGTATAGTGACAGATCGCTGATCTGACACTTTGCAGAGCACTGTGTCAGATCAGCGATCTGACGTGCCCTGCTCCTGGCTTACCAGCGCCTGCTCTGAGCAAGCACTTGGTAAGCCACCTCCCTGCAGGACCCGGAAGTAGCCCCGCGGCCATTTTTTGGATCCGTGGCCTGCAGGGAGGAGACGCTCGGTACAAGGTGAGCACATCGCCTTGTACCGATCATCTCAGGGAAGCCCGCAGGGAACCCCCTCCCTGCGCGATGCTTCCCTGTATCGCCGGAACACTGCGATCATGTTTGATCGCAGTGTGCTGGGGGTTAATGTGCCGAGAGCGGTCCGTGACTGCTCCTGGCACATAGTGCTGGATGTCAGCTGCGATAGTCAGCTGACACCCAGCCGCGATCGGCCGCGCTCCCCCGTGAGCACGGCCGATCGCATATGATGTACTATCCCGTCACTGGGAATTAAGTCCCAGGTCACCTTAACGGGATAGTACGTCATATGGGATTAAGGGGTTAATCAAAATGTCGCCAGCGCAGTTGCATAATTTGCAACGTGATAGATGCTACTGTGTAGAAGCTGGTGCTGTTTTGCTAGAAATAATTAAATTGGTTCCATCAGATTTTTTGGTTTTGCAACCGTGATGAAGATCTTGTCCACTATTCCTTCATGCACGGCAAACTTGTGGCATGCAACAACCTCAACAGCCTAATGGAAACTCTGAAAATATATCTTAATCCAGAGGAATTTGTTCAAAGCAAGCCAAAAAGACATTTTGCTACATAATGGCAATGCGCTACCTTCAATTCCAGTTTGTTATGCAGTCCATATGAAATAAACCTATGGCAACATGAAACAGCTGTTGAGGTGCCTGAGTTTTGACCAAGATTGTGGCCCCTCTGTGGTGATTTAAAGGTGATTGCCCTCTTACTTGGTCTCCAGAGTAGATACGCAAAGTACTGCTGCTTTCTGTGTGAGTGGGATAAACATACAACAGAATATCACTACAATAAAAGAGACTGACCTCTTCAACATTCACTTTAGCCAGGGAATAAAAATGTCCTGCATACTGCACTTGCTGACCCACACAAGAATTTGTTACCATCATTGCGTATCAAGTTGGGCCTAATGAAGAACTTTGTAAAGGCAATGGATAAAAATGCAAAAGCACTCAAGCATCTCACTGATGAATTTCCATGGTTGAGTGAAGCAAAGATAAAGGAAGGATTTTTTATTGGATATCAGATTCATAAGCTTCTTCAAGTTGAGGAATTTCTAGGTTTGTTGCAGGGCAAAGAAAAAACTGCATGGGTAGCATTCGCATTAGTGGTAACTAGTTTTTTGGGAAACTCAAGAGCAGAAAACTGGAAAAAGTTGGTAGAAAACATATAAGGATCTGGGCTGTAACATTTCCTTAAAGATTAATTTACTACTTTAGCATCTAGACTTTTTTCCACCAAGCAATGAGTGACAAACACGGTGATAGATTTCACCAAGATATTGCGTATATGGAGAAAAGATATCAAGGAAAATGAAATCCATCAATGCTTGCAGATTACTGTTGGACAATTCTAAGCAATGATCCGCTGCAGGAGTACAAGAGACAAGCAAAAAAGTTGTCAGTAAATGAAGACCAAATTTTGTAGTGCAATTTCTGTAACTGTTTATAATTCGCAATAGTGTTTAGACATGTTTTAGTTATTTGATTTGTTGCTGAGTTTTCTCTATATAAATGTTACACCCGGTCTGTTTACTGTACCTCCAGGGGGTCTCCGTCAGGACTCTCGCTCTGTGCTGGCTTCACGCTGTCTGGACACGGCCCCCACTGTTGTGAATTCTGCTCTTGGGTTCCCTCCAGTGGTTGTAGCTGGGAATGCAGTTGTCTCCGAGTCAGTCCTGGCTAGGTGTATCTGCTAATTGCTGTTCTGACAGGGATATTTAAGTATGCAGGATTCATTAGCCCTGGCCAGTTGTCAATGTTTCTTTGGAAGTATTGGATCTCTGCCTGGCCTCACCTGTCTAGCTGCCAGTTCAGCAAAGATAAGTGTTTATTTCTTTTTCTGTAGCACACTTGCTGTGTGCTTATTTTAAGTGCTGATCTTTTGTTTCTATTTGCTCCAGCTTTGACTGTGTCAGTTGCTTTTCTCAGTCTGGTTGGATTCTCTGGAGTTGCAGTTATACTCTCCACATCTTTAGTTAGGTGGTGGAGTTTTGTATTTTCTGCTGTGGATATTTTTGTAGTATTTTTATGCTGACCGCTTAGTATCCTGTCCTGTTTTTTTCTATTTAGCTAGAAGTGGCCTCCTTTGCTAAGCCTGTTTTCTGCCTGCGTGTGTCTTTTCCTCTCCAACTCACAGTCTTTATTTGTGGGGGGCTGCCTATCCTTTGGGGGTCTACTCTGAGGCAAGATAGGTTTCCTATTTCCATCTTTAGGGGTATTTAGTTCTCCGGCTGTGTCGAGGTGTCTAGGTTTTGTTGGGTTGCGGGCTTACTTTATTTTGGCCAAAATATTAAACCAATACCTCATATGGTGTATGTATTTATCATATGCATGTATTTTTTGCACTATATCATATCCTTTTCTGCAGGATGTGGCCAGGCCTCTTTATGTTGGCTAGGTTTTTCTGGGGCGTCTTTCACTGTGCGCTGCATTTTATAGTGCTGGGCAGCCCGCCTGTTAATACAAGGGGCGTCATCAATAGGTTGCATACAGACACAGTGCACCGCACCTATCAGTGTGACTGGCGTCCTATGTGAGTTATATCAATGTGCATTTTTTCTGCTAGGCAGCCAACCCCTGCAATATTTGGTTGGGGTGGTTGTTTTTATCAAGTAGTTTGCACCTGTGTCGCTCCTAGCCTTTATCAGTGGAGGCCTGCTGCATCCTGCTAAGTGTGCATTTGTCATCAGACAGGGTTTTGGGAAGGCCGTATCTCATGGTATGTATTTTTTCTGAGTTTTTTCTATGTTAGCTGTTCCCGGTCCGTATAGTTACCACCTACTCCAGAGAAAGTTTTCATGCTGCTCCAAGGCCACCTGATCATAACAGTACAACTGGCCCATAATGAGTTAAATGCATCTCAGAAGAAGGGAGGAAAGGTCTTGAGCCATTTTTTTTCTTCAGTCTACTTTGTCTTCTCCTCCCTCTTAATCTCTGGGTGGCTGAAGAGCCTTGTGCTAGCATGAATGTTCAGGAATTAGCTTCTCGTGTAGACCAGCTTGCTGCTAGGGTACAGGGTATTTCTGATTACATTGTTCAGACTCCGGCTTTAGAACCGAAGATACCTACTCCTGATTTGTTTTTTGGTGACAGGTCCAAATTTTTGAGTTTTAAAAACAACTGTAAACTGTTTTTTGCATTGAAACCTCGATCCTCCGGTGATTCCATTCAACAAGTTAAAATCATCATCTCCCTGCTGCGTGGTGATCCACAGGATTGGGCATTTTCCCTGGAATCTGGGGATCCTGCTTTGCTTAATGTAGACTCCTTCTTTCAGGTGTTAGGATTACTGTATGATGAACCTAATTCAGTGGATCAAGCGGAGAAGACCTTGTTGGCCCTGTCTCAGGGTCATGAGGCGGCAGAATTGTATTGTCAGAAATTCAGAAAATGGTCGGTGTTGACTAAATGGAATAATGATGCTTTGGCGGCAATTTTCAGAAAGGGTCTTTCTGAATCCGTTAAAGATGTTATGGTGGGGTTTCCCACACCCTCCAATCTGAGTGATTCTATGTCTCTGGCCATTAAGATTGACCGGCGCTTGCGGGAGCGCAGAACTGTGCGCGCTATGGCGTTTTCCTCAGAGCAAATTCCTGAGCCTATGCAGTGTGATAGGATGCTGTCTAAAACAGAACAACAAGGTTTCAGACGTCTCAATAGGTTGTGTTATTATTGTGGCGACGCTTCCCATGTCATTTCTGTCTGCCCTAAGCGGACAAAGAGGATCGCCAGTTCATTTACCATCAGTACTTTACAACCTAAATTTCTGTTATCTGTGTCCTTGATCTGTTCATTGTCATCATTTTCTGTCATGGCGTTTGTGGATTCAGGCGCTGCATTGAACTTAATGGACTTTGAGTTTGCTAGGCGTTGTGGTTTTCCCTTGCAGCCTTTGCAGAACCCTATTCCTTTAAGGGGCATTGATGCTACACACTTGGCTAAAAATAAGCCCCAGTTTTGGACACAGGTTACCATGCGCATGGCGCCAGCCCATCAGGAACATTGACGATTTCTGGTGTTGCATAATTTGCATGATGCTATCGTGCTGGGTTTTCCGTGGTTGCAGGTACATAATCCTGTGTTGGATTGGAAGTCCATGTCTGTGACTAGTTGGGGTTGTCAGGGGATTCATAATGATGTTCCTCTGATGTCTATCGCCCCTTCTTCCTCTTCTGAAATTCCGGAGTTTTTGTCTGATTTTCAGGATTTATTCGGTGAGCCCAAGTCCAGTTTCCTTCCATCGCACAGGGACTGCGATTGTACTATTGACTTGATTCCAGGCTGTAAGTTTCCTAAGGGCCGACTTTTCAACCTGTCTGTACCTGAACATGCCGCCATGCGGAGCTATATTAAGGAGTCTTTGGAGAAAGGTCATATTCGGCCATCTTCTTCACCGTTGGGAGCGGGGTTCTTTTTTGTTGCTAAAAAAGATGGTTCCTTAAGACCCTGTATTGATTATCGCCTCTTGAATAAGATTACGGTCAAGTTTCAATACCCGTTACCTTTGTTTTCTGATCTGTTTGCTAGGATTAAGGGAGCTAGTTGGTTTACTAAGATTGACCTTCGGGGGGCGTATAATCTTGTTCGTATTAAGCAGGGTGATGAATGGAAAACTGCGATTAACACGCCCGAAGGCCATTTTGAATACCTTGTGATGCCATTCGGACTCTCTAATGCTCCATCTGTTTTCCAGTCCTTCATGCATGATATCTTCCGGAATTATCTTGATAAATTCTTGATTGTATATTTGGACGACATTTTGATTTTTTCCGATGATTGGGAGTCTCATGTGCAGCAGGTCAGGATGGTATTTCAGATCCTTCGTGACAATGCTTTGTTTGTGAAAGGGTCTAAGTGTCTTTTTGGGGTGCAGAAGGTCTCCTTTTTGGGCTTTATTTTTTCTCCCTCGTCTATAGAGATGGATCCGGTTAAGGTTCAGGCCATTCATGATTGGATTCAGCCCACATCCGTGAAGAGCCTTCAGAAATTTTTGGGTTTTGCTAATTTTTATCGCCGTTTAATTGCTAATTTTTCCAGCGTGGTTAAACCCTTGACTGATTTGACGAAGAAGGGCGCTGATGTGGCGAATTGGTCCCCTGCGGCTGTCTCTGCCATTCAGGAACTTAAACGTCGTTTTACTTCTGCTCCAGTGTTGCGTCAACCGGATGTTTCCCTTCCGTTTCAGGTTGAGGTTGACGCTTCTGAGATTGGGGCAGGGGCCGTTTTGTCTCAAAGGGATCCTGTTGGTTCCTTAATGAAACCGTGTGCCTTCTTTTCCCGTAAGTTTTCGCCTGCTGAACGCAATTATGATGTCGGCAATCGGGAGTTGTTGGCTATGAAGTGGGCGTTTGAGGAGTGGCGACATTGGCTTGAGGGAGCTAAGCACCGTATTGTGATCTTGACCGATCATAAGAATCTGATTTACCTCGAGTCTGCCAAACGGCTGAATCCTAGACAGGCTCGATGGGCCTTGTTTTTTTCCCGTTTTGATTTTGTGGTCTCGTACCTTCCGGGTTCTAAGAATATTAAGGCTGATGCCCTCTCTAGGAGTTTTTTAACTGATTCTCCTGAGGTCTTAGAACCGGTCGGTATTCTGAAAGAAGGGGTGGTCCTTTCTGCCATTTCCCCTGATTTACGATGGGTTCTTCAGGAGTTTCAGGCTGACAAACCTGACCCCTGTCCTGTGGGGAAACTGTTTGTTCCTGACAGATGGACTAGTAGAGTGATTTCTGAGGTTCACTGTTCCGTGTTGGCTGGTCATCCTGGCATTTTTGGTACCAGAGACTTGGTTGGTAGGTCCTTTTGGTGGCCTTCATTGTCGCGTGATGTGCGTTCTTTTGTGCAGTCCTGTGGGACTTGTGCGCGGGCCAAGCCTTGTTGTTCCCGTGCTAGTGGGTTGCTTTTGCCATTGCCAGTCTCTGAGAGGCCCTGGATGCATATTTCGATGGATTTTATTTCCGATCTTCCGGTCTCCCAGAAGATGTCTGTTATCTGGGTTGTTTGTGACCGGTTCTCTAAGATGGTTCATTTGGTGCCTTTGCCTAAATTGCCTTCCTCTTCTGATTTGGTTCCGTTGTTTTTTCAGCATGTGGGTCGTTTGCATGGTATTCCGGAAAATATTGTGTCCGACAGAGGTTCCCAGTTTGTTTCTAGGTTTTGGCGGGCCTTTTGTGCTAAGCTGGGCATTGATTTGTCTTTTTCTTCTGCATTTCATCCTCAGACAAAAGGCCAGACCGAGCGAACTAATCAGACTTTGGAGACTTATTTGAGATGCTTTGTGTCTGCTGATCAGGATGATTGGGTGGCCTTCTTGTCATTGGCCGAGTTTGCCCTTAATAATCGGGCTAGTTCGGCTACTTTGGTTTCGCCTTTCTTTTGTAATTTTGGTTTTCATCCTCGTTTTTCTTCTGGGCAGGTTGAGCCTTCTGACTGTCCTGGTGTGGATTCTGTGGTTGACAGGTTGCAGCAGATTTGGGCTCATGTGGTGGACAATTTGGTGTTGTCTCAGGAGGAGGCTCAACGTTTTGCTAACCGTCATCGGTGTGTTGGTTTCCGGCTTCAGGTTGGGGATCTGGTCTGGTTGTCTTCCCGTCATGTTCCTATGAAGGTTTCTTCCCCTAAGTTTAAGCCTCGGTTTATTGGTCCTTATAAGATTTCTGAGATTATTAATCCGGTGTCTTTTTGATTGGCGCTTCCGGCCTCTTTTGCTATCCATAATGTCTTCCATAGATCTTTATTGCGGAAATATGTGGAGCCCGTTGTTCCCTCTGTTGATCCTCCGGCCCCTGTGTTGGTTGATGGGGAGTTGGAATATGTTGTTGAGAAGATTTTGGATTCCCGTTTTTCGAGGCGGAAGCTTCAGTACCTTGTCAAATGGAAGGGTTATGGCCAGGAGGATAATTCTTGGGTTTTTGCCTCTGATGTCCATGCCGCTGATTTGGTTCGTGCCTTTCATCTGGCTCATCCTGATCGGCCTGGGGGCTCTGGTGAGGGTTCGGTGACCCCTCCTCAAAGGGGGGGTACTGTTGTGAATTCTGCTTTTGGGCTCCCTCCGGTGGCTGTAGGTGGTAATGCAGTTGTCCCTGGCCTGCAGTTCTGGACAGGTGTATCTGCTGATTGCAAATCTGACTGGGGTATTTAGGTTTGCAGGACTCTTTAGTCCTTGCCAGTTGACAATGTTTCTTGTGAAGTGTTGGATCACTTTCTGGCTCTCCTGCTTAGCTGCCAACTCTGCAAAAGATAAGTGTCTGTTCCTTTTTCTGTGGCACACATGCGGTGTGCTAGTATTCTGTGCTATTCATTTGTTTTTCTCTTGTCCAGCTTAGACTGTGTCAGTGTTTTCTCAGTCTTGTTTGATTCTCTGGAGTTGCAGATATACACTCCACATCTTTAGTTAGATGGTGGAGTTTTTGTATTTTCTGCTGTGGATTTTTTGGAAGGATTTTTAATACTGACCGCTTAGTATCCTGTCCTATTCTTTCCTATTTAGCTAGTGTGGCCTCATTTGCTAAATCCTCTTTCCTGCCTGTGTGTGTCTTTTCCTCTACTACTCAGTCATTATTTGTGGGGGGCTGCCTATTCTTTGGGGTTCTGCTCTGAGGCAAGATAGTATTCCTATTTCCATCTATAGGGGTATTTAGTCCTCCGGCTGTGTCGAGGTGTCTAGGTTTTGTTAGGCACGCCCCACGGCTACTTCTAGTTGCGGTGTTAAGATCAGGGTTTGCGGTCTGTATAGTTACCACCTACTCCAGGGAAAGTTTTCATGCTGCTCCAAGGTCACCTGATCATAGTAACATAGTAACATAGTAACATAGTAACATAGTTAGTAAGGCCGAAAAAAGACATTTGTCCATCCAGTTCAGCCTATATTCCATCATAATAAATCCCCAGATTTACGTCCTTCTACAGAACCTAATAATTGTATGATACAATATTGTTCTGCTCCAGGAAGACATCCAGGCCTCTCTTGAACCCCTCGACTGAGTTCGCCATCACCACCTCCTCAGGCAAGCAATTCCAGATTCTCACTGCCCTAACAGTAAAGAATCCTCTTCTATGTTGGTGGAAAAACCTTTTCTCCTCCAGACACAAAGAATGCCCCCTTGTGCCCGTCACCTTCCTTGGTATAAACAAATCCTCAGCAAGATATTTGTATTGTCCCCTTATATACTTATACATGGTTATTAGATCGCCCCTCAGACGTCTTTTTTCTAGACTAAATAATCCTAATTTTGCTAATCTATCTGGGTATTGTAGTTCTCCCATCCCCTTTATTAATTTTGTTGCCCTCCTTTGTACTCTCTCTAGTTCCATTATATCCTTCCTGAGCACCGGTGCCCAAAACTGGACACAGTACTCCATGTGCGGTCTAACTAGGGATTTGTACAGAGGCAGTATAATGCTCTCATCATGTGTATCCAGACCTCTTTTAATGCACCCCATGATCCTGTTTGCCTTGGCAGCTGCTGCCTGGCACTGGCTGCTCCAGGTAAGTTTATCATTAACTAGGATCCCCAAGTCCTTCACCCTGTCAGATTTACCCAGTGGTTTCCCGTTCAGTGTGTAATGGTGATATTGATTCCTTCTTCCCATGTGTATAACCTTACATTTATCATTGTTAAACCTCATCTGCCACCTTTCAGCCCAAGTTTCCAACCTATCCAGATCCATCTGTAGCAGAATACTATCTTCTCTTGTATTAACTGCTTTACAGAGTTTTGTATCATCTGCAAATATCAATATTTTATTGTGTAAACCTTCTACCAGATCATTAATGAATATGTTGAAGAGAACAGGTCCCAATACCGACCCCTGCGGTACCCCACTGGTCACAGCGACCCAGTTAGAGACTATACCATTTATAACCACCCTCTGCTTTCTATCACTAAGCCAGTTACTAACCCATTTACACACATTTTCCCCCAGGCCAAGCATTCTCATTTTGTGTACCAACCTCTTGTGCGGCACGGTATCAAACGCTTTGGAAAAATCGAGATATACCACGTCCAATGACTTACCGTTGTCCACCCTATAGCTTACCTCTTCATAAAAACTGATTAGATTGGTTTGACAGGAGCGATTTCTCATAAACCCATGCTGATATGGAGTTAAACAGTTATTCTCATTGAGATAATCCAGAATAACATCCCTCAGAAACCCTTCAAATATTTTACCAACAATAGAGGTTAGACTTACTGGCCTATAATTTCCAGGTTCACTTTTAGAGCCCTTTTTGAATATTGGCACCACATTTGCTATGCGCCAGTCCTGCGGAACAGACCCCGTCGCTATAGAGTCCCTAAAAATAAGAAATAATGGTTTATCTATTACATTACTTAGTTCTCTTAGTACTCGTGGGTGTATGCCATCCGGACCCGGAGATTTATCTATTTTGATCTTATTTAGCCGGTTTTGCACCTCTTCTTGGGTTAGATTGGTGACCCTTAATATAGGGTTTTACATTGTTTCTTGGGATTTCACCTAGCATTTCATTTTCCACCGTGAATACCGTGGAGAAGAAGGTGTTTAATATGTTAGCTTTTTCCTCGTCATCTACAACCATTCTTTCCTCACTATTTTTTAAGGGGCCTACATTTTCAGTTTTTATTCTTTTACTATTGATATAGTTGAAGAACAGCTTGCGATTAGTTTTACTCTCCTTAGCAATGTGCTTCTCTGTTTCCTTTTTGGCAGCTTTAATTAGTTTTTTAGATAAAGTATTTTTCTCCCTATAGTTTTTAGAGCTTCAATGGTGCCATCCTGTTTTAGTAGTGCAAATGCTTTCTTTTTACTGTTAATTGCCTGTCTTACTTCTTTGTTTAGCCACATTGGGTTTTTCCTATTTCTAGTCCTTTTATTTCCACAAGGTATAAACCGCTTACAGTGCCTATTTAGGATGTTCTTAAACATTTTCCATTTAATATCTGTATTCTTATTTCTGAGGATATTGTCCCAGTCTACCAGATTAAGGGCATCTCTAAGCTGGTCAAACTTTGCCTTCCTAAAGTTCAGTGTTTTTGTGACTCCCTGACAAGTCCCCCTAGTGAAAGACAGGTGAAACTGTACAATATTGTGGTCGCTATTTCCTAGATGCCCGACCACCTGCAGATTTGTTATTCTGTCAGGTCTATTAGATAGTATTAGGTCTAAAAGTGCTGCTCCTCTGGTTGGATTCTGCACCAATTGTGAAAGATAATTTTTCTTGGTTATTAGCAGAAACCTATTGCCTTTATGGGTTTCACAGGTTTCTGTTTCCCAGTTAATATCCGGGTAGTTAAAGTCCCCCATAACCAGGACCTCATTATGTGTTGCAGCTTCATCTATCTGCTTTAGAGGTAGACTCTCCATGATTTCTGTTATATTTGGGGGTTTGTAACAGACCCCAATGAGAATTTTGTTACCATTTTTCCCTCCATGAATTTCGACCCATATGGACTCGACATCCTCATTCCCTTCGCTAATATCCTCTTTTAAAGTGGACTTTAGACAAGACTTTACATAGAGACAAACCCCTCCTCCTCTCCGATTTTTACGATCCTTTCTAAACAGACTGTAACCCTGTAAGTTAACTGCCCAGTCATAGCTTTCATCTAACCATGTCTCGGTTATTCCCACTATGTCAAAGTTACCTGTAGATATTTCTGCTTCTAGTTCTTCCATCTTGTTTGTCAGGCTTCTGGCGTTTGCGAGCATGCAGTTTAGAGGATTTTGTTTTGTTCCAATCTCCTCACTGTGGATTGTTTTAGAAATGTTCTTACCTCCCTTCTGAGTATGTTTTCCTGGGTCTTCTTTGTTCGAGTCTAATGTTTTTCTTCCCGTCCCCTCTTCTTCTAGTTTAACTCCCTCCTGATGAGTGTAGAAAGTCTTCTGGCGAATGTGTGTTTCCCAGGTTTGTTGAGGTGTAGTCCGTCTCTGGCGAGGAGTCCATTGTACAAGTAATTCACACCGTGGTCCAGGAATCCGAATCCTTGTTGTCTGCACCATCGTCTTAGCCAGTTGTTCGCATCAAGGATCCTGTTCCATCTCCTGGTGCCATGCCCGTCTACTGGAAGGATAGAAGAAAAAACTACCTGTGCATCCAGTTCTTTTACTTTCTTCCCCAACTCTTCAAAGTCCTTGCAGATTGTCGGTAGGTCCTTCCTTGCCGTGTCATTGGTGCCAACATGTATGAGAAGAAATGGGTGGACGTCCTTGGAGCTGAAGAGCTTTGGTATCCTATCGGTCACATCCTTGATCATCGCACCTGGAAGGCAGCATACTTCTCTTGCGGTTATGTCCGGTCTGCAGATGGCTGCTTCTGTGCCTCTCAGTAGTGAGTCTCCCACCACCACCACTCTTCGTTGCTTCTTGGCTGTACTTTTTGCTGTCACTTGTTGCTGTGTGCCCTTTACTTTTTTGCTTGCTGGTATTGCTTCATCCTTAGGTGTGCCATCTTCATCCTCTACAAAGATTTGATATCGGTTCTTCAGTTGTGTGGTTGGTGATTTCTCCATGGTCTTCTTGCTTCTTTTGGTCACATGCTTCCACTCATCTGCTTTTGGAGGTTCTCTGACACTTTTTTCACCTTATAACATTATACTCGAGTATATACGGTAAGTTACGGATTAAGTTGCTGCTTTTTAGCTAAGTCTATTATTATAATACAATAACATATGAAAAAAGAAAATACATAGAAATAAAGTTAAAAATAAGTCAGGGCTACACTGATAGTTAAACCTCTACTAGCCACCCTGGTAAAATTCTGTATAGTAGGTGGTTTTGCTGAACCTGATGTGGATATTGTGTCAATGAGATGCGATTTTAATTCATATTACAGTTTTTTTTACATACTGTAGTGCTTTAGAATTGAGGAGATAAAAAATAAGTGAAATGACGAACCATAAAAACAAATTACCAAACAATGAGACAAAAGAACGTGGTAAATCCAGTAGGTACATGGTTCAGTTCTAAATGATCAGAGGAACATCCACTAAATTAACTTATCACCAGCTATTGAGCCAAAATGGATATAAACTGTACAATGCTATAACAATAGTGGCCAATTCAGGGAAGGATGGACTGGAGATATTTGTTATAAGGTCAGGTTTGTGTAAGGTCCATAGATAATAGGTATATGACATCAGTGACCTAGTGTGGGCTGCTAGCGCATGGGGCTAGGCAAGTATTCTGCACCCCTAACCTGTCTTGCATCATTTCCACAAATTCAACATTTGAAACCCTTAGTCCCCATGAACATGAGTTGTATTTTAAGAAAATATTGATTCATTAAAGAAAGGCTATGTTCACATTTCTGTATATTCGATTTGCCTGTCACATTTAGAGGACGAAACGGAATTCAAGTTCAAAAGCATACCTTTTCATCATTTGTGCAAACAAAAGCTGAAAGGCCCCATTGATTATGTTCTACATAATTTCAAAACTTGTCAGGTTCAGTTATGAAATGAGCCATCTCTTAATAATGTTGACATCCTGAACTGAAATCTGACTGAAAATTTTGAGTTTTTTTCTGGATCAAAGAATTTTCCCTTTACTGCTACATATCATTAATGCATAAAAGTTTATTTACTTTGAAACATTATTATTTTTTGCAAATATATAGATTATTAGGCCAATTTTGTGTCATTTTTTTCTGAGGAAACTCAGAAACAATTCAAATAAATAAAACATGTCTAAACACTGTTGCGAATTATAACCAGTTACAGAAATTGCACTACATAGTTTCGTCTTCATCTAGTGACAACTTTTTTGCTTGTCTCTTGTACTCCTGCAGCAGATCATCTCTTACAATTGTCCAACAGTAATCTGCACGCATTGATGGGTTTTATTTTCCTTGATATCTTTTCTCCATAGCCAAAATATCTTAGTGAAATCTATCACCGTGCTCATCGCTCATTGCATGGTGGAAAAAAGTCTAGATGCTGAAGTAAAGAAAATGATCTTAAGGACATGTTACAGCCATGTTCGTCCCCCAAAAATAGTTACCACTAATGTAAATGCTACCCATGCAGTCTTACCTACAACAAATGGAGAAAATCCTCAGCTTGAAGAAGCTAATGAATCTGAGGTTCAATAAAGACTCCTTCCTTTATCTTTGCTTCACTCAACCTTGGAAATTTATCAGTGAGATGCTTGAGTGCTTTTGCATTTTTATCCATTGCCTTTACAAAGTTCGTCATTAGGCCCAAATTGATATGCAACGGTGGTAACAAAATCTTATGTGGGTCAAAGAGTGCAGGATGCAGGACATTTTTTCTCCCTTGCTGACGTAAATATCGGAGCGGTCAGTCTCTTTTATTGTACCGATATTCTGTTGTACGACTATCCTACTCACATAGAAAGCAGTAGTACTTTGTGTATCCACCCAGGAGACCAAGTAAGAGGGCAAACACTTTTAAGTCATCTCAGAAGAGCCACAAATGTTGGTCATAGTTCAGGCACCTCAACGGCTGTTTCATGTTGTCATAGGTTTATTTCATATGGACTGCACAACTGTTATGACCTAGTGGTCAGGACAATAATGGAACTGGTGGTTAAGAGCACACGGAATGACCTGATAGTTACTGATAATAAAGGACGAGCTCTGGGACGTGGGAACTCTGCTGACCGCAATCCCTAATCCTATCAAACAAACTAGAAATAGCCGTGGATTGCGCCTAGCGCTCCCTATGCAACTCGGCACAGCCTAAGGAACTAGCTAGCCCTGAAGATAGAAAAATAAAGCCTACCTTGCCTCAGAGAAATTCCCCAAAGGAAAAGGCAGCCCCCCACATATAATGACTGTGAGTAAAGATGAAAATACAAACACAGAGATTAAATAGATTTAGCAAAGTGAGGCCCGACTTACTGAATAGACCGAGGATAGGAAAGGATACTTTGTGGTCAGCACAAAAACCTACAAAAGGACCACGCAGAGGGCGCAAAAAAGACCCTCCGCACCGACTCACGGTGCGGAGGCGCTCCCTCTGCGTCCCAGAGCTTCCAGCAAGCAAGACAACAAAAAAATAGCAAGCTGGACAGAAAAATAGCAAACCAAAGAAATACAAGCTGGAACTTAGCTTCTGCTGGGAAGACAGGTCACAAGAACGATCCAGGAGTGAACTAGACCAATACTGGAACATTGACAGGTGGCATGGAGCAAAGATCTAAGTGGAGTTAAAAAGAGCAGCCCGCTAACGAATTAACCTCGTCACCTGTAGAAGGAAACTCAGAAACAAGCACCAGAGGAAGTCCATGGACAGAACCAGCCGAAGTACCATTCATGACCACAGGAGGGAGCCCGACAACAGAATTCACAACAGTACCACCCCCTTGAGGAGGGATCACCGAACGCTCACCAGAGCCCCCAGGCCGACCAGGATGAGCCAAATGAAAGGCACGAACCAGATCGGTAGCATGAACATCAGAGGCAAAAACCCAGGAATTATCTTCCTGACCATAACCCTTCCACTTGACCAGGTACTGGAGTTTCCGTCTCGAAACACGAGAATCCAAAATCTTCTCCACCACATACTCCAACTCCCCCCCAACCAACACCGGGGCAGGAGGATCAACGGATGGAACCACAGGCGCCACGTATCTCCGCAACAACGACCTATGGAACACATTATGGATGGCAAAAGAAGCAGGAAGGGCCAAACGAAATGACACAGGATTGATGACCTCAGAAATCTTATACGGACCAATGAAACGAGGCTTAAACTTAGGAGAGGAAACCTTCATAGGAACATAACGAGATGACAACCAAACCAAATCCCCAACACGAAGTCGGGGACCAACACCGCGCCGGCGGTTAGCGAAACGTTGAGCCTTCTCCTGGGACAATATCAAATTGTCCACCACATGAGTCCAAATCTGCTGCAACCTATCCACCACAGTATCTACACCAGGACAGTCCGAAGACTCAACCTGCCCTGAAGAGAAACGAGGATGGAAACCAGAATTGCAGAAAAACGTCGAAACCAAAGTAGCCGAGCTGGCCCGATTATTAAGGGCGAACTCAGCCAACGGCAAAAAGGACACCCAATCATCCTGATCAGCAGAAACAAAGCATCTCAGATATGTTTGCAAAGTTTGATTAGTTCGTTCGGTTTGGCCATTTGTCTGAGGATGGAAAGCCGAGGAAAAAGACAAATCAATGCCCATCCTTGCACAAAAGGATCGCCAAAACCTCGAAACAAACTGGGAACCTCTGTCAGAAACGATGTTCTCCGGGATACCATGTAAACGAACCACATGCTGGAAAAATAATGGCACCAAATCAGAGGAGGAAGGCAATTTAGACAAAGGTACCAAATGGACCATCTTAGAAAAGCGATCACAAACCACCCAAATGACCGACATCTTTTGAGAGACGGGGAGATCCGAAATAAAATCCATAGAAATATGCGTCCAGGGCCTCTTCGGGATCGGCAAGGGCAAAAGCAACCCACTGGCACGAGAACAGCAGGGCTTAGCCCGAGCACAAGTCCCACAGGACTGCACAAAAGAACGCATATCCCGTGACAAAGACGGCCACCAAAAGGATCTAGCCACCAAATCTCTGGTACCAAAGATTCCAGGATGCCCAGCCAACACTGAACAATGAATCTCAGAGATAACTCTACTAGTCCATCTATCAGGGACAAACAGTTTCTCCGCTTGGCAACGGTCAGGTCTATCAGCCTGAAATTTTTGCAGCACCCGCCGCAAATCAGGGGAGATGGCAGACACAATTACCCCCTCTTTGAGAATACCCGCCGGCTCAGGAACACCCGGAGAGTCGGGCACAAAACTCCTTGACAGGGCATCAGCCTTCACATTCTTAGAGCCCGGAAGGTAAGATACCACAAAATCAAAACGGGAGAAAAATAACGACCATCGAGCCTGTCTCAGTTTCAACCGTTTGGCAGACTCAAGATAAGTCAAATTCTTGTGATCTGTCAAGACCACCACGCGATGCTTGGCTCCTTCAAGCCAATGACGCCACTCCTCGAATGCCCATTTCATGGCCAACAACTCACGATTATCAACATCATAGTTATGCTCAGAAGGCGAAAACTTTCTGGAAAAGAAAGCACATGGCTTCATCACCGAGCCATCAGATCTTCTTTGCGACAAAACAGCCCCTGCTCCAATCTCAGAGGCATCAACCTCAACCTGAAACGGGAGCGAAACATCTGGCTGGCACAACACAGGGGCAGAAGAAAAACGACGCTTCAACTCCTGAAAAGCCTCTGCAGCTGCAGAAGACCAATTGACCACATCAACACCCTTCTTGGTCAAATCAGTCAACGGTTTAGCAACAGTAGAAAAATTAGCGATGACGCGCCGATAAAAATTAGCAAAGCCCAGGAACTTTTGCAGGCTCTTCACAGATGTCGGCTGAGTCCAATCGTAAATGGCCTGGACTTTAACAGGGTCCATCTCGATAGTAGAAGGGGAAAAAATGAACCCCAAAAATGAAACCTTCTGAACTCCAAAGAGACACTTTGACCCCTTCACAAACAAGGAATTCGCACGAAGGACCTGGAACACCATTCTGACCTGCTTCACATGAGACTCCCAATCATCCGAAAAGACCAAAATATCATCCAAATACAGAATCAGGAATTTATCCAGGTACTCTCGGAAGATGTCATGCATAAAGGACTGAAATACTTATGGAGCATTGGAAAGCCTGAATGGCATAACCAGGTACTCAAAATGGCCCTCGTGCGTATTAAATGCTGTTTTCCATTCATCGCCTTGTTTAATACGCACAAGATTATACGCCCCTCGAAGATCTATCTTGGTGAACCAACTAGCCCCTTTAATACGAGCAAACAAATCAGACAGCAACGGCAAAGGATACTGAAATTTGACTGTAATTTTATTAAGAAGGCGGTAATCAATACAAGGTCTCAAAGAACCATCCTTCTTGGCCACAAAAAAGAACCCTGCTCCTAACGGTGATGACGACGGGCGAATATGGCCTTTCTCCAAGGATTCCTTTATATAACTCCGCATAGCGGCGTGTTCTGGCACAGACAAATTGAACAATCGGCCCTTAGGGAACTTACTACCAGGAATCAAATTAATTGCACAATCGCAATCCCTATGAGGAGGTAGGGCACTAGCTTTGGGCTCATAAAATACATCCCGATAATCCGACAAAAACTCTGGAACTTCAGAGGGAGTGGAAGACGAAATAGACAAAAATGGAACATCACCATGTACCCCCTGGCAACCCCAGCTGGACACAGACATAGATTTCCAGTCCAATACTGGATTATGAACCTGTAGCCATGGCAACCCCAAAACGACCACATCATGCAGATTATGCAACACCAGAAAGCGGATATCCTCCTGATGTGCAGGAGCCATGCACATGGTCAGTTGGGTCCAGTACTGAGGCTTATTCTTGGCCAAAGGCGTAGCATCAATTCCTCTCAATGGAATAGGATACTGCAAGGGCTCCAAGAAAAAACCACAGCGCCTAGCATACTCCAAGTCCATCAAATTCAGGGCAGCGCCTGAATCCACAAATGCCATAACAGAATAGGATGACAAAGAGCAAATCAGAGTAACGGACAATAGAAATTTAGACTGTACCGTACCAATGGTGGCAGACCTAGCGAACCGCTTAGTGCGCTTAGGACAATCGGAGATAGCATGAGTGGAATCACCACAGTAAAAACATAGCCCATTCCGACGTCTGTGTTCTTGCCGTTCAGCTCTGGTCAAAGTCCTATCACATTGCATAGGCTCAGGCCCATGCTCAGATAGTACCGCCAAATGGTGCACAGCTTTACACTCACGCAAGCGTCGATCGATCTGAATGGCCAAGGACATAGACTCATTCAGACCAGCAGGCATGGGAAATCCCACCATGACATCCTTAAGGGCTTCAGAGAGACCCTTTCTGAAGATTGCTGCCAGGGCACATTCATTCCACTGAGTGATCACAGACCACTTTCTAAACTTCTGACAATATATCTCCGCTTCATCCTGACCCTGACACAGAGCCAGCAAGATTTTCTCTGCCTGATCCACTGAATTAGGTTCGTCATAAAGCAATCCAAGCGCCAGGAAAAACGCATCAACATCACGCAATGCCGGATCTCCTGGCGCAAGGGAAAATGCCCAGTCTTGAGGGTCACCACGTAACAAAGAAATAATGATCTTTACTTGTTGAACAGGGTCACCTGAGGAGCGAGGTTTCAAGGCAAGAAACAATTTACAGTTATTTTTGAAATTCAAGAACTTAGATCTATCACCAAAAAACAAATCAGGAATTGGAATCCTAGGCTCTGACATCGGATTCTGAACCACAAAATCTTGAATGTTTTGTACCCTTGTAGTGAGATTATCCATCCAAGAGGACAGACCTTGAATGTCCATGTTTACACCTGTGTCCTGAACCACCCAGAGGTAAAGGGGAAAAGAGAGACAAAACACACTGCAAAGGAAAAAAAAATGGTCTCAGAAATTCTCTTATCCCTCTATTGAGATGCATTAGTACTTAGGGCCACCTGTACTGTTATGACCTGGTGGTCAGGACAATAATGGAACTGGTGGTTAAGAGCACACGGAATGACCTGATAGTTACTGATAATAAAGGACGAGCTCTGGGACGTGGGAACTCTGCTGACCGCAATCCCTAATCCTATCAAACACACTAGAAATAGCCGTGGATTGCGCCTAGCGCTCCCTATGCAACTCGGCACAGCCTAAGGAACTAGCTAGCCCTGAAGATAGAAAAATAAAGCCTACCTTGCCTCAGAGAAATTCCCCAAAGGAAAAGGCAGCCCCCCACATATAATGACTGTGAGTAAAGATGAAAATACAAACACAGAGATTAAATAGATTTAGCAAAGTGAGGCCCGACTTACTGAATAGACCGAGGATAGGAAAGGATACTTTGCGGTCAGCACAAAAACCTACAAAAGGACCACGCAGAGGGCGCAAAAAAGACCCTCCGCACCGACTCACGGTGCGGAGGCGCTCCCTCTGCGTCCCAGAGCTTCCAGCAAGCAAGACAACAAAAAAATAGCAAGCTGGACAGAAAAATAGCAAACCAAAGAAATACAAGCTGGAACTTAGCTTCTGCTGGGAAGACAGGTCACAAGAACGATCCAGGAGTGAACTAGACCAATACTGGAACATTGACAGGTGGCATGGAGCAAAGATCTAAGTGGAGTTAAATAGAGCAGCCCGCTAACGAATTAACCTCGTCACCTGTAGAAGGAAACTCAGAAACACCCACCAGAGGAAGTCCATGGACAGAACCAGCCGAAGTACCATTCATGACCACAGGAGGGAGCCCGACAACAGAATTCACAACACACAACCAACTGGAATTGGACCTAGTGCATTGGCATTATACTGTAAAGTCAATGTCTTCTTCCTTGAAACTGCTTTACTAATGGGGGGCACCAAGCGGAAATAGAAATTGGTGGTGTGATCGGTTGGCTCTCTCCAGATCAGTAGCCTCTTCTCATATATAGCTATTGCAGCATATGTCTGGAGTCCAACACTTGTCTAAATCTACTCTGCAACCTTATCATGGTAGTCAAGTTTTGTCTTTCTAACACAAAAGTTATTTCTCCGCATATGTAGCAAAGACTATCTGCTTTATAATTCCAAGAATGAGGCATATCTGAAAAAAACCCCACATAGAAACATGTCAATATGCTAAGAAACTGCGCTAAGAAATCATAAAACTGAATACCTCACACAGAAAGCTTTTATAAAAGTAGATGATGCAACTGTAATTAGGATTACATCATCAGAGCTGAGATGGCGTTCTTTGATAGGTCTCCCTAAGATGATAGGATATTGAATGCTCAATACACTAAGTAGATGATGTACTTAGTTAGCCTAGCTACTAACAATGCAATAATGATGAAAAAATAAAGATGCATTTTTTCAATAAGCCTGCATGAAAGTTGTCATAAGTAATTACAATCTCCTCTGGATCTTGAAAATTAGAGCCAATCAGTAAATTTAACCCCTTAGTGACAGAGCCAATTTGGTACTTAATGACCAAGCCAATTTTTGCAATTCTGACCACTGTCACTTTATGAGGTTATAACTCTGGAACGCTTCAACGGATCCCGCTGATTCTGAGATTGTTTTTTCGTGACATATTGTACTTCATGTTAGTGGTAACATTTCTTCGATATTACTTGCGATTATTTATTAAAAAAATGGAAATATGGCGAAAATTTTGAAAATTTAGCAATTTTCAAAATTTGAATTTTTATTCCCTTACATCAAAGAGATATGTCACACAAAATGGTCAATAAATAACATTTCCCATATGTCTACTTTACATCAGCACAATTTTGGAATAAAATTTATAAGGGTTAAAATTTGACCAGCAATTTTTTATTTTTACAGCAAAATTTACAAAACCATTTTTTTTAGGGACCACCTCACATTTGAAGTCAGTTTGAGGGGTCTATGTGGCAGAAAATGCCCAAAATTGACACCATTCTAAAAACTGCACCCCTCGAGGTGCACAAAACCACATTCAAGAAGTTTATTAACCCTTCAGTTGCTGCACAGGAACTGAAGCAATGTGGAAGGAAAAAATGAACATTTTACTTTTTTTCACAAACATTTTACTTCAGAACCAATTTTTTTTATTTTCACAAGTGTAAAAAAAGAAAATGAACCACATAATTTGTTGTGCAATTTGTCCGGAGAATGCCGATACCCCGTATGTGGGGAAGGACCACTGTTTTGGTGCACAGTAGAGCTCAGAAGGGAAGGAGCGCCATTTGACTTTTTCAACATAGAATTCCCTGGAATTGAGATCGGACACCATGTCGCGTTTGGAGAGCCGCTGATGTGCCTAAACAGTGGAAACCCCCCACAAGTGACACCATTTTGGAAACTAGACCCCCTAAGGAACTTATCTAGGTGTGTGGTCAACACTTTGAACCCCCAAGTGCTTCACACAAGTTTATAACGTAGAGCCGAAAAAATTAAAAATCTTTTTTTTTTTCACAAAAATGATCTTTTCACCCCCAATTTTTTATTTTCCCAAGGGTAGCAAGACAAATTGGACCCCAAAAGTAGTTGTGCAATTTGTCCTGAGTATGTTGATACCCCGTATGTGGGGGTAAATCTCTGGGTGCACAGTAGAGCTCAGAAGGGAAGGAGCGCCATTTGACTTTTTCAACATAGAATTCTCTGGAATTGAGATCGGACACCATGTCGCGTTTGGAGAGCCACTGATGTGCCTAAACAGTGGAAACCCCCCACAAGTGACACCATTTTGGAAACTAGACCCCCTAAGGAACTTATCTAGGTGTGTGGTCAACACTTTGAACCCCCAAGTGCTTCACACAAGTTTATAACGTAGAGCCTAAAAAATTAAAAATCATTTTTTTTTCACAAAAATGATCTTTTCACCTCCAATTTTTTATTTTCCCAAGAGTAGCAAGACAAATTGGACCCCAAAAGTAGTTGTGCAATTTGTCCTGAGTATGTCGATACCCAATATGTGGGGGTAAACCTCTGTTTGGGCGCACTGCGGAGCTTGGAAGGGAAGGAGCGCCGTTTGACTTTTTAATCTCTTAATTGTGAGAGTGGACGCCATTTTGGGTTTGTAGATGTGCCTAACAGCAGAGACCCCCCACAAGTGACCCCATTTTGGAAACTAGACCCCCTAAGGAACTTATCTAGGCATGTGGTCAACACTTTGAACCCCCAAGTGCTTCACACAAGTTTATAACGTAGAGCCGAAAAAATTAAAAATCATTTTTTTTCACAAAAATGATCTTTTCACCCCCAATTTTTTATTTTCCTAAGGGTAGCAAGAGAAATTGGTTCCCAAAAGTTGTTGTGCAATTTGTCCTGAGTATGTCGATACCCTGTATGTGGGGGTAAACCTCTGTTTGGGCGCACTGCGGAGCTTGGAAGGGAAGGAGCGCCGTTTGACTTTTTAATCTCTTAATTGTGAGAGCGGACGCCATTTTGGGTTTGTAGATGTGCCTAACAGCAGAAACCCCCCACAACTGACCCCGTTTTGGAAACTACACCCCTCAAAGATTTTAATCAGGGGTATATTGAGCAATTTGAACCCACATGTATGACACAGAGTTTGATAACATTAGGTCGTCATATTGAAAAAATTCATTTTTTTCCACGAGAATCTTGTTTTAGACCTGAATGTCCCACTTTTTCAGAAATAACATCAAAAAGTGGACCCCACAATTCGTAACCCACTTTATTATGAGCGCAGCGATATCCCATATGTAGTCAAAAAGTTCTGTTTGGACAAATGGCAGGGCTTGGACAGAAAGGGGCACAATGTGACAAATTTGGCTTTATTTGAAATTGAAGATCCAGGACCCATTCAAAGCTTCTAGAGACATTGAGCAAAAAAGAAAATCCTTCCAGGAATTATTACTCATAGAGGGAGGCATGCTCCTAAATCACAATGACTGACTATAAAATTGGTCTTGCTAACAAAACAGTTGTCCCGCATTTGCGTATATTGTAGCAGGAAGAATAAACTGTACTGGAATGAAGGGCAAAATGTGTAGGAAAATGCAGCCAACTATGTGGCAAAGCGGAGTTTGTCCCAAAGATGAAAGAACACCATCAGGGCTAGAATGGCAGACACTTTCAGAAACTGGTCGTACAACGTCCTTTTAGCTCCATCAATCCCTATATGAGAGACGAATGTGCCAATAGACGTGGTTCACCATAGCAATCTCCCATCTGCCAAGGTCAGAACCGCTATATGCACAAAACAACCAGTTCTCTATAGAAAGTATTGTCTGGTACCAGAGGTTCGGCAAGAACCATAAAGTAAAGCCCATAGTGTATAAGTACGGAACTTCCTAATTTTTTTAGAAATCCTACAATAAAATGATCATGCCCGTATCATCAACATAAATATAAGTAATATAAATGGAAGCCAAAGTTTTGTGTAGCAAGAGTCATAAAACAGTCAAAGTTAGATAAATGGTCAAAAATGTTTGTGAGTAATCAAGTCCTAGAATTCATTTTCAGATGATTTCACTTTTCAAGATCATTTCTGGGGTCCACATTCTAACGCTTATTGACATGGGTACGTGGACGAGAATTTGTTGGAATAGTAGTTTGGTATGGGATTGATCGAGTCGTAGAATTTTCAGATGACCTGACTTTGCAAGAACATTTGTGGGGTCCACACTCTAGAGCGTACAGATGTGGGTACGTGGATGAGAATTTGTTGGGATAGTAGTTTGGTATGGGATTGATCGAGTCCTAGAATTTTCAGATGACCTGACTTTGCAAGAACATTTGTGGGGTCCATACTCTAGAGCGTACAGATGTGGGTACGTGGATGAGAATTTGTTGGGATAGTAGTTTGGTATGGGATTGATCGAGTCCTAGAATTTTCAGATGACCTGACTTTGCAAGAACATTTGTGGGGTCCATACTCTAGAGCGTACAGACGTGGGTACGTGGATGAGAATTTGTTGGGATAGTAGTTTGGTATGGGATTGATCAAGTTCTGGAATTAATTGTGAAATGGGGTAAATTGGGATCTACTAATTAAAATATTATTTATCAATTGTTCCAAATTGTACTACTGGGGCCACTAAGCAGAAAATAAAAATTATTGAAAAAAAAACAAACTAATAATTGTAGGTGGTGTGGTAGGTCTCAAAACAAGGGGAGATACAAAGGCCTGGTTGGGATGGGCATGTGGGGCAATAGAATCGGGAATCACTCCGTCTGCCATGCTTTCTGCAAACTCGGCACCTTTTTTGAGGATACCTTTGGGTGGGAGTGACAGGGACAGGGTGAGGAAAATGGCGTTCTGAAAGTCTCCGGGAATCCTCAGAGTCGAAGGCTTCCCCCGGTGCCATGGACTCAAATATGAGGCTCTCTACTACTTTTTCCTGAAAGTGCAGGAACGTAAGTGGTCCTTGAGATTTTTTATATAGCACAAAACTGTTATATGTGGCAGTTTGAATTAGATAGATTCCCACCTTTTTATACCACGCCCTGGTCTTCCTCTTGACCAGGTATGGTTGCAGAACCTGGTCTGACAGGTCTACACCACCCATATGTCTGTTATAGTCTGTGACGCACACAGGTTTTTCTTTGTCCCTGGTGGCACCCCTCTCTCTGACCGTCACAGTGGTGTCCGTATGCAGTGTGGAAAGCATATAGACGTCCTTCCTGTCTTTCCACTTCACTGCAAGAAGTTGGTCGCTTGCAAGTGAGAATGACGCCCCTCTCTCCAAACGTCTGGACACCAACTGTGACGGAAAACCCACTCTGTTTTTCCTCACTGTCCCACAGGCCCCTGTATTTGCAGCATGGAGGGATTTGTATAGGGGGATGCACGCGTAATAGTTGTCGGTATACACGTGGTACCCTTGATTGAGAAAGGGCGTCATTAGCTCCCAGACAATTTTGCCTGGGATACCAATTGTCTGGGAGCAGTTTGGGGGGTTTATTTGGCGGTCCCTACCTTCATAAATTAGGACGGTGGACGTGTACCCTGATGAGCTCTCGCAAGCTTTATATAATTTTACGCCGTATTTGGCTCTCTTGGAGGGAATAAATTGGCGGAATAACAGACGGCCCTTGTAGCTCATCAAGGACTCGTCGACTGCCACATTTTGCTCTGGGGTATAGGAATTTAGAAAGGAAGTTTTTAGGAGGGAAATTAGGGGTCTTAATTTATTTAGCCGATCGTAGTTGGGGTCAGTTCTTGGGAGAGCTTGGGAATTGTCACTGAAGTGGAGGAATCTCATCAGGGCTTCGTAACGGGCTCGGGACATGATGGCTGCAAATACAGGGGTGCAGTGGACAGCTTTTGTTGCCCAGTAAGAGCGGAGAGTGTTTTTTTTTACTATACCCATATTCAGGGTGAGGCCTAAGAATTTTTTTATTTCGGGGACATTTGTGGGGATCCAGGAACGGGAATGAAAGGCAGTGGGTTTTTGGGAAATATATTGCCGGGCATATAGGTTTGTTTGGTGGACGATTAATTGCAGGACTTCGGGGCTAATGAAAATTTCAAAAAAATCAATGGGGGTAAAATTGGCGACATCTACTTTTATTCCAGGGACTGCAGAAAAAGGGGGAATTTGAGGGGAAAATGAGGTGTCATTATACCACAGCGGTGGCGGTACTTGGTCCTGCCTCTGAAGCTTCAGCAGTGACGACCGACTCCGCTACCACCGGGCTGGGGGATCCCGTGGAGGAAGAGTCGCCATCACTGTCTGAAAGCTGCTCAATTTCAGGGGCAGAATCTGTTTCGCTGCCGGAGCTGCCGGAGCAAAGCAGGCTGTAAGCTTGCTCTGCGCTAAAAGTTCTGTGGGCCATTTTACCTAATTCCTCCCCTAACCCTAACCCTAACCCTAACCCTAAAAACATTTTTTTTAAAAATTACAATTTTTTTTTTTTTTTTATAATCCTCTGCTGATGATGCAGGGATTATGGAGAATGGGGGTTGGTAAATGGGATGCTGGCGGAGACAGATATTATGTTTTGTGAATAACTGACAGGGCAGCACTTGAACTGTAGTCTCTCTCTCTTCTCTCCTAAAACAACTACAAGGAGAGAAGAGAAAGGTACAGCCCAAGTGCTGCCATATTTATTAAATATTAGGGGTTTTGATCACTGTAATTGGACATATTACAGTAATCAAAACCCAGCAGCCAATGAGAAAATTCTCATAGGTTGCTGGGTCTCTGCTGGCAGATCATGGCAGGCGCACTGCGCTTGCGCCCGCCATTTTCTTCCAGCAGAGAAGAAGAAGGGGAGCCAGGAGCCGTGGGCTGAGGACCGGGGACCATGGGCTGAGGACCGGGGACCATGGGCTGGGGACCGGGGCACATCAGCAGGAGGTATGGATGGTGGGGGGCTCGGGGGCTCTATTTCTCTCCCTTCTGATGTGCGATCACATCAGAGGGGAGAGAAATGCAAAGCATTTTTTTTTTTTTTTTTTACAAACTATTTGCAGTGATCGCAACCCCGGGGGTCTGTAAAGACCCCCGGGATTGCGATCGCTCCAGGGGTCGGTAAAAACCGACCCCAATACACTGTGGGGGAAGCTAGGTTTCGGTGGGCGCATCTGCACATGCGCCCGCCATTTTGGAGCCCGGACAGGAAGGAGGAGGGTCGGGGACCGGGGGGGCACCTTCTCCGGTACGTAAGGTACCGTGGGGGGCTCGGGGGACCCTATTTCTCTCCCCTCTAATGTCCGATCACTTTAGAGGGGAGAGAAACACAACGCAAATCGCGTTTTTTTTTGCGATCGCCGGCAAACGGTTAATTACCGGCGATCGCAAATGCGGGGTGGGTAAAAAAAACCCCGAATCATGTTCTCTGGGGTCTCGGCTACCCCCGGCAGCCGAGACCCCGGAGAAAATCCGACTCTGGGGGGCGCTATTCACTTTTTCCACAGCACCGTTAATTAACGGCGCTGTGGTTTAAGTACCCTTAGCGGCCGCCGTTAAAAGGCGTATCGGCGGTCGCTAAGGGGTTAAGTATCATATTTGTTTTCAGCAGCACAAAATTAGTTAGGTTCACCTATCGTCTCTGAACCAATTTCGCTGTAGAACAGTGTACAGGGTGGGCCGTGTATATGGATACACCTAAATAAAATTGAAATGGTTGTTGATATCAACTTCCTGTTTGTGGCACATTAGTATATGGGAGAGGGAAAACTTTTCAAAATGGGTGGTGACCATGGCGGCCATTTTGAAGTCGTCCATTTTTTATCCAACTTTATTTTTTCCAATGGGAAGAGAGTCATGTGACACATAAAACTTATTGAGAATTTCAATGCAAGACACCCTACGGAAGAAAACTGTCACCATTCCCATTTTATTTAGTTGTATCCATATAATGGCCCACCCAAAAAGGTTTGCCTCATCACTGAACATAATGTTCTGTGTAAACTGAGGGTCCTGTTCCAATTTTTGTTTGTCCCATTCTGCAAATTCAGCGCGCCAATCTGGGTCATCCTCATTGAGACGCTGCAGCAGCTGGATTTTGTAAGGGTGCCAGTGTGAGTAGCTAATATCCGCCGATGGGATATTTGACAGATGCCAGATCAGATGAATTTGCAGAATAAGCCAAACAAAAATTGGAACAGGACCCTCAGTTTACACTGAACAATATGTTCAGTGATGAGGCAAACTTTTTTGGGTGAGCCATTGTAGTTAGGTGTATGGATACACCTAAATAAAATGGGAATGGTGACAGTTTTCTTGCGTAGGGTGTCTTGCATTGAATTCTGCAATGACACGGGTACTGCATTCACCAGACATCAACACAATTTCTATCCGCACCTCACTTGTTAACCTCTGCAACATGTCAATGGCTGTACAAAGAGAAGCTTGTAAATAACTCATGAAAGAATAAAGTTACGTTAAAACCAAGCACACCATTTGATGTGTCACATGACTCTCTTCCCGTTGGAACAATAAAGCTGGATCTAAAATGGCCGATTTCAAAATGGCTGCCATGGTCACCACCCATCTTGAAAAGTTTCCCCCCTCCCATATACTAATGTACCACAAACAGGAAGATGATATCAACAACCATTCCCATTTTATTTAGGTGTATCCATATACACGGCCCACCCTGTACACTGTTCTACAGTCTTTTCGTTTGGCCCTTCCTGCTTCTTTTTCCATCCACAATGTTTTCCATAGATCTTTGTTGCGAATATGTGAAGCCCGTTGTTCCATCTGTTGATCCTCCTGCCCCGATGTTGGTTGAGGGGGAGTTGGAATATGTGGTTGAGAATATTTTGGATTCTCGTTTTTCAAGGCGGAAGCTTCAGTATCTTGTCAAGTGGAAGGGTTATGGCCAGGAGGATAATTCTTGGGTTGTTGCCTCCGATGTTCATGCCGCCGAGTTGGTTCGTGCTTTTCATTTGGCTCGTCCTGATCGGCCTGGGGGCTCTGGTGAGGGTTCGGTGACCCCTCCTCAAGGGGGGGGTACTGTTGTGAATTCCGTTCTTGGTTGTAAGTAGTATTTTTGTGAGTTCTGCTCTTGGGCTCCTCCTGTGGTCTTTAGTGGTATGGCTGCTTCTTGGATTTAGCTTCTCAGCTGTTTCCTTTGATTGTCTTTTGGGTTCGGCTATATTAGTCTGGCCTTAGCCCTCAATCAATGCCAGTCGTCAATTGTCTCTGCCTGGAGTCAGTGCTCTTTGGATTTTCCTGATACTCTGACCAAGTTCTGCAAAGCTAAGTCCTTCCATGTCCTTTGCAGTTCACTTATTGTGGACTTGTTGTTTTGTACTGTCTTGTTTTTTGCTCATTTGTCCAGTTTATCAGTATGGATCTTTTTAGCTAAACTGGAAGCTCTGGGCAGCAGAGTTTGCCCTCCACACCTTTAGTTAGGTGTGGAGATTTTTGCATTTCTCTGCGGTAGACTTTTTCTAGTTTTTTCTACTGACCGCACAGAGCTCTTTCCTGTACTTTCCTTGTTAGCTAGAAGTGGCCTCCTGTGCTCAATCTTGTTTCATACTACGTATGTCATTTCCTTCTCCTCTCACAGTCTTTACATGTGGGGGGCTGTCTTTCCTTTGGGGATTTTCTCTGAGGCAAGATAGTTTTCCTGCTTCTATCTTTAGGGCTAGTTAGCTCTTAGGCTGTGACGAGTTGCCTAGGGAGCGTTAGGAGCAATCCACGACTGCTTCTAGTTGTGTGTTGAGCTTAGTCTGCGGTCAGTATAGATACCACCTGCTCAGAGCTAGTCTCATGTCGCTCCATAATCACCAGACCATAACAGGTTACTCTCTGTTAAAAAAGCCCTGATGCTGTTGTGTAATGATATCCGTGGGGTATAACCTACACATGATTAAGTGGAAGTTTGATACGCATTTTGCATCTGCGTCATTCTGAGTGCTGGCAATGGAAGCGGTATCCTAACCGCCCCTGGTAGGGGGCGGAGTATCCTACGTAGCCCCTCCTCCAGTGAATGACGAGCAGCAAGCGTATAATGTGGTACGCCCATGCACGAGTGAGGTGCGCGAGTGGCAAGAAGGTCTCGGGGATGCAGGCACGTACCTGTATCTGTACTCCTACGGTCCACTGAGCACATATCCGGTGGGCATGTCTGACCGGGGAAGCTGGACACTACGCAATGCCCAAGCCGGAAGTAAGTAAATGGTTGAGTGCAAGGCGCGTATATAAGTCCATATAGCGCTGCACAACACACGTGCAATGACAGCGTCCCACCGATGGCATAGATATACTGGCCAAAATGCTATCCCCTGAAGAGGAGAACGAAACGCGTCGGGAACAGAGGGGGACAGGGTCCACCATTGCATCTTGGAATGGAGGGTACTATTTAGAAGCAACTTCCAGATGGGTGAGATCCTTCTAATTTGCCACACATGTTCAAAACAAGGTTAGTCTGTAAATCCCTATTATTGGTACTAGCAGCTATAAGGCAATAGAGAAATTGAATTTCATTACTAGACTGCACCATTTGGGAAGACTATGTTATGAACACCTAATGACCCTTGTTATGTGTTTCTTGTGCATAAGGAAGGGTTTTATATGCTAATTTGGAATGGACCGTAAAAAGGCTGAAGCAGGTTCTATCCTAGACACTGAATAAGTTATGCTGAGATAGCTGTAATATGCGGAGTAGAGCTATTAGGGGTAATACTTTCTACCTATAAGTGCCTATAAGAACAGGCCATTTATTTAGGAACATTACCAATCGCTTGGTGCTTATGAGCGGATTTGACGGTCGGTTTTTCTATATATGAGTGGTATACGTAAAAAGTATCCCACTTGCTGTATGCAGTTGGATATGAAGGTTAAGCTCCTGTATATAAATGGCTAGTGTGGATTGTACCCTATTGATTATATGCACTCCGCTGTCTGTCTATTTATGTTTTGCACTTTGTGGTGAAGAATTTTCGTGATTTTTATGGATATTGATATTAAAAGTTAAATTTTAATCCGAATTGCTGTTGGAATAATATTGGTTGGAATATACCACTGGCTGATAATTGTAGTTTAAACTGGCACATTTTTCATACATTTGCTTAAGTATCTTTTTCTTTTCCTACATATGCTAACTCAGGACACTGGACATGTTTGGCATCGCTGTAATCGTTCGTACTGATGAGCAGATTCATATTCTGAAGTCATATTTTCCACAAAAAGTACACCGTAAAAACAATTCCCAAAAAGCAATGTCAGAATTCCTTTTTTGTTTTTACAATATCTCCTCACTTTGAATTTTTTTTAATGTTTTCCTGTAAACTATGTGTTGATATGAATGGAGTCATTCAAAAGTACAACTTGTCCCCCAGAAAACAAGCCTTCATATGGCTATGTAGACAGAAAAATAAAAAAGTTGTGTTTGGGAAAAGTGGAGGAACAAAGACGCAAAAAATGAAAATTGACCTTGTTGTTAAGGGGGTTAAATAATGACTTTACAGAGAGCAAGAAAGCAGATGACAATTATTCTCTTACTCCATACACAATGGACGATCTAGTGAACATGTTACACATCACACTTCTCTCATCACGACTTTAGTGTCATCATTATTACATGGGGCTTTCATTGCTGCCATTTTAATAATAATAATCTTTATATAGCGCTAACATATTACGCAGCGCTTTACAGTTTGCACACATTTTCATCGCTGTCCCCGTTGGGGCTCACAGTCTAAATTCTCTATCAGTATGTCTTTGGAATGTGGGAGGAAACCCATGCAAACACGAAGAGAACATACAAACTCTTTGTCCTTAGTGGGGCTTGAACCCAGGACTCCAGCGCTGCAAGGCTGCTGTGCTAACCACTGCGCCACCATACTGCCCATTTTCCAAACATCAGTTAATAAATGGAATAACATGATAACTTCCCCAAATAACACTAATTGGAATAAAGAGGAAAACTACAAAGATAAATATAAAAGTAATATACTGTATCGCCTTATAACATTAGAATGCGCTTTCCCTTTAACCCGTTCCCGACCTGTGACGCCACATAGGCATCATGAAAGTCGGTGCCAATCCGACCTGTGACGCCTATGTGGCGTCATGGAGGGATCACGTCCCAGCAGATTGGGTAAAAGGGTTAACTCCAATTTCACCCGATCTGCAGGGACAGGGGGAGTGGTACTTCAGCCCGGGGGGTTGGCTCTCTCCCACGTGGTTATGATTGCTCTGATTGGCTGTTGAAAGTGAAACAGCCAATCAGAGCAATTTGTAATATTTCACCTATGAAACTTGGTGAAATATTACAATCCAGCCATGGCCGATGCTGTAATACGATCGGCCATGGCTGGAAACCGCGATATGCCCCCTTCTCCAACTGACAGCGGTGATCTGCCACCGCTGTCAGTCTTTCCTCCCCTCTGTTCTGTCCTCCTCTGCCCTCTGCTGCCTTCCTCTCCCCTCAGTCCTGTCCGGCACCCCCCCGGCTGTCCGATCCCACCCCCCGTACCGCTGGAGTCCCGGGGACCCTCCCGGTGTCTGTCCGGCATCTAAGATTGGTGCTGCCATCTTCCAAAATGGCAGGTGCATGCGCAGTGCGCCCGCCGAATCTGCCGGCTGGCAGATTCATTACAGGTATATTTTGATGACTGTGATAGGTTCTATCACAGTAATCAAAATAAAAAAAATAGTAAATAAAGCCCCCCTTATCACCCCTATAGGTAGGGAAAATAATGAAATAAATAAAATATATTTATTTTTCCACTAGGGTTAGGGTTAGAACTAGGGTTAGGGTTAGGGCTAGGGTTGCAAATAGGGTTAGAATTAGGCTATGTGCACACGGTGTGGATTCGTGGCAGTTTTCCATCACATTTACAGTACCATGTAAACCTATGGAAAACCAAATACGCTGTGCCCATGGTGCGGAAAATAACGCTGCAATGTATTTTCCGCAACATGTCAATTCTTTGTGCGGATCCCGCAGTGTTTTACACCTGTTCCTCAATAGGACGCCACAGGTGAAATCCGCACAAAAAACACTGGAAATCCGCGGTAAATCCACAAGTAAAATGAAGTTCATTTTACCTGCGGATTTTTCAAAAACGGTGCGGAAAAATCCGCACACGAATCCGCAACGTGAGCACATCGCCTTAGGGTTAGGGCAGGAACTAGAGTTAGGGTTGGAATCAGGGTTAGGGTTGGAATTAGGGTTAAGATTAGGGTTAGGGGTGTGTTGAGGTTAGGGTTAGGCTTGTGGTTAGGGTTGGGATTAAGGTTGGTTGTGTGTTGGGGTTAGGGTTGGGATTAGGGTTAGGGTTGGAATTAGGGTTAAGAGTGTCTTGGGGTTAGGGTTGTGGTTAGGGGTGTGTTGGGGTTAGGGTTGTGATTACAGTTATGGTTAGAGTTGGGATTAGGGTTAGGGGTGTGTTGAGGTTAGTGTTGGAGTTAGAATTGAGGGGTTTCCACTGTTTAGGCACATCAGGGGGGTCTCCAATCACGACATGGCGCCACCATTGATTCCAGCCAATCTTGCATTCAAAAAGTCAAATGGTGCTCCCTCCCTTCCGAGCCCCGACGTGTGCCCAAACAGTGGTTTACCCAAACATATGGGGCATAAGCGTACTCAGGAAAAATTGTACAACAATTTTGGGGGTCGAATTTCTCCTGTTACCCTTGGAAAAATAAAATAATGGGGGCTAAAAAAATTATTTTTGGGGGGGAAAAAAAGATTTTTTATTTTCACGGCTCTGCGTTATAAAATTATGTGAAGCACTTGGGGGTTAAAAGTGCTCACCACAAATGGGGAGGGTTTCTACTGTTTAGGTACATCAGGGGCTCTGCAAATGCAACCTGACGCCTGCAGACCATTCCAACAAAGTCTGCATATCAAAAGTCACTACTTCCTTTCCGAGCCCCGACGTGTGCCCAAACAGTGGTTTACCCCCACATATTGGGCATCAGCGTACTCAAGACAAACTGGACAACAACTATTGGGGTTCAGTTTCTCATCTTACCCTTGCAAAAATAAAAATTGCGGGCTAAAAAATCATTTTTTGAGGAGAAAAATTATTTTTTATTTTCACGGCTCTGCGTTATAAACTTTTGTGAAGCACTTGGGGGTTCAAAGTGCCCACCACACATATAGAAAAGTTACTTGGGGGGGTTTAGGTTCCAAAATGGGGTCACTTGTGGGGGGTATCTACTGCTTAGGTACATCAGGGGGTCCTGCCAACGCAACGTGATGCCCGCAGACCATTCCATCAAAGTCTGCATTTCAAAACATCACTACTTCCTTTCCGAGCCCCGACGTGTGCCCAATCAGTGGTTTACCCCACATATTGGGCATCAGCATACACAGGACAAACTGTACAACAAATATTGGGGTTCAGTTTCTCCTGTTTCCCTTGTGAAAATAAAAAATTGCGGGCTAAAAAATAATTTTTGAGGAAAAAAATGATTTGTTTATTTTCACGGCTCTGCCTCATAAACTTGTGTGAAGCACTTGGGGGTTCAAAGTGCTCACCACACATCTAGATAAGTTCCTTGGGGGCTCTAGTTTCCAAAATGGGGTCAATTCTGGGGGGTTTCTACTGTTTAGGCACATCAGGGGTCTGCAAACGTAACATGATGCCCGCAGACCATTCCATCAAAGTCTGCATTCCAAAACATCACTACTTCCCTTCCGAGCTCGGCCATGCACCCAAATAGTGGTTTACCCCCAAATATGGGGTATGAGCGTACTCAGGACAAACTGGACAACAACTTTTGGGGTCTAATTTCTCCTGTTACCCTTGTGAAAATATAAAATTGTGGGCTAAAAAATAATTTTTGAAGAAAGAAAAATGATTTTTTATTTTCATGGCTCTGCGTTCTAAACTTCTGTGAAGCACTTGGGGGTTCAAAGTGCTCATCACACATCTAGATGAGTTCCTTGGGGGGTCTAGTTTCCAAAATGGTGTCACTTGTGGGAGAGTTCAAATGTTTAGGCACACAGGGGCTCTCCAAACGCAACATGGTGACCGCTAACGATCGGAGCAAATTTTTCATTCAAAAAGTCAAATGGCGCTCTTTCCCTTCCGAGCCTTGCCGTGTGCACAAACAGTGGTTTACCCCCACATGTGAGGTATCGGTGTACTCAGGAGAAATTGCCAAACACATTTTAAGATCCATTTTATCCTGTAGCCCATGAGAAAATGAAAAAATTGAGGCTAAAGGTAAAAGTACTTTTTAATTTTTACAGATCAATTTGTGAATCACCTGGGGGTTTAAAGTGCTCACTATGCATCTAGATAAGTTCCTTGGGGATCTAGTTTCCAAAATGGGGTCACTTGTGGGGGAACGCCAATGTTTAGGCACACAGGGGCTCTCCAAACACAACATGGTGTCCGCTAACGATTGGAGCTAATTTTTCATTCAAAAAGTCAAATGGCGCTCCTTCCCTTCTGAGCCTTGCCGTGTGCCCAAACAGTGGTTTACCCCCACATATGAGGCTAAAAGAATTTTTTTGTGAAAAAAAGTACTTTTTCATTTTTATGGATCAATTTGTGAAGCACCTGGGGGTTGAAAGTGCTCACTATGCATCTAGATAAGTTCCTTGGGGGGGTCTAGTTTGCAAAATGGGGTCATTTGTGGGGAAGCTCCAATCTTTAGGCACACAAGGGCTCTCCAAACGCGACATGGTGTCCACTAAAGATTGGAGCCAATTTTTTATTCAAAAAGTCAAATGGTGCTCCTTCCCTTCCGAGCCCTGTCGTGCACCCAAACAGTGATTCCCCCCACATGTCCGCGTACTCAGGACAAATTATACAACAACTTTCGGGGTCCAGTTTATCCTTTTACCCTTGGGAAAATAAAAAAAATGTTGCTAAAATTTCATTTTTGTGACTAAAATGTTAAATGTTAATTTTTTCCTTCCATGTTGCTTCTGCTGCTGTGAAGCACCTGAAGGGTTAATAAACTTCTTGAATTTTGTTTTGAGCACCTTGAGGGGTGCAGTTTTAGAATGGTGTCACTTTTGGGTATTTTCAGCCATATAGACCCCTCAAACTGACTTCAAATGTGAGGTGGTTCCTAAAAAAAATGGTTTTGTAAATTTTGTTGTAAAAATGAGAAATCGCTGGTCAAATTTTAACCCTTACAACTTCCTAGCAAAAAAAAAAATTTTGTTTCCAAAATTATGCTGATGTAAAGTATACATGTGGGAAATGTTATTTATTAACTAGTTTGTGTCACATAACTCTCTGGTTTAACAGAATAAAAATTCAAAATTTTCAAAATTGTCGCCAAATTTCCGTTTTTTTCACGCAAAAATTATCGACTTAAATTTACCACTATCATGAAGCTCAATATGTCACGAAAAAACAATCTCAGAATCGCTAGGATCCGTTGAAGCGTTCTTGAGTTATTACCTCTTAAAGGGACACTGGTCAGAATTGCAAAAAATGGCCAGGTCATTAAGGTCAAAATAGGCTGGGTCATGAAGGGGTTAAATTTTGCGTTGCATGCATCATCATGTGCCTCAACCAATAGCATTGCAGGATTTGAACTCAAAGAAAGAAAAAAAGGTCAGTTGGTGCCAGTCTGCGATAGCTCTATTAGAGACAAGACAGGCTCCTTATTGATTCCTAGAAGCCAAACACTTTTTGGATTTGTACCCGGATCGATACCTGCTGATTGGGAGACAACCGCCACCGGCCGCTCTACAGAGGTGAGAATCATTATGTGATGAATAAACTGCCGATTTATGTCATTCCAGATACTGACAGTTGGGATCTATACTGAAAGCAATCACATATAAAAAAGCAAATGATTTCACCATAAAAGCCCAAATATACAGCTCTGGCAAAAATTAAGAGACCATTGCAAAATTTTCAGTTTGTCTGATTTTTCTCTTTTTTTCTGAAAAGGAGAAATGGTCAAAATTAAAAAATAAAAAACAGTGTTTTCAGACCTCAAATAATGCAAAGAAAACAAGTTCATAATCATTTCGAAACAACAATACTATTGTTTTAACTCAGGGACAGTTCAGAAATCAATATTTTGTGGAATAACCATGATTTTTAATCACAGCTTTCATGCGTCTTGGCATGCTTTCCACCATTCTTTCACACTGCTTCTGGCCCCAAAATGTAAGCAGTTCTTCTTTGTTGCTGGCTTGTGATTATCCATCATCCTCTTGATTACATTCCAGATGTTTTGGTTCATGTCTGGAGATTGGGCTGCCCTTGACACGGTTTTGATGTGGTGGTCTCTTAATTTTTGCCAGAGCTGTAGATAACGGGGTGATTATGGATAAATAGGATAAAACTTGGTGACTTTGAATAAATACCGTATTTTCCGGCGTATAAGACGACCTTTTAACCCATGAAAATCTTCTTAAAAGTTGGGGATTGTCATACGCCGGGTGCAGATCCAATGTGCATATGGTGGGTTGGGGGGAGTGGTCCCGATGACGAAGAGAGGGGGCGTCTCACAGGAAAGTGTGAGTGGAGTATCCCCCTATAACCTCATTGTGGCAGTGTGGGGTTTCTGTGCTGGTGAGCGTCGGCTCCTCTTTGTTCCTCGTGGGTGCTCTGTGCTGTGGGGCAGCGGCAGCGAATCTTCGTGCAGCGTTGGGGCTCCGCCAGCATTTCCTCAAAGCCCGGAGGCACCGGCAGCTCTATTGCTGTGATGTGGTGGCCTCCGGGGAAATGGCCGCTGGGGGCGGCGCATGCTCAGATTCAGATCTCGTCCCGACGCTGCACAAATATACGCCGCCGCCGCCCCGACGCTGCACGAAGATACGTCGTCGCCTCACAGGACTTAGCACCCACGCGGCACAAAGAGGAGCCGCGCTTCCCAGTAGCACAGAGACCCAACGCTGCCACAATGAGGTAATAGGGGGATACTCCACTCACACTTTCCTGTGAGATTCCCCCCTCTTCGTCATCAGGACCACTCCCCTCGCCCAAAAGGCACATTAGTCACCCGCCCTATAAGACGACACATGGCATATAAGATGACCCCTGACTTTTAAGAAGATTTTATATTTTAACTGGAAAAGTTGGGGGGTCGTCTTATATGCCCAGCCATCTTATACGTCGGAAAATACAGTATTTAAAATATGGATAATGATATGTAAATATTAATCTGAAAAACACGAGGCCACATATTTCTCCTAGCCTTTCCCAGATACAATATTTAGAAGTGCATGGTAATTATTAGCCTGTATATAATAGTTATATCATACATGTAGTGGAGATATGAAGAATTTTGTACTGGATCATCAATTACTATACAGGGAGGTAGCGGATATATGCAGCGGTTTATATGGCGGGTCACAGTGCAGTCAGTATAATGTAGATATGTTGGGGAAAAAAGTGTGTCTTATAGTCTGAAAAATACGTTATGTAGCATTAGGGAGTGTGCCATCACCCTGCATGTCAAATAAAACTTTGCACTGTCATTTTATATGCACCACTATTTTTATAGGGGTAATTGGCATACATGTTTTATTGTATGAATTACCTTTCCCATGCCTTATGACTGTGATGTAACACCAATGTTTTACTTGTGCACCTTTGGCCTTACTTAAATAGCTTTTTTTTGATTCGTGATATGATTATCTGTTATGATATATTATGCTATTAAAGTTATAATTTTTCAAGTATTTTGAATTTGGTGGTTAACATGATCCATATTTTTGTAGTTAATTGTTGTTAGGGAGCTCCATAGGCACATACCCATATTAGTCCTGGTTGACAATCCCGGGACTTCGCTGTAGACTATGGTATCTGTATTTGAGATTGTGTTTCTCATAATATAGATATGTGCAGTCTTTTATTACCATAGGACATAAAGTCAATCTGGGTAGACATAGATGACCGATAATACTGTATATATTTTTTTTAAAGCACCACTCCAGCATTTTTTTTATTTACGGCAGGAGTGGTGCTTTTTAAGTAATTCTCCTGGCCCGTCTCATACTCACTTGCCGCCCCTTCATCCTTTTCCAGCGTTGCTCCTGTTGGTCTTCGGTTAAAAGTGACATGCCATCATCTCCAGGGTTTAATGGAGCAGCATAGAGGTCACTTTTCAATATACCCCTATGAGAATCTCGTTCTGGCTCTCATAGATTTGCATTAAGCTCTTGTCACATAACTTCTGACTTGCGGCCGGTCAGAAGTTATGGGCACAAGATGGCCCATGGGATCGGAGTACCAGCAGTATAAGGTGAAGCCGCTGGAAGGTGAGTATTCGAACGGGGACAGGTGGCTTACATTTAAAGTGCCACTCAAGCGGTAGAAACAAAAGAAAATGCCGGAGTGGTGCTTTAAGTACAAAATAGGGTTTGTTTTGTTTACTAGCTACAGCGCCACTTCTGTCAATGGGTCATGTTGGGTATTACAACTCAGCACCAATCAAGTCAATAAAGCTGCAATTCTGCAACCCATGTAATGCAGGCTGTGGTAGTTAGGTTTTGGGTTACACATTAGGTTGGTAGTATTGCTCTTCTAGGGATCCTATAGACAGAGCCATGCTCTGCATATTCAGGTTTTTCCTTTTTCTATATGTTAGCTTCCAGGAAGAAGAGTAAAGATGGCCATGAGGAAGCGGAAGAGAGAACTGATCGCCCAGTATGAAGAGGAGTGGTAAGTAGATGAGGTTACATCACTGCAGTCATCACAATCCATACACTTACACCGGCAAATCCATAGTGACCATTACACATCATCACTACACATATTTATACCATTTACAGCACAAAACTAATTTCAGATCCCCATGAGGAGAACACCCAGCAGGATGTAAGTGAATTATGTGTAGCCATAGTACGGCCATGTGCATGAGGCCTAATACTATATTACAGAGAAAAAAAAGTAAATCACCAGCGTGAAACTTAGATAAAAGTTCAATTTATTTAGACAAATTCATTAAAATCCTTATTTCATAGTGGTACAGCAAATGATGGGGTACATGATACGACCAACGCGTTTCGACCTGCTAAGGTCTTAATCATGGTATGGTATATGTTCAGAGCAACAAAACATATCTAGATAAAATTAAACACAACAGGTGCAGCAATTGGAATCGAACAAAAAAAAAACAAAAAACTGGTGCACTAGTTAAAAGTCCCAACATTGGTACTCATACAATTGACATACAATGATTCATAGAAAAACACAGTGATAGCATTAAGACACTGTATACAAAGATCCAGATCAAATTAACAATGGAGAAATATGTATTACCACTGAAGGTTATGCAGAGGCGAACAAGAGAGAGGGAAAAAATATATATATTTTAATCGTATTGTAAAATCAAATCTTGCCGTTTATTCTAGGGCATTCTAGTTTATTCTAGTGCTAGGGCAGCACGGTGGCGCAGTGGTAAGCACTGCAGTGCTGGGGTCCTGGGTTCTAATCCCACCCAGGACAACATCTGCAAAGAGTTTGTATGTTCTCTCCGTGTTTGCGTGGGTTTCCTCCGGGCACTCCGGTTTCCTCCCACATTCCAAAGACATACTGATGGGTATTCTAGATTGTGAGCCCCATCGGGGACAGTGATGATAATGTGTGCAAAACTGTAAAGCGCTGCAGAATGTTAGCGCTATATAAAAATAAAGATTATTATTTATTTATTATTATTTATTTGATTGAATGCACGGCCTGCAGACTCCAATATGTTGGCTGTATAATAGGACCTTTCACAAGAATAACCAGATTCTGATGAGCATAATAAGTGGTAGAGAGTATCTATCATCACAATTACTATACAAGTGTAAAATTAAATCTACTGATCTGCCACCTTAGCATGGATATATGGATAACTGCAAAAACCCTACAGATATCTAAGAACCTACCAAGCAGTCACGGAATCCAAAAATAACAACTTTATTAAATAACAATATATAAAACAAATTACATCAGACAATCAGAATCAATGGGGCCAAAAGATGGTATCCAGATAATACCCACATCAAGAAGTTCAAGGTAGGGTATGTCCCTGGTACAAGGCATATACAGGTATATATATAACCAGAGTGTATCAATATACTCAGAAGTGAAGAATGGGGATGTACATATAAGTATCACACAGCACAGTAGCCTCAGAACTCATCCCCCATTCATACGATATGATTAGATCACAAAAAACCTCTGCATAGTACCTTGTAAGTGATGATGCTGACACCCAGGGACCCCCGTCCACCCCGACGCGTGTTTCGGTAGTGTTACCTTCCTCAGGGGGCGCCCTTTCAAAAGAAGAATACGCAAACATTTGTCGGATGTGACTAAAGGTACCATCACACTTAGCGACGCTGCAGCGATACCGACAACGATCCGGATCGCTGCAGCGTCGCTGTTTGGTCGCTGGAGAGCTGTCACACAGACCGCTCTCCAGCGACCAACGATGCCGGTAACCAGGGTAAACATCGGGTAACTAAGCGCAGGGCCGCGCTTAGTAACCCGATGTTTACCCTGGTTACCATCCTAAAAGTAAAAAAAACAAACACCACATACTTACCTACCGCTGTCTGTCCTCCAGCGCTGTGCTCTGCACTCCTCCTGTACTGTCTGTGTGAGCACAGCGGCCGGAAAGCAGAGCGGTGACGTCACCGCTCTGCTTTCCGGCTGACCGACGCTCACAGTCAGTACATGAGGAGAGCAGAGCACAGCGCCGGGGACAGACAGCGGTAGGTAAGTATGTGGTGTTTGTTTTTTTTTACTTTTAGGATGGTAACCAGGGTAAACATCGGGTTACTAAGCGCGGCCCTGCGCTTAGTTACCCGATGTTTACCCTGGTTACCAGTGAAGACATCGCTGAATCGGTGTCACACACGCCGATTCAGCGATGTCTGCGGGGAGTCCAGCGACCAAATAAAGTTCTGGACTTTCTTCCCCGACCAGCGACAACACAGCAGGATCCTGATCGCTGCTGCCTGTCACACTGGACGATATCGCTAGCGAGGACGCTGCAACGTCACGGATCGCTAGCGATATCGTCTAGTGTGATGGTACCTTTACACTAATGCTCATAACATTTCTGCGGTATCTTATCATTGCAGACAATTTCATGCTGGAAAAACTAATATTCTTAGTGTTATGGGCATTGAAAAGGTCTTTAATCCGAGTCGAGGTGGGGAATTCAGATGTAAGGTCTTGAATCGTGAATCCTTCTGGATTTTTAAATTGCAGACTAGAACCCTGTTGGGTCTGAATAAACGGCAAGATTTGATTTTACAATACGATTAAAATATATATTTTTTTTTCCCTGTCTCTTGTTCTCCTCTGCATAAACTTCAGTGGTAATACATATTTCTCTATTGTTAATTTGATCAGTGTCTTAATGCTATCACTGCGTTTTTCTATGAATCATTGTATGTCAATTGTATGAGTACCAATGTTGGGACTTTTAACTAGTGCACCAGTTTTTGTTTTTTTTTTTGTTCGATTCCAATTGCTGCACCTGTTGTGTTTAATTTTTTCTATATATATTTTGTTGCTCTGACCATATACCATACCATGATTAAGACCTTAACAGGTCAAAACGTGTTGGTCGTATCATGTACCCCATTATTTGCTGTACCACTATGAAATAAGGATTTTAATGGATTTGTCTAAATAAATTGAACTTTTATCCAAGTTTCACGCTGGTGATTTACTTCTTTTTTTTTTGTCTGATGTGGACAACGCCTCTGATCCAGGAACCTCCTTGCGTGAATTACATTCTGAGTCAATCAAGACTTTTGTTCCTGAGCAAACTTGCACACAAGGACTTCTGCTTCAAACTGGTGAGCTGAATTTTTTCCCCTTCCCTTTTTTCCTTTGCACACACAATACTATATTACCTACCTCTTCTACCACAGTTCACTGTCTGCCACCCAGGAAGTGGCCAAGAGGAGGAAGACAGAAGATGACATCCCCCAGCCAGAACAGCGGGCAGCTTTCGCCGCACTGCTTGGTAAGACTCATTGCACCTTCCAAGGTTTCCAGATATAAAGTATTAGATTATATGGCATGTATTTTTATATTAATCTATTTTATGTGTATAATGGTAGAGAAACATGTAGGGAAGTGTTCTCCCTCAGCCTCCTATATTTATACCTAGTATGATACAGCAGACAGGAGCGGTCACTATGTGGTGAGCAGTGTCGTGGCTTTGGTTTCACCTCAATAGTGATGACATATCTTTAGGACAATTCTTCAGTATCTGATCAGTGGGTGTCGGGGGCCAAATCTCCACCAATCTGATATTGATGAGCTATCCTGAGGATAATCCATCATTAATGAAGAGCTCTACAACACCAATAATTTAACATCAATAGCATTAAAAAGGTTTTCATTACAAAGTTCATAGTGAAATAATTCTATTTTCTAATTTTTGTAGAAGAAGAATACATCAGATGTTGTCTAGCTAGGGACAGCTGTCTTAAGATTTCGGACAAGGTATTATTGTAGTGAAGGATAAGAAATCATCCAGATTTGAGAAGATCCATCATAGGGAAATAAAGGGCTTATTCTTATGTAATAGTGGCCAGATATTACCAAACATAGGAATATACAGCTATACTGTATATGTTCTGTATTATATATGCCCTCTAACTCTGCTTCTCGTCCCTCTAGTATCTCCTCGCCATGGTCGTCACCTACTTCAGGAGAGCAGGACTGCGATCTTCAGAATATGGAACCTTCTTCTTTACAGCTCTGTGAGTCTCTTTTATTATTACGCATTTATGCCTATAAACAACTTTATTTTATTGTAAATCCAAAATATCTTTTCTACCACTCATGTAAATACATGATAATTGTATTTGTTGTTATATTTCTGTATTTCTTCTGAAGTGGATTCTAATTTATTTGGATTCATTTTTCCTCCATCCAGGTTTTTAGCCAACCAGTTTGAAGAAGACGTGCCATATCAACAGGAGATCTACCGCTGGGCCCTCAGATGGATGTGGAGCATGAAGAAGGACCGACTTCTACAATTCCGCAATGTTCTTCTCACCAGGATGGAATTTCAGGCTTGGGTGGATCAGGCCACCTGTGATCTGGTTAGCAATATAAACAATAATAATATAAAGCTGATCTGTAAATAGATATCACAATATAAACAGTATACATAAATAAATCCCTTAGACCTGATGGGGTGGCTGTACTTACTTTGAAAAGCCACGTCAAAATGGTAGTGTAATCCTGATATTAGAAAGAGCATTTTATGAGTGTAGCCATAGCTGGACTCATGAAATGTTTGTTTCAATATCAATCAATAACATTTTAATAAGTGATTATAAAGTCATTCTGCCATGGATTTTCAGTCATCACACCAGTATCATCAGGTTTAAAATATATGCAAATTGCATTACGATTAATGGTGATATATTCCCTTTAAACTCTGATTATAATCACTTATTTCATTCTAGATCATGGCATAAAACCCTGACCACTGGGCATGGAAGAGAGACAGGAATATCCATCACAGCTGGGTAATTCGTTGGTTCAGGAGGAATAATGCCCTACCCTGCTCTCTCTGTAACATCGTTCCATGCAAGAAGGAGGAAGATGCGAAAATCTAATGCCGGGAAGAGGAGCTGCTGGACCCACAAGAAGATGAACATGGCTGGAAGAGGAACATAGCTGCTGGACCTGGAAGGAGAAGAACATGGCTGGAAAGGAAACTTAGCTGCTGGTCCTACAAGAAGATCAACTAGAAGACGTGACGGATTAAAAACTGGAGACAGGACAGAAGTATTCTTAATAGTCACACACAGAACATGCACATCCCACTGTACACAGACAGACACACACACACACACACACCATATGCTGTACACATAGCCACACTGTATACTTTACACATAATTGTTATTTTTTCACAGTTGTTATATTTTATAGTGGTAACCTCCCTTAGTATGCCCGGAGGAAGGGCAGTACAGCAGCCATGGTTTCCCTACAGGTTTCCACCACTGGGGAATTTTCCTATCCTGAGTGTTGCTGTACGCTCTTTGTGAGTGATGGGAGGTAACCAGCACATGTAAAGCATATAATAAACTTCACACTATTTAAACTTTCCATGATGTGTTTGAGTCTTTATTTTATACTTCCATGTGTGGCCAGGACAGCTATCAGATCATTACTGCCCTTACTGTTGTTTGGGGCCCAGTGTGCAGAAGCACAAGAAGGGGGCGACTAGACTCAGTCTGGACCCCCCTTCTTGTGCTTCTGCTCACCGGGCCCAGGGTGTAATAAAGTATTGTGTGCCTGCACCCTGCCATCGGCGGTGCACATCTCGATGTGATGTCATCACGTAAGTGCAGGCAAGTATGGGCGCCCCTCTCCATGACACCAGAAGCGGAGCTGCGCCTGTAGGGCAGCGTATGTGTGGTAACTATGAAAAACATTTTTTTATATAAAATTAATTAAATGGGCTTGGAGGAGCAGTTGATCATGAATTGAAGGTTTGGGAAGGGGGAACATGAATGATGATGCATTGAGATGAGGGGAGCGCACATAATGATGAATTGGGGGAGCAGGACGAGGGATAGCAAATGATGACTTGAGGTAGGGGTGGAGAGAGCAAATAATGATGAATTGAGGCTGGGGGAGAGCAAATGATGATAAATTGAGGGTGGGGACAGTAAATGATAATGAATTGAAGGTGGGGGAGTGCAAATGATAATGAATTGAGGGTGGTGACAAACTATTATGAATTGAGGGTCGGGACAGCAAATGATGAATTGAGGGTGAGGACAGCAAATTATAATGAATTGAGGGTGGGAGAGAACAAATGATGATGAGTTGAAAGTGGGGGAGAGCAAATGATAATGAATTGAGACTGGTGGATGAGGGATAGTAAATGATGATCAATTGAGGGTGGGAGAGAGCAAATTATGCTGCATTGAGGGTGGAAAATACAAAATGATTTGACAGCGGGATGGAAGAGAGAGTGGACATGACATAATGAATTGGGGACAGGTAATTATAATAAATCGGGGGTGTGGGAGGTACAGATTGGTGGGCATTGAGGATGCAGGAGTGTGACTGGTATTGAATTGGGAGAAAGAGTACAGCTGCTAATTAATTTATATATTTATTGTGTGGGGAAACTGGCTATTTATAGTTAGTAGGGGGCGCAGTGGTGGATTACAATTTATATTTGGAATGGTGGTTGGCATAATAACTAATTATATATTAATGGTAGGGGCGCATCTGTATTCAGCTGCGTAATGTAGAAATTGGGGAATGTGGCCTGGAAGCAGTGCTCTAGGTATCTGTGTGTTATTTTATGTAGAGACAAGTCCTGGCTGGAAGAAATGATGGTAGTCTATGCAGAATGAAGAAGAAAAGCGAAAATCAAGGATTTCAACTAGAAACGTCACCGTTGAGTCGTTACCACTACTGGACCACCCCTTTTTAAAGGGAAACTGGCACCACGTTTTTATTGACCCATCTGAAAGTAGCATAATGTAGGGGCAGAGACCCTGATTCCAGTGATATGTCACTTACTAGATTTCTTGCTGTTATTTTGATAAAATCACTGTCTCTTCTGATGGAGCTCTAACAGTTCTCTAAATGCTGAGCTTTGCATAAACCACTGATTGACAGATTTCTGTGTACACTGTTGTGAATTCTGCTCTTGGACTCCCTCCGGTGGTTGTTGATGGTAATGCAGTTATTCCTGAGCAGCAGTCTTGGACAGGTGTTTCTGCTAATTGCAATTCTGACTGGGGTATTTAGCTGTGCAGGACTCATTAGTCCTTGCCAATAGTCAATGTTCCTTTGGAAGTGTTGGTCCTCTGCCAGGCCTCTCCTGCTTGCTGCCAATTCAGCTAAGATAAGTGTGTTCTTCATTTTTTAGACACACTGCTGTGTGTTTATTTTCTGTGCTTATCTTGTTTCTATTTTTGTTCCTGCTAGACTGTGCCTGATGTTTTTCTCAGTCTAGTTGGACTCGCTGGAGTCGCAGATATACTCTCCACATCTTTAGTTAGGTGGTGGAGTTTTTGTATTTTTCTGCTGTGGATATTTTGTAGTGTTTTATGCTGACCGCATAGTATCCTGTACTTTCCTTTCCTATATAGGTAGAAGTGGCCTCCTTTGCTTATCCCTGTTTTCTGTCTGCGTGTGTCTTTTCCTCTCCTACTCACAGTCATTTTTTGTGGGGGGCTACCTATACTTTGGGGATCTACTCTGAGGCAAGAGAGTTTTCCTATTTCCATCTTTAGGAATATTTAGTCCTTAGGCTGTGTCAAGGTGTCTAGGTCTGGTTAGGCACACTGTTGTGAATTCTGTTGTCGAACTCCCTCCTGTGGTCGTGAATGGTACTTCGGTGAGTTCTGTCTATGGGCTCCCTCTGGTGGCTATGAGTGAAGCTGCTGCTTCTGAGGTTCCTTACACAGGTGACGTGGTTTATCCTTTGGTTGGCTGCTCTATTTAACTCCTCTCAGATCGTTACTCCATGCCAGCTGTCAATGTTTTTGCATTTGTTCAGTTCGCTCCTGGATCTCTCTGGTGACCTGCCTTCTCCTGCAGAAGTGTTGTGAATTCTGTGGCAGAGCTCCCTCCTGTGGTCACAAGTGGTACTTCGGCTGATTCTCTCTGGGAGCTTCCGTTTGTGGAGGAAACTGGTACTGCTGCTTCTGAGTTTCCTCCCTCAGGTGATCTGGTGAGGTCGTTAGGTGCTTCTCTACTTAACCCCACCTAATGCTTTGATTCATGCTTCCTGTCAATGTTCCAGTGTTGGACTTGTGTTTCTCTGGATCATTCCTGTGGCCTGCTGCTCTGCATAGCTAAGTGCTTCTTTGCTATTTGTTGCTATTTTTTCTGTCCAGCTTGTCTATTTGTTTTGCTGGTAGCTCTGGGACGCAAAGGGTGTACCTCCGTGCCGTTAGTTCGGTACGGAGGGTCTTTTTGCCCCTTTGCGTGGTTTTCTTTAGGGTTTTGTGTAGACCGCAAAGTTATCTTTCCTATCCTCGTTCTGTCTAGAATATCGGGCCTCACTTTGCTGAATCTATTTCATCCCTACGTTTGTCTTTTCATCTTACTCACAGTCATTATATGTGGGGGGCTGCCTTTTCCTTTGGGGTATTTCTCTGAGGCAAGGTAGGCTTATTTTTTCTATCTTCAGGCTAGTTAGTTTCTCAGGCTGTGCCGAGTTGCATAGGTAGCGTTAGGCGCAATCCACGGCTGCCTCTAGTTGTGTTTGGAGAGGATCAGGGATTGCGGTCTGCAGAGTTCCCACGTCTCAGAGCTCGTTCTATTATTTTGGGTTATTGTCAGATCACTGTATGTGCTCTGACCTCCATGTCCATTGTGATACTGAATTGCTTCTCATAACAGTACAGGAAGACAAAAGTACTAATGATTCTCAATAGAGGGAAAAAAGAAGTTCATAGACCATTTTTTTTTCTTGGCTTTGTGTTTTGTCTTTTTTTTCCCCTAGACATTTGGGTGGTTCAGTACACAGGTGTAGCGATGGACATTAGAAGTCTGTCTTCATTTGTGGATCAGCTCTCGGCAAGAGTACAAAAGATTCAAGACACTATTGATCAGAAATCTATGTTAGAACCAAGAATTCCTATTCCTGATTTGTTTTTTGGAGATAGAACTAAGTTTCTGAGTTTCAAAATAATTGTAAGTTATTTCTGGCCTTGAAACCTTGCTCCTCTGGTGATCCAGTTCAACAGGTTTTGATTATTATTTCTTTTTTGCGCGGCGAACCTCAGGACTGGGCATTTTCTCTTGCGCCAGGAGATCCTGCATTGAGTAATATCAATGCGTTTTTCCTGGCGCTCGGATTGCTGTACGATGAGCCTAATTCAGTGGATCAGGCAGAAAAGAATTTGCTGGCTCTTTGTCAGGGTCAGGATGAGATAGAGGTATATTGCCAGATATTTAGAAAATGGTCAGTGCTCACTCAATGGAATGAATCTGCGCTGGCAGCTATGTTCAGAAAGGGTCTCTCTGAAGCCCTTAAGGATGTCATGGTGGGATTTCCTATGCCTGCTGGTTTGAATGAGTCTATGTCTTTGGCTATTCAGATCGGTCGACGCTTGCGTGAGCGTAAATCTGTGCACCATTTGGCGGTATTACCTGAGCTTAAACCTGAGCCTATGCAGTGCGATAGGACTTTGACCAGAGTTGAACGGCAAGAACACAGACGTCTGAATGGGCTGTGTTTCTACTGTGGTGATTCCACTCATGCCATCTCTGATTGTCCTAAGCGCACTAAGCGGTTCGCTAGGTCTGCCACCATTGGTACGGTACAGTCAAAATTTCTTCTGTCCGTTACCTTGATCTGCTCTTTGTCATCATATTCTGTCATGGCGTTTGTGGATTCAGGCGCTGCTCTGAATTTGATGGACTTGGAATATGCTAAGCGTTGTGGGTTTTTCTTGGAGCCCTTGCAGTGTCCTATTCCATTGAGAGGTATTGATGCTACGCCTTTGGCCAAGAATAAGCCTCAATACTGGACCCAGCTGACCATGTGCATGGCTCCTGCACATCAGGAGGATATTCGCTTTCTGGTGTTGCATAATCTGCATGATGTGGTCGTGTTGGGGTTGCCATGGCTACAAGCCCATAATCCAGTAATGGATTGGAAATCCATGTCGGTGTCCAGCTGGGGTTGTCAGGGGGTACATGGTGATGTTCCATTTTTGTCAATTTCGTCATCCACCCCTTCTGAGGTTCCAGAGTTCTTGTCTGATTACCGGGATGTATTTGATGAGCCCAAGTCCGATGCCCTACCTCCGCATAGGGATTGTGATTGTGCTATCAATTTGATTCCTGGTGGTAAATTCCCAAAAGGTCGACTGTTTAATTTATCCGTGCCTGAGCACACCGCTATGCGCAGTTATGTGAAGGAATCCCTGGAGAAGGGGCATATTCGCCCGTCATCGTCGCCATTAGGAGCAGGGTTCTTTTTTGTAGCCAAAAAGGATGGTTCGCTGAGACCTTGTATAGATTATCGCCTTCTTAATAAGATCACTGTTAAATTTCAGTACCCCTTGCCTTTCTTATCTGATTTGTTTGCTCGGATTAAGGGGGCTAGTTGGTTCACCAAGATTGATCTTCGTGGTGCGTATAATCTGGTGCGAATCAGGCGAGGCGATGAATGGAAAACTGCATTTAATATGCCCGAGGGTCATTTTGAGTATCTAGTGATGCCATTCGGACTTGCCAATGCTCCATCAGTGTTTCAGTCCTTTATGCATGACATCTTCCGAGAGTACCTGGATAAATTCCTGATTGTGTACTTGGATGACATTTTGATCTTCTCGGATGATTGGGAGTCTCATGTGAAACAGGTCAGAACGGTTTTTCAGGTCCTGCGTGCTAACTCTTTGTTTGTGAAGGGATCAAAGTGTCTCTTTGGTGTGCAGAAGGTTTCATTTTTGGGGTTCATCTTTTCCCCTTCTACTATCGAGATGGATCCTGTTAAGGTCCAAGCCATCCATGATTGGACTCAGCCGACATCTCTGAAAAGTCTGCAAAAGTTCCTGGGCTTTGCTAATTTTTATCGTCGCTTCATCTGCAATTTTTCTAGTATTGCCAAACCATTGACCGATTTGACCAAGAAGGGTGCTGATTTGGTCAATTGGTCTTCTGCTGCTGTGGAAGCTTTTCAAGAGTTGAAGCGTCGTTTTTCTTCTGCCCCTGTGTTGTGTCAACCTGATGTTTCTCTTCCGTTCCAGGTCGAGGTTGATGCTTCTGAGATTGGAGCAGGGGCTGTTTTGTCGCAGAGAGGTTCTGATTGTTCCGTGATGAAACCATGTGCTTTTTTTTCCAGGAAGTTTTCGCCTGCTGAGCGGAATTATGATGTGGGCAACCGAGAGTTGCAGGCCATGAAGTGAGCATTCGAGGAGTGGCGTCATTGGCTTGAAGGAGCTAAGCATCGCGTGGTGGTATTGACTGATCATAAGAACCTGACTTATCTCGAGTCTGCTAAGCGTTTGAATCCTAGACAGGCTCGTTGGTTGCTGTTTTTCGCCCGTTTTGACTTTGTGATTTCGTACCTTCCGGGCTCTAAAAATGTGAAGGCGGATGCTCTGTCTAGGAGTTTTGTGCCCGACTCTCCGGGTTTATCTGAGCCGGCGGGTATCCTCAAGGAAGGAGTAATTGTGTCTGCCATCACCCCTGATTTGCGGCGGGTGCTGCAAAAATTTCAGGCTAATAAACCTGATCGTTGTCCAGCGGAGAAACTGTTTGTCCCGGATAGGTGGACAAATAAAGTGATCTCTGAGGTTCATTGTTCGGTGTTGGCTGGTCATCCTGGAATCTTTGGTACCAGAGAGTTAGTGGCTAGATCCTTTTGGTGGCCGTCTCTGTCGCGGGATGTGCGTTCTTTTCTGCAGTCCTGTGGGATTTGTGCTCGGGCTAAGCCCTGCTGTTCTCGTGCCAGTGGGTTGCTTTTGCCCTTGCCGGTCCCGAAGAGACCTTGGACACATATCTCTATGGATTTTATTTCAGATCTTCCCGTCTCTCAAAAGATGTCAGTCATTTGGGTGGTCTGTGATCGCTTTTCTAAGATGGTCCATCTGGTACCCTTGTCCAAGTTGCCTTCCTCCTCTGATTTGGTGCCATTGTTCTTCCAGCATGTGGTTCGTTTGCATGGCATTCCAGAGAATATCGTTTCTGACAGAGGTTCCCAGTTTGTTTCGAGGTTTTGGCGAGCCTTTTGTGGTAGGATGGGCATTGACTTGTCTTTTTCCTCGGCTTTTCATCCTCAGACTAATGGCCAGACCGAACGAACCAATCAGACCTTGGAAACCTATCTGAGATGCTTTGTTTCTGCCGATCAGGATGACTGGGTGTCCTTTTTGCCTTTGGCTGAGTTCGCCCTTAATAATCGGGCCAGCTCGGCTACCTTGGTTTCGCCATTTTTCGGCAATTCTGGGTTCCATCCTCGTTTCTCTTCAGGACAGGTTGAGTCTTCGGACTGTCCTGGTGTGGATACTGTGGTGGACAGGTTGCAGCAGATTTGGACTCATGTAGTGGACAATTTGACCTTGTCCCAGGAGAAGGCTCAACGTTTCGCTAATCGTAGACGCCGTGTGGGTCCCCGACTTCGTGTTGGGGATCTGGTTTGGTTATCTTCTCGTCATATTCCTATGAAGGTTTCCTCTCCGAAGTTTAAACCTCGTTTCATTGGTCCTTATAGGATTTCTGAGGTTATTAATCCTGTGTCTTTTCGTCTGACCCTCCCAGATTCTTTTTTCATACATAACGTCTTCCATAGGTCATTGTTGCGGAGATACGTGGCACCTATGGTTCCATCTGTTGACCCTCCTGCCCCGGTTTTGGTGGAGGGGGAATTGGAGTATATTGTGGAGAAGATTTTGGATTCTCGTGTTTCAAGACGGAAACTCCAGTATCTGGTTAAATGGAAGGGTTATGCTCAGGAGGATAATTCCTGGGTTTTTGCCTCTGATGTCCATGCTCCCGATCTTGTTCGTGCCTTTCATGTGGCTCATCCTGGTTGGCCTGGGGGCTCTGGTGAGGGTTCGGTGACCCCTCCTCAAGGGGGGGGTACTGTTGTGAATTCTGTGGCAGAGCTCCCTCCTGTGGTCACAAGTGGTACTTCGGCTGATTCTCTCTGGGAGCTTCCGTTTGTGGAGGAAACTGGTACTGCGGCTTCTGAGTTTCCTCCCTCAGGTGATCTGGTGAGGTCGTTAGGTGCTTCTCTACTTAACCCCACCTAATGCTTTGATTCATGCTTCCTGTCAATGTTCCAGTGTTGGACTTGTGTTTCTCTGGATCATTCCTGTGGCCTGCTGCTCTGCATAGCTAAGTGCTTCTTTGCTATTTGTTGCTATTTTTTCTGTCCAGCTTGTCTATTTGTTTTGCTGGTAGCTCTGGGACGCAAAGGGTGTACCTCCGTGCCGTTAGTTCGGTACGGAGGGTCTTTTTGCCCCTTTGCGTGGTTTTCTTTAGGGTTTTGTGTAGACCGCAAAGTTATCTTTCCTATCCTCGTTCTGTCTAGAATATCGGGCCTCACTTTGCTGAATCTATTTCATCCCTACGTTTGTCTTTTCATCTTACTCACAGTCATTATATGTGGGGGGCTGCCTTTTCCTTTGGGGTATTTCTCTGAGGCAAGGTAGGCTTATTTTTTCTATCTTCAGGCTAGTTAGTTTCTCAGGCTGTGCCGAGTTGCATAGGTAGCGTTAGGCGCAATCCACGGCTGCCTCTAGTTGTGTTTGGAGAGGATCAGGGATTGCGGTCTGCAGAGTTCCCACGTCTCAGAGCTCGTTCTATTATTTTGGGTTATTGTCAGATCACTGTATGTGCTCTGACCTCCATGTCCATTGTGATACTGAATTGCTTCTCATAACACAGAAGCTAAGTTCCTTATAGTCTTATTTTGTTCTCTGTTTTCTTGTCCAGCTGGTTTTCTTGATTTTGTCTAGCTAGCTGGAAGCTCTGGGATGCAGAGTGGCCCCTCCGCACCGTGAGTCGGTGCGGAGGCTTTTTTGCACACTCTGCGTGGGCTTTTGTAGGTGTTTGTGCTGATCGCAAAGTTACCTTTCCTATCCTCTGTCTATTTAGTAAGTCTGGCCTCCCTTTGCTGAAACCTGTTTCATTTCTGCGTTTGTGACTTTCATCTTTACTCACAGTCAATATATGTGGGGGGCTTCCTTTACCTTTGGGGAATTTCTCTGAGGCAAGGTAGGCTTTATTTTCTATCTCTAGGGCTAGATAGTTCTTAGGCTGTGACGAGGCGCCTAGGTCTGGTCAGGAGCGCTCCACGGCTATTTCTAGTGTGTGCGATAGGATTAGGGCTTGCGGTCAGCAGAGCTCCCGCATCCCAGAGCTCGTCCTGTATGAGGTTTAATTATCAGGTCATTCCGGGTGCTCCTAACCACCAGGTCATAACAGCACACCCCACGGCTACTTCTAGTGCGGTGATAGGATCAGGGTTTGTGGTCAGTAAAGTTACCACTGCTCCAGCAAAGGTCATTTCATGCTGCTCCAAGGCCACCTGATCATAACAGTACACGGAACTTAGGTTGAATTCTGATAATCGTCAACATTGGGGGCATGGTTATACAGAGTTCATGAATATGGACGATTACATGGAGGCAGGTTTGCTAGACCTGGTAATCTCCTGCTGAAACAACAGTGATTTTATTAAAGTTATAGCAAGCACCCTGTAAGTGACACATCTATAGAATCAGGATCTCTGCCTCTACAACGTGCAACTCTCAAATTAGGTGGCAAAAAACTGTGACAGATTCCCTTTAACTGCTAAGAGCAGATGTTTGCTCTGATGGAATAGGGAAGTCTGCAGCTGATCAGTGGCTGCTGATTGGTTTCAGAAATCGTGTAACATACAGTAACAATATCATGTGATTGCCAAAAGTCACAAAGCCCACATCACTGCACCATTTTGCGTTTACATTTTCCTGTTATATAGTGTATTTTTGGCAGTTAACAAGAGATTGTTAAGTAGTATATTAATCTACCAATGTACAACTTAGGCTATGTTCCCACACATCCAGTACTCTCCCCTGAACATTGTATCAGGGTTTCTGTAGGAATCCCCCAAAAACAGGCTTGTGATGTAAACAATGATGAGACCAATGTAGTCATTTTGGACACTGGCTTCCCTTTGGGAAGTGTTTGTCTTTTTCAAACGTACACAAAAACATGGTCTGCCATGTCTGAGAAAGATGAAAACTTCCAGGACAGAGACCAGAGACCAAAGGGACACTTTCCATCAGAATCCTGGTTTTCAGGGATGTCAGAAACACCGGCACTGTACTCCTCAGAGAACCTTACCTGAGTAAACAGGCAGTGAAAATTAAATATTTAAAAAATAATAAGGTAATGAAACAAAGGGTATTAGAGAAAATGGAATAGCAATTATTTAATGGAATAATAGTTTAAAAAGCAACATATTGAATTATATGACCTTTGGAAATTCTATTTATTTAACATTTTAGAGTTATTATTTGGTAACCTTTGACCAACTGTACGTGCACATTTACATTCAACAAAACACTGAAACTATATCTGTTTAGGAAGTTTTCCAAAGTAAATAACCCAGTAATTCTTTGTATATTTGTATAATTCATTCTTCAATATTAGTTGCTCTACAATGTACAACACTTGTGTTTGCAAAGACTACACAATTTCCTTCTCAGCACATGTACAGGTATATGCCATGAAGGTACAGATCTACTATATAATTGTCTAAGGGTCACTTTCGTCTTTCTGTCTGTCTTTCTGTCTGTCTGTCACAGAAATTCCAAGTCGCTGATTGGTCACGGCAAAACGGCCACGACCAATCAGCGACGGCCACAGTCCGGCGGTAAAATGGCCGCTCCTTACTACCCGCAGTCAGTGCTCACAAGGGGTTAATGGCAGCGTTAACGGACCTCGTTATGCCGCGGTGTAATGCACTCCTTTAACGCTGATATTAACCCTATGTGACCAACTTTTTACTATTGATGCTGCCTATGCATCGATGTGCTCTGTACTATGTGGCCTGTGTTATATACTGCATGGGCAGTGTTATATACTATTTAGCTGGGCAATATACTACATGGCTGGGCAATATACTACGTGGCAATTTGAACCACACTTCGCTAATTGGTCGCGGCCGGCCGAATCCTGTGTGTAAATTGCATTATTCTGAAAACTTCATAAATAAACTACATACAGATTCTAGAATACCCGATGTGTTAGAATCGGGCCACCATCTAGTATATATATACACAGGTATAACACAGATAGCAGAAAGGAAACCTAGCTAGTTCACTACCAGATCCACAGATCACATAGAGGTATAATAGAGATCAAAAAGCCCATTACCCTTAAAACCTTCTCATTTCACTACTTAAAAGCTAGATTTAAAAAAATGATTGTTATTATAATTTTTTTTTCTTTTGTGTCGCTATTCTAAAACCCAGAACTTATTTCCTTTTCCATCAATGGAGCTGTGCGGGGGCTTATTTTTATGGTTTTATTTATGTTTAACTGTGTGTGTGTGTGTGACTGTATATAAGAAAGTTATGTGGTTGGTCATAATGTATAAATGGGAAGCAATATGGGTACACATACTGTATATAGGGGTGCAGTGTGTGGGCTCACAGAGTATATAGGGGAGCTGTTTATGGACTCATACTGTATAGAGGAGGCGGTCTGTGGTGTCACCAGTTTAATTCTATTAAGAAAATTAATTTAAAATATTTACCGGTGGTTACGGTAATCAAGATAATCGATTCCACACTATTATATATCATTGTTGCTAAGTAGTAGCAAAAAGAGGTAGGACACTTGGAGATATGCCATCACCCAGCCTTGTGCGGAGCCCTTAACGCCTGACATCATGGCTTTCCACCACAGATTTCTTTAAACCCTTAGCGATATCGGACGTATTAGTACGCCGATGTCAGTATCCCCCGCTTTTATGTGGGCTCCGGCGGTGAGCCCACATCTTTCCGGGGACATGTCAGCTGTTTTGAGGCATCTGTTTCTACGTCTTTATTAAAGTTGGGGCTGGTGAAGACAGGCTGTCCACACAACGCCAACTTCACTGAATCGTGACAGATTTCCTTCCCTTTAAGAGATCAGTCAAGGGTGCCAATCTTCCGGCAAAATTAGGTATAGACCATTGGTAGTACCCAATGATGCTGAGGAATGCTCTTAATGGCCTCAATTTTGTTAATTTGGAGTTTGATAACCCCACGGCCAATTACGTTCCCCAAATGCCGAACTTCCTTGAAACATAGACAAAGAGAGAAAGATATATGCAAAAACTAAAGGATCACCAAATATTAACAATTTTTAGTAGAGAGCAAAAAATAATTTTTTAAAAAGCATCCAAAAAAATGGACTACAACAATTACCGTATATACTCGAGTATAAGCCGACCCGAGTATAAGCCGACCCCCCTAATTTTGCCACAAAAAACTGGGAAAACTTATTGACTCGAGTATAAGCCTAGGGTGGAAATGCAGCATTTACCGGTGAATTTCAAAAATAAAAATAGATCATTATTTCCCCATAGCTGTGCCATATAGTGCTCTACACCGTTCATTATTTCCCCATAGCTGTGCCCCATATAGTGCTCTGCACCGTTCATTGTGCCCCATAGCTGTGCCATATACGGTGCTCTGCACCGTTCATTGTGCCCCATTGCTGTGCCATATACAGTGCTCTGCACCGTTCATTGTGCCCCATTGCTGTGCCATATACGGTGCTCTGCACCGTTCATTGTGCCCCATTGCTGTGCCATATACGGTGCTCTGCACCGTTCATTGTGCCCCATTGCTGTGCCATATACAGTGCTCTGCACCGTTCATTGTGCCCCATTGCTGTGCCATATACGGTGCTCTGCACCGTTCATTGTGCCCCATTGCTGTGCCATATACGGTGCTCTGCACCGTTCATTGTGCCCCATTGCTGTGCCATATACAGTGCTCTGCACCGTTCATTGTGCCCCATATCTGTGCCCATATACGGTGCTCTGCTCCGTTCATTGTGCCCCATTGCTGTGCCATATACGGTGCTCTGCACCGTTCATTGTGCCCCATATCTGTGCCCATATACGGTGCTCTGCTCCGTTCATTGTGCCCCATTGCTGTGCCATATACGGTGCTCTGCACCGTTCATTGTGCCCCATATCTGTGCCCATATACGGTGCTCTGCACCGTTCATTGTGCCCCATATCTGTGCCCATATACGGTGCTCTGCACCGTTCATTGTGCCCCATTGCTGTGCCATATACGGTGCTCTGCACCGTTCATTGTGCCCCATTGCTGTGCCATATACGGTGCTTTGCACCGTTCATTGTGCCCCATTGCTGTGCCATATACGGTGCTCTGCACCGTTCATTGTGCCCCATAGAAATCTCTGCCGCCGCTGCTGCAATAAAAAAAAAAACCACATACTCACCTCCCTTGATTGCAGCTCCCGGCATCTCGTTCCGGCGCCTCCATCTTCCCGGCGTCTCTGCTCTGACTGATCAGGCAGAGGGCGCCGCGCACACTGTATGCGTCATCGCGCCCTCTGCCTGAACAGTCAGAGCGCAGATGCCGGGAAGATGGAGGCGCCGGCCGGGAAGATGGAGCGGCGCCCGGCGGCTGGAACGAGGACAGGTGAATATGCTATACTTACCTAGTCCTGGCGATCCTCGCGCTGTCCCTCTGCCTGGTCTTCGGTGCCGCAGCTCTTCCTGTCAGCGGTCACCGGCACCGCTGATTAGAGGAATGAATAGGCGGCTCCGCCCCTATGGGAGGTGGAGCCGCTTATTCATATCTCTAATGAGCGGTCCCACGTGACCACTGAAGAGGGGAAGAAGCTGCAGCACAGAAGCCCGTGGGACGGCAGGGACAGCGCGAGGATCGCTGGGACTAGGTAAGTATACCTCAGCGCCCTCACCCCCTCACCCGCCGACCCTGCCACCCACATTGACTCGAGTATAAGCCGAGAGGGGCACTTTCAGCCCAAAAATTTGGGCTGAAAATCTCGGCTTATACTCGAATATATACGGTAATCCACAATATAGAGTGCAATACTCATAGTCCTACTAGCCATAAGGTAACAGTATATTAACAATTTATATAATGATCAATATGATTCAAAATAATTACTCCTTGAAAAATCCTTGTAGTATCCCATGCCAACGTGCAGTAGTTATCAAAACCCCCACTAATATTAGAGAAAGGTCCAAATGGACAAATTGAGCTCTATTGTAACAGATATAATGTATGTATCTTTAGCATAATACAATTTTAAGCAAGTGCTGAGGATTAGAAGTATAGATATCCAAAAAATTCTAGTGCATGAAATAAGCGCACTAAGCTCTATATACATATGCTGTCAGCACAATGACAACTTCAAGCTTCCTCAAGTACTAATGCACATTTTTGGGGGTTTGCTGTCAAATCCACAGTTCTGAGCGAATCCACTACTGGTTGCACCTAGGGCAATTGGTACCAAACATGATAATATCATCCAAATACGCTGACGCATACTTCTGATGGGGCTCTTACACTTTGTACATCAGTCTCTAGAACGTGGTCGGGACCCCATGTTTTTATCCAAAAGGCAAAATGACATAGTGATAGAGATCTTACATCAGTATAAAGGTGGTCTTTTCTTTCGACAACTCTGTCAGAGGCTCCTGCCGGAACCCTTGGTCAGATCGAGCACCTTCCTCAGTCTCTCAATAAAACTTGTCCACCCGGGGCAATGGATAAAGGTCAAATTTGGACTCTTCATTCAATTTTCGGAAGTCAATACAAAATCTTAATGATCCGTCTGGCTTTGGAATAAGTACAATGGGGCTAGCCCACTGACTCCTGGATTCCTCTATATCTCCTTTCTGGAGCATTAGTTTCACCTCAGCTGCGAAGACTTGCATCCAACTCTACAGCACACGGTATAGCTTTATTCGTACCCTTACCTGAAGCTGGGTGACAGTGTCATGTTGGATTACAGATGTACAGCTGGGCAGTTCTGAGAATATGTCCGTATTCTGCTGCACCAATTTCCGAGCCTCCAGGCGCTGCTGTTTAGAGAGCGTAATAATTAGAGAAGATGTGGAGGGCACCACTTATATGATAATGAAGAAGATTTTTAAAGAATGGGGTTCACCCATGGGCAGTATAAGTATATAACTTGCAAAACACAAGAAAAAGAATGCCCATATATATACAGTAGGGAACACCCAAACAAATTAAACACTCAATTTATTATGAAAAAACATGACACTACAAGCACAGCAATTTAAAACAGTTAAAACAGTTCTGAAAATCCACAAAGGCCATGTACAATAATATGGATCATGGACATCCCGTAACTACCAAAAATATGCTCGATGCTGTGTACATGGACTCAACAATAACTGTTAAATACAGGAAAAAATATCAATAAGAGCAGCCCCCATCTATTCACAGTACCATATAAAATATGTGGTGGGAATGGGTATATCTATATACATAATTGTCTAAGGGGTACTTCCGTCTGTCTGTCCTTCTGTCACGGATATTCATTGGTCCTGGCCTCTGTCTATCATGGAAATCCAAGTCGCTGATTGGTCGCCGCAAAACAGCCACGACCAATCAGCGACGGGCACAGTCCGGAAGAAAATGGCTGCACCATATTCCCCGCAGTCAGTGGCCGGTGCCAGCTCCCCACACTCACTGTCCTCGGCGCTCCGCTCCCCGCAGTGTCCCCGGCGCTCCTCTCCCCGCAGTCAGTGGCCGGCGCCCGATCCCCGCAGTCACTGTCCCCGGCGCTCCGCTTCCCGTAGTCAGTGTCCCCGGCGCTCCGCTCCCCGCAGTCAGGGTCCCCGGTGCTCCGCTCCCCGCACTGTGTCCCCGGCGCTCTGCTCCCTGCACGCTCCATACTCAACTCCGGTCACCGCTAACACAGGGTTAATTCCGGTGGTAACGCATTCCGTTACCGCCGCTATTAACCCTGTGTCCCCAACCTTTTACTATTGATGCTGCCTATGCGGCATCAATAGTAAAAGAAAGTAATGTTAAAAATAATTTAAAAAAAAACAAAAAACCTGCTATACTCACCCTCCGTTGTCCGCTGAACCACTCGTGCCTGCCGCCATCTTCCTTTCCCAGCGATGCTTTGCGAAATTACCCATAAGACCTAGCGGTCTCGCGAGACCGCTAAGTCATATGGGCAATTTCGCAAAGCATCCTGGGAATGCAAGATGGCGGCACAGGATCCCAGGAGGCGGAGAGACGGGACGCTGAGGAGCAGCGACGAGAATGGTGAGTATGTTACACTACAAGGGGCCCTCGGATCGTTAGGTGAGTATGTTTATTTTTATTTTTTTTAACCTGTCACATACGTGGCTCGGTAATATAGTACGTCACTGGGCAATATCCTACGTGCCTCTGTGCTGTATACTACAAGGCTGGGCAATATACTACGTCGCTGTGCAATATACTACGTGGCTGGACAATATACTACCTCGCTCTGCAATATACTACGTGGCTCTGTGCTGTATACTACGTGGCTGCGCAATATACTACGTCGCTGTGCAATATACTACATGGCTCTGTGCTGTATACTACGTGGCTGGGCAATATACTACGTGACTCGGCAATATACTACGTGGCTCTGTGCTGTATACTACGTGGCTCTGGGCAATATACTACGTAAATGGGCAATATACTAAGTAACTGGGGCAATATACTACGTGGCTGGGCAATATACTACGTGGACATGCATACTCTAGAATACCCGATGCGTTAGAATCGGGCCACCATCTAGTATATACATATATGTCCTGTACAAAAAAAAAAATCAGCGTACATGGACACAAATAAATATATGCAGGCTTTTTTAGCACACAATAAAGACCATGCTCGGACAAAAAGGGGATAATAGTATCCAAGATGTAAAACAAGGTCTTGAAAGAAAACTTAAATGACACTATCTAATGACCCAACTGTGTGTATCTGGTCCAATGCCCCAGTCCAGTTGCTATACAAAACCTGTTATCCACCTAACAAATGAAGAGACAGAGAAGGAGGCCAGTGCTCAAATCCCATGAATGGGACACCTGGAAGTCCAGCAAAGAGCCATGTGAGCAAGAGGTAGTAGCGGGTGAACCCCACGCGTATCGCCACTAACAATGTGGCTTCTTCAGGGGAGGAAGTTCATGCCATGACATGAACTTCCTCCCCAGATAGTGTCATTTAAGTTTTCTTTCAAGACCATGTTTTACATCTTGGATACTATTATCCCTCCTTTTTGTCCGAGCATGGTCTTTATTGTGTAAAAGCCTGTGTCCATGTACGCTGCTTTTTTTTTGTACAGGACATATATGTATATATATACCCTATCTCACCACATATTTTATATGGTACTGTGAATAGATGGGGGCTGCTCTTATTGATATTTTTCCTGTATTTAACATTTATTGTTGAGTCCATGTACACAGCATCGAGCATATTTTTGGTAGTTACGGGATGTCCATGATCCATATTATTGGACATGGCCTTTGTGGATTTTCAGAACTGTTTTAAATGTTTTTAAATTGCTGTGTTTGTAGTGTCATGTTTTTTTCATAATAAATTGAGTGTTTAATTTGTTCGGGTGTTCCCTATATATATGGGCATTCTTTTTCTTGTGTTTTGCATGTTTAGAGAGAGTGTTGCTTATCTCTACCTCTCTCCTGGCCTCATCCTGGGCCGGTGTCGGAGGGTCCACAGACGATATGACCAGAGTCGCATTCGTAATAATACATTCCCGTCTTTCCATGCTTTTACCAGATTAACAAAATACAATTGTTCAGGTTTTTTCTTCCAGGGCTTGTATACTCTATAATTCACTTGCCCAACCTTTTCCCAGACTTTATGTGGCCCTTGCCACTTGGCCATGAGCTTACTTTCTTTGGTGGACACTAAGAATAATACCCAATCCCCATTTTCAAAGGACCTGGCCATGGCCTTTTTATTACATGCTTGGCTCTGCGCTACCTAGGCATCCAGAAGGTGTTACTTTACTATGGGCATTACTGCCGCGATCCGGTCCTGCATAGTTGCCACGTGCTCTATTAAGCTTTTATGAGAGGGGGGTAGGTTCCGGTTCCCACTTCTCTTTGGCTTTGTCCATCAGCCCCCTTGGATTCCTGATGTATAATAGATCAATGGGTGAGAATCTCATTGAAGTCAGCAGTACCTTGGGGATGGCAGACATTAAATAGGGCAGTAACATGTCCCAATCGCTCCCATCCTTGGAGACTGTTTTTTTAGCATAGATTTGAGGGTTTTGTTAATTTTTTCAATTAATCCATCAGTCTGTGGATGTGCGCAATTGTTTTATCTGGATCAGCTTACAAAGTTCCTTTGTAACCTTGGACTTAAAAAGAGTCCCCTGATCCGTAAGGATCTCCTTAGTTAGCCCAAGGCGGCAGAACATGGTAAACATCTCCCAGGTGAAAAGTTTAGACAAGATGTGGTGAAACGGAATTTCCTCCGAGTAACGCGTGTAATAATCTACTACTAGGGTTGAGCGACTTTTAGTTTTTTAGGGTCGAGTCGGGTTTCGCGAAACCCGACTATCTCAAAAGTCGAGTCGAGTGAAATCGGCCGATTATGGCGAAAAGTCGGGGATCGACCAAACACGAAACCCAATGCAAAGTCAATGGGAATTTTGTTTTCTTCTCTCTCTCTCTCTCTCTCCCTGAACGGAAAAGCTGGTGTTACACATTGCAAATCGCTACAGCGCACAAACGACAAGATGGCGATAGGCGTCCACGCCCCTAGGACCTATGTCATTACTTTACCCATGCTCCTTCATTGGCTGACTTTGGCGCGAAAGTCACGTACCGCATGGACGACCCCACACAGGGATCGGGTCGGGTTTCATGAAACCCGACTTTGCCAAAAGTCGGCGACTTTTGAAAATGAACGATCCGTTTCGCTCAACCCTATCTACTACCACCAATATGTGTTGGTGGCCACAGGTGGATTTTAATATTGGCAATACCAAACCCATAGCAAGTTTCTCAAAAGGTACCTCTATAATGGGCAGAGGTACCAATGGACTTCGGAAACTTGCGGTGGGTGTGGTAAGTTGACACACTGGACACGACTCACAAAAACTTTGTACCTCGGCATAAATCCTGGGCCAAGAAAGCCGTTGTAAAATAAATTCTTGCGACTTTTTAACCCCTAGGTGCCCACCAAGCATGTGTGTGTGAGCCATCTCGAGACAGCCAGACGGTAGCTGTCCCACTACTTTGTCTGAGATTTTGTCAACCCTGTATAGTAAATCCTGATTAACTACCATGTGTGTAAAAATCACCTCTACACCCGGTTGCTGAGCCACTCCATTTACAGTGAAGAGCAAAAGTGTAACAATGTTTTCAATTTTTGACTCTCAGGCACCATATTTCATTATCCACTTTTGCTTTGAACTTGAGACTGCCATCATTTTATAGACAATCCTCTTGCATATTTCATACTTAAATTTGACTTGCAACTATTTAGCATATGATTAGTTATACAAATTATTGCCATGTCACTACATTGTTTCTGTTTTGCTCCTAAAGATCTAAATTTAACCCCTTCATGACCGGAGGTATTTTTGTTTTCCGCCCCTCTTCTTCCCAAAGCCATAACTTTTTTATTTTTCGGTCAATATGGCCATGTAAGGGCTTGTTTTTTGCGGAACAATTTTTACTTTTGAAAGACACCATTGGTTTTTACATATCATGTACTCGACAACGGGAAAACAATTCCAAGTGCGGTGAAATTGCAAAAAAAAGTGCAATTCCACAGTTTTTTTTAACCATGTTCACTAAATGCTGAAACTGCTCTGCCATTATGATTCTCCAAGTCATTATTGATTCAAAGATATCAAACATGTCTAGGTTCCTTTTTATCTAAGTGGTAAAAAAAATCCAACGTTTGGTAAAAAAAAATAAAAAATGGCGCCATTTTCCGATGCCCATAGTGTTAGGAGTCGAGTTTCCTCTGCTGCACAGGGGGAATCTCGATCCGTGTCTGCTGCGGTCTCCCATGCGGTATCGGCCGCAGTGGGCTCTGCTCAGCGGAGACGTCGCTCCCAGCGTCTCGCTGAGGCTGATTCGGTGCATAGGGTCACTACTGCCTTTTCTGGCTTTCCTATGGTACCCTGCACTGATCTGCGGCGAGCGAGCCTCTCTGGGACTAAGTCCTTGTTTACTCACACTGAGCATGCCCAGGGCAGGGTCTCCCATTGGAGGTCGAGGGCCACATGTTCGCTCACATGCTCAGGTGCTGCAGTACATTCCATTGGTCCTCCTGGAAGGTCCTGAAAGGGCAAAACATGCTCAGGTACTGCAGCACTTTCCATTGGTCCTTCTGGAAGGTCCTGAAAGGGCAAAAACTTCAGTAGCAGCTTCCTGTGCTGCAACTATATAAACTGCGCATGACCGCACGGCCATGCGCTAGTATTGTCTTGAAAATATGTGTGTGTGTAGATGGATGTATGTCGAAGGATGAAAGCTCCTAAATATCCCTCCCTAGTGTTGTTGACTGTTTGCGGATGATGGTAGCTATCTAGCGCCCGACTAGCCATCAGCACAAAACACACATAACAGCGTCTAGTTGCTGTGACCGCCTGTACGGCGGCGTGCGATTTCCTTACCCAAGCCTGGGTGGTTAGCGGCGTCCGTTTGTGCGGCACCGCACGCACTCTCGTGCCTTTATTTACTATTTCGATAGTTTCCTTACACACCCAGTTGCGGTGTTGTGCCAGCAGTGGTCTAATCGGACTTCAATCCTAGTTGGGGTTGTGTTCGCTGACTTATTGCTCGCGCTCTATGTGCGGTACCGCGGTCCTGTGACGCAACAGGATCGCTTCCTTCACGCAGGGTGAAGTTAACCCTTGTATGTATACTTATAGTACCGCCATATAGTCCGTCTTACTTAGCAGCAGGTATTTTCCTGCACGGTGGATCCCGGGTTGCGAACGCACCAATTCCATCTAATAAACTATATATTTGGTGCGTTCCGCCAACCCTAACAGAATACTAGCGCCAGGATCTGGCTAAGTAATGGCGGATGAACAGCGATTGCAGGGGTACATCCAGCTGCTGGAGGGCCGGTTGGCGTCTCTTGAGCGTGCAACCTCGGCGTTGGATGTTACCGCAATAGCTGTTCAGGCTGCTAGCGTGGCTGCAGCAGATTTACCCACTGCCACCTCTGTTCCGACCCTATCTTACCTTCCTTTGCCTGAGAGATACTCTGGGGACAGTAAGTCCTGTAGGGGTTTCGTGAGCCAATGTGGTATACACCTCGAGCTCCTGGCTGCACGTTTCCCTACTGAGCGGGCAAAGGTGGGATTCATAATCTCCCTCTTGTCGGACAGAGCGTTGGAGTGGGCTACGCCGCTGTGGGAGCGCAACGATCATGTGGTGCGGAGTGTTCCTTGGTTTCTGGACTCTCTGAAACAGGTCTTTTTAGGACCTCAAGTCACCCATGATACAGCGCTCCAGCTGCTGGCTTTGACTCAGGGTTCAACCATGGTCAGCCATTTTGCTGTTCTCTTCCGGACGATAGCGTCTGAGTTGGAATGGTCAGATAAAACCCTCATTCCCGTATTTTGGAGGGGGCTGGCTGACCATTTGAAAGACGCTTTGGCCACTAGGGAGATTCCCGCCACACTTGAGGAGCTCATAGCCATATCTACTCGCATAGATCTTCGTTTTCACGAGCGAAGGTTGGAGCGAGCCCAGTGTAGGCAGAGGTTTCGGCTGGCTCCCACCTTCGCCAAACCTTTGGAATCTCCAGTCCAGGCGTCCGAGTCACATGAGGCCTTAGAGGTGACACGAGCGGGATCCAAGTCTCAGTCCGCCCGTGCATATAAGGTCCGTCATGTTTACCGGCAGTCAGGACATCTTGCCTCCAAGGGTCCTCAGCGGTCGGGGAAACGTCAGCGTTTAGTGGCAGTTGGAGGGGGTACACTAGACATGGCGACGTTTGCCTCAAAGTTGTCCTTCAAGGGGACAATTACCATAGGCCCATCCACTCTTATGGTCGAGCTATGCGTGGATTCTGGGGCAGAGGGTAATTTTATGTCTTCCTCTTTTGCCCAGCGTCACGCAATACCCTTGGTGATGCTCGCCAAGCCTGTGACCGTTCGAGTGGTAAATGGGTCAACACTACCCTCACAGATTACCCACCAAACCATTCCTTTCACGCTTTCTGTGTCTCCATCACATCAGGAGATAATCTCCCTATTAGTCATTCCTGAGGGAATTGATGAGGTCCTGTTGGGGATACCATGGCTTCGCTACCATTCCTCATATTGAGTGGTCCTCTGGGAGAATTTTGGGATGGAGTAAATCCTGCGAGGGTAGATGTCAGAGGGAGTGCGTTCAGGTTGCTACTACACAGGTACCCGCAGATCTTTCCTCTCTCCCCAAGCACTATTGGCCCTATGCAGACGTGTTCTCTAAAAGAGCTGCGGAGACCCTTCCGCCTCACCGCCCCTATGACTGTCCTATTGACCTCTTGCCTGGTGCTGAGCCTCCCCGGGGTCGAGTCTATCCGTTATCTCTCCCGGAGACGGAGGCAATGTCTCAGTACATCCAAGAGAATCTGGCAAGAGGATTCATTAGGAAGTCAGTGTCACCGGCAGGGGCTGGGTTCTTCTTCGTACAGAAGAAGACTGGAGACTTACGTCCATGCATAGACTACAGGGGTCTTAACGCCATCACCGTTAAGAACAAGTACCCATTACCCCTGATATCTGAGCTGTTTGATAGGCTACGGGGAGCGAGGGTATTTACGAAGTTAGATCTGCGGGGTGCCTACAACCTGATTCGCATCCGTGAGGGGGATGAATGGAAGACGGCTTTTAACACCAGGGATGGGCACTATGAATATCTGGTGATGCCCTTTGGGCTCTGTAATGCCCCAGCCATTTTCCAAGACTTTGTGAACGACATCTTCCGGGATATGCTCACCACCTCGGTCGTAGTCTATCTGGATGATATTCTCATCTTCTCTCCAGATATTGACTCCCATCGGAGAGATGTTCGCAAAGTCTTCGACCTCTTACGGGCAAACTCCCTCTACGCCAAGTTGGAGAAGTGTGTGTTTGAGCAGGAGTCCTTGCCTTTCCTTGGTTATATCATCTCTGCCCAGGGTTTGGCTATGGATCCTTCCAAGCTACAGGCTGTAATGGACTGGCAGGAACCCCATTCTCTTAAAGCGGTGCAGCGCTTTATGGGGTTCATTAATTATTATCGCCAGTTCATCCCACACTTCTCAACTTTGGTAGCTCCCTTGGTTGCCCTCACCAAGAAGGGAGCAAATCCCAAGTTGTGGTCAGAGGAGGTCTCCAAAGCCTTTCTCTCGATCAAGTCACACTTCGCTAGCGCTCCCATCCTACATCGCCCCGATGTTGATAAGCCATTTATCTTGGAGGTGGATGCCTCATCCGTTGGTGCTGGAGCAGTCCTTTTCCAAAAGGATGCTCAAGGACGGAAGCATCCTTGCTTCTTCTTCTCCAAGACCTTCACACCAGCGGAGAGGAATTATTCCATTGGGGACAGGGAGTTGCTGGCCATGAAGTTGGCTTTTTCAGAGTGGAGACATCTCTTGGAGGGAGCTCGCTTTCCCTTCCAAGTCTTCACTGACCACAAAAACTTGGTGTATCTGCAAACGGCCCAGCGGCTGAATTCTCGCCAGGCTAGATGGTCCCTGTTCTTCTCCCGGTTCCATTTTACTCTCCATTTCCTCTCCGGGGAGAAGAACGTTCGTGCTGACGCTCTCTCCCGCTCCGTGGTGTCATCGGAGGAGGAGGAGCCTCGGCTTATAGTCCCTTCTGAGAGCCTGAGAACTGTAGCTCCGGTTTCGCTAGAGTCTGTGCCCCCGGGCAAGACTTTCGTACCAGCTAACTTGCGACCGGAGGTTCTCTCTTGGGCTCACTCCTCCAGAGTGGGTGGGCATTTTGGGACTAAGAGGACATCTGAGCTTCTGGCGAGAACATACTGGTGGCCGCATATGGCCCGAGATGTCAAGGACTATATTCAGGCGTGCGTTTCTTGCGCCCAGAATCGGTCTCCTCGGCAACGGCCTGCTGGGTTGCTTTACCCTCTACCGGTGGCAGACAGGTCCTGGGAGATGGTCGGGATGGACTTTGTGGTGGGTCTACCCAAGTCGCGTGGCTGCTCCATTATTTGGGTTGTCACCGACCATTTCTCCAAGATGGTGCATTTGGTGCCGCTTCCTCGGTTACCCTCAGCACGGGCCTTGGCGGTGTTGTTCATTAAACACGTTTTCCGATTGCATGATATGCCTGATAAGATTGTCAGCGATCGGGGTCCCCAGTTCGCATCTCGGTTTTGGAGAGCTCTGCCGTTTACTCAGCATAGAGTTAAACCTCTCCTCTGCATACCATCCCGAGACGAATGGGTTGGTGGAGAGAACCAACCAGACTCTGGTGACATATTTGCGACATTTCGTCTCTGCTAGGCAGGATGACTGGGCATCTTTGCTACCTTGGGCGGAATTTGCCTTGAACAATGCCGTAGCCAATTCCACTGGTCAAACTCCTTTTCTCCTTAATTACGGCCAGCATCCGCGTGTTCCTGTGCCCATGCCCGTGTCATCCACCGATTCTAGGGTGGCAGACTGGGCGGTGGAGGCACGTGACATCTGGGACCGCACACAGGATGCCATCCGGGCCTCCAAGGAGAGAATGAGGGTTTCGGCTGATACACACCGGCGCCCCGCTCCGGTCTTTGCTCCTGGCGACTTAGTGTGGCTCTCTGCCCGTAACATCAGGCTGCGAGTTGAGTCCACTAAGTTTGCTCCTCGCTACATTGGCCCGTTTAAGGTTCTGGAACAGGTCAACCCTGTGGTCTACCGTTTGGCTATTCCTCCACGCCTTGGTATCACCAATACTTTCCACGTTTCCCTCTTAAAGCCCGTTCATTTGTCCCGGTTTTCTGAGTCATCTGCTGGGACATCGGGTTCATCCACGGATGAGTTTGAGGTGAATGCTATTGTGGGGTGCAAGGTGGTACGTGGCAAGAAATTTTATCTGGTGGACTGGAAGGGTCACGGCCCAGAGGATAGAACCTGGGAGCCTGTGGAGCACATTCGGGCTCCGCTGCTTATCGCAGCTTTTGAGCGTAGTGAGGCTCGAGGAGGGGGGGGGGCCCTAGGAGGGGGGGTAATGTTAGGAGTCGAGTTTCCTCTGCTGCACAGGGGGAATCTCGATCCGTGTCTGCTGCGGTCTCCCATTCGGTATCGGCCGCAGTGGGCTCTGCTCAGCGGAGACGTCGCTCCCAGCGTCTCACTGAGGCTGATTCGGTGCATAGGGTCACTACTGCCTTTTCTGGCTTTCCTATGGTACCCTGCACTGATCTGCGGCGAGCGAGCCTCTCTGGGACTAAGTCCTTGTTTACTCACACTGAGCATGCCCAGGGCAGGGTCTCCCATTGGAGGTCGAGGGCCACATGTTCGCTCACATGCTCAGGTGCTGCAGTACATTCCATTGGTCCTCCTGGAAGGTCCTGAAAGGGCAAAACATGCTCAGGTACTGCAGCACTTTCCATTGGTCCTTCTGGAAGGTCCTGAAAGGGCAAAAACTTCAGTAGCAGCTTCCTGTGCTGCAACTATATAAACTGCGCATGACCGCACGGCCATGCGCTAGTATTGTCTTGAAAATATGTGTGTGTGTAGATGGATGTATGTCGAAGGATGAAAGCTCCTAAATATCCCTCCCTAGTGTTGTTGACTGTTTGCGGATGATGGTAGCTATCTAGCGCCCGACTAGCCATCAGCACAAAACACACATAACAGCGTCTAGTTGCTGTGACCGCCTGTACGGCGGCGTGCGCTTTCCTTACCCAAGCCTGGGTGGTTAGCGGCGTCCGTTTGTGCGGCACCGCACGCACTCTCGTGCCTTTATTTACTATTTCGATAGTTTCCTTACACACCCAGTTGCGGTGTTGTGCCAGCAGTGGTCTAATCGGACTTCAATCCTAGTTGGGGTTGTGTTCGCTGACTTATTGCTCGCGCTCTATGTGCGGTACCGCGGTCCTGTGACGCAACAGGATTGCTTCCTTCACGCAGGGTGAAGTTAACCCTTGTATGTATACTTATAGTACCGCCATATAGTCCGTCTTACTTAGCAGCAGGTATTTTCCTGCACGGTGGATCCCGGGTTGCGAACGCACCAATTCCATCTAATAAACTATATATTTGGTGCGTTCCGCCAACCCTAACACATAGCGTCTCAATTTTTTGTGATCATGGCCTGAGTGAGGGCTGATTTTATGGCGCCAAGCGGATGTTTTTATTTATACCACTCTGGTGTAGATACGATCTTTTGATTGCCTGTTATTGCATTCTATTGCAATGTAGCGGTGACCAAATACTGTAAACATAATTATAAAGTTTTTAATTTTTTTCTCATTACGCCGTTTAGCTATCAGGTTAACCCCTTTCTGCCATCCGACGTACCATCTCGTCCATGTGCCCTGGGCCTGTCTGACCATGGACGGGATAGTACGTCATGGGCGATCAGCCACGCTCACAGGGGGGAAGTGCGGCTGATCGTGGCCGGGTGTCAGCTGAATCTCACAGCTGACACCCGGCATCAAGTGCTGGGAGCGGGGTCCCAATCGCCACCATGGAGACCCGATGTTGTCATGATGACATCCGGGTCTCCAGATCTGAGAGACCTCCTGTCATGCGCAGTGATGACCAGGAAGTCTCTCAGGTCAATGTTAATAATAGAAGCAGATCTGCATGCTATAGAAGCGATCAGTCTGCACAAAATGAGTGTCCTATATTGGGACAAAGTGTAAAAGTTAGAATGAAATAAAAAACTTTTTAAAATAATTGTAAAAATATTAAAAATAATAATTAAAAAAATCAATATTTATTTGATTACTAAATATTTGAATGAAAAAAAACTAAACAATAAAAGTACACATACTTGGTATCGCCGCATCCGTAACGTAATGACTCGACCTATAAAACTGTTCCACAAGTTAACCCCTTTAGTGAACCCCCTTAACAAAAAAAAAGGCAAAAAATAATGCTTTATCATGATACCACTAAACAAAAAGTAGAATAACACGAGATCAAAAAGACGGATATAAATAAACTTGGTACCGCTGAAAACGTCTTGTCTCGCAAAAAGCGAGCCGCCATACAGCATCATCAGCGAAAACATAAAAAACTTATAGCTGTCAGAATAAAGTGATGCAAAAACAATTATTTTTTCTATAAAATAGCTTTAATTATATAAAAGCACCAAAACATAAAAAAAAATAAATGAGGTATTGCTGTAGTCATACTGACCTAAAGAATAAAACTGCCTTATCAATTTTACCACACATGGAATGGTGTAAACACCCTCCCCCAAAAGAAATTCATGAATTGCTGTTTTTTTGCTCATTCTGTCTCCCAAAAATTGGAATAAAAAGGAATCAAAAAATGTAATGATTCCGAAAATGGTACCAATAAAAACATCAACTCGTCCCGCAAAAAACAAGACCTCGCATGACTCTGTGGGCCAACATATGGAAAAACTAGAGCTCTCAAAATGTGGTGATGCAAAAACTATTTTTTGCAATAAAAAGCATATTTTAGTGTGTGACAGCTGCTAAACATAAAAACCCGCTATAAATAGTAAATCAAACCCCTTTTTATCACTCCCATAGTTAGGGGAAAATAATAAAATAAAGTATTTATTTCAATTTTCCCATTAGGGTTAGGGCTAAAGTTAGAGTTAAGGTTAGGGCTAAAGTTAGGGTTGGGGCTAAAGTTAAGGTTAGGGTTGGGGCTAAAGTTAAGGTTGGGGCTAAAGTTAGGGTTGGGGCTAGAGTTGGAGTTATGGTTTGGATTAGGGTTGGTATTACGGTTAGGGTTGGGATTAGGGCTAGGGGTGTGTTAGGGTTAGGTTTGTGGTTAGGGTTATGGTTAGGATTAGGGTGTGTTGGGGTTAGGGTTGGAGTTAGAATTGAGGGGTTTCCACTGTTTAGGCACATCAGTGGCTCTCCAAAAGTGACATGGCATCTGATCTCAATTCCAGCGAATTCTGCGTTGAAAAAGTAAAATGGTGCTCCTTCCCTTCTGAGCTCTGCCATGCGCCCAAACAGTAGTTTACCCCCACATATGAGGTATCAGTGTACTCAGGACAAATCGCAACAACTTTTGGGGTTCAATTTCTCCTGTCACCCTTGGAAATAGAAAAAATTGGGGGCGAAAAGATCATTTTTGTGGAAAAAGTATGATTTTTTATTTTCACGGCTCTACGTTATAACCTTCTGTGAAGCCCTTGGGGGTTCAAAGTGCTCACCACACATCTACATAAGTTCCTTAGGTTCCCTTGTGTTGGGAGTTCCACTGTTTAGGTGCATCAGGGGCTCTCCAAACGCGACATGGCGTTTGATCTCAATTCCAGCCAATTTTGCACTGAAATGTCAAACGGTGCTCCTTTCCTTCCGAGCTCTGCCATGCACACAAACAGTGGTTTACCTTCATATATGGGGTATCAGTGTACTCAGGACAAATTGTACAACAACTTTTGGGGTCCAATTTCTCCTGATACCCTTGGTAAAATAAAACAAATTGTGTCTGAAGTTAATTTTTTTGTGAAAAAAAGTTAAATGTTCATTTTTTTAAAACATTCCAAAAATTCCTTTGGAGCACCTGAAGGGTTAATAAATTTCTTGAATGTGGTTTTGAGCACCTTGAGGGGGTGTAGATTTTAGAATGATGTCACTTTTGGGTATTTTCGGTCATACAGACCCCTCAAAGTGACTTCAAATGTGATGTGGTCCCTAAAAAAAAATGGTGTTGTAAAAATGAGAAATCGCTGGTCAACTTTTAACCCTTATAACTTCCTAACAAAAAAAATTTTGGTTCCAAAATTGTGCTAATGTAAAGTTGGGAAATGTTATTTATTAAGTATTTTGTGTCACATCTCAGTGATATAAGGGTATAAAAATTCAAAGTTCTTATAGAATTCCCTTCCCCTCTTCAACCCGTGATCTCTAACATTCTTGTTGCTGCTAGGCAGTGCATCGCTAAATACTGGAGGTCTCCTGATCTCCCCTGTAGAGTTGAACTGGTATCCAAAATTAATCTTCATTTTAGTTATGAAGCAATCATGGCTCATAGTCCCTCCAATAAGGATAGGGTCCTCTCCTGGTGGGATCATCCTGGTGGGTGTCTTCTAGTGCTCTTACGCATTGCTACTAGTCTTATATTTGATTTTTTGACTTATGCTGTAAGTTTATGTTTTTGTAATTGAATTGTTGTGGACATTTCTTATTATGGCTCTGTGTTTTCCCCTTTTACTCCCCTGTGTTCCCTTTTTCCCTTCTCTTCCCTCCCTTTCCCCTGCTGGGGATTTCGACATGTTAATTGCCTTTTTCTTCTCAATAAAAAGTTAATTGTTTAAAAAAAAAAAATTTAAAGTTGGAAAATTGCAAAATTTTCTAAATTTTTGCCAAATTTCCATTTTTTTCACAAATAAATACAAGTCATATCAAAGAAATGTTACTACTATCATAAAGTACAATATGTCACGAGAAAAATATGTCAGAATCACCGGGATCCATGGAAGCGTTCCAGAGTTATAACCTCATAAAGGGACAGTGGTCAGAATTGTAAAAATTGGCCCGGTCATTAACGTGCAAACCACCCTTGGGGGTAAAGGGGTTATTTTTTTTATATTAATAGATCGGGCAATTCGAAAAGCGGCAGTACTAAGTATGTGTATATTTGATTTTTTATTGTTTTATTTTGAATGGGGTGAAAGGGGGGTGATTTCAACGTTTATATTTTTTCAATTTTTTTTATATTTTTAAAAACGTTTTTGTTTTACTTTTTGCATGCTTCAATAGTCTTCACGGGAGACTAGAAGCTGCAGTTTTCTGATTGCCTGTGTGTAACAGAAATGCTCACTTGCTATGAGCGCCGACCACCGGGCGGCGCTCATAGCAATCCGACAATGACAACCATAGAGGTCTGCTGGAGACCTCTGGTTGTCATGCCGACCCAGAGGTGACCCGCGATCACGTGACGGGGTCATCAAGGGCGGGATTAGTGACGCGCTTACGGGAAGCGAGAGTTAAATGCCGCTGTCAGAGATTGACAGCAGCATTTAACTAATTAACAGCCGCGGGTGGATCGCGATTCTACCCGCGGCTGTTTCAGGCACATGTCAGCTGTATATATCAGGTGATATGTGCCCGGAATAGTGCGGGCTCAACGCCGGAACCCGCACCAAACAGGCGTACTATTAGTCCTGATGTCGGAGATGGGTTAAATTTTTATTATTTTGTTAGTATTTTGCAGCACAGTGGCTGAGTGGATAACACTGCAGCCTTGCAGCGCTGGGGTCCTGGGTTCAAATCCCACCAAGGACAACATCTGCAAGGAGTTTGTATGTTCTCCCCATGTTTGCGTGAGTTTCCTCCCACATTCCAGAGACATACTGATAGGAAATTTAGATTGTGAGCCCCATAGGGGACAGCAATGATAATGCACCGCCAGTCTACGAGACCAGTTTAGGGGAAACTGGTCTCCTGCTAACCTCAGCTCAGGATACCCTCAGTATGGGCTTGGTTCTGACTGACCCCAGAAGAGGGTTGTAATCCTTTCCCAGACTCCTGGGCTTGCAGGGGATGGAGTGATAGCCACAGTGTGGCAGAGTCCCTTATAAAGTCCTGGGTGGCCGTATAATGTTCGATCAGGCTAACCATCTGGTCCAGGGTGCCTGGGTTCTCTTACCCCACCCAAAGCTGTATAGCTGTTGGCAGAGTTCTCTCAAGCTGGTCGAACACCACCCTCTCTATCATCTGGGAATGAGTCAAGGTCTTAGGCTGGAGCCATCATTTGACTAGCTGCAGTAAAGGTACCGTCACACTGAACGATATCGCTAGCGATCCGTGACGTTGCAGCGTCCTGGATAGCGATATTGTTGAGTTTGACAGGCAGCAGCTATCAGGATCCTGCTGTGCCATCGTTGGTCGGCGCAGAAAGTCCAGAACTTTATTTCGTCACTGGACCTCCCGCAGACATTGCTGAATCGGCGTGTGTGACGCCGATTCAGCAATGTCTTCACTGGTAACCAGGGTAAACATCGGGTTACTAAGCGCAGGGCCGCGCTTAGTAACCCGATGTTTACCCTGGTTACCAGCGTAAATGTAAAAAAAAACAAACACTACATACTTACATTCCGGTGTCTGTCCCCCCGGCGCTGTGCTTTCCTACACTGGCTGCGAGCGCCAGCCAGCCGTAAAGCACAGCGGTGACGTCACCGCTCTGCTTTACGGCTGGCCGGCGCTGGCAGTGCAGGAAAGCACAGCGCCGGGGGACAGACACCGGAATGTAAGTATACAACCTACAAAAAAGCTTTCCGTGGCCGAAACGGAAATAAAACCCCCTCAGACCAAAACATCTATGCCGAAAAGAAAGATGCTCTAAAGGAGCAAAACTCAATTTGGGTCCATGTAATAATAATGCTGTGTAGTGATAATATACCACACTGTAATAATACGAAGTCTATATCCAAGGATCCCAAAGAAAGTGAGGAGGGATTGATATAATTAAATAGTATATCTTTATTGAACATATATCATACAATACAACGGGAATACAAAAGTAGGGGGTATAGTAGGTAAAATACAGCTAAAAGATAGTTGGCACCATGAGGATGGCAAAAACACAGTGCCAAAAAGTAGCAAAAGACGTGTCTCAATGGGCACAGCCTAACATAGTATCCAGAAAGAAAGATTGTACAATTGTCTCAAATTAGAATTCTCCCTTTATATAATTAAATCAGTGCAGTCAGCTGGAAATAAAACAGGAGCTGCCATCCTGCCCATAGATAACTATGAAAAATTGTTGGTATGTAATGGTAGTGCCCTGCTGTAAAAAACAAGTACGGTAGTAAAAGTGAACAGGCTATATAGCTAATAGCTGCTGATGTCTGATAAAAGCCTAGTATAATGCAGGGATAACGATAGTAATAAACGGGCAGGAGTTTCAATCTGGAATCCTAGCACAAGGCAACAGATGATGGTATCATACCTTGAGACATGGTGGTCTTGTTAGTGCTGCTGTGTCTGTGAGACGCGCTGGCCTCGACGCGCGTTTCACCGCCTATGGCTTCGTCAGGAATGTAAGTATGTAGTGTGTTTTTTTTTTACGTTTACGCTGGTAACCAGGGTAAACATCGGGTTACTAAGCGCGGCCCTGCGCTTAGTAACCCAATGTTTACCCTGGTTACCCGGGGACAGGCATCGTTGGTCGCTGGAGAGCTGTCTGTGTGACAGCTCTCCAGCGACCAAACAGTGACGCTGCAGCGATTGGGATCGTTGTCTAGATCGCTGCAGCATCGCTAAATGTGACGGTACCTTAAGTTACACACCTGAGACCTAGCTGGTCAGGCCTCCACAAAGGCCCATTGAAACACTCATAGTGCCTGTACATATGTGTTAACCCCTAGTCGGGCAAGGATGTCACCTTTCAGCTTCCCACTGCCTGGGCATGCTCCCAACTGAGGTCAAAGTAAGCTTTCTGGGTATATCCCATCAGGAATGGGCTACTACTTCAGCCCACTGGGAAGTTGGCAGGCTGTCCCACTCTGCTGTATGTTCTAAGACGGTGAGAAAGGTTTTTACGTCATCCTCTAGACCAGTGTTTCCCAAACTCTAGTCCTCAGGGATCCCAACAGGTCATGTTTTCACGATTTCCTTAGTATTGCACAAGTGATGGAAGTATCAGGAGTTCTCTCACTTGTGCAGCACTATGGAAATCCTGAAAACATGACCTGTTGGGGTCCATGAGGACTGGAGTGTGGGAAATGCTGCTCTAGACTCAGCTTCCTCCACGCTGACCGGACTTTGTCCCGGGCCTCATGACGAACCGAGGTCGGCGGTGGGGGCGTCTCTCGCAGCACCATAATCTGTTGCAGTTGTTTGTCTGCTGGTACAACTTCTGCTGTTGCCGCAGTTGTTGGTGGTGCTGCTCCTCCTGTTGCTGCAGAAACTGCAGCAGCTGCTGCTGGGTCAGGGTTAGCTGCTTCAGCATCTCCTCCATTTTAATGGCAGGCCTGAGCAGTAGTGTTGCAGGCCTAATTACGGACATGCAGCTTGCTTTGGGGTATGCCTCAGTTCACAATGCCTGCATTATCCAACAGATGTAAAGCAGCGGCTTTCATGTCCCTGCAATGAGGCAGTGACCTAAGAAAGTTCAATTTAAATTTAAATTGGTTGCTTTGGACAACTAGAACAGACTGACTGTGAGGCAGTCCTGCATTTTCTGCTTTATATATAGACTCACCCAGACCCACCATCAGGGCATTACTGCCCTTTCTGGTATAAAGGGCCTCTCTCCTCACTGGTCTGAGGCCTCCTCCTCAACGGCCCCCAGGGGCAGCATTCGGCAGCTTGCAAATAATTGAACGTGCGTCCTTGGACACAGCACAATCCACTATACCAAGACCAATAATATCACATACAAGGAACAAATCCCGCCACACAGCGTCGGACTGGAGCACCTTGGGCCCACCAGAGAAAATCATTCTTGGGGCCCACTATGTAGCTACATAGAAATAGATACAAGACCACCAATTGTGCGGTAAAAAGCGCTAATATCAGGGTATAATATAAGGTAGTTCACGTCTTAATAATGTAGCAAGGGTTGGGGTAGCCCCCTCACAGATAATAATGTAGTCCCCTGAGAAAATGCAGTTCCACCACAGAATATAATGCAGCCCCCATAGAGTATACTGTAGCCCCCCATAATATAATGTAGTACCCTGAGTATAATGCAGTCCCCCCAGAGAATATAATGTAGCCCCCCAGGGCCGTATTTAGAGTTTCTGCTGCCCTTTTGCAGCAGATCGGGCAGTTTTTCTGCATCTGCTGTGTAACGGATCACTTACAGCAACACTGCATTCGGCCTCATTCACTCCCTATGGGATTTGTGGCACTTGCCGTGATTTGGCAAATGCGGTACCATACCTCCCAACTTTTAAAGAAGGGAAGGAGGTATAAAGTTTGCGGCGTGCGTAGTGCGCCGCGGCAAATTTTAGGCCACACCTCTGACCACACCCATTTCACAACTAGTCACACCCATATCCACATCCCAACCACAGCCATTTAGCACTGCTGATCACATTGTTTTATATACAATAATTATAAACAAAAAGAAATATGGCCACACATAATAGCCACACATGATGCTCAATACTGTATAACGGCCACCACACATGATGCTCCATACTGTATAATGGCCACACACAGTTCTCCATACTGTATAATGGCCACACATGATACTCAATACTGTATAATGGCCACACATGATGCTCCATACTGTATAATGGCCACACACAGTTCTCCATACTGTATAATGGCCACACATGATGCTCAATACTGTATAATGGCCACACATGATGCTCCATAATGTATAATGGCCACACATGATGCTCCATAATGTGTAATGGCCACACAGTGCTCCATACTGCATAATGGCCACACATAGCGCTCCATACTGTATAATGGCCACACTGTACTCCATACTGTATAATGATCCCACATGATGCTCAATACTGTATAATGGCCACAAATGATGCTCCATACTGTATAACGGCCACACATGATGCTCCATACTGTATAACGGCCACACATGATGTTCAATACTGTTTAACGGCCACACATGATGTTCCATACTGTATAATGGCCACACAAGATGCCCCATACTGTATAACGGCCACACATGATGTTCAATACTGTATAACGGCCACACATGATGTTCAATACTGTATAACGGCCACACATGATGTTCCATACTGTATAACGGCCACACATGATGCTCAATACTGTATAATGGCCACACACAGTTCTCCATACTGTATAATGATCCCACATGACGCTCAAGACTGTATAATGACCCCCCCCTCCTGTATGCATGGCAGCTCATATCCCCCCCTCCTGCATGCATGGCTCATGTCATATTCCCCCTCCTGTATGCATGGCTCTGGCTCATATTCCCCCCTCCTGAATGCATGGCTCTGGCTCATATTCCCCCACCCCCCCTGAATGCATGGCTCATATTCCCCCTCCTGTATGCATGGCTCTGGCTCATATTCCCCCCCATTCCCAAATGCATGGCTCATATTCCCCCCTCCTGTATGCATGGCTCTGGCTTATATTCCCCCCCCAAATGCATGGCTCATATTCCCCCCTCCTGAATGCATGGCTCTGGCTCATATTCCCCCCCCCCGCAAAGCATGGCTCCTATTCCCCCCTCCTGAATGCATGGCTTCTCTCCACCCCCCGCTCCTGCTCCCATCTTGAATGGCGCGCCAGCCTATGTCCTCCTTCATCCCCCCCCGTCCCTCATACTCACCTGACCGGCGTCACCTGTCCCACACACCGCGCCGACATCCCTCTGCCTCTGTCCCGACGCAGCACCTTCTTCCTGCGTGAGCGGTCATGTGATACCGCTCATCAAGGTCATGAATATGCGCATATTCATGACCTTAATGAGCGGTACCACGTGACCGCTCATTCAGGAGGAGTTGCAGACGCCGAGACCAGGTATCACTGGAGCAGGATCAGGTGGGTATCGTCTTCAAGGAGGGTGGGTGGGAGGGAGGCGGGTGAGCGCGGGGGGGGGGGGGGCCTGGAGCAGTGGGGGCCCTGGAGCATTGGGGGCCCTGTGTCAGTGCCTGGGCCCACCGGAGAATCCTCCGGTTCTCCGGTGGGCCAGTCCGAGCCTGCCACCACACAGTGAACAGACTACATATTATCACCACATAGTGACCGAATAATTCTTCATACAGGGAATCAAAACCTAAGCAACATGACCAGACCATATATTACCACCACAGAGTGACCGAATAATACCAAATACAAGGAACAAATGTGCCACACCATGACCATACAACATATTACCAACACATAGTGACTGAATAATACCACATACAGGGGACAAATACCACCTATTACCACCACATAGTGACTGAATAATACCACATGCAGGGCATAAATACAGTCACACCATGACCATACCACATATTATCACCTCAGAGTGACTGAATAATACCACATACAATTGTGATATACCACCAAACCATGACTAGGTCACATATTACCACCACATAATGACTGAATACTACAATACTGATCATTAATAAAAACCACAATACTAATAACACTAATATTTCCACTGGTGACATTATACACAGGAGCTCTGTATATAGTTTAAGTGTACAGGTAATACAGTGATCACCAGTAACGTTATACATAATAACTATGTAAATAATACACAGTATGTAGTTTCAGTGAACAGGTGTTGCAGTGATGACCAGTGACATTATACACAGGAGCTTTGTATATAGAGTTGGTTTAGAGGTAATACAGTGATCACGAGTGACTTTACAGTATATAGAGCTCCTGTATACAGTATATACAGATGCTTCTCACAAAATTAGAATATCATCAAAAAGTTAATTTATTTCAGTTCTTCAATACAAAAAGTGAAACTCATATATTATATAGAGTCATTACAACCAGAGTGGTCTATTTCAAGTGTTTATTTCTGTTAATGTTTCTGTTAATGTTGATGATTATGGCTTACAGTTAATGAAAACCCAAAAGTCATTATCTCAGTAAATTAGAATACTTTATAACACCAGCTTGAAAAATGATTTTAAAATCTGAAATGTTGGACTACTGAAATGTATGCTTAGTAAATGCACTCAGTCCTTGGTCACGGCTCCTTTTGCATCATTTACTGCATCAATGCGGCGTGGGATGGAGGCGATCAGTCTGTGGCACTACTGAGGTGCTATGGAAGCCCAGGTTGCTTTGATAGCAGCCTTCAGCTCGTCTGCATTGTTGGGTCTGGTGTCTCATCTTCCTCTTGACAGTACCCCATAGACTCTCTGTGGGGTTAAGTTCAGGCGAGTTTGCTGGCCAATCAAGCACAGTGATACTGTTGTGTTTAAACCAGGTGTTGGTATTTTCGGCAGTGTGGACAGGTGCCAAGTCCTGCCGGAGAATGAAATTTCCATCTGCAAAAAGCTTGTCAGCAGAGGGAAGCATGAAGTGCTCTAAAATGTCCTGGTAGATGGCTGCGCTGACTTTGGTCTTTATAAAACATAGTGGACCTACACCAGCAGCAGACATGGCTCCCCAAACTATCACTGATTGTGGAAACTTCACACTAGACCTTAAGCAGCTTGGATTGTGGCCTTTCCACTATTCCTCCAGACTCTGGGACCTTGATTTCCAAATGAAATGCAAAACTTACTTTCATCTGAAAACAACAACTTGGACCACTGAGCAACAGTCCAGTTCTTTTTCTCCTTGGCCCAGGTAAGACGCTTCTGGCGTTGTCTATTGATCATGAGTGGCTTGACACAAGGAATGCTACACTTGTAGCCCATGTCCTGGATACGTCTGTGTGTGGTGGCTCTTGAAGCAATGACTCCAGCAGCAGTTCACTCCTTGTGAATCTCCCTAAAAATTTCGAATGGCCTTTTCTTAACAATCCTTTCTAAGCTTCGGTTATACCGGTTGCTTGTGCACCTTTTTCTCCCACACTTTTTCCTTCCACTGAACTTTCCATTACTATGCTTGGATACAGCACTCTGAACAGCCAGCTTCTTTAGCAATGACCTTTTGTGGCTTACCCTCCTTGTGGAGTGTGTCAGTGACTGCCTTCTGGACAACTGTCATGTCAGCAGTCTTCCCCATGATTGTGGAGCCTCCTGAAACAGACTAAGGGACCTTTTTAAACACTTAGGAAGCCTTTGCAGGTGTTTTTTGTTAATTCTAATTTACTGAGATAATGACTTTTGGGTTGTCATTGGCTGTAAGCCATAATCATCAACATTAACAGAAATAAACACTTGAAATAGATCACTGTTTCTAATGACTCTATATATGAGTTTCACTTTTTGTATTGAAGAACTGAAATAATTAACTTTTTGATGATATTCTAACTTAGTGTATAACAAGGCAAGGCACGAGCTCCTGTGCCAGGTCCTGAGGTAGGATGGTATGTGGCACTGCCCTGGTTATGATGGCTAGGATCCTATGTGCACTGGCAGCGGTGGCGGTGCGTTATCTCTCCTCAGCGCTGCCTTAACCCCTTCCTCGCTGCACCCCTGCAAACACTACGCAAGTCTGTAGCTGAATAAGAGGAAGTGGAGCTGGGAGAGAGGAGGGGTGCCCATATCTATACATGCTCGAGAAAAGAAAAAAAAAACACCATTTTCCACAGTAGAATGACCGAAGGCTACATCTGCGACATGCTAATGCCGAGCTAGCAGAGGCCAATGGATGGCGGCACACGGCTCTGGCGGGGGCTGGCGCTATTTGGGTGCTGACAGCAGCCAATGGCGAGGCTTTCGGTAGCACAGGATAAGTAAGTTACCACAGAACAGGAACTTTCAGTCAGTGCATTAGCTCCGGAGGAGAGCGCCGAAGCTCAGGCAGTGCAGAGGCGGCTCCCACCAGGTGCACGGCCATAGGACCCCCGGGGTTGTAGCGACCCCCGAGCCCACGCGTGACAGTGCAGCGAGGAGACGCCGGGCCACCATGGACAGCGCGCACGCCAAGCCCGTGTCCGAGGTGCTCCGCCACTTCCACGTGAATGAAAGCTGCGGGCTGAGCACCGAGCAGGTCCGGAGGAGCCGAGAGAAGTACGGAGCCAACGGTGAGTGCCCCCCGGCATCACTCCTCAGGCCCGGGCACGGCTGGGGTTTGGTGGCCACTGCTCAGGGTTGAGGCTACAGGACAGGTAAAGCCTGGTAGGCGTTTCTGGTACTTGTGGTACTACTGCGGATGGGAGCCTGACTGCTGTCACCTCACTCTTGGCTTCCGGTGCATTGCTGCTGCCCCCACACCTGCTGACAAGGGCTGCTGTGTACATCTCTAGGGGGCAGGTGCCAGAAGGTGCCATCTACCTGTGCCTGGCACATGCCACTTCTGCCACCAGACCTGAGAGCGCACCTTGTAGGACTGGTGCTGACACAATCTGATGGCATCGCTGTCACTGGCGCAGAAACCATTAAAAGTGCACTATGAACTGTAGGGTCTTAAGCTAATTTGTGTGGGTTCATAAGGAACACGAGCGGTTACAGCTTGTTGCCTTGGAGACCGACCACTGCTGCTAGACAGCAGAACATGCCGATTGCGTCTAAGCTCTTTCCTATTGCGTTTCAGTGTCGTGAAGCTGTTACCTCCTAATCCTGCAAATTGGACAGCAGCAGTGGTCGGTCTCCTAGGCAACAAGCTGTAAACAAAGTGTTTAACATCTGACACATTTTTAGCACACAGTAAATTGCAAAAGTGTTTGTTTTGTTTTTACCCCTTCCAACAATCTCCATAGAAGACTGGAATAACCATCTAATCCTTAGTGGTTTACAGCCCTATATGATTATGTGCCGTAATAAGAGCACCCCTTAATGGCACCCAATATTGTGCCCTTATTCTCCTACGTGTTTCATCCTTGAGTTACTAGTAATCACCAGAGAAGTCAAGGGATAGGGTCAGAGGTCATGAAGGTCACCTCCACTCTGGGCATGGTGCGTCAAACAGGGGTGTTCTGATACCCAAGTTGTGTATTGCCCACACAGTAAGGTGGCTAAAAACTGGATGGAAGTAATGTATCCATGCCTCTGCTCCAATATAAACTATAGGAGAAGGGGTTAACCGCCCCGGGCTGTAGTAGTGTGGCTGTCAGTCTCTGACCTCATTACTAAGGGAACCTTTCATCTGCCTCCTTGTGTGCAGTGGGGCATTGGTCCAGCAGAGTCAGAGCAGTACCTGCCAGGAGCATGGAGCGCTGGTGTTAGTCAGCCCCCTGGGCGGGCCAGTCCTTGGGAATCCCTCAGTGACGCAGGTTCTGGGGAGACACCCTGTGCAGGAGACAGACAGAACCACTCTGAAGGACAGCTGTAAACCAGGCAGGTCTATTACTGTATACAAAATCTGGGTTGGGACTCCTCGAAAAATGCATGGAGGTCTTTGTCACCAGCAGGGACCCATCTACGCTGAGCAATGCGAAGGAGAAAAAGTAGAAATCGTAATAATGAGGTTAACACGTTCCAAATGCGGCCATATCTCAGCGCAGAGGCTGGTGTTCTTTTAACTCTATGATTTCCTGAGTAAGGTGCTTAGAGGAAACCGTGATCGCCAGAACTGACTGTGTAGAAAAGAGGAAAAAGAAGATATGTAAAACTATGCAAACTAACCAGCTGTGCTTAAGGAGAAAGTTGTTAGACATCAGGATAGATGAAACTGTTCTTTAGGACCCTTGGGTGCAATTGATTGAAGTGTAAAGAACCATCTGCATTCCAGTTGAAGCATGGATCTATCAAATTACCCCCAGATGATTTCTTAATAAATTATATGGCTGTTGATATGGTCATTGGATTACCCCATGCAGTTCTCTTAGATGTCAGTGCATAGGTATGTCCCTTTTTTGTTATGGATTTCCCCCTAAATATTTTCTGTCACCTGTGGTCTTTCTTCGCATAATTTAAAAGTGAGGTACAGGTGACCATATAGATCAGCCCTTTGGTGCTTTACCTTAGGCTATGTGCACACGTTGTGGATTTGGCTGTAGATCTGCACCGGATTGGCCGCTGTGGATTCGCAGCAGTTTTCCATGCGGTGTACAGTACCATGTAAACCTATGGAAAACCAAATCCGCTGTGCACATGCTGCGGAAAATACCACGCGGAAACGCTGCATTGTATTTTCCGCAGAATGTCAATTCTTTGTGCGGATTCCGCAGCGTTTTGCACCTGTTCTTTTATAGGAATCCGCAGGTGAAATACACACAAAAAACGCAGGAAATCTGCTGTAAATCCGCAGGTAAAACACAGTGCATTTTACCTGTGGATTTTTCAAAAACCGTGCGAAAAAATTCACACACGAATCCGCAACATGGGCACATATCCTAAAACTCCCTTCTATATATGTAGTCGCCAGGGAATGCCTTACTATGACCAGGCCAGTGGCTACTACTAATCTGTTAATCAAACCACCATCGCTCAGATCTAACTGGTTGGAGATGTGAATGCGCCACCAAATCCCCACTACTGCATTAAAAGGGGGAGTAGGCCAAAAAGGTTGCCGCAGGTGTGGACCCCTTCAGTGTCAAGTAGCGTCTCTGCATTTTGCATCTTAGCTCGCTGGAGCAAAAGGATAGTATGTAGCGGACTTTGCTTTATGAATCACCATGGTGATTATACTAATTTTACTTGAAAATGGCTTATGTAAATATGTCTATAAGTTATATAAATGAAAATTGGAACAGGTCTCCGACTCCTCATTTTCCCAAACTCCCCAGCAGTGGTCACTACGGAACATGTACATAAAGTGCAGCACAGATTCATCTCAACTGAAAGCCGAGATCAGGAATACAACATACATTTATAGGACATTTCATAACTTTCCCAAATTCTTATGAAAAAAATTACAGCACATCCTGCATTGTACTACAGGACACAATGTATTATATATTGTCAGTGCATTTTATACTGACTCCGACTTCACAGACCTGCATTGAAATGATCATTGAAGTTCTTTGCTTGATTCACTGGTATCCCATGATGACATTAGATTCCTTCAGAGACTCAGTCCTGCTATGTCAGTGTGCTCAGAGCACAACAGTGTGATTATACTACCATGTCTGAACATGGCGGCAGCCTTGTATTGCACTACTCAGGCTGCGATCACCACTTCTGCCGCTGATACCTCACCTCACCCTGGATCTCTGCTCTGTTTGCCCCATCCCATTAGCTCCTGTCACTGCTTCACGCACTAGGTAGTGTGGGCGGTGGCAGGGGGAAACTGGACCTTGCAACTATGCCATAGGCTTTAAAAAAAAAAAAAAATTGTCGTCGATCTCCTTCCACAGCTGTGACCTGGACAGGCCAGGTCAAAGCAGGAGGCAGCCACATTGTAGGAGATGCAGGACCATGGTGTCCCTCATCTGCATGCATGGGCTTCCACAAAAGCCCTCAATAACTCATCAATATAGGATGTCCACATCTTGTGTAATGCTTCCATGCCAGCAAGTCTCGGTGGGTGTATCCCCTTGGGTACTTTGGGCAATGTATAGAACCCCGAGATCTGTGGTGGGGTCCTCAGTTTTAAAAAGGTCAGTGTCTGCTATATCAGTGAACTCAACCGCATGGGTCTAGGTTCTACATTTGTTAGTAGGGTCTTGCTGGAGAACATCATTGTTCTCAGAGTAACAATGTATTTGGTTGCACATTTCAGTATATACATTCCTGTCCAGATCTACCATGTTTATTGTTTTTCACGGATGGAAATAAATTAATTATAAAGCTTCTACTATACATTGCAATGCTAATCACTCATAACACATGGATGGTATCTTGTGCTGAACATGTTTTTCATTCTTGCTGCCAGAAAAAAACTGACATGTTTTAGTGTTTTCCCACGGGTACACATTCCATGAAAAGCAAGAACGTGTGAATAATAAACTGTATTTCTATAGTGCCTCCCCCTCCCGTCTACATAGAATTGTGTCCGTACTAACTGGCATCTCCTGTATTCAGTGAGGATAGACCGAGAGGGTTTTTTACCTCCAGATTTGGATAATGACCAATTTTGGCAGATTGAGAAGCAGATTCCACTGATAAGATTTATTATTATTATTATTTATTTATATAGCACCATTGATTCCATGGTGCTGTACATGAGAAGGGGTTACATACAAGTTACAAATATCACATACAGTAAACAAACTAACAATGACGGACTGATACAGAGGGGCGAGGACCCTGCCCTTGCGGGCTTACATTCTACAGGATTATGGGGAAGGAGACAGTAGGTTGAGGGTTGCAGGAGCTCCGGTGTTGGTGAGGCGGTAGCTTCGTTGGTGATGAGGCAGCAGCGGTGTCAGTGCAGGCTGTAGGCTTTCCTGAAGAGATGAGTTTTCAGGTTCCGTCTGAAGGATCCGACTGTGGTTGATAGTCGGACGTGTTGGGGCAGAGAGTTCCAGAGGATGGGGGATATTCGGGAGAAGTCTTGGAGGCGATTGGATGAGGAGCGAATAAGTGTGGAGGAGAGAAGGAGGTCTTGGGAGGACCGGAGGTCACGTGAGGGAAGATATCGAGAGATTAGTTCAGAGATATATGGAGGAGACAGGTTGTGGATGGCTTTGTAGGTCAGTATTAGCAATTTGAACTGGATATGCTGAGGGAATGGGAGCCAGTGAAGAGATTTGCAGAGGGGGGAAGCGGAGGAGTAGCGAGGAGAGAGATGGATTAGTCGGGCAGCAGAGTTAAGGATGGACTGGAGAGGTGCAAGGGTGTTAGCAGGGAGGCCACAGAAAAGGATGTTGCAGTAGTCAAGGCGGGAAATGATGAGGGCGTGCACAAGCATTTTAGTAGATTGGGGGTTGAGGAAAGGACGGATCCTGGAGATATTTTTGAGCTGGAGGCGACAGGAGGTGGAAAGAGCTTGGATGTGTGGTTTGAAGGACAGGGCAGAGTCGAAGGTTACTCCGAGGCAGCGGACTTCGGGTACAGGGGAAAGCATGATGTCATTGACTGCGATAGATAGGTCAAGTAAGGAAGATTTGTGGGATGGAGGAAAGATGATGAGTTCAGATTTGTCCACATTGAGTTTGAGGAAGCGAGAGGAGAAGGAGGATATGGCTGATAGGCACTCTGGGATTCTGGACAGCAGAGCGGTGACGTCTGGGCCAGAGAGGTAGATCTGAGTGTCGTCAGCATAGAGGTGGTACTGAAAATCCATGGGACTTTATGAGTTGTCCCAAGCCAAGTGTATAGATTGAGAAGAGTAGGGGTCCTAGAACAGAGCCTTGGGGGACTCCAACAGAGAGAGGGTGGGATGAGGAGGTAGTATGGGAGTGGAAAACGCTGAATGTGCGGTTGGAAAGGTACGAGGCGATCCAGGATAGGGCGAGGTCTTTGATGCCAAAGGAGGAGAGGATCTGTAGTAGGAGGCAGTGGTCAACTGTGTCGAAAGCAGAGGACAGGTCTAGAAGGAGGAGTACAGAGTATTGTCCAGTAGCTTTGGCGGTAAGTAGGTCGTTAGTGATTTTGGTCAGGGCAGTCTCAGTTGAGCGATGGGGGCGGAAACCAGATTGTAGATTGTCGTACAACAAGTTAGATGAGAGGTGGGAGGAGAGTTCAGCATGGACGTGCTGCTCCAGGAGTTTGGAAGCAAATGGGAGCAGCGATATTGGGCGATAGCTGGACATAGCAGTTGGATCGAGGGTTGGCTTTTTAAGGATAGGCGTGATTGTGGCATGTTTGAACGCAGAGGGGAAGGTGCCAGAAGTTAGTGATAGGTTGATTTTACAACGTTGCTTATTTTCATGTGTACTATTGATTTATAAAGTAAAAATTAAAACTCTGATCGTAAGGCTCTTTGGAAGAGGGGGTAGTTCTAGCTGGTGGGACCCATTTTGATCTTGAGATTGAAGTGGTGGCTCCTTTCTAATTAAATGGAGTTGTGATGAGCGAGTATACTCGTTGCTCGGGTCGTCTCCCAGTATTTGTGAGTGCTCGGAGATTTCGTTTTTGTTGACGCAGCTGCATAATTTACGGCTTATAAACAGCTTGAATACATGTGGGGATTCCCTAGCAACCAGGCAACCTCCACATGTGCTCAGTCTGGCTAGCAGCCGTAAATCATGCAGCTGCATCAACAAAAACTAAATCTCCGAGCACTCACAAATACTCGGAGACCACCTGAGAAACGAGTATACTCACTAGATGCTGTACTTTGAACACTGAGAACTGCGACGCATTTAAAGGGAAATTGAAACACTTCTTGATGGCTTCCTGTGGCTGTTCTTTGATGAGAGGGGGTTTACAGTGTACAGGACAGACTTTCAATTTGCCAAGCTCTACGCAATGCTCACTGGATGGCAGATCACTTCCAAACAGACTCATGGCAGGAGTTTTCTAAAATGATAGTTAACCTTTTACTAAATCCTAAAATGTAAACCAAAGAAGGATGAAATATACACCTTACTGTATTGTGCAGAATATCTGAGACGGCACTCATATGGCATAGATTATAACCAGGTTGAGCAACTACTTTATATGTCAAACCTATTTGCAGACTCCAAGTATAATGGAATCTGTGTTTATTCATGAAGACCTTTCTTAAACTGTCCTCCTGGCAGGTGTAGTAATTTGTTGAATAATCTAATTGCTCAATTTTAATTTCTATTGCTGTGGGTGGTTTAATTCCTCTGTACATGTGTTCAGATCCTTAAACTAAAGCAACGCTGATTAATTATAAGATGTTTAATGCATGTGCGAGGAAGCGCTACCTATCCTTTTAAAAATGCTATCGGAGCTATAATTGGCATAATTCATAGAAGGTGTTATGTAAGAGTGTTTATAAGACAAGGCTATAGCTTTCCAGTCGTATTTAATCTCAAAAAGTTTCATTTCTCTTTCTATGTTGGTCAAAGAGTTCCTTTAATTCATATATGAATGCTATAGGAATAGAGTGGAGCCAATGCAGCGGAAATGCAAAATGCTGTAGGACGTTTTGGACTAATTTATTGAATTTTCAGAAATACTGGGTGAGATTAATTGCCGTTTTTGACACTAAATTCTTCAAAATGGCACATGAGATTCATGAGAGAACTGTAGCACATGGAGAAGCCGATGGAGAACAACATTTCTCTATTGTGTGAGTCTGTGGAAAATGGATTCCACGCAGATGTCATCCGAATGTCCAGTGTTTTCCACATACCCATAGACTTGAATGGGTAAGTGGCATCTAATTTTGGCGTGAAATCTTAGAATCTGTCTGGGGGGGGGGGGGGGGGGGGAAGAAAACGCAGAATGATGTCAGTGGGGAAAAAAAAAAGTCTTCAGCACTGCCCCACTGAAAAACATTGGTCCAAGTACTATGTGATGGTGGGGGGGAGATGGCACTCGTCTGATTTTACTGTGACAGTCAGCTGTGCGGGTGTAAAGTGACGGCAGGTGGTAGCAGTGGCCGAGAAGATGTGGCGGGGCGTTGATAAAGTGAGACTTGTACCCATGCAGGCAGCCTTTAGCTGATGGTACCGGCTGGCCAGGACCATGAATTCCACAGATTGAGGCTGCCGTCACACTAGCATTATTTGGTCAGTATTTTACATCTGTATTTCTCAGCCAAAACCAGGAGTGGGTGATAAATGCAGAAGTGGTGCATATGTTTCTATTATACTTTTCCTCTAATTGTTCCACTCCTGGATTTGGCTTACAAATACTGAGGTAAAATACTGACCAAATACTGCTAGTGTGACGGCAGCCTAATAAAGGAGACTTCCGTTCAAACGTGGGGACTTTACTGAACTTGATAAGGGTTACGTACAAGCAATAGCAGGTAGTCTTAAGCGCGTCTCCTTCACAATGAAAAGCATTTTCATTCACATGGTTTTCTTCCACTGTAGTCTACTCCAGGGCCGTGAAGCACACTATTTCTCCACAACCCAGCCTCTAGTCCACAGTCCTGATCAGCAAGTTTCTCTCTACTGTACTCGCTCATTGGTTCTCCATCCTATTATGATGGAATCCCTGCATCTATCGCTCGGGACCAGAACTAGTCCCACTTTCTGTCCTCTTAAGTCCATTACCTCCAGCGCTAAAAAGCTCTAGGTTTTTTTGTGGCAAGTCATCCTATTCAAGGAACCCTTTAAAGTGGAAGACTACTTTGTCTCGTGAGTAATTCTTTAACCCCTTAATCCCATTGGACGTACTATCCTGTCGAGGTGACCTGGGACTTAATTCCCAGTGACGGGATAGTACGTCCAGCGCGATCAGCCGCGCCCACGGGGGAAGCGCGGCCAATCGCCGCCGGGTGTCAGCTGATTATTACAGCTGACACCCGGCACTATATGCCAGGAGCGGTCACGGACCGCTCCCGGGACGTTAACCGTTGGAACACTGCGATCAAACATGATCGCAGCGTTCTGGCGGCACAGGGAAGCATCGCGCAGGGATAAATAATATTTAGATACATTTCCTTATGTAAATAAAAACAAACAATAAAAGTACACCTATTTAGTATCGCCGCGTCCGTAACGATCCAACCTATAAAACGGTCCCACTAGTTAACCCCTTCAGTGAACACCATAAAAAAAGAGGCAAGAAACAACACTTTATTATCATACCGCCGAACAAAAAGTGGAATAACACGCGATCAAAAAGATGGATATAAATAACCATGGTACCGCTGAAAACATCTTGTCCCACAAATAACGAGCCGCCATACTGCATCATCAGCGAAAAAATAAAAAGTGATAGTCCTCAGAATAAAGCGATGCAAAAATAATTATTTTGTATATAAAATAGTTTTTATTGTATAAAAAGTGCCAAAACATAAAAAAATGATATAAATGAGGTATCGCTGTAATCATACTGATCCGAAGAATAAAACAGCTTTATCAATTTTACCAAACGTGGAATGGTATAAACGCCGCCCCCCCCCCCAAAAAAAAAAATAAAAATTCATGAATAGCTGTTTTTTGGTCATACTGCCACAGAAAAATTGGAATAAAAAGCGATCAAAAGATGACACATGCCCAAAAATGGTACCAATAAAAACGTCAACTCGTCCCGCAAAAAAACAAGACCTCACATGACTCTGTGGACCAAAATATGGAAAAATTATGGCTCTCAAAATGTGGAGACGCAAAAACTATTTCTTGCAATAAAAAGCGTCTTTTAGTGTGTGACAGCTGCCAATCATAAAAGTCCGCTAAAAAACCCGCTATAAAAGCAAATCAAACCCCCCCCCCCCCTTCATCACCCCCTTAGTTAGGGAAAAATAATAAAATTTTAAATGTATTTATTTCCATTTTCCGGTTAGGGTTGGGGCTAAAGTTAGTATTTGGATTACATTTACGGTTGGAATTAGGGTTGGGATTGGGGTTAGGGTGTGGTTAGGGTTAGGGGAGTGTTTGGATTAGGGTTTCAGTTAGAATTCAGGGGTTTCCACTGTTTAGGCACATCAGGGGCTCCCCAAACACGACAAGACTTCCGCTCTCAATTACAGCCAATTCTGCGTTGAAAAAGTAAAACAGTGCTCCTTCCCTTCCGAGCTCTCCCGTGCGCCCAAATAGTGGTTTACCCCAACATATGGGGTATTGGCGTACTCAGGACAAATTGTACAACAACAATTGTACAACCAATTTCTCCTGTTACCCTTGATAAAATAAGACAAATTGGAGCTGAAGTAAATTTGTGAAAAAAAAAAAAAAAAAAATGTTCATTTTTTTTTTTAAACATTCCAAAAATTCCTGTGAAACACCTGAAGGGTTAATAAACTTCTTGAATGTGGTTTTGAGCACCTTGAGGGGTGCAGATTTTAGAATGGTGTCACTCTTGGGTATTTTTTTATCATATAGACCCCTCAAAGTGACATCAAATGAGATATGGTCCCTAAAAAAAAAAATGGTGTTGTAAAAATGAGAAATTGCTGGTCAACTTTTAACCCTTATAACTCCCTAACACAAAAAAAAAATGTGGTTCCAAAATTGTGCTGATGTAAAGTAGACATGTGGGAAATGTTACTTAGTAAGTATTTTGTGTGACATACAGTATCTCTGTGATTTTAAAGGCAATAAAAATTAAAAGTTGGAAAATTGTGAAATTTTCAAAATTTTCCCCAAATTTCCTTTTTTTTCCCCCCACAAATAAACGCAGGTAATATCAAAGAAATTTTACCACTATCATGAAGTACAATATGTCATGAGAAAACAGTGTCCGACTCATCAGGATCCGTTGAAGCGTTCCAGAGTAAGGCTAGGTGCACACGATGCGGATTTTGCTGCGAATCTGCAGCAGTTTCCCACGAGTTTACAGTGCAATGTAAACCTATAGGAAACCGAAAACTCTGTGTCCATGCTGCGGAAAAAATGCGTGGAAACGCATTGGTTTACATTCCGCAGCATGTCAATTCTTTCTGCAGAATCCGCAGCGGTTTTACACCTGCTCCATAATAGAAAACCGCAGTGGAATCCGCACAAAAACCGCAGTAAATCCACAGGAAAAACGCAGTGTTTTTGCCCTGCGGATTTATTAAATCCGCTGCAGAAAAATCCGCAGTGGACCATTCTACGTGTGCACATACCCTTATAACCTCATAAAGGGACAGTGGTCAGAATTGTTAAGGATCTCGCTATCCCTGTCCGTACATCTCTTTATGCTGTGGCTCACATCTTGGCAGTGCTGCACACTTGTTACTTCTTCAGACTCTTTTATCTGACTTTCTAACCAGGAAACAGTTCTCTCCCTAACCATTAACCCAACAATTATCATCTTCTGACCCTGCTCTGGACAGAACTTGCCTTGCTCAGGAACATTTTACATTTCACATGACAGGAAAAAAATAAAAAAATCTTTTGAATTTGCATAATGCGATTTGGTGTCTTCAGGGGTAGAAACGTGACAGTACAGTCCACTATTACAAGAGCAGTACTAGGTCAGGGTAAGTAGTGTAAATAATGATGTTTCTATTCTCTTTCGGCAGGCGATAAAACACTAATTAAAGTTACAAACACTTCTTGATGTAATGACCAAACTTTATTTCTTTACATAATACTGGACAGTTCTTTACATCATTCTATGTTACTTTGTTGTCAGATTTCCAAGTCCATTTTGTTCTAGTAATTGATGACGTTCATTGTATATAGGGTAGAATAAACTAAAAATTCTTGCCTTTTTTTAAACCTTGGCTTTTTCTGACAACCCAATCTGACCAAATCTCTTACGAAGTAGGTAGGGTTGTTCTGTAAGTAGTAAAGCAACTCTATTATATTAGGCTACGTTCACACTATTGTTGTGCGCCGCTGCGTCGGCGACACAACGCACGCAAAAATGCACCAAAACGCACGCAAAAACGCTGCGTTTTGCGACGCATGCGTCGTTTTTTGCCAAAATTTGGACGCAAGAAAAATGCAACTTGTTGCGTTTTCTTGGTCCGACGCTTGCGGCAAAAAAGATGCATGCGTCGCACAACGCAACAAACAACATGGGGGACGCATGCATTTTTAAATATAGGGGCGCATGACGCATGCGTCGCCCGACGCAAACCCGACGCAAAGTAGCATAACGCTAGTGTGAACGTAGCCTTACATTGCATATCTATTTTGTATGTGTGCCAGGTAATTCTTTAAAATGTAAACATTTTACTCTAAGCTATTATCAAACACATTGGTGCCTTTATGACTTTTTTTTTTTTTTTAGCCTGTATACATTTAAGTAATGTTTCAGTATTTAATTCAGTAAAAATTTTGGCTTGTATTACCTACAGCTGAAATTGAAGGAAGTAAACTGCATGTGTCAGTTTGGCCCAGTTCTATTGCCCCATAATAACGTGTTGAAAACCTGAAGATGGATAATTGTGCCACACTAATTCTGGGGCTCATTTCCATCAGTTCATGTCATTGTCACTCAAATGTCATAAAGTACAAGCCATTTTTTTTCTTGGCTTTAAAGGGAACCTGTCACCCCGTTTTTTGAGATTGAGATATAAATACTGTTAAATAGGGCCTGTGCTGTGCGTTACTATGGTGTATGTAGTGTACCCTGATTCCCCATGTATGCCAAGAAATACATTACCAAAGTCGGCGTTTTCGCCTGTCAATCAGGCTGGTCTGGTCAGGTGGGCGTGTTCACAGCGTTCTTTTCTTCCCCAGGTTTCCGTTGGTGGCGTAGTGGTGTGCGCATGTCCAAGGTCCGGATTCCCTGTGCCCACGTGAAGACACAGCGCGCGATCTGCGCTGTCATTCCTTTCATCGGTGCGGGCGGCCATCTTCCTGGGGCCGCGCGTGCGCAGATGTAGTGCTCTGCTGCACGGGGCTTCAGGAAAATGGCCGCGGGATGCCGCGCGTGCGCAGAAGAGATCGCGGCGGCCATTCTCCCAAAGCCGAGATGCAAACTCGGCTTTGGGAAAATGGCCGCCGCGATCTCTTCTGCGCACGCGCGGCATCCCGCGGCCATTTTCCTGAAGCCCCGTGCAGCAGAGCACTACATCTGCGCACGCGCGGCCCCAGGAAGATGGCCGCCCGCACCGATGAAAGGAATGACAGCGCAGATCGCGCGCTGTGTCTTCACGTGGGCACAGGGAATCCGGACCTTGGACATGCGCACACCACTACGCCACCAACGGAAACCTGGGGAAGAAAAGAACGCTGTGAACACGCCCACCTGACCAGACCAGCCTGATTGACAGGCGAAAACGCCGACTTTGGTAATGTATTTCTCGGCATACATGGGGAATCAGGGTACACTACATACACTATAGTAACGCACAGCGCAGGCCCTATTTAACAGTATTTATATCTCAATCTCAAAAAACGGGGTGACAGGTTCCCTTTAAAGTTTTCTATAAAAATCTCTGAAGAAAATCACTATACTCAGAACATGCGTTGTTTTCATAAATACAAAAACCCTCCATAGACCTGAAAATGAGCACAAACCAAACGTTCATAATAAAACATTTTAAGTAATATCTGGTCACAAAAAACACAAGAGTTGAAATCTCTTGTTTGCAATAACACTGTCAAGGTAAAGTTGTAGAGGAACTGAACTGGTTAACTTTAGACCAGAGGTCCCCAACATTTTTTGCCCCAGGGACCGGCTTTAAGCAAGACCAGTTTTCCATGGCCCGGTGGGGTGGGGGTGGGGCAGGGGCGGGGCTCTGGTCATATGGGGGTGGAGTTATGGAGGGGTGGAGCTTAGTGCATACTTATCATGTAATTATGACATTTATAATGAGAATGTGATTCTCACACACACACATTCTCACACACACAATCACACACACACACATTCACACACATTCTCACACACACATTCACACACCCCTCTCACCTCTCCTCGCACTCTACCACAGCATCTCATTGCCTTCCTCTGACACAGCCGGCCGCTGAATGATGACGTCATCCAGCGGCGCGTCTGTGTGAGAGGAAGCAGGAAGACAGATCGCTGGGCAGTGGAGCTGCAGGGATTTCTCCCTGCCCGTCACAGCCACCCTGCAGGGGCTCCCCTTCACCTCTGCACACGTCGGGAGCCGGCGCTCTGCAGCTTCTCTGTGCCGGCTGTCAGCTTGACAGTCGGCACAGAGAACAGCTGACTCCCTGACCGGGGGCGGCAGAATGCAGCCGCCGGGGGAGACACTGCGGACCGCCGAATGAGGCGGCCCGACTGCGCCCCCCCCTGCCGGCTGCGCCCCCCTAGATACGCCACTGGGCGTGTCAGTGAGGAGAGCCTGCCGCCCCACCCCGTCAGGAACACACCATGCTGCGCAGGAGGGCTGTGTCACTAAGACCCGCCTGACGCCCCGCCCCGCATAATGTTCTCTGCCGGGAGCTGCGAGCTGTCACAGAGCGTGCTCTGACCAGGCGCAGGGCCACGAAGCTAGCTGTCAGCGGCGCCGCGGACCGGCTGAAAAACCCCAACGGCCCGGTCCTGGTCCGCGGACCGGCGGTTGGGGACCTCTGCTTTAGACTAATACATTACTATTAATGCATACAGTTTTGCCCTTTTTCAGTAAATTTGATATTGCTCTCCTTATGCCTTTATACAGAATGGCATTTTTTTTTAGAATATTCTACCAGGTGCATACCAGACAGTTTCTTTGTCCTTTGCCAATCTATTTTTTTTTTTTTTTTAGACCCTGACGTGTTCATGTGTTCAGTTGGCCCCTGTTTGTGCGCATTCAGTATGAGATGTAAATCCAGGAGCATCTGTACTACTCGTCAATGTATAACTGCAGGCCCACTGCTCCATTTACATCACTAGCTTCTACAGTACGTCATAGGTGTACGGATAGAGGCTCTCCCGATGTATACTGCTGATGGAAGACTGAAATGTATCCTACTGCTTAGGCATTTACTGTAACATGGGTGTATAGATAGATAGCATTATTGTAGTTTTCCAATGGTTAAGGAGAGCCATGTTTGGCACACAGAAAAGAATTTCCCAGAATATATGCCACATATAGGCTCCAAATGTGATGTGAAAGGCACCTAAAACAGCTGACTGGCTCTGGTTGCTACAATTCTGATTATAGTCTACTAATTTTTCTTAATCCTTTTTCAGTGTTTGTTTAACTCAATTGTATCTCACTTAACATGTAATTTGGAAATTTGTTGTATCCTAAGTGCATAGTCTTTTATCTACATTAGACTGAATTTGCCATTTCTCTGCTCATCTGTACCATCTCTCTAATTCCATCTTCCTGTAATGTAATCTTCTGTGTCAATAGTATCAAATACCAATATGGAAATTTGATTCTTCTCCAAGCTACGTATAAGGTCAATAACAATTAGGCTTCTTTTACACTTACTGTGTTTTTTTGCGTCCCGGCTTTGCTGTAATTTTCACGGTCTGCTACAAAAACAGGCCACAAAAAACTTGCGGATCACGGTTTTTCTGGTTTCGAATAGTGGGAAAAAGAAGGGGAAAAGAAAAACAGCGGCCCCATTGATTGATCAAATGGGGCGTGTCTGTAAGGTGTAAAAAATATCAAGCAGGATTGATATTTTTTCACGGGCGTAAATATGGCCCTCACTGTCATACGGCGTATGGCACTCCGACATATTTTTGCGGCCTGTTTTTGCAGCCACATAGTAATCTATTGGGGCCGCAAAAACACAGCAAGTGTAAAATAAGCCTAAGGCCGGCGTCACACTCAGCGTATAAAAATACAGTCCGTAATTTACGGCCGTAATACGCTGAAAAGTACCCAAAATAGTGGTCCGTATCTCCTCCGTAGGAAGGGTGTGTCAGCGTATTTCGCGCATGGCATCCTCCGTATGTAATCCGTATGGCATCCGTACTGCGAGATTTTCTCGCAGGCTTGCAAAACCAACATACGGATATACAAGGGATCCATGTGCTCAAGAAATAATAAATATATATATATATATATATATATATATATATATATATATATATATATATATTTTTTTTTTTTATATCCAGCGCGAGATAGCTTAAAAGCCGGCAATTCAATTGCCGGCTTTTGCGATCTCCTTCCTAAATCCGACATGATTTGAGACATGGTTTACATACAGTAAACCATCTCATATCCCCCTTTTTTTTGCATATTCCACACTACTAATGTTAGTAGTGTGTATGTGCAAAATTTGTCCATTCTAGCTATTAAATTAAAGGGTTAAATGGCGGAAAAAATTGGCGTGGGCTCCCACGCAATTTTCTCCGCCAGAGTAGTAAAGCCAGTGACTGAGGGCAGATATTAATAGCCTGGAGAGGGTCCATGGTTATTGGCCCCCCCCTGGCGAAAAACATCTGCCCCCAGCCACCCCAGAAAAGGCACATCTGGAAGAGGCGCCTCTTCTGGCACTTGGCCACTCTCTTCCCATTCCCGTGTAGCGGTGGGATATGGGGTAATGAAGGGTTAATGTCACCTTGCTATTGACACCTATCCATTATTAATGCAATTGTATGAAAGAGTTAAAAAAAACACACACATTATTAAAAAGTCTTTTAATGAAATAAACACACCGTTTGTTGTAATATTTTATTGTACGCTCAATCCACTGGCTGAAGACCCTCGCTCTGTGACAAAGAAAAAATAATAAACCAACAATATACATACCTTCTGAGGATCTGTAACGTCCCACGTTGTAAATCCATCTGAAGGGGTTAATTTTTTTTTTTACAGCCAGGAGCTCTGCTAATGCAGCTCTGCTCGTGGCTGTAAAACCCCAGCGAATGAATGGAAACTAGGTCAATGACCTGTAAGTTGCCTTCATTCGCGGTGAGGCGCCCTCTGCTGGATGTCCTTCGAGCGTAGGAAAAAAAATCAGAAAAGTTCCCAGGCTCTAGTTCAAATGAGGACAACCAGCAGAGGGCGCCTCACCGCGAATGAAGGTAACTACATTCTTCATACGATGGCGTCCTTTTTGTCTTCCTGCCGCGGCTCCTGTGCAGGCGTACTTTATTTGCCTCTCTGGCCTTTACAGCATTAGCAATTATGCCTTATTCTTTGGTTCAAGCATAATTTTGATTTTATTCTTTTTTTAAATGTTTCTTGTTCCCCTATAATGCGCGACTTCTATTGATTCCAAGCCCTTGGCTTATTAATAAAACTGTCACCTTTTGCTTCACATTTGTTTGTAACAAATAAAAAACATTGTTTCTAATAGCAGAAGTTGAACAAGCTGCTGCAGGTTCCACTAAAAGCCAGAGAAATGACACACAAGTATTTAAAGCATTTTTGGACAGCTGTTAAATTAATGTAATATCTGCTATCTAATCTGAATTCCATTAACTTGTAGTTCCTTGATATTTCTATTCTGCAGACCAACATGACTATACTGATCAGTAAACTGAAGGTTCTGTTTAAAATGTACGGAATATAATATTATGTAATTTATATTTATATTGCCAAGACTTTACACGTGCTGCGCCGATTCTTTGGAATGCACTACCTAGGTTAATACGATTTATCCCCAATCCCCACAGCTTTAAGCGTACCCTAAAAACTCATTTGTTCAGACTGGCCTACCACCTCAATGCATTAACCTAACGATCCCTGTGTGGCCTATTTATAAAAAAACAAAAAACAATCAGGTTCCTCGCATCATGTTCTCATACACTTTATGCAGTTAATAGCCCTCTGTGTCTGTACTGCTACATACTTAGGTAGTTAACTGGTTCATGCAGCTTTACATGAACACCTGAGCCTTACACTATGGCTGGTCCGAATAACTAAAGCAATTGTTACCATCCACCTCTCGTGTCTCCCCTTTTCCTCATAGTTTGTAAGCTTGCGAGCAGGGCCCTCATTCCTCCTGGTATCTGTTTTGAACTGTATTTCTGTTATGCTGTAATGTCTATTGTCTGTACAAGTCCCCTCTATAATTTGTAAAGCGCTGCGGAATATGTTGGCGCTATATAAATAAAAATTATTATTATTATTATTATTATTATTATTGTTAAAGTTTTACAAATAAATGTTGAAGCAATAAGCAAAATATGCATTTATCTAACATTTCAGGATGGTTCCTCCAAAAATATATATCATTGTAGTAGTCTTTTCCCTTTAGTGACATGTAGAGATGATCGAATCTTTTGACATTTGAATTTGCCAAGTTTGATCAATTTTTCACAAAAATTTTGATTTGCAGTGAATTTACCTCCTATTCAAATACTACAATGCCTTCAATTGCGCTGAGAAGACACTACCGCGCTGAAGTCTTCTAGTACTGAATTCTTTAAAAATTGTTTAATGCAAACGCAGCATTAGTATTATCAAAGTAACTTTACCATAAAACAGATGGTAACTTGGTAGGGACCAACATTCAACTAATTTTACAAAAACATGTAACATTTAACAGTACAAAAAAATATCTCTTGGCCATTTGTGATCAAACAAACCGTTCTTTGCAGAACACTGATTCAAACTGTTCTGTCACTTTCAGAGGTAACATTATCCTGTTGTAACAAAAATGGTTGATGTGCTGTATATTCCATAACACTGTCCACTTCCTCCGTATTAATACGCTTGCCAGAGGCAAAGGCTGCCAATTGTGGCCTGTGTTTGGTAATACTATTCGAATGACTGGTACCTTGATGGTGTTTCTGCTCCTAGAGGCTCCTACATTTAGCCATGGTATTCTTATTTTACATTTCTATTCTCATAAATACTATAATTACGTTTTGTCTCTATTCAGCACCAATTATTCAATCCTTGCCAAAAAGGAGACCTAACAAGAAATTGTATGTCAGTAGGTATACATACAGAAATCAAAATGTGGCACCAGGTCTCAAAGATGTGGTGTACAAAATAGACACTTACAGTGTATACTCGTGTATAAGCCGAGATTTTCAGCACATTTGTTTTTTTTTTGTGTGCTGAAAACGCCCCCCACCTCAGCTTGTACACAAGTCATGGTCCAGTAAGCCGGAGCGGGAGTGGAGCAAGCGGCAGGAGCCGGCAGCTGTGACATCACTCGCCCTCCTGGCGCCATCGCTGAACGTCCCTGCATCTCCGTTGTCCCAGCGCCGGCAACGCTTCTTGTGGTCACATGGTACCGCTCACTAAGGTAATGTATATGCATGCGTCTCCACTCCCATAGGTGTGGAGGGCATGATCATTACCTTAATGAGCGGTACCACGTGACCGCTCAGCACAGGAAGTGTTGCAGGGACATTCAGCTACGGCGCCAGGAGGGTGAGGATGATGTGGGGGAGCAGAGCCATGCATAGAAGGATGGGACTGGGGGAGCTGAGCCATGCATACAAGATGGAACGGGGGAGACGGACAGGACATGGGGAGCCACACAGAGCAGGACAAGATGGGGGGGCACACATAGCATTACAGGATGGGGGGAGCCACATATAGCAGGACAGGGATTATGGGGCAATGCATACCCGGCTTATACTCGAGTCAATAAGCTTACCCAATTTTCCGTAACAAAATTAGGTGCCTCGGCTTATACTCCGGTCGGCTTATACTTGAGTGTATATACGGTAAGTGTTTGCATTTTTTTTTTTTAACCAAATGAACATAAACAGGATGTTTGACATGAACTGTATGTGAGGTAGACCGTTGCAGTTAAATATATATGGATTTTAGAAAATTTTCATTTTGTAAAGGATTGCATAAGAAATGCAAAAACTCAGTACAGGTGCTGGTGACAAGCAAGTTTGCTGTCTGACACTGTAGATTCCACTTGCAAATATACTTACCGTACTTTTGGATTGATAAGATGCACTTTTTCGCCTAGTTTGGGAGGAAAACTGTGCATTTTATCTGAATGCAGCTTACTTTGGGGGCCGCTGCAGTGGAGAGGTGTCAGAGGCAGGGCTTTGGAGTCTGCGACTGTGTCCATTTTGGTGGAGTCGGTATAAAATGGACAGACTCCAACTCCTAAATTATATAACAAATTGGTACAGTAGTTTAATGCAGTATGTGCTGTAAATGTTTTCATAAGAATCTGGGAAAGTTATGAAATGTCTTATAAATGTATGTTCTGTTCCTGATCTCAGGATCTTGGCTTTTAGTGGAGATGAATCTGTGCTGTACTTTATGTACATGCTCAGTAGTGACCAGTTCTGGGGAGTTGGAGCCTGAGGTTTGGCTTACTGACTCCACAGCCCTGGTCACAGGAGGTAGGGTGATGCTGCAGGCCCTGGGCTGGGAGGAGGGGGTATGAAGCTGCTGTAGGCCTTTTGGTTTTCAGAAAATTTCATCTGAGACCCTGTAGTTTCCATTGCTTTCACTGTGGTGGATTTCGGGAAAATGGCCGCTGGAGGTGGCACATGTGCAGATTGAGATCTCTGCTCCCAAGATCTCAATCTGCACATCCTTCTCCGCCAGTGGCCATTTTCCTGAAATCCACCGCAGTGAAAACAATGGGAAGTACAGAGTCTCCGCCAACATTTTCTAAAAGGGAGTAGGAATTTGGGTTAATTGGATCTGTTTTAATTCCCTGGGACTTGAGGATTTCTCTTTAAATTATTCTCAAACTTAATTCACATTTAAAACCCTGCTGTTCTATTCGTTTCCACTATACACTTGTACTGCTCCGGTCATTTTTGACCGGCCCTATTAAAATGCTGTTTTAGCTACTTAAAATTTTTTTTTTGAATACCTGTTACATTATTATACTGTATGTGAGTATGGTTGGTCATTATATAAAAAAAATAAGAAAAATACGTATACTCAATTTTTATTTATTTTGTGTTTATAAAGGTTACAAGGGTTTATTGAATTCTGCACATAAATTACAAATTTGAGCTTAACTAACTAAAACAACTACTACTGCTACTATAACAACTATAACAACTATAACTAACTACAACTAAAACTAGATGGTGGCCCGATTCTAATGCATCGGATATTCTAGAATATGCATGTCCACATAGTATATTGCCCAGCCACATGTAGTATATTGCCCAGCCACGTAGTATATTGCCCAGCCACGTAGTATATTGCCCAGCCACGTAGTATACAGAGCCACGTAGTATAGAGACTTAAAAAAATAAATAAACATGTACTCACCTTCCGAAGGCCCGTTGAAGTCCTGCTATACTAACAATTCGCCGCCTTTCCCGATCCTCGCGTCGCTCCCGGGAACGCTCCTTTGCAAGCGGCAGCTTCCGGTCCCAGGGCTTGTATGAGCAGGATCTGTGATGACGTCGCGGTCACATGACCGTGACGTCACGGCAGGTCCTTGTCGCACACCAGCCCTGGCACCGGAAGCTGCCGCTTGCAAAGGAGCGGTCCCGGGAGCGACGCGAGGAGTGGGAAAGGCGGCGGATGGTGAGTATAGCAGTTTTTTTTTTTTTTTTTTAAATTATTTTTAGCATGACATATTTACTATTGATGCTGCATAGGCAGCATCAATAGTAAATAGTTGGTGACACACAGGGTTAATAGCAGCGGTAATGGAGTGCGTTACACCGCGGCCCGTCACCACTGCCATTAACCCTGTGTGAGCGGTGTGGAGGGGATTATGGAGCGGGCGCCGGGCAGTGAGTGCAGGGGAGTAGGGAGGGACTAATCTGACTGTGCCCGTCGCTGATTGGTCGCGGCAGCCATGACAGGCAGCTGCCGAGACCAATCAGCGAATGAATAACCGTGACAGAAGGACAGACAGACGGAAGTGACCCTTAGACAAATATATATATATATATATTTTAACTGCGTGCAAACATTTTGAAAAAAAAAAATAGTAAAAAAAATAAAAAGTCAGTTCCCCCCCCCCCCCCCCCCCCCCCCAGAAAATCTTCACATAATTCTATTGTTTACATTCAGGACAACAATAATGCACATGTCTGCCTAGTCCATTATCATGTCTGGCTTTCTATCTTCTCAATTGCTTATTGCATCATCATTGTACATTGTGCTCATAAGTATCACTTGTTTATATTTTTTTGGGGAACATAAACCACTGTTGTCTTGAGTGAAATAAAACATGGAACTATGTACACCTCTTTGGCTGAGAATATCTTGTGGAATCTCAGGCTTGTTTTCACAGAACTGTACTGAAAGCCAATATGTATTATTTTTTTTTTTTTTGCACTTGTACTGTTCCCGGTCAAAAATGACCGAATAGCCTTTTAGCTAATTTTATGGTTTGCATGTGTAAATCTGCACCTAAAGCAACTGTTTACTTCATAAACAATAGTAGTTGCAATAAGTAGTCTCAAAAGAAATTATAACTCATTTGTTTTACTCAAAAAATGGCTGAAATTAGCTAAAAGGCTATTCGGTCATTTTTGACCGGGAAAAGTACAAGTGTCAAAAAAAAATAAAAAATGTGGCGCAAAAACTAAACCAAAAAAAAGGACCCTTAGAAAGAACCCCTCAAATTAGGAAAATAGAAGTAACCACAAGTTTCAGAACCGCATAATGAATTGTTTATAAAATATCAAAGTTCAAAAACGGTCATTTTTGACCGAACAGTACAGCAGGGTTAATAGATTTGCTAATTTCTAGTGATTACTCCAGATAATCCCCTCTCCTCCTCCTCTGTGATCACTGTATACTCACAGCAAAGCTGCATTATGGTGCATTCTACACGTTCCATCTTTGCCTTATGTGTAAGATACTTCTCCCCACAATGAGACAACTATTTCTTCTTATCCCCTGTCACCACTCTGTTATGCGGTGTTTATGTTTAGAGGCTATAAAGTGTGATCTGGCATATTTACACCTCAGGTTGAGAACCTAGGTGGAAATGCAGCAGCTACTGGTAAATTTCAAAAATTAAAAATAGATACCAATAAAAGTAAAATTAATTGAGACATCAGTAGGTTGTGTTTGAATATCCATATTGAATCAAGTGCCCCATATAATTGCTCCATAAAGTTCATGATGGGACCCATAAGATGCTTCATACAAAAATATGCCCCATATAATACTGCACAAAGGTTGATTATGGCCACATAAGATGCTCCATAGAAACATTTGTCCCATATGAGGCTGTATAAAGGTTGATTATGGCCCCATAAGATGCTCCATAGAAACATTTGCCCCATATGCTGCTGCTACGATTATAAAAAAAAAAAAAAAAAAAAGACATACTCACCTCTTGTCCTGAGCATGCTGCTGGCACTTGCAATATTCACCTGTCCCCCGTTTCACCGCGCACACTAACTACACAGCCAGAGGATGCAGAAGATGGAGCTGCGCGCAGCGGTGGTGGATCGGGGACAGGTGAATATCACAATGCTCACCCTCCCCGTCATACTCACCCTCCCGGCGCAGTCCCTGCTTCTCCGATGCGATCTCTGATGCCGGCAGCTTGTTCCTGCATTCAGCGTTCACTGTTACCGCTCATTAAAGTAATGAATATGCGCTCCACCCCTATGCCGAAGGGGGCTTTGGCAGCACAAAAAAAAGTGCTGAAAAATTTTGCTCATACTGGAGTATATACCGTATACTGTTTTTGTGAAATTACAGTACATGGATACCATTGAACTAAAATTTCTCCTTTAGGCCATGTTCCCACATTCAGTGTTTGTGAGCCAGAATAAGGAGAGGGTGAAACTACAGAAGTGTTGCATGTTTCGCTTTTCCTGGGATTGTTCAACTCCAGTATTTTTTCCCTTTCCCGTGACAGCACAGGTACGAGAGATGGTCCCACCCCCAGGAACAGGAAACCTGCAGTGGAGATAAAAGATGGGGGCGGCACCTCTCGCCTCAGTTTGGTTTCCTGTTCCTGCGGGGAACCTGCGGTGCTGCTTGCGGGGGGATCTTCCTCTGCCAGGCCGGTCACTGACCGAGGTCTGCGGTGGGAGCAGCAGCATGCACGCGTTGCCTACAGACTTGGATGAAAGCTGCATCAGCATCCTTCCTCACTGCAGGCTCCACGGCATTCGCTCCTGGCTGGAGGCTGGGTCGGGAGAGAAAATGAAAAGGGGGCGTGCCCATCACGACGCTGGCGCCAAGTGAATGGGAGAACTTCTGGTTTGTAAACCGGAAGGGACGCTACATTCCGAGGGAGCGGTGTGCTGACACTCACTGGGGGGGAGGAAGTTCAGGGACGCACACACCGCTTCCTGCCCACCCATATTTAAACTACAAGGCGGCAAGCAGGCGCTGGCAAAAGCCTCCTACAAGATGGCAGACCCTGTGGAATCAGCGATCCCAGCAGAAAACCCACAGCCTGTCGTGGGAAAGAAAGTTACCTCTAAGCAAAAGAATAAAGTGTGTGCACTCTGTGATAAAAGCCTTCCCAAGATATATGAAAAGCGAATATGCCGCCCATGTGTAGAGAAGACTGTGACTGAAGAGTCATCATCGTTACTCCAGAATATTAAGGCTATTGTTAGGGACGAAGTGCAAAGCACAGTAAAGGAGCAATTGAAACATCATGGGTTGCAGAGCTCCGTAAATCCGCCTTCTACGCCTGCCCAAACTTCTGATATAGAGTCTGAGGGCGAACTGGGAGAACTTCCACCCGGGGAGGACTCAGACCTGCACTCTTCAGATGAAGAGTGTGGTCGCCCGTATGTGTTATCAGAAGATGTGGGGAAGTTGCTAAAACTGGTCAGATCCACCTTGAGGGTTGAGACACCAAAAGAAAAACAAACGATTCAGGACTCCATGTTCAGCAATTTCGAACGGAGGAAGCGGAAAGTTTTTCTGTTTCATGACAATATATTAAATCTAATTAAAAAGGAACGGAAAAAAACAAATAAGAAACCGAATAAGAAGATTTCAGTTCCCCAGGCCCTAAAACGTAAATATCCCTTTGATGAGGAAATTTGTGAAAAGTGGGAAAAGGTGCCTAAGTTGGACGCAGCTATTGCAAGTACCTCCAGGGGCATAGCGCTTCCTTTTGAGGATATGGGTGCCCTAAAACAGGGGTCCCCAACTCCAGTCCTCAAGGCCCACCAACAGGTCATGTTTTCAGGATTTCCTTTGCATTGCACAGGTGATGCAATTATTACCTGGGCAATACTAAGGAAATCCTGAAAACATGACATGTTGGTGGGCCTTGAGGACTGGAGTTGGGGACCCATGCCCTAAAAGACCCCCTAGATGAAAAGGCAGATGCCTTTCCAAAATCTGCCTGGGAAGCTTCGACTTGGGCGTTCAAACCAGGGGCAGCAGCTACTTGCACTGCCCGTGCCATGGTTAGATGGCTAGATGAACTAAACGACCAAATAAAGGACAAGTGTCCAAGAGACAGACTTCTAGAAGTCATCCCTTCATTACAAAATTCAGCGGGGTTCCTGGCAGATGCTGTCATTGATTCAGTACGGTTTGCTGCCCAGGCAAGTGCCCTCTCTAATTCAGGCAGAAGAGCGTTATGGTTAAAAAATTGGAATGCTGACTTTCAGTCAAAAGTGAAGCTCTGTGCTGTACCCTGTGAAGGGCAATATTTATTTGGGAAGGCATTAGATGAAATTTTAGAAAAGGCGGCGGATAAGAAAAAACATTTCCCTCCACCTCCCCTTCTTTAAACGCCGTTGGTATGACAGTCGTCGGTCCTTTCGGGGATCAGGTAAAGCAGGCGAAGGCCATCCAATGGATAGGCCCGCGCGAGGAAAAACCTGGGATGAGAGAAGGGAGAGAGGTTTCCTATTCAATAAACCTCCTCCAAAACCAGACCCTAAACAATGACGCCATGTTCCAGGTAGGAGGAAGGCTACGGTTTTTTGTCCATCAGTGGGTAATCTTACAGCCATCTCAATGGATAATCACCGACCACTATGACACGGACAATATAAAATCAATAAGGTTTATTGAAAGTTAATCTAAAATTATACATCATACCATATGAGGATATCAAAAGACTCAATCAAAGTTCCATATTAAGCAGCGGTAACATATTATCACATCTCACTTAGCATTGTAATTATGTATATATTAGTGCTGGTCCTATATGAGGCTCACAAAAACACCCTTTAAGGTCACCTTTTAATGTATTATGCCCGGATGATGAGAGCTCAAACATAATGGACACCTCGGAGAATATTAAAAAGTGAATCAATGCTTACCCATTCTAAATATACGTATCACTGCAAGGAACGCCCCGACGCGCATTTCGCCGCCCTCGTGCTTTCTCAAGGGGACACTCCCTAAACTAACAAAGCGGTTACCTTGCATTCTCTGTAAACAAACTGAGGAGAGAGGTGCCGCCCCCATCTTTTATCTCCACTGCAGGTTTCCTGTTCCTGGGGGCGGGACCATCTCTCATGTACCGGTGCGGTAATGGATCTGAAAAATCAAATTACCCATAAGTAATTATCATTTTTCAACAGTATGGCAAAATCAGAACGTGTGAACATGGCTTAAGACTTCAAACTGACTTAAGACTTTGACTGACCTTGCTTTAAGAGAATCAGTTGGCCCTCCTGACATTTTCTGGTTTAAGTAAACATTTACATTTCCCATAAAATAACCATTCTGGAGCCCCTGTTCCTTTGCTTTACCATTCCTTTTAGTCTTCTTTGATAGTATGCACACTGGGTGTTATCATTCATCTTGTCAATAAGTTGGACCATCAATTGAACAGTATTGATTTGTGTAAAAATACATCCAACTGAAAGCTATTGGATCACCTAGCTTTCATTTACTCTATTTTAAAAGCTGCACATATGTTTGTTGGCCGAACAGTCTTTGTGCGCCTTACTTGGCGTGTATGTGTGTGGAGAGGTGGGTCAGTGGCTTCCAGATAACCTTAGCTTGACGTACTATTGTGAGACTACGTTCCCACAATGAGATTTTATCGCATTTTTTTTTTTTTTTTTTGTGTGTGCTTTCCATACTTTAAAAAGTCAGGGTCTTACAGTTCTAGTAAAGTGGATGGGATTTCTAGAAATCTCCATGCCCTCCCTCTGTTTTCTCTGCAGAATTTCCCTATAGACATGCATTAGGTGCGGAAATTCCGCAGGTAAAAAACACACATGCGTTCGGCTAAGTTCACATTAGCTTTCGGCTGAACTGCGGAGGGCTGCGTACTTCCTCAGTTACGCTTCGCCCACTTCCGCACGTTTTCCTTTTAGCTCCGCCTACCTCTGCATGCGTCCTGCGTACCCCATCTTTAACATTGGGTACGCAGGACATGCGGATGTATAAGGACGGCATTCAGAGGTCTTCACCGGTATGTTTGATTTTAAACATCTTTTCTTTTTGTTCTCCAGGAAATACGTTGCCACCAGAGCTTTGTCAGCTGCTTTCTCCGCTCTCCCCAGTTTTTCCAATTAGTGTATAATAGTAACATGTATTTTACCAAGTGTATAACCTTACATATATCAATGCTAAAACCAATTTGCCACTATTCGGTCTAAAACTCAAATTTATCCAAATCCATTTGGAAAATACAACATTCCTCTTAAAAAGGAACAAGGCGCTGTACTGACCCATGTGGTAACCTACTAGTAACTATAACCTAATCTAAGTGTTTAATAACAACCCTGTGTTTTGTAAGAGATAATAACCTAAAGACTGTCATTTTTCTTTTAAATCAAATTTCAGTAAGGAATTTATTATTTACTAGCTGAAGAGCCCGGCGTTGCCTGGGCATAGTAAATATCTGTGATTAGTTATAGCACCTCACTTCTCTTATTTTCCCATCACGCATCTCATTTTCCCAATCACATCTTTAATTTTCCCCCTCACATCTCTCATTTTCTCCCTCACACCTCTCATTTTCTCCCTCACTCCTCTCATTCCCCCCTAACACTTGTCATTTCGACCTCACATCTGTCATTTTCCGATCACTCCACTATTTTCCCTCACTCCTCTCATTTTGCACTCACACCTTTTCGTTTTCACCTCACACCTCTCATTTTCACCTCAGTATATACATGTTTGTCATCTCCCTTATATATAGTATACACCTGTATGTCATCTCCTGTATATAGTATATACCTGTGTCATCTCCCCTGTATATAGTATATATCTGTGTCATCTCCTATATATAGTATATACCTGTATGTCATCTTCTATATATAGCATATACCTGTATGTCATCTCCTCCTGTATATAGTATATACCTGTATGTCATCTCCTTCTATATATAGTATATACCTGTGTCATCTCCCCTGTATATAGTATATATCTGTCATCTCCTCCTGTATATAGTATATACCTGTATGTCATCTTCTATATATAGCATATACCTGTGTCATCTCCTCCTGTATATAGTATATACCTGTATGTCATCTCCTTCTATATATAGTATATACCTGTGTGTCATCTCCCCTGTATATAGTATATATCTGTGTGTCATCTCCTCCTGTATATAGTATATACCTGTATGTCATCTTCTATATATAGCATATACAGTGGGGCAAAAAAGTATTTAGCCAGTCAGCAATAGTGCAAGTTCCACCACTTAAAAAGATGAGAGGCGTCTGTAATTTACATCATAGGTAGACCTCAACTATGGGAGACAAACTGAGAAAAAAAAATCCAGAAAATCACTTTGTTTTTTTATCATTTTATTTGCATATTATGGTGGAAAATAAGTATTTGGTCAGAAACAAACAATCAAGATTTCTGGCTCTCACAGACCTGTAACTTCTTCTTTAAGAGTCTCCTCTTTCCTCCACTCATTACCTGTAGTAATGGCACCTGTTTAAACTTCTTATCAGTATAAAAAGACACCTGTGCACACCCTCAAACAGTCTGACTACAAACTCCACTATGGTGAAGACCAAAGAGCTGTCAAAGGACACCAGAAACAAAATTGTAGCCCTGCACCAGGCTGGGAAGACTGAATCTGCAATAGCCAACCAGCTTGGAGTGAAGAAATCAACAGTGGGAGCAATAATTAGAAAATGGAAGACATACAAGACCACTGATAATCTCCCTCGATCTGGGGCTCCACGCAAAATCCCACCCCGTGGGGTCAGAATGATCACAAGAACGGTGAGCAAAAATCCCAGAACCACGCGGGGGGACCTAGTGAATGAACTGCAGAGAGCTGGGACCAATGTAACAAGGCCTACCATAAGTAACACACTACGCCACCATGGACTCAGATCCTGCAGTGCCAGACGTGTCCCACTGCTTAAGCCAGTACATGTCCGGGCCCGTCTGAAGTTTGCTAGAGAGCATTTGGATGATCCAGAGGAGTTTTGGGAGAATGTCCTATGGTCTGATGAAACCAAACTGGAACTGTTTGGTAGAAACACAACTTGTCGTGTTTGGAGGAAAAAGAATACTGAGTTGCATCCATCAAACACCATACCTACTGTAAAGCATGGTGGTGGAAACATCATGCTTTGGGGCTGTTTCTCTGCAAAGGGGCCAGGACGACTGATCCGGGTACATGAAAGAATGAATGGGGCCATGTATCGTGAGATTTTGAGTGCAAACCTCCTTCCATCAGCAAGAGCATTGAAGATGAAACGTGGCTGGGTCTTTCAACATGACAATGATCCAAAGCACACTACCAGGGCAATGAAGGAGTGGCTTCGTAAGAAGCATTTCAAGGTCCTGGAGTGGCCTAGCCAGTCTCCAGATCTCAACCCTATAGAAAACCTTTGGAGGGAGTTGAAAGTCCGTGTTGCCAAGCGAAAAGCCATAAACATCACTGCTCTAGAGGAGATCTGCATGGAGGAATGGGCCAACATACCAACAACAGTGTGTGGCAACCTTGTGAAGACTTACAGAAAACGTTTGACCTCTGTCATTGCCAACAAAGGATATATTACAAAGTATTGAGATGAAATTTTGTTTCTGACCAAATACTTATTTTCCACCATAATATGCAAATAAAATGTTAAAAAAACAGACAATGTGATTTTCTGGATTTTTTTTTCTCAGTTTGTCTCCCATAGTTGAGGTCTACCTATGATGTAAATTACAGACGCCTCTCATCTTTTTAAGTGGTGGAACTTGCACTATTGCTGACTGACTAAATACTTTTTTGCCCCACTGTACCTGTGTCATCTCCTCCTGTATATAGTATATACCTGTGTCATCTCCTCCTGTATATAGTATATACCTGTGTCATCTCCTCCTGTATATAGTATATACCTGTGTCATCTCCTCCTGTATATAGTATATACCTGTATGTCATCTCCTCCTGTATATAGTATGTACCTGTGTCATCTCTCCTGTATATAGTATATATCTGTGTCATCTCCCCTGTATATAGTATATACCTGTGTGATCTCCTGTATTAGACCTCGTTCACACGTTATTTGCTCAGTATTTTTACCTCAGTATTTGTAAGCTAAATTGGCAGCCTGATAAATCCCCAGCCAACAGGAAGCCCTCCCCCTGGCAGTATATATTAGCTCACACATACACATAATAGACAGGTTATGTGACTGACAGCTGCTGTATTTCCTATATGGTACATTTGTTGCTCTTGTAGTTTGTCTGCTTATTAATCAGATTTTTATTTTTGAAGGATAATACCAGACTTGTGTGTGTTTTTAGGGCGAGTTTCGTTTGTCAAGTTGCGTGTGTTGAGTTTTGTGTGGCAACATGCGTGTAGCAACTTTTTGTGTGTCGAGTTGCATGTGACAAGTTAGTGTAGCAAGTTGTTTGCAGCAAGTTTTGCGCATGGCGAGTTTTATATCTGGTGCCTTTTGAGTATGTGCAAGTTTTGTGTGAGGCAACTTTTGCAAGTGTTGCAAATTTTGTGCATGTGGCAATTTTTCCGCGTGTGCAAGTTTTGCGTGTGGCGAGTTTTCCATGAGGTGAGTTTTGCACTTGTGGCGAGTTTTGCGTGAGCCTAGTTTTTGCATGTGGCGAGTTTTGCGCATGGCGAGTTTTGAGCGGCGACTTTTGTGTTTCGACTTTTATGTGGCGAGGTTGGTGTATGTGTGGTGAAATGTGTGCTGAGGGTAATATGTGTTCAAGCACGTGGTAGTGTGTGGCGCATTTTGTGTGTGTGTTCATATCCCCGTGTGTGGTGAGTATCCCATGTCGGGGCCCCACCTTAGCAACTGTACGGTATATACTCTTTTGCGCCATCGCTCTCATTTTTTAAGTCCCCCTTGTTCACATCTGGCAGCTGTCAATTTGCCTCCAACACTTTTCCTTTCACTTTTCCCCATTATGTAGATGGGGGAAAAATAGTTTGGTGAATTGGAAAGTGCGGAGTTAAAATTTCACCTCACAACATAGCCTATGATGCTCTCTGGGTCCAGACGTGTGACTGTGCAAAATTTTGTGGCTGTAGCTGCGACGCCTCCAACACTTTTCCTTTCACTTTTTCCCCATTATGTAGATAGGGGCAAAATTGTTTGGTGAGTTGGAATGCGCGGGGTTAAAATTTGTGGCTGTAGCTGCGACGGTGCAGATGCCAATCCCGGACATACACACACACACACACACACACACACACACACACACACACACACACACACACACACACACACACACACACACACACACACATTCAGCTTTATATAGTAGATTCCTGCTGTATTCGGCTTTAATGGGAATAGATATCATTTTGCATAGGTGTTGAATTAAAAGTATGGCAATCTTGCCTCTTCCGATGTTTCTCTTGAGGTCTACCTGCCATATGTCCTGTTCTGTACAAAATCCAATTTGTTTACAGTGTATTTGTTTGTCTCAGCAAGCTAAAGTACTATGACATGTTATCCTGCATATTTCTATGTCCAGACTCCCAGATAATTTCCATAGACCTTGTTTTATTCTCTATGGTTCCTTATTTTCTTTGCCGATTGCAACCTATGTCACTGTAACTGGTTTGCATGTACTAATTTTCTTATATGCAAAAATAAATTGTATTTGGCTTGAAAACCTACATCTTATTTGTAATGCAAATGAAGCTCTTGTATATTTTATTAACTATTATTCTTTATAGTTACATAGTTGCATAGGTTGAAAAAAGACCTAGGTCCATGAAATTCAACCCTTCTCCACAAATTATACGTTTTGTCACTAATTTAACTACAACCCGCAATGTTGTGTTTCCCCGTCCTTGTATAGACCGTATTTGTTTATCCCATTTGTCTTTAGTGGTAGTGGGGATTTACTAGTGCTCTCCTGTTTTTCCCTATACAAGGTTTATCACCAGGGTCAGGCAGGATTTAGGTATCCTACTCTGCGATAGGTGCAGAGCCTATATTGGGACGCCTAGGGCAGACAGGGTGACTTTAGATCTGCTTAGGTGTCTCCACTACAGTGTGTATGGAATACAAAGTACAACACACAGGGATAAGGGGAAGGGAGCCCAACACTTGAGAAGGGGGAGTGGAGACTCCTAGGCAATTTTTCTGAAGTTTACATTTTTAATTTTTTTTTTTTTCTTTTAAGACCACAATATGAACTGCACAAGAGTAGTTTTTAATGAGGCAGGTCACTGAAGGTTCATTTAAGCCCATAAGGATGAATGTAACAGAGCTCCACATAAAGCCCTGCCCACAGGCCCACCCCAAAGGAATCTCATTAGCTGAATACAGCAAATACAGATTAAACAACAACCACAAGATGGATTCCATCAACCCAGGTATCATTTTAATCAGTGGAACGGCGTCAACCTAACAATACCTGTAGTTTACTCAGAGAGAAACACGAACATCCTCCAAACACATAGTGAACTGCTATAGGTCCAAGCCTCAACAGGGAAATGGTAAGGTCACTGGCCACCCCAGCAGCAAACTGGGAGTTATAAACACCCCAATATACAGGTGTGTCAACTAGAGCCGGGGAAGGCTGCCACTGGGTCCTAGAGTCAGAAGGACCAGGAAGAAGTCTGCAACCTGCTGAGACCTTCTGCAGTCAGGTGCAAAGCGGCAATCTGCAGCCTCTGACACACCCGTGACCGTGACTATTAAATTGGTTTTGGAGAAATGGGCCTTCTTATTTGGTGCTTATTTTTATGGTTGTTATACGGGGGCATGGTCGGTGTTCTCTGCAGGCGTCTCTTTAGGCTGCACTACGTTGCCCTGTGAGCCACACCCCCATAGTAAAGACTAAAGGAACAAAATAGGCCCATATCTCTAGAACTATGACCGATTTACAAAGGGCAAAAATAGGTTTAGTTGTGAATAAAAAGAAAGCACAAACGTCTTCTGTGCTGCTCAGAAGGGGCGTGACTGCTGACATCATGCTGATTGACAGCTGGCTCTCCAGTTATGCAGCTCAGCTGTCCCAGCTGTCAATCATCATGACACTGGCAGCCACACCCGGTCAACAGTGCACAGAGGAAGAGAAGCAGCTGCACTGCCAATATGACATCATCGGAAGCTGCAGAATCGCTGGCAGGCAACTACCTGCCTGTACGTTCTTAGACCCATAAGAAAGAAATTAAATAGTCCCGCAAAACCACCTTTAATTAAAAAAGCACTGTAGAGTTCTTGAATTATTTTTTTCTCTCAATGTTTCGTTTCTATGTGGCTGCTTTGACATAAAATGTTTAAATTTTTCATTCTGCTATAGGGTGAATGTTTTGAAAATTGCAAGAAGAGGAAAAATAAACAAAACCCTGACTCATTTCTCTGTTGCACGTATCATCCACCTACAGAATTCACATTGGATAAAATATCTGATTTATAGAGATGTGTAAGGCAGGCTCTGATTTCTGTAGCGAATTTGCTCTTAATTGAAGGGTATGACTAATTTATAATACGCTCGTGGTGCATACAGTGAACTAGTAATCAGTTTTTATTGCTTCATAGCGCATGTATACATAAAATATATCGTTGAGCAATTTTTTTTTATAGAATGATTTCTGTATTGTAGCTAAGATATTTGAATATAGTGTACATGTAGCTAATCCTAAAAGCAGTTTCAATGTGACTATGAAGATAAAATGCTTAATTAAAGGGTGCCTAGGCATCAGTGTGGTCCTGGGTATAGGCGGTTCTACCTTCAACTTACGGACACAGCAGGGCCTTTCCAGTTTTGCACGTCTTCATTGCTGTGTGTGAAAGGGGCTGGCTGTGTGACATCTTTCAGTAGCAAAGGGGTCTAGTTTAGCTATTAAGCTGTGCCAGTCAGCTTGACCCCCTCATCATACAGCACTGAAGATGCCACGCTCTTTGTTCAGCACAATCTTGTAGTGAAGCTAGACAACTAGAGAAAATAGGAGAGCGCTTTCCTACTTCCAGCAGTCCCATAGACGTTGAATGTAGAATGTGCTCTCCACAGGTGGAGTTCTGTAGAGCCTTATTCTCAAGCGAGGTCCCCACAATCACTAAGTTATATGCTATCCCATGGATAAGTCGTAACTTAGTTTTATTTTTACATTATTTAACAATTCAGCTTGTAACAACAGTAAATGGTGTTGCAGCTAAAGAGAAACAAAACTTTTTATCCTCTGGGCATTACAAAGTAATGAAATATTATGATTTACAGTATTGTGGGTAGGTGTTCATTCTTGAAAATTGACAAAATGCAATGTGAATGAACAAAAGAAAAATGTAAAACTAATATTTGGTGTGACTACCCTTTGCCTTCAAAACTGCATCAAAGCATCACTTCTTCTCGGTACACTTGCACACAGTTTCTGAAAGAACTCAGCAGGGAGGTTGTTCCAAACATCTTGGAGAACTAACCACAAGTCTTCTGTGTATGTTGGCTTGCGCAAATCTGTGTCTGTGTTGAGGTCATGGCTCTGTGGGGGCCTTATCACTTCTAGGGCTCCTTGTTCTATATTCTGAAAATAGTTTATAATGACATGGGTTCTTGTTCTCCTATAAAATAAAATTGGATCCAATCGGACATCTCCCAGATGGTATTACATGATTGATTTGCTACAATGCAAATATTTCACATCTTGACTCATCAGTCCAGAAAACCTGCCATTTTTCTGCACCACAGTTCCTGTGTTTTCAGGTATAGTTGAGTCGCTTGCCCTTATTTCCATGTGAAAGGCTTTTTGCCACAATTATTTCATGAAATCACTGCTTGCCAGACTTCTCCAAACAGTAAATGGGTGTAGTCTGGTTCCACTGGTTCACTACGGTAACCCATTTTCAATATCTATTTTCTCCCCTATGTAAAATATCTAAAAAATATATATAGATATAGATAGAGAACAAAACCCCATTGACTTTGCATTGAGTTTCGTGTTTCGGTCGATCCCCGACTTTTCGCCATAATCGGCCGATTTCACTCGACTTTTGAGATAGTCTGGTTTCGCGAAACCCGACTCGACCCTAAAAAAGTAGAAGTCGCTCAACCCTAGTTACAACCACTACCAACTAGATAAATGTCACAATATCAATGGTCGTAACAATGGATACCTATGGTCCTGCAATGCCTGCACATGAGCCATGGCGAATCAGAAAAACTATACTACATTTCTAAATGAAGTTATTTGTTAATATTACTATTACACCTACTACATATTGGCATAGGATCTTGGAGGTTTCAGAATACTATTAAAAATCGGTAGTCATGCGACTACTGCACTGAAAGCCCAGCTGTTAGGAGCAAATGAACGTTTGAAAGCCTGAGGCTGCCTGGAAAAAATGAATGTTATTCTTCCCAGCAGCCTCGGGCTTTCAGTCATAGGGGTGCAGTTAAGTACATTGTCACTGCGGGAGCGTGGTTGCAGCCACCGCTAACTGACAGCCGGCTTTGTACTGAGGAGACCGCTGTCAGTGTGGGTACATGGTTACAGCCGCCACTCACTATGTACTGAGCAGTGACCTGAAGCCGCACCTCAATGACTAAAAGCCCAAGGCTGCTGGGAAAAATAACGTCCATTTCCTCCTCATAGTTGGGCCTTTAGTGTGGCGGTCGCACGACTTTAGAACGCTATTAACATGCAGGTTAAGCTCATATCTGCAGGTTAATAGCTTTTTCTGACATGACCGGTTCCCTTTTAAGAAGGGTTGTCAGAGTAGTGAACATGAACAATCCTTTTAAGACTTTCAGGTTGGAGTGGTAACTGAGCTTCAGAAAACAATCATGTGTAACACTAACGTTCTGTTTTCTCCTCATGTTACTATTGATGGATCACTAATCCTTCTGAACCACCGCGCACTTTTATAAATGAACACCTGACTGAACTGGAGGAGGCAGACCCGAAGTAATTAGGAGTCTCCTCATGCATAAGCTGTTAGCCAAATGCATACACAGATTCAACCTTTGATCTTGTGGTGTTGGTTTACCAGCTTCTTTGCAGTCAGATGTAATATGTAGTCCATATGGCTGACTTTCATGGCTTATCAGTGGCTGAGGTATGGATCTGTGATATGTTGCCCATATAGCATGAGCCTAAATATTTACTCAAGCTATACAGTTATGGGCCCAATGTTTTATATGTAACCTGAGGAAAAAATAGTGCCATGCTCCATCATATAGCCATATCATGCAGGCATTTTTCCCCTGCAGAGCAGGATATGCTGCAGTCTAAGTAGGACCTGTCACAAGGCCAGTCTTGCTATTTTATTTCTGCTGCTACTCGATATTCTGCCTTTTTCCTTGTTTAAATCTACCATACAGTTCCAGAGATATGGGTCTGCATATTTTGTGTTAATTTGCATTGTTTTTCCTAAGGCACTGACTCACCGGATTCTCTGCGGGTGTCTCTTTAGACTTCATTATTGCAAAGGGGCGTTAATGCAGTGTAAAGACCATACAAATGATCATTAAATTAAAAGCCCTGTATCCCTGAAACCATATGATGGGTTTAAAAAGAGAAAGGATTAATACTCAGGAGCAGCGTGAATAAAATAGGAGCAAAACTAACAACTTTTGACCTGGTGACAAGTCCTCTTTAAGATCTGTACAGCTCATCTGTGCTTGTTATCAGATTTCTTGTCTTTCTTTCCATAGTGATTCACTGAGGATGCAGTCAGTATTCCTGGTATTTTGCTATAAATCGCTGGCATTTCCCAGGAGCCCTATCTGAATCTTTGTATAAATCAGGTTTATTGAAGCAAATAAACAATACAAACAATAGTACAATGCTGAAACAATTGTTAAACTCAGCGGGTTACAGCCCGTAGATCGTATAAAAAGAGAGTCTCAGCAGATATTAAATGTAGTTGGCCACTGCCAACGATAACACTTTCAAATTAGTAATGATATTCTTCACAGTTGAAACTAATAAGCAGCATCAAAGGCACTCAAGCATTACTAGCTATATTAATCCTTTGTGTTAGTATATAATGTCACTAGATATAAAAAGTAAGTAAAAGTAAAAAGAATTAAAGAAACGGAAAGAGGAGGAAATAAGAAGAAAAGAGAAGAAGAGAAAAAAAAAAAAAAAAAAAGGGGGGGGGGGGAGAGGAGGGGAAAGGAAGGCGGGTGAAGGTAAGAGGGTACACTAGGTGTGAGGAGTGCGACACCCCTCCCGGACCGATCTCAAGCCCCACGTAAAGGAGAGAAGAACATTGGGTCATCAACATTTGCTCTAGGCCACAACAGCAAGTCTGAGGATATGGGTCACTACCGTTACACGAGCGCTCCCAGATCGGCTCCAGATATGAATTAGGACCTGGACAACCATGCACCCAATTCTGGGGTCTCTCTGAATACAATCCATGAAGCCCAAGTGTTAAAAAATTTCATCGAGTTCCCCATGGATTCACTTATCAATTGTTCCATTCTGAAAATGTTGTTAAGCTCCACAACAAAGTCGGAAACCTGAGGGGTAACGATCCTGCTTCCAGTATCTAGGAATTAAATTTCTGGCAGCTGTAAGAAAATGTCTGAGAAGACTCCTCTTAAAACCAGATATCGACATGTCACACAGAGACAAGAGGGCTAGTTCCACTGTGGGTTGTATTTTGCGAAAGGATAATTTGTTATGGAGATCGAAAACCAGCATCCAGAATTTCTTTATGGGTGGACAATCCCACCAGATATGGACATAAGTCCCTTTTTCTGATGAGCACCTCCAACAAGTATCCGGTATCACCGGGAACATGGTGTGAACCTGGCAGGGGCATCTATACCACCTCGACAGAACCTTGTAACTCCTCTCCTGTGATACGGCCGACAGCGAAGTCCTAAAGGTGAACAGCAAAATCTTATCCCTTTCCTCTTGGGATAATGAGATCCCCAAGTCACTCTCCCATCTTGAGAAAAATGTTGGGAAGTCATGTGTTGGAGTTTGACTCTCCTGGAAAAGATTATATAAGAGGGACACCTTACGAGATGGGGGCTCCTCCGCGAGACAGATTTTCTCGAAAGGGGTCAACACCCCCATGGACTTGTTGAGTTTAAATGATGTGCCTATGAAGCTCTTTAGTTGTTCGTAAAAGAACCAAGAGCCCTCAGGAGGTTCCCCCTCATGGTATACTTCGTATAGGGACTTAATACCTGTCTGATTTATGAAGTCAAATATAATGGGTTTTGAAGCTCTGTTTTTGCTCAGGAAATTTTCCCTACGGAGACCTGCGGGGAAGTGAGGATTGTCGTAGATTGGGGTTAGTGGACCCGGGGCTGTAGAAGTTACAGTATTTCTGCCACTCTGTCGAATAAGTAGAAGCATGTTTCTAGTCATGAATGGAAGATTCGACCTCACCCCCCCCCTCCTGTGTTCCACAATACCGTCTGAGGATCCCCGCCAACGAGATCGCCCTCCAAGCCCACCCATTTCTTGTTGTTACTGCTATGATATAGGTCTAATATGCAAGTACCTATTGAGGCACGACTATATACTAGGAAATCTGGTAGGCTAATTCCCCCCCTCCTCTTGGACCTGCTTAATACAAAGTGAGATATTCTTGATCTAGTGTGAGACTAGACCAATCGGATGACCGCTTTCTTGAGTCGTGAGAAAAAGGACGCGGGAAGGTATAATGGGATTGTCTGGAAATAATATAAAAGGCGAGGCAACAAGTCCATTTTAATTACATTAACTCTACCAAACCAGGACAGTTGTAATTTATGCCACTTTTCTAAGTCCAGCTCCGCTTTTTGCAACGCCTTTTTAAAGTTTGCATCGTACAAACCAGATGTTTTGGCTGTTATTCTAATCCCCAGATATGGAAGTGAATCAAAGCGCCAACCAAACGGGAGAGAGGCTCGAAGCCCACTCACCTCAGATGGTGGTAGGGATATATTTAATGCCATGGATTTATGGGAATTAATTTTAAAATTGCTTAGGTGACCGAATTTCGATAATTCTAGTATAATATTGGGTAAGCTAGTTATGGGGGAGGTAACATATAAGAGGATATCATCGGCAAAAAGCGCCAACTTGTGTTCCTCCGATCTTAATTTAACTCCTCTTATGGAGGGGTTATTGCGTATGGCGGTGGCCAGGTATTCCATTGACAGGATATACAGGAGAGGGGAAAGCGGGCACCCCTGCCTCGTACCATTTCGTATCTCGAACATGTCCGAAAGGGTGCCATTCACCTTCACCTGGGCGTTGGGGGAGGTATACAAGGCCTTTATTCTGTGCATCATATTTTCTCCCAGACCAATCCCCGCCAGGGCCCGGAACAAAAACTCCCAGTGCACCCTGTCGAAGGCCTTCTCAGCATCGATCGACAGGATACACATGGGATCGCCCCCCTCCCGTCCCGCCCCGTCTATTAAAGAGATGGTCCTAATGGTATTGTCGCGCGCCTCTCTACCTGGGACAAAACCCACCTGGTCCTGGTTTATCACGTGTGGAAGGAGAGGGCTCAATCTATTTGCAATCATCTTCGCATAAATTTTAATGTCTAAATTTATAAGAGATATCGGACGGTAATTATTACATAACGAGGGGTCTTTATCTGGTTTTGGTATGACCGTGATGTGAGCGGCCAAAGCCTGAGGGGGAAAGGAACCACCCGAGGAGACCGAATTACACACTTCAAGAAAAATCGGGCTCAATAATGAGGAGAATGATTTATAAAAACCAGCTGAGTACCCGTCTGGACCTGGACTTTTCCCTTGTTTCAGACCTTTAATAGTTTCCAATACCTCCTCCAGTGTGAATTCCCCCTCCAAGCCCTGTATCTTGTCCTCCGGTAGAAGGGGTATATTGTTTTGATGTAAATACGTATTGATTTTGTTATGGAGAGCAGATATGGACAGATCTTTGTAATGGCCATCTATGTTGTATAAGTCTTTGTAGTAGTCACTGAAGCTCGAGATGATGTCTCTGGTACTATGTAACTTTTCCCCTTTCCCATTTTTAATGAAGGGGATAAATGTATTTGGGCCTCGTGGGTTAATGTATCTAGCCAAGATCTTACCGCTTTTGTTTCCATGTTGGTAGAAGCGATTTCGGAGCCTTTCCCTTAGGTCGCTTGAATTTTGGTCCAGTAAGGTGAGCAACTTTTGTCTGGTTGTGGACAAGTGTGCGAATGTAACCTCGTTAAGATCTTTTTTGTGTTGTGTTTCTAATTTGTGAATTTGGTCTGAGAGTTTAATTATTTCTGCGACCCTCTCCCTCTTCAGGCGTGCCCCATGTGAAATAAGAACTCCCCGTATCACGCTTTTCAGGGCCTCCCACTTCATGGGAGAAGATGTGGCGTCCCCCCCGTGGTCTGCTACAAAGTTGGATATCGTCTTTTCCACATCGGTTTTGCATTGTGCATCCTGGAGCAAGTTCTCGTTCAGGCGCCACGAAAAGCCCGATTTTGTATTAGAATGGAACAGAATTGAAAAAAATATCGGGGCATGGTCCGACCACAAAATCGAACCTACCTCTGCTTCCACTGGGAGATCCAGCAGGTTGTGTGATATAAAAAGTAGTCAATTCTGCTGTAGGTATTATGCACTTGTGAGAAAAAACTGTAATCCTTTGTACCCGGGTGAAGTACCCTCCATATGTCAACTAGTCTCATGTCGCGCATTTGTTTCCTAATCCGAGCAATGGAAGAAAGCGAGTATGAAGTCTTACCCGAAGAGACGTCTACCACCGGATTCATGGGAATGTTGAAATCGCCCCCCAGTATCACAGGAGAGGAGCCAGCAAATTCCCCGAGTCGCCTCCCACACTCCGCACTGAAGCTCTGCTGACCTTGATTCGGAAAATAAACATTAGCTAAGACCAATTGACGTGTATCACAGGAAATTTTTAAAAACACGTATCTACCATCTGGGTCTATAGAGGAACTCAGCACTTCAGGCACAAAGTTTTTATGAAAAGCTATAGAGACCCCCTTAGATTTGGCATGCGGGTTGGAACTGTGGTACCATTTGGGGTAATATTTTGAAACGCAGGGGGGGATAGCCCCAGTTTTAAAATGCGTCTCCTGGAGCATCAGGACCGAAACCTGCTGTTTATGGCTTGTGTATAGGACCTGTCTCCATAATCTGGATGTGCCGCTATGCAGCATATTTTTATTGATCTGCCCGGAAGGAGTACCCGCATGGAGAGGAAGTATTTAGAAAGGGAAAGAAAAGGAACGGGAGTAGAGAAAAAAAGAGAAATATAGGAAAAAGAAAACATTTCTATAATTGCTCTAAAGCCAGAGCTTTGTAGCTCTAACTACAGTAAGACAAGTTTTGGTAGTATACTACCTGAGAACCCAACCAAGGGGAAGGAAGCCCAAGGAAGAACTATGACCCCCCCACCCCCCCACCCAAGAAAATATAAGAAAAATCTGTAGGACACATGTCAAAACATCAAGTTAAATATGTCATATAAAGTAACAAGGCAATTGATTGTCAGTTCATGAACCCAAGTATGAAGTCAAGTCTAAATATAAATCGTGGAAAATGTAAGCACAGGCCTATTTGTGCAGGCAAATCCCCCAAATAGGATGGAGAAAGAGGTAAAGGATAAGAAGAGAGGGTGAGAGAGGTAGGGAAAAAGGGTGGTAAGGGGAGGGAGGAAAGGTGGAAGGGATGTCTAGGAGAGGAGGAAGAGAAGGGTCTGGAGGGAGAGCTCCTCTGTACCTAGAACCCTGAGAACATGAAAATAAAGTGCCAACATAATAAAACCAAGCAGTAAATGCCAGACTAACATAACTGACATAATAAAAAATACAAAAAATACAAAAAAGAGACTATAAAAGCCTTCAAACGAAACCCCCTCCATCAGTAGGCCGAGCTCGCCTTTCTTCACTACCAAACCAGGATGCTAAGTTCTCAAGTCGGATCAGATGGAGCCCGCTTGTTGTCTCGTTTCTTGGTTTGTTGAACCTTGAGCCATTTTGGTGGAGCCTCAGGGAGTGTTGGGCTCACGGGCCACTCAGGAAGATTTACCATAGGAAGTTCGAAGGTGCCCAGGAAAGTAGTTAGGTCACAAAGCCTTCGAAAAGAAGCCGACTTGCCTCCCTTAGAAGCCGTTAATTGGAACGGGAACCCCCATCTATATGGGATGTCTCTTCTCTTTAGTTCGGCCAGTAAAGGTTTTAGAGCTCCTATCTGAATCTTAATGAATATTTTATATGTGTTGATTTGAAAAAAAACAAAAACAAAAAAAAAAAAAACAGCAGAAACCTGAGCAGCAGCATAATCACATGTCTAATGTGCATTAAATTATTTGCTGATAGAATTTTTTTTTGTTTCTTGAATAAATTTGTCTCAAAGTGGCGCCGGCCACGATTGTGCAGTAGCATCTTTCGGCAATCGATGGATGGTACTGCGCAGGGGCCATTGTGGTGGAGACAATTTTTTTCTCTAGCAAGATGGTGCCGGTGACGCCGGCAACGTAGCATCTATCAGATCGCCGATAGCTGCTACTGCGCAGTCACGGCCGGTGCCATTTTGAGACCATTTTTTTTTCCTGAATAAATTTTTATCAGTAAATAAGACAATTTAATGCAGATGTATAGATGCGATCATGCTGTATTTCACCTGCCTGCTGAAGGTGAATTTTTTTTTTTTTTTATCAATACTTATAATATTCATTACGTAAACTAGGGGGAAGGTCAGTGAGGGATCAGTGACCTGTCAGAAGCCATTAGTATGAATACTTAATCAGAGCACCACATGAAGACCATCCCCCGCCCCCCCCCCCCCCCCCACAGGCATATCCCGGAGCTGAAACTGAATGAAAATAACGATTAAACAACCACAAGATGGATTTCATCAGCCAAGGTATCATTTTAATTAGTATAACGGCGCCGACCTGGCAAAGCTGAAAAGCATTAGTACGCATGCACCGGTAAACTACGTCCCGGAACACAGCAAAAGACTTCAGCGACATAGTACTTCCGGAGCATGCGCACTAATGCTTTTTGGCTTTGCCTGCAGTTGGTCAAAGCATGCTGCGCACGCACAGAAGGCAATTTGAAGGTGCACGCGTGGGACCTGTACGCGAGCAACGCTATTTACAGAATGGAATGCGTACAGCATACTGATTTGGGCAAGTTGATAGTCAAAAAAACTGATGACAGGTTCCCTTTAAATAGATTTTTTTTTTAGTTTGCAATCCATCTACATGTAAATATACATTTCTTGTACACGTTGCCTTCTAGTCAAAATAACCCTTGATTGTCTTCTTACCACAATGAAATCACAAGAATACTAGAGTATATAAGACAGCCCTCTTAGAGGTGGTGACGGATTAAATGTAATACTTTTTCAAGTTCTCTCTTTGGTCATGTAATGTACAGATGAGTCAAACCTGTTAACTTACATTTCTCCATATTGCTGTGGTGGTGTTCTGTCTTTTATATGTACCAACGGTCCTGCTGTGGTTGTAAATAGTCTAATTCACTTCTTTAAAAAATTGCCAACCTGAGACCTAAATGAAGTATTAATAAATGTATTTCCACTGAATTACAGGAATGTGGTTACATATTATGTAAGTGCAAAATGCAATGCCAGACCACAAGATTGCAGAAGCACGGAGAAATAACCTGGGATAAGCTGTAGTACAGATTCATTGAAATGCACATATGAATACATGTTCACTTTTTTTTTTTTTTTTTTTTTTTTAGCTTGGTTACTTGAATGTGGATTATTATTATTTTTTTTTTTTTTACTGTTTTTAATTAAAGTTCAAAGTTGAAATAAGGGCATAAAATGGTAAAAAAAAGTTAAAATACCATTGCGCCTATGTTCAGTCCTTGGATGTTTCAGTAGTGCACTCAGTCTGAGTTGGTCAGGCAGGAATTGTCATGTATGCACTTGACATCACCGCTGCAGCCAATCTCTGAACTACAGTGATCTGATGTTTCTGTACATATCTGTATTATGGAGACCTTTCCAGTGACGGCAGTGCCTCCAGGACATGGCAACTCCTCACACGGCATCCAGTAGAGTGTACCACAAATTGGATTCTATATGAATTTGAGTGTAGAAAACACTGCATGTCCAGCATGAAATTGGGTCATACAGACATGCAGTAGCTTAGACTTTTTTGGGCGATAGATTTTCTCTACACCCTACAAGTCATACTGTGACTGGCATAACATTACATTCTGGCCATCCAAATGATAGTGCTGCTTGCATTGTAAAACACACACATATCCGGTGGCCACCCTCTCCCCAAACCATAACAAATCGCGTTGCTTACCACCAACTGCTTGGATGACATGGTCGCTGTTCTCTTGGCATCTAAAAGGTAAGTGCTGCATCAGGGCTAGCTCCGGTCAAAACCGTTACTAGTATAGCGCAACCCCATACATAAGGCTGCTTCATATAAATCCTCACAACTTCTGCTGTGCATAAATATGGATTCCAGGAGAGGTGAGCCAGTACTAGGAAAAAGGCAGATTCTGCCAGAAGGTTCACCAAATGTGTGGGCACCTTGAAGGTATTGTCTAAAAATCTTAAAATGTAAAAACAACCTTGAAATTCACCTCTTACTAAAAGTCTCCCTGTTTTAAAACTATGGCAGCTTTAATTTTATCGTTCACTGCTTGTTGCCTAGGTTAGCAGGCACTACTGCAATTTGGGCAGTCGTAGGCAAGGATCATGAGCTTGCTTACTAAAAAAGCTTGCAAACGTACCTGTGAAGCTTTGCGGTTCGCTGGATACAGAGCCTCATGCCCCTTGCAGCATTGGAGAGTGCACAGTTCAGACCAGCAGCATCGACCATGCTTATGGTCTGAACTGTAATTTTTCAGCAGTGCTTCACCTGGGTAGGGTAGAGGAGAGGGACACACCTGAAGAAAGCAGATTAGACATCCCCTTTAGCAGCATACAGTGCATGTAATGTTGAGATTTGCATTGTCTCAGGCCCTTTGCACCATGTTGGGTATGGGAGATGTTTGACGGTTCAATGGTAGTGCCAGTGTGCTAGGCAGATGCTGTTTTAGTACATCATACAAATATATTTTTTCCTTGCATGAATTGTTTCTATGGTAATTTACGGTCTGTACGGACATGGCTAATCCCTAATATTAAACGCACAAAGCCGTTTTTTTCCAAATAGTTTGTTACCCTAACACAGACAGGAGGTGTCTTCTTACACATACGACTTTGCCAGTGATGCACTGTACAGTCGACTAAACAGAGCACAGTGACCTGGTTTATTACCATCTGTCTTCATCAGTCTTATAATTCATCTGTTTAGTAACCTCATAACAAAGACCACTGCACGTGTTAACTCTTGTACTCTTCTTAAAAGCATTGTATAGTCACTACTTTGTGATCTGAAACTTAAAGGGGCTGTGTATTGTTAGTACAACCCTTTTACACTCTGAGTGTTTTCCCCCGTTAAAATATTAACTATTGAACCCATTCTATGCCCGTGTGGCAAGCATTTTTATTGACACATTTCCGGCGCCATTTTTTTTTCACGACACTGTCTGTGAATTCACATTTACAGTGTCTTCAACAACATGTCGCCGGGGATCGCGGTATGCACACACACAGACTCCAGCGCCATTTTATTGAAGACACTGTACAGGTCCTTCTCAAAAAATTAGCATATGGTGTTAAATGTCATTACTTACCATAATGTAATGATTACAATTAAACTTTCATATATTATAGATTCATTATCCACCAACTGAAATTTGTCAGGTCTTTTATTGTTTTAATACTGATGATTTTGGCATACAACTCCTGATAACCCAAAAAACCTGTCTCAATAAATTAGCATATTTCACCCATCCAATCAAATAAAAGTGTTTTTAAATAACAAACAAAAAAACCATCAAATAATAATGTTCAGTTATGCACTCAATACTTGGTCGGGAATCCTTTGGCAGAAATGACTGCTTCAATGCGGCGTGGCATGGAGGCAATCAGCCTGTGACACTGCTGAGATGTTATGGAGGCCCAGGATGCTTCAATAGCGGCTTTAAGCTCATCCAGAGTGTTGGGTCTTGCGTCTCTCAACTTTCTCTTCACAATATCCCACAGATTCTCTATGGGGTTCAGGTCAGGAGAGTTGGCAGGCCAATTGAGCACAGTAATACCATGGTCAGTAAACCATTTACCAGTGGTTTTGGCACTGTGAGCAGGTGCCAGGTCGTGCTGAAAAAATGAAATCTTCATCACCATAAAGCATTGACCCTGTCCTTGATGAAACACAGTGGGCCAACACCAGCAGCTGACATGGCACCCCACACCATCACTGACTGTGGGTACTTGACACTGGACTTCAGGCATTTTGGCATTTCCTTCTCCCCAGTCTTCCTCCAGACTCTGGCACCTTGATTTCCGAATGACATGCAAAATTTGCTTTCATCAGAAAAAAGTACTTGGGACCACTTAGCAACAGTCCAGTGCTGCTTCTCTGTAGCCCAGGTCAGGCGCCTCTGCCGCTGTTTATGGTTCAAAAGTGGCTTTACCTGGGGAATGCGGCACCTGTAGCCCATTTCCTGCACACGCCTGTGCACGGTGACTCTGGATGTTTCCACACCAGACTCAGTCCACTGCTTCCTCAGGTTCCCCAAGGTCTGGAATCGGTCCTTCTCCACAATCTTCCTCAGGGTCCGGTCTCCTCTTCTCGTTGTACAGCGTTTTCTGCCACATTGTTTCCTTCCAACAGACTTACCATTGAGGTGCCTCTGGGAACAGCCTATTTGTTGAGAAATTTCTTTCTGGGTCTTACCCTCTTGCTTGAGGGTGTCAATGATGGCCTTCTTGACATCTGTCAGGTCGCTAGTCTTACCCATGATGGGGGTTTTGAGTAATGAACCAGGCAGGGAGTTTATATAAGCCTCAGGTATCTTTTGCATGTGTTTAGAGTTAATTAGTTGATTCAGAAGATTAGGGTAATAGGTCGTTTAGAGAACCTTTTCTTGATATGCTAATTTATTGAGACAGGTTTTTTGGGTTATCAGGAGTTGTATGCCAAAATCATCAGTATTAAAACAATAAAAGACCTGACAAATTTCAGTTGGTGGATAATGAATCTATAATATATGAAAGTTTAATTGTAATCATTACATTATGGTAAATAATGAAATTTAACACTATATGCTAATTTTTTGAGAAGGACCTGTATATGCAAATTCACACGCACACTCTCTCACTTTCCTTCGTCGTGCATGTGCTATCCAGTCTGAACAGTGACTGGCTGCCAGGAGGTGTGGTATCCACAGTCTTGGTTCTCACCGGCAGCACAGCACTCGCCGGTCTCCTAATCGCCACCGGGAGGTGCAGTATCGACAGTCCCGGTGTCTCACCAGCTCTGATCTCATCACTTCCGCTGCAGCCACTGCCATAGAGCCGACATCGTGGAGATGGCCCAATCACATCAGACAGCGCCGCCCCATCCTCTCCAACAAAATGGCACCATAGCGCATTCTGCGCATGTGCTGTTTCTGGCGCCATAATGCGCAGGCTCCAGTGGCTTCAGACAGGACACATCTCTGGTTATTTTATAGATACCCATACTCCCATGAATGCACCATTCCAGCAGTGTCTGCACTCATATTCCTGGGCTCACGTGAGGTTGTTGGAGCCAATCAGTTCTGGTGTCACTGTCCCCACCTTTGGACATAAAAGAAATCAAAAGGGGATGAGAGGCCAGCCGCAACTCTTGCTGTGGAAACCTCAAAGATTTTAAGTGCCCTGAAATTCATGAAAAAGAAAAACGAACAAACTACAATTCAGATATATATATTTATATATTATGTCATACATCTGGTGTTGTCCATGAGTTCAAGGCTTCAGGCAGTCATTGCCAACAAAGGGTTTTCAACCAAGTACTAAAAATGAACATTTTGTTTAAAATTATTGAATCTGTCCAATTACTTTTAGTCCCTTTTTAAAAACAGGGTGGCACATATTAAGGAGCTGAAACTCCTTAACCCTTCATCCAATTTTAATGTGGATACCCTCAAATAAAAGCTGAAAGTCTGAACTTCAACTTCATCTGAATTGTTTTGTTTAAAATTCATTGTGGTAATGTCTATAACCAAAATTAGAAAAATGTTGTCTCTGTCCAAATATATATGGACCTAACTGTATATGCTGAGCGCTTACACCAGGGTTTCCGTGTAAATCTCTGAAATATGTATTTCAGACTTAATCCCCAGTGTAACATTCCCTATAATGAGGCAGATGCAGGGACTGTGGACGCTGTCTGGCCTATGATCCAGCGGTGTCCGCCTTTTTAGGCGTTCATAAAAGTGCCGTCAGCTACAGTTTTGTGCGCCTCTGAAAAGGACAACGCTTAAGGCCTCTTTCACACTTCCGTCGGTAGTGGGCCGTCGCTAAGCGTCAGGGCAACGTACCGACGGACGTTGTGCAAATTCTGCACAACGTGGGCAGTGGACGCAGTGTTTCAACGCGTCCCGCTGCCCACTGTAAAGTCCCAGGGAGGAGGGGGCGGAGTTCAGGCTGCGCATGTGTGGTAGGAAATGCAGGACACAACATAAGAAAAAACGTTCCCTTGAACGTTTTTTCAATACGACGGTCTGCCAAATACCGACGCATCCAGTGCACGACGTATGGAACGTGTGTCCATACATCGCAATACGTCGGTAATACAAGTCTATGTGCAAAAAAACTGCATCCTGCAGGCAACTTTGCAGGATGCTTTTATTCCACAGAACAACACATTGTGACGGCCTCTAAACGACGGAAGTGTGAAAGAAGCCTTAGAGAGGCCAGTCGAAGTCCAGAGTAGCTCTGCTGCCTCATTATGGTGAATGGATCCATCAGGGGTTTCATCTGAATAGCGTCACTGGGAGATTCAGCCCCAATGGATGTTGCTGAGTGAATTTTTTTTTTTTCTGGATTGATTGAAGCTTTTGTTAGGAACATTTTACAGAACATTTGAGAATTTTATCTGGCACTCTACGCAGAGCACTTACATCGGACATTAGAGACAGATTATGGCTGCAGCTTGCAGCTATTATCTGCCAGGGATACGGTTGGTATAACTGGTGAGTCCACTCTATATATACCTGCTCCCGACTTGCATCGATCATGTATAGTAGATGTTGAGAAGTGTTAGGGTATGTGCACTTGTTGCAGACTTGCCTGTGGAATTTTCTGCGCAGATTCTGCATTTCTTGGCAGAAAACGCAGGTAAAAATCCGCGTGGATTTGATGTGTTTTTGATGTGGATTTTCATACGGATTTGTATGCGTTTTTGTAGGCTAATTAAAGATCTATTTTAACAAAAAAAGAATTATGTCACTTCCTTATCCAACCTCTTCTTTTACATACTCCATTGAAGAATGTTTACACACACACAGATTAGATATATCTATAGATAGATAAATCAATAGATAGATAAATCGATAGATTTATGCATCTGTCTAGAGATATCTATCTATCCATCTATCTACTGTGTAGATATATCTATCTACAGATAGACAGATAATACCAAGCCCAATGTTGTTTTGTAATAAACATAATAAAATGGTACATAAAGAGGTAAATAATGAAAGACACACACACACACACTCACACTGCGTTAGGCCGGAGTTTCTCGCAAGTGTGACCCCAGGCCTTAAACGCAATATCTGTTTAATTTAAAAAAAAAAAAATGAAATAAAGAAATGGCGTGGGCTCCCATGCAATTTTCTGTGCCAGAGAGGGAAAGCCAGTGACTGGGGACCGATATTTATAGCCTAGGAAGGCGTTGGTACCCATGGATCTTCCCAAGCTATAAATATCAGCTGTATAATTAGCTTTTACTGGCTATTAACATAGGGGAACCCCCCCAAAAATGACGTGGGATCCCCCTATAATTAATAGCCAGGAAAGGCTATGCAGACAGCTGCGAGCTGATATTCATAGCCCAGGAAATGGCCATGGATATTGGCATCCCTCCCCTCCCCCCTCCGGCTACAAATACCAGCTCTCAGCCATCCCAGAAATGGCGCATCTCTAAGATGCACCAATTCGGCACTTGGCCTCTCTCTTCCCACTGCCCTTTAGTGGTGGCAAGTGAGATAATATTTGTGAGGTTGATGTCACCTTTGTATTGTAAGGTGACATCAAGCCGGCTTAGTAATGGAGGTGTCAATAAGACACCTATCCATTACTAATCCTATAGATGTTAAAGCGTTAAATGAACACACAGCCAGAATAAAGTGTAATGAAATAAAACACTAATCACATTTTTCCCATCTTTATTGTATGCCTAATTCCTGTGATGCCCTCGAACTCTTGCAAAAAAAAAAAGAGTAAGTAAATAAATAAACCAACACAAATACTCCCTGGTCCGATGTAGTCCATTTAATAACGAGTGTCCCACGACGATCTCCCCTATAGAGCAGTTGCAACAGGAGATGTGACTGCTCTACATGGCCTCAAGTGACATACTGACCGGAGACAATAGGTCATGCAGTGTTATCACTGAGCGTTCAATGGAGTTCATGTTCTCACTTTACGGCACTGCTGCTTGAGAATTTTCTCACACAGCGTTGCCGGTGACAGCATGAACTCCAGTGACCTTTGACGGCGGAGTGATCCACTGCGGGAGGATACCTGCTGGCAGTGTATCACTGGAGCCCCTGGAGAGCGGTCATATCTGCCAATTTCACAGCTCTACATGGTCGATATTTGTGGGACACTCGTTATTAAATGGATTATGTCGGAACAGGGAATATACTGTTGGCTTATTATTATTTTTTAAATTTTTTTACAGGTGATCGAGGGCATCAGGGATTAGCTGTATAGTGAGTACTGTGTGTGTGCATATGGGGTGTGTGTGTTTTTTTTTTTTTACACAGTAGCCGGGATGATGGGATTACTACTGTCCCATCATCGGCTGCCTGTCACTGTAGCCAACATAGCAGGATGGGACTCCCACTCTTCCTCCTCCCTATCTGCAGTGTTTCTCGCAGGCAACTCTGCAGCAAAACTGCAGATATTTTTAAACCTGCGGTTTTGCTGTGGATTTGCCTGACTCAATGGTAGTCAATGGGTGCAGAAATGCTGCAGATCCACAAAAAGAATTGACATGCTGCAGAAAATAAAATTCTGCAAATCCGCGCGTATTTTTCCGCAGCATGTGCACACCAATTCTCAATTTCCCATTGACTAACATTGGTAGTGCACTACACTGCGGATTTGATGCAGTTCCGTGCTTCTAAAAACGCTGCGGAAACGCATCAAAATCCGCAATGTTTGCACATAGCCTTAAGTGTAAAAAAAATCTAATCTTTCAAGAACAATTGTACCCAAAATGAATTGATTGGTGTGAAGAAGATTCCTAAAGCATATTTTGAACGCAAACCGTAGCGGACATAGGCAGAAGAGGGCCCCTGTGTTAGAACAGCATATGGGCCCTTTGCAGCCCAATAGGTCATTAGAATGCACAATTCCACCTGCTTAGGAGCCAAACCAATGTGAAAACAACCGAATAAGTGCTCTAGACAATCTGTGTAACATTCAGTAGATTTATTCAGGCTGGGTAATCCATAAAGTGCGAATGTGCCAAAAATTACATATCCGTATATCTCCAAGTGAGAAAATATAGTCTTTAATAGGTGGATCTGATTGTACAGTGCAACATTATGGATAATACTCTATAGCAGCGATGGCGAACCTTTTAGAGAGAAAGTGCCCAACTGCAATCCAAAACCCACTTATTGAGCTTTTAGATTTGAAAAACAACTTGTACATTAGCGCACTATTGAGTCTATAGCAAATAGGTTGTAAGCACTGCACTCCAAGCCTAAGATACTAGTCACCGAATGCAGTGGAGGTCTGTTCTTGAGAATGGAGAGGAATTTTAATTACCGTAAATGTAAAATTGCAAATTTTTTTTTATTTTTTATTACAACATCTTTGTAATTCTAACCCTTTGTCATGATGAGGATAACCCTTTAAGCTAGGGATGTCAAATACACATAGGACCAAAGTTAAAAGCTTTGACAGTCAACCTTGATATTTAAAAAAATAAAATAAAAAAATATCTACAATTGAGGAAATTCTTATTAAATAAGACAAACTTTTGGAATTCTAGTGGAATATTTATAATATGTTATGGAAGAGCAGTACAAAGTGTATGGCCCAATGACCTAATTTAAATATGTAATAACTGATAAAAATTTTGAATAAAACGGCTAATAAAGTATGATGCAAACAAAAGTGCTCCCACACACTGTGTGATACCCCCCACAGTGAATTCTTCCAAATGCACTGTATGATGACTCTACGGTACCTCCTCCCTCATTTCCCCCAACAAAGAATGGTGATCATCACAGTATGATTCTTCAACTGTAATCCTCACACAGCTCTTCATACAGTATAATGGGCACAGAAAATCCTCCATACAGTACAATGGGCCCCACATAGTTCTGCATAAAGTGTAATGGGCCCCACATAGTGCTCTATACAGTATCACAGGGCCCTGTATTGACTTCCATACAGTAATGGATGCATACTGTATAATGTGCCCATAGTGCTGAAAACTGTATAATGACCCCACATAGTGCTTCATACTGTATAATGGCCAAATGTATTGCTCCATGCTGTATAATGGCCAAATGTAATGCTCCATACTGTATGAGTAGAAAGTATAATATCTGATAATCCAAATTAGTATTAAACCAAGAAAAACGAAAAAAACTAATCTATCCAATAAACTTTATTAAACAAAATAAGGATAAAAGACTGACACAACACCCAGACCCCTCTATGTGGGGGTGGGTCAATTAAAAAACCTGGCCCAAGAAGATTGTAAAGGGCAAAGGGTGGGAGGGACAACGGGGCCGATGGCAAAAACCCTACACGTCCCTAAAAATATTCCCTACCTGTCTGCGGAGGTTGGCACCCTCTTGGACGCAATATGGCGCCCCTGCTCCTCGTCGACTCACCCTTAAGGCCCTATAAGTCCCTCTACATGTAAAAAAATACTACACCACAAACAACACCTAATACATGGCCTAATCAAACTCGGGACCAAATAAAGAAAAAACACCAGGTAGTGATTCACCAGTAAAGACAAATGGTCTGACCGTACCAGACAGGTAGGGTGCCAACCTCCGCAGACAGGTAGGGAATATTTTTAGGGACGTGTAGGGTTTTTGCTATCGGCCCCGTTGTCCCTCCCACCCTTTGCCCTTTACAATCTTCTTGGGCCAGGTCTTTTAATTGACCCACCCCCACATAGAGGGGTCTGGGTGTTGTGTCAGTCTTTTATCCTTATTTTGTTTAATAAAGTTTATTGAATAGATTAGTTTTTTTTTCGTTTTTCTCCATACTGTGTGAGCCCACATAGTGCTCCATACAGTATATTGGCCACGTATAATAAAAAAAAACACAACTAATTGCCTCTGCCCGTACCTGGTTTCTTCATATATCACAATCCTACCTGTGGGCACACGCGCCATCTCCTGAGCATTAGCTCCACCGCCACTCTCTCAGCCCATGCATCATTCCCTTCATTACTAGCGACACCACCCTCCCCCTCCTCATCAGGCGAGCAGACTGATGGGAGGGCGCTCATGCAGAGGAGAGTAGCAGCAGTGCTAGTGATGAGGGAGATGGCGAGCGAGCTGAGGAGAGTGTTGATGACGCTAGTGCTGAAGAGATGGAGCGCGTGCCCGCAGGGAGGGCTCTGTGTCACCTCTGGCGCATGTGCCATAGGATCGCCACCGCTGCTCTATAGTGTGATATGAGTAATTACACACTTCCACATATACTATTGCAGAAACCCTTCATAGATAGTGATGAGCGAGTCTACTCGTTGCCTGGGTTTTCCCGAGCACGCTCGGGTGACCTCCGAGTATTGGTGTTCGGAGATTTAGTTTTCATCGCGGCAGCTGAATGATTTACAGCTAGTAGCCAGCCTAAGTACATGTGGAAGTTGCCTGGAGCTAGGGAATCCTCACATGTAATCAAGCAGGCTAGTAGCTGTACATCATTCAGCTGCTGCGATAAAAACTAAATCTCCGAGTACTTACAAATGCTCAGAGGTCACCCGAGCAACGAGTACACTCGCTCATCACTATTCATAGACACACATACAGTTGAAACCAGAAGTTTACATACACTATATAAAAGACACATATATATATATTTTTTTCTCAATATCTGACATGAAATCAGAATAAACCTTAACTGTTTTAGAGCAAGTGGGATTACCATAATTTATTATTTGCCAAATGCCAGAATGAGAGAATGTTTTAAGGCATTTTTATTACTTACTGCAAAGTCAAATGTTTACATTCACTAAGATTGCTATGCCTTTAAATAATTCTGGACTGCCCATATGATGTCAAGTGTTTGGAAGCATCTAATAGGTTTTTTGGAAATATCGGAGTTGGGGCACACCTGAAACGCACTGCTTCTTTGTGTAGCATCATGGGACAGTCTAAAGAAATTAGCCAAGATATCAGGAAGAGAATTGTGAACTTGCACAAGCCTGGCTCATCCTTGGGTACAATTTCAAGATACCTGAAGGCGCTTTGTTCATCTGTGCAAACCATTATACGCAAGTACAAACAAAACTTTTTGGGCATAATGACCATTGTAACGTTTGGAGGAAAAAAGGGAGAAGCTTGGTAGCCTAAGAACACCATCCCAACTGTGAAACACTGGGTGGCAGCATCTACATGTGGGGTTGTTTTGCTGCGAGAGGGACTGGTACATGTCACAAAATAGATGGCATCATGAGAAAAGAAGATTGTGGCAATACTGATGCAGCATCTCAAGACATCAGCCAGGAAGTTAAAGCTTCGGCCGAAATGGGTCTTACAAATGGACAATAACCCAAAGCATACTGCCAAAAGGGGTAACAAAGTGGCTTAAGGATAAGTCAGTGTTTTGGAGCAGCTTTCACAAAGCCCTGATCTCAATTGTATTGTAAATTTATAGGCAAAGCTGAAAAGGGAGGTGTGAGCACGGCAACTAAAAACCTGAATCAGTTACGCCAGTTTTGTCAGGAGGAATGGGCCCAAATTCCAACCAACTATTGAGAAGCTTGTGGAAGGATATCCCAATGTTTGACCCAAGTCATTCAGTTCAAGGGCAATGGTACCAAATACTAATGAAATGTATGTAAACTTTTGACTTGGCAGTAAGTAATATTCTCTCTCATTATTCTGGCATCTGGCAAATGTTAATAATTATGGTAATCCTAATTGGCTTAAAATGGGAAAGGTTTATTCTGATTTCATGTCAGATATTGAGAAAAACATGCATATGTGTCTTTTTATATAGGGTGTCAACGTCTGGTTTCAACTGTAGCTGGCGCCCATGTAAAGTATCACGTTATACAGAATACTAGAATGAAATAACATGAGATGTTGAAAACCAAGGTTGCTCCTGTATAGGATCCAGCAGAATGTGGTGCTCACCCTAACGCTCATTCCGAATATACATTCAGTGCAGGTGTCGGGCAGCATAAAAACGCTATTATCCTGCAGATTAACAGCATTTTTTGTTCTGGTGACAGGTTCCCTTTTAAAGACGTGTGTATATATACAGACGTACTTTTTTTGGTGGGGGAAGAAAAAACAAGAAACAAATACATAATTTTTGTATAGCTTGTAAAATACCAATACCAATAATAAGTCTTAAGTTTCAGAATGCTTCAGATACAGTTTGCAAGATGCAGGTTTATGTGTAAATTATAATGCAAATAAATTGATATTACTCAAGTTGCTTAGCAACTTGTAGCTTGATCCTGGGTAACGCAAAGGTATCAACGTGCTGCCTTTTATTAAAGTTTATAGCTTTAGTGTGTTCGTGTACAGGATATTGTCAGAATTGGCTTTTTTTTCCCGCTGTTTTACAAGGTAACAAAATGCTAATTTAACATGTTTGCTAACCGGAGGTGCTCCATGTGTATGCTTCAAAGCCATGAGACCTGTTCAAGTCAGTGGCAAAGTAATCCGCCAATGAATCATCTACATCAAGATCTGTCTACATGCATACTGATGGCCTAGGCCAAATGAGGAGTGCTGGTCCAATGAAAACAAAAGAAAGAGGAAGCACTCAATGCAGTAAATCATCTACTATATAATTGTCTAAGGATCACTTCAGTCTGTCTGTCTGTCTTTCCGTCTGTCACGGATATTATTGGTCGCGGCCTCTGTCTGTCATGGAAATCCAAGTCGCTGATTGGTTGTGGCAAAACGCCCACGACCATTGCCACGACCAATCAGCGACGGCCATAGTCTGTCAACGAAATGGCCGCTGCTTTACTGCCCTGCAGTCAGCGCTGAGCGCTCACACAGGGTTAATGCCAGAGTTAACGGACCGCGGTGTAATGCACTCCGTTAACGCTGCTATTAACCCTGTGTGACCAACTTTTTACTATTGATGCTGCGTATGCAGCATCAATAGTACAACGATCTAATGTTACAAAATAATATAATAAAAAAAGTTATTCTCACCCTCCGATGTCGCCTGCTGTCCTCGGCAGTGCAAGCGGCAGGTTCCGGTGCCAAGGATGCTATGCGAGAAGGACCTGCCATGACTTCACGGTCATTTGACCGCGACGTCATCACCGGTCCTGCGCTCATACCAACCCTGGGACCGGAAGCTGCTGCGTGCACCGCACACAGGAGCAAGGACTTCAAGGGGTCTTCGGAAGGTGAGTATATGTTTATTTTTTATTTTAAGACTTTTTTTAACCATGCATTTAGTGCCCACATTGCTTTATACTACGTGGGTTGTATTACATACTGCATGGGCTCTGTTATATACTACATCTCTGTGCTATATACGATGTAGCTGGGCAATATACAATGTGACTGTGCAATATACAACGTGGCTGTGCAATATACTACGTAAGGCTAGGGTCACATTGCGTTAGCGCAACCCGCTAGCGCTAAACTGATTGGACTAACGCAATGTTTTTATCGGGGCCGCGTCCCGGGGTCGCGGTGATGTCCCCGCTCTCGCAGATCCCCAATCTGCGAGAGCGGGGAACGGACCGCGGGCGCGCCTCGGACGTTGCAAGCAGCGTCCGCGGCGCGCCAGGAAACACCGGCGCGTCGCTAGCGCGTGCCGAACATGGCACGCGCTAGTGCTGCGCGTTCCCATTGCCGTGAATGGGCGCGCTAACGGACGCGTTGCACGGCGTTAATTTCGCCGTGCAACGCTGTCCGTTAGCGCGTTCCCATTAACGCAATGGGAACCTAGCCTAACTGTGCAATATACTATGTGGCTGTGTCGGTTCTGTTATATACTACGTCGACTGTGCAATATACTACATGGATCTGTTATATACTACGTGGCAGTGCAATATACTACGATATACGACGTGGCTATGTTATACTACATGGCTCTGCTATATACTACGTAGCTCTGCTATATACTACGTATGCTGTGTTACATACTACGTAGCTCTGTTATATACTACGTCTGTGCAATATAGTACGTAGCCTGTGCTATATACTACCTACATATTCTAGAATACCCGATACGTTAGAATCGGGCCACCATCTAGTAGCTGTAGAAAGTCATTGACTGCACATTAGTGATGAGCAAACGTGCTCAGATAATGTGTTATCTGAGCATGCTCGGGTGCTAAGTGTCTTCGGCGTGCTCAAAATATATGTTTGAGTCCCTGCGGCTGCATGTCTTGCGGCTGTTCGCCAGCCCTAACACATGCATGGATTACCTAACAAACAGGCAATCCCTGCATGTATTGTGGCTGTATAACAACCGCAAGATATGCAACCATACAACCGCTTGGACTCTAACATGTTTCGAGCATGACTAAGACACTGTTGGCACCCGAGCATGCTCTGATAACACCTTATCCGAGTACGTTCGCTAATAACTACTGCACATCTAAAAACTGAAATGAAAGGTGATGCCCATGTTTTGAAATCTTATTAGTCCAATATCAAATGCCAAGTGTTACTTAATCCTTGCTACTTTTTCCTTGGCTGCTCTGGTCTTTTTGTTGAAAATCTGCAGCAGTGACATCCTGTCTAAAGCATGTGACTACTATAGCCAATTATTGTGCTTAGCATTGATGTGGAAATAGACCGCTAAGCTCAGTGATTGCTTGCATCAATCACGTGCTGCAGTCATGTCAAGAAAGTCTAGGGGGTAAAGCTGAAGAAACCTCACACTGGAGAGGAAAGGGGCAAGTCGACTTATTTTGGTGTGTTTTTTTTTTTTTTTTTTTCTATTTTTTTAGCAGTGCTGTTGAGTTGACGTCGGTATAAAATGTATGGACTCTGACTCCTAAAAAAAAAAAATATGATAAATTGGGTAAAGTAGTTCAATGCAGTATGTGTTGTAAATGTTTTCATAAGAATTTGGGAGAGTTAAGAAATTTCTATGTCTTTTATTCCTTATCTAAGGATCTCGGCTTTTAATTGAGATAAATCTGTGCTGCACTTTATGTACATGCTCAGTAGTGAGGCAGCGCTGTGGGGGTGTGAGTCTGGGAAATTGAGGAGTCAGTCGGAGGTTTCGCTTACCATCTCCATAGCTCTGATTTTTAGACAAAGCAAGCAAGTGGACTAATAAAATGTAAAAATCCATTTTTAAAGGGAACCTGTCACCCCCAAAATCGATGGTGAGGTAAGCTCACCGTCATCAGGGGCTTATCTACAGCATTCTGTAATGCTGTAGATAAGCCGCCGATGTTACCTGAAAAAGGTTAGATTATACTCACCCAGGGGCGGTCCCACTGCAGTCCTGCTCCGATGGGTGTCTCAGGTCCGGTCCGGAGCCTCCCATCTTCATTCCATGACGTCCTCTTCTGGTCTTCACGCCGCGGCTCCGGCGCAGGCGTACTTTGTCTGCCTTGTTGAGGACAGAGCAAAGTAAGCCTGTGCCGGAGCTGCGGCGTGAAGACCAGAAGAGGACGTCATGGAATGAAGAGGGGATGCGCCGGAGTGGACCTGAGACACCCATTTCACCGGACTGCAGCGGGACCGCCCCTGGGTGAGTATAATCTAACCTCTTTTTCTCCTCTTTCAGGTTACATCGGGGGCTTATCTACAGCATTACAGAATGCTGTAGATAAGTCCCTGATGACGATGAGCATACCTCACCATCGATTTTGGGAGTGACAGGTTCCCTTTAATTGAACTTGCTAAAATACTTTATGAAATATCAGTCTGTGAAGGAAAATATAACTACTGCTGTTATATATTCCCCTACAATTATATTTAGTTGACAAAAGGACAAACTGGATTTACCAGTATTGCAGGAACTCAGAACCATAGAATACAGACAGATGTCAATTGTGATACCTCGGTCTAGTGAGCCGAGCTTCAAAGTGTGGACAGATGGTGATTATAACCAAGCTAAATATTTCTTGTATACAATATAGTTAATAGGGGGGTACAATATAGGAGGTAGCTAGAGATGCAGGAAATTTAAAATGCAAGGTGCTGGCACCTAAATTTGCCCACTGTCTGGTCACAAACAACAACTTTTAAATCGTCCAATCTAGGCTATCCTGGAAACTTGAGCTCAGGACCAGGCATATAAAAGATGGGTAACACAATAAGAAAGTTGTTCACATGTGGGGATCAACGCCTGCTGATTGTAGTCCATAATTAATTTCTCCTTCCCTCAAGGAAACAGAAGATCACTGTAGATGGAAACGTTTAGATATGTTATTTCTCCCTTTTTATTTTGGAACTGTTTCGCATGTCGTTTTATTTTTACTTATATCTTTTATTGAAAGCACTGTATATTTTTATATTAAAGCTTAAAATCTTTAAGTTTTATCCTTGTGTGTTCTAAAGAATCCATAGCCTTTCAGAGTGTTTTTTGTTTTCCTTTTTTGAGTGTCTGGCAGTATCAAATTTCAGGGACTCATTACCACGTGTGTTTGTGATGGGGGCGTGTTGCGTATCCGCATCATGTATTCTCTGTTGGGGGGGTATAATTTATGCTCACTTTATAGCCTGAGAGTTGGATTGAGGCCGGCGTTACACTAGCGAGTTTTATGGATGTATGAGCGCATAAAATACATCCGTAAAATACGCATTACACACGGCCCAATGATTCTCAATGGGGCAGGTCCTATCAGCCATATATTACGCACCCGTATTATACGGTTTTCTACAGCCTGGGAACTTTTCAGAATATTTTCCCACGCTCGAGTTTATATAAGGACATCCAGCAGAGGGCGCATCACCGCGACTGAAGGTAACTACAGGTCATTGACCTACATTCCATTCATTCGCTGGGGTTTTACTGGCAGGAGTACAGCTACATTAGCAGGCTCCTGCTTGTAAAATTAGTTAACCCTTTCAGATGGATTTACATCGTTGGACGTGACAGAACGACGGAAGGTATGGGATATTGTTTTTTTATTTTACCTTTTTTACAGAACGAGGGTCTTCAGGTGGATTACCAGTATAATAAAATATTACAAAAACCTGTGTATTTATTTCATTAAAAGACTTTGTAATAGTGTGTGTGTGTGTGTGTTTTTTTAACCATTTCGTACTATTGGATTAATAATGGATAGGTGTCATAATTAACGCCTCTCCATTATTAATCTGGTTTAATGTCACCTTACAATAGCAATGTGACATTAACCCTTCATTACCCCACATCCCACTGCTACACGGGAATGGGAAGAGTGGCCAAGTGCCAGAATAGGCGCATCTTCCAGATGTGCCTTTTCTGGGGTGGCTGGGGGCATACGGTATGTTTTTAGCCAGGGGGGCCAATAACCATGGACCCTCTCCAGGCTATTAATATCTGCCCTCAGTCACTGGCTTTACCATTCTGGCGGAGAAAATTGCGCGGGAGCCCACGCCAATTTTTTCCGCGATTTAACCCTTTAATTCAATAGCTACAGAGCCCACATTTTGCACATACACACTACTAACAGTAGTGTGTAATATGCAAAAAAAAAGGGGGTATGAGATTTATGTAAACCATGTCTCATTTCATGTCTGGTTTGGGAAGGAGATGGCAAAAGTCGGCAATTGAATTACCGGCTTTTAACCCCTTAAGCCCCGAGGGTGGTTTGCACGTTAATGACCGGGCCAATTTTTACAATTCTGACCACTGTCCCTTTATGAGGTTATAACTCTGGAACGCTTCAACGGATCTTGGCGATTCTGACATTGTTTTCTCGTGACATATTGTACTTCATTTTAGTAGTAACATTTATTCGATATAACTTGCGTTTATTTGTGAAAAAAACGGAAATTTGGCGAAAATTTAGAAAGTTTCGCAATTTTCCAACTTTAAATTTTTATGCCCTTAAATCACAGAGATATCTCACGCAAAATACTTAATAAGTAACATTTCCCACATGTCTACTTTACATCAGCACAATTTTGGAACCAAAATTTTTTTTTGTTAGGGAGTTATAAGGGTTAAAAGTTGACCAGCAATTTCTCATTTTTACAACACCATTTTTTTTTAGGGACCACATCTCATTTGATGTCATTTTGAGGGGTCTATATGATAGAAAATACCCAAGTGTGAGACCATTCTAAAAACTGCACCCCTCAAGGTGCTCAAAACCACATTCAAGAAGTTTATTAACCCTTAAGGGGTTTCACAGGAATTTTTGGAATGTTTAAATAAGAATGAATATTTAACTTTTTTTCACACAAAATTTATTTCAGCTCCAATTTGTTTTATTTTACCAAGGGTAACAGGATAAAATGGATGCCAAACATTGTTGTACAATCTGTACTGAGTACGCTGATAGCCCATATGTGGGAGTAGACCACTGTTTGGGCGCATGGCAGAGCTCGGAAGGGAAGGAGCGCCATTTGACTTTTAAATGCAAAATTGACAGGAATTGAGATGGGACACCATGTTGCGTTTGGAGAGCCACTGATGTGCCTAAACATTGAAACCCCCCCACAAGTGACACCATTTTGGAAAGTAGACACCCTAAGGAACTTATCTAGATGTGTGGTGACCACTTTGACCCACCAATTGCTTCACAGAAGTTTATAATGCAGAGCCGTAAAAATAAAAAATCATATTTTTTCACAAAAATTATCTTTTCGCCCCCAATTTTTTATTTTCCCAAGAGTAAGAGAAGAAATTGGACCTCAAAAATTGTTGGCCAATTTGTCCTGAGTACGCTGATACCCCATATATGGGTGTAAACCATTGTTTGGGCGTATGGCAGAGCTCGGAAGGGAAGGAGCGCCATTTGACTTTTCAATGCAAAATTGACTGGAATTGAGATGGGACGCCATGTTGCGTTTGGAGAGCCCCTGATGTGCCTAAACATTGGAACCCCTCACAAGTGACACCATTTTGAAAAGTAGACCCCTTAAGGAACTTATCTAGATGTGTGGTGAGCACTTTGACCCAACAAGTGCTTCACAGAAGTTTATAATGCAGAGCCGTAAAAATAAAAAATCTTATTTTTTCACAAAAATGATCTTTTCGCCCCCAATTTTTTATTTTCCCAAGGGTAAGAGAAGAAATTAGACCACAAAAGTTGTTGTGCAATTTGTCCTGAGTGCGACGATACCCCATATGTGGGGGTAAACCACTTTTTGGGTGCATAGCAGAGCTCGGAAGGGAAGGAGCGCCATTTGACTTTTCAATGCAAAATTGACTGGAATTAAGTTGGGACGCCATGTTGGTTTGGAGAGCCCCTGATGTGCCTAAACATTAAAACCCCCCACAAGTGACACCATTTTGGAAACTAGACCCCATAAGGAACTTATCTAGATGTGTTTTGAGAGCTTTGAACCCCCAAATGTTTCACTACAGTTTATAACGCAGAGCCGTTAAAATAATTTTTTTTTTTTTTTCGCAAAAATTATTTTTTAGCCCCCAGTTTTGTATTTTCACAAGGGTAACATAATAAATTGGACCCCAAAAGTTGATGTCCAATTTGTCCTGAGTACGCTGATACCCCATATGTGGGGGGGAACCACTGTTTGGGCGCATGGCAGAGCTCGGAAGGGAAGGAGCGCCATTTGGAATGCAGACTTAGATGGATTGGTCTGCAGGAGTCACGTTGCATTTGCAGAGCCCCTGATGTACCCAAACAGTACAAACCCCCCACAAGTGACCCCATATTAGAAACTAGACCTCCCAAGGAACTTATCTAGATGTGTTGTGAGAACTTTGAACCCCTAAGTGTTTCACTACAGTTTATAACGCAGAGCCGTGAAAATAAAAATTCTTTTTTTTTTCACAAAAATGATCTTTTCGCCCCCAATTTTTTATTTTCCCAAGGGTAAGAGAAGAAATTAGACCACAAAAGTTGTTGTGCAATTTGTCCTGAGTGCGACGATACCCCATATGTGGGGGTAAACCACTTTTTGGGTGCATAGCAGAGCTCGGAAGGGAAGGAGCGCCATTTGACTTTTCAATGCAAAATTGACTGGAATTAAGTTGGGACGCCATGTTGGTTTGGAGAGCCCCTGATGTGCCTAAACATTAAAACCCCCCACAAGTGACACCATTTTGGAAACTAGACCCCATAAGGAACTTATCTAGATGTGTTTTGAGAGCTTTGAACCCCCAAATGTTTCACTACAGTTTATAACGCAGAGCCGTTAAAATAATTTTTTTTTTTTTTCGCAAAAATTATTTTTTAGCCCCCAGTTTTGTATTTTCACAAGGGTAACATAATAAATTGGACCCCAAAAGTTGATGTCCAATTTGTCCTGAGTACGCTGATACCCCGTATGTGGGGGGGAACCACTGTTTGGGCGCATGGCAGAGCTCGGAAGGGAAGGAGCGCCATTTGGAATGCAGACTTAGATGGATTGGTCTGCAGGCGTCACGTTGCATTTGCAGAGCCCCTGATGTACCCAAACAGTAGAAACCACCCACAAGTGACCCCATATTGAAACTAGACCTCCCATGGAACTTATCTAGATGTGTTGTGAAAACTTTGAACCCCCAAGTGTTTCACTACAGTTTACAACGCAGAGCCGTGAAAATAAAAAATCCTTTTTTTTCCCACAAAAATGATTTTTAGCCCCCCAAATTTTTATTTTCCCAAGGATAACAAGAGAACTTGGACCCAAAAAGTTGTTGTCCAATTTGTCTCGAGTACGATGATACCCCATATGTTGGGGTAAACCCCTGTTTGGGCGCACGGGAGAGCTCGGAAGTGAAGGAGCACTGTTTTACTTTTTCAATGCAGAATTGGCTGGAATTGAGATCGGACGCCATGTCGCGTTTGGAGAGCCCCTGATGTGTCTAAACAGTGGAAACCCCCAATTATAACTGAAACCCTAATCCAAACGCACCCCTAACCCTAATCCCAACTGTAACCCTAACCACACACCTAACCCTGACACACCCCTAATTCTAATCCCAACCCTAATCCCAACCGTAAATGTAATACAAACCCTAACCCTAACCCTAGCCCTAACCCTAGCCCTAACCCTAACCCTAATGGGAAAATGGAAATAAATACATTTTTTTTAATTTTATTATTTTTCCCTAAGGCTAGGTTCACATTGCATTAGGGAAATCCGTTTAGCACTAGCGGATTGCGCTAACGCAATGTCTTTTTAGGTGTCGTGTTTAGTGGTCGCGTTAACGTCCCCGCTCTGGAAGATCGGGGATCGGACCTCGGGCGCGCCGCGGACGCTGCAAGCAGCGTCTGAGGCGCGCCACAAAAGAACGGCACCTTGCTAGCGCGAGCCGAAAATGGCACGCTCTAGCGATGCGCTACACCCGAAAATCACATTGCTGTCAATGGTTGTGCTAACGGACCCGTTGCACGGCGTTAATTGTGACATTTTCGCCGTGCAACGCTGTCCGTTAGCGTTAACCCATTAACGCAATGTGAACCTAGCCTAACTAAGGGGGTGATGAAGGGGGGTTTGATTTACTTTTATAGCGAGTTTTTCATATCGGATTTTTATGATTGGCAGCCGTCACACACTAAAAGACGCTTTTTATAGCAAAAAAGTTTTTGCGTCTCCACATTTTGAGACCTATAATTTTTCCATATTTTGGTCCACAGAGTCATGTGAGGTCTTGTTTTTTGCGGGACGAGTTGACGTTTTTATCGGTTACATTTTCGGACATGTGACAGTTTTTGATCGCTTTTTATTCCGATTTTTTGTGAGGCAGAATGACCAAAAACCAGCTATTCATGAATTTCTTTTGGGGGAGGCGTTTATACCGTTCCGCGTTTGGTAAAATTGATGAAGCAGTTTTATTCTTCGGGTCAGTACGATTACAGCGATACCTCATTTATATCATTTTTTTATGTTTTGGCGCTTTTATACGATAAAAGCTATTTTATAGAAAAAATAATTATTTTGGCATCGCTTTATTCTCAGGACTATAACTTTTTTATTTTTTTGGTTATGATGCTATATGGCGGCTCGTTTTTTGCGGGACAAGATGACGTTTTCAGAGGTACCATGGTTATTTATATCCGTCTTTTTGATCGCGTGTTATTCCACTTTTTGTTCAGCGTTATGATAATAAAGCGTTGTTTTTTGGCTCGTTTTTTTTTTTTTTTTCTTACGGTGTTCACTGAAGGGGTTAACTAGTGGGCCAGTTTTATAGGTCGGGTCGTTACGGACGCGGCGATACTAAATATGTGTACTTTTATTGTTTTTTTTGTTTTTTTTTTATGTAAAGAAATGTATTTATGGGAATAATATTTTTTTTTTTTCTGCTTTATTTAGGATTTTTTTTTTTATTTTTTTTTACAAGTGTGGAAATTTTTTTTTTTACTTTTTCACTTTGTCCCAGGGGGGGACATCACAGATCACCGATCTGACAGTGTGCACAGCACTCTGTTAGATCGGTGATCTTACATACAGCCGGGCAGGATTAGAGCTGCAGCTGCAGCCTGATCCTGACCCGGAAGTGCTCCCTGCAGGACCCGGATGCAGCCCGGCGGCCATTTTGGATCCGGGGACTGCAGGGAGAAGACGCTCGGTACACGGTGAGCACATCACCGTGTACCGATCGTCTCAGGGAAGCCCGCAGGGAGCCCCCTCCCTGCGCGATGCTTCCCTGCACCGCCGGCACACCGCGATCATCTTTGATCGCGGTGTGCCGGGGGTTAATGTGCCGGGAGCGGTCCGTGACCGCTCCTGGCACATAGTGCCGGATGTCAGCTGCGATAGGCAGCTGACACCCGGCCGCGATCGGCCGCGCTCCCCCCGTGAGCGCGGCCGATCGCATATGACGTACTATCCCGTCCATGGGAATTAAGTCCCAGGTCACCTGGACGGGATAGTACGTCATATGGGATTAAGGGGTTAAACTATCTAGCGCTATATGAAAAAAAAAAAAAAAAATATATATATATATATATATATATATATATTTATTATACACCTATACTATGTGTAGACATTTATCTTAGCTATTCTATTCTAACCTGTCAGTGTGATTTTTACTGTACCGCACTGAATTGCCGGCTTTTCTCTCTAACACCGCTGCGTATTTCTCGCAAGTCACACTGCTGGTCCGTGTGTAATCCGTATTTTTCTCGCCCCCATAGACTTTCATTGGCGTATTTTTTGCGCAATACAGCGACAAACGCAGCATGCGGCGATTTTCTACGGCCGTAGAAGACCGTATAATACGGATCAGTAAAATACGGCTGATAGGAGCAGGGGCATAGAGAATCATTGTACCATATGCAATCCATATTTTCAGCACCTCTCTTACGTCCGTAAAACACTGTAGTGTGACGCCGGCCTGAGTGTGAGGCCAGCCTTAGTGAGAGGAGATTAATTTACCTTTGCAGACACACCCACATCATGTGCTGAGATGTGTTTGGGTGACACAGCCCCCACCCAATGTTACTGAGGCAGAAGAGAGCCCACTCCCTGTGTTAGCACTTTACCAGTGATGTGTATGAAGGCAAGAGGAAAGGGCTGACTTGGATATTCATAGGAGCCAGATAAACCGCCTGGTGGCTCAGTGGGTAGCATTGATTCTTTGCAGCTCTGGGGTCCTGGGTTTAAATTTCACCAAGGACAACATATGCAAGGATTCCAGGAGTTTGTATGATCTCCCCATGTACTCTTGTTTTCTCCCACACTACAGAGACATACTGATTAGAAAATTAGATTGTGTGCCCAAATGGGGACAAAGATTACAATATCTGTAAAATGCTGTAGCATATGATGGCACTATATAAGTAAGCAAAATTTAAATGTGCTGACTATTGATGAGCGAGTATACTCATTACTCGGGTTTCCCCTAGCATGCTCGGGTGGTCTCTGAGTATTTTGGGCGTGCTCGGAGATTTAGTTTTTGTCGCTGCAGCTGCATGATTTGCGACTGATAGACAGCCTGAATACATGTGGGGATTGTCTGTTAGGGAATCCCCACATGTATTCAGCCTGTCTACCAGCTGCAAATCATGCTGCTGTGGTGACTAAAACTAAATTTCCGAGCACGCCAAAATACTCCGAGACCACCCGAGCATGCTGGGTGAAACCCGAGTAATGAGTATACTCTCTCATCACTAGTGCTGACCAAAGATTTAGGAGGATGCTGTCTCTTGTCTGGGCCAAAGCGGAGCTACTGGAACCTAGTGACCAGCTGTGAGCTCAGGTCATTGATGGAGCTTTCATAAAATACATTTAATTAGTAAGTGCAATTAATTTCACTAGTAAAATCTTCTTTTTAAATCCCAAGCATTATGATGGTGGCTGGGCTTAGTGTTTCTTGGGCGCCTGTATACATTTAATGCAAGTCAGAAAGCTTAATGACCAGCAGAAAAAGTACCGTAATTCTATATTGATCAGGCACCATGTTTTCAGACAGTCTTGCACTTAAATATTATAATAAAACCGCTCATAGTAACACAGTAATGGTTATACAAAAATCTGTTGTTAGACACCCAAAAATATTTCTGGATCTCTTAAGTGTTTTTTATTTATTATTTTTTTTATAAACACCTGAATACGTTAACACTGAAATTTGGGGAAAATATTCCTTACACTGAGGCTAATTCCACATGGTTATTAATATCACGACCTCATCCGGTACAGGAAAACATTTCATAAATAGAACAGTGTACATGCGCTGCATGTGGGAGCAGTAAACTGGAAAAAGCAGAGTAGCAGACCAAAAGGCAGACTTAGCGTTAGAAACATGTTCAGTAATATGCCTAATGTACCACAGCTGCCCATAGCCAAGGTAAGCAAATTACGGTATTTTTGAACAATAGATTACCCTTAATAGGTTGAAGCATAACAATTATCGAACAATAAGAAATACACCTAAAATCTTATTTAGCTATAAATGTAATTAGATCTAGTAGAAACAACAAAAGCTGTGTAACCTATGTACTAGAAATAATGGAATCTCTTGAAATTCTAATCCCCTAGCTTTTGTTGAATTTTTCACAAAAATTGTTTGCTGCAAATCACAATACAGAAAGGATTCTAATTGCACTGGAAAAAGGGTGTAACACTCTGAGGTCTCCTAGAACTGTTTTCAACTCCTTTTCATGTTTTAAATACAAACACAGCCATAATAATATCAGTGATTTCTACAAAAAAAATAGACGGTAAGCAATAGTGACCAAAAGCCAAAAATAAACACATGAAAAGTTTGTGTTTTTTTACATTTTCTTTAAAAACAGTCCAAAAAATGTATCCCTGGCCTTGGTTTGCTAGCACTACTGCCCAGACAGCCAGTGCCTGTGGTGGTTCTGCTTCTGCTGCTGCTACCCATCAGCTCCTGCATTCTTACCTGTGGTTTGTGTTTTTTATTTTATTTATTTTTTTAACATTAGATGCATTCCTACTGATGGTTTTTGGTTTTACCTTACATTTTTATACAACACTATAGGTAACTTTTACTCATCTCTTCAGCCCCAACTATTCAACCAGAACGTAACAAGAAAAGCTAGGTAGGTATGTACAAATACTTACAGTAGGCAAAATGTGGCAGCAGGCTGCAGTATAAGGTATTGGGGTATGTTTCCATGGTCTGGATTGGCAGTGCTTTGGACGCAGCTCTGTCCAAAGCACTGCCAGCTTTTTATGCGCGGTGATTCTGCATGTATTCATTGAACCGTGCGGAATCGCCGCATTCTATACATTGGACTGTATATTTATCTTGCGGAGACTGAGCGTCTCCGCAAGATAAGCATGCTGCAGTCTAGAATGATGCGCCGCATGTACGTCTCCTCAGGACAGCCGGAGGTGTACCTGCACGCATAGGAGAGATGGGATTTCATAAAATCCCATCCACTATGCTGTAACATCTGGCCGCTGCAGATTGGACGCTGTGGCTGTACGCCGCGTCCCATCCGCAGCATTTCCTGACTGTGGAAACATACCCTAAAGGGCTCACACTCTGCGAGGAAAACGGACGAGTTTAATCCAAACAAAAAATCGGATTGCACCCTGACCAAGGTTAATCTAAGAGTCCCTGCTCATATGTGATTATTTTTTATTTTTCCTCAGATTGGGATGAGAAAAAAAAAACCCAGCATATAGCATGCTGCGATTTTTCTTGGATCTCGGACAATATTAGTCAATTCAAGTTAATGTGTGTGATTTAAAAAAAAAAAAACGCACGGCACTCAGATCATGTAAGTGCTGTCTTACATGTCTTTTGAAAAGCCGCCAATATGTCTTCTGGGTACAGTAGAATCACAACATGACCCCACAAAATAGAATGGATAGAATAGATGTATACACATAGAATAGATTGATCAAAAGAGGTCAGTCACATATGTAATTAATACGGTGTAGCATACTGTGTGTGTAAGTGTCTGTATAAATAATAATAAATATATAATTTTTTTTTATGAACCTATTTTCTGAAAAAAAAAAAAGAAAAAAAGGCAATGGGATCTCCTGACAATTTTATAACCAGCAGAGGGAAAGCGGACAGCTTGGGGCGGATGTTTATAACCTGGGAAGGGGTAATACCCATGATGCGTCCCAGGCTATTAATATTATCTTACAGCTGTATACTTGTCTTTCCCTGGTTATGAAAATGGGGGGAACCCCCAAAAAAGATGTAGCAACCCCCGACAATTAACCAGCAAAGGCTAGGCAGACAGTTGCGTGCTGATATTAATAGCCTAGGAAGAGGCCATGGATATTGGCCTCCCAGACTGAAAACATCAGCTCTCAGCTGCCCCAGATATTGAGCATCCATAAGATGCGCCAATTCTAGCACTTAGCCTGCCTCTTTCCACTCGCCCTGGTGTGATGGCAAGTGGGGTGATAGTTGGGGGGGGGGGGGGGGTTGATGTCACCTGTGCTGTTATGTTTGCTAATGACAGGTGTTATGAAGGCAATCCAGAAACACAGTGTGCTTAGCGATCAGAGCGCACACAGTGATCTGACAAATACCCAAAAATACAAGAACGAGCTCTGAGACGTGGAAACTCTGTAGACTGCACACCTGATCCTATCCTAAACACAACTAAAAGCGGCTGTGGATTGCGCCTAACAACTACCTAGGCAACTCGGCACAGCCTAAGAAACTAGATAGCCTGAAGATAGAAAAATAGGCCTGACTTGCCCCAGAGAAATTCCCCAAAGGAAAAGGCAGCCCCCCACATATAATGACTGTGAGTAAGATGAAAAAGACAAAACGTAGGGATGAAATAGATTCAGCAAAGTGGGGCCCGATATTCTAGGACAGAGCGAGGACAGTAAAGCGAACTTTGCAGTCTACAAAAAACCCTAAAGCAAAACCACGCAAAGGGGGCAAAAAAACCCACCGTGCCGAACTAACGGCACGGCAGTACACCCTTTGCGTCTCAGAGCTTCCAGCAAAACAAAAGACAAGCTGGACAGAAAAAAAGCAACAAAAAAGCAAAAAGCACTTAGCTATACAGAGCAGCAGGTCACAGGAACAATCAGGAGAAGCTCAGATCCAACACTGAAACATTGACAAGGAGCAAGGATAGCAGCATCAGGCGGAGTTAAGTAATGAAGCAGTTAACGAGCTCACCAGAACACCTGAGGGAGGAAGCTCAGAAGCTGCAGTACCACTTGTGACCACAGGAGTGAATTCAGCCACAGAATTCACAACACTGTGCATTGTCAGGTGACGTCAAGCGCAGAGGTTAGTAGTAGAGAGGCGTCTATAAGATGCCCCCATTACTAACCCAGTTAGTGATGATATAAAAAATGCACACAATAAACAGTGTTTTATTTGAAATGACACTTTTTTTTTTTAAATTAATCTACATAAACCAAAGCCACGTATATTCGCGTCAAAGCTCATTCCCTGAAGCCAATGTCTCCTGTGCCAGAATTTAAAATTAACAATCCTATTCTTCACCTGTCTGCCGAGAAGATGATAATCCATTTGTCCCTTGACATGTCTAGCTCTGCTACATCTAGATGTCAAGAAACTATGCTTTATCATACCGCCGAACAAAAAGTGCATAAAAATACAACCAGAAAGGCAAATGTAAATAAAAATGGTACCACTGAATGCGTCATCTTTATCCAGCAAAAAACCAAGATACCATAAAGCTCAGTAAGTGGGGAAAAATAGTTCTCAGAATAAACCAATGCAAAAATATTTTTCTGTAAAAGCTTTCATTGTATAAAAGCGAAAATGGTACCAATAAAAACATCAACTCGCCCCACAAAACCCAAAGAAGTAAAGTTGTCTAATCACTTATACTGCATGAGGAATGGCCTTAAAAATAAATCCAAGTCTTCAACTTTTGTTGGTTTGTTCATTTTGCCTCCCAAAGATCGTAGTAAGGCGTGACTCGACACAATCCACAAAAAAAGCAAGTCACCACCACCATTCGTCATCTGTCAGTGGAAATATAGGGGGCTTACACATTACTGGTATTACAAAGGCTCTGGAAAAGCAAAATGGCCTTCTCCCCTCAATAGAAAGTCAGCAAATTCTACACTCCAAAATGCAAATGCCCCCTCTGTTCTGAGCCCCAGTGTGTCTAAACCACATTTGGCGCCCACATGTTTGGCTGTTCTGTAGTGATGACAGCCCGCCTAATTTATGGTTGCGTGTTTACAGAAGCATGAGCTGGTCATAATGTATAGGTCAGTGCAACGTAATGGGCACTACACTGGCAGTTTGCAAGTTTCACTCTGTAACATCCACTACTGCCTGCTTCTGGAAAACACCCATGGAGTCAAAATTGGCACTACGCCTCTAGATAAATTCCCAAAATGAGGTTACTTGAGAGGGAATTCTGCTTTTATAGCAATTGGGGGCTCTGTATATGGAGTCCGCATACTATTCTAGAAAATCTGTACTCCAGGAGGCAAAAAGCGCTTTGTTCCTCCCGAGTCTCGCCATGTGGTTAGTGAGTACTATACAGCCATATATAGGGTATTTCTACATTTGCAGAAGTTGCGGGACAAATGTTGGTGCCATTTCTACCCATCTCCCAGTATGAAAATGTAAAATTTGGGGCTAACACAATCTTGGTGGTAAAAATGTAATTATTTTTTCTTCAATGCCTAATGGTATAAAATTCTGTGACATACCTGTGGTGTCAATATGATCACTGTACCTTTAGGTTAATTCATTGAGAGGTGTAGTTTGTAAAATGGGGTCTCTTTTATGGTTGGTTCTGCTGTTCTGGCACCTCAGGAGGTCCTGTCAATGTGACATGGCACCCTCATACCAGTCCAGCAAAATCTGAACTCCAATATGGTGCCTTTTCCCTTCTGAGCTTTGCCCTGTACCTCAAAAGTAGTTTTTAGCCATATATGGGGTATCGGTGAACTCAGGAGATATTGCACAACAAACGTTGAGGTCTATTTTCTCCAGTTACCCTTGTGAAAATACAAAATTTGGGGCTAAGAAAAAACATTTTTGTGGGGGAAGAAAGGTGATTTATTTTCACGGCTCAATGTTATAAACTTCTTTGAAGCACATGGGGTTTAAAGGTGCTCACCACACATCTAGTAAGTTCCATGAGTGTTCCAGCTTCCAAAATAGTGTCACTTGTGTGGAGGGTTTCCACTATTTAGGCACATCAGGGGCTCGCCAAACGTGACATGGTATCTGCTAATTATTCCAGCAAGTTTTGCATCCAAAAAGTCAAATTGCTCCTTCCCTTCCGAGCTCTGCCGTGCGCCTACTGGTTTTCTTCCACATATGGGGTATCGGCATGCTCAGAATAAATTGCACAGCATATTGTATGGCCCATCTTCTCCTGTTACCTTTGTGAAAGAAGATTAAAATGTTAATTTTTGTTTCTTCCACATTCCATTAATTCCTGTGAGCCACCTGAAAGGTTAATATACAGTACTTCTCGGAATCAGTGGGATCCATCGACTCATTCCAGAGTTAAAGGGCCACTGTCACCCCCTCCAGCCGTTATAAACTAAAAGAGCCACCTTGTGCAGCAGTGATGCTGCATTCTAACAAGGTGGCTCTTTTAGTTTTTGGTTCATGTATTCCCAAAATAAAGCGTTTTCAAACTTATCCAAAATACCTGTTTTCGCTTGAATTCTGGCAAAAGACAGGTATTTTGGATACGTTTGAAAACGCTTTATTTTGGGAATACATGAACCAAAAACTAAAAGAGCCACCTTGTTAGAATGCAGCATCACTGCTGCACAAGGTGGCTCTTTTAGTTTGTAACGGCTGGAGGGGGTGACAGTGGCCCTTTAAAACCTCATAAAGTAACAGTGGTCAGAATGGGGAAAAAAAATTGGCCTGATTCGGAAGGTAAAAACAGGCTCCGGGTGAAGGGGTTAATCATATTCTGAGGATTCCCTCCCACAAGCATTTTTTTTTTTTTTTTTTTTTTTGTGAAAAGCAAAAAAGAGGAAGGCGGAAAAAAACAAAAGCTACTGTAGCCAGGAGTTTCCTTCCATGGCAGACAAAGGGATTCCCCAGGCTGCAGGCGAAAGTTTCCATCAGCATAACATGCCCAGCCACATTCCGAGGCAGCCGGATTACATCCCCACAAAGAACCTACATTACAACATGCTCACACTGTGCATCAAACTTCTCACACACACACAGTACAGAGAGGCTGCCCCGATGGCTGCCAGCGCCTGCAGGAAACATTCTTGTCTGGCCCATGTTCCTTTTTTCCCTTGGAAAGTCAGATTTCTGACAGCGTGAGTGTTTATACATCTTTTCAACAATTGGTTTGGCAGTGAGCAGTGGAAAAATGCAAAGCCTTCTCAATAAGCAAAGCTTATTGCGGCATCAGATAACCATCCCTCACTGAATGAGCAAGAAAAAAATTAGACTGAAGGAGTGCTTTGTTTCGCCTGGAAGGATCGAAGTGGAACAAGATTTCTGCTAAATTCCACAAGAAGATAACTTAAAGGTGTAAATGGGGGTTTGGTATTACACAACAAAATTTAATAAAAAAAAAAAAATTGCTAGTTACATTTCGGCTCTTATTTTTTCTTTTTTTTTTTGTCTTGAATCTTTGGAGTGCTGCCTGCATTTCTATTTTTCTTGCTATACTTATTTTGGGTTACATCTGGTGTGCATAATATATACCAAGCAAAGATTTGATAAGTCTATGGTTATAAGCTAGAAAAAAAAAGTATATCTGGATAATTTTTAGTTTTTTTTTCTTTTTTTTTTCTAATGGAACTCTGTAAGTCACCGGTGCTTTGTGGTGGAGCCAATCATTTTTAATACACCTTCTTACTCGCTTGTTGTCCCTTTATCTCCACCGTCCCCTCTTATTTGGGTTTGTACAGCCAGAGAAGAGGAGATGGGCTGTGGAGTCGGCGTCCATTTTGGTGGAGTCGGAATTGGTATAAAATGGTCCGTCCAACTCTTAAAATATATAATTTGGGTGCAGGATATGCTATAATTTTTTCTTAAGTTTGGGAAAGTTATGAAATGTCCTATATAAATTTCCGTTCTGTTCCTGAACTACCGGTCTCTGTTTTTGGCTGAGATGAATCTGTGCTGCACTTTATGAACATGTTCAGTAGTGACCAGTGCTGGGGAGTCTGAGTCGGAAGTCAGGGAAATTGAGGAGTCAGTCGTAGATTTGGCTTACCGACTTCACAGCCCTGACAGAAACCAAGCAGGTGGGAAGGTGTGTATAAATGTTTGACCAAGCCATTATTCACCGCTCGCCTGTACTTGGACTGAAGTCATTCTTTGCTGACAGTCCCTCTAAGATTTACATACTATGGCAACAAACAATGCTGTCAAGTATTTGGCTAAACAGACTCTACTTGTATGATTACTTAACAACTTACTGCTGGTGGATACCTGTACTGTCTTCAGTGCCATACATGTGCAGAATATACAGTATTCTTGACTAGGGAGGATAAAAATGCAGAAAGTACTTGTCCAACACTGCAGAATAGGCATTGGAAATACGGTATTAAATAGTTTGTCTCCTAGTATGATATATTAATATCCTAAGGCCCCTTTCACACATCAGTTTTTCCGTCCGTCACAATCCGTTGGCTTGACAGATTGTAAAAAACTGATGCGACCTATCTGTTTTTTTCGATGGATCAGACTAGGGGGGCTGGCTAATTGGATCTAAAAAAAGCGGAGCATGCTCAGTTAAAAAAAGCGGAATCTGTCACCGGATTCCGTCATTTGTCAGATCTGGCGCCATAGGCTTCCATTCTAGCAAGCGACGGATCGGTCACTGTCCGCTTTTCCGACGGAGACAAAAAAACGTTACTTTGTCCGTTTTCTCCAGCCGCTGGGCAAGCAATTTTCGATGGATCCGGCGAATGACGGATGAAACGTGAGGCCATCCGTCGCAAATCCATTGCTAATACAAGTCTAAGAAAAAACGCATCAGTCGTCGGATCTGTTTTTTTCAAAATTCGACAGATTGCGAAAAACTGATGTGTGAAAGGGGCCTAACCTTTGCTTAGCAATTTTAAAAAAAGACACGTACAAGAGATTGGTTGCAGATTACACTATGTAAATCTTTCATTAAGTAATAAGCACAAAACCATAGACAAGACAAATAAACATTTAAAATTGCACATATTGCGCCAGAACATGTTTCCTAGGCCAAAAATTAGGACTGGGATACAACCGATATGACTGTATGATAGCCAAGAGAGCCATGAAAGTATGGTGGATCTGAGATAAGCATGAATGGACACCACGCCTAAAATGATATAAAGTAGTAATAAGAAAGGTGCACATGTACAGACAGTAGATTAATATCAAAAGAATATATACAAAAAAGTAAGCAATAGTTATGTGTAATCAACTGCCATGTATGTAGTCACCCAAGCACATTGGCTAATAGAAAAGGCATCCCATGGGGGATGAGGACAACTCTGAGGAAAAATCTGAAATCTGTGTTAGAAGGTTTTCTTGCTAGTCGCATTACTGAGGTTTTGCATTTCTTGTGCAATCCGCTTTGTAAATGAGGGGAATAACTGTTAAAAACAAAACTAAAAAAAATTATTCAAAATCCAGACTTTTTTCCGTGACTGTCTCCCTCACAAACCGTGCGTATCTTAAGCAATTTTTTTTCTTTTTGCACATTTGTTTTACTAGTCATATTTGTACACACCACACCAAAACTTTGCCATATTGTAGGTTCTGGCTTTTTGGATGTCTACCTACATTGTATTTCTTATTACATCAGCTTTGGGAAAAGGGGATGCTAATAAAATGGATGAAAAAAAAGTTTAGAAATGTAAACCTTTGACTGTGCATGTCTGTTTTGCACACCTGTTTTACTAGAACATGCTTCACCTATACTGCAGCCTAATGTGTCGGTACAAAACGCGTTTTGCTTGTAAATAGTCTTATTTGTAATAAAGGACTTTATTCTGACTGTGTCTTTATTTACCATACAAATATACGATTAGTAATGGATAGGTGTCTTATAGACACTTCTTCATTATTAATCCATGGGCTTGACGTCACCTGACAATACAAAGGTAACATCAACCCCACAAATATGAACCCCACCTACCGCTACAGGGCAAGTGGGAAGAGCTAGGCTGGGGGGAGCAATATCCATGACTCCTTACCAGCTTGAGAATACCAGCCCCCAGCTGTCTGCTTTAGCAAGGCTGGTTGTCAAAAAGGGGAGGCCTCATGTGTTTTTTTTTTTTTTATTTCTATTTAAATAAAAATGCGGCATGGGAACCCTCAATTCTTGATAACCTGCCTTGCTGAAGCTGGCAGCTGAGGGTTGCAGCCCCCAGCTGTGAGTTTTGCCTGGCTGGTTATCAAAAATACAGGGGAACCCATGCAGGTTTTTTAAATTTATCAGCGCAGGAGCGGATGATGAATATTCCCATCCGCCGCTCCTGCGCTAACTGTTATTAGCGGCAGCAGGTGTCAGCAGATGGGAGCTGTAGTCCCATCCGCTGACAGCCTGACACTAGTGACCGGAGGTAAATTTTATACCTCCAATCACAACTGAGCTCTCACGCTGTCATTTGACAGCATGGGAACCGCGGCTCTCTGACCGTCGGAGATGATTTCACCACCGATCAGAAGTGCTACGTCTGTGTTTCCCACGCTGTCACACAGCGTGGGAAACACCGGCTTTTCTGCTGTTTATGTTCGCTTATATTCGGAGATTAAATCGGCGTATATTGCCAATTCGGCGATTGTGAGCCAAACCAAATATTCAAATATTTCGCTTATCTCTAGCCATGAATATATATGTATGTGTATCTATGTATGTACACGCACCTCTTCGGTCAGGAAGTCCTCCTCCCTTCCATGTCTCTCTGCAAATGTTGGCAAGGGGTTAATAGTGTTTTTTGACATGACAGGTTGCCTTTAAACATCTTCTACCATTTTGCTGCTGAGTGGTGTCTGTAAGGGTTTTTGTTATCTAGCTTAAAACTTTTGCAAAAAGAAAGTTGCAAATTTGATGGAATTGCTGGTTTTAGGGGCACTTTCCTCCACCCTGTCTATCTGTGATGGGGCTCATTCAGATGTTTGTTTTTTGCTTTTTTTTTTTTTTTTTTTACTTGCATGCTGTCAGTCCTTTTAATAAATGTACACAACTTTGATGAATCTGGCTCAGAGACTGTTGATTCTTGTTCAAAGCTTTAACAAACAAAGCTTTGAAAAGTTGCATCATTTTGGTGCAACTGCAGGAAGCACTGAAGTTATTCTACTTTTGACATTCTAAGGCCATTTTTGCCCAGCTCTGACAAAGTGAGCGGACATGGGACATTGTCAAACTAATGATGAGCGGCAGCGTTCGCTACTCCACTATCCTTACTACAACAGGGACTGAAGTAGGATTTGTGGTGAGACGCGCACAGAGCTGCACAGCGCTCATCCACCACTCCTGATTGATTGAAGATGTGTACCGCCTCTTCATGAATCGGGAACGTCAGACTCCCGCCCAACTTCTCATCAAGATCAGTGGGAACAAGATTAGTGCTCTGCTTTCTTCAGTGTAAAAGTCTTCTTTCCATTATATTAGGAGTCATTAGACACCATTTCTACCAATAACAAGAAATATAATTGAATTCAAAGAAATTGCAGCCATTAATTGTTTTCTGCCTACAATAGCTGTAGGGATTTTTTGTTTCACTGAAATGTTTTGTCAATACAGGTAGTGGAAGAAAAACATTTTTGTTAGTTTAATGACAGCACACTCACAAAACCAGTTTATCATATGACTGACTAAACAAAAAGGAATCTAGCTGAAGAGAGCATGTCTGTATGACCAGAGGTTTTTTTTTTTTTGAAGATTCATGCTAGAAGCTGTCATGAAATAAGTATTATGTAAAATATGTCTACAGTGTATGCAGCAATTTTATCATGACGTTACCAATCAGGGTAAATCAAGTAGCCAAATGGCATTTTCAATTAACTTATAACTTGCCTCTAGTTACCCATTTATTCCATTAGTCTGCGTATAGCACATTGCTGCACAACTCCCACTGAGTTAAATGATTTGAATGTTATCGGGGTTCTCGGGGCTGTAACATTTATGGCTTTTTTTATGGGCTAGCCTGTCAATGGTATATCATGAGTGTCTGACTCTTGCCACCCAAACGATCAATTTATTGGTTACTGTGGTGCTCTATTCATCGTTTAAAAGGCACATCTTAATACTTTTAAGGTACCGTCACACTAGACGATATCGCTAGCGATCCGTGACGTTGCAGCGTCCTCGCTAGCGATATCGTCCAGTGTGACAGGCAGCAGCGATCAGGCCCCTGCTGTGCTGTCGCTGGTCGGGGAAGAAAGTCCAGAACTTTGTTTCGTCGCTGGACTCCCCGCAGACATCGCTGAATCGGTGTGTGTGACACCGATTCAGCGATGTCTTCGCTGGTAACCAGGGTAAACATCGGGTAACTAAGCGCAGGGCCGCGCTTAGTAACCCGATGTTTACCCTGGTTACCATCGTTAAAGTAAAAAAAACAACCGCTACATACTTACCTACCGCTGTCTGTCCTCGGCGCTCTGCTTCTCTGGTCTGGCTGTGAGCACAGCGGCCGGAAAGCAGAGCGGTGACGTCACTGCTCTGCTTTCCGGCTGCCCGGCGCTCACAGCCAGACCAGAGAAGCAGAGCGCCGAGGACAGACAGCGGTAGGTAAGTATGTAGCGTTTGTTTTTTTACTTTTTAGGATAGTAACCAGGGTAAACATCGGGTTACTAAGCGCGGCCCTGCGCTTAGTAACCCGATGTTTACCCTGGTTACCGGGGACCTCGGGATCGTTGGTCGCTGGAGAGCTGTCTGTGTGACAGCTCTCCAGCGACCAAACAGCGACGCTGCAGCGATCCGGATCGTTGTCGGTATCGCTGCAGCGTCGCTCAGTGTGACGGCACCTTTAGTAGTGAGCTCAAGTGCTCGTTACTTGAGTTAGCCTAGGGTGCTCAGGTATGCAAAAAGTATCGCGGGTGCTTGAGTCACGTGTTCGAATCCCCACGGCTGCATGTTTTGCATCTGTTAGACGGCAACAACACATTCGGGAATTGCCTGACAAATGGCAACAAAGCATGCAGCCGTGGGGACTCAAACACGTCACTGAAGCACCCGTGATAATCTGTGCATATCCGAGTGACGAGCACTTGTGCTCCTCACTAGTGACTATGCCTGCTGCATAACTATAACTTTATAAAATACGTGAATACTCTTTCTACATGTAAACCAAACTTAAATCAGTGAATGTAGTGTCAAGACGTAGAATGTGCTTAAAGGGAACATGTCACCATGAAGATGCAGTCCAATCTGCAGGTAGCTTGTTATAGAGCACAGGGAGTTACACAGGTTGATCTATAGTTTTGGGTGAAAAGATTCAGTATATCCTGGTATTATCTTTTAATCCTCTGCCTTCTTTTTCGAGTCCAGTTGGCGGTCCTATCAGTGACTGCCCGCTTTCCATATATGTGTAGATAGAGATAGGTGTCAATCACTGATGGTACCGTCCAATGTACTGAAAATCCCAGACAAAGCAGAGGATTAAATGATGAAAGCAGGTTATACTGACTCTTTTCTCGCAGATCCATATCTATAGATCACTCTACTCTCGTGATGAGCAAGTCTACTCGTTGCTCGGGTGGTCTCTGAGTATTTGTGAGTGCTCGGAGATTGTAGTTTTTGTTGACGCAGCTGCATGATTTACAGCTGCTAGCCAGGCTGAGTACATGTGGTGGTTGCCTGGTTGTTATGGAATTCCCACATGTATTCAGGCTGTCCAGCAGCCGCAAATCATGCAGCTGCGTCAACAAAAACGAAATCTCCAAGCACTCACAAATACTCGGAGACCACTCGAGCAACGAATATAGTCGCTTATCACTACTGTACTCCACTCTCCCTGCTCTATAACATGGTGCCTGCAGATTGGACTGCATTTTCAAAGGTTCACTTTAAAATACAAAATCATATGCAGTTATATTTTAGATCTACTAAATGCTATATATTTTTTATTACCCCACAATTGATCATTTTGGGAACATGATAGTTTGAAAAGTGTTTGCACAGAACAATGCAATGTTCTGGAAGTATATTTACTTCCAATAAATGAACACTTTCCAAAGAATTTCAGAATAGACTTTGTAGAGTTGGTTACATACTTGCAATCTTGCAAGCTAATGGAAACTATTACATTTATCGGTTTGTAACACTGCATTGTAACTTCCTTCACTGTTGCTACATGACTTTTTTTTATCTCAACTTGTACCTTCAGACATTGAAGGTTTCTGCTACTGAAATAGAAAAAAGAGGAAATGTTGTACATTGTGGTGTCTGACTAGTTTTCCTGGTGGAGGACAACCATTGACGTTGTCGTGCTCCTACTTACAATTTTTAAGGCTTTCATCTTATTTTTGTACAGCACATGGGATAACTAAAGTGATCTACCATAGTTAAAAGAAACGTGTTTAGAATACTTGTTGATTAATGTACGGTAATTTTTTCAATATTCCAGAATAAAACTGTGTTTAGGAAACTGGTCATTGAAGGTGTTGTACACCAATTTCTGCAATCTCTAAATATATAATATAGAGATGACTGCAATCTGACAAGGAAAGAAAAAGTGGGGTAATAAACTTTTGTAGATTTCTGTATCTGTTAAGCACTGACTGGTGCAACAGACACCTTTTTAAGGTTACGTTCCCACGATGAACGTTTGGTGCATTTTTGACGCTGTGTATTTTGCGGTGTCAAAAATGCAGTGTCTTACAGTTCCAGCAAAGTAAATGGGATTTATAGAAATCTCCGTCTCGCTGTTTATTTTAGATGCAGTGTAAAGTGGCCTGCAATGCTTCTTTCAAATCCGCCCTATTTCTCTCAGGTACACTGCGTTTTCTGGGCAGAATTTCCCCATAGACTTGCATTAGATGCGGAAAATCAAGGGATAAACACATGTTTTTATTGTCTTTCTGGGGTGGAAACTCATCTAAAACATAGGTAATCTTTACCTAAGTACAGTCAATACAGTTCTGTTCATTTCTGCGAAATCCAGGAGCCATCAAAAACAAAATAGCTTTATTGCATGACACATCATCAAGAGATAAAAACTGCAGCGTCAAAAACTCGGGGTAAAAAAACGCACACAAAATGCAATAAAAAATGCAGGTAACCTAATTTACATGAGTTACAGCAATCCTGCAACATCAAAAACTCAACAAAAGCTCATCATGGCAATGTAGCCTTAGGCTACTTTCACACATCAGGTTTTCAGTGTCAGGCTAAATCCGGCGAATGTTGGAAAAACTGGATCCGGCGCAGATTGTGAAAAACTGATGCGATGGATCCATTTTTTTTGACGGATCCGGCTAGCATATCTAGATTATTGGATAAAAAAAAAAAAATTGGAGCATGCTCAGTTGAAAAAAAACCGGATCAGGCCACCGCATCCGCCTTTTTCCGGATCCGGCACCATCCGGCTCCCATAGGCATCCAATCTAGCAAACAGCCGGAAGCGCTGGAGACAAAAAAAATCGTTGCTATAGACGTTTTTTCAATAAACCGGAAGCTGCGGATTTGCCAGATCCGGCGAAAACTTGACGAAACGCAATGTCATCCAGTGCAATCCTGCACTAATACAAGTCTATGGGAAAAAAACCTGATCCGGCGGCAACATTCGCCTGATCCGGTTTTTTGAAAATTGGCTGGATTTAGCCTGACACTGAAAACCTGATGTGTGAAAGTAGCCTAAAGGCTGCAAGTTGTTAGCTCCTAAGAACCAAGTTATGCTTTTACCCTGCTGCATCCATAGTATGTTGATGGCTTGTATGTGCAAAAGTTGGTGCTTGTTACTGGATCTTCATTGTGGCCTATGGTGGGATGCTCCCATACCGGTGGTCTGTGTGCTTTAATGGACATACAGTATTTCAGCAAGGATTGTCTTCAGAAGACGACCCCTTTTGTGCCCCGTGAAGTATTTCACATTTGCATGCTGCCCCTAATTCCAGTTATATGTAGAACGAGCCTATTTTTTGGCTAAAGCAATGCTCGTGAATACATACTTACACAACAAAAGCTAAGATGCGGTCATGCATTTGGTAATTACCGTATTTTTTGGACTACAAGAAGCACTTTTTCCCCCCCAAAAAAGGGGGGAAAATGGGGGGTGCGTCTAATAGTCGCAATGCAGGCTTACCGTGGCGGCAGAGGTGCGGTGGCAGAGGTGTGGCGGCAGAGGAGGCGCAGTAAGCGGGGTCCCTTTCTCCGGTGAGGTGATGCAGCAGCCCGGTATGCAGCAGAGCCGGGTGAATCCTGTTGTTATCGGTGGTGGCGGCCATTTTCCTGAGGCCACGCGTGCGCAGATGGAGCGCTCTGCTTCCTGGGGCTTCAGGAATATGGCCGCCGCGATCTCCATCTGCGCATGCGCGGCCTCCCGCGGCCATTTTCCTGAAGCCCCGGGAAGCAGAGCGCTTCATCTGCACACGCGCGGCCTCCGGAAGATGGCCGCGCCCACCGATAACAACAGGATTCACCCGGCTCTGCTGCTTACCGGGCTGCTGCATCACCATACCAGGGAAAGGGACCCCGCTTACTGCGCCTCCTCTGCCGCTGCACCTCTGCCACTGCACCTCTACCGCCACGGTAAGCCTGCATTGCCTGCACGGTAAGCCTGGGACCCCTCTCACGCCATACCTCTCACTGCACCTCCTGATCCCAGCACCTCCTGATCCCAGCACCTCCTGATCCCAGCACCTTCTCATCCCAGCACCTCCTCATCCCAGCATCACCCCACCTCTGCCGACACCTTGCCTCCTGTGACCCTGCTCTGCCACCGCCAGCCCTCAGGTAAGATACTGTAAATTCGGACAATAAGACGGACCCCCATCTTATAAAAAATCTTTTTTTCTGCAATTTTCACCCCAAATTTGGGGTGCGTCTTATGGTCCGGTGCGTCTTATAGTCCGAAAAATACGGTAGTCGGTTTGCATAGTCATATGTTAATATATTAGCTATCAACATATTTATAAGTCTTGCTATTATGAATATTGATACCAGTTAACCCCTTCCTGACATTCGCCATACATATACTGCTCTGCGGGAGGTGCGTTCCCGCAAAGATCAGTATATCAATGGCGGCATGATCGCGCTGCCTCACGCTGAGTGCTGGGGCGATTGAGTGTGGGTGTCAGCTGTATGTGACAGCTGACACCCCGCAGCAATGCCCACGATCGATGTTGGCACCGATCGCGGATATTTAACCCATCTAATGACGCTGTCAGTAGTGACAGCGGCATAGAGAAGCATCGTGCAGGAAGGGGGCTGCCTTCACTCCTCTATCAGGCCAACATGATGCGATCGCGTTGGCCTGATGGTCTCCATGGAGATCCTCAGCACCAAGATGGCCAAGGGTCCTTCCACGTCATGGAAGGAAAGTGGCTTGCTGGCACTGGCATGCCTCCTTCCGTGCCTGTCAGTGCTGTGTCAGATCAGCGATCTGACATTATATAGTGATGTCTCATACTGGGACAGTGTGAAAAAACTAAAAACAATAAAATAAAAAAGTAAAACATTTTTTTAAATCCCTAAATAAAGAAAAAAATATTTTTCCAAAAATACTTTTATGTAAACAAAAAAAGCAATAAAGTACATATATTTTGTCTATATATTGCCATGTCCATAAAGACCCGCTCTATAAAAATGTCACACTAGTTAACCCCTTCAGTGCACACCGTAAAAAAATTAATAAAAAACGAGGCAAAAAACAATGCTTTATCATACTGCCAAGCAAAAAGTGCAACATGATCAAAAAGACTGATGTAAATAAAAAAATGGTACCGCTGAAAACATCAGTTTGTCCCGCAAAAAACAAGCCACCATACATCTCCATCAGCAGAAAAATAAGTTATAGCTCTCAGAATAAAGCAATGCAAAAATATTTTCTATAAAATAGTTTTTGTGCAAAAGCGCCAAAACATAAAAAAAATATAACTGGGGTATCACTGTAATCGTACTGACCCGAAGAATCAAGCTGTCTTACCAATTTTTAATTCCGGCTCTACGTTATAAACTTCTGTGAAGCACCTGGGGGTTCAATATGCTCAATACACATCTAGATAAGTTCCATAAGGGGTTTAGTTTCCAAAATCTTGTCATTTGTTGGGGGTTTCCACTGTTTAGGCACATCTGGGGCTCTCCAAACATGACATGGCAACCGCTAATTATTCCAGCAAATTTTACATTCAAGAAATGAAAAGGCGCTCCTTCCCTTCCAAGACCTGCCGTGTGCCCAAACAGTGGTTTCCCCCCACATATGGGGTATCTGCATGCTCAGGAGAAATTGCATACAAAATATAAGGTCCATTTTCTCCTGTTACCCTTGTGAAAGTAACAAAAAAATTAGGTCTAAATTTTTATGAAAGAAAAATAAATGTTTATCATTTTTTCTACCACATTCCAAAAATTCCTGTGCAGCACCTGAAGGGTTAATATACTTCTTGAATGTGGTTTTGAGCACCTTGAGGGGTTCAGTTTTTAGAATGGTGTAATTTTTTTTTCCCTGTCATATAGGCCCCTGAAAGTCACTTCAAATGTGGTGTGGTCCCTTTAAAAAAAAAAAAAAAAAAAAATCAAAGTACAATGTGTCACGAGAAAACAATCTGAGTTGTAAAAATTGGTCTGGTCAGAAAGGTGAAAACAGACTTTGGGGTGAAGGGGTTAAGGTGGATCTGTAATTTGCCATAAATATGTACTGTAATTTTTTTTCTGGATCTAAATTCCAATGCTCCTCTGAATCTCTCATGTATTGATTTTTGTTTTTAAATTATTTTTTTTTTAAATGTTCTACAATCACTCCGTTCCGGAGATAGGCCCATTTTCCTTATTGTTGTATGTAAAGTCTTGTTAGCGCTGGGAACATTATCTTGAAGAAGAAACAACATAAAGAAAATATTTTATGATCACACCCCCTTGGCTAACGAGACTTTATCTACATAAGGGTAAAAAGGGGGCAATATCGTAAAAGTGGAAACGTGCAGATATAAAACAAAAACCATGTCAGATTCAGACATAAAGCTGCAAAAATGACATTTTTCATGCCAAGTGACAGATTCTCTGGGGATTAAACCACATTAGTTATCCTCGTTATTAATGGATTTATTAGCAATAAATTTGTTTTCCTCACTTTGTAGAGTTTGCAAGTGAAAAATGTGAAATCAGGACAATGTAATGATGCTAAACATAGAAATCACTGCTATTGCTCTACATCTAAGGCTATTTTCACATTTGCAGTAGAATCCACAGCGTTTAATCCGCAACCTGAAACGCACGATAAACCGCGTGCAAACTCAGCGTTTTTAGACGCATAAGTTAACGCATGGGGTTAAAAAAAAACGCGTTTTCACGCTATTTCATACGTTTTGCACGTGTTTGCGTTTTCTGTGCACATGGTGGAAAATTTAACAGGAGAAAAATGTAGATAAATAGGCACCGCCAATGGGACTACAGTGGGTGTGTATTTTGGGATATCTTTATAGAGACCCTTGGACTGCTGAAATCTACAGATTTTGCTACTGGATCCTGTGTCATGATGGATCTTCCCGTGGAGAGCTTTTATTTCAACCTGGGTTTAAGTATCAAGCTGTTTCTTGTCTGTGCGTTTGCTTGGGAGCAACAAAGAAATAGAGAACGACCGAGAAGGACACGGCGTAGGCGTTTTTGAAGACACCCCATTATTGAACTCCGGGAGAGCCGTGGAGCCTACCACACGCTATATGGCGAGCTTAATGCCAACCTGGACAAATTCCCGGAATATACCAGGATGTCTCGGGAGTCTTTTCGGCATTTGCTTGGTTGTGTCCAAGGAGCCATCTGGAGACGGGACACCCAGCTCTGTAGAGCGATTCCTGCAGAGAAACGTCTCCTGGTCACATTAAGGTACGTAACAATTCTAAACAAATGCCAGTCATGACTATTGTTGGTCTGCCATGTATTATTTGTATTTTCCCTTATGTCTTTAGCTAAACACCAGCATAAATAGAATTAATTGTAATTTTATTTTTTTATTTTATTTCAGATTACTGGCTACCAGAAAGAGCTTATCACTCCACTTTCAGTACCGGCTTGGAATTTCCACATTGTCTGGAATAGTTGCGGACACCTGCCGGGCTTTGTGGAACGTTCTCCGGGATGAATTTATCCACAGCGGACATGTGGATGGAAATTGCAGAAAAATTCTGGAGTGTGTGTGATTTCCCCAACTGTTTGGGAGCGGTGGATGGAAAGCACATACGCATTATCAAACCCGCCAGAACTGGATCGGAGTACTTCAACTACAAAAAATATTTTTCTGTTTTGCTCATGGCAATAGCAGATGCGGACTTTCGCTTCATTGCCGTGGACATTGGAGCTTTTGGCTGTGGCAATGACTCACAGACTTTCAAGAACTGATATGGGCCGACGTGTATGGCAATAATTTTAATTTTCCCCTGCCACGACCTCTCCCCAACACTCAAGGCCCGCCGATGCCATTTGTTATGGTTGGGGATGAGGCTTTTCAGATGTGTGATAACCTACTGAAGCCATATTACAGTAGGGACTTGAACCACACTAAAAGAATTTATAACTACAGACTGACCAGGGCCCGAAGAACAGTGGAGTGTACCTTTGGGATTCTTGTCTCAAAATGGCGCATTCTTGCGAAAGCAATTAATCTAAAAATGGAGACAGTCGATGAGGTGGTCAAAGCCTGTGTGGTTCTCCACAATTACATAATAGCTTAGGAGCGACCCAACATTGAACTGGATGAACCAGTTGCAAACCCATTGCCAGATTACCAGCATCACCCGCTGCAGTCAACTCTTGGTTGGCCACATGCGGGACCAATTTGCAGCCTATTTTGATTCTGATATTGGACGTGTGGCATGGCAAGATAATATTGTGCAAAATGTGCTGTTTGGTTTGGGTCTGTACCAGTTATATTTTAAATGTTACTAATATTTGTTTTTAATAAACTACGTGTTTTGGTATCTGTACCGAGTCTCCTCTGTATTTCCTCTAAAAACCACTTATGATGTTAGTGGTATGGTAATTGACGTCATTACATCCAGAATCTCTTCTGCATTTTATCTATTGAACGCAGACAGAGGAGAAGATGGAGCTATAATACAAAGCAGATCAATACTCACCAGGTCAGGTGTCAGAAATAATGAATTCATGATGCGCAAAACCCAGCCTCATGAATTCACTATTTCTGACACCTGTCCAGGTGAGTATAGATATGCCTTGTATGACCTCCATCATCTCTTCAGTTTGTGTGAAATAGATTACGTAGACTGAAGAGAAAATGGAGGTTATAAAAGGCAGTTCTCTACTCACCATGTCAGGTGTCATAAATAATGAGTTTGACACATGACCTGTTGAGTATAGTTCGGCTTTGTATTACTGCCATTGTCTCTTCAGTCTGCGACACAGATTAAGCAGACTGAAGAGATTATGGAGAAAATACAAGTAATATTATTTTTTGACAACTCATAGCTCCATACCAAATGCACAAAGCTGCAGTGTTGTACTTAATAACAACTCGAGCTATGAGGTGGCAAAAAAAAAAAAACAGTGTACGGCGCAGTGTGTTTATTTGGCGCATGGTGTGTGTTGCCGGCGGCAAAATACACATATAACCAAACAGTATCGGGGGCAAAAACATTAACATTTATTAAGCATAACAAAAAATTACCTGCACCTGCTTGGGGTAGAGTGACGGAACTGGGGGTGTGTAGCTGTGAGGCCTGGCTAACTGTGGACGACGCAGGGGTGGCAGGAGAAGGGGCAATTAAAGTACTGGGGTCTGGGAGTTCGGTGATGGGGCTTGACGCACGAGATGGCAGAGACACACTGGAAGGGTGAGACAAACCTGACATTAGACACATTGGGAGGTGAGGGGGAGGGATAGAGATAGTCCGCTGTTTCTTTTTCCCGTTTTGGGAGCGGCGCTGTGGTCTGGGGAGCCTCAGTGGGCTCAATTATTGCGGCCTGGTTATGGTGGCTGACCTGTCAGGGTCCTTGTGCCGCTGCTGCTGCATGGTTGTGGTGGTGGGGAAGGCCATGCCAGGGTCCTGCTGCTGCATGGTGGTGGGGAAGGCCATGCCAGGGTCCTGCTGCTGCATGGTGGTGGGGAAGGCCATGCTAGGGTCCTGCTGCTGCTGCATTGTGGTGGTAGTGGAAGGCCATGCCTGGGTCATGTTGCTGCTGCTGCCTCGTGGTGGTAGAACGGAAGGCCATGCCTGGGTGCTGCTGCTGCTGCTGCCTCGTGGTGGTAGAACGGAAGGCCATGCCTGGGTGCTGCTGCTGCTGCGGCATCATGGTGGCAGTGGAGGATGTCCAAGCAGGAGCAGCAGTTTTTGTGGTGGTGGCGGTGGGCTGTTCAACAGCACTCGGCATGGTGGTGCTGTAGTGGTTTCCAGCAGTGCTTGGAATGGTGGTGGCCATGAAGTGGTATGCAGCAGAGCTCGGCATTGAGGTCAAGTGTGACAGTGTTGGCACAGTTGGAAATGCTGCCACTGTCTGCTGAAAATACAGACTCTGCTGCATAGCCTGCACGTAAGCAGCATTGCAGGCCTGCATGACACTAAGCTGGAGATCAGGAGTAAGGTGTTCCGACATGCCCTTCTCTATTTGATTAAAAATATGATGTGCTGGCCTCTGGAGGTCGGCTTTCACTTGGTCAAGGCTTTTGGTGACCTCCTGGATAAGTGTATTCATTTGGTTTATGGCACTATCCAGTCGGTCACCCATCGCCTTGAGTCCATCATGAAAGACCGAGCTCAAGTGCTAAAACTCAGGCATGAGTGACCTGTCCGAGGCCCTCTGACGCTGCTGGGAAGAGCCCCCCCCCAAAAAAAGAGGCAGAGGACTGGGACAGGGGAACACCAGATGAACCAGCTTCCTGGTCTCCAGTCTGTATTGCAGGCCCTCTTGCTGCAGCGCAGCTGGATGGCTGGGTAAGGGTCTGTGGCTGTTTGACGAAGGACCGCTCCAGAACCAGGGTCAAGAGTGCTGCTCCATGTGCTGTGAAAAAAAACAAAACATTAGTACCAAACATTTACAAAAGAAAAGCGCCAACTCCCGTGGAATAGAAAAATACAGATTAGGCAATACAACACAACCCATTACACCACAAAAAATACTTAGGTTCTCTGGTCACGGACCGGTCTCAAAAATGCAAGGATGCGGTGATATTTGTGTTTGCAGATCCTTGCTCCAGAACCACTAGGAACCCGTCTCTCTAGGCGAAGGTCCTTGTTGAAGCGATCCTTCATTGAACGCCAAGTGTTTTGACTTTGAGCACTGTTCAAAAATATAAAGAATGATTAGACAATGCACTTTTGACCGTGATAACACAACTGTGTGTGATGAGAGAAACTCTCAGGAGTTTTTCTCATCACACACAGTTGTGATCCCGGCCAAGGTCACTTCTGCAGCACACCGCATTGCAATACTTACAAAATGCATTTCGGACCAGAGTTGGGGCATTGTCCCAGCCAACCCACATCGCTTTGGCCACCTCATTTCATAGCCGCCGGATCGTCACGTTATCCGAGTGCTGCGGAACTTATGCTGTCCCACAACGGGACTCGCTCATGGACCAGGGAGATTAGGATGTCATTGTCCATGAGGTCCTCATCCCGTTCTGGAACCTAAAAAATAAAGAAAGACATTAATGTTGGAGACATTAACATAAGGAAAAGAAAGAAAACAAAGGAGACAGAAAACTGGCATGAATATTCAAAGTCAAGAAAAAAAGGTAAAGAAAGAGGAAAGTAAAGAAATGAACAGTGAAGAATAGTAAAGTCAGGATACAATAAACAGTTAGCCAGGTATACTTACACGCTGCCGCCTTGCCACCCGAGCGTCTCCACGCTGCTCCTGCTCAGCCTCTGTCACAGTGGAAGAACTGCTCTAAAAAAAGTAAAAAAAAATTTGACACGTGTAGATGTGACAGTGAATACTTACTAATCTGAAGAGGTGAGTACTCACTTCACTTTCAATTCCACCTTGTGCAGGCCCAAGCCTTTGCATCAGAATGTCATCTTCTGAGGAGCAAGCAGCAAGAGAAAAGACAGAAATTAGGACATAGAGACAGAAAATAGAAAATAAAGACATTGGCTTTGATACTCACTGTTCAGAGTGTGGTTTCCTGCGTCTGCTCTTGTTCCCAGTCTGCTGAGTAGTGACCTGCCAATGCCCACTCCCTCCTTTTATCAGTTTGTTCATTGGGGGTGGCTAATCATTGTCTAGACATGTTTTCCTGTGGTAAAACGCATGCGTTCACAAACGCAAACAAACGCTTGTGCTTGCAAACGCATGTGTTCACATAGACCGTAATGCGTTTTTTTTTTGCTGTATTCGTTCCGCTAACAACCGCATACGTTTTGAGGCGGCAAATTGATGCCTCTGAAATTACTACATGTAGCATTTACCACGCCAAGCCGCAGACAGTGAAACGACACATGCGTCGTCAAGCGCGGCAAACCGCAACCAATCGCAGGCACCTGCGTCCCTAATGTTAAAGATAGGAACACGCGACACATGTGGAAAATTACGGCACAAACGCTGCAGACACAACCGCAAATGTGAAACCAGCTTAAAACAGTCTTTACATAGTCAGAAGAGAAGTCATCCCTGCCTAACTTGCAGATCGAAATGATGAAAATTTCCCATCCATAACACACACCAAAATCCTTTCATGTAAATCGTCCTTTAGTTTGATCAAAAAGACCATGTAGGGAAAATCTTTACATTTCAGTTGTCCAAAAATGCTTATCTGTTTGCGCCCTATTGACATTTGTCCTATCAGATGATCTTTTATCTCATAGTGCCTGAGATTAACCCCTTCATGATTGAGCTATTTCAGATTCAGACATAAAGTGACAGATTGTCTTTAACCCCTTCCCGACCTTTGACGCCACGTAGGCGTCATGAAAGTCGGTGCCAATCCGACCCATGACGCCTATGTGGCGTCATGGAAAGATCGCGTCCCTGCAGATCGGGTGAAAGGGTTAACTCCCATTTCACCCGATCTGCAGGGACAGGGGGAGTGGTAGTTTAGCCCAGGGGGGGTGGCTTCACCCCCTCGTGGCTACGATCGCTCTGATTGGCAGTTTCACTTTCAACAGCCAATCAGAGCGATTTGTAATATTTCACCTATTATAACTGGTGAAATATTACAATCCAGCCATGGCCGATGCTGCAATATCATCGGCCATGGCTGGAAATACTAATGTGCCCCCACCCCACCGATCGCCCTCCCAGCCCCCCGATCTGTCCGGTACACTGCTCCGGCTCCCCTGTCCTGTGCTCCGCTCCACCCGTGCTCTTGTCCGCTCCCCCCGTGCTTCAATCACCCCCCCCCCGTGCTCCCCCCCCACCCCATCATACTTACCGATCCTGCCGGGGTCTGTCCGTCTTCTCCCCGGGCGCCGCCATCTTCCAAAATGGCGGGCGCATACGCAGTGCGCCCGCCGAATCTGCCGGCCGGCAGATTCGTTCCAATGTGCATTTTGATCACTGAGATATAATCTCTCGGTGATCAAAATAAAAAAAATAATAAATGACCCCCCTCGCCCCCCCTTTGTCACCCCCATAGGTAGGGACAATAAAAAATAAAGAATTTTTTTTTTTTCCACTAATGTTAGAATAGGGGTAGGGTTAGGGCTAGGGTTAGGGCTAGGGTTAGGGGTAGGGTTTCGGTATGTGCACACGTATTCTGGTCCTCTGCGGATTTTTCCGCTGCGGATTTGATAAATCCGCAGTGCTAAACCGCTGCGGATTTATGGCGGATTTACCGCGTTTTTTCTGCGCATTTCACTGCGGTTTTACAACTGCGATTTTCTATTTGAGCAGTTGTAAAACCGCTGCGGAATCCGCACAAAGAAGTGACATGCTGCGGAATGTAAACCGCTGCGTTTCCGTGCAGTTTTTCCGCAGCATGTGTACAGCGATTTTTGTTTCCCATATGTTTACATTGAACTGTAAACTCATAGATCCGCAGCGTTTTCCGCAGCGTGTGCACATACCTTTTAGAATTAGGCTATGTGCACACGGTGCGGATTTGGCTGCGGATCCGCAGCGGATTGGCCGCTGCGGATTAGCAGCAGTGTTCCATCAGGTATACAGTACCATGTAAACATATGGAAACCAAATCCGCTGTGCCCATGGTGCGGAAAATACCGCGCGGAAACGCTGCGTTGTATTTTCCGCAGCATGTCAATTCTTTGTGCGGATTCCGCAGCGTTTTACACCTGTTCCTCAATAGGAATCCGCAGGTGAAATCCGCACAAAAAACAATGGAAATCCGTGGAAAATCCGCAGGTAAAACGCAGTGCCTTTTACCCGCGGATTTTTCAAAAATGATGCTGAAAAATCTCACACGAATGCGCAACGTGGGCACATAGCCTTAGGGTTAGGGTTGGAATTAGGGTTGTGGTTAGGGTTGTGATTAGGGTTATGGCTACAGTTGGGATTAGGGTTAGGGGTGTGGGGGGTTAGTGTTGGAGGTAGAATTGAGGGGTTACCACTGTTTAGGCACATCAGGGGTCTCCAAACGCAACATGGCGCCACCATTGATTCCAGCCAATCTCGTATTCAAAAAGTCAAATGGTGCTCCCTCAATTCCGAGCCCTGACGTGTGCCCAAACAGTGGTTTACCCCCACATATGGGGTACCAGCGTACTCAGGACAAACTGCGCAACAATTACTGGGGTCCAATTTCTCCTGTTACCCTTGTGAAAATAAAAAAATGCTTGCTAAAACATCATTTTTGAGGAAAGAAAAATGATTTATTATTTTCACGGCTCTACGTTGTAAACGTCTGTGAAGCACTTGGGGGTTCAAAGTGCTCACCACATATCTAGATAAGTTCCTTGGGGGGTCTAGTTTCTAAAATGGGGTCACTTGTGGGGGGTTTCTACTGTTTAGGCATACCAGGGGCTCTGCAAACGCAACGTGACACCCGCAGACCATTCCATCAAAGTCTGCATTTCAAAAGTCACTACTTCCCTTCTGAGCCCCGACGTGTGCCCAAACAGTAGTTTACCTCCACACATGGGGTATCAGCGTACTCAGGAGAAACTGAACAACAACTTTTGGGGTCCAATTTCTCCTGTAACCCTTGGGAAAATAAAAAATTCTGGGCTAAATTATTATTTTTGAGGAAAGAAAACGTATTTATTATTTTCACGGCTCTGCATTATAAACTTCTGTGAAGCACTTGGGGGTTCAAAGTGCTCACCACACATCTAGATAAGTTCCTTTCGGGGTCTAGTTTCCAAAATGGGGTCACTTGTGGGGGTTTCTACTGTTAAGCCACATCAGGGGCTCTGCAAACGCAACGTGACGCCCACAGAGCATTCCATCAAAGTCTGCATTTCAAAACGTCACTACTTCACTTCCGAGCCCCGGCATGTGCCCAAACAGTGGTTTACCCTCACATATGGGGTATCAGCGTACTCAGGAGAAACTGGACAACAACTTTTGGGGTCAAATTTCTCCTGTTACCCTTGGGAAAATAAAACATTGCAGGCTAAAAGATCATTTTTGAGAAAATAATTTTTTTTTTTTTTTCATGGCTCTGCGTTATAAACTTTTGTGAATCACTTGGGGGTTCAAAGTCGTCACCACACATCTAGATTAGTTCCTTTGGGGGTATAGTTTCCAAAATGGGTCATTTTGGGGGGATCTCCAATGTTTAGGCACACGGGCTCTCCAAACGTGACATGGTGTCCGCTAATGATTGGAGCTAATTTTCCATTTAAAAAGCCAAATGGCGTGCCTTCCCTTCCGAGCCCTGCCGTGCGCCCAACCAGTGGTTTACCCCCACATATGAGGTATCGGCGTACTCAGGACAAATTGGACAACAACTTACGTGGTTCAGTTTCTCCTTTTACCATTGGGAAAATAAAAAAATTGTTGCTAAAAGATAATTTTTGTGACTAAAAAGTTAAATGTTCATTTTTTCCTTCCATGTTGCTTCTGCTGCTGTGAAGCACCTGAAGGGTTAATAAACTTCTGGAATGTGGTTTTGAGTACCTTGAGGGGTGCAGTTTTTAGAATGGTGTCACTTTTGGGTATTTTCAGCCATATAGACCCCTCAAACTGACTTCAAATGTGAGGTGGTCCCTAAAAAAATGGTTTTGTAAATTTCGTTGTAAAAATGAGAAATCACTGGTCAAATTTTAACCCTTATAACTTCCTAGCAAAAAAAAATTTTGTTTCCAAAATTGTGCTGATGTAAAGTAAACATGTGGGAAATGTTATTTATTAACTATTTTGTGTCACACAACTCTCTGGTTTAACAGAACAAAAATTCAAAATGTGAAAATTGCGAAATTTTCAAAATTTTCGCCAAATTTCCGTTTTTATCACAAATAAACGCATAATTTATTGACCTAAATTTACCACTAACATGAAGCCCAATATGTCACGAAAAAACAGTCTCAGAACCGCTAGGATCCGTTGAAGCGTTCCCGAGTTATTACCTCATAAAGGGACACTGGTCAGAATTGCAAAAAACGGCAAGGTCTTTAAGGTCAAAATAGGCTGGGTCATGAAGGGGTTAAGTGAGATCTGACCCCAGTAGTTGTCTTGGTTATTCAGTTGTCCTGGTTATTCAGTTGTCCTGACTTGACTCGAGTAAGATTTATGTCAAAGGCACACACTATTTGTCAGATGGTCAATATTTACAAACATGCATGTGCTTTTTAATAAATCGGCAGCGTCTGACTTTAGCATGCCTCTTCATCCATTTATTCATCCTTGATGAATCAGGGCTTTTAGGTGCAATTTTTATAGTGGATAGATTATCTGCAATGCTCTATGCCTTGTTAATACTGACAGTGTAGACTGCCTTCAACCCCTTCACAACATATGACATACAGTTACATCATATGTCGTTTCCCTGACTTTGTTTCTGGCTCGCACGCCGAACCTTCGTGTTTTCCGGCAGATGATAGCTGATTTAGTTAGCCATCATCTGCCCCTAACAGTTGCGGGTGTAGCAGAGCTCCACTTGTCTGTTGACCTGTCTGACAGCAGGCATTTAACACACACCAGCAAGCAGGGGGATGCGTCATTCCACATGCCCATGACTTGATCACGGGTGCCGATGGGCTGCCATGACAGCCAAGAGTCTGCTGAAGACCTTCTGTCCTTCTCATAGTAACATAGTAACATAGTAACATAGTTAGTAAGGCCGAAAAAAGACATTTGTCCATCCAGTTCAGCCTATATTCCATCATAATAAATCCCCAGATCTACGTCCTTCTACAGAACCTAATAATTGTATGATGCGATATTGTTCTGCTCCAGGAAGACATCCAGGCCTCTCTTGAACCCCTCGACTGAGTTCGCCATCACCACCTCCTCAGGCAAGCAATTCCAGATTCTCACTGCCCTAACAGTAAAGAATCCTCTTCTATGTTGGTGGAAAAACCTTCTCTCCTCCAGACGCAAAGAATGCCCCCTTGTGCCCGTCACCTTCCTTGGTATAAACAGATCCTCAGCGAGATATTTGTATTGTCCCCTTATATACTTATACATGGTTATTAGATCGCCCCTCAGTCGTCTTTTTTCTAGACTAAATAATCCTAATTTCGCTAATCTATCTGGGTATTGTAGTTCTCCCATCCCCTTTATTAATTTTGTTGCCCTCCTTTATACTCTCTCTAGTTCCATTATATCCTTCCTGAGCCCCGGTGCCCAAAACTGGACACAGTACTCCATGTGCGGTCTAACTAGGGATTTGTACAGAGGCAGTATAATGCTCTCATCATGTGTATCCAGACCTCTTTTAATGCACCCCATGATCCTGTTTGCCTTGGCAGCTGCTGCCTGGCACTGGCTGCTCCAGGTAAGTTTTTCATTAACTAGGATCCCCAAGTCCTTCTCCCTGTCAGATTTACCCAGTGGTTTCCCATTCAGTGTGTAATGGTGATATTGATTCCTTCTTCCCATGTGTAATAACCTTACATTTATCATTGTTAAACCTCATCTGCCACCTTTCAGCCCAAGTTTCCAACTTATCCAGATCCATCTGCAGCAGAATACTATCTTCTCTTGTATTAACTGCTTTACATAGTTTTGTATCATCTGCAAATATCGATATTTTACTGTGTAAACCTTCTACCAGATCATTAATGAATATGTTGAAGAGAACAGGTCCCAATACTGACCCCTGCGGTACCTGTTGTGAATTCTGTGGCTGAGTTCACTTCTGTGGTCACAAGTGGTATTGCAGTCTCTGGGCTTCCTCCCTCAGGTGTTTTGGTGAGCTCGTTGGCTGCCTTGCTATTTAGCTCCACCTGAGTCTGTCTTCCTTGCTCCTTGTCAATGTTCCAGTGTTGGATCTGAGCTACTGCATCTTTCCTTGGGCCTGCTGCTCTGCTAGATAAGTGCTTCTAGTTTGTTTTCTGTTTTTTCTGTCCAGCTTGTTATTATCTTTTGCTGGAAGCTCTGAGAAGCAAAGGGGTGCACCGCCGTGCTGTTAGTTCGGCACGGTGGGTCTTTTTGCCCCTTTGCGTGGTTTTCGTTTTAGGGTTTTTTGTAGACTGCATAGTTCTCTTTGCTATCCTCGCTCTGTCTAGAATATCGGGCCTCACTTTGCTGAATCTATTTCATTCCTACGTTTGTCTTTTCATCTTGCTAACAGTCATTATATGTGGGGGCTGCCTATTCCTTTGGGGTATTTCTCTGAGGTAAGTCAGGCTTGTATTTCTATCTTCAGGCTAGTCAGCTCCTCAGGCAGTGCCGAGTTGCATAGGTAGTTGATAGGCGCAATCCACTGCTGCTTCCAGTTGTGTGAGGATAGATCAGGTACTGCAGTCTACAGAGATTCCACGTCTCAGAGCTCGTCCTATTGTTTTGGGTTATTGCCAGATCTCTGTATGTGCGCTGATTACTGCACGCTGTGTTGCCTGATTGCCAGCCATAACAGGTACCCCACTGGTCACAGCGACCCAGTTAGAGACTATACCATTTATAACCACCCTCTGCTTTCTATCACTAAGCCAGTTACTAACCCATTTACACACATTTTCCCCCAGACCAAGCATTCTCATTTTGTGTACCAACCTCTTGTGCGGCACGGTATCAAACGCTTTGGAAAAATCGAGATATATCACGTCCAATGACTCACCGTGGTCCAGCCTATAGCTTACCTCTTCATAAAAACTGATTAGATTGGTTTGACAGGAGCGATTTCTCATAAACCCATGCTGATATGGAGTTAAACAGTTATTCTCATTGAGATAATCCAGAATAACATCCCTCAGAAACCCTTCAAATATTTTACCAACAATAGAGGTTAGACTTACTGGCCTATAATTTCCAGGTTCACTTTTAGAGCCCTTTTTGAATATTGGCACCACATTTGCTATGCGCCAATCCTGCGGAACAGACCCTGTCGCTATAGAGTCCCTAAAAATAAGAAATAATGGTTTATCTATTACATTACTTAGTTCTCTTAGTACTCGTGGGTGTATGCCATCCGGACCCGGAGATTTATCTATTTTAATCTTATTTAGCCGGTTTCGCACCTCTTCTTGGGTTAGATTGGTGACCCTTAATATAGGGTTTTCATTGTTTCTTGGGATTTCACCTAGCATTTCATTTTCCACCATGAATACCGTGGAGAAGAAGGTGTTTAATATGTTAGCTTTTTCCTCGTCATCTACAACCATTCTTTCCTCACTATTTTTTAAGGGGCCTACATTTTCAGTTTTTATTCTTTTACTATTGATATAGTTGAAGAACAGTTTGGGATTAGTTTTACTCTCCTTAGCAATGTGCTTCTCTGTTTCCTTTTTGGCAGCTTTAATTAGTTTTTTAGATAAAGTATTTTTCTCCCTATAGTTTTTTAGAGCTTCAATGGTGCCATCCTGCTTTAGTAGTGCAAATGCTTTCTTTTTACTGTTAATTGCCTGTCTTACTTCTTTGTTTAGCCACATTGGGTTTTTCCTATTTCTAGTCCTTTTATTCCCACAAGGTATAAACCGCTTACAGTGCCTATTTAGGATGTTCTTAAACATTTCCCATTTATTATCTGTATTCTTATTTCTGAGGATATTGTCCCAGTCTACCAGATTAAGGGCATCTCTAAGCTGGTCAAACTTTGCCTTCCTAAAGTTCAGTGTTTTTGTGACTCCCTGACAAGTCCCCCTAGTGAAAGACAGGTGAAACTATACAATATTGTGGTCGTTATTCCTAGATGCCCGACCACCTGCAGATTTGTTATTCTGTCAGGTCTATTAGATAGTATTAGGTCTAAAAGTGCTGCTCCTCTGGTTGGATTCTGCACCAATTGTGAAAGATAATTTTTCTTGGTTATTAGCAGAAACCTGTTGCCTTTATGGGTTTCACAGGTTTCTGTTTCCCAGTTAATATCCGGGTAGTTAAAGTCCCCCATAACCAGGACCTCATTATGGGTTGCAGCTTCATCTATCTGCTTTAGAAGTAGACTTTCCATGGTTTCTGTTATATTTGGGGGTTTGTAACAGACCCCAATGAGAATTTTGTTACCATTTTTCCCTCCATGAATTTCGACCCATATGGACTCGACACCTCATTTCCTTCGCTAATATCCTCCCTTAAAGTGGACTTTAGACAAGACTTTACATAGAGACAAACCCCTCCTCCTCTCCGATTTTTACGATCCTTTCTAAACAGACTGTAACCCTGTAAGTTAACTGCCCAGTCATAGCTTTCATCTAACCATGTCTCGGTTATTCCCACTATGTCAAAGTTACCTGTAGATATTTCTGCTTCTAGTTCTTCCATCTTGTTTGTCAGGCTTCTGGCGTTTGCGAGCATGCAGTTTAGAGGATTTTGTTTTGTTCCAATCTCCTCGCTGTGGATTGTTTTAGAAATGTTCTTACCTCCCTTCTGAGTATGTTTTCCTGGATCTTCTTTGTTCAAGTCTAATGTTTTTCTTCCCGTCCCCTCTTCTTCTAGCTTAACGCCCTCCTGATGAGTGTAGCGAGTCTTCTGGCGAATGTGTGTTTCCCAGGTTTGTTGAGGTGTAGTCCGTCTCTGGCGAGGAGTCCATCGTACAAGTAATTCACACCGTGGTCCAGGAATCCGAATCCTTGTTGTCTGCACCATCGTCTTAGCCAGTTGTTTGCATCAAGGATCCTGTTCCATCTCCTGGTGCCATGCCCGTCTACTGGAAGGATAGAAGAAAAAACTACCTGTGCATCCAGTTCCTTTGCTTTCTTCCCCAACTCTTCAAAGTCTTTGCAGATTGTCGGTAGGTCCTTCCTTGCCGTGTCATTGGTGCCAACATGTATCAGAAGAAATGGGTGGACGTCCTTGGAGTTGAAGAGCTTTGGTATCCTATCGGTCACATCCTTGATCATCGCACCTGGAAGGCAGCATACTTCTCTTGCAGTTATGTCCGGTCTGCAGATGGCTGCTTCTGTGCCTCTCAGTAGTGAGTCTCCCTCCACCACCACTCTTCGTTGCTTCTTGGCTGTACTTTTTGCTGTCACTTGTTGCTGTGTGCCCTTTTCTTTTTTGCTTGCTGGTATTGTTTCATCCTTAGGTGTGCCATCTTCATCCTCTACAAAGATTTGATATCGGTTCTTCAGTTGTGTGGTTGGTGATTTCTCCATGGTCTTCTTGCTTCTTTTGGTCACATGCTTCCACTCATCTGCTTTTGGAGGTTCTCTGACACTTTTTTCACCTTCTGTGACCAGTAGAGATGCTTCTGTTCTGTCTAGAAAGTCTTCACTCTCTTTGAGTTTCAAAGTTGCTATTCTTTCTTCCAGACCCCGCACCTTTTCTTCTAAAAGGGCCACTAGTCTACACTTCTGACAGGTGAAATTTAATTCTTCTTCTGGTCGATCTGTGAACATGTAGCACATGCTGCAGCTCACCATGTAGGTTGTCACATCTGCCATGTTGCTCCTAGATCCTGCTGACTTGCTGTGTGTTTTCCTTCTTGTGTAATCTACTCAGCCAAGCTCTCTTGCATTAATGTCCTACAGGCCTTACGGCGCGCGGTTTGGTGATTCTTTCCAAGCAGCTGGTCCTGGCTGTACCCAACGATCTTCTAGCTTAGGGAGACTCTTCGCTTTTCCCAGAAGGCACCTGGAATATGCAAATTAGCCTCCTCAAGCTTGAATCCCTGGTTTGGTGATTCTTTCCAAGCAGCTGGTCCCGGCTGTACCCAACGATCTTCTAGCTTAGGGAGACTCTTCGCTTTTCCCAGAAGGCACCTGGAATATGCAAATTAGCCTCCTCAAGCTTGAATCCCTGATTATTATTGATGATTATTCTTTTGTGAAAGCCAGCATTTACAGATGTGTGAAAGTGTTTTCCTGATTTCCTATTCTTTTGCATATTTGCCACACTTGATTGGTGATCTGAAACAAATTTAAATATTAGACAAAGATAATACAAATAAACACAAATGCAGTTTTTAAATGAAGGTCTTTATTAATAAGGGAAAAATAAATCTAAACCTACAGGGCCCTATATGAAAAAGTGAGTTCCACCTAAACCTAATAACTGGTTGCTCCACGCTTAGCAGCAAGAACTGCAATCAGGCGTTTGCGATAACTAGCAATGATTCCTTTACAACGCTCTGGAATAATTTTGTCCCACTTATTTTTGCAGAATTGTTGTAATTCAGACACATTGGAGGGTTTTTGAACATGATCCGTGTTTTTAGGTCATGCCACAGCATCTTAATCGGATTAAGATCAGGACTTTGACTAGGCCACTCAAGTCTTAATTTTGTATTTCTTAAGCTGTTCAAAGGTGAACTTGGTGGTGGTGATCATTGTCCTGCTGTATAACCCAAGTGCGCTTCAGCTTGAGGTCACAAATAGATGGCAGGACATTCCCCCCCTCCCCCCTAAAAAAATAAATACATTTTTTCGGGGTAAACCGCAGAATTCATGGTTCCATTTGGCACAGCAAGTTTTCCAGGTCCTGAAGCAGCAAAGCAGCCCCAGACTATCACTACCACCACCATATTTTACTGTTGGTATGATGTTGCTTTTCTGAAACGCTGTTTTTCTACACTAGATGTAATGGGACATACACCTTCCAAAAAGTTCAACTTTTGTCTGGTCAGTCCAGAGTATTCTCCAAAAAGTCTTGGGGATCATCAAGACGTATTCTAGCAAGACTGAGACAAGCCTTTATGTTCTTATTGTTCAGAAGTAGTTTTAGTCTTGGATCTCTGCCATGCATGTCCAGTCTTTTTTATGTTTGAGTCATGAACACTGACCTTAACTGAGGCAAGTGAGGCCTACAGTTCACTGGATGTTGTTGTAGGGTCTGTTGTGACCTTTTGGATGGGTCATCGCTGTGCTCTTGAGGTAATTTTGGTCGGCCGGCCACTCCTTGGAAGGCTCACTACTTTGCCATGTTTTCGCCATTTGTGGATAATGGCTTTCACTGTGGTTTGCTGGATTCCCTAAGCTTTTGAAGTTACTTACCTTTTCCAGACTGATAGATCTAAATTACTTTGTTTCTCATTTGTTCCAGAATTTCTTTGGATCGCAGAATGATGTATAACTTTTGAGGCCTTTGGGTCTTCACTTTGTCAGGCAGGACCTATTTAAGCGATTTCTTGATTGAGATCAGGTGTGGCAGTAATCAGGCTTGGGTGTGGAATTTGAACTCCCGCTTCACAAATATATGATAAACCACACTTAATTTATGTTTTAAGGTGAGGGCAATCGCTTTTTCACACACGCCCCTGTAGGTATGGATATCTTTTTCCCTTAATAAAGACCTTCATTTAAAAGCTGCATTTTGTGATTACTTGTTATCTTTGTTTCAGATTACCAATCTAATTTAAAAATTGGACATTTTAAGTGTGACAAACATGCAAAAAAAATAGGAAATGGAAGGAGGCAAACACTTTTTTACACAACTGTAGCTGGCATTCATAGATCGCAGTTTTCGCTGTACAACATGACAGTACTGTAGCAGTAGTAGTATTGCTGTGTATTGTACAAATGAGTGGATAATCGTAGGTTCAAGTCTCCTAAAGGGACCAAGTACAGTTAAAAGGGACATTTTTTTTTTCATACTTTTAAAAAGTTAGTCACTCCCTCGCCCCTCTTTTGCCCGATTAAAAATAAAACCATAAAAATGTTTTTGTATAACTGCGTTCATAAAAGTTCAATCTACCAAAATCTAAAACAAATTGATCTGATTGGTAAACGGCATAACAAGAAAAAAATCAAAACCAGAATTACATTTTTTATTTTTGTTTTTTGCTGCTGCTTCAACATTGCAATAAGATGCAATAAAGAAAAGAGTTGATGAAAACATTGTATCTACCCCTAAATGATATAAAATTAGTTTTCACCACTTAAATAAAAAAGAAAATACGGTATATAATATTACAGACAGACATGTTTAGTATCTACGTAATCAAACTAACCTGGAGAATTGTTTTGCCAGGTCCGTTTTGCCAAATGGTGAACATGGTAAATAAAAAGGCCAAGAATACATTGTGGAATTGCACTTTTTTTTTTTTACAAATTCAGTGCTCTTGGATTTATTTCCTGCTTTCCAGTGCATTACATGATGATCAAATGAATTGTCATTTAAAAGTACAAAGAAGGAGAGAAAAAAATGGAAAATGGCCATGGCGCAAAGGTGTTAATGGAAATGTTGGATATTCAACAATGCTTATGTCTGAATTGTGCAGTGGCTTTATGACGTGCTTAAACACTGACCACATACTGCACTTTCTTTTGTAAACTTATTTAACATTATTTTTTTAAAATTTAAAGAAGGATTCTGTTCTTTTTCACAGTACTTCCTCCAACATGTCATGCTGCTTTTTATTTTTTCACTCCATATTCAGCAGATGTATCTCATCTGTGGCGCGGTTTGTTTGACTAGGTCATTGGCGGGATCTGGACCAGGTTATTTCTAAAACTAGATTTCAGCCATATAATGTACAACTTTTGGAGACTACTGTTTTAATCTGGGAAGAGTTTCAGATCTTTAATAAATCCAAGATCTGAAACTCTTCCCAGATTAAAACAGTAGTCTCCAAAAGTTGTACATTATATGGCTGAAATCTAGTTTTAGAAATAACCTGGACATTTTTTATGTTGGCTATTATGGGAACATAGGATCACTATTTTTTTTTTTTTTTTTTTTTTTTTAACTTCAGAGCTTAGTTGTCTTACTTTTTGAGTGCGTCCTCAGACAGCTCACTTCCTGGTTTACGGGGAGCTAGTCCTCTTGCTTGAGAGTTTGGATCAAGAATTTAGCCTAGCCGCTGGCCTTAATTTGAGGCATCTCTTCCTCTGCCGATTCAGAGTGCAGTAGCCCTGAAGTTGGCTGGGATCGGGAGCTAACCATGTGCTTTAACAATCCTGGCCAGCTTCACTGCAGTGCTTACAGGCTCAATGGAAAGAACTTGTAAGCACTAAGCCCGTTACACCACCGCTGCTCGACTGCGGCAGTGCCAGGTACTCAAGGCAATGAGCTATAAAATTCGAAAGGGAAGATTTCTTGAGAACTGTTTCAAATTGTAATAACTTTTTTTTTGTTAAAAGCACCTTCAATTACCATCTTTTGAAGATGGGAATAAACCTTTAATTTTAAAATTGATTTTGAAGTATACTAACCTGAGAAATGATCCAGGCAGGGCATTTTGGGCAACAAGAATTAGCATTTTTATTGGAAAAGAGCCTATACAGCCATACCACTAGATCCATACGTAAAAACATGAAAACCGATTCCATTTACTGTACGTAAGGGTTAAAATTGCTCCAGAATATTGGAAGTTCACAGGCTTAAATTGTACTTCAATTAAAAATTCCTAAATAAAAACAATATCTGTTGAAATCCTTGGGATGATTGTAGTCAGTAGAAGAGCTGGAGTGCCTTGTTTATGACTTACGGTATGTATCCTATAGTTTCTTGTAGTTTAGAATTTGCTATTTGTCAGCTAAAATGCTTCATAAGCTACATGGTTACAGAGCAGGCCTGGAGATTTTTTGCAAATGCCAATACTTTGTCTGTTTTAATTTATTTGTGGAATTCACAGACCTAAAAATTGCTCTAGGAAAACCGTAATTGGGCCACTAGTTTTTCCTCTTGTCTTAACATTTTGCCACCGAGAGAAAGTGGGGCACATCACATACATGTTTAGATGATTGATCGATCCGTAGAAAACTGATAGCTTTGGATAACATTTATCTTATGGGTATGGCACCCTTGATTCCTGATTTTTATCACTTTTGACTCGTATTGGAAACACTTGAATCTGTGTGCCCATTATTTTTGTCTACTGTAGTCAGAGCTTTAGTATGGACTGGTAAAATGTAATCCATTTTTATATAAAAAGAAAAGGTGTGATCTTAACATGTTAAAACTATGTTCTTTCAGGTTGTGCCATCTGTGGAAATAAATAACCTTGCAGAAACAAAAAATACATGAACAAACATAAATGAGCAGGCCAGAAAAAGAAAAAAGTAAGCGGCACAGCTCGACTTTGCAGAGATTATAAACTCAATGTGGAGAGTTTCCCAACAAAAGGTAGTCCGATCAGGTGAAATGCGGTGCTTGTGTGAAACAAAGTGTCCATGTAAATAAAAAAATAGAAAAAACGCAATAGCACTCACCAATCAGTGGCAATTCAAACGTCCTTTATTAGAACATGCAGCAAATCATCTTCATGGTTCAAGGGAGGGAGTGAAAGTAGGAGTGCGACAGGCAAGACGACGACTATCGTTTCACGCTAATACCAAGCGCTTCCACGGGTCCATTTTTATATAAAAAGAAAAGGTGCTATCTTAACATGTTAAAACTATGTTCTTTCAGGTTGTGCCATCTGTGGAAATAAATAACCTTGCAGAAGCAAAAAATACATGAACAAACATAAATGAGCTCTGTGACGCACACCCCTATAATACAAGAGAAGAAGATAAGTGTAAGGCCCCTTTCACACGTCCTGATGTTTTCGGTACAAGCGTGTCTTCCGTGTGCTGTCCTTGTGCAACCATCTGTGTGACATGTCTGCAATAGAATACAGAATAGAAATGACATGTTTAGGTGTTTAAAAATGTGCAAATATATAGATATAGAAAAGAACTTGAAACCGCACACTATGACTAAATAAATGATGGGTGCAAGGACTCTTATGCAAAACATCCACTTTTTGAAAAATATGTAAAAATAGAAAAAGCAGGCAGCACTCCAATATTTACTAAGTGGATTATATTTAGCCCATATGGCGTGGCAACGTTTCGGTTGCAGTTAACCTTTTTTTTTTTTCAAGCTGTTTTTAGATAGATATGGGGTAGATGGATTCTTGAGCTATATAATTGGTGCCTTGCGTGTGTGTAGTTTACTGTACTTGTATTAAGATAAATGAAAAAAAAAAAAAACTACACGGGATCCCCCTCCTATTTTTTGTAACCAGCAACGGTAAAGGAGACTGATATTATCAATGCTGAGAAGGTTCTTGGATTTTCAGCCTAAAAATACAATCCTGCAGCCACCCCAGAAGTGGTGCATGACATCAGATGCTAATTGGCGCTTTGCCCAGCTCTTCCCGATTTTGCCCTGGTGGGTTGGCAATTGGGGTACTAGTATTGGGGTTTGTCATCTGTGAGTTTGTGAAAAATCACAGCTGGAATCAAGCCCTGGGGTTAGTAATGGAGAGGTATCTATTGGACACCCCCATTACTAACCCATTAATAAAAAAAACAAACAAAACCAAACACACAGCCTTTATTTCAATAAAGACTCCCCACACTCTCATTGGTTCATCAGTTCATTGGAGAACAAAAACCCCATGCAGGTCCGACGTAACCCACTGAATCCAAAGAAGTCCAGAAATGGAATCATGGAAAACATAAGATTGAAATAAACACAAGACTGTCCCTTGTTCACAATTTATTAGCAAAAATGTGTCCACATTCCTCTAATCCAGCGTCTGTTAACAGTATGTCTCACAGGCACAGGGGACTGACTACAATGCTCATCAGAGACTCCGGATCTCACTGAGCGCAGCGTTAGCTGTAGGATCTGAATTTTGTCGTCACTATCCAGTGTCTGTGAGAATGCCAGGAACTCGGCAAATCACAACTGACTTCAGCCCCAATACTGTTGCCACTGTGCCAGAATTGGCACATAAAAAAGGATGTGCCAACTCGGGCGTGGCTGCGGCCTGGTATTTTTAGGCTGGGAAGGGCACAGTATCCATGGACCTTCCCAACCTGATCATATCAGGCCACAGCTTTACCTTTTGCAGGTTATCAAAAATAGGGGGGACCCCATTTCGTGTATTAGGTAAATACATGTATGCTACACTATACACACAAGGCACTAATTGTCTCAGGGATACTGCAACAGAGGGACCAGAAGATTGCAGCGTCGAATTACCCGAACTCCTGCACTGGTTAGAATGGTTTCACCATCATACTGAACAGTGCAGGTTTTCTATGCTCTGGCATTGCTAGGGTTAATTAGTTCAGTTGATCTCCTGGAGCTCTCGATCATGGATTGCCTCAGCTGTTCTGTGTTGGACACTTTCCTCTGGTATGAATGTTTGCCTCGGACATTTATGAAGTGATAGTTCATTCTGCCTGGTTTGAAGTTAGAGGAGGTTTTTGGAGAGTTTTTCTGGCGATTTCTGTGTGGAGTTTGTTTGCATGTTCATCCTCATCCTTTCCTATTTGGTTTCACCTACTTTAACCACCCATGTGTTTCACTCCCCAAACAGAGTGTATTTTTTGATTGTAGCTTTCGTTATCCCGGTTTGTCTTCCCTTGTCTGTCTGGTTAGTATAATCTTTTACTCCTTGACCTCACATCACCCTGGGTGGGGGAAGGAACAGATGAGGTTAAGTCATAAATATCGTAACCCCAGCATCTCCACTTTCCGGGGTAATCCCGGGGTTAGAGATGGGCTATGGCACCCCTATCCTTAGGATACGGAAGGAGCTTCTTTCCCCTAAAAAAAAAAAAAAAAAAAAAAATCTTGCAACATTATATTATCACTGGCTTTACCTTTTTGGATCCAGTTGTTCCTCTCTCAGTGCAATGCTTTGCAGCACCCAGGCACTTCTGGCTTAGGGCCCGTGCCTCCCGGGCAAGTCCTGGTGGAGCCCAAAGGTCGGAATAACTTTGTTGTTTTCAGAGAGGCCTGCAAACTCTATTTTAAATTACATCTTCACTCCCCCAAATCTGGGCATTTTCTTTCTCGTCTGACTCCTCAGACAGTTGAGGAATGTTTTTCAGGGTGATATCTATGATGACCCCGACCACGTCTCTCTGGAAGGATAACTTTGCCCTGTATGAGACCATGATTTTCCTGGAGGCGGCCATGTCTCTGGCTATGCGTATGGGCTGCTGTCTTTGTCTGAGAGGCTCCCCAATTTACGGAGGGTCTGGGGTCAAGGGAACCTTGGACTGAGTCAACCAAGGAACCTATGCATTTGGGGACTACTCAATTAATTTATCCTTCTGCAGTTCGGTGCAAAAGAGTGGGAGGGTTTTTCTGTGTTGTGAAAGGTCATTTTGTGGGTACTTGTCCATCAATACATAACTGCAAATAGCTGCTGGAAAACTTAGGAGCCTGGGTTGTGGGGAGGTTAGCAACCTGGGTGTACATATTTCCTCTGTGGGTAGGTCACAATTCTTTTTACTAGCAGAAATCCGTTTTGGCAAAGGTAAGGTGGTTATTTCAGCCTTTTTTGGACAGTGTGGTGGGGTTTAATCTGACTCCCGGTTTGTCCAGCACCAGGGTCTCAAGCCATTTAAAGTGTCTGGACCAATTCCCAAAATCGATATAGACTCTGTACACTTGACCCAGGGGTATTTTACTCAGGTAGTTCAAGTGATACATATACAAGTAGGGGACATGCACTTTGAATTAATTGACTGCAATGTGCTAGAAGGCTTGCCCTCTCCTATGGTTCTTGGACTATCCCGTAGTAGACTGGCAGACTTGGGAGGTAGTAAGGTGGAGCGAGCACTGTCAAGGACACTGCTTGGGCACCCAGTTAGCTAGGGTTGATACCCAGTCTCTGCCGCAATACCTGTGGCTTTGGGAATGGATTTTCGGACTAGGGGTGTCAAGAGCTCCCATCTCATCTTTATAATTGCGCCGGTAGGCAATTTGGCACCAGCATTTAGATTAAGAGCCGGTTATATAATATTTTGGGGTCAGGAGAGGCAGGCTATGAAGGAGTAGATCACATAAAGTCTGGCGGAGTGTCATATCAGATGTTCCTCTTCTTCCGTTGCAGCAGGTTTTTCTGTTAAGAAAAATGACGGGGGGTTACGCCCCTGCCTAGATTTCCGTGAGCTAAATTGGATCACAGTCTGGGATCCATATCCTCCCCCTCTAATTCCGGACCTCTTTTATCCAAATCTTTGGTGAAAAATGGTTTTCTAAATTGGACCTCAGGAGGACATATAATCTCATCTTTATAATAGAGGGGGATGAGTGGAAGACTGCTTTTAATACAGCTGAGGGACACTATGAAAACCTTGTGATGCCATTTGGGCTGACTAATGCTCTCACCGTCTTTCAGCACTTTGTAAATTAAATTTTTTGTCACCTGGCAGGTAGCATTGTTATAGTTTATCTTGATGACCTATTGATGAATTTTCTAGATCTCCAGTCATATCTGGTACATGTCAGGCAGGTTTTACAAATACTCAGGGACAAAACATTTCTTTTTTGACTATTTATGGGTATAATTTATATTTCCGGTTCAGGAGATCCCTTTTATTAGTTATTATTGTCCACTGGTTGTCGCATTGATATGGCGAAAGTACGGGTGGTACTGGTAGAATAGCCACCAAAGATCTTCTTACTCGCCATTCTTGTTGGTATGGGGTACACTAGGACATTTTGGGAGTAAGTGGATGCCTGCAGTACTTTAACTTATTTTAAGACCCCACATACATACTCTTCTGTCTGGGGCTCTTCCACCTTAAGCGAATTTTTTTTCTTTTTCCTGCTGACCTTGGACTCATTTGTCAGTAGATATCATCACTGATTTACTTGTATCGGCAGGTAATACTGGAATATTGGTGGTGGACCGATTCCGCAAGATGATTAATTTCATTGCGCTAACCTCTTTACTTAAAATTTTTTGCCAAAGTCTTGGCATTATTAAAGAAATTGTGAAATTACGTGGAATTCCATCTGATATTGTTTCTGACCAAAAAGTGCAATTTATTTCCAAATTTTGGAAAGCATTTTGTGTCCACTTGGGGGTCCATCTTTCATTTTCTTCTGCCTTTCATCCACTCTTAGGCTGCGTGTCCACGATCAGGATGGCCGGCGGTTTCGTCAGAGCGGCAAACCCGCGCTGCGCTAAGCCCCGCCCCCTTCTGGGACGCGATGATGCCGGATGTGTTCATAGCACACATCCGGGATCATCGCACTCCACGCATGGGGCCCTGTGCTATATCTTGCGGCCACGCAGCGTCGCCGCAAGATATACAGACATGCTGTGATCTTAAAAGACGCGCCGCATGTCCGTAGTCGCAGGGCCGCCGCGTGTGTTACCACGCATAGTGGAGACGGGATTTAATTAAATCCCCTCCACTATGCTGTAACATCTGGACGCTGCGTGTCTCTATGCAGCATCAAACATGCAGCGTTTACTGCACGTGGACACACAGCCTAATGGGCAAAGTTAACATGTGAACTAGAATGTTGAGACATGTCCTAGGTGTTTTGTGTCCAAGAATCGGGAGGATTGAGGTTTTTTACCTGTAGCTGAGTTCTCTGTGAATACCTGTTGTCAAGAATCTACTGGCAAGTTCCCGTTCTTCGGGGCATATGGATTTCATCCTCAATTCTGCTCCAATAGTAATCATTCAGGAGTACCTGAGGATGAATGGCAATTCATCGCCAAATAAAGGCCTTAAAGTCTTCCAGCTATAGTGGCCTATTCAGACATTTGACATGACAGGAATGAGTAAATTTTATTTTTACCACCTAAATGTTTCTCTGTGTATTAATTCCTGAAAAGCACCTGAAGGCTAAATAAACTACCTGAAAGCAATTTTTAATATGTTGAGGGGTGCTGTTTTTTTTTAAATTTCACTTTTGGGGGATTCAAAACTGAATTGGTCCCTAAAAAATTAAGTATTGTAAACTTCCTTGAAAAAAAAATTAAAAACTACTGCTACACTTTTAAACCTTTTTAAAATGTTAAATTCAAACAACATTTTTCAAATGTTGCTAATGTAAAATAGACATGACGGAAATTTAGATTTATTCATGTTTTGTGTAGTATGACTATCTGGATTAAAAGTATATGTACAATGCCTACAAGTAGTATTCAACCCCCTGCAGATTTAGCAGGTTTAATAAGATGCAAATAAGTTAGAGCCTTCAAACTTCAAATAAGAGCAGGATTTATTAACAGATGCATAAATCTTACAAACCAAAAAGTTTTGTTGCTCAGTTAAATTTTTATAAATTTTAAGCATAAAAGTGTGGGTCAATTATTATTCAACCCCTAGGTTTAATATTTTGTGGAATAACCTTTGTTTGCAATTACAGCTAATAATCGTCTTTTATAAGACCTGATCAGGCCGGCACAGGTCTCTGGAGTTATCTTGGCCCACTCCTCCATGCAGATCTTCTCCAAGTTATCTAGGTTCTTTGGGTGTCTCATGTGGACTTTAATCTTGAGCTCCTTCCACAAGTTTTCAATTGGGTTAAGGTCAGGAGACTGACTAGGCCACTGCAACACCTTGATTTATTGCCTCTTGAACCAGGCCTTGGTTTTCTTGGCTGTGTGCTTTGGGTCGTTGTCTTGTTGGAAGATGAAATGACGACCCATCTTAAGATCCTTGATGGAGGAGCGGAGGTTCTTGGCCAAAATCTCCAGGTAGGCCGCGCTATCCATCTTCCCATGGATGCGGACCAGATGGCCAGGCCCCTTGGCTGAGAAACAGCCCCACAGCATGATGCTGCCACCACCATGCTTGACTGTAGGGATGGTATTCTTGGGGTCGTATGCAGTGCCATCCAGTCTTCAAACGTCACGTGTGTGGTTGTCACCAAAGATCTCGATCTTGGTCTCATCAGACCAGAGAACCTTGAACCAGTCAGTCCCAGAGTCCTCCAAGTGATCATGAGCAAACTGTAGACGAGCCTTGACATGACGCTTTGAAAGTAAAGGTACCTTATGGGCTCGTCTGGAACGGAGACCATTGCGGTGGTGTACATTACTTATGGTATTGACTGAAACCAATGTCCCCACTGCCATGAGATCTTACTGCAGCTCCTTCCTTGTTGTCCTTGGGTCAGCCTTGACTCTTCAGACAAGCCTGGCCTTGGCACGGGAGGAAACTTTCAAAGGCTGTCCAGGCCGTGGAAGGCTAACAGTAGTTCCATAAGCCTTCCACTTCCGGATGATGCTCCCAACAGTGGAGACAGGTAGGCCCAACTCCTTGGAAAGGGTTTTGTACCCCTTGCCAGCCTTGTGACCCTCCACGATCTTGTCTCTGATGGCCTTGGAATGCTCCTTTGTCTTTCCCATGTTGACCATGTATGAGTGCTGTTCACAAGTTTGGGGAGGGTCTTAAATAGTCAGAAAAGGCTGGAAAAAGAGATAATTAATCCAAACATGTGAAGCTCATTGTTCTTTGTGCCTGAACTACTTCTTAATACTTTAGGGGAACCAAACAGAATTCTGGTGGGTTGAGGGGTTGAATAATAAATGACCCTCTGAAAAGACTTTTCACAATTTAAAAAAAAATAAACAAAGAAATAACATTCTTTTCTGCTGCAGTGCATTTCACACCTCCAGGCTGATCTACAGTCCAAATGTCACAATGCCAAGTTAATTCCAAATGTGTAAACCTGCTAAATCTGCAGGGGGTTGAATACTACTTGTAGGCACTGTATATAGTGTGTGTATGTATGTGTGTGTATATATGTGTGTGTGTGTGTGTGTATATATGTATATATATATATATATATATATATATATATATATATATATATATATATATATATATATATATATATATATATATATATATATACACACTAGATGGCAGCCCGATTCTACAGAATCGGGAGTCTAGAATCCATATATACCGTATATACTCGAGTATAAGCCGAGATTTTCAGCCCAAATTTTTGGGCTGAAAGTGCCCCCCTCGGCTTATACTCGAGTCACGGTAGCGGTGGGGTCGGCGGGTGAGGGGGTGAGGGCGCTGAGGTATACTTACCTAGTCCCAGCGATCCTCGCGCTGTCCCTGCCGTCCCACGGGCTTCGGCGCTGCAGTTTCTTCCTCTCTTCAGCGGTCACGTGGGACCGCTCATTACAGAAATGAATAAGCGGCTCCACCTCCCATAGGGGCGGAGCCGCTTATTCATTTCTCTAATCAGCGGTGCCGGTGACCGCTGATAGAGAAAGAAGCTGCGGCACCGAAGACCAGGCAGAGGGACAGCGCGAGGATCGCCAGGACTAGGTAAGTATCGCATATTCACCTGTCCTCGTTCCAGCCGCCGGGCGCCGATCCATCTTCCCGGCCGGCGCCTCCATCTTCCCGGCGTCTCTGCTCTCTGACTGTTCAGGCAGAGGGCGCGATGACGCATATAGTGTGCGCGGCGCCCTCTGCCTGATCAGTCAGAGCAGAGACGCCGGGAAGATGGAGGCGCCGGAACGAGACGCCGGGAGCTGCAATCAAGGGAGGTGAGTATGTGTTTTTTTTTCTTTATTGCGGCAGCGGCGGCACAAATTTATGTGGAACATCTATGGGGCACAGTGAACGGTGCAGAGCACCGTATATGGCACAGCACAGCTATGGGGCACAGTGAACGGTGCAGAGCACCGTATATGGCACAGCACAGCTATGGGGCACAGTGAACGGTGCAGAGCACCGTATATGGCACAGCACAGCTATAGGGCACAGTGAACGGTGCAGAGCACCGTATATGGCACAGCACAGCTATGTATGGGGCACAGTGAACGGTGCAGAGCACCGTATATGGCACAGCACAGCTATGGGGCACAGTGAACGGTGCAGAGCACCGTATATGGCACAGCACAGCTATAGGGCACAGTGAACGGTGCAGAGCACCGTATATGGCACAGCACAGCTATGTATGGGGCACAGTGAACGGTGCAGAGCACCGTATATGGCACAGCACAGCTATGGGGCACAGTGAACGGTGCAGAGCACCGTATATGGCACAGCACAGCTATAGGGCACAGTGAACGGTGCAGAGCACCGTATATGGCACAGCACAGCTATGTATGGGGCACAGTGAACGGTGCAGAGCACCGTATATGGCACAGCACAGCTATGGGGCACAGTGAACGGTGCAGAGCACCGTATATGGCACAGCTATGGGGCACAGTGAACGGTGCAGAGCACCGTATATGGCACAGCACAGCTATGGGGCACAGTGAACGGTGCAGAGCACCGTATATGGCACAGCACAGCTATGGGGCACAGTGAACGGTGCAGAGCACCGTATATGGCACATCTATGGGGCACAATGAACGGTGCAGAGCACCGTATATGGCACAGCTAGGGGGCACAATGAACGGTGCAGAGCACTATATGGTTCACACCTATGGGGAAATATGAACGGTGCAGAGCACTATATGGCACAGCTATGGGGAAATAATGATCTATTTTTATTTTTGAAATTCACCGGTAAATGCTGCATTTCCACCCTAGGCTTATACTCGAGTCAATAAGTTTTCCCAGTTTTTTGTGGCAAAATTAGGGGGGTCGGCTTATACTCGAGTATATACGGTACTTTATTTATTCAAATGTAAGAATAATACAATTAATAAATAATAGTAAGAAAGAACAAAAATAATAGGCGGTATATGGAGAAAACACCAAACAAAAGTTCAAAATTGGTGTGAAAATGTCACTGAACCACTTCACAACTAAATATATATAGTTTTGGTAAATGGTATTATCATTTTTTTGACGAAATTCGGCAGGAGCTTGAAGAGCAACGTCACTGGGCCCGCCTCCACGCAGTAGAAACTTGCTGTGAGGTAAAAATCACACCAAAATGGCGGGTGGAGTGTGTCACAGTACGGCACGTTTCTGATTGGTCGCTCGCAGCAGGCGGCAACCAATCAGACACTGGACACTGTTGACGTCACTTATCTCCGGACATTAGCTTCGGACATTAGCTCCGCACATTAGCTCCGGACAAAGCCACGGAAGTTGGCACAAATTGCAGGAAGTAGTATTCTAGGCAATTATATATTAGATTATATATATATATATATATATGTATGTGTGGATCGACGATGTCCTCATGGTTGCCATGGTGACAATGATGTCATAAAGGTTGCCATGGCGAAGATGTCATAATGGGTATATGGGCACGGGACTATGGGCTGGAGGATGGGTATATGGGCATGGGGCTATGGGATGGAGGATGAGTAAATGGGCACGGGACTGTGGGATGGAGGATGTGTGATGGGTATATGGGCACGGGACTATGGGATGGATGTGTTAATTTGGATAAAATGTGTACCTGGATGGGCTGCCTTATGTTTTTTTAGATTTCTTTTAAGATGAACCACATCAGGAAAAGATTTATCTTTTTATTATTTATTGATTATTGATGCAGTATTTATTTCTGTGACCGCTCTTGCAGGAAATATCAAATCTCTATTTTTATGATAAAAAAGCAAATCAATTTAAGGTGTATCCCATTATGTGGGTAAAAACAACTATCTCACTATGTGTATACTTCTGATTTAAGATAATTTTACATGTTGTATTAAAAAAAAAAATTGAAGAAGAGGATAGAAATTCCATGTAAGGACTAGGGCTCCAAATGTGATTGTAAAGTGTGTAAAGACTGGATTAAAGGGATTATCCACTACTGTGATACTGAAGACCTATTTTTAAGATAAATCATCAATATGTGATCATTTGGTCCTGCATCGGAAGAGAACTCTAGCTCTACGTCTATTAGGATAAAGAGGAGCTGAGCAGTAGTTCTTTGCAGACCTGTGCTGTTCCAGTCCATAAGGTGTTTTTAGCCAGCCCTTGTCAGAGCTGATAAGATTGGTGGGAGTACTGAGTGTCTGACTCCCACTGATCTGACATCAAGTTAGGGTACCGTCACACTATACGATTTACCAACGATCACGACCAGCGATACGACCTGGCCGTGATCGTTGGTAAGTCGTTGTGTGGTCGCTGGAGAGCTGTCACACAGACAGCTCTCCAGCGACCAACGATGCCGAGGTCCCCGGGTAACCAGGGTAAACATCGGGTTACTAAGCGTAGGGCCGCGCTTAGTAACCCGATGTTTACCCTGGTTACCAGCGTAAAAAAAAACAAACACTACATACTTACATTCCGGTGTCTGTCCCTTGCCGTCTGCTTCCCGCACTGACTGACTGACTGCCGGCCGTAAAGTGAAAGCACAGCACAGCGCGCTGTGCTCTGCTTTCACTTTACGGCCGGCAGTCAGTCAGTGTGGGAAGCAGACGGCAAGGGACCTGACGGACACCAGAATGTAAGTATGTACTGTTTGTTTTTTTTTACATTTACGATGGTAACCAGGATAAACATCGGGTTACTAAGCGCGGCCCTACGCTTAGTAACCCGATGTTTACTCTGGTTACAAGCGAACGCATCGCTGGATCGGTGTCACACACACCGATCCAGCGATGACAGCAGGAGATCCAGCGACGAAAGAAAGTTCCAAACGATCTGCTACGACGTACGATTCTCAGCAGGGTCCCTGATCGCTGCTGCGTGTCAGACACAGCAATATCGTATGGATATCGCTGGAACGTCACAGATCGTACCGTCGTAGCGATCAAAATGGCACTGTGTGACGGTACCCTTACCTATCCTAGTGACAGGTCATCAATATCAAAGCAGTGGACAATCCATTTAATCCAACTGATAGTGACAAGCAGCCTAGATCCTGAATTGAAATTGTAACAAGAGAAGCTAACATTAGTAACAGTAGATGTGTGTGTGTGTGTGTGTGTGTGTGTGTATACAGGCTTTCATGGGAAGAAATAGCAAAGCATATGGTATACACATGTGGGTGACCAGGAGGCTCTCTGCAGCCTCCAAAATGGCTGACTCTGCTTGTATTTTTCATTCCCATTCCTCAGTAACACTAAGCCCCTTTCACACATCCGTTTTTTGCCATCAGTCGCAATCCGTCGAATTTTGAAAAAAAAAAACTGATCCGGCGACTTATTTTCTCAGACTTTTATTAGCGACGGATTGCAACGGATCGCCTCACGTTTCTTCTGTCGTTCGCCGGATCCATCGAAAATTGTTTGTCCGGCAGCCATAGACAACGGACAAAGTAACTTTTTTTAGTGTCCGTCGAAAAAAAGGACAGCGACGGATCAGTCGCCATCAGTCATTTTCTAGACTGGAAGCCTATGGCGCCGGATCTGTCCTGACAGAATCCGGCGACGGATTCCGTTTTTTTTTTTCAACTGAGCATGCTCCAATTTTTTTATTTTTTATTTTAAGGATCCAATTAGCCAGATCAGCTAGTCGGATCCGGCGAAGAAGCGGATCAGTCGCACCAGTTTTTTACAATCTGCAACGGATCCGTTTTTTCAAAATTCGACGGATTCCGACTGATGGCAAAATGCTGATGTGTGAAAGGGGCCTAAGAATAGTTTTATCACTTCAACTCTATAAAGAATAAAAGAATATCCAGGACACATGAATACTCATTCATTAAATATTACCTCTTGTAACATGTACAGTTCTCTATGCAATAGTTTTAGCTTTTCACGGGCTTTCCTTCATAATAACAGTCATGGGGTTGGAATGAAATAAAGTAAATATCGGCTATTTTTAGAATTGTGCTAACCATTTTCAGGAAAAATGTCAGCTTTTACAGTGTCATTAATGATTTCAGTGTTGAAGAGAAGAATGCTGTAGTTCCTGTAGTTCTGAGATTTTGCCGATTATAATCTGGTGATAATGGTAGCCTTGAAATGAAGTTGTAGCATGTAGGTACAGAAAAAATGGCTGAGACAAATTATCTTTCTGTACATAAATTCTCTAGATCTATAGTTTTTCCTTTCTTCCACATGTAGAGTATAAAAAAAAAAAGTACTCCAATGGGAAAATTCATAACTTTGTGCTCTAGCTGTATACGCTAAACTGCACAATGATGGATGCCTATTAGAGATCTCTTTAACCCATAGGTTACTTTAACGTCTGTAGAATGTTGATAATTGGGTTTTTAGGATATATGCACTTTATAGATCCCTTTTGATAGATGCCATACAGTGACTCTGCTCTTCAGTGATGGCTATAGCAACTCCTGGATGCAAGCTAGAGCAATTATAAAGCAGAGAGGAGGCAAACTCTAGAGAGTAGTGATGAGCTAGTATACTCGGTACTCGACATTTCTCGAGCATGCTCGGGGGGTCCTCCGAGTATTTGTAAATACGCGGAGATTTAGTTTTCAACGCCGTGGGTATTCCCTAGCAACCAGGCAACCCCCACATGTACTTATGCTGGCTAACAGATGTAAATCATTCAGCTGCGGCGCGGAAAACGAAATCTCCGAGTACCCTTACAAATACTCGGAGGATCTCTCTCTCTCTCTCTCTCTCTCTCTCTCTCTCTCTCTTTCACTGAAAAGCTGGTGTTACACAGTGCAAATCGCTACAGCGCACAAGCGACAACATGGCGATAGGCGTCCACGCCCCTAAGACCTATGTCATCACTCTGCCCACGCCCCTTCATTGGCTGAAAAAAATGGCGCCAAGCACGTCATACGAAATGCGACTTTGGCGCGAAAGTCGCGTACCGCATGGCCGACCCCACACAGGGATCGGGTCGGGTTTCATGAAACCCGACTTTGCCAAAAGTCGGCGACTTTTGAAAATGAACGATCCGTTTCGCTCAACCCTACTAGAGAGGTCTAGAGAGAACTTCTTCGTTAGGAACCTCTATTGGAAAACCTGTGGGAGTGTTTCGCGCCTGTATAAATCTTAATTCATTTATGCTGCAACTAAAACCATGCTCAAAAGTATTTTTAAGCTGTCATGTCATTGTAGTAATCAGTTTATTAGCAGCGTCTACTTCCCGCTATCTTTAATTTATTTGTAATAAAGTATACAAGCAAACCACAATAATACTGTAACTGCTTTGACACACAAAACAAGTAAAACGTGGACACCTCTGTTCTTTCAATTGATTTTTTTTCTTCTTATTGGAATGTGCACTTTGTAGATTCAGAATAAAGGCAACAAAACCAGAAGGAACACCAAGAGTAAAGAATCTTAGGAACCAAACCAGAATGTGTTCAATCCTTACATTCCTCAATGTACCCACCCTTTAATTTTGATGACCGCCATACACACCTTTTGGTCATCTCTTAAGCATCTTCAAGTAGTTACCTGGAATGACTTACAATGAAAAAGCATGCTTGTTTCCAGAGTTCATTTGTGGCTTCACCTGCCTTCAGAAAGTGTTTACCTGTGCAAAACACACTTGATGGTCAGTGTTGGTACACCTTTCCATACAGTACTGCGCCCTTTTCCACAAATGTCTAAAGTCAAATTCTGGCAAGAACCACTCAACTAAGTAAAGAAAAATTACAGTCCATCATTACTTTAAAGTAAGTCAGTACTGACATTTGCTAGAACCTTGAAAGCATCCTAAAGTGCAATATAGAAAACAATCAGTCTCGGTGATGAACCTGACTACCCTAGGAAATGAAGACCAAGAATTACGTCTGATAACTCTGCTGAACTTTTCCTTTGCAGCAGTGTCAAAACCTGCAAATTGATAGCCTCTACAATAAAAAACATCCCTTTTATATGGTGCACAGACATCAAGTAGCAAACATCTCAACCTCAACTGTTCAGTGGATACTGCAGGAATTTGACAATAAAGGCCTTGTTCTTGCAAAGCGGCTTCTAATGAAGACCACAAACGTTAACGTGCAACGTGTGCACATACCCTTAGACCAGAGGTCCCCAACGTTTCTGACCTTGAGAGCCACAGTCGGCTTTGAGAGAAGGTCGCAAGCCACATCCAGCCTTGAGAAAGGGTCGCGAGCCACATTAAGCTCCCGCCCCCTCACAATAGTGGCAACCAAAGCCCCCATTACAGGCATAATGGTAACCAAAGCTTTTCCACAAAAAACAATCACTCCAAAGCAGTATACGAAGATCCAGGGGTTCCTACAATACTCCCCATTCAGTATTCCCCTATAAAGAACTCCCAAGACACTGTCACATACAGCTTCAAACACCTCCTCTGACAGGTGGTGTCATCTTGTCTCCAGCATACCATACTTAAATCATCTCAAAACCCCTAAAGCCAGTATACGTAAATCCAGATCTGCTCTTCTGTGCAGGGCTGCTCACAAAATTCACCATTTTCAGATGTGCTCTTCATACCGGTTTGCTAGAACTGAAGCTAATGCACTAAGCTGACAGACAGCCGCGAGACACAATTCATGGGACCGCGAGCCACATGTGGCTCCCGAGCTACAGGTTGGGGACCCCTGCCTTAGACGGTCACTGGTTTGTTCCACACTTATTTCTTTACTTGTTTCCATATGTGATTTTGCTGCCTTTAGTCTGATTCTACATTGTGCATATTCTAATGAAGGGACGCCATGTTGCGTTTGGAGAGCCACTAATGTGCCTAAACAGTGAAACCCCCAACAAGTGACACCATTTTGAAAAGTAGACCCCCTAAGGAACTTATCTAGATGTGTGGTGAGCACTTTGACCCACCAAGTGCTTCACAGAAGTTTATAATGTGGAGCCTTAAAAATAAAAAAAATATATTTTCCCAAGGTTACCAGAAGAAATTGTACCCCAAACATTGTTGTGCAATTTGTCCTGAGTACACTGATACCCCATATGTAGGGGTAAACCACTGTTTGGGTGCATGGCAGAGCTCGGAAGGGAAGGAGCGCAATTTGGAATGCAGACTTAGATGGATTGGTCTGCAGGAGTCACGTTGCATTTGCAGAGCCCCTGATGTAACTAAACAGTAGAAACCCCCCACAAGTGACCCCATATTGGAACCCCCCCAAGGAACTTATCTAGATGTGTTGTGAGAACTTTGAACGCCCAAGTGTTTCACTACAGTTTATAATGCAGAGCCGTGAAAATAAAAAAATATTTTTTTCCACAAAAACTATTTTTTAGCCCCCAGTTTTGTATTTTTCCAAGGGTAACAGTTGAAATTGGACCCTAAAAGTTTTTGTCCAATTTGTCTGTGGTACGCTGATACCCGATATGTGGGGGGGACCACCGTTTGAGCGCATGGCAGAGCTCGGAAGGGAAGGAGCATCATTTGGAATGCAGACTTTATTTTCCCAAGGGTAACTAGAGAAATTGGACTCCAGAAGTTTTTGTCCAATTTATCCTTAGTACGCTGATACCCCATATGTTGGGGTATACCCCTGTTTGGGCGCACGGGAGAGCTCGGAAGGGAAGGAGCACTGTTTTACTTTTTCAGCGCAGAATTGGCTGGAATTGAGATCGGACGCCATGTCGCGTTTGGAGAGCCCTGATGTGCCTAAACAGTGGTAACCCCCAATTCTAACTGAAACCCTAACCCAAACACACACCTAACCCTAATCCTAGCCACATCCCTAACCCCAACACACCCCTAACCCAAATCCCAACCGTAAATGTAATCCTAACCCTAGCCCTAACCCTAATGGGAAAATGGAAATACCGTAAATACATTTTTTTAAATTTTTTAATTTTTCCCTAACTAAGGGGGTGATGAAGAGGGGTTTGATTTACTTTTACAGAGGGTTTTTTTTTAGCGGATTTTTTATGATTGGCAGCCATCACACACTAATAGAAAAAAAAATATTTTTTGGTGTTACCACATTTTGAGAGCTATAATTTTTCCATATTTTGGTCCACAGTCATGTGAGGTCTTGTTTTTTGCGGGACTAGTTGACGTTTTTATTGGTAACATTTTCTGGCACGTGACATTTTGTTGATCGTTTTTTATTCCGATTTTTGTGAGGCAGTATGACCAAAAAACAGCTATTCATGAATTTTTTGGGAGGGGGCGTTTATACCGTTCCGTGTTTGGTAAAATGGATAAAGCAGTTTTATTCTTCAGGTCGGTACAATTACAGCGGTATCATTTTTTTTAATGTTTTTGCTCTTTTATACCATTAATACTTTTATAGAAAAAATAATTATTTTTGGATCGCTTTATTCTGAGGACTATTAACTTTTTTATTTTTTCGCTGATGATGCTGTATGGCGGCTTGTATTTTGCGGGACAAGATGACGCTTTCAGCGTTACCATGGTTTATATCCGTCTTCTTGATCGCGTGCTATTCCACTTTTTGTTCGGCAGGATGATAATAAAGCATTTTTTTTTCCCCGTGTTCACTGAAGGGGTTAACTAGTGGGACAGTTTTATAGGTCGGGTTGTTACGGACGTGGCGATACTAAATGTGTACTTTTATTGTTTTGGTTTTTTATTTAAATAAAGGAATGTATTTATTGGAACAATACGTGTGTGTATGTGTATGTGTGTATATATATATATATATATATATATATATATATATATATATATATATATATATATATATATATATATGTATATAATATAATATATAATATAATATATAATATAATATAATATATATATATATATTTTTTTTTTTTTTAATTTAGGAATTTTTTTATTTTATTTACACATGTAATGTAAATATTTTATTCTCACTTTGCCCCGGGGGGTACATTACAGTAAAGTGACAGATCGCTGATCTGACACTTTGCTGTGCACTGTCAGATCAGCGAACACAGACACAGCTAGGAGGCTTCCCGGCGCCTGCTCTGAGCAGGCGCTTGTAAGCCACCTCCCTGAAGGCCCAGGATGCAGCCCCGTGGCCATTTTGGATCCGGGGCCTGCAGGGAGGAGACGCACATCACCTTGTACCGAGGGTCTCAGGGAAGCCCGCAGGGAGCCCCCTCCCTGCGCGATACTTCCCTATGCCCCCAGAACGCTGCGATCATGTTTGATCGCAGTGTGCCGGGGGCGGTCCGTGACCGCTCCTGGCACATAGTGCCGGATGTCAGCTGCAATAGTCAGCTGACACCCGGGCGCGATCGGCCGCGCTCCCCCCGTGAGTGTGGCCGATAGCTATGACATACTATCCCGTCCCTGGGAATTAAGTCCCAGGTGACCTTGACGGGATAGTACGTCAAATGGGATTAAGGGGTTAAATATACCATGTCCTGCAAAGTGATGCAAAAAAATCATGTAATATATAAAAAAAATTGCTCACAGTGCCTAAAATATAATTTGACACTGGTCATGACTGCTGACATGCTATGTTGCAATGATGATGGATAAGAACCTTGGGCAGGGCACCAGCCTTTAACATGTCTTGCTAATTTAGTGATGATTCACTGTGGTACTATTCTTTCGGAGTGGTATGGGTTTGTAACTATTACATGCTAATTCATTACATTGTCGTGGAAAATAGTGAAAACTCTCCTCTAGAACTTCCTCTATTTCATGTGGAGATAAGTAAAACAAATAGGACATATGTGCTTCTATTCCTTATTGTTATAATGCCAAAGTTTGGAGCCAATAGATATATTGTACAGTTTTACAATTAATATTTCTGGGATACCTTATAAAAGTCTTCTATAATAAACTGCTTTGTAATACAGTACGTAAGGAATGCTATTGTGAGTTTTCCCCCAGTGACGTAAATGAATAAGTTCCTGCAAAACTGCAGCCGGTACAGCAAATTGCATTAAAAATACATATTTTTTTGCAGTTGGAAAATTGCATCACGCTCTGGAAACTATAATGGGTATATCGCGAAACAAGTGTTTTGTATACAGCTGACATTTCAGTTACGGTATGTTAGTGTTAGAGGGAATTTGTCAGTAGGATCAACCCTCCTAAGCAGTCTATATGGGTTTTAGGTCATAGGAAGATGAATAAAACAATACCTTGATATCTGTGATCCAATGTCTTAATCCGGAGAAATCGTGTGTTTCTTAATTTGTAAATGAGCTGTTAAGATCTATGGGCCGAATACAGATCTGCATGAGAATCTGCCCCCCCCCCCCCCCCCCGGTGCTTATTATAAATTAAAGGGGGTGTGACCAGTGTGATACATATAGATTTGAAGAACAGGCTGTCAGTCATAACATGTCTCACACTGGTATCACCCCCTTTCATTTACAATAAGCTCTGGAGGCAGATTCTCAGGGAGATCAGTGTAACGGGGTCTACCAAGCTGGGGTACCTCTTGTCAGTACCACCCTGCATTTCAGGAGGTCCACTTTGCGTTGGTTGGCGTCTGAATGAAGGACGCTGGCTGGAATTGCTTGGTTACATGGGTGCATATAAAAGATCACTGCTTCTCCACGTATTTCCAGTCTGACAAAGCTTTACCCACAGGACACAGAATATATCACACAGATACAGAGGGCAGGCCAATAGAAAAGCGGCAGGCCAGACATGCATTACAATAGCTGCAGGTGGCCGGAGCCTGCCGATATTTACTGTGGGAATTACAAAGGTGGGGGGAGGACAAAAGGGGAATATCGTGTCCCCTCTGCCCAGGAGCGCAGCCTGTGGGCTGATGCATTCGGGACATGGAACCTATTATACATACATATAAGTGCACAACATATTCTGGGTGCTGAGTGGTTCTGTAAAACGTAACACGGCTCCCCTTTTCAGCGACGCGATCGGCATACACAGTCTGATCCTTAACGGATTCGTTTGGGGATGACAGAAGTTTATGGGGTTGGTACAAGTTCTGTTTGTCAACTTAGTCCTTCAGCGTTACCGTTTTGTTTGCCGGTCTGTAGTGGATGGTGAAGTCCAGAGGTTGTAGGGCTAAACTCCACCGCAGCAATCTGGCGTTGTCTCCGGAGACCCGATTAAGCCAGACTAGGGGGTTATGGCCCATTAGGAGGGAAAACTGTCGTCCATACAAATATGGTTGCAACTTTTTGAGTGCCCATACTACCGCCAGGCACTCCTTCTCGATGGCCGCATAGCTTACTCCACGGGGCAGTAGTTTCCGACTCAGGTAAGCTACTGGGTGTTCTTGGCCGTCCGGCCCGACTTGGCTCAGTACTGCCCCCAATCCAAACATAGAAGCGTCTGTGTGAACAAGGAAACGTTTAGTTGGATCGGGTGCGGCCAATACAGGGGTATTGGTGAGGGCGTCCTTTAGTTGGCGGAGGCTTCCTCACACTCTGGGGTCCAGGTTACCTGGCGGGGTTGGTTCTTACGGGTCAGATCAGTGAGGGGCTTAACTACGCTGCTGTAATTGGGAACAAATTTCCTGTAATACCCCGCTGTCCCTAGAAACGCCATGACCTGGGTTTTAGTGCTTGGGGTGGGCCATTTGGCTGTGGCCTCAATCTTGGCTGGTTCTGGTCGCTGTTTCCCACTTCCCACCCAATGCCCTAAATACTGAACCTCTGCTTTGCCCACGTGACACTTGTTTGGGTTCAGGGTGATTCTGGCCTTGTGGATCCTGTCCAATACTGTCTCTAGGTGATTTAGATGCTCTTCCCATGTCGCACTGTAGATGGCGATGTCGTCCAGGTAGGCACAAGCATAGTCTTGGAGACCATCTAGAAGCCAGTCAGCCAGCCTCTGGAAGGTCGCCGGGGCGGGCATTCTTCATCCCAAATTGCATAACTGGAAACTGGAATAAGCCGAACGGGGTGACAAATGCCGACTTGGGAATAGTGTCCGTACTAAGGGGAATCTGCCAGTAGCCTTTGCATAGATTTATGGTGGTCAAATACTTTGCTCCGACAGCCGGTCTAACAACTCATCCACACACGGCATGGGATATGCATCCGTCACTGTTTTCTCATTGAGCTTACGATAGTCTACACAAAACCGTGTAGTCCCATCCTTCTTGGGCACGAACACTTTGGGGGATGCCCAGGGACTATATGACTCTTCAATGATGCCTAAACGCAACATCTCTTGTATCTCTTGTCGCATCCCCACTCGTACAGACTCGGGGACGCGGAAGGGGTTTTGTCGCAGGGGGGTCTGATCCTGGGTCTCAACTTTGTGTTGTGCCAGGCGAGTGTACCCTGGTCTTCCCGAAAACATCCTCTGTCGCTGCCTCAACAAGTCCTCCACCTGCTGTCTTTCCCCGGGGGCTAGGTCTTGACCCAAGTGTACCTGGTCCCATGTCCCATGTTTTAGACTGAGTCCTTTCCCCTTAGACATCCGGCAAGGGAAGTCCGGCTAAATCCTCTGCTTCAGGTGCACAGATGGCCACTACCTCTTCAGGGCGCTCCCTGTAGGGCTTCAGCATATTCACGTGGAACATGCGGATAACCCTGGGGCCGTCACAATCGGCGGTTTTGTCGGCTATTTTCCCCACTACCTGGTAGGGCCCCTGCCATGCAGCTTGGAACTTGTTCTGCCTGGTGGGCTCTAACACCAGGACCTTCTGTCCTATTTCCAAGGTGCGCTCTCTGGCCCTCCGATCGTACCATATGCGCTGGCGCCGCTGGGTCACCTGCATGTTCTCATGTACAGCCTGGGTCAGCTCCTGTAGGCGGTCCCAGAATTCCAGCACATGGGGTACAATAGGTACCCCTTCTATGAGGCCCTCCCCTTCCCAGTGTTCTAGGGGTCCCCTTACCAGTCTCTCGTATACCAGCTCGATCGGGGAGAACCTTGTGGATTCTTGGGGCACCTCCCGATAGGCAAACAGGAGGTGTGGCAAGAATTTCTCCCAGTCCCTGTAGGTCCTGGTAAAAGTCCCAATGAGTTGTTTTAACGTCCCGTTAAAGCCTTCACACGACCCATTGGTTTGCGGGTGGTATGGGGCGCTTCTAATGGACTTTATGCCGCACAGCTTCCACAGTTGGTTGGTCACCTCTGCTGTAAACTGGGTACCCTGGTCCGAGATAATCTCTCGGGGAAATCCAACCCATGAGAAAACCAGGAGCAGGGCGGCCGCCACCGTCTCTGCTAGTATGTTGGGTAACGCAACCGCCTCTGGATACCATGTGGCATAATCTACCACTGTCAACATATACCTTTTCCCTGACTGACTGGGTTTGGCTAACAGCCCTATCAGATCGACCGCTACTCGGCTAAATGGTTCCTCCACAATGGGGAGGGGGCGTAATTGGCCTTGCATTGATCTCCCCTCTTGCCAATGCGCTGGCAACTGTCTCAGGTCTGGCAGTATTGACGAACATCATAGGTTACCCCCGGCCAAAAGAAGTTTTGTGTCAGACGATGCCTGGTGCGACTGACACCGAAGTGTCTGGCCAAGGGTATGTCATGAGAGATTCGCAGTAACTCCTGCCTATACTTCTTGGGAACTACCAGCTGTCGTTTTATAGTAGGGCTCGTCTCTGTATGGTGCTGCTCTGTGATCCGGTAGAGGAGTCCCTGCTTCCCTACAAACTCACTCTTAAATTCATCTGGGGTGGCCCAAGAAATGTGTCTGGCTATGGGAATACGTGTAGGGCTGGGATGTCTTACCTGGGCCTCCTCTGAGTGTGATTCTGCCTCCGCAGCTTGAGCTTGTCTCTGGGTGGTCACAGGATATGTCTCAACCAGAGGGGAAACCGAGAAGGGAGACAACATAGGCCCCAAGTCATTTCCCAGCAAGACGTCTGCAGGCAAATCCTCCATCAAGCCGACCTCAACAAGGCCATCCCCGACTCCCCAGTTCAGGTGAATCCTGGCAGTGGGCAGTGGATGTATAGCTCCCCCTGCTACAAGGACTGCCACTGTCTGGTCCGTCTTCTCTTGGTCCCGGACGAGATGAGGCTTCACAAGGGTCAAAGTTGCCCCGGAATCTTAGTCCCTGCATACGTTTCCCATTAACCCACATGACCTGTCGATGCTGTTGTCGATTATCTGCCCGGGCTGCCTGCATGGGGTCTACTTCATGCAGCACTTCCTCCATCTCTTCCACCCCTTGGTTAGTTGTAGACCCCAATGCCAGTTCAGCTTCGCCTTGGTAGCAGTGTACAGCAGCCCGGCTGAAGGTAGGTGTTCCCGCCTTTGGCCACTGGGTAAGCTGACTCCGGTTGGAACATTGTCTTTGCAGGTTGCCTGTTATGAAAGGCAATTCAGAATCCCAATGGACATGGAGGTCAGAGCACATACAGTGAACTGACAATAACCCAAAATAATAGAACGAGCTCTGAGACGTGGGAACTCTGCAGACCGCAATCCCTAAGCCTATCAAACCACAACTAAAGGTAGCCGTGGAGCGCTCCTGACCAGAACCTAGGCGCCTCGTCACAGCCTGAGAAACTAGCTAATCCTGAAGATAGAAAAATAAGCCTACCTTGCCTCAGAGAAATTCCCCAAAGGAAAAGGCAGCCCCCCACATATAATGACTGTGAGTAAGATGAAAACACAAACATAGAGATGAAACAGATTTAGCAAAGTGAGGCCCGACTAGCTGAACAGAACGAAGATAGGGAAGATAACTTTGCGGTCAGCACAAAAACCTATAATAACCACGCAGAGGGGACAAAAAGACCCTCCGCACCGACTAACGGTACGGAGGTGGTCCCTCTGCGTCTCAGAGCTTCCAGCAGGCGAGAAAAACCAATTAAGCAAGCTGGACAGAAAAATAGCAACAAAATAACATAAGCAAAACTTAGCTTTGCAGAGCAGCAGGCCACAGGAATGATCCAGGGAAAAAACAAGTCCCACACTGAAACATTGACAGGAAGCATAGATCAAAGCATCAGGTGGAGTTAAGTAGAGAAGAAGCTAACGAGCTCACCAGATCACCTGAGGGAGGAAACTCAGAAGCTGCAGTACCACTTTCCTCCACAAACGGAAGATCCCAGAGAGAATCAGCCGAAGTACCACTTGTGACCACAGGAGTGAACTCTGCCACAGAATTCACAACAGTGGCCCAGCTGACTGCAGGTGTGGCATCGCGCCCCAGGGGGACTGGTAGGCCGGGTTTCTAGCAGGTCCCCCTACAATATTCAGTTGGTTGGGGCCCTCCAGGTCCATGGGCGGACCCCTAGTGACCATCTTTGATCCGGACAACTGAGGCCTCCTGGCATCATGATGTTCATCGGCCAGACGAGCGGCTTCCTCAAGAGTAATTGGCCACCTGTCCCGAAGCCATTCCTGTGTCTCAGGGGTTAGTCCATTAAAGAATCGGTCTAACAAGAAGAGCTGGAGGACGTCCTCCTTAGTGGTTGCTTGGTTCTCTTGTACCCACTGTAGCAGTGACCGCCATAATTTACAGGCCCATTCAACGTGGGTATCTGTTACGCATTTTATAAGTCCGCGGAACTTTTGGCGCTATGCCTCTGGTGTCAGCGCATACCGGGCCAAGATCACTTCTTTGATCCGCTCATAGTCCATACAGTCCTCATCAGGTACCGTGCGATAGGCGTCCACTGCCCGGCCTGTCAGCTTGCTGGCCAGAATCTGAACCCGTTCCTCCGGCTTCACTTGATGAAGGGCACACTGCCGCTCAAAGTTCTGTAGAAAGCCATCAATGTCTTACTCTGCCTCCCCCATCTGTCAGAAGGCATTATACTGGATCTTTTTGTGGCTTACTGTTGAAGGTACCTGGTCGAAGGCCAGAGCTCCCCCTGCTCGCTGACTCTCCGCTCTGCCATCTCTATCTTGGCCAGCTTCACTTTGGTCCGCTCTGTCATCTCCATCTTGGCTAGCTCTCCTGGTCTGCTCAGCCATCTTTTCCTTCAGATCAGTACTCACATCAGCCATCACCTCTCGTATGATCTCTACTGCAGGGTTTGGGCCATCGAACGCCAGTCTGTTCTTTACCTCCCTCTGGAATTCAGTCTCCTCCACGTTAACATTGTGGGGCGCTGCACTGTAGTGTTCCATGATGGCTGCTATCAAATCCGCTTTTGTTTTCTTGCTGGGGATCAACCCTCGGGCTTCCACCAGATCTTTTAATGTAGTCCTCTTTAACTTCTGATAGTTGTTTTCCATTCATTCCTTTCCTCCTGTAGAAGGGGGTATCATATCCCGCTGTCTGCCACTAGTGTAACTGGGTCTACCAAACTAGGGTACCTCTTTCAGTAGCACCCCGCGTTTCAGGAGGTCCACTCTGCGTTGGTTGGAGTCTGAATGAAGTACGCTGGCTGGAATTGCTTGGTTACATGGGCGCATATAAAAGATCACTGCTTCTCCACGTATTTCTAGTCTAACAAAGCTTTGCTCACAGGACACAGAATATATCCCACAGATACAGAGGGTAGGTCAATAGAAAAGCGGCAGGCCAGACATGCATTACAATAGCCGCAGGTGGCCGGAGCCTGCCGATATTTACTGTGGGAATTACAAAGGTGGGGGGAGGACAAAAGGGGAATATCGTGTCCCCTCTGCCCAGGGGCGCAGCCTGCAGGCTTATGCATTCGGGACGTGCATCTCACATGGAACCTATTATACATACATATAACTGCACAACATATTCTGGGTGCTGAGTGGTTCCGTAACACGTAACAATCAGTGTCTGCCCTTAGGAATAGCTCATTTATATATAAAGAAAAACATGTATTTCTCTGGAACAAGACAAGCAATCGCAAATATTAAAGTACATTGCTCAAGCGGATAGATATTTTTGAATCAATATTGTTCTTGTGGTGAAAAACTCAATAGCCTTTTATTGGAAAATACCGGAGTTACGCAAACTTTCATATATTTTGGAAAAAATCGCCCTTCACAAATCGCTTGAAAACAGATTCTCCAAAAACAATAACTTTTAAAAGATACACTAAAAAAATAGGAACTTTGGGTTTCTATTTCTCCATAGATTTTGTTATATTTAACCCCTTAGTGACAGAGCCAATTTGGTACTTAATGACCGAGCCAATTTTTACAATTCTGACCAGTGTCACTTTATGAGGTTATAACTCTGGAACGCTTCAACGGATCCCGCTGATTCTGAGATTGTTTTTTCGTGACATATTGTACTTCATGTTAGTGGTAACATTTCTTCGATATTACTTGCGATTATTTATGAAAAAAACGGAAATATGGAGAAAATTTTAACATTTTGCCATTTTCAAACTTTGAATTTTTATGCCCTTAAATCAGAGAGATATGTCACGAAAAATAGTTAATGAATAACATTTCCCACATGTCTACTTTACATCAGCACAATTTTGGAAACAAATTTTTTTTTTGTTAGGGAGTTATAAGGGTTAAATCATTTTGAGGGGTCTATACGATAGAAAATAGCGAAGTGTGACACCATTCTAAAAACTACACCCCTCAAGGTTCTCAAAACCACATTCAAGAAGTTTATTAACCCTTTACGTGCTTCACAGGAACTGAAACCATGTGGAAGGAAAAAATGAACATTTAACTTTTTTTTGCAAACATCTTAATTCAGAACCATTTTTTTTTTATTTTCACATGTGTAAAAACAGAAATGTAACCATAAATTTTGTTATGCAATTTCTCCTGAATACGCCAATACCCCATATGTGGGGGTTAACCACTGTTTGGGCGCACCGCACAGCTTGGAAGTGAAGGAGCGCCGTTTGACTTTTTCAATGCAGAATTGGCTGGAATTGAGATCGGACGCCATGTCACGTTTAGACAGCCCTGATGTACCTAAACAGTGGAAACTCCCCACAAGTGACACCATTTTGGAAACTAGACCCCTTAAGGAACTTATCTAGATGTGTGGTGAGCACTTTGAACCCCCATGTGCTTCACAGAAGTTTATGACGTAGAGCCGTGAAAATAAAAAATCACATTTGTTCTACAAAAATGATCTTTTTGCCCCAAAATTTTTATTTTCACAAGAGTAACAGGAGAAATTAGACCACAAAAGTTGTTGTGCAATTTCTCCTGAGTAAGTCGATACCCAATATGTGGGGGTAAACCACTGTTTGGGCACACCGCAGAGCTTGGAAGAGAAGGAGTGCCGTTTTACTTTTTCAATGCAAAATTGGCTGGAATTGAGATCGGACGCCATGTCGCGTTTGGAGAGCCCCTGATATTCCTAAACAGTGGAAACCCCCCACAAGTGACACCATTTTGGAAACTAGACCCCTTAAGTAACTTATGCCCAAGTGCTTTACAGAAGTTTAGAATGCAGAGTCGTGAAAATAAAAAATATTTTTTTTTCCACAAAAAAGATATTGTAGGCCCCAAGTTTTCACAAGGGTAACAGGAGAAATTGGACCCCAGAAGTTGTTGTCCAATTTATCCTGAGTACGCTGATGCCCCATATGTGGGGGTAACCCACTGTTTAGGTGCACGGCAGAGCTCAGAAGGGAGGGAGCACCATTTGACTTTTTGAGCGCAAATTTGGCTGTCGTGTTTAGAGACCCCCTGATGTACCTAAACACTGGAAACCCCCCAATTCTAGCTCCAACCCTAACCCCAACACACCCCTAACCCTAATCCCAACCCGATCCATAATCCTAATCACTAACCCTAACGATAATCACAACCCTTACCCCAAAACAACCCTAATGTCAACCCTAACCATAACCCTAATCAAAACCCTAAATCCAACACATCCCTAATCCTAATTTCAACCCTAACCTCAAACCTAACCCTAATCCCAATACACCCCTTATCACAACCCTAACCTTAACCCTAATCACAAACCTAATCCTAAGCGTAACCCTAATGCCAACCCTAAACCTAATCCAAACCCTAACCCTAATCCCAACTCTAACCCTAACTTTAGCCCCAACCCTAGCCCTAAATTTAGCGCCAACCCTAGCCCTAAGGCTACTTTCACACTTGCGTCGTTTGGCATCCGTCGCAATCCGTCATTTTGGACAAAAAACGGATCCTGTAAATGTGCCCGCAGGATGCGTTTTTTGCCCATAGACTTGTATTGCCGACGGATCGTGACGGATGGCCACACGTTGCGTCCGTCATGCACTGGATCAGTTGTGTTTTGGCGGACCGTCGGCACAAAAAACGTTCAATGTAACGTTTTTTTTGTACGTCGCATCCGCCATTTCTGACCGCGCATGCGTGGCCGTAACTCCGCCCCCTCCTCCCCAGGACATAGATTGGGCAGCGGATGCGTTGAAAAACTACATCCGCTGCTCACGTTGTGCACAATTTTCACAACGTGCGTCGGTATGTCGGGCCGATGCATTCCGACGGCCCCGTACCGACGTAAGTGTGAAAGAAGCCTAACCCTAAATTTAGCCCCAACCCTTACCCTAAATTTAGCCCCAACCCTTACCCTAAATTTAGCCCCAACCCTAACCCTAAATTTAGCGACAACCCTAACCCTAAATTTAGCCCCAGCCCTAACCCTAAATTTAGCCCTAACCCTAAATTTAGCCCTAACCCTAGCCCTAACCCAAACCCTAATTTTAGCCCCAACTGCTCTTCTCCTGCCGGCCGGCAGATGGAGACAGATGGCGGGCGCACTGCGCATGCGCCCGCCATTTTCATTTCCCTGGCGGCCAGGAGGAGCAGCAGGAGGACCCAGGGACACCGGTGAGTATGATAGGGTCCCCGAATCCCCCTATTTCTCTGTCCTCTGATGTGCGATCACATCAGAGGACAGTGTTGTGAATTCTGTGGCAGAGCTCCCTCCTGTGGTCACAAGTGGTACTTCGGCTGGTTCTCTCTGTGAGCTTCCGTTGGCGGAGGAAAGTGGTACTGCGGCTTCTGAGTTTCCTTCCTCAGGTGATGTGGTGAAGTCGTCATGTGCTGCTCTATTTAACTCCACCTAGTGCTTTGATCCTGGCCTCCAGTCAATGTTCTAGTATTGGACCTGTTTCCTCCTGGATCGTTCCTGTGGCCTGCTGCTCTGCATAGCCAAGTTCCTCTTTGCTATTTGTTTGCTGATTTTTTTCTGTTAAATCTATTTCATCTCTACGTTTGTCTTTTCATCTTAACTCACAGTCATTATATGTGGAGGCTGCCTTTTCCTTTGGGGTATTTCTCTGAGGCAAGGTAGGCTTATTTTCTATCTTCAGGCTAGCTAGTTTCTCAGGCCGTGCCGAGTTGCATAGGGAGCGTTAGGCGCAATCCACGGCTGCCTTTAGTGTGGTTGGAGAGGATTAGGGATTGCGGTCAACAGAGTTCCCACGTCTCAGAGCTCGTTCTTGTTTTTTGGGTTATTGCCAGGTCACTGTATGTGCGCTGACCTCTATGTCCATTGTGGTACTGAATTACCTTTCATAACAGGACAGAGAATTACACTTTGCTTTTTTTTTTTTTTTTTTTTGTGGTCGCCGGTAAACAGTTAATTACCAGCGATCGCAAAACAGGGGTCGGTAAAACTGACCCCGATCATGTACTTTGGGGTCTCGGCTACTCTCCCGGGGCCGGCCGGCGGGCGCACTGCGCATGCGCCCGCCATTTTGAAGATGGCTGCGCCCACCGGGAGCCACGAGGAGCACCGGGGGAGATAGGTGAGTATCGGGGGGCGATCGGGGGCCCCTTTTCTTTGTCCTCTGATGTGCGATCACATCGGAGGACAGAGAAATTTTTAAAAAAATTGCGTTTTTTTTTGCAATCGCCGGTAAACGATTAATTACCGGCGATCGCAAATGCGGGGTCGGTAATGCCCCCCCCCCCGAATCATGTTCTCTGGGGTCTTGGCTACCCCCGGCAGCCGAGACCCCGGAGAAAATCCGACTCTGGGGGGCGCTATTTACTTTTTCCATAGCGCCGTTAATTAACGGCGCTGTGGTTTAAGTACCTGTATCGGCGGTCGTTAAGGGGTTAAATGTTCCAATTGTTTTGTTTATGTATTTCATTTGTGTGAAATGTATTGTTTACACTGCTGTTGTACCTGTTTTAACCCCTTAATGACAGCCAATACGTCTTTTAACTGACCTGAGATATAAGAGAATAGCCTCCCCATACAGGTGACAATCCAGCAGCTGTCGGCTGGACACTATAGCTGACAACTTGCTGCATCAGCCACGATCAGAGTTTGCACCATCCATATCTGTTTAACCCCTTAGATGCTGCTGTCAATAGTGACTACATCATTATAAATGGTTAACAGAGTGTGGGGGCTTCCTCTTTATTCAAATTGGTGCCCTCAGATTATGATTTTGTGGTCCTGATATTTGCCATAGAAGTTCATGACCAAATAGCGGCCTTAGAGTCTGACAGCTGTAGTAATCTGTTCAGAAGTTAGAGACTATTAGGTGGTAAAAATGCACATTTTCATTTCTGTCATGCCGCTTTGCATTAATTCCTGTAAAGCACCTGAAGATTTAATAAACTACCTGACAGCAGTTTTCACTATGTCAGGGGGTGCTGTTTTTAAAATGGTATTACTTTTGGGGGTTTTCCAATATATGAGACCCCTAAAGCCACTTCAAACATGGATAAGTCCTTAAAGAAATAAATTTTGTAAATTTCCTTGAAAAAAATGAAAAATTGCTGCTACATTTTTAAACCTCCTAAACTGCTAACAAAATAAATTAACATTTTACAAATGGTGCTGATGTGAAGCTGACATGTGGGAAATATTGTTTATTAATGCGTTGCTGTGGTATGACCATCTGGATTAAAGGGATAATCATTCAAATTTAGAAAATTCTAATTTTTTTAATATTCTCAAATTTTAGATTTTTTTTTTTAATAAATAAACACAAAACATTTTGACCTAAATTTACCATTATCATAAAGTATAATGTTTCAGGAAAAAACAATATCAAAATCACTGGGATTTGTTGAAGCGTTGCGGAGTTATTACCACATAAAGTGACACTGGTCAGATTTTAAAAATTTGGCTCCGTCACTAAGGGGTTAATACTTTTTAATGTTGACCACAATGTATTAGATTATTTTAATGTTAAACCTTGCAATACAATGGAGTTCTCCCTTGTTCTTTCCCTTATTCCCATTACCATTCCTCCCCTTAATAAATAATCTTTAATTCCCAATCCCAATCCTTCCCCCTTTTACCTTCCCATATTTATCTTAAAGTTTAATAAAAATGATTGAAAGACAAATATTAAAGTATAATTTTATTCATCTTCCTATGACCTACATGTCCATAGATGGCTTAGTGATCCTACAGACAAATTCCCTTTTTAATTTTTAAATTTTAGAATGTTTGCAATAAAGCCTATTGCCAAATTTATATAAATCTCTATTGTCTAACCACTTCACAACCTTTGAAGTACATATATGACAAGTCATGTCCCTCCCTTTGATGCGGGCTTGCATGCCAAACCAGCATCTTTCCTGGCAGATAATGGCTGATTTATTCAGCCATCATGTTTTTTTAACATCTGCAGGTGGATCAGAGCTCTGCCTGCAGCTGTTAACCTGTTAAATATCGCTGTCATTCTCTGACAGCAGCATTTAATATGCAGTGGCAGGGAGCGTGTCATTCCACACATCCATAAGCGCTTCCATGAAGTGATCATGGGGCACTGATGGGTTGGCATGACAGCCGAAGGTCTGCTGAAGACCACCGTGCCTGTCACTACGATTCACTTTTGAACACTAGCGTTTATCTGGCGTTCATAGATCGTGATTTTAGCTGTACATAGCAGTGCTATTAAAAATTTGAAAAAAAACCCGTAAAAGTAGGAAGACAAAAAATAAAAAACAGTTCAAATCACCGCCCTTTTGCCTTATTAAAAAAAAACACATTTGGCATCGCTGTGTTCTTAAAAGTATGACCTATCAAAATATAAAATAATTTAATCAGTAAGCGGCGTAATGGGGAAAAAAAAAAAGAATTATGTGGGGTTTTTTTTTATACACAAAACATTGTATCTAACCCAAAATGGTATATGTACAAACGTAACGTCTAGGTGCAAAAAATAAGCCATCACACAGCCTCATATCCCAAAAAATGAAAAGGGGTCTCATAAAATGGCAACAAAAACATTTTTTTTTTTTTTTCCAAATCTGACACTTTTTTTTTTTTAACCACTTAAAAAATAAATAAAAAACGATGTATCTATTTGGTATCTGCGTACTCATACTGTTCTGGAGAATCGTATTGCCAGGTCAGCTATATAAATAAATATATAAATATATATATAAATTTAAAAAAAAAATTGTGGAATTGCATTTTTTTTTTTTGCAATTTCACCACACTTGGAATTATTTTCCTGCTTTCTAATGCATTACATATAAAATGAATTATTCCACTTAAATGTAAAACTCTTCTACGTTGATAGAAAAATAAAGTTATGGTTCTCGGAAGAAGTGGAGGAAAAAACTGAAAATATCCCCCCCCCCCCCCAGGAAGAAGCAGTTGGTGCTATATCTTCCATTTAAAAATTGGCCCATAAAAAAATAAATAAACAGATGCTGACTGATCCCCTCAGTTTTTACACATATTTGTAGATCCATATATTTTGCGACAGTATACAGAGCTGTTCATTGAGTTTCCAGCTTAAACTATTTGCCAGTCTAACTGCATTCTAAATTTTATAATGGCATGAATCAACATAGACTGAGGGGTAAATTTAAATTCAGGATGCTGGATAGCTAGGTGACAATATGATTGTTGTAAGGCATAGGTGTTAACCTTTTAAAATAAAAAAAAGTACAAGTAATAATTTTGTTTTGCTATTTTACGCTCCAACTCACAATTTATTTCTTTTTTCTTTCCATGAATCTGCCCCTTCTTGATTTTCATGTTGGACTGGGTGATTAATAGAGTTACCAGCTGAGGAAGGTAAGTGCTGATTTTCATCAAGTTTTTAATGCAGATTTTTAAGCCAAAATCAAACTTGTATTTTAAAGGATATAAAGTATAAGGCTATGTGCACATGTTGAGTGTTTGCTTGCAGAAATTTCTGCAAGGTTTCTGCATCTCTTGATAGCAAAAACACACGTTTTGCTGCGATTTTTGGTGCGTTTTTGTACAGCATTGAAGGCTTTTTAAGCTAAATAAAGATATTAAAAGAAAAAGTTTTGTGATGTAATTTCTTGGTTCAACACCACATTTTTCATTCTGATGCAGTAGCATGAGGGTAATGGGATCAGGGCTTGGTGTCAGTAGTTGTCATTGACACCAAGCCCTAGGCTTAGTAATGAAAAGTTTTCAGCCAGACACGCATTACAGAGTATGTAAGTAAACACACACACAGACACACACACAGACACACACACACACACACGTTGTCACCAGCCTATGTAGGAGAGTTAACAGAATGAACTGTAAGCAGCTCTTAGTTTAACCCCTTTCTGACATTGGACGTACTATTCAGTCCATGTGGGGTGGGCGCTAATTCCCAAGGACGGAATAGTACGTCCAGCACGATCAGCCGCACTCACGGGGAAGCGATGTGTTCGCGTTGCTGCGAGGGTCTCTTACCTCCTCCTCCTTCTCCCAGGCCCAGATCCAAGATGGCCGCGGCATCCGGGTCCTGCAGGGAGGTGGCTTCACTGCGCCTGCTCAGAGCAGGCGTCAGGAAGTATAAGAAAAGTGCACGTCAGATCGCTGATCTGACACAGTGCACAGCAAAGTGTCAGATCAGCGATCTTACACTATAACATGATGCCCCCCCCCTGGGGCAATGTTACAGTGTAAAAAATATATATATATATTCCAATGCGTAAAAAAAAATAAAAAAAAATTCCCCCCCAAAAAATAAAAAAACAAAAAAAATATTGTTCCTATAAATACATTTCTTTATCTAAATAAAAACAATAAAAGTACACATTTACCATCGCCGCATCCGTAACGACCCCACCTATAAAACTATATCACTAGTTAACCCCTTCAGTGAACACTGTAAAAAAGAGGCAAAAAACAACGCTTTATTCTCATACCGCCAAACAAAAAGTGGAATGACACGCGATCAAAAAGACGGATAAAAATAAACATGATACCGCTGAAAATGTCATCTTGTCCTGCAAAAAACGAGCCACCATACAGCATCATCAGCGAAAAAATAAACAGTTATAGTCCTCAGAATAAAGCAAAGCAAAAATAATTATTTTTTCTATAAAATAGATTTTATTGTATAAAAGCGCCGAAACATAAAAAAATGATATAAATGAGGTATCGTTGTAATCATACTGACCCGAAGAATAAAACTGCTTTATCAATTTTACCAAACGTGGAACGGTATAAATGCCTCTCCCAAAAGAAATTCATGAATAGCTGGTTTTTGGTCATTCTGCCTCACAAAAATCGGAATAAAAAGCGATCAAAAAATGTCACGTGCCCGAAAATGTTACCAATAAAAACGTCAAACTCGCCCCACAAAAAACAAGACCTTACATGAATCTGGACTCAAATATGGAAAAATTATAGCTCTCAAAATGTGGTAACGCAAAAAATATTTTTTGCAATAAAAAGCGTCTTTCAGTGTGCGACGGCTGCCAATCATAAAAATCCGCTAAAAAACCCGCTATAAAAGTAAATCAAACCCCCCTTCATCACCCCTTTAGTTAGGGAAAAATTTTAAAAATGTATTTATTTCTTTTTTCCCATTAGGGCTAGGGTTAGGGCTAAGGTTAGGGTTGGGGCTAGGGTTAAGGCTACAGTTAGGGTTGGGGCTAAAGTTAGGGTTAGGGTTTGGATTACATTTATGTTTGGGAATAGGGTTGGGATTTAGGGTTAGGGGTGTGTCTGGGTTAGAGGTGTGGTTAGGGTTACCGTTGGGATTAGGGTTAGGGGTGTGTTTGGATTAGGGTTTCAGTTATAATTGAGGGGTTTCCACTGTTTAGGCACATCAGGGGCTCTCCAAACGCGACATGGCGTCCGATCTCAACTCCAGCCAATTCTGCGTTGAAAAAGTAAAACAGTGCTCCTTCCCTTCCGAGCTTTGCCGTGTGCCCAAACAAGGGTTTACCCCAACATATGGGGTATCAGCGTACTCAGGACAAATTGGACAACAACTTTTGGGGTCAAATTTCTTCTGTTACTCTTGGGAAAATACAAAACTGCGGGCTAAAAAATAATTTTTGGGGGAAACTTTTTTTTTTTTTTATTTTCACGGCTCTGCGTTATAAACTGTAGTGAAACACTTGGGGTTCAAAGTTCTCACAACACATCTAGATAAGTTCCTTGGGGGGTCTAGTTTCCAATATGGGGTCACTTGTGGGGGGTTTCTACTGTTTAGGTACATTAGGGGCTCTGCAAAAGCAATGTGACGCCTGCAGACCAATCCATCTACGTCCGCATTCCAAATGATGCTCCTTCCCTTCCGAGCTCTGCCATGCGCTCAAACGGTGGTTCCCCCCCACATATCGGGTATCAGCGTACGCAGGACAAATTGGACAACAATAGGGTCCAATTTCTCCTGTTACCCTTGGAAAAATACAAAACTGGGGGCTAAAAAATAATTTTTGTGGGAAATTTTTTTTATTTTATTTTCACGGCTCTGCATTATAAACCTTGGTGGGTCAAAGTGCTCACCACACATCTAGATAAGTTCCTTAGGGGGTCTACTTTCCAAAATGGTGTCAATTGTGGGGGGTTTCAATGTTTAGGCACATCAGTGGCTCTCCAAATTCAACATGGCGTCCCATCTCAATTCCTGTCAATTTTGCATTGAAAAGTCAAATGGCGCTCCTTCCCTTCCGAGCTCTCCCATGCGCCCAAACAGTGGTTTACCCCCACATATGGGGTATCGTTATACTCAGGAGAAAATGGACCCCAAAAGTTGTTGTACAATTTGTCCTGTTACCCTTGGTAAAATAAAACAAATTGGAGCTGAATTAAATTTTTTGTGAAAAAAAGTTAAATGTTCATTTTTATTTAAACATTCAAAAAATTCCTGTGAAACACCTGAAGGGTTAATAAACTTCTTGAATGTGGTTTTGAGCACCTTGAGGGGTGCAGTTTTTAGAATGGTGTCACACTTGGGTATTTTCTATCATATAGATCCCTCAAAATGACTTCAAATGAGATGTGGTCCCTAAAAAAAAAAAATGGTGTTGTAAAAATGAGAAATTGCTGGTCAACTTTTAACCCTTATAACTCCCTAAGAAAAAAAAAATTGGTTCCAAAATTGTGCTGATGTAAAGTAGACATATTTTGTGTGACATATATCTCTGTGATTTAATTGCATAAAAATTCAAAGTTGGAAAATTGCGAAATTTTTTAAATTTTCGCCAAATTACTGTTTTTTCACAAATAAATGCAGGTAATATCAAATAAATTTTACCACTATCATGAAGTACAATATGTCACGAGAAAACATTATCAGAATCACTGGGATCCGTTAAAGCGTTCCAGAGTTATAACCTCATAAAGGAACAGTGGTCAGAATTGTAAAAATTGGCCTGGTCATTAACGTGCAAACCACCCTTGGGGGTAGAGGGGGTTAAAGAAAAAAATGGAAAAAAAACAATTGCGCGGGCTCCCGCATAATTTGATAACCAGCAAAGGGAAAGCCGACTGAGGGCTGATAATATTATGGGGAGGAGCCAAAAGCCGTAAAGGTTCCCAAGCTATTAATATCTCACAGCTGTTAGCTTAGCTTTTACTGGCTAGTTTACAGGGAGACCCCAGAAAACATTTTACATGGAGTCCCGCCCTATAAAATCTAACCAGCAAGGGCTAGGCAGACAGCTGTGGGCCTTGTATTAATAGCCTAGGAAGGTGCCATGGATATTACTCCCCCTCCTCCCAACTAAAAACATCAGCTCTCAGCCGCCCCAGGAAAGGCGCATATAAGATATTAGCCTCACTCTTTCCATTTGCCCTGTAGCTGTGGCAAGTGGGGTGATAGTTGGGGAGTTGATGTCACCTTTGTATTATCAGGTGACATCAAGCCCACAGGTTAGTAATAGAGAGGCGTCTAGAAGCCACCCCAATTACTAACCCCATAGTGATGTTATAAACACACACACAGACAAGTCCTCTATTTGAAATAATAACAGACATCTTTTTATGAATCTAAATTAAACCATAGTTACCGAACTCCTAATCCACTGATGCCAACTTCTCCTGCAACAAAAATAAAATAGTAAACCACAATATTTCTCTCCTGTCCGCAGAGAAGAAAATCCATAATGTCCCACGACGATCTTGATGACTTTGAGACAGCCGGCGATATTCTGCACGAGCGATTACCTCCTGTCAGTGTATCACCGAGCTGCCGTGAGAGAGGTTACTGGAGTTAATCAGCTGATTATTTCCGGTAATGTCCCTTACTGTCCCTTAATGTCTTCTCACTGCTGCATGAGAAAGATCTCCGGCGGCCAGTTAGAGCAGTCACATTTCCCAATGTGACTATTCTACAAGTGAGATCGCCGTGGGACACTCTGGATGACGTGGACTATGGCGGACAGGTGAGTATATAGTGGTTTATTGATTTTTTTTTTTCTAAGCGACATTGGCATTGCGGATTAGGCATTAAGGCGACAATTTTTTTTTTTTTGTATTTTACATTTTTTCAAAGAGACAAGGGCATCAAGGATTTGGTGTTAGGTGAGTACTTGGGAAGCAACACTGTTTGACAATCAATTTCACATGCTGTTGTGCAAATGGAAAAGAAAACAGATGGAAATTATTGGCAATTATCCATTAAGAGACACGCTCAATAAAGGAGTGGTTCTGCAGGTGGGGACCACAGACCACATCTCAGTACCATTGCTTTCTGGCTGATGCTTTGCTCACTTTTGAATGTTGGTTGTGCTTTCACACTCATGGTAGCATGTGATGGATTCTACAATCACACAAGTGGGTCAGATAGTGCAGCTCATCCAGGATGGCACATCAATGCGAGCTATGGCAAAAGGTTTGCTGTGTCTGTCAGCATAGTGTCCAGAGGCTGTAGGCGCTACCAGGAAACAGGCCAGTACACCACGAGACGTGGAGGGGCCGCTACCTCAGCTTTTGTGCAAGGAGGAACAGGAGGAGCACTTCCAGAGCCCTGCAAAATGACCTCCAGCAGGCCACAAATGTTGATGTGTCTGCACAAACTGTTAGAAACCAACTCCATGAGGATGGTCTGAGTGCCCGACGTCCACAGATGGGGGTTGTGCTCACAGCCCAACACCGTGCAGGATGCTTGGCATTTGCCACAGAAAACCAGGATTGGCAAACTGGCGCCCTGTGCTTTTCACAGATGAAAGCAGGTTCACACTGAGCACATGTAACAGACGTGACAGAGTCTGGAGACACCATGGAGAGTGTTCTGCTGCCTGCAAAATCCTTCAGCATGACCGGTTTGGCAAGTGGGTTAGTATTGGTGTGGGGTGGCATTTCTTTTGAGGGCCAGACAGCCCTCCATGTGCTCGCCAGAGGTAGCCTGACTGCCATTAGGTACCGAGATGAGATCCTCAGACCCCTTGTGAGACCATATGATAGTGCGGTTGGCCTTGAGTTCCTCCTAATGCAGGACAATGCCAGACCTCATGTGCCTGGAGTGTGTCAGCAGTTCCTGCAAGATGAAGGCATTGAAGTTATGGACTGGCCCACCCGTTCCCCAGACCTGAATCCGATTGAACACATCTGGGACATCATGTCTCGCACCATCCACCAACGTCACGTTGCACCACAGACTGTCCAGGAGTTGGCGGATGCTTTAGCCCAGGTCTGGGAGGAGATCCCTCAGGAGACCATCCGTTGCCTCATCAAGAGCATGCCCAGGCATTGTAGGGAGATCATACAGGCACGTGGAGGCCACACACACTACTGAGCATCATTTCCTTGTCTTAAAGCATTTCCACTGAAGTTGGATCAGCCTGTAGTTTGATTTTCCACTTTGATTTTGAGTATCATTCCAACTCCAGACCTCCATGGGATATTCATTTTGATTTACATTGATCATTTTTGTTTTATTGTTCTCAACACATTCCACCATGTAATGAATAAAGATTTGCAACTGAAATATTTCATTCAGTGATATCTAGGATGTGGGATTTTAGTGTTCCCTTTATTTTTATGATCAGTGTATTTTTATTTTATTTTTTTTTTTGTATGAGCACAGTCACCGGCTGACGAGAGACTACTTCTTCTGCCATCACTGTTCTCAGTGACGGCAGACGTAGGCTGATGGGAGGTGTAGCCTCCTGACCTGCGGTAAGCATTTTACTGTGGGTCACTGTATCTCTATGGGGTCATGCTGGCATCGGACAGCATCACCCTGCAACACTATGACCGACCGGTCTTACCTGCGGTAGCATTGCCACCGATAAGAACCACTGCGTCGGTGATTCCCACGCTGTCACACAGATGACAGCGTGGAAACCGCATAGGAGGCCGTTAAAAATGCAAACAAAAACTCAGCAAATCCACAAACTTTTTATACCTGTGTTTTTGCTGCGTATTTGACTGACGCAATTGATGTCAACGTGAGTTAAAAGCTACATATCCGCATAAGGAATTGACATGCTGCAGAAAAAAAACACTGCAAATACTCTAAGGAAATTTACTGATCATGTGCACAACACTTCAGGATTGTCATTCTGCACAATAACAAATTATATTGTGGTAACGTGTTAGCCAGAAAAATTGATGTGAATGTCATCATTGGGCACAAAAGTATTCACACAGGATTGTCATTGAATTATCATGCATAAGGTTTCCATAGAGTTTTTGTCCTATTTCTGCACGGAAAAAAACACTACGAAAACTCATCAAAAACGCACCCTGTGCACACAGCCTGAAAGTGTTTTTCTCACAAAACTATGTCTATTTGCTTAGCTTCCCCTGGTGAATAACATGGTACCTGCAGATAGGACTGCATTTTATTGGTGACACCTTCTCCTTAAATACTTACATGTACATAACCATGTTACACTATATCTACTCTGCAGTTGTATCAACTTAGTGGTCAATGTAAAAAATGAAAGAGGTATTCCCATCTCCAATACCCTATCCTAATAGGTAGTAGGTGTAATAATATTAGCACATACCTCCAATTATAAATGTAGTATAGTTTTTTGGGTTCGATATGTCTCTGTCCTCATATGCAGCCATTGCAGGGCCTTGAGTATCCATGCTTACGACCACTAGCTAACTATTCCTTTCAATGGTCATAACCATGGATACCTAAGGTGCTGCAATGCCTCCACATGAGGAAAAACATAGTGAATCAAAAAATCTTTACTAGATTTTTAATTGGAGGTATTTGCTACTATTATTATTACATCTACTACATATTGAGATATGATGTTTGAGATGGGAATACCCCTTTAAGTGCCTATGCTTATGAGATAGCTGTATTTTAAATGGGAAAGGGACAATAAGTAGTCATTCCCCTCTAGTAGGAACTTGAGTCCCAGGAGAATGTAGAAATGGTCTTGTTGAAGTGCAACTTTTATGCAATGTACCAACTTTAGTTTAAATTTATATTTGATTTTTATGAAGCAAGTCAATTTAAGCCACTGTTTTCCTATTAATCATTGCTTGCTTTCCTCAATTACAAAGTGAAATCTATGTGCAGTTTTGCAGCTTGAGATAAGAATTTGTTTCGTTTTGAGTACCAAGATGAGTGAGAATGTGATACAGCGATTAATTTTTTAAAATTATTTTTGTATCATGATAAGGAATACAAAGTTTCTATTGTGGCTTTATCAAATCAATTATATTTTACTTTCCAGGAAAATCACTTTGGGAGCTGGTGGTGGAGCAATTTGAAGATCTTTTAGTTCGCATCCTTCTCCTAGCTGCATTTGTATCTTTTGTAAGTTAAAATAATGCAATTCTCTATTATTTTTGTTAATATTGTTTAATATTGTGTTGGATGTATAACCATTTTCTAAGAAAAATACATTTTTTTCTATAATATTGCTTATTTATGTTAACAGCTAACTAAAGTCATTGCTGTTTTAAAGAGTTGGGAACTTTTTTCGTCTGCTTTGTCTATCTACCACAAGGCTATTAATTCGGGATACCAGGCCATGCCTGTCAATTATGTACAGATAATTTGATGAAAACCAAAATCCTACATGGATACAAATGCAAATATTGTCTGATTATTTAGCTGAAGTCCGTACTATAGCTGTAAAGAGGCTCCCAAAAGACAAAGTGGGTGACATAATAGCAATTAGTAAAAAAAAAAAAGTCTTACATTTTACTTTAAAAGATCATTCCTACTGTGTAAGTTTATTAGAACTTTGTGTGGGAGTGAGACTTTTTTTTTCCTGCTGTTAACAGCTTGTGAGTCAGAGCTATGCAGATTGATGTATACTCTACGAGGATGAGCAAGGTTATGGTTCCAAAAATAGTCATGTACAGTTTGCTATTGGTTTGTGTGTGTTTTTTTTATATACAGTCAAGGCTTTCCATTGTTCTTTGTTTTCTTTTACTCAAAGACCATACTGTGGAAAAATCAAAACGTCATTAACATTAGATACAAACATAACTTATTTGTTTCACAGACACTAATGGTGTTAGTCAGAGAACATTTTATTCCTCTATCCTCCTATTAAAGTAGATGAAAAGAGGTGGAATTGTGATTCATATTGGTCAGACCAGTAAGATTGGGGATTTGCTGGGGTGAGCCATTATTGTAAATGTTGAATCACTTGAGCTTAATAGTATCTTTTGTGCAAATCTCTGGTGATGTCAGTGTCTTTTGGCGTAGGACGTCTTGATTGTTCAAAATACTGTTTTAAGCGTGCCCTAAAAACGCATTTGTTCAGACTGGCCTACCGCCTCAGTGCATTAACCTAACTATCTCTGTGTGGTCCATTAAAAAACAAAAAAAACCTTAATCAGGTTCCTCACGTCATGTTCTCATATATTTCATGCAGTTAATAGAATAGCCCTCTGTGTCTGTACTGTTACATATTTAGGCTGATAACTGGTTCATGCAGCTTTACATGAACACCCGATTCTTACACTAGGCTAGTCCGAACAACGAAAGCAATTGTTACTATCCACCTCTTGTCTCCCTTTTTCCTCATAGTTTGTAAGCTTGCGAGCAGGGCCCTCACTCCTATAGGTACCGTATTTTCCCGATTATAAGATGCACTCCCCCCCAAAAAAGGGGGGAAAATGGAGGGTGCGTCTTATAGTCGTAATGCAGGCTTACCGGCAGTGGTGTGGCGGCGGCAGAGGTGCGGCGGAGGCAGAGATGCAGGGATGAGGAGGCGGTATGGCGTGAGCGGGGGTCCCTTCCACAGGTGAGGTGATGCAGCAGCCCGGTAAGCAGCAGAGCCGGGTTAATTACTGGTTTATCGGTGGCGACGGCCATATTCCTGAGGCCGCGCATGTGCAGATGGAGTGCTCTGCTTCCCAGGCTTCAGGAAAATGGCCGCGGGAGGCCACGCGTGCGCAGATTGTGATCGCGGCGGCCATTTTCCCTGAAGCCGAGTTTGCAGATTTAGATCTCGGCGGCCATTTTCCTGAAGCCCCGGGAAGCAGAGCACTCCATCTGCGCACGCGCGTCCTCAGGAAGATGGCCGCCGCCAACGATAAACCGGTAATTAACCCGGCTCTGCTGCTTACCGGGCTGCTAAATCACCTCACCTGTGGAAGGGAGCTTGCTCACGCCATACCGCTCATTATCCCCGCACCTCTGCCATTGCCACACCAGTGCTGCAACCCCCCATGGACACCAGGCCGTGGCGTCGCCCACCTAAGCAGGAAGGGACCCTGCTCAGGTGCACGCCGTACCGCATCACCCCACCTCTGCTGACACCATGCCTCCTGTGACCCTGCTCTGCCACCGCCAGCCCTCAGGTAAGATACTGTAAATTAAGACAATAAGACGGACCCCCATCTTATAAAAAATCTTTTTTTCTGCAATTTTCACCCCAAATTTGGGGTGCGTCTTATGGTCCGGTGCGTCTTATAGTCCAAAAAATACGGTATCTATTTTGAACTGTGATTTTTGTTATGCTGTAATGTCTATTGTCTGTACAAATCTCCTCTATAATTTGTAAAGCGCTGTGGAATATGTTGGCGCTATATAAATGAAATTATTATTATTACTTAAATCTTTAATGTAAACAGTTTGCTGTAGTAATGGCGTACGTATAGTCAGACTATATAAAGATAAAAATAAAAAAGTGACATTTTCTAATGACAAATGGAATTGAAAGTGATCATTTTAGCAATGAATGATATTGAATTATTTTGAAAGGTTATTTTTCTGAATGGTGACATAGCTATGGAACTATTCATTGCAAAGTGCCCAGCTCCTTTTCTAAATGGGTTCTTTGAATGTGAATACTGCAGTTTTCCTCTGTTTAATGCACGCTTGCAGTAATTGTTGGAAACTATACACAGAGAAATATTTTCTTAGTAGCAGCAATATACAAGTGCTTCTCACTAAATATCCTCACAAAGTTTAATTTATTTCAGTTCTTCAATACAAAAAATGAAACTCATAAATTATATAGTCATTAGAGTGATCTATTTCAAGTGTTTTATTTCTGTTAATGTTGATGATTATGGCTTATAACCAATGAAAACCCAAAAGTCATTATCTCAGTAAATTAGAATACTTTATAACATCAGCTTGAAAAATGATTTTAAAATCTGAAATGTTGGCCTACTGCAATGTATGTTCAGTAAATGCACTCAATACTTGGTCGGGGCTCCTTTTGCATCAATTACTGCATCAATGCGGTGTGTCAAGGAGGCACTGCTGAGGTGTTATGGAAGCCCAGGTTGCTTTGACAGCAGCCTTCAACTCGTCTAAATTGTTGGATCTGGTGTCTCTCATCTTCCTCTTGACAATACCCCATAGATTCTCTATGGGGTTAAGGTCAGGCGAGTTTGCTGGTCAATCAAGCACAGTGATGCTGTTGTTTTTAAACCAGGTATTGGTACTTTTGGCAGTGTGGACAGGTGCCAAGTCCTGCTGGAGAATTGCATTTCCATCTCCAAAAAGTTGAAGGCAGATGGAAGCATGAAGTACTCTAAAAAATTTTCCTGGTAGACGGCTGTGTTGACTTTGGTCTTTATAAAACACAGTGGACCTACACCAGCAGATGACAGAAGCTTGGATTATGTGCCTCTCTACTCTTCCTCCACACTCTCGGACCTTGATTTCCAAGTGAAATGCTAAATTTACTTTCATCTGAAAACAACACCTTGGACCACTAAGCAACAGTCCAGTTCATTTTCTCCTTGGCCCAGGTAAGATGCTTCTGGAGTTGCCTATTGGTCATGAGTGGCTTGACACAAGGAGTGCAACACTTGTAGCCATGTTCTGGATACTTCTGTGTGGTGGCTCTTGAAGCGATGACTCCAACAGCAGTCCACTCCTTGTGAAGCTCTCCCCAAATTTTTGAATGGCCTTTTCATAACAATCCTTTCAAGATCGCGGTTATCTCTGTTGCGTGTGCACCTTTTTCTTCCACACTTTTTCCTTCCACTCAACTTTCCATTAAAGGGAACCTGTCACCCCGTTTTTTGAGATTGAGCTATAAATACTGTTAAATAGGGCCTGCGCTGTGTGTTCCTATAGTGTATGTAGTGTACCCCGATTCCCCACCTATGCTGAGATATAACTTACCAAAGTCGCCGTTTTCGCCTGTCAATCAGGCTGGTCAGGTCGGGAGGGCGTGGTGACATCGCTGGTTCTTCCTCAGCTTTACGTTGGTGGCGTAGTGGCGTAATGGTGAACAAGCAGCGCGCGATCTGCGCTGTAATCCCTTGCATCGGTGGGGGCGGCCATCTTCCTGGGGCCGCGCGTGCGCAGATCGAGTGCTCTGCTGCACGGGGCTTCAGGAAAATGGCCGCGGCATGCCGCGCGTGCGCATTAGAGATCGCGGCGGCCATTTTCCCAAAGCCGAGATGCAAACTCGGCTTTGGGAAAATGGCCGCCGCGATCTCTAATGCGCACGCGCGGCATCCCGCGGCCATTTTCCTGAAGCCCCGTGCAGCAGAGCACTCGATCTGCGCACGCGCGGCCCCAGGAAGATGGCCGCCCCCACCGATGCAAGGGATTACAGCGCAGATCGCGCGCTGCTTGTTCACCATTACGCCACTACGCCACCAACGTAAAGCTGAGGAAGAACCAGCGATGTCACCACGCCCTCCCGACCTGACCAGCCTGATTGACAGGCGAAAACGGCGACTTTGGTAAGTTATATCTCAGCATAGGTGGGGAATCGGGGTACACTACATACACTATAGGAACACACAGCGCAGGCCCTATTTAACAGTATTTATAGCTCAATCTCAAAAAACGGGGTGACAGGTTCCCTTTAATATGCTTGTATACAACCAGCCTTTGTGGCTTTCCCTCCTTGTGAAGTGTGTCAATGACTGCCTTCTGGATATCTGTCAAGTCTGCAGTCTTACCCATGATTATGGAGCCTCCTGAAACAGACTTAGGGACCTTTTTAAACACTTAGGAAGTCTTTGCATTTGTTTTTGTTAATTATTCTAATTTACTGAGATAATGTCTTTTGGGTTTTCATTGGCTATAAGCCATAATCATCAACATAAACAGAAATACACAGTTGAAATGGATCACTGTTTGTAATGACTGAGTTTCATTTTTGTATTGAAGAACTGAAAAAATTTAAACTTTTTGATATTCTTATTTAGTGAGAAGCACTTGTATTACATATTTCTGTCAGTGCTAATCCACAATGCATACTCGCAGCCATATGCATTATATGTACTAAATAGTGAAACCTCATGAACGACAAGGATTTGTTGACAACTTCTGGGTAGCAAAGACATATTTCACATTCACTTCACAAAGTAAAACTTATGTAACTAAATTATTCAAAAACATCACCAGATGACGCCAATACGTCGTTGAAACATGTTGGGGCAATGCATGTGGTTGATATACATTTTCTTATATACAGTTGGGTAAAAAAAAGTCCCCCCTTCTTGATTTCCTTTTCTATTGCGTTTGTCACACTTAAATGTTCCGATCAACAAACAAATTATACTATTGGGCAAAGATGACACAAACACAAAATGCAGTTTTTAAATGAACGTATATATCATTAAGGACAAGGAAATCCAAACCTACAAGACCCTGTGTGAAAAATTGCCCTCTAAACCTAATAACTGATTGGGCCACCCTTAGCAGCAACAACTGCAATCAAGTGTTTGCTGTAACTGGCAATGAGTCTTTTACAATGCTCTGGAGGAATTTTGGAGCAGTCACATTGTTGTAATTCAGCCACATTGAAGGGTTTCCAAGCATGATCCACCTCTGTAAGCTCATGCCTCTGCAGCTCAATCGGATTAAGGTCCGGACTTTTACTAGGCCACACCAAATTCATAATTTTGTTTTTCTTAAGCCATTCAGAGGTGGACTTGCTGGTGTGTTTTGGATCATTGTTATGCTGTATAACCCAAGTGCCCTTCAGCTTGAGGTCACGAACAGATGGCCGGACATTCTTCTTCAGGATTTGTTTTGGTAGACAGAATTCATGGTTCCATTTACCACAGCAAGACTTCCAGGTCCTGGAGCAACAAAACAGTCTCAGACCATCATACTACCACCACCATATTTTACTGCTGGTATGTTATTCCTTTTCTGAAATGCTGTGTTACTTCTACACCAGATGTAATGGGACATACACCTTCCAAAAAGTTCAACTTTTCTCGTTGGTACAGAGCACTCTTCCAAAAGTCTATGGGATCAAGATTTTTTTTTTTGGGAAAATTAATGCTAACCTTTATGTTCTTAGTGCTCAGCAGTAATTTTTGTCTTGTAACTCTGCCATACAGGTGATTTTTGTTCAGTCTTTCTAATGGTTGAATCATGAACACTGACCTTAATTCAAGCAAGTGAGGCCTGCAGAAAAAAAAATACTCCTCCAAGATGGCGCCGCTGGCGTATGCGTGGTAGCAGCTATTGGATCATAGCTATATACACCGATAGCTGCTACTGCGCAGATGCGGCAGGCACCATTTTCAAATTGATTTTTTTTCTAGCTGAATAACATCAAGAACATGTCTTATTGGGACATGAAACATGCGATTATGCTGCACAGCTGGTGCCACGGCCGGCACTTGCCTGTAGAAGGGTTTTTTTTTCCTTAAGTATGTACAGGTATTCATTATGCAAACTAGGGGGCAGGTCAGTGAGGGATCAGTGACCTGTCAGCAGTCTACATTATGAATACCTAGTCAGTGCACCACATGAAGCCACCCCAGAGCACAGGGATATCATTGACTAAAAACTGAAGAAAAAAAAAAACCACAACCACAAGACGGATTTCATCAACCAAGGGATCATTTTATACAGTATAATGGCGCCGACCTGACTGTCTATAGGTTACTCAGCACAATCCTGCTGACAGGTTCCTTTTAATGCTGGGGACAATTCTTTGATAGGGGTATTCTTTTTAGTAAACACTGCTTTTCCTCTGTGGATAAAATGCAAAAGATTATAGGAAAATAATGGGTAGCAGAGCATTTGATCTCTATAATAGTTATGTAAGGGTATGACTTGCTCAATTTCAAGGAAATTGCATATTATACTCTGCAATACTTGGGTGCTGGTAGATGCTGATCGCTGATGTAGGTACTAGTGATTGCTAGGAAATCCCCACATGTAGTTATGCTGGCTATCACATGTAAATCATTCAGCTGCGGCAAGAAAAACGAAATCTGAGCACTAAAAAATACTCAGAGGACCCCCGAGTGTGCTCGAGAAATCTCGAGTAACCAGTACGGTATATTCGCTCATCACTAGTAGGTACCTTTTATGTATTCCATGGTAATCAGTGTAGATATAACTGTACAACATGTCTTCAATCACCCTGAGCAGTAGTTTTATGAGTCATATTACACGGGATCTAAACTGCACAAACATCCAATGAGCCGAGTATAGTGGAGCAATCTGATAGTGTAGCTGTGACTTCAATGCGGTGCGCCACATTTCTGCTTCAACATTTACCATCTGCCTAGGCGAGACATTCTCTTGTGTGCATTTATAGGTGTAGATATTGAACCCACCCCAAAGATCAATATGGGAGTAGGAAAATAAGAATTTTCCTTTTGGCAGGTGCAGTAGGATCTACAGCAACAAAAGGTAATCCTTACAACATGTTTTATGTTTCTATGGTGATTTTTTTCAAACCACTTTATAGGTGTACATAGACAATGACTGCGTTATATATGTAACACAAAACCATGAGGAGTTTAGAGGGTACTACAAAGTACATATTTTTACCTTTTCACCTATACCAGGGGTGGCTAATTAATTTTCCCAGGAGGCTACATGAGAAGCTTTGACTGTTTTGGAAGGCAGAACCAATAAACTGAAATTAATTCTGCTCAATTTTAATATAATTAAAATTAACATAAAACGATAATACGGTAGTATGCAATCTTTCTTTTTTTCCCCTTTATTCAAAGAGCCATAACTTTTTAATTTTTTCATTAACCTAGCTGTGTGAGGGCCTGTTTTTTGCGGGATGAGTTGTACTTTTGAATAAGTACATTTTATCATGTGATTTACTTTAAAGCGGGGAACAAAATTTAAAGTGTGGCAAAATGGCAAAAAAAAGTGCAATTCGGCAATTTAAAATAAATAAATAAATTGCAGCATTCATTTTATGATGCAAATGACCTGTCATTATGATACCAGGTGAATATTTTTGAGATGCCGAACATGATTAGTTTGTTTTGTTTAAGTAGTCAAAAAAAAAAGTACAACTTTGTTTAGGTGACGACATTTTCCTAGAGCCCTAACATTTAAAATTTTTTGGAGATGGAGCTGTGAGAGGGCATGTTTTTTGCGCCCCGAGCCGATGTTTTTATTGACATAATTTTGGAGAAGATACAATGTTTTTATCACTTCTGATTGTTTTTTGTGTGTGTGTGTTGTTGCAAAGGCTGAAATATATTTTTTTTTCTTTTGCTATGCTGTTTACCAGTCGGATTAATTTATTGTATACTTAGATCAGATTTTACACAGCAATATCAAATGTATTTTTTTTAAATCTTTTTTCTTAACTTTTTTTTAACTTTTTTGTTAAAACCTGTGGACATCCGTTTACTTGTATTATACACAACAATACCATAGTATTGCTGTGCTTAATGAAAATCCATCTCCTATGAACACCATTCACGTGCTGGCTTTCACAGGAGTACCGTCATGATGGGCACAGAAGTCTTCAGCAGTCCCCTGGCCACCAAGGCAACATATCAGCACCTTACCATCATATCATTGGAGTACTGATGGGCGCACTGAATGTCGCGCCCCCTTGCCAGCATGCTGTTAATGCACAGATTTGAAGCAGAATTTAACAAATTAACAGCCGCAGGCTCTGCTCTCCTCCACCCATGACTGTTGAAAGGGCAGTTGATGGCTGATTATTACAGCCATCATCTGCCACCAAAGTTGTGGGCTCTGTTTGCAAGTTCACATCAAAGCGGGGAGCTAGCATGTCATGTACCCAGTATATTTGTCATGTTGTTATTAAGGGGTTCAGGTTAAGCAAAATTAAGTATGTTGGCTAGCTGTTACTGCGGATACACGTTATTATAGGGCTTTTATTTTTAACGTGTATCCTTATAAAAAGCAGGGAATTATATCTTTTGATTAGCTGCTACTGATTAGTTTTATAAAAAGCGAAAAATCATACTGCTTCTATTACTCAACCAATGAACCTTTTATCAACCACTTCCTCACACAGATACCCCCAGTCCCCTTACATAGTATGATAGCCCATACATGCTCCAAATTACTCTTCACCCCCAATACACGCAATATATTTTCCCAAGGAATCCAATACTGTATAGCTCTTCTCATAACCCCGTAAGTTTGCTCCAATAGCACTGCCCCACACAGTGTAATCCACATTGTATTATTGTCCCACAACCAGACATAGTATGATGTTCCCAAAGACCTACAAACATGATAATCGCCTATAGGTTCCCCTGTACTGATCACCAAAAAGGAAAAAAATGGAAATTCTACTTACCCAGCCCTGTTTTTCCAGTTTACTTCTCTGATTTGTGCTGTGTGTGCACTGAGGCTGTGCGCAACATGTGCAACCTAGTGATCACATCTTTCCTGCTGTATTGTGACTCAGAACGCACAGTCTAAATGGTGAACAGGGAGCCGATGGCTCGAAATTCAATTCTATCACTGTATTCAACTGTATCTGTATCCTGAGGAACTAGGTGTGGGGAATCCCTGTGCTGTTCGGTACTGGGCTCTCCCAACTCACAGTGGTTACGCCAGTTTCCGGCCCTTTGCCACAGTTTGCTTAGGTCTGATCTATGCTGATGAACATACAGATAAGTCTTGGAATTAAAATGTCTATGGCCATTATGACATGTTGTAGACCATTTATTACCAGTGTTTTAAATAATATTTTAATTTTCAATATTGTAAATTAGAGCTACTTTATCTCTTGTTTGTGGAAGTTTAACAATTGATAACGCTTACTGACATTCATTTGAGAGAATATGTACGTAAAATAGGATTATTTAGTTCAATATCAAGTTATAAAAATTAATATAAAAACGAACTACCTGCCTGTTCTGTTCTGCCTGTGGTTCATCTCTGCCACCTCAGCCTGCAATTCCCTTGCTTCATTTCACCTCTAGTTAAAGGGAACCTGTCAGCAGTTTTGGCCGATATAAGATATGGCCACCGCCTTTCAGGGCTTATCTCCAGCTCCAGCATTCTATAATGCTGTAGATTAACCCCCCAGTCCGACCTGCAGAAAAATAAGTTTTTATTATACTCACCCCAGTTTGCAGTCCGGTCCGTTGGGTGTTTACAGATCCGGGTCCGGCACCTCCCATCTTCTTGCGATGCCGCCCTCCTGTTGCTTCATCACTCCCCGGAATCACACTCCTGCGCAGGTGTACTTATCTGTCCTGTTGAGGGCAGAGTAAAGTACTGCAGTGCGCAGGCGCTGGGCCTCTCTGACCTTTCCCGACACCTGCCAAGATATATCTTTTTAGACCATACTAATATCACTTATGTTTGCTTCCCCACCCAAATTAGGAGATGCATCCAGGCACGGGTAGATTGGTGCCTGCCACTGGCCTACCCTGTTTTTAAATTATGAACAGAGCTGAATGTGCAGGTCCCAGTAGTCAGATCCCCACGGATGGATAAGCTATTTTGTTTTCACCTGAAAACCCCTTTACATGCATCTCTGCCACTGTGAAGATAGTAAGTCACAGGACAAGGAGGGGTAAACTTTCAAGTATTTAATCTCTAAAGAATATTCTTATTGACAGCAGAGAAAACGAGTTACAGAACAAAACCCACTATATGAAGAAATATATAGCAGTAATATCACATACAAGAGATAAATTCCACCCGACTGTGACCAGTCCACATATTACCACGACACTGTGATGAATGATACCATACTGATCATTAATAATAATAATAATAATAATAATAATAATTTTTATTTATATAGCGCCAACATATTCCGCAGCACTTTACAATTAAGCGGGGACACGTACAGACAATAAATTCAATACAAGTTAAGACAATTTAAACAGTGACATTAGGGGTGAGGTCCCTGCTCGCAAGCTTACAATCTACAAGGAAATGGGGGGGGGGGGCACAATAGGTGAAAAGTGCTTGTTATTTCAGGTCTGGCAATTATAATAAATAGGGATTTTCATATAAAGCTGCATGATCTGATCATCAGCCCGAGTGTTTAAGTGCAATAGTCAAGTATCAAGTGCAGTTATCATGTGCATGGAGGGTGTGGAGACAGATGAATAGTGAGGTGCAGATTCAGAATAATATTTGGAAGGAGGGAGCACGGCAAAGTTAGTTTACTGTGTAGTTGATGTGGTAGGCTTGTTTGAAGAGATGGGTTTTTAAAGAGCGCTTGAATAGGTCGAGGCTAGGTATCAGTCTGATTGTCTGGGGAAGTGCATTCCAGAGAGCTGGCGCAGCACGAGAGAAGTCTTGGAGACGGAGGTGCAAGGTTCGGATTACGGGGGATGTTAGTCTTAGGTCATTTGTAGAATGGAGGGCACGTTTAGGGCGATAGACAGAGATGAGAGAGGAGATATAAGGCAGTGCAGAACAATGGAGAGCTTTGTGGGTGAGAGAGATGAGTTTATACTGGACCCTGTAGCGAATGAGTAGCCAGTGTGGCTGCTGAATAAACCTTATTACACATATTATCACCAGTGACAGTTATACTATACACTGTCTAAATATCCTGTGTATAAGGGTACAGGTAAGTCCACTGAAGCCCCAGTTGAAGTAATTCATGACTTCTTCCAACCAGGACTCTCCTCTGCAAATTGTAATTACATATATCTATGGCTGATCTTTATATAGCAAACTGATCACTTTGTCTACACTGCGCCAGATGAAGAAAACTATTCTAGAGCAGCCTTGACACCCTGCACAGTAAGGCTGTTTTCACACTTTGCTTTTTTGCAGCGTTTTCTGTTCGGATTTGTAAGCAAAACCTGGTGCCAGTAAAGTGAATGATAAACCTGCAGTGTCATGCACACTTTGAGTATTTTGACTTTCAGATTTGGTGCAGACAGTCTGCAGCATATCAATTCTGCGTTTTTGCCTGCGTTTTTCACCATTGACTTCACTCAAATCGGTCAAAAATGCAGCGCAAAAATGCGCATTTTGCAACTGTGTTTTTCCTGCCAAAAAATTCAGAAATGGTGCATAAATTTTACTCAACGTGTGCACATAGCCTAACAATGTCATTTTATTGCCCTTGCAATAACAGTAACCTTAAAAATAAAATTTTTACAGTAGTGGTGCCCCCTTTGTTACCCCCACATAGTAGAAATGTCTCTTTTGGCTTCCATACAGTATTAATGCATATACCACCTTTTGTGGCCCCTGTACAATACAATTCTTCTTTGTGCCCAAGTACAGTAATAATGTACATTTTTGTGATCAAATAGAGCAGTAATGTCCTGTCGCTAATGACCCCATACAATCATATACACCTTTTTTTGCCCCATACTGTAATGGTATCCACATTATCCCCTGTGTTGTGCTCTTAACTTGGCCATTAAAAACCCCTATTCATTGGGAAGTGCAGTGCTTGGTAAAATGTATTATACTGAAGGTTATGTTTTGTTTGTTTGTATATTTTATTATTGAAGGTATTCTGTCATATCTATGTTAATTTAATGTTGATATGTGGATTATTTTGATGCTATGCTATATCATATGTTTATCTTATTTTGTGAAATTCTTCAATAAAGAGTTTTAAGAAAAAAACCCTATTCATGTCACCTGTTTCCACTCCCATAATGAGCAGCTCCTTATTCTTCCTCTGTCGTTTTGGCACAAGCGACATCATTGCGCTGGCCAGACATCCAAGGAAGCACATCAGCTGAAAATGGCATTCACACCAGCTTTATTTATGTTCTCATCCTCTCTGGGGGAAGCCCTCGGTCCCTCAGTTGCCAATCCTAGCCTGGGCATTACTGTTGTATGTTCATAGAATAGCAGTCCATTACTGTTGTATGTTACTGTTGTATGTTGGGCCCTCATCCGTGTGATATGTGCCAATTACTGTCTACAGGGCATTGATATATTTTCTGTATTATTTGGCTTTGTCCTCTGAAATCATTTGACTTTTTTGTAAATTAATTGCGAATTCCCAAACATCCTACACAGTCTAGACCAAGCTTCTGTTCTCTGTTCCCAAAATACTGCTTATTGCCAGCACGAGGCTGTAGAAGTAGAAAAGAAATTGGTTTGTTTGGATGATGTGAGCCATTTAAATATTTGTGAATTTCTTGTCCACCTATCTTCCTATACAATTCTGTGTTTTTTTTTTTACAATTATTCAAAGAATCTGATTTTGCAACCACTTGCCGACATAGAGAACTGAGTATTTTAGTGGACTTTTGGAGTGTTTTTGGACGTGGCTGTTTTACTTTTTTATTTTGCTAACAAAATTTCCTCTTTAATTTTGTAGGGGGGTATAGTTTTAAAGAGATATTCCCTTATTGTTAAATAACATCACTCTAAAATATGCCATCGCTTTATGATTACCATGGTGTGGCATTTAAGAGCCATAATATTTGGAAGGAGGGAACACAGCAAAGTTAGTTTACTGAGATGTTGAGGAACATTCACTTGCTGTATTTTGACAGTGTTTTGAGATGCAGCTCCATATTTATCCTCCTTCCTGTACCTGGTCTTTTAGAGACATAAAATGGAGAACCTGCTCTATGGGGGAAATAAATAAATACGAACATGAGATATGTAGATTGCAGATGTAGATTGCACTGCTAGCTGTTTGAGGATTTTATCTGCTTAGAAACCTCAATATGTTTCTTCTTCACAGGCAAAATGTAAGATAAAAAAAAAATAAAGGTGAAAGGTAAAATTCATAATTTTAAAAAACAATGTCAATCACTTGTAGTAATGTATTGTGCAGATTAAGGATGTCATAATTATTGTAAAAATTAATAAATAAAAATTGAACTGTTACTTTATATTATGAGTTACATACAAAAGAACTATGGTTATAAATAATGGAATGCAGAAAAATTGAATCTGGCCTTCTCAACAAGTAATGCACCAAGGTTTTTAACAAATGGAATTTCAAACTTTGTGGCACCAGCTGTCTTTTTTTTTTTGGTGTAAAAAAATAAATTTAATACACTTAATATTGAAAAAAAAATCCTTATTAATATTATTACCATGTACCTACTGTTGCTCATTTTGCCTTTCTACCCAGTTACGGTAATTATTCTCTTCTTTGCTCTATGTAGAAGCAGAATGTTACTTTTCCCTGCAAGAGTCCTGCCCCACTTCAACTCCTGACCCAGCTGCCTCCTCCTCCCCCTGCCATGGACTTTTGTAGTGATGACTCATGCAGGGAAAAGAGACTTCCTGTTTCTACATTGAGCAGAGAAAAAAAGAATGTAACTGAGTAGAATGAGCAATTGTAATAACACAGAGGATTGCTTCTTTAATATATCATATTATTGGCATAGTTTGTGCAGCTGTCTGACTTCTGTTCCTTTTACAGATTTACCAAAGTAGATGTGACTTGTCCAATACTAATACCTTTCATTCTGTGTCCTTACTTTCAGATACTGGCATGGTTTGAAGAAGGTGAAGAAACTACAACTGCATTTGTGGAACCTATAGTTATTATTATGATTCTAATTGTGAATGCTTTTGTTGGAGTTTGGCAGGTATGTGCTCGTGCTTACAGAGCATAAGATATGGTTGCGTTGACATTGTGATGTGTTGAAGATTATCTATTTGAATAGACTATCTAGTCGGCAGCATAACCCCCACCACTAAAGGTATGTGCACACGGTCAGTAAACGTTGTGGGTTGGAAGCTCTGTACTTCTGCAGCGTATAACCTACAGTGTCCAGATGTTACAGCATAGTGGATGGGATTTCGAGAAATCCCATGCTCACTACGCGTTCACAGGCGCCTGCAGAGACAGACATGCGAACGTCTTTCCATACCCCAGCATGTCTATTTATCTTGTGGAGTTGCTAGTCTCCGCAAGATAAATCTCACCTGTACAATGTATTGGACGTGGTGATTCCACACGGTTCAATGAACACATACGGAATCACCTGCGTTCAATAGCCATCAGCGCTTTGGGCGCAGCGGACATGTTCTGCGTCCAAAGCGCTGTTGATTCCTGAACGTGGACACATACCCTAACACCGCTCTATGCTTCTTCTTCCATGCTTGCATGTAGACAAGATGCTTGGACTTTGTATGATGGTAAAAAGAGAAGAATTTAATACCTTATAGGGCAAGCCAACTATAGAGATTACATTGCTACAGATTTACATAATTTGGCTCCCGGTATCAGGCTGGGAAATGTGCAATATTTCACCAAATGGCATATGACAAATGAGTAAGAAATCACTAGTGACTTTATAAACACATCAGGAGGGCTACTGTATTTCTTCAAATTTAACTCCTTGATATAAAGCGTTCTAATAATTAAAGAGGTTTTTCAATTTTCAGCAAATAATGCATAATTAAAAGGTGCTCAGTAGGGATGAGCAGTGTTCGAGTCGAACTGTTCGCCAATTTCAAATTCGAGCTGTTTTGGGCGGTGTTCGTGTCGTTCGACGGACCCGAACAATTTGCTTAAAATTCGGCTGTTCGAGTTTCTGTTCGATAACTGTTCATTCACCAAAAGCCTAACTTGATTTCCACATTAAAACTGTTTATCATTGTTAATAGACTGTTTCAGTGTATATTGGCGGGGGAAGGGGGGGGAAGGTTGCGGGGGATAGATCTGTGCTGAAATAACGCCTATCTCCATTTTTGTTTTCTTTCCCGCATTTACAGTGGGGTGGTGCAGTCTCTCAGCCTATCAGCAATGCGCAATGCGCATGTGATGCACACAAGCAAGGACATGTGTCATTGGCTGTGTATGTCACATGTCCTTGCCCTAGAAGAACCAGCCATTTGCCCCGTCACCACCATTTCCTCACTGCTGCAGCTTAGTGTTAGATGGCACCGCTGCTACTGTGGGCGCTATACAGACTAAGTGTTTTTTTTGGAGCGAATTGTCAGAGAGATGGGTTTAGGGAGTTAGGAGTCGGGACTAGTTGTAATATCAGCCCTTTTCAGGGTAGGTTACAGCAGTTCATAGCACTGTTTGCCAGGCAGGTCTGTGCCAGTGCTGTGCAAGTGTTTGTCACAGCATTTGGTGTAATGTAGCTCAGCCAATCCTTTTGGGCTAGTAGCATTGTCTGATAGTCATCTGAGTAGCCCGCCTGTGAAGCTAGCTACACCGCCTGTGTATCTCAATTTTCACTGCATCTAATCCAGTTAATAGTTTAGGGCCTAGGAGCAGTGTCTGCACGTTAGCAGAGTAGCCCGTCTGTGAAACAAACTATACCGCCTGTGGATCTCAATTTTCACTGCATCTACCATGGTGTGGCATTTAAGAGCCTTATTAATCCTGAGTATGAAGAATTTGAGACCGTTTATAAAATGGGCAATCCTTTTGTACTCCAAAATTTTTTTAATTTTTTTTTTTAAGGTGATATGCAAGTTTCTCGAATTGTACTCCTAATTGCACAATCCTTTTGTACTCCAAAAGTATTGACACCCCTGCAGTTCTGTCAGATAATACTCATTTTCTTCCTGAAAATGATTGCAAACACAAATTCTTTGGTATTATCTTAATTTAATTTGTCTTAAATGAAAAAACACAAAAGAGAATGAAGCAAAAAGCAAAACATTGATCATTTCACACAAAACTCCAAAAATAGGCCAGACAAAAGTATTGACACCCTCAGCCTAATAATTGGTTGCACAACCTTTAGCCAAAATAAATGCTACCAACCACTTCCGGTAACCCTCAGAGTTTCTTACAAAGCTCTGCTGGAATTTTAGACCAGTCTTCTTTGGCAAACTGCTCCAGGTCCCATATATTTGAAGGGTGCCTTCTCCAAACTGCCATTTTTAGATCTCTCCACAGGTGTTCTATGGGATTCAGGTCTGGACTCATTGCTGGCCACCTTAGAAGTCTCCTGTGCTTTCTCTCAAACCATTTTCTAGTGCTTTTTGAAGTGTGTTTTGGGTCATTGTCCTGCTGGAAGACCCATGACCTTTGAAGGAGACCCAGCTTTCTCACACTGGGCCCTACATTATGCTGCAAAATTTGTTGGTAGTCTTCAGACTTCATAATGCCATGCACACGGTCAAGCAGTCCAGTGCCAGAGGCAGCAAAGCAACCCCAAAACATCAGGGAACCTCCGCCATGTTTGACTGTAGGGACCGTGTTCTTTTTCTTTGAATGTCTTTTTTTCTCTCCTGTAAACTCTATGTTGATGCCTTTGCCCAAAAAGCTCTACTATTGTCTCATCTGACCAGAGAACATTCTTCCAAAACATTTTAGGCTTTTTCAGGTAAGTTTTGGCAAACTCCAGCCTGGCTTTGTCTCGGGGTAAGAAGTGGGGTCTTCCTGGGTCTCCTACCATACAGTCCCTTTTCATTCAGACACCGACTGATAGTACGGGTTGACACTGTTGTACCCTCGGACTGCAGGGCAGCTTGAACTTGTTTGGATGTTAGTCGAGGTTCTTTATCCAACATCCGCACAATCTTGCGTTGAAATCTCTTGTAAATTTTTCGTTTTCGTCCACATCTTGGGAGGTTAGCCACAGTGCCATGGGCTTTAAACTTTTTGATGACACTGTGCACGGTAGACACAGGAACATTCAGGTCTTTGGAGATGAACATGTAGTCTTGAGATTGCTCATGCTTCCTCACAATTTGGTTTCTCCAGTCCTCAGAAAGTTCTTTGGTCTTCTTTCTTTTCTCCATGCTCAATGTGGTACACACAAGGACACAGGACAGAGGTCGAGTCAACTTTAATCCATGTCAACTGGCTGCAAGTGTGATTTAGTTATTGCCAACACCTGTTAGGTGCCACAGGTAAGTTACAGGTGCTGTTAATTACACAAATTAGGTAAGCATCACATGATTTTTCGAACAGTGCCAATAGTTTTGTCCACCCCCTTTTTTATGTTTGGTGTGGAATTATATCCAATTTGGCTTTAGGACAATACTTTTTGTGTTTTTTTTCATTTAAGACAAATTAAATGAAGATGATAATATCAAATAATTTGTGTTTGCAATCATTTTCAGGAAGAAAATGAGTATTATCTGACAGAATTGCAGGGGTGTCAATAATTTTGGCCATGACTGTAATCCAGTTAATAGTTTAGGGCCTAGGAGCAGTGTCTGCACGTCAGCAGAGTAGCCCAGCCACCCACCGCCTGTTTACCTAAGTACTATTTTTAGCGGCATCTGGCCTAGGAAATCCTTTTGGACCTAGTAGAATTTGGTGCTATTCAGCAGCGTACCCCACCCGTGAAGCAAGCTACACCGCCTGTTTACCTAACTACTATTTTGTAACGGCATCTAGCCCAGGAAATCCTTTTGAGCCTTATAGAATTTGGTGCTACTCAGCAGCATACTTCAACCATGAAGCAAGCTACACGGCCTGTTTACCTAAGTACTATTTTTAACGGCATTTGGCCCAGGAAATCCTTTTGGGCTTAGTAGCAATTTCTGCTACTCAGCAGAGTACCCCATCCATGAAGCAAGCTACATCGCCTGTAAAGGGGTCTACCAAGCTGGGGTACCTCTTTCAGTACCACCCCGTGTTTCAGGAGGTCCGCTCTGCTTTGGCTGGAGTCTGAATGAAGGACGCTGGCTGGAATTGCTTGGTTACATGGGCGCATATAAAAGATCACCACTGCTTCTCCACGTATTTCCAGTCTGACAACACTTTACTCACAGGACACAGAATATATCACACAGATACAGAGGGCAGGCCAGACATACATTACAATAGCCGCAGGTGGCCGGAGCCTGCCGATATTTACTGTGGGAATTACAAAGGTGGGGGGAGGACAAAAGGGGAATATCGTGTCCCCTCTGCCCAGGGGCGCAGCCTGTGGGCTGATGCATTCGGGACATGCATCTCACATGGAACCTATTATCTATCTATATATATAATTGTCTAAGGGTTTTTCCGTCTGTCTGTCTGTCTGTCCTGGAAATCCCACGTCTCTGATTGGTCGAGGCCACCAGGCCTCGACCAATCAGAGACCGGCACAGCATCGACGTAGAAATCCCGCGTCTCTGATTGGTGGTGGAAACATCATGCTTTTGGGCTGTTTCTCTGCAAAGGGGCCAGGACAACTGATCTGGGTACATGAAAGAATGAATGGGGCCATGTATCGTGAGATTTTGAGTGCAAACCTCCTTCCATCAGCAAGGGCATTGAAGATGAAACGTGGATGGGTCTTTCAACATGACAATGATCCAAAGCACACCGCCAGGGCAACGAAGGAGTGGCTTCGTAAGAAGCATTTCAAGGTCCTGGAGTGGCCTAGCCAGTCTCCAGATCTCAACCCTATAGAAAACCTTTGGAGGGAGTTGAAAGTCCGTGTTGCCAAGCGAAAAGCCAAAAACATCACTGCTCTAGAGGAGATCTGCATGGAGGAATGGGCCAAAATACCAACAACAGTGTGTGGCAACCTTGTGAAGACTTACAGAAAACGTTTGACCTCTGTCATTGCCAACAAAGGATATATTACAAACTATTGAGATGAAATTTTGTTTCTGACCAAATACTTATTTTCCACCATAATATGCAAATAAAATGTTAAAAAAACAGACAATGTGATTTTCTGGATTTTTTTTTCTCAGTTTGTCTCCCATAGTTGAGGTCTACCTATGATGTAAATTACAGACGCCTCTCATCTTTTTAAGTGGTGGAACTTGCACTATTTCTAACATAGTAACATAGTAACATAGTAACATAGTTAGTAAGGCCGAAAAAAGACATTTGTCCATCCAGTTCAGCCTATATTCCATTATAATAAATACCCAGATCTACGTCCTTCTACAGAACCTACAGAACCAGTCAGAATTTCTGACTGACTAAATACTTTTTTGCCCCACTGTATATAATTGTCTAAGGGTTTTTCCGTCTGTCTGTCTGTCTGTCCTGGAAATCCCGCGTCTCTGATTGGTCGAGGCCGCCAGGCCTCGACCAATCAGCAACGGGCACAGCGACGATGATGTCATAAAGGACGTAGAAATCCCACGTTTCTGATTCAGCGACAGGCACAGTATCGACGTAGACGTCATAATGGTTGCCATGGCGACGATGATGTCATAAAGGTTGCCTCGACCAATCAGCGACTGGCAGTCTGCCGCGAATTCTGGAATCATCATTGTCCATATACTACGGGGACATGCATATTCTAGAATACCCGATGCGTTAGAATCGGGCCACAATCAAGCATGGCGATGATGATGTCATAAAGGTTGCCTCGACCAATCAGCGACGGGCACAGTCTGCCGCGAATTCGCCTCGACCAATCAGCGACGGGCACAGTATCGACGTAGATGTCATAATGGTTGCCATGGCGACGATGATGTCATAAAGGTTGCCTCGACCAAGCAGCGACGGGCACAGTCTGCCACGAATTCTGGAATCATCATTGTCCATATACTACGGGGACATGCATATTCTAGAATACCCGATGCGTTAGAATCGGGCCACAATCTAGTACATACATATAACTGTACAACATATTCTGGGGGCTAGGTGTTCCGTAACACGTAACACCGCCTTCTTTCTTTCTCAATCTAACCCCTCGGCTCTGGGGTGTCCACTCTCCCTCCAGCTCTCTCCTTTTCACAGGTGGACTACCGCGTGTTTTTACACTGTGGCGAATCTTTTGGGCCCAGGCATAAGAAGTCATCGAAGTAATGGATAATATGTGCTGCCTTACAAACGTCCATGATGACACATTCGAGGAAGCAACTAAATGCCTCAAATAGTGAGCAGGATATGGAGCACCCCATTTGCAAACAGCGATCTATGTAGTATGCTCCTTCACAGAAGCAGCCCAATGGGAGGACACTATTCGGAGGCACAGGTAGTAACCGGAACGCGCCCTCAATGTCGGTTTTGGCCATTAGGGTGCCCCTTACCAACTTTTTACCCGCCTGATTGCCTCGTTAAAGGAGGTACAGTACTTAGTACTGTACTTGGTTTCGTGTCGATGTTGTCGTTTACTGACCTGCTTTTTGGATATGACAAATGGTGGATTAGTCTGAATGTATTGGGTTCATTTTTTGGCACAACTCCCAACGGGGGTACGACTACGTCTTCTAAGGAAAGTGTTCTGAATGGACCCGCCGCCATTCTACCTAAAGATATTTCTTTTTTTATTTTTTTTGTCAAGACGTCTGGGTGTTGGTAGAGTGAGTTTAGATTTTTACTCCAGCCTTTCTTGATTTTAGAAGGGCATGACATGCCTATATCTGTGTCTCCTCCTCCTTTTACTCCTCCACCTCTTTTCTTTTCGCATGACTATATGTAGTTGTGACTTTTCCATGTGTTTGTTGTGTCTTCTGAGCAGTTTGTCAGATTTTGGACACGTTTTAAGGTGTTTTCTATGTGTTTTCCATGTGTTTTCCATGTGTTTGTATGTGTTTGTGTTTGCCTGCCATTGGTTTCAACGGGGTTCGACGAACATTTCGTCGAACACGTCCCTGTTCGACGAACCGAACCCGAACACTTCATTATTAGAGTTGATCGAATTTGTTCGGATTTGGTCGCCGAATCTGAATTTGTCGTATTCGTGCCATATTGGTACCCTATTCGTGCCGAATGTATGTTTTGATGATCGGTTCCAAATATATTCGGTAAATTCTACTCCCATTGACGGAGTCTAATGATGTTCGACGAATATTGCAAAAACCTTTTTCTATGCCGATCGCATTCAGAACCTAATCCGAACAAATTCGCTCCCCTCTATTCATTATATTAGTCTACTGTATGTATGGGAAACTTGATTATTTGCTTTAATTGAAGCTTCCTGGTCTAGTGATGATCACAGAAAATCAGGAAAAATAAGTAAAAAAAGCTAAGGTAAACGGAAAGCAAAATTGACACCTTATAAATATTTACAATTTATTCTTTCATCCAGTATCAAATAACTCTGACCATCCAGCATTTGTTTCTGACTCAAATGACAAAAAGCAAATCTCTGAGCAGGAATAACCTTTTATGATCATCGTAGTAATGCACTACATAATTGTAACATTCAGTAATTTATAATATTTGATTACCTGGCATTTGTCATGTTTTAATGTCAGATAAGTCTTAGGGAATCTGTCACCCCCTTGGACGTATGTAACCTATTAATATGGGCATACAGGTTATATAATGGTTAAAATAGACTTGTATGTCTATATCTGTCTTGTGGAGAAATCCTTTTTTTAAATTAATTTATGGTAGTGAACTCTTCAAGGCTCTGGGGCATTCGATGTTGCGCAGAAGAAACCACAAGACAACAGATATGAGGCATACAGGTATGATTATTTTAACCATTCTGTTACCTGCAGGCCCATATTAATAGATTGCATAAGTCCAAACTGGCCATCTGGCATTTCTGGCAAATGCCAGAAGGGCCGGCCTCTGTAGTGAGTCGCTCAATATGTTGCTCCCTCCACGCTGTCAGCGGGTGTTCCAATATTCACTTCTGCAGCCAGCACACCAGGCAGCATCAGCTTGCCTTGCGAACACGATCGTGCTGCACCGCTGAAATCACTGCTGCTGTGCTAGACAGGATGAAATTGTCAGCCGTGGTCTGTGATGATCACGAGCTGCAGTGAGGTAAGAGACAGGGAAGGAGGAGGCGCCCCTGTTCTGTTCTGTGCTGCTCCAACGCTGCCTTTTACTGCTGCTCGTGATGAGCACATCAGAGCGCCCACTTTCTCCTGTATAGCGTGGTGGCAGGCCCAGAAACTATTTATGAGCAGCTGTCACCCCCAAAATGGAAGTGGAGTGAAGCCCACCGGCATCAGGGGCTTATCTACAGCATTCTGGAATGCTGTAGATAAGCCCCCGATGTATCCTGAAAGATAAGAAAAAGAGGTTAGATTATACTCACCCAGGGGCGGTCGCGGTACGATGGGCATCGCGGTCCGGTCTGGGCCTCCAATCTTCTTACGATGACGTCCTCTTCTTGTCTTCACGCTGCAGCTTCGGCGCAGGCGTACTTTGTCTGCCCTGTTGAGGGCAGAGCAAAGTACTGCAGTGTGCAGGCGCTGGGCCTCTCTGACCTTTCCCGGCGCTTGCGCACTGCAGTACTTTGCTCTGCCCTCAACAGGTCAGACAAAGTACGTCTGCGCCGGAGCCGCAGCATGAAGACAAGAGGATAACGTCATCCTATGAAGATGGGAGGCCCCGAACCGCGACGCCCATCGGACCGGACCGCCCCTGGGTGAGTTTAATCTAACCTCTTTTTCTCATCTTTGAGGATACATCAGTGGCTTATCTGCAGCATTCCAGAATGCTGTAGATAAGCCCCTGATGCCGGTGGGCTTAGCTCAACTTCCATTTTGGGGGTGACAGATTCCCTTTAATGTGAGTGCAGGAGCAGAAGCACAGAAAGCAAGCATCGGAGTTGTACCTAGGAACAAAGAAGATGTTAAGAGTCAAGCATTAGTCTAAGAGGGAAAAAAAGCGGCATCCACTCTTCTCCCATGCCACTAACTCAAAAGAAAATCACTTTTACTGTGCTAAACTAGAACTCCCAGTATGCTATAGGAGTTGCAGGACATGCTGCTGGGAGTTATAGTTCTCCTCCAAAGGCAAAAGGATAATAGTTAACCATATGACATTAATGGCACCTATGGGATCTTAACTGCTTCACCCAAAAGCCTGTTTTTGCTTTCCTGACCAAGCCAATTTTTTTCAATTCTGACCACTGTCTTTTTGAGGTCATAACTCTGGAACGCTTCAAAAAAACATGGGAGACCTCTGCAGCCATAATTATGGCTTATATAGCCTCCACCTCTGGAATATATGTTTGGAAGAGTTGGAGGCTCATCTAACAAAGAAGACACCCAGAGATGAGATCTTGGAATCTATGCCGTTGCTCAAAATGTCAACAGGTTTTATAGCAGACGCCTCAGCAGAATCCATTAGATTTGCCGTAAGGAATGGGGCACTAGCCAATATGGCTAGGGGAGCAATGTGGCTGAAAACGTGGTCAAGGGATTGTCACTCGAAGAATAAATTGTGCTCCATTCCCTTTTTAGGCCTTTGAATATTTGGTACGGTACTGGACGTCATGTTATAAAAGGAGTGGGATGAAAAAAAGTGTTTCCAGAAGAGAAACCTAAAAAAATTTCTTCCTTTTGGAAGCCTTATTCCCATCAGAAACCGGAATACAAAGGGAAAGGGAAGACCGGTAGATGGAGCCATCTGAAGGGCGGTAAAGGAAGAAGTTCGTTTTCCAGTTCAGCAAATGGTTCATATAAACAATGACACCAGGAAAGTGGGTGTGAGACTCCCAGACTCTCTTCCGGCTTGGACAGAGGTATCCAAGAACCCATGAGTACTGCAAACGGTAGCAGAGGGTTGCAAGATATAATTCATGCAGATACCCAAGGAAGATTCCACCTAACTATCCAGTCTCCCCAGGTCGCAAGAAGTCTGCTGGCGGACGTAAAGAAGTTGGTGGAATCAGGAGCAGTGGGTCCAGTGCCAGAGTCAGAATGGGGTCTCTGTTATTATTTGGGCCTGTTTTCAATAAAGAAACCAGGTGGAGACTATTACACCATAATAAATCTGAAGTCACTAAGCAGATGGGTATCATACAAAAGAATCAAATTGGAGTCTATAAGATTTATGACTCCATTGATCAAGGAGAATATGGTAATGTGCTCGTTGGATCTCAAATAAGTGTATTGTCACGTGCCTATTAATCCTCACAGCCAGCGGTATCTAAGATTTGCGTTGGTAGAGGAGGGCAAAACTCAACATTACTAATTCAGATGCCTCCCATTTGGTCTTTCCTCTGCACCATGTATTTTCACCAAGCTGGTGGCAGAAGTTATGGCCTTTCTCAGGGAGCAAGGAATATTGTCCAGTATCTGAACGACTTCCTGTTGATGGCGGAGTCCGCCCAGCAACTGAGGACAAGTTTAACTTCAACCATCTTAGTGTTAAACAACAATACAGGCACTTTCCATTAAAAGACTATACCTAAGGATCTTAGATGACTGCATTGTTCTTTGCTTAGACCCTGAGTTCTTGCAAAAAGTTGTACTATCCTTTCATATGACTCAAGAGGTAGTCATGCATTCTTTCTGCCAAGACCATAAAAATAGTCAGGAACGATCTTTTCATTCCCTAAATGTCAGAAGGGTAGTCTTCGGGTACTTAGAAGCCACAAAGGACTGGCAAACAGATCCCAGTATGTTCTTGGGGTAAAAAAAGGGGGAAAAGACGTCAAAAGCGACGGCACGATGGGTCAGATCAGTGATCAGCCTGACCTACACATCGGAAGGGAAGTCTCCTCCAGTCAATATCCGAGCCCATTCCAAAAGAGCACTTCTTGGTCAGAGCAAGCAGGGGCCCCGGTGGACCAAATCTGCAGCACTGCAACAGGGACAAATCTGAATACCTTTTGCAGACACTATAAACTGGACAATTTATCTTGTCCAAAAGATGGCCTTCGCGAGGAAGGTCCTCCAAGCAGTGGTCCCGCCCTGAATGTATCCTCTGGCATTCTCCTGATGGTGCTGTCAGGAGGGATGTCCTGGAAAGTAAGCATTAGACCTACCGGTAATAGGTTTTCCAGGAGTCTATCATAACAGCACCAATTGCATTCCCTCCCTTAAATTTCTATCTAATATGTGACAGTAACGTATGTAGAAGGAAAACTAAATAAAATAGAGTTGCATCCATCCTGGTGTGGTACTTGACAAAATCACTGAGGGGTGGTGGAAGGAGGGGCCTTTTAACCTCTTGTGTGCGCCTGTCCCTATCAAGGATAAGGACAACCTCCTGATGGTGCCGTCATGGTGGATTCCTGGAAAACCTATTACCAGTACGTCTAATGCCTACTTTTTGCATCACCACATTTTGAGAGCTGTAATTTTTCCATATTTTGGCTGACTGTCATGGCTTGTTTTTTTGCAGGACGAGCTGATGTTTTTGGTACCATTTTTTAGTACATGATACTTTGATTGCTTTCTATGCCGGTTTTTGGGTTACATAATTAACATTTCTTTTTTTTTTTTTTTCATTTGTAGTGGTACAACACGGCACTCGTACTATCATGCGAGTTAGGTGCTCAAGTAGGGCATCCAGCCCAAAGCAATCCAGACAATAGAGAAACTTGGCACTTGGCATCCATGGAGACAAAAGTTGAACGTTTTCGGTCCACATCCAGACCTTCATCAGAACAATTATACTGGTATACTGGGAAATGCGTAGATCCTGTCTAAACAGGTTCCAACAGAGTTTTCAAAGAAGCCTGGATGCGAAGAGGAATCCTCTGTTGGAACCAGTTTTGACAGGATATACGTATTTCCCAGTATACCAGTGATGTACAATAACAAATTGTATTGTACCGTGTTAGCGAGAAAAATCAATGTGAATACTTTTCTGCCCAATGATGACAGCAGTATTCTAGGAGTGATACCTTTATTGGCTAACCAGAAAATATGTTTGCAAGCTTTCAGAGCACAGTGGCTCCTTCAGGCAAGATTACAAAAAACACCAGTATACCAGTATAATTGTTCTGATGAAGGTGCGGATGTGGACCGAAAACGTTCAACTTTTGTCTCTATGGATGCACATTGAATAAATAACTAAACACGCTAAAGAATTTTTGAGTGCCAAGTTTCTCTGTTGTCTGTTTTTTTTGTTTGTTTTTTTACAGTTCAAAGTGTGGTAAAATTGGTAAGGCAGCTTTATTCTTTGGGTCAGTACGATTACAGCAATACCTCATTTATATATATTTTTTTTTATGTTTTGGCACTTTTACACAATAAACTCTTTTATATAAAATATAATAATTTTTGCATTGCTTTTGTTCTGAGAGCTATAACTTATTTTTCTGCTGATGGCGCTGTATGACGTCTTTTTTTTTTTTGTGGGACAAGATGACCTTTTCAGCGATAACATTTTTACTTACAGCTATCTTTTTGATTACGTTTTATTTGCAATTTTTGTTCAGCGGTATGATAAAGCATTTGTTTTTTGTCTCTCTTCATTTATTTTTTTGACGGTGTTCACTGATGGGGTTAACTAGTGGGACAGTTTTATAGAGCGGGTCGTTACGGACATGGCAGTACCAAATATGTGTACTTTTATTGTTTTCTTTTACATAAATGTATTTATTTGAAAAACGTTTTTGTTTTTTTCTTTTGGGATTATATGTATGTGTGTGTATATGTATATATGTATATATGTATGTGTGTATGTGTGTGTGTGTATATATATATATATATATATATATATATATATATATTATTTTTACATTGTCCCATCGCATCATGTTGTCCTGATGGCAGTGCGCAGGGAACTCATTCCCTGTGCGGTGCTCATCTATGCTGCTGTCACTGACAGTGGCATCAGATGGGTTAAATGCCTTTGCTCGGTGCTAGCACCGATCGTGGGCATTGCTGCGGGGTGTCACCTCACACAGAGCTGAAACTCGCACCTGATCGCTGCTGCGCTCAGCATGAGGCCGCGCAATCTGTGCACCATACCTGTACTTTAAAGGTATGGCGCATGTCAGGAAGGGGTTAAACGGTGCTGCTGGATCCACATGCTGCACGTATCAGACATTAGCTCTATAATTCCAGCCAGGTATGTTTGACCTGCAGCGTTTCAGGGAAAGAATACTTTAAAGGCCACCGAGGATCGAGGCTGCACAGGTGACTGGTCAGACATGCGAGTCCATGGTGGCTTCTCCCATTACGCTCCCACTGAGGGACAATGTTCTTCCTGCGTTCATGTACAGGAAGAGATCAGTCATTGGCAGCAGAAGGGGAGAAGTCAAACATGTTTTTCTCTGACGCCGCAGCATTTTAGAGACAGACATACCTGGCTTCGGCCGTACAGCCAGTGCTGGAAATATGTTGACCATTTTTCAGACAGCAGGTATCAGCTGTCAGGTTCACTTCAAAGGGTTTGTTCAGTGCTGTTTACTTCTGAATTGGGAGGTGAGCAGCCCTGAAGACGAAGTCTACTGATAGCAGGAAAAACTAGAGGAAAAAAATGCATTCACTGGCCTTTAAAATGTTTCTTCTTTACTGGAAAATTAAAAAGTGTTTGCGGGGTGAATGGGATGCTTGCAGGATGGCAGTCCTTTCTCACCAACTGGTGGTTCAACAGGTCCTGCAAGTATTCCATTCACCCCTGCAAACCTTATGATTTAATTTTCCAATAAAGAAGAAACGTTTTAAAGAACGGTGAGTGCGTTTATTCCTCTACTTTTTCCTGCTAAGCTGTTCATGCTATTTTATACACATCTGTGTTCCTGCAAGGTCTGCTTCCCTGGTTATCCCATGCATTAAATGGAGTATCTGTAGATGATGCCAGCACACATCTTTGCTGCATATAGTCAGAGATACCTGAAAGCACAGATGCATGAATGGCAGCTTTCATGAACATGTCTTGGTAGGTAGGTATGATTTGATGGCAGGATATCGGCAACACTGTTTCCAATGTGGTAGTAAACATGTATAGGTGCATTTGAGCCAAGTCTTGACAACAATCGCAAAATGCTCCTAATGTTTTCTAATGCCGAATCGGCAGGAGAAAATAATCACAGATCCGAGCTGCCCCATAGAATAACCCTGGTTATGAGTGTTTTATCACATAGCGCTCGGTAATGTTATACACTCTTGTGAACCCGGCCTTAGAGCAATAAATAGGACTGAGCTGTAATACTGAACCGCCTGTGACTGTTATGTAGCTGTGTTACTCACCTCACTACTTATAACATACAGGCGCACAAAAATGTTACACATTCACCATGTGACAAGTGGGTCTGTGTACCTTCAAATGCCACGGCTGAATTTTAGTGCCAGTCTGACCTTGCGTCAAAGGGGGTGACGGATTCCCTTTAATGAAATCCGGCTTTGCAGCGTGTCTACTGAACAGGATGTCTGCCAAGGAGGGGGAGAAAGGGGTAGATGATTGCGATCACCGGGCACTCACTCTGTAGTAAGCCCTGACTGCTCATAGCACCCTGTGCCACCCACATGACTGGAAGCAAGTGGCTACATGGAGAATAGAACTTCCTTTTCTTCATGCAAGCAAAAATCCAGTACGCTCCCGCATATGATAAAACCGGTATTTTCCTGCAGGGTAGTATTATGGATGTAGGTAAATTTTGTGGTGGGTTTGTTTCCTTTTAGTGAGGTTTCCTGATTGAGGAGTGCTTTTTACAATACAAACTCGTGTCTTTGAAATAAATTTCAACAACATTTTTAAAATCACCAAAGTTGTCTGTCTATCGCTAATTACGACATCCATGGTATGAAGCAGCCAGGATAAATTTGTATTTTCCCTGTGTAGAGAAATGTTTCATTCTATTACGCACTTGAGTAGGAGAAATTCTGGGTGGCTCATAGATCTGCCAGGGGGATCTCCCTGGAAAGTTCTCCAAGGCACACTGCAAACATACAAGTTGGCAGTTTGAAAACAAAAATGGATTTTCTTAACTAAATTTTAGAATGGGAAAACATTCCAAGTGACTTTAAATATAACCTTCTCTTTTGAAAGAACTTGCGGTGCAGTAGAATGGTCATGAGCCTTTTGTGCAGGGAAAAGACTTTGCAAAAACATCTGTCGCATAAAGTGGTAGCCTAGTTATAATGTATTTGGCGTCTGTAAAAAGTATTTCCTAAATTAAAGAACTCGCTCTTTTCCTGCCAAGAAAACAAGGGGACATGCTTGGAGTTTCTCACTGGCTTAAATCAAAAGCAGTTATTTTTTATTTATTGAAAATTGTCAAAACCTTTGCCACCCATAAATTCTGGTTTGATGCCTTAGCTGTGAGTCTTCAGCTTGTAATGAGGATAACTTTCACATCTTCATCCGCTTTCTGGTATGTGTTTTCTCTTCCTAAATTTGTCATTGCTGTTTGTGTCCCCACTGTTTCTTCTGTGTACAGTGTCCCTCTTTGTGTTTTGGTGTCTGGTGGGGCATTGTAAGTGGTCAACCTGTCAAACCCTATTAGTGTCACAGGTCGCTTGGAGACTTCTTCAGACTGCCATTGTGCAGGAAATGGACTTGTCTTTAGAAGACATCTGTGTAGGCCTGCATAAGGGCTTGACGTCAGTCATTGAGAGAAGTGTGATGAGTGTTACACAGTAGCATTCATGAATAGGGGGGACTAGTAAAAGTAGTTATTAATTAAAGGAAGTTGTGAAGAGTAACTGCAGTTCGTGCCTGAGGGACCTGCTGACTCTATGCTGAAACAGGCATTTAGACAGGCCAGTGGGCTACAGTAAGAAACTGGGAGAGACTTTGGTAGCCTGTATAGTGAAGTGCAGGAGGCTGGAACACTGCCTCCATGAGACATGCTGGTGGGCTGATGGCAGACCCTGATAGACACGGAAATTAATATTCTAGTTGTGTGGACTATGGGTAAGCCTGCCCATTTGGAGTGTACAGATGACAGAGACAGAATTTCCTGAGGCCTAATGTGCCAGCCTGTGTGCGAGGGTACTGGTGGGGCAAAGAGGGGTAAGTTCTAGTCACGTCACGTGCTAAAGAGTAGCAGGTTCTAGCCTACTGAGTTATTCTTACTCCCATGTAACAAGTGGAAGATTGAGCATTGCAGTGTTTCCAAGACAATAAGAATTATGTGCTAAAATTTCATTTGTAGTATTGCTGCAAGCTGTTTATTCTTTTAAAGACCATACCCATTTGAACTGGGTCTGTTTGCTACTTCATAACCTGTCTTGCTAACCCCCCCGAAAATTGTGATGTCAATAACCTAAAAGAATTTTAGCTTGTGCGAAATAGTTTTATGCAAAGAGGCCGGACTAGCGGATTTCAGCGAAATGTTAATCGGTGGTTAACCAGCTACATACCGTAGTTAATGATTTTAGTAACTTCTTTTTAGATTGTAGGCATGTGACGCCAGGGTCCTGTACCAGTCGATCAGATAGTTTGTTTACTTTTATATGTTTCATATATGTATTATATATGTAACCCTTTTCACGTGTACAGCACCCCGGAATTGATGGTGCTTTAAAAATAAATAATAATCCTTTTTATTCCACTTTTAATTTGCAGGAAAGAAATGCAGAGAGTGCCATTGAAGCTCTGAAGGAATATGAACCAGAGATGGGCAAAGTAATCCGCGCAGACAGGAGTGGTGTGCAACGTATCAGAGCAAGAGATATTGTTCCCGGGGACATTGTAGAGGTGGCAGGTACTGTTCCTGTTTCGGAGAAAAAAAAAAGTCCAGCCATTTTTATTTTTTACTTACTGGCATACAAATATTTATGGCAAATACACTGTATCCTGTATGTTGAAATAGAATACCATATTTATTGTTGTACTACCGGGTGAGTTTCTGCTGCTGAAGCACAAACAGGAAAATCATTATTATCTTTGTTATTATGATAGTTCTTAATTTTGCTAATTTTATTGTGGGACCAGTTAACTGTGGTTTTTCATTGGCAAAAGAAATGTCACAAAGCAGCAAGAAGATGGCCCCGATGTGTTAAATGCCAAATTCTTAGCTAGTGTATTGCGTCTTCATCATTTCATCAAAATACTGATTCTATTTCATGCCTCATTACTTAGCAGTATTTGAATAGTATATTAAATGCTGAGTTGGATGCTCTTGCCTGTGGAAAGCTGCAGGATACTTTTTCCAGAGTTTTTTTTTTTTTCCTTCAGAAAACCATGGTACTTTCCATATGTAGTTCTGCCGGTAGCAACCCTAAGGACAATCTGACCACATAAATAGAACGTGCAGAATGAAAGCTTTGTAGGAAATGAAAAAATGTTGGAAAGTTACTGAAATCATTTTGAGTAGCGGAATCTGTAGTTTCCCATTGTAACTATGTTTAAAATGAGGCAAACCACACTGATAGAATTCAAGAGAAAATCACATTGACTGTACAAATTAGCAATCACATAGTAAAATGACATGCAAATGTTAATGAGACCGTTTTTGTTAGAATGTTATGGTTTAAAAAACATTAAAAGAACAATTTAAAAAAAAGGTAGAACCCAAAGCCAAACGAAGACAACGTGTTGTGTATTGGGTTAAAAAAGTGCTATATCTTTGTCATACATTTGACTATGCTGCACACGTTGCGGATTGTATTCGTTTTAGCCGCGTTTTTTTCACCACAAAAGCGCATACACAACACAATCCATTGAATTCAATGTGATTCCGCAATGCTGTGCCAATGCTGCGTATTTTTCTGCAGCGGAATTGCATCTTTGTGCGGAATCGCGGTGATTCCTCACATACAGGAATGCATTGATCCGCTCACTTTCCGCATGGGGCTATATGCCCACCATGCGCAAAGTAAGTGGATCATGTGCGGGTGGAACCTGGGTGTGGAGGAGAGGAGACTCTTCTCCAGGCCCTGGGGATAAAAAATAGTTATATACTCACCTTCTGGTGGCCTCCGGATGCAGCCCAGGCCTTAGCGATGCTCCCGTTCCCAGTGATGCCTTGCGACAATGACCTGTGATAACGTAACGGTCTCGCGTGATGCTACATCATCTTGAGTCATTGTCGCGAGGCATCGCTGGGAACGGGAGTTGCCGAGATCATCGCGAGGATCGGGAAGTCTGTGGGGGCTGTCGGAAGGTGAGAATATCACGATTTTTTATTTTTTTATATTTAACATTCTATATAGGGTTGAGCGACTTTTACTTTTTAAGGGTCGAGTCGGGTTTCGCGAAACCAGACTATCTCAAAAGTCGAGTCGAGTGAAATCGGCCAATTATGGCGAAAAGTCGGGGATCGACCGAAACACGAAACCCAATGCAAAGTCAATGGGAAATCTTTTTTTTTTTTTTTTTTCTCTCTCTCTCCCTCTCCCTCTCCACACTAGGATCGGGTCTGGTTTCATGAAACCAGACTTTGCCAAAAGTCAGTGACTTTTGAATTTGTCCGATCCGCTTAGCTCAAGCCTAATTCTATATATTACTATTGATGCTGCATAGGCAGCGTCAATAGTAAAAAGTTGGTCACACTTGTCAAACACTGACAAGTGTAACCAACCTGTCAATCATTTTACCAAGCGATGCTACAGATCGCTTGGAAAACGCTAGCATTCAGCAAGCTAATTACGCTTGCAAAACGCTAGTGTTTAGCGGGAATACGCATGCCAATTCCGCATGCTTATTTCCCGCGGCAGGGAGTTGCAGAATTGCCGCTGAAATTTCCGCGGCAATTCCACAACATGTGCACATAGCAGAGTGAATTCACACTTGTTGCAGATCTTTCTGGGACTGTTTGATACGTTGTGTGGGGTTCTTACATTTTTTTTATTTGCTGCAGAAACAACGAAATTCAGATAAAAGGATTTTCGAAATTTCTGCAACAAACTTGTCACATGTTAACATAGTTTACTTCTCTTCAGCTACCTGGATTAAGTTGTTAAATAGGAGAAGCCTGTTTAACCCAGCACATGTCTGTGCTTGTGGGTCATAGAAAAATTACCTCTTAAGGATTGGGCGATTGTTTTTTTTGTTTTTGCACTTTTTTGCCAGCTCCTTATCAGAGTCAGGTAACACGTTTATACACCGCTGATTACCGTACCTAAGATTCACAATCCCACTAGATGATATCACAGCTGACCCTGCTCCCTCTCCCTTTCACATGCTCTTTAGATGTTACAATACAGAAGATGGGCTCCGAGCCGGTTTGTTTCTGCTAATGTACATGTGGATTTCCTGAAACATCAAGTTAGTCTAAAATGGCACAAAAGCCAGAGTGAAAATGGCAATATTGTCTCATTTTTATTTATTTACGGTAAACAGTTTGTGATCTAGGAATAAACATTGCCAAAAATGATTAAAAAGAAGATGTTTAACTCAAAAACCTTATTTAAAAAATAGGCCACTTAGAGAAATGTATATATTCATTGGTCATCCTCAGGCTCCTAGTAAAAGTGTATAGGGTAAAGCATTATTTTTTTTTTCTTGGGCGTTGCATGATTGCATTTAGTTAGTATAACAATTCTTATACTTTCAAAAAACGTAAAAAATACATCAGTACTTTATCTTGTCTAGAAACTGAGTAAGCTCCCTGTTACACTACACACTGGTTGTAGGTATTCAGTGTCTCCGTACAAAGGATCTATATTGGTCCAAAGTGGCAGTACAGTTCAAGGCTCAAGAATTTCTTGAGTGGAAGCTTCATATTTTGTCAGATTAGTTACTTGCTCGTTAACAGGGCTGTGGAGTCTGTAAGCCAAACCTCCGACTCCTCAATTTCCCTGATTCCGACCCCACAGCACTGCCTCACTACTGAGCATGTACATAAAGTGCAGCACAGATTCATCTCACCTAAAAGCCAAGATCAGCAACAAAACAGACATTTATAGGACATTTCATTTACAGCACATCTTTCATTGTACTGCTGTACCCAATTTATTATATATTTTAGGAGTCGGACCATTTTATATTTAAATAAAAAAATAAATATTATTTTGGCTCTGACTCCACCAAAATTGAAACCGACTCCACAGCTCTGCTCATTAGTACAGTCTATTGTGCACACATCCCAAATGAGTGTTATTTTTTTGTTGTTGACATTTCCATAGTAACAGCCAACAACAGTCTTGTGTTCTCTTCACAAGAGCACATGTCTAGGCCTCTAAGTGGCTTCTGCACAAGAAATACTAGTAGGAGACCTTTTGAGACAACATTTATTCAATAACCTGCATGCTCTGTGTGACCTATCATGTTTGCCTACACCTTTTCATATTACTTTTTATTGGCCGTTTTTTTGTCTGCTTACAAAAATAATAAATCTGCAACGAAATGAACCCTTCTTAATTTATCCCAACTCTTCTTATCCTCTACACCGAACCTCCAAAATCCACATCTTATAATGGTTGAATCCCTCTTTTTCACCTTCCTTACACTTTCTACCATTCATAAGGTAGCCCAAAATATCGCTGCTGATATCCTTTCTTACATTACCTTGTACCAGTGCTTACAAAATGTGTTGGTGTATTGTAAATAGAAACTTCTGGCACCAGGCCTATATAGATTACATAATGGCTATTATTGATAGTCAATATAATTATCACGAATATGGAAGCATGAGCATGTTCTAAATATCTTATGGTTAGTGATATCTGGATGGATTTCATCATGCAGTGTTGTTAATGAATACTTTTTTAACTTGTTTCCATTTTATTGGCAAAAGTAGCACACATGAGCCATAGATGAGACACATTCATGCTTTTTGCTCTGATAAAATGAAAAATCCTTCAGTAAAGTAAGCAACTTAGTGCAGCAAAGATTTCAAGTGCTGATTCTCATCATTTATGTAGCATGTTTTTTTTCTGATACACCTAAGATTTGACTCCTTATTTCAGTTGCAATTTTTTTCGACCCGTATGCGTGGTAAAGTGGTTTCTTGCTTTTTTTCAGCTTTGCTTAGCTCTGCAGATTACTTCTGAATTATCCTCCTAGGAAACCACATTGTTTCATTCCTACAGTTGATACACCTGTTAAAGGACAAACTTAGCATTAACCTGCTACGTACTGAATTTATCAATCGTGGAGAGTCAAAGCCTTTTTTTTTTTTTTTTTCTAGACACGAACTCACTAACCATCATCTGTTCACAAATCGTATAGCATTCTGGCTTAATTGGGTCTGCCAACTGATTATGCTTTTGAGGTCTAAATTTTTTTTTTAACCTAAAACAATGCAAGAATGTCTGTGCCCCATGGCTAATAAAAGCAATGAAAGAAAACTGCAGATATATAAGCATGAGTCCACTAATGTCACTCATCACAGGAGTGTTCCTGCCGCTCTCAGCAGTGACCGGCAATGTACATGTAAATGGCAACCTGTCAATCGCTACTGTGAGGAGTGACCTCCTGGACTGGTACCATTCCAGAGATGCTGGTGCTGTGTATACTGTCATATGCAGCGTGACATTATGTCCCATGAGTGCTGCACCCAATCAGTGCCACTGATCAGATGCAGTGCTCATAACTACCCCAGATGTCCGAGGTGTGTCCAAGGGAAGTATGAGCAAAGCAGCCCATTAGCGGACTGTGGCTACAGCACTATTATTCTATGATAGCGCAAATCCAAGAAGTGAGTATAAGCTGTTTTTATTCTCAATGAGGCCATGTGTCACTTAAGACTTGGATTGCCCCTTTTAACCTCTGTCCAAACTTTGACAAACTGTTACATTATATATTGGGTACCCATCTTTGATGCAGGCTCAGGAGCTGTCTTCCCAGCAGATGGCTGATGATGATACATTAGTGGTGCAACCAGTGATATGGCTATTTCTTCAAAGTGATTAGGGAGATTTTTTTCAACATGACAATGTCAGGCCGCATGCTGCTTGTGTTACTGTGTGCAGCCTGCTTGGCTTAAATGTGCCATCATACTTTTCTCCCAACATGCATATCTTAGACATCATTGATTGGCAAGAAAATCACTAAGATCCCTTTGCATTTGCCGAAGTACATTCAACATGGTAGTATATTTCCCAGACAACCATTAATGACCTCACATGCCAAGGCTTGCATGCACGTTTGTTAGAGCATAGTGTTTCTCCTCAAAACAAAACAAATGGAAGATGTTTTAAGTCTTTCCATTTTGTCATCATTTACATATTAACATGTCTATTAAATACTGATTCCACAATTTCCATCTTGGTGTTCCAATTTTAGGTGGTAACACCGTATCCATAAGTTTCCAGTCTTCCAAAATCTAAAATTTAACTTTATATCTGAAAACTGTGTATCGAGAAAAAGAAAACACCAAAATGATATAAAAGGACCTTTCATCATGTAATAAACAGTTTCATAGCTCCTTCGACTGAAAATAGTAAACATGGTAATGGCGACACAAGAACAACAACAAAAAAAACATAATTTATATATATATTATAATGTACCGTATATACTCGAGTATAAGCTGACCCGAGTATAAGCCGACCCCCCTAATTTTGCCACAAAAAACTGGGAAAACTTATTGACTCGAGTATAAGCCTAGGGTGGAAAATGCAGCATTTACCGGTGAATTTCAAAAATAAAAATAGATGCTCCATACCGTTCATTATTGCCCCATAGATGCTCCATATACAACTGTGCTATATACAATGCTCTGCACCGTTCATTATGGCCCCATAGATGCTCCACATAAAGCTGTGCTATATACAATGCTCTGCACCGTTCATTATGGCCCCATAGATGCTCCACATAAAGCTGTGCTATATACAATGCTCTATACCGTTCATTATGGCCCCATAGATGCTCCATAGAAAGCTGTGCCATATATTGTGGCGCAGTGGTTAGCACTACAGCCTTGCAGCGCTGGGGTCCTGGGTTCTAATCCCACCCAGGACAACATCTGCAAAGAGTTTGTATGTTCTCTCCGTGTTTGCGTGGGTTTCCTCCGGGCACTCCGGTTTCCTCCCACATTCCAAAGACATACTGATAGGAATTCTAGATTTTGAGCCCAATCGGGGACAGTGATGATAATGTGTGCAAAAATGTAAAGCGCTGCGGAATATGTTAGCGCTATATAAAAATAAAGATTATTATTATTATTATTATTATTATATTGCTCTGCACCGTTCATTATGGCCCCATAGATGCTCCTTATAAAGCTGTGCCCCATATATATTGCTCTGCACCGTTGATTATGACCCCATAGGTGCTCCTTATAAAGCTGTGCCCTATATATATATATATATATATATATATATATATATATATATATATATATATATATATATATATATATATATATATACTGTGTGTGTGTATATATATATATATATATATATATATATATATATATATATATATATATATATATATATATATATATATATATATATATATATATATATATATATATATATATATATTGCTCTGCACTAGGGTTGAGCGACCTTGACTTTTTTAGGGTCGAGCCGGGTTTTGCGAAACCCGACTATCTCAAAAGTCGAGTCGAGTGAAATCGGCCGATTATGGCGAAAAGTCGAGGATCGACCGAAACACGAAACCCAACGCAAAGTCAATGGGAATTTTCCTCTCTCTCTCTCTCTCTCTCTCTCTCTCTCTCTACAACATGACGATAGGCGTCCACGCCCCTAAGACCTCTGTCTTCACTCTGCCCACGCTCCTTCATTGGCTGAAAAAAATGGCGCCGAGCGCGTCATACGAAACGTGACTTTGGCATGAAAGTCGCGTACCGCATGGCCGACCCCACACAGGGATCGGGTCGGGTTTCATGAAACCCGACTTTGCCAAAAGTCTGCGACTTTTGAAAATGAACGATCCGTTTCGCTCAACCCTACTCTGCACTGTTCATTGTGGCCCCATAGATGCTCCTTATCACGCTGTGCGGTGCCATATAGAATGCTCTGCACCGTTGATTATGGCCCCATAGATGTTCCATATATAATGCTGCTGCTGCAATAAAAAAAAAAAAAAAATCACATACTCGCCTCTCTTGCTCAGGATGGCAGCGCTTTCAATAATTACCTGCTCCTCGTACGGCTCCGTCTCCAGCACTGACGCTCAGCAGAAGGCGCGCACTGACTACGTCACCGCGCCCTCTAACCTGAGCGTCACTGCTAGAGGACGCTGCAGACGGAGCCGCATCGGAGCGAGGAGCAGGTAAATATAGCGCAGCGCTGCGCTCCCCTTACCTGCTCCTGGCGCGGTCCCTGCAGTCCCTGGCTTTCCCGACGCTGCAGCTTCTTCCTGTAATTGAGCGGTCACATGGCACCGATCATTTACAGCAATGAATATGTGGCTCCTCCCCTATGGAGGCGGAGCCGCCTATTCATTTCTGTAATGAGCGGTGCCATGTGACCACTCAGTACAGGACGAATCTGCAGCGCCGGGGAAGCCAGGGACTGCAGGGACCGCGCCGCAGCAGGTAAGTATGACTACACAGCCCCCGCTCTCCCTCCCCTGCTGACACCCGGGTATATGACTCGAGTATAAGCCAAGAGGGGGACTTTCAGCCCAAAAAAATGGGCTGAAAATCTCGGCTTATACTCGAGTATATACGGTATATGTATATGAGCCATATTTATTTTTTATAATTTTTTTTTCTGTACACATTTCCTAAAGTTTGTCATTGACACAATGGTACTGAATTTGGAGGACCCTGTTTCTAGGTATTTTATTGTGCAATGAATACCAGAAAAACAAAACCCCAAACTACCTGAGAATTGCAGGGAAAGGGGGTGGAGAGTTCTCAATTTTCTGCACTCGGAAAATAGTAAAAGAAGAAAGAATCTATTACGGTACATTGAATGGTAAAATGGATGGTGTCTAAGTTGTCCCACAAAAATAATAACGTGTGGCTACATTAACGAACACATGAAAAAGTTTTCATTCTTTTGACAGGGTAAAAAAAATGCAAAAACAGAAAATGACAATGTTGGGAATGGTTAAAGCAAAAGAAAAATACAAGTATATAAATACAGCAGGATCACCAGGCAAACCTAAAAAAATACATGCACATGTAGATTCTATGGTGATGTAAAGTAATTTTAAGTTGTCTACTTTGATTTTAGTTGGTGACAAAGTGCCTGCTGACATTCGAATTATTGAAATCCGATCAACAACTTTACGTGTTGATCAGTCAATTCTGACAGGTAAGAACCTAAACTTAAGTTACTTTACCGCGAATACCATTAGAGGTGTGTGGCAGGATTTTCAACATATTGCTACATGACAAAGAAAGACCCCTATAGTAAAATTTGACATTTTTGTTATGTGTATATTTAATTACTTGGGATCGTTTAGTATATTATTTTTAAGCCAAAATTTACATCTAGAGTGACCATTTTGTTAGTTCCATAGTAAAAGTGACAGCTAGTAGAAAGAGTAAAATATCTGTATCTTATGGTATTTCTGTTGTAAAAATACAAACAATCCCTTATCCTTTGGATAGGGGATAACTTGCTGACTGCTGGGGGTCCAACCAACAGTCGCAGATTAGAATAGGGGATGACTTGCTAATCACTCTAGGTCTGATCACTGCAATTCCCAGCAATCTCGAGAAAGGGGCTTGGGATCTCTGAGAACTGTTATTTGTGAATGTAGCACTGGTGTACAGACAGAAAAGGGCCACTGTGCAAGAACAATACATGGGCCCTTTGCGGCCTTAGAGCTCCTAAAAATGCAAAATTACACCTGATTTGGAGGTAGAAATGGGCCCCTTATCTATTGGGCCCCTGTTTGTTCGCACAGGTTGCACCAATGATATGTCCGCCCCTGGAATGTAGCGCAGGTATGCTTGTATGGCCTCTGCTCCATTTGTTGTCTATGGGACTGCCAAGCACCCCATTTGGCTACTTCCATCTGTCAGATAATGTGCATCAGGCATGCGTGATTGGCTAATTGTCAGTTGTTGTTGTCTGTTAGCCTATCGCGGATGCCTTTTATGCGGCAAAGCGCTAGCCTACCCAGGCCAGTGTGATAAACCATTCTGAACGGGTAAGATGCTTTGGGTGTGTGGATTCGAGCACACAGACATCCTATAGGTCATCATGATTGGCTTAATCTCAATCACTAGATCAAAGCGGCCAGATATTTGTGATTATGAGGACACTGATAACCACACCCCTTGAGGAAGCTGCACCCGAAATGAACGTTGGGGTCAATTGCTGGTGCAATGCTGGAATATAACAATGAGTATTTATCACCAGTAAGATCTAAGAACTATGATGTTTTCTGTGAGTATGTCACTTATGCAATCTATGCTGGCACTGAATTATATGCATGGATTGTGTTTTATACTTGATATCTGACACTTGGCAAGTAATTACAATTAAACAATGTGATATATTCAATGTGGCCATGCCTTTGAAGATATGTTTTTACCCTGTTTGAATGACTAAAGTTTATCGCCATATAACCATTTGATATATGACATGACTGCAATTTTATATACACAAACTTTAATTCTATAAACACACACATGCACACACACAAACGCAGCTGGTGAAATAAAGAATTAAACCAATTTTCTAAGTACCGTAAATATACTTCTAAAGGTGCTGTTGACATGAAATTGTCACCAAATATCTGTAACAACCCATCCAATGCATACAGGTAAAGAAATCAAACCATAGATGTCCATAAATTGTGTAATAGTGAGAAGTTACTTAGGGAAAATGTATTGAACACCTGAAGACAGGAGCAAAAAAACATGGAAAGTAATGACACCAGCTGAAATCTATCAGCGGTTAGCAAGCAATCCTGCCACTTAGTAAAAAATATCTGCTGGTTAAACTGATGGACAATAAAATTGATGGGTAAAATCGGTGAGCTGTCTCAAGATATTTGCAACCTTATTGTTTCAAAACATACTGATTGCATTGGTTGCAGAAACATTTCTAAACTACTGAAGGTTCTAGTGAGAAATGTTGGTGCCATAATATGGAAGTGGAAATAACATTATTTCACCATAAACAGGCTACATGCAGATGCTCTCCACAGAGGAGTGAAAAGAATTATCAGAAGAGTCATCAAAGAGCCGAAGACCACCTATGGTGGGTACAATTATTTCAAAGACAACTATTTCAATCAATCTCAGAGTCCCGCATGGAGTATGTAAGATTCCATTGTTGAACAACAAGAAGCATGTTCAAACGTGTTTAATTTTTGCTCAACAACATTTAGACAACCCTGCAAAATACTGGGAGAATATAGTCTGAGATGAGACCAAAATTGACGTCTTTGGATGCTAGAATTCACACCATGTTTTGAAAACTAAAATGCACTGCATGTCTCCCCAAAAACAACCTACCAACAGTGAACTTTGGAAGTGGGAACATCATGGCGCGTGGGGCTGTTTTTTCAGCATATGGCCCTGGCAAACTTCACATAATTTGAAGGAAGGATAAATGGACAAATATGCCAAGACATTCGTGATAAAAATCTACTTCCATCTACCAGGATGATGAAGATGAAATGAGGGTGAATATTTCAGCAAGACAATGATCCCATACACTCAGCAAAGGAAATTAATTTATGGACATCTATGGTTTTATTTCTTTGCCTGTGTGGATTTTATGGGTTGTTACTGACAACTGGTGAGAATTTCATGTCAATAGCACCTTTAGAAATATATGTACTTAGAACATTTGTGACTTGTTCCATACTTATTTCACCCACTATATATACCTTAAACGGTCCCCCGAGGAAGCCAACCACGCGAAACGCGCGTCGGGGCCTTATATTCAGCCTGCTGAGGTCTCTCCTTCCCACATGGGTAAGCACTTGCTGTGTTTGGGCTCATGAGTGGGGTTACTTTAGCCATATTTGGTAACGGCATCTGCGTATATGGGCTCCCTATGTAACTATTTATGGATTGAGGGATGCCCCTTTTTACAAATCTATAACCTACTCTTAGTACTAGCACATATGGAGGAATCCTCTCTGGCTGTTTTTTTTTTTTTGTGTTCTTTCCCCTTCCCTCTCATCATGTGCTTTTGTATCTTGGCTTTTAGCCGTTTTGTACTGTTAATGAGCTTTTGTAATAAATAATTGTTTTTGATACTATAAGTAAATGACTTGGGCTCTATTCTTATATTTATACCCATGAGAGTACACTCCTGATTCTCTGTAGGTTTCTCATACCTTAAATGCTATAGAGATCTATATCCAATTTTATAGGTGTGCATTTGTTTATTGGTCTTTGTAACATGTACTGTATATACAAATCATTCTAATTAAATATTCATAGTAGTTCCCTGACCATTGTTGTTGAGATCCTCTATCAAGCTAGAATCTGAGTTTATGTGTAAATATATATCCAGACATACATACATACCGTATTTTTCGGACTATAAGACGCACCGGACCATAAGGCGCACCCCAAATTTGGGGTGAAAATTGCAGAAAAAAAGATTTTTTATAAGATGGGGGTCCGTCTTATTGTCCGAATTTACAGTATCTTACCTGAGGGCTGGCGGTGGCAGAGCAGGGTCAGAGGAGGCAAGGTGTCGGCAGAGGTGGGGTGGTGCTGGGATGAGGAGGTGCTGGGATGAGGAGGTGCTGGGATGAGGAGGTGCTGGGATGAGGAGGTGCTGGGATGAGGAGGTGCTGGGATGAGGAGGTGCTGGGATGAGGAGGTGCTGGGATGAGGAGGTGCTGGGATGAGGAGGTGCTGGGATGAGGAGGTGCTGGGATGAGGAGGTGCTGGGATGAGGAGGTGCTGGGATGAGGAGGTGCTGGGATGAGGAGGTGCTGGGATGAGGAGGTGCTGGGATGAGGAGGTGCTGGGATGAGGAGGTGCTGGGATGAGGAGGTGCTGGGATGAGGAGGTGCTGGGATGAGGAGGTGCTGGGATGAGGAGGTGCTGGGATGAGGAGGTGCTGGGATGAGGAGGTGCTGGGATGAGGAGGTGCTGGGATGAGGAGGTGCTGGGATGAGGAGGTGCTGGGATGAGGAGGTGCTGGGATGAGGAGGTGCTGGGATGAGGAGGTGCTGGGATGAGGAGGTGCTGGGATGAGGAGGTGCTGGGATGAGGAGGTGCTGGGATGAGGAGGTGCTGGGATGAGGAGGTGCTGGGATGAGGAGGTGCTGGGATGAGGAGGTGCTGGGATCAGGAGGTGCTGGGATCAGGAGGTGCTGGGATCAGGAGGTGCTGGGATCAGGAGGTGCTGGGATCAGGAGGTGCAGTGAGAGGTATGGCGTGAGAGGGGTCCCAGGCTTACCGTGCAGGCAATGCAGGCTTACCGCAGTGGCAGAGGTGCAGCGGCAGAGGAGGCGCAGTAAGCGGGGTCCCTTTCCCCGGTATGGTGATGCAGCAGCCCGGTAAGCAGCAGAGCCGGGTGAATCCTGTTATCGGTGGGGGCGGCCATCTTCCTGAGGCCGCACGTGTGCAGATGAAGCGCTCTGCTTCCCGGGGCTTCAGGAAAATGGCCACGGGAGGCCACGCGTGCGCAGATGGAGATCGCGGCGGCCATTTTCCTGAAGCCCCGGGAAGCAGAGCGCTCCATCTGCGCACGCGCGGCCTCAGGAAAATGGCCGCCACCACCGATAACAACAGGATTCACCCGGCTCTGCTGCTTACCGGGCTGCTGCATCACCTCACCGGAGAAAGGGACCCCGCTTACTGCGCCTCCTCTGCCGCCACACCTCTGCCGCTGCACCTCTGCCGCCACGGTAAGCCTGCATTGCGACTATTAGACGCACCCCCCATTTTCCCCCCTTTTTTGGGGGGAAAAAGTGCGTCTTGTAGTCCGAAAAATACGGTACATACATACATACATACATACTGTACATACATATTGCTTATGTTCTCCTGGTTCTCCTTTTTATTATGAATTTATAAATTGGAACATCACTTCTTGTTTTGTGTTATATACTATAAAATATATTACACATTTTTGCACTGTGGTCACCCTAAATGCTTTTCTCACAGCAAATTGCATTTTGGGTTATAAATAATCTAACGATACAGAATGTCAGCCTCGGATACTATATTTAGAAAGTAAGGTAAAACATGGTATTTTACTTTTTACAGGAGAGTCTGTTTCGGTGATAAAACATACAGATCCAATCCCAGACCCCAGAGCAGTCAATCAGGACAAAAAGAATATGCTTTTCTCTGTAAGTAAAAGTTAAGCCTGTCAGTTAATATACAATTTTTGGTCTTGCTCTGTAAATTTATATTTTACGACTGCATTTTTGCAAATTACGTTGAAGTTAATTTAAATGTCAAGATTTTAAAATGTAAGTGTGCTACAGGCCGTGTAAGGAGATAGGACCATGACACCCATAGGTTTTCTGTGTACCCCATGAGATGCTGTGTTCTATCCTCGCAACAATGCTATGCAACGTTGATAACTTGGAGGCACATCTGAGACTATATAGTGATAGAACAGCATATTTAACATTCTGTTTACTTGGTTTAATTATGTCCTTGTTTTACAATCACTTTGCTGTTTTTTTAGGGAACCAATATTGCTGCTGGTAAAGCTGTTGGAGTAGTTATTGCAACAGGTGTTTTCACAGAGATCGGGAAGATCAGAAATCAGATGGTTGCTACCGAGCCAGAGAAAACTCCTCTGCAACAAAAGCTGGATGAATTTGGACAACAGCTATCTAAAGTTATCTCATTGGTCTGTGTGGCTGTTTGGGTCATCAACATCGGCCACTTTAATGATCCTGTTCACGGGGGCTCTTGGTTTCGTGGAGCTATATACTACTTTAAGATTGCTGTGGCCCTGGCTGTGGCGGCTATTCCTGAAGGGCTTCCAGCTGTAATTACTACCTGTCTGGCTCTTGGTACACGTAGAATGGCTAAGAAGAATGCTATTGTGAGGAGTCTGCCATCCGTTGAGACTCTTGGCTGCACATCGGTCATCTGTTCAGACAAAACTGGTACTCTGACAACCAATCAGATGTCTGTGTCCAGGGTAAGTGATTCTTCCATTGCTACTTATCAATGCTTTCTGGTACAGTACACTGTAATTATTTTTTCAAAAGGAAAAATAACTAATGGCTACATGTTAGAAGTTTTAATCTTTGAGGCATTAATTGCACCGACCCTCACTGATCGCTGGGTGGTGTGTATGGACTCATAGGAGGAAAGCCATATAGCCGTACAGGCTTAACCTCCAGATGACTGCTTCTGCTCATTCATTTCAGCTATTAGTGTGGATTTCAAGCAAGTGGACTCACAACTATCAAAGGTTATGATCTGTCCCTATGACATGTCAACATTCTTCTGAACCTGAAGTTTAGAAAAAGTAAAGCCCTTAATTTAGCAACTTCTGTCCAAATTGACTTATGGATTGTATCTACCTGTTACTGCCTTACTGCATAATATTTTCTTTAGATCGAACAGACTGCTTTATTAGTTGAAAGCTGCTGATGGTTCATGATTTATGTGCACGGACTGAGAGTACTCCTAAAATGTATTGTGAATGTAGGTACATGCCAATGTGTAAAGTATTTTGTTTTTTTTTTACTTTCTCGCAAATTAAAGAGCAACTAAGAGATCTGTCTATGCTGTGGTTTTAGGCACGTTGTCATATTGTTATATTTCTGTGTTATATTTCTGTATACAGTTTGTGAAAAAACAACGTATCATGTATTGAATGTTGCAAACAAGTTCAAGGTTTCCAAATAGAAGCCAAATGGAGACTTGAATATTCTGATCCCATATAAAGTAGTTAGGTCAGGTACATTCCTGCTCTTAATACCCGTTTGAGGCTTATGGTCAGTATTTTAGACTACTGACTTACTGTTTCAGCTATTTGGTACTTTGCCCCAAACTATATTCTGTTGTCTCTTAAATGGGGTTTTCTAGGTTTTCATTGGATAGTTAATCCATGTCAGATTGGTGATGGTCCTAAACCCAGCACCCTCAGCGATCTGCTGTTTTCAGCTCTGGTGAAGGCCGGATATAAGCAATGAATGGAACTGAATGACACAGCTCATTCACTGTACTTAGTAGTGGCCTTTCTTAGGTACTGCAGTATATTTCCTCTTGTAATGAATGTGCACTGAGCTGCAGTACCAGAGTATAGCCACTAGAAAGTAAACAGCATTGTATTGTTTGGCTTCATTCACAGTTTACAGCTATTTGGTGAGTGGCGGTGAGTTTCAGATCACCACCATTCTGATGTTAATAGGTCCATAAAATGGCTCATGATGAGGATAGGTCTTCAGTGATAAAGTACACATGGAAATCCCCTTACATACTAACTCCAACAGCACTGTTTAATATGATTATTTCTCTTCTCTGTCTTTTGCTCTTTGTTTGTCTCTCTAACATTCTGTTCTTTCTGCCAAGTGTCTCCATACCCCTATTTTTCTCGTAAGTACAATGGTATGTGATTTGACTATTTGTGATTACTTGCTAGTACACTCCCTGACAGAAGTTATGTCGCTTATCCATGTTAAGTAAATAAAAGCTTATAACCTGATGTTAAATTCATCTATTGGTTGTATAAATTATTCTTTTGAAAGCTGAAACCCTCCGAAATGTGGTTTAGGTTAAGAAAATAATTTGGCATCAATGCAGAAATATTGATCAGTTAATGGACACAGAATGGTCAGATTTTGGGAAGAAGTAATGTGATATACAAACAAATAACTTAAAATACAAATATATGTTGCATAACATTGGTGAATGAAGTTGTGGTGCGATTAGAGTCATATTTAATATTTTTAAATTCAAGGGAAAAGAAAGCGGTCACTAGGGAGCGCTGTGAGGGTCACAGTTAAAATTGAAAGCAAAAGGTCCACCGCAGCTCCAGCTGTTAACCTTCTAGGAGGATACAAAATGCAGTAAAGAATAGTAATAACGGTTTCGACTTCCACCTGATGAAGACGGTTTAACCGTTGAAACGCGTTGTGGTTCAACACTAAAATCCTTGTTTTGGTCTCATTTCCAGCGCTCCTAGGACCGTTATTACTATTCTTTACTGCATATTTAATATTTTGTGTGACTTCCATGAGCTTGAAGGACTGCATCCATGCAGTTCAACAGTGATTCATACAATTTATTAATGAAGTCATCAGGAATATCAAAGAATGCAGTCTTTCATGCCTCCCAGAGTTCATCTAGATTCTTTGGTTTTGTCTTCCAAGCTTCTCTTTCATCCTACCCCAAACATGCTCAATGATGTTCATGTCTGGTGACTGGGCTGGCCGGCCCTTGAGCACCTTGATCTTTTTTGCCTGGAGGAACTTTGTTGTAGAGATGGATGTATCAGATGAAGCACCATCCTGCTGCAGAATTTGACCCCTTTTATCATTTGGAATATAAGAGGTAGCTAATACTTCTTGATATTTTAGGCTATTGATATTGCCTTCCACCTTGCAAATGTTTTGCACACCCCCATATTGAATGTAACCCCAGACCATGATTTTTCCACCACCAAATTTAACTGTTTTCTGGGTGTATTTTGGCTCCATACGGGCTCCGGTAGGTCTTCTGCAGTATTTGCAGTGGCTGTGGTGTAATTCTACTGAAGATTAATCAGATAAATCCACCTTCTGCCTCTTTTCCAGCATCCATCTGTTTAGCAGGCTGTGGGACTTTGCAAATGCCGCATGGTTTTTTACTTGCCTTTTGTTTAGTGCTGGCTTCTGGGCACTAATTCGACCATGGAGGCCATTTCGAGACACAATCCTTCAAACTGTTCTAGTTGACACAGGAACTTGAGGTAACCAGGTCTGTTGGACCTCTGCTGCAGGGGCTTACTTTGGATTTTCTAACCAACAAATGTTCCTCCTGAGCAGTTGTCTTGCCTTGCAGTCTTGCAGTTGTCTGCCGGACCTAGGCAGTCTCTTCAAATCTTTTTTTAATTCTTTGTACTGACGCTTAGACACATTAAAGGTGCCAGCCACATCTACAGTGGATCTGGTCTTCAGCCTCTTGATAATCCAGGCTTTGGTCGCAGGGTGGATTTTTGGCATGTTGTCAGAGCTCAAGTTGCAGTTCAAGTGACGGTCTGGGGTGCTGGGTTTCTTTTTATACACACACTAATTAACCGATCATTTACTGAGCATAGGTGAGGATGTAAACTGTTATGATCTGGTGGATTAGGAGCAACATGGGACGAGCTCTGAAGGAAGTGGTACCTGTACTGACCGCAGTCCCTAAGCTCAACACAACACTATAAGTAGCCGTGGGATGCTCCTAACACTCCCTAGGCACCTCGTCACAGCCTGAGAACTAACTACCCCTAAAGATAGAAACAGGAAAACTATCTTGCCTCAGAGAAAATCCCCAAAGGATAGATAGCCCCCCACAAGTAATGACTGTGAGTGGAGAGGGAAAAGACATACACAGAATGAAACCAGGATGAGCACAGGAGGCCAGTCTAGCTAGATAGGTAGGACAGGATGGAATACTGTACGGTCAGTATAAAACACTACAAAAAATCCACAGAGTTTACAAAAATCTCCACACCTGACTATATGTGTGGAGGGTAAATCTGCTTCCCAGAGCTTCCAGCTACACAGAATTAATTCGTACTGACAAGCTGGACAAACATAGAAAGCACAGAACGGATAAGTCCACAACCTGTGGACAGAAAAGAGCAAGCAAGGACTTAGCTTTGCTGAACTGGTCAGGATAACAGGGAAATCCAAAGAGATGTGAATCCAACCAGGAACCATTGCCAAGTGGCACAAGCTGAAGGAAAGAGCCAGGCTAAATAGCCGAGCAGAATAGACAATCAGTGGAAGCAGCTGCTGACAGCTAAATCCAAGGAGCAGCCATTTCTCTTAAAACCACCAGAGGGAGCCCAAGAGCAGAACTCACAAAAGTGCCACTTACAACCACCGGAGGGAGCCCAAGAGCGGAATTCACAACAGTAAACTAGGATTGGGTGCATTATATGACCAGGCGACAAAACTTTTGTCTTTCCAGAATCTGACCATTCTGTGTCCATTAACTGATCAATATTTCTGCATTGATGCCAATTTATTTTCTTAACCTAAACCACATTTCGGAGGGTTTCGGCTTTCAGAAGAATAATTTATACAACCAATGGATGAATTTAACGTCCGGTTACAACCTTTTATTTACATAACATGGATAAGCGACATAACTTCTGTCAGGGAGTGTATAGATGATGCAAATCGATTGGCATGGTCCAGTGGGCTAGGTCAGTAATTTATGGCCGTCGGACGGGAGACCTAAAAAACCACCTTTTACCTGATGGCATTTCTGACTTCTCTTTTGAGTAGTCAGCCCGGTGCAAGTTCATCTTTGCAGCAAGTTGCACATGATACATCACACTAGGCCAGCTAATCAAATGAAGAGCTTTAGATGCTGGGAGGAAGGCAGCAATTCTCAGGGCGCCTTTCTGAAGCCACAGCATGGCTGTAGGACTGTGTCTTGTGAATCTATTCACATAATCGCTTCTAGTTAGTCATGTGCAGTATTATGGGCACACAGCTACTACTAGGACCATGTTATGGCATCATTTCTACTTCTAATGTATAAAAAGTCTGCCGTCTTGTTTAACAGCATGTACAATCTCAGTCCATTAACTGTATCTGAGGCCACAATTCCTTAATGGACTTTAGAAGAAAAATTGACCTTTTGAGCCTGTGGGTTAAGCCTGGGTGTTAAAACCAAAGTAATCCTCGTTATAAATCATGTAAGCGACCTGAAATCCAGGGTGATAATTATGAAATAGTTTCCATTTTCACTCTCATTATTCCATTCATCACTTTCTTGTAGCGACTGAATCCATTTTACAAGATTCTTCCAGAAACAGATTTTAATCTCGCCGGACCCAGAGCATAATAAACATAAGATGTAAAGAAAACACTTGTGCTCCCCTCTCCAGCCCATCCTCGTCATCCGTTGCAGCATTTTCAGATTGCGAACGCTTGCACTGATATCCCGGGGTCTTTGACGCTGGGACAAGACTTCAGACTGAGGCCTGACAGGGGTGTTCATGTGTGCACGTGCAAGACCCCGCAAATGGCAGCTTTCTGAAGAACCGTATGGATGATATGGAAGGGTTGGAAAGAAAAGTACCGGTACTTTTTTTTTTTTTTTCATTTTTCAATGTTTTGATGGCCTCTTGCGCATTCTGGAAAATGCAGATTATGATAAAATTCAAATACAATTCAATTGCACTCAGATTTTTTTTCTCTCTCATTTTTAGTTATTAACCTTAAAGTATAGCTTCCAAAATGAATTACCTAGGTATCAGTCCCAGTAATGAATATATTGAGCTTCTTTAGAGCCTTATATCCTGGTCAGATGTGAAATCTGTAATAAAATGAATAGCATAATAATAGTCTAATAATCAGTATAAAACTGAGAAGTAGAATAAAATCCTTTTTTTTTTTTTTAAATAAATAAACCTATTTAAAAGCAGAGGGGTGCTGTTGTGCAGTGGTTATACGAGTTGAGGCTAGGGCTGGTAGATTTAGTGAAGTTGATTCATGAGCAGATATCCCATGTAGATTGTGATCACAACTAAGAATATATACAGGGGAGAAAATAAGTGTTTGATACACTGCAGATTTTGCAAGTTTCCACACCTACAAAAAATGATGAGGTCTGTAATTATCGTAGGTACGCTTCAACTGTGAGACAGATTCTAAAAATAAAAACCAGAAAATCATATTGTATGATTTTTACATAAATAGTATTTTATTGCATGAAATAAGTATTTTATCACCTCAAGCAGCAAAAATTCTGGCTCACAGACCTGATGGTTTTTCTTTAACCCTTTTAACCAGGGTGGTTTGCATGTTGATGACCAGACCAATTTTTACAATTCTGACCACTGTCCCTTTTATGAGGTTATAACTCTGAGACGCTTCAACGGATCCTGATGATTCTGACATTTTCTTGTGACATACTGTACTTCATGATAGTGGTAAAATTTCTTTGATGTGACTTGCGTTTCTTTGTGAAAAAAAAACGAAATTTGGTGAAAATTTTGAACATTTCGTAATTTTTCAATCTTTCATGCCCTTAAATCACACAGATATGTCACACAAAATACTTAATAAGTAACAGTTCCTACATGTCTGCTATACATAAGCACAATTTTGGAAACTATTTTTTTTTCAGTTAGGGAGTTGTAAGGGTTAAAATTGACCAGCGATTTCTCATTTTTACAACACCCATTTTTTTATTTTATTTTTTTTTATTTATTTTTTTTTTAGGGACCACATCACATTTGAAGTCACTTTCAGGGGTCTATATGACAGAAAATACCAAAAAGTAATACCATTCTAAAAACTGCACCCCTCAAGGTGCACAAAACCACATTCAAGAAGTGTATTAACCCTTCTGGTGCTTCACATGAATTTTTGGAAGGTTTTTAAAAAAAAATAAATAAATAAATAAACATTTTAACTTTTTCACAAAAAAATTACTTCAGAAACAGGAGAGATTGTGCAATTTATTGTGCAATTTGTCCTGAGTACGCCGATACCCCATATGTTGGGGTAAACCACTGTTTGGGCGCATGGCAGAGCTCGGAAGGGAAGGAGCGCCGCTTGACGTTTTCAATGCAAAATTGGCTGGTATTGAGATCGGACGCCATGTCGTGTTTGGAGAGCCCCTGATGAGCCTAAACAGTGGAAACCTCCCACAAGTGACACCATTTTAGAAAATACACCCCTCAAGGAACTTATCTAGATGTGTGGTGAGAACTTTGAACCCCAAGGTGTTTCACTAAAGTTTATAATGCCCGGGCGTGAAAATAAAAAAATCATATTTTTTCCACAAACGTGATCTATTAGTCCCCCAATTTTTTATTTTCCCAAGGGTAACAGAAGAAATTGGGCCCCAAAAGTTGTTGTCCAATTTGTCCTTTGATACCCCATATCTGGGAGAAAACTACTGTATGGACACACATTGGGGCTCGGAAGGGAAGTGGTGATGTTTTGGAATGCAGACTTTGATGGAATGGTCTGTGGGCATCAAGTCGCTCTTGGAGAACCCCTGATGTGTCTGAACAGAGGAAACCCCCCCAATTCTAATCCCAACCCTAACCGTAATCCCAACAGTAACCGTAATCCTAACTTTAGCCCCCACCCTAACCCTAATGGGGAAAATAGAAATACCGTATTTTCTGGTTATAAGATGACTGGGCGTATAAGACGACCCCCAACTTTTCCATATAAAATATGGAATTTGGGATATACCCGCCATATAAGACGGGGGTCATCTTATACGCCCTACGGCGTGTGGTTCCCAGGGTCTGGAGGAGAGGAGTCTCTCCTTCAGGCCCTGGGATCCATATTCATGTAAAAAATAAAGAATGAAAATAAAAAATATGGATATACTCACCCCTCCGACGGACCCTGGCTCTCAGCGCTGCAAGCGTCTGCCTCTGTTCCTAATAATGCAGTGAGTGTAAGACCTTCGATGACGTCGCGGTCACGTGAGCGGTCAGAAAATACGGTACATTTTATTTATTTTATTATTTTTCCCTAACTAAGGGGGTGATAAAGGGGGGTTTGGTTTACTATTAATAGCACTTTTTTATGATTGGCAGCTGTCACACACTAAAAGACGCTTTTTATTGCAAAAAATAGTTTTTGCATCACCACATTTTGAGAGCTATAATTTTTCCATATTTTGGCTGAGTCATGTGAGGTCTTGATTTTTGTGGGACGAGTTGACGTTTTTATTGGTACCATTTTCAGGCACATGACTTTTTTGATCGCTTTTCATTCCGATTTTTGTGAGCAGAATGAGCAAAAAACAGCAATTCATGAATTTCTTTTGGGGGGGTGTTTATACCGTTCTGCGTCTGGTAAAATTGATAAAGCAGTTTTATTCTTCGGGTCAGTACGATGACAGCGATACTTACCTTATTTATATACAGGTCCTTCTCAAAAAATTAGCATATAGTGTTAAATTTCATTATTTACCATAATTAATGATTACAATTAAACTTTCATATATTATAGATTCATTATCCACCAACTGAAATTTGTCAGGTCTTTTATTGTTTTAATACTGATGATTTTGGCATACAACTCCTGATAACCCAAAAAACCTGTCTCAATAAATTAGCATATTTCACCCATCCAATCAAATAAAAGTGTTTTTTAATAACAAACAAAAAAACCAACAAATAATAATGTTCAGTTATGCACTCAATACTTGGTCGGGAATCCTTTGGCAGAAATGACTGCTTCAATGCGGCGTGGCATGGAGGCAATCAGCCTGTGACACTGCTGAGATGTTATGGAGGCCCAGGATGCTTCAATAGCGGCCTTAAGCTCATCCAGAGTGTTGGGTCTTGCGTCTCTCAACTTTCTCTTCACAATATCCCACAGATTCTCTATGGGGTTCAGGTCAGGAGAGTTGGCAGGCCAATTGAGCACAGTAATACCATGGTCAGTAAACCATTTACCAGTGGTTTTGGCACTGTGAGCAGGTGCCAGGTCGTGCTGAAAAATGAAATCTTCATCTCCATAAAGCATTTCAGCCGATGGAAGCATGAAGTGCTCCAAAATCTCCTGATAGCTAGCTGCATTGACCCTGCCCTTGATGAAACACAGTGGACCAACACCAGCAGCTGACATGGCACCCCACACCATCACTGACTGTGGGTACTTGACACTGGACTTCAGGCATTTTGGCATTTCCTTCTCCCCAGTCTTCCTCCAGACTCTGGCACCTTGATTTCCGAATGACATGCAAAATTTGCTTTCATCAGAAAAAAGTACTTGGGACCACTTGGCAACAGTCCAGTGCTGCTTCTCTGTAGCTCAAAAGTGGCTTTACCTGGGGAATGTGGCACCTGTAGCCCATTTCCTGCACACGCCTGTGCACGGTGGCTCTGGATGTTTCCACACCAGACTCAGTCCACTGCTTCCTCAGGTTCCCCAAGGTCTGGAATCGGTCCTTCTCCACAATCTTCCTCAGGGTCCGGTCTCCTCGTTGTACAGCGTTTTCTGCCACATTGTTTCCTTCCAACAGACTTACCATTGAGGTGCCTTGATACAGCACTCTGGGAACAGCCTATTTGTTGAGAAATTTCTTTCTGGGTCTTACCCTCTTGCTTGAGGGTGTCAATGATGGCCTTCTTGACATCTGTCAGGTCGCTAGTCTTACCCATGATGGGGGTTTTGAGTAATGAACCAGGCAGGGAGTTTATAAAAGCCTCAGGTATCTTTTGCATGTATTTAGAGTTAATTAGTTGATTCAGAAGATTAGGGTAATAGGTCGTTTAGAGAACCTTTTCTTGATATGCTAATTTATTGAGACAGGTTTTTTGGGTTATCAGGAGTTGTATGCCAAAATCATCAGTATTAAAACAATAAAAGACCTGACAAATTTCAGTTGGTGGATAATGAATCTATAATATATGAAAGTTTAATTGTAATCATTACATTATGGTAAATAATGAAATTTAACACTATATGCTAATTTTTTGAGAAGGACCTGTATATATTTTTTTATGTTTTGACGCTTTTACTTGCTTAAAAAATAATTATTTGTGCATCGCTTTATTGTGAGAGCTCTAACTTTTATTTTTCTGGTGATGGAGCTATATGGCGGCTTATTTTTTGAGGGACAAGATAACATTTTCAGCGGTACCACATTTATTTCTATCAGTCTTTTTGATCGCGTTTTATTCCACTTGTTTGGCGGTATGATGATAAAGCATAGCTTTTCTACCTTTTTTTTTTTTTAAATGGCATTCACTAAAGGGGTTAACTAGTGGCACAGTTTTTATAGGTCGGGTCATTATGGACGCGGCGATACTAAATATGTGTACTTTTGTTGTTTATTTTGTTAATTCAAATATTTATTTATTGATAGAATAAATATTTATTTTTTAAAAATATTTTTACAATTCAAATTTTTTTTTTTTTTATTCATTCTAACTTTTTTATACTTTGTCCCACTATGGGACACTCATTTTGTGCAGGCTGATCGCTTATATCTCATGCACATCTGCATACCATATAAGCTGTCAGCGCTGCACTCTGTGCACACTGACTTCAGAGACATCCGGACATGCACTGTGCTTGTCTTGCCTTGAAAAGCCATAGATGGTATATCACTCTCCATAAGGAGAAACGTTGCCCCTTAGACCCCAATCCAGAGCCTCTCATCTAGCCAAATTAGTGCTCATGCTTCGCACTGACAAGGGCCAACAGCCCGAAACACCGTGTCTGAGAACTGAGATACTGATTTGGCTTTTATCCCAAGTCATATTGCATGACTCGTTAAAGGGTTGGTTATGAGTTGTAGGATCGCTACTTCCAACAGGTGGCGCTATAGAGTTTAAGTCCTCTTTTTTTCTCTGAAGAGGCAATTTGCATATTGGATTAAAGGGAAAATCATTAAGGCTATGTGCACTTGTTGCGGATCCACAGCGTTTTTTCTGTGCGGAATTGCACCAATTCCACAAAGGATTACTCAAGCAAGGTTAATCAATGGGAATCCAGAATTGGTGTGCACATTCTGCGGAAAATTCCGTCCTGATTCGCAGCATTTATTTTCCGCATGTCAATTCTTTTTGCGGATCTGCAGCGTTTCTGCACCCATTGACTTAAATTGAGTCAGTCAAATCCGCAGCCAAACAGCAGGTGTAAAAAGGTTTGCAGATTTGTGTGCCAAAAACACTGCAGAAAGGAAATGTCAGAAGGAGGAAGTGTGGGCGGAGAATTTGTGTGGGCGGAGAATATGTCCATGTCTGCGGGTGTCTCTGTGTGAGTGTGTGTGTGTGTGTACCCAGGTGTCGTCTGTTAGGACTACTACTCTCCCATTCTGCTATGTCAGCTGTCCATCTAACAGTGACCACATGAGCTGATGGTGGGAGAGTAGTCCCATCATTTGGGGCCTTTGGTCAATTGTAAAAAAAAAAAAAAACATTTGCATAATTACATGAAATATACATTCTCACCGAACACCTAATCCCTGACACCCGTGTCTCCTGTAAGCAATCAAAAATAATAAACCAGCATATACTCCCTGTCCGCCATAGTCCATTTAATATCGAGTGTCCCACGACGTTCTCGCGTGTAGAACAGTCACATCGGGAGATGTTATCGCTCTACCGGGCCGCTGGCGATACACTGACATGAGTCAATCGCTCCAGCAGTGTATCACGGAGTCGCTGCGAGAGTTCACTGGAGTTCATCAGCTGATCAGCTCCGGTGCTCTCATTTGCGGCACCGCTGCGTGAGAAGCGCAGCTGTGCCGTAAGTGACAGCACTTGAGCTGATCAACTCCTGTGAACTCTGTGATACAATGACAGGAGGTAGTCACTCCCACAGTGTATCACCGGCAGCCGGGTAGAGCGGTCACGTCTCCTGTAGGTTAATTATGTTAATGCTCCTACAGAAGCTGGTGACTGTGTGTGTGTCTGTGTGTGTGTTTGTCTTTATTTAATATTAATGAGGGTCTATGACTGAAGAGGTTGAACAAGGAAATTACATCACAATTTTATTTTTTTTAACTCCTTTACCCCCAAGGGTGGTTTGCACGTTAATGACCAGGCCAATTTTTACAATTCTGACCACTGTCCCTTTTAGGTTATAACTCTGGAACGCTTCAACGGATCCTGATGATTCTGACACTGTTTTCTCGTGACATATTGTACTTCATGATAGTGGTAAAATTTCTTTCATATTACCTGTGTTTAATTGTGAAAAAAATGGAAATTTGGCGAAAATTTTGAAAATTTTGCAATTTTCCAACTTTGAATTTTTATGCAATTAAATCAGAGATATGTCACACAAAATACTTAATAAGTAACATTTCCCACATGTCTACTTTACATCAGCACAATTATGGAACCAAAATTTTTTTTGTTAGGGAGTTATAAGGGTTAAAAGTTGACCAGCAATTTCTCATTTTTACAACACCATTTTTTTTAGGGACCACATCTCATTTGAAGTCACTTTGAGGGGTCTGTATGATAGAAAATACCCAAGTGTGACACCATTCTAAAAACTGAACCCCTTAAGGTGCTTAAAACCACAGTTAAGAAGATTATTAACCCCTCAGGTATTTCACGGGAATTTTTGGAATGTTTAAAAAAAAAATGAACATTTAATTTTTTTTCACAAAAAATTTACTTCACCTCCAATTTGTTTTATTTTACCAAGGGTAACATAAGAAATAAAACAAATTGCACAACAACTTTTAGGGTCCAGAGTACGCTGATACCCCATATTTGGGAGTAAACCACTGTTTGGGGGAACAGCAGAGCTCGGAAGGGAAGGAGCGCCATTTGACTTTTCAATGCAAAATTGACGAATTGAGATAGGACACCATGTTGCGTTTGGAGAGGCCCTGATGTGCCTAAACATTGAAACCCCCCACATGTGACACCATTTTGAAAGTAGACCCCCTAAGGATCTTATCTAGATGTGTGGTAAGCACTTTGACCCACCAAGTGCTTCACAGAAGTTTATAACGCAGAGCCGTGAAAATAAAAATTCTTTTTTTTCCCACCAAAATTATTTTTTAGCCCCCAGTTTTGCATTTTCCCAAGGGTAACAGGAGAAATTGGACCCCAAAAGTTGTCCTATTTGTCCTGAGTACGCTGATACCCCATATGTGGTTGGAAACCACCGTTTGGGCGCATGGCAGAGCTCGGAAGGGAAGGAGTGCCGTTTGGAATGCAGACTTAGATGGATTGGTCTGCAGGCGTCACGTTGCATTTGCAGAACCCCTGATGTACCTAAACAGTGGAAACCCCCACAGGTGACCCCATATTGGAAACTAGACCCCCCAAGGAACTTATCTAGATATGTTGTGAGAACTTTTTTCCACAAAATTATATTTTGGCCCCCAGTTCTGTATTTTCCCAAGGGTAACAGGAGAAATTGGACCCCAAAAGTTGTTGTACAATTTGTCCGGAGTACGCTGATACTCCATATGTTGGGGTACACCCCTGTTTGGGCACACGGGAGAGCTCGGAAGGGAAGGAGCACTGTTTTACTTTTTCAACGCAGAATTGGCTGGAATTGAGATCGGACGCCATGTCGCGTTTGGAGAGCCCCTGATGTGCCTAAACAGTGGAAACCCCCCAATTCTAATTGAAACCCTAATCCAAACACACCCCTAACCCTAATCCCAACGGTAACCCTAACCACACCCCTAATCCCAACCCTAATCCCAACCATAAATGTAATCCTAACCCTAACTTTAGCCCCAACCCTAACTGTATCCCTAACCCTAGCCCCAACCCTAACCCTAGTCCCAACCCTAGCCCTAACCCGAATGGGAAAATGGAAATAAATACATTTTTTAAATGTTATTATTTTTCCCTAACTAAGGCCTCTTTCAGACGTCCGTGTCTCCGGTACGTGTAGTGACAGTTTTCTCATGTACCGGAGACACTGACACACGTAGACCCATTCAAATGAATGGGTCTATGCACGTGTGTCCATGTTGAAAACACGGAGACATGTCCGTTTTTCACCGGCAGCACGTACCGCAATACGTGCACACGGAGAACAGTGTGCACTCTCCTCCGTGTGCACGTACCGCCCGCAGGAGAGACAGTGCTACAGTTATGCGCTGTCCCCCCCGCGTGCGGTGCTGAATCCAGAATTCATCCCTTGGGGGGGAGATATCACACTATAGTGTCAGGTCGCTGATCTGACACTTTGCACAGCACTGTTAGATCAGTGATCTGAGAGGCGTGCTCCTGGCTTACCAGCGCCTGCTCTGAGCAGGTGCTTGTCAGCCACCTCCCTGCAGGACTCGGAAGCAGCCCCGCGGCCATTTTGGATCCGGGGCCTGCAGGGAGGGGGGTTGCTCCGGGGGGTCTCATGAAAGCACACAGGGAGCCCCCTCCCTACGCGATGCCCCGGGAGCGCGGCTGATCGCATATGATGTTCTATCCCGTCGGTGTTCATACGGGTCCACCCCACCTTGAAGGGATAGTACGTCAGAAATGGGTTAATAATATATCTTTTTTAGCTCTATGGATTTGTAAAAATGCAAGAAAACCCACATGAAAATCCACATCAAAAACGCATCAAATCTGCATAAAAACCGCACGGATATTCAACTGCATTTTCTGCCAAAAGAGGCAGAAATAGCGCAGAATTTTACACAAGTAAATCCGCAACGTGCGCACATAGCCTTAAACTTTGAAAATTGGTAATTTTTAGAATTTTTTGATGAATTTTTGATATTTTTATAACTAAGCACAGAAAATATCAACATAAATTTACTATTATCATAAAGTACAAGTTCCCAATTGTCCATCCACTAGATCAAGCATTCAAAAAAGAACTTTACACATTTGCATATTTTTCTTCTAAAAAAAAAAAAAAACGCCTTTTACAACCATCAACCTTTAAGCCTGTGACCGCCTCTTGAGGTAGACTGTTTCACCGACTAAGGCTATCTGCACACATTGAGTAAATGGATGCAGAAATTTCTGCACCTTTTCTGCATCTCTTGGCAGGAAAAACACAGCTGCAGAAACACGTTTTCGTCTGTGCATTTTGCCTGCGTTTTTCACCATTGACCTCACTCAAATCAGTCAAAAAACACAGAGAATTCAGATTTGGTGCAGAAAATAACCTGCAGCATGTCAGTCGAAAATACTGAACATGTGCATGACAGGTCAGGTTTCTCATTCACTTTGCTGGCAGCAGGACTGCTTCAGGTTTTGCTAACATCTGCATGGCAAAAACACACCAAATCTGCAACATGTGCACAAGTTCTTATGGTAAAGAAGCCTTACCGCCTTTGGCGATTGATTGATTGATTGATTGAACCTGGCTATCTACAGATGGTGGGAATGCCCCTTTGTTTTTTGAGAAGGTTTTACATAAAGCTGATTTTAACTAAACATTTTCTTTAGATGTCTCTTCTCGAGACTAAATAAAATTAATTATTTTAGTCTTTCGTCATAACTGATCTGCCCTTATCAATTTTGTAGCTCTTTTTATACATTATCAAATTCCAGGACTTAATTTCTATGAATTGGTGGCCCAGATGAGGCCCCACAAACAATTTCTAAAGACTATAGTAGTAATTCATCCCTGTCCCACAAATCCATCCCTTTTTTTTTTTTTTTTTTTAATACATAACAATATACTGCTAGCCTTAGAAGCCTCTGACACTGAATAGTTATTTAGTCTGATTTACAATTGACTCTCCTGGTTTTACTCCCCCTAGAACATATGGTGCACATGTTATTAATGCCCTTGAGCGTAACTTTACATTTCTCCACATTAAACCTCATCTGCCAAGCCGATGCCCAAGTACTCATTTGCCCAATTCAGTTTGTATTGTATGAACATCTTCCATAGACTGCACTATACTACATAGCTTGGTGTCATCTGAAAAAAAATACACACTACACTATTAATCTCTTCTTCAATATTATTAATAAACAAGTTAAATAATAGTGGACCAAGCACTGAACCTTGGGGTACACCACTTACCACGGGGACCAATCAGAGCAACAGTCATTTACTACAACTCCCTGGGTGCAGGCTTTGAGCCAGTTTTCATTCCAATTGCAATCCTTACTTTCTAAGCCAATTAGGCTTCTTTCACACTAGCGTCGGGCCCGGCCCGTCGCAGTGCGTCGGGCCGAGGTTACCGACGCTAGCGTTGCCTCCGCCGCACAACGGGTGCAGCGGATGCTGCTTTTCAGCGCATCCGCTGCCCCATTGTGAGGTGCGGGGAGGTGGGGGAGGAGTTCCGGCCGCGCATGCGCGGTCGGAAAAGACGGTCCGTCGGCTGCAAAAAATGTTACATGGAACGTTTTTTGCGGCCGACGGTCGGCCGAAAAACGGCGCAACCGTCGCGCGACGGTTGCGACGTGTGGCAATCCGTCGCAATGCGTCGCGTAATGTTAGTCAATGGAGAAAAAACGCATCCTGCAAACACTTTTGCAGGATGCGTTTTTTCTGCAAAACGACGCATTGTGACGGATTGCAGTTAACGCTAGTGTGAAAGTAGCCTTAGGCATCTGTGAGGGAAAGGACCAAATGTGTTTGCAAAGTTCAAAAACTCTGTATCCACAGGCACGCCTCTGTCCAGATGTCTCCTAACCTCTTCATAAATGCTAATCAACTTAGGTTGACCATTTCTGTCCTTAATTTGCTGGCTCTCACTTAATAACAATATTTTCTACCACATATTCTATATAGAAATCACTTACAAGCCACTCAAATTTTCCCACTATGGATGTTAAGCTTACTAGTGTAAAATTACCAAGGAAAAACATGGAAGCCCTTTTTGAAAATTGGTACCACATTGTAGAGTCTACATAAATTCTGTATAGGGGCACATCGGTTAGGCTAGTTTCACACTTGCGGTAGAATCCGCAGCGTTTAATCCGCAACCTGAAACGCAAGATAAACCGCATGCAAATGCGTACAAACGCAGCATTTTTTAGACGCATAAGGTAAAGCATGCAGTTAAAAAAACGCTGTGTTTTCTTGCTTTTTCATGCGTTTTGCATGCGTTCGCATTTTCTGTGCGCATGGTGGAAAATTTAACAGGAGAAAAATCTAGTTAAAGGGAACCTGTCACCCCGTTTTTTGAGATTGAGCTATAAATACTGTTAAATAGGGCCTGCGCTGTGTGTTCCTATAGTGTATGTAGTGTACCCCGATTTCCCATGTATGCTGAGAAATAACTTACCAAAGTCGCCGTTTTCGCCTGTCAATCAGGCTGGTCAGGTCGGGAGGGAGTGGTGACATCGCTGGTTCTTCCTCAGCTTTACATTGGTGGCGTAGTGGCGTAGTGGTGAAGACACAGCGCGCGATCTGCGCTGTCATCCCTTTTGTCGGTGGGGGCGGCCATCTTTCTGGGGCCGCGCGTGCGCAGATCGAGTGCTCTGCTGCACGGGGCTTCAGGAAAATGGCCGCGGGATGCCGCGCGTGCGCATTAGAGATCGCGGCGGCCATTTTCCCAAAGCCGAGATGCAAACTCGGCTTTGGGAAAATGGCCGCCGCGATCTCTAATGCGCACGCGCGGCATCCCGCGGCCATTTTCCTGAAGCCCCGTGCAGCAGAGCACTCGATCTGCGCACGCGCGGCCCCAGGAAGATGGCCGCCACCACCGACAAAAGGGATGACAGCGCAGATCGCGCGCTGTGTCTTCACCACTACGCCACTACGCCACCAACGTAAAGCTGAGGAAGAACCAGCGATGTCACCACGCCCTCCCGACCTGACCAGCCTGATTGACAGGCGAAAACGGCGACTTTGGTAAGTTATTTCTCAGCATACATGGGGAATCGGGGTACACTACATACACTATAGGAACACACAGCGCAGGCCCTATTTAACAGTATTTATAGCTCAATCTCAAAAAACGGGGTGACAGGTTCCCTTTAAACAAACACCGCCAATGGGACTACAGTGGGCGTGTATTATGAGATACATATTTTTCTACTGGATCCTGTGTCATGATGGATCTTCACATGGAGAGCTTTTATTTCAACCTTGATTTAAGCATCAAGCTGTTTCTTGCCTGTGCGTTTGCTTAGGAGCAACAAAGAAATAGAGAATGATAGAGAAGGACACGGCGTAGGCGTTTTTGGAGACACTCCATTATTGTACTTCGGGAGAGACGTGGAGCCTACCACACGCTATATGGTGAGCTTAATGCCAATCCGGACAAATTACCGGTATATACCAGGATGTCTCAAGAGTCTTTTCGGGATTTGCTTGGTCGTGTCCAAGGAGCCATCTGGAGACAGGACACCCAGCTCCGTAGAGCGATTCCTGCAGAGGAATGTCTCCTGGTCACATTAAGGTACGTAATAATTCTAAACAAATGCTAGTCATAGTTATTGTTGGTGTCTGCCATGTATTATTTGTATTTTCCTTTGTCTTTAGCTAAACACCACCATAAATAGAATTGTTTGTAAAAAAATATTTTTTACATTTTTTCAGATTTCTGTCTTCCGGAGAGGGCTCATCATCGCTCCACTTTCAGTAGCGGCTTGGAATTTCCACCTTGTCTTGAATAGTTACGGACCCCTGCCTGGCTTTATGGAATGTTCTCCAGGATGAATGTATCCCTCTACCCACCGCGGACATGTGGATGGAAATTGCAGAAAAATTCTGAAGTGTGTGTGATTTCCCAAACTGTTTGGTAGCGGTGGATGAAAAGCACATAAGGATTATCAAACCCACCAGAACTGGATCGCAGTACTTCAACTACAAAAAATATTTTTCTGCAGTGCTCATGGCAATAGCAGATGCGGACTGTCGCTTCATCACCGTGGACACTGGAGCTTTTGGGCGTGGCAATGACTCACAGACTTTCAAGAACTCTGACATGGGCCGACGTGTTGTGAATTCTGTGGCTGAATTCACTCCTGTGGTCACAAGTGGTACTGCAGCTTCTGAGCTTCCTCCCTCAGGTGTTCTGGTGAGCTCGTTAACTGCTTCATTACTTAACTCCGCCTGATGCTGCTATCCTTGCTCCTTGTCAATGTTTCAGTGTTGGATCTGAGCTTCTCCTGATTGTTCCTGTGACCTGCTGCTCTGTATAGCTAAGTGCTTTTTGCTTTTTTGTTGCTTTTTTTCTGTCCAGCTTGTCTTTTGTTTTGCTGGAAGCTCTGAGACGCAAAGGGTGTACCGCCGTGCCGTTAGTTCGGCACGGTGGGTTTTTTTTGCCCCCTTTGCGTGGTTTTGCTTTAGGGTTTTTTGTAGACTGCAAAGTTCGCTTTACTGTCCTCGCTCTGTCCTAGAATATCGGGCCCCACTTTGCTGAATCTATTTCATCCCTACGTTTTGTCTTTTCATCTTACTCACAGTCATTATATGTGGGGGGCTGCCTTTTCCTTTGGGGAATTTCTCTGGGGCAAGTCAGGCCTATTTTTCTATCTTTCTATCTTTCTATCTTCAGGCTAGCTAGTTTCTTAGGCTGTGCCGAGTTGCCTAGGTAGTTGTTAGGCGCAATCCACAGCCGCTTTTAGTTGTGTTTAGGATAGGATCAGGTGTGCAGTCTACAGAGTTTCCACGTCTCAGAGCTCGTTCTTGTATTTTTGGGTATTTGTCAGATCACTGTGTGCGCTCTGATCGCTAAGCACACTGTGTTTCTGGATTGCCTTCATAACACCTGTCATTAGCATACATAACAGTACAAGGAGCCCAACTAATGATTCTCAATAGAGGGAAAGAAAAAGTTCTGACATCATTTTTTTTTTTTTTTTTTTCCCCTAGACATTTGGGTGATTCTGGACACAGGTGTGGACATGGATATTCAGGGTCTGTGCTCTTCAATGGATAATCTCGTTATAAATGTACAAAAAATTCAAGATACTATTGATCAGAAATCTATGTTAGAACCAAGAATTCCTATTCCTGATTTGTTTTTTGGAGATAGAACTAAGTTTCTAAGTTTCAAAAATAATTGTAAGCTATTTCTGGCCTTGAAACCTCATTCTTCTGGTAATCCTATTCAACAGGTTTTGATTATTATTTCTTTTTTGCGCGGCGACCCTCAAGACTGGGCATTTTCTCTTGCGCCAGGAGACCCTGCATTGAGTAGTGTCGATGCGTTTTTCCTGGCGCTCGGATTGCTGTACGATGAGCCTAATTCAGTGGATCAGGCTGAGAAAAATTTGCTGGCTTTGTGCCACGGTCAGGATGATATAGAAGTATATTGTCAGAAATTTAGGAAATGGTCAGTACTCACTCAGTGGAATGAATCTGCGCTGGCAGCTTTGTTCAGAAACGGTCTCTCTGAGGCTCTTAAGGATGTCATGGTGGGATTTCCTATGCCTGCTGGTTTGAATGAGTCTTTGTCTTTGGCCATTCATATCGGTCGACGTTTGCGCGAGCGTAAATCTGTGCACCATTTGGCGGTACTGCCTGAGGTTAAACCTGAGCCTATGCAGTGTGATAGGACTATGACTAGAGTTGAACGGCAGGAATACAGACGTCTGAATGGTCTGTGTTTCTACTGTGGTGATTCCACTCATGCTATTTCTGATTGTCCTAAGCGCACTAAGCGGTCCACTAGGTCTGCCGTCATTGGTACTGTACAGTCCAAATTCCTTCTGTCCATTACCTTGATATGCTCTTTGTCGTCGTTTTCTGTCATGGCGTTTGTGGATTCGGGCGCTGCCCTGAATCTGATGGATTTGGATTATGCTAAATGTTGTGGGTTTTTCTTGGAGCCTTTGCGGTGTCCTATTCCATTGAGAGGAATTGATGCTACACCTTTGGCCAAGAATAAACCTCAGTACTGGGCCCAGCTGACCATGTGCATGGCTCCTGCACATCAGGAAGTTATTCGCTTTCTGGTGTTGCATAATCTGCATGATGTGGTCGTGTTGGGGTTGCCATGGCTACAAATCCATAATCCAGTATTGGATTGGAATTCCATGTCGGTATCCAGCTGGGGTTGTCAGGGGGTACATGGTGATGTTCCATTTTTGTCGATTTCGTCATCCACCCCTTCTGAGGTCCCAGAGTTCTTGTCTGATTATCAGGATGTATTTGAAGAGCCCAAGTCCGATGCTCTACCTCCGCATAGGGATTGTGATTGTGCTATCAATTTGATTCCTGGTAGTAAATTCCCTAAAGGTCGATTATTTAATTTATCCGTGCCCGAACATGCCGCTATGCGCAGTTATGTGAAGGAATCCCTGGAGAAGGGACATATTCGCCCATCGTCATCACCACTGGGAGCAGGGTTCTTCTTTGTAGCCAAGAAGGATGGTTCGCTGAGACCGTGTATTGATTACCGCCTTCTTAATAAGATCACTGTTAAATTTCAGTATCCCTTGCCATTGTTATCTGACTTGTTTGCTCGGATTAAGGGGGCTAGTTGGTTCACTAAGATAGATCTTCGTGGTGCGTATAATCTGGTGAGAATCAGGCAAGGAGATGAATGGAAAACTGCATTCAATACGCCCGAGGGTCATTTTGAGTATCTAGTGATGCCGTTCGGACTTGCCAATGCTCCATCTGTGTTTCAGTCTTTTATGCATGACATCTTCCGTGAGTATCTGGATAAATTCCTGATTGTTTACTTGGATGACATTTTGATCTTCTCAGATGATTGGGAGTCTCATGTGAAGCAGGTCAGAATGGTTTTTCAGGTCCTGCGTGCTAACTCTTTGTTTGTGAAGGGATCAAAGTGTCTTTTCGGTGTGCAGAAAGTTTCATTTTTGGGGTTCATCTTTACCCCTTCTACTATCGAGATGGATCCAGTTAAGGTCCAAGCCATCCAGGATTGGATTCAGCCGACATCTCTGAAAAGTCTGCAAAAGTTCCTGGGCTTTGCTAATTTTTATCGTCGCTTCATCTGTAATTTTTCTAGCATTGCCAAACCATTGACCGATTTGACCAAGAAGGGTGCTGATTTGGTTAATTGGTCTTCTGCTGCTGTGGAAGCTTTTCAGGAGTTGAAGCGTCGTTTTTGTTCTGCCCCTGTGTTGTGTCAGCCAGATGTTTCTCTTCCGTTCCAGGTCGAGGTTGATGCTTCTGAGATTGGAGCAGGGGCGGTTTTGTCACAGAGAGGTTCTGATTGCTCAGTGATGAAACCATGTGCTTTCTTTTCCAGGAAGTTTTCGCCCGCTGAGCGTAATTATGATGTGGGCAATCGAGAGTTGCTGGCCATGAAGTGGGCATTCGAGGAGTGGCGACATTGGCTTGAAGGAGCTAAGCATCGCGTGGTGGTATTGACTGATCATAAGAACTTGACTTATCTCGAGTCTGCCAAGCGCTTGAATCCTAGACAGGCCCGTTGGTCGTTATTTTTTGCCCGCTTCGACTTTGTGATTTCGTACCTTCCGGGCTCTAAAAATGTGAAGGCGGATGCTCTGTCTAGGAGTTTTGTGCCCGACTCTCCGGGTTTATCTGAGCCAGCGGGTATCCTCAAGGAAGGAGTCATTGTGTCTGCCATCTCCCCTGATTTGCGGCGGGTGCTGCAAAAATTTCAGGCGAATAAACCTGATCGTTGTCCAGCAGAGAAACTGTTCGTCCCTGATAGGTGGACTAATAAACTTATCTCTGAACTTCATTGTTCGGTGTTGGCTGGTCATCCTGGAATCTTTGGTACCAGAGAGTTAGTGGCTAGATCCTTCTAGTGGCCATCTCTGTCACGGGATGTACGTACTTTTGTGCAGTCCTGTGGGATTTGTGCTAGGGCTAAGCCCTGCTGTTCTCGTGCCAGTGGGTTGCTTTTGCCCTTGCCGGTCCCAAAGAGGCCTTGGACACATATTTCGATGGATTTCATTTCTGACCTTCCCGTTTCTCAAAAGATGTCAGTCATTTGGGTGGTCTGTGATCGCTTTTCTAAAATGGTCCATCTGGTGCCCTTGGCTAAATTGCCTTCCTCCTCTGATTTGGTACCTTTGTTCTTTCAGCATGTGGTTCGGTTGCATGGCATTCCTGAGAATATTGTTTCTGACAGAGGTTCCCAGTTTGTTTCAAGGTTTTGGCGAGCCTTTTGTGGTAGGATGGGCATTGACCTATCCTTTTCCTCGGCTTTCCATCCTCAGACTAATGGCCAGACCGAACGAACCAATCAGACCTTGGAAACATATCTGAGCTGTTTTGTTTCTGCAGACCAGGATGATTGGGTGTCCTTTTTGCCGTTGGCTGAGTTCGCCTTAATAATCGGGCCAGCTCGGCTACCTTGGTTTCTCCATTTTTTTGCAATTCTGGGTTCCATCCTCGTTTCTCTTCAGGACAGGTTGCGTCTTCGGACTGTCCTGGTGTGGATTCTGTGGTGGATAGGTTGCAGCAGATCTGGACTCAGGTAGTGGACAATTTGATCTTGTCCCAGGAGAAAGCTCAACTTTTCGCTAATCGCAGACGCCGTGTGGGTCCCCGACTTCGTGTTGGGGATCTGGTTTGGTTATCTTCTCGTCATATTCCTATGAAGGTTTCCTCTCCTAAATTTAAACCTCGTTTTATTGGTCCGTATAGGATTTCTGAGGTTCTCAATCCTGTGTCTTTTCGTTTGACCCTCCCAGACTCCTTTTCCATACATAATGTATTCCATAGGTCGTTGTTGCGGAGATACGTGGCACCTATGGTTCCATCTGTTGAGCCTCCTGCCCCGGGAATTGGAGTATATTGTGGAGAAGATTTTGGATTCTCGTGTTTCTAGACGGAAACTCCAGTATCTGGTTAAATGGAAGAGTTATGCTCAGGAAGATAATTCCTGGGTTTTTGCCTCTGATGTTCATGCTTCCGATCTTGTTCGTGCCTTTCATGCGGCTCATCCTGGTCGGCCTGGGGGCTCTGGTGAGGGTTCGGTGACCCCTCCTCAAGGGGGGGGTACTGTTGTGAATTCTGTGGCTGAATTCACTCCTGTGGTCACAAGTGGTACTGCAGCTTCTGAGCTTCCTCCCTCAGGTGTTCTGGTGAGCTCGTTAACTGCTTCATTACTTAACTCCGCCTGATGCTGCTATCCTTGCTCCTTGTCAATGTTTCAGTGTTGGATCTGAGCTTCTCCTGATTGTTCCTGTGACCTGCTGCTCTGTATAGCTAAGTGCTTTTTGCTTTTTTGTTGCTTTTTTTCTGTCCAGCTTGTCTTTTGTTTTGCTGGAAGCTCTGAGACGCAAAGGGTGTACCGCCGTGCCGTTAGTTCGGCACGGTGGGTTTTTTTTGCCCCCTTTGCGTGGTTTTGCTTTAGGGTTTTTTGTAGACTGCAAAGTTCGCTTTACTGTCCTCGCTCTGTCCTAGAATATCGGGCCCCACTTTGCTGAATCTATTTCATCCCTACGTTTTGTCTTTTCATCTTACTCACAGTCATTATATGTGGGGGGCTGCCTTTTCCTTTGGGGAATTTCTCTGGGGCAAGTCAGGCCTATTTTTCTATCTTCAGGCTAGCTAGTTTCTTAGGCTGTGCAGAGTTGCCTAGGTAGTTGTTAGGCGCAATCCACAGCCGCTTTTAGTTGTGTTTAGGATAGGATCAGGTGTGCAGTCTACAGAGTTTCCACGTCTCAGAGCTCGTTCTTGTATTTTTGGGTATTTGTCAAATCACTGTGTGCGCTCTGATCGCTAAGCACACTGTGTTTCTGGATTGCCTTCATAACACCTGTCATTAGCATACATAACACCGACGTGTGTATGGCAAAAATTTTAATTTTCCCCTGCCACGACCTCTCCCCAACACTCAAGGCCCACCGATGCCATTTGTTATGGTTCGGGATGAGGCTTTTCAGATGTGTGAAAACCTACTGAAGCTATAATCCAGTCGAGACTTGAACCACAATAACAGGATTTATAACTACAGACTGGCCAGGGTCCGAAGAACAGTGGAGTGTACCTTTGGGATTCTTGTCTCAAAATGGCGCATTCTTGCGACAGCCATTAATCTAAAAATGTAGACCGTTGATGAGGTTGTCAAAGCCTGTGTGGTTCTCCACAATTACATAATGGCTTAGGAGCGACCCAACATTGAACTGGATGAACCAGTTGCAAACCCATTGCCAGATTACCAGCATCACCCGCTGCGGTCAACTGTTGGTTGGCCACATGCGGGACCAATTTGCTGCCTATTTTGGTTCTGATACGTGTGGCATGGTAAGATAATATTGTGTAAAATGTGCTGTCGGGTTTGGGTCTTTACCAGTTATGTTTTAAATGTTACTAATGTTTTTTGTTAATAAACAACGTGTTTTGATACCTGTACCGAGTCTCCTATGTCTTTCCTCTAAAAACCACTTATGATGTTAGTGGTATGGTAATTGACATCATTACATCCAGAATCTCTTCTGCATTTTATCTATTGAAGATGGAGCTATAATGCAAAGCAGATCTATACTCACTAGGTCAGGTGTCAGAAATAATGAATTCATGATGCGCAAAACCCAGCCTCATGAATTCACTATTTGACACCTGTCCATGTGAGTATAGATATGCCTTGTATGACCTCCATCATCTCTTCAGTTTGTGTGAAACAGATTACGTAGACTGAAGAGAAAATGGAGGTTATAGAAGGCAGTTCTCTACTCTCCAGGTCAGGTGTCATGACTAATGAGTTTTTTTTACACATGACCTGTTGAGTATAGTTCTGCTTTGTATTACCGCCATTGTCTCTTCAGTCTGCGACACAGATTATGCATCCTGAAGAGATTATGGAGAAAATACAAGTATTTTTTTCTTTTTGACAACTCATTGCTCCATACCAAACACACAAAGCTGCAGTGTTGTACTTAATAACTACTGGAGCTATGAGGTGGCAAAAAATCAGTGTATGGCGCAGTGTGTTTATTTGGCGCACGGTGTATGTTGCCGGCCGTGGCGAAATACACAAATAACAAGCAGTATTGGGGGCAAAAAACATTAAAGGGAACCTGTCACCCCCCTCAGGCGTTTGCACAGGGTGCTGGGGGAGACCCTGCACAATGGAGACACATAGGGACCAGGAACGTCTCTGATTACACTTCGTTTCAGGGAGGGGCAGGGGCCGTGAAAATGGTCGCATCCTCTGCCCGCTGCTCTTCTTCACTTAAGTATCCCAGCATGCACTGGGGATACTCAAACAAATTGTCATCATGCAATAGGGAATTTTTAAAGCAAGTATATGAGAAAATTCTGATATGGCCCGAATTGGTATGCGTTCTGAATTTTGATAAGAAACCAGCTAATTTAGGTGAATGCAATGCTTCATAACGGAACTTCTCCTAATACACTACGTTCCAATCTGTTTGCTTTTCTTTTTGTCCACTTTTATTGAGTGTGATGTTACGTTCATGTTACTGTATTGAATAGATAAAGGTAAATGTTTGGATCATTCTGACCTTAAACTATGACATTATGTTTGTAACTTTTATCCTGTGGAATCTTTCAATGAAAAGTTTTTTAAAAAAAAGTACGTGAGAAAATATCTTGGATTAAGGGACTACATAGATAGCGAAATACTTTGCCTTTGGACCACCCCACTAAATCACATTTACTTTACATAGAAAGTTAAACACTGCAGATTTTCTGCAAAAAAATGCAGCAGAAAAAGTATTTATAGTATTAAAAAAGTATCTTACAGTATGTACAGTATTTACACTATTTAGGGACATGCCTGAAGACGTAGCTTGGAAGCTGTTAGGACATAATACACTTGCTATAGGTAGCAGATATGCAGGTATATTCACTAAACCCTCATGTGCAAAAATTTTAGTTTTGGTGATGAAAATCAACCCTTCTGAATTTTCTCTATTATTAAAACATATTTTTATATAACAACTTTAGTCGTGATGCTCTAAAAGCAACTTTCAGAATAATGCATGACTTAACTGATGAAATGCTAAGCAAATAATACAGCACAAGGACACTGTTATGTATCTAAACTCACTCACATCAAGTGCTGCCCACATTTATGCGTCAAATATGAATCAAGGGCTATTGTCATGGCTTTCTCAGAGTCTATTTTCATAATTTCTGAAACTATTTATTTGACTTTTATCCATTGTATGAAATACCATTACATGGCCTACATTGAATTTCTGTGGTTACCTTGCATATCGCTACATGGAAGGATCAATGCTATGTTACTAGATTTTAAAATGATGAATGTTTGCTTTACACCTTTGGATTCTTATGGACCATTTTTCCTAAGTTGCTTTTGCTTGGGGAGAGTTTTAGTTCTTCTCATATGTTTTAATATTCAGTCTTCTACATTGGTACTTGCACTTAATATCACCAATGGTACATTGTCGAGTCCATCCTGAATCTTATATAAATCTGCATTCTGAAGCCTTGTGAAAAAAGAGTGATTATCAATGGTGGTATAAGAATTAGAGGTTTTCACAGGACAGATAACTTCTGATGATTCGGGTTCTACCCGCTCGGACCTCCAATGTACTGAGAATGGGGTTTCAAAATACTGTAATTATTGGCTGCAGGACTGCCAGAGATGGAGTGCATCCATTTTGGTGAGGCATTTCATGACCTTGTTTTCTCAGTTTGAGGTCCCAGTAGTCAGGTCCTCAGCAATGGCTTTCCCAGTTGGAAACAACCCTTTGATGTTGAAAAGAATCCTATATACTACTAGTTTTAGAATTTGCAACATTTCCTTGGTATTTCTTTAAAAAGGTTATTTCACATTGGCAGCCCTGTAAGAATGTTGGCTCTTAAATTCGGTACTCTAGAGAACTGTAAGCAGTTGAACATTTTGCTTGCAGGATACGAAAAGATGTAGTAATACACAGCACCCATTTAAAAAATGGGCCCCATGTATGCTCCACATTCACCATGAGTGATCATGGCATGAACAGCATGAGCTGCCCTTTCTAGTACTCTGGCTAAAACGGGAAGATGCCTCGCTCCTCTATGGCTTTAGGATCTGTGATCCCTTTGAAACTTTTTCTCTTTGCATTTATGTCTATGGAGTTTGTTGTTCCTCACCAGCTGAAATTGGAGCCTTTAAACAGAGACTAAACACCAATGTGTGGGTGGATGTCACTTGAATATATTATCTTCATTGTGATCCCTCCATTGAGATGACATGTTTAGCAGTTGTGTGGGGATCTGTGTACAGAATAGAGTTACTATTAGGTGCTATGCCATGCACCCTTTACTTAATAACCTAGTAATTGTTTCCTAAAAACCAACAAATCCACTTGGTTTTGAACGCATCACTGCCCATTGAAGTCAGCTAGAGCATAAATCTGCAGGACACCTTTTATTACAGATCAGCAGGTTTCAGGGAAGACCGGAGAACTAAGTTAATATTTAACTGCTGGGAGTTCCCTGGATAAATATAGGTGAACGCTAATGGCAGGATTATAGATATTATTCATGGATTTCCAGACCTGTTGAATTGTTAAATATTTACCTACCTAATAGCAGTAGCATGGCTTCAATGAACAAATACATGTCTTGTGTTCTAGTTCATGGTATAAACCAGCTACCTGCAACACGGCAACTAAATAATGTGTAACAAAGAGCCCTTGGATTTCCTGATCAATTTAATATTCTAAAGTGAAAGTCACCAACCCAGTAACTAATGTGTAGATATTGCCACAATATCCTATGAATTAGTAAGACATGCTCGATGACTAATACATTTTAACGAAAAGTAATTTGTTTACATATTGTCATTTATTCAACATAAAGTGGAAGTGTCACGACTTTGTTGTTGGGTACCCCGGAACCAGGTGCTCCTTTTCTGTCCCCGTTGCCTTAGCTCCTGAATCTGCCCTGTACTGTACTGTTCTCCACCCAAGCAAGAGGGGAGTAGTGGTGTACTGTAATACACCAACCAGACTAACGAGGTAACACAAATGGTGATAATGGAAAATACCAATCATACAAATATACTAACACAAACAGAAGTAAACACCGGGGAGTGGAGGTGTTACGGACTGACCTGGGTTGGAGTAGTGGTATTGCAACCACTAGGGACAGCAGCGGTAGGACGCTGCAGTCTTTTTGCTCGCCTGTCACCATAAACCCGTATCGGGAAGTTTGTGAAACCTTCAGAATTTTATATATATCTCCGTAAATGAGATATTCAAACCATAATAAATCTATATTGATAAATCAATAAAACGTAATAGGAATTAAAACTTAGTGCTGCTAAATAGATGTGGGAATATATAGTCTATAAGTTATACCATACAAAATACAGGACAAAGTGCAATTGGTGCCAAATACAGCTGTAGAGTAACTAACTACAATATAATAATAATAATAATAATAATTTATATAGCGCCAACATATTCCGCAGCGCTTTACAAATTATAGAGGGGACTTGTACAGACAATAGACATTACAGCATAACAGAAATTACAGTTCAAAATCAATACCAAGAGGAATGAGGGCCCTGCTCGCAAGCTTACAAACTGAGGAAAAGGGGATACAGGATGCTAACCTGAGGATGCTAACCTGAGGTCATTAGTGGAGTGGAGGGCACGGGTAGGGTGGTAGACTGAGACCAGAGAGGAGATGAAGGGTGGTGCTGAGCCATGGAGTGCTTTGTGGATGAGGGTAGTAGTTTTGTACTGGATTCTTGAGTGGATGGGTAACCAGTGTAATGACTGGCACAAGGTGGAGGCATCGGTGTAACGGTTGGTGAGGAATATGATCCTGGCTGCAGCATTCAGGACAGATTGGAGCGGGGAGAGTTTGATAAGAGGGAGGCCGATTAGTAGAGAGTTACAATAGTCCAGACGAGAATGAATAAGTGAAACAGTAAGAGTTTTTGCAGAGTCGAAAGTAAGAAAAGGGCGAATTCTAGAAATATTTTTGAGATGCAGATAAGAAGAGCGAGCCAGTGATCGGATGTGGGGGGTGAATGAAAGCTCGGAATCAAGTATGACCCCAAGGCAGCGGGCATGTTGCTTTGGAGTAATGGTGGACCCGCACACGGAGATGGCAATGTCAGGCAAAGGTATGTTAATAGAGGGAGAAAACACGAGGAGTTCAGTTTTTAACAGGTTCAGTTTCAGATAGAGGGAGGACATGATGTTAGAGACAGCGGTAAGACAATCACTGGTGTTTACTAAAAAGGTCGGCGTGATAACAGGAGAAGTGTATAATTGGGTGTCATCAGCATAGAGATGGTACTGGAAACCAAATCTACTGATTGTTTGTCCAATAGGGGCGCAGTATACAAAGAGAAAAGGAGGGGGCCTAGGACTGATCCGAACAGTAAGGGCAAGGTGAGAGGAGGAGGAACCAGCAAAAGATACAGTGAAGGATCGGTCACAGAGATAGGAGGAGAACCAGGAGAGAACGGTGTCCTTGAGGCCGATGGAGCGGAGCTTAGTGAGGAGGAGCTGATGATCCACAGTGTTGAATGCTGCGGAGAGATCCAAGAGAATTAGCATGGAGTAGTGACCATTAGATTTAGCTGTTAGTAGGTCATTAGAGACTTTAGTGAGGGCAGTTTCAGTAGAGTGTAAAGAGCGGAAACCAGATTGAAGAGTGTCGAGAAGAGTTATCTGAGAGATAGCGGGTAAGACGGGAGTGGACCAGGCGTTCAAGGAGTTTAGAGATGAAGGGAAGATTAGAGACAGGTCTATAATTAGCTGCACAGTTTTGATCGAGGGATGGTTTTTTAAGTAATGGATGTATGATGGCATGCTTAAATGAGGATGGAAAAATACCGGAAGTGAGAGAAAGGTTGAATATTTTTGTTAGGTGAGAGGTGACAGCCGGGAAAAGGGACTGGAGGAGATGTGATGGAATGGGGTCACTGGTGCAAGTGGTTAGGCGAGAAGATGCAAGGAGCCTGATTACTTCTTCTTCTGTAACTGGTTCAAACTGGTTCAAAATCAGAGAGTGAACTAGATGCAGTAGGGGAGGGAGGACAGTGCATGGTATGAAGAGATTGGGAGATGATTTCCTGTCGAATGTGGTCAATTTTTTCTTTGAAGTAATTGGCCAGATCGTCAGCCCGGACATCCGTGGTTGGGGCCTGCACTCTTGGGTTGAGTAGGGACTGGAAAGTGTCAGAGACGTTTAGGGTTATTGGACAGTGAGGTGATGAGGGTGTTAAAATAGGTTTGGAGAGGTGAAGGGCAGAGTTGTATGTTTTTAGCATGAACTTATAATGGAACAATACTGTTTAGATAATTATATATTTATACAGACCTGGTTGACATGATTCATATACACATGATTTTAAAACCAAATTAGGCATTAAGTGACAAGTGCAATCCAACATACCTATAAGGTTAAGTATAGAGTAAGTAAAATACCTACAATACGGTTCCAAATTTTGGAGTCACCCAGACAATTTTGTATTTTCCATGAAAACTCATACTTTTATTAATCAAATGAGTTGGCAAATAAATTTAAAATCTAGTGCAGACATTGACCAGGTTCTAAAAAAAGATTTGTATTTGAAATAATAATTTTCTCCTTCAAACTTTGCTTTCGTCAAAGAATGCTCCCTTTGCAGCAATTACAGCACTGCAGACCATTGGCATTCTAGCAGTTAATTTGCTGAGGTAATCTGGAGAAATTTCACCCCATGCTTCCAGGAGCCCCTCCCACATGTTAGTTTGGCTTGATGGGCACTTTCTGCGTACCATACGGTCAAGCTGCTCCCACAACAGCTCAATGGGGTTGAGCTCTGGTAACTGCGCTGGCCACGCCATTGCAGATAGATACCAGCTGCCTGATTCTTCCCTAAATAGTTCTTGCATAACTTGGAGGTGTGCTTTGGGTCATTGTCCTGTTGTAGGATGAAATTGGTTCTAAGCAAGCGCTGTCCACAGGGTATGACATGGCGTTGCAAAATGGAGGAAGCCTTCCTTATTCAGAATCCCTTTTACCTTGTACAAATCTCCCACTTTACAAGCACCAAAGCAACCCCAGACTATCACACTACCTCCACCATGCTTGACAGATGGCATCAGGCACTCTTCCAGCATCTTTTCAGTTGTTCTGCATCTCACCAATGTTCTTCTGTGTGATCCAAACACCTCAAATTTGGATTTGTTTGTCCATAACACTTTTTTCCAACCTTTCTTTTGTCCAATGTCTGTGTTCTTTTGCCCATATTAATCTTTTCCTTTTATTAGCCAGTCTCAGATATGGCTTTTTCTTTGTCTCTCTACCCTGAAGGCCAGCATCCCGGAGTCGTCTCTTCACTGTAGACGTTGACACTGGCGTTTTACGCGTACTGTTTAATGAAGCTGCCAGTTGAGGACCTGTGAGGCGTCGATTTCCCACACTACAGACTCTAATGTACTTGTCTTGTTGCTCAGTTGTGCAGCGGGGCCTCCCACTTCTCTTTCTACTCTGGTTAGAGCCTGTTTGTGCTCTCCTCTGAAGGGAGTAGTACCCACCATTGTAGGAAATATTCAGTTTCTTGGCAATTTCTTGCATGGAATAGACTTCATTTCTAAGAACATGAATAGACTGTCGAGCTTCATATGAAAGTTCTTTTTTTTTTTTTTTTTCTGGCCATTTTGAGAGTTTAATTGACCCAGCAAATGTAATACTCCAGATTCTCAACTAGCTCAAAGGAAGGTCAGATTTATAGCTTCTCTAATTAGCCAAAATGTTTTCCGCTGTGCTAACCTACTTGCACAAGGGTTTTCAAGGGTATTCTAACCATCCATTAGCCTTCTTACACAGTTAGCAAACATAAAGTACCATAAGAACACTGGAGTGATGCTTGTTGAAATGGGCCTCTATACACCTATGAACGTATTGCATTACAAATCAGACGTATGCAGCTAGAATAGTAATTTACCACATTAACCATGTATAGAGTGTATTTCTGAATCATTTAATGTTGGCTTCATTGGAAAAAACTGTGCTTTTCTTTCAAAAATAAGGAAATTTCTAAGTGACCCTAAACTTTTACATGGTAGTGTATATGTGCTATTACTAATTTATATAAACATGATTGGTTAAGCACATTAAAGTGCAAAGTGACAGGTGCCAATCCAGTTTACCTATAAGGTTAAATTCAGAGTAGATAACGCACTTACATGAACTTTTGGGGTGATTTTTAAAAAAGGTCCCCTCCACCCCATTGTGTATTTCGCCCTTTCGTAAGCACGCACCCCGATGAACAAAATTAGCGAAACGTTGGGGAAGCTATTTAAATCACCAAACAAGTTCACATAAGTGCTTTATGTACTCCAAACTTAATACCATAGGTATACTTGATTGGCACCTGTCACTTTACACTTTAATGTGATTATCAGTCATGTTTATATAAAGTAGTAATTAGTGATGAGTGAGCCCAAACAGGAAAGTTTAGGGTGCGTACTGGACACTAGTGTGCGTGCATGTGTGTGCATGACCCCAAACAAGGACTTCACTTACTGCTGGAGTTTAGCAGCCCGAACAACGCTTGTTGAATGGGTGCAGTGTATCCAATAAAGAAGCTTTTCCAACATGGGCACTTCTGGTTCATCACAGCCATGCACAGTATGTAAAAAAACATAAAAAGTGAGCTACAGCCCTCAGCTGTCTGGTTTATTTTGGTTGGTTATCAAAAATAGAAGGACCCATGCATAATTTTATTTATTTTTTTTTAAATAAAAGAATACTGCATGGGGTTCCCCCTATTTTTGATAACCAGCCAAGGTTAAGCAGATAGCTGGGGGCTGTAAAGGTCCAATGGAATCTTTGGCTCTTCCCAGCCTAAAAATAGCAGCTCGGACCTGCCCCAGAAAAGGCACATCCATTAGTTGCGCTAATTCTGGCAATTTGCCTGGGTCTTTCCCCTTACCCTGGTGTGTTGGCAAGCAGTGTAATATTTTTGGGTTGATGTCGGTTGTGTAATGTCCGCTGACGTCAAGCCCAGGGGTTAGTAATGGAGAGGCGCCTATAAGTCACCCCCCATTACTAACCCTGTAGTCAAAAGTAATAAACACACACTTAGAGAAAAGTCATTTAATTGTAAAATTCACTCCGTAATACTCTTTTTTTTTTTTTTTTTTTTTTACCCTTTTATTACCTTTTAAAAGCTAAAATAATCCAAAGGGGTCCCTCTTAAATCCATCCATCCCATGTCCCCAACTCGTCAACATCCAGATGCAGTGCTGAGCGGTGACATCAGTAATGTGACTGCTCTGCATGGCTGCTAGAACACAATGACCGTAGTGTGTGAATCCGGCTGCTATGACGAGCATTGACTTCAGTTAGGTTATTGTAGTTCACAGCTGATGAACTGCGATAATCTTACGGACGTCCCCTTTCACAGCACAAGAAATTAAGGTTACTGATGTTGGCACTCATCGCAGTAGCCATATTCACACACTACTGTTATTGTGTTCCAGCTGCCATGCTGAGCGGTCACATTACTGATGTCACCGCCCACCACTGCATCCAGATATAGCAGAGTCTGGGTTCATCGGGGAGTGTTATGTACAATTAAAGGACTTTTCTGTGTTAGTGTGTATTCCTTTTGACTATGGAATTAGTAATGGGTGTGTTTTGTAGAGGGTTAAGAAACTTTAAATTCTTATGCCCCTAAGTCAGAGCGATATATCACACAAAATAGTTAATAAATTACATTTCCCACATGTCTACCTTACATCAGCACAATTTTTTTAAACCATTTTTTTTTGTTAGGAAGTTATAAGGGTTAAAAGTTGACCTGCTACTTCTCATGTCTCCAATGTGCCCCAAAACTCTACATGTAATCGGGAAATACTTTTTCAGCACCCTGCATACCTCAGAAGGGAAGGACTGCTATATTATAGTGCAGATTTTACTGTTTTGGTTTGCGAGTGCCATGTCCGACTGGAAGAACCCCTGAGGTGCCAGCACAGCAGAACCCCCCCCCCCCTCCCCCCCATAAATGACCCAATTTTACAAACTAAACCTCTCAATGAATTCATCCAGGGGTGTAGTGATCATATTGACACCATGGGTGAGTTAAAGAATCTTAACTACATTTTTACCATCAAAATATTTTCTTGGCCTCAGATTTTATATTTTCCCACAAGTGGGTAAAAATGGCACCATAATTTGTCCCACTATTTACAATTTCTACTGGACATGCCCATATGTGACTGTAGAGTATTACTTAGCCATACGGAGAGACTCTGGAGGAACAGAGCGCTATTTGCCTCCTGGATCGCAGATTTTCCTAGAATAGTTTGCTGACTCCATATACAGAGCGCCTATGTGCTAGAAGAGCAGAATCCCTCCCTCAAGTGACCCCATATTGGAGATCCTACCCCTTTGGGAATTTATCTACAGGTGTAGTGAAAATTTTGACTCATTGGTGTTTTTCAGAAACAAACTGCAATTTTCAATCAGCCACATCTACAGCTAACTGCCATTGTAGTTACCAGTATGCTGTATTGACCAGTACGTTGTGCCCAGCTCATGTTTCTGGAGACACGCACCCGTAAGTTAGGCAGGCTCTCATCGCTACAGAAACGTCAAACATGTAGACACTATATGTGGTTTAGGCACACTGGGGCTGAGAAGGGAGGGTGGCATTTGGATTTGGGAACACAGAATTTGCTGAATTTCTTTCCGAAGGTGAGGAGCTATTTCGCCTTTACAGAGCCTTTGTATTAAGAGTTACGTGGAAGTCCCCTATATTTCCATTAACAGATGATGGACCTGAGTGGGGCCTTGCTTTTTTGTGGATTGAGTTGAAGCTTTTGTTAGGAACATTTTACATAACGTTTGGGATCAGTTATCGGCGCTCTACCCTGAGCACTTACATCGGGGTTACCATCTAAATTTCTGAGTGACGTGATTCAGATGAAACCCCTGAGGGACCCATTCACTAGAATGAGGCCGTGGAGTTACTCTGGCCTCTGTCTCTGTTCAGCAGTGTCCTTTTTTTCATAAGTGCACAAAACTGTGGCCGACTGCACTTTTATGCACGCCTAAAAAGACTGACACTGCCGAATCATAAGCCATATGGCATCCAGTGTCTCTATCGGCCTCATTACAGGTAATCTTCCGCCAGGGGTTCCGTCTATTTTAGAGGTATAAATGGATACCCCGGTGTAAGCGCTCAGTGCAGTGCACAGGATAAATGTGTGCTGAGCATTACTACGATCGTTAGGAGAGTTTTTACGCCATTCAGGCACTAAAAAAAATGCTTTTTTTAATCCCCATATTTTGGAGCTATAATTTTTCCATATCGCGACCAATAGTCATGCTGAGACTTGTTTTTTGTGGGATAAGTTGACGTTTTTATTGGTTCCATTTTCGGGTCCATTCTTTGATCGCTTTCTATTCCGATTTTTAGGAGTCAGAATGAACAAAAACCAGCAATTCAGGAATTTTTTTTTGTCCCACGTGTGGTAAAATTTAATAAAGCAGCTTTATTCTTTGGGTCAGTACTATAACAGCGATGCTTCATTTATATAGTATTTTTATGTTTTGGCACTTTTACACAATAAAAAACTATTTTATTGATAAAAAAAATCATCATTTTTGCATCACTTTATTCTGAGAGCTATAACTTTTTTATTTTTCCGCTGATGGAGCTGTATAATGGCTTTTTTTTTTTGCTTGAGAAGATGATTTTTTCAGCGGTACCATGTTTGTTTATATTCATCTTTTTTATTACGCTTTTATTTCGACAGTCTGATGATACAGCATTGTTTTTTGCCTTGTATTTTTATGTATTTATGGTCTTCCCCAAAGGTGTTAACTAGTGGCACAATTTTATTGGTCGGGCCGTTCCGGACGCGGCAATACCAAATATGTGCTTTTTATTTTTAGATATTTTGTTTGTCAGAAAAATATTTTTGGGTACAATATTTTTTTTTTTTTTTTTTTATCCCACTATAGGACCATTTCATTTTTTCCAGGCTGATAGCTTGTATAACATTGGGATGCAGGAGTATCTCTGATATGCTATCTGTCATTGCTGCACTGACAGGCAAACTTGCTTTGTTATTCTCTGAGCATGATCAATCAACTTTGCTAGCTCTGGTGACCTAGATGACAACATCGGGCCACGATCGGGACCCCGCAATGATCCAAGGGCAGAGGGGCTTTCTTCCCTGGAAGAAGAAAAAAAAACCACAATTTCTGGATGACAATTGAACGGTTTATCATGCACTTGTCTGCAGCCTGCCTAAGGCAAATGTGCAAAACTTCTAATGAGAAGAGCAACCTGACAAGCAGTTTGCTCATATAGTTTCTGTACTTAGTTTTATTTACTTCTTCTGATGGGCAGGACAAATAATTACAGCTTATTCAGGTTTTTTTTTGTTAAGGTACCTTCACACATAACGATTTCGTTAACGATATCGTTGCAACGTCACGCTTTTTGTAACATAGCAACGATCCCGCTAATGATCTCGTTATGTGTGACAACGACCAACGATCACCTGCTGGGAGATCGTTAGTCGTTGGGGAATGATCAGGACCTTTTTTTGGTCGCTGATCACCCGCTGTCATCGCTGGAATAGCGTGTGTGATGCCGATCCAGCGATATTTTCACTTGTAACCAGGGTAAATATTGGGTTACTAAGTGCAGGGCCGCGCTTAGTAACCCGATATTTACCCTGGTTACCATTGTAAAAGTTAAAAAAAAAAAAAAACACTACATACTCACATTACGATGTCTGTCACGTCCCCCGTCGTCAGCTTCCCTGCACTGACTGTCAGCGCCGGCCATAAAGCAGAGCACAGCGGTGACGTCACCGCTGTGCTCTGCTTTACGGCCGGCGCTGACAGTCAGTGCGGGAAGCTGACGGCGGAGGACGTGACAGACATCAAAATGTGAGTATGTAGTGTTTTGTTTTTTTTTTTTGTTTTTTTACTTTTACAATGGTAACCAGGGTAAATATCGGGTTACTAAGCGCGGCCCTGCACTTAATAACCCGATGTTTACCCTGGTTACCCGGGGACTTCGGCATCATTGAAGACAGTTTCAACAATGCCGAAGTTGTTCCCCTGATCGTTGGTCACTGGAGAGAGCTGTCTGTGTGACAGCTCCCCAGCGACCACACAACGACTTACCAACAATCACGGCCAGGTCGTATCGCTGGTCGTGATCGTTGGTAAGTCGTTTAGTGTAACGGTACCTTAAGGCTCATGCTTTGCTCACCCTCATCTGCATAATTTTGTCCTTTTTTAAAAATGTGCCAGAGGTTTTATTTATGTAGTTATTTACTTCTGTTACAAATGGGACCAAAAGAAATACTGTAAATGTTTAAAATGTCAAAGTTTTAAGCTTGTGGTCAAAATGTCTCCTCTGTGGGATGTTGGCATAGGTCCAGGTAGAAAGGCTGCTGCATAAACTTGCTTCAGTGTTTACCTTATAAGGGCGGAGGGCACTCGCTCACCGGCTGTAAAACAAAGAAGGGAACTCTGCTGGCACAGGACCAGCCTCCTGTGCAGGTCTTGTTCACGAACACTATTGTGTTCAGCTGACTGATGCAACAGATTTGGATTACACAATTAACGACAGAGGCCTCTATATTTATTTTGAAGAAAATGTAAGGTTTCTCCTAATTGGCCATGTACTGTACTCCAAAATATAGCATTTGCTTAAAAAGGTTGTCTACTACCCTGACTTGGTTACTGATTTTGCCATAAATTTATTACCATAATACTCCTAAATAGCCTCCTATACCTTTTCTGCCACGTTTCATTTTGTTTTATACTTTTCTACTTCACTTCCTGTGTCCTGCCATCAGCTCTGTTGTCATAGTAATCACTTCCTCTACAAAATCCTCTGCTCTTTTCTTACTACATTTCCCATAATTTCTTGTATTGGGCTGCAAGCCAGCAGTGATCACATCCCTTGTAACTCTGACTTTGTGGGAGGAGTTGATCCCCTGTATAGGACACTACAGGGAATAGAAGTGATGTATAAAGTATCATTACACCAGCTCTCACAATAAAATTATCCCCTACTCCCTCTCACTGAAATGGGGGGATCTGATTTATGTTCATATTATAACTGGAATACAGCAGGGCGTATATACATTAGAGTATACAGTAGTGCATGGACGTGTGTGTGTGTGTATATACCCTGCTGTATACATACAAATGCACGGGAGAGTGGAGTCTGCAGGGAAGACTGGCAGCATTCACAGAAACCAAATGAGCTCAGAGAGGGAGAAAACTAGAACTCTAGTGCCACCTATTGGAAGGTAGCAGTCCTACAAGTCAATGTTGACCCGTTAACGAGCCTTGTCACATGACTTGGGATAGTAGCCAAACCAGAGTCTCAATTTGCAGACACTGTGTTTCGGGGTACTGCCCCTCGTCCGTGCACAGTGGAGATCTGGTTTGGCTGTGTGAGAGGCGTCCGACCGATATACAAGAAGTATCGTTTCTCCTTGCGGAGATTGACAAGCTAAGCATGCCGAGATGAGGAGACTTAAAGCAGCAATGCTAGAGTTCTAGTTCTCTTCCTCTCTGAAGAGACAATTTGCATAATTAGCATATTTCACAGAGGAGCATTGTGATTTTAAGTCTCCTCATGTCAGTATGCTTAGCATGTCAATCTCTGCAAGGAGAAGCGATACTTCTTGGATATCGGCAGGATTAGGTGAAATGCCGATCTATGACAGTTTACTTGAAAAGGAAAATAGTAGCCAGTCCCTTTAAATTTAGCTTTGCAGAGCACATTGATGCAAACTATGTATATGTAAGTAATACATATATAAAATATATATATACAGTACAGACCAAAATTTTGGACACACCTTCTCATTTAAAGATTTTTCTGTATTTTCATGATTATGAAAATTATACATTCACACTTAAGGCACCAAACCTATGAATTAACACATGTGGAATTATATACTTAATAAAAAAGTATGAAACAACTGAAAATATGTCTTATATTCTAGGTTCTTCAAACTAGCCACCTTTTGCTTTGATGAATGCTTTGCACACTCTTGGCATTCTCTTGATGAGCTTCAAGAGGTAGTCACTGGGAATGGTCTTCCAACAATCTTGAAGGAGTTCCCAGAGATGCTTAGCACTTGTTGGCCCTTTTGCCTTCACTCTGCGGTCCAGCTCACCCTAAACCATCTCGATTGGGTTCAGGTCTGGTGACTGTGGAGGCCAGGTCATCTGGCATAGCAACCCATCACTCTCCTTCTTGGTCAAATAGCCCTTACACAGCCTGGAGGTGTGTTTGGGGTCATTGTCCTGTTGAAAAATAAATGATGGTCCAACTAAACCCAAATCGTATGGAATAGCATGCCACTGCAAGATGCTGTGGTAGCCATGCTGGTTCAGTATGCCTTGAATTTTGAATAACTCCCCAACAGTGTCACCAGCAAAGCAGCCCCACAGCATCACACCACCTCCATGCTTCACGGTGGGAACCAGGCATGTAGAGTCCATCCGTTCACCTTCTTGGCGTAGCACAAAGACACGGTGGTTGGAACCAAAGATCTCAAATTTGGACTCATCAGACCAAAGCACAGATTTCCACTGGTCTAATGTCTATTCCTTGTATTCTTCAGCCCAAGCAAGTCTCTTCTGCTTGTTGTCTGTCCTTACCAATTGTTTCATAGCAGCTATTTTACCATGAAGGCCTGCTGCACAAAGTCTCCTCTTAACAGTTGTTGTAGAGAGGTGTCTGCTACTAGAAGTCTGTGTGGCATTGACCTGGTCTCTGATCTCGGATAAACATCCTCAGAAGCAGAGGTGACTCTTGGTCTTCCTTTCCTGGGGCAATTCTCATGTGAGCCAGTTTCTTTGTAGCGCTTGATGGTTTTTGCCACTGCACTTGGGGACACTTTCAAAGTTTTCCCAATTTTTTTTCGGAGTGACTGACCTTCATTTCTTAAAGTAATGATGGCCACTCGTTTTTCTTTACTTAGCTGCTTTTTTCTTGCCATAATACAAATTCTAACAGTCTATTCAGTAGGACTATAACCTGTGTATCCACCAGACTTCTGCACAACACAACTGATGGTCCCAACCCCATTTATACGGCAAGAAATCCCACTTATTAAACCGGACAGGGCACACCTGTGAAGTGAAAACCATTCCCGGTGACTACCGCTTGAAGCTCATCAAGAGAATGCCAAGAGTGTGCAAAGCAGTCATCAAAGCAAAAGGTGGCTACTTTGAAGAACCTAGAATATAAGACCTAATTTGAGTTGTTTCACAATTTTTTGTTAAGTATAGAATTCCACTTGTGGTAATTCATAGTTTTGATGCCATCAGTGTGAATGTACAATTTTCATAGTCATGAAAATACAGAAAAATCTTTAAATGAGAAGGTGTCCAAACTTTTGGTCTGTACTGTATGTATGTGTGTCCGCGTATGTGTGTACATATATATGTATACATCTATAATATAAAGCTGGGAGCGTCACTATCCGAAGCCTTTATGGACTGCGCAAGCGCCGGCGCAGTCTGGACCCCACAGAGTGACGCTCCCAGGAGATCGCGGTATGCGTAAGCACTGAACGCACACCGCGATCTCCAGCGGAGAGGCAGGGACGTGGCAGGAGGGTAAGTATAGCTATATTCACCTGTTTGTCCCGTTCCAGCGCTGCGCGCCACTCCTTCTTCCAGGTCCTCTACCTGTGACGTTCACAGTTCAGAGGGCGCGATGACGCGCTTAATGCGCCGCCCTCTGACTGAACAGTCACAGCCAGAGGACCCAGAACACGGAGCGGCGTGCAGCGCTGGAACGGGACAGACAGGTGAATATAGCAAGTGCTGGGGGGCCTGAGCTAGCGGCGACTCCGGCACCTGACCCCCACAGCGCGCCGGTGTCCCCGCCTGCTCAGGCCCCCCAGCACTCGGCGCCCAGCAACGATAGGGGAGTATGTTGTTTTTGTTTTTTTTACATATCGCAGCAGCATACTGGGCATATACTATGGAGCTTCTTATGGGGGCCATCAACTATAATGGAGCAGTATATGGAGGCATATACTATGGAGCATCTTATGGGGGCCATAAACCTTTATGGAGCAGTGTACGGGGCATATAATATGGAGCATCTTATGGGGGCCATAAACCTTTATGGAGCAGTGTACGGGGCATATAATATGGAACATCTTATGGGGGCCATAAACCTTTATGGAGCAGCGTATGGGACATATGGATGGGAGCAGCAAATTACAGAACAGTGGCGCAGGATGGAAGGAGCACATGACAGAACGTGGTGCAGGATGGAAGCAGCACATGACAGAACGGGCGCGCAGGATGGGAGCAGCACATGACAGAACACATACACATATACATACATACATACACACACACATATATATATATATATATATATATATATATATATATGTATATATATATGTGTATATATATATATATATATATATATGTATATATATACAGTTCATTTTTTTTTTTATTGTTGTTATGGTGCATGGTGGAGACTCCTTTCATTTCACATTTGGGGCTTCTTTGCAGTGGTGTCCGCAGTGCTGAGAAATGTGCTGGCAGATATATGTATGCATACATGTGTGTGAGTGTGTGTATAGAAGGGTGTGTGTATGTGGATGTGTGCGTATGTACGTATGTATGTATATATGTATATAATATTATAATTTTTCTGATGTGAAATATTTTTTCTTTGAAAAAGTATTACTTTTGTTAATTTTCTAGAGATCAGAAAAGCTCTTTGACTTTTAGGTACATATTATTTTATTTTCCTATGCACCCAATGGTAGCCTCCTTCACAGGTGAAAATCGCCCACTACTGAGACTTGGGTAATTGGCAGAGCTGATCTAGGTCTGTTAGGATCCAGCAGCTTGTTTATCTCCTAAATCATGTGATCACTGGCTCCAATCATAGCCTTGAACTTTGAGTGTTCTGTATCCATCAAAAGAGAAGTTACTAAACCACTTTGGTTTTCTCTTTGGAACCCACACCGCTTTTTCTATATTGCAGGAGCTGGCGGCACTTTAATCCTTAACTATGAATTTATGGCGCATAGTTATTAGGTTTTAAATGTTAGCAGGACTACATAACTATACATTTAATTAGCATGTCCTGCACTGCCCCTGCTTTAGCCAAATGTGAGTGATGATTAAGTGTGTATCCTCTTATGACCTTCCTCTTCCCACTTATTCTTTGACTTGAGGATGTTTCCCACACTCATTGTGCTGTTGTGCAAATCATCAGAACTCGTTTCATAAAGTGTGTTTATAAAGTCTCTGTAACATAAGCCAGGATAGTGCAGTACTGACACATAGTCTATACAGAAGGTGAGTGAAAAGGAAATACGGGGAATAATGTCAAGCGTGACATGGTTAGTAAAGCGCTTCAGCAATTTAAAGTGTAGGACGTGTTTCCTCCAACTCTAAATGTTTAATAACAATTCCGGTTCACATCTAGTAGTGGAACTTGCATACATATCCCCATTTTGTAAAGTAGTGAATGAATTGCGATAACCTAGAAGGAAAAAATTGATGCTGAAAGCATTTTATTTAATGGTAATTTTTTTTGTGAAATTATATCACACAAGTGTTGTCAGTGGTGGCCAATCTGATGGCTGCTGTAAATTTTCCTGTAGTACACATCACCAACTATTGTTTTACTGTCTATTCTGTTTTACTTTTTTCTTCTCTTTTAAAAGTAATTTCATTCCTTTCTGGAGTAAAGTATATTCTCCCCTTATATGCGTGGGTTTCCTCTGAGTTTTCCGGTTTCTTCCCACACTCCAAAAACATACTGATGGGGAATTTAGATTGTGAACCCCAATGAGGACAGTGATGATAATGCCTGTAACACGCTGTGGAATTAATGGCGCTGTATAATGGAGCAAAATGAATAGTCTGATAATTATCTTTTTCCACATACAATGTTAAATATTGTATGAAATAACATTACAACCACTGAAAATGGAAAGAATATCATTGGTGGTGACTATAGTATCTGTCGAGAGATAGTATTATTGACCACCAAAAGCATTACAATACTGGGTATGTGAGCATGGGAACTGAATCACTGAGGGGTGGGGAAAAAAGTAGCCTGATGCGATGAATCTTTTCTTTTTTCTTTTTTTGCACCACATGAATGGCTGGGCACTGCTTACCAGGGAAAAAGAGGTCTCAACAGGATGCATTATGAAACGTAATGCTTGTGTCTTAATTAATTAACTAAAATCTAATACAGCAATGCTACACTACCGTCACTGACTGGCATGTATTGGTATCTAGGTTGGAGCCATCTCTCTGATGGCGTTCAACTTCAAAATACAGTCTACATTCAGCATCAGAAGAAACTTCAGCATCTTTTTTTTTTTTTTTTTTTCTTTTGAAGGAATCCGGTTACCCTGAAAATGCAGTCCAATCTGCAGACACCATGTTATAGAGCAGGGTGAGCTGTGTATATTGATATGGTGGAATGAGAAGATTATAAACTGTATATTAATCATTTAAAGTACTGCGCTTTTCAGTCCAGTTGGCGGTCCCATCAGTGACCACCTATTAATCAGAAAATAAATAAAAAAATGTTCCATTAGTCATATGGGTAAAGTATGCTTTATACTATCAAAAATCCCCATAATACAAAATCCAAGCAGCTGGAGGATAAACCAGTTAATAAAGATGTCGGTGTAAGGACTCCACGTGTATCTCTGCTCAAGGCAGCTTCATCAGGGGAAAAGTATGAAGATTTAGAAAGGTGTCACTGAATATGAAATGAGACAGGTAACGGTGAGAGGAATTCCACCATACCCCATAGGAGGGCCCAAGTCATAATTGGGCATTTACTGTGCATCAGCGTGACATAGCAGTGGATGCACACACAATTTCTGTATGTCATATTTTATTTATTCATTGGCAAGTAGTGTTATCAGTGGTATGTTCTGCACATGTGTACAGAGATTGTGCCCTTGAGTTAAAACAACTAAGATAGTATTTAGAACATCCAAGATATTTGAAGCCATGAAAAGAGATGTGTACACACTGTATGTAGTGAATTAGAACAAGAATAGCATCTTATGTACATGTACATCTTATGTGTTGTTATCTCGGTACATAAGTCCAACATATGGGCACATTAGACAACAGTTGTAACCAATGAACTGGTATATACTACACTAAATGTATATTATTACATACAGGTGCATATCTATTTACAGAGGAGGGAACAACAAACCTCATCACTAGAGATGGACGAACCCGAACTGTAAATTTCGGCGTCCGTATTGAACACCTACTGTTCGAACATGGACTTCACCAGGAAGTCCGTGTTACATTTTGGGTTCGGCCTCCCAAACACTGGCTGTTTGTTGCAGTGTAATGTGCATGACTGCAGTTCACTGTGGTGAGTTTGAACTGCGGTGAATTCGCCTCTGCACTTTTTGTCACCGAGGTCACCGCAGTTCAGCCTTTCAGGGAATGTAGTCTCCGTTACCCGGCAGAAACCTCAATGACGTCACCGCCAGTTACTGATGCTGCGCTCGCAGCAGCTCATTCACCAGTGGTTCTCAGCCTGAACGGTCATAGCTTGGCACCATCCAGGTTGAAAACTAGTAATCCCCAGACATGGATTACGACATGGGACAGAACGTCAGACAGGTGAGGGATATTGTTTTTTATCTTTGTTTTATTACTGGAGACAAGGGATTCAATGGAATGGGCGTTAGGTGATTATAGCTGTGGGGTGGGAGACCATTTTTTTAACTTGTCTAAATAATTTTAAAAAGTGTGGGGACCCTTCTATTCTTGACCACCAGCCTTGCTAACGCTGAGGGCTGCATTCCCAAGCTGTCAGTTTTGCCTTGCTGGTTATCAAAAATACAGGGAAACCCACACCGTTTTATAGTATTATTTAGAGCGCAGGCGCCGGCTGATAAATACTGCCATCAGCTGTTCCTGCTCTCGCTGTTATCAGCGGCAGCAGGCGTAGGCTGATGAGAGCAGTACTCCCATCAGCTCACTCCAGTGACCGGAGGTAAATATTCTACCTTCAATCACAGCTGGAGGCTCACACTCTCATTTGACAGAGTGGGAACCACGGCTCTCTGACCGGCATTCAAGTGAATGGGGTCCAGGTTCAGGTCCGGGTACTTATCTGGTACCCAAAACTTTTTTTAACTGTTCGGCCGGGCCTGAACACCCAGGTCCCCCCATATCTACTCATCAATAGTAGATGTACGCTGAAGAGCAAAAGGGTTCCAATGTTTTGACTTTCAGGCCCCACAGCTCACCATCCACTACTACTTAGAATGTGAGACTATCATCATTTTATAGACAATCATCTTGGCGATCTCATACTTTTGACTTGTAACTATTTAGCATATTATTAGTTCTGAAGATTCTTTGTCATGTCACTGCATTGTTGTAGTTTTGCTCCTAAAAATCTTTTATTTTTTATTATTTTGTTAGTATTTTGTAAATCCACCTTTTGGCTTTCAACACTGCCCTAATCCTTCTGGGCATGCTCTCAATCAGCTTTAAGCATGTCTACCAAAATCTGATCAATAAAAAGTCCTGATTTTGGTTAATTCTGTTTTTGGTAAATTTCGAGACAAATTGAATTACACTTTTATATTTTTGTTCATCTCTAGTTATGTATACAGCAATCTGTATAATTGAACTAGAATTTGAACATTTTAGAATGGCATTTATAAATTACTAAATTAGTATTTGTCCTGGGATTCGTTCATTGTTTACAAGTGTCTGAATTCTAGGAATATTTACACATTGACGAAGGTTAAAATATGTTGCCACATAAGTGAGGCTGGCTTTTCCATAAGGAAAATCCACTTTGTTTTACAAAAGCAGCTCAGTGTATGTGAATTTACAAAATCTTATACACTGCAAAATTACCGTAGCTGCGGCATAAATTGTCATACCTTGCATTTTTTCTGTGACCAGCAGCATCTCAATTTATGCCACATATGTCAGTGCCTTTGTCACCCTTTGCACACCATTTTCACATGAATATAATCCTAACATTGCTTCACACATACAAGGGATGGATAACAATCAGGAGTGAGTGGGTGACATGTTTTATTTAACCCCTTACCAACATCGGGCGTACATTTATGCCGATATTGGTGTCCCTCCCTTTGAAGTGGGCTCCGGCGGTGAGCCCACATCTTTCTGTGGACATGTCAGCTGTTTTGAACAGCTGACATGTGTCCGCAATATCTGCGGGTGGAATCGCGATCCACCCGCTGCTATTATCCAGTTAAATGCCGCTGTCAAACTCTGACAGCGGCATTTAATTTGCGCTTCCGGCAAGCGTGCCGGAAATCCCTCCCAACGATGACCCCGTCATGTAATCGCGGGTCACCGATGGGTTGGCATGACAAACCGATGTCTCCAGCAGACCTGTATGCTTGTCATTTCCAGACTGCTATGAGCGCCACCCGGTGGTCGGCGCTTATAGCAAGTCAGCAATTTTGCTTCATACAGGCGATCTGATAATCGAACTAATGGCAGCTTCTAGTCTCCCATGGAGACTATTGAAGCATAGAAGTTCAAATCACCCCCCACCCCCTTTTGCCCCATTTAAAATGAAACAATAAATAAAAATCAAACATACATGTATTTGGTATCGACTCATTCAAAATCTCCCGATCTATAAATATAAAAAAAGAATTAACCCGATCGCTAAAAGGAGTAACGAGAAAAAAGTCAAAATACCAGAATTTATATTTTTTGGTCTCCTCAACATTGCATTAAAACGCATTAACAGGCGATCATCAGATCGTATCTGCGCCAAAATAGTATCATTAAAAATGTCAGCTCTGCATGCAAAAAATAAGCCCTCACCCAACCTGACATCACGAAAAATAGAGACGCTACCTGTATTGAAAAATGGCGCAATTTTTTTTTTTTAACAAACCTTGGAATTTTCATCACTTAAATAAAAAAGAACCTAGTAGTGATGAGCGAGTGTACTCATTGCTCAGGTTTTCCAGAGCACGCTCGGTGGTCCGAGTATTGTGAGTGCTCGGAGATTTTGTTTTCCTTGTCGCAGCTGCAAGATTTGTGGCTACTAGACGGCTTGATTGCATGTGAGGATTCCCTAGCTTCCAGGCAACCCCCACATGTACGCAGGCTGGCTAGTAGCTGTAAATCATGCAGCTACATCAACAAAAACTAAATCTCAGAGCAGTCACAAATACTCGGAGGTCATCCGAGCGTGCTCAGGAAAACCCCAGCAACGAGTATATAAGCTCATCACTAGAACCTAGACATATTTGTTGTCTCTGAACTGGTAATGACCTGGAGAATCATAATGGCAGATCAGTTTTAGCATTTAGTGAGCATGGTAAAGAAAAAATAAAACTGTGGGATTGCACTTTTTTGCAATTTCACAGCACTTGGAATTTTTGTTTCCTGTGTTTGAGTATACGACATGGTAAAACCAATGGTGTAGTTCAAAAGTACAACTCGTCCCTCAAAAAAAAAGCCCTCACTTGGCCATTTTGATCACAAAATAAAAAAGTTATAGCTCTGGGAAGAAGGGGAGCAAAAAATGAAGATGCAAAACCAAAAATACCTCTGTTCGTTAAGGGGTTAAAAAGACAAGAAAAACAGAGGCCGAATCATCGAACTTGGTCTACTGCACGCCTGTACTATGGCAGTCTTGCATGCCATTTAATGAATTTGGCTCATTCCCTCTGTTGCTTGCACCTCTGTGTTACTACAATCAGGAACTGGAGTAGCATTTCTGGCGTACAAAACATCGGCATTTTTTATTAGTTTGATGTTTTAATTTGTTTTAAAGTACTGGTTGTCATTCTGAGGAGAAAAAAAAAAAAATAAAAAAAAAATATATATATATATATATATATATATATATATATATATATATATATATGTATGTATGTATGTATGTATGTATGTGTGTGTGTGTGTGTATATATATATATATATATATATATATATATATATATATATATACATACATATACACATACACATATATACACACACATACACATATACATATATACACACACACACACACACACACACACACACACACACACACACACACACGCTGAAGAGCCCGGCGTTGCCTGGGCATAGTAAATATCTGTGGTTAGTTATAGCACCTCACGTCTCTTATTTTCCCATCATGCCTCTCATTTTCTCCCTCACTCCTCTTCTTTTCCTCCTTTCTCCTCTCATTCCCCCCTCACTCCTCTCATTCCCCCTAACACTTGTCATTTCGACCTCACATCTGTCATTTTCCGATCACTCCACTATTTTCCCTCACTCCTCTCATTTTGCACTCACACCTTTTCATTTTCACCTCACACCCCTCATTTTCACCTCAGTATATACATGTTTGTCATCTCCCTTATATATAGTATACACCTGTATGTCATCTCCTGTATATAGTATATACCTGTATGTCATCTCCCCTGTATATAGTATATACCTGCTGTGTGTTGTCTCCCCTGTATATAGTATATACCTGTATGTCATCTCCCCTGTATATAGTATATACCTGCTGTGTCATCTCCCCTGTATATAGTATATACCTGTATGTCATCTCCTCCTGTATATAGTATATACCTGTATGTCATCTCCTCCTGTATATAGTATATACCTGTAAGTCTTCTCCTCCTGTATATAGTATATACCTGTGTCATCTGCTCCTGTATATAGTATATACCTGTCATCTCCTTCTGTATATTGTATATACCTGTCATCTCCTCCTGTATATAGTATATACCGGTGTCATCTCTCCTGTATATAGTATATACCTGTGTGTCATCTCCTCCTGTATATAGTATATATCTGTGTGTCCTCTCCTCCTGTATTAGACTGCGTTCACACGTTATTTGGTCAGTATTTTTACCTCAGTATTTGTAAGCTAAATTGGCAGCCTGATAAATCCCCAGCCAACAGGAAGCCCTCCCCCCTGGCCGTATATATTAGCTCACACATACACATAATAGACAGGTCATGTGACTGACAGCTGCCGTATTTCCTATATGGTACATTTGTTGCTCTTGTAGTTTGTCTGCTTATTAATCAGATTTTTATTTTTGAAGGATAATACCAGACTTGTGTGTGTTTTAGGGCGAGTTTCATGTGTCAAGTTGTGTGTGTCGAGTTGCATGTGACAGGTTAGTGTAGCAAGTTGTGTGCAGCAAGTTTTACGCTTGGCGACTTTTGCACGTTAAGAGTTTTATGTGTGGTGCGTTTTGAGTATGTGCAAGCTTTGTGTGAGGCAACTTTTGCATGTGTTGCAACTTGTTGTGCATGTGGCAATTTTTCCGCGTGTGCAAGTTTTGCGTGTGGTGAGTTTTCCATGAGGTGAGTTTTGCGTGAGCCTAGTTTTGCATGTGGCGAGTTTTGCGCGTGGCGAGTTTTGCGCGGCGACTTTTGTGTTTCAACTTTTATGTGGCGAGGTTGGTGTATGTGTGGTGAAATGTGTGCTGAGGGTGGTATGTGTTCAAACATGTGGTAGTGTGTGGCACATTTTGTGTGTTCATATCCCCATGTGTGGTGAGTATCACATGTCGGGGCCCCACCTTAGCAAATGTACAGTATATACTCTTTGGCGCCATCGCTCTCATTCTTTAAGTCCCCCTTGTTCACATCTGGCAACTGTCAATTTGCCTCCAACACTTTTCCTTTCCCTTTTTCCCCATTATGTAGATAGGGGCAAAATTGTTTGGTGAATTGGAAAGCGCGGGGTTAAAATTGCACCTCACAACATAGCCTATTACACTCTCGGGGTCCGGACGTGTGACTGTGCAAAATTTTATGGCTGTAGCTGCGACGGTGCAGATGCCTATATATATATATATATATATATATATATATATATATATATATATATATATATATATATATATATATATATATATATATATATATATATATATATATATATCTCTCTATTAGATAAAGAACAACACAGCAGCACATGTACATGAATCTAGGCCATGTGAAAACACAGACAAATATTCAATATGAATTATACTTCTCAAAAATATTTTACATAAAAACATTTTCAAAACCTTTTTTTACATAAAACTTAGTTATAGATAAAATGAAGATTCTTAGCGCATAAATTGGCCAATTGATGTGTGGCCATCAACCACGGCAAGGTGATCTCCCTCTGATGGGTCCTACACTACCATTCATGCCACTTCTGGGCCACCAGCCTACAACTCTGGACAAAACATGTCACTTCGGGCTAAACCTACAATTTATGGGAAGGTAGAGTAGATTACCACCACCTGCAAGGTCAATGGGAGGAGTGCATGATCAGTGGGGATTCATTTTATCTATAACTGTAAGTTTTATGTAAAAAAAATTTTTGAATTTTTTTATGTAAAATATTTTTGAGAAGTATAGTTCATATTGAATATTTGTCTGTGTTTTCACATGGCCTAGATTCATGTACATGTGCTGCTGTGTTCTTCTTTATCTATATGATGCAGCTTGTACGTGTTCACATTAGGAGTGCTGGTTCTTTTTTTTTTCTCTATTTGATGTATTGATGCGGCTGCATCCCGACTGATCTTGCACTCCTCCCATTGACCTTGCAGGTGGTGGTAATCAACTCTACCTGCCCATAAATTGTAGGTTTAGCCCAGAGTGACATGTTTTGTCCAGAGTTATAGGCTGGTGGCCCAAAAGTGGCATGTATGGTAGAGTAGGACCCATCAGAAGGAGATCACCTTGCCGAGGTTGATGGGCACACATGAATTGGCCAATTTATGCGCTAAGAATCTTCATTTTATCTATAACTGTAAGTTTTATGTAAAAAAAAAATTTGAAATTTTTTTTTATGTAAAATATTTTTGAGAAGTATAATTCATATTGAACATTTGCCTGTGTTTTCACATGGCCTAGATTCATGTACATGTGCTGCTGTGTTCTTCTTTATCTATATGATGCAGCTTACAGCTTGCACGTGTTCACATTAGGAGTGCTTGTTGTTGTTTTTTTCTTTCTCTCTCTCTCTCTCTCTCTCTCTCTCTCTCTCTCTCTATATATTATATATATATATATATATATATATATATATATATATATATATATATATATATATATATATATATATATATATTATCTCTCTACCTATCTATAATCTTTTGCAATTTTCCTATAAGGTATTGATAATAGCGTAGTCTTGGAAACACCAGGGCATATAAACAAAAAGCTGTGGAAGTCTGGTTTGGGCATGTGATACATGTGTAACTCTTACACTACTTTTCATCAAAGGATTAGTGTTTCACATCAACCTGTTCCTGTTGCCAGGCTTGCTCTGTGCTCTAAAGTGGCAAACATACAGTAATTATTCTATTCTTCAATCTGGAATAGCAACCAAGCTGTTGTGTTCATAGGCAATATATTTCAGAATGCATTGCTATTAATGTCAGCCTGTTTACTGCATGCCATCTTCGTTTTCATGATTTATTCATTAACTTTCACAGTCATTCTCAGCACATCTCCAAGCAACCTGTACCTTTAATCCCCCCACTTCCTTCCTCTAAATAGTAACTCTGTAGAATACAGACAATAGAGCAACTTTCATGTCTGTACTAATTGCAGCTCTATTCTTTATTCAATAAGATGATTTATTTCATTCCTTTTCTCTAATCAGTCTCTGGAATAAGGCAAGAAATGCTGGGGAAAAGGTGACCAAGTGTTGTGTGTGCGCCGATGTATAGATTTACTGCTATAGCTATACTTCACAAATGTTACTATATCTGAACACTGTATATAGTGAAGTCTAAAAGTTTTTATAGGTAACATGTCCGGTGCTCTAAAGGGAACCGACATTAGATGGATTCATGATTCTCAAACTTCAGGCAGCATAAACTAGCCACTGATTTTTATTGGAGCCATGTAAGTTTTACTCTGAAATGTTGCAGAGAGAACCTGCATTCATGAGCCGGCCAAGAACTATATCGGCATCTCTGTGCAATCCCCTAGGCTAGGTCTCCATTTGTGTGTATATTATCTTTTACCGGTCTGTTAATATTGTGCTCATTACTGCCACAATATTTCCAAGTAACCCCTCAACCCCCCAATCAGTGGCTGTAGTCCGAAACCCCTCCAGTCAGTGATTGACTGAGCAGGCACATGTCTGAGTCGGGATGTCATCTCCACAGCAACTAAAGTACCCATTGGTAAGGTGAGTATGACTACTTTTATGCTTTTAAACTGCTCCTGGCTGAATAATCTATTCTTGGCTGGAAGCCTCTTAATTTATTCTTTATTTACTTTCATTAACTTAGTTATCGGTTACAAGATAAATTCCAGCAGGATAATGTCTAATTTGTACTTCTTTTTAACATTTATGAAGAATTCCTTTTGCCTCCTTCCAGTGCCCTACATAAAAATAACTTTTAATATTTGGCAACCACATACTCTACCTTAATATACATTTTTGTTGATGTTGACACTATGTCGCTTATGTTGGTTTGTATGATATGTGTGTGTATATAATATAGATTTGTGAAAGGTTTGAGGTTACCCATGACTAACACATTGATGACCTACAATATCAGGTTGTTGGGTCATCCATATTAGTTTGGTGGGTTTCAGCACTCTGATATCATCTGAGAATCACCTGTATTTGTTAAGAAATGTTGGAGATAATTGGCCATTTTTGTAATTCAATGGCTGCTCAAGTCTGCCAGGACATTAATTGCTCCTTCATTATGTCTCGTCAGACTGCTGAGTAGGAGGTGTCCCTCTCTGTCTACTGTAAGTTCCCTAATAAGACAATCGGGAAGTGATATTATTTGCGACAATGCCTTTAAAGAAACATTACATGGTTTTTGTTTTTCACAAAATTTAAGGTATATACATGTATAGTAGCAAACCACTAAATGCTTTGATGCATTAAGAGAGCAGGCAGTAGCACTTAGATCTGAATGTACCTGTCTGTTACAATATTATGGTTCCTTTGAATTAGCTGTATTATAATATAGGAATTGTTGGCTTTAATACTTTGCTTCTGTACAATTTTTCTTGTGATTTCATCTTGCCTTCTTAATGAAGCTGTTATGGATCCTTAACAAAATTCAATTGGTCCATTTCACTAATGATGGAGGGTGTTGGCTTTATATAGGACATTAGAATGTCTATGAAAAAGTGAACACCAAGGTGTGGACAGCCTCAAAAGGAATGTACAGTGGTCAAAATTATTGTTGTGAGCTGTTAAGCAAGTTAAAGATTAAAGGATCTCTAAAAGTACTACAGTTAAATATGACACATTTTCTTTGACTATATATATATATATATATATATATATACATATATATATATATATATATTTTGCCTAAAATATATATATTTTTTTTATATTTCAAAAATTAGAAAAAGGAAAATTGTTTTGGGCACCCTTTGAGATTTGTATGCTCAGATAACTTTGACCAAGGTTTCAGACCTTAACCCCTTCATGACCAGGGGATTTTTCGTTTTTCCGTGTTCGTTTTTCGCTCCCCTCCTTCCCAGAGCCATAACTTTTTTATTTTTCCGTCAATTTGGCCATGTGAGAGCTTATTTTTTTGCGGGACGAGTTGTACTTTTGAACGACATCATTGGTTTTAGCATGTCGTGTACTAGAAAACGGGGAAAAAAATTCCAAGTGCGGTGAAATTGCAAAAAAAGTGCAATCCCACATTGGTTTTTTGTTTGGCTTTTTTGCTAGGTTCACTAAATGCTAAAAATGACCTGCCATTATGATTCTCCAGGTCATTACGAGTTCATAGACACCAAACATGACTAGGTTATTTTTTATCTAAGTGGTGAAAAAAAATTCCAAACTTTGCTAAAAAAAAAAAAAAAAAAAAATTGCGCCATTTTCCGATACTCGTAGCGTCTCCATTTTTCGTGATCTGGGGTCGGTTGAGGGCTTATTTTTTGCGTGCCGAGATGACGTTTTTAATGATAGCATTTCGGTGCAGATACGTTCTTTTGATCGCCCGTTATTGCATTTTAATGCGACCAAAAAAACGTAATTCTGGCGTTTCGAGTTTTTTTCCCGCTACGCTGTTTAGCGATCAGGTTAATACTTTTTTTTATTTGATAGATCGGGCAATTCTGAGCGCGGCGATACCAAATATGCGTAGATTTGATATTTTTTTTATTGATTTATTTTGATTGGGGCGAAAGGGGGGTGATTTAAACTTTTATGTTTTTTTTATTTTTTTCACATTTTTTTAAACTTTTTTTTTTAACTTTTGCCATGCCTCAATAGCCTCCATGGGAGGCTAGAAGCAGGCACAGCACGATCGGCTCTGCTACATAGCAGCGATCTGCTGATCGCTGCTATGTAGCAGAATTGCACGTGTGCTGTGAGCGCCGACCACAGGGTGGCGCTCACAGCGAGGGGCAATCAGTAACCATAGAGGTCTCAAGGACCTCTATGGCTACAATGGAGACGCATCGCCGACCCCCGGACATGTGACGGGGGTCGGCGATGACGTCATTTCCGGCCGCCCGGCCGGAAGCGGTAGTTAAATGCCGCTGTCTGCGTTTGACAGCGGCATTTAACTAGTTAATAGGTGCGGGCAGATCGCGATTCTGCCCGCGCCTATTACGGGCACATGTCAGCTGTTCAAAACAGCTGACATGTCCCGGCTTTGGTGCGGGCTCACCGCGGAGCCCTGCATCAAAGCAGGGGAGCCGGCATCGGACGGTATAGTACGTCCGATGCCGGTAAGGGGTTAAGTAGCCGGTTAGGATTATGGCTTGTTCACAATCATCGTTGGGAAAGGCCAGATGGTGAAAATTTCCCAGCTTTAACCTTGTGCCAAAAAACAGCAGCAATGATTTTTCTGAGTAGCTGCAGAGCACTCTGAAAATGAAAATGGAGGAGGCCCACAAAGCAGGAGAAGGCTATCAGAAGATGGCAAAACGTTTTTAAGTTGCCCTTTCCTCAGTTTGAAATGTAATTAAGAAATGGTAGTTAAGAGGAACAGTGGAGGTCAACATAAAGTCTGGAAGATTAAGCAAAATTTCAGTGAGAGCTCATAGGATTGCTAGAGAGGCCAATCAGAATCCCCGCTTGACTATAAAAGACATTCAGAAAGATATAGCGGACTATGGAGTTGTGGTACATTGTACTACTGATAAGAGACCCCTGTACAAATATGGCCTTCATGGAAGAGTCATCAGAAGAAAACCTCTCCTGTATCCTCACCATAAATGTCAGTGTCAGAAGTATACAAAAGAACATCTAAACAAGCCTGATGCATTTTGGAAACAAGTCCTGTGAACCGATGAGATTAAAATATTACTCTTTGGCCACAATGATCAAAGGTATGTGTGGAGATAAAGGGCATCAAAGAACATCTCACCAACCATTAAGCATGGGGGTGGATCATTCATGCTTTGGGTTGTGTTGCAGCCAATGGCAAGGGGAACATTTTACGGGTAGAGGAAAGAATGGATTTAATGAAATTTTGACAAATTCTTGATGCAAACTTAACACAATTTGAAAAAAAGCTGACGTTGAAAAGATGAAGGCTTCTACAAATAGATAATAATCATAACACACTTTAGAATCCACAATAGACTACCTAAAAAATCACAAGCTGAAGGTTTTACAATGTACCTAGCAGTCCCCTGACCTGAACATCATTGTAAATCTGTGGCTAGACCTCAAAATAGCAGTGCATGCAAGAGACAACTCTCTCTCTATATCTATCTATCTATCTATTGCACACATACATAATGTATGTATATGTATTTGTGTATATATATATATATATATATATATATATATATATATATATATATATATATATATATAATATATATCAAAAAATCTATAAATGAGGTGTGTCCAAACTTTTGGTCTGTACTGTATATATAATATATCAAACTTTTGGTCTGTACTGTATATATAATATATTATACGCACACACAGTTGTACTCAATAGTTTACATACCCTGGCAGAATTTTTACTTTCTTGCCCTTTTTTTCAGAGAATATGAATGATAGCACCAAAACTTTTTCTCCACTCATGGTTAGTGGTTGGGTGAAGCCATTTATTGTCAAACTACTGTGTTTTCTCTTTTTAAATCATAATGACAACCCAAAACATCCAAATGACTCTGAACAAAATTTTACATACCCTGGTGATTTTGGCCTCATAACATGCACAGAAATTGACACAAATGGGTTTGAATGGCTACTAAAGGTAACGTCCTCACCTGTGACCTGTTTGCTTGTAATCAGTGTGTGTGCATTAAAGCTGAGTGAGTTTCTGGGATCCAGACAGATTCTTTCATCCAGCCACTGATGTTTCTGGATTGTGAGTCATTGGGAAAGCAAAAGAATTGTCAACAGATCTACGGGAAAGGGTAGTTGAACTGTATAAAACGGCAAAGGGATACAAAAAGATATCCAAGAAATTGATCATGCCAGTCAGCAGCGTTCAAACTGCAATTAACAAATGGAAAATCAGGGGCTCTGTAAAAACAAAAGGACAGTCAGGTAGACCAACAAAAATTTTGTCCACAACTGCCAGGAAAATTGTTCGGAATGCCAAGATAAACCCACAAATAACATCAGCTGAAATACTGGACTCTGAAAAACTAGCGGTGTGGCTGTTTCAAGATGCACAATAAGGAGGCACTTGAAGAAAAATGGCTGCATGGTTGAGTCGCCAGAAGAAAACCATTACTGCATAAATTCCACAAAGTATCTTGCCTACAATGCACAAAACAGCACAGAGACAAGCCTCAAAACTTCTAGAACAAGTTAATTTGGAGTGATGAGATTGAACTTTTAGGGCACAACCATAAATGTAACATTTTGAGAGAGGTCAACAAGGCCTATGATGAAAGGAACACCACTCCTAATGTAAAGCATGGAGGTAGATCGCTGATGTTTTGGGGTTGTGTGAGCTGCAAAGGCACAGGAAACCTGGTCAAAGCTGAAGCAAAGATGAATGCATCACGTTATTAGCAAATACTGGAGGTAAATTTGCACTCATCAGCCCGGAAGCTGCGCATGGGACGTAATTGGATGTTCCAACATGACAACGATCCAAAACACAAGGCCAAGTCGACCTGTCATTGTTCTACAGCAGAACAAAGTGAAAGTTCTGGAGTGGCCATCTCAGTCTCTTGACCTTAACATCATTGAGCCACTCTGGGGAGATCTCAAGCGTGCAGCTGATGCTAGACAGCCGACAAATTTACAGGAACTGGAGGCTTTTTGCCAAGATGAGTGGGCAGCTTTATCACCTGAGAAAATAAAGAACCTCATCTACAACTACCACAAAAGACTTCAAGATGGAAATACACTGTATTAAGAAATGGGGTATGTGAACTTTTGATCAGGGTCATTTGGATGTTTTTAGGCTGTCATTCTGATTTTAAAAAAGAAAACACAGTAGTTTGAAAATAAATGGCTTCATCCAACCACTAACCATGAGTGGAGAAAAAGTTTTGGTGTTATCATTCATAGTCTCTGGGGGAAAAAGGCCAAGAAGGCAAAAATTCTGCCAGGGTATGTAAACTTTTGAGCACAACTGTATAGAGGGAGAGATATCTTTTACATGCCAGTGTATTGACAGAAAATTACTTGTTTGTTTTTTTCTTTCTTTAAACTTATTAATTGAAAACATACTCAATACATTTTGTGAACTTTTTCTAATTTTAAACTATCCAGATATGTATTTTCTTTCTGGTCTGTGAATATTATAGTATAGCGTTAATTTTCCGCTAGTCGTCTTATTACAGATAAGAAAGCAATGTAAGGTATCCTGCTATTAGAATGCAAGAGGCAGAGATCACAGGGTCACAGCAGTGACAGAAGGTGATGGTTACAGCTCACCTCCTCCGCCTGTCTGCAGTTCTCTGCACATGTTATGTATGTAACATGTCTGGAAGAGATGACTTGTTGACTTCCATGACAAAATGTATGGCTTTATAATATCTATTGAACATGCAGTGGTCTTTACTTTTACTGAGATACTTGAAACCAAATTGAAAATACAATGCCACACAGTCCAAATTCATGAAATTGGCTGGAAGATCTTGCTGTGAAATGCCCGTACTGACTAGAACATGGATTATTGTCGTGCATGCAATTGTCAACTAACAGTACCTGTCTCTATTACAGTACAATATTACCTTTATTGTTGTACTGCTCTTTACCTGTGCCAGGAGGAGCTTTTCTTTCGGATGCCTGGTGTCCGCAGATCCATTTTATTTTCCTGGTACATTGTGTGTACTGTATAGGACCTTTAAAAAGCTTTTGTCCTTTATTGTACATTAAATGCAATTTACAGCGTCCAGTAGCAAAATTCCACTTTAATTTTGTAATAATACGCTTTAATGTCTATTGTCTATTTTTATTTTAATCTTACTTTGGAATAACATTTTGGATAACTCGGGGAAAATTATTTATTTTTTGTTGTAAATTAAAAAATGTAACTTTAAAATAGTCATTGTGGAAGAAATCAATATTATATATTGAGGAACCACTGTATCTCTGAACTGCTGTTAACAAAGAACAATAGCGGCTCTGACAAGACAGCATATATAACCAATACACAAAGTCTTGCAATTAGCATAAGGCTGGAGGGAAGGCCTCCAAGCCCAATACATATTCAGAATAATGGTATGGGTGCAATAGTAGCATTTCATCATTTGTTTTCCAGAAGACCTATCAAATTGTAACCGTAGATAACGATCCAAAGAAAAAAGTAGAAAGAGAAGAAATAATGGAATGTTATTGACTTCTGTACCTTACCTATCAAAGTACCATTAATAGAGACCTAGTTTTAATTTTTGCCTGGAGTCAGCCAAGTTTAAAAAATGTTAAGATTCCTTGAACTAAGAACCAGGGATACCACTTGGCGAACCACATAGAAATCAAACAGATCTTCTCCCCATATGCAAAAATATTACAAGTCCCAGATAACCCTTTTTAAGATGACAGGTCTGTGTGCCAAGGTTAAATTGCACTTAATTTGTTGTGTTCTGGAGATTCTTGAAGTAAAATCCGTTTTAACGATCCCAGAGTAATTATGTGGAACAAAAAGCAGAAAATGAGAGGTTCAGTGCCAGTGATTCAGCTGCTTTTGTGAGTTGTACTACCTTGTTTGTACATCTTTGAATTGTAACGAAGAGTGTACATGAGGCCAAATAATGTGTTCTGAGCATTTTATTTTCCTTCTTTTAAAGATGTTTGTAGTTGAGAGGATTGAAGGAATGAGCTGCAGTCTTCATGAGTTCAGTATTACTGGATCTACTTATGCTCCAGAGGGGCAAGTGTAAGTATATTTGTCAAACATTCAGCCTTTCTGTCGTCCTGATAAAAATACATTATAAATGTATTGTTTTTTTTAAAAGCTACTTGGAATGGTCTTCATATGGATATCGTAACTTTGTTGGACAAGCCTAAATTTCACAAAATAAAGCATTTTTCTGGTATTTCTTTTACATCATATATTCATTTGTGACTTAATTTTTCAAGTGGCGTTTTGAATTTTGACTGGCATTCCTTAATTGCTAAGCCTAGCCTCCAGTTGGATAAACACAGAGGAGGGCTGCGCTACTGGAGTAAATAAAGTCTTCAGAAATGACTTAAGTGCCTTAAGCAGAGAATCGGCCAATGTTTTTCTGATTACGCGCTGTTAAAGTCAAACACTAACTGCAGCGGTCCTGCTGCTGGTGGAACAGTGTCAGCTCTTATTCTTGTGTAGGCGCAGATCACAGAGTGACCTACGTTGAATCCAAGTGGATCCCAGTAGGTATTTGTTTTACACCTTCAAGTTCCTTGGGAACCTTTTTTCACCCAGACAACATATTTAAGCTTATTTGAATGCTTTTATTTTGTTGGAACAGCTTGAAGGATGATAATCCTGTGCAGTGTGGAGATTATGATGGTTTGGTGGAACTGGCTACAATCTGTGCTCTCTGTAATGACTCCTCTTTGGATTTTAATGAGGTAAGTACAAAGATATTATTTAAAAAAATCGTCATCTTCTGAAATGTCTATAATTTAATTGTAGTAAGGTACTGATTTATTGACAACACATTCATTTTGTAGTCCAAGGGAATATATGAAAAGGTGGGAGAAGCAACAGAGACCGCATTGACTTGTCTGGTGGAAAAAATGAATGTATTTAACACGGATTTAGCGAAGCTTTCGAAGGTGGAACGAGCAAATGCCTGCAATTCTGTGAGTATGCTTAAATATGTAAACCGGTCTTTCGAACTAGATGTGAACCTGTGCTTGGATGTTATTGCATTACATATTCAATGGTTTACTAATATATCCTGGATGTCCTAATAACCTCTTTCAAGATTAGTCAGTGAAAGCCAAATTCCAGCAATCAGGGCCTATGTCATAGTATATTGTTGCTATTCTGTTGAATATAATTGTTCACATGTTCAGTCAGTGTAAGGTTAGGTTCGCATTGCGTTGTATTTTTTTGACACATCAGTGGCTATGTCGGTTCTTCTGTCTAAAGACCAGAAAAACTGGATTCGGGCAGAACCGCTATCATGGCCTTTGACTTTAATGAAGCAGACAGTCACTTTCTGGTCTTTCTGACCTGTTTCAGTTGTCTGTCTTTTTGGGATGGCCACAAAAGCATTAATATACCACGCTTTTGTGCCTGCCTCCAAAATTGGAACTGGAGAGTCTTTATAGCGTACGTACAGTGGGCACACTGAGGATTCACCAGTCTTGGAGTGACTGCTGACATGTACCCTTAGGCTGAAACAACCCCTTTAAAGACTTCAGCTGGAAGCCTCGATGGAGCCACTTATGTGTTGCAACAACATGTGAAGGTGGTCTTGGAGGTCCTGGAATTGTATACTTTCCTGCTTTTATAAACAGGAACTAGCATACTATTTTCCAAACAGTAGTGCTTTTCCTAAAAGATTCCTAATGTCAGCTTGGGGTCTCTATAAGGCCAATTAGTAAGAGTCCATCTTGAATTATACTCCTACTTTCAGTTCTAGATTATTAAAAGATGACGCAATGTAATTGATGTGTAAACTTTATTTACACCATAAACAGTTCATTACAACAGTTCCATGGATTAATTGTGGATAAACTAAGAAGGTGAATAAGGTGTTTAGAAGAATCACTCTTTCATGTCTAACAGGTTATAAAGAAACTTATGAAGAAGGACTGTACTTTGGAGTTCTCTCGTGATCGCAAATCCATGTCAGTTTATTGCACGCCTGTTAATTCCAGTGGTGCAGCGTCTGGAAGCAAGATGTTTATAAAGGTAATGTAAGTAAGATTGTTATATTGCAATTTGTGTACAGATTTTTGAGAAATGTGGATGCTATGTTATATGGAATAGTTGTCCCATTAAAGCTTATGGACCTCATACAGGGTAATCCCTGCTCAGGGCCCTTCTCTATGAGCTTGTGCTGAAAGCTACTAACTGGCAGTGACTATTACTCTGCTATAGTACATGCACAATTATTAACCTAAATAATTACAGTTGAAATAAGCAGCTGACCGCCTTGGCAAAATCTAATTTTTTTTTTGGAGGCTTCTAGAAGTAGGACCACAGAAAACAATCATCTGATCACTGCAATAGCTCTTATATCAAAGGGGTTTCCATGATGAAATGAAATATAACACCTACCTATTAATGAGGATTTTGCTGTATTTTTACGGCATCTGTACACATTGGTGGCACGCAGGCTGTTCAGAACCATCAAGATAAATGTAAAGCATGATGATGACACCAGCATAAAAGTTGTGCCCATACCACTGCCTGCAAGTGGATGCTTATGATAACTCCAATTTCGGCCATTTATCCCTTAGGTGCTGCAGTCAGTGCTAACTTCAGCAGCCCCATAGTGTGATGTTAGTAAGTAATGGTAGGACGCTGATTAAATTTTGTTGGCATACCATAACTACCATAAATAGTTGACTTGTAGGCCATGACTGGCAAGAATGCTTTTGAAACAAGGTGTTGTAATGCAGCTATTAAAGCCGAAAGGGAATCCATCAGTAAGTTTGACCTCACTCCCTAAACCCTTTAAAATCATTATGTAAAAGTTTACTAGTGGAACATGTTAATGTTAAATAATACAGTAAGACAGCACACTCTTTTTAATGGAAATATGTACAGAATTTATACTTTAGTCCTACCCAATGCCATATGAATACAATTTTAAATCCCCAAATCAGGTTTGTACCTTTTGTCTTTTCTCCTTTCCAAATTTATAGACGTTAAACACGAAGATATATTTCTTTGCAAATGTAGTAATATATGGTAAAATGGCTTAATACAAAAAACAAAACCCTTATCATAGTAAGTAAATGGAAAAGCTAAAAAGTCATGGCTTTCTGAGGGTAGCATGGTCAAAGGGAACCTGTAATGTCCTCAGATGCTATTAACCTGAAGATATAGAGGAAATTTGCAGGTCAGTAACGTGCCAATGTTGTCCAGTCATCTTATTGAAAGCATGGCTATTGGGAGGAAATGAACCTTATTCTTCCTGAGTTGCGGGTTTCAGTTATAGAGGTGTGCTGGAGGAGTTTAAGTCCTCTCTCTGTACACAGTGTGTAGTGGCTAGAAGCACGCCGGGGCAATTTGATAGCACAAATACACTCTAGAAGGGCTGTCAATCAAAATACTGGGGTGGGCTTATAGCGAAGCAAGTGAAACCACTTCTGTACGGATCTATGACTGAAAGCCGGACGTTCCTGGTAGGAATTCCCTCCAGTAGCCGCACTTTCATGGCTTATGACAGGTCACTGACCCTTCAGTGACTGCCCCCTATTTTACATACTGCATAGAATATGGATTGAAAAAAAAAATCACATTCATCAGGCAGGTGCTGGCGGCGCCTGCACTGTAGCATTTTAGACATATAATTTTGTTGAGGAAAAAAATGTATCTTAATGAGAATGGCACTGGCGGACAAACCTGTGCAGCAGCGGAACTTGCTTGTTCCGATAGATGCTACTGAACAGATGCCAGCGCTATTTTGCTAGAGAAAAACAAAATTAGGCTCCATCAAAATAGCGGTGCCTGCGCAGTAGCATCTATCAGAATGATGCTACTGCTCAGACGCCACCAGTGCATCTTAATGGAGCCTAATTTTTTTTTTACTGTGGCAAAATGGCGACAATTGCTGCTATTGGACTGCAATAGATGCTACAGCATCGGTGCCTGCCTGATGAATGTTTTTTTTGTTGTTTGTTTGTTTTTCAAACCAAATTCTATGCACTATGTAAAATAGTGGGCAGTGACCTGTCATAAGCCATATAGATGATGATAATAATAACCATAATCTTTATTTATATAGCGCCAACATATTCCACAGCGCTTTACAGTTTAACAGTTTCAAACACAAGTCATAAGTAACAACGTTAACAATACAATAATTAAAGCACGATAAGACAACCCTGCTCGTGAGAGCTTACAATCTTACAATGAGGTGAGGGAGATACAAAGTACAGGAGCTTATTTACAACTAGCTGTTTCCAGCCAGCTAACGCTCGGCACGCTGATTGCTATCTAATTAACGCTGCTGGTGATTTAACTAAAGTAAATAATGACAACATTCAATAGCGCTTACGCAGGTGGTAAATTAACTTAAAATGAAGTTAATAACAATAATAATCATTAAAAATCTGAATAATACTAATGCATTTTATTCACAATGCAAAATCAAAAACAAACTGGATTCAGTAAGATGTGCGTTTTTTATTCATTCCAGCATCTAAACAAATTTCATAACGAAACATAAATTAAGTTAAAATTTCTCTGTAAATACAATTAAATGTATAGTGATTTTCAAATATCTTTTCTTGACTTCTACCAGGTACAATTATTAGGATTATGTGTTGTATTGTGGTGGGGGGCGGGATTATGTGTTGTAATGTGGTGGGGGCGAGATTATGGGTGGTGATGGGGTGGGATTATGGGTGGTGATGGGGTGGGGTGGCGGGATTTTGGTTGATGATGGGGTGGGGGGCGGGATTATGTGTGGTGATGGGGTGGGGGGCGGGATTGTGTGGTGATGGGGTGGGATTATGTGTGGGGCGGAGCTACTGTGCAGGGGCTGGAATTAGCAAGTGTGATGTGGGCGTGCGAGATTGTGTGGTAACGTGGTGGGGGCAGGATTATCTGTGGTAATGTGGTGGGGGGCGGGATTATGGGTGGTGATGGGGTGGGGGACAGGATTATGGGGGGTGATGGGGTGGGGGGCGGTATTATGGGTGGTGATGGGGTGGGAGGGCGGGATTTATGGGTGCTGATGGGGTGGAGGGCGGGATTATGGGTGGTGATGGGGTGGATTGCGGGATTATGGGTGGTGATGGGGTGGGAGCAGGATTATGTCTGGTGATGGGGTGGGGGGCGGGATTATGGGTGGTGATGGGGTGGGGGGGTATTATATGTGGTGCGGCGGAGCTACTGTGCAGGGGGCGGAATTAGCAAGTGTGATGTGGTGGGGGTGCGAGATTGTGTGGGAACGTGGGGGGGGTAGGATTATGGGTGGTGATGGGGTGGGGGCGGGATTATGGGTGGTGATGGGGTGGGGGCGGGATTATGGGTGGTGATGGGGTGGGGGCGGGATTATGGGTGGTGATGGGGTGGGGGGCGGGATTATGGGTGGTGATGGGGTGGGGGGCGGTATTATGGGTGGTGATTGGGTGGGAGGCAGAGCTACTGTGTAGGGGGTGGGATTAGCGAGTAATCACGATGCCTCTTACATTATATATGTATGTATGTGTATGTATATATAGATAGATAGATGTATATATAGATGATGATGTATTTACAATGATGGCCCAGCCATCTTCAGGGGGTGGGGGATAGATAGAGATATTGAATTGGGCTACACACGCGCCCTTACACATAAAATGACTTTTATTAGGGAACGTGATAGGCCGCTCTGAACAAATGTTTTGAGGGCGCGCCTAAAATTATGCAAATTGTGAATGGTCCTAATTTCTTGGGGTATAGCATTCCAGAGCATTGGCGCAGAGAGGGAGAAGTCTTGGAGATGTAGAGATATAGATGAATACCTAAGAAGAGCACCACATGAAGACCCCCCCATAGGCCGCCCCGCACCACAAGCATATTATTAACTGAAAATACAGATTAACCCCTTCACCCTGAAGCCTGTTTTCGACTTCCTGACCAGGCCATTTTTTTCAATTCTGACCACTGTCACTTTGAGGTCATAACTCTGAAACGCTTCAACGGATCCTGGTGTTTCTGAGACTGTTTTCTCGTGACATATTGTACTTTATGATAGTGGTAAAATTTCATCGATTTGACTTGCGTTTATTTGTGAAAAATGGAAATTTGGCAAAAATTTTGAAAATTTTGCAATTTTTAAACTTTTAGTTTTTATGCCCTTAAATTAGAGAGTCATATCATACAAAATAGTTAATAAATAACATTTCCCACATGTCTACTTTACATCAGCACAATTTTGGAAACCTAATTTTTTTTGTTAGGAAGTTATAAGGGTTAAAAGTTGACCAGCGATTTCTCATTTTTACAACAAAATTTGCAAAACCATTTTTTTTTTTTTTTAGGAACCACCTCACACTTGAAGTAACTTTGAGGGGTTTATATGACAGAAAATGCCCAAAAGTGACACCATTCTAAAAACTGCACCCCTCAAGGAACTCAAAACCACATTCAAAATGTTTATTAACCCTTCAGGTGCTTCACAGGAATTTTTGGGATGTTTAAAAACAATTGAACATTTAACTTTTTTTCACAAAATTTTTACTTCCGATCCAATTTGTTTTATTTTACCAAGGGTAACAGGACAAATTGGACCACAAAAGTTGTTGTGCAATTTGTCCTGAGTACGCTGATACCCTGTGTTTGGGCACATGGCAGAGCTCGAAAGAGAAGGAGCGCCGTTTGACTTTTCAATGCAAAATTGTCTGGAATTGAGATCGGACACCATGTCGTGTTTGGAGAGCCCCTGATGTGCCTAAACAGTGGAAACCCCCCACAAGTGACACCATTTTGGAAAGTAGACCCCCTAAGGAACGAATCTAGATGTGTGGTGAGCACTTTGAACCCCCAATTGTTTCACTAAAGTTTAGAATGTAGGGCCGTGAAAATTAAAAATATTTTTTTTTCCACAAAATGATTTTTTGCCCGCAATTTTTTATTTTCCCAAGGGTAATAGGACAAATTGTACCCCAAAAGTTGTTGTCCAATTGGTTCTGAGTACGCTGATACCCCATATGTGGGGGGGAACCACGGTTTGGGCGCACGGCAGGGCTCGGAAGGGAAGGAGCGCCGTTTGGAATGCAAACTTAGATGGATTGGTCTGCAGGCGTCAGGTTGCATTTGCAGAGCCCCTGATGTACCTAAACAGTAGAAACCCCCCACAAGTGACCCCATATTGGAAACTAGACCCCCCAAGGAACTTATCTAGATGTGTTGTGAGAAATTTCAACCCCCAAGTGTTTTACTACAGTTTATAACACAGAGCCGTGAAAATAAAAAATCCTTTTTTGTTCCCACAAAAATTATTTTAATGTATTTCTATGCAGCCGCACGCTCTGGTCCCGAGTGCCGGCGGCAGTGCGGGACTTGATGCGAGAGACTCGTGCGAGTTTCTCACATTGAACTCACAAGTGTGACCCCGACCTTAAGGCCCCTTCACATTAAGCGACGCTGCAGCGATACCGACAACGATCCGGATCGCTGCAGCGTCGCTGTTTGGTCGCTGGAGAGCTGTCACACAGACCGCTCTCCAGCGACCAACGATGCCGGTAACCAGGGTAAACATCGGGTAACTAAGCGCAGGGCCGCGCTTAGTAACCCGATGTTTACCCTGGTTACCATCCTAAAAGTAAAAAAAACAAACAGTACATACTTACCTACCGCTGTCTGTCCCCGGCGCTCTGCTTCTCTGCACTCCTCCTGTACTGTCTGTGTGAGCACAGCGGCCGGAAAGCAAAGCGGTGACGTCACCGCTCTGCTTTCCGGCTGACCGACGCTCACAGCCAGTGCAGGAGGAGAGCAGAGCACAGCGCCGGGGACAGACAGCGGTAGGTAAGTATGTACTGTTTGTTTTTTTTACTTTTAGGATGGTAACCAAGGTAAACATCGGGTTACTAAGCGCGGCCCTGCGCTTAGTTACCCGATGTTTACCATGGTTACCAGTGAAGACATCGCTGGATCGGTGTCACACACGCCGATCCAGCGATGTCCACGGGAGATCCAGCGACGAAATAAAGTTCTGGACTTTCCTCAGCGACCAACGATCTCCCAGCAGGGGCCTGATCGTTGGTCGCTGTCACACATAACGATTTCATTAACGATATCGTTGCTACGTCACAAAATGCAACGATATCGTTAACAATATCGTTATGTGTGAAGGTACCTTTAGGCAGAGTGTAGCAGCTCTTGTAAAGTTGTCTTTCACACAAGATAATAATCTATGAGGCAAAGACAGGATAAGTTATTGTGCATCTCAGGGCAGTGCAACATTTCACCCATGAACTGCAGGTCCAGCTTTAACGAAGTACTACAGCTTTTGGAATCTACAAAACGGGGTTTTCTGATAAAAACCATTACAGGAAGCTTAAATGTACATCCCAAGAATGTAAAAAAAAAAACCATACAAGCGACTACTCATATTTTAATGTAGCAAGGGGGTATCTTTTGTTTGCTTTAAAAATGAGTGGTGTTGTACGGCATGTATAGTGGTATTCTACTACCACCTAGTGTACAGTTTGCTACTGTAGTTTATCCATGGTTGCTACTAGATTATTCTGTAGAGTAATTGTTATAAATCTAGTAATCCAGCAAGTATTGCTTTGGTTATGCAGAAATAAGTATATGGTGATTGTGACTTTCTGTGCATTTCTTGCAAGACTTTCCTTTAGCTACTTGAAATTCAATGCTAAATAGGATTGTAGGATTGAGAGTAAAAAGACTTTTATAGGATATATTATCAGTTCTAATGAAAAAAAAATCAGACAAATTATGAAAAAAAACCTCAATACACTGGGTTAGTTTTTTTTTTATTTGTTCTTTGTACATCTTGCTAAAAAAAAAAGTTTTTATTTTAGGGTGCTCCTGAAAGTGTAATAGAACGCTGTAATTTTGTTCGTGTGGGTTCTACAAAGATTCCTTTGACTCCATCTGCCAGAGAGAGAATCATGTCCAAGATTCGAGACTGGGGTACTGGTATGGATACACTTCGTTGTCTTGCTCTGGCTACACGGGATCTGCCACCAAAAATGGAAGACATGCAATTAGATGATTCGAACAAGTTTATCAATTACGAGGTAAGAGTTTCTGAATATCTTTGTATAATAAAAGTATTAATGGTTTAATTGTACTAAGCCTGTTGTATTTCATCTTAGACAAATTTGACGTTTGTTGGGTGTGTGGGCATGCTTGATCCGCCTCGTAAAGAAGTAACTACCTCAATTCAGATGTGCAAAAAAGCTGGCATTAAAGTGATAATGATAACTGGGGACAACAAAGGCACAGCAGTGGCTATTTGCCGAAAAATTGGAATTTTCTCCAACTCTGAGGACATAGCAGACAAGGCTTATACTGGCCGGGAGTTTGATGACCTCCCATTAGAGAAACAGCGGGATGCATGCCGCAACGCTCGGTGCTTCGCCCGTGTGGAACCAGCACACAAGTCCAAAATTGTAGAATATTTGCAGTCCTTTAATGAAATCACTGCTATGGTAAGAAATCCATCAGAAAACCATTATAGAATGAACTAAAAATGTCAGATGTTGCTATTGATATATTTTTATTTCCTTTGTCTTGTTAGACTGGTGATGGAGTAAATGATGCTCCTGCTCTTAAAAAAGCTGAGATAGGCATTGCTATGGGCTCTGGCACCGCAGTCGCAAAATCAGCTGCAGAGATGGTTCTCTCTGATGACAACTTCTCTACCATAGTGTCTGCTGTTGAAGAAGGGAGAGCAATTTATAATAACATGAAGCAGTTTATTCGTTATCTTATCTCTTCTAATGTTGGTGAAGTAGTCTGGTAAGATATTGCTGATATATTCCGTTTGTCCACAAGATAATGCAGAAGGGTTTTCTACCGATATTTCTGGTTTCAATCTGTATTTATGTATTAAGGATATGTGCGCACATTGAGTATCTGGATGCAGAAATTTCTGCACCATTTCTGTATCTCTTGGCAGGAAAAATGCAGCGTACAATACATGTGTTTTCGATGCATTTTTGCATGTTTTTTTTTTCACTTGCATTTTTCAAGCATTTTTAGACCTCAATGAATGCTATTAGATATAGATAGATATCCAGCAGATATATAATTGTGCAACCCCCCCCAAACCTATTATAAAAAATTGCACCCTTCAGTGCCTTGCATGTGGAGCTTAATGTACTGCTTTCTATGCAGCTATTAAATAAATGAAGAAAACAATGTGGGTTCCCCTTCAATTTTTTATTTTTTTTTGTAACCACTAAAGGTAAAGCTGAAAGCTGATATCATCAGGCTGGGAAGGTCTATGGTTATTGGGCTCTTCCAATCCTATAAATACCTGTCCACTGCTGCCCTAGACGTTGAGCATCACGTTAAATGCTTAAATTCTGTTGCTTCTCCTGGGCTCTTCCTGGTGCTTTGGCCTTGTGCTTGGGGTTGATGTCAGTTGTGAAGTGTTCGAAAATACAGCTGACAACAAGCCCTGTTGTTGGGGGGGATGTCTAATAGACACATCATTTCCATTACTAACACAGTAATAAAAAGGAAAAACACACAAAAAGTACTTTATTGAAATAAACACTCCTCTACACTTTACCTTATTCACCAGTTTATTAACAAATAAATTCCCAGGTCTGACATAGTTCACCAAATCTGACGTAGTTCACGTCTCCATGTTGTTTTTTTTTCCAATTACCTTCTTAAAAAACTGTACAATAAACCCCACATGAAAGGCACATAACCGGTGCACGCTTATAATATGTTCATTATATATCTGCGATAGAGGTGATGGTCAAAACTTTTTTTTGTGCAAATTTTTAGGTCTCATCCCTGGGAATAATTCTCTTTGGTGTGATTGTAACATACACATAATTTCGTAACATTGCAACCTTGTTTAATGGTGGCTCAATCAACACAAAACTAACAATTATTTGTAATAAATGGGTTACATCAAAGTAAATGTATAATTTTACAGTAGTGTCACAGTTTCACTTTTTTTTAATAAAACGCGCTTTGTGGTTCAGGATAGTGATGGCGATGCTTCTCCACACACTGGAGAATAAATTGTTTCTGGTCTTCTTGAGTGCTCAGTGACTAATTGAATGTACTCATGAGTGCAATGGAGCGTTCAGCGGCGTCATTCACGATTTTCAATCTGACAACGTTTGAGGATGCATCGAAGTCACTTGCTTTAGTGTGCTAAAGACCAGGATCTTGATGAAGAACCTTTTGGTTTTTCAAGTGCAGCTGACTTTTTTCTTTTTTGTTGTTGTTGGACGACATGAAGTGATAAAGGTGCTTGTGAGTGTGACACAAACAAGGTCTTCGGCAAGCTGCACAAGAGTTGAGCAGACATCGTTGCCTTCCTTCTCATTCTTTTCTGTGACTGGAACCTCACTGTCCAAAATATCCAGACCCACCATAAGCTCACTGAGGTTCCACAGGTGTTTTTATTTCTGCCTCCACAACAGGCGTATTGATTCCTTTGTATGCTGTGAGTTCTTGCAGTAATGTCAAGTCGTTTTGAGGCGATGTGGCTGGGATCTGAAAAAGGTACTAAGCCTTCAAGTATAAATGGACAGTAAAAGTGCCAAATTATCAGAGATTTTCTAACTCTGTCAAAGTTAACTGAAATTGGTGATGAAACGTGAAGATCTTCATAGCGTGTGTCACTTTAGCCATCCATTGGGCCCGATGGTAGGCGCTTGGAGTATTGATGTGGACATCTGGGTTTGCCGATGAACCAAGGAATAGGAGTGCCAGTGTTTATCAATTCCTTGAAATCATCTCTTGGATGGCATTGTGCAAGCTGGTTTGTGCAAAATTCAAATAGACACCCCTTAAGTGGACCTAGCTAAGTTGAAACTGTCATCTTCCATTCCAGCTGAAAACTGTTTTATCCAGTTGATTCCAGGTAGCCGAAAATCTCTCGAACAACTTTATATTTGGACCTGTTGATGCTGGCCACAATTTATCAAACACGCTTGCAATAAATAGCTTCTGATGCAAGAAGACGCATGCACCAGCTTTTGTTCCAGTGTTACTACTGGTCGTGTCAAATGACATGAACTTCACTTTATCGAAGAGCTGCCAATCCTGCTGAACCTCGAATACAGCCTTAGCTTGTGCTGCTCCTGTGCTGTTAGGTATATCTGGGATCCACAAGAACTTCAGTTCCTCCTCCGGACACTAGTACTGCCAGTTGCTCAGCAGTTTTATTGGGGTCTGGCTTGGAAACCTTTTCCTGTCCCAGTGTACAATCAGTGGACCACTGCTATCGAAGTAAGCTTTGGAAATTAAAACCTGGCCAACACCTGCTGATTTGACGGCAGCTTAGAACCAGTAATACTGCCTGATGTCCCTCCTAGTAACCACATTCATCTAACGCTGTAATTTGAAGACGCCATTTTTTTCAGACAACCGTGATTAAACCTGTGGGAGGCCTAAATGGCAAACTTGAAACCAAATTTCATTAAAGTTTGATGCGTCACTGCTAGGGATGAGCGAATCCCTGAGTGTTCGGCTGTCCAGTTTCTCCTTCGCCTTATGACTGAGGGAGGGGCTACAGCTGCCAAGTTGGTGGGAAAAACAAGATAATCTTGTACTTATGCTACCTTTTCATGGTTAACTAAAATGAAATAAATGCTGTTGCAAAGCAAGCTTTTGAGATTTCTTATAGGTCTCTTCCTCAGAAATTTAATTTAAGAAACCTCATAATCCAAAATTCAATGCCCTCGAATACACCAAGAGAAACTTATCCTTGCAATGTGAGGAGATGCAAAACCTGTACTCATGTAGAGGCCAAAGACATACAGAATACAGATTCCCAACACGCAGCAGGACTATAAGATTCACAGGACATTCACATTTTCTTGTTCCAATGTGGTGTACTTAATTCTGTGCACCACATGTCCTATTGGGGGACTCTATGTGGGCGAAACGGGACAGAAACTGAGAGCCAAGATTTGAGGTATCATCATACGATTACAGATATAAAAAAAAAATTACTGGTGGCCAAACATTTCTGTGGTCCAGGACACAACATAAACAATATGAAAGTTGTCATATTAAAAGGTAACTTTAAAAAACAAAACATTGAAGGTTTGGGAATACAAACTTATTACAGTCTGATTCCCTCCACACAGGACGAAATCTGTCAGGAGGGTTTATGACTCACTACAGAATCTGGGGAATCTGCTCCAGAGACAGTGAGGACACCAGGTCTCTTATCTTAGGCTACTTTCACACTAGTCCGTCGGTACAGGCCATCGCAAACCGTCGGCCCGACGTACCGACGGACAGTGTGATTGATTAGCACAACGTGGGCAGCGGATGCAGTTTTACAACACATCCGCTGCCCATTGTGAGTTCCAGGGAGGAGGGGGCAGAGTTTCGGCCGCGCATGCGCGGTAAAAATAGCGGACCCGACGCACACAAAAAACGTTACATTGAATGTTTTTTTTCTCGCGGCCGCCAAAAACACGATGCATCCGTCGCACGACGGATGCAACGTGTGGTAATACGTTGCAATGCGTTGCTAATGCAAGTCTATGGAGAAAAAACGACGCATTGCGACGTCCGTCACACGACGCTAGTGTGAAAGTAGCCTTACTTGGATATTGGGACTATAAAGCTTTCACACCATTTATCTAATCCAATTAAGGATTCATTCTCTGAGCTGTATGCTTATTTAAATGTCTATTTATTATGCCACACCTCTGTTTGGTGTTTTTTTGGGGGTTTTTTGGAGGGGGAGGGTTCTCCAGAAACTTTGTTATACTGTGAGGAAGAGACCTATAATAAGTCTGAAAATAAGTTGGAAAATGTTTTATTTTTGTTACCAATTAAAGGGTATCATGACTACAAGATGATCTTATTTGTCCTACTGAGAGCAATATTTTTTCAACTGGATAACACTGTATCAAATCCTTTATTTCTTTTAAAGGGAACCTGTCACCTGAATTTGGCGGGACTGGTTTTGGGTCATATGGGCGGAGTTTTCGGGTGTTTGATTCACCCTTTCCTTACCCGCTGGCTGCATGCTGGCTGCAATATTGGATTGAAGTTCATTCTCTGTCCTCCATAGTACACGCCTGCACAAGGCAATCTTGCCTTGCACAGGCATGTACTATGGAGGACAGAGAATGAACTTCAATCCAATATTGCAGCCAGCATGCAGCCAGCGGGTAAGGAAAGGGTGACTCAAACACCCGAAAACTCCGCCCATATGACCCAAAACCAGTCCCGCCAAATTCAGGTGACAGAGTCCCTTTAAGATCGTTGTGTAACAGGGAGTGAGACTTTGAATAAAACGATTTTTTTTTCCATAGAACGCATTGTCACCCTAGGATAGATATGTATCTATCTCTATTTATTATGTATGTATATATATTATTTATGTATTTACAGTGGCATGTAAAAGGTTGGGCACCCCTGCTCAAACTTTGTTATTGTCATCAGTTAAGCAAGTTGACGATGAAATGTTCTCTAAAAGGCCTACAGTTAGACACATTTTCTTTTGTATTTTAGGCAAAAAAATAAATGTCATCTTTTATATTTTAACAATTACAAAAAGGAAAATGGGCTGATGCAAAAGTTTGGGCACCCTGCATGGTTAGTACCTAGTAGCACCCCCTTTTGCAAGTATCACAGCTTGCAAAACGCTTTTTGTAGAAAGCCAAGGGTCTTTTAATTCTTGTTTAAGGGGTACGGTAAATTCTTCCAGTTCTGTGAGATTCCTGGGTCATCTTGCATTTTGAGGTCTAGCCACAGATTTTCGATGATCAGATGAGGGGACTGTGAGGGCCAATGTAAAATCTTTAGCTTGAGCTTTTTGAGGTAGTCTATTGTGGATTTTGATGTGTGTTTAGGATCATTATTTATTTGTAGAAGACATCCTTTTTTCAACTTTTTTGGTGTTATGTTTGCATCAATAATTTGTTGACATATCATTGAATCCTTTCTTCCCTCTACCTGTGAAATGTTCTCCTTGCCATTGGCTGCAACACAACCTCAATACATGATTGATCAACCCCAATGCTTAAAGGGAACCTGTCACCCCATCAGGCGTTTGTAACTAAAAGAGCCACCTTGTGTAGCACTAATGCTGCATTCTGACAAGGTGGCTCTTTTAGTTATGATGCTTGCACACGCTCAAATAAACATTTATAATATGTGCCCCCTCATACCCTGAAATCATCAGGGAGGCGGGTCTTTCCTTCCTAATCAGACGCAGCACAGCCGTCACTCCAGGCCTGTGCGCGCCGTGTTTCTAAAATTCATCAGGCTTGTTTAGATGTTCTTTTTGTATACTTCTGACACTGGATTTTATAAGGATGCAGGAGAGGCTTTCCTCGGATGACTCTTTCATGAAAGCCATTTTTGTGCAGGTGTCTCTGGAGTTGTGGTACATTGTCCTACTGTTCAGATCGGCTAAATCTTTTGGAAGTCAAGTAGGGGTTCTGATTTAACTCTCTTGCAATCCGACAAGCATCTCTCACTGAAATTTTGCATGGTCTTCCAGACCTTATCCTGACATCCACTGTTCCTCTTAACTACAATTTCTTAATTACATTTCGAGCTGAGGAAAGCGCAATTTGAAAATGCTTTGTCATCTTCTTATAACCTTCTCCTGCTTTGTGGGCCTCCACCATTTTCAGAGTGCTAGGCAGCTACTTATAAGAACCCATGGCTGCTGTTTTTGTTCAAAGGTTAGAGTAGGTTGGATTTTCATAAAGCTGGGAGATTTGAGATTTGCATCAACTGGTCTTTCCTAACGATGGTGGTGAAGAAGCCATAACCCGAACAGACTAATTAACTTTGACTAAGGTTTCAGACCTTATCTGAGCACACAAATCTCCAAGGGAGCCCAGACTTTTGCATATTTGCCCATTTTATCTTTTTTTGTAATTTTTAAAATGTAAACAATGGCTTATCGTCCACGTCTAATTCATGGTTTATTAAAGGATGATCCAGACAGGCGGCTGCAATTTAGTGAGATTATGCTTAGCGAAATTGAAGAAAATCCAGTAATTTTAGATAACATTATGTGAAGTGATGAAGCTTCCTTAAAATTATCTGGCCATATTAACAGACATAATTGCATTTACTGGTATAATGAGAACATGCATTTAACATTAGAGCAACAACTAAATGAGCCTGGTGTCAATGTTTGGGGTGGTATTTCAAGTATTTCAAGTTTTTGGTATTTTTTGGACCATTTTTTTTTATGGAACAGTCACAGGAGATAAGTATCTCGAAATTCTAATGAATCAAGTTGTTCCCCAGTTACAGCAACAGCCTAATTCAAATGACCTTTATTTCCAACAAGATGGGGCCCCTCCACATTATTCAAGAGTAGTCCGCGAGTATCTTGATGAAACATTTCCTAATAAATGGATTGGCCGAAGAGGCCCACTTGATTGGCCGGCACGTTCACCAGACTTGACCCCGGTGGATTTTTTCTTTTGGGAAGTACTCAAGGACAAAGTTTATAGTCGAAAACCAAAAAGTGTCAGTGATTTGAAAAATTACATAAGAGATGCATTTCAAGAAATTCATACCCAAAGAGACTTGTGCAAAAATGTTTGTTGAAGCGTAAAAGGCTGTGCAAATTGTGATAGAAAACAGTTTGAGCACCTGCGTTGATGAAATTTATGGGCTTTTGTAGTATTGTTCAGAATAAAATTTAATTGTCAATGTTATGCTTGTGTTAGTAAATATAATTTTATATATAAATCAAAATAAATGTTATTTTCTGTCCACCTACTTTTGGTCCACCCTGTAAATACAGTAATTTTGACCAGGGGTGCCCAAATTTTAACATGCCACTGTAAATAGATCTATTTATAGATACTTTTTTATTATTATTATTATTATTATTATTATTTATATAGCACCATTAATTCCATGGTGCTGTACATGAGCAAGGGGTTACATACAGGGTTATAGATATCGTTTACAGTAAACAGGTTTACAGTGACAGACTGGTACAGAGGGGAGAGGACCCTGTCCTTGCGGACTTACATTCTACTTCATGCATTAGGTATATGGAACAAAAACGCAGCTAATACGCAATCATTTTTACACCTGCATTTTTATAGCCTTTTTTTTTACTGGCTTAATTGAAGTCAATGAGTAAAAAAAAAAACATGAAACAATTGACATGTTACAGATTTGAATCTGCACTAAATCTGTAAGTCACAAATGAGCATAGTGCGCATGAGACTTCAGGATTCGCATTCACTTTGCTGGCTTCAGGAAACCCTTCAGGTTTGACACAAATCCACACAGAAAAAACACAACAAAACACAATGTGTGCACACAGCCAAAGAAACGAGACGCATTTTATAGAATTTTTTTCACAATATTTTTTAAAGTAAAGACAGTGTAAAAATGCATACAATTTACAGCATCCCATCAGCATGTTTTTCTTCAAGTTTTTCAGTTTGATAATTTGGTGTGTAGTGCAAGAATGAGCTAATATGTAGTTTAAAACTGGAGGTAAAATGGCATGTGCCATTCATGTGCCACATTTGTGATAACTTCTACAACATATTACATGCAAATCCTGTAAAATACACATGGCCTCACTGCCTGTCCTGATACTTGACCAGAAACAGTCTCTCTCTGCCTTATTTTCCAAACTGTTCTGTCTTCATACACGTTGATACGGTGTGTGATCCAACATACAGCATAAACCACTTCTGTCTTCCAAATAAGCAGACTGTTCTCTGTAGTCTAACTTGTTTATTGGTAACAGGTATTGAAATGCGGTAAAACTAAAGGAATACAAATGACATATATAAGTATTGGGCTAAACAATCACACAGCTGATACTTTACAACTGACAAAGAAAGTATACAGTATGATGCAAACTATGTACATAACTACATACAGTAAGTCCCTGGTAATCACATTTCCTGTGTACTGACTGCTATACAGTTAATCACATTCTGTACAACACTACATTGCAAGAACAGGGATAATGATCTTACCGGATAAACTTAACCAGGATGGCAAGTAAGTGAGGTTGTTCCAACACAGCAGAAAAACACGTGTGTGCAGGAAAAACACAGGGAGAAAATGGAGGTTCCTCATCCCAAAATGCCTTGGTGCAATCCCACAATGCAACACTCTAATTATTACTAAAAACACAAGTAATAAATGTAACCACCACTGGGTGGTGCTATAACACAGCAAACCAACACTATTAGTAGTGAACTTTTAATGCATAATTGGAATCCTACTGTCCTTTTGAATGGACAGAACACAAACTGTGCAAGTATTTTAGGCGCTCATAGCAAGTGAATAAATCTGCTACATAGAGGTGATCTGAACATCGCCTCTATGTAGCGGAGCCGATCTGGTTGTGGCAGCTTGTAGTCTCCTATGGAGACTATTAAAGCATGCCAAAAGTGAAAAAAAAAATATATGTGTGTATGTTCAAACCACCCCCCTTTTTGCCCCATTCAAAATAAAACAATAAAAATAAAATCAAACATACACATATTTGGTATCGCCGCTTTCAGAACCCCCCGATCTATCAATAAAAAAAGGATTAACCTGATGGCTAAATGGCGTAGCGATAAAGTCAAAATGCAAGAATTACCTTTTTTTGGCCGCCGCAACATTGAATTAAAATGCAGTAACGGGTGATCAAAAGATCGTATCAGTACCAATATGGTATCACTAAAAACGTCAGCTCTGCACACAAGAAATAATCCCTCACCCAACCCAAGATCATGAAAAATGGAGACGCTACGGGTATCGGAAAATAGTTTTTTTTTTTTGTTTTTTTTACAAAGTTTGTAATTTTTTTTCACCACTTAGCTAAAAAGAACCTAGATATATTTAATGTCTATGAACTCGTAATGACCTAGAGAATCTTTATGGCAGGTCAGTCAGCACTTTTCAAGTGGGATTGCACTTTTTTTGCAATTTTCACCGCACTTGAAATTTTTGTTCCCGCTTTTCTAGTACACAACATGGTAAAACCAATGGTATCATTCAAAATACAACTCGTCCCGCAAAAAACAAGCCCTTATATGGCCATATTGACAAAAAAATTAAAAAGTTATGGCTCTGGGAAGAAGGGGAGCAAAAAATGAAAACGCCAAACCGAAAAAAGCTCTGGGGGTTAATTGATAAAAAAAAAAATGCTACAAAGTAAGAATGCTTTAACAAATTGAAGTGATGGTTTACGTGATTAATTGTTTATTTTAACTATTAATCACGTAAACCATCATCACTTCAATTTGTTAAAGCATTCTTATTTTGTAGCATTTTTTTTTAAAAATGTTTACACAGGACGATATAATTTAAAACTGTATCCTAGTGAAAGGTTTTGCACATTTGTAAATTCCTAAAAAAAAAATACCGTATTGCTATTTTAAGCATTCACCCAAATACAAACAGTTTGCTACACTCCAGATTTTTACATAGAAACGTGAAATAAAACAGATTTCTATGCATATTAATGTGTTTTTTTGTCTTTCAGCATCTTTCTTACTGCTATCCTTGGCCTGCCTGAAGCCCTAATTCCTGTTCAGCTTCTCTGGGTTAATTTGGTCACTGATGGTTTACCTGCAACTGCCCTGGGATTTAACCCACCTGACCTTGACATCATGGACAAGCAACCTCGTAATCCTCGAGAACCACTTATCAGTGGATGGTTGTTTTTCAGATACCTGGCCATTGGAGGTATTTTCTCAAAACACTCTTATCTTTCTCAGAACACTTTCTTGCCCACCCATACAATAAGGGCAACTTGTATGGCGCTGTTTCCCATGCATGCGCTATGCACGCGCACAGTTATGCAAACCCTTTCTGGCCTAATGTGGGCAGTGTCTGCATTGATCTTGTGTGCAGGCACCGGTGAGTCTTCTACTCAGCTGTGACTCACCACACCTGCGCAGAAGATAAATGCAGAGATTGCCCATAGGAGGGCGGACAGGGTTTTTGTAACCACACGCAGGCATAGTGCATGCACGGGATTATATCACCGAAAAAGTCAGTGGGAGGGGGGTACCATTATAATGAAGTCAGGAAGCAGTGATTTCTTTCAGGCACTACACGCACCAGAGCCTGGAAGAAATCATTAACATACAACATTATAAATTAATTTCTCAAGATCTACACCGCAGCTATGAGGCATACAGGTAAGACTGGTTTTAATCATTCTATTACCTGTATCCCCATAGTAATAGATCAAAATGGTCCAGGGGATGACCTATTCCTTTTAACCCTTTTCCGACATCGGGCATAATAGTACGCTGATGTTGGACACCCACATCTTTTTCGGCACATGTTGGCTGTTTTGAACAGCTGCCATATGCCGCTAACAGCCTCGGGTGGAAGCGTGATCCACCCGTGTCTGTTGACCCATTAAATGATGCTGTCAAACCCTTTCAGCGGCATTTAACAATGGCTTCTTGCAAGCGTGCTGGAAATCCCGCCCATCAGTGCCCACGTCATATGACCGCTGCTCGCCGATGGTTTGCCATGACAACCAGAGGTCTCCAGCAGACAGCTGGATTGCTATGAGTGCCGCCTGCGGTCGGCGATCAAAGCAAGTCAGCAATTCTGCTAATACAGGCAATCTGATCATTGTCTGTATGTAGCAGAGGTGATCGGGTTATGGCAGCTTCTAGTCTCAAAAAAAAGAAAGAAAGAAATGTCCAGCTTCACCGAGTCCGTAAAAAAGCGATTTCTTTATTAACAAACTTTAAACATGGAGGATACAGACTTCAGCACAACCATATGGGTAAGAATCTCAACGTGTTTCTGGAGACTAGGCTCCCTTAATCATGACATTCTAAAAGACCCATGTATCCCACTTAAATAACCCTACACCGGAAAGCACACCGGTGGGATAAGTGATTGACGTAACTGATTTAAAAAGTGGGCGTGAGATGAACATGTATTGAATGTTGCCCAACACAGTAATCTATATGAACAACATACATATAAAAAACAAATATGAAACAAAAGATGACAACAAAGCAAAAATATACAAATGATTGTACAAATTTAAAAAGATTTACACAATGAAATCTATAAATAATAAAATGTACATGTTTAAAAAATTAATGGTGAAGCTGGACATTTCTTTCTTTTTTTTGGATCTTGCACGTCTGGACACAGCGGGTCCGTGCTCCCGAGGTTTGGTTGCTGAATCACGGGTGAGCTGGTTTATGTTCCTTCTTACTAAGCTTCTAGTCTCCCATGGAGACTATTGAAGCATGACAAAAGTAAAAAAAAAAAAAAAAAGTTTTAAAAAAATATAAAAGTTCAAATCACCCCCCTTTTGCCCCATTCAAAAGAAAACAAAAAAAATCAAGCATGCACATATTTGGTATAGCCGCATTCAGAATTGCCCGATCTATCAATATAAAAAGGAATTAACCTGATCACTACACCGTGTAGCGAGAAAGTAAAAATGCCAGAATTACGTTTTTTTGGTTGCCACAACATTCCATTAAAATGTAAAAACGGATGATCAAAATATCGTATCTGCACCAAAATGGCATCTTTAAAAACGTCAGCTCGGCACACAAAAAAAAAGACCTCACCCAACCTGAGATCACGAAAAATGGAGACGCTATGGATATCTGAAAATGGCGCAATTTTTATTTTTTTTAACAAACTTTGGAATTTTTTTCACCACTTAGATAAACAAGAACCTAGACATGTTTGGTGTCTATGAACTCGTAATAACCTGGAGAATCATAATGGTCAGTTTTAGCAATAAGTGAACATAGTAAAAAAGCCAAACAAAAAACAATTGTGGAATTGCACTTATTTTTTTTTTTTTGCAATTTCACCACACTTGAATTTTTTTTCCCGTTTTCCAGTACATGATATGTTAAATTCAATGGAGTCGTTCAAAAGTACAACTCGTCACGTAAAGAAAACCCTCACATTACCTTATTGACCGAAAAATAAAAAAGTTATGGCTCCGGGAAGTAGGGGAGCAAAAAACGCAAACCGAAAATACCTCCAGTCATGAAGGGCTTAATGATTGAAATAACCATTCCAAGCCTAAAAAGGAAGATAAAGGTTTAAACAGACAAAGAAAGAAAACTAAGATTCTGATTAATGGAGGTACCATATGGTGTAAAACCAAGAGATTTTGGAATTAAATTGAGGGTGGGTACTTGAGCAGGCAGAAAAGTGCAGAAACTATATACTTTGTAGCAGGGCCATACTAGGGATAGGCTCAGAAAGTAGCATGAAATGTGATGAAGGTGTCGGGGAATAAATCAGTTTGGACACAATCCTTTCCAGGAAAAGATGTTTTCAGATGGGTTTTAAAGTGACTTATGCCTTTTCTCTGTGTTGACCTAAAAAATCTTGTTTGAGCAAGTGTTTGGTTGGCAGTTTAATGTGTATGGACACCTTTGCAGTGTGTAAACTTATTTTGAATAGTTATTATGATGTACAAAATGAAGTAAGCAAAAATACTAATTATCTGCACTTATCTACACATTCATGATATCCACTAATGCGCTTTCTTTTCTCGTCACAGTCTATGTTGGCTTTGCCACTGTAGGTGCTGCAACATGGTGGTTCTTATATGATGAAGATGGACCACAGATCACATTCTATCAGCTGGTGAGTTTAATCATCCCCCAAGCCTGTTCCCCCTTTCCTGACAAGGCCAAATGTTACAGTTCTGACCACTGTCTTTTTATAAGGTAAAAACTCTGGAACACTTGAACGGATCCCGCTGATTCTGAGATTTTTTTCATGACATATTGTACTTCATGTTAGTGGTAACATTTCTTCAATATGACTTGCATTTATTTGTGGGGAAAAAGCTGAAATTTGGAGAAATCTTAGCAGTTTTCAAACTTATTTTTTGCCCTTAAATCAGAGTTATGTCACACAAAATAGTTAATAAGTAACTTTTCCCACATGTCTACTTTACATCAGCACAATTTTTGAAACAGAATTTTTTTTGTTGTTAGAAAATTGTAAGCATTAAAAGTTTACCAGCGATTTTTCAACAATTTTTTTTTGGGGGACCACATCACATTTGAAGTGGCTTTGGGGGTCTATATGACAGAAAATATCCAAAAGTTACACCATTTTAAAATGTGCAACCCTGAAGGTGCTCAAAAACACATTCAAGAATTCATTAACCCTTCAGGTGCTTCACAGGAATTGTTAGAACATGATCATATTGACATGACAGATGGGTCATTATTTTTTACTATCAAAATTTTATTTCCAGATTTAACTTTTTTACACTGGGCAATAGGTAAAAATGGCACCAAAATTTGTCCCACAATTTCTGCTAAATATAGAAATACCTTATATATGGCTATTCAGTACTGCTTAGTCAAACGGTGAGACTCTGGAGGGATGGAGTACTATTTGCCTCCTGGAGCGCAGATTTTCCTAAAAAAGTTTGCAGACTCCATATACAGACCCCTAAGTGCTAGTAGAGCAAAATACCCCTCAGAATGACTCAATTTTAGAAATGGTACTGCTTTGGGAATTTATCTACATGCATAGTGACTATTTTGACTCAATGGGTGTTTTCCAGAAACAAGCAGCAGTGGATGTTGCTGAGTGAAAATTACAAACTGCCTTTGTAGTTACCAGTACGTTGTAGTGACCAGTACATTGTGCCCAGCTCATGCTTCTGAAGTCACTGACCCGTAAATTAGGCGGGCTTTTATCGCTACAGAAATGTCAAACATGTGGATGCTAAATGTGATTTAGGCTCACTGTGGGACTCGGAAGAGAGAGGGGCATTTGGATTTGGGAGGTCAGAATTTGCTGAATTTCTTTTCTGGGGGGGAGCCATTTTGCTTTTCCAGAGCCTTTGTGCTACCAGCAGCGTAGAAACGCTCTATATTTCTATTGACAGATGACTGACCTGAGTGGTGACTTTTTTTGGTGCGTTAAAGCTTTTATTGGGAACACTTTGAATAACGTTTGAGATCACATTTATCTGGCGCTCTCTGCTGAGCACTTTGGGGTTTCCATCTAAATCTCTGAGTGACATGATTCAGATGAAACCCCCGAGGGATCCATTCACTATAATGAGACAGCAGAGTTAGGCCGGGGTCACACGTGTGTGTGCAATGGGAGAAACTCGCACTAGTCTCTCGCATCAATACCCGGCATTCGGGACCATAGCGTGTATTTGTTTGCAGGTGAACGCTCAGGTCTCGAGTGCCGGCGGCAGTGACGGGTATTGATACGAGAGACTCGTGCGAGTTTCTCGTTTTGCACTCGCAAGTGTGACCCCGGCCTTACTCTGGACTCCTTGTGGCCTCTATTCAGAGGTGCACTGTGGTGCACCATGTTTTTGTGCACTCCTAAAAAGACTGACAACACCAGATCACAGGCCAGACAGTGTATACAGTGTCCCCATCTGCCTCATTATAGGGAATCTTCAGCCTGGGGTTCCGTCTTAATCACATATTTCAGTACATGATAAATGTGAGCCGAGTCTTACTGCAATCTTTGGGAGGCAGAAAGACCAAATAACAGCAGGTGAAGAATTGATTTTATTTATTTTTTATGCCGTTCCTCGAGCAGTAGAAGTGGTTAGACCACTTTATACATCAGGTGCGGTATAAGTGATTAGACAACTTTATCCCCTTCATGACCGGGGGATTTTTCGTTTTTCCGTGTTCGTTTTTCGCTCCCCTCCTTCCCAGAGCCATAACTTTTTTATTTTTCCGTCAATTTGGCCATGTGAGGGCTTATTTTTTGCGGGACGAGTTGTACTTTTGAACGACATCATTGGTTTTAGCATGTCGTGTACTAGAAAACGGGAAAAAAATTCCAAGTGCGGTGAAATAGCAAAAAAAGTGCAATCCCACATTGGTTTTTTGTTTGGCTTTTTTGCTAGGTTCACTAAATGCTAAAAATGACCTGCCATTATGATTCTCCAGGTCATTACGAGTTCATAAACACCAAACATGACTAGGTTATTTTTTATCTAAGTGGTGAAAAAAAATTCCAAACTTTGCTAAAAAAAAAAAAAAAAAAAATTGTGCCATTTTCCGATACTCGTAGCGTCTCCATTTTTCATCATCTGGGGTCGGTTGAGGGCTTATTTTTTGCGTGCCGAGATGACGTTTTTAATGATAGCATTTCGGTGCAGATACGTTCTTTTGATCGCCCGTTATTGCATTTTAATGCAATGTCGCGGCGACCAAAAAAACGTAATTCTGGCGTTTCGAGTTTTTTTCCCGCTACGCTGTTTAGCGATCAGGTTAATACTTTTTTTTATTTGATAGATCGGGCGATTCTGAGCGCGGCGATACAAAATATGCGTAGATTTGATATTTTTTTTATTGATTTATTTTGATTGGGGCGAAACGGGGGTGATTTAAACTTTTATGTTTTTTCACATTTTTTTTAAACTTTTTTTTTTAACTTTTGCCATGCTTCAATAACCTCCATGAGAGGCTAGAAGCAGGCACAACGCGATCGGCTCTGCTACATAGCAGCGATCTGCTGATCGCTGCTATGTAGCAGAATTGCACGTGTGCTGTGAGCGCCGACCACAGGGTGGCGCTCACAGCGACGGGCAATCAGTAACCATAGAGGTCTCAAGGACCTCTATGGTACCATTCACAAGCATCGCCGGCCCCCGATCATGTGACGGGGGTCGGCGATGACGTCATTTCCGGCCGCCCGGCCGGAAGCGGTAGTTAAATGCCGCTGTCTGCGTTTGACAGCGGCATTTAACTAGTTAATAGGTGCGGGCAGATCGCGATTCTGCCCGCGCCTATTACGGGCACATAGTTAAATAAATAGGGCAGCACACTGCAGCGCCAAAACATGCAAACTTGAAAAAACGAAATTTGAACTGCATTACTGCACTAGAAATATGAAAAATGAGAGCTTTTAGCGCACAAAAATGGCCAATTTTATGTGTACCTCGTAGCCACGTTAAGGCATCTCTCTTATACGAGGTCCTACGCTTGACCTACCTCACTGAGAATAAACGTCTCCATCTGAATGGGTACATGTAGAAACCTCTTCTTGGACTCAAATTCTCTCTCTATGTGGAGGGGTATTGGACCTACTATAATTAAAACACCTGAAGCTAGGAGGCGGGGAGTGCACGATCAGAAGGCTAGAGAATACATTTCAAAAACCTGACCTGCACATCCAAACATAGACTGAGTGTGAACAGGTGCTGAACCCAGAGTCGCCAACTCGTATATAGTTAAATAGGGCAATGTATTCTCTAGCCTTCTGATCGTGCACTCCCCGCCTCCTAGCTTCAGGTGTTTTAATTATAGTAGGTCCAATACCCCTCCACATAGAGAGAGAATTTGAGTCCAAGAAGAGGTTTCTACATGTACCCATTCAGATGGAGACGTTTATTCTCAGTGAGGTAGGTCAAGCGTAGGACCTCGTATAAGAGAGATGCCTTAACGTGGCTACGAGGTACACATAAAATTGGCCATTTTTGTGCGCTAAAAGCTCTCATTTTTCATATTTCTAGTGCAGTAATGCAGTTCAAATTTCGTTTTTTCAAGTTTGCATGTTTTGGCGCTGCAGTGTGCTGCCCTATTTATTTAACTATATACGAGTTGGCGACTCTGGGTTCAGCACCTGTTCACACTCAGTCTGTTTGGATGTGCAGGTCAGGTTTTTGAAATGTATTCTCTAGCCTTCTGATCGTGCACTCCCCGCCTCCTAGCTTCAGGTGTTTTAATTATAGTAGGTCCAATACCCCTCCACATAGAGAGAGAATTTGAGTCCAAGAAGAGGTTTCTACATGTACCCATTCAGATGGAGACGTTTATTCTCAGTGAGGTAGGTCAAGCGTAGGACCTCGTATAAGAGAGATGCCTTAACGTGGCTACGAGGTACACATAAAATTGGCCATTTTTGTGCGCTAAAAGCTCTCATTTTTCATATTTCTAGTGCAGTAATGCAGTTCAAATTTCGTTTTTTCAAGTTTGCATGTTTTGGCGCTGCAGTGTGCTGCCCTATTTATTTAACTATATACGAGTTGGCGACTCTGGGTTCAGCACCTGTTCACACTCAGTCTATGTTTGGATGTGCAGGTCAGGTTTTTGAAATGTATTACGGGCACATGTCAGCTGTTCAAAACAGCTGACATGTCCCGGCTTTGGTGCGGGCTCACCGCGGAGCCCTGCATCAAAGCAGGGGAGCCGGCATCGGACGGTATAGTACGTCCGATGCCGGTAAGGGGTTAAACTTCGGGTGCGATTATAGCCACACCAGATTTATGTTGAGTTTTTATGTTTGGCTGCTGTCGCACACTAAGGTTACGTTCACATTTGCGTTGTGCGCCGCTGCGTCGGCGACACAACGCACAACGCAAATAAAAAAGCACCAAAATGCACGCAAAAACGCTGCGTTTTGCGACGCATGCGTCGTTTTTTGCCGAAATTTGGACGCAAGAAAAATGCAACTTGTTGCGTTTTCTTGGTCCGACGCTTGCAGCAAAAAAGACGCATGCGTCGCACAACGCAACAAACAAAAACGCATGCGTCCCCCATGTTAAATATAGGGGCGCATGACGCATGCGTCGCCGCTGCGTCGCCTGACGCAAACCCGACGCAAACTAGCATAACGCTAATGTGAACGTAGCCTAAAAGACACTTTTTTTTTTTTTTTTTTGCAAAAACTAGTGTTTACACCACCATATTTTGAAAGTTGTAATTTTTTCATAGTTCGGATGACAGTCATGTGATGAATTTTTTAGTGGTACGAGTTGACGTTTGTACCATTTCCGGACACATGCAATCTTTTGACCGCTTTCTATTCTGATTTTTGGGAGGTAAAGTGAACAAAAGCCAGCAATTCAGGAATTGTTTTTTTTTTGTTTTTGTTTTTTTGTTCCTTGTCGGTTCACATGTGGTAAAATTGATAAGGCAGCTTGATTCTGTGGGTCAGTACGGGTTGCAGCGATACCACATTTATTTCTTTTTTTATGTTTTGGTGCTTTTATACAATAAAAGCTATTTTACAGAAAAAATAATTAATAATTTTTGCATCACTATTACTTTTTCCGCTATTGGAGCTGTATGGCGGTTTGTCTTTTGTGGGAATAGATGACGTTTTCAGCAATATCATTTTTGCTTACATCTTTTTGATTGCGTTATATTCCAATTTTTTTTTCGGTGCTATGATAAAGCATAGTTTTTTGACTCGTGTTTTTGTTGTTGGTTTTTGTGGCACTTACTAAAGGGGTTAACTAGTGGCAGAGTTTTATAGGTCGATTCGTTCCGGATGCGGTGATATCAAGTGTGTCCCTCTTTATTTTTTATACCATAAGTAAATAGTAATAGTAGATATATAACATAGGGTACCTTGTTAACAGGCAACTAATGGTAGGCAATGGTAGGAAAGAAATATAAGAACATGGAATAATACCCTCCCGGCCTGTTTTGTTTCAAAACCTTTTAATAATGTGTTAGAAATATTACCGTATTATTATTATTTATTTATATACCATACCGTATATGCCTTTAATGAAGCAGAACTAATGTTTGACTTATTATGCTGCGTAACTAATTTACTAATGTAAATCAATGTCTTATGTTGTATGCTACATAACCATATTCCCAGATCATATTAAAATTCCAATACTGCGTAGTAATGTGTCTATTTTAATATGATTTTGATGCAAAACAATCATTTTTCATAAACCAGAAATGACATAAACCAGTTTTACGAACTTATAAAACTATCGTACCTTTTTCTTAATTATGTTACTTTGTTACAGAGACATTTTATGAAATGTACACCTGACAATGCTTTGTTTGAAGACATTGACTGTGAAGTGTTTGAGTCCCGCTATCCCACAACAATGGCCCTTTCAGTGCTAGTAACAATTGAGATGTGCAATGCGCTCAACAGGTAGGTACACTTAAAAGGTAGAGATAATGTATTTCTCTAGTTTTTGTATTTTTAAAGATCTTTCTGCAATTTTGAACTGAAAGTAAACTTTATAGAACTTAATGTTCCCATAGAGGGAATTAATTAAAGAGTAATAAAACTTTTAATTTTATTTAATTATCCTTAAAGTATTTAAAAGTTATGAATTTGTGTAATCTACATTGCCATTATTACCTTAGTTTGCTTCTTTTTCTACCTAACATTGTGTGTTGGTGCTATTTTAATTAACAGATCATGCTCTTTTAACCACTTAAAGATCTGGGAATTTTTTTTTTTTTTTTTTTGTAAAAATGATCTAGCTACATGACTCTGTCAGTAATGTTACGACGATACCAAACCTGTCCAGTTTTTTTCATTATTTTAGTGGTGAAAAGAACGTCTAAAATTTTGTATTTAAAGAAAAGAAAAAATACACTATTGCCGTATATAGTGAAATAGTGGTTTTCCCATCACAGTCATCCTGTTGCTGAACTTAACAGACTGAGCCATATGGCAGTTATGGCGACCTTCAACAGGCACCAAGTTGCCATGATAACTCATCATTTAAATGCCACTGTCAGAGATTGACAGTGGCACTTAAAATGTCAAATTGAAGCAATCAGAGCTTGCTCCAGTAGCTGCAGTTGCAGGCAGATTTGGCCTATACGATATGCACAATGTTTAGGCAGTTTTTATTTTTGATGATTTTATTATTTAACAGCTGCCATGCTGTCGGTCAAGCAAAAATGTTAATGAACCTGAATATTCAATGAAGTAAAATTGAGGTTTTGTCTGTCTTAGGAGAATCTTTGTGTGCATAATTATTGGCAAATTATAAGTGTGCTGAATTACTTTTCAACTTAATGAAAAGCGTAAATTTTCCCATCTCAATTGTTTTTCATCCGTAAAATGAGAATGATAACCGAGCAACTCAAAATATACACAAATAGATTTGACATTTAAAAAATATTATTATTTTAAGTAAATAACTTCTATATATACATATATATATATATATATATATATATATATATATATTAGATGGTAGCCCGATTCTAACGCATCGGGTATTCTAGAATATGTATGCGTAGTGTATAGCACAGCCCACACAGTACATTGCGCAGCCCACACAGTACATTGCGCAGCCCACGTAGTATATTGCACAACCCACGTAATATATTGCACAGCCCACGTAGTATATTGCGCAGCCCACATTGTATATTGCCCAGCCCACGTAGTGTATTGCGCAGCCCACATTGTATATTGCCCAGCCCACGTAGTGTATTGCGCAGCCCACGTAGTGTATTGCGCAGCCCACGTAGTGTATTGCGCAGCCCACGTAGTGTATTGCGCAGCCCACGTAGTGTATTGCGCAGCCCACGTAGTGTATTGCGCAGCCCACGTAGTGTATTGCGCAGCCCACGTTGTATATTGCCCAGCCCACGTAGTATATTGCGCAGCCTACGTAGTATATTGCCCAGCCCACGCAGCCCATAGTAATATGGGTACCATATCACTGTTAAAAAAAAAATAATTAAAATAAATAGTGATATACTCACCCTCTATTGGCCCCCGGATCGAAGCGGTTACCGACGCTCCTCGCGCGCTCCAGTCTGAAGAGTGCATTGCGGTCTCGCGAGATGATGACGCAATAGCGGCGGGTGAAATCGCTGCTATTAACTAGTTAAATGCCGCTGTCAAACGCTGACAGTGGCATTTAACCGGCGCTTCTGGCCGGGCGGCTGGAAATGAGCGCATCGCTGACCCCCGTCACATGATCGGGGGTCAACGATGCTTCTGCATTGTAACCATAGAGGTCGTTGAGACCTCAATGGTTACTGATGCCGGCCTGCTGTGAGCACCACCTTGTGGTTGGCGCTCATTGCACACCTGCATTTCTGATGCATAGCAGCGATCTGATGATCGCTGCTATGTAGCAGAGCCGATCGCGTTGTGCCAGCTTCTAGCCTCCCATGGAGGCTATTGAAGCATAGCAAAAGTAAAAAATAAAAAAAAAATTACAAAAAATGTGAAAAAAAAAAAGTTTAAATCACCCCCCTTTCGCCCCATCTATATATATAATTGTCTAAGGGTTTTTCCGTCTGTCTGTCTGTCTGTCTGTCCTGGAAATCCCGCGTCTCTGATTGGTCGAGGCCGCCAGGCTTAGCAGTGGACAGTAGGTCTATAAATTATACAATCAGCAGAACTTTAAGGTTGATGATTTATCCTTAGGCTTGGTTCCCATTGCGTTAATGGGAACGCGCTAACGGACAGCGTTGCACGGCGAAATTAACGCCGTGCAACGCGTCCGTTAGCGTCCGAGGCGCGCCCGCGGTCCGTTCCCCGCTCTCGCAGATCAGGGATCTGCGAGAGCGGGGACGTTACCGCGACCCCGGGACGCGGCCACATTAAAAACATTGCGTTAGCGCAACCCGCTAGCGCTAAACGGGTTGCACTAACGCAATGTGACCCTAGCCTTAGGTCTTATTCCTGGCACCCCCACCACTCAGTTTATTGAAGGCTTCACAGCATTTACCAGGCACCGCACCTTATATTTTGTTGTCTGTTCTTGGTATAGCAGCACTCTGTTGGTCAGTTCATTTCAGGTGAATGGGACTGAGCCGCTGGTGGAGTGAAGTTCCACCCGTGGCTGGTAACCAGTTAAATCTTTCTGTCAATCACTGACAAATCACTGATCGTGATTTCTTCTACACATAGCAGTGCTGAAACTCTGTTATGTATAGCCCAGGTGATCAGATGATTGCAGCTTCAAGTCTCCTAAGGGGACTATTAACATTTAAAAGAAAAGTTTTAAAAATATTAAAAGTTCAAGTCACCTTCTTTTTGCCTCATTAATAATAAAACATTTAATAAAACATATTTGGTATAATTGCGTTCATAAATGCCCGATCTTTTAAAATATCAAATAAACTAATTTGATCGCTAAACAGCGTAATGAGAAAAAAATCAAAACTCCAGAATTTATTTTTTTGGCCACCGCAACACTGCAACACCGCCACCATCTAGTAATATATATGCACGCACTGGCAATCTGTATAAACCAATGTTATTAATCAAAGATTTTTTTTTTTGATTTGCACACTAGTTTTATGTTAAGAAAATAATTCACAAATAGCTGTAATCTTTCCAATTCTTTCCGTTAAATGATCCCCTGATGAGAAAGTAATCACAAAGTATCCTGCTGCTAGAACTCATAGGAATTTGTGGGGAAACTGGCAGCAAATTCTCAGATCAGGTTTTCCATTTATAGTCAATGGTCATCTACGTGACCTCCTGATAATAGCACAGCGTTGCTGACAGAAGATGAACTGGCTCAGCGCTTACCTCGCAATGTTGGCACTTAACTCAAGCAATCAGCAGGGATCACCGCAGTTGGACTGTAGCAATAGAACATGAGAAGCATATGCTAGTGATTTACCACCATTGTTTATTGTAGAACCAGATCTTTGAGAGTGTCTTCGCACTCAGGGCTCGATTTGCAATTTACTGAAATCACTTTAAATTTTTTTTTTTTTTTTGCCTTAGGGTCTGTTTCCACGATCAGGAAACGCTGCGTGTCTGACGCTGCATAGAGCCGCAGCGTCAGACACGCAGCGTCCAGATGTTACAGCATAGTGGAGGGGATTTAATGAAATCCCGTCTCCACTATGCGTGGTAACACGCACGCGGCGGCCCTGCGACTCCGGACATGCTGCGCGTCTTTTCAGATCGCAGCATGTCCGTATATCTTGCGGCGACGCTGCGTCGCCGCAAGATATAGCACAGGGCCCTATGGTGGGGAGCGATGATGCCGGATGTGTGCTGTGAACACATCCGGCATCATCGCGTCCCAGAAAGGGGGCGGGGCTACCGCAGAGCGGCTAAGCCGCTCCGGCGATACCGCCGGCCATCCTGACCGTGGAAACATACCCTTATTGTATTTACATAGTTACATAGATTGAAAAAGACCTAGGTTGAACTTGATGGACCTTTCTCCACCAATTGTACATTTTATCAGTAATTTAACTAAAATCCATAATGTGGTGTATTGAGGAAATAATCCAGCCCTTTCTTAAAAGCTGTTATAGTCTGCTGTTACTACCTCTTGATGTGGTAGGGCTTTCTACAGTCTGAGTTCTCAGTCTGTGAAGAACCCTTCCCTACTTAACTTAATCGCCTTTCTTCATCCCGTAATGAGTGCCCCCTGGTCCTTAGTATGGTCTTTGGAAGGAATAAGTCATGTACAAGTCCTTTTTAGTGACCACACACATATTTACACATGTAAATGAGATCTCCTCTGAGGAATCTTTTTTCTAAGCTAAACAAGCCCAGCTTTTCTAACTGTTGCCTGCCTTTGAACTTACTACAATTTCTGAATATCTTTTTTTTAAAATATGGAGCCCAAAACTGGATCCCGTATTCTAGATGAGGCCTTACCAGTGATTTTTAAAGCAGTAACAATATCTTGGGATCACAGTATTTTATCTTTTTAAACACCCTGAAATCTTATTTGCTTTTGTGACTGCTGCTTGACATTGAGTGTTGCTGCTCAGCTTACTTGTAAGGAGAATACTCAAGTCCTTCTCTTGTTCTGTAGTCCAGAGTATGCTCCCATTTAATATATATGCAGCAATAGAATAACTCCGTCCTAGGTGCATTACTTTACATTTATCAGCATTAAATCTCATTTGCCAAGCATTTGTCTAATCAGACATTTTATCTAGATCGTTTTGCAATATTTTAATGTCAGTCAGATATTAATATCCTACATGGTTTGGTGTCGTCAGCAAAGACTGACACTTTAGGCTACTTTCACACTAGCGTCGTACTCGGCCCGTCGCAGTGCGTCGGTCCGACGTATACTGTGGGAGCGCCACACAACGGGGGCAGCGGATGCATTTTTACAACGCATCCGCTGCCCCATTGTGAGGTGGGGGTGGAGTTCCGGCCGCGCATGTGAGGTCGGAAATGGCAGATATGATGCTCCAAAAAACATTGCAAGCAATGTTTTTTTTGTTCGGACAGTCCGCCACAACACGACGCAACCGTCGCACGACGGTTGCGACGTGTGGCAATGCGCTGCAATGCGTCGCTAATGTTAATCAATGGGGAAAAAATGCATCCTGCAGACAACTTTGCAGGATGCGTTTTTTCGCCAAAACGACGCATTGCAACGTATCCCAAACGACGCTAGTGTGAAAGTAGCCTACTTTACTCTCAATCCCATCCACAAGGTCATTAATAAAGAGGTTAAAAAGAATCGGTCTTGGTACAGATGCCTGCGGTCCCCACTGCTGACTATTTCCCATTTAGAGAACGTATCGTTTATGACAACTTTGTTTCCTGTCATTTAGCCAATTCCTTACCTATCTGCATATAGTTTCCCCCAGTCCCTGCTTCTGCAGCTTCAGAGTAAGGCAGTTATGTGGTACAGTATCAAATCCCCTTGCAAACTCCAGATAAATCACATCAGCCGCATTATCAACATCCAGATTTGCACTCACCTCTCCATAGAAACCCAACTTGTTGGTTAGACAAAATGTACCCAAAATGTGCCAAGTTGAAAACTCCTTCAGAAATCTTGTAGAAGGGGGTTACTGTAGTGAGTTGTGCTAAAAAAAAATGCAACATTTGGAGAAAGTTGCATTTTGGGACTGTCTAATACATCTGGCTAAGCAAGTGTCGAAGGAAAAAAAAAAGACTTAAGAGATGCAACTTAAAAACGCTGCAACACGTATAGAGTATGGGACAAATATTAGAGCCACTACTCAGAAAACTGGCCCTGGTTCACCATTGCTTTTTCTCCACAGTGTTTTAGAAACAATCTCTTTTCTTTTTGCATCCTTTTATCAACGCAATACCAACATTATTTTGTAGCTTTGTGTTTGTGTGTTTACTGGGTTTTTGTAATTCCGCATGCTCGAAGTATGACATTTTCTTTCTTTCCTGATGTTTTATTTCATAGCCTTTTATATAGGAAAAATGACTGAAAAAAGCTATGTCAAAACTGTATGACCGCGCAAAGGTCACAAACAAAATTTCTTAAAGGTACCATATTTAAGGTTTACTTAAATAAAAATGTTATGTTACTTGTCTTAAAGGGAATGTTTCATCAACAAATGACTTATTGATTGAATTCAAGTTTCACGCTAAACCTTTTTGAAAGAACTTTTGGTGATTCGCCTATTTTTTTTAATTTTTTTAAATATTCCATGTTACTATAATTAAAGCCTTCTAGTAGGTTGTTCTGTAACAATTGCATTTCATCAGTCATCTCATCATTGAAGGCAGCATTGTAATGAAAGGTAGCATCTCCGTTATTTAGATGGCGGCAGACTACACAGGATGACCTCATTTACAGTAGGTGATAGACTCCGCTCATCCCCTTTACCCACTGGACAATGATCTTTGGACAGATTAAAGAGCATGTGTACTAAACTATCCCATAGAAGTCAATGATCATCACCAGCTTATTGCTTCTATGGCCCATGTAGCTGCCATAAAGCATATCTCTAAATGTTGTTCAGCAGCTCAAGAGAATAGCCACCTAATTTGTGAAAAATTATATATGTTTTAAAGGGTTTGCTCATGAAGGGCAAATAGAATGCCTGTTTTAGTTTTTATGCTAATTCATGTAACAAGTCTCTTTAAAGGTTGTAATGGATTGTCACTTTTAGGATTCCTGCTTCCAATAAGTATCACTAGAGTTGTAGCCCTCTTCCTTTCTGAAGGGACTATTTTGCATATTTAATTTGCCATTGGAGAATTGAATGACCTATAAGTCACCTTATGCCATCTTGGCACTCTCCACAAGGAGGGACTTTAACCCTTAGACCCGCATATTCAGGAGCTCACTGCTTCCCTCAATCCTGGCTCCCTGCTTGCCGGGGAACAATGTGCTGTCCACCTGAAAACTTGACAGTTTGGTCCAGTGATGTGGTTGTGCTCCTGCCCAAACTGTGCACTCTCCAGTTTTTCTTCTGCAGCATTGGAGATGCCACTAAAGCTAGCAGATCAAGTGCTCTAGCGATGCCAGACAGCTTTAGAGTTTTTATTTTAAAAAAAACAAAACTTGTAAGCACTGTGCATGCTGGTCCAAAACAAAACCTAAAAAACAATAACATTAAAAATCTCCCCATTCTAAAGAACTGACATAATTTTTAATGGCAAGCAGAGTGTGAAGCTCTTGTTTTTGCAATTTTTTTGTGTGATTTCAAGATTAATCCTTTGACGCCCCCCAAAAAATGGCTCATTTGTTCTTTGATCATGTTTGTGAATTAAATAATTTTAACTAAATGGATGATACTATGTATTTTACAACTCCAGGTTGTTTTGGAAGCCTACTGTTTTTTGTTTTATGTGCAATTCTTTGTATTTTCTACTTTGTATTGTGTTTTTTTTCTCACTTTGTGATATCTTTTTCATATTTACAGCTTGTCTGAAAATCAGTCATTATTAAGAATGCCACCTTGGCTCAACATCTGGCTTCTCTGCGCCATAGTAATGTCCATGGCTCTACACTTCCTTATACTGTACGTGAAGCCGATGCCGGTAAGTACAGAAATATCTTAGAAATGTTCAATTTATGGTAAAATTCTTGTACATCGTTGGAGATTTTTGTAAATTTAAGCCAATAGAAGCTACTTCTGGAACATTGCCTGTTTATTTGCAGTACGCCATTTTGCCTTTGGTATTATATTTAAAATGTTTGTTTTATATTTGAAGCTAATTTTTCAAGTAACTCCTCTGAGCTGCACTCAGTGGTTGGTAGTTATGAAGATCTCATTGCCGGTGATTCTGCTAGATGAAGGACTCAAATATATCTCTCGGCATCACTTGGATGGTAAGTGCTTCATATGGGTCTTAAAGCATAAGTCCTGGTATAAATTATATCTTTCTATTTACAGGTTTCCACGAATCCTTAGCTAAGTTGGGAGAATGTATGCTTGAACTCAATGAATACAGAAACTTGACAAAGTAGTGATTCTTCTTAACAATGCCTTGAAAGTGTACTCCTTATCAGTGACAAGTAGTTCACACATAAGAAAGATAATCGATATGTATATGAAGTGGTCTGCTTTGCGTACTGCAAGGGCCTTATTGAATCCAATAAAAAAAAAAAATTGTTGGGACTTGAAGTTAGTCGACTGTGTCTACTCCAGAATCTTTCAGGACTTCTGAATCGAAACCTTGGGTGAAATTAACCTATGATCAAAGGGAATCTGTCACCTCATTTTAGCCCTATAAACTGCGGCCACCGGCATCAGGGGCTTATCTACAGCATTCTGTAATGCTGTAGATAAGCCCCTGATGTAACCTGAAAGATAAGAAAAACAAGTTAGATTATGCTCACCCAGGGGCAGTCTTGGTGCGGTCCGGTCCGATGGCCGTCGCAGTCCGGGTCCAGTGCGTCCCATCTTCATGCGATGACGTCCTCTTCTTTGCTTCCTGTCACGGCTCCTGCGCAGGCATACTTTATCTGACCTGTTGAGGGCAGAGTAAAGTACTGCAGTGCGCAGGCGCTGGGCCTCTCTGACCTTTCCCGGCGCTTGCGCACTGCAGTACTTTGCTCTGCCCTCAACAGGGCAGATAAAGTACGCCTGCGCATGAGCCGCAACAGGAAGTAAAGAGGATGTCATCGTATGAAGATGGGAGGCACCGGACCTGGACTTTGACGCCCATCGGACCGGACCGCAGCGGGACCGCCCCTGGGTGAGTATAATCCAACTTGTTTTTCTTATCTTTCAGGTTACATTGGGGGCTTATCTACAGCATTACAGAATGCTGTAGATAAGCCCCTGATGGCAGTGGCCGCAGTTTATAGGCGAAAAATGGGGTGACAGACTCCCTTTAAGATCATTGCACTGTTGGAAGGTGCAATAATGCCCAAACTTCAGCTTTGTTACATAGGCCATGATGATTTTCTCTAGGTCTTCTTGATACTTGATTTCAATCCATTTGCTTTTGGGTCAGTAGGGGTTTATGTTTTGGACTTTGGACACTGAGACATTCAGCATACAATGTTTTTCTGCTCCATCTCTGCTGCGACCGTGAGCCAAGTGTCAGTGCCCTGTGCTCCCATCCTTTTTTGCATGAGAGGGTCATAGCACAGCTGCGGAGGAGATGGAGAAAGTAATTTCTCCATCTCCATTACCGGCGTACGAAGGAATCGCACTGCACTCGTGTGATATCGAAGACTTATATGTGTTCTTGCGATCTGAATCACGGATGCAAACGCAGCATGCTGCAATTGTTTTCGAATGCCGATTCGACATGAGAAAATAATCACAGATATAAGCTGCCCCATAGGTTAACGTTTGACTGAGTGCAATCTGATTTTTTTTTTTTTTTTTTTAATCGGAGAGCACTCGTCCGATTTACATCACAAGTGAGAACAAGCCCTCACTGTGCAAATTGAAACATCAGTTCCTGCTACTACTAAATCTTGCTGCAGGTCTTTTGCAGTCAATCTAGGTTTTTTTTTACTAACTGCTGAGGATTCTAGTAGCACCTAGTGATTCTACTTCCTCTTCCTGCCACGTCCAGGTAGTGAAGCCAGCAGAACTGAGCATATATGACAACATTTTAATTTTCAAATTGCATGTAAATTCCTGGGAAATTCAATTCACAGCAAAGTTATTCCCTGCAAATTGAATGTCCCTTATTATGCAGTGGGGTCACTTTTAGATGTGAAAGAATAATTAACCCATTATCTACCAATGTCCTTTTTTTGGGACGCCTAATCTTTAGCTTCTGGCAACTAAGATTTTATAATTTTTATTATTAGGTCCAATTTTTTGTGTTGTGTTTGTAAAATGAATGTTTTCAAAATAGGAAATCATGTCATTGTCATGTTTAAATGAATATTGGAACACCCTTTTCGGAAAAATCCGTACTTGTAAAAAAATTTATTTGGCAAGTAATGGGTTAATTTAAAATGTAAAATAGCAAACAAAACAAGCTTAAACTCCTATCACCAATTACCTGTCTGGCCCCCTGCATGTTCATTCTAGGGCTAGACTTCTAGCCATAACCAGGTCTCCGTGGCCAATGCATATAATACATCGTACCATCATGGACGTGGATCCCGGAGTTACAGTCGGAAGTCCGAGTTTAGAGTGGACAGGCCAGAGCTATGACAGGCGAAAGACCTGTGCAACTCAACCCAGCGTCCAGTCCACTTCTTTCTGGCTCCACATCTCCCAGCCTGTTCAATCTAAGAAGGGACTTCCGGCTGAGACCAGAGCTCAGAGGTCATGGCGTGTCACACGTCCTTGGCATCACTGCACGTGACATGTAGTTATCTGCAACGCCTGGTTGCAAGCAGAAATCCTAGCGTAGAGTGAACAGGCTGGTGGGGAAAAAAGAGACTGCGCTGAGGATTGTATGGCGCATGGTGAGCAGTAAGTTAAGTACCGTATTGTGTTTTTTTTGTTGTTGTTTTTTCTAACTTTTGCCAGGCAACTACGGTTTTGCAAAATTCCGACTAGCCAGACTGAATTTTGCTGAATCTGCATGGAACGAATTTACAAAGATCTGCATGGTCAAAAATGCAGATTTTTTGGTATATTTGAGTAGAATTCAATTCCACTCAAACTCGTTCATTTCTAGAAGCCAATGTTCTTTTATCTTTGATCTTTAGAACTATGCTTCCAACTGTAATTCTAGGAGCTTTTTGCGTCACTGCAATCTTTTCTTTTAAATTATTTTCTTGATTGTTTTACGCAATGGTCTCTCTAAAAAAATTTTTTTTTACTGTATTTGAAAACCCAAGAATATTAGTGGACTGAAGACTGGTGCCCTTAAAAGTGATCTAGGATTACTCAGTAACACAGCTAGAAGCTGGAGTCTGTTTATACATTACTTTTGTGCAGCAGGTCATAATGGCCAATGGTTGTTTAGGACTTAGCTGAGTGCAAAGTAGTAAAGATGCTTGTTATGATGGGGTTAAATCTGAGACTGCAGTAGTCAATAAAATAAGTTTGTTTGTTTTTTTTTGTTTTTTTTTTATACAGAATTTGGAGAACCCACTTGTCATATTAGTTGTGTTCAGGTATTTTAAACTGTTCTTGTTTTATTGGTTTATTGCAAACCGCAAAAAGTTAGTAAATTTTGCTATTAAACCTTATTTACAATTAGGATTGCATAATTTTGATTGTGGTTGTAAAATATAGCAACTACTACACTTAAAAGTTTAATATTTGAAGGAGACATCAAGGTTATTTTCACCTGCATATGCAATGCTGCTTTTCTGCAGGTATGGCTAGATAGATGTGTGCTGGTTGGCAGCATCAGTCCTTACTGCTACCTTTTGGGGTGGATTTTCATTAACAGGTGGCGCTATATAGCTCTAATCTCTTAGGCTATGTTCACACATAGCGTCCTGTCCCTGCGGGTTCTCCCGCAGCGGATTTGATAAATCTGCAGGGCAAACCCGCTGCGGTTAGCCCTGCAGATTTATCTCAGTTTGTCCTGCGGGTTCCGCTGTGGGATTTTACCCCTACTATTGATGCTGCATATGCAGCATATTGCAGCATCAACAGTAATGTTAAAAATAATAAAATCATGATATACTCACCCTCTGACGTCCCGATCTCCTCGGCGCTGCAGGCGGCGGTCCGGTTCCAAAGATGCTGTGCGAGAAGGACCTTCGTGACGTCACGGTCATGTGACTGACGTCACCGCAGGTCCTGGTCGCATAGCAAACCTGAGACCGGACGGCCGCATTCAGCGCTGAGACTTCAGAGGTGAGTATATCATGATTTTTTATTTTAATTTTTTTTTTTTTACTCAAATATGGTTCCCGGGGCCTGGAGGAGAGTCTCCTCTCCTCCACCCCGGGTACCACCCGCACATTATCCGCTTACTTCCTGCATGGTGTGCACAGCCCCATGCGGGAAGTAAGCGGATCAATGCATTTCTATGGGTGCAGAATCGCTGCGATTCTGCACAAAGAAGTGACATGCTGCGGGTTGTAAACCGCTGCGTTCCCACGCGGTTTTTCCCGCAGCATGTGCACAGCGGTTTGCGGTTTCCATAGGGTTTACATGTTACTGTAAATGCTATGGAAACTGCTGCGGTCCCGCAGCTGCAAAATCGCCACGGTTCCGCGGTAAAAACCGCAATGTGTGAACATAGCCTTCATCTCTGAAGGAGCAATTTGCATATTTAATTTCACAGAGGAGTATCGCACGGCGAATAAGCCTCCTTACAGTGGCATGCCAGGCCTGTATGTCACTCTCCACAAAGGAGAAGCCTTACCCCTTAGACCTCTGTCCATAGCCTCTCACCTATTCAAATCAGATCTCATACTTTGCACTGACGAGAGTCAATACCCCAAAGCACCATTTCTGCAAATTGAGATTCTGATTTGGCTTTTATACCGAAGTGTCGTTAAGGGGTCGATAGTGACTTGTAGGATTGCTGCTTCCAACAGGTGGCATGTCGGGGCTTGTGCCGCACCAGCATCTACCTACCACCCACCAGGTAATCCCATTCTCCTCACCTACCTCTCCCACAATCTGGCTGTGACCGAACTCCTCTTTACCCAGTACCTTCCCACAGCTCATTGGTCTTGTGCCCGGACACCCCTTTCAGGAAAACTTATATTTAATACTCATTTGAGACTTATACTTACCCTTGCTGTTCCTGGTTAGTGTGCTTTGGCCCCTGAGTTTATATTATATCATACCTTCTTTTGTGGGATACCATAATATACTTTGATATGAAGTGGCATATATACAATGGCATAATATAATATTGCACATACACCTACCTACATATATGTATATGGTATATACCTTACCCAGTGTTCTCTGGTTTTTTACTTTTATACATTTTACTGTGTCTAATTATGTTAACTGTTTTTTATTAATTGTGTGGGCACCCTTCTGTTGTGGTGTTACCACTTACCAATTCTTGTCCCAATAAAGGTATTTTATCTTTATATAACTGGCCCTATTTTCTTCCCTGACCACATGTTCGGCTTCCTTCTTTTGGCCCTCACAATCTCTCTGAATGGTCTGCCATTCGTCCTCTTTGCAGATGTATATCCCCTACTATTTATGAAATGTTATATACCACACTGCGGTAGTGTATATATATCCACTGCTATGTCCAGCACGTGTTTTAAACTGCTGCAGAGTTCTAGTCCTCTTCCTCTCTGAAGAGGCAATTTACTCATTAACATGTTAAGCAGCAATGAAAGGGGCCCTTAGACAAAGGCTTCTTTGGCCGAAACGCGCGTCGGGGAGGGCGCACTTGCTGTATTTCCCAGGCCACCCTACCAGGTAACAAATACTCGATGATATACTATAAACACTTTAAGTTGACCTACAGAAGTGGTGTTTTTAACTATTTGTGTTAGGCCATTTGGGAGAGTGCAATGATGATGGTTTTTATAGTGATTATAACCATAGTTGACCTAATGATGTACACTGTTATATCATGTGCACTCTGATGCCTGTATGTGCATGACTTATCCTGCCCCCCATGCCCTTGTACCTTGGATATGTTTAATAAAAATGTATTTTTGTACTTTAATACTATAGGATAATTCATTGTGTGTTTTTGTTTCTTGTTGTTTTTCTAAGGATAGTGATTTATCCCACAACGGTCCAGAGTAGTTCCAGGTTTTTCTATATTGATAATAATTCACATATTACTTATTTTTGACACATAGTTACATGAGCAATAGTGCTTTTTTCCATGAAGCTTTTATAGCAATGAAAGGGAGCAGTTATTCTCACTTTTACCTATAGGTGTCAGTAAAGTCATTGTAACTTTGAAAACAGGACTGTCCCATTGCATTACTCATAAATAAAGTTGAGGGAATTTGTTCAGGTCCCTGCTTATTTGGCAAGCTATAGCACTTACTGAATAAGCTGCAGAGGGAACCCGCCTTCCTGGATCGCGCTGGCTGATCTGTTCAGCTCCGCAGCTGCATGTTTCGCTGCTGTGTGACAGTCATGACACATGCATGGAGACCCCAACAAACAAGCTCTCCATGCATGTGTTGTGACTGTCACACAGCCGCGACACATGCAGCTGCGGAGCCGAACAGCTGATCAGCTAGATCAATCCAGGAAGCCGGGTTCCCTCTGCAGCTTATTTAGTAAGCGCTATAGCTTGCCGAATAAGAGGGAATCCGAGCAAATTTGCTGAACTCTATTCATAAATACACACAGTGGATATCTTATTTCTACTCCATAATGACTCCAGCTTAGTACATAAACCTGCACACATAGTAAAGAAATGCATTTGTTATTTAATTTGTTTGTTGTTTGTTGTTTAGTCCCAAAAAATATGAATATAATCTAACCTGAGGTATGCGGAGACTTTTTGTCAGCTCATCGGTGTCACACATAAATGGTACTGGGAGGGGTCTAGATATCCACTCATCATTAGTGACCTAGGTGTCATTTATAGGGCCCACAGCTTCCCAATGCACAGTATGATGGGCTCACAGCTCCCCTATGCACACAAGTACCCCCATGTACAGCTTCCCTATGCACAGTGTAATAGGCCCACAGCGCCCCTATGCACACGAGTACCCCCATGTACAGCTCCCCTATGCACGGTATGATGGGTCGATAGCTCCCCTATGCACGAGTACTCCCATGTACATCTCCCCTATACACAGTATGATGGTCCCAAAGGTCGCTTATGCACAGTAGAATGGGCCCACAGCTTCTCTAGGCACAGTATGATGGCCCCACGAGTCCCCCCCTCCCCCCATGTACAGCTCCCCTATGCATAGTATGATGGACCCACAGCTCCCCTATGCACAGTATGATTGGCTCACAGTTCCCCCAATGCATTGTGATGGGCTCACAGTTCCCCTATACAGAATGTGATGCTCTCCCACACACAACATCCTATGCTGGCCCCCAGTAGCCCTTCCACGTTTTATGCTGGCCCCCAGTAGCCCCTCCACTTGTAAGAGTGATGGTCGCCCCAGCTGGGCCCCTCTGAGTGAGTCGACCCCAACCCCCCCTCCCTCCCCCGGTAGCTACGCTGCTGGTTCCACTTCTAAATCTTAATTCCTCTTCAATGATCCATATCTAAAACTGACAGTTGGAATCATGGCCCCTTTATGTTAGGAGGAGGGGGGTGTTAGCATTAGTAATAGTGATGAGAGAATATACTCGTTACTCAGCATGCTCGGGTTGCCTCCCGAGTATTTTTTAGTGCTCAGAGATTTAGTTTTCTTTGCTGCAGCTGAATGATTTACCGTACATCTGTTAGCCAGCATAAGTACATGTGGGGGTTGCCTGGTTGCTAGGGAATCCCCACATGTACTTAAGCTGGCTAACAGATGTAAATCATTCAGCTGCGGCAAGAAAAACTAAAACTCCGAGCACTAAAAAATACTCGGAGGACCCCCAAGCATGCTCGAGAAATCTCGAGTAACGAGTATATTCGCTCATCACTAATTTACAAATTTTGTAAAGAGAAACTATTGTATTCTTGTACTTCTTGCCATATTGAATGACATGTACTACAGGAAAATATTGTAAGATTTGATTATTATTGCATTTTGAAACATGTTGTTTAGTTGCAAGAGCGCTTGTAAAGTCATACATTGAGGCTTGTGGTCAGAGCACTGTGTTACGGACTGTGTAATACTGAAGAAGTCCCCGCTCGTTGTGGGAGTGGGGACAGGTGAAAGGAATTGCTATTTTTTATTATTTTAAATATGTATGTGAAGAGTGCCGGGATGGAGGACGTTATTACAGAACGACAGGCACAACGTTCACATCAGATGCCAGCCTCTGGTAAGCTGGTGGCTTATATAAATAATGTGGGGCATTGAGCCAGTGGCTCTCTGCTCTACAGCACATTTCAAATCAGTGTGCATTTGCTGAAAAAGGTGTTGGCGGGCTCCCTTCATCCACAGTTGTAGTCACGCCCTCTGTGATCTTGATCTTTACATCCCGGTGAACAACCAACTATTCTCGTGCTTCCTTGTCACTAATATTACAGTAGTAAAACACAATGCAGAATGAGTGACGTCATGTCACAGGACCTACAGGTTATTTATCCTACCCAAGGTCATTAAGTCAAACTAAAGTTGAATTAATCTGTTTGCATTTCACGGTTTGCATATGGTTTGTACACAATGTGGATGCCGCTGCTGCTTTTTATAATGCCACAATAGCTGTAGCTCTGGAATCGGTTGCCCCTCTCACACATACTAAAGCTCGCAAAATCAACAGACAGCCCTGGCACACCAGCCTGACCAAAGAACTGAGACTGGCTTACCAGGGCGGCTGAGTGGAGATGGAAAAGATCCCACTCCAACGAGTGCTTCATCACATTCAAACAGTCCCTCACTACTTTCAAGGCCACACTCGTTGCAGCAAAACAATCCTGCTTCTCATATCCTCCCTGTCTCACAACCCTAAACAGTTATTCAACACTTTCAATTCTCTCCTCTGTCCCCCAGCACCCCCTCCTTCTCCACTCATCTCGGCCAAAGACTTTACCTCATTTTTCAAGCAGAAGATTGATAACATCAGAGACCGTTTTGGTCGACAACCTCCAGAGCCCTTCCTCCTAACTGCTCAGAACTCCTCTTCCAAAACCAACTTCTCCACCATTACAGACGATTGACTCTCACTGTAATCTCAGGATCACATCTCTCCACCTGTGCACTTGACCTGATCCCATCCCACTTTATCCCAAACCTCACCAGAGTCTTCATCCCAACCCTAACCCATCTCTTCAAGCTATCACTAACAACTGGTGTTTTCCCCCCAAGCTTTAAACATGCCTCAATCACAGCTATCCTCAAAAAGCCCTCTCTTGACCCATCCTCTGTATCTAGCGATCGCCCCATATCACTTCTTCCCTTTGCCTCAAAACTACTGGAACAACATGTCCATCTTGAACTGTCCTCCCACATCCCTTCCCTCTTCGCCCGCTTTCAATCTGGCTTCCGGCCGCATCACTCCGCTGAAACTGCCCTAACTAAAGTCACCAATGACCTATTAACTGCCAAAGCCAAGCGACACTACTCTGTCCTCCTAGACCTGTCCTCTGCCTTTGACACAGTGGACCATTCCTTACTATTACAGCCCCTCTCATCTCTTTAGATCACTGACTTGTCCCTATCTTGGATTTTGTCATACCTAACAGACCGGACATTCAGCATCTACCACCCGCACACCACCTCCACCCTATCTGTTGGAGTCCTGCAAGGTTCAGTCCTAGGACCTCTGCTCTTCTATATTTTTGGCCTCGGACAGCTCATGGAGTCCCATGGCTTTCAGTATCATCTCTATGCTGATGACACACAGATCTGCATCTCTGGACCAGAACTCACCACCCTACTAACGAGAATCCCACAATGTCTGCTATATCATCCTTCTTCTCCGCTAGATTTCTAAAACTTAATATGGACTAAACAGAATTCATCATCTTTCCCCCATTTCCCCATCTCACTTGACTCCCCCCAACAGACCTATCAATTAAAGTAAATGGCTGCTCATTCTCCCCAGTCCCACAAAGCTCGCTGCCTCAGGGTAATCCTTGATACTGATCTCTTCTTGAAACCACATATTCAAGCCCTTTCCACTTCCTGCTGCCTTCAACTCAAAAATATTTCCCAGATCCATACAACCCTAAACCAAGAATCTGCAAAAACCCTAGTCCATGCCCTCATCATCTCCCGCCTTGACTATTGTAACCTCCTGCTCTGTGGCCTCCCCTCTTAACACTCTCGCACCCCTCCAATCTATTCTAAACTCAGCTGCCCGACTAATCCACGACCAGCTCTACCCTCACCTACTGTATTCTCACCCATCCCTTGTAGATTGTGAGCCCTCATGGGAAGGGTCCTCTCTCCTTATGTACCAGTCATGATTTGTATTGATTAAGATTATTGTACTTGTTTTTAATATGTATACCCCTCCTCACATGTAAAGCTCCATGGAGTAAATGACGCTATAATAATAATAATAAAGTTACAGCTTGGAGTTTTTTAGCGTTAAACTCCGATGGAAAACTGGGTGACCTTTTCATATGCTAAGAAGCAGCGTCACCTTCCAACATGACAAAAAAGCACTAGGAAAAATGCAAAAAAGATAACAAAATGCAGTAAGATTATTGGTTGGAACTTGCTTGAGCATCTTTCAGGTCTTTCAAGACTTGCATTACTGTTCACACTTTTGCACTAATGCAGAGACCAGGAGTGTGGCTATATTTATAACACTCCAGCCAAATATTAACATTACTTCTAGCGATCTCAGTGAGCAGATGCTGTTTTACACAGTTCCTCTTTGACATATCTATTAATTCATCCTTTCAAGCTCCATTTTTAGTGTTGCCACAGCACTCTTACAATTCCACATAATATAAGCTGAGTAAATCCGTAACATCTGGCTACATTGAACTTCTCAGTTATGCTGACAATGTATGTAACCATGCCATTGTAGGACTGAATAAAAAACTTATTTTGCTTATTAAAGGGATGTCCACCTTTTGGAGGCTTTATTTTTTTTTTTTTACGTGTTTGCTTTTGAGCCTAAAAATAATTTTTGCAATCATCTTTCATTAACCCCCTAAACGCTTCAAAATGTACTTTTATGTCTTGGATCGTGTCAGTGTGTTTGGCAGACAACACTAAAGGCAGAGTCAAGCTATATTACATAGCTTGCATCTGCTTTTGACTTTATATTTCTCTTATGTCACTTTATTTTTTAACCCTAAATACATCAATTTTGTTAAAAATATTTGTTTTCCTATCGCCACGACAGCACCCCTACGGGAGAGAGGGGATCCGCCCACCTTCCGGACAGGAACCTACAGAATTTAAAGGGGCGGTCCCCCTCACCACTCCAGTTTGGGTTCCTGTCCGGACGGCGGGAGCCTGCAGCAGCAGTCTTACCCGGGCCTCCATGCCTCCGCGCGGTATCTTCTAGGAACGGCGGAATCGGGGGCTCGGAAGCAGCGTCGGGGGTGTCCTGCTTGCAGACCCCTGTTATGTTTGCTAATGACAGGTGTTATGAAGGCAATCCAGAAACACAGTGTGCTTAGCGATCAGAGCGCACACAGTGATCTGACAAATACCCAAAAATACAAGAACGAGCTCTGAGACGTGGAAACTCTGTAGACTGCACACCTGATCCTATCCTAAACACAACTAAAAGCGGCTGTGGATTGCGCCTAACAACTACCTAGGCAACTCGGCACAGCCTAAGAAACTAGCTAGCCTGAAGATAGAAAAATAGGCCTGACTTGCCCCAGGGAAATTCCCCAAAGGAAAAGGCAGCCCCCCACATATAATGACTGTGAGTAAGATGAAAAGACAAAACGTAGGGATGAAATAGATTCAGCAAAGTGGGGCCCGATATTCTAGGACAGAGCGAGGATAGTAAAGCGAACTTTGCAGTCTACAAAAAACCCTAAAGCAAAACCACGCAAAGGGGGCAAAAATAACCCACCGTGCCGAACTAACGGCACGGCGGTACACCCTTTGCGTCTCAGAGCTTCCAGCAAAACAAAAGACAAGCTGGACAGAAAAAAAGCAACAAAAAAGCAAAAAGCACTTAGCTATACAGAGCAGCAGGTCACAGGAACAATCAGGAGAAGCTCAGATCCAACACTGAAACATTGACAAGGAGCAAGGATAGCAGCATCAGGCGGAGTTAAGTAATGAAGCAGTTAACGAGCTCACCAGAACACCTGAGGGAGGAAGCTCAGAAGCTGCAGTACCACCTGTGATCACAGGAGTGAATTCAGCCACAGAATTCACAACAGACCCCCCCTCATCTGGCCATAAGGAGCGCGTCCCAGGAGTCGGGCAGTGCTGTCCTGGTCCGCGGTGAAGCGCGGTGTGCAGCGTCCACACCGGCGCTGGTGAACCCGGAAGTAGTTGATAAGCTTCCGGGGTAAGCCGGGGGAGGAGCGCTGCAGCGCTGTATAAGAGCGACGCTGATGGTAGGAGGCGCACAACCATGTCCTCAGTAGGGGACGCCGAGCACCCTCATGGAGAGGGAACGGAACAGCGCAGTAAGAATGGTAGTCGCTCAGGGAGTAGCAGCAGCAGCGTGGTACGGGGGCAGCAGCGTGCAAGCGCCTCAGCGTCACATTTGGATCCTACTCCTCCAGAACCGGTATTCACGGAATCAGCCTTATGGTGAGTGTTAAATCAGACACCTGGTGCTGATATGGTCTGTTGTTTGTGCTTTGTTTTAGGGGAAAAAGACCACTAAATCTAAGCACAAGCAATGTGCTCTATGCATGACTCCAATGCCTGACAGTTACACCAAAAGGCTGTGTCAGGCTTGCATATCTCAGACCTTAGAAGAGGAAGCTCCCCTTCGGTCATCAGACCTTAGAGCGGTCATCAGGGAGGAAATAAGCTATTCCCTTAGAGGCAGCCGCCAGGAAAGGTCGGGCAGGGACATATCGCCAGGATCTAGTCTGTCCCTGCAAGAAGGGGAATGTTCCAGATCTTCATCCCCATCCTCCTCAGATGAAGAGGGAAGGCCTTGTTTCTCGGTAGACAACATGGACATGTTAGTTAAAGGAGTCCGAGCTACCATGGGTGTTGCAGAGAGCAAAGAACCAAGGTCCGCACAGGACATAATGTTTGCGGGCTTGTGCCAGAGGAGTCGTAAGGCTTTTCCAGTGGTGGATACGGTCAAGACTTTTATAAAGAGAGAATGGGATAAGCAAGACAAAGGTTTCCTTCCGTCATCAGCCAAAAGAAGGTATCACTTTGAGGACAATGAGCTGGCGGAGTGGATGAAAGTCCCGAAAGTGGATGCAGCGGTGGCGTCAACATCTAAAGCCGGTACTTTGCCGCTGGAGGACGTGGGCCTTTTGAAAGACCCGTCAGATAGGAAGGCGGACATGTTTTTGAGAAAAACATGGGAGTCAACTGCCGGGGCGTTCAAACCTGCTATCTCTAGCACATGTACAGCTAGATCCGTCATGGTGTGGATATCCCAACTGGAAGAACAGCTGAAGTCCAAGGTGCCCAGAGACAAGATGCTGAATTCCCTTTCGCAAATACGTGAAGGGGTGGCGTATTTAGAGAACGCATCAGTGGATTCATTAAAATTGGCGGCAAGATCAGCAGGTCTCTCAAATGCTGCTCGCCGTGCCTTATGGCTTAAGACCTGGAAAGGGGATGCCCAGGCAAAAGCTAAACTGTGTACAATACCGTGTAGGGGTGAGTACCTGTTTGGCCCGGTATTGGATGATATCCTGGCTAAGGCTGAGGATAGGAAGAAAGGTTTTCCTAAAGCTTTCAATCCTACCTTTAGGAATACCTTCAGGAGACGCTTCCAATACAGAAGACCCTACCAAAACCGAGACTGGGAACCATCAGACCCGAAAAAGAAAGGTTCGGACATTAATGCTTCAACATCTTCCTCAAGAAGAAGAAGGAATTATCGTTAATAATGATCTTCCAGTAGGGGGCAGATTAAATTACTTCTATGCTCAGTGGGCCAAAATAACTTCGAGCAATTGGGTTCTGGGTATAATTAATTCAGGGTTAAAATTAGAGTTCCGGGAAAGACATTCTGAATTTTATATCTTGACTGCCCCTGATTCCTTAGACCACCAAAAGGCCCTTGAAAAAGAGGTCCAAATGTTAAGACGGAAGAAAGTCATAGTGGAGGTTCCAAAACATCAGCAGGGGAAAGGGTTCTATTCCCCTTTATTTTTAATCTCCAAGCCAGATGGATCCTTTCGAACCATCATAAACTTATGGAGATTGAACAAACATCTAGAGTATCATGCCTTTAAGATGGAATCTATTAAAACGGCAACTAAACTTCTCTTTCCCAGATGTTATATGACAGTCCTTGATTTAAAAGATGCGTATTACCATCTGCCCATTCACCAGGATCATCAACAATTCCTCAGAATGGCGGTGCGCTTAAACGACCAGGTCAGACACTTTCAGTTTGCTGCAATGCCCTTTGGTCTATCTATGGCACCGAGGGTGTTTACTAAAGTCATGGCAGAAGTAATGGCCTATGTCAGAGAACAGGATACGTTAATTATACCCTACTTGGATGACTTCCTGGTAGTGGGAAATTCTTTTTGCCAGTGTAGTACTCGCCTAAATCATGTAATATCTTCCTTACAGGACTTGGGTTGGATAGTCAATATGGAAAAGTCAAGACTCGAACCATCAACGACTCAGACTTTCCTAGGTATTCTGTTGGATTCGGAAGTGCAACAGTGTTTCCTTCCGGAAGAGAAAAAGCAGAGGATTGTGCACAAAGTCAGTACGGTAACAAAAAAGCCAGATCTGACTTTAAGGGACGCTATGTCCCTTCTGGGATCCCTGACGTCCTGCATACCAGCCGTCCAGTGGGCTCAATTCCACACTCGAGTGTTGCAGGACCAAGTCTTGGATACAGAAAGGAGTCTTCAAGGGCAATTAAGCGGAAGACTCAGGCTGTCCACCGCCACTCTACACAGTCTGAGATGGTGGCTGAACAGAAGACATTTAGGAAAAGGAGTACGCTGGAGTATAGTACCAGACAACACGGTCACAACCGATGCCAGTCCTATAGGTTGGGGAGCTCACATAGGAGATGTCTGGACTCAAGGGCAATGGTCTCTCTTAGAGGCTCAAGAGTCCTCAAACTGGAAGGAGCTCACGGCAGTAAAGAAAGCCTTACTCAGGTTGCTTCCATCTCTGCAGGATTCACATGTAAGAATCCAGACAGACAACACAACAGTAGTGGCGTATGTCAACCATCAAGGGGGTACAAGGTCAAGATCCCTAATGAGCACCGCCACAGACATACTAGAAATAGCCGAAGCCCACTTTCGCTCTCTATCAGCTGTGCACATTCGGGGAGAGCTCAACACAGAGGCAGATTACCTCAGCCGTCATTCTCTACGTCAGGGAGAATGGGTTCTAGATCGACGGGTGTTCAGACAAATAGTGGACCTGTGGGGATTGCCAGTAATCGATCTATTCGCAACGAGAGAGAACAGGCAGACCAGGAAGTTCGCTTCTCTTCGGGTGGCGGACAAGCCCTGTATAATAGACTCCCTTCAAATACACTGGAATTTTCCTCTAGCTTACGCGTTCCCTCCAATGTGTCTGATCCCGTTAGTCCTCAGGAAGATCAGGGAGGACAGGGCGAGAGTGATCCTGATTGCCCCCTTTTGGCCCAGGAGGGCATGGTTCTCGTTACTCAGGGCAATGTCTGTGTCCGAACCCTGGGTACTGCCGACCAGCCCGGAGCTTCTTTCTCAGGGTCCGTTCAGTTACCCCAATGTGGAATCCCTGCATCTGACGGCGTGGAATTTGAGAGGGAGTTATTGAGGAGAAGAGGGTTTTCAGAGGCTCTCATATCTACCCTTTTAAATAGTCGGAAAGAAGTCACCACTAAGATCTATGCTAAAACTTGGAAAAAGTTCATTGCCTTCTACCAAAATCCCTTTTCTGGCAAGGTTCCAATTCCGGCTATTCTGGAGTTTTTACAGAAAGGCCGAGAATTGGGCTTGGCGGTAAATACCCTTAGAGTCCAAGTATCAGCTTTGGGAGCGTTATATAACAGTGATGTGGCGGGAAATAGATGGGTTTCCCGATTTATCAGGGCCACTGAACGTAGTAAACCAGTGTATATTCCTAGATTACCACCATGGGATCTAAATTTGGTTTTAGACGCCTTAACAGAAGCCCCCTTTGAGCCAATAGATTCTGTCTCCATTAAAAATTTAACTTTAAAAACAGCCTTCCTAGTAGCCCTGACCTCTGCTAGGAGAGTGAGTGACTTACAAGCTTTGTCGATAGACCCTCCTTAATGGTCTTTCAGGACAGGGTAGTGTTAAAACCTGATCCAGCATACCTACCAAAAGTAGCTTCCAAATTTCATAGAAGTCAAGAAATAATTTTACCATCTTTCTATAACAATCCGAATTCAGCTGACGAGCAGAAATATCACATGTTAGATGTCAGAAGAACTCTATTAGAGTACCTACACAAAACAGAACCATGGAGGCAGAGTAGTGCTCTGTTTGTTTCCTTTCAGAATCCAAGGAAAGGGGCAAGTGTAACTAAAGCGTCTATCGCCAGATGGATAAGAGATGCCATATATCTTGCTTATACTGCTAGAGGCCAGACACCACCAGATGGCATCAGGGCCCACTCCACTCGAGCCATGGCCTCATCCTGGGCGGAAAGAGCGGACGTCTCCATAGACGTAATATGTAAGGCGGCAACTTGGTCATCTCCTTCCACCTTTTATAGACATTATCGTCTTGATTTATCTTCAGAGGCCAATTTAGTTTTTGGCCGTACAGTACTTAGTGCTGTAGTCCCTCCCAGGTGATTGATCTTTGAAAATCTCTCGTAGGGGTGCTGTCGTGGCGATAGGAAAACCGGTTTTTACGTACCGGTAATAGGATTTTACGGAGCCACGACATCACCCGCACATTCCCCCCCGTAGTATTCACTGGTTTCTGCACCCTTTGGGGAAAGTGTGCTTGTTAAAAAATCACTCTTTAGTAGGTGATGGTATTTAGTAATGTTTAAGTATATATGTTTATGTACTAACTCAATGGCGGTGTCCCTTATACTCTGAAACACAAACTGGAGTGGTGAGGGGGACCGCCCCTTTAAATTCTGTAGGTTCCTGTCCGGAAGGTGGGCGGATCCCCTCTCTCCCGTAGGGGTGCTGTCGTGGCTCCGTAAAATCCTATTACCGGTACGTAAAAACCGGTATTTCCCTCAAAGGTGGACAACCCCTTTAAGATGGACAGTCTGATCTCCGATTATTCTCTCAGATACTTAGAAAGCTTTAGTTGTCTTCGTTGTGCTGAAGATTTTATTTATGTATACTAATGAAATAAAGGGGCTTCAGTTGTGACTGGTCAGAAAGACTAGTGTTGCTATTTTGTGAAGTCTGGACTTCACATTCTGTGTGCACAGATATAACACAGCAAACTAAACTTCATGAAAAAGCTATTTTTGTTTTTGTGGCTGTTTTTTTCCTGCCACATCTTCGGGTATGTGCAGATGATCGGTAAATGCTGCAGGTTGAACGCTGCATTCTTGTGCAACCCCCAGTGTCCAGATGTTACAGCATAGTGTCCAGAGACACCTGCGGCTTACCTGCGGAGACCGACATGAGGCTCCTCTCTCCTGACTGCAGAGAGTCCATTTATCTTGCGGAGACACGGATAAATATATTGGACACTGTAAATCCGCACCGTTCAGTGAACACATGCGGAATCACCTGCGTACAATAAACCGCTTTGGACGCAGCGGACATGCTATGCGTCCAAAGCACTGCCACTTAAGAATCGTGTGCACTCGCCTTCCAACCCAAGAACCATAACTTTTTTGTTGTTGTTGTTCTGACAACATAGCTATGTGAGCTGTTTTTTGCAAGATAAGTTTGTTCTCAATTACCACATTTTACCACAGAATGTACTGGAAAACAGGACAAAATCAAATTGCAGTCAAATGGCAAAAAAAACGCAATTCTGCCATTGTTTATTAGGTTACGGTGTTTGTTTATTTTGCTGTAAAAATGACCTGACAAAATTATTCTCCAAGTCAATATGATTGAAAGGGGTGGTCAGAAGGCAAAGCATTTTTTTCTTGGGTGAATTTTGCCCCATGCAAAATAAAACCAATGGAAAAAAATTACAGATTTGGTATCGCCTCTTTCAGAAACTCCCGATCTATCAAAATATGAACTAGTTAGGCTGGTTTCACATTTGCGTTGGGCAGAGCTGCAGAGGGCTGCGTACTTCCTCCATTAAGCCCCGCCCACTGCCGCACCTCTTCCATTCAGCTCCACTTACGTCTGCATGCGTCCTGCGTACCTATCTTTAACATTGGGTATGTAGGCCACGCGGATGCGTCCGCATGCGGTCGGCACAGCGTCAAAACTACGCATGCGGACTCATCTGCATACACCCGCATGTCCTGCGTGCCCAATGGTAAAGATAGGTATGCAGGTTGGCGATACCAAATCTGTAATTTTTTTTCCATTGGTTTTATTTTGAATGGGACAAAATTCACCCAGAAAAAAATGCTTTGCCTTCTGACTTTCCGATTGGTAAACAGCGTAACATGAAGAAAAATCAAAATACCAGAATTAGTTTTTTGGGGGTCGCAGCAACATTGCTATAGAATGCATTAACAGGTAATCAAAACATCTACTTCAAAATGGTATCGATAAAAATGTCAGCTCGGCGGGCAAAAAATAAGCTCTTTTCCAGCACCAGATACTGAAAATTGGAGACGCTACGGGTCTCAGAAAATTACATTTTTTTTTTTTTTTATAATAATTTTTATTTATATAGCGCCAACATATTCCGCAGCACTTTACAATTTAGCGGGGACATGTACAGACAATAAATTCAGTACAAGTTAAGACAATTTAAACAGTGACATTAGGGGTGAGGTCCCTGCTCGCAAGCTTACAATCTATAAGGAAATGGGGGGGCACAATAGGTGAAAAGTGCTTGTTATTTTAGGTCTGGCAATTATAATAAATAGGGATTTTCATATAATGCTGCATGATCCGATCATCAGCCCGTGTGTTTAAGTGCAATAGTCAAGTATCAAGTGCAGTTATCGTGTGCATGGAGGGTGTGGAGACAGATGAATAGTAGGGTGCAGATTCACACGCAGATAATATTTGGAAGGAGGGAACAGGACAAAGTTAGTTTACTGAGTAGTTGATGTGGTAGGCTTGTTTGAAGAGATGGGTTTTTAAAGCGCGCTTGAATAGGTCGAGGCTAGGTATCAGGCTAGGTATCAGTCTGATCGTGTGGGGAAGTGCATTCCAGAGAGCTGGCACAGCACGAGAGAAGTCTTGGAGACGGAGGTGCGAGGTTCGGATTACGGGGGATGTTAGTCTTAAATTATTTGTAGAACGGAGGGCACGTGTAGGGCGATAAATGGAGATGAGAGAGGAGATATAGGGCGGTGCAGAACTGTGGAGAGCTTTGTGGGTGAGAGAGATGAGTTTATACTGGACCCTGTAGCGAATGGGTAGCCAGTGTAATGACTGGCAAAAGATGGAGGCATCGGTGAAGCGGCTGGACAGAAATATGACCCTGGCTGCCGCATTCAAGATGGATTGGAGAGGAGAAAGTTTGGAAAGAGGGAGACCGATCAGAAGAGTTGCAGTAGTCCAGATAAGAATGAATAAGAGCGACAGTAAGAGTCTTAGCAGTTTCAAAGGTGAGAAAAGGTCGGATTCTGGAGATGTTTTTTTTTTTTTTTTCAAAATCTGTTTATTGAATTTTCCAATATAATCCTCATACAATTGGTAATGACATGAAAAATTAAGTCATAAACTCAACCCAAACCCTCCCCCTCCCAAGAACCCCCATCTCTGCATGCGCATAACCAACAAAGCAATTCACGGCTGGAGATGTTTTTAAGATGCCAGTGACGGGAGCGAGTGATCGGACATAGGGAGTAAAGGAAAGTTCGGTGTCGAATATGACCCCAAGACAGCGGGCATGCTGCTTGGGAGTTATGGTTGACCCCTCCAGGGTAATTTCGATGTTTGGTAGAGTGAGGTTAGTAAAAGGGAGAAACACAAGAAGTTCAGTTTTGTAGAGATTTAGTTTCAGATAGAAGGAGGACATGATGTTAGAGACAGCAGACAGACAATCCTTGGTATTTTGAATTAGGGTAGGGGTGATGTCAGGGGAAGAAGTGTATAATTGGGTGTTGTCAGCATAGAGATGGTACTGGAACCCAAATCTGCTGATTTTGTCCAATAGGGGCAGTGTATAGAGAGAAAAGGAGGGGGCCCAGGACTGAGCCCTGCGGAACCCCGATAGTAAGGGGACGAGGAGAGGAAGCGGAGCCGGCAAAAGATACAGTGAAGGAGCGGTCACAGAGGTAGGAGGAGAACCAGGAGAGGGCTGTGTCCTTGAGGCCTATGGAGCGGAGCATAGTGAGAAGGAGCTGGTGATCCACAGTATCAAATGCGGCAGATAGATCCAGGAGAATCAGCAGAGAGAAAAAAAAAAGAATCTATACATGTTTGGTATCTACAAACTCGTAATGACCTGGAGAATCATACTAGCAGGTCAGTTTGTGTGGCACCTCAGGAGTTTAGGTAACACAGTGGTATTGCCTTCCTCTTGGGGAGGGTGATGCCATGCCTGGAGACGAGGAGGATCCCTTTGACAGGTAACCTGTACATGCAGCATGTTCTGACTCCAGGCCAGAAGGAGGAGCTCTGAACCTGGTTTTCAGGGGGGCTTCCCTAGAGATTCTATATATACACTAGATGGTTGCCCGATTCTAACGCATCAGGTATTCTAGAATATGCATGTCCACGTAGTATATTGCCAAGCCACGTAGTATGTTGCCCAGCCACGTAGTATATTGCCCAGCCACGTAGTATATTGCACAGCGACGGAGTATACAGCACAGAGCTATGTAGTATATTGTCCAGCCACGTAGTGTATTGCACAGCCTCTGTGGTTGTTGATGCCGGCTTGCTGTGAGCACCACCCGCGTTCAGAATCGCCGGATCTATAAAAAAAAAAAAGGATTAGGCTGATCGCTAAATGGCGTAGCGAGAAAAAAATTATAAATGCCAGAAATACGTTTTTTTTATCACCGCGACATTGCATTAAAATGCAATAACGGGCGATCAAAAGAACGTATCTGCACAAAAGTGGTATCAATTAAAAACGTCAGCTCGGCACGCAAAGCATAAACCCTCACCTGACCCAAGATCCTGGAAAATGGCGCAATTTTTTTTTTTTCAAAGTTTGGAATTTTTTTTTGACCACTTAGATAAAAGAGAACCTAGACATGTTTGGTGTCTATGAACTCGTAATCAATGTGGAGAATCACAATGGCAGGTCAGTTTTAGCATTTAGTGAACCTAGCAAAAAAGCCAAACAAAAAAACAGTGTGGGATTGCACTTTTTTTGCAATTTCACCACACTTGAATTTTTTTTTCCTGTTTTCTAGTACAAGACATGGTAAAACCAATGGTGTCGTTCAAAAGTACAACTCATCCCGTAAAAAATAAGCCCTCACATGGCCATATTGACAAAAAAGTTATGGCTCTGGAAGGAGGGGAGCGAAAAACGAAAATGCAAAAACTAAAAAGGGCTGCGTCTTGAAGGGGTTAATGACCACCGGACCCGGTACTGTGTACCTCTAGGCCCTGGCGGGCGCTCCATTAGCATTTAGGGATCATGGTAAATAAACCCACAAACGATGATCAGATCGCCTATGTGTAACAGAAATGCTAATCTATGGTGGTCATTGCTGGATTGCTATGAGCGCCACCACATAGCCGGCACTCATAGCAATCCAGCAATGACCACCATAGAGGTCTGCTTCAGACCTCAGGTTCTCATGCCGACCCATCGGAGACCCGCGATCATGTGACAGGGTCACCGATGGGTGGAATTTACGATGCGCTTCCTGTCAGAGATTGACAGCGGCCTTTAACCAGTTAACAGCCGCTGGTAGATCGCGATTCCAACCTCAGCTGTTGCGGATACATGTGATATGTATAGATCAGCTGGAGCCCACACCAGACAGAGGGAGTCCAACGTGGGCGTAAATAGCATTACCTGCTCGACACCTGCACTTAGTCAAATGCTGTCAGGAGAAGATGAATGTTATTCTCCTGACAACTGCACAGGTTCACTGTGATCCAGCCCCGTCTGATACTGGCTCTGCATTGGGCCGGCAGTCAGTCATAAAAGGGGCGCTACAACCGCTGGTCTCTGTACACAGAGCAGTGACTGAACCATCGCCCTGTGACTGGAAGCCAAACGCTACCAGGGGGATAAAGTCCGTTTTCACCCGCAACATTCCGCTATGTGAAGCTGCCAGGCAGGTTAAGGGTATGTGCGCACGTCCGCTTTTTGTCAGGAAAATTTCGGCAAGAAATCATGACATTTCTGCCAGAAATCCGCGTGCGTTTTTACCGTGTTTTTGGTGCGTTTTTTATGCGTTTTTTCCCAAATGCATAGAATAGCGGTAAAAACGCAGAAAATCTGCAAAATTAATGAACATTCTGCTTTTTTTACCGCGATGCTTTTTTTTCGCGGAAAAAAACGCATCATGTGCACAAAACATGCAAAATGCATTCTAAATGATAGGATGCATAATGTATAATAATAATAATAATAATAATTTTTATTTATATAGCGCCAACATATTCCGCAGCGCTTTACAAATTATAGAGGGGACTTGTACATACAATAGACATTACAGCATAACAGAAATACAGTTCAAAACAGATACCAAGAGGAGTGAGGGCCCTGCTCGTAAGCTTACAAACTATGAGGAAAAGGGGAGACACGAGAGGTGGATGGTAACAATTGCTATAGTTATTCGGACCAGCCATAGTGTAAGGCTTGGGTGTTCATGTAAAGCTGCATGAACCAGTTAATTAATTTTTTTTTTTTTTTTTAATATAGGCCACACAGGGATCGTTAGGTTAATGCATTGAGGCGGTAGGCCAGTCTGAACAAATGAGTTTTTAGGGCACGCTTAAAACTGTGTATGCGTTTTTAATGAGTTTTTATAGTGTTTTTACAGCAAAAAGACGGGAAAAAACCACGAAAAAACCTGAACGTGTGCACATAGCCTAACACTATTAATCTGCAGATTTACCCCATGTCTGCAGCTTAAACGCAATTTTTTTTCTGGTGACCGGTTCCCTATAAGTTGTGTACTCTGTGTCAGTGATATGATTTTCTCATGTCAGAGAATTCTGACACAATTCTGATCACAGTTTGATCCGAGTATCATTTACATAACCGATTCAATTCTCTTGGAAGAGAGAATCATCCCTTATGTGACCCCTGCCAAACTACTCTGTTCTGTCTATAGATCTGTTATCAGTGAGGTATCAGGTTACATTATCTGTAATAAAACTCTGTGGAGAGAGGAGAATGGGGAAGCTGGAGAGGAACAAAAGCAGAAAGGCATAAGAGAGAACTTATGAGGCTTGAAGTGTAGAGTGATAAAACTAAAAATGTAAGATACAAGTAATATAAAGTTCAGAAATGGTGTTATTCCTCAAGTCTGCACACATGGCAACCTGCCCCGAAAAGTCACCCGAATGTACAATTACACTGTCTTAATATACAGTATTTTTTTAATAACTACAGCTATAGCAATGTGACCTTTGCATATATTGATGTGGACCCAGCCTACTGTCGATTATCTGCTCACAATGGATGAGTTTGAAAATTAAATTGTTTCTGTTTATATAGGGTAGTGCTACACAGGCACATTTGTTCATCTGATGGAAATAATAACTATTGATTGGCTTCTGAAAATGTGGAAAATATAAAATGTTGAGGAATAAGTAGGTCAACATAAATGGGCTTCACTGATTTTCAGTAATGTGATGAATAAATACAAGACCATTGATGGTTGGTTATGTAAGTAAAACGCTAATAGTTAGATATGCATGTGTAAATTGTTGCTATAACTTGACAGCATCTTATTTGACTTTCACTTATTTTCCATTTATTGCATCTTGTAGGTTTACTGAACACTGTAGAACAGTCCTGGAATGGAACTGCTCAGATGAAAGCCTCTCGAAGTCAAGAAGAAACTGGGTCAGTGCATTCAATTTATTAGCATTTTTATGTATGCGGTACCAACTGGCAGTAACCGGTCTAGGTAGCACAATATTTATTGGCTTGACTATATGTATAACTGAGGTTGCAGGTGGAAATGAGGGCTACAGGTATATCAACAATAAGAGTTTCATCTTGTGGATTGTGAGCCCTCACGGGCAGGGTCCTCTCTCCTTCTTTAAAGGGAACCTGTCACCCCGTTTTTTGAGATTGAGCTATAAATACTGTTAAATAGGGCCTGCGCTGTGTGTTACTATAGTGTATGTAGTGTACCCCGATTCCCCATGTATGCTGAGAAATAACTTACCAAAGTCGCCGTTTTCGCCTGTCAATCAGGCTGGTCAGGTCAGGAGGGCGTGGTGACATCGCTGATTCTTCCTCAGCTTTACGTTGGTGGCGTAGTGGTGAACAAGCAGCGCGCGATCTGCGCTGTCATCCCTTTCGTCGGTGGGGGCGGCCATCTTCCTGGGGCCGCGCGTGCGCAGATCGAGTGCTCTGCTGCACGGGGCTTCAGGAAAATGGCCGCGGGATGCCGCGCGTGCGCATTAGAGATCGCGGCGGCCATTTTCCCAAAGCCGAGTTTGCATCTCGGCTTTGGGAAAATGGCCGCCGCGATCTCTAATGCGCACGCGCGGCATCCCGCGGCCATTTTCCTGAAGCCCCGTGCAGCAGAGCACTCGATCTGCGCACGCGCGGCCCCAGGAAGATGGCCGCCCCCACCGACGAAAGGGATGACAGCGCAGATCGCGCGCTGCTTGTTCACCACTACGCCACTACGCCACCAACGTAAAGCTGAGGAAGAATCAGCGATGTCACCACGCCCTCCCGACCTGACCAGCCTGATTGACAGGCGACTTTGGTAAGTTATTTCTCAGCATACATGGGGAATCGGGGTACACTACATACACTATAGTAACACACAGCGCAGGCCCTATTTAACAGTATTTATAGCTCAATCTCAAAAAACGGGGTGACAGGTTCCCTTTAATTGTCAGGACTTGTTATTGTTTAAGATTATTGTACTTGTTTTTATTATGTACACCCCTCCCCACATGTAAAGCGCCATGGAATAAATGGCACTACACAAATAATAATTTTAATGGCAGTAAGCATGGCTAGTTGATCTGTAAATTTATTTTCAACACTTGCTTTCTCTGACATTCTTCCTGGTTGAGCCTGACGGGTGCGAAGAATGCTTTCTTGCTCCCCATTACTTCTCTTAAAGGGAATTCGTCACCAGAAAAAACTCTATTAACCTGCAGATATGGGGTTAATCTGCAGGTTGACAGCATTACTAACCTGCCTGGCACCCACACTTAGCCAAACACTGCCGGGAGAAAATTAACTTTATTCACCCAGCAGCATTCTGGTTGCAGTCACCAGAGCAGCTCCGGTGCAGGTTTAGTCACCGTTGTGAAAAATACAGAACGGCGGCTATAACCGCGCCTCTGACCTTGACTGACAGTCTGTCCCAATGCAGAGCCAGGGGCACGGTTACAGCTGCCTTTCTGTATACTCAGAGTGGTGACTAAACCCGTGCCGGGGCCACCCCGTGACTGAAACCAGAACACTGCTGGAGGGAATAAAGTTAATTTTCTCCTGGCAGAGTTCTGCTAAGTGTGGGTGCTGGACTTCATGTCTGCAGGTTGATAGCTGTTTTTCTGGTGATTGGTTCCGTATAATGCTTTTACTTGTGTTTTCCCAATAATTTTTCTCTTTGGTTACTCTGCCATAGCTGTGCAAATTACTTATTTGAAAATGCAGGAAGAAAGTCTCCTCAGGAATATTGAACATGTTCATATGAAACACTCATATATACTTTGACCACAAATTTTCCTACGATATTTTGGACTAAGTTGGCAACAAGGAAGACATTAGTAAATGACTGTTTTATTATTGTTATTATTATTATTCTATTTTTTTCCAGGACGTCTCTCATGGCAGCACACCAGTAATTAGTCATTCACATCTTTAGGGACAGGAAACACACAAACAGTTAAAAGCAGTGTATTTCCTGTCCCTGGGAGGACAGACACAGAGAGGACGCTCAATGATGCAGAGATTACGTGAAACGAGCTCAGGGGAATCTGAGGGGATTCATCCCTGTGACAAGGCTTGTGGCTGATACCTCACTGAGTAGGGGTTCCTCAGCCTGGGCCAGTAGAGCGGAATGTGGCTGCTGTCGTTTGCCGCTTCCCTCCTCTGAGGGCTCTCGGCTACCTACCGCAGCTTTGCCTAAGCACAGATCCAGTGACTCATTCGTTCCAGGGTGGAACGCACTTCTGAGTTACAGGGGGAAAGTGCAGGATGATCTGCTAGTGTGGTGTGTTATGGATGGTGGTTCCGGGTGTGTATTCCTACAAGAAGACAAGGTAGGACACTATAAAAGCACACCTATTGTGGTAGGATTCTACAGTATTGTGTACAGTCTGAACATGGATTTTAATCGTACTCTATCAGAGAGACCGTCCGAACAATCCCTGGGAATAGTAAGTCTTAGTGATCTGTCTTTGGCCCCAATGTTTCCTTGCATAAGTCAGGAAGTCTGAGCCCTATTTTCTCTTTTCTAATTTAATTTTAGGACAGAGTAGCTGGGTCTGTTTCTTCCTCTAGGAAGTCCAAAAGTTATGCTACCTTTTTGGTGGATGAATTGGCCGAGTCAGTGAGATTTGCTGCCAGAAGCAATGTTCTTTACAGTTCTGCTAGGTGGACAATCTGGTTTTAAAAAAAAACTATTCCAGGAGATCACCATTCTAAAAGCAAGCTATGCTCAATTCCCTTTTCAGTGTTACAGGTGCTAGGACCGTATTTGATGAAATCCTAGAAAGGACCTCTGACAACCAAAAGGGGCTTCCAGAGGAAAGGCAAAGGACATTCCCTTCCTTTTGTAGGTCCCGTCCGTACCAGAGACATGAGTTTAAAGGGAAAGGGAAATCATGCAGATGGACGAATATATAAAGAGAAAGAATACGCTGAAAGGGAGATCACCAGATAAATAAACAATATGGCTTTTATTAGAAAAGTGCACACAGACCAACAATCTGATAAAACCATTTAAAAAACATATACACATATCATGCAGATGGAGTTACCCAAAGGGAGGAAAGGATTGACTTACCACTTTCAGTCCAGGTCCAAGCACAGGGAGACCTTGGCGTCAGAGGAGTTAAGGGGCTTCAAGGACGGTGGCAAATCATCACACAAAACAAGTGGATTCATCAGGTTGTAGTGGAAGGCTATACGATAGAATTTATTAAACTCTCTACAGAGACTCGAAAAAGATATCAGGAATCTGGTAGCAACCGGGTGGGTATTCCTTTTCCTCAGACACTACTCCAGTCTCTTTTTCTATTAAAAAAAACCCATTGGGGGGTGTGGGGTTATTGTACAGTTATAAACTTAAAACCCTTAAATAAGTGCGTCAGATACAGAAAGTTCATAATGGAGACAAGAAGATCAACAATTCCTCTATTAGGATGGATTCGGTAATGTGCGCCTTCAATTTAAAGGATGCATATTATCATGTGGCCATCCATCCTTCTTTTCAGAAGTTCCAAGAGGTTTGCACTAAAACCTCAGGGAGAAAGTCATCATTTTCAATTTCAGTACCTTCCCTTCAGCCTATCCACTGATATTCACAAAGGAAGGGATAATCATCATCCCATACCTGGACGATCTGTTAGTGGCTGATTCAGCACAACAACTGAAACGCCATCTCTCAAGGAATATCCTCACCTTGCAGAGGTTGGGTTGGTTCATCAATTGGGGAAAATCCAATTTAGAGCCAGGAACACAAAAGGTGTTTCTGGGAGTTCTCCTCAACTGCCACCTCAGAACATCCTTTCTGCCCTCAATAAAACAGAAAGAGGTCATTAACAGAGTGCTGTCCTTCCATGGGAAAAAAACTGATCTGATTGCAATGCGAGAATTGGGATTGACACCATATATTCCAAATGTACGATGGGGTCAGACCCACTGGAGAATTCTGCAAAAAGCGATATTGGCCATCTGGGACAGGCGACCATCAGGACTGGACAAGAAGATAGTCATTTCGGCATAGGTTAATAAATCGTTGACGTGGTGGACGTCTCCGAAGATGTTATAGACGGGGGTACTTAGATCCTTTCCCCATGCGTCAGTCACTACCAATGCAAGTCAGCAAGGTTGGGGTGCCGAGGAAGAAAGACAATACCTATAGGTGACTTGGTCTCCAGAAGTCCGTTTGAGGTCCTCAAACTACAGAGAACTGCGGGCAGTATGGCAGACGCTCAGAGGTGCCAGGACCATCTCAGAGGCCAGCATGTCAAACTCTTATTGTACAATGTCACAGCAGTCTCCTTTATTGGTCATCAATGGAGCCAGAGATGTTATCTTCTGCAGATTCTGGCCTTACAAATTTTCCAGTGGGCAGAGGGGACTGTCTTTTCTATATCGGCAGTTCACCTGAAAGGTTCACAGAACAGAGTAGCAGAGAATCAGTTTGATCCTCAGAATGGGAATTAAACAGGGATTTGTTTCAGCAGTTAACCCGATGTTGGAGTATCCCTCAAGTAGACCTGTTTAAATCCTGGAAGAATGCAAAGGTAGCAAGTTTTTTTTCTTGAACCCGTAGGACAACCCAAATGGAGTGGATCTCTTGTCCCAGAATTGGGGCAAGAATCTCCTATATGCCTTTTCCATTGATCCTGGGGGTCTTGAGAGAGATTCAAGAAGAACCGGCTATGGTAATACTGATCAACTGTTAAATCATATAGCTCTAGAAGATAAACTTCTCCTTCCAGAGAGGTACAACCTTCTCTGTTGTGAATTCTGTGGTCAAGCTCCCTCCTGTGGTCATGAGTGGTACTTCGGCTGGTGTGGGGCTGCGGCTTCTGAGTTTCCTTCCTCAGGTGACGAGGTTAAGTCGTTAGGTGCTGCTCTATTTAACTCCACCTAGTTCTTTGTTCCTTGCCTCCAGTCAATGTTCCAGTATTGGTCTTGCTCTCTCCTGGATTGTCTTGTGGCATGTCTGCCCTGCATAAGCTAAGTTCTGCTTGTGTTACTTTTGTTTGCTATTTTTTCTGTCCAGCTTGCTATATTGGTTTTTCTTGCTTGCTGGAAGCTCTGGGACGCAGAGGGAGCACCTCCGTGCCGTTAGTCGGTACGGAGGGTCTTTTTGCGCCCTCTGCGTGGTTGTTTGTAGGTTTTTGTGCTGACCGCAAAGCTATCTTTACTATCCTCGGTCTATTCAGTAAGTCGGGCCTCACTTTGCTAAAACCTATTTCATCTCTGTGTTTGTATTTTCATCTTTACTCACAGTCATTATATGTGGGGGGCTGCCTTTTCCTTTGGGGAATTTCTCTGAGGCAAGGTAGGCTTATTTTTCTATCTTCAGGGCTAGCTAGTTTCTCAGGCTGTGCCCGAGGCGCCTAGGTCTGGTCAGGAGTGCTCCACGGCTACCTCTAGTGTGGTGTGATAGGATTAGGGATTGCGGTCAGCAGAGTTCCCACGTCTCAGAGCTCGTCCTATGTTATTAGTAACTATCAGGTCACTTTGTGTGCTCTTAACCACCAGGTCCATTGTGTTTCTGAATCACCAGTTCACAACACTTCTCTCTATCAAAGTTCCCTCCTACAGTCCTGCTCTTAGTTATTGGCACCCATGAAGTTTAAGTACATAATGCGGAATATTTCCTGAAAAAAATAAATCAACTGAAAAGTTTTTTGTGTATAGAATTCGCGAGTTACTGTCAAGAACCTCCCTGGACTTGTGGGAAAGAGGAAAATTAACAAGAGATGTCTTAGAAAGTTGGTGCGCATGGTGGAAAAAGCACCACGTCAAATATCCAAAGACCTGAAGGCCAACCTGGAACAGTATGGGGTTATGATTTCAACAAGTACCATATGCCATATACAAAACCAAGCAGAGCTTTATAAGCGAATGCCAAGGAAGAAACCATTGCTGAAGAAAAGACATAAAAAGGAACAACTGATCTTTGCCAAAGAGTACCTTGACAAACCACAATCCTTCTGGGAAAATGTTCTGTGGACAGATGAACCAAAAATAGAGCTTTTTAGCAATGCAATGCAGCAGTTTACAGATGGCGCAATAATCTTAAAAGGAAAAGAACATCCTATCAACAGTTAAGCATCGTGGAGGATCCATATTTATTATTTATTTATATAGCACCATTAATTCCATGGTGCTGTACATGAGAAGGGGTTACATCAAAATACAAATATCACTTACAGTAAACAAATCTAACAATGACAGACTGGTACAGAGGGAAGAGGACCCTGCCCTTGCGGGCTTACATTCTACAGGATTATGGGGAAGGAGACTGTAGGTCGAGGGTTGCAGTAGCTCCGATGGTGTTGAGGTGGCCGTGTGGTAATTACAGGCTGTAAGCTTCTTTGAAGAGGTGGGTTTTCAGGTTTCTTTTGAAGGATCCACATGTGGTGGATAAACGGATGTGTTGGGGCACAGAATTCCAGAGCATGGGGGATATTCGGGAGAAGTTTTGGAAGCGATTGGGTGAGGAGCGAATAAACGTGGAGGATAGAAGGAGGCATTGGAAGGACCGGAGATTACATGAGGGAAGATATTGAGAGATTAGTTCGGAAATATACAGAGGAGAAAGGTTATGGATGGCTTTGTAGGTCAGTGTTAGTAGTTTAAACTGGATACGCTGGGAAATTGGGAGCCAGTGAAGGCATTTGCAAAGAGGGAAAGCAGGAGTGTAGCGAGGAGAGAGATTAATTAGTCGGGCAGCAGAGTTGAGGAAGGACTGGAAGGCTGCGAGAGTGTTAGAAGGTAGGCCACCGAGGAGGATGTTGCAGTAGTCTAGGCGAGAGATGATTAGGGCATGCACAAGCATTTTGGTAAAGTGAGGGTTGAGGAAAGGACGGATTCTGGAAATATTTTTGAGCTGGAGGCGACAGGAGGTGGCAAGAGATTGGATGTGCCGCTAATTATAGACCTGTCTCTAATCTTCCCTTCATCTCTAAACTCCTCGAACGCCTGGTCCACTCCCGTCTTACCCGCTATCTCTCAGATAACTCTCTTCTCGACCCTCTTCAATCTGGCTTCCGCTCTTTACACTCTACTGAAACTGCCCTCATTAAAGTCTCTAATGACCTACTAACAGCTAAATCTAATGGTCACTACTCCATGCTAATTCTCTTGGATCTCTCTGCAGCATTCGACACTGTGGATCATCAGCTCCTCCTCACTATGCTCCGCTCCATCGGCCTCAAGGACACCGTTCTCTCCTGGTTCTCCTCCTATCTCTCTGACCGATCCTTCACTGTATGTTTTGCTGGTTCCTCCTCCTCTCACCTTCCCCTTACTGTTGGGGTTCCTCAAGGATCAGTCCTAGGCCCCCTACTCTTCTCGTTGTATACTGCCCCTATTGGACAAACAATCAGTAGATTTGGTTTCCAGTACCATCTCTATGCTGACGACACCCAATTATACACTTCTGCTCCCGATATCACACCGACCTTTTTAGAAAACACCAGTGATTGTCTTACCGCTGTCTCTAACATCATGTCCTCCCTCTATCTGAAACTAAACCTGTCAAAAACTGAACTCCTCATGTTCTCTCCCTCTACTAACCTACCTTTGCCTGACATTGCCATCTCCGTGTGCGGTTCCACCATTACTCCAAAGCAACATGCCCGCTGCCTTGGGGTCATCCTTGATTCTGACCTTTCATTCACCCCCCACATCTGATCACTGGCTCGCTCTTCTTACCTGCATCTCAAAAACATTTCTAGAATTCGCCCTTTTCTTAATTTCGACTCTGCAAAAACTCTGACTGTTTCACTTATTCATTCTCGTCTGGACTATTGTAACTCTCTACTAATCGGTCTCCCTCTTGCAAAACTCTCCCCGCTCCAATCTGTCCTGAATGCTGCAGCCAGGATCATATTCCTCACCAACCGTTACACCGATGCCTCTACCCTGTGCCAGTCATTACACTGGCTACCCATCCACTCCAGAATCCAGTACAAAACTACTACCCTCATCCACAAAGCACTCCATGGCTCAGCACCACCCTACATCTCCTCCCTGGTATCAGTCTACCACCCTACCCGTGCCCTCCGCTCCGCTAATGACCTCAGGTTAGCATCCTCAATAATCAGAACCTCCCACTCCCGTCTCCAAGACTTTACACGTGCTGCGCCGATTCTTTGGAATGCACTACCTAGGTTAATACGATTAATCCCCAATCCCCACAGTTTTAAGCGTGCCCTAAAAACTCATTTGTTCAGACTGGCCTACCGCCTCAATGCATTAACCTAACGATCCCTGTGTGGCCTATTTATAATAAAAAAAAAAAAAAAAAAGGTTCCTCGCATCATGTTCTCATACACTTTATGCAGTATTAGCCCTCTGTGTCTGTACTGCTACATACTTAGGCAGGTAACTGGTTCATGCAGCTTTACATGAACACCTGAGCCTTACACTATAGCTGGTCCGAATAACTAAAGCAATTGTTACCATCCACCTCTCGTGTCTCCCCTTTTCCCCATAGTTTGTAAGCTTGCGAGCAGGGCCCTCACTCCTCCTGGTATCTGTTTTGAACTGTATTTCTGTTATGCTGTAATGTCTATTGTCTGTACAAGTCCCCTCTATAATTTGTAAAGCGCTGCGGAATATGTTGGCGCTATATAAATAAAAATTATTATTATTATTATTATGTGCGGTTTGAAGGACAGGGCAGAGTCAAGGGTTACACAGAGGAAGTGGATTTTGGGGACAGGGAAAAGTTTGATTTCATTTATTTTGGTAGATAGGTCAGGTAGGGAAGATTTGCGAGATGGAGGAAAGATAATTAGTCCAGATTTGTCCACATTGAGCTTGAGGAAGCGAGAGGAGAAGGAGGATATGACTGATATACAACCTGGGATTCTGGAGAGCAGAGAGGTGACATCTGGGCCAGAGAGGTAGACCTGAGTGTCATTAGCATATAGATGGTACCAGAAGCTATAGGACCTTATGAGTTGTCCCAGGCAGAGTGTATAGATTGAGAAAAGTAAGGGCCCAAGGACAGGGCCTTGAGGGACACCAACAGAGAGTGGGCGAGATGAAGAGGTAGTGTAGTAAGGGAGTAGGAAACGCTAAATGTGTGGTTGGTAAGGTATGAGGAGATACAAGATAGGGCAAGGTCTTTGACTCCAAAGTAAGAGAGGATCTGTAGTAGGAGGAAGTGGTCAACTGTGTCGAAGGCAGACAGGTCTAGAAGGAGGAGTATAGAGAATTGTCTGTTAGCTTTGGCTGTAAGTAAGTCGTTAGTAATTTTCGCCAGGGCAGTCTCAGTGGAATGCTGGGGACAGATGCCAGATTGTAGGTTGTCGAACACAGAGTTGGATGCAATGCTGTGGGGTTGCTTTGCTGCATCTAGTACCGGGGGTCTTGACCGCATCACAGGAGCCGTGACATCGGAGAATTATCAAGAGATTTTAGAGGTAAATGTCCTACCCAGTGTAAGAAAACTTTGTTTGAGTCGAAGATTGAGTCCCACAGCAAGACATTGACCCAAAAAACACACATCCAAAAGTATGCAGGAATGGTTGAAAAAGAAAAAAATGGACTCTCTTAAAATGGCCAGCAATGATTCCTGACCTCAATGCCACTGAAAATTTTTGCGGTGAGCTTCAATCTGCAAATATACAAAAAGAAGATAAGGAAACTGGGAAACAAAAAAGTGCAAATAGGGTCTTAGCGATAATAATGAGGCTTAAGAAAATTAAATCCACTCACCGGGTGAGGCTGCACTGAAGCAACGTATGATACACATATACAGGTGCTTCTCACAAAATTAGAATATCATCAAAAAGTTAATTTATTTTAGTCCTTGCAAACAGTGATCTATTTCAGGTGTTTATTTCTGTTAATGTTGATGATTATGGCTTACAGCCAATGAAAACCCAAAAGTCATTATCTCAGTAGATTAGAATAACTTTATAACACCAGCTTGAAACAAATGATTTTAAAATCCGAAATGTTTGCCTACTGAAATGTATGTTCAGTAAATGCACACACTACTTGGTTAGGGCTCCTTTTGCATCAATTGCTGCATTAATGCGGCATGGCATGGAGGTGATCAGCCTGTGGCACTGCTGAGGTGTTATGGAAACCCAGGTTGCTTTGATAGCAGCCTTCAGCTCGTCTGCATTGTTGGGTCTGGTGTCTCTCATCTTCCTCTTGACAATATCCCATAGATTCTCTATGGGGTTAAGGTCAGGCGAGTTTGCTGGCCAATCAAGCAAAGTGATACTGTTGTTTTTGAACCAGGTATTGGTACTTTTGGCAGTGTGGACAGGTGCCAAGTCCAGCTGGAGAATTAAATTTCCATCTCCAAAAAGCTTGTCGACAGATGGAAGCATGAAGTGGTCTAAAATTTCCTGGTAGAAGGATGCGCTGACTTTGGTCTTGATAAAACACAGTGAACCTACACAAGCAGATGGCATGGCTCCCCAAACCATCACTGGTTGTGGAAACTTCACACTAGACCTCAAGCAACTTGGATTGTGTGCCTCTCCTTTCTTCCTCCAGACTCTGGTACCTTGATTTCCAAATGAAATGCAAAATTTACTTTCATCTGAAAACACCACCTTGGACCACTGAGCAACAGTCGAGTTCTTTTTCTCCTTGGCCCAGGTAAGACGCTTCTGGCGTTGTCTATAGGCCATGAGTGGCTTGACACAAGGAATGCTACACTTGTAGCCCTTGTCCTAGATACGTCTGTGTGTGGTGGCTCTTGAAGCAATGACTCTAGCAGCAGTCCACTCCTTGTGAATCTCCCCCCAATTTTTGAACGGCCCTTTCTTGACAATCCTTTCAAGACTGTGATTATTCCGGTTGTTTGTCAACGTTTTTCTACAACACTTTTTCCTTCCACTCAGCTATTCATTAATATGCTTGGATACCGCACTATGTGAGCAGCCAGCTTTAGCAATGACCTTTTGTGGCTTACCCTCCTTGTGGAGTGTGTCACTGACTGCCTTCTGGACATCTGTCAAGTCAGCAGTCTTCCCCATGATTGTGGAGCCTACTGAAACCGACTAAGGGACCTTTTTAAATGCGTAGGAAGCCTTTGCAGGTGTTTTTTGCTAATTATTCTAATTTACTGAGTTAATGACTTTTGGGTTTTCATTGGCTGCAAGCCATAATCAACATGAACAGAAATTAACACTTGAAATGGATCGCTCTGTTCTAATGACTCTATATAATGAGTTTCACTTTTTGTATTGAAGAACTGAGAAAAAAAAAAAATTTTGATGATCTAATTTTGTGAGAAGCACTTGTATATCAGCTACTGCAGGACACCAGTGGCAGATGGACGAAGCTTGAAATGGAAACAGGATTGTTCCTCACCCAATCGCCTCCAAGACTCCTCCCAAATATCCCCGATTCTCTGTGCCCCAACACATCTGATTATCCACCACATTCTCATTCTTCAGAATCCAGACAGAACCTGACAACCCATCTCTTCATTACAGGCTGTAAGCTTTCTTGACCCCACTGCCACCTCAACACCTCCTGAACTACTGCAATCCCCCCACTCTACTATCTCCTTCCCCACCATGCTGTAGAATGTAAGTCCACAATGGCAGGGTCCTCTTTACTCAGTACCAGTCTATCATTTACTTTTACTGTAAGTGATATCTGTATTTCGTATGTAACCACTTCTCACATACAGCACCATGGAATCAATGGTGTTATATAAATAAAAATAATAATTTTATGCTGGGGAACAATTTATTTCATAATGGTATGAATCACATAGTAATTGTAAATATAATGCTAAAAAATTAAGGGGTCACTTAAACCACACATCAGTTCTTGCTGAACAAAAGAATCATGTTGAAAGTCTTTACTGATATATTGTAAGTAAGTGAGAACAAAATAATATATAAATGGTCAATGAAAACCAAAACTTTGAGAAAACCCGAGGGCTGGATGCCAATTCAATTTGAAAACCAAAGTTAAATTAAACCAATATGTTTTTAACTTTTGAGTGCATTTCATCACAGCAACTCATAATGCGACTTGGTAGTGTAGTTGGCCACTATTTGCGTATATGCACTCTGACAATTTCTGAGCATGCTCCTTATGAGGCAGTGTATGGTGCCCAGGGGTATCTCTTCCTAAACCTGCATTAGGGCATCAGTGAGCTTCTGACGGTCAGTGCATCCGATGCTGCTAAGCAGTGCCACAAATGCATAATGTCCCCAAAGTTTTCAACTGGATTTAGGTATGGTGAATGTGAGGGCCCGTCAATGGCATCAATGCCTTCATCATCCACAAACTGCCTCAACACTCTGGCCACATGTGTCTGGGCATAGTTCTGCACTAGGAAGAACCCAGAGTCACTGCACAAGTTTAAAGAGGTAGTCCACTACAATGCTTATTGTGTACATCGATTTAAACCTGTCAAATAAGTCTTTTTTTTTGCAAATACCTTATGTTGACCTGCTTGCTCAGTTCCGATCATGTGACCCCCGGTTGCAGCTGCTTACATCCGGTGATGTCGCGTCAACGTCCGGACTTTGGAAGTTGATCTTGCATCACTGAGTTAGGACTCAGTCTCACTCCCTCCCTCAGATTATCTGGGCTGTGGGTGGTTTCACCGTGATGAATGCCAATTAACCTATATGATGCTGGGCTATGAGCATAGGTCCCACTACACGATGTTGGGCTTCATGCCAGCCTCATTAATTCAATTTCTAAAGTTTGTTCAGAAATATACACATCAGTATCGAGTTCATTTTGTAAGGGTTTTGCATTGCTATTCCCATTTGTCCTTCTCAATCTAAATGTTTACCCCCATTAAAATAAATACACATCGTGTAGTGGTGCAGTTCCAGGAATGTGAGTGCAACACCACTGGAGCTCACATGAGGTTATGTCATGAGAGCCCTGCACCCAATCAGTGCTGGCATCCCTTTCTTCGAACGTATAAGAAATTAAAAGCAAGTGAGAGCGGAGAGTGACCAATCACTTCCCCTTTCTTTATTATACGTCCAAAGGTGGGGACAGTGACACCAGCATTGATTGGATGCAGGGCTGTTGCGACAACCTCATGTGAGTTCCAGGACCCTGACATTGGGACTGTGCCAGCACGAGAGGTGAGTCTAGATGTTTTTGTTTTAACAAGATGGGGGAAGCCTTTAGATTGTGAAGGGGTTGTCCTTTAATTGATTTGGGGTTTTACTGTGATACTTGAGTTTTCCCCTCATTTTTTTGAGGCACTGTTTATAAGGGAGGGTCATACCCCCAAACACAGGTCTATTATTGGAAGTCTCCATCTCCCATATAAACAATTTCCAAGTATGTCTATTTGATGACCAGCATTTCCATTGAAAGATAATGTTTACTATTTTTCCTACTCCCACCTTGTCATAATTGTATACTTTAGTTTTTAAACTTAAATTAGTCATACCTTTCAATGTGTTTTATATTGCCTCTTGTGGATGGAATACACAGCAGAAATTATGTATATGGTCAGTCTCTATATTCGCTTATCCTAAAATGGCAGTAGATGCCAGTACAGCCTTAAATAAACTAGCAGAATGTATACACTCCTAAAGGAAAGCTGCGCGGTTTGGCCTCTTGCATTTGCCATGGTGGTCTAGGTGAACTGTAAGTGAAGCACAAAGCAAATTATCACTGTTATTTCTTTGTGTACTGTCTGCAAGCTTTTAGGTATGATTAGGATATACTCATTTTCAATTTTCTAATGTTTTTTTTCTGTGGTGTATCAGTTAAATCAATTTAGGCTAGAGTCACACTAAACATATGAAAAATTGGTCCAAGTCTCCCTGCCAAGAGTTGGACAAGTGTAATGCAAGTGTCATGCGGGTACAATCTGATTTTTCACACCTACCATCAGATTTACATCCGAATGCAGTGTGAATGCTATCCGATTGCAATGCGATTTTAACATGAGCTTTTACATAGAGCAACTCTCTAAGCCATTTACACATCATTTTCAAAGGAAACATTCTTCAAAACACACGAGCCCCAGGAGGAGAAAAATAGGGGAAAAACTTTTTTTTTCATAAAATTGTGGTGCTTCTTATAATCCATGCATCTTATTGCTTACCGGGGGGAGGTGACTGCGGTGAAATGCGGTCCCAGGGTCGCCGCTGGAGGAGGCAAGAGTGGAGCGTTGCTGCAAGGCCGCAAGCTGGGGTGAGGGGGTGTCCGGATGTGCGGTGCGGCGTGCTGTTGTTCGGTGCTGCAGGTGTTCAGTGCTACGGGAGCTCTGATGACATCTTTTGAAAGGCCAGAGCCCCCGCAGTTACATGGTTTCCTATGCAGTGGACTGGACTCTGAGAAAATGGCTGCCAACCGGGGGTGGCACATGCGCAGATGGAGTTCTCGGCACCAAGATGTCGGGAGATGAGATTTCAGCGGCCAGCAGCCGTTTTCCCGGAGTTCAGTCCACTGCATAGGAAACCATGTAACTGTGGGGCCTCTGGGCTTTCACAAGCGCTGCACTACAGATCCGAACACCCCCTCATCCCAGCCTGCGGCCGGTAAGGTGTATCCGCATTGTAAGACGCAACCCCCATTTCCCCGCGTGAGTGACAGCCCAAAACGGCGACTTTACAAAGGTATTTCGGCAGCATAGGTGGGGAATAAAGGCTCCAAAAATACACTAATTAAAAGCACAGCTCTGCCCCTATATAGCGCTATTTTTATATAATCTTGAAAAAACGGGGTGACAGGTTGCCTTTAATTAAATACTTACAACCTCGCCCATTCCACCGACGCTATTGTTGTCTGCAAAAAAGTTTAAAAAAAAAAAACAATATTCTTCACCTTCCTGCAAAGATGATGATAATCCATTTGTCCCACGATTTGTCTAACTCTGCTACATTTAGATGGTAGGCATGGTTGCATGATGCAAGTTCTCCTGCTTGCGGTGCCGTCAGATAGGTTCTGTGAGTTTACAGCCAATGAACTCCCTTTACCTTTGACATCGGCACGAGCGCCGTGGGAAAATTTCCCTCCACTCGCGCTGACGTTACATAGGTGAAGTGAGTTCATTAGCTGTGAACTCGCAGGAGCTGAAATTTTAAAACCTGTATATGTACAGCAAAATCTGTAATGGCACATGTGAATATACAGTGGGGAAACCACCTAGAAGGAATGGAGAGTTCTGCCATTTTTATTGTTGGTACACTTCAACTGTGAGAGACAGAATAAAAAAATAAACAAATTCACATTGTATGATTTTGAAAAAATACTTCAATTTCCTTTTATTGCATGAAGTATTTGATCACATACCAACAAGTGAGAATTCTGGCTCTTACAGACCTGTTAGTTTTCTTTAATTACGGTAGCTCTCTTACTTTGCACTCACTTGTATTAGCTGTGTGGACAGGTGTCTTTTCTACAAGTAACTAGTTCAATCTCGTGCCAACCTATCCATCATGGTCAAGACCGACGAGCTGTCTAAGGACTCCTGGGAAAAAATTGTAGACCTGCACAATGCTGTAATGGGCAACAGCACAATAGGCAAGCAGCTTAGTGAAAAGCCAACAACTGTTGGCACAATTGTTGGAAAATGGAAGAAATACAAGATGACTATCAATCTTACTCGGTCTGGGGCTCCATGCAAGATCTCTCCTCGTGGGGTAAGAGTGATTCTGAGAAAGGTCGGAATCAGCCCAGAGCTACACGTTAGTATCTGGTCAGTTACCTAAAGAGATCTAGAATCGCAGTCTCAAACATTACCATTAGTAACACACTATGCCGTCATGGATTAAAATACTGCAGCGCTTGCAAGGTCCTCCTGCTCATGCCAGCACATGTCCAGGTCCATTTGAAGGTCACCAATGACCATCAGGATGATCGAGAGGTGGCATGGGAGAGGTCATGTGGTCAGCTGAGACCAACATACAACTTTTTGGTATCCACTCCACTGGCTGTGGATTGGAGGAAGAAGGATGAGTACAACCCCTAGAACGCTGTCCCAACTGTGAAGCATGGCGGGGAAAACATCATAATTTGGGGGGTGATTTTAAGTTTCACACTTAAATGTTTCTTATTGACATACAAATTTAAATGTTAGACAAAGATACTATATATGCTCGAGTATAAGCTGAGCTTTTTAAAATGTCATATTTCAACATCTCAATGTTTTAAAATTCTTTGAGGCACCTATGAGTTCAAAATACTCCTTACACCCCTAGATGAATTAATTGAGGAGTTTAGTCTCCAAAATGGGGTCACTTCTGGGGGAATTTCTGCTATTTTCACATGTCAGGGGCTCTTCTAATACGACATGGCATTCACAATCTATCCCTGGCAAATAGTGCTCTTTCCTTTCCTAGCACTGCCATGTGCCCAAGCAGAAATTTTTGACCACATATGGGGTATAGTTGCATTAGGGACAAATTGCACAGCAAATTATGGGGTCTTTTTTCCTATTATCCATTGTGAACATTACAAATTTGGGGCAAAAACATTTTAGTCAAAAATATGACGACCTAATGTTATCAAATTGTGTCGTACCTGTGGATTCAAAATGCTCACTATACCCCTGGATAAAATCCTTGAGGAGTGTAGTTTCCAAAACGGGGTAACTTTCGGGGGGTTCACTGTTTAGGCACACCAGGCGCTGTCCAATCGAGGCATAACGCCTGCAGACCATTCCATCAAAGTCTGTATTCCAAAATGTGACTCCTTCCTTTCTTTCCTAGTCCTGCTGTGAGCCCAAACAGTAATTTTCTCCACATATGGAGTTTCTGCGTACTCAGGAGAAAATGGATCCCAAAATTTGTTTTGCAAATTTCTCCTGTTACCATTGTGAAAATAACAAATTTGGAGCTAAAGTAAAATTTTCTAAGAGTCTGAGGGTTAAGGGTATGTGCACACGTTGCGGATTTGGCTGCAGATCCGCAGCAGATTTGGCCCTGCGGATCCGCAGCAGTTTTCCATGCAGTTTACAGTACCATGTTAACCTTTGGAAAACCAAATCCGCAGAAAATTCCACGCAGAAGCGCAGCAGTTTATTTTCCACAGCATGTCAATTCTTTGTGCGGATTCCGCAGCGTTTTACACCTATTCCATTATAGGAATCCACAGTTGTAAAAACGCAGGCGAAATCAACACAAAATCTGCAGCAATCCCGCAGGGAATCTGCAGGTAAAATGCAGGTCATTTTACCCATGGATTATGCAGAATCTGTGTGGATAAATACGCAATGGAATCCGCAATGTGTGCACATACCCTTACGGTGCTCACCACATATATACATATATTACTTAAAGGGACTCTGTCACCTGATTTTTGGCGGGCCCTGTGTTCGGTCCGATGGGCGGTGTTTTCTGTTGTTTCATTGACCCCTTCCTTTCCTGCTGGCCGCACTATTTTCTTGAATATGAGTTGGTTTCCGCCGTAGTACACGCGCACGCAAGGCAATCTTGCCTTGTGCACGCGCAGTATGCTTTGCCCAACTGCGGGCAAAGCCGAAAAGCATTAGTGTGCATGCGCCGCCGCACTATGTCCCAGAACACAGCGAAATACTTCCGGGATATAGTGCGGCGGGGCATGCGCACTAATGCTTTTCGGTTTTGCCTGCAGTTGGGCAAAGCATACTGTGCATGCGCAAGGCAAGATTGCCTTGCGCACACGTGTACTACGGTGGAAACCAACTCATTCAAGAAAATAGTGCGGCCAGCGGGAAAGGAAGGGGTCAATGAAAGAAAAAACACCGCCCATTGGACCGAACACAGGGCCCGCCAAAATCAGGTGACAGGTTCCCTTTAGGGGGTCTAGTTTCCAAAATGATGTCACTTGTGGAGGTTTCCCCTATTTAGGCACATCAGGGGCTCTCCAAATGCAACATGGCGTCCGCTCTCGATTCCAGTTATTTTTGTGTTCAACAAGTCAAACAGTGCTCCTTCCCTTCTGAGATCTGCCATGCACCCAAACAGTGGCTTTCCCCCACATATGAAAAAATGGATCCTTACATTTGTTGTGCAATTTCTCCCGAGTATGCAGATACCTCATGTTACCCTTGAGAAAATAACTTTTTTTTCACACAAATCTTACTTTAGCTCCAAATTTATTAATGTTCATTTTTCCTTCCACATTGCTTTAGTTCCTGTGAAGCACCTGAAGAGTTAATAAACTTCTTGAATGTGATTTTGAGTACTTTGAGGAGTGCAGTTTTTACAATGATGTCAGTTTTGGGTATTTTCTGTCATATAGACCCCCCAAAGTCCCTTAACCCCTTTCTGACCTCGGACGGGATAGTACGTCCGAGGTCAGATCCCCTGCTTTGATGCAGGGCTCCGCGGTGAGCCCGCATCAAAGCCGGGACATGTCAGCTGTTTTGAACAGCTGACATGTGCCCGTAATAGGCGCGGGCAGAATCGCGATCTGCCCGCACCTATTAACTAGTTAAATGCCGCTGTCAATCGCAGACAGCGGCATTTAACTACCATTTCCGGCCGGGCGGCCGGAAATGACGTCATCGCCGACCCCCGTCACATGATCAGGGGTCGGCGATGCTTCAGAATAGTAACCATAGAGGTCCTTGAGACCTCTATGGTTACTGATCCTCGGCAGCTGTGAGCGCCACCTTGTGGTCGGCGCTCACAGCACACCTGCAATTCTGCTACATAGCAGCGATCTGATGATCGCTGCTATGTAGCAGAGCCGATCGTGCTATGCCTGCTTCTAGCCTCCCATGGAGGCTATTGAAGCATGGCAAAAGTTAAAAAAAAAAAAGTAAAAAAAAATGTGAAAAAATAAAAAAAATATAAAAGTTTAAATCACCCCCTTTCGCCCCAATCAAAATAAATGAATAAAAAAAATAAAATAAAATCTACACATATTTGGTATCGCCGCGCTCAGAATTGCCCGATCTATCAATTAAAAAAAAGCATTAACCTGATCACTAAACGGCGTAGCAAGAAAAAAATGCGAAACGCCAGAATTACTTTTTTTGGTCGCCGCGACATTGCATTAAAATGCAATAACGGGCGATCAAAAGAACGTATCAGCACCAAACTGTTATCATTAAAAACGTCATCTCGGCACGCAAAAAATAAGCCCTCAACCGACCCCAGATCATGAAAATTGGAGACGCTACGGGTATCGGAAAATGGCCCAATTTTTTTTTTTTTTTTTTAGCAAAGTTTGGAATTTTTTTTCACCACTTAGGTAAAAAAATAACCTAGTCATGTTAGGTGTCTATGAACTCGTAATGACCTGGAGAATCATAATGGCTGGTCAGTTTTAGCATTTAATGTACCTAGCAAAAAAGCCAAACAAAAAACAAGTGTGGGATTGCACTTTTTTGCAATTTCACCGCACTTGGAATTTTTTTCCCATTTTCTAGTACACGACATGCTAAAACCAACGATGTTGCTCAAAAGTACAACTCGTCCCGCAAAAAATAAGCCCTCACATGGCCAAATTGACGAAAAAATAAAAAAGTTATGGCTCTGGGAAGGAGAGGAGTGAAAAACGAACACGGAAAAACGAAAAATCCCAAGGTCATGAAGGGGTTAAAATGTGATGTGGTCCCTGAAAAAAAAATTATTTTGTTAATTTTGTTGGAAAAATGAGAAATTGATGATCAACTTTTAACTCTTCTAACTTCCTAATACAAAAAATGTTTAAATGATGCAGATGTAAAGTAGACATGTGGGAAATGTTATTTATTAACTATTTGTGTGACATAATGTTCTGATTTATAGCCATAAGAATTAAAAATGTGAAATTGCGACATTTCTGAAATTTTCTCCAAATTTCCAATATTTTCACAAATAAACGCAAGTCATATCGAAGACATGTTGCAAGTATTATGAATACAATATGTCACGAGAAAACAGTCTCCGGATCGGTGGTATCCCTTGAAGTGTTGGTTATAACCGCATAAAGTGACAGTGGTCAGATTTTAAAAAATTGGCCTGGTAATTAGTCAAAATTGTCTCTGTCCCTAAGGGGTTAAAATCTCTAGCATTCAAATTCTAGTTTGCAAGTACACTATTAATATATTTTTTTAAGGTGAGCTGTTATTTTTACAGCTTTATTTTGTTAGTTGTCTACTGTAGAGCATCCATTACTTCTGAAAATCTCCAAGTTTGTGTTTATTGACACCATGCTTCCATAGGCTTGTATGCCAAAATAATAATCCTTTGGAATATATTCAAGTCCTTGGATTTGGCCAATACTTGCTACTGTATCTTGTGTACTTTAATTGGCACTGTTGAGTACAATTGCCTTAACAAGGTCGTTCGCCAAAAAAAGTTAATATTTCAAAGACTCATAGCATTCACATTTTTTAGCTTTTTTTTTAATCTTGACCAAACTGGTAGTTAGTCTAAAAATGTCCTAAAATGCAAAATTAAAAAAAAATAAATCACCCATTATATGGAATTACTTTTTTTTACTATAATGGTTTCTAAATATTGATATATTTTTATAATTTTGCTCTTGTAGGAGGAAACAATATCTACAACACTCGGACAACAATATTTCTAAATGAAGTCTTTCCTCACCACAATTCCAAACTGAAGTATCCCATATTTCTGCAAGACTTCAACTGAGAAAGGGCTTGCAAGTTTTCACTCACCACAACCACGTGGGGGAAAGATTTTAACACAAAAAAGGCAAAACAAAAGAAAATATTTGAAGCTTATTTTATGTACATATTGGTGCAATAACTGGACCTCTTAATTGTGGCTTGGGGATAAAAATAAATCATGTTGGCAATGCAGAATATTGGAAAATCAGGATGTATTGGCTCTCTTATGTAATGTGAAGACGTCACTGGTCCCTGTTGGTGCTGACAAACACATGAAATGATGTAACTGCACGAAAGGCTACAACATGCATCAACAGGGTGTCATCATGTGGAAAGGATACAGTTCCTGCTCACTGTACTCTGTAGTCAGCTTGTATAATGGCAGTTCAAAGACTACATTCATGTTTAGCTTATGCTATTCTGCTGTTGCCAAAAATATCCGCTGTTATCAGTTTGTCAACTTCTGATCTATAGATTAACCGATTTCCTTCAGCTATGACACTGAGAAGCTGTGACATTCACTGTGTGAAGTTTTAAGCAGTCACACATCTTTACTGTGTATGTTTCTGTTAAGAGGGCTCTGGGGTGTCCTTCATCCATTTCACCATATCAACACGAAATCTATGTTCTGAGTTTTGTCTAGATTTTTGCACTGTAAGTTGCGTGTGAGGAGTGGAAAGTAAGTAGTAATGGTGTATGGGGCGATTGGCTGGCTGCTTTAATTTAGTTGTTTTCTCTTCTGATGAAAACATGGTTCTATACAAGTTTTCATAGTAGATGGGCTGCACTGCACACTAATGATATGTTTTTAATTATGACTCGAAAATATAATGGCTGAGATTTCTAAAAACTAGTGAATAGAGATAATATGGTTATATCAGGGTCTTGAGAGATGACGACAACCTAAAAATATTGGATCCCTCCATTTACACAAAGCGGTTTTAGAATTCAGACTTTTACAAGAATTACAACTTGATGAAATTAATTCTGATAAAAACTTTGTTCTACAGCAAATACTCAATCCTCCAAATATCATCTATTGTATGAATGTACAGTGCTTCTTACATATTAAGAAAAAAACAACTTTAATTTTTTACCTTGAATCTAAATCATTACAGTTGTCAATGTGATTGTCATGTGTGCTCTGATCTAAGAAGAAAAATAACAGTATAAAGTGTAAAAAATCATCTTCTGGATTTTAGCAAATTGAAAGCAAACTCTTTTTGGCAAGTTTTACGATTTTAATTTTTTTCGTATCTTGCTTGTTTCCTTGTTCCTGCTTACTTCTAGGAATGTGTGCTATGCAAAGGTGAGGAATTTCATATATGCAGCACTCTGTGTGCTAATAGCAATTGTTTGTTTTATTTTAATTTAAATCAGTGGGTATAATATAAATAATATCATGTCCACTTTAAAAACTTGGTAGTTTCTCCCTTCATAAAGTTTGGTTATAATTTTCATATGTAGCCATTTTATCAGCTGAACCAAATGCTTGTTTAGGTTGTGTCCAAAGCCTTAGTCTGTGCATGTACTTTACAGTGCAGTACAATTCCGCCTCTTATCTGATGACAAGTGACAATAACATATACAGTATATTTGTGGCATACTTCCTTTGTGGGAGCCTGGTAGATCCCGCAAGGAGCAAAGCTAAGGTAGCTGTCCTGTTAAGTGCATTTTTTAAAAATGTTGCTTCTAATGCTTACACATTCGTGTGGGTTTTTTCTTTTCTTTTTTTTGCCTTAAAATGTATAAAAGGGACTGATTCCACACTTAAGTAATCTATTAGAGTGGTAAAATGCCACCCACTGTTGTTTTTGTCATTCTCTCAGATATACTGTATCTCATGCATAGGAATGTGTACACTTGTTATACTACTGAGTAGATTCATTGTACAGAAAAAAGCGAGATATCTTACTGTAATTAATATATACTGTATTTAAGGAGTCGCTATTTTACAGAACATCTTGAAAAGGTTTGACCAAATATATTATTCAGTTTTTCTTTTTTGTTGAAATGTATTCCTGTTTAGAGTGGGTTCTGATTTTTACAAATATTTGTATATGAGTGGAATTTTTAAAGAATAAAAGACTATTAGATTATGTTTTGTCTGGATTAAATCATTTTGCATTACATGATTATTTATAGCATGTGAATTTGGCACATCTTTCAGATGTTGTGTGCTTCCACAAGAAATGTAATCCAGTCCGAAACCAGAGTGCATTAAATAATAAATAAATAATCTTTACACCTCCATTCTCATTTTCATCCCATGGATAGTGTGACCTGTAGTAGCTTCTGATCTAATTTGAGAGTTTCTATTTTCAAACTTAAGCTGAGCAAGGACTGTCGTTTCACCTAGGGGGTCTTATTCTGTTGGGGCATAAGTCTCTATCCTGAGTTGCCAGTTCAGTAAGGTGTTCCTTCCGCCCTACTTTTCTCTTCCAGGCTCCCCAACAGTATTTTTGCGGATGTGCCTGATAGCGGGCATGTGTGTGCAGTGATTAAGACCAGGTCATGCTGCTTTAGAATTACTTAGATGGACCTGAATGGGAAAGGTTTAGTTAATAAATAGGCCTCTAAGTCACAAACTAAAGAATGTGCTATAAGTAAAACCTCATTAACCCACCTCCCACTACCTGCATAAAAAGCTTTCCTATCAGGCTTGTATGGGTAAGGTGATAAGATTAGTCTCCTCCTTCGGTTTAGTTAAAAATATCAAATTGTTAAAGAAAGCTCAGAGAAAAACTTTTGCTGAGAATATCTCAAAGTTCCATCAACTGACTTTGAGAATTGCAGCCCTGAAAAAGTTACATCTTTTGATCAGAAGAATGTGTAAGGCTTCTTTCACACTAGCGTCTGGCCCGGCCCGTCGCAGTGCGTCGGGCCGAGGTTACCGACGCTAGCGTTGCCTCCGCCGCACAACGGGTGCAGCGGATGCTGCTTTTCAGCGCATCCGCTGCCCCATTGTGAGGTGCGGGGAGGTGGGGGAGGAGTTCCGGCCACGCATGCGCGGTCGGAAAAGACGGTCCGTCGGCTGCAAAAAATGTTACATGGAACGTTGTTTGCGGCCGACGGTCGGCCGAAAAACGGCGCAACCGTCGCGTGACGGTTGCGACGTGTGGCAATCCGTCGCAATGCGTCGCGTAATGTTAGTCAATGGAGAAAAAACGCATCCTGCAAACACTTTTGCAGGATGCGTTTTTTCTGCAAAACGACGCATTGTGACGGATTGCAGTTAACGCTAGTGTGAAAGTAGCCTAACTCTCTTCTGATGACGATTTTACCTCAGAGGAAGAACTTGCAGGAAAATCTTTGTTTCCATCACACAGGATACAGATTTATGGTGGAAAGCTGTGAGTTCTATCATGTATCTAGATGACGTTAAAAAAAAAAAAAAGGCTAGATTTCATTACAAAAAAAATAAAAATAAAAAAAATTGTTGTCCCTACTGCCATAAAGTACAGGATGATTCTGATTCTTGGGACAAGGCTTCAAGAGTGGCCTGTGGCTGATATTTCAAAGAAATAATTTACTTTAACCCCTTAATCCCATATGATGTACTATCCCGTCGAGGTAACCTGGGACTTAATTCCCAGTGACGGAATAGTACGTCATAGTGGATCGGCTGCGCTCACGGGGGGAGCGCTGCCGATCGCGGCCGGATGTCGGCTGATTATCGCAGCTGACATCCGGCACTATGTGCCAGGAGTGGTCACGGACCGCCCCTGGCACATTAACCGCGGCACACTGCGATCAAAGATGATCGCAGTGTTCCGGCTGTACAGGGAAGCATTGTGTAAGGAGGGGGCTCCCTGCGGGCTTCCCTGAGACCCACGGAGCAACGCGATGTGATCGCGTTGCTCCTAGGGTCTCCTACCTCCTCCTCCCTGCAGGCTCTGGATCCAATATGGCCACGGGGCTGCTTCTGGGTCCTGCAAGAAGGTGGCTTACAAGCGCCTGCTCAGAGCAGGCGCCTGCAAGCCTCCAGCAGTGCACGTCAGATCGCTGTTCTGACACAGTGCACTGCAAAGTGTCAGATCAGCGATCTGACCCTATTACATGATGCCCCCCCTGGGGCAATGTTGTAAAGTTAAAAAAAAAAATCCTAAATAAAAAAATATATATATATATATTGTTCCCATAAATACATTTCTTTATCTAAAAAAAAAAACCAAAAAAAATGAAAGTACGCATATTTAGCATCGCCGCGTCCGTAACGACCCGACCTATAAAACTATCCTGCTAGTTAACCCCTTCAGTGAACGCCATAAAAATAGGCAAAAATCGACGCTTTATTAAATCGCCAAACAAAAAGTGGAATAACACGTGATCAAAAATACGGATATAAATAACCATGGTACCGCTGAAAACATCATTTTGTCCCGCAAAAAATGAGCCGCCATACAGCATCAGCGAAAAAATAAAGTTATAGTCCTCAGAATAATGCGATGCAAAAATAATTATTTTTTCTATAAAAGTTTTTATCATATAAAAACGCCAAAACATACAAAAAAGATATAAATGAGATATCTCTGTAATTGTACTGACCTGAAGAATAAAACTGCTTTATCAATTTTACCAAACGTGGACCAGTATAAACGCCAAAAAAAAAAAAAAAATTAATGAATAGCTCGTTTTTGGTCATTCTGCCTCATAAAAATCGGAATAAAAAGCGATCAAAAAATGGCACGTGCCCGAAAATGGTACCAATAAAAATGTCAATTCGTCCCGCAAAAAACAAGACCTCACATGACTCTGTGGACCAAAATATGGAAAAATTATAGCTCTCAAAATGTGGAGACGCAAAAACTATTTTTGGCAATAAAATGCGTCTTTGTGTGTGACAGCTGCCAATAATAAAAATATGCTAAAAAAAACAGCTATAAAAGTAAATCAACCCCCCCCCCCTTCATCACCCCCTTAGTTAGGGAAAAATAATACAATTAAAAAATGTATTTATTTCCATTTTCCCATTAGGGTTAGGATTGGGGCTAGGGTTAGGGTTGGGGCTAGGGTTAGAGTTGGGGCTTAAGGTTAGGGGTGTGTCAGGGATAGGGGTGTGGTTAGGGTTACAGTTGGGATTAGGGGTGTGTTGGGGTTAGGGGTGTGGTTGGGATTAGGGTTGTGGTTGGGATTATGGTTAGGAGCATGTTGGGGTTAGGGGTGTGGTTAGGGTTAGGGGTGTGTTTGAGTTAGGTTTTCAGTTAGAATTGGGGGGTTTACACTGTTTAGGCACATCAAAGGCTCTCCAAATGCGACATGGCGTCCGATCTCAATTCCAGCCAATTTGCGTTGAAAAAGTAAAACAGTGCTCCTTCCCTTCCGAGCTCTCCCATGCTCCCAAACAGGGGTTTACCCCAATATATGGGGTATCAGCTTACTCAAAACAAATTGGACAACAACTTTTGGGGTCCAGTTTCTCTTGTTATCCTTGGGAAAATAAAAATTTGGGGGGCTAAAAAACCATTTTTGTGGGAAAAAAAAGATTTTTTTTATTTTCACGGCTCTGCGTTATAAACTGTAGTGAACCACTTGAGGGTTCAAAGTTCTCAACACATCTAGATAAGTTCCTTGGGGGGTCTAGCTTCCAATATGGGGTCACTTGTGGGGGGTTTCTACTGTTTAGGTACATTAGGGGCTCTGCAAAGACAATGTGACACCTGCAGACCATTCCATCTAAGTCTGCATTCCAAACGGCGCTCCTTCCCTTCCACGCTCTGCCATGCGCCCAAGCGGTGGTTTCCCCCAACATATAGGGTATCGGCATACTCAGGACAAATTGGACAACAACTTTTGAGGTCCAATTTCTCCTGTTACCCTTGGGAAAATACAAAACTGGGGGCTAAAAAATAATTTTTGTGAAAAAAAATTTATATATTATTTTTATTTTCACGGCTCTGCGTTATCAACTGTAGTGAAACACTTGGGGGTTCAAAACTGTCAAAACACTTCTAGATAAGTTCTTTAGGGGATCTACTTTCCAAATTAGTGTCACTTGTTGGGGGTTTCAATGTTTAGGAACATCAGGGGCTCTCCAAACGTGACATGGTGTCCCATCTCAATTCCAGTCAATTTTGCATTGAAAAGTCAAACGGCGCTCCTTCCCTTCCGAGCTCTGCCATACGCCCAAATAGTGGTTTACCCCCAAATATGGGGTATCAGCATACTCAGGACAAATTGCACAACAACGTTATGGTCCAATTTCTTCTTTTACTTTTGGGAAAATAAAAAATTGGGGGCGAAAAGCTCATTTTTGTGAAAAAATGATTTTTTATTTTTACGGCTCTGCATTATAAACTTCTGTGAAGCACTTTGTGTGTCAGTGCTCACCTTACATCTAGATAAGTTCCTTAGGGGGTCTACTTTCCAAAATGGTGTCACTTGTGGGGGCTTTCTATGTTTAGGCACATAAGGGGCTCTCCAAACGCAACATGGCGTCCCATCTCAATTCCAGTCAATTTTGCATTGAAAAGTCAAACGGCGCTCCTTCCTTTCCGAGCTCTGCCTTGCACCCAAACAGTGGTTTACCCCCACATATGGAGTATCGGCATACTCAGGACAAATTGTAAGCCACGACCAATCAGCGACGGGCACAGTCCAGAAGAAAATGGCCGCTCCTTACTCCCCCGCAGTCACTGCCCGGCGCCCGCATACTCCCCTCCAGCCACCGCTAACACAGGCTTAATGCCGGCGGTAATGGACCGCGTTATGCCGCGGGTAACGCACTCCGTTACTGCTGCTATTAACCCTGTGTGTCCCCAACTTTTGACTATTGATGCTGCCTATGCGGCATCAATAGTAAAAAATCTAATGTTAAAAATAATTTAAAAAAAAAAAACTGCTATACTCACCCTCCGTGGTCCGCAGAGCCGGCCGCCATCTAACGTTCCTGGCGATGCATTGTGAAATTACCCAGAAGACTTAACGGCCTCGCGAGACCCCTAAGTCATCTGGGTAAATTCGCAATGCATCCTGGGAACGGAAGATGGCGGCAGCCGCGCTCTACAAGGGGCCCTCGGATCCGAAGGTGAGTATGTTAGAACTACAAGGGGCCCTCAGATCCGAAGGTGAGTGCGTTGATTTTTTATTTTTTAAACTGTGACATACGTGGCTGGGCAATATACTACGTGGCTGGACAATATAATATGTGACTGGGAAATATACTACGTCGCTGGGCAATATACTACGTTGCTGTGCAATACACTACGTGGCCGGGCAATATACAGCGTGGCTCTGTGCTGTATACTACGTCACTGGAAAATATACTATGTCACTTGGCAATATACTACGTGGCTGGGCAATATACTATGTGGCTGGGCAATATACTACGTGGCTCTGTGCTGTATACTACGTCACTGGGCAATATACTACCTCACTGGGCAATATACTACGTGGCTGTGCAATATACTACATCACTGGGCAATATACAGTGGGGCAAAAAAGTATTTAGTCAGTCAGCAATAGTGCAAGTTCCACCACTTAAAAAGATGAGAGGCGTCTGTAATTTACATCATAGGTAGACCTCAACTATGGGAGACAAACTGAGAAAAAAAATCCAGAAAATCACATTGTCTGTTTTTTTAACATTTTATTTGCATATTATGGTGGAAAATAAGTATTTGGTCAGAAACAAAATTTCATCTCAATACTTTGTAATATATCCTTTGTTGGCAATGACAGAGGTCAAACGTTTTCTGTAAGTCTTCACAAGGTTGCCACACACTGTTGTTGGTATGTTGGCCCATTCCTCCATGCAGATCTCCTCTAGAGCAGTGATGTTTTTGGCTTTTCGCTTGGCAACATGGACTTTCAACTCCCTCCAAAGGTTTTCTATAGGGTTGAGATCTGGAGACTGGCTAGGCCACTCCAGGACCTTGAAATGCTTCTTACAAAGCCACTCCTTCGTTGCCCTGGTGGTGTGCTTTGGATCATTGTCATGTTGAAAGACCCAGCCACGTTTCATCTTCAATGCCCTTGCTGATGGAAGGAGGTTTGCACTCAAAATCTCACGATACATGGCCCCATTCATTCTTTCATGTACCCGGATCAGTCGTCCTGGCCCCTTTGCAGAGAAACAGCTTCAAAGCATGATGTTTCCACCACCATGCTTTACAGTAGGTATGGTGTTTGATGGATGCAACTCAGTATTCTTTTTCCTCCAAACACGACAAGTTGTGTTTCTACCAAACAGTTCCAGTTTGGTTTCATCAGACCATAGGATATTCTCCCAAAACTCCTCTGGATCATCCAAATGCTCTCTAGCAAACTTCAGACGGGCCCGGACATGTACTGGCTTAAGCAGTGGGACACGTCTGGCACTGCAGGATCTGAGTCCATGGTGTCGTAGTGTGTTACTTATTGTAGGCCTTGTTACATTGGTCCCAGCTCTCTGCAGTTCATTCACTAGGTCCCCCCGCGTGGTTCTGGGATTTTTGCTCACCGTTCTTGTGATCATTCTGACCCCACGGGGTGGGATTTTGCGTGGAGCCCCAGATCGAGGGAGATTCAGTGGTCTTGTATGTCTTCCATTTTCTAATTATTGCTCCCACTGTTGATTTCTTCACTCCAAGCTGGTTGGCTATTGCAGATTCAGTCTTCCCAGCCTGGTGCAGGGCTACAATTTTGTTTCTGGTGTCCTTTGACAGCTCTTTGGTCTTCACCATAGTGGAGTTTGGAGTCAGACTGTTTGAGGGTGTGCACAGGTGTCTTTTTATACTGATAACAAGTTTAAACAGGTGCCATTACTACAGGTAATGAGTGGAGGAAAGAGGAGACTCTTAAAGAAGAAGTTACAGGTCTGTGAGAGCCAGAAATCTTGATTGTTTGTTTCTGACCAAATACTTATTTTCCACCATAAAATGCAAAAAAAGATAAAAAACAGACAATGTGATTTTCTGGATTTTTTTTTCTCAGTTTGTCTCCCATAGATGAGGTCTACCTATGATGTAAATTACAGACGCCTCTCATCTTTTTAAGTGGTGGAACTTGCACTATTGCTGACTGACTAAATACTTTTTTGCCCTACTGTACTATGTGGCTGGGCAATATACTACGTGGCTCTGTGCTGTATACTACGTCGCTGTGCAATATACTACGTCACTGGGCAATATACTACATAGCTGGGCAATATACTACGTCACTGGGCAATATACTACGTGGCTGGGCAATATGCTACGTGGACATGCATATTAGGCGTTAGAATCGGGCCACCATCTAGTAGTTAATGAAACTTCTTGTATGTGGTTTTGAGCACCTTGAGGGGTGCAGTTTTTAGAATGGTGCCACACTTGGTTATTTTCTATCATATAGACCCCTCAAAATGACTTCAAATGTGATGTGGTCCCTAAAAAACAAATGGTGTTGTAAAAATGAGAAATTGCTGGTCAACTTTTAACCCTTATAACTCCCAGGAAAGTATATAAAACTGCACCCAAAAGGTGATTGGGAAGACAAATGAGTAAATGAAAACACTTGTTACCCAAAAAAAAGATATATCTTCTGTGGCTTGGCGGACAGAGAAGCTGACCACAACGCAGAGGCTCAAGGGTTTGAACCCAGATGCATGACAGCAATCTAAACAAAAACTCAAAGAAAATAGACTATAGACAGAAATAACTGATTGAATTTACAAATACAAATTTTAAAAGGAGCAGATGGGAGAGCAAACCTTGTATCCGGTTTGTTTGACCCTACAGCTAATACCATACCACAGAAGACAAAGCTCTGAATTTACAATAACTTGGACGTTGTATCACTTCAATTATATTTACATAATAAATATATAATTTTAAGTATTTTAAGCTTTTCTTCCCAGAAAAAATTTCTACTCGACACAGTAATTTAATTTGTATGTAGGGAAACAAAGAGCCTGAAGATACTCTTTCATGTCTAGATTTCATATTGGCTTATGGACAGAAATGCCCAGCAAGGAATTTGCTGGACATAGTCAGTTTGCTTTATTATTAGGGAGTATATGGGTGAGATTGCAAGAGGAGATGGTATGTTAGCTCCCATTTTCACATAGGATATAGTTTATTATAACTAATGATTAACCCCTTAAGCTCCAAGGGTGGTTTGCACGTTAATGACCGAGCCAATTTTTACAATTCTGACCACTGTCCCTTTCTGAGGTTATAACTCTGGAACACTTCAACGGATCCTGATATTGTTTTCTCATGACATATTGTACTTCATGATAGTGGTAAAATTTATTCAACAAGACTTGCGTTTATTTGTGAAAAAATGGAAATTTGGCAAAAATTTAGAAAATTTCGCAATTTTCCAAATTTGAATTTTTATGCCCTTAAATCACAGAGATATGCCACACAAAATACTTAATAAGTAACATTTCCCACATGTCTACTTTACATCAGCACAATTTTGGAACCAAAATTTTTTTTTGTTAGTGAGTTATAAGGGTTGAAAGTTGACCAGCAATTTCTCATTTTTACAACACCATTTTTTTCAGGACCATATCTAATTTGAAGTCATTTTGAGGGGTCTATATGATAGAAAATGACCAAGTGTGCCACCATTCTAAAAACTGCACCCCTCAAGGTGCTCAAAACCACATTCAAGAAGTTTTTTAGCCCTTCAGGTGTTTCACAGGAATTTTTTGAATGTTTAAATAAAAATGAACATTTAACTTTTTTTCACACAAAATTTACTTCAGCTCCAATTTGTTTTATTTTACCAAGGGTAACAGGAGAAAATGACCGCAAAAGTTGTTGTGCAATTTGTCCTGAGTACGCCGATACCCCATATGTGGGGGTAAACCACTGTTTTGGCGCATGGCAGAGCTCGGAAGGGAAGGAGCACTATTTGACTTTTCAATGCAAAATTCACTGGAATTGAGATGGGACGCCATGTTGCGTTTGGAGAGCCACTGATGTTCTTAAACATTGAAACCCCCCCAAAAGTGACACCATTTTGGAAAGTAGACTCCCTAAGGAACTTATTTAGATGTGTTGTGAGAGCATTGAACCCCCAAGTGTTTCACTACAGTTTCTAATGCAGAGCCGTGAAAATTAAAAAAAAAAAAAAAAAAAATTCCACAAAAATTATTTTTTAGCCCCCAGTTTAGTATTTTCCCAAGGGTAACAAAAGAAATTGGACCCCAAAAGTTGTTGTCCAATTTGTCCTGAGTACACTGATACCCCATATGCTGGGGTAAACCCCTGTTTGGGTGCACGGGAGAGCTCGGAAGGGAAGGAGCACTGTTTTACTTTTTCAACACAGAATTGGCTGGAATTGAGATCGGACGTCATGTCGCGTTTGGAGAGCCCCTGATGTGCCTAAACAGTGGAAAGCCCCAATTCTAACTGAAACCCTAACCCTAGTCCCAATCCTAGCCCTAACCCTAGCCTTAACCCTACCCCTAACCAGGGCCGTATTTGCCACTAGGCACTTGAGGGCACGTGCCTAGGGCGGGGACAATGCAGGGGGGCGGCACCTGAGCAAGTTTTAAAAAAAATATTTTTTTTTTTTTTTTTAAGTCCGGGGGTCCCGCCCACCCACCTCAGTCCCAGCTACTGCGGGGGGAGGGGGTCTCGGGCGCAAGGCCGCCATCAGGGCATTGCTGCCCTGACTACTGTATGGGGCAGAAATGGGTGCTGTACCTTTAAGCAGCAGCAGCAGCCCAAGTGCATCATGTTCCTCCTGACATCGGTCATGTGACAGGCTGCGCGCTCTTCTTACTGTAAGAGCACTGGAGCAGACTGCCGAGAAGCAGGTAATGTTTGTGGGAGAAGATACTGAAGTCGGCGGTGAGCAGGGACAGGAGGCGGGCAGTGTGTGTGTGTGTGTGTGTGAGGACTCATCGGAGAGGAAGCTGCAGAGAGGAGTGAGGTGAGAGAGGAGACGGGAGTCTGCTGATGTGAGTGAGTGAGGAGAGGGGAGGCTGCTAAGGGGAGGGGATGAGAGGCTGGTAAGGAGAGGAGAGGCTGGAAAGGAGATGAGAGGCAGGAGAGGAGAGGCTGGAAAGGAGATGAGAGGCAGGAGAGGAGAGGCTGGAAAGGAGAGGAGAGGCTGGAAAGGAGAGGCTGGAAAGGAGAGGAGAGGCTGGAAAGGAGATGAGGCAGGAGAGGAGAGGCTGGAAAGGAGATGAGGCAGGAGAGGAGAGGCTGGAAAGGAGAGGAGAGGCAGGTGAGGAGATGAGAGGCTGGTAAGGAGAGGAGAGGCTGGAAAGGAGATGAGAGGCTGGAAAGGAGAGGAGAGGCTGGAAAGGAGAGGAGAGGCAGGAGAGGAGAGGTTGGTAATGAGAGGAGAGGCTGGAAAGGAGAGGAGAGGCTGGTAAGGAGAGGAGAGGCTGGAAATGAGAGGAGAGGCTGGAGAGGAGAGGCTGGAAAGGAGATGAGGCAGGAGAGGAGAGGCTGGAAAGAAGATGAGAGGCAGGAGAGGAGAGGCTGGAAAGGAGAGGAGAGGCTGGAAAGGAGATGAGAGGCAGGAGAGGAGAGGCTGGAAAGGAGATGAGGCAGGAGAGGAGAGGCTGGAAAGGAGAGGAGAGGCTGGAAAGGAGAGGAGAGGCTGGTAAGGAGAGGAGAGGCTGGAAAGGAGATGAGAGGCAGGAGAGGAGAGGCTGGAGAGGAGATGAGAGGCTGGAAAGGAGAGGAGATGAGAGGCTGGTAAGGAGAGGAGAGGCTGGAAAAGAGATGAGAGGCAGGAGAGGAGAGGCTGAAAAGGAGAGGAGATGAGAGGCTGGTAAGGAGAGGAGAGGCAGGAGAGGAGAGGCTGGAAAGGAGATGAGGCTGAAAGGAGAGGAGATGAGAGGCTGGTAAGGAGATGAGGCAGGAGAGGAGAGGCTGGTAAGGAGAGGAGATGAGAGGCTGGAAAGGAGAGGCTGGAGAGGAGAAGCTGGAAAGGAGAGGAGAGGCTGGAGAGGAGAAGCTGGAGAGGAGAGGCTGGAGAGGAGAGGCTGGAATGGAGAGGAGATGAGAGGCTGGTGAGGGGAGGCTGCTGAGGAGAGGAGATGAGAGGCTGGTGAGGGGAGGCTGCTGAGGAGAGGACATGAGAGGCTGGTGAGGGGAGGCTGCTGAGGAGAGGCGATGAGAGGCTGGTGAGGGGAGGCTGCTGAGGAGAGGCGATGAGAGGCTGGTGAGGGGAGGCTGCTGAGGAGAGGAGATGAGAGGCTGGTGAGGGGAGGCTGCTGAGGAGAGGAGAGGGGAGGCTGGTGATGGGAGGATGTGAGAGGCTGGTGAGGAGAGGGGAGGCTGCTGAGGAGAGGAGATGAGAGGCTGGTCTCATGCTGTATATGGGGAGGCTGTGTGGGGCTCATTCTGTATTTAAGGGGCTGTGGGGGTTTAAAGATATATAGGGGGTGTCAGCATACTTAATTCTGCTCAATATTAAGTGATTCAATTAATATTAATTAATATTGAGAATAATTATTTTCACGCTATTGGTTCGGCCTCCACAACAGTCATGGTCTTTCATCTGGCCCCTCGGGAAAATAAATTGCCCACCCCTGATCTAGAGACATGGAGTGAGAAGCCCACAGACATGGAGTGAGAAGCCCACAGATTAGTCCGTTCTCTCACTAAATTACCCATCCAGCTCTTCAAACTATTCTCTCTGAAACGTCCCAGCATTGCAGAGATAAACTTCCCTGTTTGCAGTCTGAGTGATGCTGCCCATGGTTTTGTTAATATGAATCGACTGACAGGTTCCCCTTAAAAACCTGTCAGCTAAACCTTGCAACAGTGGCAGAATCAACTGACCATGTACTGTGTATGAGATCCACCAGATTCTCATATGACAACTAATGGAAAGGTTTGCTAAGGCTCCTTTCACATCAGCGATTTTCTCCGTTTGCGGCAGATACTGCAGTTTTTCCGCCTCTGTCGTGTAACATCACTTACAGGCCGGCAACTCTGCGTTCGGCCTCATTCATTCCCTATGGGACTTGCGGACATGTGCAGCACTTGAGGTGAGACAAAAAAAAAACTGCTAGCAGCATTTTTTTTCCTGTTGCTGCAAGTACCGCATTTGCCGGATCGCAGCAAAACCGCAAGTGCCGCAAGTCCCATAGGGAATGAATGAGGCCAAACACAGTGTTGCCATAAGTGATCCATTACGGATGCGGAAAAACTGCCGGATCTGCCGCAAATGTCAAAAATCGCTGATGTGAAAGTAGCCTAAGTCAGTGCCGATAGTGTCTGCATTAGTCATACTCACCAATGGGGGAGGCAGCACGAAAAGTGCCTAGGGCAGCAGAAACTCTAAATACGGCCCTGCCCCTAACACTAGCCTTAACGCTAGCCCTAACCCTAGCGGGAAAATGGAAATACATTTTTTTAATTTTATTATTTTTCCTTAACTAAGGGGGTGATGAAGGGGGGTTTGATTTACTATTTATAGCGTTTTTTTAGAGGATTTTTATGATTGACAGCCGTCACAGACTAAAAAACGCTTTATATTGCAAAAAATAGTTTTTGCGTCCCCACATTTTGAGAGCTAATTTTTCCATATTTTGGTTCACAGAGTCTTGTTTTTTGCGGGACGAGTTGACGTTCCTATTGGTAACATTTTCGTGACCTTTTTTGATCGCTTTTTATTCCGATTTTTGTGAGGCAGAATGACAAAAAAACAGCTATTCATGAATTTCTTTTTGGGGTCGTTTATACCATTCCATGTTTGGTAAAATTGATAAAACCGTTTTATTGTTCGGGTCAGTACGATTACAGCGATACCTCATTTATATCATTTTTTTGTTTTGGCACTTTTATACGATAAAAACTATTTTATAGAAAAATAATTATTTTTGCATCGCTTTATTCTGAGTACTATAACTTTTTTATTTTTTTCGCTGATAATGCTGTATGGTGGCTCGTTTATTGCGGGACAAGATGACATTTTTCAGCGGTACCATGGTTATTTATATCCATATATTTTGATTGCATGTTATTCTACTTTTTGTTCGGCGGTATAATAAAGCGTTGTTTGTTGCCTCGTTTTTGTTTTTTTACCGCATTCACTGAAGGGGTTAACTAGCGGGACAGTTTTATAGGTGGGGTCGTTACGGACGCGGCGATACTAAATGTGTACTTTTATTGTTTTTTTTTATTATTTAGATAAAGAAATGTATTTATGGGAACAATAAATTTTTTTTTCTTTATTTACGATTTATTTTTTTTTTACACATGTGAATATATATTTTTTTTTTTACTTTAAAACATTGCCCCAGAGGGGGCATCATGTTATAGGGTCAGATCGCTGATCTGACACTTTGCACAGCACTGTGTCAGATCAGCGATCTGACATGCAGGGCTGCAGGCTTACCAGCGCTTGCTCTGAGCAGGCGCTGGTAAGCTACCTCCTTGCAGGACCCGGATGCAGCCCTATGGCCATTTTGGATCCGGGGCCTGCAGAGAGAAGAAGGTAGGAGACCCTCGGAGCAATGCGATCACATCGCGTTGCTCCGTGGGTCTCAGGGAAGCACGCAGGGAGCCCCCTTCCTTCACAATGCTTCCCTATACCGCCGGAACTCTGCGATCATGTTTTATTGCAGTGTGCTTCGGTTAATGTGCCAGGGGCGGTTCGTGACCGCTCCTGGCACATGGTGCCGGATGTCAGCTGCGATAATCAGGGAATTAAGTCCCAGGTCACCTCGACGGGATAGTACTTCATATGGGATTAAGTGGTTAATAGAGATGACCCAAAAGGCATGTAGCTTAAATGAACAATGTGAAAGCTCTGAGAAAATGATTTAGATTAAATATGGGGTTAAATGATATTGAGTCACCCGCCAGGGCAGAGGGGATACTTGGTATCGGGTCCGGTCGCAGTAAAAGGGGTGGTCACAGTGGCAGCGACCCAGTCCGTGGCCCTGGGTGCTCAATTAAAATGGGAAAGGTCTTCAAAGGGGTTTTAAATAAAGTTTATGTTCGTGACGCCACCTGTGGTTCTCGGTCAGAGGGGACAGACCCTGCTTAAAGGGGTCCTCTGGAGTGATGTTACTGCAGCATAGATGGTGAGACTTCCCACAGGTGAAGCGGGGTGACCAGGGCTCCCAGTGTAGTGGGCAATGATGGTGGGTTGCCGGTAAATAAACGGAGGCTACAGGATTGCAGTTTTTAACTGGTTTACTGTTGTAGTCAGCCTTAGTCCGGGGTACCGGCAACAGGTGTAGATGGAGTCCAGGCAGCCTGAAGACAGGTGGAAACCCCTTTGACAGGTCAGTTTGGGAGCCTTCCACTTTGCGCTGCCTGTAGTGTCCTGACAAGGTCTTCATTCTCTCCTGTCCTGGGACAGTACCTGCACCGTAGGCAACTTGAGCTGTTTCTCTGGGGTCTCTTTACATGGTGACTCCAGGCTCTGGAATGCTGCTGTACCTCAGGTATTATGTGGGCAGGTTATTTCCATCTCTCTGCCCTCTGGTTCTGCTGTGGGACTTGCCTGGTTTCTGCACTCAGCTTTGAGGGGCCCTATCGTAGCCTCCTCTAGCTCCTGATCACTCCTCTGCTCTGTCCCGGTCTCCTGGGGTGCCATAATATGAGTCAAGGTATGAGCTTAGTGTAGAAAGGAAAGAAGTGGAAAATCCGCGCTGCTGGTAAATAAAGGCAAATCGATGACCACACTAGGAGATTGAGGTTTTTATTATTTCTACGTGTTTCAAAGTACCATACTTTTTCTTCAGGACAAAAACCACGTGAGGTTTGAGCTTTGAAATTTATGACCAAGATGCTTTTTGGCATTTTTAGGCTTCTCGTTTTTTTCACAGGAATAGAAAACTACCAGAACATGTCAAACCAATGCTGTTTGTTGGGGACAAAACACTACAAATCTCAAAAACAATATTATTGTGTGTCTAGACTTTAACATTTGACTACAACCCTTTAAACAGAAAAAAATAGAAACTAAAGGAAAAATAAAATCTCTGCAAAATGCAGTTTGTGAATTCAGTGGATGACAAGAATTTATCCTAACATCAGCTAGATCCACAGCACAGTGATTTCTGTATATTTTTAGCTTCCATAGGGAGTTTGGATAGAAACTTGTGAGCTGAGCTTTGTTTTTTTGTTTCTTCCAGCAAAATAATGGCCCAAAACATACAGCCAAGCCAACAAAGGAGTGGCTCAAAAAGAGGCACATTAAGGTCATGGAGTGGCCTAGCCAGTCTCCAGACCTTAATCCCATAGAAAACTTATGGAGGGAGTTGAAGCTCTGAGTTGCCAAGCAACAGCCTCAAAATCTTTAATGATTTAGAGATGTTCTGCAAAGAGGAGTGGACCAAAATTCCTCCTGACATGTGCACAAACCCCATCATCAACTACAAAAAACGTCTGACTGCTGTGGGTTCTGCAGTTGTGGTTATGGAATAGATTGTTTCCTCATACGCATGACGAAGCTAAGAGGTTGAACTCCACCATCTCCAACTTGTTGGCCACGGAAATGCCTTTCTGCCTGGTTGATATACAATTTCAAAGCTGATGGCCGACGCAATCCCCCACTACCAATTACCCAGTTGCCATTACTTTTCTAAGAAAGCTGTGCCTCCACTACACCAGGGTGCATTTCACCACAGACACTTGGACGAGTAAGCATGGCCAAGGGCGAAACATCTTGCTGACTGTGTACTGGGTGACTGTGTTGGCTGTATTGACAGGCGCTGCTCCACAAGTCTTAGAATCCCAAGGCTTGCAGGACAAATCTCTACATTTAACACTTCCACTGCTTCTGCCTCCTCCTCTAGGGCCTCCTCCTGCACCCTCAACCTCTGCCTTAACAAGACATGCATTCCAAAAGTGCAGAGTAAACCCCCACCACCTCCGTACTGCGCAGTCAGGGCTCACCGCAATCAGGCAGTCTTAACATTGTTATGCCTTGGAGATTGCAGTCACACAGCTGAAGAGTTGTGGACAGCTCTCCAAGCTGAGTTTGATCGATGGCTGTCTCTGCTGAACTTGCATCCAGGGAAGGCCGTGTCCAATAATTGTGCGAACCTGGTGGCGGCCCTACGACGAGGTAAGCTCACACACATGAGCATGGCTCACATCCTCAACCTGGTGGTCCAGCATTTTCTCAGCTACTATCCTGGCTTGGGTGAGCTGCTCCAGAAAGCACGTAAACTGTGTCCTCATTTCCGCCATTCACATCCCTCTGCTCATCGACTTGCATCAATAAACAGGTCTTTGTCCATGCCTGTTAAGAGGTTGCTATGCAATGTGCCAACATGGTGGAATTCCACTCTGCACATTTTTCAGTGACTGTGGCAGCAGCAATGAGCCCTGACGCATATGCCATGTCATATAGCCTGGGCCAACACAGTACGGACGTGGTGCATATCACGTTTACAGAGTGGGCACAAATTAAGGACCTCTGCACCCTTCTGCACAGTTTTGAAATGGCTACTAAGATGGTTAGCGCTGACACTGCTGTCATCAGCATCACTATTCTGGTCATCTATATGCTGGAATAGAGTTTGAATAGCCTGCGGGAGGAGATGGTGGTCCCTAAAGAAGAGGAAGCAGAGGAGGATGCGGAAGGAATAACATTGTAAGTTCAAGACTGTCGTCACACAGGCGGGCGCCGGATTACTATGATTGAGGGGGGACTGGTGATAACAGACAAACTGTTATCAAAGGTGCGAGATCCAAGGAACAAATGGAGGAGGAAGAGGTGATGGGCGAGCAACTGTCAGATGAAGAGGATAATCCTCCCCTCTCTGTTGTTTGTGATTAGCGGGAGGGGAAGGAGGAAACAAGCCTCATTGCTACCCAGCCACCAACACAGCATGGGCTTGGACCTCATGGTAGAGCCTGACATATGAGGGCCTTCTTGCTGCACTATCTGCAACATGATCCCCGTATAGTTATGATTAGGAATAATGCTGACTACTGGGTTGCCACTTTGTTAGATCCACATTATAAAACCAAATTTTGCCAGATGATTCCTGCCCTAGAAAGGGACCCACGAATGCTGGAGTATCGAAACCCACTTTTACACAACCTTAAGAAAGCTTTTCCCCAAGACAGCAGTGAAGCACACAGTTTGCATCGCAGTTCTACACTTCCAACCTCCGGCACATCAATTCGTCAACCCCAAAAGATCAGCAGCAGCAGTGGAAGTGGATGAAGCCATTTCTGTTAGTCCTTTGAAACTTTTTTTAGACCAACTCGTGCACCAGCACAACAGAGTGCAAGTTTTACACGTGGTGAACGAATGGAGAAGATGGTGCATGAGTGTCTAGAACTAAATATCAATACCATCAGGGAGGGTTTGGACCTTTTCACATTTTGGTCTTTCAAAATTGATGAGTGGCCTGAGCTCGCCTCATACACCTTGGAGGTTTTATTGTGCCCGGCAGCCAGCGTTCTCTCAGAACGTGTCTTCAGCTCTGTTGGTGGTGTGTTGGGAATTCTGTTGTCGAACTCCCTCCTGTGGTCGTGAATGGTACTTCGGCGACTTCTGTCTATGGGCTCCCTCTGGTGGCTATGAGTGAAGCTGCTGCTTCTGAGGTTCCTTACACAGGTGACGTGGTTTATCCTTTGGTTGGCTGCTCTATTTAAATCCTCTCAGATCGTTACTCCATGCCAGCTGTCAATGTTTTTGCATTGGTTCAGTTCGCTCCTGGATCTCTCTGGTGACCTGCCTTCTCCTGCAGAAGCTAAGTTCCTGATAGTCATTATTTGTTCACTGTTTTCTTGTCCATCTGGTTATCATGATTTTGTCTTGCTAGCTGGAAGCTCTGGGATGCAGAGTGGCCCCTCCGCACCGTGAGTCGGTGCGGAGGCCTTTTTTGCACACTCTGCGTGGTCTTTTGTAGGTTTTTGTGCTGATCGCAAAGTTACCTTTCCTATCCTCTGTCTATTTAGTAAGTCTGGCCTCCCTTTGCTGAAACCTGTTTCATTTCTGCGTTTGTGACTTTCATCTTTACTCACAGTCAATATATGTGGGGGGCTTCCTTTACCTTTGGGGAATTTCTCTGAGGCAAGGTAGGCTTTATTTTCTATCTCTAGGGCTAGATAGCTCTTAGGCTGTGACGAGGCGCCTAGGTCTGGTCAGGAGCGCTCCACGGCTATTTCTAGTGTGTGTGATAGGATTAGGGATTGCGGTCAGCAGAGCTCCCACATCCCAGAGCTCGTCATGTATGAGGTTTAACTATCAGGTCATTCCGGGTGCTCCTAACCACCAGGTCATAACATTACAGCTGGCCCAAAGTATTAATGCATCTCAATAGAGGGATAAGAGAACTTCTGAGACCATTTTTTTTTCTTTGCACTGTGTTTTGTCTTTCTTTTCCCCTAGACCTTTGGGTGGTTCAGGACACAGGTGTAGATATGGATATTCAAGGTCTGTCCTCTTGTGTGGATCATCTCACTGCAAGGGTACAAAACATTCAAGATTTTGTGGTTCAGAATCCTATGTTAGAGCCTAAAATTCCTATTCCTGAATTATTTTCTGGGGATAGATCTAGGTTCTTGAATTTCAAAAATAATTGTAAACTGTTTCTAGCTTTGAAACCCGGCTCCTCTGGTGACCCCGTTCAACAAGTAAAAATCATTATTTCTTTGTTGCGTGGTGACCCTCAAGGCTGGGCATTTTCCCTTGCGCCAGGAGATCCTGCATTGCGTGATGTTGATGTGTTTTTTCTGGCGCTTGGATTGCTTTATGATGAACCAAATTCAGTGGATCAGGCAGAGAAAATCTTGCTGGCTTTGTGTCAGGGTCAGGATGAAGCGGAGGTGTACTGTCAGAAGTTTAGAAAGTGGTCTGTGCTTACTCAGTGGAATGAATGTGCCCTGGCGGCAATTTTCAGAAAGGGCCTTTCTGAAGCCCTTAAGGATGTCATGGTGGGATTTCCCACGCCTGCTGGTCTGAATGAGTCTATGTCTTTGGCCATTCAGATCGGTCGACGCTTGCGTGAGCGTAAATCTGTGCACCATTTGGCGGTATTATCTGAGCATAAACCTGAGCCTATGCAGTGCGATAGGACTTTGACCAGAGTTGAACGGCAAGAACACAAACGTCAGAATGGGCTGTGTTTCTACTGTGGTGATTCCACTCATGCTATCTCTGATTGTCCTAAGCGCACTAAGCGGTTCGCTAGGTCTGCCACCATTGGTACGGTACAGTCAAAATTTCTTTTGTCCGTTACCTTGATCTGCTCTTTGTCATCTTATTCTGTCATGGCATTTGTGGATTCAGGTGCTGCCCTGAATTTGATGGACTTGGAGTATGCTAGGCGATGTGGGTTTTTCTTGGAGCCCTTGCAGTGTCCTATTCCATTGAGAGGAATTGATAATAAGGACCAATAAATAAGGACCAATAAAATTAGGACCTAATTTCCAAGAAGGAACTCTAAGTTTAATATTTTTGGTGGACAGCCATACTAAATCATTCACCCCCTGGTCTGGACCTGACAATTGTTTCTTATAAGCCATACGTTTGTATTTGTCCCCCAAGATCTTTAAATTATTCTGAACCACTTTCCACACATATGAGAGCTGAGAAGAAAATTGTTCCTCCCCAGAAACTCCCCAGACTCATCTTTACTGATTACTGAAGGTACAGAATTGTGGATGGAAGTCATATGTGCCAAAAATGGCAATTTATCAGTGGACTCGCTATGATGATTGTTTAAAGCAAAGTCAGCTAGTGGTAAAAAAAAAAAAAATGCATGAATGTTTAAGGGGGTGCCACGCCTCTACCCCCTGAAAGGTTGTATAGTAAGTCATGCTGCTATTATATAGTATTTTGCTATGCGTTAGATATGTACAGGGTGGGCCATTTATATGGATACACCTACATAAAATGGAAATGGTTGGTGATATCAACCTATTTGTGGCACATTAGTATATGGGAGGGGAAAAACTTTTCAAGATGGGTGGTGACCATGGTGGTTATTTTGAAGTTGGACATTGTGGATCCAACTTTATTTTTTTCAATGTGAAGAGTGTCATGTGACACCTCAAACATCAAGAGAATGCCAAGAATGTGCAAAGTAGTCATCAAAGCAAAAGGTGGCTACTTTGAAGAACCTAGAATATAAGACATATTTTCAGTTGTTTCACACTTTTTTGTTAAGTACCGTATATACTTGAGTATAAGCCAACCCGAGTATATGCCGACCCCCCCTAATTTTGCCACAAAAAACTGGGAAAACTTATTGACTCGAGTATAAGCCTAGGGTGGAAATTGCAGCAGCTACCGGTGAATTTCAAAAATAAAAATAAATGCTCCATACCATTCATTATTGCCCCATAGATGCTCCATATAAAGCTGTGCCATATATAATGCTCCATACCATTGATTATTGCCCCATAGATTATCCATATATAGCTGTGCCATATAGAATGCTCTGCACCGTTCATTATGGCCCCATAGATGCTCCACATAAAGCTGTGCCCCATATACAATGCTCTGCACCGTTCATTATGGCCCTATAGATGCTCCTTATAAAGCTGCCATATATGCTCTGCACCGTTCATTATGGCCCCATAGATGCTCCTTATAAAGCTGTGCCATATATGCTCTGCACTGTTCATTATGGCCCCATAGATGCTCCTTATAAATCTGTGCCCTATATGCTCTGCACCGTTCAGTTTGGCCCCATAGATGCTCATTATAAAGCTGTGCCATATATGCTTTGCACCGTTCAGTTTGGCCCCATAGATGCTCCACATAAATCTGTGCCATATATAACGCTGCTGCTGCTGCTGCAATAAAAAAAAAAAAAAAAAAAACACATACTCACCTTTCTTGCTTGCAGCTCCCCAGCGTCCGGTCCCGGCGTCTCTCCGCACTGACTGATCAGGCAGAGGGCGCCGCGCACACTATATGCGTCATCGCGCCCTCTGACCTGCACAGTCAGAGCGGAGAGACGCCGGGAAGATGGAGCGGCGCCTGGCGTGTGGATCGTGGACAGGTAAGTATGACATACTTACCCGGCGCGGTCCCTGGCTCCTTCTGGACAGCTGGTCTCCGGGTGCCGCAGCTTCTTCCTCTATCGGCGGTCACCGTTACCGCTGATTAGAGAAATGAATATGCGGCTCCACCCCTATGGGAGTGGAGTCGATATTCATAAGTTTAATGAGCGGTTCCACGTGACCACTGTACAGGGGAAGAGCTGCGGCACCCGAAGACAGTGTGACGGGCAGGGGGAGCGTCAGGATCGCCGGGACTAGGTAAGTATGCCTCAGACCTCTCCTCCCCTCACCCGCCGACCCTGCCACAGACTGTGACTCGAGTATAAGCCGAGAGGGGCACTTTCAGCCCAAAAATTTGGGCTGAAAATCTCGGCTTATACTCGAGTATATACGGTATATACTTCCACATGTGTTAATTCATAGTTTTGATGCCTTCAGTGTGAATGTACAATTTTCATAGTCATGAAAATACAGAAAAATCTTTAAATGAGGTGTGTCCAAACTTTTGGTTTGTACTGTAAGAGAAAGCGTAGGGAGAGTGGAGAATGTGGACTGTATGGGACCTAATGCTGATGTTGTAACTGACAAGAATGTACTGCGGCAAGCAAAGAGTAAAGTTCTCAGTTTTAAAATTGAAATGAACTCTGTCTCTCATTGTACTACTCCGGAAGCAGCGGTACTTCAGCCAGCCCGACGGGACTCTGATGGTGCCGAAGTTGAAGCAGAAGGTAGGCTGCAGAAGGGACATTGTGTTCATGTGATGGGAGCCCAGGGTGCGCAAGAGCCACAAGTCTCAGCCACGACTATGGCCCTGGCCCTCACAAGTATGCGGAGTCTTGGAATGTGCACAGACACTACAGGATGACACAAAGTCAACTGTATCCTTATATAACCTTGGCCACCAAAAGCGATGAGAAAGGAGGTCCAAGGTCACCATATTACCTGAGTGACCAGCCAGACCGGAGCAAACAATTTCCCTGAAGGAGCAGCAAGGGCATCCCCCTGAGCCTTCAATACTTCACCCTCAAGTTCAGATCACACTGCGGAGATGACCACCCCTACTTGTAAAATAGGGACAGCTTCATCAGTTCTCCCACCTTCAGGAAATCTCTGGGACAAAGCATCCTCTTTGATGTTCTTAATCTAAGGATGGTAAGTGACCACAAAACTAAATTTGGTGAAGATCAAAGACTATCTAGCTTGCTTGGGATTAAGATGTTTAGCAGATTCAAGTTTTTGTGATCAGTGATAACTATGACCGGATGAACTGCCTCCTCCAAACATGATGCAGCACCTCAAATGCCAACTTAATGGCCAAAAGTTCTTTATTGCCTACATCATAGTTTCTTTCGGCCAATGACAACTTTTTGGAGAAGGCACATGGATGACGCTTACCAGGGGATGACTCTTGAGACATTACAGCCTTCGACCCCACCTCAGAAGCATCAACCTTGACAATAAATGGCAGAGAAGCATCGTATTGGATGAGTACCAGTGAAGTAGAAAAACACAGTTCACAGAAGGAAATGCCTGCCAAGCGCCTTCAGACCACATCGCGAAGTCCGTACCTATCCTAGTAATGTCAGTGAGGAGTTTGACAATAGACAAGAAGCTTCGGATAACAATAATAGTTTGCAAACCCCAAAAAGCATTATAATGCTTTCAGATTTTAGGTTTCTCAGGGTTCATTCTGGAATGGGAGGTCCCATTACAGAACCGCTGGTACCTTATCAGGATCCATGCGGAAAAGGAAACCTGTGGCTGATACTAGGAAAGCTAAGAACTGAACCACTTGTATGGCGAACACACACTTATCCAACTTGGTATAAAGTTAATTTTCCTGTAGAATCTGTAACACCTGCCTGACATGTACCTGGCGAGATTTGAGATCAGTTGAGTAGATCAAAATATCGTCAAGATACACTATTACAAATCTACCCATGAGGTGACGAAAGATGTCATTAACTAAATGTTGGAACACTGCGGGAGCATTAATCAAACCAAAAGGCATGACAAGATTTTAATAATGCCCTCCTGGTGTGTTAAAAGCCATCTTCCTCTCATCACCCTCTTTAATCCTAATCAGAATATAGGCTCAGCTGAGATCCAACTTGGAGAACCATTTTGCCCCAGTAAGCTGATTTGAACAAATCAGCTATGAGTAGGAGGGTATATGGGTCCAAGATAGTAATCAGATTTAAGTCACAAAAGTCTAAACAGGAACGCAGGCCCCTATGTTTCTTCTTAGCGAAGAAGAATCCTGCTGCTACAGGCAAAGATGAGGGTCTAATGTGTCCCTTGGCAACATTTTCAGAGATATTGTCTTTGATGGTCTTGAGCAACTTTGCACTCGGAAGTTCACAGGATAATCATACACATGATGGGGAGGCAGTTCCTGACACCCCTTTTCAGAGAACATCTCAAAATCAAGACAGAAAAGATGGAATGCTTTTAGTGGTGACATTAGAGATAATAGTACCTAGGCAAATATTTTTGCAAAAATCACTCCATTTAATTATCCCTGCCAGTCTATGTCCAGATTATGCATAGTCAACCATGGAAGACCCAACACAATAGGAATAGGGAGGCTTTGCAGAAGGTAACAAGAAAGAAGCTCCCTTTGAAGAGCCCCTACAAGAAGGTTCACCTTATGCACTTTATTTGCATAAAGTTGTAACTCTCACCCCCAGAGTGATTGGCGGGGATGTGGCCACACTGGACCACGGACCAGACTACCCTGGAAGGGGTGTGACTAAGTAGCTTCCTAGGTGTTTGCTGGAGCCTCTGATGGTGAGGTCAGACTTGTCTGGCAGGTAGCTACCAGGTACCACTCGAGGGTGGTGTCTGGCTGTGGCTGCTGATCCCCCCCCCCGGGGAACAGGACACAGGCAGGCACAGCTGTGACACTGGCAAGCGGAGGGGTATGGCAGAGACACACGCTCAGATGGGCACATCTGAGACACTGGCTGACAGGCGGGCACGACTGCGATGCTGGCAGGCAGACGGGCACGACTGACACTCTGGCAGGACAGGCTATCAGGGCTGATACTCTTGGCAGGACGGGGGTCGGAACCGGTATACAAGTGGGTATATGGAATTAGGTAATATCCTGTTCAGACTGGAGGGTATATAGTGAACAGGTAGGGACCTGTTCGGCAAGTTGCAGAATGAAGGTAGAGTAAGACTGCAAGAGTAAAGAGCAGAAATGTAGGAGGCGGAGCCAAGAGCAGAGAAGGAAAAAGTGGAGCTAAGAGCAGAGAGGGAGATGGCAGAAATAAGAGCAGAGAAGGAGAAGACAGAGCTAAGAGCAGAACCGCTGGAGGTGGAGCCAAGAGTAGAACCACTGGAGGCGAAACCAACAGCAGAACCGCTGGAGGTGGAGCCAACAGCAGAACTGCTGGTGGTGGAACCCACAACAGAACCACGGGAGGCGGAAGGCACAGAGCCACAGCTTGTGGCGAGCAGAGAAGCACAGACCACAGATTGTGGCAAGCAGAGCAGAGAGGCGCAGAGCCACAGGTTGTGGCGAACAGAGAGTGAACACAGAGGGATACACAGAAGGCTAGAAATGGCAAACAAGCAAGGAAACAACAGGAAGGACATAGACCCGAGTCCAGACAGGAACAGACACAGATACATGAACTAGACACAGATATAAGCTTAAAAATTCAAAACACCTTTGTGTCCCGTTTAAATCCAATTCTATGGCACTTCAGACCTTTAGTAATCAAGCAAAACGCGGACTTATATTTAGTTAGCCGCAAGAAGAGAACCATATATAAAACCACGTTTCTTTATTTTTCAAAATTAAAATCCACAAAGCAGAAAAAAGACATCACAAAAACAGAGTGTGTAGAAGGACACAATATGTGGCATTCCTTACAAACATATGGCAGCAGTCACAAATATACTTTCACTTTAGGTAGGAATAATGTCCTGTACCGTTAACAAATCTATTAGTAAAGGTTAAATAACCATATCGGTACATATTTACTATTTTTTGCTAAGTCCTCATATAAAAAAGCTACTTGTGCAAAACACCTCATTTAAGAGTAATATTAGCGTTAATCCCAGATTTTATATCACTGTAATGCCATATACTAAGTATATATCAAGAACCCGGAATGGTCTGTAGTATATAGGATGGAGTCACCATGGGTTACTTTCCAGACTTGATATATACTTAGTATATGGCATTACAGTGATACAAAATCTGGGATTAACGCTAATATTACTCTTAAATGAGGTGTTTTGCACAAGTAGCTTTTTTATATGAGGACTTAGCAAAAAATAGTAAATATGTACCGATATGGTTATTTAACCTTTACTAATAGATTTGTTAACGGTATATTTGTGACTGCTGCCATATGTTTGTAAGGAATGCCACATATTGTGTCCTTCTACACACTCTGTTTTTGTGATGTCTTTTTTCTGCTCTGTGGATTTTAATTTTGAAAAATAAAGAAACGTGGATTTATATATGGTTCTCTTCTTGCGGCTAACTAAATATAAGTCCGCGTTTTGCTTGATTACAGATATAAGCTTGCGTATTGCAGCCCTACGAGACAGAGACAGAACACGACCTGGCAGCTCAGTAGCAAATACTAACTGAGGGAAATAGTTTGCTCAGGCGTCCTCCAGTGGGTGAGAACGGATAAAGTATCAGAGACCTCTAGGCAATTGGCCAAGGACACCTTAGGGAGGTGCACAGTCTCAATAAGAATCTGGATTTGCTAGCGCCACCCCCCATGCACACAGCCACAAAGTGTACACAGAGCAGGCAGCTATGATGCATACCGCATGGAGCTGGCAGCAGACAGAACTCACAGCATGGCCCGGGGTGAGTGAGTTGATGTATCAAGCAGGTGGGGAATGGAAGGCCATGCAGTGATGCCGGCAGGGTTGTTACAAAAGCTTCCCTGACCAAGAGGTGCAGAATCTATCACAAATATGGTCATGGACTTCGCTAGCTTACTACCGGAGATATCATGGATCTGTGTGAACCGAGCATCCACCACATTGGCTCCTGCCCCACCATCCAGTAGGACAGATATTGTCTCAGTTTCCATACCTATAACCACTTCTGCAAGTAGGTTAATCTCAGGCACACCTGCAGAGGATCTACCTATTGTATTGTAATCTTCCACACAACCTGGGGTCAGAAGTTTTCTGACGGTTTCTGTTGTTTTGGTATAGATGGACAAACCCCAATGAATTGATGCTTTTTGCCATAGTTAAAGCATATCCCCATTCTGCGGTGAACAGCAAGAGACCCCCCTAACTGCACAGGTTCTTCAGAGCACTGTGAGAATTTCAGTTCTAGGAAATACCGGAGGAGGTGGGGTCAATACAGGTCTATGCTTGAGGCATCTATCCATACATATGGTAATAGCCATGACAGCCTCCAACGATGCTGGAGGTTCATACTGCGCCAATGCATCTCTTAACCATTCAGAAAGGCCCTGACAAAACTGACTCCTAAGGGCAGGGTCATTGCACTGGGTGTCATCGGCCCATCTATGGAATTCAGAACAAAATTCCTCTGCCGGTAGATCTCACTGCTGGATGTTGCATACTTTAGATTCCGCAAGGGAGACCCGGTCTTGGTCATCATAAACAAGGCCAAAAGCCCCAAAAAATCCATCCACCGACCAGAGTGACAATTAATCGAATGGGAGTGAGAGAGCCCAGGATTTAGGGTCTCTTTGAAGGAGGGAAATAACAATCCCCACCTTCTGTACCTCATTCCCAGATGACTGCGGATGAAGCCAAAAATAGAGCTTACAGGTTTCCCGAAATGCGACAAATTTATTCCGACCCCCAGAAAACCTATCCGGAAGCATCACTTTAGGTTCCGGTTCATAGTTTTATGTATTGCATGTGAAGATTTTTATTGTTTCTTTTTGATATATATTTAGTAATTTATAACAAAAGTAAAGCACCGACTATCACACCAATGGGGCATTTTTTTGTGTGTGAACAAAGAAAAGTGCAATGACTTTTTAATACCTTCAGGCTATTTTCCTATCTCACATTAGCGTGGCCCCAAATAATTGATCTCCACTAAGGTACTAATATAAAACAATATTTTATTAAAGAAACAGTATCATAAAAGATGTTAAAAACACCAATACTACATGCAAAGAATGGGTACAAAAATCCAAAAAACAAGGGACTGTTCTGCCTTAGGTACTTTTAAAGGTAATTAGGCTGATTATTAATAAGCATAGGGAATAAAATGTTCGCCACTGAACAATGCTAGATCATATGTTATGGTACAGATTTGTACATAGAAACGACATGCACATAATGAAACCCTAAGCCATGATTCAACTTAATAAATGGGTAAACAAGTGTGCCCTCACTCTTTGTAACGCCAATAAATTAAGGCAAATGTGGTATATGTTCAGTCTGAAATATGTGGTACAATTTAATTACCTTGCATTCAGCCAGATGGAAGTACCTCGGCGTCCCTCTGCCCCTGACAAAAACCTGACATTTCTGCCAGAAATCCGCATGCGTTTTTTTCGCATTTTTGACGCGTTTTTTTCGCAATTTTTCCCAAATGCATAGAATAGTGGGAAAAACGTGAAAAAACAGCAAAATTAATGAACATGCTGCTTTTTTTTTACCGCGATGCGTTTTTTTTTCCGGAAAAAAAACGCATTATGTGCACAAAAATTGCAGAATGCATTCTAAATGATAGGATGCAAATGTTTGCAGTTTCTAATGCGGTTTTATCACGTATTTATCGTGAAAAAATTTGAAAAAAACGCGAAAAAACCTGAAAGTGTGCACATACCCCCTTCAGTATACAAGTTGCACAAGTGTACACCCCTTTGTTATCTAATTACGTGCTGGGGAATTGATGTTGGATGATATGCTAGAGCCAGGAGCCAATTCGAACTAAATGAGAACAATGCTTTAGCAAATTTACTTTCTCTTGGGGACACTTGAAGCATCCGAGTATGGGAAGTAGTCAAAGAGAGAGTGGAGAATAGCTGTGTATCAAGAAACTAAAAAGATCCAGTTTAAGAGGAGATCAGAGATAACTGGGAGCTGCTAATCAATGTAGTGAGACTATTCTTACAATATCACAGAGGAGAGGAGCTCCAGAACATCTGAATTTGTATAGCTATTTACACTTTGGGGTTAAACAGGAGGCTGAGACCATCATCAAAACTTCTCATTAGTGTTTTATCCAGTGACTTGTCACAGGACATGCCTATACTGGAATTACTGCCACTGCCATCATCCTGGTTATCAGCTGCTTGACTTAACTTTATGAAGTGATCAATTCTTACCATCCTCTTTTTCCTATCTTGAGCAGAGTGATGCGAGAATGTCAAAAATCTTGCCAAGCGCTAAAGATTTTCATTTTTGTTTTACAACGTTTAAACTCCGATCAATTTCCTTCTATGGTAGTAGATCAGCTCTATCTCTTGCATTAACATGGACATTTCTTTTTGTTATTTATGAATTTATTAGGATATTCACATATCAACAGAGCAGGGCAAAGCTACAAAAATTCATAACTGCAACAGGATACCTACCTCCTGTTGTGATAAAGAATACAAACATTAAAGAGGTTAGCCAGCTTTTTAAAACTGATAACATATCCTTAGTATAAGCCTTGAATGATAGATCGGTGGAGATCTGACTATTGACATCGCCGTTAATCAAGGGGAGTTGTTTTTCACTGAAGCCAACCATGAGATCAACCTGCGCAACACTGCCCGGGGCGAGCAGCATTTAATGAGTTAACAGCCGTGTTCAAAACAGCGGACATGTGCCGGGAAAGATGTGGGCTCATCAAAGGGAGGGAGTCTGACATCAGCATACATTTACGCCCGATGTCGGAAAGGGGTTAATCAACCTTATGTTGTGGGAAAAATGCGATTTTTCAAAGCTTTGATGAATTACCCGCTATTTTGTTTCATACTAGACAACGGATCCTTTGAGCTGCAACTGGTTTAACTAGACAAGGGAATGTGCACATTCCCTTGTAACAATAAAAAATGCAAAACGTGTACCCACATATTACCAACAAATATAGTCCGTGTACCAAACGCAAATCAGGACTATAAGGTCACTGGTTCCTTTTCATGTACATCCTCCAACGTGTTGTACATGATACAATGTACGAGGTGCCCTGGAAGTATCCATATTGGGGCACTATGCAAAAACTACAAACTAGGATGAATCTACACAGACACACAATCAGGAATGAAATGGACACGCCTGTGGGAAAACATTTCTCTGGACCTGGACACAGTATGACAGGTTTAAAAGTATTAATACTAAAAAGTCATTTTAAGGATGACAGGGAAAGAAAAATGTGGGAAATCAAACTAATGAAGATGTTCAATTCTTTGACACTAGGACTCAATTTAACACCTGGATTTATGAGTCACTACATGGATACAATTCACACCTCCACTAGATGGACTCCAGATATCTAAAAACATTATTCCCACTGCCTTCCATTTGTAAGAAAATGCCTTATTTGATTTCCTTGGCTTCTTTAGGAGGCATCACACTTCCCACCCCCTGAACAAATGTCCTACTGTAGTATTCTTTAAATGTTGTGCTTTTTTCTTATTAATCTATTTGTAATCTGGCCTGAAGAAGGAGTCACTGTGCTCTGAAAGCTTGCAAACATATTATTTTCAGGTTACCCAATAAAGGTATCACTCCTAGAATAATTTTGTCATCATTGGGCAGAAAAGCATTCACATCGATGTGTAAATCTCTGAAATACGTGATTTAGACGGAACCCTCGGAGGAAAATTCCCTATAATGAGGCAGAATGAGGTACTGTAGACGCCATAGGACCTGCGATCTGATGGTGTTCGTGTATTTAGGATTGCATAAAAGTGCCATTGGCCACAGTTTTAAGCACTTCTGAAAAGGACACTGCTGAACAAAGGCCAGAAGGAGTCCAGAGTAAATCTGCTGCCTCATTACAGTGAATGGATCCCTCGGGGGTTTCATCTGTCACGTCACTCAGAGATTTAGATGGAAACCCCAAAGTAAGTGCTCAGCGTAGAGCACCAGATAAATGTGATCCCAAATGTTATGTAAAGTGTTCCCAATAAAAGCTTCAGCTCAATCCACAAAAAAAGCAAGTCTCCACTCAGATCTGTTATAGGAAATATAGGGGGCTTCCATGTTACTGGTAGCACAAAGGCTCTGGAAAACCTAAATGGCTCCTCGCTCCCCAAAGGAAATTCAGCAAATTCTCAGCTCTCAAATCCAAATGCACCGCCTCCCTTCTGAGCCCCAGTGTCCCTAAACAACATTTAGCACCCACATGTCTGGCATTTCTGTAGTGATGAGAGCATGCCTAGTTTACAGGTGCATGCCTCCAGAAGCACAAGCTGGGCATAATGTACTGGTGACTGCAATATACTGGTCACTACAGCGTACTGGTGACTACAACAGCAGTTTGCAATTTTCACTCAGCAACATCCACCGCTGCCTGTTTCTGGAAAACACCCATGAATTCAAAATCGTCACTACATCTGTAGATAAATTCCCAAAGGGTCAAAAAAAGCAAAAAAAATGTTTACCTGCCCAGGCCTCCAAACAAATGCACTCAGGATGCAGTGGACCCATGTAGTTAAGATGGTGGCAACACAGGTGCAAAAATACTTATGAGACAACCACTCTCGGGTTGCATATTTTATGCATATATTGTGCATATTAATGCACAATAGAGGCTTCTATGCAATGTTGTTCACATACAGGTGATGCATAGCATCCAGGTTAGCAGCCTATTAGTGACGCCCATACTATTCGATCAAGCGGGCTGCCCAGTGCTATCCAAATGCGTTCCATGTGAGCAGACACCACAGTTTACAAGAGCAAATGGGCCCAGCTGAACCCTGAAAAATAAGTGCAAAAAAAATCTGTGAGGTATTAGTCAATATTTTGGCCAAGATATGCAAGCTCACAACCCATGTCAAGGGTCCGCGCACTTGCGAGTCCTATCACTAAACTACCACAAAAATCCCCAAAGGGTTATAATTTCCAAAATGTGGTCACTTGAGGGGGGATTCTGTTTTTCTAGCAGTTAGGGAATCTTAATATGGAATCCACAAGTTAGTCTAGGAAAATCTGTGCTCCAGGAGGCAAATACCGCTCTGTCCCTCCCATGTCACTCTGTACTGTGCAACCATATATGGGGTATTTCTACATTCAGCAGAAATTGTGGAACACATTCTGGTGCCATTTTTACCCTGTTTAGGCACATCAGGGGCTCTCCAAATGCAACTTGGCAACCGCTAATTATTCCAGCATATTTCACATTCAAAAAGTCAAATGGCACTTTCTTTCCAAGCCCTGCCGTGCACCCAAACAGTTGTTTTCCTCTACATATTGGGTATCTGTGCATTCAAGAGAAATTGCACAACAAATTGTATAGAGCAATTTCTCTTGTTACCCTTATGAAAATGCAAAATTTGGAGCTAAGAAAGATTTATCTGGGAAAAATGTTATTTTTTTGATTTTCACGGCTTAATGTTATAAACTTCTTTGAAGCACCTGTGGGTTCAAGGTGCTCAATACACATCTAGATAAGCTCTTTAAGGGGTTTAGTTTACAAAATGGTGTCACTTGTTGGTGGTTTCCACTGTTTTGGCACATCAGGGGTTATCTAAACATCACATGGTGACTGCTAATTATGCCAGCAAATTCTACATTCAAAAAGTGAAATGGAGCTCCTTCCCTTCCAAGCCCTGCCGTGTGCTCAAACAGTAGATTTCCCCCAGATATGGGGTATCCACATGCTCAGGAGAAAACAAATGGTCCAGTGGAGAAGAGAACTGTCTGAGGATTTGAGAACCAAAATTGTTGAACATTATCAACAATCTTAAGGTTACAAATCCATCTCCAGAGATCTCGAAGTTCCTTTGTCCACGGTGCCCAATATATTTAAGAGGTTTACAACCCATGGCACTGAAGCAAATCTCCCTGGATGTGGATGGCAGAGAAATATTGATGAAAGGTTGCAAACTAGGATAGTCTTGATGGTGGATAAGCAGCCCCAATCAAGTTCCAAAGAAATTCAAGCTGTCCTACAGGCTCAGAGTGTATCAGTGTGAGCGTGATCTATCCGTCGACATTTGAATGAAGTAAAACGCTGCTAGGACACTAAAGAGGACCCCACTGCTGACACAGACATAAAACAGCTAGACTGCAGTTTCTAAAAGGTATGTGAGTTAGCCTAAATTTTTCTGGGAAAGTGTCTTGTGGACAGATGAGACCAAAGTGGAGCTTTTTGGTAAAGCACATCAGTCTACTGTTTACCGAAAATGGAATGAGGCCTACAAAGAAAAGAACACAGCATCTACTGTCAAATACGGTGGAGGTTCAAAGATGTTTTGGGGTTGTTTTGTTGCCTTTGGCACTGGGTGCCTTGACTGTCTGCAAGGCGTCATGAAATTTGAAAATTCCATTAGGATTTTGGGTCGCAAAGTAGCGCCCAGTGTCAGAAAGCTGAATTTGCATCCTAGATTTTGGGTCTTCCAGCAGGACAATGACCCCAAGCACACTTCAAGAACATCCAGAAATGGATGAAAAGAAAGCGCTGGAGAGTTCTGAAGTGGCCAGCAAGGAGTTTGGATCTAAATCCCATTGAACACCTGTAGAGAGATCTTAAAATTGCTGTTGGGAGAAGGCACTCTTTAAAAATAAGAGATCTGGTGCAGTATGCAAATGAAGAATGGTCCAAAATTCCTGTTGAGAGGTGTAAGAAGCTTGTTGGTTGTTATAGGATGTGATTGATTGCAGTTATGTATTCCAAAGGGTGTCCAACCAAATATTAAGTTGTAGGTGATAACAATTTTGTCTTGCCCACTTTTGGGGTTTTGTGTAAAATTATGACCAATTAGCCTTTTTTTCAGTTTTTTTTGTGTGTTGTTTAAATACACACAAAAGAAATAAATGTGTACAACAAAATATGTGCAATTGCAATAATTTTCTGGGTGAAATACTTCCTTTTCTGAAACAACATCAAGGAAGCCAACGCTTTCGGTCATGATTGTAATTTATTCTCCTGTACATGCATTCATAATATGCAACTATTTAGTGGCACCTTTTGTGTAATTCTCCCTATTTTATTTAACGTGTTTATTATTATTATTATTATTATTATTTCTAATAAAGATAAGATCAATTAGCTTATATTTTGGTTGCTGAATTATTTTTTTTTAGAACATTTAAGGAAATCTATAATACAACAATTATGTTTCCGTTTGTATGGCTGTAAGCTTTAGGCTATTATTAATACAGTATGAGTTTTCCAGTACATTGGCTGTTTATTTTAAAATGCCAAAAGATTTGTCACAGTAATAGATAATACTTCAAACATAAACTGTGTGCTTAGAAAGAAGGAAATACGAATCAACGTGTCTGGAGTTCTAAGAAGCCATGCAAGTGGGAGCATCCTCTGGAACAATCAATTAAGCAAAACCTTTTATGGAAATCTGTCAGAGTTCAGTTAACAGACAACTGTAGTGTGCTGGTGATGTGAATGCACATGTTTCCTGCACAATACTGTCTACTGTTTTCTCTGTGTAATGTAGTACATGTCATACACCAGCAATAATTACACGGGATCAAAGACAACACACTGTCATTTATCCCTAGAATAAATATAATAACTGTATCTGCCTTTATGTGCATTATTCATATTCCACCCAACTATTTCTTCATACTAATCCACCATTTTTTAAATCTTAGCTTCAAAACAAGAACTTGATTCCTTCTCCTATGGCGACTTCCCTTTGCAAATGTCCATGCCAGGTATCTCAGGAAACCTGACAAACTCCTTTGATATAATTACCTTAAACGCTTTAAGGCCATCTGAGGCAGAGATCAGGTGCCTTGATACTAAATATCATTGGCGATAGTTGCCTCAAGATTATCACAGGTTTACTACTCTGGAGTTACATACTATAACCAGTGTTATTTTAAAGCCCAGTCAAACTTACTAGGTTTTGTTTTAACAACCTCTGGGTTAGCCAGCTACGGCAAGCCTGTTAGACCATGTCTCAGTGTAGCACTGCAATACACTATGCCAGTTATTGAAATGATTGAAATGTAAATGAAAATGGTATCACTGAAAATCTTGTCCCTCAAATTACAAACCAGCATACAGTTACAGCTTTCAGAATATATGCAAAAACAATTCTATTTTCTATGAAATTGTTTTTACTGTGTAAAAGTGGCAAAACATGAATAAAATGATATAAATGTGGTATCTCTGCAAACGTACTGGCGCGAAGAATAAAACTGCATTATCACTGCCATATGATGGACAGCATAAAAAATCAACTACTTAATTGGTGGTTTTTGTTTATTCTGCCTTGCAAAATTTGGAATAGAAAGCTATCAAAAAATGATATATGCCCAATAATGCTACCAATAAAAATGTCAACTCGTCCCGCAAAATACAAGCCCTCACATGACTCTGTCGGCAGAAATGTGAAAAAATTATAGCTCTCAAAATATGACAATGAAAATACTTTCTTAGGCAAAAAAGTGTCTTTTAGTGTGTGTGTGATAGCAGCCAAACCCCAAAAAACTATATAAATCTGGTATCATTGTAATCGCACCAAAACAAAGAGCAATGCCGTCTAATCACTTATATCGCATGAGGAAGAGGATAAAAAATAAATAAATGCAATTCTTGATCTGCTGTTAATTGATTCATTCTGCCTCCCAAAGACTCACCTCACATTTATCCTGCACTCTGCGCTGAGTGCTTACATCGGGGTTTTTGTGCAAATCTCTGAAATACGTGATTCAGATGACTCACACGCGGAAGATTCCCTATAATGAGGCAGATGGATAAACTGTGGACTCTGGCCTATGATCTGGCGGTGTCCACCCTTTTTAGCATGCATAAGAGTGCCATCCGCCACAGTTTTGTGCACCTCTGAAAGGAAGGACACCACTGAACAGAAGCCTGACATACCACAAAGTACCACGTCCCCAGAAAGAAGCACTTGCGAAACACGTGTTGGGGTTTTCAGAAGTGCAGCCTGTCACTTGGCACTGCACATGTGAAGCAGACACAGACTCAGGTAATAGATATTGATATGGGATGTTAATCTTGCTTTGGGCAATTTATAAGAATGTAGGTATGGTAGCTAGCGATGCAGTGACAGTTTGAGGCTCTGCTATCGTTGTATTCACAGTTTCAGTCTTTGTGAGCTGTGGATGTTGCATCTTTCATGCATCTGCACTTTAGATAGATGCTGCTTTATCCGTTACTGTGTATTTAAAGGTTATACTCTCCTTTGATTTTGAATTTATAGGTGAATACCAATGATGTGAAACGGACATATGCTGCTTCATCCTTTAATTTTCGCTTAATAATGTGTATACAATTCTAATAATTATAGCCAGTACCCTACATCTTTTCAGGAGTAACAAAAGAATTTGCAATCCCATTTGTTCTCTTTCCCTGAGTATTTATGTGTATATATTTCAGCTGACCTCCGTGGTTTTGTTTTTTTGGTTTGAGGCACCTTTTTAATTCTTTTGTGTGTATTTTAATGTGCTTAAATAAAGATTCACATTTTATTCTTAAGGCACTTCTTGATTTAATATAGTGTAATGACTATATGATCAGTATGTTCCTATATGTTGTGGAGTGTTGCCCACACCCTATGTAGGAGAATGGGCTTGGGTAGTATGTTTATCAATACTACAGAGTAACTCTGCTCCCTCATGATAGTGAATGGACCAGTCAGGGGTTTTGTCTGAATCACATCATTCAGAGATTTAGATGGAAATCCCGATGTAAATGCTCAGCGTATAAAATGTGATCCTGAATGTTATGCAAAATGTTCGCCAATAAAAGCTTCAAATCAATTCACAAAAAACGCAAGTCCCTACTCAGGTCCATCATCTGTCAATGGAAATATAGGGTGTTCCACACTATAGGTAGTACAAAGGCTCTGGAAAAGCGCAATGGCTCCTCACCCCCCCAAAAAAATCCTGCAAATTCTGCACTTCCAAATCCAAATACCCCTCTCCATTCTGAGCCCCAATAAGCCCCTTAATTTATAGGTGCATGTCTCTAGAGGCATCAGCTGGGCATAATGGGCACTACAATGTACTGGGCACTACGCTGGCAGATTTGCAATTTTCACTTGGCAACATCCATTGCTGCTTGTTTCTGGAAAACGCCCATGGAGTCAAAATTGTCACTTAACCTGTAGATAAATTCCTAGAGAGCTGTCAGTTCTAGAGATGAGCGAACATTTCAAGGTTTGGTTCAGTTCGGTTCACCAAACGTCCCAATGTTCTCTGAACATATTTGCTAAACGGTTCAACAAACATGCTAGAACCCCTTTAGATTCAATGGGAGGCCAAACCAAACATATACACAACACCTTAAGGGGTGACAAAAAAGCTTACCAAACATAAAATTAGAGGCAGACACTATGAAAAGTGGCATCAATTGACCTACAGTAGAATTTTTTTAGAATGGCGTGGAAGCAGTCAGCCATGGGCCATGCATGAGGTATCAGGATCTGAGCCAGCATTTTCAGCTTTGAATTGAAGTTTCAATGAAGACATGGTGCTTAAGGGAGCCGTGTAAGCCTTCTTTGCTGGGAGCCCTGATACCTCAGGCAACAGTTTATATTTTTTTCCCAGCCACATTCAGATGGCACCAGGGCTGTCACTAGGAATTTTGGGGCCCCATACTGGCAAGATTTTTGGGGCCCCTTTGAGACTGCCCAGGCTCCACCACAGTCCTGCCTCCACTCCTCAAACTGTCCACAGTCCCATCGCTCTCTTGGAAAAACTCCACTTCTCACCAATGACGCATTAACAGCTCCCATCATCAGATCACATACACAGCCAGCAGCTTTTGTTTTGGCCGAAAGATTTTTTAATCTACCACCGTGACAAGGTAAACTCTTTTGGCCCTACTTTACTCTAACCTATTAAACATTTGTTAAAATATGCAATACAATTTAGGTATATTTTTTATTTTTCAATTTTTAAAATGACCAATGATATCACATACTGACCAAATACTACAATACTGATCATTAATTTAAAAAAAAACACAATACTAATATCACCATAAGTGCCATTATACACAGGAGATCTGTACTTAGTATACAGTGTCCGTGAACAGATAATACAGTGATCACCGCTGACATTATGCACGGGAGCTCTGTATACAGTATCAGCGTACAGGTAATACAGTGATCAACAGTAACATACACACGAACACTGTATATATTGTACAGTATTATTGTATATAATGATCAATTACATTATACACAGGAGCTCTGTATATAGTGTCAGTGTACAGGTAATACAGTGATCATTAGTGACATTATACACAAGACCTCTGTATTTTAGGGTGCCAAGGACAAATGAACTTTGCAAATTGGTAAGTCTTACCTCTCAAATTTGTTCCTTTTGGCATAAGGATTCACCATGTAAAATATGTTGACATTAAATTTAGATTTATCACTTGCTCAAGGTATATTTATATATATATATACATATATATATATATATACAGTATATATATATATATGTGTATATATATATACATACACACACATTTGGTATCACGCGTTCAGAAACGCCTTACCTATCAAATTATAAAATCAATTAATCTGATCGGTAAACGGCATAGCATACCATACATAACGCTGGATATGCATGACGATAAATACTAAACAAACATTTAAAACTGCAATATGATGTGCCATTGAGCAACCAGTAAATGATAACTAATCTTAAAAAAAGAAAATTATAAAATATCTATGACCAAAAGGGAATAAAATTAGGAGGTAAGACCTTCAAAAACTTGCTATTTAATTTTTACCATGCATTTCCTTGGCACCCTACTGTATAGTATACAGTGTATAGTGTCAGTGTACAGGTAACACACTGACTCACCAGTGACGTCTCTAGGTGAAGTCCTTCATCTTCTCTTTTCATATTCATCCAGCACAGACTGCCATCACTTCTTCCAGTCAGGGCTCGTCTCTACAGGAAATAACACAGTTATCTAGAGCACCACTTGCAGAGCACAATACTTAATTTTTACCCAACTTCAACACTACACCAGTTGAAGAAAAAAAGGCAACATAGTGTCGCTCTGCAGAATAACAGGAGCACCCCCCCCTCCCATTTACAACAGAATCCTAAAAAAAAAATACATCACTGCAGTAATAATATCCCTTAATTAGCCCCTATGGCAATAATATCCCCCATCCTGGCTCCCGTGTGTCTCATTCCTGGCTCCAGCCATATGTTCTCCCATCCTGCCCTCATGAGTATCTATTCTGCCCCATGTGATGTCCCATCCTGTCCCATATGATCTGCCCATCCTGCCTCATTTTTCTCCATCCTGCCCCATCTGTCCCATAATCCTGCCCCATGATCCTGCCCCATCTGCCAGATGAGCCTGCCTCATCTGTCCCGTGATCTTGACCCATCTGTCTCCATCGTATCCATCCTGCCCCATGATCCTGCACCATGTGTCTCCATCCTTCCCCATGTCTCCATCCTGCCCAATGATGCTGCACCATGTGTCTCCATCCTGCCTTATCTGTCTCTATCCTGCCCCATCAGTCTCCATCCTGTTCCATGATCCTGCCTCATTTGTCTCCATCCTGCCCCATCTGTCTCCATCCTGCATGATCCTGCTCCAGCCATATGTTCTCCCATCCTGCCCTCATGAGTATCTATTCTTCCCCGTGTGATGTCCTATCCTGCCCCATATGATCTCCCCATCCTGTCTCATTTGTCTCCATCCTCCGCCATCTGTCCCATGATGCTGCCCCATCTGCCCCATGATCCTGCCCCATGATCCTGCCCCACGATCCTGCCTCATCTGCCACATGATCCTGCCCCATCTGCCAGATGATCCTGCCTCACCTGCCCCATCTGTTTCCATCGTATCCATCCTGCCCCATGTGTCTCCATCCTGCCCCATGTCTCCATCCTGCTCCATGATGCTGCACCATGTGTCTCCATTCTGCCTTATCTGTCTCCATGCTGCCCCATCTGTCTCTATCCTGTCACATGATCCTGCCTCATTTGTCTCCATCCTGCCCCATCTGTCTTCATCCTGCTCCATGATCCTGCACCATGTGTCTACATCCTGCCTCATGTCACATGGTGCAGGATCATGGGGCAGGATGGAGATGGTCCATGTGTCTCTATCCTGCCATCAAAACATATTCCGGCTTGCAGATTTTAATAAAAATAAAAAATAAACTTTCTCCTTACCTGGCCGCGGTCCAGCGGCGATGTTCCCTCCAGGCATTTGAAGTGCGGACTCTCTGGAGAATGACAATGATGTCACACGCCGGCAACGTACACTCTGACATCAGCTGCCAGCCTCTGATTGGCCAGAGGCTTTTAACTATTGCCATGCGGGCCCACGCGGCAATAGAGTTTAACTGAATCTGAGTTTCGGACTCAGGTTCAGTTACTGCAGCGGCAGAATCCTGCCACTGGGACCTGGTGAGCAGAAGAGATGGGGCCCGATGCGGCCCCCCTCTGCTCATCGGGCCCCATACGCCAGATAGGGCAGTAATGCCCTTATGGTGGCCCTGGATGGCACAAACACCAGATGGAGACTGAACTTGGAGTCTCTACATTTAAAATAATTATTGTCGCACTCCACTAAAGTGGCACCAATTTCCACAGAGAAGAAATAGTATAATGGCCTTCTGACACACCTTACACTACATGCAACCAACCAAATAGAAAAGCCGGATTACGTACCGGTAATGCTCTTTTAATGAGTCCACGACAGCACCCCACATGAGAGAGAGGGATCCGCCCATAGGAACAGGAAACCTATAGAATAAAAGGAGGCGGTCCCCTCTCCTCCTCAGTTTAGTTTACAGAGTATAAAAAGGGAACCGCAAAAGTGTTAGTATTCATTCTTATTCAGTAACAAAATTCTTAACCCTATACAACCATTACTTTTTGAACTTAAAGGAAAGAACTGTGCAGAATTTAGGGAGGGTAATACATGGGTGCTGTCGTGGACTCATTAAAAGAGCATTACCGGTACGTAATCCGGCTTTTTACTCTTCGCCACGACAGCACCCCACATGAGAGATTTTCAGAGAGTCATTATTTGGGTGGGATTACTGTACTAAGAACAGCTCTACCAAAGGTCAAATCAGAGGAAGCAGAAAGGTCAAGTCTGTAATGGTTGTAAAAGGTAGAAGGTGTGGACCAGGTTGCGGCCTTACATATCAGATGGATCGGTACATCCGCATGCTCCGCCCAAGAGGAAGCCATGGCTCATGTCGAATGCGCCTTTATCCCCACTGGCGGGATTTTGCCCTTCGATGTGTAGGCCAGATAGATAGCTTCTCTGATCCATCGAGAAATGGTAGCCTTTGTAACCCATGTCCTTTCTTGCAGCCCTGAAAGGAGACAAGCAGAACCCTACTCTGCCTCCATGTCTGAGACCTTTCTATATACATCAGGATGGCTCTTCTGACATCTAAGGTGTGCAACTTATGTTGTTCTGGGGTTACAGGTGTATTAAAAAAGGAAGGCAGAAATATCTCCTGAGATCTGTGATAGATGGATGCTACCTTAGGGAGGTATGAGGGATCAGGTTTTAGGACAATTCTATCCTGAAATACCATTAAGAAAGGCGGGTCTGGATGTCACTAACCCTTCTAGCTGAGGTTAGGGCTACCAATAAGGCGACTTTGTATGTTAGGATCTTTAGAGGTATGGCATCTAGTGGCTCAAATGGGGAGTCAGTTAAGGCTTCTAAGACTAAATTCAAGTCCCACGGAGGTAGATGGGGAATATGGACCGGATTGGAACGTTCACAGGATTTAATAAATCTGGAGACCCACTTGTTAGCTGCTATGTTGTCTCCATACAAGGCTCCTAAAGCTGAGACTTGAACCTTTAGGGTGTTTACCGATAAACCTAATTCTCTACCTTTTTGTAGGAACTCTAGAATCGGAACTATCGGAATTTGCCTAGAGAACGGTCTTGTATGAAAATCTAAGAACTTTTTCTATACCCTACTGTATAATAGGGTGGTAGATCTTTTCCTACTCAACATCAGGGTGTTAACCAGTTGTTCCGAGAACCCCCTTGACTTTAATAACTGCCTCTCAAATTCCATGCCGTCAAGTGAAGACCTTTCACTTGCGGGTGGAAAAATGGGCCCTGAGACAGCAGTTCCTTGTGTAAAGGAAGGATCCATGGATCGCATAGAGACATGCTCTGGAGACATGAGAACCATGGTCTTTTTGGCCAGAAGGGCGCAATCAGGATTACTCTGGCTTGGTCCCTCCTGATCTTCCTGATCACTAGAGGTATCAGAGACATTGGAGGGAAGGCGTACGCTAGCTTGAAGCTCCAAGGATGGTGAAGAGAGTCCAACATGTCTGGGTGATCCATGAGGTTCAGGGAAGCAAATCTCTTTACCTGTCTGTTGCCTCTTGTGGCGAACAGATCTATTTGGGGTACGCTCCATGCTTTTGTTATCATGTTGAATATGTCCTTGTTTAAAGACCATTCTCCTTGTCGTAGCCTGTTTCGACTGAGGTAGTCCGCTTTGATGTTTTCTGCCCCCTTGATGTGCAGGGCTGTTAAGGATGGAAGATGAAACTGCTAAGAACAGCTCTACCAAAGGTCAAATCAGAGGAAGCTCCAATTTGAAGAACACACCAGCTCTGCCTGATTCCAGGTGTTTTGGATCAGACTATCTTCCATATGTGCGCCCCAACCCACAGGGCTGGCGTCAGTGATAATTGTTTTAGAGGGATTTATCTTCCATGGTACACCCCCTGAAAGGTGATCCATGTCTAACCACCAGCTTAGGGATTCAATCACGTCACTGGAAAGAGTAATTTTACTCTCTAAATGTCGTACTTCATTTTCGACAGACAATATTTCATACTGCAATTGACGGGTATGATATTGAGCCCACGGCACAGCTGGTATACATGAGGTCAGTGATCCTAGTAAGGACATGGCCTTTCTCAGGGTCATGCAGGGTTTTGACATTGTCTCTGACACCTTTGACTGTATAATTATTCTCTTTGACTGTGGCAGAAAACTTCTCTGACTTACTGAATCTAGTTGAATTCCCAGAAATATCTGGATGGTGTCTGGATTCAACCTGGATATTTCGTAATTCACGATCCAACCTAGATCCTGCAAGGATGAGATCGCATTAGATAACCACATTTCACATTGGGATATGGAATTTCCGATAACAAGAAAATCATCCAGGTAGGGTATTATGAGAGTGTTCTGCTGGCGTAAGTGAGCCATCACTTCTAGGATCACCTTTGTGAAGATGCGGGGAGCCATAGAAAGCCCAAAGGGCATTGCTACATACTGAAAGTGACGAACCTGTCCTGCCAGGATGACCGCTACCCTTAGGTATTGCTGGTGTTCGGTATGTTTGGGAAGGTGATAATAGGCATCTTTCAGGTCTATTCCGGCCATGACACACCTAGGAAACAAGAGCTTGATGGCAGAACTAATGGATTCCATTTTAAAAGTCCGACTATGCAAAAAGGAATTTAATTTTTTGAGATTTATGATGGTTCTGAATGAACCATCTGGTTTTTTGATCAAAAACAAATGGGAGTAGAATCCCTTTCCTTTTTGATCTTGGGGAATCTCCACCAACACTTTTTTAGATAGAAGAGATATGATCTCGGACTCTAGAGCCTCTTGTTGTTCTTGTCCCTTTGGTGATGTTATTATAAAAGAATCCCAAGGGATTCTAAAAAATTCTAATTTTAGACCATCTCTTATAATGTCCAGAATCCAACGGCTGGATGTTATATGTTCCCACTTGGACAGAAAATTTTTTAACCTGCCGCCCACCTCAAGGTTAGCGGTACTTGCCACGTTTTGAGTTGTAAGATCCGGTAAACAGAGCTCCTTTTTGCTTAGGGTCTTTCGCTTCCCAGCGATCCCTTTGCTCAAACGGTTTCCTGGTAAAGGGTCGTCTCTTGAATGCTCTCCTGTAAGACGGAAGATATTGATTAGGAAAACCCTTCTTCCGTTCTCCCGCTTTATTTAAGAGCTCATCCAGAGTCCTTCCAAAAAGGAACTCACCCTGGCAGGGGAGCGCACAAAGTTTTGCCTTTGCCTGTGCGTCCCCTTTCCAGTTCTTCAACCAGAGTGCTCGCCGGGCTGTATTTACTAGGCCGGCTGATCTGGCTGCTAGGCGTAGCGAGTCCACTGATGCGTCCGCTAGGAATGCTACAGCCTCCTTCATTAGAGGGATCTTTGGTAGAATGGAGTCCCTTGCAGTTCTACCTTTGATCTGTTCCTCCAGTTGTTCCATCCATACCAGCAACGATCTCGCCGTACAGGTAGCAGAGATGGCTGGTCGGAATGCCCCAGTATTGGTCTCCCAAGATTTTTTAAGCAAGGCCTCTGCTTTTCGGTCCAATGGGTCAGTTAGCATCCCCGAATCCTCCACAGGCAAGACCGATTGCCTGGAGGTTGAGGCTACCGCTGCATCTACTTTTGGCACTTTTGACCACGAATTCAGCTCCTCGTCACTGAAGGGATATCTCCTTTTAGAGGATGATGGTAAAAATCCTCTTGCGCTTTGTTTATCCCACTCCTTAATTAACTCCTTAACAGTGGTAACTACGGGGAAGGACCTACGTTTCCTTTGTCCTAACCCCGCGAACATGATGTCCTGAGCTGATTTTTTCGTTTTTCCGTCTGGACACCCCATCGTGTTTCTGACCGCTTTCACCAAGTTATCCACGCTGCTGTTAGGCAGACACAGCCCTCCTTCATCTTCGATGAACTCGGCCGAGATTCCGATTCATCTGAGGACTTATGCATTCCCTCTGACTCTGGATTTTCTGGAGATGGGGACTTGCTAGGTTGGCGGGAACTGGTGCTACTAGCCTGCGTCAATCCCTGCATCTCTTCCCGAATCATGGCTCTAACGTCAGATGGAGTCATTATGTTTTCCTGAAGTAGGGTTAGCATGATACAATCTGAGCATAACCTCTTCATGTAAGAATATGGCAGGGGCTGTATACATAAAGCACATTCTTTGTGCTTGGATTTGTGTGCCTTTTTCCTGGACTAAAGGAAGGGGACATAGGAGGAACATACATCAGCATATAGGTAGAGAAGTCTTTAAACTCACCCAGAGAAGCTGACAGGTACTGGATCTGGAGGCGGATTCTTTGAGGGATCTTTTTGTTTGGTGGAAGATCGCTCCTGTCGACCACCATCTTTAGTGCTGCTCCTGGCGCTTTGCTCCTTACTAGGAGAGCGCTCTGGTACAGCAAGGTGCGTCTCGTCGGCCGGTGAAGCCATACTCACATCCACACACCGGCCGACAGTAGCGCTACAGTTTTTGAATCTGGCGCCAAATCTCCTGCCTCCCCGGCCCGAACCTGGAAGTGCTCCAGCGACTTCCGGGTTAGACGCGCCGCTCCTCTCCCCATGCGGCAGCTTGTTCATTTAGCCAGCCGCTTGAGCGCGCGTCCTCATGGAGCCGGGCGGACCAGCGGTGACCGGACCCGGACCATGGCGACTGACCAGACGAGGGGGGAGGCTGAACACAGTGGCTCCCCCGCCGCTGCTTCTGGAACCGCAGCCCCTGCCGTTCCCAAAGATACCGACGCAGGCGGGTGCATGGCCCAGGGATCCTCTTCATCTGTAGGTAAGCTGGGATTCCTATAGGAACAGGAAACCTAAACTGAGGAGGAGAGGGGACCGCCTCCTTTTATTCTGTAGGTTTCCTGTTCCTATGGGCGGATCCCTCTCTCTCATGTGGGGTGCTGTCGTGGCGAAGAGTAAAAAACAACTTGGAGTCACCACATTTCCAAAAATTATTGTCACACACCATTAAGGTGGCATCAGTTTCCACAGAGTAGAAACAGTATAACAGGCCTCTGACACACCTTCCACTACAGGCAACCCATGAGATGGAGACACATCTTGTAGTCTCCCAATTTCCAAATAGTATTGTCACACATCACTAAAGTGGCATCAATTTCCATAGATTAGAAACAGTATAATGGCCCTCTGACACCCCTTCCACTACAGGCAACCCACCAGATGGATACCCAACTTGGAGTCTCCACATTTCCAGTAGCAACAGCAGGCTCAGAAGCCATGACAAAGGTGGCACGAACTACAATAAAGCAAGATCAATGCATGACACTAAAAACAACACCATCACCTAGTCTGCTCAGTCTGCCACTGGGGTGCAAAAGTCATTGGAGAGCCATGACTTGTTCACTTTGATGAAAGTTAGACAGTCTACACGTTCTGAGAGAAAGCTGGCTGCTGGGTATGACAAAACCTCCAAGACGTGTCAGGCGAACTCAGGCCACTCTTCCATTTTTGAAGACCAAAATGCACAAATTCCCACTGATAGCATTTATATTGCGCTCAAGATATTCCTGCATCATCCTCTCCATTCGTTCATAACATGTCAGACTTGTATTCTGTTCTGCTGGTACATGGGCTGGTCAAAATAAAAGTGTGAAATGACTTATGTCACTTACACTGCTGCTGCTAATGTTTTCCAGATGACAATTTGAAGTTCCCAGGGTTGGAAGTCTAGAACTACGATGCACACTGTGTGCCTCACTGCTGTCTTGGGGAAACCCACATTTAAGATTGTCTACAAGCGTGCTTCGATATTCCAGCATGCATCGGGGAAGGGGGGAAGTATCTGGTAAAATTTACTCTTGTACCATAGATTTAACAGAGTGGCAACCCAGTAGTCAGCACTATTTCTAACCCTAAGAATATGGGCATCCTGTTGAAGATAGTGTAGCAAGAAGGCATCAATGCATCGGGTGCTTCAATTTGTTCCTCGGCTCCTGCACCTTCACTAACAGTTTGTCTGGTACCATGAGCACCCCTCGATCATTGTAATCCACCCTCTCATGGCACCCGCCTGTTCGACGACAGTTCAGAATTTAGAGATATTGTTATCTCTTCCACATCCTCCTCTGCTTCCACCTTTTCCTCTCGGACCACAACCTCCTCACACAGACTATTCAATGTGTGTTCTAGCTTGTAGATGACTGGAATAGTCATGCTGATGACTGCATCGTCAGCGCTAACTAACTTAGTAGACATTTCGAAACTGTGCAGAAGCATGCAGAGGTCCTTCATCTGTGCCCACTCCGCAAGCATGATTTGCACCATATCCATACTGTGTTGGCCCAGACTATACTCAATGATAAACTGCACCTGGGCTTATTGCTGCTGGCACAGTATCTGCAACATGTGCAGAGTGCATTTCACCATGTCGGCACATTGCATATCAAACGATAGGCCGAAAGACCTGTGGGGTGCGAACGGCGGAAGTGAGCACACAGCGACTGTGCTTTCTGCAGCAGCGCATCCAGGCCGAGATTGTGGCAGAGAAATTGCTGTACGACCTGTTTGAGGACGTGAGCCATACAAGGCATTTGTGTGAGGTTGCCCCGGCATAGGGCCGCCACCAGGTTTGCACTGTTATCGCACATTGCCTTCCCTGGTTCCAGGTTCCGTGAAGACAGCCATTGCGCAAACTCAGCCTTTATAGCTGTCCACAACTTTTGAGCTGTGTGACTGCGATCTTAAAGGCCTTTCTTAATTAAACACTGCCTGATTGTGGTGAGCCCTGGCTGTGCAGTACAGAGGTGAGGGGATTCTTTCTGCACTGTTGGAAAGTGTGTCTCATTAAGGAAGAGGGTGGTGGCAAAGGTGGAGGAGACAGAAGCAGTGGAGGAAGTGTTAGATACAGAGGTTTGTCCTACAAGCCTTGAGGATTCCAAGACTTTTGGAGCAGCCAATTGACTGCCTAAACTCACAGCCACCAGAGTCACTCAGTTCCCAGTCAGTGAGATGGAACACCCCTGCCCATGTTTGCTAGTCCAGGTGTCGCTGGTGAAATGCACCCTGGCAGACATAAATTTTTACAGGAAAAGGGTCATGTTGTCTGCAACATGCTGGTGTAGCACAGACACAGCTTTTTTAGAGAAGCAATGGTGACTGGGCAACTGGTACTGCAGAATTGCGAGGGCCATAAACTTTTGAAAACCGTCTGTATCAACAAGGCATAAAGGCAGTGTTGCTGTGGCCAACAGATTCAAGATGGTGGAGTTCAAGCTCTTAGTTTTGGCATGTGTAGGAGGAAACATTCTTTGCCATGACCACAACTGTGGGACCGAAGGTTGGCTGCTGTGCTGAGAGAGGATGGAGTTGGGTGAACAGGACAAACTGCTGGACTGTGAGTGAGGTGTAGACATAGATGTTAGGGTGGATTGAGAAAGATGTGTTGTCCTAGGTGACATAAAAACAGCAGGAATCTCCACTTCTATAACATCTGATTGGGCTCTCACTCACTCTGACTGTAGCAGGTAAACAAGTAGTGTTTCTGCGGTGGAAACCTGTGTGAGAACACTTGGCATGGTGACGGAGGAGGAAGAAGCAGCAGATGTGGTTGATGGGATGGCCAGCGGTTTTTGAGGCCCACTAGTCAGCATTTTAGTGCACTGAGATTCCTAGACTAAGGGATGTTGATTGAGCATGTGCCAGTTCATGCATGTAGTTGTCAAATTTTTGCCTCTACTGAGTTCATTTTTAAAAAATTGGCAAATAATGTGAGTTGGGTCATCCTTTGTGGTATCAAAAAAGGTCCACGCTAGGCTACCCTTGCCTCTCCTGCGAACTGCAGACTCACGACCAGTGCTGCCCACAGCCTAAGTTGTGGCCTAGGATGCAGTGCTTGTCATAGTTGCATTATTCCATGCCTGTGTGGGAAGCTGCAACGTCACCTCCTCATCCTCCTCAACCTCCTCCACCTCCTCTGCTGAGCTACTCAGCTGCATACCTCTGGGTTCGCACCAAGTGGGATCTATAACCTCATTGTCCTCTCTGTTCTCCCACTCCACACCGTGAGAATCACCCTCTTCCTCTTCCTGCCCTGACACCACAATATAGTCCGCGTGCACCTCTAATACCTGAGTCTCATCAGGATCACCTCCACCCCCGGTGGCTAACGTCTGGTGACTAAGATCTGGATTCTGCATGGACCCTACTTTGTCCGGCCCCAGATCCAACAAGAAAACATTTTGGGCATTGGGGCAGATGCTTTCCTACTCTTGATTCTTTGAATCTTTGAAGAAGACCTCTGATGCCCATGGAATAGAATGTGCAAACAGTTCTATAGAATTGCCCATCTGTGGTTCCCCACAGTCAGTTGGGCGTTTTGAAATTTGTGATGCAGTAGGAAACCAGGGTGATTGGGGTGCCACCTCTGAGGATTGTACTGTGTGTAATGACAGAAAAAAAGACTCGCACATCCAAACTAGTGTGAATAGGTGCATACCAGGAGCAGCTACCTCCATACATAAATATACAAAAAAGGTTGCACTCTATCGTGCAAAAGCATGTCTAATATGAAATATATGAAATATGAATAGCAAAATGGCTTTTGAACATTAGGAAAATATTTAAGAGACGCTTTGCACAGAATTTGATATAATCAAATAGTGTGAGCCCATCAACCAATCGTCAAGGTGGTCTCATAAAACTGATGGGTCCCTGATCTCCCTGTCCAAATGTGAACACTTACCGAAGGCCAATGTCTGTATGCCTGGGTGAATGTGGACACCTCTGTTCAGCAAAGCCTACATATGGGTTGACCGGGACCAAGTGTGATGAGATGCAATTAAAAACCACATGGTGATGGGAGGAGTGCGCAGTCAGTCAGCTAACATAGAAATGACAGAAAAAAAGACTCGCACATCCAAACTAGTGTGAATAGGTGCATACCAGGAGCAGCTACCTCCATACATAAATATACAAAAAAGGTTGCACTCTATCGTGCAAAAGCATGTCTAATATGAAATATATGAAATATGAATTGCAAAATGGCTTTTGAACATTAGGAAAATATTTAAGAGACGCTTTGCACAGAATTTGATATAATCAAATAGTGTGAGCCCATCAACCAATCGTCAAGGTGGTCTCATAAAACTGATGGGTCCCTGATCTCCCTGTCCAAATGTGAACACTTACCGAAGGCCAATGTCTGTATGCCTGGGTGAATGTGGACACCTCTGTTCAGCAAAGCCTACATATGGGTTGACCGGGACCAAGTGTGATGAGATGCAATTAAAAACCACATGGTGATGGGAGGAGTGCGCAGTCAGTCAGCTAACATAGAAATGACAGAAAAAAAGACTCGCACCAAGTGTGATTAATTGAATCTCATCACACTTGGTCCCGGTCAACCCATATGTAGGCTTTGCTGAACAGAGGTGTCCACATTCACCCAGGCATACAGACATTGGCCTTCGGTAAGTGTTCACATTTGGACAGGGAGATCAGGGACCCATCAGTTTTATGAGACCACCTTGACGATTGGTTGATGGGCTCATACTATTTGATTATATCAAATTCTGTGCAAAGCGTCTCTTAAATATTTTCCTAATGTTCAAAAGCCATTTTGCTATTCATATTTCATATATTTCATATTAGACATGCTTTTGCACGATAGAGTGCAACCTTTTTTTGTATATTTATGTACTGTGTGTAATGTTAAGATGGAGGAAGGAATGTTCATTCTTGTCAAAATTGATGATACTCCTAATGTGCTTTCAGATTTCTCATCATCTTACCCACATATCTTTACCCACTAGTATACTCCAAGTAGTATATTACTCCAGTTGTGGATCAATTTAAATGTTAATGGAGACAAAATGTTTTCCCAAAAGCATTTGCAAATGATTTTTTAGGAATCAAGATTTGACAGGCTTTGCACATTTTGCATGGAAAAAATCCAGGATCTCTCGTTATTAACATCATATCGGTACTTCTGGAATGGCTGGATACTAAGAGGCTTAAAAATGGTGTGGCTTTCAGATAGCTTGAGAAGGCCTGTGGTGTTAAAGGGACTCTGTCACCTGAATTTGGCGGGACTGGTTTTGGGTCATATGGGCGGAGTTTTTGGGTGTTTGATTCACCCTTTCCTTACCCGCTGACTGCATGCTGGCTGCAATATTGGATTGAAGTTCATTCTCTGTCCTCCATAGTACACGCCTGCGCAAAGCAATCTTGCCTTGCGCAGGCGTGTACTATGGAGGACAGAGAATGAACTTCAATCCAATATTGCGGCCAGCATGCAGCCAGCGGGTAAGGAAAGGGTGAATCAAACACCCGAAAACTCCGCCCATATGACCCAAAACCAGTCCCGCCAAATTCAGATGACAGGTTCCCTTTAAATAATCCTTGAAGTGACAGTCAAATCTAAGGACATTACAATGCATGTTTAAAATACTGAACATTGACTGCCAATCTTCATGGTATTTCATAATGAATCTGATATTAGTATTCAGATTTTTGTCTCAATTTTGTCTTGTCCTCAAGGCAATATTATATGCTATTTTGATCATCCTCTTGGAATAATTTCTTTCAAGGAGTCTTCGTTTAAGTTCCTGAGCCCTTTGTTTAAAGCATTGAAATGTGGAGCAGTTTTGGTGTAACCGCGAGAATTCTCCCTTTGGAATTGCTAACAGTTGTTATGAAGTGAGGACTACCAGAATCCAGAATGCTTTTGGTTGGTTGCTATTTATTTTCTGTAAAGATCGGTCTGTATCATATCATCTGTTTCTCTGTGAATCATGATATCCAGGAATGGAATACGATCTATATGGAAGGGGAGTGTGAGTTTAAAGTTAAGATGGTTGTTATTAAGAACGTGAATTAAAACCACCAGTTTCCATGTTACAATTTTGTCCACAAAAAATGACAAACCCTCAGCATCTCGGTACCCTGCATTTGGAGATAGAAGACGCCGTCAAAAAGAAGGTACAAACCTTATGTCCACATCTATAATAGCCCTGATATTAAAGCGATACAGTCTGATTCTTGCTACCCTTTCCTCACATGCTTGACCACCTGTACGTGGTTAGTCCGGGAAGGATGAATGTTGTGAATTCTGTGGCTGAATTCACTCCTGTGGTCACAAGTGGTACTGCAGCTTCTGAGCTTCCTCCCTCAGGTGTTCTGGTGAGCTCGTTAAATGCTTCATTACTTAACTCCGCCTGATGCTGCTATCCTTGCTCCTTGTCAATGTTTCAGTGTTGGATCTGAGCTTCTCCTGATTGTTCCTGTGACCTGCTGCTCTGTATAGCTAAGTGCTTTTTGCTTTTTTGTTGCTTTTTTTCTGTCCAGCTTGTCTTTTGTTTTGCTGGAAGCTCTGAGACGCAAAGGGTGTACCGCCGTGCCGTTAGTTCGGCACGGTGGGTTTTTTTTGCCCCCTTTGCGTGGTTTTGCTTTAGGGTTTTTTGTAGACTGCAAAGTTCTCTTTACTGTCCTCGCTCTGTCCTAGAATATCGGGCCCCACTTTGCTGAATCTATTTCATCCCTACGTTTTGTCTTTTCATCTTACTCACAGTCATTATATGTGGGGGGCTGCCTTTTCCTTTGGGGAATTTCTCTGGGGCAAGTCAGGCCTATTTTTCTATCTTCAGGCTAGCTAGTTTCTTAGGCTGTGCCGAGTTGCCTAGGTAGTTGTTAGGCGCAATCCACAGCCGCTTTTAGTTGTGTTTAGGATAGGATCAGGTGTGCAGTCTACAGAGTTTCCACGTCTCAGTGCTCGTTCTTGTATTTTTGGGTATTTGTCAGATCACTGTGTGCGCTCTGATCGCTAAGCACACTGTGTTTCTGGATTGCCTTCATAACACCTGTCATTAGCAAACATAACAGTACAAGGAGCCAAAACTAATGATTCTCAATAGAGGGAAAGAAAAAGTTCTGACATCATTTTTTTTTTTTTCTGCTCTGTGTTCACTTTTTTTTTTCCCCTAGACATTTGGGTGATTCTGGACAGAGGTGTGGACATGGATATTCAGGGTCTGTGCTCTTCAATGGATAATCTCGTTATAAATGTACAAAAAATTCAGGATACTATTGATCAGAAATCTATGTTAGAACCAAGAATTCCTATTCCTGATTTGTTTTTTGGAGATAGAACTAAGTTTCTAAGTTTCAAAAATAATTGTAAGCTATTTCTGGCCTTGAAACCTCATTCTTCTGGTAATCCTATTCAACAGGTTTTGATTATTATTTCTTTTTTGCGCGGCGACCCTCAAGACTGGGCATTTTCTCTTGCGCCAGGAGACCCTGCATTGAGTAGTGTCGATGCGTTTTTCCTGGCGCTCGGATTGCTGTACGATGAGCCTAATTCAGTGGATCAGGCTGAGAAAAATTTGCTGGCTTTGTGCCAGGGTCAGGATGATATAGAAGTATATTGTCAGAAATTTAGGAAATGGTCAGTACTCACTCAGTGGAATGAATCTGCGCTGGCAGCTTTGTTCAGAAAGGGTCTCTCTGAGGCTCTTAAGGATGTCATGGTGGGATTTCCTATGCCTGCTGGTTTGAATGAGTCTTTGTCTTTGGCCATTCAGATCGGTCGACGCTTGCGCGAGCGTAAATCTGTGCACCATTTGGCGGTACTGCCTGAGGTTAAACCTGAGCCTATGCAGTGCGATAGGACTATGACTAGAGTTGAACGGCAGGAATACAGACGTCTGAATGGTCTGTGTTTCTACTGTGGTGATTCCACTCATGCTATTTCTGATTGTCCTAAGCGCACTAAGCGGTCCGCTAGGTCTGCCGTCATTGGTACTGTACAGTCCAAATTCCTTCTGTCCATTACCTTGATATGCTCTTTGTCGTCGTTTTCTGTCATGGCGTTTGTGGATTCGGGCGCTGCCCTGAATCTTATGGATTTGGATTATGCTAAACGTTGTGGGTTTTTCTTGGAGCCTTTGCGGTGTCCTATTCCATTGAGAGGAATTGATGCTACACCTTTGGCCAAGAATAAACCTCAATACTGGGCCCAGCTGACCATGTGCATGGCTCCTGCACATCAGGAAGTTATTCGCTTTCTGGTGTTGCATAATCTGCATGATGTGGTCGTGTTGGGGTTGCCATGGCTACAAACCCATAATCCAGTATTGGATTGGAATTCCATGTCGGTATCCAGCTGGGGTTGTCAGGGGGTACATGGTGATGTTCCATTTTTGTCGATTTCGTCATCCACCCCTTCTGAGGTCCCAGAGTTCTTGTCTGATTATCAGGATGTATTTGAAGAGCCCAAGTCCGATGCTCTACCTCCGCATAGGGATTGTGATTGTGCTATCAATTTGATTCCTGGTAGTAAATTCCCTAAAGGTCGATTATTTAATTTATCCGTGCCCGAACACGCCGCTATGCGCAGTTATGTGAAGGAATCCCTGGAGAAGGGACATATTCGCCCATCGTCATCACCAATGGGAGCAGGGTTCTTCTTTGTAGCCAAGAAGGATGGTTCGCTGAGACCGTGTATTGATTACCGCCTTCTTAATAAGATCACTGTTAAATTTCAGTATCCCTTGCCATTGTTATCTGACTTGTTTGCTCGGATTAAGGGGGCTAGTTGGTTCACTAAGATAGATCTTCGTGGTGCGTATAATCTGGTGAGAATCAGGCAAGGAGATGAATGGAAAACTGCATTCAATACGCCCGAGGGTCATTTTGAGTATCTAGTGATGCCGTTCGGACTTGCCAATGCTCCATCTGTGTTTCAGTCTTTTATGCATGACATCTTCCGTGAGTATCTGGATAAATTCCTGATTGTTTACTTGGATGACATTTTGATCTTCTCAGATGATTGGGAGTCTCATGTGAAGCAAGTCAGAATGGTTTTTCAGGTCCTGCGTGCTAACTCTTTGTTTGTGAAGGGATCAAAGTGTCTCTTCGGTGTGCAGAAAGTTTCATTTTTGGGATTCATCTTTTCCCCTTCTACTATCGAGATGGATCCAGTTAAGGTCCAAGCCATCCAGGATTGGATTCAGCCGACATCTCTGAAAAGTTTGCAAAAGTTCCTGGGCTTTGCTAATTTTTATCGTCGCTTCATCTGTAATTTTTCTAGCATTGCCAAACCATTGACCGATTTGACCAAGAAGGGTGCTGATTTGGTCAATTGGTCTTCTGCTGCTGTGGAAGCTTTTCAGGAGTTGAAGCGTCGTTTTTGTTCTGCCCCTGTGTTGTGTCAGCCAGATGTTTCTCTTCCGTTCCAGGTCAAGGTTGATGCTTCTGAGATTGGAGCAGGGGCGGTTTTGTCACAGAGAGGTTCTGATTGCTCAGTGATGAAACCATGTGCTTTCTTTTCCAGGAAGTTTTCGCCCGCTGAGCGTAATTATGATGTGGGCAACCGAGAGTTGCTGGCCATGAAGTGGGCATTCGAGGAGTGGCGTCATTGGCTTGAAGGAGCTAAGCATCGCGTGGTGGTATTGACTGATCATAAGAACTTGACTTATCTCGAGTCTGCCAAGCGCTTGAATCCTAGACAGGCCCGTTGGTCGTTATTTTTTGCCCGCTTCGACTTTGTGATTTCGTACCTTCCGGGCTCTAAAAATGTGAAGGCGGATGCTCTGTCTAGGAGTTTTGTGCCCGACTCTCCGGGTTTATCTGAGCCAGCGGGTATCCTCAAGGAAGGAGTCATTGTGTCTGCCATCTCCCCTGATTTGCGGCGGGTGCTGCAAAAATTTCAGGCGAATAAACCTGATCGTTGTCCAGCGGAGAAACTGTTCGTCCCTGATAGATGGACTAATAAACTTATCTCTGAACTTCATTGTTCGGTGTTGGCTGGTCATCCTGGAATCTTTGGTACCAGAGAGTTAGTGGCTAGATCCTTCTGGTGGCCATCTCTGTCACGGGATGTACGTACTTTTGTGCAGTCCTGTGGGATTTGTGCTAGGGCTAAGCCCTCCTGTTCTCGTGCCAGTGGGTTGCTTTTGCCCTTGCCGGTCCCAAAGAGGCCTTGGACACATATTTCGATGGATTTCATTTCTGACCTTCCCGTTTCTCAAAAGATGTCAGTCATTTGGGTGGTCTGTGATCGCTTTTCTAAAATGGTCCATCTGGTGCCCTTGGCTAAATTGCCTTCCTCCTCTGATTTGGTACCTTTGTTCTTTCAGCATGTGGTTCGGTTGCATGGCATTCCTGAGAATATTGTTTCTGACAGAGGTTCCCAGTTTGTTTCAAGGTTCTGGCGAGCCTTTTGTGGTAGGATGGGCATTGACCTATCCTTTTCCTCGGCTTTCCATCCTCAGACTAATGGCCAGACCGAACGAACCAATCAGACCTTGGAAACATATCTGAGATGTTTTGTTTCTGCAGACCAGGATGATTGGGTGTCCTTTTTGCCGTTGGCTGAGTTCGCCCTTAATAATCGGGCCAGCTCGGCTACCTTGGTTTCTCCATTTTTCTGCAATTCTGGGTTCCATCCTCGTTTCTCTTCAGGACAGGTTGAGTCTTCGGACTGTCCTGGTGTGGATTCTGTGGTGGACAGGTTGCAGCAGATCTGGACTCAGGTAGTGGACAATTTGACCTTGTCCCAGGAGAAGGCTCAACTTTTCGCTAATCGCAGACGCCGTGTGGGTCCCCGACTTCGTGTTGGGGATCTGGTTTGGTTATCTTCTCGTCATATTCCTATGAAGGTTTCCTCTCCTAAATTTAAACCTCGTTTTATTGGTCCGTATAGGATTTCTGAGATTCTCAATCCTGTGTCTTTTCGTCTGACCCTCCCAGACTCCTTTTCCATACATAATGTATTCCATAGGTCGTTGTTGCGGAGATACGTGGCACCTATAGTTCCATCTGTTGAGCCTCCTGCCCCGGTTTTGGTGGAGGGGGTATTGGAGTATATTGTGGAGAAGATTTTGGATTCTCGTGTTTCTAGACAGAAACTCCAGTATCTGGTTAAATGGAAGGGTTATGCTCAGGAAGATAATTCCTGGGTTTTTGCCTCTGATGTTCATGCTCCCGATCTTGTTCGTGCCTTTCATGCGGCTCATCCTGGTAGGCCTGGGGGCTCTGGTGAGGGTTCGGTGACCCCTCCTCAAGGGGGGGGTACTGTTGTGAATTCTGTGGCTGAATTCACTCCTGTGGTCACAAGTGGTACTGCAGCTTCTGAGCTTCCTCCCTCAGGTGTTCTGGTGAGCTCGTTAAATGCTTCATTACTTAACTCCGCCTGATGCTGCTATCCTTGCTCCTTGTCAATGTTTCAGTGTTGGATCTGAGCTTCTCCTGATTGTTCCTGTGACCTGCTGCTCTGTGTAGCTAAGTGCTTTTTGCTTTTTTGTTGCTTTTTTTCTGTCCAGCTTGTCTTTTGTTTTGCTGGAAGCTCTGAGACGCAAAGGGTGTACCGCCGTGCCGTTAGTTCGGCACGGTGGGTTTTTTTTGCCCCCTTTGCGTGGTTTTGCTTTAGGGTTTTTTGTAGACTGCAAAGTTCGCTTTACTGTCCTCGCTCTGTCCTAGAATATCGGGCCCCACTTTGCTGAATCTATTTCATCCCTACGTTTTGTCTTTTCATCTTACTCACAGTCATTATATGTGGGGGGCTGCCTTTTCCTTTGGGGAATTTCTCTGGGGCAAGTCAGGCCTATTTTTCTATCTTCAGGCTAGCTAGTTTCTTAGGCTGTGCCGAGTTGCCTAGGTAGTTGTTAGGCGCAATCCACAGCCGCTTTTAGTTGTGTTTAGGATAGGATCAGGTGTGCAGTCTACAGAGTTTCCACGTCTCAGAGCTCGTTCTTGTATTTTTGGGTATTTGTCAGATCACTGTGTGCGCTCTGATCGCTAAGCACACTGTGTTTCTGGATTGCCTTCATAACACCTGTCATTAGCAAACATAACAGATGAAGCTATGATGACCTTTAACCAATTTTCTTCACAGTACCTTGTTAAAATGAGGTAACATGCTGGGGAAGATGAAGGGATGAAGATGAGGGAAGATATAGGTAACATGAAAATCTTCTGATCAGTCCTGATGCACATGCTGCCAAGAGCGCACTGACCACAAGAGAGGATATAAGGACAACAAGATAGTAGGAGTTGGAGAGAAAAAGAGGCATTATGGGAAATCACAGCTATAATACATGAACAACATATTATAACAATCGCCGGTAGACACCAGCAAAGTACAACAAATAGTGACCATGCAAAGAGAATAAAGGGTAGCACTCACCAGAATAAAATCCAACGTTTTATTTAGTCACCTTTAAAACATCTTCGGATAAGCAGTGGGACAGTGGACAATGGACAATGGAGTGTGAGGACAACGGCCGTTTCGCGCAAATGCGCTTCTACTGGGTCCGAAGATGTTTTAAAGGTGACTAAATAAAACGTTGGATTTTGTTCAGGTGAGTGCCACCCTTTATTCTCTTTGCATGGACATTTGGTACTGTTGTTTTCTCTTGGTTTGGCACCCGAAGATTGGGGTTATTTTGCCTGCAGTGTGTTATTTTTAATAAAGAGGAGTGCATTATTCGAGGAGGTGAACGGTAGTGCCAATCACTTTGCGCTTTGTTGGACTACAATAAATAGTGTACCATCATATCTATATATGATGAATTAATTAAGATATATAATATTAAACAAATGTCTTTGTAATTTAATATCCGATTTTTTTCCCAGGTATGTATTCCTACTCAAAAAGTAGAAGGGATCCATAAATATTTAAAATATTATAAGTTTGTTAAACAAATGTATATAAAAGTTAAATTAAAATGGAAATGCCTCAATAACGAGGCACACACTACATGCCTGACATTAATAGAATGAACACTCTAGGTATAGCATAGAATGACAACAGAGGGGGAAATTAATCCAACAGTAGACGCAATGTGCAAAATTGCTAATTCCCCTTCATAGACATTTCTTACAACCCAGGGTCATCAATAGTCCTAATGTTTATAATATATAATAATATATGAAAAATACGTATTACCGTTGCGGCAGTAATCCAGGAAGAAGCGAGATGAAACGGGGTGTGGGGACACAGCGCCTGACAGTCCCAGTGCCCAAATGATTAGTGCTGCAACAGGTACTGTTTCAGTTTCTATCCACACACCTTGGTCTGCTTCATTTTCCCGTTCTGCTCCACTTGTTTGTCTACTGCCCTGCATAGTCTGCTGTCCTGTTCCACAATGATTCATGTGTCCGTCTGTCAATATCTTCCCCTTTGCACCCTCACCTCTAGTCCGCCCTGTTTACCCTGACCTACAGCTTGACCTATTAGTAGGGGGCCCTGCAAAGTGTCCAACCTGTGTGCTTTCAAGTTGGGCATCATTCAGTATATCAACTGTATTTGAATGGTGGGTTATTGGACACTATAATTTGCTGATACTGTAGTTATAACCTTGCGAAAACCAAAGGCAAAGGGATTCCAGCATTTATATTTTTGTTTTTGTGAGTTTTTTTTAACAAATATAAAAAGCATAAATAAGCTACCAGAGAAAGTGGACGTCAGATGCCCACTGATCTGATATTGATGAAGATGATATACCCTAAAGATAAACTATCAATATGAAGATCTTGGACAACTATATTAATTCAGTTTAATATTTAGAATTAATATGGTAGAGTTTCCATTGCATTTTTCAAAGATGGTCACCACAACAAAGAAGAACTACTTTAGTAAAATGTATTTCGTTAACATAAAATGTTGATATTTTAATTTTTAAGGAAAAATCCTCTTTATGCACAATGCATACTGAAAACACCATCCACATCTCCAGACAAAGTGTTCGAGCAACTTTAAAGGAATTACTTCTTTTGAAGCTATTATCTTGGTACAACTTGTTGTGGTTTTAGCACTAACTATTCAATTGAAAGAGCATTTCCTGCTTAGTGCTGCATTTAGAGATAAACATATTTAACTAGCTATGGCATACTAATTCATTAGTTTAAAGTAGAAGCAAAAAAAATCCCAAACCATTTACATATTTATAAGCATTCTAGTGGATGTTTATTTAGAGTGCGTTGTGCCGTTAATTTGCCATGTATGGACACTATAGAAATTGTATTCATTGGTCTTTGGCATTCACCTTCCATCAGTTTTAATACATAACAATAAAAGGGAATGTGTAGTCCAAAAATCACTTATTGTGATTATATCATTACTCACGCATTTGGAAGCAATATTCATAATATAGCCTAAATTAAAAGATATACTACTCAACTGCAAATATTTCAATTTTGTTATTTAGCTGCTTTGCCCCAAAGCCTGTTTTCACCTTCCTGACCGGGCCAATTTTTACAATTCTGACCACTGTCTCTTTATGCGGTCATCACTCTGGAATGCTTCAATGGATTTCACCGAGTCTGAGAATGTTTTTTCACGACATAATGTTCTTCATGATAGTGGTAAAATTTCTTTGATATGACTGGCGTTTATTTATCGGGGACAGTGATGATGTGTGCAAAACTGTAAAGCGTTGCGGAATATGTTAGCGCTATATAAAAACAAAGATTATTATTATATTATTATTTGTGACAAAAAATGGAAATTTGGTGAAAATTTTGAAATTTTTGCAATTTTCAAACTTTTAATTTTTATGCCCTTAAATCAGAGAGTCATATCACACAAAATAGTTAATAAATAACATTTCCCACATCTACTTTACATCAGCAACATTTCTGAAAACATTATTTTTTTTTGTTACAAAGTTATAATGGTTAAAAGTTGACCAGCGATTTCTCAATTTTACAACATTATGTGCAAAACCATTTTTTTAATGACCACCTCACATTTGAAGTGACTTTGAATGGCCTATATGACAGAAAATACTCAAAAGTGACACCAGTCAAAAAAACTGCGGATAATTAGCGGATTTTTTCTAACTGACAAAAAAATGCATTGAACACAAAAACCTAATTTAAACAGTAGTTCACTTTCTGATGATACATTCCTTTTAATGACCACTGACATCTCATGCATTGAAATCAAGCTGAACAGACAGGATCTTTCTCATTTATTACATTACTGGGATATTTGTCTGGTTGCTAGTATGTGCCTATACTTACATGCAGATATATTGTGGGGATTGGTATGACTAATAACAACCTGTTCACAGATAAGTTTACTATTAGAGACTCTCTATGCAAATAAGCTCTGTCATACATAGCATGTGTTAAATGTCACGGTCAGTATAGAAAGTGTTGCCTTAGGTCATAATAGTAAGAATGATTATCTTACAGGAGAAAGTTCATAAAACTTAATTGCATTGAATCGTTAAACTGTTTACAGTCCACAAACTAATTCATAATCAACATTGTTGTGCTATGTGCTCTCAGTAAGGCTACTTTCACACTAGCGTCGGACTCGGCCCGTCGCAGAGCGTCGGGCCGACGTACCGACGCTAGCAGTGAATGCGCCGCACAACCGGGGCAGCGGATGCATTTCTCCGGCGCATCCGCTGCCCCATTCTGAGGTGCGGGGAGGTGGGGGTGGAATTCCGGCCGCGCATGCTCGGTCGGAAATGGCGGACCGTCGGCAGCAAAAAACGTTACATGTAACGTTTTTTGCTCCCGGAGGTCCGCCACAACACGGCGCAACCGTCGCACGAGTGCAAACGTCGCAATGCGTCGCTAATGTTAGTCTATGGGGCAAAAATGCATCCTGCAGACAACTTTGCAGGATGCGTTTTTTCCCATAAACGACGCATTGCGACATATTGAAAAAAACGCTAGTGTGAAAGTAGCCTAACCCTACCTCACAGACCTGAGATTATGTGAAAAACATGTAGTTAAAGCTCCAAAACGCTTTTTAAACTGAACGGCCACATAGAGGAGTTAGCCCCACTAAAAAGAAGTCCTTATCTTTATTCAAGCAATTTTTCATTTTTTGAATGTTTGTTATTTTTCACTCTTCCAAGATCCAAAACTTTTTTTTATTGGAAACATATAAATGCTTGTCTTCGTGGGATAATTTGTAGTTTTGAATGGCACAATATATTTGACCATACAATGTACTGGAAAATGGGAAAATTAGTTTCAAGCGATGTAAAATAGTGAAAAAGAATTCAACATGGCCATTACTCTTTGGTGTTCATTCAGAGATTTATAAAAAAAAAAGCAGTATGTCACCACTTTCTGAGACGTAATATTTTCATTTTTGTTTCAATGGAACTTTATTAGGGCATGTTTTCTTTTATTGATATCATGTTAAGGTACATATGATGTTTCAACACTCATTGCATACACCGTATATTATATTAGCCCCATAAACGAAAAATGCTAATTCAAACTATTCTCCCCATGTTTGGTGGGTTTCCTCCGGGTACTCTGGTTTCTTTCCACACTCCAAAGACATACTGATAGGGAATTTAGATTGTGAGCCCCGACTGCTCAAGCCACTGTCGGGGGAATCATAGAGGAATTTCAGCCATGAGAGGTGGATGCTGGCTCTGAGCAGAAGTGCATGGATTTGAGATAAGTATTTCAAGTGCAATATTTAGGGGTACTCATTTATCAATTGTGAGTTATTCCTTCTGCATTTATTAATGACGTACTTACACTAGGGGTGCCTAAAGGTACCGTCACACTAAACGATATCTCTAGCGATCCGTGACGTTGCAGCGTCCTGGCTAGCGATATCGTTCAGTTTGACACACAGCAGCGATCAGAATCCTGCTGTGATGTCGTTGGTCGCTGCAGAAAATCCAGCACTTTATTTGGTCGCTGGACTCCCTGCAGACATCGCTGAATCGGCGTGTGTGACACCGATTCAGCGATGTCTTCACTGGTAACCAGGGTAAACATCGGGTTACTAAGCACAGGGCCGTGCTTAGTAACCCGATGTTTACCCTGGTTACCAGCGTAAAAGTAAAAAAAAAAAACCACTACATACTTACCGTCCGCTGTCTGTCCCTCGGCGCTCTGCTTCTCTGCCCTGTGTAAGCCCAGCGGCCGGAAAGCAGAGCGGTGACATCACCGCTCTGCTTTCCAGCCGCTGTGCTCACAGTGAGTGCAGGAAAGCACAGCACCGAGGACAGACAGCGGAAGGTAAGTATGAAGCTTTTGTTTTTTTTACTTTTAGGATGGTAACCAGGGTAAACATCGGGTTACTAAGCGCGGCCCTGCGCTTAGTAACCCGATGTTTACCCTGGCTACCGGCATCGTTGGTCGCTGGAGAGCTGTCTGTGTGACAGCTCTCCTGGACCAAACAGCGATGCTGCAGCGATCCGGATCGTTGTCGGTATCGCTGCAGCGTCGCTTAGTGTGACGGTACCTTAAGTATACTTACTGAATTGTTTTTTTTTTTCTGTTTCTATTCATGCTTACAAATATGCAAATCACAGTGATAAAGGTGCACTCTTGGTGTGGCCCAACAGCGCAGTGCACGGTTCTGAGTACTGTTTTCAGCTTGCAGCTACTTCTATTTGCTTTGATTGACAGTGCTAGCTAGCCCAGAGCGAGTGATGTCCAAAGATAATCTTCTGATATGCCTTCACTGCAGAAGAGCCGAGTGATCGCATACCCCTCCACCAGACCTATCCATCAATGTCAATGGCTGCTCACTTTCCCCAGTCCCACACGCCCGGTGCCTCGGGGTGATCCTCGACTCTGCCCTCTCTTTCAAGCCACACATCCAAGCCCTTGCCTCCTCCTGCTATCTCAAACTCAAAAATATTTCCCGGATCCGTGCTTTCCTTGACCGCGACACCACTAAAACGCTAGTGCATGCCCTTATCATCTCCTGCCTCGACTACTGCAACCTCCTACTCTCTGGACTCCCCTCTAGCACTCTGGCACCATTCCAATCCATCTTACACTCTGCTGCCTGACTAATCTACCTGTCTCCCCGCTATTCCCCAGCCTCTCCCCTATGTCAAGACCTTCACTGGCTTCCTATCGCCCAGAGACTCCAGATCAAAACCCTCACAATGACATACAAAGCCGTCCACAACCTGTCTAATCCATACATCTGTGACATGGTCTCCCGGTACCTACCTACACGCAACCTCCGATCCTCTCAAGACCTCCTTCTCTACTCCCCTCTCATCTCTTCTTCCCACAACCGCATCCAAGACTTCTCCCGTGCTTCCCCCATACTCTGGAACTCTCTACCCCAACACATCAGACTCTCGCTTACCATAGAAACCTTCAAAAAGAACCTGAAGACTCACCTCTTCCGACAAGCCTACAGCCTGCAGTGATCCTGAAGTTACTGAACCGCCGCACAACCTGCCGTACCCCCTCCTAGTGTTTCATCACCCATCCCCTGCAGACTGTGAGCCCTCCCGAGCAGGGTCCTCCCTCCTTATGTACCCGCGTGCCTTATTTGCTCATGTTGAATGTATTTGTCTATATTTGCCCCGTTTTCACATGTAAAGCGCCATGGAATAAATGGCGCTATAAAAATGTAGAATAATAATAATATTGCCGTCTCTCCTCCCGGCTCCACAACAATTTCAGGTGTGGCTGTATAGCAGAGTAAGGGGCAAACACTGAGAAGATGGCACCTGTGCAAGAAGAATTTATGTTCTTTGCAGTCATTGCAATGCATAATTCCACCTACATTGGAGGTGGACATGGTCTCTTTACCTCTTATGTCGTGCAGCTGCTCAGGGTGCGCCAATGGTATGTCCCCCTCAGCGGAACTGCTGCAGCAAAGAAAGGAGCATGCTACATGTGCTTCTATAGTGAGTGCTTACCAGAGGATTCTTTTTAGCAAGCGCTGTCAATCAAGGAAAAGGAAGGAGGGTGCATGCAAAAATCAGTGGGCAGAATGATGCACTGAGCAGCCGGCCATGCTAATTTGCATATTTGCCAAAAAGAGTTAGTAAAGATATGAATTGAATATGGGTGAAGTCTCCTATGTGGCTCTTTATTTAGTTTAAAAAGTGTTTTGAGGATGACAGACTGGGGAGCCTGGCAGCAGGCTTTTCACTGTTCAACTAATGCCAAGAAAGTACAATCTGTGGAGATATCTGTTTAGGCATGAAGCTTGTAAATCAGCAGTTTGGCTGGCATAGTGAAAATGAAGTTGTATTATTGACCACTTGCCGATCAGTTCCAGTCATCTGGGTGGTGCAGCAGCATTGAGAAGTCATGGCTATAATCAGGCCCTTGGGACTAAAGTCATTTAACAGCTGGTATGATTACAGATGAGATACAGAGGACAGTTGTGATTTTAAAGGGGGCTATCATATACTATTTGATTTTTTTTTCTTATGGGTCTGTATGTAGTTGCTAATGACCTCTCTGTTCTGCTCAGCACAGATCTCTCCTAGCTCCTGCCGGCGATTCTATGGCTTCTGGTGATGTAACATTGATGGAACAGCTTCTTCTCTTTCGCTCTGCTAAGTTGATGAGACATGATTACTGTTATGCTATGCTGATTGACAGCCGGGCTGGCCCCTCGGTGTAAAACTGTGCATGACATCACATCAGCAGTCATGACCTGTTGACAGAGCAGCCCATAAGTGGAAGAGCTGCTCTGTTGACATATAGAAGCAGAATCGCCGGCAGGAGTACTCTGAGCCAGCGCCAGGCAGAACAAGCAGGTGGTTAGCAACGACCTGTCTATCATTTCTTAGTTCCATGAGAAAAAAAATAAAATAGTCCCAGACAACCCATTTAATGTGACAGTACCACCCAAATACAGAAGAGATTGTTGCAAGTGAATTGTATCAATTCAAACCGCTGAATTGAAGTTGAAGAACAAACAAGGACTTTTAGCTGAAAAATTCCCCTGGAATAATGCAGTGAATATTTAGGCTACGTGCACATGTTGCGGAAAGTCCTGCGGATTTTTTCGGACTGATTTTGGTAAATCCACAGGCAAACCGCACTGCGGAATTACCGCGGATTTACCGCTTTGTTTTTTTTGCGGTTTTTGTGTGGATTTAACATGCGGTTTTACACCTGCGGATTCCTATTATGGAGCAGGTGTGAACCGCTGCGGAATCCGCACAAAGAATTGACATGCTGTGGAATAAACATCACTATATTTCTGCACGTTTTTTTCCGCACCATGGGCACAGCGGATTTTGTTTTCCATAGGTTTACATGGTACTGTAAACTTAAGGAAAACAGCTGCAAATCCGCAGCGTCAAAAGCGCAATGTGTGCACATAGCCCAACACCTCCTCCCTATAATCTTATCAAATCCAATTTATTAAACCCAGCAGTGGGAGTTGTTATTGTCAAAATAACTTCCACATGTAGGCATGTTTTCCATTTAATTGGCAAAGATTTAGACTAAAATTAAGCCAATTATTAAGGAAGAATTAGCCAACTTTTCAACAGCCTGTGGGTTATCAATCTACTAGTAAATGAATGTGGCCAATGAATAGCTAACAATTACAAATAAAGAACATTTAAAAACATTTCCGATTCCTAGCGTTGCATGCCAAGGGAGTATTCTATTTGCATGTCCAAATAAATCGCCATATCAAGTCAGAGTTACACAGGATCCATGAATGTCAAGGTTCTCTTGAGCAAATAATAATCATTGGTGTGGTATACCATTTCTCATGCCTAAGTCTATTCACAAGTGATAAAATTCCTATAAACCATGGGAACACACTAGCACCACACCTCAAAGAGAAACATAAAAATATAATCATAAATCCTCTCTTTATACTAAAATGTCATTTTATGTGTGTAACTGTTACAAAGTTAAAATCCATAAAGTTACAGGTTTAACAATTCCAAAATGTTATTTTTACAAAGGTAATATACTAAGAGCCCAATTCATGACTTGCATTTTTAATCACTTTTTCTTTTTATTGTGTATCGCTAATATTTTTGTTCCAAATCATTGAACATGATTTATGAATTTTGCACAAAGTTAAAACATGTTCTTTATTTTTCTTTTTAGCTTTTTTTTGTGCCTTTTTAGAGCAAAAATATAGTATACTAAAAATCTCTAAAATTGGTGAAAAAAATTTAGCCATAAAAAAATTACTCCAGAGAAAAGCAAGAGTGCAAAAATAAATAGGCAAACATATATATTTAGACTCACAAGTTAAAAGATTAAAAGAAGATTTTGGAACATCATCAAAAAAACTGACAAACTTAAAAACAAACAAAAAAGGAACAGATGTAATAATGAATAATGATTAGGCCCTTAGTGATTGTATCAGTGATTAGCAATAAAACTACAAACATATTTTACGGGTGGCCATAAAATTTGCAGGACCAGCTAACAGCTAATCTTCCCAAATCTCTCATAAACAAGGATTGGACATTGTAAAACCCCAAATAAGGGCATTACTGTAGGTGAAAACATAAAGTTTACACTCTACAGAGGTCTTACACTTTATTTTTTAACTATGGCACAGCCACTTTAATGCTTTGCAGATCAGAGGGTGTTCGGGGCCCTTAGACCTCCATCAATCACTCCAAACACATGGCTGATATGTGCTGCTCAGGAAACAGCATTCTGCACACAGAGCGCTGTACTAGCTAAATACAAAGTCAATAAACAGAGTAGAGTATGGGTTCATAGACTTTCTCCTGAGACTGTACACCACGTCAGGGGGATGAAGGTCTTGTCTCCGAAACGCACGTGTTATGCTAGATCTATTAACTCCTGAAAGGTATACCATCTTATACTTAACCCATTATATTATGTAAACTTCATCTGTTTTTTAATGCACTAGTTTCACTTTATAGCTTATGGAGAGTGTTGGTTTTCATTAGGAACCATTTGTACCTTGCACTTTATTTGATATCACATTGCACTTGGTGGGACAAAATATATATAGTCCTCACACTTTGATATATATTTATTAGATTTTTAACATATTTACACAATTAAAATTTTTTATATATAGTAATGGGCTTCAAGTTATATTATATATTGCTTTAGGGGGTTCTTAATGGATTATTTGAATCAACTATTTATATATATATATATATATATATATATATATATATATATATACAGTGGGGCAAAAAAGTATTTAGTCAGTCAGCAATAGTGCAAGTTCCACCACTTAAAAAGATGAGATGCATCTGTAATTTACATCATAGGTAGACCTTAACTATGGGAGACAAACTGAGAAAAAAAATCTAGAAAATCACATTGTCTGTTTTTTTTAACATTTTATTTGCATATTATGGTGGAAAATAAGTATTTGGTCAGAAACAAAATTTCATCTCAATACTTTGTAATATATCCTTTGTTGGCAATGACAGAGGTCAAACGTTTTCTGTAAGTCTTCACAAGGTTGCCACACACTGTTGTTGGTATGTTGGCCCATTCCTCCATGCAGATCTCCTCTAGAGCAGAGATGTTTTTGGCTTTTCGCTTGGCAACACGGACTTTCAACTCCCTCCAAAGGTTTTCTATAGGGTTGAGATCTGGAGACTGGCTAGGCCACTCCAGGACCTTGAAATGCTTCTTACGAAGCCACTCCTTCGTTGTCCTGGCGGTGTGCTTTGGATCATTGTCATGTTGAAAGACCCAGCCACGTTTCATCTTCAATGCCCTTGCTGATGGAAGGAGGTTTGCACTCAAAATCTCACGATACATGGCCCCATTCATTCTTTCATGTACCCGGATCAGTCGTCCTGGCCCCTTTGCAGAGAAACAGACCCAAAGCATGATGTTTCCACCACCATGCTTTACAGTAGGTATGGTGTTTGATGGATGCAACTCAGTATTCTTTTTCCTCCAAACACAACAAGTTGTGTTTCTACCAAACAGTTCCAGTTTGGTTTCCTCAGACCATAGGACATTCTCCCAAAACTCCTCTGGATCATCCAAATGCTCTCTAGCAAACTTCAGACGGGCCCGGACATGTACTGGCTTAAGCAGTGGGACACGTCTGGCACTGCAGGATCTGAGTCCATGGTGGCGTAGTGTGTTACTTATGGTAGGCCTTGTTACATTGGTCCCAGCTCTCTGCAGTTCATTCACTAGGTCCCCCTGCGTGGTTCTGGGATTTTTGCTCACCGTTCTTGTGATCATTCTGACCCCACGGAGTGGGATTTTGCGTGGAGCCCCAGATCGAGGGAGATTATCAGTGGTCTTGTATGTCTTCCATTTTCTAATTATTGCTCCCACTGTTGATTTCTTCACTCCAAGCTGGTTGGCTATTGCAGATTCAGTCTTCCCAGCCTGGTGCAGGGCTACAATTTTGTTTCTGGTGTCCTTTGACAGCTCTTTGGTCTTCACCATAGTGGAGTTTGGAGTCAGACTGTTTTAGGGTGTGCACAGGTGTCTTTTTATACTGATAACAAGTTTAAACAGGTGCCATTACTACAGGTAATGAGTGGAGGAATGAGGAGACTCTTAAAGAAGAAGTTACAGGTCTGTGAGAGCCAGAAATCTTGATTGTTTGTTTCTGACCAAATACTTATTTTCCACCATAATATGCAAATAAAATGTTAAAAGAACAGACAATGTGATTTTCTGGATTTTTTTTTCTCAGTTTGTCTCCCATAGTTGAGGTCTACCTATGATGTAAATTACAGACGCCTCTCATCTTTTTAAGTGGTGGAACTTGCACTATTGCTGACTGACTAAATACTTTTTTGCCCCACTGTATATATATATATATATATATATATATATATATATTACAGTTGTCGGCAAAAGTATTGACACCCCTGCAATTCTGTCAGATAATACTCAGCTTTTTCCTGAAAATAATTCTTTGGTATTATTATCTTCATTAAGTTTGTCTTCAATGAAAATACACAAAAAGAATTGTCCTAAAGCCAAATTGGATATAATTCCACACCAAACATAAAAAAGAGGGTGGCCAAAAGTATTGGCACTGTTAGAAAAATCATGTGATGCTTCTCTAATTTGTGTAATTAACAGCACCTGTAACTTACCTGTGGCACCTAACAGGTGTTGGCAATAACTAAATCACACTTGCAGCCAGTTGACATGGATTAAAGTTGACTCAACCTCTGTCCTGTGTCCTTGTGTGTACCACATTGAGCATGGAGAAAAGAAAGAAGACCAAAGAACTGTCTGAGGACTTGAGAAACCAAATTGTGAGGAAGCATGAGCAATCTCAAGGCTACAAGTCCATCTCCAAAGACCTGAATGTTCCTGTGTCTACTGTGCACAGTGTCATCAAGAAGTTTAAAGCCCATGGCACTGTGGCTAACCTCCCTAGATGTGGACGGACAAGAAAAATTGACAAGAGATTTCAACGCAAGATTGTGTGGATGGTGAATAAAGAACCTCGACTAACATCCAAACAAGTTCAAGCTGCCCTGCAGTCCGAGGGTACAACAGTGTCAACCCGTACTATCCGTCGGCGTCTGAATGAAAAGGGACTGTATGGTAGGAGACCCAGGAAGACCCCACTTCTTATCCTGAGACATAAAAAAAAGCCAGGCTGGAGTTTGCCATAACTTACCTGAAAAAGCCTAAAACATTTTGGAAGAATGTTCTCTGGTCAGATGAGACAAAAGTAGAGCTTTTTGGGCAAAGGCATCAACATAGAGTTTACAGGAGAAAAAAAGAGGCATTCAAAGAAAAGAACACGGTCCCTACAGTCAAACATGGCGGAGGTTCCCTGATATTTTGGGGTTGCTTTGCTGCCTCTGGCACTGGACTGCTTGACTGTGTGCATGGCATTATGAAGTCTGAAGACTACCAACAAATGTTGCAGCATAATGTAGGGCCCAGTGTGAGAAAGCTGGGTCTCCCTCAGAGGTCATGGGTCTTCCAGCAGGACAATGACCCAAAACACACTTCAAAAAGCACTAGAAAATGGTTTGAGAGAAAGCACTGGACTTCTAAGGTGGCCAGCAATGAGTCCAGACCTGAATCCCATAGAACACCTGTGGAGAGATCTAAAAATGGCAGTTTGGAGAAGGCACCCTTCAAATATCAGGGACCTGGAGCAGTTTGCTAAAGAAGAATGGTCTAAAATTCCAGCAGAGCATTGTAAGAAACTCATTGACGGTTACCGTAAGCGGTTGGTCACAGTTATTTTGGCTAAAGGTTGTGCGACCAAGTATTAGGCTGAGGGTGCCAATACTTTTGTCTGGCCCATTTTTGGAGTTTTGTGTGAAATGTTCAATGTTTTGCTTTTTGCTTCATTCTCTTTTGTGTTTTTTCATTTAAGACAAATTAAATGAAGATAATAATGCCAAATAATTTGTGTTTGCAATCATTTTCAGGAAGAAAATGAGTATGGACTGCACAGTGGCGCAGTGGTTAGCACAGCAGCCTTGCAGCGCTGGAGTCCTGGGTTCAAACCCCACTAAGGACAACATCTGCAAAGAGTTTGTATGTTCTCTCCGTGTTTGCGTGGGTTTCCTCCGGGTACTCCGCTTTTCTCCCACACTCCAAAGACATACTGATAGGGAATTTAGATTGTGAGCCACAATGGGGACAGCGACGATAATGTGTGCAACCTGTAAAGCGCTGCGGAATATGTTAGCGCTATATATAAAAATAAAGATTATTATTATTATCTGACAGAATTGCAGGGGTGTCAATACTTTTGACCATGACTGTATATTTTCACGTATTCTCCTGCCTGGGTCCCTGTTTGTCCACCGTTCTGTATCGGTTGTTGTTCAAATGCCAAAAACGGTTAGTATTTGAAATTAGCAACTTTGGTCAAACAACATAATGTCTCGGACAACGTGTGCAACCCAAACATTTTGTGCAAGTGTTTTAAATTAATAATTTAAAAGACTATTAATTAGCACATTAGTTGCATTGTCATTTATAATGGCCAAGTTGTATGAAACTTGTGAAAAAAAATCCATCAAATTTGTATCTTTTGCAACAGTAATGTTGCCATGGTGGAATTATCATGTGCACTGTAGTTTCACCACACTGGCAATCATTAGACTTGGTGTCACGTTTAAGGCGACATTCTTCATTTCAAATGACTAAGAGTCTAGCAATATTGCTGACCTATGAATTAAAATAATATAAAAATGTGGCTTTCAGATCCACAAGTCATTTTAATATGAGCTGTGCAAAACATTTTCCCTCTAACAAATAATTATCAGGAGTCACAGGGCATTAAAGGGGTTCTCCGACCATTATCATTAACTAGATGGTGGCCCGATCTAATGCATTGGGTATTCTAGAATATGTATAGTAGTATATAACACAGCCCATGTGGTATATTACACAGCCCATGCAGTATATAACACAGACACGTAGTATATAACACAGCCCACATAGTATATTGCCCAGCTACGTAGTATATTGCACAGCCACGTAGTATATAACACAGCCCACGTAGTATATTGCACAGCCACGTAGTATATTGCACAGCCCACGTAGTATATTGCACAGCCATGTAGTATATTGCACAGCCACATAGTATATAACACAGGCCATGCAGTATATAACACAGCCCATGCAGTATATAACACAGCCACGCACTATATTGCACAGCCACATAGTATATAACACAGCCACATGGTATATAACACAGCCCACATAGTATTTAACACAGCCCATGTAGTATATTGCACAGCCCACGTAGTATATAGCTCAGCCCACGTAGTATATAGCACAGCCACGTAGTATATTGCACAGCCACATAGTATATAACACAGGCCATGCAGTATATAACACAGGCCACGCAGTATATAACACAGCCCATGCAGTATATAGCACCGCCCAGCCACGCAGTGTATTGCCCAGCCACGTAGTATGTTGCACAGCCACAAAGTATATAACACAGCCCACATAGTATATTGCACAGCCCACGTAGTATATAGCACAGCCATGTAGTATATTGCACAGCCACATAGTTGATAACACAGGCCACGTAGTATATAACACAGCCCATGCAGTATATAACACAGCCACATACTATATTGCACAGCCACGTAGTATATAACACAGCCACTTAGTATATAGCACAGTCACATAGTATATTGCCCAGCCACGTAGTATATTGCACAGTCACGTAGTATATAACACAGCCCATGTAGTATATAGCACAGAGACGTAGTATATAACACAAACCACACAGTATATAAGACAGCCCATGCAATATATAAGACAGTCCACGTAGTATCTAACACAGCCCACATAGTATATAACAATGTGGGCACCATATCCCTGTTAAAAAAAAATAATTAAAATAATTATATACTCACCTTCTGGCGGCCCCCGAATCCAGCCCAGGCATTTAGCAATGCTCCTCGCGATGCTCCAGTCCCAAGAATGCATTGCGGCAATAACATGTGATGATGTAGCAGTCTCACGAGACCGCTACGTCATCATCTCGTGAGACCGCTACGTGATCTCAAGTCATTGCCGCAATGCATTCTTGGGAACCGGAGCATCGTGAGGAGCGGGAAAGGCGCCGGAAGGTGAGCATATAATGATTTTTTTAAATTATTATCATTTTTAACATTATATGTTTTTACTATTGATGCTGCATAGGTAGCATCAATAGTAAAAACTTGGTCATACAGGGTTAATAGCAGCATTAACAGACTACGTTACACCGTGTTATGCTGCAGTGTAACGCAGTCCGTTTAACGGACTGCTAAACCGCTAAGGGGCACTGACTGGGAAGTAGGGAGGGGGCACTGACTGGAGGGAAGTAGGGAAGGGCGACTTCGCGGCCGGACTGTGCCCGTCTCTGATTCGTCGTGGCCGCCCGGGACCAATCAGCGACGTGGGTTTTCCGTGACAGACAAACAGACGGAAGTGACCTTTAGACGATTATATAGATAGATTCATGGTTATAAGATCGCCCCTCAGTCGTCTTTTTTCTTGACTAAATAATGCTATTTTGGATTATTTCCTATTTAGGATTATGCGTTCTAATGCATCGGGTATTCTAGAATATGTATGTATGTATGTACGTCTTGCTTAGCACAGCCACGTAGTATATAACACAGCCCACACAGTATATAGCACAGCCACGTAGTATATAACACAGCCACATAGTATATAGCACAGCCACGTGGTATATAGCAGCCACATAGTATATAGCAGCCACATACTATATAGCACAACCCACATAACACAGACAGCCGCGTAGTATATAGCACAGCAACGTAGTATATAGCAGCCACATAGTATATAGCAGCCACGTAGTATATAGCACAGCCCACTTAATATATAGCACAGCCTACGCAGTATATAACACTGCCCACGTAGTATATAGAAGCCAGGCAGTATATAACACAGACCATGTAGTATATAACACGCATTGGTTATTCTAGAATATGTATGTATGTACATCGCGCTTAGCACAGCCACGTAGTATATAACACAGCCACGTAGTATATAATGCAGACAGCCACATAGTATATACCACAGCCACGTAGTATATAGCAGCCACATAGTATATGGAAGCCACATAGCATAAAGCAGCCACATAGCATATAGCAGCGATATAGTATATAGCACAGCCCACGTAATATATAGCACAGCCCACGCAATATATAACACAGGCCACGTAGTATATAACACAGCCCATGCAGTATATAACACAGCCCACGTAGTATATAGCAGCCAGGCTGTATATAACACAGCCCATGTAATATATAGCGCAGGCCACGTAGTATATAACACAGGCCACGCAGTATATAACACAGCCCACGCAGTATATAACACAGCCCACGCAGTATATAGCAGCCAGGCAGTATATATCACAGCCCATGTAATATATAGCACATCTCACGTAGTATATAACACAGCCCACGTAGTATGTAATACAGGCCACACAGTATATAAGACAGCCCATGCAGTATATAACACAGCCCATGCAGTATATAACACAGCCCACGCAGTATATAACACAGCCCACGCAGTATATAACACAGCCCAAGTAGTATATAGCACAGGCCACGTAGTATATAACACAGCCCATGTAGTATATAGCAGTGTGGGCACCATATCCTTAAAAAAAAGCATTAAAATAAAAAATAGTTATATACTCACCCTCCGTCGTCCACCGAAGCTGTCCCGATGAGCGCGATGCGGCCGCCAGCTTCCGTTCCCAGAGATGCATTGCGAAATTACCCAGATGACCGCTAAGTCATCTGGGTAATTTTGCAATGCATCTCTGGGAACAGAAGCTGGCGGCAGCATTGCGCACATCGGTGGACGTCGGAAGGTGAGAATAGCACAATTTTTTATTTTTTTTTATTATTTTTAACATTATATCTTTTTACTATTGATGCTGCATAGGCATCACTAGGGCACACTAGGGCGTCCGACAGACAGCAGTAATTCCACATTTGTCCACTATACGCTCAGTGGCGCCGGCTAGATTTTATCCAGGGTTAATCTGGCTGGTAATCTAGTTGGAGGTTGGGTCACGCCCATGGCCTTTAAATAGTCATTCTGGACTTTGGGCGTCGCCGATTATAGCTTGTGTCTTGTGCTTGGTGATCTCAGTCTGGAGTGGTGGTCTAGGAGTTGAAGTATCGTATCTGGTGGTGTATTATCCTTTGTCATATTTCTCCTTCCTATATCTGTGTTTATTTCTGCCCTGTGCACATTATAGTGTTTTCCTGTGTGTCTGCGGCGTGGTGCGTTTTTAGTTTTCTATTTCTGTACTTTCTGTGTAGGTTGTTGTGTGGTCTTATCACTGGGTGGCGGGTGGAGGTTTCAGCATAGGGCTGAAACAGGAGTCAGGGTCAGGCCTGGCAGCCCAGACAAGCACACCATTAGTGTAAATTCTGGGAGAGGGACAGACAGGGTTTTCCCTAGTCTGAGGGATATCGCAGAGGCCCGGGTAATCAGCTTTAGTCTACCCAATACCCCCGTGACATTATAATCGGCCATAATAAATTTTGGATGCCATGGATCCCATGACTTCCATAACTCGCCAGTTGGAGGCACTGTCCTTACAGGTCACTGAGTTGAGTATCTAATGTGCAAGCTGAAACTGCAGGTAGAGTCGCAGAGCCAAAGATCCCTTTACCTGAGAGGTTTGCTGGGGAACGGAGTAAACTTGTTGTTTTTCGTGAAGCTTGCAAATTATATTTTCGTATGCGTCCGGTTTCCTCAGGTAATGAGGCTCAGCGTGTGGGCCTGGTATTGTCATTACTGAACGGAGATCCCCAAGCATGGGTGTTTTCATTACCATCTGATTCAGCTGCATTTAACTCAGTGGAGATTTTTTTTTCTGCTCTTGGACTCATATATGATGATCCTGACAGACTGGCTCTAGCAGAGTCTAAAATAAGCACTCTCCGCCAAGGGGAGCGAATGGCGGAGGATTACTGTTCTGAATTTCGTCGCTGGGCGGTGGACACACAATAGAATGACCCTGCGCTGTGGAGTCAATATGTACATGGGGTTTCGAGAAGGGTTAAACAAGCCCTCCTTATGTATGAGACTCCTGCTTCTCTAGAGTCTGCCATGAGTGTTGTGGTCCGCATTGATCACCGTTTGCGTCAGGGGGCGCAAGAGACGCCGCCTATGGGGGAGGGCGTAGCTGCACGTGTGGTTGCTGCAAGTGAGCCCACGGAGCCTATGCATTTCGCAGGGGTGTCACATCATCTTGCCTCTTCACTCAGGAAGCAGGGAGCCTGTTTTTGCTGCAGTAAATGTAAATGCTTGTCCTCTGTTTTCTAAGAAAAGCGCAACGGCGGAAAACTTCTAAGCTCAGAGGGTGTGGAGGAGGCCAATCTGAGCTTATGCATATCCTCCATGGGGGTCTCTCAATGTATGCTCCCTGCCAGAGTTATGGTCGCTGGCAGAGAGCTGCCAATCACTGTTTTTGTGGATAGTGGGTCGGCCACTAATCTCATTGATGCGGAGTTTGCGCGCATGGCCGGGTTCACGGTCGATAAACTGCCTCATCCTATCCGAGTGGTCACCATCAATGCTACTGCACTCCCACAGGGGGAGATTACTGAGTTTGTGGCTGAGGTTAAACTCCACATTGGGGTCCTACATTCTGAGCAAGTTACATGTAGGGTGCTCAGTAATCTTCCTGCACAAATGGTACTGGGTTTTCCATGGTTGTCTATGCACAACCCGGTGATTGACTGGAAAACTCAGGATATAATTCAGTGGAGCGAATTTTGCCAGGAGAATTGCCTGGCCACATGTGTGTCCGCTGTGACCTCCAGCATTCCTGAGTCACTGCTGGATTTCGCAGATGTGTTCTCTGAGAAGGATTGCTCTGAATTGCCACCACATCGACCCTATGACTGTACTATTAGGTTTAAACCAGGGGCCAAATTGCCGAAAGCTAGGATGTTTAACATCTCTGGTCCTGAGAGGCAAGCCCTAAAGGACTACATTGCTGAGAGTCTGAGCAAAGGGCACATCAGGCCTTCGTCCTCGCCAGTGGCAGCGGGGTTCTTCATTAAGACGAAAGATGGCGGACTACGGCCGTGTCTGGATTTTAGGGAGTTAAACCAGATTACAGTTCGTGATCCATACCCTATGCCACTGATACCTGATTTGTTCAACCAGGTGGCTGGTGCTAAGTGGTTTTCCAAGCTTGACCTCAGGGGGTCGTACAACCTCATAAGAGTCCGTCAAGGTGATGAGTGGAAGATGCCTTTTAATACTCCTGAGGGTCATTTTGAAAATTTGGTGATGCCATTTGGGTTGACAAACACACCTGCTGTATTCCAACATTTCATAAATGATGTGTTCTCGCATGTACTGGGGAAATTCGTTATTGTGTATCTAGATGACATTCTCATTTATTCTTGCGACCGTGATACTCATTTAGAGCATGTGAGGCAGGTGTTACAGCTACTCAGAGAAAACAAGCTCTATGCAAAACTTGAGAAATGTGTTTTTTCGGTCCAGGAGTTGCCTTTCTTGGGTTATATTGTAATAGAATGATAAAGGTATTAAACAGCAACATCACAAAAATAACACCAGTATAGTATCTTCGTTGCCAAATATTGGATATATATGCACCCAGTCGTTAGAAAGCTAAACACAAAAAAGGAGTGTGGAAACCACACAAAAAGACGACCAATATTGGGTATATTACTAATATGAAAAAATCTTTATTGGTACAAATATACATACATAGATATATATATACAATAAAAGGAAAGAACACACAGATCCCTGGACTACAAAGATACAGGTAGAAAAAATGGTGGCGGTAACTGCAACAAATCGCCACTATACAAAAGAGGACGCGCAGACCGGAAAACCCAGACAGCCATATACCATATAATGTCGACATACGTCAGTAACTGAACACATGTTGTAAACGGATAGCTAGCTAGTCAGTACATGGAGCACCTGCATAGAAATAAGTAACAGGGATTCAAGCTTCAGGAGGCTAATTTGCATATTCCAGGTGCCTTCTGGGAGAAGCGAAGTCTCCCTAAGCTAGAAGATCGTTGGGTACAGCCGGGACCAGCTGCTTCGAAAGCATCACCAAACCAGGGATTCAAGCTTCAGGAGGCTAATTTGCATATTCCAGGTGCCTTCTGGGAGAAGCGAAGTCTCCCTAAGCTAGAAGATCGTTGGGTACAGCCGGGACCAGCTGCTTCGAAAGCATCACCAAACCAGGGATTCAAGCTTCAGGAGGCTAATTTGCATATTCCAGGTGCCTTCTGGGAGAAGCGAAGTCTCCCTAAGCTAGAAGATCGTTGGGTACAGCCGGGACCAGCTGCTTCGAAAGCATCACCAAACCAGGGATTCAAGCTTCAGGAGGCTAATTTGCATATTCCAGGTGCCTTCTGGGAGAAGCGAAGTCTCCCTAAGCTAGAAGATCGTTGGGTACAGCCGGGACCAGCTGCTTCGAAAGCATCACCAAACCAGGGATTCAAGCTTCAGGAGGCTAATTTGCATATTCCAGGTGCCTTCTGGGAGAAGCGAAGTCTCCCTAAGCTAGAAGATCGTTGGGTACAGCCGGGACCAGCTGCTTCGAAAGCATCACCAAACCAGGGATTCAAGCTTCAGGAGGCTAATTTGCATATTCCAGGTGCCTTCTGGGAGAAGCGAAGTCTCCCTAAGCTAGAAGATCGTTGGGTACAGCCGGGACCAGCTGCTTCGAAAGCATCACCTTACGAAGCGCGAATTTTTGCCTGTAGGACATTATTGCAAGAGAGCTTGGCTGAGTAGATTACACAAGAAGGAAAACACACAGCAAGTCAGCAGGATCTAGGAGCAACATGGCAGATGTGACAACCTACATGGTGAGCTGCAGCATGTGCTACATGTTCACAGATCGACCAGAAGAAGAATCCAATTTCACCTGTCAGAAGTGTAGACTAGTGGCCCTTTTAGAAGAAAAGGTGCGGGGTCTGGAAGAAAGAATAGCAACTTTGAAACTCATCAAAGAGAATGAAGACTTTCTAGACAGAACAGAAGCATCTCTACTGGTCACAGAAGGTGAAAAAAGTGTCAGAGAACCTCCAAAAGCAGATGAGTGGAAGCATGTGACCAAAAGAAGCAAGAAGACCATGGAGAAATCACCAACCACACAACTGAAGAACCGATATCAAATCTTTGTAGAGGATGAAGATGGCACACCTAAGAATGAAGCAATACCAGCAAGCAAAAAAGAAAAGGGCACACAGCAACAAGTGACAGCAAAAAGTACAGCCAAGAAGCAACGAAGAGTGGTGGTGGTGGGAGACTCACTACTGAGAGGCACAGAAGCAACCATCTGCAGACCGGACATAACTGCAAGAGAAGTATGCTGCCTTCCAGGTGCGATGATCAAGGATGTGACTGATAGGATACCAAAGCTCTTCAGCTCCAAGGACGTCCACCCATTTCTTCTGATACATGTTGGCACCAATGACACGGCAAGGAAGGACCTACCGACAATCTGCAAGGACTTTGAAGAGTTGGGGAAGAAAGTAAAGGAACTGGATGCACAGGTAGTTTTTTCTTCTATCCTTCCAGTAGACGGGCATGGCACCAGGAGATGGAACAGGATCCTTGATGCAAACAACTGGCTAAGACGATGGTGCAGACAACAAGGATTTGGATTCCTGGACCACGGTGTGAATTACTGGTATGATGGACTCCTCGCCAGAGACGGACTACACCTCAACAAACCTGGGAAACACACATTCGCCAGAAGACTCGCTACACTCATCAGGAGGGCGTTAAACTAGAAGAAGAGGGGACGGGAAGAAAAACATTAGACTCGAACAAAGACGACCCAGGAAAACATATTCAGAAGGGAGGTAAGAACATTTCTAAAACAATCCACAGTGAGGAGATTGGAACAAAACAAAATCCTCTAAACTGCATGCTCGCAAACGCCAGAAGCCTGACAAACAAGATGGAAGAACTAGAAGCAGAAATATCTACAGGTAACTTTGACATAGTGGGAATAACCGAGACATGGTTAGATGAAAGCTATGACTGGGCAGTTAACTTACAGGGTTACAGTCTGTTTAGAAAGGATCGTAAAAATCGTAGAGGAGGAGGGGTTTGTCTCTATGTAAAGTCTTGTCTAAAGTCCACTTTAAGGGAGGATATTAGCGAAGGGAATGAGGATGTCGAGTCCATATGGGTTGAAATTCATGGAGGGAAAAATGGTAACAAAATTCTCATTGGGGTCTGTTACAAACCCCCAAATATAACAGAAAGCATGGAAAGTCTAATTCTAAAGCAGATAGATGAAGCTGCAACCCATAATGAGGTCCTGGTTATGGGGGACTTTAACTACCCGGATATTAACTGGGAAACAGAAACCTGTGAAACCCATAAAGGCAACAGGTTTCTGCTAATAACCAAGAAAAATTATCTTTCACAATTGGTGCAGAATCCAACCAGAGGAGCAGCACTTTTAGACCTAATACTATCTAATAGACCTGACAGAATAACAAATCTGCAGGTGGTTGGGCATTTAGGAAATAGCGACCACAATATTGTGCAGTTTCACCTGTCTTTCACTAGGGGGACTTGTCAGGGAGTCACAAAAACATTGAACTTTAGGAAGGCAAAGTTTGACCAGCTTAGAGATGCCCTTAATCTGGTAGACTGGGACAATATCCTCAGAAATGAGAATACAGATAATAAATGGGAAATGTTTAAGAACATCCTAAATAGGCAGTGTAAGCGGTTTATACCTTGTGGGAATAAAAGGACTAGAAATAGGAAAAACCCAATGTGGCTAAACAAAGAAGTAAGACAGGCAATTAACAGTAAAAAGAAAGCATTTGCACTACTAAAGCAGGATGGCACCATTGAAGCTCTAAAAAACTATAGGGAGAAAAATACTTTATCTAAAAAACTAATTAAAGCTGCCAAAAAGGAAACAGAGAAGCACATTGCTAAGGAGAGTAAAACTAATCCCAAACTGTTCTTCAACTATATCAATAGTAAAAGAATAAAAACTGAAAATGTAGGCCCCTTAAAAAATAGTGAGGAAAGAATGGTTGTAGATGACGAGGAAAAAGCTAACATATTAAACACCTTCTTCTCCACGGTATTCACGGTGGAAAATGAAATGCTAGGTGAAATCCCAAGAAACAATGAAAACCCTATATTAAGGGTCACCAATCTAACCCAAGAAGAGGTGCGAAACCGGCTAAATAAGATTAAAATAGATAAATCTCCGGGTCCGGATGGCATACACCCACGAGTACTAAGAGAACTAAGTAATGTAATAGATAAACCATTATTTCTTATTTTTAGTGACTCTATAGCGACAGGGTCTGTTCCGCAGGACTGGCGCATAGCAAATGTGGTGCCAATATTCAAAAAGGGCTCTAAAAGTGAACCTGGAAATTATAGGCCAGTAAGTCTAACCTCTATTGTTGGTAAAATATTTGAAGGGTTTCTGAGGGACGTTATTCTGGATTATCTCAATGAGAATAACTGTTTAACTCCATATCAGCATGGGTTTATGAGAAATCGCTCCTGTCAAACCAATCTAATCAGTTTTTATGAAGAGGTAAGCTATAGGCTGGACCACGGTGAGTCATTGGACGTGGTATATCTCGATTTTTCCAAAGCGTTTGATACCGTGCCGCACAAGAAGTTGGTACACAAAATGAGAATGCTTGGTCTGGGGGAAAATGTGTGTAAATGGGTTAGTAACTGGCTTAGTGATAGAAAGCAGAGGGTGGTTATAAATGGTATAGTCTCTAACTGGGTCGCTGTGACCAGTGGGGTACCGCAGGGGTCAGTATTGGGACCTGTTCTCTTCAACATATTCATTAATGATCTGGTAGAAGGTTTACACAGTAAAATATCGATATTTGCAGATGATACAAAACTATGTAAAGCAGTTAATACAAGAGAAGATAGTATTCTGCTACAGATGGATCTGGATAAGTTGGAAACTTGGGCTGAAAGGTGGCAGATGAGGTTTAACAATGATAAATGTAAGGTTATACACATGGGAAGAGGGAATCAATATCACCATTACACACTGAACGGGAAACCACTGGGTAAATCTGACAGGGAGAAGGACTTGGGGATCCTAGTTAATGATAAACTTACCTGGAGCAGCCAGTGCCAGGCAGCAGCTGCCAAGGCAAACAGGATCATGGGGTGCATTAAAAGAGGTCTGGATACACATGATGAGAGCATTATACTGCCTCTGTACAAATCCCTAGTTAGACCGCACATGGAGTACTGTGTCCAGTTTTGGGCACCGGTGCTCAGGAAGGATATAATGGAACTAGAGAGAGTACAAAGGAGGGCAACAAAATTAATAAAGGGGATGGGAGAACTACAATACCCAGATAGATTAGCGAAATTAGGATTATTTAGTCTAGAAAAAAGACGACTGAGGGGCGATCTAATAACCATGTATAAGTATATAAGGGGACAATACAAATATCTCGCTGAGGATCTGTTTATACCAAGGAAGGTGACGGGCACAAGGGGACATTCTTTGCGTCTGGAGGAGAGAAGGTTTTTCCACCAACACAGAAGAGGATTCTTTACTGTTAGGGCAGTGAGAATCTGGAATTGCTTGCCTGAGGAGGTGGTGATGGCGAACTCAGTCGAGGGGTTCAAGAGAGGCCTGGATGTCTTCCTGGAGCAGAACAATATTGTATCATACAATTAGTAGGTTCTGTAGAAGGACGTAGATCTGGGTATTTATTATGATGGAATATAGGCTGAACTGGATGGACAAATGTCTTTTTTCGGCCTTACTAACTATGTTACTATGTTACTATGTTACTATGTAACACATGCAGCAAGTAGAAGTCAAACATAAGACTGTATACCACCATGGGTTATTATACTGCTACACTAAATTAAGCAGGGCCGAAATCTAGCAAAGTGCTGAACAGCAGCGGCTAAACCATATACATGAGAGTTCCTGTGTTAGAAAAAATGTCTAAGTCCCCCTAAACATACATAATAGTGTAGCTGATAGCTTAAATGTCAGGAATATAGTCCGGCAAAATTGCCGTAAACTCAGCTCGTAGTTACCTGAACATGGGGGCACAACATATATCTGGGTCCGGCGTGCACGTCCGCCCGACGCGCGTTTCGGAGCGGAGGCTCCTTCGTCAGGGGGCGTGCCGGCTAGTACTAATGACGGGGTTTAAATACAGGCGAGACTAGTGATCGCTGGGGCGGCAGCCGGAAGTGACGCAGGCGCAACCATGGATACCGGAGACGCCAGGCGGCAGCGGCGTCATGCATAGGCGTCACCAACCATGGTAACTGTCCACACATAATGACGCCACGGGCCGCCAGGGGTCGCCGATCCAGGCACGCATGCGTACAAGCAGCGCTCCAGCGATCAGACCAAACACATCATAGTGAGGATAGATCTTTGTATAAAATAGAACAGTGCATACACGCGAGAAAGAATTAATACAGAAGGACATAAAAGAAGAAAAGAAAGGGGACTAATAGCATATTTAAGTACCGCATCCGCAGTATCCGGGGGCAAATCAAGCCTACCACATGTATTAACCCTGATCCAGTGGGGTCCGCCACATGTGATCAAAAAGAATATAGGGTCACTACACATAAATCTAAACGGCATCCTCCACCAAAGGGTGCCCATATACCAGGCCTATTGCCGCAGGTAATGCTATATGCGGAATAATCTAATTCCACTTGTTACAAAAAGTTGACCTACAACCCCTTGTCCGCCTACTGTTCGCAACTCAGGGAGATCCTTCAAAGGGGTTTAGAGAGAGGTACGATTACTAAGGAATTGTTCTCGGCATTGGTGGTAGTCGAACCCACAATACCGACATTCTACTTACTTCCTAAGACGCATAAAAATATGTCCACCCCACCCGGACGACCTATAGTGTCGGGGAATGGCAGCTACCTCGAACAGATAAATAAATGGATCGATTCGATCCTTCAACCGCTTGTGGAAGAGCTTCCTTCTTTCTTGAAGGACACGAATCAATTATTACGAAGGGTAGATGACCTGAAATTGGGGACGGACACGATCATGGGGGCCATGGATGTGGAATCTTTGTATACGAACATTCGCCATAGCGATGGCCTGGCGGCTACTCAATTCTTTTTATCCACATCCAATTGGTCCCCGGTTTTTGTTGCGTTCCTTTTGGAGGTCCTCAATTTTGCCCTTACCCATAATTTCTTCACGTTTACGGGGTCCTTTTTCCTGCAGCTCCAGGGAACAGCAATGGGGGCGGCTTTTGCGCCTTCATATGCCAACCTGTTCCTGGGGCTGTGGGAAAGGGACCTCCTACGGTCAGACGGTCCGTCATCTATGGAGCGCGCCCTTCTTTGGGCGCGCTACATAGATGACATTCTCGTGATCTGGCAGGGTAGTAGCGAGTCCTTCACTCAATTTGTGGCCACCTTAAATGAGAACTCTCTGAACATCAGACTGACAGCGACACATAATAGATCTAGTATTGAATTCCTTGATGTGACCCTTAAGAGAGACTGCACGGACACGATACAAACAACAATATATAGAAAGCCAACTGCTACTAATATGCTGCTCCATTCGTCCTCCTCTCATCCGACTCATATGGTACAGGCTGTCCCTATTGGACAGTTTTTACGCATACGTCGGATATGTTCCACCGACTCTGAGTTTGAAATTCAGGCCAAAGACCTTAGATGCCATTTTAAAGAAAGGGGATATAGTAAGCGGGCCATAAAAAGAGCATACTTTAGAGCTAAATATAGCAATAGACACACACTGCTATACGCTAAACGTACGGGAGGGAATGATTCCGAAGTCGTCAGGTTTATTACGAATTATAACTCGAGAGCAGGAGAGATAAGAAGTGCTTTGGAACGGGCCTGGCCGATTCTTAAAACGGATGGAACACTGGCCAAATTTTTACCCAATTGTCCATCTATTACATTTAGGAGGTCCAAGAATATATGTGACCATCTAGTACGTAGCGACTATGTGGACAATCCACCCAGGACATTTCTAAACGATTCACGTAACAAACCGAGGGGGGGTTGTCGTACTTGTGGCAGATGCGTGGCATGCTGCAATATCACTAGTGAAGATACTTTCGTAGACTCCTCTGGGCTTAAAAGCTTTAAGATCACAAAAGCCATTACGTGTACATCGAGGAACGTAATTTATTATGCGGTATGCCCCTGCCCACTCATTTATGTGGGACTTACAACTAGGCAGCTAAAAACGAGGGTACGCGAACATGTCCTTGGGATTGAAGCAGCAGCACGTGTAATGGACCCTAATCTATTAAAAACGATTCCGAGGCACTTTAAGTCACATCACAATTGTGACAGTAGTGGCCTGAAAGTCAAAGGAATTGATATGATAGAAATGGGGATTAGGGGGGGCAATATCTCCCAACGGTTGGCACAGCTCGAGTCTTGGTGGATGTGGACTCTAAATACTGTCCACCCCCATGGATTAAACGAAACTATAAGTTTTGCTCCTTTTCTGTGATCCTGGTGTCGGTATGGGTGGTGGTGGTGTATTGGACAGTCGCTCCTGTATTTGTTTTTAACCCCTTTACCCCCAAGGGTGGTTTGCACGTCAATGACCAGGCCAATTTTTACAATTCTGACCACTGTCCCTTTATGAGGTTATAACTCCGAAACGCTTCAACGGATCTTAGCGATTCTGAGATTGTTTTCTTGTAACATATTGTACTTCATGATAGTGCTAAAATTTCTTCGATATAACTTGCGTTTATTTGTGAAAAAAACGGAAATTTGGCGAAAATTTTGAAAATTTCACAATTTTCCAACTTTGAATTTTTATTCTGTTAAACCAGAGAGTTATGTGACACAATATAGTTAATAAATAACATTTCCCACATGTCTACTTTACATCAGCACAATTTTTGAAACAAACTTTTTTTTTTCAAGGAAGTTATAAGGGTTAAAATTTGACCAGCAATTTCTCATTTTTACAACCAAATTTACAAAACCATTTTTTTTAGGGACCACCTCACATTCGAAGTCATTTTGAAGGGTCTATATGGCAGAAAATACCCAAAAGCGACACCATTCTAAAAACTGCACCCCTCAAGGTGCTCAAAACCACATTCAAGAAGTTTATTAACCCTTCAGGTGATTCACAGCAGCAGAAGCAACATAGAAGGAAAAAATTAACATTTTACTTTTTAGTCACAAAAATGATCTTTCAGCAATAATCTTTTTAATTTCCCAAGGGTAAAAAGAGAAAATGGACCTCAAAAGTTGTTGTCCAATTTATCCTGAGTACGCTGATACCCCACATGTGAGGGGGAACCACTTTTTGGGCGCATGGCAGGGCTCAGAAGGAAAGGAGCGCCATTTGACTTTTTCAAGCTAAATTTGGCTGGAATTGAGATCGGACGCCATGTCGCGTTTGGCGACCCCCTGATGTGCCTAAACAGTGGAAACCCCCCACAAGTGACCCTATTTTGGAAACTAGACCCCCTAAGGAACTTATCTAGATGTGTCATGAGCACTTTTATCCCCCAAGTGCTTCACGAAAGTTTATAACGCCCGGGCGTGAAAAAAAAAATCCTATTTTTTCCACAAACATGATCGTTTAGTCCCCAATTTTTTATTTTCTCAAGGGTAAAAGGAGAAATTGGACCCCAAAAGTTGTTGTCCAATTTGTCCTGAGTACGCTGATACCCCATATGTGGGGGGGACCACTGTTTTGGCGCATGGCAGGGCTCAGAAGGAAAGGAGCGCCGTTTGACTTTTTCAAGCTAAATTAGGCTGGAATTGAGATCGGACGCCATGTCGCGTTTGGCGACCCCCTGATGTGCCTAAACAGTGGAAACCCCCCACAAATGACCCCATTTTGGAAACTAGAACCCCTAAGGAACTTATCTAGATGTGTCATGAGCACTTTTATCCCCCAAGTGCTTCACGAAAGTTTATAACGCCCGGGCGTGAAAAAAAAATTCCTATTTTTTCCACAAACATGATCGTTTAGTCCCCAATTTTTTATTTTCTCAAGGGTAAAAGGAGAAATTGGACCCCAAAAGTTGTTGTCCAATTTGTCCTGAGTACGCTGATACCCCATATTTGGGGGGAACCACTGTTTGGGCGCATGGCAGGGCTCAGAAGGAAAGGAGCGCCGTTTGACTTTTTCAAGCTAAATTTGGCTGGAATTGAGATCGGACGCCATGTCGCGTTTGGCGACCCCCTGATGTGCCTAAACAGTGGAAACCCCCCACAAATGACCCCATTTTGGAAACTAGACCCCCTAAGGAACTTATCTAGATGTGTCATGAGCACTTTTATCCCCCAAGTGCTTCACGAAAGTTTATAACGCCCGGGCGTGAAAAAAAAAATTCCTATTTTTTCCACAAACATGATCGTTTAGTCCCCAATTTTTTATTTTCTCAAGGGTAAAAGGAGAAATTGGACCCCAAAAGTTGTTGTCCAATTTGTCCTGAGTACGCTGATACCCCATATGTGGGGAGGAACTACTGTTTGGGCACACGTTGGGGCTCGAAAGGGAAGTAGTGACGTTTTGGAATGCAGACTTTGATGGAATGTTCTGCTGGCATCATGTTCCATTTGCAGAGCCCCTGATGTGACTAAACAGTAGAAACCCCCCACAAGTGACCCCATTTTGGAAACTGTACCCCCTAAGGAACTTATCTAGTTGTGTGGTGAGAATTTTGAACCCCCACGTGCTTCACTAAAGTTTATAATGCCCAGGCGTGAAAATAAAAAATCCTATTTTTTCCCACAAAAATGATATTTTAGTCCCCAATTTTTAATTTTCCCAAGGGTACCAGGAGAAATTGGACCCCAAAAGTTGTTGTCCAATTTGTCCTGAGTACGCTGATACCCCATATGTGAGGAGGAACTACTGTTTGGGCACACGTTGGGGCTCGAAAGGGAAGTAGTGACGTTTTGGAATGCAGACTTTGATGGAATGTTCTGCTGGCATCATGTTCCATTTGCAGAGCCCCTGATGTGACTAAACAGTAGAAACCCCCCACAAGTGACCCCATTTTGGAAACTGTACCCCCTAAGGAACTTATCTAGGTGTTTGGTGAGAAATTTGAACCCCCACGTGCTTCACTAAAGTTTATAATGCCCAGGCTTGAAAATAAAAAATCCTATTTTTTCCCACAAAAATGATATTTTAGTCCCCAATTTTTAATTTTCCCAAAGGTAACAGGAAAAATTGGACATCAAAAGTTGTTGTCCAAATTGTCCTGATTACGCTGGTACGCCATATGTGGGAAAAAACTGTTTAGGCACACGTTGGGGCTCGAAAGGGAAGTTGTGACGTTTTGGAATGCAGAAATTGTCTGCGGTCGTCATGTTCCGTTTGCAGAGCCCCTGATGTGCCTAAACAGTAAAAAAAAAACACAAGTGACATCATTTTGGAACCTAGACCCCCCGCAAGGAACTTATCTAGATGTGCCCCCTTTTTGGAACTAATGTACGCTTTCTTGTAAAGTAAATTAGTAGTGCATGGAGGTGTGGTACAATCTGAAGCAATCCTTCATACACAGGCCAGGTTTTTCGGGGCAGGTGTCGCATTGATAAATGGTGTCCTTGCGTATTCCCCTTTTGTAACACACTCGGCACCTTTTTTGCGGCTTACCTTTTCTGCCGGTTGGCGGGACCACCCCCGGAAAATGCTGGCCTGGTACGATACGAGCACCTTCAGTTCCGGAAGTACTGGGGCCCTCTCCTTCCGGAGTACCAAATATCAGGGCCTTAACCACTACCTCCTGGAACTGAAGGTACGACGTATCGGTGTGGCGTGCACATCGTAACAGCAGGAAAGCGTTGAGCATTGCCATTTGTACGATGTGGACGGCCAACTTTTTGTACCACACCTTGGCCTTTCTCAAAGCACTGTATGGTTGGAGGAGTTGATCAGAGAGATCAACCCCCCCCATGCTTTTGTTGTAGCCCAGTACACAGTCCGGTTTGCAGACCTGTGTAGAGGTACCCCGTACAGTGCTGAGGGCTCTGCCATCACCATGTATGGTGGTCAAGAGAAGGACATCCCTCTTGTCCTTGTACTTGACCACCAGCAGGTGGTCGCTACATTGGGCCTTGCTCTCACCTTTTCTGAGCATCTGCCGAAGTAGCGTCTTTGGGAGGCCTCTCTGATTTTTGCGCACAGTACCGCAGGCTGCGGTACCTCGCGCAGAGAGGGATTTGTAGAGTGGGATGCTGGTATAAAAGTTATCAGTATAGAGGTGATAACCTTTATCCAGCAGTGGGTGCACCAAATCCCACACGATCTTCCCACTCACTCCCAGGACAGGAGGACACTCAGGGGGTTCAATCCTGCTGTCCTTCCCTTCATACACTCTAAACCTGTGGATGTACCCTGAGGCACTCTCACACAGCTTGTAGAGTTTGATTCCGTACCTGGCCCTTTTGTTGGGCAGGTATTGACGGAATCCGAGCCGCCCCTTAAAATGGACCAAGGACTCATCCACGCAGATGTCCCTTTTGGGCACGTACACTTCAGAAAACTTTTTGTTGAAGTGTTCGATGACCGGCCGAACTTTGAACAGACGGTCAAAGTTGGGGTCATCTCGTGCGGGACACTGTGCATTATCGGAATAATGCAGGAATTTATGGATGGCCTCAAAACGTCTCCGAACCATGGCCATTCGGAATACTGGAGTGTTATATAAAACATCTACACTCCAATATTGCCGCATTTCTGGCTTCTTCACGATCCCCATGTGGAGGACCAGGCCCCAAAACTGCATCATTTCAACTGCGTCTACAGGAGACCAGTTGGAAAATGATGTACCGGGGTTTTGCTCCAAAAATTGACGAGCATACAAATTAGTTTGCTCCACCATGAGGTTAATAAAATCCTCAGAGAAAAAGACTTTGAAAAAGTCTGTTTCTGTGAGGCCCGTGGTGTCAAACTTGATTCCTGATTCTGCCACAAAATCAGGAATCAGTGGCTCGTAATTTTCGGGGGGCGAGGTCCATGTGGGTTCCGCAGTGGGGAGCGCTGGTTCAGGAGTGGTGGGGGCTGCCTCATCTTCTGTCCTGGGGCGTCTGCGTGGTGGTTCCGCAGGACCCGAGGAGGAAGATGAGGAGGAAGAGGAGGAGGAGGAGGAAGAGGATGAAGAATCAGAAAAGTGAAGAAAAGTGGGATCCTCTCCCTCGCTATCAGTGTCGGAGGCAAGGAAAGCATATGCCTCCTCCAATGAATAGCGCTGTTGGGACGAACGGGACGAGCGGGACATTTTTGTGTGAATATGGTGATTGGGTGCACTTTATTGATAACTGTATGTGTATGTGTGGGGGGATAGTGATTTGTGCAAACTTATCTGAAAAGAAAATGCTAAAAGGAGAAGAAAAACTTGTAAAAAAAAAAAAAAGGCAGGCACAAACTCTGATAAGAGAACTGCGTCACTTATCAAAGTTTGGCGGCTGCGGGATGTGTGTACGGAGGTTGCGCAAAAAGGCTGAAGGGAAAAAAGCGAGCGCGAGAGTTGATCGGTGAACTGCGTCACCAATCAACGCTCGGCGGCTGTTAAATGGGCGCACGGAAGGAGGTGCAAAGGGGGGTAAAAAGAGGGGGAAGGGAGATGGGGGTGGAAGTGGGGATTGGGCAGGGATCAGTGATCAAAACGTACGGTTGTAGTCAGGTGGCGCAAAAGGGGGGTGAAAAAAAAAAAAAGGAAAACTGCAGGCACAAACTCTGATAAGTGAACTGCGTCACTTATCAAACTTTGGCGGCTGCGGAATGTGTGTACGGAGTTGGCGCAACGGGGGTGAGGGAAAAAAAGCGAGCGCGAGCGTTGATCGGTGAACTGCGTCACCAATCAACGTTCGGCGGCTGTTAAATGGGCGCACGGAAGGAGGTGCAAAGGGGGGTAAAAAGAGGGGGAAGGGAGATGGGGGTGGAAGTGGGGATTGGGCAGGGATCAGTGATCAAAACGTACGGTTGTAGTCAGGTGGCGCAATAGGGGGGTGAAAAAAAAAAAAGGAAAACGGCAGGCACAAACTCTGATAAGTGAACTGCGTCACTTATCAAACTTTGGCGGCTGCGGAATGTGTGTACGGAGTTAGCGCAACGGGGGTGAGGGAAAAAAAGTGAGCGCGAGCGTTGATCGGTGAACTGCGTCACCAATCAACGTTCGGCGGCTGTTAAATGGGCGCACGGAAGGAGGTGCAAAGGGGGGTAAAAAGAGGGGGAAGGGAGATGGGGGTGGAAGTGGGGATTGGGCAGGGATCAGTGATCAAAACGTACGGTTGTAGTCAGGTGGCGCAAAAGGGGGGTGAAAAAAAAAAAAGGAAAACGGCAGGCACAAACTCTGATAAGTGAACTGCGTCACTTATCAAACTTTGGCGGCTGCGGAATGTGTGTACGGAGTTGGCGCAACGGGGGTGAGGGAAAAAAAGCGAGCGCGAGCGTTGATCGGTGAACTGCGTCACCAATCAATGTTCGGCGGCTGTTAAATGGGCGCACGGAAGGAGGTGCAAAGGGGGGTAAAAAGAGGGGGAAGGGAGATGGGGGTGGAAGTGGGGATTGGGCAGGGATCAGTGATCAAAACGTATGGTTGTAGTCAGGTGGCGCAAAAGGGGGGTGAAAAAAAAAAAAAGGAAAACGGCAGGCACAAACTCTGATAAGTGAACTGCGTCACTTATCAAACTTTGGCGGCTGCGGAATGTGTGTACGGAGTTGGCGCAACGGGGGCGAGGGAAAAAAAGTGAGCGCGAGCGTTGATCGGTGAACTGCGTCACCAATCAACGCTCGGCGGCTACTAAATGTGCGCACGGAGGCGGCACAAATGGGGGTGGAGGGGGTAAAAAGAGGGGGAAGGGGGGATTGGGGTGGATGAACGGGGATTGGGGTGGATGAACGGGATTGGGCAGGGATCAGGGATAAAACTTACGTTTAGTTGTCTTCTTTCTTTAGCAGGGATTGTGGTGCTACAGGCTGCTGTGGCACCACAATACCCAGCACGGCAGGGAGATCCAGGCACAAAATCCAGCAGGGAGATCCAGCAGTATGACCGCTCTGTAGGAATCCTCAGCTAGAATGAGGACCCTGCAGAGCGGTCATACACAGGTCAGGCAGGTGACACAGACAGGTCACAGAGCGGTCATGCTGCTGCTGTGACCTGTCATTGGTGGGATCGACCATAACATCGATCCCACCAATCAGAGCTTTCCTGGTGACCTGGCTGTGACCTGCCTAGGATCGGATCTGTTCGCGCCATCCTAGGCAGGTCACAGCCAGGTCACCTGCAGGGCACAGAGCGGTCACAGCGTGATCGCCACTGCGCCCTGTGATTGGCGCGATCGACGATGACATCGATCGCGTCAATCGGCTCCTGCAGGCCCTGCTGGGCCTGCACTGTGTCCTATCCTAGGATCGGTGCTATTAGAGCACCGATCCACGCAGGTTCCGGCAGGGCACAGCGCGGTAATACCGCGCGGTGCCCTGCGATTGGCGCGATCGATGCGATCGGCGATCGCGCCAATCCGGGGTGTTCTTGCCAGGCACCGGACCTAGGATCGAGTACATCGGTACTCGATCCTAGCCTGTGACCTCATTGTTTCAGCCGCTCCGATTGGCTGAAACAATGAGAATGGCTGTGATTGGCTGTTCAGAATTGAACAGCCAATCACAGCGATCGAGAGGGCGGGTGGGCGGCGACAATGCCCTGGATGCCGAGGCCATCTCCCCCCAGGTGAGATGGCGTCGGAATTTTAATGCGATCACCGCGACTTAAGTCGCGGTATCGCATTAAAGGGCAGGACGTACTATCCCGTCAAGGGTCAGATAGGCCCAGGGCACCTCGACGGGATAGTACGTCCAAGGTCACAGAGGGGTTAATTAATTTTTATTGTTTTATCTTTAGAAATTCTTTCTGTCCAGCTATGTCGTTATGACGTGATAATGGTATCCAAGTTTTTCTCCTCTGGAGACTACCGAAGAAATATGAAGATTGAGATCAGAAGGATTTGCTGTACACAACTATTTTATTTGTTTATTGTATTGTGTTGTTATGTTCACACTTTGATTTTTCAGTGTACTTTAGTGTTTGTGTTTTCTTATTTTTATTTCTTTCATTGCGTTTTTATTTTTATTTTTTTATTTTTTATTTTTCTTTATTATTATTGCTTTATTCCGCATATAGCATTACCTGCGGCAATAGGCCTGGTATATGGGCACCCTTTGGTGGAGGATGCCGTTTAGATTTATGTGTAGTGACCCTATATTCTTTTTGATCACATGTGGCGGACCCCACTGGATCAGGGTTAATACATGTGGTAGGCTTGATTTGCCCCCGGATACTGTGGATGCGGTACTTAAATATGCTATTAGTCCCCTTTCTTTTCTTCTTTTATGTCCTTCTGTATTAATTCTTTCTCACGTGTATGCACTGTTCTATTTTATACAAAGATCTATCCTCACTATGATGTGTTTGGTCTGATCGCTAGAGCGCTGCTTGCACGCATGCGCGCCTGGATCGGCGACCCCTGGCGGCCCGTGGCGTCATTATGCGTGGACAGTTACCATGGTTGGTGACGCCTATGCATGACGCCGCTGCCGCCTGGCGTCTCCGGTATCCATGGTTGCGCCTGCATCACTTCCGGCTGCCGCCCCAGCGATCACTAGTCTCACCTGTATTTAAACCCCGTCATTAGTACTAGCCGGCACGCCCCCTGACGAAGGAGCCTCCGCTCCGAAACGCGCGTCGGGCGGACGTGCACGCCGGACCCAGATATATGTTGTGCCCCCATGTTCAGGTAACTACGAGCTGAGTTTACGGCAATTTTGCCGGACTACATTCCTGACATTTAAGCTATCAGCTACACTATTATGTATGTTTAGGGGGACTTAGACATTTTTTCTAACACAGGAACTCTCATGTATATGGTTTAGCCGCTGCTGTTCAGCACTTTGCTAGATTTCGGCCCTGCTTAATTTAGTGTAGCAGTATAATAACCCATGGTGGTATACAGTCTTATGTTTGACTTCTACTTGCTGCATGTGTTACTTATTTCTATGCAGGTGCTCCATGTACTGACTAGCTAGCTATCCGTTTACAACATGTGTTCAGTTACTGACGTATGTCGACATTATATGGTATATGGCTGTCTGGGTTTTCCGGTCTGCGCGTCCTCTTTTGTATAGTGGCGATTTGTTGCAGTTACCGCCATCATTTTTTCTACCTGTATCTTTGTAGTCCAGGGATCTGTATGTTCTTTCCTTTTATTGTATTTATATCTATGTATGTACTAGATTGTGGCCCGATTCTAACGCATCGGGTATTCTAGAATATGCATGTCCCCGTAGTATATGGACAATGATGATTCCAGAATTCGCGGCAGACTGTGCCCGTCGCTGATTGGTCGAGGCAACCTTTATGACATCGTCGCCATGACAACCATTATGACATCTACGTCGATACTGTGCCCGTCGCTGAATCAGAAACGTGGGATTTCTACGTCCTTTATGACATCATCGTCGCCATGGCAACCATTATGACATCTACGTCGATACTGTGCCCGTCGCTGATTGGTCGAGGCGAATTCACGGCAGACTGTGCCCGTCGCTGATTGGTCGAGGCAACCTTTATGACATCATCGTCGCCATGGCAACCATTATGACATCTACGTCGATACTGTGCCCGTCGCTGAGTCAGAAACGTGGGATTTCTACGTCCTTTATGACATCATCGTCGCTGTGCCCGTTGCTGATTGGTCTAGGCCGCCAGGCCTCGACCAATCAGACGCGGGATGTCTACGTCCTTTATGACATCGTCGCTGTGCTCGTCGCTGATTGGTCGAGGCCTGGCGGCCTCGACCAATCAGAGACGCGGGATTTCTACGTCGATGCTGTGCCCGTCTCTGATTGGTCGAGGCCTGGCGGCCTCGACCAATCAGAGAGGCGGGATTTCCAGGACAGACAGACAGACAGACAGAAAGACAGACAGAAAAACCCTTAGACAATTATATATATAGATATTTGTACCAATAAAGATTTTTTCATATTAGTAATATACCCAATATTGGTCGTCTTTTTGTGTGGTTTCCACACTCCTTTTTGGGTTATATTGTGTCTGCTTCAGGGTTTAAAATGGACGCCGCTAAGGTGCAAGCGGTGCTGCATTGGGAACGGCCTGATAACCTAAAAGCACTCCAGCGGCTCCTTGGATTTTCTAATTACTATAGAAAATTTATCAAAGATTTTTCTGCAATTGATAAACCGCTTACTGACATGACGAGAAAGGGTACCAATTTCTCCGCCTGGCCGGAAGCTGCTGTGCGCGCATTCGAATTTCTGAAGAACAGTTTTGCTTCGGCCCCCATTCTGGTGCAACCGGACGTATCAAAACCATTTACCGTGGAAGTCGATGCGTCTGAGGTTGGAGTGGGGGCGGTGCTATCATAGGCTCATCCTTGGGCGAGTTGCGTCCATGCGCCTACTTTTCCAAGAAGCTGTCGTCCGCCGAACGTAACTACGATATCGGCAACAGGAAGTTGTTGGCTATCAAGTTGGCTTTTGAGGAATGGCGACACTTCTTGGAGGGGGCGGTCCACCAGGTTACAGTTATCACCGACCATAAAAATCTGCTTTATTTAGAGTCAGCCAAGCGTCTGTCCCCCAGGCAGGCTCGCTGGGCATTGTTTTTCACGCGTTTCAACTTTTTTGTCATGTACCGTCCGGGTTCTAAGAACACTAAGGCAGATGCTTTATCCAGGTGTTTTCCGGGGGGAGAACCTCGGGAAGATCCGGTACCCATCCTCCAAAAGGGTGTAGTGGTCTCGGCTCTCACGACAGAGGTTAAGGCAAAGATTGCCGAGGCTCAGGAGGAAGTACCACCAGAGCTTCCCGTTAACAAATCATTTGTACCACTCCATCTTCGTCTGAAGGTTTTGGGTGAGCATCATGATGCTGTTCTGGCTGGCCATCCAGGGGTTAGGGGTACCTTGGAGTTGGTGTCACGTCAGTTTTGGTGGCCCAAAATCCGACAGGACATGGTCTCGTACGTATCAGCATGTACCACGTGTGCTAGGGCTAAGACGCCTCGCTCCCATCCTGCTGGCTCATTACATCCTCTAGGGCAGTGATTTTCAACCTTTTTTGAGCCGCGGCACACTTTTTATACTTAAAAAATCCCGAGGCACACCACCAACCAAAATGGCACAAAATGGTGCGTCCAGGTTTGAGATGAAAGTCTGCAGTCATTCTATGTGACTGCAGGCTTCTGAATTCTCACAGCGCAAGCACTGCACACTTTCAGGATTCTCCCTTGCCGGTGGCCAGAGTGGATGGTCATGACAGCACAAGTATGTGATTTGGATACTTCTGGCCACATTCTAACTAGACGTGTCCGGCCTCAGTCAATTCATTTTCATTGAATGAGGCCACACATGTCTAGTCAGCACGTGACCGCATGTATGTAAATCACCAACATCAGAGAATTATGATAGCAGTGTGCACTGTGAGAATTCAGAAGTCTGCAGTCACATAGTATGACTGCAGACTCATCACAACCTTGGACATCCCCTTTAATGTTCCTAACAAATAAAAATGAGAATTAGTATCACAAAAAAAACACATTTACATCCAGGTACCTGATAGATGACGTTGTTTGTGGAGTCGCCTCTTTCTTTTCATCTTCACCTTGTCCAGATGCCATGATGACTCTTCTCATCCACCGGCAGAGCTCGTTTCTGCAGACTTCCATCTTCTCCTGTCTTCTGCAGCACATCCCGACACAACACCCTTAGAGATAGCAGTGTTATTATAATGCTCCGGAATAACAATATCTGCCGTAGGCTGAGCCCCTGAGTAAATAATTGCCCCTCACTTTATTCCCAGCACATAATATGACCCTCACTGTCCCTCTTATGGTACATGCCATCCACACTGCCTTCTCTCTCTTTTCCATACTTCACGCTGCCTTCTCATACTGTGTCCCTCATAGAGAGCCCAGTCTCTCTACTGTGCCCCTTCATTACACTCCTCCTACTTGGCATACTGTCTCCTCCTGGCTGTTACCCTCACACTACTCAGTATCTATTATTGTGTGTCCACTCACACTTTCATCCCCCCATACTGTCTGCACACATTTCTAATAGCGTCTTCCTGTACATCCCCCCCTGCTAACATACCCCTTTGCTCTCTCCATATTTCCTCCTCACACATTTCCCCGACTCCCCATACTGTCCTCACACATCCCATCACCGTTGCTCCCAGTACTGTCAGCACACATTTTTCCCCTCGCTACTGTGTCCACCCCCATCTCCCCACTCACCCCCACAGAATATATCCACTGCCCTTCCGATAGAATAAATCCATCCCCTTCCACAGAATAAATGCACCCTGCCCCACACATGCTAAATAACTTCCAGCCCCCCCCCCCACGTACACACTGAATAAATCCCCCACACACACTGAATAAATCCCCCCCACACACTGAATAAATCCCCCAACTCACTGAATAAATCCCCCCATGCACTGAATAAATCCCCCCCACACACTGAATAAATCCCCCAGACACACTGAATAAATCCCCCCACACACTGAATAAATCCCCCCCCACACACTGAATAAATCCCCCCCCACACTGAATAAATCCCCCCACACACTGAATAAATCCCCCCACACACTTAATAAATCCCCCCACACACTTAATAAATCCCCCCACACACTTAATAAATCCCCCCACATACTCCCCATAAACCCACCCCACGCTGAATCTTCGGTGTCTTCAGCTCCACAGCACAGGAGCACTTACCACCAAGTCTCTTCTTTCTCCTGCGCGCCGGATAGTGACGTCAGCAGCGTGATCACATGACTTGATCACGCTGCTGGCGTCGCTCTGACCCAGCGGTCAGAGCCTCATTTGTACTCGCAGCTGGTAGATGTCTGCGAGTACAATTGATCTCCGGGAGCCGGCGCGCTGCAGCTTCTCTGTGCCGGCTGTCAGCTTGACAGTCGGCACAGAGAACAGCTGACTCCCGTTCCCCGCGGCACACCCGACCATGTGTCGCGGCACACTAGTGTGCCGCGGCACACTGGTTGAAGAACACTGCTCTATTTCATCCTGACCCTGACACAGAGCCAGCAAATTCTTCTCTGCCTGATCCACAGAATTAGGCTCATCGTACAGCAATCCGAGCGCCAGGAAAAATGCATCGATATTACTTAATGCAGGATCTCCTGACGCAAGAGAAAATGCCCAGTCCAGGCACACTGGTTGAAAAACACTGCTCTAGGGGTACCCAGTAGGCCATGGACGGAGATCTCCATGGATTTTATTACAGACCTACCTTCCTCTGCTAGGAACACGGTCATCTTGGTGGTAGTTGATCGGTTCTCAAAGATGTCGCACTTTGTGTCCTTGCCTTCATTGCCTAACACAAAGACTCTGGCTCAGGTTTTTGTGCAGGAGGTGGTCAGACTTCACGGGGTCCCATCTGACATAGTGTCTGATAGGGGTACTCAGTTTGTGGCAAAGTTTTGGAAAGCTTTTTGCTCACGGCTGGGGATCAAGTTGTCGCATTCTTCGGCGTTTCATCCTCAGTCAAATGGTCAGACCGAGCGTATGAACCAGAATTTGGAGCAGTACTTACGCTGCTTTGTTTCTGACAACCAGGAGGAATGGTCGACGTTCCTTCCTTTGGCTGAGTTTGCCATTAACAATCACCGCCAGGAATCGTCTGGGGAGTCCCCGTTTTTTTGTGTTTACGGGTACCATCCTCAATTTTGTACTCTACGTCAGGGTGGCTCTGCTGGCGTTCCTGAGGAGAACTGTTGTGAATTCTGTGGCAGAGCTCCCTCCTGTGGTCACAAGTGGTACTTTGGCTGGTTCTCTCTGTGAGCTTCCGTTGGTGGAGGAAAGTGGTACTGCGGTTTCTGAGTTTCCTTCCTCAGGTGATGTGGTGAAGTCGTTAGGTGCTGCTCTATTTAACTCCACCTAGTGCTTTGATCCTGGCCTCCAGTCAATGTTCTAGTATTGGACCTGTTTCCTCCTGGATCATTCCTGTGGCCTGCTGCTCTGCATAGCTAAGTTCCTCTTTGCTATTTGTTTGCTGTTTTTTTCTGTCCAGCTTGTCAATTTGTTTTTTTCTGCTTGCTGGAAGCTCTGGGACGCAGAGGGTGTACCTCCGTGCCGTTAGTTCGGTACGGAGGGTCTTTTTGCCCTCTTTGCGTGGTTTTTGTAGGGTTTTGTGTTGACCGCAAAGTTACCTTTCCTATCCTCGCTCTGTTCAGAAAGTTGGGCCTCACTTTGCTAAATCTATTTCATCTCTACGTTTGTCTTTTCATCTTAACTCACAGTCATTATATGTGGGGGCTGCCTTTTCCTTTGGGGTATTTCTCTGAGGCAAGGTAGGCTTATTTTCTATCTTCAGGCTAGCTAGTTTCTCAGGCTGTGCCGAGTTGCATAGGGAGCGTTAGGCGCAATCCACGGCTGCCTTTAGTGTGGTTGGAGAGGATTAGGGATTGCGGTCAACAGAGTTCCCACGTCTCAGAGCTCGTTCTTGTTTTTTGGGTTATTGCCAGGTCACTGTATGTGCGCTGACCTCTAAGTCCATTGTGGTACTGAATTACCTTTCATAACAGTACTGGAGGCCCAAAGTACTAATGATTCCCAATAGAGGGAAAAAAGAAGTTCTGAGACCATTTTTTTTTCTTTGCACTGTGTTTTGCCTTTTTTTTCCCCTAGACATTTGGGTGGTTCAGGACACAGGTGTAGCAATGGACATTAAAGAGTACAAAGTATTCAAGACTTTGTGGTTCAGAATTCTATGTTAGAACCGAGAATTCCTATTCCTGATTTGTTTTTTGGAGATAGAACTAAATTTCTGAGTTTCAAAAATAATTGTAAACTATTTCTGGCTTTGAAACCTCGCTCCTCTGGTGACTAGTGTTGAGCGATACCGTCCGATACTTGAAAGTATCGGTATCGGATAGTATCGGCCGATACCCAAAAAATATCGGATATCGCCGATACCGATATCCGATACCAATACAAGTCAATGGGACATCAAGTATCGGAAGGTATTCTCATGGTTCCCAGGGTCTGAAGGAGAGGAAACTCTCCTTCAGGCCCTGGGATCCATAGGGATGTGTAAAATAAAGAATTAAAATAAAAAATATTGATATATTTACCTCTCCGGCGGCCCCTGAACTCAGCGCGGGTAACCGGCAGGCTTCGTTGTTCAAAATCAGCGCTTTTAGGACCTGAGAATCACGTCCCGGCTTCTGATTGGTCGCGGGCCGCCCATGTGACCGCCACGCGACCAATCACAAGCCGCGACGTCACCGCAAGCTATTAACGCGCTCATTTTTGAAAATGAGCGCGTTAATGGCTTTCAAAGACGTAGCGGCTTGTGATTGGTCGCGGCCACGCGACCAATCACAAGCCGCGACGTCACCGCAAGCTATTAACGCGCTCATTTTTAAAAATGAGCGCGGTAATGACTTTCAAAGACGTAGCGGCTTGTGATTGGTCGCGGCCACGCGACCAATCACAAGCCGCGACGTCACCGCAAGCTATTAACGCGCTCATTTTTAAAAATGAGCGCGTTAATGACTTTCAAAGACGTAGCGGCTTGTGATTGGTCGCGTGGCCGCGACCAATCACAAGCCGCTACGTCTTTGAAAGCCATTAACGCGCTCATTTTTAAAAATGAGCGCGTTAATAGCTTGCGGTGACGTCGTGGCTTGTGATTGGTCGCGTGGCCGCGACCAATCACAAGCCGCTACGTCTTTGAAAGTCATTAACACGCTCATTTTTAAAAATGAGCGCGTTAATAGCTTGCGGTGACGTCGCGGCTTGTGATTGGTCGCGTGGCCGCGACCAATCACAAGCCGCTACGTCTTTGAAAGTCATTACCGCGCTCATTTTTAAAAATGAGCGCGTTAATAGCTTGCGGTGACGTCGCGGCTTGTGATTGGTCGCGTGGCCGCGACCAATCACAAGCCGCTACGTCTTTGAAAGCCATTAACGCGCTCATTTTTAAAAATGAGCGCGTTAATAGCTTGCGGTGACGTCGCGGCTTGTGATTGGTCGCGTGGCGGTCACATGGGCGGCCCGCGACCAATCAGAAGCCGGGACGTGATTCTCAGGTCCTAAAAGCGCTGATTTTGAACAACGAAGCCTGCCGGTTACCCGCGCTGAGTCCTGGGGCCGCCGGAGAGGTAAATATATCAATATTTTTTATTTTAATTCTTTATTTTACACATCTCTATGTATCCGATACCGATACCCGATACCACAAAAGTATCGGATCTCGGTATCGGAATTCCGATACCGCAAGTATCGGCCGATACCCGATACTTGCGGTATCGGAATGCTCAACACTACTGGTGACCCAGTTCAACAAGTTAGGATCGTTATTTCTTTTTTGCGTGGCGACCCTCAGGACTGGGCATTTTCTCTTGCGTCAGGAGTTCCTGCATTAAGTAATATCGATGCATTTTTCCTGGCGCTCGGATTGCTGTACGATGAGCCTAATTCTGTGGATCAGGCAGAGAAGAATTTGCTGGCTCTGTGTCAGGGTCAGGATGAAATAGAGCAGTGTTTTTCAACCAGTGTGCCGCGGCACACTAGTGTGCCGCGAGTCATGGTCGGGTGTGCCGCGGGGAACGGGAGTCAGCTGTTCTCTGTGCCGACTGTCAAACTGACAGCCGGCACAGAGAAGCTGCAGCGCGCCGGCTCCCGGAGATCAATTGTACTCGCAGACATCTACCAGCTGCGAGTACAATTGAGGCTCTGACCGCTGGGTCAGAGCGACGCCAGCAGCGTGATCAAGTCATGTGATCACGCTGCTGACGTCACTATCCGGCGCGCAGGAGAAAGAAGAGACTTGGTGGTAAGTGCTCCTGTGCTGAGGAGCTGAAGACACCGAAGATTCAGCGTGGGGTGGGTTTATGGGGAGTATGTGGGGGGATTTATTAAGTGTGTGGGGGGATTTATTAAGTGTGTGGGGGGATTTATTAAGTGTGTGGGGGGGATTTATTCAGTGTGTGGGGGGATTTATTAAGTGTGTGGGGGGATTTATTAAGTGTTGGGGGATTTATTCAGTGTGTGGGGGGGATTTATTCAGTGTGTGGGGGGGGATTTATTCAGTGTGTGGGGGGATTTATTCAGTGTGTGGGGGGGATTTATTCAGTGCATGGGGGGAATTTATTCAGTGAGTTGGGGGATTTATTCAGTGTGTGGGGGGGATTTATTCAGTGTGTGGGGGGGATTTATTCAGTGTGTACGTGGGGGGGGGCTGGAAGTTATTTAGCATGTGTGGGGCAGGGTGCATTTATTCTGTGGAAGGGGATGGATTTATTCTATCGGAAGGGCAGTGGATATATTCTGTGGGGGTGAGTGGGGAGATGGGGGTGGACACAGTAGCGAGGGGAAAAATGTGTGCTGACAGTACTGGGAGCAACGGTGATGGGATGTGTGAGGACAGTATGGGGAGTCGGGGAAATGTGTGAGGAGGAAATATGGAGAGAGCAAAGGGGTATGTTAGCAGGGGGGGATGTACAGGAAGAGGCTATTAGAAATGTGTGCAGACAGTATGGGGGGATGAAAGTGTGAGTGGACACATAATAATAGATACTGAGTAGTGTGAGGGTAACAGCCAGGAGGAGACAGTATGCCAAGTAGGAGGAGTGTAATGAAGGGGCACAGTAGAGAGACTGGGCTCTCTATGAGGGACACAGTATGAGAAGGCAGCGTGAAGTATGGAAAAGAGAAAGAGGGCAGTGTGGATGGCATGTACCATAAGAGGGACAGTGAGGGTCATATTATGTGCTGGGAATAAAGTGAGGGGCAATTATTTACTCAGGGGCTCAGCCTACGGCAGATATTGTTATTCCGGAGCATTATAATAACACTGCTATCTTTAAGGGTGTTGTGTCGGGATGTGCTGCAGAAGACAGGAGAAGATGGAAGTCTGCAGAAACGAGCTCTGCCGGTGGATGAGAAGAGTCATCATGGCATCTGGACAAGGTGAAGATGAAAAGAAAGAGGCGACTCCACAAACAACGTCATCTATCAGGTACCTGGATGTAAATGTGTTTTTTTTGTGATACTAATTCTCATTTTTATTTGTTAGGAACATTAAAGGGGATGTCCAAGGTTGTGATGAGTCTGCAGTCATACTATGTGACTGCAGACTTCTGAATTCTCACAGTGCACACTGCTATCATAATTCTCTGATGTTGGTGATTTACATACATGCGGTCACGTGCTGACTAGACATGTGTGGCCTCATTCAATGAAAATGAATTGACTGAGGCCGGACACGTCTAGTTAGAATGTGGCCAGAAGTATCCAAATCACATACTTGTGCTGTCATGACCGTCCACTCTGGCCACCGGCAAGGGAGAATCCTGAAAGTGTGCAGTGCTTGCGCTGTGAGAATTAAGAAGCTTGCAGTCACATAGAATGACTGCAGACTTTCATCTCAAACCTGGACGCACCATTTTGTGCCATTTTGGTTGGTGGTGTGCCTCGGGATTTTTTAAGTATAAAAAGTGTGCCGCGGCTCAAAAAAGGTTGAAAATCACTGAAATAGGGGTATATTGTCAGAAATTTAGAAAGTGGTCCGTACTCATTCAGTGGAATGAAGGTGCGCTTGCAGCTATTTTCAGAAAAGGTCTCTCTGAAGCCCTTAAGGATGTCATGGTGGGATTTCCTATGCCTGCTGGTCTGAATGAGTCTATGTCTTTGGCCATTCAGATCGGTCGACGCTTGCGCGAGCGTAAATCTGTGCACCATTTGGCGGTATTACCTGAGCTTAAACCTGAGCCTATGCAGTGCGATAGGACTTTGACCAGAGTTGAACGGCAAGAACACAGACGTCTGAATGGGCTGTGTTTCTACTGTGGTGATTCCACTCATGCTATCTCTGATTGTCCTAAACGCACTAAGCGGTTCGCTAGGTCTGCCACCATTGGTACGGTACAGTCAAAATTTCTTCTCTCCGTTACCTTGATCTGCTCTTTGTCATCGTATTCTGTCATGGCATTTGTGGACTCAGGCACTGCTCTGAATTTGATGGACTCGGAGTATGCTAGGCGTTGTGGGTTTTTCTTGGAGCCCTTGCAGTGTCCTATTCCATTGAGAGGAATTGATGCTACGCCTTTGGCCAAGAATAAGCCTCAGTACTGGACCCAGCTGACCATGTGCATGGCTCCTGCACATCAGGAGGTTATTCGCTTCCTGGTGTTGCATAATCTGCATGATGTGGTCGTGTTGGGGTTGCCATGGCTACAAGTCCATAATCCAGTATTAGATTGGAAATCCATGTCTGTGTCCAGCTGGGGTTGTCAGGGGGTACATGGTGATGTCCCATTTCTGACTATTTCGTCATCCACCCCTTCTGAGGTTCCTGAGTTCTTGTCTGATTACCGGGATTTATTTGATGAGCCCAAGTCCGATACCCTACCTCCGCATAGGGATTGTGATTGTGCTATCGATTTGATTCCTGGTAGTAAATTCCCAAAAGGTCGACTGTTTAATTTATCTGTGCCTGAGCACGCCGCTATGCGGAGTTATGTGAAGGAGTCTTTGGAGAAGGGGCATATTCGCCCGTCATCGTCGCCATTAGGAGCAGGGTTCTTTTTTGTAGCCAAGAAGGATGGTTCACTGAGACCTTGTATAGATTACCGCCTTCTAAATAAGATCACGGTTAAATTTCAGTACCCCTTGCCATTGTTATCTGATTTGTTTGCTCGGATTAAGGGGGCTAGTTGGTTCACCAAGATAGATCTTCGTGGTGCGTATTATCTTGTGCGTATTAAGCGAGGCGATGAGTGGAAAACTGCATTTAATACGCCCGAGGGCCATTTTGAGTATCTAGTAATGCCATTCGGACTTGCCAATGCTCCATCAGTGTTTCAGTCCTTTATGCATGACATTTTCCGAGAGTACCTGGATAAATTCCTGATTGTGTACTTAGATGACATTTTAATCTTCTCGGATGATTGGGAGTCTCATGTGAAGCAGGTCAGAACGGTGTTTCAGGTCCTGCGTGCTAATTCTTTGTTTGTGAAGGGATCAAAGTGTCTCTTTGGTGTTCAGAAGGTTTCATTTTTGGGGTTCATCTTTTCCCCTTCTACTATCGAGATGGACCCTGTTAAGGTCTAAGCCATCCATAATTGGACTCAGCCGACATCTCTGAAAAGTCTGCAAAAGTTCCTGGGCTTTGCTAATTTTTATCGTCGCTTCATCTGCAATTTTTCTAGTATTACTAAACCATTGACCGATTTGACCAAGAAAGGTGCTGATTTGCTCAATTGGTCTTCTGCTGCGGTGGAAGCTTTTCAAGAGTTGAAGCGTCGTTTTTCTTCTGCCCCTGTGTTGTGTCAACCAGATGTTTCGCTTCCGTTCCAGGTCGAGGTTGATGCTTCTGAGATTGGAGCAGGGGCTGTTTTGTCTCAGAGAAGTTCTGATTGCTCGGTGATGAAACCATGCGCCTTCTTTTCCAGGAAGTTTTCGCCTGCTGAGCGAAATTATGATGTGGGCAATCGAGAGTTGCTGGCCATGAAGTGGGCATTCGAGGAGTGGCGTCATTGGCTTGAAGGAGCTAAGCATCGCGTGGTGGTCTTGACTGATCATAAGAACTTGACTTATCTCGAGTCCGCCAAGCGGTTGAATCCTAGACAAGCTCGTTGGTCGTTGTTTTTTGCTCGTTTTGACTTTGTGATTTCATACCTTCCGGGCTCTAAAAATGTGAAGGCGGATGCTCTGTCTAGGAGTTTTGTGCCCGACTCTCCGGGTGTATCTGAGCCGGCGGGTATCCTCAAAGAGGGAGTATTTGTGTCTGCCATCTCCCCTGATTTGCGGCGGGTGCTGCAAAAATTTCAGGCTAATAAACCTGATCGTTGCCCAGCGGAGAAACTGTTTGTCCCTGATAGGTGGACGAATAAAGTTATCTCTGAGGTTCATTGTTCGGTGTTGGCTGGTCATCCTGGAATCTTTGGTACCAGAGAGTTAGTGGCTAGATCCTTTTGGTGGCCATCTCTGTCGCGGGATGTGCGTACTTTTGTGCAGTCCTGTGGGATTTGTGCTCGGGCTAAGCCCTGCTGTTCTCGTGCCAGTGGGTTGCTTTTGCCCTTGCTGGTCCCGAAGAGGCCTTGGACACATATCTCTATGGATTTTATTTCAGATCTTCCCGTCTCTCAAAAGATGTCAGTCATTTGGGTGGTCTGTGATCGCTTCTCTAAGATGGTCCATTTGGTACCCTTGTCTAAATTGCCTTCCTCCTCTGATTTGGTGCCATTGTTTTTCCAGCATGTGGTTCGTTTACATGGCATTCCAGAGAATATCGTTTCTGACAGAGGTTCCCAGTTTGTTTCGAGGTTTTGGCGAGCCTTTTGTGGTAGGATGGGCATTGACTTGTCTTTTTCCTCGGCTTTCCATCCTCAGACTAATGGCCAGACCGAACGAACCAATCAGACCTTGGAAACATATCTGAGATGCTTTGTTTCTGCTGATCAGGATGACTGGGGGTCCTTTTTGCCTTTGGCTGAGTTCGCCCTTAATAATCGGGCCAGCTCGGCTACCTTGGTTTCACCGTTTTTCTGCAACTCTGGGTTCCATCCTCGTTTCTCTTCAGGGCAGGATGAGTCTTCGGACTGTCCTGGTGTGGATACTGTGGTGGACAGGTTGCAGCAGATTTAGAATTATTGAAATGGACAATTTGACTTTGTCCCAGGAGAAGGCTTAACGTTTCGCTAATCGCAGACGCTGTGTGGGTCCCCGACTTCGGGTTGGGGACTTGGTTTGGTTATCTTCTCGTCATATTCCTATGAAGGTTTCCTCTCCTAAGTTTAAACCTCGTTTTATTGGTCCGTATAGGATTTCTGAGGTTCTTAATCCTGTGTCTTTTCGTCTGACCCTTCCAGATTCTTTTTCCATACATAACGTATTCCATAGGTCATTGTTGCGGAGATACGTGGCACCTATGGTTCCATCTGTTGATCCTCCTGCCCCGGTTTTGGTGGAGGGGGAGTTGGAGTATATTGTGGAGAAGATTTTGGATTCTCGTGTTTCAAGGCGGAAACTCCAGTATCTGGTTAAGTGGAAGGGTTATGGTCAGGAAGATAATTCCTAGGTCTTTGCCTCTGATGTCCATGCTCCCGATCTTGTTCGTGCCTTTCATATGGCTCATCCTGGTCATCCTGGGAGCTCTGGTGAGGGTTCGGTGACCCCTCCTCAAGGGGGGGGGGTACTGTTGTGAATTCTGTGGCAGAGCTCCCTCCTGTGGTCACAAGTGGTACTTCGGCTGGTTCTCTCTGTGAGCTTCCATTGGTGGAGGAAAGTGGTACTGCGGTTTCTGAGTTTCCTTCCTCAGGTGATGTGGTGAAGTCGTTAGGTGCTGCTCTATTTAACTCCACCTAGTGCTTTGATCCTGGCCTCCAGTCAATGTTCTAGTATTGGACCTGTTTCCTCCTGGATCATTCCTGTGGCCTGCTACTCTGCATAGCTAAGTTCCTCTTTGCTATTTGTTTGCTGTTTTTTTCTGTCCAGCTTGTCAATTTGTTTTTTTCTGCTTGCTGGAAGCTCTGGGACGCAGAGGGTGTACCTTCGTGCCGTTAGTTCGGTACGGAGGGTCTTTTTGCCCCCTTTGCGTGGTTTTTGTAGGGTTTTGTGTTGACCGCAAAGTTACCTTTCCTATCCTCGCTCTGTTCAGAAAGTTGGGCCTCACTTTGCTAAATCTATTTCATCTCTACGTTTGTCTTTTCATCTTAACTCACAGTCATTATATGTGGGGGCTGCCTTTTCCTTTGGGGTATTTCTCTGAGGCAAGGTAGGCTTATTTTCTATCTTCAGGTTAGCTAGTTTCTCAGGCTGTGCCGAGTTGCATAGGGAGCATTAGGCGCAATCCACGGCTGCCTTTAGTGTGGTTGGAGAGGATTAGGGATTGCGGTCAACAGAGTTCCCACGTCTCAGAGCTCGTTCTTGTTTTTTGGGTTATTGCCAGGTCACTGTATGTGCGCTGACCTCTATGTCCATTGTGGTACTGAATTACCTTTCATAACAGAGAACCAGCTAGGAGCACAGCTGTCATCTGTTTGGAGGAGAGTGAAACAGCGCTTACTGAGCGTGGGTGCTAGGTACAAACGAGTAGCTGACAGTAGATGTGTGCCAGGTCTGGACCTGAGTGTGGGTGATTGGGTGTGGTTGTCCACAAAAATACATAAAGCTCAAAGTACCATCCCTGAAGTTGGGTCCAAGGTTTATTGGTCCATTTAGGGTCGCCGCCATCATTAACCCGGTAGCCTACCGATTGGAGCTTCCTACGGTATATAAAATACACAACGTGTTTCACAGATCTCTGTTAAAGAAGGTGGTGGGTTCTGTGGACTCGGCGCTGATGCCACCTCCAGTCTTGGTGGATGGCAATTTGGAGTTTGAAGTCTCCAAGGTGGTTGGCTCTTGTATAGTGCGCCGCACATTACAGTACCTGGTACACTGGCGTGGTTATGGGCCAGAGAAGAGGTCTTGGGTACCAGCTTCGGACATACATGTGGACCGGCTGGTCAGTATGTTTCACCACTGCTGTCCGTACAAGCCGTGTCCTATAAGTCGTGAGGGCCCTGGAGTCCCTCGTAGAAGGTGGGGTACTGTCATGTCGGATGCTGTTCACACTAGAGCGTCCGACAGAGAGCGGTAATTCCACATTTGTCCACTATATGCTCAGTGGCGCCGGCTAGATTTTATCCAGGTTATCCAGGGTTAATCTGGCTGGTAATCTGGTTGGAGGTTGGGTCACGCCCATGGCCTTTAAATAGTCATTCTCGACTTTGGGCGTCGCCGATTATAGCTTGTGCCTGGTGATCTCGGTCTGGAGTGGTGGTCTAGGAGTTGAAGTATCGTATCTGGTGGTGTATTATCCTTTGTCATATTTCTCCTTCCTATATCAGTGTTTATTTCTGCCCTGTGCACATTATAGTATTTTCCTGTGTGTCTGCGGTGTGGTGCGTTTTTAGTTTTCCCTTTCTGTACTTTCTGTGTAGGTTGGTGTGTGGTCTTATCACTGGGTGGCGGGTGGAGGTTTCAGCATAGAGCTGAAACAGGAGTCAGGGTCAGGCCTGGCGGCCCAGATAAGCACACCATTAGTGTAAATTCTGGGAGAGGGACAGACAGGGTTTTCCCTAGTCTGAGGGATTTCGCAGGGGCCCGGGTAATCAGCTTTAGTCTACCCAATACCCCCGTGACATTTGGCTGGAGTCAAGTACCATCTAGTCAGCACTTTGTAATTAGTTTCCAACATGAGGGTATTTAGCATTCCTCCAGTGGAGGAGGACCAAATCTGGGTCCACTCTGAGTCTGTCAGGGTTGAACCAATATCGGACTCCTAGCGAGAGGTATAGACTAGGCTTTGCCTGTGGGAGGGTGAGTTAATGTGTGAATTAAGAAGAGTTATAATGCCCGAAGCATGTGGGTTTTGGCGGCATCACTGTTCAAAGGGGGTGAAGGAATAAGGAGGGGTAGAATTTCTTAATAATGATTGGACAAAATTTTTAAGTTGTAAATAGCGGAATATTTCTCCAGGAGGGAAATGATGCTTTTCGCTCAGGACCGAATACGGAATAATCAAATCTATGTTGAAAAGGTGGTGTACTCTTTTTATTCCCGCAGCGACCCATAAGCGAAAGTTCCTGAGGGAATCTACGCCCGGGAGAAACTGGATATTACCCCAGAAGGGGGGCCAGGGGTAGAAATGGTGATATTAGCTGCGAAGAATATTTCAATGAGCCCCAAATTTTAAGTGAATGAACTAGAATAGGATTTGAAATATTTCTGCGTTGCGTTGGGAGAATCCACAATATTGTATCAAGAGTGCTCGAATGTAACTCAGAGGCTTCTAGAGCAAGCCACAGGGGGGGTTCAGAATATGCATGGTATAGAGTTAGTTGGCCCAGTTGGGCTGCTTGATAATATTTAGAGAGGTTTGGAACCCCAAAACCTCCCTTAAGGCGGTGGCGGCAAAGGGTGGCTCTATTAACTCTGGGGAGGCCGCCCCTCCAAACAAAGGTGTTAACCCCTTCATGACCCAGCCTATTTTGACCTTAATGACCTGGCCGTTTTTTGCAATTCTGACCAGTGTCCCTTTATGAGGTAATAACTCAGGAACGCTTCAACGGATCCTAGCAGTTCTGAGACAGTTTTTTCGTGACATATTGGGCTTCATGTTAGTGGTAAATTTAGGTCAATAAATTCTGCGTTTATTTGTGATAAAAACGGAAATTTGGCGAAAATTTCAAAAATTTCGCAATTTTCACATTTTGAATTTTTATTTTGTTAAACCAGAGTTATGTGACACAAAATAGTTAATAAATAACATTACCAACATGTCTACTTTACATCAGCACAATTTTAGAAACAAATTTTTTTTTTGCTAGGAAGTTATAAGGGTTAAAATTTGACCAGCGATTTCTCATTTTTACAACGAAATTTACAAAACCATTTTTTTTAGGGACTGCCTCACATTTGAAGTCAGTTTGAGGGGTCTATATGGCTGAAAATACTCAAAAGTGACACCATTCTAAAAACTGCACCCCTCAAGGTGCACAAAACCACATTCAAGAAGTTTAAGGAAAAAATGAACATTTAACTTTTTAGTCACAAAATTGATCTTTTAGCAACAATTTTTTTTATTTTCCCAATGGTAAAAGGAGAAACTGAACCACGAAAGTTGTTGTCCAATTTGTCCTGAGTACGCTGATACCTCATATGTGGGGGTAAACCACTGTTTGGGCGCACGGCAGGGCTTGGAAGGGAAGGAGCGCCATTTGACTTTTTGAATGAAAAATTGGCTCCACTCTTTAGCGGGCACCATGTCACGTTTGGAGAGCCCTCGTGTGCCTAAAAATTGGATCTCCCCCACAAGTGACCCCATTTTGGAAACTAGATGCCCCAAGAAACTTATCTAGATGCATAGTGAGCACTCTAAAACCCCCAGGTGCTTCACAAATTGATCCGTAAAAATGAAAAAGTACTTTCTTTTCACAAAAAAAATTCTTTTAGCCTCAATTTTTTCATTTTCACATGGGCAACAGGATAAAATGGATCCTACAATTTGTTGGGCAATTTCTCCTGAGTACACCGATACCTAACGTGGGGGTAACGTGGGCACATGGTAAGGCTCAGAAGGGAAGGAGCGCCATTTGACTTTTTGATTGGAAAATTATCTCCATCGTTAGGGAATACCATGTCGCGTTTGGAGAGACCCTGTGTGCCTAAACATTGGCGCTCCCCCACAAGTGACCCCATTTTAGAAACTGGGCCCCCCCAAGGACCTTATCTAGATGCCTACTAAGCACTTTAAACCCTCAGGTGCTTCACAAATTGATCCGTAAAAATGAAAAAATACTTTTTTTTCACAAAAAATTTCTTTTCGCATCAATTTTTTCATTTTCACATGGGCAATAGGATAAAATGGATCCTAAAATTTGTTGGTCAATTTCTCCCGAGTACGCTGATACCTCATATGTGGGGGTAAACCACTGTTTGGGCACATGGCAGGGCTCGGAAGGGAAGGCGCGCCATTTGATTTTTTGAATGGAAAATTAGCTCCAATTGTTAGCGGACACCATGTCGCGTTTGGAGAGCCCCTGTGTGCCTAAACATTGGAGCTCCCCCACAAGTGATCCCATTTTGGAAACTAGACCCCCCAAGAAACTTATCTCGATGCATATTGAGCACTTTAAACCCCCAGGTGCTTCACAGAAGTTTATAACGCAGAGCCATGAAAATAAAAAATAATTATTCTTTCCTCAAAAATGATTTTTTAGCCTGGAATTTCCTGTTTTGCCAAGGGTAATAGGAGAAATTGGACCACAAATATTGTTGTCCACTTTGTCCTGAGTACGTGGATACCTCATATGTGGGGGTAAACCACTGTTTGGGCACACGGCAGGGCTCGGAAGGGAAGGCGCGCCATTTGACTTTTTGAATGGAAAATTAGCTCCAATTGTTAGCGGACACCATGTCGCGTTTGGAGAGCCCCTGTGTGCCTAAACATTGGAGATCCCCCACAAATGATCCCATTTTGGAAACTAGACCCCCAAAGGAACTAATCTAGATGTGTGGTGAGCACTTTGAACCCCCAAGTGCTTCACAGAAGTTTATAACGCAGAGCCATGAAAATAAAATAAAAAATTTCTTTTCTCAAAAATGATTTTTTTAGCCCGCAATTTTTTATTTTCCATAGGGTAACAGGAGAAATTTGACCCCAAAAGTTGTTGTCCAGTTTCTCCTGAGTACGCTGATACCCCATATGTGGGGGTAAACCACTGTTTGGGCACATGCCGGGGCTCGGAAGTGAAGTAGTGACGTTTTGAAATGCAGACTTTGATGGAATGGTCTGCGGGCGTCACGTTGCGTTTGCAGAGCCCCTGATGTGGCTTAACAGTAGAAACCCCCCACAAGTGACCCCATTTTGGAAACTAGACCCCGAAAGGAAGTTATTTAGATATGTGGTGAGCACTTTGAACCCCCAAGTGCTTCACAGACGTTTACAACGCAGAGCCATGAAAATAAAAAATCATTTTTCTTTCCTCAAAAATGATGTTTTAGCAAGCAATTTTTTATTTTCACAAGGGTAACAGGAGAAATTAGACCCCAATAATTGTTGCACAGTTTGTCCTGAGTATGCTGGTACCCCATATGTGGGCATAAACCACTGTTTGGGCACACGTCGGGGATCGGAAGTGAGGGAGCACCATTTGACCTTTTGAATACAAGATTGGCTGGAATCAATGGTGGCGCCATGTTGCGTTTGGAGACCCCTGATGTGCTTAAACAGTGGAAACCCCTCAATTCTACCTCCAACACTAGCCCCAACACACCCCTAACCCTAATCCCAACTGTAGCCATAACCCTAATCACAACCCTAACCCCAACACACCCCTAACCACAACCCTAACCCCAACACACCCCTAACCCTAACCACAACCCTAATTCCAACCCTAACCCTAAGGCTATGTGCCCACTTTGCAGATTCGTGTGAGATTTTTCAGCACCATTTTTGAAAAATCCGCGGGTAAAAGGCGTTTTACCTGCGGATTTACTGCGGATTTCCAGTGTTTTTTGTGCGGATTTCACCTGCGGATTCCTATTGAGGAACAGGTGTAAAACGCTGCGGAATCCGCACAAAAAATTGACATGCTGCGGAAAATACAATGCAGTGTTTCCGCGCGGTATTTTTCGCACCATGGGCACAGCGGATTTGGTTTTCCATATGTTTACATGGTACTGTAAACCTGATGGAACACTGCTGCGAATCCGCAGCGGCCAATCCGCTGCGGATCCGCAGCCAAATCCGCACCGTGTGCACATAGCCTAATTCTAAAGGTATGTGCACACGCTGCAGAAAACGCTGCGGATCCGCAGCAGTTTCCCATGAGTCTACATTTCAATGTAAACCTATGGGAAACAAAAATCGCTGTACACATGCTGCAGAAAAACTGCACGGAAACGCAGCGGTTTACATTCCGCAGCATGTCACTTCCTGCGGATTCCGCAGCGGTTTTACAACTGCTCCAATAGAAAATCACAGTTGTAAAACCACAGTGAAATGCGCAGAAAAACCGCGGTAAATCCGCGATAAATGTGCAGCGGTTCAGCACTGCGGATTTATCAAATCCGCTGCAGAAAAATCCGCAGAGGACCAGAATACGTGTGCACATACCAAAACCCTAACCCTAACCCTAACCCTAGTTCTAACCCCAACCTTAGTGGAAAAAAAAATTTCTTTATTTTATTATTGTCCCTACCTATGGGGGTGACAAAGGGGGTGGGGGTCATTTACTATTTTTTTTATTTTGGTCACTGTGATAGGTTTTATCACAGTGATCAAAATGCACTTTGGAACGAATCTGCCTGCCGGCAGATTCGGCACTTTTGGAAGATGGCGGCGCCCATGGAGAAGACGGACGGACCTCGGGAGGCTCGGTAAGTATGATGGGGTGGGGGGGAGCACGGGGGGATGGATCGGAGCACGGGGGGGTGGATCGGAGCACGGGGGTGGATCGGAGCACGGGGGGTGGATCGGAGCACGGGAGGTGGATCGGAGCACGAGGGGTGGATCGGAGTGCAAGGGGGTTGGATTGGAGCATGGGGGGTGGGATTCGAGCACGGGGGGAGTGGACAAAAGCACGGGGGAGCGGACAGGAGGACGGAGCGGAGCAGTGTACAGGACTGATCGGAGGACTGGAGGGGGGGATCAGTGGCAATGGGGGGGCAGACCAGTGTTTCCAGCCATGGCCGATGATATTGCAGCATCGGCCATGGCTGGATTGTAATATTTCACCAGTTTTAATAGGTGAAATATTACAAATCGCTCTGATTGGCAGTTTCACTTTCAACAGCCAATCAGAGCGATCGTAGCCACGGGGGGTGAAGCCACCCCCCCTGGGCTGTACTACCACTCCCCCTGTCCATGTAGGTCGGGTGAAATTGGAGTTAACCCTTTCAACCGATCTGCAGGGACGCGATCATTCTGTGACACAGCGTATGCGTCACAGGTTGGATTGGCACCGACTTTCATGACGCATACGCTGTGTCACAGGTCGGGAAGGGGTTAACTGCTCGTTGAGCTATTTTAAGATATTGGGTAGGGACCGAGACTGGCAGGACTCGAAATAGGTAAAGCAGTTTAGGGAGGATTGTCATCTTTAATGCACGTACTCGGCCAAGCCAGGAGAGATACAATTTACCCCATGACTGAAGTATCAAACGGATTTTACGAAGCATATGAGGGTAATTAGCAGTATATAAAGAGTTATAGTCTGGAGTTAGTTTCACTCCCAAATAGTCCAAATGATTGGTGGCCCATTGGAACGGAAAATCGTGTTTTAGTTGTGCGATAGTAAAAGAGGGAAGAGATATATTCATAGCATAAGATTTAGAGGGATTGACTTGTAGGCCAGAAACATGTTCAAAGTTGTTAAGAGTTTGAAGTAGGGCTGGCAGGGATGACTGGGGAGTCGTTAGAAGAAGCAGTATGTCGTCGGCGAACAAAATAAGTTTATGGGGGACTGATGCTATGTTGACACCCTGTATGAATTGAGTTGAAGATGTATCGCTAGGGGCTCAAATGCCAGAAGAAATAATAGAGGTGATAAGGACAGCCTTGGCGTGTGCCTCTATGAATGGAGAAGCGTGTGGAGGAGAAGCCATTTTATCGCACATATGCCGAAGGGGAACTATAAAGAGCATGAATCCATGAGAGGAAGTGATCAGGGAATCCCCATCTTTGCAAGACCGCAAACAGATAAGGCCAAGAAATAGAGTCCAAGGCTTTTTTGATGTCAAGCGATAATAACATGCTTGGTATATTGCGTTGTTTGCAGTGGTGCAGCAGATGAGAGACCCTTCGTATATTGTCCGATGCTTGACTATTAGGAACATAGGATCTCTATGTATCAGGGTTCCCAGGCCCAAATTTAGACGTTGAGATAAAATCTTAGCTAATATTTTAAGGTCTACATTTATTAGGGATATTGGTCTATAGTTGAACCATAATAATTGATCGGTATTGGGCTTTGGTATCATAGATACAGCTGCTATCAAAGAGGCTCCTCCTGGATTATTACCGTCTCGCAGGGAATTAAAATAGTTGGTAAGATGAGGAATTAGGAGAGAGGCCGTAAATCCGTCTGGACCAGGTTTTTCATTAACTTTCAGTTGCCGGATAGCCAATTCTATGTCATTAGGGGAGATAGGTTGGTTTAATAAATCAATCATATTCGAACCAAGAGCTGGGAGAGGAATAGAATCTAAGAAGGCGTCCAGTTCCTCTGAATTGACCGTGGTAGTGGCGCTATATAATTGTTTCAGCTTCTGCTGAAACAGTTGGATAATCTGTTGTGGGTTGGGTGTAATTCCTGAAGTTGTATGTAGATGTATTGGGGGGCAGGGTTGGGGTAGACATCTTAATCGACATGCTAAATTGGAATTGTTTTTATTATTGAGAGCATAGAAACGTTGTTGAGACCAGCGTATGGCCCGGTCTGCATTTTCGGATAAGCATAGATCGAGTTCTGTTCGAGCATGGGAGAGGTCTTTGTATGTGGTAAGTGAGGGTGAACTCTTCAACTGGGTTTCCAACACTGATACCCTGTCCTCCAATTCAGCTATCCTCACACCTCTGTCTTTTTTCTTACGAGAGGCCTCTTGGATGCAGAAACCTCTCAACACTGCCTTATGAGCTTCCCATAAGGAAATTGGTGAAGAAGCCGATTGGAGGTTCAAAGAAAAATATTCTTTGAGGTGATTTTTGAGTTTTTCAGCGGTTTCAGGGTAGGAGAGCAGAGAATCATTCAAAGTCCAGTTAAATGAGCGAGGTTTAGGATGTAGTGTAGTACATATGAGTTGAATTGGGGAATGATCAGACCATGGGGTAGAGAGAATGGAAATGTTCGAGACATTTGGAATAAAGGGTGGATGAACAAAGATATGATCTATTCTAGTATAGACTAAATGACGAGGGGAGAAATACGTATAATCTTTATCCGAAGGATAAAGTCCCTCCATAGGTCTACCCAGTGATATTGAGAAAGAAGTTTGTTAAGAGAGGTCGAGTCCACCGAGGGATATGGCGGTGGGGGGGTAGGAGATCGTGTACTGGCAGACCTATCGAGGCTAGATTTAAGTATGCAGTTGGAATCCTTGGGCATGTTCGGAGACTAATTCGCATAATTGAGAGAAAAAAGCAGTTTGGTGAGTGTTAAGGGCATAGTACGAGACAATGGTCACCAGTTCATCTGAAATGGAACCTGTTATAATTAAGTAACGACCTTCTTTTTCAGCAACTGAATATTTAAAAATGAAAGGAACAGACCTTTTAAAACAAATGGCAATGCCTTTAGTTTTATTCGGGGCGTTTGCTAAATAAAATAATGGGTAGGAGGCCGGCAGAAATTTTGGATAGGAGCTGGCCGAGAAGTGCATCTCCTGGAGACAGACCACATCGGCCTGTTGGGACCTATAATAGCGAAAGGCCTTGGCACATTTGTTAGGAGTCGAGTTTCCTCTGCTGCACAGGGGGAATCTCGATCCGTGTCTGCTGCAGTCTCCCATTCTGCATAGGCCGCAGTGGGGTCTGCTCAGCGGAGACGTCGCTCCCAGCGTCTCACTGAGGCTGATTCTGTGCATAGGGTTACTACTGCCTTTTCTGGCTCTCCTATTGTACCCTGCACTGATCTGCGGCTAGCAGGCTTCTCTGGGACTAAGTCCTTATTTACACACACTGAGCATGCCCAGGGCAAGATCTCTCAGTGGAGGTCTAGGGTCACATGCTCAGGTACTGCAGCAACTCCCATTGGTCCTTCTCATGGAAGGTCCTGCAGGTACTAGGACTAGTTCTGCTTTGCACACTGAGCATGCCCAGGGCAGGATCTCTCAGTGGAGGTCTGGGGTCACGTGCTCAGGTGCTGCAGCAATTCCATTGGTCCTTCTTTCACAGGTCCTATATGTGCTGCAGCTATTTAAGGCTCGCATGGCCGCACGGCCATGCGCTAGTATCGTCTTATGTTATATGCTTTGTGCCAATGTGGTCATGCGTTTGAATGTGTTCAGGGACCCGGCTGAAATAAGCCCCTAGAATGCTGGCACCTCCGGCGAGGAGATTGTGTTTAAGTGTGTTCAGGGACCCGGCTGAAATAAGCCCCTAGAATGCTGGCATCTCCGGCGAGGAGTTTTGTATGCATGCATGACCACTCACTGCTCACATCTGGGTAGTTGGCCTCTGCCTCTGTGAAAGTCTAACAGGGCACAGAGCTTTCCTCTCGCAGTTACTCTGTGAAGCTAACAGAGTAGGTATATACCGCCATATAGAGCCGCCATTATTTAGCAGCAGGTACTTCCCTGCACGGTGGATCCCGGGTTGCGAACGCACCAATTCCATTCAATAAATAATATATTTGGTGCATTCCGCCAACCCTAACAACGTTTATGCGGGGAATTAAGGCCACGCACATTGTGAGAAATGATCGTTAGCGGCATGGTAAATAAACTATAGACTCGCTTATGGTAGCTATCAGTCGTGGCTTTGGGCAGGAGATGAGAGAAACTTTTTTTGGCATGGGTAAAATAGAATCTTTACACTCGGGTGGAAAATGGGGAAGAAATATTGGGTGGTTAGGGCATCATATGTAGGGTGGGTTGGGTACAACAGGAATCTAGGGATAAAAAGGAGGGTAACTTCAACATTGGCTAAGCACAACGTGCTGAGCAGCAGTGTATAGAGACACTGTAGGGACATATGGATTTGTCAGGGACAGCGCGGTTTAAAGTATAACTAGTAAATATGGCATATAGGTAGGGTGGGGTGGGTTAGAGAAAGCTGGGTATGTGGAACACTAGTATAACTTAACATAGTACTGGGTCAACATCGGTGCTGCCAACTGAGCTAACCTCTTGCAGGCAGCCACAAAGAGAGATAATTCAACCGTTATAAAAATACTATATTCACTACATAATGTATATTCAACAGCTATAACATGAGGATAGGAAAAAATCATTGATGCATAGTAGGAGAAATAAATGTTCACAAGTACTTGTAGATAGGGTAACCTATCAAGTCTTGATATAGAATAAGTGTCTAGTTAAGGCTATGCGTTCTGGAAAGTCCTAAAAAATAAACTGAAAAGTCAATCATAAATCATAGTATGTAAAGACAATAGTATGCATCATTAACTTAGGCACGTATATTCTGTCAAACTGTAGGATAATAGAAAGATATAGGTTAACAGTTTCACCAAGGGTCCTTAAGACAACATGCAAAACAGCTCAGCTACAGCTCTGAGCTCCAGGTAGAGCTAGAATGATTGTGGTGTCTCAATGGGGGGCTGATGAGGCTTGTGGTTCAGGACGACTACCCCCAGACCGAGACAATGATGATGATGGCGGTGAGGTGGACGAGGGAGGATTCCCTCAGTCTTTACACTGGCTACCCATCCACTCCAGAATCCAGTACAAAACTACTACCCTCATCCACAAAGCACTCCATGGCTCTGCACCACCCTACATCTCCTCTCTGGTCTCAGTCTACCACCCTTCCCGTGACCTCCGCTCCGCTAATGACCTCAGGTTAGCATTCTCAATAATCAGAACCTCCCACTCCCGTCTCCAAGACTTTACACGTGCTGCGCCGATTCTTTGGAATGCACTACCTAGGTTAATATGATTAATCCCCAATCCCCACAGTTTTAAGCGTACCCTAAAAACTCACTTGTTCAGACTGGCCTACCGCCTCAATGCATTAACCTAACGATCCCTGTGTGGCCTATTTATATAAAAAAACAAATAAAAAAAAACAGGTTCCTCGCATCATGTTCTCATTCACTTTATGCAGTTAATAGCCCTCTGTGTCTGTACTGCTACATACTTAGGCAGTTAACTGGTTCATGCAGCTTTACATGAACACCCGAGCCTTACACTATGGCCGGTCCGAATAACTAAAGCAATTGTTACCATCCACCTCTCGTGTCTCCCCTTTTCCTCATAGTCTGTAAGCTTGCGAGCAGGGCCCTCATTCCTCCTGGTATCTGTTTTGAACTGTATTTCTGTTATGCTGTAATGTCTATTGTCTGTACAAGTCCCCTCTATAATTTGTAAAGCGCTGCGGAATATGTTGGCGCTATATAAATAAAAATTATTATTATTATTATTATTCATTAGCTGCAATTTGGTGAGGCAGCGGCTTACGCCCTCAGGAGAAAGGACCATGTGAACCACTTCATGGTGGCGCAGTGGTTAGCACAGTAGCCTTGCAGCGCTGGAGTCCTGGGTTCAAACCCCGCCAAGGACAACATCTGCAAAGAGGTTGTATGTTCTCTCCGTGTTTGCGTGGGTTTCCTCCGGGCACTCCGGTTTCCTTCCACATTCCAAAGACATACTGATAGGGAATTTAGATTGTGAGCCCCATCGGGGACAGTGATGATAATGTGTGCAAAAATGTAAAGCGCTGCGGAATATGTTAGCGCTATATAAAAATAAAAGATTATTATAAAAAATAAAAGATTATTATTATTAATGGGTAAACATCAGCTTAAAGGGGAATCCCCAACGGTACTTAATATTTTTAGAATGTAGAACTTCCAGATAAGGCCTCATTGCCCGTCTTTTAGCAATAGTAGTAGGAGCCAAGTCTGGGAACAGTTCATAGGTGTGGCCCTAGAAGACCAATGATGTTGATTTTCTTGCCGCCTGTAGAAGTTGGTCTTTAGTTTTGTAATAGTGCAGCTTTAATATTATGTCCCTCGGAGGTCCATCAGGTTTCCGTTGACTTAAGGCTCTGTGGATACGGTCCATCTCTAGACGTTCAATAGAAATGCCAGGTAGAAGTTCTTGGAACAGAGCTGTCGTCGTAGACTGGAGGTCTGTAATGGACTCAGGCAAACCTCTAATTCTAATATTGCTTCTACAGGCTCGATTCTCGAAGTCCTCCAGCTTGCTATTGAGGGTATAAATCACGTCATGGAGCGACTCAATTTCCTTATCATGAGTGGCCAGATTTACAAGAGTAGAGTCCATTTTGTCCTCCAAATCAGAGGTACGAGAGCCTAGCTCCCTAATCTCTTTCGTTAAGTCTTTAGTCAATTTATCGGACATTTTGGATAATTCCGTGTATAAAATAGACTGAAACTGTGAGAGTAGGGAAGCATGATCTGGAGTCGGAGTGTTTGGGATCCTGGTAGTAGAAGCTGGAATCATTTCAGACTCTGTTCCATCCAGTATGGAGGAGTTGGAGGATTCAGATTGGGAATGTGGCCCAGCAGACATATTGTCCTCTAGGTCCGTTAATGCCTGGAACCTGTTGCTAGCGTACCTGGAATTTGTTCTGCGCTGTTTAGTCATGAGAGCGGTGGAATTAGATAGAGAACCGCAGTATTTAAAGACCAGCTTAAAGGGATAGGATCAAGGGGATTGCATGCCATACGCTGTCCCTTTCAGGGATTTGGGGGGTGTTGGATTTAAACCATTAGTAAAGTCTCAGTGAGCCGCAGGGACTGGGGTCTAATGGGCCGGACCGCGTAAATGTGCAGCTGTAAAGATGATCCGAAAGCAGCAGATAATAGGGGGGCAGTGGTACCAAGTCTTTTATTGTGTAGGTGGATAAGAGAACTGAGTGATCTCATAAGCTTAAATCTTATCAGCAGCTTCGGTATTTGGGCCTTTGGGTTCAATTTCAGCAGTATATTATGTGCTGTCAGCACAATACATAAAAAGAACACAGGGTGGCAGCAGAGAGCTGTGATGCACAAGTTCACTAGGACTTTTTAGGCCGGCGTCACACTCGGCGTAAGACAATACGGTCCGTAATTTACGGCCGTAATACGCTGAAAAGTCCCCAAAATAGTGGTCCGTATCTCCTCTGTAGGCAGGGTGTGTCAGCGTATTTTGCACATGGCCTCCTCCGTATGTAATCCTAGACTTGCGGTGCTGCACCCCCTGCTGGCATAAACTCATATGAACTCAAGCATGAGAAAATATTCTGAAAAATTCCCATGCTTGAGTTCATATGAGTTTATGCCAGCAGGGGGCGCAGCACCGCAAGTGTAGGTAGCTACATTCCACTGCTTTCCATTCATTCCCCACTTTTTACAGGCAGGAGCACAGCTGCATTAGCAGAGCTTCTGCCCACGCCAATTTTTTCTGTGATTTAACCCTTTATTTTAATAGCTAGAGCTCCCAAATTTTACACACAGACACTTCTAACATTAGTAGTGCGGAATATGAAAAAAATAAGGGATATGAAATGGTTTACTGTACAGTATGTAAACCATGTCTCATATCCTGTCGGGTTTGGGAAGGAGATAGCAAAAGCTGGCAATTGAATTACCAGCTTTTCTGCTATCTAGAGCTGTATTAAATATAAATATATGTATGTATATGTGTCTCACTGACATATACAGTCTATATATATCTATATATATAATTGTCTAAGGGTTTTTCCGTCTGTCTTTCTGTCTGTCTGTCTTTCTGTCTGTCTGTCAGTCCTGGAAATCCCGCGTCTCTGATTGGTCGAGGCCGCCAGGCCTCGACCAATCAGAGACCGGCACAGCATCGACGTAGAAATCCCGCGTCTCTGATTGGTCGACGCGGGATTTCCAGGAAAGACAGACAGACAGACAGACAGACGGAAAAACCCTTAGACAATTATATATATAGATATATACTAGCTATTGAACCCGTTCTACGCCCGGGTGGCGAGCATTTACAGTGGGGCAAAAAAGTATTTAGTCAGTCAGCAATAGTGCAAGTTCCACCACTTAAAAAGATGAGAGGCGTCTGTAATTTACATCATAGGTAGACCTCAACTATGGGAGACAAACTGAGAAAAAAAAATCCAGAAAATCACATTGTCTGTTTTTTTAACATTTTATTTGCATATTATGGTGGAAAATAAGTATTTGGTCAGAAGCAAAATTTCATCTCAATACTTTGTAATATATCCTTTGTTGGCAATGACAGAGATCAAACGTTTTCTGTAAGTCTTCACAAGGTTGCCACACACTGTTGTTGGTATGTTGGCCCATTCCTCCATGCAGATCTCCTCTAGAGCGGTGATGTTTTTGGCTTTTCGCTTGGCAACACGGACTTTCAACTCCCTCCAAAGGTTTTCTATAGGGTCGAGATCTGGAGACTGGCTAGGCCACTCCAAGACCTTGAAATGCTTCTTACGAAGCCACTCCTTCATTGCCCTGGCGGTGTGCTTTGGATCATTGTCATGTTGAAAGACCCAGCCACGTTTCATCTTCAATGCCCTTGCTGATGGAAGGAGGTTTGCACTCAAAATCTCACGATACATGGCCCCATTCATTCTTTCATGTACCCGGATCAGTCGTCCTGGCCCCTTTGCAGAGAAACAGCCCCAAAGCTTGATGTTTCCACCACCATGCTTTACAGTAGGTATGGTGTTTGATGGATGCAACTCAGTATTCTTTTTCCTCCAAACACGACAAGTTGTGTTTCTACCAAACAGTTCCAGTTTGGTTTCATCAGACCATAGGACATTCTCCCAAAACTCCTCTGGATCATCCAAATGCTCTCTAGCAAACTTCAGACGGGCCCGGACATGTACTGGCTTAAGCAGTGGGACACGTCTGGCACTGCAGGATCTGAGTCCATGGTGGTGTAGTGTGTTACTTATGGTAGGCCTTGTTACATTGGTCCCAGCTCTCTGCAGTTCATTCACTAGGTCCCCCCGCGTGGTTCTGGGATTTTTGCTCACCGTTCTTGTGATCATTCTGACCCCACGGGGTGGGATTTTGCGTGGAGCCCCAGATCGAGGGAGATTATCAGTGGTCTTGTATGTCTTCCATTTTCTAATTATTGCTCCCACTGTTGATTTCTTCACTCCAAGCTGGTTGGCTATTGCAGATTCAGTCTTCCCAGCCTGGTGCAGGGCTACAATTTTGTTTCTGGTGTCCTTTGCCAGCTCTTTGGTCTTCACCATAGTGGAGTTTGGAGTCAGACTGTTTGAGGGTGTGCACAGGTGTCTTTTTATACTGATAACAAGTTTAAACAGGTGCCATTATCACAGGTAATGAGTGGAGGAAAGAGGAGACTCTTAAAGAAAAAGTTACAGGTCTGTGAGAGCCAGAAATCTTGATTGTTTGTTTCTGACCAAATACTTATTTTCCACCATAATATGCAAAAATAATGATAAAAAAAACAGACAATGTGATTTTCTGGATTTTTTTTTCTCAGTTTGCCTCCCATAGTTGAGGTCTACCTATGATGTAAATTACAGACGCCTCTCATCTTTTTAAGTGGTGGAACTTGCACTATTGCTGACTGACTAAATACTTTTTTGCCCCACTGTATATTGGTATATGGTCTCCATCCTGGTATGTGCTGCTCCCATCCTGCGTCCCCATCCTGTCATGTGCTGCTCCCATCCTGCATCCCCATCCTGTCATGGGCTGCTCCCATCCTGCGTCCCCATCCTGTCATGCGCTGCTCCCATCCTGTGTCCCCATCCTATCATGCGCTGCTCCCATCCTGCGTCCCCATCCTGTCATGCGCTGCTCCCACCCTGCGTCCCCATCCTGTGATACGCTGCTCCCATCCTGCGTCCCCATCCTGTCATGTGCTGCTCCCATCCTGCGTCCCCATCCTGTCATGCGCTGCTCCCATCCTGCGTTCCCATCCTGTCATGCGCTGCTCCCATCCTGCGTCCCCATCCTGTCATGTGCTGCTCCCATCCTGCGTCCCCATCCTGTCATGTGCTGCTCCCATCCTGCGTCCCCATCCTGTCATGGGCTGCTCCCATCCTGCGTCCCCATCCTGTCATGTGCTGCTCCCATCCTGTGTCCCCATCCTATCATGCGCTGCTCCCATCCTGCGTCCCCATCCGGTCATGTGCTGCTCCATCCTGCGTCCCCATCCTGTCATGCGCTGCACCCATCCTGCGTCCCCATCCTGTCATGCACTGCTCCCATCCTGCGTCCCCATCCTGTCATGTGCTGCTCCTTCCTGCGTCCCCATCCTGTCATGCGCTGCACCCATCCTGCGTCCCCATCCTGTCATGCGCTGCTCCCATCCTGCGTCCCCATCCTGTCATGTGCTGCTCCATCCTGCGTCCCCATCCTGTCATGCGCTGCTCCATCCTGCGTCCCCATACTGCCTCTCACCCGCTCGGCCCCGCTGCCTCTGACCCGCTCGGCGCCGAGTGCTGGGGGGCCTGAGCAGGCGGGGACACCGGCGCGCTGTGGGGGTCAGGTGCCGGTATCGCTGCCAGCTCAGGCCCCCCAGCACTTACTATATTCACCTGTCCTCCGTTCCACCGCTGTGCGCCGCCATCTTCCTGGTCCACTCGCTGTGACTGGTCAGTCAGAGGGCGGCGCCGGCGAGCATTAAGCGCGTCATCGCACCCTCTGAACTGAAGGTCACAGGCAGAGGAACGGGAAGATGGCGGCGCACAGCGGTGGAACGGAGGACAGGTGAATATAGCCGATACTCACCCTCCTGGTGGTCCCTGCTTCTCTGTTGGAGATCGCGGTGTGCGTTCAGTGTTAACGCATACCGCGATCTCCCGGGAGCGTCACTCTGTGAGACCCAGACTGCGCCGGCGCTTGCGCAGTCTATAAAGGTTTCGGACAGAGTGACGCTCCCAGTGTTATATTATAGATATATATATATACAGTGGGGCAAAAAAGTATTTAGTCAGTCAGCAATAGTGCAAGTTCCACCACTTAAAAAGATGAGAGGCGTCTGTAATTTACATCATAGGTAGACCTCAACTATGGGAGACAAACTGAGAAAAAAAAATCCAGAAAATCACATTGTCTGTTTTGTTATCATTTTTTTTGCATATTATGGTGGAAAAAAAGTATTTGGTCAGAAACAAACAATCAAGATTTCTGGCTCTCACAGACCTGTAACTTCTTCTTTAAGAGTCTCCTCTTTCCTCCACTCATTACCTGTAGTAATGGCACCTGTTTAAACTTGTTATCAGTATAAAAAGACACCACCTGTGCACACCCTCAAACAGTCTGACTCCAAACTCCACTATGGTGAAGACCAAAGAGCTGTCAAAGGACACCAGAAACAAAATTGTAGCCCTGCACCAGGCTGGGAAGACTGAATCTGCAATAGCCAACCAGCTTGGAGTTAAGAAATCAACAGTGGGAGCAATAATTAGAAAATGGAAGACATACAAGACCACTGATAATCTCCCTCGATCTGGGGCTCCACGCAAAATCCCACCCTGTGGGGTCAGAATGATCACAAGAACGGTGAGCAAAAATCCCAGAACCACGCGGGGGGACCTAGTGAATGAACTGCAGAGAGCTGGGACCAATGTAACAAGGCCTACCATAAGTAACACACTACGCCACCATGGACTCAGATCCTGCAGTGCCAGACGTGTCCCACTGCTTAAGCCAGTACATGTCCGGGCCCGTCTGAAGTTTGCTAGAGAGCATTTGGATGATTCAGAGGAGTTTTGGGAGAATGTCCTATGGTCTGATGAAACCAAACTGGAACTGTTTGGTAGAAACACAACTTGTCGTGTTTGGAGGAAAAAGAATACTGAGTTGCATCCATCAAACACCATACCTACTGTAAAGCATGGTGGTGGAAACATCAAGCTTTGGGGCTGTTTCTCTGCAAAGGGGCCAGGACGACTGATCCGGGTACATGAAAGAATGAATGGGGCCATGTATCGTGAGATTTTGAGTGCAAACCTCCTTCCATCAGCAAGGGCATTGAAGATGAAACGTGGCTGGGTCTTTCAACATGACAATGATCCAAAGCACACCGCCAGGGCAACGAAGGAGTGGCTTCGTATGAAGCATTTCAAGGTCCTGGAGTGGCCTAGCCAGTCTCCAGATCTCAACCCTATAGAAAACCTTTGGAGGGAGTTGAAAGTCCGTGTTGCCAAGCGAAAAGCCAAAAACATCACTGCTCTAGAGGAGATCTGCATGGAGGAATGGGCCAACATACCAACAACAGTGTGTGGCAACCTTGTGAAGACTTACAGAAAACGTTTGACTTCTGTCATTGCCAACAAAGGATATATTACAAAGTATTGAGATGAAATTTTGTTTCTGACCAAATACTTATTTTCCACCATAATATGCAAATAAAATGTTAAAAAAACAGACAATGTGATTTTCTGGATTTTTTTTTCTCAGTTTGTCTCCCATAGTTGAGGTCTACCTATGATGTAAATTACAGACGCCTCTCATCTTTTTAAGTGGTGGAACTTGCACTATTGCTGACTGACTAAATACTTTTTTGCCCCACTGTATATATATATATATATATATGTTTTTACAAATATTTGAGGCCATGGATCCATTCTATGTCCATTTTGCAAGCAGACGAGAAAATCTCGCCATACGGATGCCATACGGATGACACACGGATAATTTTTTGGAGAAAAAAAATCGCATCCTCGCATTGAATACGGATCACTGTTCAGGAAGTTTTCTGCGTATATCGGCCATCATAAACGGATATTTTTATATGTTGTGTGTGACTCCGGCCAAATTCACACTTCTGACATCCTGCCTTAGGCCATTAGTGCACAATAGTATTTTTCTTAGTATTTTGCATCAGCATTTGTAAGCCAAAACCAGAAGTAGAAAATACAGTGAGAAAGTGAAATGGAAAGATCTGAATCTCTTGTCTGTTTTGTATCGACTCCTAGCTTTTTTTTTAAAATGCAAATTACTGTCATGTAAAAGAGACCATGCTAAAGGAATACAGTTTTGCCATTTGTTGCGTTGCATTTTTTTTAAAGGGATAGTACATAAGTTGAATGTTACAAATCACTGTGCAAATTATTATTCATTTTATAGATTTTATTTAGTATATTTTAACTATAATGGAAACTATTAAATTAAATTATTCCTGATCATTTATTTCCAAATTTTTCACTGTGCATATAGAGAGAAGACAACACATGAAAGAGTTATTCTCACAATGGCAATATATATATTTTTCACAAAGCACAGTATCTGCATTACGATTGCTAATATACAGTATAAAATGTTATGATAAGGTAATTCAGTACCACAATGGACCTAGAAGTCAGAGCACATACAGTGACCTGACAATAACCCAAAAACATAGAACGAGCTCTGAGACGTGGGAACTCTGCTGACCGCAATCCCTAATCCTCTCCAACAACACTAGAGGCAGCCGTGGATTGCGCCTAACGCTCCCTATGCAACTCGGCACAGCCTGAGAAACTAGCTAGCCTGAAGATAGAAAATAAGCCTACCTTGCCTCAGAGAAATACCCCAAAGGAAAAGGCAGCCCCCACATATAATGACTGTGAGTTAAGATGAAAAGACAAACGTAGAAATGAAATAGATTTAGCAAAGTGAGGCCCGACTTTCTGAACAGAGCGAGGATAGGAAAGGTAACTTTGCGGTCAACACAAAACCCTACAAACAACCACGCAAAGGGGGCAAAAAGACCCTCCGTACCGACTAACGGCACGGAGGTACACCCTCTGCGTCCCAGAGCTTCCAGCAAGCAAGAAAAACCAAATAAGCAAGCTGGACAGAAAAAACCAGCAAACAAAATAACAAAAGCGGAAGTTAGCTATGCAGAGCAGCAGGCCACAGGAACGATCCAGGAGGAAGCAAGTCCTATACTACAACACATTTCAAAGGTCAAGCGTAGGACCTCATATAAGAGAGATGCCGTAAAGTGGCTATGAGGTACACATAAATATGGCCATTTTTATGCGCTAAAAGCTCTCATTTTTCATATTTCTAGTGCAGTAATGCAGTTCAAATTTCGTGTTTTCAAGTTTGCATGTTTTGGCGCTGCAGTGTGCTGCCCTTTTTACTTAACTATACTAGAACATTGACTGGAGGCCAGGATCAAAGCACTAGGTGGAGTTAAATAGAGCAGCACCTACACATCACCTGAGGAAGGAAACTCAGAAGCCGCAGTACCACTCTCCTCCACCAACGGAAGCTCACAGAGAGAATCAGCCGAAGTACCACTTGTGACCACAGGAGGGAGCTCTGCCACAGAATTCACAACAGTACCCCCCCTTGAGGAGGGGTCACCGAACCCTCACCAGAGCCCCCAGGACGACCAGGATGAGCCATATGAAAGGCACGAACAAGATCGGGAGCATGGACATCAGAGGCAAAGACCCAGGAACTATCCTGAGCATAACCCTTCCACTTAACCAGATACTGGAGTTTCCGTCTTGAAACACGAGAAACCAAAATCTTCTCCACAATATACTCCAACTCCCCCTCAACCGGGGCAGGAGGATCAACAGATGGAACCATAGGTGCCACGTATCTCCGCAACAATGACCTATGGAATACGTTATGGATGGAAAAAGAATCTGGAAGGGTCAAACGAAAAGACACAGGATTAAGAACCTCAGAAATCCTATACGGACCAATGAAACGAGGTTTAATCTTAGGAGAGGAAACCTTCATAGGAAAATGACGAGAAGACAACCAAACCAAATCCCCAACACGAAGTCGGGGACCCACACAGCGTCTGCGATTAGCGAAACGTTGAGCCTTCTCCTGGGACAAGGTCAAATTGTCCACCACATGAGTCCAAATCTGCTGCAACCTGTCCACCACAGTATCCACACCAGGACAGTCCGAAGACTCAACCTGCCCTGAAGAGAAACGAGGATGGAACCCAGAATTGCAGAAAAATGGCGAAACCAAGGTAGCCGAGCTGGCCCGATTATTAAGGGCGAACTCAGCCAAAGGCAAAAAGGACACCCAGTCATCCTGATCAGCAGAAGCAAAGCATCTCAGATATGTTTCCAAGGTCTGATTGGTTCGTTCGGTCTGGCCATTAGTCTGAGGATGGAAAGCCGAGGAAAAAGACAAGTCAATGCCCTGGGAACCTCTGTCAGAAACGATATTCTCTGGAATGCCATGTAAACGAACCACATGCTGGAAGAACAATGGCAGCAAATCAGAGGAGGAAGGTAATTTAGACAAGGGTACCAAATGGACCATCTTAGAGAAGCGATCACAAACCACCCAAATGACTGACATTTTTTGAGAGACGGGAAAATCTGAAATAAAATCCATAGAGATATGTGTCCAAGGCCTCTTCGGGACCGGCAAGGGCAAAAGCAACCCACTGGCACGAGAACAGCAGGGCTTAGCCCGAGCACAAATCCCACAGGACTGCACAAAAGAACGCACATCCCGCGACAGAGATGGCCACCAAAAGGATCTAGCCACTAACTCTCTGGTACCAAAGATTCCAGGATGACCAGCCAACACCGAACAATGAACCTCAGAGATAACTTTATTCGTCCATCTATCAGGGACAAACAGTTTCTCCGCTGGGCAACGATCAGGTTTATTAGCCTGAAATTTTTGCAGCACCCGCCGCAAATCAGGGGAGATGGCATACACAATTACTCCCTCTTTGAGAATACCCGCCGGCTCAGATACACCCGGAGAGTTGGGCACAAAACTCCTAGACAGGGGATCCGCCTTCACATTTTTAGAGCCCGGAAGGTACGAAACCACAAAGTCAAAACGGGCAAAAAACAGCGACCAACGAGCCTGTCTAGGATTCAACCGCTTGGCAGACTCGAGATAAGTCAAGTTCTTATGATCAGTCAAGACCACCACGCGATGCTTAGCTCCTTCAAGCCAATGACGCCACTCCTCGAATGCCCACTTCATGGCCAGCAACTCTCGATTGCCTACATCATAATTTCGCTCAGCAGGCGAAAACTTCCTGGAAAAGAAGGCGCATGGTTTCATCACCGAGCAATCAGAACTTCTCTGCGACAAAACAGCCCCTGCTCCAATCTCAGAAGCATCAACCTCGACCTGGAATGGAAGCAAAACATCTGGTTGACACAACACAGGGGCAGAAGAAAAACGACGCTTCAACTCTTGAAAAGCTTCCACAGCAGCAGAAGACCAATTGACCACATCAGCACCCTTCTTGGTCAAATCGGTCAATGGTTTAGCAATACTAGAAAAATTGCAGATGAAGCGACGATAAAAATTAGCAAAGCCCAGGAACTTTTGCAGACTTTTCAGAGATGTCGGCTGAGTCCAATCATGGATGGCTTGGACCTTAACAGGGTCCATCTCGATAGTAGAAGGGGAAAAAATGAACCCCAAAAATGAAACCTTCTGAACACCAAAGAGACACTTTGATCCCTTCACAAACAAAGAATTAGCACGCAGGACCTGAAACACCGTTCTGACCTGCTTCACATGTGACTCCCAATCATCCGAGAAGATCAAAATATCATCCAAGTATACAATCAGGAATTTATCCAGGTACTCTCGGAAGATGTCATGCATAAAGGACTGAAACACTGATGGAGCATTGGCAAGTCCGAGTGGCATCACTAGGTACTCAAAATGACCCTCGGGCATATTAAATGCAGTTTTCCATTCATCACCTCGCTTAATACGCACAAGATTATACGCACCACGAAGATCTATCTTGGTGAACCAACTAGCCCCCTTAATCCGAGCAAACAAATCAGATAACAGCGGCAAGGGGCACTGAAATTTAACCGTGATCTTATTTAGAAGGCGGTAATCTATACAAGGTCTCAGCGAACCATCCTTCTTGGCCACAAAAAAGAACCCCGCTCCTAATGGCGACGATGACGGGCAAATATGCCCCTTCTCCAAGGACTTCTTCACGTAACTCCGCATAGCGGCGTGCTCAGGCACAGATAAATTAAACAGTCGACCTTTTGGGAATTTACTACCAGGAATCAAATCGACAATCACAATCCCTATGCGGAGGTAGGGTATCGGACTTGGGCTCATCAAATACATCCCGGTAATCAGACAAGAACTCTGGAACCTCAGAAGGGGTGGATGACGAAATAGACAGAAATGGGACATCACCATGTACCCCCTGACAACCCCAGCTGGACACAGACATGGATTTCCAATCTAACACTGGATTATGGACTTGTAGCCATGGCAACCCCAACACGACCACATCATGCAGATTATGCAACACCAGAAAGCGAATAACCTCCTGATGTGCAGGAGCCATGCACATGGTCAGCTGGGTCCAGTACTGAGGCTTATTCTTGGCCAAAGGCTTAGCATCAATTCCTCTCAATGGAATAGGACACTGCAAGGGCTCCAAGAAAAACCCACAACGCCTAGCATACTCCAAGTCCATCAAATTCAGGGCAGCGCCTGAATCCACAAATGCCATGACAGAATAAGATGACAATGAGCAGATCAAGGTAACGGACAAAAGAAATTTTGACTGTACCGTACCAATGGTGGCAGACCTAGCGAACCGCTTAGTGCGCTTAGGACAATCAGAGATAGCATGAGTGGAATCACCACAGTAGAAACACAGCCCATTCAGACGTCTGTGTTCTTGCCGTTCAACTCTGGTCAAAGTCCTATCGCACTGCATAGGCTCAGGTTTATGCTCGGATAATACCGCCAAATGGTGCACAGATTTACGCTCACGCAAGCGTCGACCGATCTGAATGGCCAAAGACAGACTCATTCAGACCAGCAGGCATAGGAAATCCCACCATGACATCCTTAAGGGCTTCAGAGATACCCTTTCTGAAAATAGCTGCGAGCGCACCTTCATTCCATTGAGTGAGTACGGACCACTTTCTAAATTTCTGACAATATACCTCTATCTCATCCTGACCCTGACACAGAGCCAGCAAATTTTTCTCTGCCTGATCCACTGAATTAGGTTCATCGTACAGCAATCCGAGCGCCAGGAAAAATGCATCAATATTACTTAATGCAGGATCTCCTGGCGCAAGAGAAAATGCCCAGTCCAGAGGGTCGCCACGTAAAAAAGAAATAATGATCCTAACTTGTTGAACTGGGTCACCAGAGGAGCGAGGTTTCAAAGCCAGAAATAGTTTACAATTATTTTTGAAACTCAGAAATTTAGTTCTATCTCCAAAAAACAAATCAGGAATAGGAATTCTTGGTTCTAACATAGAATTCTGAACCACAAAGTCTTGAATATTTTGTACTCTTGCCGTGAGCTGATCCACACATGAAGACAGACCTTTAATGTCCATCGCTACACCTGTGTCCTGAACCACCCAAATGTCTAGGGGAAAAAAAAGGCAAAACACAGTGCAGAGAAAAAAAAATGGTCTCAGAACTTCTTTTTTCCCTCTATTGAGAATCATTAGTACTTTTGGCCTCCAGTACTGTTATGTAAGGTAATTCAGTACCACAATGGACCTAGAACTCAGAGCACATACAGTGACCTGACAATAACCCAAAAACATAGAACGAGCTCTGAGACGTGGGAACTCTGCTGACCGCAATCCCTAATCCTCTCCAACAACACTAGAGGCAGCCGTGGATTGCGCCTAACGCTCCCTATGCAACTCGGCACAGCCTGAGAAACTAGCTAGCCTGAAGATAGAAAATAAGCCTACCTTGCCTCAGAGAAATACCCCAAAGGAAAAGGCAGCCCCCACATATAATGACTGTGAGTTAAGATGAAAAGACAAACGTAGAGATGAAATAGATTTAGCAAAGTGATGCCCGACTTTCTGAACAGAGCGAGGATAGGAAAGGTAACTTTGCGGTCAACACAAAACCCTACAAACAACCACGCAAAGGGGGCAAAAAGACCCTCCGTACCGACTAACGGCACGGAGGTACACCCTCTGCGTCCCAGAGCTTCCAGCAAGCAAGAAAAACCAAATAAGCAAGCTGGACAGAAAAAAACAGCAAACAAAATAACAAAAGCGGAACTTAGCTATGCAGAGCAGCAGGCCACAGGAACGATCCAGGAGGAAGCAAGTCCTATACTAGAACATTGACTGGAGGCCAGGATCAAAGCACTAGGTGGAGTTAAATAGAGCAGCACCTAACGACTTCCCTACATCACCTGAGGAAGGAAACTCAGAAGCCGCAGTACCACTCTCCTCCACCAACGGAAGCTCATAGAGAGAATCAGCCGAAGTACCACTTGTGACCACAGGAGGGAGCTCTGCCACAGAATTCACAACAATAAAATAAAGGTTCTTTCTTGTAACTTTGTATTTTGTCTCCATCTGTTTTTTTCACATTTCCCAGCAGCACACTGCTTTTTCTCAGTGCTGCAGGTCCCTTACTCTGTTCTCCTGTATTCTTCTTAATAGAAATAGATAGGTCTCAACATGGGCAATTTTAATTATATGGATGAGATGATCATTGATTGTTATGAATACTGTACAGTGATTGTGACTCACTATTTGACCAATATCCATTACTATTTCCAAACTCCATATTTCATTGGTGTTTTATAGGGATCTTCAGAACATGATCATGCTCTTCCCCTACATGCACAACAGAGTTAAGGAAAGAATAGATGAGCTGTGCTACAACACGACTGACAGGGTAATGAGGGTACCGTGATGGAGTCCGATTTATGAAACAGACTCATAGGGGTGATATGTTTCTTATAAAGTAAACAGAGTCATCAGGTGCAAATGCAACTGTTAGCAGTGGGATCTTCGGAATAGACTATCTAAGCTGTGCCACAAACCGGCTGTCACATTTTATTATCTAAGGTTATTAGGTTCCATGTGAGCATGCCTGACTGATAGCATTAGAACTACTGAAGGACCGATCCTCTGGCAATGAAGACAAAATAGAGCAATGTTTACTTAGCTGTAGATTAAAAAAATGGCATCTAACAACCTGATTATGTGTCTTCATCACACCCTAAAACCTCTCCTACACATACTAATTGATGTATTATGCTTTGGTTGCAGAAATTTGGATGACTGGATTCAGCAGTCTGACTTTCACGATAACAAGAATAATGGTCTATGTCATTATGTGGTACCCCAGGGTCCTGGTCGTCACAGTAGCATTTCTTTCCTCCCGGGGAGAGTGATGTTACGCTTGAAGATAAAAAGGGATAACTGTAACCAGGTAACACAAGATGCAACACATTCACACTCCAGGCCACCAGGGGGAGCTTTTGATCCTATTTACTAGGTGACTCCCCAGATATATGGTAGTCTGTGGGGAAAGTTAGTCAGTCCTTGCCAGGAAACAGACTTGATCAGTCTGAGGCAGAAGAGGGTTTACGGAGCTGTGTAGCTGCAGTGCAGCAGTTCCCGGAAAGAGACATTCAGAAAGCTGAATACATTGCAGTGAATGTGCAGGAGAGGATACCAGGGGGAGACCAGCCCCGAGCAGGCTGCCTCCTTCTGAGGCGCAGAAACTGGTAGCCGGAACACCGAGGATCGTAAGGCCCTCCACGACTTACATTATAGACTGGCAGGACAGTTGTATCTCCATGGTACCTGTCCGCCTTAGTGCCTAGGAGGCACGGTGACACCCGTAGAGGCTGGGGCGTGCTAGAGTCCCTATAAACCACCTCAAGTCACCAGTCATACGGGTCATGTCCTATCCTATATGGTGGACAGATAGAGCAAGAGAACACCTGTGAGGACCTTACTTGAAGCTATAGGCAGTAAGGGACTGCAACACCATGGCGCTAGAGGAAGGCTTTGATTTACACCTAGATAACGGGACTCCTAACTTGCCTCCAAGCCGGCCGGACCCTGCCTGCCCTGTGATCTGGTGTTCTGGACTGTGGCTGCTGAAGTCTTCAGTAAATAAGGTAAAGAGACTGCAAACCTGTGTCCTCGTTCTTCACTGCACCTCTCACCATCTTCCATCTACACACAGGGAGCCTTTGGGACATACTTCATCTGTGGGAAGGTATACCATCTAGCTGCCATAACATCACCCCAGAGGACCCCTTAACCCCTTCCAGACATGTGCCGTACTAGTACTGCTCTGTGGGAACTGAGTTCCCGCAAACTGCAGTACTTGTACGGCGGCACGATCGCGTGGCCTCACAGTGAGCACCGCGGCGATCGCTTGCGGGTGTCAGCTGTATATGACGGCTGACACCCCGCAGCAATGCTAGCGCCGATCATGGGCATTTATCCCCTGTGATGGCGCTGTCAGTACTGACAGCGACATAGAGGGGCATCGTGCAGGGACAGGGCTCCCTGTGCTCTCACACCGGAACAACGCGATGCAATCCCCGGATCCAAGATGGCCACGGGACTCCTTCCTGGTCATGAAGTGAGGTGGCTAGCCGGCGCCTGCTCAGAGCAGGCGCCGGAAAGCCTTCTGCACTTCTTGTCAGATCGCTGATCTGACACAGTGCTATGCACTGTGTCAGATCAGCGATCTGATCTAATATAGTGATGTCCCACCCTGGTACAATGTTAGAAAGTAAAAAAAAAATAGAATGTACAAAAAAAAATAACCAAATAAAGAAAAAAAAAATCCCAATAAATCCATTTATTTATGTAAATAAAAAAAACAATAAAAGTACACATATTTGGTATCACCGCGTCCGTAACGACCCGCTCTATAAAACGATCCCACTACTTAACCCCTTTAGTGAACACCGCAAAAAAAAAAAAAAAAAACGAGGCAAAAATCAACGCTTTATTATCATACCGGCGAACAAAAAGTGGAATAACACGCGATCAAAAAGACGGATATAAATAAACACGGTGTTAGGACTGGCGGAACGCACCAAGAAAGATGTGATAGATGCGTTCGCAGTCCGGGGTCCACCGTGCAGGTGAAAACCTGCTGCTAGTAAATGGCAGCGTAATATGGCGGTGGAAGCGAACCCGGTAAAGCCACAGGTCCGCAATACCGCACTAAAGAGTGCAAGCAAGGAGTCAGCGAACACAACCCCAAGACTCAGGATTGAAGTCCGATTAGACCACTTGCTGACACAACACCGCAACTGGGTGTGTTAGGTAACAATAATAATTAGAGCACTGAAGTGCGAACTGTGCCGTGCTGGCAGACACCACTAAGCACCCAGACGTGGGTCAGAAAGCGCACTACTGGCGCGTGGCGCCGCACTGGCGGTCACAGCAATAGACGCTGATACGTGTGTGACACGTTGAGTGGTTAGTCGGGCGCTAGATAGCAGGCATACTCCATACGCGAACAGTCATACAATAGGGTAGGGGTATTTAATGAACGACTTGCACTCACAACAAACACACGTATACAATTGTACACTAGCGCATGGCCGTGCGGTCATGCGAAGCTTATATAGCTGTAGTACTTTCAGGACCTTCCAATAAAGGACCAATGGGCAGCTGCCACAGAATTTAGCCCTTTCAGGACATGCCAGGAGGACCAATGGGAACCACTGCAGCATCTGAGCATGTGACCCTTGATCTCCAACGGGAGATCTCACCCTGGGCATGCTCAGAAGGGAAAAAGGAGGACTTAGTCCCAAAAGCGTCCGCTCGCTGCTGCCCAGCACTGGCTTTAATGGCAAAAGCTGGAGAAGCAACAGCAAGCCTAAGCACAGAGTGAGACTGAGCCAGACGCAAGGACCGACGTCTCTGCTGAGCAGGTTTACCTGCGGCAAGAGAGGAATGGGAGACCGCAGCAGAAGCGGCCCGAGATTCCCCCTGTGCAGAAGCGGGAACTCGACCCCTAACACACGGTACTGCTGAAAACAACATCTTGTCCCGCAAAAAAAGCCGCCATACAGCATCATCAGCAGAAAAATAAAAAAGTTATAGCTCTCAGAATAAAGTGATGCAAAAACAATAATTTTTTATATAAAATAGTTTTCATCGTGTAAAAGCGCCAAAACATAAAAAAATATAAATAAGGTATCGCTGTAATCGTACTGACCTGAAGAATAAAGCTGCTTTATCAATTTTACCACACGTGGAACGGTATGGTTAGGCCCCCCTAAAAGAAATTCAGGAATTGCTGGTTTTTGGTCATTCTGCCTCTCAAAAATCGGAATAAAAAGCGATCAAAAAATGTTATGTGCCTGAAAATGGTACCAATAAAAATGTCAACTCGTCCCGCAAAAAACAAGACCTCACATGACTCTGTGGGCCAAAATATGGATAAATTATAGCTCTCAAATGTGGTGATGCAAAAACTATTTTTTGCAATAAAAAGTGTCTTTTAGTGTGTAATGGCTGCCAGTCATAAAAATCCACCAAAAAAAGCTATAAAAGTAAATCAAACCCCCCTTCATCACCCCCTTAGTTAGGGAAAAATAATAAAATTTTAAAAAATGTATTTATTTCTATTTTCCCATTAGGGTTAGGGCTAGGGTTAGGGTTAGGGCTAGGGTTGGGGTTAGGGTTAGGGTTGGGGCTAAAGTTAGGGTTAGGGTTGGGGCTTAGGGATAGGGTTAGGGCTAAAGTTAGGGTTTGGATTACATTTACGGTTGGGATTAGGGATGGGATTAGGGTTAGAGGTGTGGTTAGGGTTATGGTTGGGATTAGGGTTAGGGGTGTGTTTGGGTTAGGGTTTCAGTTAGAATTGGGGGGTTTCAACTGTTTAGGCACATCAAAGGCTCTCCAAACGCGACATGGCGTCCGATCTCAATTCCAGCCAATTATGCGTTGAAAAACTAAAACAGTGCTCCTTCACTTCCAAGCTCTCCCGTGCACCCAAACAGGGGTTTACCCCCACATATGGAGTATCAGCATACTCAGGACAAATTGGACAACAAATTTTGGGGTCCAATTTCTCCTGTTACCCTTGGGAAAATAAAAAACCGGGGGCTAAAATATAATTTTTGTGGAAAGAAAAAAGATTTTTTATTTTCACGGCTCTGCGTTTTAAACTGTGGTGAAACACTTGGGGGTTCAAAGTTCTCACAACACATCTAGATAAGTTCCTTGGGGGGGGTCTAGTTTCCAATATGGGATCACTTGTGGGGGGTTTCTACTGTTTAGGTACATCAGTGGCTCTGCAAATGCAACGTGATGCCTGCAGACCAATCCATCTAAGTCTGCATTTCAAACGGCGCTCCTTCCCTTCCGCACTCTGCCGTGCGCCCAAACAGTGGTTCCCCCCACGTATGGGGTATCAGCGTACTCCGGACAAATTGAACAACAATTTTAGCAGTCCAATTTCTCCTGTTACCCTTGGGAAAAAAATTTGCGGGCTAAAAACATCATTTTGTGGAAAGAAAAAATTATTTTTTAATTTTCACGGCTCTACATTCTAAACTTTAGTGAAACAATTGGGGGTTAAAAGTGCTCAACACACATCTAGATAAGTTCTTTAGGGGATATTCATTCCAAAATGGGGTCACTTGTGAGGGGTTTCCACTTTTTAGGCACATCAGGGGCTCTCCAAACGCGACATGGGTTCCGATCTTAATTCCAGCCAATTTTGCATTGAAAAGTGAAACAGTGCTCCATCCGTTCCGAACTCTGCCATTCGCTTAAATAGTGGTTTACCCCCATATATTGGGTATCCGCGTACTCAGCACAAATTGCACAACAATGTTTGGGGTCCAATTTGTCCTGTTACCCTTGGGAAAATAAAAAATTTGGGGTGAAAATATCATTTTTTTCAAAAAAAATATGATTTTTTTTCTACGGCTTTACATTATAAACTTCTGTGAAACACTTGGAGGTTCAAAGTGATCACCACATATCTAGATTAGTTCCTTAGGGGGTCTACTTTCCAAAATGGTGTCACTTGTGGGGGGTTTCCACTGTTTAGGCACATCAGGGGCTCTCCAAACGCGACATGGTGTCCAATCTCAATTCCAGCAAATTTTGCATTGAAAAGACAAATGGCGCTCCTTCCCTTCCGAGCTCTGCCATGTGCCCAAACAATGGTTTACCCCAACATATGGGGTATCGGCGTACTCAGGACAAATTGTACAATGACTTTTGTGGTCCAATTTCTCCTGTTACCCTTGGTAAAATAAAACAAATTGGATCTGAATTGAAAATTTTTTTTTAAACATTCCAAAAATTCCTGTGAAGCACCTAAAGGGTTAATAAACTTTTTGAATGTGGTTTTGAGTACCTTGAGGGGTGCAGTTTTTAGAATGGTGTCACTTTGGTGCATTTTCTGTCATGTAAACCCCTCAAAGTCAATTCAAGTGTGAGGTGGTCCCTAAAAAAAATGGTTTTGCAAATTTTGTTGTAAAAATGAGAAATTGCTGGTCAATTTTTAACCCTTATAACTTCCTAACAAAAAAAATATGTTTCCAAAATTGTGGTAATGTAAAGCAGACATGTGGTAATGTTATTTATTAATTATTTTGTGTGATATGACTCTCTAATTTAAGGGCATAAAAATTAAAAGTTTAAAAATAGCAAAATTTTCAAAATTTTCGCCAAATTTCCATTTTTTTCAAAAATAAACGCAATTCAAATCGAAGAAATTTTACCACTATCATAAAGTACAATATGTCATGAGAAAACAATCTCAGAATCACCAGGATCCGTTGAAGCGTTTCAGAGGTATGACCTCATAAAGTGACAGTGGTCAGAATTGAAAAAAATGGCCAGGTTGAAAACAAGCTTTGGGGTGAAGGGGTTAAAGCAGTGTCGGTCCTCACTGGCCAAATACCACAGGTGGCATCACGAACATAAACTTTACTCCCTTTAAAGACCTTTCCCCTTTTAACAATGATGCCCAGGGCCCCGGACTGGGTCTCACCCACCGTGACATCCCCCTGTGAACTCAAGACCCAATACCGAGTACCCCACTGCCCTGTGGGCGCGTCAATTACATAATTCCTATGGACAAAACAATCCATCAAAGAAGCAATATGGTGAAAATCTAATTTATCAGATGCTTTTCCGGACATTGAAAATTGGCCAACAAAGGTCTAATGGCTGCTCAGTTATAGGAAAAAAATGCAGCGCATAACAGTTTTTCAGCAGTTATCGACTTCACATGCCTTCTAATGAAGCCAGTACATTTTTATGATAAAAATCTAATCAGTCTTCCTGCACACTTATCTTAGTCTTACAAATAAGTCATTATCTGGAGCTTAATCACACAGATGTATGCTTCAAACACTGAAGTCTATGTCTAGTTATAACTTGTGACTGTGCTTTTAGTAATTTCTTCTACACAAACAAGTTCTATCGAGTTGCTGTGAAATTTAGTGACAATGACATCCCTCCCACATCCATCCTCAGTCCAGAATCCACAGCATGCACATATATAGGTCTTCTTCACTATCCAGGAATCCCAGAACATTCAGACTTCTTACAGAAGTTCACAGGATACTCACACAAACTGTGCCTCTTGAGCAAACAAGGATTTAGCAAGATACTAGAACTCCACCCTTTGACTGTAAGGAGCTGCTTCAAGCGGTCTGTTCTCACAGCACAGAGCTCAGGATGGGGCACAAGTTAAAGAAAGAGATCGGTAACTTCTTCTTTGAATATGACACCCCAAGGATGGTCCTGGTTAGGGACAAGAAAGTTGGATTGACATTTAGACTCATTCAGTTTGGGGTCCTGTGCTACATTGTGGGGTAAGTTATTGACTTGAGATGGCCAGAATAGAAATGATAAGAATATGCATTTTATACTGCATGAACTCTTGTCCTATCTATTATAATACTAGAGTCATTCCCTAGTTGTCATTATGTTTATTGTCACTACTGCATAGGGTTATGTATTGCCCTTTGGGTATATGGTACTTTTCACACTATACAAACAATTTGCATTTTCCTTGCAAGGACTCCAGTTTCCATAATTTTCAGTGTGCTACATATTCGCTACAGATCCATCTTTATAAACTTACCTTAGCTATATCAGTATGTGTCTAATCCTAAAGTAAACCAAATCATTGTTCTGTGAATTATAACCACTCAGTACATGTGATCACCAGTGGAATAAACATTTTTTTCTTTCATTCTCTGATGTCAGATCTAGCAAAGACTTCTTTTGGCCCTAATACTGTCGCATATGCAATAATGCATTATTTTTAATAGTAGATGGAAAAAGACCAGGTGTTTTTTTCACCTATTTTCTATGACATTGTCCTTATAAGATAATAAAGTGAGGTGACTGTACACATAGTGTATAAGAAAGACATTGAATAAATCCTGTACCATTTTCTTGAATTGTTGAACGTTTTCTAATGCGATTTTATTACAGGATATATTAAAGAAATGATGATCTATAAGGAATACTGTAGTTACTCCTATAATCAAAACATTTCTGTTATATACATATAAGAATGTACATACTATCTATATATAAGATTGTGTATATATATTATATTATATATATATATATATATATATATACCCTTCTGCCTTTTCTGTTAGGGAAATTACTGTCCAGTAAAAGAGGAAGGCGTTGTGTACTGTTAAGTGAATGCAGGAAGCTGTCAGCCATCTGCATTCTGATTGGAAATGTATGTTTCCTTGCTAGAAATATATCTTTTCAACCCTTGTGACTCAGCTTAATGAAAGTTGATTAGAAGAACTAGTCATCTTGTACAGTGGGTATGGAAAGTATTCAGACCCCATTAAATTTTTCACTCATTGTGCCATTTGGTAAATTCAAAAAAGTTCATTCTTTTCTCATTAATATACACTCTGCACCCCATTTTGACTGAAAAAAACAGAAGTGTAGAAATTTTTGCAAATTTAATAAAAAAAAAAGAAATATCACATGGTCATAAGCATTCAGACCCTTTACTCGGACACTCATATCGAAGTCGCATGATGTCCATTTCCTTGCGATACTCCTTGAGATGTTTCTACTCCTTCACTGGAGTCCAGCTGTGTTTAATTAAACTGATAGGACTTGATTTGGAAAGGCACACACCTGTCTATATAAGACCTCACAGCTCCCAGTGCATGTCAGACCAAGTGAGAATCATGATGTCAAAGGAACTGGCCAAAGAGCTCAGAGACAGAATTGTGGCAAGGCACAGATCTGGCCAAGGTTACAACAGAGTTTGAACCGGGCCGTCCAGTCAAACTGAGCAATCGTGGGAGAAGAGTCTTGGTGAGAGAGGTAAAGAAGAACCCCAAGATCACTGTGGCTGAGCTCCAGAGATACAGTAGGTAGATGGGAGAGAGTCCGACAAAGTCTGGCCCTCCACCAGTTGGGCCTTTATGGCAGAGTGGCTCGACGGAAGCCTCTCCTCAGTGCAAGACATATGAAAGCCCGCATATAGTTTGCTAAAGAAGACATGAAGGACTCACAGACTATGAGAAATAAAATTCTCTGGTCTGATCAGATGAATATAGACCATTTTGGTGATAATTCTAAACCAGTCACTGCTCATCCCCTGCCCAATACAATCCCAACAGTGAAACATGGTGGTGGCAGCATCATGTTATGGGGATGTATTCAGCTGTAGGGACAGAATGACTCGTTGTCATTGAAGGAAACATGAATGTGGTGAAGTACAGAGAGATCCTGGATGAAAACCTCTTCCAGAGTGCTCTGGACCTCAGACTTGGCCAAAGGTTCAATTTACAACAAGACAATGACCCTAAGCACACAGCTAAAATAACAAATGAGTGGCTTCAGAACAACTCTGTGACCATTCTTGACTGGCCCAGCCAGAGCCCTGACCTAAACCCTACTGAGCATCTCTGGAGACACCTGAAAATGGCTGTCCACCAATGTTCACCATCCAACCTGACGGAACTGGAGAGGATCTGCAAAGAAGAATGGCAGAAGATCCCCAAATCCAGGTGTGAAAAACTTGTTGCATCATTCCAAAGAAGACTCATGGCTGTACTATCTCAAAAGGGTGCTTCTACTCAATACTGAGCAAAGGGTCTGAATACTTATGACCATGTGATATTTCAGTTTTTCTTTTTTAATAAATTTGCAAAACTTACTATATTTCTGTTTTTTTCAGTCAAGATGGGGTGCAGAGTGAACATTAATGAGAAAAAATGAACTTTTTTGAATCTACCAATTGACTGCAATGAAACAAAGAGTGAAAAATTTAAAGGTGTCTGAATACTTTCCGCACCCACTGTATATAACAAATACAAATTATTAATCTGCCATATATTACCAGTCACATTTTAAGTAAATATTTAGAAGAGATCCATATATATATCTGTAAGCATGTGGATACTCTAGGTATGTGCGTTGGTGGAAATTGAGGTCCCATACCACACACTTCCTGTAATCAACCTCAATCAAGATAACTGATAACAATTAACTTTTATTGAATCCTGAGTACACATATTGTCAAAAACAAAGTGAGGCTAAGCTTACATTCTGGGCCATATTTGGCATTCATGCTGGCCTAGGCACTTTAAGTGTTACGTCCCCTACTGATCAGTCAGACTAGGTGCACAGAGCTTCTTTTTCAAGAAGATCCGCTCTGTAACCTGCCAGAAAAAGTGCTAATTATATGCTAAAAACAATGAACTCATACACTGCAAGATGACTTGCTGTTAATATATTCAGTCATTTGAGTTTTTTTTTTAACCATCTCAGGTTTCCTAAGACATGAAGTGTCTAAAAGAAGTGACTGGTCCATTATATGGGCAGCTTCTGTTTGAAGCCGCTTACTAGTTTATTTAAAACAAAAAATGAAACAAAAACTGTTGACTAAAATATGTCTGAAAAGACAACAAAAAATATACAAAGAAAGTTAATTCAGAACAAAATGACAACTCCGTGTCCTGAAGCGTCTTCTGTTTGAAACATATGTACATATCCTAACAGTTGCCATACCCTTCAGATACTACATTTGACCAAACCCACCAATATAAACAGGTTCTGCTGATAGTCCAATGTGTGTGGGTGGCTCTGACTGATGATTGTCAGAGGAGATAAGAATCCAGCATGTCCAATTTCAGACTGTAGATCCTTTTGTTCTCTAAGTGATAAGCTGCTGCCGGAGATGTCCAATAGCGGCTTTCATAGAGAACACAGGAACGTTCGGCAGAGTGAGCAATCCTGTAAATGGTACAGCCAGGCAAGATAGCTGCTGGCCGAACGATCAGACAGCTGTGTATATGGGGGCTTTGGTCAATTTCTTGTTCAGCTGGCAGACCTTCAGAGAGCTGTATTTTTAGTCAAAAACACTGACCTTATAATATTTTTATTCCAAGCCTGATAAATTAGCCAGAATCACAATCAGTCCAGTAAATCACCAGAACCACCATTTATACAGTAATACATAACCAGAACCAACGCCAGTGCAGTAAAACATTCACCAGAACCACTGTCATTAAAGTAACATTTCACCAGAACCACCATCAGTGCAGTAAAATATTACTAGAACCACCGTCAGTGCAGTAATACATCACCAGAACCATCGTCGGTGCAGTAATACATCACCAGAACCCCCATCAGTGCAGTAAAACATCACCAGTACCACCGGCAATACAGTAATTCATCACCACAACTATCGCCAGTATAGTAATACATCACTAGAACCTCCATCAGTACATGCATACATTGCCAAGCTTAGTACAGCAGTCAATTGTAGTGTCAGGTAAGCCGCATATATAATTGTATTGCATTAACCTACAACTCCCATTATGCCCTTAACAATGGTAAGCAGATTTGTAGTTGTTACAAGCCATCATCAGACTGTGGACCATACAAAAACACAGTCCTACTTGGAGTTTTATTAAACATTTAAAGAGTAAACTTTTGGAAGACATCTTGTATGTGTTAGGTCCATTAATTCTCAGCAGATTGGTGTGAGTCTGAAGTTGGCTCAGTATGTAAAAGGGGCATCAAGGGGTGGGACCTGAGACCTCCACCAATTGCTCAAAAGACCTCTTAGAAGTGCATAGCTCAGGAGACAGGACCATAACTTTCTACTCACTGGATCCACTCTGCACTGTGTGCATGCTCTCCTGTCTCCTGAGCTGTAGTCTTTGATTAGCAACTGGTGGGGCGTCAGAACTGGGTGACCCACGGATCTGCTTAGAATGGGCATAAAACAAAAATATCCCAAACATTTAGATGCTCTTTGAAGGGAATTTCTCAAGTTAGAAAATGATTCCCTATCCATAGGAGGGGAATAACTTTGCGATCACTGTGGGTCTAAGTGCCACATGGTTCCCACTAATCCTGGGGGTCAGGGATCTAACTAGCCCCAGTTGAATGGAGCAGGGGCAGCCACACTACTGCTCCATTCATTCTAATGGGAACGCCAAAGATCAGCAGAGCGCTGTGCTCAGTAATCTCCGGCATTCCCATTAAGAATGAATGGAGCTGTAGTGCGGATGATCAACTCTGCTCCAGTTCTCAGAAATGCTGGGGTTTGCCAACCCCTCATACTAGCATTAATGGGATTGTCAGTCTAAAACTACAAATCTGAAGTCACTCTTTGTGACTGCTGACTTGTGAATCTCCACCACACACACTGCTTGGTGTGAGGATTCTCTGGTGTCAGTGTTGGGAACAGTGGTCATGTGACAGCAGTAATGCGATATGAATACTCACAGCCACAATCCGACTAGATGGACACGGCTTCGCTCATTTTACTGGAATAATCGGACTGTGGCCAGAAGGGGGCAAATCACATAGTTGCAATCACATGACCACCGTTCCCGACGCTGACACCAGAGATTCTTTAGAGCAAGCAGTGCGTGATGTGAGGATTCTCAAATTTGCAGTCACATAGCAGATTTTGTAGTTTTAAACCAGACAACCCCTTTAACACTATAGAACCAGAAACACATGGGCTACTTGCACATTGAACAAGTCTGTAGGAACCTGTTCACACCACCAAGAAACTTGAAGAAACAAAAGAGCACAGTGAGGTAAAAAATACTCTGTTGTAAAAAAAAATCACAGTAATAAGCAGTGCTAGTCAAAAGATGGAAAAAAAGGGAAAAAACAAAACTCTTTAACACTGCAGCTGATAATGGGAAATTGATTATCAATCTACCTAAACAGGCTGTCAATCGCCTGATGCACAAGAAAAACGTTGAGTCGTTAGGCAAAATTAACTTTAATCTTAGTGAAAGGTAGTCTGTCACCCCAAAATAAAAATTAAACTGCATAAAGTTTTATATAGGGGACGTAGCACCTACTAAATAATACCAGACATATATAGTTTAACGTAATATTTTCTGAAAAAGCCCCATTTATTTAATATGCACATGAAGAGTCTAAAAAAGGAAGGGAGATTTAAAAAAAAAAAAAGTTTAAATCTTGACCCAGGCGCTGCCCTCTGCAACCTCCGATGCCTAGTGGAAAATACGGGCCTGCTTACACTGATCAACATCTGAATGTTTTTTTCAAAAGTTGTGGAACTAGTCTGGCTTAATCGGGTCTCCGGAGACAACGCCAGATTACTGCGGTGGAGTTTAGCCCTACAACCTCTGGACTTCACCATCCACTACAGACCCGGCAAACAAAACGGTAACACCGATGGACTAAGTCGACAAACGGAACTCGTACCAACCCCATAAACTTCGGTCATCCCCAAACCGATCCGATAAGGATCAGACTGTGTATGCCGATCGCGTCGCTGAAAAGGGAAGCCATGTTACAGAATCCAGCAAAAGCAGCGTGGACCTCCTGAAACACAGGGTGGTACTGAAAGAGGTACCACAGCTTGTTAACCCCTTCAAGACCCAGCCTATTTTGACCTTAAAGACCTTGCCGTTTTTTGCAATTCTGACCAGTGTCCCTTTATGAGGTAATAACTCAGGAACGCTTCAACGGATCCTAGCGGTTCTGAGATTGTTTTTTCGTGACATATTGGGCTTCATGTTAGTGGTAAATTTAGGTCAATAAATTCTGCATTTATTTGTGATAAACACGGAAATTTGGCGAAAATTTTGAAAATTTCGCAATTTTCACATTTTGAATTTTTATTCTGTTAAACCAGAGAGATATGTGACACAAAATAGTTAATAAATAACATTTCCCACATGTTTACTTTACATCAGCACAATTTTGGAAACAAAATTTTTTTTTGTTAGGAAGTTATAAGGGTTAAAATTTGACCAGCGATTTGTCATTTTTACAACGAAATTTACAAAACCATTTTTTTTAGGGACCACCTCACATTTGAAGTCAGTTTGAGGGGTCTATATGGCTGAAAATACCCAAAAGTGACACCATTCTAAAAACTGCACCCCTCAAGGTACTCAAAACCACATTCAAGAAGTTTATTAACCCTTCAGGTGCTTCACAGCAGCAGAAGCAACATGGAAGGAAAAAATGAACATTTAACTTTTTAGTCACAAAAATTATCTTTTAGCAACAATTTTTTTATTTTCCCAATGGTAAAAGGAGAAACTGAACCACGAAAGTTGTTGTCCAATTTGTCCTGAGTACGCTGATACCTCATATGTGGGGGTAAACCACTGTTTGGGCGCACGGCAGGGCTTGGAAGGGAAGGAGCGCCATTTGACTTTTTGAATCAAAAATTGGCTCCACTCTTTAGCGGACACCATGTCACGTTTGGAGAGCCCCCGTGTGCCTAAAAATTGGAGCTCCCCCACAAATGACCCCATTTTGGAAACTAGACGCCCCAAGGAACTTATCTAGATGCATAGTGAGCACTTTGAACCCCCAGGTGCTTCACAAATTGATCCGTAAAAATGAAAAAGTACTTTTTTTTCACAAAAAAATTCTTTTAGCCTCAATTTTTTCATTTTCACATGGGCAACAGGATAAAATGGATCCTAAAATGTGTTGGGCAATTTCTCCTGAGTACACCAATACCTCACATGTGGGGGTAAACCACTGTTTGGGCACATGGTAAGGCTCGGAAGGGAAGGAGCGCCATTTGACTTTTTGAATGAAAAATTATTTCCATCGTTAGCGGACACCATGTCGCGTTTGGATAGCTCCTGTGTGCCTAAACATTGGCGCTCCCCCACAAGTGACCCCATTTTGGAAACTAGACCCCCCAAGGAACTTATTTAGATGCCTAGTGAGCACTTTAAACCCTCAGGTGCTTCACAAATTGATCTGTAAAAATGAAAAAGTACTTTTTTTTCACAAAAAAATTATTTTCGCCTCAATTTTTTCATTTTCACATGGGCAGTAGGATAAAATGGATCATAAAATTTGTTGGGCAATTTCTCCCGAGTACGCCGATACCTCATATGTGGGGGTAAACCACTGTTTGGGCACACGGCAGGGCTCGGAAGGGAAGGCGCGCCATTTGACTTTTTGAATGGAAAATTAGCTCCAATTGTTAGCGGACACCATGTCGCGTTTGGAGAGCCCCCTGTGTGCCTAAACATTGGAGCTCCCCAACAAGTGACCCCATTTTGGAAACTAGACCCCCCAAGGAACTTATCTAGATGCATATTGAGCACTTTAAACCCCCAGGTGCTTCACAGAAGTTTATAACGCAGAGCCATGAAAATAAAAAATAATTTTTCTTTCCTCAAAAATGATTTTTTAGCCTGGAATTTCCTATTTTGCCAAGGATAATGGGAGAAATTGGACCCCAAATATTGTTGTCCAGTTTGTCCTGAGTACGCTGATACCCCATATGTGGGGGTAAACCACTGTTTGGGCGCACGGCAGGGCTCGGAAGGGATGGCACGCCATTTGGCTTTTTAAATGGAAAATTAGCTCCAATCATTAGCGGACACCATGTCACGTTTGGAGAGCCCCTGTGTGCTTAAACATTGGAGATCCCCCAGAAATGACACCATTTTGGAAACTAGACCCCCAAAGGAACTAATCTAGATGTGTGGTGAGGACTTTGAACCCCCAAGTGCTTCACAGAAGTTTATAACGCAGAGCCATGAAAATAAAAAAAAAAATTATTTTCTCAAAAATGATCTTTTAGCCTGCAATTTTTTATTTTCCCAAGGGTAACAGGAGAAATTTGACCCCAAAAGTTGTTGTCCAGTTTCTCCTGAGTACGCTGATACCCCATATGTGGGGGTAAATCACTGTTTGGGCACATGCCGGGGCTCGGAAGTGAAGTAGTGACGTTTTGAAATGCAGACTTTGATGGAATGCTCTGTGGGCGTCACGTTGCGTTTGCAGAGCCCCTGATGTGGCTTAACAGTAGAAACCCCCCACAAGTGACCCCATTTTGGAAACTAGACCCCCAAAGGAACTTATCTAGATGTGTGGTGAGCACTTTGAACCCCCAAGTGCTTCATAGAAGTTTATAATGCAGAGCCGTGAAAATAATAAATACGTTTTCTTTCCTCAAAAATAATTATTTAGCCCAGAATTTTTTAATTTTCCCAAGGGTAACAGGAGAAATTTTACCCCAAAAGTTGTTGTCCAGTTTCTCCTGAGTACGGTGATACCCCATATGTGGGGGTAAACTACTGTTTGGGCACATGCCGGGGCTTGGAATTGAAGTAGTGACGTTTTGAAATGCAGACTTTGATGGAATGCTCTGCGGGCGTCACGTTGCGTTTGCAGAGCCCCTGATGTGCCTAAACAGTAGAAACCCCCCAAAAGTGACCCCATTTTGGAAACTAGACCCTGAAAGGAACTTATCTAGATGTGTGGTGAGCACTTTGAACCCCCAAGTGCTTCATAGAAGTTTATAATGCAGAGCCGTGAAAATAATAAATACGTTTTCTTTCCTCAAAAATAATTATTTAGCCCAGAATTTTTTATTTTCCCAAGGGTTACAGGAGAAATTGGACCCCAAAAGTTGTTGTCCAGTTTCTCCTGAGTACGCTGATACCCCATATGTGGGGGTAAACCACTGTTTGGGCACACGTCGGGGCTCAGAAGGGAAGTAGTGACTTTTGAAATGCAGACTTTGATGGAATGGTCTGCGGGTGTCACGTTGCGTTTGCAGAGCCCCTGGTGTGCCTAAACAGTAGAGACCCCCCACAAGTGACCCCATTTTAGAAACTAGACCCCCCAAGGAACTTATCTAGATATGTGGTGAGCACTTTGAACCCCCAAGTGCTTCACAGACGTTTACAACGCAGAGCCGTGAAAATAAAAAATCATTTTTCTTTCCTCAAAAATTATGTTTTAGCAAGCATTTTTTTAGATTCACAAGGGTAACAGGAGAAATTGGACCCCAGTAATTGTTGCGCAGTTTGTCCTGAGTATGCTGGTACCCCATATGTGGGGGTAAACCACTGTTTGGGCACACGTCAGGGCTCGGAAGTGAGGGAGCACCATTTGACTTTTTGAATACGAGATTGGCTGGAATCAATGGTGGCGCCATGTTGCGTTTGGAGACCCCTGATGTGCCTAAACAGTGGTAACCCCTCAATTCTACCTCCAACACACCCCTAACCCTAATCCCAACTGTAGCCATAATCCTAATCACAACCTAAACCCCAACACACCCCTAACCACAACCCTAACCCCAACACACCCCTAACCCTAACCACAACCCTAATTCCAACCCTAACCCTAAGGCTATGTGCCCACGTTGCGGATTCGTGTGAGATATTTCCGCACCATTTTTGAAAAATCTGCGGGTAAAAGGCACTGTGTTTTACCTGCGGATTTTCCGCGGATTTCCAGTGTTTTTTGTGCGGATTTCACCTGCGGATTCCTATTGAGGAACAGGTGTAAAACGCTGCGGAATCCGCACAAAGAATTGACATGCTGCGGAAAATACAACGCAGCGTTCCCGCGCGGTATTTTCCGCACCATGGGCACAGCGGATTTGGTTTTTCATATGTTTACATGGTACTGTAAACCTGATGGAACACTGCTGCGGATCCGCAGCCAAATCCGCACCGTGTGCACATAGCCTAATTCTAAAGGTATGTGCACACACTGCGGTAAACGCTGCGGATCCGCAGCAGTTTCCCATGAGTTTACAGTTCAATGTAAACCTATGGGAAACAAAAATCGCTGTACACATGCTGCGGAAAAACTGCACGGAAACGCAGCGGTTTACATTCCGCAGCATGTCACTTCTTTGTGCGGATTCCGCAGCGGTTTTACAACTGCTCCAATAGAAAATCGCAATTGTAAAACCGCAGTGAAATGCGCAGAAAAAAACGCGGTAAATCCGCCATAAATCCGCAGCGGTTTAGCACTGCGGATTTATCAAATCCGCAGCGGAAAAATCCGCAGAGGACCAGAATACGTGTGCACATACCGAAACCCTAACCCTACCCCTAACCCTACCCCTAAACCTAACCCTAACCCTACCCCTACCCCTACCCCTAACCCTACCCCTACCCCTAGCCCTAACCCTAACCCTACCCCTACCCCTAACCCTAACCCTACCCCTAACCCTAACCCTACCCCTAACCCTAACCCTATTCTAACATTAGTGAAAAAAAAAAAATTTCTTTATTTTTTTATTGTCCCTACCTATGGGGGTGACAAAGGGGGGGGGGGTCATTTATTATTTTTTTTATTTTGATCACTGAGATAGATTATATCTCAGTGATCAAAATGCACTTTGGAACGAATCTGCCGGCCGGCAGATTCGGCGGGCGCACTGCGCATGCGCCCGCCATTTTGGAAGATGGCGGCGCCCGGGAGAAGACGGACGGGACCACGGCTGGATCGGTAAGTATGATAGGGTGGGGGGGGACCACGGGGGGGGGGGATCGGAGCACGGGGGGGGGAATCGGAGCGCGGGAGGGGTGGAACGGAGCGCGGGGGGCGTGGAACGGAGCACGGGGGGGCTGGAATGGAGCACGGGGGGGTGGAACGGAGCACGGGGGGGGGGTGGATCGGAGTGCAGGGGGGGTGATTGGAGCACGGGGGGGTGATTGGAGCACGGGGGGAGCGGACACGAGCACGGGGGGGAGCGGAACACTGGACGGAGGGGAGCCGGAGCAGTGTACCGGCCAGATCGGGGGGGTGGGGGGGCGATCGGAGGGGTGGGGTGGGGGCACACTAGTATTTCCAGCCATGGCCGATGATATTTCAGCATCGGCCATGGCTGGATTGTAATATTTCACCCGTTATAATAGGTGAAATATTACAAATCGCTCTGATTGGCAGTTTCACTTTCAACAGCCAATCAGAGCGATCGTAGCCACGAGGGGGTGAAGCCACCCCCCCTGGGCTAAACTACCACTCCCCCTGTCCCTGCAGATCGGGTGAAATGGGAGTTAACCCTTTCACCCGATCTGCAGGGACGCGATCTTTCCATGACGCCGCATAGGCGTCATGGGTCGGAATGGCACCGACTTTCATGACGCCTACGTGGCGTCAAAGGTCGGGAAGGGGTTAAACCCCGTTACACAGACCCCAAAGTGTTCAGACTAAAATACCAGAATACAGACCCCAAAATAAATACAGAAGCCAACCCCCCAAATAAATTCACAACCACAAACCTAAAATTAATAGATGCCAAAATAAAACCAGACAACAGAACAGTTAAAATAATATCCCCTTAAAAAATACCTTTATTTAACCCCATAACACATACAGTGGGGCAAAAAAGTATTTAGTCAGTCAGCAATAGTGCAAGTTCCACCACTTAAAAAGATGAGAGGCGTCTGTAATTTACATCATAGGTAGACCTCAACTATGGGAGACAAACTGAGAAAAAAAAAATCCAGAAAATCACATTGTCTGTTTTTTTAACATTTTATTTGCATATTATGGTGGAAAATAAGTATTTGGTCAGAAACAAAATTTCATCTCAATACTTTGTAATATATCCTTTGTTGGCAATGACAGAGGTCAAACGTTTTCTGTAAGTCTTCACAAGGTTGCCACACACTGTTGTTGGTATGTTGGCCCATTCCTCCATGCAGATCTCCTCTAGAGCAGTGATGTTTTTGGCTTTTCGCTTGGCAACACGGACTTTCAACTCCCTCCAAAGGTTTTCTATAGGGTTGAGATCTGGAGACTGGCTAGGCCACTCCAGGACCTTGAAATGCTTCTTACGAAGCCACTCCTTCATTGCCCTGGTGGTGTGCTTTGGATCATTGTCATGTTGAAAGACCCAGCCACGTTTCATCTTCAATGCCCTTGCTGATGGAAGGAGGTTTGCACTCAAAATCTCACGATACATGGCCCCATTCATTCTTTCATGTACCCGGATCAGTCGTCCTGGCCCCTTTGCAGAGAAACAGCCCCAAAGCATGATGTTTCAACCACCATGCTTTACAGTAGGTATGGTGTTTGATGGATGCAACTCAGTATTCTTTTTCCTCCAAACACGACAAGTTGTGTTTCTACCAAACAGTTCCAGTTTGGTTTCATCAGACCATAGGACATTCTCCCAAATCTCCTCTGGATTATCCAAATGCTCTCTAGCAAACTTCAGACGGGCCCGGACATGTACTGGCTTAAGCAGTGGGACACGTCTGGCACTGCAGGATCTGAGTCCATGGTGGCGTAGTGTGTTACTTATGGTAGGCCTTGTTACATTGGTCCCAGCTCTCTGCAGTTCATTCACTAGGTCCCCCCGCGTGGTTCTGGGATTTTTGCTCACCGTTCTTGTGATCATTCTGACCCCACGGGGTGGGATTTTGCATGGAGCCCCAGATCGAGGGAGATTATCAGTGGTCTTGTATGTCTTCCATTTTCTAATTATTGCTCCCACTGTTGATTTCTTCACTCCAAGCTGGTTGGCTATTGCAGATTCAGTCTTCCCAGCCTGGTGCAGGGCTACAATTTTGTTTCTGGTGTCCTTTGACAGCTCTTTGGTCTTCACCATAGTGGAGTTTGGAGTCAGACTGTTTGAGGGTGTGCACAGGTGTCTTTTTATACTGATAACAAGTTTAAACAGGTGCCATTACTACAGGTAATGAGTGGAGGAAAGAGGAGACTCTTAAAGAAGAAGTTACAGGTCTGTGAGAGCCAGAAATCTTGATTGTTTGTTTCTGACCAAATACTTATTTTCCACCATAAAATGCAAAAAAATTATAAAAAAACAGACAATGTGATTTTCTGTATTTTTTTTCTCAGTTTGTCTCCCATAGTTGAGGTCTACCTATGATGTAAATTACAGACGCCTCTCATCTTTTTAAGTGGTGGAACTTGCACTATTGCTGACTGACTAAATACTTTTTTGCCCCACTGAACAGGCGGAAAAGAATTGTCATCCATAGTCCCCAATGTGAATATAGAAGTCATAAACCTAATATACTGTAAATAGGCTGAAAAATATAGATTCTATATGAGAGCTAATTTTGGAGTTTAGACAACAGATACCAAAATAAACTCAGTCCTGAGAAAAGACCCCAGAATAAACGTTTAGTACAGTCCCCAAATTAAATACAGACCCAATACAGTGAAGAAATAGTCCAGTTTCACAAGCAGATTCTTCTTTATTTAAAATAAATCCATAGACAGGGCGTAAAAATTATGATTGACAGGTTAATTTGCGTTAGTATAATGCTCACATTAACGCTTTTCAGGTATTATATAGAGGTATTATATAGAGTCTTATTCTGGTGGTGGCACCGGTTGAAGCACAACTTTCTCATTCTACTCCGTCCTTCTTGCGATTTAAAATTTATTTTTTTATTTTAAAATTTTCCAACTTTTTCTCTATTCTTCTTAAAATGAATAAATTACACATACGTGTTGTGCTGTAGAAAAAAGTGATCAATCTTAAACTTTGCAAAGAGAAAGCACATCCCATCCACCATTCATCTGATTTTTATTGCCGTCCGAGTCAACTCACATAGTGGTGTGGAAAATGCGACTTCTCATTAATTGCTGTTGATGGGTATATGTTCATTAATCGCTGTTCATACTATTTGATCTCACCAGAGGATAACTGCAACCGGTGGCAGCACCAGAACAAGATTCTATATAATAAATCCCTTGAGCTGCTTTTCTAACACATCATATTTACTTGGGCTGCTGCCAGAGCTGTTGTCTGAGTTCTGAGTGGATGGGGTTAACATCAATGGTGAGCTGGAATCTACATTATTCCAATACAGGTCACCACAATAAATACAGACCTCATATGAAATCCTAGAATAAATACCCCAGAGTAAGTACAGACTTCAATGAAGAGTTAAGACTAGAAAAAGAACCCAAAGTAAATACAGACCTCAGACTAGACTCCATAAATGTACACAGACTTCAGACCAGACTTGCACATCTCCAATATACCTATGGACCACAGTCAACCCCATCATCTGCAATTCGCTTACACAAACACACACCTTAATCAGCTATGCGCATTTGACAAACGTAGGCTGAACCCCCCAATATGGGTAGGCTTGGCTGACAGTCTAATGTGTATGAGGAGGCCTCCTGACTCTTACCAGACAGATAATGTTGGGGGAGATAAGAATAAAGCATGTTCAATTTTGGACCACCTTTTATTCTTATCAAGATAAGCCAATGGCAGAGGAGTCTGAAAGTAGCTGTCCTGTAGAAAACAGAGGAACACTCAGCAGAGTAAAAGCTGTTGTGTATGGAGGAAGGCGATCGGCAGCCATGGAGAGGTCAGAAACCAGGCCCAACGGACCGGACCGATGGTAAAGTTAGGAATCCCCGAACACAGACTTTTTAACGTGTGTTCAATTTCCTGTTCAGGTTTGTCATTCTAATAAAGCTTGTTGAAAGGCTGCAGCACAGTCAATCAACAAGCTGTTAGAATGCGGGCACTTCCGGAGCCATCACAGCCATGACAGACTTGGCCTGTATAAAGGCTGGATCACGATTGCAGAGTAATTCTGCTCTTACTATTGTAGGGATAGGACACGGGTGGAGTGGGGGACAGATTCTGACTGCACATTCTGCAAACAAAGCCGCTGTATTTACTCTGCAATCCATATGTGTGGGAGTGCGGTGCCAAAAAACTGCTGTGTGTACTCTGCAACTCATATCTGTGGAAATACTATGCAAAAGACACCATGTGTACTCTGCAACTCATATCTGTGGGAGTACTGTGCCAGAAAGCCACTGTGTGTACTCTGCAACCCATATCTGTGAGAGTAATGTGTCAAAAGCCACTATGTGTACTCTGCAACCCATATCTGTGAGAGTACTGTGCCAAAAGCCGCTATGTTTACTTTGCAACTCATACAGCTGAGCTCAAAAGTTTACATACCCCGGCAGAATTTTTGCTTTCTTGGCTTTTTTTCAGAGAATATGAATGATAACACCAAAACTTTTTCTACACTTATGGTTAGTGGTTGGATGAAGCCATTTATTGTCAAACTACTGTGCTTCCTCTTTTAAAATCATAATGGCAACCTAAAACATCCATTCCCGATTACAAATAAGGCTTTGGCTCGCTTAGGAGAAGTTGCACGGCAAACTAAAAAGTCAATTTTTTTCCGATTATCCCTTACAAAAAATTAAAAATGTGGGGCTAAAACATAATTTTAGCAGTAAATATGTAATTATTAGTGATGAGCGAGTGTACTTGTTGCTCGGGTTTTCCCGAGCACACTCGGGTGGTCTCCAAGTATTTATGACTGCTCAGAGATTTAGTTTTCATCACGGCAGCTGAATGATTTACAGCTACTAGCCAGGCTGAGTGCATCTGGGGATCTGGGGGTCATAAACACTCGGAGACCACCCGAGCGTGCTCAGGAAATCCTGAGCAACGAGTACACTCGCTCATTGCTAGTAATTATTCTTTCTTCACTGCCCAATGGTATAAATTTTTGTAAGGCACATGTGGTGTCAACATGCTCACTGCACCCCATGGATTAATTAATTAAGAGGTGTAGTTTGTAAAATTAAATCACTTATGGGCATTTCTGCTTATCTGTTACTTCTAATATGGCGCTTCTTCCCTTCTGATCTTTGCACTGCGCCTGAAAAGTAGTTTTCAATGTATTGGGTATCTGTGCACTCAAGAGAAATTGCACAACAAATTGTACAGTGTATTTTTTCCTGTTACCCTTGTGAAATTGGGGCAAAAACAAAATTTTTGTGGGAAAAATATGAATTTTCATTTTCTTGCCTCAACATTATAAAATTCTGTGACGCACCTGTGGGCTCAAGGTGCTCACCACACATCTAGAAAAATTCCTAGATGGGTCTAGTTTCCAAAATGGGGTCACTCCTACGCTACATGAAGTCCACTCTCAATTCCAGACAATTCCGTTCAAAAAGCCAAACGGTGCTTTGCCTCTTCTGAGCCCTGCCATACGCCCATACAAAAGTTTTCCCCAGCATATGAGGTATTGGCATACTCAGGAGAAACTGCACCACACATTTTGGGGTACAGTTTCTCCTATTACCCTTGTGAAAATAAAAAATTGGGTCGAAAAGAACAGTTATGGGAAAAATTAGATTTTTTTTATTTTCACAACTTTAAGCTATAAACTTCTGTGAAGCACCTGGGGGTTCAAGGTGATCAACACATATCTGAATAAATTCCTTGAGGGGTTTAGTTTCCAAAATGGAGTTGCTTGTGGCTGTCTCCACTATTTAGGAACATCAGGGGCTCTCCAAACCTGACATGGTGTCCGCACTCGATTCCAGCTATTTTTGCGTTTCAAAAGGCGAATGGTGCTCATTCCCTTCTGAGCCCTGTTCTGCACCCAAACAGTTATTTTCTCCCACATATGGGGTATCTGCGTACTCAAGAAAAATTTCACAACTAAGTTTCTGGTCAATTTTCTCCTGCTATCCTAGAAAAAAATTAAACAAATTGGGGGCTAAAGTAACATTTTTGTGAAAAAGGTAAAATGTTCATTTTTCCTTTTACAGTACATTGCCTTAATTCTTGTGAAGCACCCGAAGCGTTAATAAACTTCTTAAATGTGGTCTTGAGGACTGTGAGGGGGTGCAGTGATTAATATAGAGTCACAGTTTGGTATTTTTTTTCATATAGGCCCCCAAATTGACTTCAACTGATGTGGTCCCTAAAAATTTTTTTTGTAAATTTTGGTGCAAAAATGAGAAATTGCTGATCAGCTTTTAACCCTTCTGTGAAGAGATGATGTTGTGGGTTGTAATAATCACCTAGGTAGGGTAACAATGCAACTATTTTTATTCATTACATCCATGGTCTTACAGCAATTCCTGGTAGATGGTCATAATGAAATGTCCCCAAGCCACACAATCTCATCCTGGGGCCAATAGTTCCACTGCCCCTGTACCAGGCAATACCCACTGTCTCCCAATTTTTGGTTGGCCCACAGCTTTTGTATCTCCCACCAGTATAGTCTGCAGTCACAGTCCATGCTCTATACCATGACCGTAGCACATGTCTCCTGATCCAACTGGTAACAACAGTCCTTAAAATAGTTCCTCACATCCAGACGATAGATATCACAAACGTGGCATGTGTATCAAGTTCAAGCCGGCAACAACAGTCCTTAAGATAGTTCTTTACAACCAGATAATAGGTAACATGACCGTAGCACATGTATCAAGCTTCATCCGGCAACCCATCTCCAATCTCCATAGGCCATCCATACAGAGGTACCAGGACCTCACCAATTAAACCTTGCCTCTTGGCGTCACTGAACTCACTGCCTCACTAAGAATTTGGCTTATTCTTCTCCCTCTCATGGGATCGGTCCCTTGGATGGGCAGAAATGTTCACACTCTCCCCCTTAAACATTTGCTTTTAGCTCAAAGAATGCTGAATGCTCCAAAAGCCCAGTTTCCTACCTGTCTGCAAGGTTGTGTATTAGGCTACTTTCACACTTCCGTCGTTTTGGCAACGTCGCAATGTGTCGTTTTGGAGAAAAAACGCATCCTGCAAAGTTGCCCGCAGGATGCGTTTTTCTCCATAGACTTGCATTAGCGACGCATTGCGACGTATGGCCACACGTCGCACCCGTCGTGCGACGGATGCGTCGTGTTTTGGCGGACCGTCGGCACAAAAAACGTTCCATGTAACTTTTTTGTGTGTCACGTCCGCCATTTTCAACCGCGCATGCGTGGCCGAAACTCCGCCCCCTCCTCCCCAGACTGCAGAATGGGCAGTGGATGCGTTGAAAAACTGCATCCGCTGCCCATGTCGTGCAGTTATTTTCACCTCTATGGGAGGTGGAGCCGCATATTCATTTCTGTAATGAGCGGTACCATGTGACCGCTCAATACAGGAAGAATATGCAGCGCTGGAAGAAGCAGGGACTGCAGGGACCGCGTCGGGAGCAGGTAAGTATAATTACACAGCCCCCGCTCACCCCCTCCCCTGCTGACCCCGGGTATGACTCGAGTATAAGCCGAGAGGGGGACTTTCAGCCCCAAAATTGGGCTGAAAATCTCGGCTTATACTCGAGTATATACGGTATACACACATACACACACATGTCAGTAACACACACACACATCTAATATATAAAGCTGAATGTGTGTATGTGTGTATGTATGTATGTATGTATGTATGTATGTATGTGTGTAAGTCCGGGATTGGCATCTGCACCGTCGCAGCTACAGCCACAAAATTTTGCACACTCACACGACTGGACCCCGAGAGCGTCATAGGCTATGTTGTGAAGCGAAATTTTAACCCCGCGCGTTCCAATTCCCCAAACAATTTTGCCCCTATCTACATAATGGGGAAAAGTGAAAGGAAAAGTGTTGGAGGCGTCGCAGCTACAGCCACAAAATTTTGCACACTCACACGTCTGGACCCTGAGAGCGTCATAGGCTATGTTGTGAAGCGAAATTTTAACCCTGCGCTTTCCAATTCACCAAACAATTTTGCCCCTATCTACATAATGGGGAAAAAGTGAAAGGAAAAGTGTTGGAGGCAAATTGACAGCTGCCAGAACAAGGGGGACTTAAAGAATGAGAGCGATGGCACCAAAGAGTATATACCGTACAGATGCTAAGGTGGGGCCCCGACATGGGATACTCACCACACACGGGGATATGAACACACATACAAAAGGCGCCACAAACTACCACGTGCTTGAACGCATATACCACCCTTAGCACACATTTCACCACACATACACCAACCTCACCACATAAAAGTCGAAACACAAAAGTCGCTGCCCAAAACTCGCCACATGCAAAACTAGGCTCACGCAAAACTCGCCACACGTGCAAAACTCACCTCATGGAAAACTCGCCACACGCAAAACTTGCACACGCGGAAAAATTGCTACATGCACAAAAGTTGCAACACATGCAAAAGTTGCCTCACTCAAAACTTGCACATACTCAAAACGCACCACACATAAAACTCACCACGCGCAAAACTCGCCATGCGCAAAACTTGCTGCACACAACTTGCTACACTAACCTGTCACATGCAACTCGACACGCAAAAAGTTGCTACATGCATGTCGCCACACAAAACTCATCTCACAAAAGTCGCTACATGCATGTCGCCACATGCAACTCAACACACACAACTTGACACATGAAACTCGCCCTAAAACACACACAAGTCTGGTATTATCCTTCAAAAATAAAAATCTGATTAATAAGCAGACAAACTACAAGAGCAACAAATGTACCATATAGGAAATACTGTCAGTCACATGACCTGTCTATTATGTGTATGTGTGAGCTAATATATACTGCCAGGGGGAGGGCTTCCTGTTGGCTGGGGATTTATCAGGCTGCCAATTTAGTACTATATACAGGAGAGATGACACACAGGTATATACTATATACAGGAGGATGACACACAGGTATATACTATATACAGGAGGAGATGACACACAGGTATATACTATATACAGGAGCAGATGACACACAGGTATATACTGTACTATATACAGGAGGAGATGACACACACATATATACTATGCACAGGGGAGATGACACACTGGTATATACTATATACAGGAGGAGATGACTTACAGGTATATACTATATACAGGAGGAGATGACACACAGGTATATACTATATACAGGAGGAGATGACTTACAGGTATATTCTATATACAGGAGGAGATGACACACAGGTATATACTATATACAGGAGGAGATGACACACAGGTATATACTATATACAGGAGGAGATGACACACACATATATACTATATACAGGGGAGATGACACACAGGTATATACTATATACAGGAGGAGATGACATACAGGTATATACTATATACAGGAGGAGATGACATCCTGGTATATACTATATACAGGGGAGATGACATACAGGTACATACTATATACAGGAGTGATGACACACAGGTATATACTATATACAGTGGAGAGGACACACAGGTACAGTCATGGCCAAAAGTATTGACACCCCTGCAGTTATGTCAGATAATATTCATTTTCTTCCTGAAAATGATTGCAAACACAAATTATTTGGTATTATTATCTTCATTTAATTTGTCTTAAATGAATAAACACAAAAGAGAATGAAGCAAAAAGCAAAACATTGATCATTTCACACAAAACTCCAAAAATGGGCCAGACAAAACTATTGGCACCCTCAGCCTAATACTTGGTTGCACAACCTTTGGCCAAAATAACTGCGACCAACCGCTTCCAGTAACCATCAATGAGTTTCTTACAAAGCTCTGCTGGAATTTTAGACCATTCTTCTTTGGCAAACTGCTCCAGGTCCCTGATATTTGAAGGGTGCCTTCTCCAAACTGCCATTTTTAGATCTCTCCACAGGTGATCTATGGGATTCAGGTCTGGACTCATTGCTGGCCACCTTAGAAGTCTCCCAGGGGCGGACACTAACAGCTTGGGGCCCCTGTGCAAGAAATGTGTCTGGGCCCCCCTCCCTGCCCGGTATGCTGCGCAGGCCGGCATCAGATGCGATATGCTAATGACCCCCGTCTCCTGCTCTGCTGCGAGCAGGAGCCGAATGTCATGCGTCTGTGCTCCGAGCCTCTCGCACAGAATCGGAACACAGCTGCGGAGGAAGCGGAGAAATGACTTTCTCCATCTCCTCCATTGCCGGGGTCAGCATATATCGCACAGCACTCGGATGATATCTGAGTGATGTGCGTTGTCTCACTCACACCTATAGGCTTATATGGGTGCGAGTGAGCCGAGACTCGGCCGGGTATCTGTGACAATCACAGCATGCTACGATTTCACTCGCACACTGAAAACGGCTGAGAAAAAATATGGTGATGGGAGCTGCCCCATAGAGGAATACTGGTCCGAGTGCTATGCAATTATTTTATCGCATAGCACTCATCCGTAATCTACGGTAGTGTGACTCAAGGCAGATTTCCCTCATTATCCACCTGCAAGCAGGGCAGTACATAGCAATCACAGGGCCACATAGCAAAAGTTCTATTTGGGCCTCTCCATAGCTCTAAAAAATACAGTTAGGACAGAGACAACATTTTTCTAATTTTGGTTATAGAAATTACCACAATGAATTTTAAACAAAACAATTCAGATGCAATTGAAGTTCAGACTTTCAGCTTTCATTTGAGGGTATCCACATTGATATTAGATGAAGGGTTTAGAAGTTTCAGCTCCTTAACATGTGCCACCCTGTTTTTAAAGGGACTCTGTCACCTGAATTTGGCGGGACTGGTTTTGGGTCATATGGGCGGAGTTTTCGGGTGTTTGATTCACCCTTTCCTTACCTTCTGGCTGCATGCTGGCTGCAATATTGGATTGAAGTTCATTCTCTGTCCTACGTAGTACACGCCTGCACAAGGCAAGATTGCTTTGCGCAGGCGTTTACTATGGAGGACAGAGAATGAACTTCAATCCAATATTGCAGCCAGCATGCAGCCAGCAGGTAAGGAAAGGGTGAATCAAACACCCGAAAACTCCGCCCATATGACCCAAAACCAGTCCCGCCAAATTCAGGTGACAGGTTCCCTTTAAAGGGACCTAAAGTATTTGGACAGATTCAATAATTTTAAATAAAATGTTCATTTCTAGTAGTTGGTTGAAAACCCTTTGTTGGCAATGACTGCCTGAAGACTTGAACTCATGGACATCACCAGACGCTGTGTTCCCTCCTTTTTGATGCTCTGCCAGGCCTTCACTGCGATGGTTTTCAGTGGCTGTTTGTTTGTGGGCCTTTCTGTCTGAAGTTTAGTCTGCGTTAGAATCGGGCCACCATCTAATACATACATACACATGGTATACGGTATGTGTGGGTAATAAATATATATATATCTATTGATTATCATTTGGTTCTGCTGGGTCCGGCGCAGTCAGACTTGCAGCCATGTGACAACTAGTGTCGGCTATGTCAATGAACATGACAGCAAGTGCACAAAGCCTATCCTCGTGCTTACGTGATAACTGCTGAAAACGGCAGAGCCCGACCATGTATATATTATATTACATTATATGTCTGGTATCTGTTCTATTCATTGTCTATGGAACCAATGGAAATAGCTGAGCAGCTCTATAAATAATGAATAGAGCTGAGGCCGAGCCTGCACAACTTTGCTCCATCTAGGATGAGCCCTGTTCTCCGAATCTCTGGGGGGCAGTTGCCAAATGCCCAGTGATCAGCAAGTTATCCACAATCCGATGGATCACATATGCATCGTACATACATATACCGTACATACACACAGATACTCATACATATACTGTACATACATACACTTTACATACATATACCGTACATACATACACACACCGTACATATACATACCATACATACATAGATACACATACATACGGTACACCGTACATACATACAACTTACATACTGTACATATACCAATATACCATACATACACACAGATACATACATATACCGTACATACATACACACCGTACATACACATACCATACATACAGATACACATACATATACCGTATATACATACAACTTACATACATATACCGATATACCATACATACACAGATACACATACCGTGGATACATATACCTTACATACATATACCGATATACCGTACATACACAGATACACATACATATACCATACATACATACACACACACACACCGTACATACACATACCATACATACACAGATACACATACATATACCATACATACATACACACACCGTACATACACATACCATACATACAGATACACATACATATACCATACATACACAGATACACATACATATACCGTACATACACCTTACATACATATACCGGTATACCGTACATACACAGATACACATACATATACCGTACATACATACATACACACACCGTACATATAACGTACATACACACAGATACACATACATATACCGTACATACATACACCTTACATACATATACCGATATACCAAACATACACACACGGATACACATACATATACCGTACATACATATACTGATATACCGTACATACACACACGGATACACATACATATACCGTACATACATACACCGTACATACACATACCGTACATACAGATACACATACATATACCGTACATACACCTTACATACATATACCGATATACCGTACATACACACACGGATACACATACATATACCGTACATACATACACCGTACATACACATACCGTACATACAAATACACATACATATACCGTACATACATACACCTTACATACATATACTGATATACCGTACATACACACACGGATACACATACATATACCGTACATACATACACACACCGTACATACACATACCATACATACACACATACTGTACATATACACACCTTACACACACCCACATATACCGTACATACATACACTTTAGATAGATATACCGTGCTGCATGTGTGTATACACAGGTCTGCCACCTGCGTCTTTGTACGCATAGTGGGGATGGAATTTCATAAAATCTCCCACTATGCTGTAACATCTGCCGCTGTGGATGAACACAGTGTCCAATCCGCAGCAAATCCGCCATGTGGAAACACGCCCTTATGGTCTATGTGAAAGAGATTGCAGCGGACAAAGACCAGGCTGGTGATGTCACTAGCGGGCCACTGTGCACTGAATATGAGGATATGTCACTTTCCTTAGGTCTCCGGCATTAGTGATGAGTGAATGTGCCCAGATAAGGCATTATCTGAACATGCTTGTGTGCGGAGTGTTTTTGGCGTGCTTCAATAATATTTATTTTCGACTCCCCTCCGCTTCATGTGGGCTGTTCCACACATGCAGGGGTTGCCTAACAAACAGGGAATCATTCCTGCTTGTGTTGCGGATGTCAAAAAGCCATGAATCGTGCAGCAGTGGAGACTCGGACATATTATAAGACCACGCCGAAGATGCTCCATTAGCACTTGAGCATGCTCAGATAACGCCTTATCCAAACATGCTCGCTTATGACTTGATCACTACTCCCAACATGGTTCAAATATAAATTGTTGTTTCTTTATTTTTCAAAACAAAACTGTATACTTACAACATTTCCACCAGGCAGCAAAGATCCTGTCAGCCTGGTCCACACTCGTCCACACTCGTCCTCTGCACTGAGTCTGCAGCAGCTTCCCGCTCCAAGCTGCGGACTCCAGAGCACAGTCATCCCCGAGGTAACGATGCACAGATGTCACTGTGCACTCCATATAATCTTAGACATTGCACCAGGGGATCGCCATCCCATCCCCCTATATAGCGGATCATTTTAGTGCCCGGCCCTTCTCCTACCTAACTTAGTGATCCCTCCTCACCCCCTCTCCCCCCCATTCTCATGTATCCCAGTCCCGAGGGATCACTGAGTCATGCGCACAGCAGCAGCATGGACTCACAACCAGAGCGGAAGCTTCAGTGACTCACCGACACTCCCCCTCCATCTCCCTGGCTCCTCTCTTCCAGCATCTGCCGTCACCATGGCTACCGCACCAGTGACTGCCGGACAGCAGCATAATGAATACTAACAGGTGAGGTCAGCAGGGGGGCCCTTTTGACCATCATATCACATGCGTGCAGCAGAGTGGCCCCCTGTTAGCTGTCATTCACCGCCCTGCTTTCTCTGTCCTTCGGGGCCCCCTCCTGCTCCGGGCCCCGGTGCAGTTGCACAGGTTGAACCGGCGGTAAGTCCGCCCATGAAGTCTCCAGTGCTTTCTCTCAAACCATTTTCTAGTGCTTTTTGAAGTGTGTTTTGGGTCATTGTCCTGCTGGAAGACCCATGACCTCTGAGGGAGACCCAGCTTTCTCACACTGGGCCCTACATTATGCTGCAAAATTTGTTGGTAGTCTTCAGACTTCATAATGCCATGCACACGGTCAAGCAGTCCAGTGCCAGAGGCAGCAAAGCAAACCCAAAACATCAGGGAACCTCCGAAGTGTTTGACTGTAGGAACCATGTTCTTTTCTTTGAATGCCTCTTTTTTTCTCCTGTAAACTCTATGCTGATGCCTTTGCCCAAAAAGCTCTACTTTTGTCTCATCTGACCAGAGAACATTCTTCCAAAACGTTTTAGGCTTTTTCGGGTAAGTTTTGGCAAACTCCAGCCTGGCTTTTTTATGTCTCGGGGTAAGAAGTGGGGGTCTTCCTGGGTCTCCTACAATACAGCCCCTTTTCATTCAGATGCCGACGGATAGTACGGGTTGACACTGTTGTACCCTCGGACTGCAGGGCAGCTTAAACTTGTTTGAATGTTAGTCGTGGTTCTTTATCCAACATCCGCACAATCTTGCGTTGAAATCTCTTGTCAATTTTTCTTTTCCGTCCACATCTAGGGAGGTTAGCCACAGTGCCATGGGCTTTAAACTTCTTGATGACACTGCGCACGGTAGACACAGGAACATTCAGGTCTTTGGAGATGGACTTGTAGCCTTGAGATTGCTCATGCTTCCTCACAATTTGGTTTCTCAAGTCATCAGACAGTTCTTTGGTCTTCTTTCTTTTCTCCATGCTCAATCTGCTACACACAAGGACACAGGACAGAGGTTGAATCAACTTTAATCCATGTCAATTGGCTTTAAGTGTGATTTAGTTACTGCCAACACCTGTTAGGTGCCACAGGTAAGTTACAGGTGCTGTTAATTACACAAATTAGAGAAGCATCACATGATTTTTTGAACAGTGCCAATACTTTTGTCCACCCCCTTTTTATGTTTGGTGTGGAATTATATCCAATTTGGCTTTAGGACAATTCTTTTTGTGTTTTTTCATTTAAGACAAATTAAATGAAGACAATAATAACAAAGAATTTGTGTTTGCAATCATTTTCAGGAAGAAAATGAGTATTATCTGACAGAATTGCAGGGGAGTCAATACTTTTGGCCATGACTGTATATACTATATACAGGTGGAGATGACATAAAGGTATATACTATATCCTGGAGGAGATGACACACAGGTATATACTTTATACAGGAGCAGATGATACACAGGTATATACTATATACAGGAGGAGATGACTTACAGGTACATACTATATAAAAGAGGAGATGACACATAGGTATAGAGAAGGAGAGGACATACAGCAGGTATGTACTATATTCAGGGGAGATGACATACAGGTATATACTATATACAGGAGATGTCATACAGGTATATACTATATATAGGAGGGATGACATACAGGTATATAGTATATACAGAAGAGATGACATACAGGTATATAATATATACAGGAGGAGATGACACATGGGTATATACAATATACAGGAGGAGATGACATACAGCAGGTATATACTATTTACAGGGGAGATGGCATACAGGTATATACTATATACAAAAGAAGACATACAGGTGTATTCTATATATAAGGGAGATGACAAATATGTATATACTGAGGTGAAAATGAAAAGGTGTGAGTGCAAAATGAGAGGAGTGAGGGAAAATAGTGGAGTGGTCGGAAAATGACAGATGTGAGGTCGAGATGACAAGTGTTAGGGGGGAATGAGAGGAGTGAGGGGGAAAATAAGAGGAGTGAGGGGAAAATGAGAGGTGTAAGGGAGAAAATGAGAGGTGTAAGGGAGAAAATGAGAGGCATGATGGGAAAATAAGAGAAGTGAGGTGCTATAACTAACCACAGATATTTACTATGCCCAGGCAACGCCAGGCTCTTCAGCTAGTATATATATATATATATATATATATATATATGTATTTATTTTGCACAGAAAGATAGAAGTATAGCTGGTAATTCATTTGTCGGCTTCTGTAAAATCACTGCAGGAACCGACAGGTTTACGTACAGTAAATAGATGCAGAATAGGTAGATATATAGATGTTAACGACCATCCCAATTAGTAGTGTGTGTGTGTGTGTGTGTGTGCAAATTAATGGACATGTATGTAATTAATAAAAGATTTATTGTGGGGAAAAAAATGGCATGGGCTCCTGCCCAATTTTCGGAACCAGCAGAGGGAAAGCCAGCACCTGGAGGCTGATATTAATATTGTATTGTAAGGTGACATCAAGCCCATGGCTTAGTAGTGGAGATCCATTACTAATCCTATAGTTGTTACTTGTTAAATGCACAGTCAGAATAAAGTATTTTAATGAAATAAAATACAACACAGTTTTCCCATTTTATTGTTAATCCATGCGACGCCCTCGATCTCCTGTAATAAAAATAAAATAATAAACCAACAATCTACCCATACCTGTCCGTCGCTGTGTCCCATGCAGTAATCCATATCTGGGGAATATACAGTTTTCAACCAGGATGGTGCCAAGATGCAACCGTCCTGGCTGAAAACTACTGGTGAATAAGGAGATGCTAGAAGCGGAGCTTCAGTGACTAGTGGTGACAATACTGATGCTGCGTTACCTCACAGCCTGACCTGCGCTGAACTCTGGAGCATGGTAAAATGCCAGTTCATTCGACAATTTCACCTAGATGCGTGTCCTCGGACGCACAGGTAAAAAGTATGGCAGCACCAATACCCGCCGGATTCCTGTGCTGCAATTCATGCTGCTTTCTAATCAGAAGCCAACAACAGACAGTTGACATGCTGCGCATGGAAGTGACATCATGTACTGCACGTACCAGCACACCGAAGTCAGCAGGTGGTTCATGCGCCAGCTACAGAAGAGGACGACGCGCAGCGTGGGAATGGGGAAAGGTGAGAAGAATAATTTGGGGTTTTTCTAAATGTGCTGGAGAAGAATGGAAAGGGCCCAGCATGAGGGACATTATAGCAGAATTGGGGATATTATGCCAGGGTGGAGGACATTATACCAGAATTGGGGATATTATACCAGGTTGGAGGACATTTTACCAGCATGTTGAACATTATAAAAGCATGAGTGCATTATACCAGAGTGAGGGATATTATACCAGAATGAAGACATTAATCCAGAATGGTGACATTATATCAGGATGGGGGACTTTATACAAAGATGGGGACATTATACCATTATTGGTGACATTATACCAGAATGGGGAACATTATACCAGATTTGGGGGTATGATACCAGGATGGGGGACATTATACCAGGAAAGGGAAAATTATACCAGCATGGGTATATTATACCAGAATGAGAGACATTACACCATAATGGTGACATTATACTAGATTTGGGGAGCATGATAGCAGGATCTGGGACATAACAGGATGGGAACATTATACCAGGATGGGTGACGATATACGAGAATGGGGAACATTATACCAAATTTGGGGATATTATAACGGCATGGCTACATAATACCAAAATGAGTGACATTATGCCAGAATGGAGACATTATTGCAGAATGGGGACATTATACCAGGATGGAGAACATTATACCAGAATGGAACATTATGCCAGAATGGGGACATTATACCAGGATGGGTGACATTATACCAGAATGGGAAACATTATACCAGATTTGGGGGTATTATACCAGGATGGGGATATTATACCAGGATGGAGAACATTATACCAGCATGGGTACATTATACCAGAATGAGGGACATTATACCAGAATGGAGACATTATTCCATAATGGGGACATTTTACCAGGATGGTGGACATTATACCAGAATAGACCATTATGCCAGGATATGGACATTTTACCAGGATGGGTGAAATTATACCAGAATGGGGACATTATACCAGGATGGGGCCCAGGATGAGGGAGATCATTACAAGAATGAGCCAGATTGGGGACATTATTACATATGGAAAAAACATGTACGGTATGTCTTTATAGGATAAAGAATGCTGCAAGGACCAATACATCTGACCAACATGCAGGTGGGGGCCCAGGCCCAAATTTTGCACAGATTATGACACTTCCCCTTGGTAAAGACCATAAAAATTAACTCTGAATAAAAAGACTCTATTGATCTGTATTGCATTTTTTTAAAAGCGGAGGAAATAATACGGTGGTAAAAACTGGCCAGTGTTGTACTTTTAATATTATTATTTATTATATACAGTGCCTACAAGTAGTATTCAACCCCCTGCAGATTTAGCAGGTTTACACATTTGGAATTAACTTGGCATTGTGACATTTGGACTGTAGATCAGCCTGGAAGAGTGAAATGCACTGCAGCAAAAAAGAATGTTATTTCTTTGTTTATTTTTTTAAAAAATTGTGAAAAGTCTTTTCAGAGGGTCATTTATTATTCAACCCCTCAACCCACCAGAATTCTGTTTGGTTCCCCTAAAGTATTAAGAAGTAGTTCAGGCACAAAGAACAATGAGCTTCACATGTTTGGATTAATTATCTCTTTTTCCAGCCTTTTCTGACTATTTAAGACCCTCCCCAAACTTGTGAACAGCACTCATACATGGTCAACATGGGAAAGACAAAGGAGCATTCCAAGGCCATCAGAGACAAGATCGTGGAGGGTCACAAGGCTGGCAAGGGGTACAAAACCCTTTCCAAGGAGTTGGGCCTACCTGTCTCCACTGTTGGGAGCATCATCCGGAAGTGGAAGGCTTATGGAACTACTGTTAGCCTTCCACGGCCTGGACAGCCTTTGAAAGTTTCCTCCCGTGCCGAGGCCAGGCTTGTCCGAAGAGTCAAGGCTAACCCAAGGACAACAAGGAAGGAGCTCCGGGAAGATCTCATGGCAGTGGGGACATTGGTTTCAGTCAATACCATAAGTAACGTACTCCACCGCAATGGTCTCCGTTCCAGACGAGCCCGTAAGGTACCTTTACTTTCAAAGCGTCATGTCAAGGCTCGTCTACAGTTTGCTCATGATCACTTGGAGGACTCTGAGACTGACTGGTTCAAGGTTCTCTGGTCTGATGAGACCAAGATCAAGATCTTTGGTGCCAACCACACACGTGACGTTTGGAGACTGGATGGCACTGCATACGACCCCAAGAATACCATCCCTACAGTCAAGCATGGTGGTGGCAGCATCATGCTGTGGGGCTGTTTCTCAGCCAAGGGGCCTGGCCATCTGGTCCGCATCCATGGGAAGATGGATAGCACGGCCTACCTGGAGATTTTGGCCAAGAACCTCCGCTCCTCCATCAAGGATCTTAAGATGCGTCGTCATTTCATCTTCCAACAAGACAACGACCCAAAGCACACAGCCAAGAAAACCAAGGCTTGGTTCAAGAGGCAAAAAATCAAGGTGTTGCAGTGGCCTAGTCAGTCTCCTGACCTTAACCCAATTGAAAACTTGTGGAAGGAGCTCAAGATTAAAGTCCACATGAGACACCCAAAGAACGTATATAACTTGGAGAAGATCTGCATGGAGGAGTGGGCCAAGATAACTCCAGAGACCTGTGCCGGCCTGATCAGGTCTTATAAAAGACGATTATTAGCTGTAATTGCAAACAAAGGTTATTCCACAAAATATTAAACCTAGGGGTTGAATAATAATTGACCCACACTTTTATGTTTAAAATTTATAAAAATTTAACTGAGCAACAAAACTTTTTGGTTTGTAAGATTTATGCATCTGTTAATAAATCCTGCTCTTGTTTGAAGCTTGAAGGCTCTAACTTATTTGCATCTTATTAAACCTGCTAAATCTGCTGGGGGTTGAATACTACTTGTAGGCACTGTATATTGCAATACTGTGGTGCTGCAATACACAGTACAGCAATCCGACGATTGCAGGTTCAAGTTCGCTAAGGTAACAAATAAAAAAATGTTTTGTAAAAAATATAAAAATTTGAATTACCCTCCTTTTTCCCATAAAAAAGTAAACATGTGGTGTGGCTTCTTATCTATCTAAATATAAAATTACTTAAAGGGACACTGTCACCTGAATTTGGAGGGAACAATCTTCAATTCTCTGTCCTCCATAGGACACGCCTATGCAAGGCAAGATTGCAGACTGTGCAGGCATGTACTACGGAGGACAGAGAATGAACTTCAATCCAATATTGCAGCCAGCATGCAGCCAGCGGGTAAGGAAAGGGTGAATCAAACACCCAAAATCCCCGCCTCCATGGCTGAAGATTGTTCCCTCCAAATTCAGGTGACAGTGTCCCTTTAACAAGATCTGTAAATGCCAAAAAGAAAATACAAATTCGAAACTTGCAGTTTTTCAGGTGCTGCAACAGCACCAAAAAAAATGCAATAAACCAATAAACAATCAAAATGCCTTAATTACCCAAATATGGTATCAATAAAAATGTCAACTCACCATGCAATAAAAAACCCTTACGCATCTTCATCAATGTAAAAATGAAAATATTACTAGTCTTGGAAAATGGTGACACAAGCAAAATGTTATAATTTTTTACATTTTTTAATGAAATTTCCTTTTTTTCTCCAATTAAATATAAAAAAAACTATACAACTATGGAATTTTCATAATGATACCGAACTGGAGAATAATGCACCCTGGTCATTTTTATGGCACAATGAACGGCGTATAAACAAAATACAAAGATCAACTGGGGAATTGGAATTTCACTACACTTGGATTTTTTTTTCTATTTTCCAGTACATTGAATGGTAAAAAGAAAAGGATAAACTAAGGCTCAAAAACAGATTACCACCCTGGCAAGAAGGAGTTAAGATGCTGTTAAATACCCTGAGGCATGCTTACACCTAACTCAGAATCTTTGATTTATGTATCAAACAATTTCCAATGAGATTCCAATGACATATTGTTTTATTAGGTTTTTATTACAAACTTCTTTTTAATTGTTGTAATTTATGCAATTTTTCACATAAAAAAAACCTTAAAATATTTCAGTATTACATCGGCAATCAGATCAATAACAATAGTCTGTCATATCTTCTCCAGCCTCCATGCTTTACTGTATAGATTGAACAGATGAGCAGAGCCATAATTTCTTCATGTTTTTTCTGAAAGCTGAGTAAATGAAAACTATTATTATTCTGACTTGCTGCATCTAATATTTACTATTATTATTTACTATTATTATTATTTATTTATATAGCACCATTAATTCCATGGCGCTGTACATGACAAAGGGGTTACACACTTATGTGCAGTCTCTGGTTTATCTTTGAGCATTAGTGAAAACATTTATGTATAATGTATATTGCCAGCTGTATTTTTCACAATTACTTTTTAAGTAGTAAAATAAAATGTTAAAACAGTTATCTACCGTAGTTTATCTGTAAAAGAGTACAAATAAAGACTTTATGTTGCAACATATTGTTACCATCTGTGTACTATTAGATATAATCATTTATTGCTAGTTTTACTTCCTTTGTGCCAAGGAAATGTGGAAGTTTTGTTTTTTCCTGCTACATTGTTGTTACTAAGGGTACCGTCACACTATAACATTTCGATCGCTACGACGGTACGATTCGTGACGTTCCAGCGATATCGTTACGATATCGCTGTGTCTGACACGCAGCAGCGATCAGGGATCCTGCTGAGAATCGTACGTCGTAGCAGATCGTTTAGAACTTTCTTTCATCGCTGGATCTCCCGCTGTCATCGCTAGATCGGTGTGTGTGACACCGATCTAGGGATCTAGCGATGCGATCCAGCGATGCGTTCGCTTGTAACCAGGGTAAACATCGGGTAACTAAGCGCAGGACCGCGCTTAGTTACCCGATGTTTACCCTGGTTACAAGTGTTAAACTAAAAAAAAACAAACAGCACATACTTACATTCTGGTGTCCGTCAGGTCCCTTGCCGTCTGCTTCCCGCACTGTGACTGCCGGCCGTAAAGTGAAAGCAGAGCACAGCGGCTGTGCTTTCACTTTCACTTTACGGCCGGCAGTCACTGAGTGCGGGAAGCAGACGGCAAGGGACCTGACGGACACCAGAATGTAAGTATGTGCTGTTTGTTTTTTTTTTAGTTTAACGCTTGTAACCAGGGTAAACATCGGGTAACTAAGCGCGGTCCTGCGCTTAGTTACCCGATGTTTACCCTGGTTACCCAGGGACCTCGGCATCGTTGGTCGCTGGAGAGCTGTCTGTGTGACAGCTCCCCAGCGACCACACTACGATTTACCTACGATCACGGCCAGGTCATATCGCTGGTCGTGATCGTAGGTAAATCGTATAGTGTGACGGTACCCTTAGTGTAACAACTGATTAGCATATCACACCATTATTATCCATGCACTTTTTTTCTTACAAAATTCATAATATCCTTATAATTAGGAAACTCCAAAATCCGAAAATATTGGATATTTTTATGTATTGCAGAGATTTACTTAACTAAGAAATAAACAGTAACTTATTGGAAGATAAACCGCTTACGTGTTTTGTTAGTCTGACGGGTTTTCTGCATGGTCCTGAAACAGTAGACAGTAAGTAGAAACTGTACAAATCTTGCAGAAAAAAAAAACAGATCTAAATTTTGTCCTTCCATCTTCTTCCATCTCGACTGTTAATGGCTCCTACTCACCTGCGAGAAACTCGGATGAGTCTCGCATGTTAATACCTGCTGCCGGCACTCAGATCGGAGCGTGCGGCCGCATAGGAATACATGCAGTCGCACGCTCCGCTCCTCTGTGCCGGGTGCAGTGCCAGGTATTGACGTGCGAGACTCATCCGAGTTTCTCGCAGGTGAGTATGAGCCCTAAAGGGCTGATACTGAGTGGCACTATCGCTATATGGAGCAGGCTCAGAAGCTGAGCATGCTTCATGAAAAACAATTACCAGTTCTGTTACATAGCTGGCACCCGACAATAACTAAAAAGCTAAAATTAGATTAAATCAGTTTATCCTCTCAAATGCTGCTGTTACAGCAGTATATAAAAGTCTTCAACAAAGATGCTGCCATTTCTGATGGGCGTCAGTACCTCATGCACCACGATCACGGAGTGCCAATCATGGCAGCTGGGGGCCTACTGAAGTCTCCCGTGTCTGCCATGTTAGCACTCCTTTGTTGCAAGGTATCATAAGAAATTATCAATTAAAAAAAATGCATTGCAATACTTTGGCATTACAATGAATTGAATAGGCAATCAAGAAATTAGTTTCAAGTCAGTTAACAGGACTAATTACAAACAAAAAAACTATTAAAACATATTTTTTAAATATAAAAAGTGGAACACAGTCCCTTTTTCCTCAAATTAAATTTGTAAAAAGTGAAAAGTAAATTAACATATTTAGTATTGCCATCTGCATAATTGCCAAAACGAATAAAATATCAAAATATTTATCCCATAATGTGAGAAAAAAATGAAAAAAATAGCTGGTTTTTAATCGCTGTAATTCTCCAAAATAATGCAATAAAAAGAGATTGACACATAAGACTAAAATGGTATGAATAAAAAAGTAAAGTTCGACAAGTAAAAAATAAGCCCTCACCCAGCTTCATTGATGGAAGAATAAGAAAGTTACGGATTCTAAAATAATGGCAACACAAACCAAGGTTTTTTTTTGCAAAGCTCTCATTTATTTTTTAAACTAAAATATAAAAGTAGTATATAAGTGCTGTCACTGTGATCATACTGACATGAAGAATCATATTGATTGGTCTTTTTTACCTCACAATGAATGCGGTAAAGACCAAACAAAAACGCAATATTGGAATTCATGTTTTCTTTTGACCACAATTCTTTTTAATTTCATTTTTTGTACCATTTTACATTGTAAAATAATTGGTGTTATTCAAAACTACAACTCGTGCAAAAAACAAGTTCTCATACTATGGCTGTGTTAATGGAAAAATAAAACGTTATGGCTCTTGGAAGCAGGAGCGGAAAAAATGAAAGTACAAAAATGAAAATTGCTAAACCCTTAAAGGGGTTGTCTGGCTTTAGGGTACAAGTCTGCAGTCAATGTATAATTTTCTCCTTTAAACTTTGCTTTCGTCAAAGAATGCTCCCTTTGCAGCAATTACAGCATTGCAGACCTTTGGCATTCTAGCAGTTAATTTGCTGAGGTAATCTGGAGAAATTTCACCCCATGCTTCCAGGAGCCCCTCCCACGTGTTAGTTTGGCTTGATGGGCACTTTTTGCGTACCATACGGTCAAGCTGCTCCCACAACAGCTCAATGGGGTTGAGATCTGGTGACTGTGCTGGCCATGCCATTACAGATAGATACCAGCTGTCTGCTTCTTCCCTAAATAGTTCTTGCATAATTTGGAGGTGTGCTTCTGGGTCATTGTCCTGTTGAAGATGAAATTGGCTGTCCAAGCGCTGTCCACAGTCCATAAACACGTGCGGCTGGCACAAACAAGGCCGCAGCACCTTTGGAATTCGACGGAAACGGTTGCGGAACAAGTGGCAAGGGAGGACGCAGGAGTCCGTCTGGGACTAGGTTCTCCTGCCTTCTCACATGCGCGGTACTCACAGTCATTGAGCGCAATATGCTACTCTCTCCAGCTACTGCAGGACACATAGCAGCTCTCTTTGTGGTGGTTGCAGAGTGCACGGCACCTCTATCTCTGGCAGTCACTGAGCGCATTGCACCTCTCAGCAAAGCGGTCCCTCTGCAGACGGTGGGGCCCAACCCAGGCGGCCTGTCGTGGCACAGGTACGCGGGGGACAGAGCGTGCTGCCCACCTGACTACACGCTGCTGGAGCCAAACTTCCTGCTGCTGTGCGTGCTTTTCTTTTTAAGTAACCCCACCTCCCCGGGTCATCAGGTTGGTCAGGCTCCTCTTTTCTACACCTGAGTTCCAGGGGACGCAACCTTAACAGTTCCAGGCCCGGCAAGCAGGTATCCGCAGCCCGGTCTTCCTCCTCCCTAATGTAAAATATGTTTGTGCCCTTGTGGATTATGGCTGATCAAAGTGTACATCACATTTACAGGATGTACACTGCTGTAAGCTACACTTTGTCATCTTCCGGCAAAACCACACTGACATTATGTGGAATAGGAGATATCCCCTGGGAAAGTATAGATTTCTATTTAAAGGAGGCAGGTCCATATTTGTAATTAAAAAAAAAATCATTAATCTGAAAAAACAATCAAGGAAGTGCTGCACCCAATACATTCTTCTCTCTTCTCTAGATGAGGGTCACTGTAACAAATATGGCCCTGCCTAATAGGGAAAGATAGAGGGAAAAACATTTGTGTAATTTAAAGGTAACCTGTAATGTAAAATAATCCTATTAATCTGCAGATATGGGGTTATTCTGCAGCTTAATTGCATTCTAACACCATGCGGTGCCCGAATTGAGAGTACCACTGCCAGGAGGAATGGATTTTATTTCTCCTAGCAGGCTTGCTCGTTCAGTTATTGGAGTGGGCAGGCATGGTTTCAATCAGCGCTCAGTGAATAGAGAGCGGCGGCTGTAACCATGCCTCCGGCATTGACTGACAGCCGGCTCTTAGGGTTCACTCACATCTGTGTATAAAATCAGCAACTTTAATGTGAGAAAAAATTGCATTGCACTCACACAGATGTTGTTCAATGAGGCAGTGTTCATCTGAGAGTTTTTCCTCACCTTGAATTGGGATGATCAAATGCTTATGGCCATGTGAAACAGCCGAGACCCACCAATGCAAGTCAATGTGTTCTAGAAAAAAATCGCATGGCACACGGACCATGCACGTGCCTTCCGATATTTATGTACCCATCTCAAGGGAAACACAATATTTCATCAGTCGAGTACAGTAACTTCACATGCCGCACCATCAGAATAGATAGAATAGATATATAGATAGAATAGATAGAAATGTCAGTGAGCTATATAATTAGTACAGTGCGTGTATAGTTTACTGTACATGTATTTAGCTAGTAAATATAAAAATAAATAAAAAATATGGCGTCGGCTGCCCCCTATTTTTAATAAGCAACTGAGGGAAAGCAGACAGCTGTAAGCTGGTGTTATTATTCTGGGAAGAGAACAATATCCGTGGATAGTCGCAGCCTATTAATATCAGCTCACAGCTGTCCACGTAGCCTTTACTGGGTGTAAAAAAAGGGGACCCAGAAAAATGACGTGTTCCCCCCCAATTTTTAATAACCAGCTAAGCAGACAGCCCTATATTAATAAGGTGGAAAGGGGCCATAGATATTGGCCCCTTCCCATACTAATATCACCAGCCCTCTGCCGCCTTAGAAATGGCGCATCCATTTGATGCACCAGTTCTGGCACTTAGCCTTGGTTCTTTGCAATGCGTTGGCAATGAGGATAATGGTTTTGGGGTTGATATCAGCTGTGTAATGTCTGCTGACATCAAGTCTATGGGTTAGTAATGGAGAGGTGTCTATCAGACACTCCCATTACTAGCCCCATAGTCAAAAGAAAGAAACACAAACACAGAAAAGTCCTTTAATTGTAAAAAAAATCCCACTCCCCGATTATTACCCTCTTTTACCCATTTAATACCAAAAATAAAATAATCCAAAGGGGTTAGCCATAAATCCATAATATGGACGTCCCACAATGATCCCTGATTCTGCTACATCTGGAGACGGTGATGAGTGGTGACATCAGTATCTTGACCATTCATGGACACCAGAACACACTGAGAGTAGAGTGAGAATCCAGCCGCTGTGACAATCAGTGACGTCAGCAATTTTATGGCAGTTCACAGCCAATGAACTGCGGTAAACTTAATGACGTCAGCGCTCACGGTGTGTGAAATTACTGCTGGTTAACAGCTTTATTTTACACTAGCTGAAGAGCCCGGCGTTGCCTGGGCATAGTAAATATCTGTGGTTAGTTATAGCACCTCACTTCTCTTATTTTCTCATCACGCCTCTCATTTTCCCAATCACATCTTTCACTTTCCCCCTCACATCTCTCATTTTCTCCCTCACACCTCTCATTCCCCCCTAACACTTGTCATTTCGACCTCACATCTGTCATTTTCCGATCACTCCACTATTTTCCCTAACTCCTCTCATTTTGCACTCACACCTTTTCATTTTCACCTCACACCTCTCATTTTCACCTCAGTATATACATGTTTGTCATCTCCCTTATATAGTATACACCTGTATGTCATCTCCTGTATATAGTATATACCTGTATGTCATCTCCCCTGTATATAGTATATACCTGCTGTGTGTCATCTCCCCTGTATATAGTATATACCTGTATGTCATCTCCTCCTATATATAGTATATACCAGTATGTCATCTCCTTCTATATATAGTATATACCTGTGTCATCTCCTCCTGTATATAGTATATACCTGTGTGTCATCTCCCCTGTATATAGTATATATCTGTGTGTCATCTCCTCCTGTATATAGTATATACCTGTATGTCATCTTCTATATATAGCATATACCTGTATGTCATCTCCTGTATATACTATATACCTGTAGGTCATCTGCTCCTGTATATAGTATATACCTGTGTGTCATCTCCTCCTGTATATAGTATATACATGTATGTCATCTCCTCCTGTATATGGTATGTACCTGTATGTCATCTCCTCCTCTATATAGTATATACCTGTGTGTCATCTCTCCTGTATATAGTATATATCTGTGTGTCATCTCCCCGTATATAGTATATACCTGTTTGTCATCTCCTCCTGTATTAGACCTTGTTCACACGTTATTTGCTCAGTATTTTTACCTCAGTATTTGTAAGCTAAATTGGCAGCCTGATAAATCCCCAGCCAACAGGAAGCCCTCCCCCTGGCAGTATATATTAGCTCACACATTCACATAATAGACAGGTCATGTGACTGACAGCTGCCGTATTTCCTATATGGTACATTTGTTGCTCTTGTAGTTTGCTTATTAATCAGATTTTTATTTTTGAAGGATAATACCAGACTCTTGTGTTTTAGGGCGAGTTTCGTTTGTCAAGTTGTGTGTGTTGAGTTGCGTGTGGCGACATGCATGTAGCGACTTTTGTGAGATGAGTTTTGTGTGGTGACATGCGTGTAGCAACTTTTTGTGTGTCGAGTTGCATGTGACAGGTTAGTGTAGCAAGTTGTGTGCAGCAAGTTTAGCGCATGGCGAGTGTTGCGCGTGGCGAGTTTTATGTGTGGTGCCTTTTGAGTATGTGCAAGTTTTGTGTGAGGCAACTTTTGCATGTGTTGCAACTTTTGTGCATGTGGCAATTTTTCCGCGTGTGCAAGTTTTGCGTGTGGCGAGTTTTCCATGAGGTGAGTTTTGCACTTGTGGCGAGTTTTGCGTGAGCCTAGTTTTTGCATGTGGCGAGTTTTGCGCGTGGCGAGTTTTGAGCAGCGACTTTTGTGTTTCGACTTTTATGTGGCGAGGTTGGTGTATGTGGTGAAACGTGTGCTGAAGGTGGTATATGCGTTCAAGCATGTGGTAGTGTGTGGCGCATTTTGTGTGTGTGTTCATATCCTCGTGTGTGGTGAGTATCCCATATCGGGGCCCCACCTTAGCAACTGTACGGTATATACTCTTTGGCGCCATCGCTCTCACTCTTTAAGTCCCCTTGTTCACATCTGGCAGCTGTCAATTTGCCTCCAACACTTTTCCTTTCACTTTTCTCCATTATGTAGATAGGGGCAAAATTGTTTGGTGAATTGGAAAGCGCGGGGTTAAAATTTCACCTCACAACATAGCCTATGATGCTCTCGGGGTCCAGACGTGTGACTGTGCAAAATTTTGTGGCTGTAGCTGTGACGCCTCCAACACTTTTCCTTTCACTTTTTTCCCCATTATGTAGATAGGGGCAAAATTGTTTGGTGAATTGGAACGCGTGGGGTTAAAATTTCGCCTCACAACATAGCCTATGACGCTCTCGGGGTCCAGACGTGTGACTGTGCAAAATTTTGTGGCTGTAGCTGCGACGGTGCAGATGCCAATCCCGGACATACATACACACACACACACACACACACACACACATTCAGCTTTATATATTAGATGACAGGTTCCATTTAATTGTAATTCCAAAATGCATACTAGATCTTTTGTCTAAATTAGTAGGCTACACTAAAGTGCTATTTTATAAAGACATACACTACTATAAGTGCACAGTTTAGGATTGGGACCGAGTGGGGTAAAATTGGATACTATGCAGTGTAAGATGAAAACAAGGGCAGTAACCAGAGTCCTAGGGATCCCAGATCAACTTTTGAGCCCCAGGGAGCAGTATAATGGGGAGTATGTGAGACTTTATCAAATCTCATCAACTCTGAAAAAAAAATCCTTGTGTATGGTAAATCGACATGAGCTGTGAATTTTAAATCTACAGCATGTCAATTTTATATGTGAATTTTCACTGTGTATTTCACCTTTTGTAATGCATAGGGGTGACATTCATGGTAAAAAGGCCATAAAGTCTGCAATAAAACCCATGTAATATTTGCGGATTTTTCAGTGAATCCTCCATAAAATTTGGGACAGTATCTGGAACAGATTTCTTTCTGTCATATGTGGGTGTACCGTGAGGATGTGGGGGAAGCAGCAGGCTGTTAGGATGCCAGCAGGATGATGACCTAGAACTTTTTTATCTTTATGATTGCTGTCAATGACACTATATTTACTAGGACCTGCACAGCCCTACATTCTTTGAGTCTGTAGCCGCCATAAAACGAGCTTAGATCATACCTTTAAGCTTTGGTATGGCTGCCATCTGTTATGCCGATTTTAATGTTAACAAATAAGTAACACAAGGTAAATATAGAGAGGATATTGATGCCAGGTACGTGTTTATCAAAACTACTATGTGCTGATAACGGGAAATGATTTTGTAATGCTGCTTTCGAATATCAGCAAATAGTAGCTGCCTATCTACAAATCTCTCCTGTAAAACATCATACTCATCAGTAGCAGGTAACGAGATAAATTATTGATCTTGGGATTTATTTTGATTGTATATACAAAGGATTTTTTACTGTATTATGAATATGTTTTTTTCTTTTTGGCACCAGCTGTGTATGGTAGGTGGAATTTGATGAAACAGATCAATAAACAATATTTCAGTAAATGTAATAATGGTATAACTAGCATACTGCCCTAAATGTCGGTCTACTTGTCTCTTCCTACCTATGTATATCTTTGCTGTACTGTACACCAAGGATCAGCAACCTGTGATATGCAAGCTGTTGTTAAACTACAACTCCCAGCAAATTGGGAGTTAAACAATTCTTTTTCCAGCATGGAACACCATGTCACAAGGCAAAAGTGCTAACTAAGGGTACGTTCACACTAGCGTTGCGCCGCCCTGCGTCGGCGACGCAACGCGCGACGCATCGAAAAACGCGCGCAAACGCGCGCAAACACGCGCGCGTTTTGCGACGCGTGCGTCGTTTTTGACCAAAATCGGACGCACAGAAAATGCAACTTGTAGCGTTTTCGTGCGTCCGACGCCAGCGTCGGAAACGACGCACGTGGCGAAAAACGCAACCAAAAAGACGCACGCGTCCCCTATGTTAAACATAGGGGCGCGTCGCCGCTGCGTCGCCGACGCAACAGCGGCGCAACGCTAATGTGAACTTAGACTTAGTGGTTCGGTGAACAAAACAATGACATTTTGGGTCCTTGGCAAAGAAACTCCTTAGATCTTAATGTCATTGAGAACCTGTGGTCAATCCTCAAAAGCGGATCAACAAACAAAAAAAACAGAAATGATGATAAACTCCAAGCACTGATTAAACAAGAATGGGTTGTCGTCATCAGTCAGGATTTGGCCCAGACACTGATACTGACCATCTTTACATAAACTTAATGTATTTTGGCAATAAAAGTGTCAAACTTATTAAATACTTAAAATTGTACTCCAGTAACCATAAAACAATCTGACTAACAGATTTAAAAATATTGAAGCAGCAAACTTTGTGAAAACTAAAATTTGTGTCAATATCAAAACTTTTGGATATGACTTTAAACAGTTGAATCTAATAATGATGCGGACATAAGTGATGAAGTTACATGCAATTATTCTATTAAATTTGTTGTGTTCAGCTTTGTGAACTGCTTACTGGCCTCCTCTCCCCCTCCCCCACTGTCTCTAGAATGATCATGTTTATCATGCTGGGCAGCTGATTGTGATGTGTCTAGTGATAAGTTAAACAGGTACTCAATAACATATAAGGTATAGATGAGCCGCTCAGAGATGGAGATCTTGTGTCTTATTTAAAATTTTATCAGGTTTTCCAGAAATATATGAAAAGAAGAAAGAGGGAGGTAATCACTGTAGTAAATTAAAACTGTCATCCACTTGTTACAGTAATAGAAATCTGCCATAGAATGTTAATGAGACTGGTGCTTGTGAGCATGTGTAGATGCAAGCTGCACTGTTGTGACCTGGAGATAGCTTGATAGTTCAAGGTATAGGTTATCCCTAGGTCACAGCACCTGCTCATCATTCACAAAGAGAGAGAGGATCGCTTTATAACTGGCTTCATCTTGCCTCAGCCCCCCTGTTATCTCCAGTATTAGATCCGAAAGACAGGGTGGACAGCAGTGTGAGCAGCCTCTTTTTACATCAGCATTTTTGGTATCTGCAATATTAGATGAGAAAGACATGGTAAATATCCCATTCCATTGAAGCCCTGGTTTCTTGTAAAAAACAAAACAAAATAAAAAACAACCATATCCCTCACCGGTCCAATATTCTGTCCCATGCCGCAATTCATGGCTGCGATAACTGGTTTTCAACCTGGACGGTGCCAAGATGTGACCATCCAGGCTGAAGACCACTGGAGAGTGAGCTGCTGCGAGCAACAGTGGTGACATTATTGAGGTTATCGCAGGTCACTGAGGCTCTGTCCCAAGCTCTCTTCAGTGTGAGCCTGGCTGATGAACTGCTGTGACCACAGTGAGAAAGGGAAAATAAATCCTGCAACATCATCAAATACTGCTATATACGTTACTGTGCAGTCAAATGGGTCCGCACATGTACGTACAAGGGACGGGGTGCTCACCGAGAAAAACACATGATAATGGTTCATGAAAAAGAAGGTGGTACTCACCGTTTCTGTTAAAAGACTTTTATTTCATCAGTTAGAAAACATGAAGGTGGGGAGAAGTGTGCAAAGCAGGATGAACGGACAATGGCTGTTTCGCACTGCTTTCGCTTCAGAACTCATGACTCGTTTAAGCGCAATCCTGCTCTCCACACTTCTCCCCAGCTCCATGTTTTTTAACATGAACAGGGCATTTAAGTGGTTAACAGCAGCAGTCAGCAACTATGATTGTTGCTGTTAGAGGCAGATGCCAGCTATTATAATTCATAGCATCTCCGTAGTATACAGTGTTTTGTAATTGCTTCATAATTAAAAGTGTTGTCCACTACTAGGACAACCCTTTCTTTAATGTTTGGCCCTGATAAAATAAAAAAACCTTATACGCACCTCCCGTGCTAGCGCCGTTCCCGCTGTGTAGGCTCTCGCTCTCATTAAGGTTCCTGTGCTGTTGTTCTGACACGTGAGTCCGGCGCCAAAGAGCCCAGTGAAGAGGAAGTCTGAGCTGCAGCTGATCTCTGACTTCCTGTTCATGTTCAATTCATCAGAAGGTGGAGACAGTGACGCCTGCACCGATTGGGCCCTGGGGTCACGTGTTACAACAACAGCACAATAGCAACGGGGAGAGCGAGTGCCAACATGGCTGGAACAACGTCGGCATGGAAGATGAGCATAGGCTTTTTTTTTTTTAGCAGAGTTAAGCATAGGGTATGATAGAAAAATATTTCGAATTGAGAGTCCTCAGTGGTTGATACCTTTTAATGGCTAACTGAAAAGATGGTAACAAATTGCAAGCTTTCAAGACTACATACTTCTCTTCATCAGGCAAAGACTAAAGGGTACTTTAGGGTACGATAAGGAGTTTTCCAAGTAGTGGATAACTTCTTTAAACTAAGCAAAATCAAAAAAATGCCCAAATTATTTTCTTTGTTATAAAAACGAATTTCTTAAAAAATAGTACGCCACTAATCAAGCATCAAATAATATCAGTACAATAAGACCAAATGATACTACCACATAAGTCTGAATAACACCACTTGTGGAGACACTGGTGGTCAGTGGGTGCTCTCGTCTGCTGTCCTGAGACCTTATGGACTAGGGCTTATCTCACTAAATGCCCGCTCTCTTTTCCCGTGATCATAATACTACTCAGACATTACAGTGTGAGAGTTAAGCAGCGTAACAATGCTTTATTGAACCACTAAACATATGGAACAGTCGGAGCAAAATACCCAAGATGGTGCAAAATTACAGAGTCTCACCCTTCCGCTGACTCACCAGGATTAGTCGTTAAAGGGCTGACTACCCCCACCTGTGGCATGCACCGAGAGGAGGCAACGACAAGCTTAGGAAGATGACAGACCATTGAGGCAGAAAATGCAATAGCAATAGCCGACAGCACTTCAGATAACAGAATGCACGTTCAGAATTCATAGGACCCAATAGGAAAAATGTATGCCAGAAAATCAAGAAGAACAGCATCCAATATGGTTGAAAGAACAAAAATGACTCTTTATTTTGCCATAATGCGACGTTTCGACCAATTATAGTTCTCTGCTTGGAAACCTGATTTTTATTATGGGCAATCAAGAATAATAAAAAAAATAATCGAAACTCCATTTAAAGTATGCTTAGTTTGCAAGAACAAACAAGTTTACACTGTAAAGAAGCAGCAAACGAAATACAGAAGAATTACAGCATATGCAGTAGACTGAACATTGATCCCACTCTTCACATATATAGATTTATTGCTGTAGTTAAGAGTTACTGCCGCATGTGTAACTATAACAGTGTTAACTTTTGTTTGCGTTTAGATGGGTGTTCTTGTATGAGAAAGGCTACCAAAATGTGGATGACATCATCAGTTCTGTCTCTGTAAAAATGAAAGGCATTGCAATTACAAATATGTCTAACATGGGCACAGAAATTTGGGATGTTGCTGACTATGTTTTCCCTCCGCAGGTAAGATATGATTTGGTTTTTTTTTATTCATTCCATAGACTTCTGCATATTTTAAAGAATTTATCTTACCTTCTGCTAAAAGTCTGCTGCCACTAGATAACTACGGGCTTCTGAATCCTTACAGTACACGCACCGCCAAAAGTGGGCTGTCGTGTGACTGCGAGTATGCAATCTGCATACTTCCGGCCATCTTCCGACTAGACATGCTCAACTTTTCTCAATACAAATAAATTGAGCAAGGCTGAGCAAGTCTATTTGGCACATGACCACTTGTATGCAAATTGCAGCAACAGCAGGGAATCCTGATAGCCTGAAGTGTGCACACTGTAAGGATTCAAAGTCTACAGTCACATATAATGACTGCAGATTTTTAGCAGAAGATGGAACAACCCCTTTAAATATATACAGGGCTATACAAAATAATTGAAACATCCCATGCCAAATAGTGCAAAATTTCAGGTAACCAAACCATAATGAAAAACTGCTTTGTGGGTGAAACTTGCATTTTACTTGTGAGGTCTCCATAGTTTGTGCTGATAATAATGAACGCATATGCCTTTCAATGACCTCTAAGGTCTCAATTCATCAAAATGTTTACCCCAGAGAAAACACTTAACAGTCACAAAATTTTAGTGCAAAAATTTAGAGTCTTATGGTGTTTTCAGTTTTATCCAGCTTTGTTGAAATGGGCAGAGCTGTAGTGGGATGGGGTGAGGTGATGATGCCTCGCTCTTCTAATTCATGAAGAGTTGTGGCTTTCCATATGTCACAAATTTTGCTCCAGTCTCTGACTGGCACTTTTAGAAATCTCATTCATGTTTCTGCTATAGTAAGATTCAACATTTATTCTGCCTTAAAAAACAGACTGAAAAAAAAGCAGCAAACTTGGTGTGATGAATGTTATAGATTAGGAGGCAGACACCACTTTTAAGATATGCATGATTCATAAAGAGGTGTGCGCCTCTTGATGAATCAGGCACCTCTGACTTCATCATGCCCCTCATCAAGATTGGCTTGAACAAAGCTGGTCTTGATGAGTCAGGGACTGAATATTTTTGACTAGATTCATTAAGACTGACATTGTTCACACCAGTCTTGATGAAGAGGCATGGTGCAGTCAGAGGTGTCTAATTTGTGCGCCTTTTAATGAATCAGGCACAACTTAAAAGCTAAATGTGCCTGCGAGAGACTGGAGTAAAATTTGTGGCATAAGGTTCGCCGCAGCTTGTCATTAATTAGACGAACTGTAGTGTCTGACCCAATCCTGCCCCAGCTACACCCATTGTGGGGGACCTGGACAAAACTGATAAAAGATGGCAAAAGACTCAAAATTCCTGTGCAAATTCGCATTGTACAAATATTTTGCAACTTTTCAAACTGTTTTACAACAGATACAGTATCTGTCGTAAACACCTTCATGAATCAAGGCCTTTGTGTTGCAGTACAGAATGGAAAAAATGTAAGTTGTTTTGAAAAACTGTAATTTAAGTATAGCCAATAGCTCAATGAGTTAAACACAAATCTCAGGGCAAGGTATACATAAAGAATGAATCAATCCAAAAAGTATATCGCAAAATACCACAGTCATACCTACTATGTATACCAATATGGACAGAATAACGGACAACTCAGCAATTTACAAGCAAAAAAAAGAACAAAAAGAGACCGAACTCATGCCCAAATAGTCATATTAAATAATATTATTTATTAAGAATAAGATACACCATATGGTGGGGGGAGGAAAACAAAAAAAAAGGGGCTATACACCAGGAGACCGAGACGTATTCTTTACAAAATATTGAGGTGACTACATGATAATGAATAGATCCCAGATGTAAATAAATAAATAAATAGATAAGTACATACATGGCACCAAAGAAAAAATAAATAAAATGAATCATAATAAATATCCACAGGAAAAATGTAGGAAAGGTGTGTGCAAGGGTATACCTTAAAAATAAGGTGCAAGTGCAAAGACACTATAAGTTAGAAAGACGCAAGCTAGAAAATGCTCTGAGACTAAAGTGCATACAGTGATTGCTGTTAATGAGTCATACAGCAGGCATGTGTATAGAGGTATAACAAAATAATCAGTGTTATGGCTGGCAATCAGGCAACACAGCGTGCAGTAATCAGCGCACATACAGAGATCTGGCAATAACCAAAAACAATAGGACGAGCTCTGAGACGTGGAATCTCTGTAGACTGCAGTACCTGATCTATCCTCACACAACTATAAGCAGCAGTGGAATGCGCCTAACAACTACCTATGCAACTCGGCACTGCCTGAGGAGCTGACTAGCCTGAAGATAGAAATACAAGCTTGACTTACCTCAGAGAAATACCCCAAAGGAATAGGCAGCCCCCCACATATAATGACTGTTAGCAAGATGAAAAGACAAACGTAGGAATGAAATAGATTCAGCAAAGTGAGGCCCGATATTCTAGACAGAGCGAGGATAGCAAAGAGAACTATGCAGTCTACAAAAAACCCTAAAACGAAAACCACGCAAAGGGGCAAAAAGACCCACCGTGCCGAACTAACAGCACGGCGGAGCACCCCTTTGCTTCTCAGAGCTTCCAGCAAAAGATAATAGCAAGCTGGACAGAAAAAACAGAAAACAAACTAGAAGCACTTATCTAGCAGAGCAGCAGGCCCAAGGAAAGATGCAGTAGCTCAGATCCAACACTGGAACATTGACAAGGAGCAAGGAAGACAGACCCAGGTGGAGCTAAATAGCAAGGCAGCCAACGAGCTCACCAAAACACCTGAGGGAGGAAGCCCAGAGACTGCAATACCACTTGTGACCACAGAAGTGAACTCAGCCACAGAATTCACAACAGTACCCCCCCCTTGAGGAGGGGTCACCGAACCCTCACCAGAACCCCCAGGCCGACCAGGATGAGCCACATGAAAGGCACGAACAAGATCTGGGGCATGGACATCAGAGGCAAAAACCCAGGAATTATCTTCCTGAGCATAACCCTTCCATTTGACCAGATACTGGAGTTTCCGTCTAGAGACACGAGAATCCAAAATCTTCTCCACAATATACTCCAATTCCCCCTCCACCAAAACAGGGGCAGGAGGCTCCACAGATGGAACCATAGGTGCCACGTATCTCCTCAACAACGACCTATGGAATACATTATGTATGGAAAAGGAGTCTGGGAGGGTCAGACGAAAAGACACCGGATTGAGAATCTCAGAAATCCTATACGGACCAATAAAACGAGGTTTAAATTTAGGAGAGGAAACCTTCATAGGAATATGATGAGAAGATAACCAAACCAGATCCCCAACACGAAGTCGGGGTCCCACACGGCGTCTGCGATTAGCGAAAAGCTGAGCCTTCTCCTGGGACAAGGTCAAATTGTCCACTACCTGAGTCCAGATCTGCTGCAACCTGTCCACCACAGAATCCACACCAGGACAGTCCGAAGACTCAACCTGTCCTGAAGAGAAACGAGGATGGAACCCAGAATTGCAGAAAAATGGAGAGACCAAGGTAGCCGAGCTGGCCCGATTATTAAGGGCGAACTCAGCCAACGGCAAAAATGACACCCAATCATCCTGGTCAGCGGAAACAAAACATCTCAGATATGTTTCCAAGGTCTGATTGGTTCGTTCGGTCTGGCCATTAGTCTGAGGATGGAAGGCCGAGGAAAAAGATAGGTCAATGCCCATCCTACCACAAAAGGCTCGCCAGAACCTCGAGACAAACTGGGAACCTCTGTCAGAAACAATATTCTCAGGAATGCCATGTAAACGAACCACATGCTGGAAGAACAAAGGCACCAAATCAGAGGAGGAAGGCAATTTAACCAAGGGCACCAGATGGACCATTTTAGAAAAGCGATCACAGACCACCCAAATGACCGACATTTTTTGAGAAACGGGAAGGTCAGAAATGAAATCCATCGAAATATGTGTCCAAGGCCTCTTCGGGACCGGCAAGGGCAAAAGCAACCCACTGGCACGTGAACAGCAGGGCTTAGCCCTAGCACAAATTCCACAGGACTGCACAAAAGCACGCACATCCCGTGACAGAGATGGCCACCAGAAGGATCTAGCAACCAACTCCCTGGTACCAAAGATTCCTGGATGACCGGCCAGCACCGAACAATGAAGTTCAGAGATAACTTTACTAGTCCACCTATCAGGGACGAACAGTTTCTCGGCCGGACAACGATCAGGTTTATTAGCCTGAAATTTCTGCAACACTCTCCGCAAATCAGGGGAGATGGCAGACACAATGACTCCTTCCTTGAGGATACTCGCCGGCTCAGATAACCCCGGAGAGTCGGGCACAAAACTCCTAGACAGAGCATCCGCCTTCACATTTTTAGAGCCCGGAAGGTATGAAATCACAAAATCAAAACGAGCAAAAAATAACGACCAACGGGCCTGTCTAGGATTCAAGCGCTTGGCAGACTCAAGATAAGTAAGGTTCTTATGATCAGTCAAAACCACCACGCGATGCTTAGCACCCTCAAGCCAATGACGCCACTCCTCGAATGCCCACTTCATGGCCAGCAACTCTCGGTTGCCCACATCATAATTACGCTCAGCAGCAGAAAATTTCCTGGAAAAGAAAGCACATGGTTTGAACACTGAGCAACCAGAACCTCTCTGTGACAAAACCGCCCCTGCACCAATCTCAGAAGCATCAACCTCGACCTGGAACGGAAGAGAAACATCAGGTTGACACAACACAGGGGCACAGCAAAAACGACGCTTCAACTCCTGAAAAGCTTCCACGGCAGCAGAAGACCAATTAACCAAATCAGCACCCTTCTTGGTCAAATCGGTCAATGGTCTGGCAATGCTAGAAAAATTACAGATGAAGCGACGATAAAAATTAGCAAAGCCCAGGAATTTCTGCAGACTTTTTAGAGATGTCGGCTGAGTCCAATCCTGGATGGCCTGAACCTTAACCGGATCCATCTCGATAGTAGAAGGGGAAAAGATGAACCCCAAAAATGAAACTTTCTGCACACCGAAGAGACACTTTGATCCCTTCACGAACAAGGAATTAGCACGCAGTACCTGGAAAACCATTCTGACTTGCTTCACATGAGACTCCCAATCATCTGAGAAGATCAAAATGTCATCCAAGTAAACAATCAAGAATTTATCCAGATACTCACGGAAAATGTCATGCATAAAAGACTGAAAAACAGATGGAGCATTGGCAAGTCCGAACGGCATCACCAGATACTCAAAATGACCCTCGGGCGTATTAAATGCCGTTTTCCATTCATCTCCCTGCCTGATTCTCACCAGATTATACGCACCACGAAGATCAATCTTAGTAAACCAACTAGCCCCCTTAATCCGAGCAAACAAGTCAGATATCAATGGCAAGGGATACTGAAACTTAACAGTGATCTTATTAAGAAGGCGGTAATCAATACACGGTCTTAGCGAACCATCCTTCTTGGCTACAAAAAAGAACCCTGCTCCCAATGGTGACGACGATGGGCGAATATGTCCCTTCTCCAGGGACTCCTTCACATAACTGCGCATAGCGGTGTGTTCAGGTACGGACAAATTAAATAAACGACCCTTAGGGAATTTACTACCAGGAATCAAATTGATAGCACAATCACAATTCCTATGCGGAGGTAGGGCATCAGACTTGGACTCTTCAAATACATCCTGAAAGTCCGACAAGAACTCTGGGATGTCAGAAGGAATGGATGACGAAATAGACAAAAATGGAACATCACCATGTACTCCCTGACAACCCCAGCTGGTTACCGACATAGAGTTCCAATCCAATACTGGATTATGGGTTTGTAGCCATGGCAACCCCAACACGACCACATCATGCAAATTATGCAGTACCAGAAAGCGAATAACTTCCTGATGTGCAGGAGCCATGCACATGGTCAGCTGGGCCCAGTACTGAGGCTTATTCTTGGCCAAAGGTGTAGCATCAATTCCTCTCAACGGAATAGGACACCGCAAAGGCTCCAAGAAAAATCCACAACGTTTAGCATAATCCAAATCCATCAGATTCAGGGCAGCGCCTGAATCCACAAACGCCATGACAGAATATGATGACAAAGAGCATATTAAGGTAATGGACAAAAGGAATTTGGACTGTACAGTACCAATAACGGCAGAGCTATCGAACCGCCTAGTGCGTTTAGAACAATTAGAAATAGCATGAGTAGAATCACCACAATAGAAACACAGTCTGTTCAGACGTCTGTGTTCGTGCCGTTCTACTTTAGTCATAGTCCTGTCGCACTGCATAGGCTCAGGCTTACTCTCAGACAATACCGCCAGATGGTGCACAGATTTACGCTCGCGCAAGCGACGACCGATCTGAATGGCCAAGGACATAGACTCATTCAAACCAGCAGGCATAGGAAATCCCACCATTACATCCTTAAGAGCTTCAGAGAGACCCTTTCTGAACAAAGCCGCTAGTGCAGATTCATTCCACAGAGTGAGTACTGACCATTTCCTAAATTTCTGACAATATACTTCTACATCATCCTGACCCTGGCATAAAGCCAGCAGATTTTTCTCAGCTTGATCCACTGAATTAGGCTCATCGTAAAGCAATCCCAGCGCCTGGAAAAATGCATCAACATTACTCAATGCAGAATCTCCTGGTGCAAGAGAAAACGCCCAGTCCTGTGGGTCGCCGCGCAAAAAAGAAATAATAATCAAAACCTGTTGAATAGGATTACCAGAAGAATGAGGTTTCAAGGCCAAAAATAGCTTACAATTATTTCTGAAGCTCAGGAACTTAGTTCTGTCACCAAAAAACAAATCAGGAATCGGAATTCTTGGTTCTAGCATCGATTTCTGATCAATAGTATCTTGAATCTTTTGTATATTTACAACGAGATTATCCATTGAGGAGCACAGAGCCTGAATATCCATGTCCACAGCTGTGTCCTGAAGCACTCTAATGTCTAGGGGAAAAAAAAGACTGAAGACAGAGCTAAGAAAAAAAAATGATGTCAGGATTTCTTTTTTCCCTCTATTGGGAATCATTGGTCTGGCTCCTTGTACTGTTATGGCTGGCAATCAGGCAACACAGCGTGCAGTAATCAGCGCACATACAGAGATCTGGCAATAACCAAAAACAATAGGACGAGCTCTGAGACGTGGAATCTCTGTAGACTGCAGTACCTGATCTATCCTCACACAACTATAAGCAGCAGTGGAATGCGCCTAACAACTACCTATGCAACTCGGCACTGCCTGAGGAGCTGACTAGCCTGAAGATAGAAATACAAGCCTGACTTACCTCAGAGAAATACCCCAAAGGAATAGGCAACCCCCCACATATAATGACTGTTAGCAAGATGAAAAGACAAACGTAGGAATGAAATAGATTCAGCAAAGTGAGGCCCGATATTCTAGACAGAGCGAGGATAGCAAAGAGAACTATGCAGTCTACAAAAAACCCTAAAACGAAAACCACGCAAAGGGGCAAAAAGACCCACCGTGCCAAACTAACAGCACGGCGGAGCACCCCTTTGCTTCTCAGAGCTTCCAGCAAAAGATAATAGCAAGCTGGACAGAAAAAACAGAAAACAAACTAGAAGCACTTATCTAGCAGAGCAGCAGGCCCAAGGAAAGATGCAGTAGCTCAGATCCAACACTGGAACATTGACAAGGAGCAAGGAAGACAGACTCAGGTGGAGCTAAATAGCAAGGCAGCCAACGAGCTCACCAAAACACCTGAGGGAGGAAGCCCAGAGACTGCAATACCACTTGTGACCACAGAAGTGAACTCAGCCACAGAATTCACAACAAATAAGGTGCAAGTGCAGAGTCACTGTGGGCAAAAGAATGGCAAATACCAATAAATACTCAGAGAAACAAGTGCATACAATAATTGCTGCTAATGATAAATTATAAGATAATGATGGCCAAAAACATAATTACCTGTAGATAATGTAGAGACCGTCTCCTGGATGTACCCTACCCCGACGCGCGTTTTGACATCAGCCTTCGTCAGCTCAATGAGATAGAGTAGTTCAGAACCTAAGACAGACATGGGGTAAGTTCTCACGCATCCTTTTTGCTGTATTGTCTGCATAATTTTTGCTGCATTTTTTCCACAATAAAAACCACTGATAGTCACCAGAAAAAAACTGCAATTCTGTATGACATTCTCTATTTTTTTATGTTTTTTTTTTGGCTGCTCAGTCTCATTTATCTCAATGGGAAAAAAAACACAGTAAAAATACTGAAATAACTGACATGCTGCACTAAAAAATTTTGGAAATCTCAATTCATTTTTCTGTTGCCGTAAGATACAGCATTTTTTGCCCTAAAACAAAATTGAAAAAACGCTGCAGAAATAGTGCAAAAAAGGCAATATAATAGACAAATAATCATATTTTATGTTATAAAGCTATTTTTGAAGAACTTTCTTTTTCAGTCTAGATTTCCTAAGAAGATTTTCATTTCCAGTATAAATTATGCATCTTGGCCAGAGGTAGACACAAACAAACAAAAAAGCGCCATGTGCAAGAACACTATATGGGCCCCTCTTTATATCTGTAACAAAAGCAGATTGCTATTTTGGAGGTGGAAGTAGACCTCCTTCCCTCTTGGGCTCCAGATTGGCCGCACAGGTTGCACTAATGGTATGATGCAGCACCCCAGGTAACTGGTTGTTACAGTGATCTTGCCTTTCTTTCGGGGAGGGTGATGTCATGCTTGGAGGCAAGGGAGATTCTGTCTATCAGGTAAGGCACTCACATTCAACACATCTGAATCTAGTCCAGGAGGGGGAGCTTAGGACCCGGATTCAGGGGAGCTTCCTTAGACTTTATGTATCCTGGTCTGGGGGAGGAGTCAGCCAGTTGTAGAGGAGTGGGGGGGAGAAGGACATCTGGAGCAGACGTAGGAGCCAAACAGCCACATAGGAGCTGCGACCCCTGGAAAGAGAGATATCATGAGTTGAATTGTGGAGGAGCTTAGAGGGAAGAAGCACAGAGGAGGAAGAGGCTCAGCAGGGGAACAGCAGAAGGACACCCTAGGAGCCAGAACACAGAAACCGGGTACCAGGAGCCCGAGGTCGTGTTGTTCTCCAGGACGTGCAACAGAACCGGAGGGCATAGGACTGTATGTTAATTGCCCGCATCAAGTCTGAGGTGAAGCAGTAACCTGAGAGCCCGGGTCATGAAAGAGACCCTATAAACAGGCTCGCACTGCCTATTGTATAGACATCTGTCTTAGAACAGGAGGGGACTTTGCAACCAAGCTTTAAGCAGCAGGGACCTCGCCAACTAAAGTAGCGCAAGTAGGAAAGGCTTATGGACCTCACCTGGGAGACGGATCTCCTATTGCCTCCAAGCCAGCCGGACCACTGCTACCCTGCACTTGGTAGCCTGGACTGAGGACTACTATCATCAGTAAACCAGGTAAAGACTGCAAACTTGTGTCCTCGTTCTTTGCCACACCATCCACCACACCATCGGTGCCATGCACTTGGGAAGCCCTGGGGACCCCGCTTCCCCTCTGGGAAGTGTCACCATCTTGCTGCATAACATCACCCTAGAGGACCCCTTTAACCAGCGTCGGTCCCTACTGACCGAAAACCACAGGTGGCGTCACGAACATAGACATTACAAATCCCCTTAAAGACCTTCCCCTTTAATTGGGCACCCAGGGCCACTGGTACCGAATACCCCACGGTCCAGGCAGGTGACTCAATGACCACCCCTGATCCTGGCCATATTTTATGAAAATACCTCCGATACAAGACCACTTGCAATGAAAAGTAGTTTCATTGTATTTTTTTTAACAGAAAGAAATAGAGATGGATGAAAAATAGTGATGGTGCTAATGGCAGATACATTAAAATACAGGTTGGGCCCTGTTTCTGATGTAAGGCTTGTACCACATAGTGCTTAGCTACAGTATCTGCATGCTATACTATGTATGTTTGTGGGAAGGGGTTATTAGGTAAATTATGATAGTCCTATTGAAATCTTAATCTGTATCATCTCTCATTAGCACTGACATAACCTCTAAACATGAGGCCTCTTACCCAGCACAGCTTTCATGTGATGGTTTCCTGTTATACAGCCAATAGATCATATGTTGGGGTCATGCAAGAGTTGAGTTTACATTCCATCTAAATTACTAACTTCTTTTAGCAATAGAAGCTTTCCACTTTCTGCTAACAAATGTTATTCTCTGCTTTACCAACAGGGTGACAGCTCGTTTGTTGTGATGACTAACTTCATAATTACTCCGGAGCAACAAATGGGAAACTGTAATGAGGTATCTATCAACAGCAGATCGTGGCACTGGTTGATTTGATATTGTAGCATTTACTTTTTCTTTATTTTAGCGAAAAGTGATTTTTTTTTCTCACATGCAGCAAGATTTTTTTTGTTTCTCATGCAAACTAAGCAATGCCATCTCAGCTACATGCGGGTTATGCAACTAGTTAAAAATGTGACTTTTCACTTCCATTGACTTTCACCTCAATAGGATTGAGCAGCGAATATTGGGTAACAGGCAAGGTTGTTACTCAGTTGTGTAGCTAAGCGGAGCGTCACTTTTGCAGTCATATCTCACCATATTACTGTTTTTCTATAGCTGTATATGCAAATTCAAATGCTAAATACCATGCATGTCCAAGGTAGTCTTTCAGCTGGCACCTAAAAATTATAGCTAACCAACTGGACATTCATCACTTGAAGGACACTTTAAAGCACCACTCCAGTGGGATTTTTTTCATTTCAGTGCTGGACAGGTGCCACTAATCTAAGTTCCCTGCACCTAGTATTATACCCACCGGCTGCCGTCTTCAGCTTTTCCCGGTGCCAATCCAGTCCTGCGCCATTATCTTGTGACCGCAACTTCTGACTGACCGGAAGTCTGAGGAAATGGCCACAAGCTCTCAATTTTAGTCTATGAGAGCCCCGTTCTTAGACTTACATTAGTGTTATGAAGGCAATCCAGTGACACAGTGTGCCAGCAATCAGAGCACATACAGTGATCTGACAATAACCCAAAAACAATAGAACGAGCTCTGAGACGTGGAATCTCTGTAGACCGCAATACCTGAACCTATCCTAAACACAACTAAAGGCAGCTGTGGATTGCGCCTGACACTACCTATGCAACTCGGCACAGCCTGAGGAGCTGACTAGCCTGAAGATAGAAAAACAAGCCTGACTTGCCTCAGAGAAATACCCCAAAGGAAAAGGCAACCCCCACATATAATGACTGTTAGCAAGATGAAAAGACAAAAGTAGGGATGAAATAGATTCAGCAAAGTGAGGCCCGATATTCTAGATAGAGCGAGGATAGCAAAGAAAACTTTGCAGTCTACAAAAAACCCTAAAGCAAAAAACCACGCAAAGGGGGCAAAAAGACCCACCGTGCCGAACTAACGGCACGGCGGTACACCCTTTGCGTCTCAGAGCTTCCAGCAAAACGAATTGACAAGCTGGACAGAAAAAGTAGCAACAAAAGCAAAGAAGCACTTATCTAAGCAGAGCAGCAGGCCACAGGAAAGATCCAGAAGCTCAGATCCAACACTGGAACATTGACAAGGAGCAAGGAAGACAGAATCAGGCGGAGTTAAATAACAAAGCAGCCAACGAGCTCACCAGAACACCTGAGGGAGGAAGCTCAGAAGCTGCAGTACCACTTGTGACCACAGGAGTGAATTCAGCCACAGAATTCACAACACATTAGATTTTGACTTCCACATCCATCAGCAAGCACAGGATCAATCCAGCAGGTCACAAACTGCTGGAGAGCGACTGTAGTGGCACCAGTAAAAGATGAAGATGAAGTGTGAGAAAAGGGCCAGAGAACTTAGATTAGTAGCACCACTCTAACAGCGCAATGCAAAAAAAAAATGGAGTTGTGCCCTAAAATGGGAGTCCAGTACTTTTTTTCATTCTAATTTGTTTATTTTTGTCTATAGTCACCTACTAATCCTGCTCCATACCACTGAGTGGTCCTCCAATTATCTTGCCTAGTACAGGGGTCATCGCCTGAATGGCTTCAGCATTGCAGAAGCCCATACGACAGGAATCAAATGTAACTAGAATAAAAAAAAGTACTGAACTAATCTCCAACTTCTCCAAAACTTCTCCAAAAACTTCTCAAAACTTAACTTCTCCACAAATGTTCTAAGTTTGTGCAGTTGATATGTTTTTGGGATTATCTCACGTACTTTAACAAGAGTACATTGTCAATTTTAAGTTTACTATATTTCTCAATAAAGGTAAAGATGTGGGAATTCCTATTAATGGAAATAAATCCTCTGAGACTGAAGCTAAAAATGAGATTTGTATTAATAGAAAGTTCTATAATGCAAGATCTCTGCTAAGCAGGATCTATCTGAATGTCCTTGAAAATCCTGGGAATATGCAACAATTTGGAGCCAAATAAGGTCAGTTACTTTTTATTAGGGGTTATTATTGCCAAGTAGCCGAAGAAAAATGCACTAAATCATTTTTAAATAGCGAAAACGATAATGTACTCAAGATGCAGACAACAGGGCAGTAGTAATGGCATCAGGCATCTAAGCACTAGTCTTCTTACCAGTAATATTTATGTTTTCCAGCTTCCTGATGTAGCACTTTGTGAAACTGATGATGATTGCAAAGCTATATCTACTCGACAAACGCAAGGTATGCAATGTTGGCCATTAATTATGTCTTCACAAATACATATGTTATGAAGGCCACGTGCACACGTTGAGTGTTTGGTGAGTTTTTTACCTCAGTATGTGTAAGCCAAAACCAGGAGTGGGTGATAAATACAGAAGTGGTGACGTGTTTCAATTATACTTTTCCTCTGATTGTTTGTCTCCTGATTTTGACTATCAAATACTGAGGTAAAAAGACTGAACGTGTGCACGTGGTCTAAGGCATTTTATGTCCTTCTAATTATACTCACTTTACTTACCGCACGTCTATTCTTGCATTTTGTCCATTATTAATCACTTCCATATGCTGTATAATCTAATATCATACATCCCCTTCTGTGCAGAATAAAGAGTTAATTATGCAAACGATTGTCACAATTAATATCCCACCATAATGTAATTCATATGGTATATCATGGTAACACTCGTTTACATGGCTTATTTATTTTTATGATGATAATTGCCACCCTTTATCATCCTCTTGCAGTAGCGAAAAAGTGAGCTTCCAGGCACCTTTGGTACAACTTCAATTTTTGGAGATAGTGAGCCTCAAAAAATCCAACAAAGCCAATTACTTTTCATCGGAGAATGTAAATTATGACCCATAGGTATTCGATAGGCACAGAAACAATGTTCAACAGTAGCTACAATATGCACAATTGACGTTAAAGATTTACAACTATTTTCACCATTCTTAAGATGTGTCCCTATCAGGTCTGTTTCTACTAATAATAATTAGCTACTTGTTCTAGCATTGTATGGTAGAGAACTCATAAAAAAGTTAGTAAATTAGGAATTAAAAGGAAGTAGGACCAACCCTCCTAAGCCGTGTATTTGGGCATGTAGGTCATAGGAAGCTGAATAAAATGATACCTTGAAATCTGCAATCTGATTTCAGCGAAATCCACTTTTTTCTTACATATAAATGACCTCTTCCAGGCTCTAGGGAGGATGCTGCCTTGAAGATAACTCTGCCTCCAGAGCTTGTTTTACATGAAGGGGAGTTACCAGTAAGACATGTAACTAGCACAGAACAGGAGAAATGTAATTTGTCTTCTTGCAAACACATTTTTTGCTTCTCTCGGCTCTGCTGTATTGCAACAATATTCTAACCCTGTGTGCCTGTGAGATGGAACTTAACCTGAGAGAAACCCGCAGGTGTGTCAGTTATAATCACACACAGCTCTGCAGTGAGATCAGGAGAGCAGAGAGCTGCCATTACACATCATACTGGTAAATCCCAATACATGTAAAACAAGCTCTGGAGGCAGAATTATCTGCCAGGTGACATCCTCCCCATAGCCTCGAAGAGGTCATTTGTATAAAGTGCTAAAAGATGATTTCTCAACAACAAGGCATCAGATATGAAGCATACAGGCATATCTCTCCTCAGCTGTCTATAACCTGTATGCCCATAATAATAGTTTAGATAGGTCAAATGTGACAGATTCCCTTTAAATGTAGCATATCATACCGTGAGAACGTAAATATATGTTAAGAAATGCAGTATATCCAGACTGATACATTTTTCACAGTGTGCTATGCTCCATAATTTGTTGGCTTACTTGGCAAATGTCTCCACTAAAAAGTGATATTCAACACTGAATTAAGATCTGAATGTGAGCGTGATAACTTCTGTAGAACACAAGGCTGGCAATGTGACTTTTGTGCCTTCTTATTTGATTTTATTCCCATGAAAGGTCATACGAAGTTGCTCCACTGTTTTGCAGTTGTCTTGATACTATTTCCATTGGCTTATATATGGAGACATAATTGGGTAGCAAAAAGTTGTATTGACTTGACAAGGTGACATACAGTAGGTGATTTAGGATCTTGTGCATATGTGTTTAAAATTGAAGCAGAGAGGCCACACTAATTTATATAGGTTATTTGCTTAGTGTCCGTTTTTTAGAACAAGAGAAAAAAGCCAAATGAAGAACTTTTTCTTCCACTCTAACACTAAGCAGTAAACGGAAACCACACCGACCCCATAATGGTGAGGTCACTGTGCTTCCATTTGAAACAGAAATACACATGATACTAATTCTGGTTATCTGATCTAAATAGTACTACCGACCAACAAACAGTAAATGGACATGTGCACAATTCCTCAGTAAAGATGCTCTGGAATACTTATGGCATTCTAACATTTACTTTAACAGACATGTATGGAGAGAGGACAGCTGATCGATAAATCCAGTGATTCATAGGTGGCGTTTGATAGATGTTCTCTTTTTTTCTTCTTTTACATTCAGTCCAGACACCAATACCACTATGGTCTTAAGGCTAGTGATTTAATTGCCACTACTAATTTGATAAAGCTCTGCTCACACTGCTGTTTAATTCTGTTTATATGCTCATCTGAGCAAAACAACTAAATAAACACTATTGCTATACCCCTTACGTACTGATGGCCAGAGAAGCCGATAATAGTTGCAGTTAGGTATATGCACAATGTCTTTTTCAGGCAGATTCCACCTAGAATCCATCTAATAGATGCACGTTTTCTGGCAGGCTGCTATTTTTAGGCTGGGAGGCAATATCCATGGCCACTTACCAGCCTCCAGTTTTCTGTTTTAGCTTGGCTGTTTGTCAAAAATAGAGGGGTCCCAATCTATTTTTTTAAATATTTGAAAAACAGCATGAGGACCCCTCTTTTTTTGAGAACCAGCCTTGCTGAAGCTGACAGCTGAGGGTTGCTGCCCGCAGGTGTCAGTTTTGCCTGGCTGGTTATTAAAAATACTAGATGGTGGCCCGATTCTAACACATCGGGTATTCTAGAATATGTATGTAGTTTATTTATGAAGATTTAAGAATAATGCAATGAATACACAGGATTTTCCGGGTAAAATATATACATTATCAGTGAAGCGGTGTTTAAATCCCGCGCCAATATCACTGATTGGTCGTGCCCAGCTGGCCGTGACCAGTCAGCGCAGCAGGGTTTAATTCTCCAGCCAATATCGCTGATTGGTCGCGCCCGGCCGGCCACGACCAATCAGCGAAGCATGGTTCAAATCCCGGGCCAATTCGTGGCCGGACTGCGACTGTTGCTGATTGGTCGCAGCCGGCCGGGCGCAACCAATCAGCGAAGCGTGGTTCAAATCCCGTGCCAATTCGCGGCCGGACTGTGCCAATATCGCTGATTGGTCGCGGGCAGCTGGCGAGACCAATCAGCGACGTGGGATTTCCGTTACAGACAAACAGACAGAATAAGACAATTATATAGTAGATACCCGATGCGTTAGAATCGGGCCACCATCTAGTATTCATATAAATGCTGGTGCTTACATTAATGTTTTAACCCATTGGACGCACTGCCATTGTTTGTCTCCTGTCTTTATTTTAAGAGTCAAAACTTTATTAGTCATCTATCGCTGTATGACAGCTTGTTTTCTACAGGATGACTTATAATCTTCAAAGACACAATTTATTTTACCATATGATAAACTTAAAAACGGGGAAAATTTTTATTCTCTCCCTTACACACTGTCCTCCATATTGTTCTCTCCCTCACAGACTGTCCTCCATGTTATTCTCTCCCTCACAGACTGTCCTCTGTGTTATTCTCTCCCTCACAGACTGTCCTCCATGTTATTCTCTCCTTCCCAGACTGTCCTCCATGTTATTTTATCCCTCGCAGACTGTCCTCCATGTTATGCTCTCTCTCACCGACTGTCCTCCATGTTATTCTCTCTTTCACAGACTGTCCTCCATGCTATTTTCTCCCTCACAGACTGTCCTCCATGTTATTCTCTCCCTCACAGACTGTCCTCCATGTTATTCTCTCCTTCACACACTGTGCTCCATGTTATTTTCTCCCTCACAGACTGTCCTCCATGTTATTCTCTCCCTCACACTGACCTCCATGTTATTCTCTCCTTCACAGACTGTCCTCCATGTTATTTTCTCCCTCACAGACTGTCCTCCTTATTATTTTCTCCCTCACAGACTGTCCTCCATGTTATTCTCGCCCTCACAGACTGTCCTCCATGTTATTCTCTCCCTCACACACTGTCCTCCATGTGATTCTCTCCGTCACAGACTGTCCTTCGTGGTATTCTCTCCCTCACAAACTGTTCTCCATGTTATTCTCTCCCTCACCGACTGTCCTCCATGTTATTCTCTCTCTCACACACTGTCCTCCATCTTATTCTCGCCCTCACAGACTGACCTCCATGTTATTCTCTCCCTCACAGACTGTCCTCCATGTTGTTCTCTCCCTCACAGACTGTCCTTCATGTTATTCTCGCCCTCACAGACTGACCTCCATGTTATTCTCTCCCTCACAGACTGTCCTCCATGTTATTCTTTCCCTCACACACTGTCCTCCATGTTATTCTCTCCCTCATAGACTGTCCTCCATGTTATTATCTTCCTCACACACTGTCCTCCATGTTATTATCTCCCTCACAGACTGTCCTCCATGTTATTCTCTCCCTCACAGACTGACCTCCATATTATTCTCCCCTCACAGACTGTCCTCCATGTTATTCTCTCCCTCACAGACTGTCCTTCATGTTATTCTCGCCCTCACAGACTGACCTCCATGTTATTCTCTCCCTCACAGACTGTCCTCCATGTTATTCTTTCCCTCACACACTGTCCTCCATGTTATTCTCTCCCTCATAGACTGTCCATGTTATTCTCGCCCTCACAGACTGACCTCCATGTTATTCTCTCCCTCACAGACTGTCCTCCATGTTATTCTTTCCCTCACAGACTGTCCTCCATGTTATTCTCTCCCTCACAGACTGTCCTCCATGTTATTCTCTCCCTCACAGACTGACCTCCATGTTATTCTCTCCCTCACAGACTGTCCTCCATGTTGTTCTCTCCCTCACATACTGTCCTTCATGTTATTCTCACCCTCACAGACTGTCCTCCATGTTATTCTTTCCCTCACACACTGTCCTCCATGTTATTCTCTCCCTCACAGACTGTCCATGTTATTCTCGCCCTCACAGACTGACCTCCATGTTATTCTCTCCCTCACAGACTGTCCTCCATGTTATTCTTTCCCTCATAGACTGTCCTTCATGTTATTCTCGCCCTCACAGACTGACCTCCATGTTATTCTCTCCCTTACAGACTGTCCTCAATGTTATTTTCTCCCTCTCAGACTGTCCTCCATGTTATTATCTTCCTCACACACTGTCCTCCATGTTATTATCTCCCTCACAGACTGTCCTCCATGTTATTCTCTCCCTCACAGACTGACCTCCATATTATTCTCCCCTCACAGACTGTCCTCCATGTTATTCTCTCCCTCACAGACTGTCCTCCATGTTATTTTCTCCCTCACACAGTCATCCATGTTATTCTCTCTCTCACAGACTGACTTCCATGTTATTCTCTCAAGCACACACTGTCCTCCATGTTATTGTCTCCCTCACAGACTGTCCTCCATGTTATTCTCTCCCTCACAGACTATCCTCCATGTTACTCTCTCCCTCACAGACTGTCCTCCATGTTATTCTCTCCCTCACAGACTGTCCTCCATGTTATTCTCTCCCTCACAGACTATCCTCCATGTTACTCTCTCCCTCACACACTGTCCTCCATTTTATTCTCTCCCTCACAGACTGTTATCCATGTTATACTCTCCCTTACAGACTGTCCTCCATGTTATTCTCTCCCTCACAGACTGACCTCCATGTTATTCTCCCCTCACAGACTGTCCTCCATGTTATATACTACTAGCACTACCCCTCATTACATAATCCACCAATATGTTGGCCTGTATCCTAGCTACGGGGCATGCTACTGATCTATTGGAGGACTGCGGTTTGTTTATATCACCATGTGGGGGATCTGGATTACACTGTAGTGGGCTGGTTCTTTGGATTTTTGGCAATCAGGGCTAGTATGTCTTTGTTAGATGATGCAGCATTGTTTCTATGTGTTTGTAATGTATTTTCTATATATGTAAATGTATTTATGTGTATTCATTTGTGTTTACCTTTATGGTGCTATACTCCTATTGGTGGATTATGTAATGAGGGGTGGTGCTAGTAGTATATAATGGTGGTTGGAACATGTGTCAGACTGTGCTTGATAAAGGTCATTGTACCGAAACGTCGCCGCAGATGGCAGATTAAATTTGTAAGTCATTTTTCACTGACCGGTGTGGCGCTGTCTTCTTCTTTGTTATGGATTGGACTTTGTAGCTGGGCTGACCCCCTGGCAGTGACGTGCGCCACTAAGCCTATTAAGGCCGTATGGGTGTAAGGTGCGGTTTAACGCATTTTTTTTATGTCCTCCATGTTATTCTCTCCCTCACAGACTGTCCTCCATGTTATTTTCTCCCTCACAGACTGTCCATCATGTTATTCTTGTTCTAGTATATGTATTTAGTTTATTTATGAACCTTGATTGGTCGAGACCGGCCGGGAACGACCAATCAGCTACGCGGGATTTCGGTTACAGACAAACAGACCCTTAGACAATTATATATATAGATAGGCGAACCCATGACAGTTTGTTTTTAATTTATTTGTTTAGCGCGCAGGCACCGGGTGATGAATACTCCCATCAGCTGCAGCCTGCTCTCGCTGTTATTAATGGCAGGAGGCGTAGGCTGATGGGAGCAGTAAAAGCCATCAGCCAAATACATTTACCTCCGATCGCAGCTGTGGGCTCACGCTGTCATTTGACAATGTGTGAACCACGGCTGTCTCACTGGCGATAAAGATTTTACTGCCTATCAGAGGCAGTGGTTACCACACTGTCATGGACATGACAGCATGGCAAACACTGGATGTTCAGGCCCTATATTCAAGTGAATGGGTCCTGGTCGAACCCGCCAGACCCAAACATCCAGGGGTCTGCCCATCTCTAATCTTCACTTGTCTAGAGTGTCTACTGGACACTGACTCACCAAGTCACCAGGCAGGATAATACAAACGATCTAACCCCGGCACACTCCAAAAATGTGAAGACAGATCTGTTGCTTTCAAAGTTTTTTAAGTTATCTTGTGCAAAAGAGAATGGTTTCCATCGTTTCGGCGCAGGCACGAAGACTCTTGGTCTTCATTTCCTGGGGCTGTCCTCATGTGAGCCAGTTTCTTTGTAGTGCTTGATAGTTTTTGCAACTGCACTTGAGGACACTTTCAAACTTTTCCCAATTTTTCAGACTGACTGACCTTCATTTCTTAAAATAATGATGGGCACTCGTTTTTCTTTACTTAGCTGCTTTTTTCTTGCCATAATACAAATTCTAACAGTCTATTCAGTAGGACTATCAGCTGTGTATCCACTAGACTTCTGCTCAACACAACTGATGGTCCCAATCCAATTTATAAGGCAAGAAATCCCACTTATTAAACCTGACAGGGCACACGTGTGAAGTGAAAACTATTTCCGGTGACTACCTCTTGAAGCTCATCAAGAGAATGCCAAGAGTGTGCAAAGCAGTCATTAAAGCAAAAGGTGGCTTCTTTGAAGAACCTAGAATATAAGACATATTTTCAGTTGTTTCACACTTTTTTGTTAAGTATATAATTCCACATGTGTTAATTCATAGTTTTGATGCCTTCAGTGTGAATTTACAGTTTTCATAGTCATGAAAATACAGAAAAATCTTTAAATGAGAAGATGTGTACAAACTGTTGGTCTGTACTGTAGGTTCCGGGCTCTCAGATTGCCCTATGGAAATCTGTCAAAAGTGGTCTTGATTGGCCAGCAGAGTGGAATTAAGTGAAACTGTTCACACCCATAGTGGACTATCCTTTGTTATCAATTGCTAGGAATACAGATGTAGGCTGCACTGTCACACTATCAGTCAGGGCCGGACTGGCCATTGGGCACTTCTGGCATATGCCAGAAGGGCCGGTGCCAGTTGTGGGCCACTCGATCCGCCTCCCCCCGCCGCCGCCGACTCACCCCCCTGCCGTCGCATTCAAGTATACCGGCATCTATGACGCCGGTACAGTTGAATGCAATGATGGAGGAGAGAGCGTCTACAGACACTCCCTCTCCCATCATTCCCCGCTCTGCCTCCCTGTGCTGGATATACCACTCTGCGGGCTGTGCTGTATATACCACTGTGCGGGCTGTGCTGTATATACCACTGTGTGGGCTGTGCTGGATATACCACTGTGCGGGCTGTGCTGGATATACTACTGTGCGGGCTGTGCTATATATATTACAGTGTGGGCTGTGCTGTATACTGCTGTGTGGGCTGTGTTATCTACTATGCGGGCTGTGCTATATACTATGCGGGCTTTGCTATATACTATGGGGAGTATATTATCTTCTATGGGGAGGCCATGTTATGTACTATGTGGCTGTGGTATATACTATTGTGGGGGTGTATTATATTCTATGGGGAGGTTAGGTTATATACTATATTATGGGGAGGTGGGCTGTATTATATTCTATGGGGTTACATTGTACTATGTGGGGTGGCTGCATTATACTCTGTGGGGTTGCTGCGTTATACTGTGGGGTGGCTGCATTATACTCTGTGGTTGCCGCATTATATTCTGTAGGGTGGTGGCTACATTATACTATATGTGGGCTGCATTATACTGTATCGAGGACTATGGGGAATACGTTATACTATATGAAGAACTATGGGGTGCATTATACTATGGGAAGTGAATTGTACTACATGGATGACTATGGCGGTGCATTATACTATATGGAGCACTATGAGGAGTGTATTATGCTATATGGAGGACTATGAGGAGTGTATTATACTATGTGGAGGACTGAGCAGTGTATTTTAATATATGGAGGACTATAGGGAGTGTATTATACTATATGGAGGACTGTGGGGTGTATTTTACTAAACAAGTAAAATGCTGCATATTGAGATTGTTTTTGCCGGAACAAAAATCATTGTTCTCAGCAGCACATTGCCGCTGTAAACTGTAGATGTGCTGCTGATAACATGATACTGTTTTGGGATCGGTTAGTGATCTTTTAGTGATCGTTCTGTCCCATCATTCTTTCTCAGACGGTGGAAAGAGGCTGGGAAACAAGTGTTGAACAACTTCAGCATTGTCGATCAAACTCATTTAGCGGCCTGAACTCAGCGCTTGTAAATACAACCGAAATGCTTTTGTGTGATGTGCAATATGTTAGCATTTTGGGCCCCATTTTAAACTTTGCCTAGGGCCCCACTTTGCCTAAAACCGGCCCTGCCTACAAGTGTACAAAGATATTATACAGTCACCATGTGACAAGTGGGCCTGTGTAACTTCGAATGCCAGGGCAGAATTTTAGTCCCAGTCCGGCCCTGCTATCAGTATTTGGACAGTATTTTACATCAGTATTTGTAAGCCAAAACGAGGAGTGGGAGATAAATGCAGAAGTGGTGCTATGTTTCTATTATATTTTTCCTCTATTTGTTCCACGCCTGGTTTTGGCTTACAAATACTGATGTAAAATACTGACCAAATACTGCTAGTGTGATGGCAGCCGTATTGAGGTAGACTTAGCCTTTGTATCTTTCAAAAGTAATGGAATGCGCATAAGGTATTGTAAGGGTACCGTCACACAGTGCCATTTCGATCGCTACGACGGTACGATTCGTGACGTTCCAGCGATATCGTTACGATATCGCTGTGTCTGACACGCAGCAGCGATCAGGGATCCTGCTGAGAATCGTACGTCGTAGCAGATCGTTTGGAACTTTCTTTCGTCGCTGGATCTCCCACTGTCATCGCTAGATCGGTGTGTGAGACACCGATCTAGCGATGCGATCTAGCGATGCGTTCGCTTGTAACCAGGGTAAACATCGGGTTACTAAGCGCAGGACCGCGCTTAGTAACCCGATGTTTACCCTGGTTACCAGCGTAAAAGTTAAAAAAAACAAACAGTACATACTTACATTCCTGTGTCCGTCAGGTCCCTAGCCGTCTGCTTCCAGCACTCACTGACTGCCGGCCGTAAAGTGAAAGCAGAGCACAGCGGTGACGTCACCGCTGTGCTGTGCTTTCACTTTACGGCCGGCAGTCAGTGAGTGCGGGAAGCAGACGGCAAGTGACAGACACCGGAATGTAAGTATGTGCTGTTTGTTTTTTTTAACGCTGGTAACCAGGGTAAACATCGGGTTACTAAGCGCGGTCCTGCGCTTAGTAACCCGATGTTTACCCTGGTTACCCGGGGACCTCGGCATCGTTGGTCGCTGGAGAGCTGTCTGTGGGGTCCAATTTCTCCTGTTACCCTTGTGAAAATAAAAACTTGGGGGCTACAAAATCTTTTTTTGTGGAAAAAAAAATATTTTTTATTTTCATGACTCTGCATTATAAACTTCTGTGAAGCACTTGGGCATTCAAAGTTCTCACCACACATCTAGATAAGTTCCTTGGGGGGTCTAGTTTCCAAAATAGGGTCACTTGTGGGGGTTACTACTGTTTAGGTACATCAGGGGCTCTGCAAACGCAACATAATGCCCATAGACCATTCTATCTAAGTCTGCATTACAAAACGGCGCTCCTTCCCTTCCGAGCTCTGCCGTGCGCCCAAACAGTGGTTTACCCCCACATATGGGGCATAAGCGTACTCGGGATAAATTGGACAACAACTTTAGTGGTCCAATTTCTCCTGTTACCTGTTATGATCTGGTGGTTTAGGAGCAACATGGGACGAGCTCTGAAGGAAGTGGTACCTGTACTGACCGCAGTCCCTAAGCTCAACACAACACTAGAAGTAGCCGTGGGATGCTCCTAACACTCCCTAGGCACCTCGTCACAGCCTGAGAACTAACTACCCCTAAAGATAGAAACAGGAAAACTATCTTGCCTCAGAGAAAATCCCCAAAGGATAGATAGCCCCCCACAAGTAATGACTGTGAGTGGAGAGGGAAAAGACATACACAGAATGAAACCAGGATGAGCACAGGAGGCCAGTCTAGCTAGATAGATAGGACAGGATGGAATACTGTGCGGTCAGTATAAAACACTAAAAAAATCCACACAGAGTTTACAAAAATCTCCACACCTGACTAAAGGTGTGGAGGGTAAATCTGCTTCCCAAAGCTTCCAGCAACACTGAATTAATTCATACTGACAAGCTGGACAAACATAAAAAGCACAGAACGGATAAGTCCACAACCTGTGGACAGAAAAGAGCAAGCAAGGACTTAGCTTTGCTGAACTAGTCAGGATAACAGGGAAATCCAAAGAGATGTGAATCCAACCAGGAACCATTGACAAGTGGCACAAGCTGAAGGAAAGAGCCAGGCTAAATAGCCAAGCAGAATAGACGATCAGTGGAAGCAGCTGCTGACAGCTAAATCCAAGGAGCAGCCATTCCACTTAAAACCACCGGAGGTACCCAAGAGCAGAACTCACAAAAGTGCCACTTACAACCACCGGAGGGAGCCCAAGAGCGGAATTCACAACAGTTACCCTTGTGAAAATAAAAACTTGGGGGCTACAAAATCTTTTTTGTGGAAAAAAAAATATTTTTTTATTTTCACGACTCTGCATGCTAAACTTCTGTGAAGCACTTGGGCATTCAAAGTTCTCACCACACATCTAGATAAGTTCCTTGGGGGGTCTAGTTGCCAAAATGGGGTCACTTGTGGGGGGTTACTACTGTTTAGGTACATCAGGGGCTCTGCAATCGCAACATAACGCCCACAGACCATTCTATCAAAGTCTGCATTCCAAAACGGCACTCCTTCCCTTCCGAGCTCTGCCGTGCGCCCAAACAGTGGTTTACCCCCACATATGGCACATCAATGTACTCGGGATAAATTGGACAACAACTATTGTGGTCCAATTTCTCCTGTTACCCTTGTGAAAATAAAAACTTGGGGGCTAAAAAATCTTTTTTGTGGAAAAAAAATATTTTTTATTTTCACGACTCTGCATTATAAACTTCTGTCAAGCACTTGGGCATTCAAAGTTCTCACCACACATCTAGATAAGTTCCATGGGGGGTCTAGTTTCCAAAATGAGGTCACTTGTGGGGGGTTTCTACTGTTTAGGCACATCAGGGGCTCTCCAAATGTGACATGGCGTCCGATCTCAATTCCAGCCAATTCTACATTGAAAAAGTAAAACGGCACTCCTTCTCTTCCAAGCTCTGCGGTGCGCCCAAACAGTGGTTTACCCCCACATATGGGGTATTGACGTACTCAGGAGAAATTGCACAACAACGTTTGTGGTCTAATTTCTCCTGTTACCCTTGTGAAAATAAGAATTTGTGGGCGAAAAGATCATTTTTGTGTAAACAAATGCGATTTTTTTATTTTCACGGCTCTACGTTATAAACTTCTGTGAAGCTCTTGGGGGTTAAAAGTGCTCACCACACATCTAGATAAGTTCCTTAAGGGGTCTAGTTTCCAAAATGGTGTCACTTGTGGGGGGTTTCCATTGTTTAGGCACATCAGGGGCTCTCTAAACGTGACATGGCGTCCGATCTCAATTCCAGCCAATTCTGCATTGAAAAAGTCAAACAGCGCTCCTTCACTTCCAAGTTCTGCGGTGCGCCCAAAAAGTGGTTTACCCCCACATATGGGGTATTCAGGAGAAATTGCATTACAAAATTTATGGTTACATTTCTGTTTTTACTCTTGTGAAAATAAAAAAAATGGTTCTGAATTAAAATGTTTGCAAGAAAAAGTTAAATGTTCATTTTTTCCCTTCCACATTGTTTCAGTTCCTGTGAAGCACGTAAAGGGTTAATAAACTTCTTGAATGTGGTTTTGAGAACCTTGAGGGGTGTAGTTTTTAGAATGGTGTCATACTTCGTTATTTTCTATCATATAGACCCCTCAAAATTACTTCAAATGTGATGTGGTCCCTAAAAAAAAAATGGTGTTCTAAAAATGAGAAATTGCTGGTCAACTTTTAACCCTTATAACTCCCTAACAAAAAAAAAATTTGTTTCCAAAATTGTGCTGATGTAAAGTAGACATGTGGGAAATGTTATTCATTAACTATTTTTCGTGACATATCTCTCTGATTTAAGGGCATAGAAATACAAAATTTGAAAATTGCAAAATTTTAAAAATTTTCGCCATATTTCCGTTTTTTTCATAAATAATCGCAAGTAATATCGAAGAAATGTTACCACTAACATGAAGTACAATATGTCACGAAAAAACAATCTCAGAATCAGCGGGATCCTTTGAAGCGTTCCAGAGTTATAACCTCATAAAGTGACAGTGGTCAGAATTGTAAAAATTGGCTCGGTCATTAAGTACCAAATTGGCTCTGTCACTAAGGGGTTAAAAAACTTTGAAAGCAACAGATCTGTCTTCATGTTTTTGGAGTGTGCCGGAGTTAGATCTTTTGTATTGTCTTACCGTTTTTCCCCTGAGCACCTAACAGTGGTCGAGTCTGATCAATCCGCTTTTAGTACCAGGCAGGGTAATGCCTGCCAGGAGAATACTTAAGCTACGTTCACATTAGCGTCGCACGGAAAAACGCGCGCAAACGCGCGCAAAAACGCGCGCGTTTTGCGACGCGTGCGTCGTTTTTGACGAAAATGTAGCGTTTTCTTGCGTCCGACGCTAGCGTCGGAAACGACGCACGTGGCGAAAAACGCCACCAAAACAACGCACGCGTCCCCTATGTTAAACATAGGGGCGCGTCGCCGCTGCGTCGCCGCTGCGTCGCCGACGCAACGGCGACGCGACGCTAATGTGAACGTAGCCTAAGAAGGAAGGAGAAAGTGTGGGAGAAAGCCTGCTGTTCAGTGTCTGGTTGTGCAAAAAAAGGAAAGGCATGAGCAGGAAAAAGAACTTGAAGGGGGCTTACCAAACAGTCTAGGCATCCAGTGAGACATTGAAAGTAGGGTCAGTTCTGCTGATATAGAACATCTGACTAGTGGCAGGAGGAGAACTTGTGTGCTGCATAATTTAGCGACACCCAGAGACTTGTGGTATAAAAATTCAGTAGTGGAATTTAAAGAACTATGTATACATTAATATATCAGGAATGATTCTAATCGATTTCTCTGGTTTATTTATGGATTTACTATTTATTACAGATTACAGAAACGAATTCATATGTATTTATGAAAGCATGTTTCTTGTTTGTTCTCACAATTTCAACAGTGTCCAGTGGCATCTAAAGAAAACTATACGATAATTTAGTTTTAAGATTATACACGTTAATGAGACACTCACAAATTTCATTTTAAACTAAGCAGATGGTCAAATTGGAGACTTAGCTCCCGTAAAAGAAAAAATTTGCTTGTAGTCTACTTTTCCACACTTTTGTTGTTTATAAAACAATTTATTCGTGGTGAAATTTAGGGTGCTCCATGTACCGCGACATGGATTTTTATCACTGACATCAGTGATTTTTATCGTACGCAAAAAACACTTATCAGTTTTTTTATTAGTATTTTATCAGAGTTTGGTTAATGTAAGTTTTTACCATCCAAATTTTGTCAGAGATACATCTGATTTTCTGGAATGAAAAAAAAATTCTGAAGGTTTCTTTTCATACATTAAACGGTCCGTGTAGAATGTTTGAAAAACAAATACCATTCGACTGCTGTCCGATTTTTTTTTTTTTTCACGGACCCGTAGACTTGTATTAGTGAGATTGATCCAATTCTCGGACAAAATCATATGTCTCCCTGCTTTTGTCTGAACCACTTAGCCTGTAAAAAAACCATAGACGTGATTAGCCCTATAGACATAATAGGTATGAGTTCTATTCATGAAAAACATGGAGAGAAGTTGTATGAGAAACTTGTACGCCCTAGTGTGCATATTGAGTAAAATTGTTTAATCTGAAACAAATTCCCTAGACTACAGGCATGGTTTTCATAGTAGCCAAGTTTAAATTGAGAGTGACAGATTCCCTTTACATAGTTTATCAAATGGATTATATTGCTCTAAGGCTTTAGTTTGGTTTTACTGTGAGTCTCCATCCCATAATAGTGTTCTTCATATTTGTCGTTATATCGTGTACAGATTATACATTTGATATCAATGAACTTTTCATTTTCTTCTCACAGTTCCTAGCACACTGTTTATGACCATATTGTGGACTGATGCCAGGATGTATTGTTTTTCTCCACCGATTCTGTGTTTTAATAACTGAGCTGAGTAGGCAGAAGTTGTCTGTTATTTTTAGTGCAGTATTGCTGAAAGAGGGCTTATCACCAAATTTTTCATGTTTAATAGTGGGTGAATAGCAGAATAAACTGTATTATTTATTTTATTTTTTACTATGCCCCTCCATTGTGGAGATATTAGTAAACTATTGGCATCTAATGAGTTAAATTTTAAGTCCAAGTTAGTGTTATCAATTAGTTTTCACTTGGAGCGTTTATTTCTTTTGCCTGTATGAGTTGCCCAATCAAAAGCAGGGAGCAACATACTAGAGAAAAAATATTTCCCACCATAGCTTAAAGCAGGATTCTCACTGTGTGAGAAGTAAAGATACAGCTCTGATCCCCTGGTCTAACCTCCTGCATGATTAGACAGTGTATAGAGCACAGAGGACTAACACCATTCAGATAAGGTTGATGTGTGGGAAGGGAAGCACAATGGAGTTTAGCTTTGCCTCATTGCAAACTCTTCTAGCATCTCTCCTCCTATAATACAGTCAGTTCTGCTGTACTGCCCGTTTCCCACATTGCCTTCCAGAAGTGAGAGGTCAAATTGTAAGCTCAGGACAAACAATGCCAAAGATTCCAATCAGATAAGCTGATGATTCACTACACAAAGAAATTAATAATTGTACTTATAGTCCTTGAATGGAATATAAATTTACCCTGTTACATAGCAATACAATGGTGTCACACTATTTTATGTATAACATTCTGTACCTGAACAAGGAGGCTCAGGGTGCACAATGCTACTGTATACATTCCCATTCAATAATACAATAATAAATTATATGGAAAGATATATACAGTGGGTACGGAACGTATTCAGACCCCTTTAAGATTTTCACTGTTTGTTTCATTGCAGCCATTTGATAAATTAAAAAAAGTTCATTTTTTCACATTAATGTACACTCTGCACCCCATCTTGACTGGAAAAAAACAAACAAAAATGTATTGGGCAGGTGATGAGCAGTGCCTGGTCTTCTCCACGCATAACGCTTAGAATTATCACCAAAAAGGTCTGTCTTCAACTCACCAGACCAGAGAATCTTACTTTTCATAGCGGGCTTTCATATGTCTTGCACTGAGGAGAGGCTTCCATTGAGCCACTCTGCCATAAAGGCCCGAATGGTGGAGGGCTGCAGTGATAGTTGACTTTGTAGAGCTTTCTCCGATCTCCCAACTTCATCTCTGGAGCTCAGCCACAGTGATCTTGGGGTACTTCTTTACCTCTCTCGCCAAGGCTCTTCTCCCACAATTGCTCAGTCTAGGAAGACTTCTAGTGGGCCCAAACTTCCTTCATTTAAGGATTATGGAGGCCACTGTGCTCTTAGGAACCTTGAGTACTGCAGAAATTCTGTGAAAACAATGAACGTTTTTGAATTTACCAAATGGCTGCAATGAAACAAAGAGTGAAAAATTTAAAGGGGGTCTGAATGCTTTCCATACCCACTGTAAATTTGCACTGATATATGGCACAATATGCTTGTCAGCATTTACTATACTTCTGGCATTCCGTTTATGAACCAGGAAGTTCAGCCTGAGCTATTCTATAGATCCCAACCAGATAATCTGATGATACACTGCACAATTAAATTCAGAATTGTACCCAAAGAACCTGAATGAAATATACAGGTGCTTCTCACAAAATTAGAATATCATCAAAAAGTTAATGTATTTCAGTTCTTCGATACAAAAAGTGAAACTCATATATTATATAGAGTCATTACAACCAGTGTGATCTTTTTCAAGTGTTTATTTCTGTTAACCCCTTTACACCAAAGGGTGGTTTGCATGTTAATGACCGGAGTATTTTATCTTAGTGCATTGGTGTGCCACACGGCCGAACCCTTATTGAAGGCTGGCTGTTTCATTAGGTATTGCACCTGTGCATTTGCTATTTTGTTTGGGTCCGCTGCACCCTGCTTGTGCATTTGTATTGAGGCCTATTTAGACAGGTAAGCATCTTTGCCTGGTTTTGGTGTTTTTTCTTGAATGTGTCCTTTTTTGGTGTTTTTCATGTTAGAGTAGGACTGGCAATACGTAAGGACCCTTGGCGTGGGTTGCCAGCTTCCATATTATGGCCCTAATATCAACTAATACCTTACATATATTTATATGTTTTTTTTGCACGTATATTTTTTGCAGGGTGCAGCTGGGCCCAAATTGTTCTGTACACTGTGGCCTCTGTTCACACGGGATGCATTTTAGCACTGGGCAGCCCGCCAAAGGGCGTTATTAATAGGCTGTAGCCAGATGCTTTGTATTCCTTGTGTGAACATGCCACATACAGAGTATTTTATCTTAGTGCATTGGTGTACCACACGGCCAAACCCTTATTGAAGGCTGGCTGTTTCATTAGGTATTGCACCTGTGCATTTGCTATTTTGTTTGGGTCCGCTGCACCCTGCTTGTGCATTTGTATTGAGGCCTATTTAGACAGGTAAGCATCTTTGCCTGGTTTTGGTGTTTTTTCTTGAATGTGTCCTTTTTTGGTGTTTTTCATGTTAATGACCGGGCCAACTTTTACAATTCTGACCACTGTCCCTTTACGAGGTTATAACTCTGGAATGTTTCAACGGATCCTGATGATTCTGACTTGTTTTCTCATGACATATTGTTCTTCATGATAGTGGTAAAATTTCTTTGATATTACCTGTGTTTATTTCTGAAAAAAATGGAAATTTGGCGAAAATTTTGAAAATTTCACAATTTTCCAACTTTGAATTTTTATGCCCTTAAATCTCAGAGATATGTCACACAAAATACTTAATAAGTAACATTTCCCACATGTCTACTTTACATCAGCACAATTTTGGAACCAACATTTTTTTTCTTAGGGAGTTATAAGGGTTAAAAGTTGACCAACAATTTCTCATTTTTACAACACAATTTTGTTTTAGGGACCACATCACATTTGAAGTCACTTTGAGGGGTCTATATGATAGAAAATACCCAAGTGTGACACCATTCTAAAAAATGCACATCTCAAGGTGCTCAAAACCACATTCAAGAAGTTTTTTAACCCTTCAAGTGTTTCACGGGAATTTTTGGAATGTGTTAAAAAAAAAAAGAACATTTAACTTTTTTTCACAAAAAATTTAATTCAGCTCCAATTTATTTTATTTTACCAAGGGTAACAGGAGAAATTTGACCCCAAAAGTTGTTGTACAATTTGTCCTGAGTACGCTGATAACCGATATGTGGGGGTAAACCACTGTTTGGGCACATGGCAGAGCTCAGAAGGGAATTAGCGCTATTTGACTTTTCAATGCAAAATTGACTGGAATTGAGATGGGACGCCATGTCGCGTATGGAGAGCCCCTGATGTGCCTAAACATTGAAATCCCCCACAAGTGACACCATTTTGGAAAATAGACCCCCTAAGGAACATATCTAGATGTGTGGTGAGCACTTTGACCCACCAAGTGCTTCACAGAAGTTTATAATGCAGAGCCGTTAAAAAAAGGAAAATCATATTTTTTCACAAAAATGATATTTCGCCCCCCAATTTTGTATTTTCCCAAGGGTAACAGAAGAAATTGGACCCCAAAGGTTGTTGTGCAATTTGTCCTGAGTACACTGATACCCCATATGTGGGGATAAATCACTGTTTGGGCGCATGGCAGAGCTCAGAAGGGAAGGAGCGCCATTTGACTTTTCAATGCAAAATTGACTGGAATTGAGATTGGACCCCATGTCGCGTTTAGAGAGCCCCTGATGTGCCTAAACAATGAAACCTCCCACAAGTGACACCATTTTGGAAAGCTGACCCCTTAAGGAACTTATCTAGATGTGTGGTGAGCACTTTGACCCACCAAGTGCTTCACAGAAGTTTATAATGTAGAGTTGTAAAAATAAAAAATCATATTTTTTCACAAAAATGATTTTTTCGCCCCCAATTTTTTATTTTCTCAAAGGTAACAGAAGAAATTGGACCCCAAAAGTTGTTGTGCAGTTTGTCCTGAGTACACTGATATTCTATATGTGCAGGTAAACCACTGTTTGGGCGCATGGCAGAGCTCGAAAGGAAGGAGTGCTATTTGACTTTTCAATGCAAAATTGACTGGTTTTGAGATAGGACACCATGTCGCGTTTGGAGAGCCCCTGATGTAAACATTGAAACCCCCCACAAGTGACACCACTTTGGAAAGAAGACCCCCTAAGGAATCTTATCTATCTTATCTAGATCTTATCTTATCTTATCTAGAGAACTTTGAACCTCCAAGTGTTTCACTACAGTTTATAACGCAGAGCCGTGAAAATAAAAATTCTTTTTTTTTCCACAAAAATAATTTTTAGCCCCCAGTTTTGTATTTTCCCAAGGGTAACAGGAGAAATTGGACCCCAAAAGTTGTTGTCCAATTTGTCCTGAGTACACTGATACCCCATAATATATGGGGGAACCACCGTTTGGGCGCATGGCAGAGCTCGGAAGGGAAGGAGCACCGTTTGAAATGCAGACTTAGGTGGATTGGTCTGCAGGCGTCACGTTGCATTTGCAGAGCCCCTGATGTACCTAAACAATAGAAACCCCCTACAAGTGACCCCATATTGGAAACTAGACCCATCAAAGAACTTATCTAGATGTGTTGTGAGAACTTTGAACCCCCAAGTGTTTCACTACAGTTTATAACGCAGAGCTGTGAAAATAAAAAATCTTTTTTTTCCCACACAAATTATTTTTTAGCCCCAGGTTTTGTATTTTTCCAAGGGTAACAGGAGAAATTGGACCCCAAAAGTTGTTGTCCAATTGGTCCTGAGTACGCTGATACTCAATATGTTGGAGTAAACCCCTGTTTGGGCGCACGGGAGAGCTCGGAAGGGAAGGAGCACTGTTTTACTTTTTCAACGCATAATTGGCTGGAATTGAAATCGGACACCATGTCGCGTTTGGAGAGCCCCTGATGTGCCTAAACAGTGGAAACCCCCCAATTCTAACTGAAACCCTAACCAAACACACCCCTAACCCTAAACCCAACCCTAACCATAACTCTTACCACACCCCTAACCCAAACATGCCCTTAACCCTAATCCCAACCACAACCCTAACTTCAACACATCCCTAACCCTAACACACCCCTAACCCTAATCCCAACCCTAACCACACCCCTAACTCCAACACACCCCTAACCCTAATCCCAACCATAACCCTAACCACACTCCTAACCCTAATCCCAACTATAAATGTAATCCAAATCCTAACTTTAGCCCCAACCCTAACCCTAACATTAGCCCAAACCCTAACTTTAGCCCCAACCCTAACCCTAACTTCAGCCCCAAACCTAACTTTAGCCCCAACCCTAACTGTAGCCCTAACCCTAACTTTAGCCCCAACCCTAACTCTAACCCTAATGGGAAAATGGAAATAAATAAAAAATATTTCTCCCTAACTAAGGGGGCGATGAAGGGGGTTTGATTTACTTTTATAGTGGTTTTTTTTGATTGGCAGCTGTCACACTCTAAAAGACGCTTTTTATTGCAAAAAATAGTTTTTGCGTCTCCACATTTTGAGAACTATAATTTTTCTATATTTTGGTCCACAGAGTCATGTCAGGTCTTGTTTTTTGCGGGACGAGTTGTCGTTTTTATTGATACCATTTGTGGGCACATGACATTTTTTGATCGCTTTTTATTCAGATTTTTGTGAGGCAGAATAACCAAAAACCAGCTATTCATGAATTTCTTTGGGGGGGGAGGGGTTGCGTTTATACCGTTTCACATTTGGTAAAATTGATAAAGCAGTTATATTCTTCGGGTCAGTACGATTACAGCGATACGTATATATATTATTTTTTATGTGTTTGGCGCTTTTATACGATAAAAACTATTTTATATAAAAAATAATTATTTTTGCATCGCTTTATTTGGAGGACTATAACTTTTTTTATTTTTTTGCTGCTGATGCTGTATAGCAGCTCATTTTTTTGCAGGACAAGATGACGTTTTCAGCGGGACCATGGTTATTTATATCCGTCTTTTTGATCACGTGTTATTCCACTTTTTGTTTGGCGGTATGATAGTAAAGCTTTGTTTTTTTTATTTTTACGGTGTTCCCTGAAGGGGTTAACTAGTGGGACAGTGTTATAGGTCGGGTCGTTACGGATGCGGTGATACTAAATATGTGTACTTTAATTGTTTTTTTATTTAGATAAAGAAATGTATTTATTTTTTTTTTACACATGTAATTTTTTTTTTTTACTTTATAACATTGCCCCAGGGGTGGACATCATGTTATAGTGTCAGATCGCTGATCTGACACTTTGCAATGCACTGTGTCAGATCAGCTATCTGACAGGCACTGCAGGGAGGCTTGCTGGCGCCTGGTCTGAGCAAGCGCTTTCAAGCCACCTCCCTGCAGGTCCTGGAAGGAGCCCCGTGGCCATTTTGGATCCAGGGCCTGCAGAGAGGAAACGCTCGGTACAACGTGATCCCATTGTATTGTACCGAGGGTTTCAGGAAAGCACGCAGGGAGCCCCCTCCTTGCGCAATGCTTCCCTATGCCGTCAGAATGCTGCTTATGTGCATCGAATGATGTTTAATCGCAGTGTACGGGGTTAATGAGCGGTCCGTGACCGCTCCTGGCACATAGTGCTGGATGTCAGCTGCGATAGTCAGCTGACACCCGGCTGTGATCGGCCACGCTTCCCCGTGAGCGAGGCTGATCGCGTTAGACGTACTATCCCGTCAGTGGTCTTACGGGCCCATACCACCTCGACAGGATAGTACATCTAATGTCAGAAAGGGGTTATTGTTGATGATTATGACTTACCCAAAATCATTATCTCAGTAAATTAGAATACTTTATAACACCAGCTTGAAAAATTATTTTAAAATCCGAAATGTTGGCCTACTGAAATGTATGTTCAGTAAATGCACTCAATACTTGGTCGGGGCTCCTTTTGCATCAATTACTGCATCAATGCGGCATGGCATGGAGGCAATCAACCTGTGGCAATGCTGAGATGTTATGAAAGCCCAAGTTGCTTTGATAGCAGTCTTCTAATCATGCAGGAGGTTAGACCAGGAGATAAGAGCTGTGTCATTACAAATCACACAGTGAAAAAATTGGCATCAAATCTATTAGTTTGAGCTGTATGCAATATTTTTCAGCCATTGAAATTAATGGGATAAAAGTGCAAGTAGAAGAGTATCAAAAACATTCGCAAAAAGGCAGCAAAAACATGAATATTTTAAGAAGTCTTTTTCTGCCAGCACTCTAATTTTTAAAGCTTGAAAACATGCAGCAAATACAAAACCTATACAGATATGCTTAACTGGTATGTTGCCTGGATTTCACAATGGGCAGACATTATGGAAATACTGCAGTATGTCAGGTCTATTACTTCTGTCAAACTGTTCTACTAAATCATTAATACACATTTTTTCATAATGCAGTTGTACAAGAGACCATAAGAAACTTATTTAGTCTCAAGTTGGGTTTCATAGGAGACTGTGATTTTACCTGTATATTTGCTGATTGCTGGGAGATGGGCGCTAATGCTTCAGTGACAATTGAGGGTATGTGCACACGATGCGGATTTTGCTGCAGATCCGCAGCGTTTCTGCAGCCGTTTCCCATGAGTTTACAGTTCAATGTAAACCTATGGGAAACCAAAAATGCTGTGCACATGCTGTGGAAAAAAATGCGCAGAAACGCAGTGGTTTACATTCCGCAGCATGTCACTTCTTTCTGCGGATTCCGCAGCAGTTTTACAGCTGCTCCTATAGAAAACTGCAGTTGTAAAACTGCAGAAAAACAATGGTAAATCCGCGATAAATCTGCAGCAAAAACGCAGCGTTTTTGCCCTGCAGATTAATCAAACCTGCTGCGGAAAAATTTGCAGTGGCCAAGAATACGTGTGCACATAGCCTTAGAGCAGGGGCGGACATACCACCAGTTCAACCGGTGCAAACGCACCGGGGCCCAGAGCGGGAGGGGGGCCCAGAGCAGGAGAGGGGGCCCCGACGGCGGCGGACATACACGGCATTGTTGTGATACCTGTAATCCTGTAATGAGCGCCGCGGTACCCAGTGACCACTGGTGAAGAAGCTGCCGTGCCCGGAGTCTGCGGTGACCATCTGTCCACAGTCCGGGAGAAGGAGTCGGGAGCAGGTGAGTATCATATTTACCTGTCCACGATCCACATGCCGGGCGCCGCTCCATCTTCCCGGCGTTGCTCCATCTTCCCGGCGCCTCTCCGCTCTTCCTGGCGCCGCTCCATCTTCCCGGCGTCCCTCCGCTCTGACTGTGCAGGTCAGAGGGTGCAATGACGCATATAGTGTGCGCGGCGCCCTCTGCCTGATCAGTCAGTTCGGAGAGACGGGATGGTGAGGACCAGCGGGCAGAGACAAGAGGTGAGTATGTCATTTTTTTTTTTTTTATTGCAGCAGCAGCATTTATATGTGGCACAGCGTTATATGGAGCATCTATGGGGCCATAATGAATTGTATGGAGCATTATGTGTGGCGGCACAGCTTTATATGGACTCCATATAAAGCTGTGCCACCACATATAATGCTCCATACAATTCATTATTACCCCATAGATGCTACATAGCACCTATGGGGTAATAATGAATTGTATGGATCATTATATGTGGCGGCACAGCTTTATATGGAGCATCTATGGGGCAATATTCAATAATGAATTGTATGGAGCATTATATGTGGCGGCACAGCTTTATATGGAGCATCTATGGGGCAATATTCAATAATGAATTGTATGGAGCATTATATGTGGCGGCACAGCTTTATAGGGAGCAACTATGGGGCAATATTCAATAATGAATTGTATGGAGCATTATATGTTGCGGTATGGGGGGGACCCAGGAAGATTTCTTGCACAGGGGCCCTCTGCAGTCTGTGTCCGCCCCTGCCTTAGAGCAATGGTATAGTTGTGCTGCTGACCCAAATTGTGTGCTGACCCAAACTGTGCAGCTTTGCCTCTGCGCAGTGGCATCGAAACTTGCCCAGACTTGCAGGTAATATTGCACTCCAGCAATTTCAGTGAGCTTCAGAGCAATGCTTAGTTATAACGGATGCAGTCTATGCTGCTCGATCAAACTAATTAGCATTATGTATTATATTCATTGTCCTGCTTTTCAGAAAACACATTACACACATTACCTTCATTTACGGTATGTTAATTTTTCCATTTAACCCCTTTGCAACTTCATAACCCATAATTTAATCAATAATTATGTTCCACTTCTTTTTAATAACCTCCTTATAACATATAATATGTGTGTAAATAACTTCATATATAGATTTGTTATTACAACACATACTACACTAAGTTGCTGTCACTGTAAAATAATTGTATGAGAATTGCAGCAATAAATGAAATTAAAGCATGTTTTATTAATGCGGTAAATGTTGATTTTGCTTTTTTTTTTAATCTTTTCACAATCTTCACTTTTAAGGAGAGAACAATGATCCATTTCTGAGTACATCAGGTAACATTGAACCATCCATATATAATTTGGTGGTGGCATTATTTCTCTAATGGCAAATCAACTATAGATGTATAATCACCAAAATAATCGACTGTAATGTACAAATATAAGCGGCAGCCTTTATTCTGTGGATGTGTTCATTCAGTGATGATGTGAAATTTGAACTGATATTCACTTATTTTAATTCAATCAAGAAGTTACTCTTCTAATATAAATAGGGGGATTTTCGGTTATTTAATTGAATAATATATATAATGAGGATCTCAGGTTGTGGGTTGTAATAATAATCTAGGCAGGTTAACAATGCAACTATTTTTATATCTTACATCCATGGTCTTACAGCGATTTCAGGTGGATAGTCACAATGCAATATCCCCAGTCCACAAGATCACATCATGGGGCCTATAGTTCCACTGCTCGTGTACCAGGTGATACTGTTTCTAACTGTTTCCCAACTTTTGGTTGGCCCACAGCTTTTGTATCTCCCACCAGTATAGTCTGCAGTCACAGTCCATGCTCCATACCATGACTATAGCACATGTAACAACAGTCCTTAAGATAGTTCCTCACATCCAGAAGATAGATATCACAAACGTAGCACATATATCAAGCTCCAGCTGCCAACAAAAGTTCTTAAGATAGTTCCTCACATCCAGACAACAGATACCATGACCGTAGCACATGTATCAAGCTCCAGCCAGTAAGCCATCTCCAATCTCCATATCCCATCCATACAGGGGCACCAGGACCTCATCAACAGATCCTCGCCCCTCAGCGTAACTGCACTAACTGACTCACTAAACATGTGGCTTATTGTTCTCCCTTTCCTGAGATGAGCCGACTGGATAGGCAGAAGTGTTCACACCCTCCCCCTTAAACATTTGCCTTTAGCTCAAAGAATGAAGAATGTTCCAAAAGCCCAGTCTATAGCCCGTCTGCAAGGTTGTGTATTAGAGATGAGCCTTACAGAGAGGAACAAAGACACCCATGAGTAAGACTGCTTATTGCAGTCGAAACGCGTCGACTGGGTCATGTAGACCAGAGGTGTCAAACTGCATTCCTCGAGGGCCGCAAACAGGTCATGTTTTCAGGATTTCCTTGTATTGCACTGGTGATAATTTAATCACCTGCACAGAATGATTCCAGCACCTTGTGCAATACAAGGAAATTCTGAAAACATGACCTGTTTGCGGCCCTCGAGGAATGCAGTTTGACACCTCTGATGTAGACCATGTAAATTTGTCTTTTGTAAGCACTATATTTTCTTTTTAAAAAGAAAAGGAAAATCCAGTCCTGTCGAGCCGTGCTCCAGTTTTTTCTATAGGCTTTATATATACATGAGATCCACACATTGATTTGTGAGGCTAAACACTTTTCAAGAGAGATTTGTGCACCTTAAACTGACACGCAAACAAATCTCTAATAAACTCAACAATAAGATGGACATACTGATGCTAGGTGCTGGAAAAAGTTTGTGACCAGTACAACCCCATTAAATAACAGCTTTATTATACTACTGGATTCCTTCATATGGCAGGAAAACGCTACACACTAAGTCTCAAGGGAGACACAGAGACGTGTCTCCCTTGACATTCCAGTTTTTATAGGGAGGCTCTGTATTTTATCACTTCCCAGAGACTTTAATAGTCAATAGTAATAGATGTAAAAAAGAAATATAGTGATAAAATATCATTATTTAAATCAGATTTTTATCATACTTTTATGTTTGACTTTTATGATTATTCCTTTATTTTATGATTGCCCATATAGAAATCTGTTCACATAAAATTTATAGTTTTAATACTTGAACTATCAAAATAAGCTACCGTTTCCGGTTTCCTGTAGTTCTCTGCTTATATTCAAACTCATTAAAAGTATCATTCACTGTCTAAAAGAGTAGTGACCATGTATGCCCCCTTCTGTTCTCATAGACAAATAGAATAGAACAGAGGTCAAACAAATGCACTACAACTCCATTCGCACAGAGGACTTGAATTTGTCCCCCCTATTCTCATGATTGGTTGGGGCCCCACTGTTTGGATTTCCAGAAATCATAAATGTATTACTTATTCTATGGATATGTGTATGTTGTTTATGGAGAAACCAATTTAATTAAATAAAAATATACTAAAATACATTTTTTTATGATTATAATACATAATAAAATGCCCAACACTAGAATTTTCACCTTCCATGTGTTATTATTGAAACCTCCAGCAAAATAACAATAATAACAATAGTATAAAATAATACACATCCATGGAGAATTTCAGTATGTTTCTACCTAAAAAAATAATGACTTGTATTTGACTATTAAGTGTAATATGTATGATGTAGCCTATCCTGTAACAGTACATGGCAGGCAACTCTACTCGAAGTGTGAGACTACAAGGGCGGCTGGTAGGACATAACCAAAACCATGGCCCCATTCGTGCAGCCATTGGCCTCGGCAGGCAGATTTTCTGTTGTGTGCGACCAGCTCCCTATGTGTAACCACATTTCCTAACAAAACATAGCACCCAGGATGCTATAACGTTATGGTGGTTAGTTAGCCTAAAGTGGTTTAGACATGACACAATGTTAGGGTTGGCGGATTGCACTAAATAAAAAAAATTAAAGTGCAATCACAACCTGGGGTCCACCGTGCAGAGATATATAACTGCTGCTAATGTGAACAACGACGGAACAAAACAGCGTTACCTTAAACACACTGTGTTAACTCCACACAGTATGAACAGGACACAGAATACCTAGCTCTGTTAACTTCAGAGAGGTAGAGCTCCGAGTTTGCTAAGTATTGTACCCTGTTAAACTTCACAGGGAAGATAGCACGTGGAGAGAGCTTGCTCTGCAACTAATCTGTGCTAATCGCACACATGAATGGAGCAGATGTTTAGCCAAGACAAAGAACTCCTATGACGCTAGGTACAAAACCCTGTAGCCTTTGTAGAGAAGTATAGCATAAGGGTTGAGCTTGCTCTGTAACTGAATTGTGCTAACCTCACACGTGAATGATACAGATGCTAAGCTAAGCGGCTAGTTACCCCAATCCAGAAAGCTTCCCGAAATTGTACCTGACCGGCACCCAAAGCATGTAGCAGACTAGAGACTCAGGCATTGAGCCAAAGGTATGAAACCAGATAAGTGTGCAACCTGCCTGCCAACGTGTACAGACTCTGTGGGTAGAAGGACACACACAAATGTGCAGACAGAGTGGTAGAGTATCCGCCCACACACACCAAATAAGAAAGATACTAGCGCGCCCATGTGCGCCGCTGAGAACCTTTTAAAAGCAAGACTCCACCCCAAACATTCACGCCCAGCCGGCCGTGACATTGCCCCGCGGGCCAATCCGGAGCCACCACATCACCAGAGCAGTTACGTCTGACCACCAATGAGAGGACGCCACATCATGGACATGCTCATTAAGGTGATATCTGGACTTAGACTCCATAGCGCAAGGCTGCACCTGAATATCAGTAGTTACCATAGACTTGACTGGAGAGCTAGCAGTAGCCAAATGTATACCACAAGCCTGAGCAAGACGCTGGGACCGACGTCTGCACTGAACAGCAATCCCAGCAGCCCGACCAGAATGGGGGACCACAGCACCACCAGATGATGCTTGGGATCTATCCTGCGCAGAGGGAGAATCCCAACACCTAACACACAACTTAAAAAGGGCATTCCTCTATTTTGCTAAAGCTATAGTCTTTAGCAAATAATTAAATCATCTTGGAATAAGAGAGACATCTAAAAAAGCCTGTGTTCTGTCTACTAAATGCTGGGGGATTTTCCTCCACATACCACTCAGACAATCTGGAACTCTTCAGTGGCAATGAATTTCTCATGTGTACAGGAGGCTTTTGTTTACATTACACCCAGGCTGAAAAATTGCTATATAGTGGCTAGACGTTCCTATAGCATGTGTCCCACAAGAATGTCTGGAGAGCTGTGAAACATGTAGGAAGCTGATACAGCAAAGGGATATTGTGTAGATTGTTTATTTTGAGTCCAAGGTTATGTTTTATATATATATATATATATATATATATATATATATATATATATATATATATATAGAGCGCCCCCAGACACAGGGCCACGAGTTCTCGGTAACGGGCCTCTCTGGTTCGGTTCTGAGGCTGTCATGGTGGCTAGACCCGGTCCGCGACCCTGCTAAGGGGCGTCCAATAAAGGTGGTGCAGTCTGTCAGGGGTTTGTGACGCCACCTGTGGTGTTCGGTCAGGGTGACCGACGCTGCTGTGGGGTCCGCTGGGGTGATGGAATGGCAGCTAGATGGTATACCTTCCCACAGGTGAAGTATGTCCCCAGGGCTTCCCAGTAAGGTAGATGGTAATGGTGTAGGGTGCAGTCAATAACGAGGACACAGGGTTGCAGTCTCTTTACCTCTTTACTGAAGACTTCAGGATCCTCAATCTAGAGCATGCTTAACAGGGCTATCTGAGACCGGCCGGTCCGATGGGCACATCCAGAGTTTCCTTCGCAGATGGAAATCGTTGCCTACCACTAGCGCCTGTGTGTTGTAGTCCTACCCTGCTGAGCATTCGGAATAGTCCTCACAACTGCTGTTCTCGTTCGTCGTTCTCTACAGCTCTCTCGTTCTTTGGTTCCAGATCTTTCTAGTTCAACGTCCCCAGGTATGTTATGGCTAGGACGCACCCGTATGACGGGAAGGCCTGGAGGTCTTCCAGGACCCTAGAGACGCCCCTCTCCCACTGTTGCCCCCTATGTCTTTGTAGGTGTTTAGGTGAGACAGCCAACCTATAATTAACTGTCCTGCGGAGTTCGAAGTAAGGCCTAGAGTCAGTTACTCCGTCGGTGTTCCGGCCACCGGCTACGCGCCTCAGTAGGATGTTGCCTCGGTCTCACGGTACGACTCCTACTGGTACTCCTTTGTGCTTGATCTCGTTTACACTGTTCCACAATATCCTTCCCTTCGTGTCTCTCTCTTGGATACCGCCTCAGGGTGTGCAGGCACGGTTCCGTTACGTTCTGCTCTGTTCGCTAGGCACCTGCCAGGTTCCCACGCCTGACAGGGACCCCCTGTGTCTTCTCCCTGCAACACCCCCTGCCAAGGGATGTTGCCTGAATCCAACCCAGTCAGCTTCTAACTAACTTCCTCCCCAACCCCTAGTTTTACCAGTGTGAGGAGTGGCCCAATAAATAAAGCCTTTTGCTCCCCCTAGAGGCCGGAGTGTGAAGTGTAATGTGTTCTGGTGATACCTGGTCAGGAGAATTCCTTCAGACGTACCATCACTCCCCTTAGTGGCAGAGCGTCATACTGCAACGACCAGGTCTCTGGGGCACTGCATATATATATATATAATATACAGTATATATGTATATATATACTAGATGGTTGCCCGATTCTAACGCATCGAGTATTCTAGAGTATGCATGTCCACGTAGTATATTGCCCAGCCACGTAGTATATTGCCCAGCCACGTAGTATATTGCACAGCCACGTAGTATATTGCCCAACCACATAGTATATTGCCCAGCCACTTAGTATGTTGCCCAGACACGTAGTATATTGCCCAGTGACGTAGTATATTGCCTAGTGACGTAGTATATTGCACAGCCACGTAGTATATTGGCCAGTTACATACTATATTGCCCAGTCACGTAGTATATTGCACAGACACGTAGTATATTGCCTAGTGACGTAGTATATTGCCCAGCCACGTAGTATATTGCTCAGTTACGTAGTATATTGCCCAGTCAGGTTTGTCACAGGTGAAAAAATAAAAAATAAACATATACTCACCTTTCCAAAGGCCCCTTGTAGTCCATGGCAGCTTGCGGTCCCAGGGTTGGTATCAGAGCACAGGACCTGTGATGATGTCGCGGTCACATGACCGTGACGTCATGGCAGTTCTTTCTAGCGCAAGCGCGCAGGGCCTGTGATGACATCGCGGTCACATGACCGTGATGTCATGGCAGGTCCTTCTGCCATACCATCTTTGCCACTGGAAACTGCAGCGGAAGATGGCGGCCGGCGGGAGCGCCTCAGCGGACTACGGAGGGTGAGTATAGCAGGTTTATTTTTTTAAAATTATTTTTAACATTACATTTTTTACTATTGATGCCGCATAGGCAGCGTCAATAGTAAAAAGTTGGGGACACACAGAGTTAATAGTGGCGGTAACGGAGTGCGTTACCCGCGGCATAACGTGGTCGGTTACCGCCGGCATTAACCCTGTGTTAGCGGTGACCGGAGGGGAGTATGCGGGCGACAGGCACTGACTGCGGGGAGTAAGGAGCGGCCATTTTCTTCCGGACTGTGCCCGTCGCTGATTGGTCGCGGCAGCCATGACAGGCAGCTGCCAAGACCAATCAGCGAATGAATAACCGTGACAGAAAGACAGACAGACAGATGGAAGTGACCCTTAGACAATTATATAGTATATATATATATATATATATATATATATATATATATAGGTGTTTGTAAAACAGGTTTTGTTGCCCAAGGCTCATTTTCATGCCTTTTTCGTGATTTTTATTCTAAATACAGTTCTTCTGGAGGATGAAGTCCTACACAGGTTTTTAACACCAATTTAACAAGTTGATAGACCAAGCAGAAGCCTAAGATTTTAAAAGGGTTCTCCGAGAATTAGATAACATAGTGTCCCTGATATACCGGTAATTCAAACTGCATTCCATCCTAGTCACGTAACAGTTAAGCAAGTTGAAGATTAAATGATCTTTAAAAGGCCTAATGTTAAAGGTGACACATTTCCCTTGTATTTTATGCAACAACTAAAATATTTTGTAATGTTTTACATTTTAAAACTACAAAAAGGAAAATGGGCAGATGCAAAACTTTGAGCATCATTGGAGATTTGTGTGCTCAGATAACTTTGACCAAGGTTTCAGACCTTAATTAGCCTGTTAGGGTTTTGGCTTGTTCACTCTCATTGTTAGGAAAGTCCAAGAGTTGAAAATTTCCCAACTTTATAAAAACCCAACCTCCTCTAACCTTGTGCCAAAAAACAGCAACCATGGATTTTTCTAAGCAACTGCCTAGCACTCTGAAAATGAAAATTGTGGAGGCCCACATAGCAGGAGAAGGCTATAAGAAGATTTTCAAGTTTACCTTTTCTCAGTTAAAAATGAAATTAAGAAATTGCAGTTAACAGGAACATCGGAGGTCATGATAAGGTCTGGAATACAAAACAAATTGTCACTGAGAGGCTGCTTGTAGGATTACTAGTGAGGCAAATCAGAACCCCCATCTTAGACCTTCAGAAAGATTTAGCAGACTCTGGATTTGTGGTACATTATTCTACTGTTCAGATACACCTGCACAAACATGGCCTTCATGGAAGAGTCTTTAGAAGAAAACCTCTACTGCGTCCTCATCATATAATTAAGAGTCAGAAGTATGCAAAAGAACATCTAAATAAGTCTGATGCATATTGGAAACAAGACGTGTGGACCAATGAGGCTAACATAGAACTTTTTTGTCACAATGATCCAAGGTATGTGTGGAGGAAAAAGGGCACAGACTTTCCAGAAAAGAAAATCTTACCAATCTTAAGCATGGGGGTGGATCAATCATGTTTTGGGGTTGTGTTGCAGCCATTAGCACAGGGAATATTTCACAAGAAGAGGAAAGAATGGATTTGAATCACCCCCACGTAAGGGCAATGGGGTACTCGGTACCGGGTCCTTCAGTTCCCTCAGCGAGAATGTCACGTTGGCCCGACCCGGACCGTGGCCCTATGAGGGGCGCCCAACTAAAAGGCAGAGTTCGTAGATAATGATAGTGTTCGTGACGCCACCTGAGGTATTCGGTCAGAGTGACCGACGCTGCTCACGGGTCCGCTGGGGTGGTGTTATGGCAGCTAGATGGTATACCTTCACACAGGTGAAGTATTTCCCCAGGGCTTCCCAGAAGTGTAGATGATGATGGTGGATGATGCAAGGCGCGACAAATAGCGAGGACACAATGGGTGCAGTCTCTTCACCTTTACTGAAGGCTTCAGCATCCACAGTCCAGAGTGCTGGATCACAGGGTAGGCAGGGCTCAGCTGGTCTGATAGCAATTCCAGAGTCCCCTTATCCAGGTGGAAATCAGTAGCCTTCCCCTTGCGCACAGTAACGTAGTAGGTCCCTACTTGCATTAGCTACCATAAGGTCCTCACTGTTGTTACTTCTCTCTCTCTGTCCCCAAGAGATGGATAGGACAAACCCGTATGACGGTGGTGGCCTGAGGCCATTTTATAGGGACCCGAGCGACGCCCCTCCTCCACAATTGCCACCGTGTCTGCTTAGGTGTTTAGGTCGGACAGCCAACTTGGAATTGACTGCCCTGCCGGTCTCTGAAGTAAAGCGTAGAGTCTATTACTCCCTCGGTGGTCCGGCCACCGGGTCTGCGCTTCGGAAGGAGGCAGCCTGCTCCTAGCTGGTCTCCCACCGATGTTTCACTCCTGTTGCTATGACTTCTTTTCTCACTCACTACAGCACAATTCCTTTCTTGTCCTTTCTTAGGATGCTGCCGCATGGGTTGCAGGCGCATCTCCGTGTCCTTCTTTCCTTCCTTCTCACTTCCTCAGACTTCAGTCTGGATCTGACCAGGGATCACCCCAGCCAGCTCGACCTGGAGACCTTTCCTCGTCGGTCTCCAGCCAGTAACTCTCCTCTCCTCCTTCCGACTATCTCCTTCTCCCTCCAGTCAGCTTCTTTTGCCTAACTTCCTGACCAACCCACCAGTTTTACCCTATGTGAGGAGAGGCCTAGTGAATAGAACCCTTAGCTCCCCCTGGTGGACTGGAGTGTGAAGTGTGTGTGTGGCTGTGATACCTGGTAAGGTGGACTCCTTTGGTGCCATCAGACGTAACATCACTCCACCTGGTAGAAAAGCGACATTACTGCAACGACCAGGACTCTGGGGCGCTGCAGATTCAATGAAATTTCAACAAATTCTTGATGTAAATATAACACCATCAGTATAAAAGCTGAATTTGATAAGAGGATGGCTTCTTCAAATGGATAGCGATCCTAAACACAAGTCAAAATCCACAATAGACTACCTCAAAAGGTGCAAGCTGAAAGTTTTGCAATGGCCCTCACAGTGCCCTAATCTGAACATCATTGAAAATCTGTGGCTAGACTTCAAAATAGTAGTGCATTCAAGACGACACAGTAATCTCACAGATCTGGAAGAATTTTCCAAGGAAGAATGTATGCAAATCTCTCAAACAAGAATTGAAAAACTCTTGTCTGGCTACGAAAAACATATACAAGCTGTGATACTTGCAAAAGGGCGTGCTACTAAGTACAAATCATGCAAGGTAGCCAAACTTTAGCATTTCCTTTTTGTAATATTTAGAATTTAAAAATGGCAATATTTTTTTTTTGCGTAAAATACAAAGGAAATGTGTAATCTTTAAAGGGAACCTGTCAGCAGGACTTTGCTAAGTAAACTACAAGCATTGTCAGGTTGGCACTGTTACACTGATTAAAATGATACCTGGGGTGAAGAAATCCATCTTGTGGTTATCAAGATTTCCACTCTGTTTCTGTCTTTTTGTTACTTTGTGTCAGTGCTGTCAGTCTGTGCTGGGTCTGTGCTGCAATCATCTGTGTTCATTTTCCTTAATCAGGCTGCTACTTAAGCATGCTAGTTTCTCACCCCAGTGTCAATTGTACACTTGCTGTTGCCTGGGGAAAATTGATCCCTCTGTGCTCTGTGCCTGACCCAGCTTGACTTGATTCTCTATCCGGACTCAGACCCTTTACTTGTGACCTGACTTTGCTTGTACCTGCTCCCTGTAATCTCTCTTGTCTCTCTGGCTTTCCTGACCTAATCTCATGTATTGGACATTGGCTCTGACTTCCCTTTGTCGTACTGCGCCATTTCCTGGACCTGACCTCAGATTGTTTGACCTCCCTTTACTTACAGTACGTAGTGTACATATATACTGTCGTGACTCGCGTCTCAGTGGTTCTTGTGTAATCAGTGAAGTTTTCAGCTAATGAGATGCTCATGCTCGGGGCGGGACTGAAGGCAGAGGCTTACCTTGGTGCTGTAGGCCAGAGAAACCAAGAAGAAACCTGCTCACAGGTCCACCCCGAAGCACAAATAGTCTGTCTCTTTCTCTCTGTCTCTATAATGAGGAGCATGTCTGTGCTACTCTGTGGCAGAGCAGGGAGACCGCCACCCAACCACTATGGGGTCCATGAGCGGGGTGGTGCCAGCAGTGATGAGAGAGGAAAAGTCACGTTCTCTCTGTCATCATTTCCCCTTTGCATCTGACGTCACTGACACAGACACTGTCAGTGGGTGCGATGATGTCATTACTTGGCGTCCGCAGTCCTGAGACGTGCGGGTGCTCAGAGGAGAGGTGAGTATTGTATTTTTTTATACTCTATGGAGGTATATGGGGAGTGCATTACGTTATATCGAGGTTTATGGTTGTGCATTATACTATATAGAGGCCCATGGGGAGTGCCTTATACTAAATTGAGGTCTATGGAGAGTGCATTATACTATATAAAGGACTATGGGGAGTGCATTAGACTATATGAAGGACTATGGACAGTTCATTTAGTATATGGTGTCCTATGGGGACTTCATTATACTATATAGAGGCATATGGGGAGTGCATTATATTATATATAGGCATATGGAGAGTGCATTATACTATATGGAGGTTTATGGGGAGTGTATTATACTAAATTGAGGCCTATGGGGGTGCATTATACTATATGGAGGCCTATGGGGAATGCAGTTTACTATATAGCGGGCAATGCAGAGTGCATTACACTATATATAGAGACCTATGAGGAGTGCATTATATTGTATAGAGGCCTATGGAGAGTGCATTATACTATAGAGAGGCCTATGGACAGTGCATTATACTATACTATATGGAAGCCTATGTGGATTATACTATATGGAGGCCTATAACGAGTACATTTTACTATATAGAGACCTATGGGAAGTGCATTATACTATATGGGGGTATGGGGAGTTCATTATACTATATAGAAGCCTATGGGGAGTGCATTATACTATATGAAGGACTAGTGGGAGGTCATTATACTATATAAAGGCATATGAGGAGTGCAGTATACTATATGGAGAAATATGTGGTGCATTATACTATATGGAGGCTATTTAGTGGACCATCATGCAGTGTGGGAATTACAGCAAGGGGGTCAAAATACAGTGGGGGGGGGCTAATATGGGGTCTTTTTACAATGTGAGGGCCATCATACATTGTTGGGGCCATCAAAAAGTTTAGGGGCTACTAAGGGGTCAGTATACTGTGTGTGGGGTACTATACTGTGAGGGGGCATTATACTGTGTATAAGAGAGCATCATCCTGTGTAGAGGAGAGCTGATCATGGGGGAGACTCGGGACATTATTAAATGAAAAGTGGACACTTATTACTATAGGGAGACTCCGTTTATTGTGACTGTCAAATTGGCAGACAGAGGGCATTATTACTTTCTAAGAAGAAAAATGTGGGCACTGTTTTCTAGGGCACTTGCACAGGGCATTAATATATTCAAGAGGTTTGTTTTACTATCTAGAGTGCACACAGTACAGTAGCAGTAATAGTAATAGTAGTGGATCAGTATTGGAATATCAGCAGGATGAGGCATTTGTGCGGGTTGGGAATAGATGGGGCTGTTCTAGAAATGTGAGAAGTCAAATGTGTCTTAATCTCTGTAGACGAGTCTGGGCTGGGAGAATTTGTCATGCTGGTCTGGACCTGATGGAAAAGACGGGAAAAGTGAACGATTCCATCAGAAAGAACATAAGTTGTAAGTCACCATCAATAACTGTACTGTAATCTCTTATATGTTCTGCAGGACTGGTATCTACCACTATATGTCACCTTGTGGCGGTAATATCAGTGTTGGTCTATGTATAGAGAATATTTTCAGTAACGGCCGAGTCATCTGCTAAGGTTCTCCCACCTCCACTATTAGGGTGTGCCACCATAGTTGTAATCAGGGTTACCTGGTTGGGGCCCGCTCAGAAGATTCGTCTCCCCCTGAACCAAAACCCCTAGCTATGCCTCTGAAAACAAAGATTTATATTTCTTCACATATGACAGCCTGACTGAGGTATATGTGTGATACAGCTCTTGTCACTTGACACACGGGTCTTGGGAACTACATATCTTCAGTCTGTATGTGACTAAGACAGGCTGCAGTTTGAATTATACCAGGGACACCATTTTATCTCATTCTCAGACAACCCTTTTAGGCATAATACCATTTTTCAGTACTTTTTGTATCTGCCATTTGCCTTAATTATACTATCTTTTCCTTTTGGAAGACTATTATTTTTTACAAAATAAATTTGCAAGAATGTTTTTCTACCTTTAAAGTTTAGTTTTAGAAATTAAGAGCCTTTTCACTTTTCATGATACACGTAATCTCAGTCCTAAAGCACCACTTTTTTATATTTTTCCACTAAAATGGTGTCACCAATGTAAGGTCCCTACCCCCAGTCTTATGCTTACCAGACACTGTATTCATCTAGAAGAAGGAAACACACAAGCGCTAATATCAAACCCCAAGGTCCCTAGCAGCTGGAGTCAGGGCAGGTAAGTGCCAATCCTGCTATAGAAGTATGCACAATGAAAGTTACAGCTGAACCGCGCATAAAGGGACCAAAACCACATAAAAAATGAATAAAGCAAATAAGCAAACACTAGTACAGCCACTAAAACTAATATCCAGAGGGCTACTAGGGGCTGGACAGAACCACCCAAGGTGCGGATAGGGCCGCAAAAATGGAACCAGGACAGCTGTGCAGGAATGACTAAATACCTACACTGATAGTACAGTCGGCCCCTTACCAGATATAAAGTATAGGATGGTAAATGTAAAAATATAAAATGGGAACATATAAATGTGGAGCTGGCGGACTTACCGGAACATGGATGCCGCAGCGGCAGCAGAATGGGCAAACATGTAGTTCTACGGTGAGAAGCCCAGAACCTCGTGGATAGAATACCGTGCCGGCCAGCAAACCTGGAGGGGCTGCGGCGCTGAGCTGCACCGAGAGGAGGATCAATGAATGGATGCACGTGGGCGCTGTACCGGGAAGCCCTAAGGCGAGAAAGGGCTGAACGCGCAGGCGAACCTGCAGGGGAGCGGGCACAGAATCGCTGTGTGGACGCTACGTAGAGCCAGGGAATGCCCCGGCCGGTGGCGTCCCTGGATACGAGCAGGGGGAAGATGGCCGACAGAAGACTCAGCGTGTGACATCACAGCTACGGCCCTATCCGCACCTTGGGTGGTTCTGTCCAGCCCCTTTGGTCCCTTTATGCGCGGTTCAGCTGTAACTTTCACTGTATTCATCTGTTATTGGTGCCAAAACAGTCCCCTCATGCAGATTGTGACCTGCTGGATCAGTCTGGTGTTAGCTGGGCGAGCCGGGGATTACTTCTCAATGTAAGTCTATGAGAGGCAGAACGAGGCCAGAACCATGCTCTCATAGATTTACATTGAGTACTTTAAACTAAGTGAAAGACAATGTCCAAGTTTGGGTGAATTAAATGAATCTTTTATTCCGCTACAAATAGAGTGCAATGTTGTGACCAGATACATATCTTTGTCAAGCATGACTTGTATGTGGTCGAAACATTGCACTGTATTTGGCGCGCAATAAAAGAAAATGTATTTGCTTGACCCAAGCTTGGACACGTTCTTTCACTTAGTTTGCAGCAATTTTTTCCCAGTGAGCTCCTTGGAGTCCTCGATGCTGCCTCCTCCTGTGAGTATGATGATCCGGTTTCCTAATGTGTCCTCGATGAGTGCTGAGGGCAAATTTATACTTGTTGCATTGAGAGCTCGTGACCGTTATCTCTAACTTCTGGTCATTCAGAAATTGCAGTCACAGGACAATGGATGGAAGTACCGTATGTTGCTAGGGGCAGGGCACTTTCATTAGTTGTACCAATCCAGAACTAAAATAAGAAAAACCCGCTGGAGAAATGCTTCAACTAAATGTATTGTAAGTCAATCAGAGCCAAAACGAGGCCAGAACGAGGATCTCGTAGACTTGCATTGAGAACTTGTGACCTTTACCTCTGACTTCCGATCAGTCAGAAGTTGGGGTCACAAGATGGCGGCACAGGGGCTGAAGTATAATACTAAAGTCAGGGAACTTGGGTTAGTGGCACCATGCTGAAATAAAAAAAAATGCTGAACTGTTGGTTTAAATTATAGCATACAGTCTAATGAATGGGCAAATGTTGTGAATTCTGCTTTTGGGCTCCCTCCGGTGGTTGTGGGTGGTAATGCAGTTGTTCCTGGGCTGCAGTCTTGGACAGGTGTATCTACTGATTGCAATTCTGACTGGGGTATTTAGGTTTGCTGGACTCATTGGTCCTTGCCAGTTGTCAATGTTTCTTGGGAAGTGTTGGATCTTTGTCTGGCTTCTCCTGCTTAGCTGCCAATTCAGCAAAGATAAGTGTCTGTTTCTTTTTCTGTGGCACACAAGCTGTGTGCTTATATTCTGTGCTATTCATTTGTTTTCTCTTGTCCAGCTTAGACTGTGTCAGTGTTTTCTCAGTCTTGTTGAATTCTCTGGAGTTGCAGATATACGCTACACATCTTTAGTAAGATGGTGGAGTTTTTGTATTTTCTGCTGTGGATATTTTTGGAAGGATTTTAATACTGACCGCTTAGTATCCTGTCCTATCCTTTCCTATTTTAGCTAGAGTGGCCTCTTTTGCTAAATCCTGTTTCCTGCCTGCGTGTGTCTTTTCCTCTACTATTCACAGTCAATATTTGTGGGGGGGCTGCCTATCCTTTGGGGTTCTGCTCTGAGGCAAGGTAGAATTCCTATTTCCATCTATAGGGGTATTTAGTCCTCCGGCTGTGTCGAGGTGTCTAGGATTTGTTAGGCACACCCCACGGCTACTTCTAGTTGCGGTGTTAAGATCAGGATTTGCGGTCAGTATAGTTACCACCTACTCCAGTGAAAGTTTTCATGCTGCTCCAAGGTCACCTGATCATAACAGGCAAATAAGTAATAAAGGTTTGGATTAAAGGGAACCTGTCATTTTGGAAAATGCTATTTATCTGCAGATATAGGATCAATCTATAGGTAAATAGCATTGCAATAAAATGGCTGCCTTACTGAAATAATATTTTTTAACCCCTTCAACCGAAGCCTGTTTTCACTTTCCTATCAGGCCAAATGTTTCGATTCTGACCACCGTCACTTTATGTGGTAAAAACTGTGGAACACTTCAATGGATCATACAATATGATTTAAAAATTTGAAAATATAGACAATTTGACTAGATCTTTGAAAAATTCTTAATTTTAAACTTTGAATTCTTATGCCCTCAAATCAGTTATACCACACAAAATAATGAAATAACATTTTACACAGGTCTACTTTATGTCAGCATTAGAGATGAGCGAGTGTACTCGTTGCTCGGGTTTTCCCGAACACACTCGGGTGGTCTCCGAGTATTTGTTATTGTTCAGAGATTTAGTTTTCATCACGGCAGCTGAATGATTTACAGCTATTAGCCAGGCTGAGTACATGTGGGGGTTGCTGTTGTGAATTCCGCTCTTGGGCTCCCTCCGGTGGTTGTAAGTGGCACTTTTGTGAGTTCTGCTCTTGGGCTCCCTCTTGTAGTTTCTAGTGGTATGGCTGCTCCTTGGAGTTAACTGTCATCAGCTGCCTCCACTTATCGTCTCTTCTGCTCGGCTATTTAAGTCTGGCTCTATCTTCAGCCTGTGCCACTTGTAAATGGTTCCTGGTTGGATTCACATCTCTTTGGAGTTCCCTGTTATCCTGACCAGTTCAGCTAAGCTAAGTTTTTGCTTGCCCTTTTCTGTCCATAGATTGTGGACTTATCCATTCTGTGCTTTCTATGTTTGTCCAGCTTATCAGTGTGAATTAATTCTGTCTTGCTGGAAGCTCTGGGAGGCAGATTTGCCCTCCACACCTTTAGTCAGGTGTGGAGATTTTTTTGTAATCTTTGCGTAGATTTTTGTAGTGTTTGATACTGACCGCACAGTATTCCATCCTGTCCTATCTATTTAGTTAGACTGGCCTCCTGTGCTCATCCTGGTTTCATTCTGTGTATGTCTTTTCCCTCTCCACTCACAGTCATTATTTGTGGGGGGGCTAATCTATCCTTTGGGGATTTTCTCTGAGGCAAGATAGCTTTCGTGATTCTATCTTTAGGGGTAGTTAGCTCTTAGGCTGTGACGAGATGCCTAGGGAGAGTTAGGAGCATTCCACGGCTACTTCTAGTGTTGTGTTGAGCTTAGGGACTGCGGTCAGTACAGTTACCACTTCGTTCAGAGCTCATTCCATGTTGCTCCTAGACCACCGTATCTTAACAGTACAAGTGGCCAAAAATGAATTAAATGCATCTCTCAAAAGAAGGAAAAGAAGGTTCTGAACCATTTTTTTTTCTGTGCTCTAGTTTGTCTTTTTTTTTTTTTCCTCTTGATATCTGGGTGGTTCAGGATATGTGCTTTGGCATGGATGTTCAGGGTTTGTTTTCTCGTGTGGATCAACTTGCTGCAAGAGTACAGTGTATCCAGGACTATGTTGTCCAGACTCCGGCTTTAGAGCCCAGAATTCCTACTCCTGATTTGTTTTTTTGGGGACAGATGCAAGTTTTTGAACTTTAAAAATAACTGCAAATTGTTTTTTGCTATTGAAACCTCGTTCTTCTGGTGATCCCATTCAGCAAGTAAAAATCATCATATCCTTGCTGCGTGGTGACCCTCAAGACTGGGCTTTTTCTCTTGAAACAGGGGATCCGGCATTATTGAATGTAGATGCATTTTTTCAAGCGCTCGGATTATTGTATGACGAACCTAATTCTGTGGCTCATGCAGAAAAAACACTGTTGGCCTTGTGTCAAGGTCAGGAAGCGGCAGAGTTATACTGCCAGAAATTTAGAAAATGGTCTGTGCTCACTAAATGGAATGAAGAGGCTCTGGCTGCTATTTTCAGAAAAGGTCTTTCTGAAAACCTTAAAGATGTTATGGTGGGCTTTCCTACGCCTGCCGGTTTGAGCGAATCTATGTTTCTAGCCATTCAGATTGATCGGCGTCTGCGCGAGCGCAAAGCTGTGCACCATATGGCAGTATCCTCTGAGCAAATTCCTGAACCTATGCAATGTGATAGGATTTTGACTAGAATAGAACGGCAGGAATTCAGACGTCAGAATAGGCTGTGTTTTTACTGTGGTGATTCGGCTCATGTTATCTCTGATTGCCCTAAGCGTACTAAGAGAGTCTCTAGGTCTGTTACCATTAGTACTATACAGCCTAAATTTCTCTTATCTGTGACCCTGATTTGCTCATTGTCGTCCTTTTCTGTCATGGCATTTGAGGATTCAGGCGCTGCCCTGAACTTAATGGACTTAGAATTCGCCAGGCGCTGTGGTTTTTCCTTGCAGCCTTTGCAGAGCCCTATTCCTTTGAGGGGCATTGATGCTACACCCTTGGCCAAGGATAAACCTCAGTACTGGACACAGATGACTATGTACATGGCTCCTGCACATCAGGAAGATTGCCGTTTTCTAGTGTTCCCCTAACCTGCATGATGTTGTTGTACTGGGATTTCCATGGTTACAGGAACATAATCCGGTGCTGGATTGGAAAACTATGTCAGTGACTAGTTGGGGTTGTCGAGGAGTACATAGTGACGTTCCTTTGATGTCAATTTCCTCTTCCCCCTCTTCTGAGGTCCCTGAGTTTTTGTCGGATTTCCAGGATGTATTTGATGAGCCCAAGTCCAGTTCCCTTCCTCCGCACAGGGACTGTGATTGTGCTATTAACTTGATTCCTGGTTGTAAGTTCCCTAAGGGCCGACTTTTCAATCTGTCTGTGCCAGAGCATGCAGCCATGCGGAGCTATGTTAAGGAATCTTTGGAGAAAGGGCATATTCGGCCCTCTTCGTCACCATTGGGAGCGGGTTTCTTTTTTGTTGCTAAGAAGGATGGCTCCTTGAGACCTTGTATTGATTATCGTCTTCTTAATAAGATCACGGTCAAATTCCAATACCCCTTGCCTTTGCTTACTAATTTGTTTGCTCAGATTAAGGGGGCTAGTTGGTTTACTAAGATTGACCTCCGAGGGGCATATAATCTTGTTCGTATTAAACAGGGTGACGAATGGAAAACTGCATTTAATACGCCCGAAGGCCATTTTGAATACCTTGTGATGCCATTTGGGCTCTCTAATGCTCCATCTGTGTTTCAGTCTTTCATGCATGATATTTTCCGCAATTATCTTGATAAATTCATGGTCGTATATTTGGATGATATTTTGATTTTTTCCGATGATTGGGAGTCTCATGTGAAGCAGGTCAGGATGGTGTTCCAGATCCTTCATGATAATGCTTTATTTGTGAAGGGGTCTAAGTGCCTATTCGGAGTTCAGAAGGTCTCTTTTTTGGGTTTTATTTTTTTCTCCCTCGTCTATAGAAATGGATCCTGTTAAGGTCCAAGCTATTCATGACTGGATCCAACCCACATCTGTGAAGGGTCTTCAAAAATTTTTGGGTTTTGCTAATTTCTATCGCCGTTTCATTGCCAACTTTTCCAGTGTGGTTAAGCCCCTTACTGATTTGACGAAGAAAGGCGCTGATGTGATGAATTGGTCCTCTGAGGCTGTTGAGGCCTTTCAGGAGCTTAAACGCCAATTTACTTCTGCCCCTGTGTTGCATCAACCGGATGTTTCTCTTCCTTTTCAGGTTGAGGTCGACGCTTCTGAGATTGGGGCAGGGGCCGTTTTGTCTCAGAGGGAGTCTGATGGTTCTTTGATGAAACCGTGTGCTTGTTTTTCCAGAAAGTTTTCGCCTGCGGAACGCAATTATGATGTCGGCAATCGGGAGTTGTTGGCTATGAAGTGGGCGTTTGAGGAGTGGCGACATTGGCTTGAGGGAGCTAAACACCGTGTTGTGGTCCTGACCGATCATAAGAATCTGATTTACCTCGAGTCGGCCAAGCGGCTGAATCCTAGACAGGCTCGATGGTCCCTGTTTTTCTCCCGTTTTGATTTTGTGGTCTCGTATTTTCCGGGATCTAAGAATGTTAAGGCTGATGCCCTCTCTAGGAGTTTTTCGCCTGATTCTCCTGGAGTCCTTGAGCCGGTTGGCATTCTTAAGGAGGGGGTGATTCTTTCTGCTATCTCCCCTGATTTGTGGTGGGTGCTTCAGGAATTTCAGGCTGATAGGCCTGACCGCTGTCCAGTGGGGAAGCTGTTTGTTCCTGATAGATGGACAAGTAAGGTAATTTCTGAGGTTCATTGTTCAGTGTTGGCTGGGCATCCTGGGATTTTTGGTACCAGAGATTTGGATGCCAGGTCCTTTTGGTGGCCTTCCTTGTCGCGCGATGTGCGTGCTTTTGTGCAGTCCTGTGGGACTTGCGCCCGGGCCAAGCCTTGCTGTTCCCACACTAGTGGGTTGCTTTTGCCTTTGCTGGTCCCTGAGAGGCCCTGGATGCATATTTCCATGGATTTTATTTCGGATCTTCCTGTTTCCCAGAAGATGTCTGTTATCTGGGTTGTTTGTGACCGGTTCTCTAAAATGGTCCATCTGGTACCTTTGCCTAAGTTGCCTTCCTCCTCAGATCTGGTTCCATTTTTTTTTCAGCATGTGGTTCGTTTGCATGGCATTCCAGAGAATATTGTGTCTGACAGAGGTTCTCAGTTTGTCTCTAGATTTTGGCGGGCCTTTTGTGCTAGGATGGGCATTGATTTGTCTTTTTCTTCGGCGTTTCATCCTCAGACTAATGGCCAAACTGAGCGAACTAATCAGACCTTGGAGACCTATTTGAGATGCTTTGTGTCTGCTGATCAGGATGATTGGGTGTCTTTCTTGCCGTTGGCCGAGTTTGCCCTTAATAATCGGGCTAGTTCGGCTACTTTGGTTTCACCTTTCTTTTGTAATTTTGGTTTTCATCCTCGTTTTTTTTCTGGGTAGGTTGAGCCTTCTGATTGTCCTGGTGTTGATTCTGTGGTGGACATGCTGCAGCAGATTTGGACTCATGTGGTGGACAATTTGACGTTGTCTCAGGAAAGGGCTCAACGTTTTGCCAACCGCCGTCGGTGTGTTGGTCCCTGGCTTCGTGTGGGGGATTTGGTTTGGTTGTCTTCTCGTCATGTTCCTATGAAGGTTTCTTCTCCTAAGTTTAAGCCTCGATTTATTGGTCCTTATAAAATTTCTGAAATTATTAATCTGGTGTCTTTTCGTTTGGCTCTTCCCGCCTCTTTTGCCATTCATAATGTTTTCCATTGATCTTTGTTGCCGAGATTTGTGGTGCCCGTTGTTCCCTCGGTTGACCCTCCTGCCCCGGTGTTGGTTGAGGGAGAGTTGGAATATGAGGTTGAAAAGATTTTGGATTCTCGTTTTTCGAGGCGGAGGCTTCAATATCTTGCCAAGTGGAAGGGTTATGGCCAGGAGGATAATTCTTGGGTTGTTGCCTCCGATGTCCATGCCACCGATTTGGTTCGTGGTTTTCACTTGGCTCGTCCTGATCGGCCTGGGGGCTCTGGTGAGGGTTCGGTGACCCCTCCTCAAGGGGGGGGGTACTGTTGTGAATCCCGCTCTTGGGCTCCCTCCGGTGGTTGTAAGTGGCACTTTTGTGAGTTCTGCTCTTGGGCTCCCTCTTGAGGTTTCTAGTGTTATGGCTGCTCCTTGGACTTAGCTGTCATCAGCTGCCTCCACTTATCGTCTCTTCTGCTCGGCAATTTAAGTCTGGCTCTATCTTCAGCCTGTGCCACTTGTAAATGGTTCCTGGTTGGATTCACATCTCTTTGGAGTTCCCTGTTATCCTGACCAGTTCAGCTAAGCTAAGTTTTTGCTTGCCCTTTTCTGTTCATAGATTGTGGACTTATCCATTCTGTGCTTTCTATGTTTGTCCAGCTTATCAGTGTGAATTAATTCTGTCTTGCTGGAAGCTCTGGGAGGCAGATTTGCCCTCCACACCTTTAGTCAGGTGTGGAGATTTTTTTGTAAACTTTGCGTGGATTTTTGTAGTGTTTGATACTGACCGCACAGTATTCCATCCTGTCCTATCTATTTAGTTAGACTGGCCTCTTGTGCTCATCCTGGTTTCATTCTGTGTATGTCTTTTCCCTCTCCACTCACAGTCATTATTTGTGGGGGGGCTAATCTATCCTTTGGGGATTTTCTCTGAGGCAAGATAGCTTTCCTGCTTCTATCTTTAGGAGAAGTTAGCTATTAGGCTGTGACGAGATGCCTAGGGAGAGTTAGGAGCATTCCACGGCTACTTCTAGTGTTGTGTTGAGCTTAGGGACTGCGGTCAGTACAGTTACCATTTCCTTCAGAGCTCATTCCATGTTGCTCCTAGACCACCGTATCATAACAGGTTGCCTGGTTGCTAGGGAATACCCACATGTGTTCAATCTGTCTAATAGCCGCAAATCATGCTGCTGAGGTGATGAAAACCTAATCTCCAAGCAGTTACAAATATTGAGAGACCACCCGAGTGTGCTCAGGAAAACTCGAGCAACGAGTATATTCGCTCATCACAAGTCAGCATCCTTTTTTAAACATTTTTTTTTGTTAGGAAGTTAGAAGGGTTAAAAGTTTAGCAGTAATTTTTCATATTTCTAAGGAAATTTACAAATCCTATTTTTTTAAAGATTTCACCTTTGAAGTGACTTTGAGGATCCTATCTGTCAGAAAACCCTCAAACAAGACCCCACTGTAAAAACAGCACCCCTCACAGTATTCAAAACTGCATTCAGGAAGTTTGTTAACCCTTCCGATGCTTCACAAGAATAATAACAAAGTGGAAAAAAATTATGTAAAAAATTTCACAAAAATGTTGTTTTAGCTCTAAAGTTTTCATTTTCACAAGGATGACAGCAGAAAATGGGCCACCAGTTTGTTGTTCAATTTCTTCTGAGTACACTGAAGCTTCACGTTTGGAGAAAACTACTGTTTTGGCTCACTACAGAGCTTGGATGGAAAGGAGTGCTACCTGACTTTTAGGGTATGTGCACACGATGCAGATTTAGTGCAGAAAAATCTGCTGCAGTTCTGCACTAAATCTGCATCTCCTGGCAGAATCTGCAGGTGCGTTTTTTATGCGTTTTTTATGCGTTTTTGATGCGTTTTTGATGCGTTTTTGATGCGTTTTTTGAGCACAGATAACGCATGAAAAACGCACCTGCAGATTTCTATTATGGAGGGGTGCAGAAACCCTGCAGAACTGCACAAAAGAAGTGACAGGCACTTCTTTGAAAACTGCAGCGTTTCTGCGCAGATTTTTCTGCATCATGTGCACAGCTTTTTTTTTTTCCCATTGATTTACATTGTACTGTGATCACAGTGCAGTTCTGCAGCGTTTCTGCTGCAGAAAAATCTGCAGCAGTTCTGCACTAAATCTGCATCGTGTGCACATAAGGGTATGTGCACACGATGCAGATTTAGTGCAGAACTGCTGCAGATTTTTCTGCAGCAGAAACGCTGCAGAACTGCACTGTGATCACAGTACAATGTAAATCAATGTGAAAAAAAAAAGCTGTGCACATGGTGCAGAAAAATCTGCGCAGAAACGCTGCAGTTTTCAAAGAAGTGCCTGTCACTTCTTTTGTGCAGTTCTGCAGCGTTTCTGCACCCCTCCATAATAGAAATCTGCAGGTGCGTTTTTCATGCGTTTTTCATGCGTTTTTCATGCGTTATTTGTGCTCAAAAAACGCATAAAAAACGCATAAAAAACGCACCTGCAGATTCTGCCAGGAGATGCAGATTTAGTGCAGAACTGCAGCAGATTTTTCTGCACTAAATCTGCATCGTGTGCACATACCCTTAAGCTCAGATTTGGCTTCAATAGACTGCAAACACCACGTTACATTTGAAGAGCTGTAGAGGTTCCAAAAGAGCAGACCCCATTTTGGAAACTACACCTCTCAAAGAATTTATCTAGGGGTACGGTGAGCATCTTGAACTTATAGGTGCTTCGCAGAATTTTAAAACATAGGACCATAAAAATGAAACGTTTTGGGGTTTCACAAAAATGTTGCTTTAGCACCAAATGCTTCATTTTCACAAGGGTAACAGGATATAATAGAAAAGCTAATTTGTTGAACAATTTCTACTTCATACACCGATGCCCCAGATATGGGAAAAAACTACTGTTTAGGCACCTGGCAGGGCTCGGAAGGTAAAGATTACTACAGTGCTTTAAAACGTATTCATACTCCATTAACTTGTCCATGTTTTTTTCATATTACACCCACAAATGTATATGTATTTTATTGGGATTTAATGTGATATACAAACACAAAGTAGCAACTATTTTTGTTGTGTAAATGAAATGATACATGGTTTCAAAATAGCAATACTTCTTTGTAGGACCACCTTTCACTTCAATTACTGTTGTAAGTCCTTTGGGGTATGTCTCTGCCAGCTTTGAACAACAAGGGGCTGAAATTTTTGCCAATTCTTCTTTGCAAACTAACTCTAGATCAGTGAAAGTGGATGAAGAACATCTGTGAACAGCAATTTTCAAGTTTTGTCACAGATTATCAATGGGATTTAGGTCTGGATTTTGACTGGTCCATTCAAACACATGAATAAAACTGAAGGCATATTTTTTTACTAGAAATTAATACTTTCAATTTTCTGTACAGTACTGGAAATGCTCCTAATTTTAGAATTTTTCTCTTTAAAAATCAAATTAATTGTGACAACACAAGAAAATGTGACCATAAATGCATGCCAATAAAAAGTACAAAACATTCAGTAACTTATATTTTTCTCCTATATTACATTTTCACTATATTTATTTCAGGTGTCCTTACTGGAAATTGCACACCTATCAACAATGAAATCAAGTCTTGTGAAGTCTATGCTTGGTGTCCTGTGGAAAATGACTATGTTGTTCCTAAGTATGCTCTTGTCAATTATGAAAATTTCTTAACATACCTTAATATTCTGTATGTATCTTATGAGAATTTTTGAATCTATAGGACCGATCATTTGTGAGGGAACCTTCCTAGAAAGGCTGACCATAAATATCTGCAGTGATTATATATGACTGCAGCTTTGCAAACCCTGCCAGTGATCAATATGCACACTGTCAGGATTCTGCTGCATTGCCTGCGAGAGGAGCCTTTAATGTCACAGTAAGGCCTCTTTCACACTTCAGTCTTTTGGCGTCAGTCACTACCGACATAGTGACGGATTGACGGATCCGTCACAATTGTTGCGAAAACGGTTCTAACGGATCCGTTTTTTTGACGGATCCGTTACTTGGGGGTTGTCTGGGAGAAGTATCTACTTTTTGGAGCATGCGCAATTGAAAAAACGGATTGGGGCGACGGATCCGCCGAAAAAACGGTTGCGGCGGATCCGTCGCCCATAGGCGCCCATTCTATGGAATGGCGGACGCGACGGATCCGTCGCGATCCGCCATTTCGGCGTTGACAAAAAACGTTCCAATGTCCGTCTATTTTCAGAAAACGTCCGCCAAATGTCGACGGATCCGTCGCATGGCGGATGGAACGGACGACCATCCGTCACAATCCGTCACTAATGCAAGTCTATGGGAAAATAACGGATCCGTCAAAAAAAATGACGGATCCGTTATTTGAGGAAAATGGCGGTTTTAGACTGACGCCGAATAACTGAAGTGTGAAAGAGGCCTAAGTATGTGATTTGCTTTGATGCGGTCACATGCAGAGTAGCTTCTCATCTGCTTTACAGAATAGAACATTGATAGAGACAAGAAAAGTTGTTAGTCAACATACTTGACCACTCGATCGAGATTGACATAGAGGGTGACCCTGAAAGCATAAGGAACACTTACAGGATTCATCAATCTGCAGTCACATTGGTGTACCCATCAAAGTTGCCAACCATCCAGAAATTCCAAGACAGTTCTTAAAAATAGGGCACTTTTTTTCCCTGTCCTTGAAAAAAAAAAGTAAGGTGTCCATTATTTTTTTGATGATGCAGAAGCATTATACAGATAATTTGACTTTAATCATTATCATGTTACAGTTTACAGTGAATGTAGCTGATGGCGTCATATCAGAATTATCAGAATTATGGGCTGTAGACATGTATGCTGTTCAGAAAAATTGACAACCCTGGTACCCATACATATTTAACTTAGGTTTGCTACTAGTATTGTTCATTTCCAAAATCATTATTCTTTACATTCAATTTCTGGTTGTCAAAATGTCACTTTACTTGATTTTACTAATATTTTATCCAGAGGGGAAAGTAAGTATTTGATACACTTCCGGTTTTGCAAGTTTTCCCACCTACAAAGCATGGAGATGTCTGTAATTTTTATAGTAGATAAATTTTGACTGTGAGAGACAGAATCTTAACAAAAATCCAGAAAATCACATTGCGTGATATTTACATAATTAATTTGCATTTTATTGCATTAAATAAGTGTTTGATAGTTATTTATAAATCATAAGTTATTTATAAATCATACCTTGTGATTTTCTGTTTTTCATATTCTGTCTCTAACATCTGAAGTGTACCTACAGTAAAAATTACAGACCTCTCCATTCATTTTAGGTGGGAAAACTTGCAAAATCGGCAGTGTATCAAATACTGATTTTTCCCACTGTGTGTATATACAGTGGGGCAAAAAAGTATTTAGTCAGTCAGCAATAGTGCAAGTTCCACCACTTAAAAAGATGAGAGGCGTCTGTAATTTACATCATAGGTAGACCTCAACTATGGGAGACAAACTGAGAAAAAAAAATCCAGAAAATCACATTGTCTGGTTTTTTATCATTTTTTTTGCATATTATGGTGGAAAATAAGTATTTGGTTAGAAACAAACAATCAAGATTTCTGGCTCTCACAGACCTGTAACTTCTTCTTTAAGAGTCTCCTCTTTCCTCCACTCATTACCTGTAGTAATGGCACCTGTTTAAACTTGTTATCAGTATAAAAAGACACCTGTGCACACCCTCAAACAGTCTGACTCCAAACTCCACTATGGTGAAGACCAAAGAGCTGTCAAAGGACACCAGAAACAAAATTGTAGCCCTGCACCAGGCTGGGAAGACTGAATCTGCAATAGCCAACCAGCTTGGAGTGAAGAAATCAACAGTGGGAGCAATAATTAGAAAATGGAACACATACAAGACCACTGATAATCTCCCTCGATCTGGGGCTCCACGCAACATCCCACCCCGTGGGATCAGAATGATCACAAGAACGGTGAGCAAACATCCCAGAACCACGCGGGGGGACCTAGTGAACGAACTGCAGACAGCTGGGACCAGTGTAACAAGGCCTACCATAAGTAACACACTACGCCACCATGGACTCAGATCCTGCAGTGCCAGACGTGTCCCACTGCTTAAGCCAGTACATGTCCGGGCGCGTCTGAAGTTTGCTAGAGAGCATTTGGATGATCCAGAGGAGTTTTGGGAGAATGTCCTATGGTCTGATGAAACCAAACTGGAACTGTTTAGTAGAAACACAACTTGTCGTGTTTGGAGGAAAAAGAATACTGAGTTGCATCCATCAAACACCATACCTACTGTAAAGCATGGTGGTGGAAACATCATTCTTTGGGGCTGTTTCTCTGCAAAGGGGCCAGGACGACTGATCCGGGTACATGAAAGAATGAATGGGGCCATGTATCGTGAGATTTTGAGTGCAAACCTCCTTCCGTCAGCAAGGGCATTGAAGATGAAACGTGGCTGGGTCTTTCAACATGACAATGATGCAAAGCACACCGCCAGGGCAACGAAGGATTGGCTTCGTAAGAAGCATTTCAAGTTCCTGGAGTGGCCTAGCCAGTCTCCAGATCTCAACCCTATAGAAAACCTTTGGAGGGAGTTGAAAGTCCGTGTTGCCAAGCGAAAAGCCAAAAACATCACTGCTCTAGAGGAGATCTGCATGGAGGAATGGGCCAACATACCAACAACAGTGTGTGGCAACCTTGTGAAGACTTACAGAAAACGTTTGACCTCTGTCATTGCCAACAAAGGATATATTACAAAGTATTGAGATGAAATTTTGTTTCTGACCAAATACTTATTTTCCACCATAATATGCAAATAAAATGTTAAAAAAACAGACAATGTGATTTTCTGGATTTTTTTTTTCTCAGTTTGTCTCCCATAGTTGAGGTCTACCTATGATGTAAATTACAGACGCCTCTCATCTTTTTAAGTGGTGGAACTTGCACTATTGCTGACTGACTAAATACTTTTTTGCCCCACTGTATATATATACAGTGGGGCAAAAAAGTATTTAGTCAGTCAGCAATATTGCTGACTGACTAAATACTTTTTTGCCCCACTGTATGTATGCCTTCGCATCTCCTGTGTCAATTTGTAACCTAAATACTGGCACCATGTGGTGTGATGATCACTTGACATGCTAAGGCATTTTATATATGTGGGCCAGTAGGGACTTGCCATCCAATTATTTATACTGTAGTGGACACTGTGGCCACCACTCACCAGCTAGGATGGCATTCAGTGGCTTCTGTACACACCAATTTCTGCAGCATTCAGTGCCAACATCGCAGCACTGTACAGGAATACACAGTGTGATATGGGTAATATGGAGTTTCTATCACAGTCACCGTCCTGGGACAAAGTGTCCACTTGTAATTTATGTTTCTGAAATACAGTACTGTTTTTCCAAATAGTTTTTCTGTTCTAATGTAACATCTGAATGCTTCTGCATTGTGGTCTCATATTCTTGGTTGATATTACAGTCTAATTGCTACTTTTTTTTCCAGCCCTCCTTTATTGTTGCAGGCAGAAAACTTCACTTTATTTATAAAAAACAGTATTAGTTTTCCTAAGCATAAAGTTAATAGGTATGTATAACCAACATATTAACAATCATTTGTATTATGGATAATTTTTGTAGTTGTAAAAGAAATTATTTGCACTGTCGATACATTACATTCATTAATTCAGACTTTTTGAACCAAAACATCTAAAATATCTACGGTAATTTATTTTCTCTCTTAGGCGATGTTCACATATTTTTGGTCAGCGCCCTATGCGTATGTACAATTAACTGCATACGGACCTTTCCCTGACCAATGAGGGTTATTTCCAAACAGACTCACAAAAAATAGCTTAATCTGTTGTGCGAATAGCACATAATGGCAAATAGTTCCTACAGAGATTCTTAACCCCTTTCATTTACAACGATTTTTCATTTTTGCACTTTCAGTTTTCTTCCCCCTTCCTAGAGCCATATTTTTTTATTTGTCTGATTGTCTGAAGACATAGTCACAGGGAGGTTGTTTCTTTACAGGAAGAGCTTTAGTTTTCACTGATTCCATTTATATATAAGATTCTGAATAATGGGAAAAAAATCAAAGTGGGTTGAAATGGGAAAAAACTGCATTACTGCCATTTTTTTTATTTTTTTGTATTCTTCAATACTAAACTTAGCATTTTTTAGATTTCCCTGACTTTAAAAAAAATCAGAACTGTGTATAAAAATTGAATTGTGTCAGCATTTTTTGAAAACCACAACTTTATTTTTTTCATCAATAGAGCTATTTGAGGTATTTGGCACGCTGTACTTGTTATTTGAACCTTTTGGGGTACTGTGGTCCCTCTGCTGCTTAAAGAGGTAGTCACAGGAACACTTTACATTTAAGTTTTAAACTGGTTTATTAAAACGTACTGCATAAACCAGTGCAAAGTTAAATCAATAAACATGGCCCTTAGAACAGGCTGTTAGTTAGCAACTACCTGCCTGTTAGTTCTTAGACACATAGTAAAAAAAATAAAATAGTCATGGGTAGTGTTGAGCCACCCCCTAGTGTTCGAGTTCGGTTAGTCGAACTGGGGTGTGTTCGACGAAATTCTACTAGGCCCAAAAGGATTTCCTGGGCTAGATGCCGTTAAAAATTAGTACTTAGGTAAACAGGCGGTGTAGCTTGTTTTATGGGTGGAGTACTCTGCTGAGTAGCAGAAATTGCTACTAGGCCCAAAAAGATTTCCTGGGCTAGATGCCGTTAAAAAATAGTAGTTAGGTTAACAGGCAGTGTAGCTTGCTTTATGGGTGGGGTACTCTGCTGAGTAGCACAAAATGCTACTAGGCCCAAAAGGATTTCCTGGGCTAGATGCAGTTAAAAATTATTACTTCGATAAACGGGCAGTGGGTGGGTGGGCTACTCTGCTGACTAGCAGACATTGAAGCTTTGGAGCAGACCTCTGAATCCCAGGCCATAGTATGAGTAAACAACTCTGCAGACGACCCCACCCACATGGAATTGACGATGGCAACGTCAAGTAAAACACAGCAAGGGGACTCAATAAAGAGTCTCCATTTTGTCCAAAAATTCGGCAAACAGACACCACTTCAGTGGCATCAATTTCGCCAGAGTTTTTTAAAAAGGCTGGTGAGGTGATTTTCAAAAATCATCAAGCTTTGAGTCTCCCCAGGATGACGCAGGGGTAGAAAAGTCCTTGCGGATCCAGGATTTGTTCATCTTGATGAACGTTAGTCTGTCTACATTGTCACTGGACAGCCGCGTGGGCTTATCTGTCAGCACACCACCAGCAGCGCTGAACACACGTTCAGAGAGAACGCTGGCTGCGGGGCACGACAAGATCTCCAAGGCGTGAGTGGCGAGCTCAGGCCATTTTTCAAGATTGGAAGCCCAAAAAGAGCAACAGTCCAGTTCCACAGTCATGGCATCGATGTTAACTTGGAGATACTCTTGTACCATCCTCTCTAGGCGTTGGCCGTGCGTCAGACTTCTTGTCTCCTGTGGCCTTGCAAAGGATGGTTTAAAAAAAATCTTGAAACGATTGGAAAAAATTGCTGTTACCACCAGATACGATGTTACTGTTACGGTTTGAGTGATGACTCGATAGTCCCATGGTTGGCAAGTTAGAACTCAGAGATTCACTACGTGCACCACTGGTGTTTTGTGGAAAAGCAGATGTAAGATTATGTAGCAGTCTCTGCTGATACTCCTGCATGCGTGAATCCCTTTCGATGGCAGGAATTATTTTGCCAAATTTACTTTTGTACTGGGGATCTAAGAGTGTGGCAACCCAGTAGTCGGAATTACTTCGGATTCTGACAATCCGAGGGTCATGTTGCAAGTAGTGCAGCAAGGAGGCACTCATCCTTGTTGCCTTGGTGGCGGCGAGGTGAGAATCATGCTTCCTTCCTCTGCCCTCTCCCTCCAACCTCGCACAACAGAAATTTGATCAAGGTCTCCCTCATCTGATAAGTCTTCCATGCCCAGCGCCAGTTTATCCTCCACTTCTTCTTCGCCTCCTGCACCTTCCTCAACAGTTTGGCTGCTACCATGCGCCCTCGGTAATCCCTCTCCCCCAGCCTCCAATGCCAGCCGCCTTGGTGCTGCCGATTGTGTGGACCTTGGAGATATTATCCCTTCTGCATACGACTCCTCCTGTTACTCCTCCTCTTGTTCCACCACCTGACTCCAAATACTGTTTAAGGTGTGCTCCAGCATGTAAATAACCAGAATAGTCATGCTGATAATGGCATCGTCAGCACTAAACATCTTCGTCGCTATTTCAAAACTGTGCAAAAGGGTGCATAGGTCCCTGATCTGAGACAACTCCTGCAGCGTGATTTGTCCCACCTCTGGATCTCGTTGGCCCAGGCTATACGTCATAACGTATTGCACCACGGCCCGTCGGTGCTGCGACAGTCGCTGCAACATGTGCAGAGTTGAATTCCACCATGTGGGCACATCGCATTTCAGCCGGTGAACTGGCAGGCCCAACGACTTCTGTAGAGATTTAAGTCGTTGAGCTGCGGGATGCGAATGGTGGAAGTGAGCACACAGCGACCGTGCCTTCTGCAGAAGCCCATCTAGTCCGGGATAGTTGGATAAAAATTTCTGGACAACCAGGTTCAAAACGTGAGCCATACAAGGCACGTGTGTGACATTGCCCCGGCGAAGGGACGCACCCAGGTTTGCAGCATTGTCGCACTTGGCCTTCCCTGGCTGCAGGTTGAGTGGAGACAACCATTGATGGAACCCGGTCTCCAGAGCTGACCACAACTCCTCAGCTGTGTGACTTACATTTCCCAGACATTTCAATGTAAACACCGCCTGATGCTGTTGAGCCCGGGTGACAGCATGGTAAGGAGGTGTGTAGGATTCCTTCTGCGCAATTGGAACGCGGGTGGCATTACCACACAGGCTTTGGGTGCAGGTGGAGGACCTAGAGGAGGTTGAGGAGGCAGAAGCAGTGGAGGAACTTCTAGATACATAGGATCGATGAGCAACTTGTGGGGACGGCAAGACTTGGACAGCAGCCCCTTCTCCTGATGTCACCATAGTTACCCAGTGCCCAGTCACCGACATGTAACGCCCCTGTCCATGTCTACTCGTCCAAGTGTCTGTGGTGAAATGCACCCTGTCACACACAGAGTTTCTCAAGGAAGCGGTGATGTTGTGGGCGACATGCTGGTGTAGCGCAGGCACAGCTTTCTTTGAGAAGTAGTGGTGACTGGGCATCTGGTACTGGGGCACTGCGACGGACATAAGGTCTTGAAATTCCTCTGTGTCCACCAGGCGGAAAGGCAGCATTTTTGTAGCCAACAGCTTGCAGATGGTGAAATTCAACCTCTTAGCTTTGTCATGGCTAGGAGGAAATGGTCTTTTACTTGTCCACATCTGAGGGACTGAGGACTAGCTGCCGTGCTTAGATGAAGTTGAGTAGGGTGTCCACGGCAAACTGCTGGTCTGTGAGGAAGGTGCAGGCGGAGATGTTATGTTGCTTTGATCAAAATGTGGTCTCGGTATTGGAGAGCGCTCAGCACCAGCAGGTGTTTCCACTTGCAAATGTCCTGACGACCTCCCAATCACACTGGCTGTTGCAGGTAAAGAGGTGGAAGGTCTGCGTCCAAAACCATGTGCGACTGCTGTCCCCACAGTCACAGAGGATGAAGAGGACGTGGATGCACTTGATGGGGCAGACTGTGGTTGACCCAGCCCACTAGGCCGCATTGTAGCACAGTGAGCTTCCCACTGCAACTTATGCCTCATATCCATGTGACGGTTCATGCATGAAGTACTCAAGCTAGTCATTTTTTGGCCTCTACTGAGATTTTGGTGACAAATCTTACAGACAACATGAGTTGGGTCATCCTTTGTGATGTCAAAAAATGCCCAAGCTATGCAAGGCTTAGATCCCGTGCGACTTGAAGAGCCACCACGACTTCTGCTCAGAGGCACAGTTGGGGTTGAGGATGCAGTTGTTGACGTGCTTCCAGTACTCCGTCTCTGTCCAGGAAGGCGCAACCTAACCTCGTCGTCAGACTCATCACTAACATCCTCTTCCACCTCCTCTGCTGACCTCATGGACTGGCGGACTGTGGGTTGACAGTAAGTGGGGTCTCCAACCTCGTCATCATCATCCTGTGTGTTCTCACACCCATCGTCCTCAGAGCCAACCTCTTCCTGCCCTGACCGAAAAGTAAAGTTTTCATTCCAATCAGGTATCTCAGTCTCATCATCATCTTCCTCATTGTCTCCACCAACAGGAGTTACAGTTTGGGAACGAGGGTCTACATTATGCTCAGAACCTTCTTCATCTGGGCCTGGATCCTACTCACAAAGATTCTGGGCATCAGTGCAGATCATTTCCTCATTTGGATTCACAGAAGCTCTGGAGCAGACCTCTGATTCCCAGGCTATAGTATGAGTAAACAGCTCTACAGACTCAACCATCTGTGTTACCTCATACTCAGACGGGCGGCAGGAGACTTGGGAGCTGTGAGGAAGCAAGTGCGATTAGGGTGACAACTCTGAGGACTGGAGTAGTTGTGATGTTGAAGTTGACATGGAGGAGAGCCCACTTGAACGAGCACTTGATATCCGTTCAAGCACCTGCTGTTTTTGTGCCTCATCTGGAATTTTTGGCGATGCTCGTAGCGATGCTCGTAAGAAAGGGATCATAACAGATTGTCCACGAAAAGAAGTAGACATCTTACTTTGGCTGGAAGATGGTTTTTCTTCTGCAGATGTTACTGTTGCTTTACCACCTACCCCATGGACACAACCTTTTTTTCCCTTTCCAACACACCTATTCTCCTTTCCACCAGCAGCTGGCCTTTTGCCACTCATTTTGGTGCTTAACTAATTGGCAACTCTGTATCTGTAGTTGTTGGCACAAAAAACGATGGATGAAAACCGAGCAGAACTGAGTGGCCAATCTGTGGTACTAGGCCCAAAAGGATTTACTGGGTTAGATGCAGTAAAACTTTAGATACACAGGCGTTGTAGCTAGCTTCACAGGCGGGCTACTCCGCTGACGTGCAGACACTGCTACTAAGCCCAAAATGATTTACTGGGTTAGATGCAGGAAAAATTTAGATACACAGGCATGCAGACACTGTTCCTAGGACCAAAAAAATTTACTGGGTTAGATGCAGTAAAAATTTAGATACACAGGCGTGCAGACACTGCTCCTAGGTCCAAAACAATTTACTTGGTTAGATGCAGTAAAAATTTAGATACACAGGCATGCAGACACTGCTCCTAGGCCCAAAACAATTTACTGGGTTAGATGCAGTAAAAACTTAGATACACAGGCGGTGTAGTTAGCTTCACAGGCGGGCTACGTTGCTGACGTGCAGACACTGCTCCTAGGCCCAAAACTATTTACTGGGTTAGATGCAGTAAACATTTAGATACACAGGCGGTGTAGTTAGCTTCACAGGCGGGCTACGTTGCTGACGTGCAGACAATGCTACTAGGCCCAAAACTATTTACTGGGTTAGATGCAGTAAAAATTTAGATACACAGGCGGTGTAGCTAGCTTCACAGGCGGGCTACTCCGCTGACGTGCAGACACTGCTACTAAGCCCAAAATGATTTACTGGGTTAGATGCAGTAAAAATTTAGATACACAGGTGTGCAGACACTGCTCCTAGGCCCAAAACAATTTACTGGGTTAGATGCACTAAAAATTTAGATACACAGGTGTGCAGACACTGTTCCTAGGCCCAAAACAATTTACTGCTTGCGCCTCCCCCTTTCTAATCTCTTCCCATTTCCCACAGGGCTGAGTAGGGATAGCCGACACTGAGCAGGGGCGCCAGCTTGCAGGTTTTATGGTGCCAACCTCCATTGGCAGGTAGGGGTTGTCTAGCTATCCAATAAGTACAGGCATCTCCTGGTTTCTATCTCAATCCTTTTAATGGTGGTAGTGGTCTCTTTTAATATCACAATTTTTGCGTCAAGACATTAATAAAGGTTACATTTATAAGTACAGTATTTTCACACGGTGAATCAACTGTCTCATCCTACCTGTACAGAGAATATTTTTAGCTGTGATTCATTAAGTACAGAAACAAATTGCAAAGTTCTAATTGCCTTTAGAATTGATATTGCCATAATGCACCTATATTTTTCAGACAGAATCTGGTGGAATCAGTAACCAGCAGTTACCTGAAAACTTGTACTTATCATAAAGATACAGACCCACTGTGTCCTGTATTTCGACTGGGATACATTGTGGAGCAAACAGGACAAAAGTTTAGTGACATAGCACGAAAGGTAATATTACTGGGCAGCTTTAGTTATTGGTCGTTGTGCACCTCAGCGTGTTACCATTTTACCATTTAAAAACTGCGTGCTTTACTACTCTAATGTCATGTCCATTAAAATGGCTACAACTTTTCATGCCCAGACACAGAAAAGGAGCGGTCCTAGCAAGAAAATGATATTCTTGAGCATATATATACTTGTATGTGTACTGTATATAATTTGGTGCTGTGGATTGTTAACTAACCCACTCATTTCATGAGTGTAATATTCACGAAATCAATGTAATAATTATACTCTTGCTGCAGTAAAACCTGCAGGCAGTCAATATCAGCAGAGGAAGCTAAGCCTGGCCACTCATGTCTCTTGCAGTGGCCAGAATAGCTTACCATTTAAATGGGTTTTTCGATTAATAAACTTAATTTTAATCAACATTTTAATCAATAGATCTTTGAATAATAAGTTTCACAATTGGATGTGTTTTAAAAAAATGTTCCTGTGCTGAGATAATCTTATAAATGTGCCCCTGCTGTGTACTGTGTAATGGCCGTGTCTGAATGTACAGGAACATGGTCTGATCATACCACAGGTCCTGGGCAGGGGAAGAAGCTAAAGAGTATACAGACAGGACTGCAAGGGATCGCAAATAATTCTTTATTTGATTTAAAACATTGCTTAAAAACAAGCAGTGAAAGATTTTTGCGATCTTATACTGTAATGTTTGTATCCTCTCTTTTTCTTCCTCCCCTTTAGTGAAGAAATCTGCTTTGTTGTTCTTCTTTAATCACCATTTGAAATGTTCTTTTAATTAGATTTCAGTGCACAGGGGTCAGACCGTACCCTTGAAAAAACACCCTAAAAACTGTCATGAGATTGAACATAAGGATTTTTATGTCAAAATGATTTGCTGTGCATATGTTCAGTCTCTTGATTGTCTTTTATCTGCTTTGTGTGTCAAAAGGCGCGAAGCGGTTAAAGGAAGTGACGTGTACATTCTTCAACTTGTTAAATGTCATTAGCAAAATAAAGAAGTCCAGGAGCAGCCCCAAAAGACAGACAGAAGATGTCCGGCATCTTTTGTAGCTATTTAACAATTCTGCAGCATTTCCTAAAGCGGGCTCCACTTTAAAAACTCACGCCAAGTTTAAAACATGTTTTGTATACATACCGTGTGTTTGTGATTGATATAATGTTTATCATGATTTCAATAATATGAAATTTTCTGATCATTTCCTTTTTCCTATGCCCAATATAAGAATAGTGCTTTAAACCATATAACCATTATTAATAATTCTAATGAAAAATGTATTATGCTACAGGGAGGAACAATTGGTATTATAATAGACTGGCACTGTGATCTTGACTGGCCCTTGAAATACTGCAAGCCTACATATTTTTTCCATGCCCTGCATGATGAGAACTCAGTCTCACAAGGCTTCAACTTCCGGTAGGTCATTTTATTTTATATGCTAGGAGAAATTACATCAATATCCTTAAGAAAATCTTAAGGCGGAACTAGGCTATGCCCACCTATCAAATTATATGTAATTGGCGTAATACATTATGCCAGAAATAATACTACGGTCTCTAACTGTAGTTAACAATTCTGGTGAGGCACATGCCACTAATAAGATATGGCGAATCAATAAGTGGCATCTGCATGTTAATGTATTTGACGCATCTTATTCTTACACGCCTCTCATTAAGACGGCCATACAAAACGTCAGTCTGTATAAATCAGGGCCTTTGTCTAGATCATTTCTCATGTTGGCTCCCACAGGCTTCGGCACAACTTGTTCCTCAGACTGTTAACTCTTTCAGTGGGTACGGAAAGTATTCATACCCCTTTAAATTTTTCACTCTTTGTTTCATTGCAGCCATTTGGTAAATTCAAAAAGTTCATTTTTTCTCATTAATGTACACTCTGCACCCCATCTTGACTGGAAAAAAAACAGGAATGTAGTAATTTTTGCAAATTTATTAAAAAAGAAAAACTGAAATATCACATGGTCATAAGTATTCATAGTAACTTACTAACTTAATACTTAATAATTAGGATTATTTAGTCTAGAAATAATTAGGATTATTTAGTCTAGAAAAAAGACGACTGAGGGGCGATCTAATAACCATGTATAAGTATATAAGGGGACAATACAAATATCTCGCTGAGGATCTGTTTATACCAAGGAAGGTGACGGGCACAAGGGGGCATTCTTTGCGTCTGGAGGAGAGAAGGTTTTTCCACCAACATAGAAGAGGATTCTTTACTGTTAGGGCAGTGAGAATCTGGAATTGCTTGCCTGAGGAGGTGGTGATGGCGAACTCAGTCGAGGGGTTCAAGAGAGGCCTGGATGTCTTCCTGGAGCAGAACAATATTGTATCATACAATTATTAGGTTCTGTAGAAGGACGTAGATCTGGGTATTTATTATGATGGAATATAGGCTGAACTGGATGGACAAATGTCTTTTTTCGGCCTTACTAACTATGTTACTATGTTACTATGTTACTATGTTATTCAGACCCTTTGCTCAGTGTTGAGTAGAAGCACCCTTTGGAGCTAGTACAGCCATGAGTCTTCTTGGGAATGATGCAACAAGTTTTTCATACCTGGATTTGGGGATCCTCTGCCATTCTTCCTTGGCTTCGATAATAACTCCATGTATACATGTATTCCTCCTATTTAGGAGCTCATTACTCCAATCCTATGTATACAATTTTACACCATATTCTTTCTGTGACAAGCAGTCGGGTAGGTCTCCTTACTCCTCCTCCCGCTTCCCCCTCTCCCTCCGACTCCCTGCCACTTTATCACTATTGTTATTGTTATGGATAATCACGGGTTCTGCACGTTCATCCGTTACGTCACTATGTTGCATAATGAAATGTTGATATTGCTTCTCTATTTTGTATGATGACTTGTATTTTGCTTCATTTATTTTTGTCCTTTACTGTTTTATGTTTAACTGCAGACTGATGAATGTCTAGATAAGACCGAAACGTTTACAGACTGTAAAAATAATAAAAAATCCTTTTGCAATGACATACTAAGTTGAGTGCCAAGTTCTTTATTTTACTGCACATTGTTTTTGGTAACTTACTAGAGCACCTCAAGGTAGTGCCACACTATACTTCACATTATTCTTCCTTGCAGTTCCATCAGGTTGGATGGTGAATGTTGATGGACAGCCATTTTCAGGTCTGGATGCTCAATTGGATTTAGGTCAGGGCTCTGGCTGGACCAGACAAGAATTGTCACAGACTTGTTCTGAAGCCACTCCTTTGTTATTTTAGCTGTGTGCTTAGGGTGATTGTCTTGTTGGCAGGTGAACCTTCAGCCAAGTCTGAGGTCCAGAGCACTTTGGAAGAGGTTTTCATCCAGGATATCTCTGTACCTGGCCACATTCATGTTTCCTTCAATGACAACCAGTCATCCAGTCACCGCAGCTGAAAAACACCCCCATAGCATGATGCTGCCACCACCATGTTTCACCATGGGATTGTATTGGGCAGGTGATGAGCAGTGCCTGGTTTTCTCCACACATGCTGCTTAAAATTATCACCAAAAAGGTCTATCTTCATCTCATCAGACCAGAGAATCTTATTTCTCATAGTCTGTGAGTCCTTCATGTGTTTTTCTTAGCAAACTCTATGCGGGCTTTCTTATGTCTTGCACTGAGGAGAGGCTTCCGTCGGGCCACTCTGCCATAAAGGCCCGACTGGTGGAGGGCTGTAGTGATAGTTGACTTTGTGGAACTTTCGCCCATCTCCTTACTTCATCTCTGGAGCTCAGCCACAGTGATCTTGGGGTTCATCTTCACCTCTCTCACCAAGGCACTCCCACAATTGGTCAGTTTGACTGGACGGCCAGGTCTAGGAAGACTTTGGTGGTCCCAAACTTATTCCATTTAAGGATTATGGAGGCCGCTGTGCTCTTAGGAACCTCGAGTACTGCAGAAATGTTTTTTGTAACCTTGGCCAGATGTGTGCCTTGCCACAATTCTGTCTGAGCTCCTTGGCCAGTTCCTTGGACCTCATGATTCTCATTTGGTCTGACATGCACTGTGAGCTGTGAGGTCTTATATAGACAGGTGTGTGCCTTTCCAAATCAAGTCATATCAGTTTAATTAAACACAGCGGGACTCCAATGAAGGAGAAGAACCATCTCAAGGAGGATCACAAGGAAATGGACAGCATGTGACTTTAATACGAGTGTCTGAGCAAAGGGTCTGAATACTTATCACCATGTGATATTTCAATTTTTATTTTTTATTAAATTTAAAATGACTACATTTCTGGGGGGGGGGTTTCAGTCAAGATGGGGTGCAGAGTGTACATTAATGTGATGAATGAACTTTTTTGAATTTACCAAATGGCTGCAATGAAACAAAGAGTGAACAATTTAAATGGGTCTGAATACTTTCCATACCCGCTGTATATGAACACACACACATTTTTATGGAGCCCTTACTAGTATTAACTAATACGTCTCATTAGACATCACACACGCTCAACTGCTTTGATGGTGAGGAACATTTTCTTCAACTCCAGCAAAATACCTTCATAGTTTGTTTCTGAAAAGAAAATAGACAATTTTTGCTTTAATAAAATAACACAAGAAATTCATAAAATATGGTTTTATAAGATCTTATGAAATTATAGTTCACCTGCACTTTGGTGGTCCCCCTGATCCTTTAGGTGCCATACATCATTCCCCCAACTACTGCAGTAAACCACTGTCCTTAGTGGTCATGGGCTGTACAAGCCTTTATCACCACTGAGGCCAGTGATTAGCTGCAGCAGGTGTAGAAATAATGTAATGTGCGACACATGACCAGCTGCTGGTAGGCAAATATCATAGAATCCTCAAAAACCTTTTTACAGTGGATCAGGCTTTAGATTTAACGATATGGAATGCATATTATTAAATAGGCCTCTTAGACCTGTTGAGAATGTTGTACTTACTTTGAAAATCCATGTTAGAACTGTTGTATAATTCTGCTTTTAAAATAAGCTGGACTCAAAACTAGACTGTTAAAATGTTCATTTTAATATCAGGCATGAAAACTTAAAAAAAGAACTAAGTCCATTTGGCTATGCATGGGGGTTTTGCGAACAAGAAAAAACAGACTGTTTATCATCATTGTTCTTGATCCGATATTCATCTATTTTTTTGACTGTGTGTCCATTTTCACCATCAGTGTGGCATATGTTTTTCTCATATACATTATTTTTTTAATGTTTAATGGGTAGAGCTTGTAAAATGCATTAATATATAAATAAATTCATGCATTTCCAAGCTTGTACTACCCATTATACAGTAAAAAGACACAACAGTGCTAACTGTCCAAGTGCTAACTGTTTTTATCACTGGCTCCATTTTTTATTATTGTCTCTGTTTTTGTTGACATTTGGTCACAAAACAAAAACAGACATATGAACATGCCCATGGACTATAATGGGCACATATCGGTTAATTACATGGACAGATCAACTAAAAATTGGGTGTCTAAACATGCGTGAAGGCCTCATATAGTCATTCATATATGGACCTGATGAGGCTAATGTACTTACTTAGAACATTTAAAAGGAAACTATCAGGAGGATTTTGCTATGTAATTTAAAGGCAGCAGGAGATAGTGAATGAAACACAGAATTCAGGGATGTGTCACTGTTGTTTACTATCTGTGAAGGATTTATCACTAAGATTAACATTGCTGGACTACAATAGTCAGGCAGCGCCTCCTCCTGTGATAAGTAGCTCACTGTCTATGGCAGTGTTTCTCAACTCCGGTCCTCAAGACCCCACAGCAGGTCATGTTTTCAGGATTTCCTTAGTATTGCATAGGCGATGGAATTAATGCTTGAGCAGGTGATGAAATTATGAGGAAATCCTGAAAACGTGACCTGTTGTGGGGTCTTGAGGACTGGAGTTGACAAACACTGGTCTATGGACTTTGTACACTGAGAGCCTGGTGGGGGCGGAGTTAGCTTCTTCAGCTCTGCTTCATTCTAAATCTAAATGCTCTGATTGTGCGAGAACGGCTGCACCCAGTAATCTAAGTGATACATCGTTGGATTCAGCTTCTCTTTACCTACACCATGCTGCTCTCAGATGAGGTACCAAAAACCTGCTGACAGATTCCCTTTAAGAAATCTATTTAATAGTATGAACAGTTTATACCCTGAACTCTGGTGATGGAGCCGCTTTAAAAATAATATGCTAATTCTGTAAAATGCTCATGAGTTCAATAAGTACCCGATAAGTACCTTAAAATAAATGTGGTAACCACTGAGTTGCTCTTATACAATATTCACAATAACAAGCTTTACAATTCTATAACTTTAAGAATAGGAATTTATAAATGCTGCCTATATTTTCTTTTAAAGGCATGCAAGGTATTACAAAGAGGAAGGAATACAGAAACGGACATTATTCAAGGTTTTTGGCATTCGTTTTGATATTCTAGTGAATGGAGAGGTAATATAAATATTAGTTTGTTGATTTACCTTTGGTATCTTATATTTGAGGTTCATTACAAAGATCACTTAAGCCAGGTTTACACCAGTCGACTGGCACCGTTAAACTAGCTTTCCTACGAATACTTGTTCATGATAATTGACCAGTGTAAACGCGCCCCCTTATTTACAGAAAAAGTCCTCTTCTGCATAGGAGCAGCTCTACCTAGAAAGCAGTTGTAATTGACATTCATGTTCAGATGAAAAATAATGTGATAATCCATACAATAAAGACAGCCAACAGGTTGTTGTTACTCCAACAGGCTTGAAACATCTTCCCAAGTGGAACCCATTAGTGATGGTGTTGCTTTATTAGCTTAACAGTAATTCACACATATAGAACAAGCCAAAAGCATTATTCCATATACAGTGCTCGGCATAAATGAGTACATCCTTCTGGAAAGTAAGATTTTAATCAATATCTCACTGAACACAAGAACAATTTCCAAAGGTTTCATAGAACATTTTTTTAACGCATAGCATGAAAGTAAGGTTAATAATATAACTTTCATTACAAAATCTTAAAGGGGTTGTCTCAATTAAAATGATAAGTCTGCAGTCAGTCTGTATCGCACACATCACTGCCGTTCCCGGCTCAGAAACCGGTGAATCCTTGCAGCGCACAGTGCAAGTGCTGGGGGGATGTTATGCTTTTTCCAGAAGCAAGAGGGTGCATGGCAAGACAGAAGGGAACGGGCACTCTGCCACTAGGGACATATTAAAGGGGGGAAACCTGACACTTGCCGTACAAAACCCTAAGCTCCCTTTCTTTCTCTAGATAGGTCCTTTCACCCCATGCATCAATCATGTTCCTATCCCTGAGAATGACCCTGACAAGTACGTAGGGCAGCAGGAACACAAGTCCTGCTCTAACATGAAGACACAAAGGAAAACAGACAAGGATAGAAGAAACAGCAATAACTCAACGCGCTCCCATACTATAGAAATGGGAAGGAAAAGGTCAGATAAACAAAATAGAAGATAAGGTAAAGAAAAACACCCAAATTTCCAAATTAGTTATCTCCAGAGATGACTCCTAGACTAACTCTCTTCACACAGTGCACACTGCAGCTCCAAACCAAGTTAGAGCAAGCTATCACTGGCAACTACTCAATCTAAGAGGTGACTATTTATACCAGAAAGGAGTGGACAAATCAGAACAGCTGAGATAACTCAGGATGGAGAGCAGTAGGTGACAAACAGAACTGATTAACCCATGCAACAACAGAGCAAGGGAAATCTGCACAGCTAACTGGCAAAGCAGATCTAACCAGTTTAGCCAAATGCCGCAATCTTCTGACCCCTCTCTGTCATGGTATTCCTGTGACAGGGGATTTTTAAGTCTGCAGTCACACGAGTGACTGCAGACTTATCATTTTAGAGCAAACAACCCTTTTAAGGTTTACTCAAATTAGGTGAAATGAAATGAAAATGAATACACCCCACATCAAAGACTAATACACTAGAACAAAACTAGTATTGTGTATGATCTTTGCTTCCTTGCACTCCTCTCCCCCTGTTGCTTTAAAACAGCTGTTGTATATGGAAAGAAGAATTTGTATTATATTCGAGGAAATTTTTTTTAACTTTTTAATGAAAGTTTTTTGGCATTATCAAAATGTCATTGCTGTCCTACCAATCATATAGAACTCCAATATCTGGGGGGGGAAAACTGGTGCATTTGACCTATGTGCTTTGTGACAGCAAGAGCGTAAACAGGGCGACCACAAGCCACACTGCATGGGCCAAGGTAATTAGTGAGGGTAAGGGCAGCACATTGATCCTTTTGCCCTATGTGAAGGAACGCCTAGCTATAGCTCTGGTAATGGGATTAAAATGGTTTCAATTTTCTTACACATAAATGTTATTTATTGATATTGAATGTTGATAAATGAATATACATGCTGTACCCATCAATGATACGACATCATACCATGAGTAGGTATATCTTGTTAACATTATGCAATGAGCCTACGTAGTTTATGGAACTCAGTTTAAGGTCATGTGCAGCAGGGGAAGCAACTTTCTGATGTACATAGCAAAACAATATCTCCAATATTTACCTTATAGGGAGGAAAATTTGATATAATTCCAACAATGACGACCATAGGATCAGGAATTGGTATTTTTGGTGTGGTAAGTTTATAAATCTGTTTTATAGTTTGTCATGTTGGCACTCTTAATCCATATGTCTACATCATGCACATATCTGCCATATACACACCTTTTCAGCAATGTTAACTAAAATACATTGTGTTTCCAGCATATATAAAATTAAACTTACTGATATAAAAAATATATAAATCTTTATTTTCAGCTAATAAAAAAGCACCACCGCTTGGGTATTTCAGAATAGTAAATAGCAAATAGTTGTTTCATAATAGATAATCAATTTAATATCTATTCTTCTGTGATCCAAGGAAACAGCTGGGAAAGTTGTCCGGCTCATGTGTACTCATGAGTTTTCCCTTCTGTAACCCCTTCTGTAATGTCCATATGCTTCAATAGGGCACATGGAAAGGGCTTGTTCTGATAGTGTCATGGGGTTACTGCAACAGTGTGGAGTCAGAAGACCACAGTGTCTGATTGCTCCTACTCCTGCGCTGAGAAGAAGCACTTCTCCTTTATTTTAAATGTGTTTATTTCTTCTGGCAGAACAGGGGTTAATCGGCCATATTGGAAATCCATGTGCATACAGCTGTGCTCGGTTAGCCTCTCCTTTTACCTTTATAATCTGGGCTCTGTTAGTAATCCTCATCAGAGCTAGCATTTGCTGCATGGCTATCGGTGGGAGTGGAGTTCGTATGAGAAGGAGAGTTGAAGGAGTTATTAGTGATTGTTGCTTGGTTTGTATGCATGGTAATTCCTTATCCTTCTCTATTTTTGTTTATTCCCCTACCTTCACACCCCGGTGCACTCCTCTGTTATATGTGAGTGAATATTTTGCATGCCTGGAGTTTTCTGTTAACCTTTGATTGTGTTGCCTTGTTGGTTGGGTTGAATATGATGCACAGTAAAGCCCCCTCTTCCCTGGGTGGGGGAAGAGAACAGACAGACGGCTAACTCAGGAGATAAGGGAAGGGTGGAAGCCCCGGCATCTTCACTTTCAGAAGTATCCCGGGGAGTACGACGAGCTAGGGCACTCCCTAGTGTTAAGGACAGGGAAGGAACCCCTGGTCCCGGGTCACCCGACAGCTGTGTAGTGACAGATAGATTGATCCAGGACCAAAATGACAATCTATTGATTCTGTCATGTCCTAGAAGAGCCTCTCTAAGGGTCTGTTTACATCTTGTTTTTGGAAGGAGGTATTAAGAGTAAGGCATACATTGAGAGATGTACACCTCCAATTAAAGTATCTGCCAACAAACTTAAATGTATTTTATGTGATATACCAACACAAAGTAGCTAGTAATTGTGAAGTATAAAGGAAATGATACTGGTTTTCTAAGTATTTAAAAAATATAAATCTGAAAACTGTAACTTGCATTTGTATTCAGTCCCCTGTAGTCTGATACCCATAAATAAAATTCTGAGTGACCAAATGCCTCCAGAAGTGACATTATTAGTAAATTGAGTCCACCTGTGTGTCATTTACTTTCAGCATAACTACAGCTGTTCTGTGAAGGCCCCAGAGGTTTGTTGGAGAACATTAGGGATCAAACAGCAACATGGAAACGACTGAACACACCAGACAGGTCTGGGATCGAGTTATGGAGTAGATTAAAGCAGAGTTATGTTATAAATTAATAGCCCAAGCTCCGAACATTTCACAGAGCACTATTCAATTCATCATCCAAAAATGGAAGGAGTATAGCACAACTGCAAACCTCCCAAGACATGGCCGTCCACCTAAACTGACATCTCAAGCAAGATGAGCACTAATTAGACAAGCTACATACTGGTCACTCTGGAGCAGCTGCAGAGATCCATAGCTCAGGTGGGAGAACCTGCTCACAGAACAACGATTTGTCACATACAGTACTTCACAAATCTGTCCTTTATGCAAGGGTGGCATTTTTTAAAGCAAGCCATAAAAAGTGCCATTTGCAATTTGCAAAAAGCTGTGTAGGGGACACTGCTACCATGTGAAAGAATATTCTCTGGTAAGAAGAGACAAAAGTAGAACTTATTGGGCTAAATTCAATACGCTATATGTGGTGAAAAATTAACACTGGAAATTACACTGAACACCATCCCCACTGTCAAACATTGTGGTGGCAACATCATGCTGTTGGGATGCTTTTCTTCAGCAGGGACAGGAATGCTGTTCAGAGGTGATGGGGAGATGGATGGCACCAAAACATAGGGCAATCCTAGAGGAAAACCTGTTAAGAGGTTGCAAAAGAGTTGAGACAGGGGCGTAGATTCACCTTTCAGCAGGACAATGACCCTAAACATACTGCCAGAGCTACATTGGAATGGCTTAGATAAAAGCATATTCATGTGTGTGTGAATGGCCCAGTCACATGCCAGACCTAAATCCCATTGAGAATCTGCGGCAAGACTTGAAATTTGCTGTTCATAGACGTTCTTCAACCAAACTTACTGAGATAGAGCTACTTTGCAAGAAGAATAGGCAAAAATGTCAGCCTCTACATGTGCAAAGCTGGTAGTGACATACCCGAAAAGGCTTGCAGCAGTAATTGCAGCGAAAGGCAGTCTTACAAAGTATTGCCTCATGGGGGTTGAATACAAATGCACGTCACAATTTTCAAATTTATATTTTTAAAATATTTAGAAAATCATGTATAATTTCCTATACATTTCACAAACACTTGCTACTTTGTATTGTCATGTCACATAAAATCATAATAAAATACATTTAAGTTTGTGGTTATAACATGAAAAAATGAGGGAAAATGCACGGGGTATGAATACTTTTTAAAGGCACTGTATAATATGCTACTTTAAGGGTAAACAGTTGCATACATCAGACATTAAAAAAAAGCACTAAAGAAAACCAAACAACTGAATAATTTGGAACCCTAGAGCAATAGAAAACCAAACCAGAAAAAACAAGGATCCCTAAAAAATAACTTTTAATCGCAGTAGTTAAAAATAGAAGACTTTATATATCACATATAGTAAAAAAGTACAAAGTGTACCTAAAGAACCCTAAAACGGACTACAATAAATCCTGCCTGTCAGTGGAGGTTGGCGCCCTAATTTACCGTGGTTGGCGCCCCCACTCCTCGACGGCTCACCCTTTTAAATCCCTAAAAAGGCCTGTAATACAGGAAACCTAGTGAGCCCTAAAGTACAATCCTATGCTGACAACTACCTACCAGTGGAGGTTGGCACCCTAATTTTCTGCGGTAGGCGCCCCCACTCCTCGGCGGCTGACCCTAGGGTCCCTCACAGTCCCTATAATAGGGATAGACAAAAGATAATGTCCCACATACACCTCCGATACCCGTGAAAAAAACACAAAAAAATGGAGAAATGAAATACAAAAAAATAATAAAAAGAAAAAAAGAGAGATCGATTGCTATCACAGTTTTATATAGCAATATATGGTGGGTGTCGCATAACAATATATACCACCACAGTAAATACCCTTACAGATAACTGGGTATAACGGAGTGTAAAGATATATCTTGTCCAAATTGGATTAATCTGACCAGCAAAAAATGAAAAAATAGACAGAATATGTAAGATGACAAAAAATGTGTATTTGTCACACTACTCCCAAATTATCATAATATTCAGCAAGAGACAAGTGCTAAATGCCACCAAATAGCCTTTCAACAAAACACTGGATCCACATCAATGTGCAATATTTATATACCAGTGAAAAGGCAGCATGTCATTCATCATGATAGGACAGATACTCCTAAAGACATGGATCCACCAGGTAATAAATAGAAAACCATGGTAGGCAGATAATTTTAGCATATATATACACCTCTTTTACAATCCTCAGGGTACTTGAACACAATCGTTCTGACCACATAGACAGTATGCATAAAGATGTGTAACCGCTATACTCATCTATTTGTTGAGGTGTATTATGGCCTTTCCAATTAGACCCAGAAGTCCATGTGGAAGAATGGATGTCATCGTGACCATAGTCTGTCAGTAAGTCCCCAGGTAATGCCCGTAAGTCCCCAGGTAATGCCCGACGCGTTTCCCCCCCCATTTGGGGATGACAGGGGTTCATCAGGGGTTAGGCAGCTACACAGAAAATGCAGGAGCTGTAGAGGTAATAAGCACTCACCACATTCCCCTCTTTTATAGCAATGCCATGGTTAAAGAACGCCAATTCCACGTGGAGCAGGCCGGAAATGGCGTCACTGAGCCGCCTGGAACGCAATATGCGCTCCACACTAGGAAACCGGCCGCATTAATACACAAGCCAGAAATGGCGTCACAAAGCCACCTGGAACGCAATATGCGCTCCACAGTAAGAGACCGGCGGTGTTAATACACAAGCCGGATGTGATATGAACACATTAAGGAGTACGTGGCTACGACGCTGAAGCCGGCTCATAGTGATAGACCCACAGCGCAAGTGCAGGAGCTGGATATAACGTCCATGCACTAGAGGGTGCGCAGCTGAGAAAATGGAACCGGCCTCAAAAACATGGCCGAAGCAGCTGCGCTTGCGCACTAGGAACAACGGGGACAATACCCCAAGTTACAAGCTGTAAATTATAGTTTATAAACGGGAACCTAGAGCTCTCATAATTCAGGGGGGCATTAAGTGTGTGGTAGCAACTGTACTACCAATGATACAAAAAACACACACACCCGCCCTACTAATTTATTTTTTAATGCGCTGATGGCGTCTTAAAATATACCAGACACGGGGGAAATAAGTAGTGAAATAACAATTGGACAAAAAATAAAAAAGAAGAAGACATAAAGTCATATATGTGCAAAATGTTACACAATCAAATAATATGATCGACAATTTATAAGAAATGTATAAATATATATGGCTAACTTGAGATGCTCCAAAATGTAAGACCACATAAGACGGCTAAATAAAACTAACAAAGGACAACTGCTCATTGAGGCCCAGGGGGCTCATAGATTTTAACAGATAAATCCACCTTGTCTCTCGCTGTAAAATACGTCTATCCCAATCCCCAAGTCTCACTGAGGACGTGCTGACCTCAATGACCTTAAAAGAAAGGCATCCAGGGTTACCCCCATGCACAGTGTTGATGTGTCGGGCAACTGGGGTATCCCTGCCATGTTTGATATCACCAAGGTGTTCGCGAATGCGAACACGAAGTTCACGTTTTGTTTTACCGACATAATCCTTGGGGCAAGGACATGTACACAGGTATACCACCCCCACAGTTCTACAGTTGGCAAATTGTCTTATTGAGAAGATCCTGCCAGTTACTGAGCTCCTGAATGTCCTTGATACTTCAACATGTCTACAAAGAGAACAGTGTCCACTAGGGTTGAGCGAAACGGGTCGTTTATTTTCAAAAGTCGCCGACTTTTGGCAAAGTCGGGTTTCATGAAACCCGATCCGACCCCTGTGCGGGGTCGGCCATGCGGTACGCGACTTTCGCGCCAAAGTCGCGTTTCAATGACGCGAAAAGCGCCATTTCTCAGCCAATGAAGGTAAACGCAGAGTGTGGGCAGCGTGATGACATAGGTCCTGGTCCCCACCATCTTAGAGAAGGGCATTGCAGTGATTGGCTTGCTGTCTGCGGCGTCACAGGGGCTATAAAGGGGCATTCCCGCCGACCGCCATGTTACTGCTGCTGATCTGAGCTTAGGGAGAGGTTGCTGCCGCTTCGTCAGAAGCAGGGATAGCGTTAGGCAGGGTCCATTAACCCCTTAGCGACCGCCGATACGCCTTTTAACGGCGGCCGCTAAGGGTACTTAAACCACAGCGCCGTTAATTAACGGCGCTGTGGAAAAAGTGTATAGCGCCCCCCACAGGCCGATTTTCTCCGGGGTCTCGGCTGCCGAGGGTAGCCGAGACCCCAGAGAACATGATTCGGGGGGTTTTTAACCCTCCCCGCATTTGCGATCGCCGGTAATTAACCGTTTACCGGCGATCGCAAAAAAAAAAAAAAAAAAAAAAAAGCGATCTCTTTTTAATTTCTCTGTCCTCCGATGTGATCGCACATCGGAGGACAGAGAAAAGGGGTCCCAGGTGGCCCCCCAATACTCACCTAGCTCCCCCGATGCTCCTCGTGTCTCCCGGTGGGCGCCGCCATCTTCAAAATGGCGGGCGCATGCGCAGTGCGCCCGCCGGCCGGCACCGGGAGAATCTTTGGGGTCTCGGCTGCCTGGGGTAGCCGAGACCCCAAAGAGCATGATCAGGGGTCGGTTTTAGCGACCCCTGTTTTGCGATCGCCGGTAATTAACTGTTTACCGGCGACCGCAAAAAAAAAAAAAAAAAAGTAAAGTGTAATTCTCTGTCCTCTGATGTGATCGCACATCAGAGGACAGAGAAATAGGGGGATTCGGGGACCCTAGCATACTCACCTAGGTCCCTGGATCCTCTTGCTGCTCCTCCTGGCCGCCGGCAGAAGAACATGGCGGACGCATGCCCAGTGCGCCCGCCATCTGTCTCCATCTGCCGGCCGGCAGGAGAACAGCGGTTAGGGCTAAAATTAGGGTTAGGGTTAGGGGTAGGGTTAGGGGTAGGGGTAGGGTTAGGGGTAGGGTTAGGGGTAGGGGTAGGGGTAGGGTAGGGTTAGGGCTAGGGTTAGGTTACGGGTAGGGTTAGGGGTAGGGTTAGGGTTAGGGGTAGGGTTAGGGGTAGGGGTAGGGTTAGGGGTAGGGTTAGGGTAGGGGTAGGGTTAGGGCTAGGGTTAGGTTAGGGGTAGGGTTACGGCTAGGGTTAGGTTAGGGGTAGGGTTAGGGTTAGGGGTAGGGTTACGGCTAGGGTTAGGTTAGGGTTAGGGGTAGGGTTAGGTTAGGGTTAGGGGTAGGGTTAGGGGTAGGGTTAGGTTAGGGGTAGGGTTAGGTTAGGGGTAGGGCTAGGGGTAGGGTTAGGGCTAGGGTTAGGGCTAGGGTTGGGGCTAAATTTAGGGTTAGGGTTGGGGCTAAATTTAGGGTTAGGGTTGGGGCTAAATTTAGGGTTAGGCTTCTTTCACACTTACGTCGGTACGGGGCCGTCGCAATGCGTCGGCCCGACATACCGACGCACGTTGTGAAAATTGTGCACAACGTGGGCAGCAGCTGTAGTTTTTCAACGCATCCGCTGCCCAATCTATGTCCTGGGGAGGAGGGGGCGGAGTTACGGCCATGCATGCGCGGTCAGAAATGGCGGATGCGACGTACAAAAAAACGTTTCATTGAACGTTTTTTTGTGCCGACGCTCCGCCAAAACACAACTGATCCAGTGCACGACGGACGCGACGTGTGGCCATCCGTCACGATCCGTCGGCAATACTATGGGCAAAAAACGCATCTTGCGGGCACATTTGCAGGATCCGTTTCTTGTCCAAAACGACGGATTGCGACGGAATGCCAAACAACGCAAGTGTGAAAGTAGCCTTAGGGCTAGGGTTAGGGTTGGGGCTAAAGTTAGGGCTAGGGTTGGGGCTAAAGTTAGGGTTAGAGCTGGGATTAGGTTTAGGGTTTGGATTAGGGTTGGTATTAGGGTTAGGGTTGGCATTAGGGTTACGCTTGGGATTAGGGTTAGGTTTGGGATTAGGGTTAAGGTTAGGGTTGTGATTAGGGGTGTATTGGGATTAGGGTTAGGTTTGAGGTTAGGGTTGAGATTAGGATTAGGGGTGTGTTGGATTTAGGGTTTTGATTAGGGTTATGGTTAGGGTTGACATTAGGGTTGTTTTGGGGTAAGGGTTGTGATTATGGTTAGGGTTAGTGATTAGGATTATGGATCAGGTTGGGATTAGGGTTAGGGGTTGGAGCTAGAATTGGGGGGTTTCCACTGTTTAGGTACATCAGGGGGTCTCCAAACACGACAGCCAATTTTGCGCTCAAAAAGTCAAATGGTGCTCCCTCCCTTCTGAGCTCTGCCGTGCGCCCAAACAGTGGGTTACCCCCACATATGGGGCATCAATGTACTCGGGATAAATTGGACAACAACTTCTGGGGTCCAATTTCTCTTGTTACCCTTGTGAAAATAAAAACTTGGGGGCTACAAAATCTTTTTTGTGAAAAAAAAAATATTTTTTATTTTCACGACTCTGCATTCTAAACTTCTGTGAAGCACTTGGGCATTCAAAGTTCTCACCACACATCTAGATAAGTTCCTTGGGGGGTCTAGTTTCCAAAATGGGGTCACTTGTGGGGGGTTACTACAGTTTAGGTATATCAGGGGCTCTGCAATCGCAACATAATGCCCACAGACCATTCTATCAAAGTCTGCATTCCAAAAAGGCGCTCCTTCCCTTCCGAGCTCTGCCGTGCGCCCAAACAGTGGTTTACCCCCACATATGGCACATCAGCGTACTCGGGATAAATTGGACAACAACTATTGCAGTCCAATTTCTCCTGTTACCCTTGTGAAAATAAAAACTTGGGGGCTACAAAATCTTTTTTGTGAAAAAAAAATATTTTTTATTTTCACGACTCTGCATTCTAAACTTCTGTGAAGCACTTGGGCATTCAAAGTTCTCACCACACATCTAGATAAGTTCCTTGGGGGTCTAGTTTCCAAAATGGGGTCACTTGTGGAGGGTTTCTACTGGTTAGGTACATCAGGGGCTCTGCAAATGCAACATAATACCCGCAGACCATTCTATCAAAGTCTGCATTCCAAAACGGCGCTCCTTCCTTCCGAGCTCTGCCGTGCGCCCAAACAGTGGTTTACCCCCACATATGGGGTACCAGCATACTCAAGACAAATTGGACAACAACTTTTGGGGTCCAATTTCTCTTGTTACCCTTGTAAAAATAAAAACTTGGGGGCTACAATATCTTTTTTGTGGAAAAAAAAAATATTTTTTATTTTCACGGCTCTGCATTATAAACTTCTGTGAAGCACTTGGGCATTCAAGGTTCTCACCACACATCTAGATAAGTTCCATGGGGGGTCTAGTTTCCAAAATGGGGTCACTTGTGGGGGATTTCTACTGTTTAGGCACATCAGGGGCTCTCCAAACGCGACATGGCGTCCGATCTCAATTCCAGCCAATTCTACATTGAAAAAGTAAAACGGCACTCCTTCTCTTCCAAGCTCTGCGGTGCGCCCTAACAGTGGTTTACCCCCACATATTGGGTATCAGCGTACTCAGGAGAAATTGCACAACAACTTTTGTGGTCTAATTTCTCCTGTTACCCTTGTGAAAATAAAAATTTGTGGGCAAAAAGATCATTTTTGTAGAAAAAATGCGATTTTTTTTTTTTTCACGGCTCTACGTTATAAACTTCTGTGAAGCACATGGGGGTTCAAAGTGCTCGCCACACATCTAGATAAGTTCCTTAAGGGGTCTAGTTTCCAAAATGGTGTCACTTGTGGGGGGTTTCCACTGTTTAGGCACATCAGGGGCTCTCCAAACGCGACATGGCGTCCAATCTCAATTCCAGCCAATTCTACATTGAAAAAGTAAAACGGCGCTCCTTCACTTCCAAGCTCTGCGGTGCGCCCAAACAGTGGTTTACCCTCACATATGGGGTATCGACGTATTCAGGAGAAATCGCACAACAACTTTTGTGGTCTAATTTCTCCTGTTACCCTTGTGAAAATAAGAATTTGTGGGCAAAAAGATCATTTTTGTGTAAACAAAAGCGATTTTTTTATTTTCACGGCTCTACGTTATAAACTTCTGTGAAGCACTTGGGGGTTCAAAGTGCTCACCACACATCTAGATAAGTTCCTTAAGGGGTCTAGTTTCCAAAATGGTGTCACTTGTGGGGGGTTTCCACTGTTTAGGCACATCAGGGGCTCTCCAAACGCGACATGGCATCCAATCTCAATTCCAGCCAATTCAACATTGAAAAAGTAAAACGGCGCTCCTTCACTTCTAAGTTCTGCGGTGCGCCCTACCAGTGGTTTACCCCCACATATGGGGTATTGGAGTATTCAGGAGAAATTGCATAACAAAATTTATGGTTACATTTCTGTTTTTACACTTGTGAAAATAAAAAAAATGGTTCTGAATTAAGATGTTTGCAAAAAAAAGTTAAATGTTCATTTTTTCCTTCCACATTGTTTCAGTTCCTGTGAAGCACGTAAAGGGTTAATAAACTTCTTGAATGTGGTTTTGAGAACCTTGAGGGGTGTAGTTTTTAGAATGGTGTCACACTTCATTATTTTCTATCATATAGACCCCTCAAAATGACTTCAAATGTGATGTGGTCCCTAAAAAAAAATGGTGTTGTAAAAATGAGAAATTGCTGGTCAACTTTTAACCCTTATAACTCCCTAACAAAAAAAAATTTTGTTTCCAAAATTGTGCTGATGTAAAGTAGACATGTGGGAAATGTTATTTATTAACTATTTTTCGTGACATATCTCTCTGATTTAAGGGCATAAAAATACAAAGTTTGAAAATTGCAAAATTTTAAAAATTTTCGCCATATTTCCGTTTTTTTCATAAATAATCGCAAGTAATATCGAAGAAATGTTACCACTAACATGAAGTACAATATGTCACGAAAAAACAATCTCAGAATCAGCGGGATCCGTTGAAGCGTTCCAGAGTTATAACCTCATAAAGTGACAGTGGTCAGAATTGCAAAAATTGGCTCGGTCATTAAGTACCAAATTGGCTCTGTCACTAAGGGGTTAACCACCAAACCGCTTGTGCTGTAGCGATTTCCACTGCCCAACACCACCTTCGGTGTGCAGGGACAGTGGAAGCTACATTTTTTTTTTCCCCTCAGCGCTGTAGCTCATTGGGCTGCCCTAGAAGGCTCCCTGATAGCTGCATTGCTGTGTGTACGCCGCTGTGCAAACCAACTGCTTTTTTCAAAGCACAAATCCTCTTGTTCCTTCCTTTCTGCACAGCTATCTTGTTTGTTTGTCCACACTTTTTATTTAATTTGTGCATCAGTCCACTCCTTATTGCTGCCTGCCATACCTGGCTGAGATTACTGCAGGGAGATAGTAATTGTTGGACACTCCCTGTTTTTTTTGTTTGTTTTTTTTGTGGGAGATTAAGATTGACATTTCTGCTAGAGTGCCATCCCTGTGTGTGCCATCTCTCACTCAGTGGGCCATAGAAAGCCTATTTATTTTTTTGCTTGATTTGGGTTATAAAATCTACCTGAAAAAATCACTACATCAATCAGTGGGAGAAAAATATTGGCCTCAGGGCTTGTGTGCCACTCTTGACTCCTGTGTGTGCCATCTCTCAGTCAGTGGGCCATAGAAAGCCTATTTATTTTTTTGCTTGATTTGGGTTCTAAAATCTACCTGAAAAAATCACTACATCAATCAGTGGGAGAAAAATATTGGCCTCAGGGCTTGTGTGCCACTCCTGACTCCTGTGTGCATCATCACTCACTCAGTGGGCCATAGAAAGCCCATTTTTTTTTTTTTTTTTGCTTTATTTGGGTTCTAAATTCAACCTGAAAAAATCAATAAATCAATCAGTGGGAGATTAATATTGGCCTTTGGGCTTGTGTGCCAGTCCTAAGCGTGCCATCTCTCTCTCTCAGATAGTGGGCCATAGAAAGCCTATTTATTATTTTTTTTATTGGGTTTATAAATTTTCCCTGGAACAAAAAAAAAAAAGTGGGAGATTAATATTGGCCTCTGGGCTTGTGTGCCAGTCCTGAGCGTGCCATCTCTCTCACAAATAGTGGGCCATAGAAAGCCTATTTATTTTTTTGCTTGATTTGGGTTCTAAAATCTACCTGAAAAAATCACTACATCAATCAGTGGGAGAAAAATATTGGCCTCAGGGCTTGTGTGCCACTCCTGACTCCTGTGTGCATCATCACTCACTCAGTGGGCCATAGAAAGCCCATTTTTTTTTTTTTTGCTTTATTTGGGTTCTAAATTCTACCTGAAAAAATCAATAAATCAATCAGTGGGAGATTAATATTGGCCTTTGGGCTTGTGTGCCAGTCCTAAGCGTGCCATCTCTCTCTCTCAGATAGTGGGCCATAGAAAGCCTATTTATTATTTTTTTTTATTGGGTTTATAAATTTTCCCTGGAACAAAAAAAAAAAAAGTGGGAGATTAATATTGGCCTCTGGGCTTGTGTGCCAGTCCTGAGCGTGCCATCTCTCTCACAAATAGTGGGCCATAGAAAGCCTATTTATTTTTTTTTTTTTGGTTTTATAAATTCTCCCTGAAAAAAAAAGGGAGATTAATATTGGCCTTTGGGCTTGTGTGCCAGTCCTAAGCGTGCCATCTCTCTCTCTCAGATAGTGGGCCATAGAAAGCCTATTTATTATTTTTTTTATTGGGTTTATAAATTTTCCCTGGAACAAAAAAAAAAAGTGGGAGATTAATATTGGCCTCTGGGCTTGTTTGCCAGTCCTGAGCGTGCCATCTCTCTCACAAATAGTGGGCCATAGAAAGCCTATTTATTTATTTTTTTTTGTTTTATAAATTCTCCCTGAAAAAAAAAAGGGAGATTAATATTGGCCTTTGGGCTTGTGTGCCAGTCCTAAGCGTGCCATCTCTCTCTCTCAGATAGTGGGCCATAGAAAGCCTATTTATTATTTTTTTATTGGGTTTATAAATTTTCCCTGAAAAAAAATAAAAAGTGGGAGATTAATATTGGCCTCTGGGCTTGTGTGCCAGTCCTGAGCGTGCCATCTCTCTCACAAATAGTGGGCCATAGAAAGCCTATTTATGTTTTTGGTTGATTTGGGTTCTAAATTCTACCTGAAATAATCACTACATCAATCAGTGGGAGATAAATATTGGCCTCTGGGCTTGTGTGCCACTCCTGACTCCTGTGTGCGTCATCTCTCACTCAGTGGGCCATAGAAAGCCTTTTTTTGTTTTATTTGTTTTCTAAATTCTCCCTGAAAAAATCATTTTATTTTATTTGGTTTCTAAATTCTTCCTGAAAAAATCATTTTATTCTATTATTTTTTTTTCCTAAAGTCTCCCTGAAAAAAAAAAAAAAACAAATCAGTGGGAGATTAATATTGCCCTTTCTGCTTGTGTGCCAGTCTTGACTCCTGGGTGTGCCATCTCTCTCTCTCTCTCCAATTGTGGGCCATAGAAAGCCTAATATTTTTTTAGCTTGATTTGGGTTCCAAAATCTACCTGAAAAAATCACTACATCAATCAGTGGGAGATAAATATTGGCCTCTGGGCTTGTGTGCCACTCCTGACTCCTGTGTGCGTCATCTCTCACTCAGTGGGCCATAGAAAGCCTTTTTTTGTTTTATTTGTTTTCTAAATTCTCCCTGAAAAAATCATTTTATTTTATTTGGTTTCTAAATTCTTCCTGAAAAAATCATTTTATTCTATTATTTTTTTTTCCTAAAGTCTCCCTGAAAAAAAAAAAAAAAAAAATCAGTGGGAGATTAATATTGCCCTTTCTGCTTGTGTGCCAGTCTTGACTCCTGGGTGTGCCATCTCTCTCTCTCTCTCTCCAATTGTGGGCCATAGAAAGCCTATAATTTTTTTAGCTTGATTTGGGTTCCAAAATCTACCTGAAAAAATCACTACATCAATCAGTGGGAGATAAATATTGGCCTCTGGGCTTGTGTGCCACTCCTGACTCCTGTGTGCGTCATCTCTCACTCAGTGGGCCATAGAAAGCCTTTTTTTGTTTTATTTGTTTTCTAAATTCTCCCTGAAAAAATCATTTTATTTTATTTGGTTTCTAAATTCTTCCTGAAAAAATCATTTTATTCTATAATTTTTTTTTCCTAAAGTCTCCCTGAAAAAAAAAAAAAAAAAAAATCAGTGGGAGATTAATATTTACATTTGTGCTTCAGTGACAGTCCAGCGTGTGTGGCATCTCTCTCATTTGTTGCCACCAACAACAGAGTGTGTAACATTGTGCCTGATTTTCGTTGTGGTCTCACTCACCTGTAAAGGGGTAGCTAAATCATACTGAAGTTACAGCTCACCGTGTAAGTTGTGTGACAGCAACAAATACCGTTAGTTTGTTTACGTTTTTAAAACAATGAGGAAGTCTGGTGGAAGTGGTCGTGGCCGGGGGCGTTCATTGTCAGCTGGTAATGAGGGTAGTGGTAGTGGTGGAGCATCAGCTGGTCGTGGGAAAAAAATATTGCACCTAAGTCTGGAGCTGTGGAGCCAGGTTCGTCGTCTGGCTACACAAGGCCTCGAACGCTCCCTTTTCTGGGAGTAGGAAAACCGCTTTTAAAGCCGGAGCAGCAAGAGCAAGTTTTGGCTTATCTTGCTGACTCAGCCTCTAGCTCTTTTGCCTCCTCTCGTGAAACTGGTAAATGTCAAAGCAGCGCGTCGTTAGTGGATGTTCACGGTCAGGGACAAGTCGCTTCCTTGTCCTCTTCAGCAAAAACAACAACAGAGAAGAATGCAGCAGGCGACACAACGGGTTACTCCATGGAGCTCTTTACACATACCGTCCCTGGCTTAGAAAGTGAAGCAGTTAACAGTCCATGCCCATTACAAGTTGAATCTGACATGGAGTGCACTGATGCACAGCCACAGCCAGACTACTATGCTGGTCCTTTGACTCAGACCACAACATTGCCCTCGCAGGGTAATGATCAAGAATCAGACCCTGATGAGACTATGTTGCCCCATCACGAACGCTATACCACCGACCGACACGGTGACACAGACGAAGTTGCACACGAGCTACAAGAAGAGGTAATAGATGACCCAGTTCTTGACCCCGATTGGCAGCCATTGGGGGAACAGGGTGCAGGCGGCAGCAGTTCTGAAGCGGAGGAGGAGGGGCCGCAGCAGGCATCAACATCGCAACAGGTTCCATCTGCCGGGCCCGTATCTTGCCCAAAACGCGTGGCAAAGCCAAAACCTGTTGGAGGACAGCGTGGCCATCCGGTTAAAGCTCAGTCTGCAATGCCTGAAAAGGTATCCGATGCTAGAAAGAGTGCAGTCTGGCATTTTTTTAAACAACATCCAATTGATCAGCGCAAAGTCATCTGTCAAAAATGTTCAACTACCTTAAGCAGAGGACAGAATCTGAAAAGTCTCAATACAAGTTGCATGCATAGACATTTAACCACCATGCATTTGCAAGCCTGGACTAACTACCAAACGTCCCTTAAGGTTGTAGCACCCTCGGCCAATGAAGCTAGTCAGCAACGCAACATCCCTTCCGGCAGTGTAGGGCCACCATTTTCCGCACCACCTGCAGTATCTGTGCAGGTTTCTTTGCCAGGCCAAAGCAGTCAGGGTCAGGGAATCACCAGTTTCGTAGTAGGAAACACTGCATCTAGGGCACCGGCGGCAACAATACCATCTCCCACTGTCTCTCAGTCTGCCATGTCCACCGGCACCCCCGCTAGTTCCACGATCTCCAGCTCTCCAGTCCAGCTCACCCTACATGAGACTATGGTTAGAAAAAGGAAGTACTTAGCCTCGCATCCGCGTACACAGGGTTTGAACGCCCACATAGCTAGACTAATCTCGTTAGAGATGATGCCCTACCGGTTAGTTGAAAGCGAAGCTTTCAAAGTCCTGATGGACTACGCTGTACCACGCTACGAGCTACCCAGTCGACACTTTTTTTCCAGAAAAGCCATCCCAGCCCTCCACCAGCATGTTAAAGAGCGCATCGTCCATGCACTCAGGCAATCTGTGAGCACAAAGGTGCACCTGACAACAGATGCATGGACCAGTAGGCATGGCCAGGGACGTTACGTGTCCATCACGGCACACTGGGTGAATGTTGTGGATACAGGGTCCACAGGGGACAGCAAGTTTGGGACAGTTCTGCCTAGCCCACGGTCTAGGAAACAGTTGGCTGTAGCCGTTCGCACCCCCTCCTCCTCCTCTTCGTCCTCCTGCAGAAGCGAGAGCTCGTCCACAGACCGCAGTCGCACAACCACTCCATCCGCAGCTGCCACTGTTGCACACCAGGTCTCCCATTATGGGGCAGCTTCTGGCAAACGTCAGCAGGCTGTATTGGCTATGAGTGTTTGGGCGACAACAGACACACCGCGGAAGTTCTGTCCGAGTTCTTGTAGAAAGAAACGCAGTCGTGGCTGGGCACTGTAGATCTTGAGGCAGGCAAGGTAGTGAGTGATAACGGAAGGAATTTCATGGCTGCCATCTCCCTTTCCCAACTGAAACACATTCCTTGCCTGGCTCACACCTTAAACCTGGTGGTGCAGTGCTTCCTGAAAAGTTATCCGGGGTTATCCGACCTGCTCCTCAAAGTGCGTGGACTTTGCTCACATATCCGCCGTTCGCCCGTACACTCCAGCCGTATGCAGACCTACCAGCGTTCTTTGAACCTTCCCCAGCATCGCCTAATCATAGACGTTGCAACAAGGTGGAACTCAACACTGCACATGCTTCAGAGACTGTGCGAACAGAGGCGGGCTGTTATGTTTTTTGTGGGAGGATACACATACACGGGCAGGCAGTAGGATGGCAGACATGGAGTTGTCAGGTGTGCAGTGGTCGAAGATTCAAGACATGTGTCAAGTCCTTCAGTGTTTTGAGGAATGCACACGGCTGGTTAGTGCAGACAACGCCATAATAAGCATGAGCATCCCCCTAATGCGTCTGCTGATGCAAAGTTTGACGCACATAAAGGATCAGGCGTCTGCAGCTGAGGAAGAGGAAAGCCTTGATGACAGTCAGCCATTGTCTGGCCAGGGCAGTGTACAGGACGAGTTAGCGGGCGAAGAGGAGGAGGAGGACGAGGAGGATGATGGGGATGATTATATTTTTAATGAGGAAGCTTTTCCGGGGCCACTGGAAATTGGTGGCGCGGCAAGGCCGGGTTCTGGTTTTTGGAGGGACACAAGTGACGTGGATTTGCCTGAAACTGCCCCTCAACCAAGCACAACCGCAGATTTGAGAACTGGAACTTTGGCCCACATGGCGGATTATGCCTTACGTATCCTCAAAAGGGACACACGCATAACTAAAATGATGAACGATGACGATTACTGGTTGGCCTGCCTCCTTGATCCTCGCTATAAAGGCAAATTGCAAAATATAATGCCACATGAGAACTTGGAACTAATATTAGCAACCAAACAATCAACTCTTGTTGACCGTTTGCTTCTGGCATTCCCTGCACACAGCGCCCGTGATCGTTCTCACACGAGCTGCAGGGGCCAGCAGACCAGAGGAGTTAGAGGGGCAGAAATCAGAAGTGGCGTTGGCCAGAGGGGTTTTCTGACCAGGTTGTGGAGTGATTTTGCTATGACCGCAGACAGGACAGGTACTGCAGCATCAATTCAAAGTGACAGGAGACAACATTTGTCCAGTATGGTTACAAACTATTTTTCATCCCTTATCGATGTTCTCCCTCAACCGTCATTCCCATTTGATTACTGGGCATCCAAATTAGACACCTGGCCAGAATTGGCAGAATATGCATTGCAGGAGCTTGCTTGCCCGGCAGCTAGTGTCCTATCAGAAAGAGTATTCAGTGCTGCAGGTTCAATACTAACAGAAAAAAGGACTCGTCTGGCTACCCATAATGTAGATGATCTAACCTTCATTAAAATGAACCACAACTGGATTTCGAAATCTTTTGCCCCACCTTGCCCGGCTGACACCTAGCTTTCCTATGAAAAGGTCTTGCCTGTGGACTATTCTGAATGCCTTTTCCAATCTCGTAATTTTCTGCACCTGATTGTCCAGCATACGACATGTTTACACCTCACTAAATGGCCAAACTCCCCACACGGGGCCGTGGTATCGACACTTGGCGACAGCACCCGTGAGAGTGCTGTTTGTCTGAAGAGGTGGTTGTGCCTGCTTTTGGTCGACGGCACTGCCACTGGGTCCCTCCTAGTACAATAAAGTGTCTCTGGCGGTGGTGGTGCGCACCCAACGTCAGACACATCGTTGTAATATGAGGGGCCCTGGGCCTGTACCGCCGGCCACAAGACAGTTCCCCCCCCCAGCTCAAACAGTGCTCTACCACTTGCAAAATTATCTCACAGCTCCACCAATGTTTAGTCTATGCGCTAACATCCTTCAATGCCTGCCACTGACAATACCATTGTATTGACATTTTTGTTATGTTAGGCCTTCGAAGCCTGTCTGCGGTCACTCCTTCCACTATGCCTCCACTGACCACACCACTGCTGCCCGTGTACCCCTGGAACCAATTTAAAATTGCCTACAGCCATGTGTTATTATTTTAGGCCTTCGATGCCTGTCTGCGGTCACTCCTTCCACTAGGCCTCCACTGACCACACCACTGCTGCCCGTGTACCCCTGGAACCAATTTAAAATTGCCTACAGCCAGCCCAATTTTTTTATTTTAGGCCTTCGATGCCTGTCTGCGGTCCATTCTTTCTACTACTACTACACTGACCAGGCCACTGCTGCCCGTGTACCCCTGGAACCAATTTAAAATTGCCTACAGCCATGTGTTATTATTTTAGGCCTTCGATGCCTATCTGCGGTCACTCCTTCCACTAGGCCTCCACTGACCACACCACTGCTGCCCGTGTACCCCTGGAACCAATTTAAAATTGCCTACAACCAGCCCAATTTTTTTATTTTAGGCCTTCGATGCCTGTCTGCGGTCCATTCTTTCTACTACTACTACACTGACCAGGCCACTGCTGCCCATGTACCCCTGGAACCAATTTAAAATTGCCTACAGCCATGTGTTATTATTTTAGGCCTTCGATGCCTGTCTGCGGTCACTCCTTACAATATGCCTCCACTGACCACACCACTGCTGCCCGTGTACCCCTGGAACCAATTTAAAATTGCCTACAGCCAGCCCAATTTTTTTATTTTAGGCCTTCGATGCCTGTCTGCGGTCCGTTCTTTCTACTACTACTACACTGACCAGGCCACTGCTGCCCGTGTACCCCTGGAACCAATTTAAAATTGCCTACAGCCATGTGTTATTATTTTAGGCCTTCGATGCCTGTTTGCGGTCACTCCTTCCAATAGTTCTCCACTGACCAGACCAATGCTGGCCGTGTACCCCTGGAACCCAGCTGAAAGTGCATGTAGCCTCCTTTTTTTCTTTGTTTTATATTTAGAAAGCCCAGATGAACTACGCTGTGCAACGGTTCAAGCTACCCAGTCGACATTTCTTTTGCGAGAAAAGCCATCCCAGCCCTCCACCGGCATGAAAAAGTCTGCATTGTCATAGCACTCAGGCAATCAAACAGTAGAAAGGTGCACCTGACAAGAGACGCATGGACCAGTAGGCATGTCCACAAAAAGTTACGTGTCCATTACGGCGCACTGGGTTAATGTGTTGGATGCATGGTCCACAGGGGACAGCCTACAAAGTCTGTCTGCAGTCCCTAATTCCAATTTTCCTCCGCTGACCACACCACTGCTGCCCGTGTACCCCTGGAACCAATTTTACAGTGTCTACAGCCTAATTTTGTTATGTTAGGCCTACTACGCCTGTCTGCGGTCCCTCCTTCCAATACTCGTCCACTGACCACACCACTGCTGCCCGTGGACCCCTGGAACCTATTTTTAATTGCATAGAGCATCCTTTTTTTAATAGTAGGTGTACAAAGTCTGTCTGCGGTCCACTATTGAAATTGTCCTCCACTGCCCAGAGCACTGCTGCTTGTGTACCCCTGTAACTTTTTTAAGCTGCAGTGAGCCACATTTTTGGGTTAAGTCCTACTACCTGTGTCTGTCTGCGCCACTCAATTCAGCTGTGTTCCTTTGAAAAAAGCTGAGCGTCAATAGTCTTGTTTTCAGCCTCTAGGAATTTTAAAACTGCATTGGGGGTACAACTTTGGTAGGGCCTACTAACGGTGTCTACCTCCCCAAGGTGTGCCCCAGGTTTCCTCGCCATTGCTTCGATCTTAATGCTCTCGTTTAGTAGTTGTTGGAAACTACACTGCATTAGGCCTACAAATTGGGTATGGGGTGTAGAGAGATGGTGTGTTCCACTCCAAGGTGTTCTCCAGGTTGCCTTTCCTGAGCTTCGATCTTCCGGCTCTCGTTTAGTAGTTGTTGGAAACTACACTGCATTAGGCCTACAAATTGGGTATGGGGTGTAGAGAGATGGTGTGTTCCACTCCAAGGTGTTCTCCAGGTTGCCTTTCCTGAGCTTCGATCTTCCGGCTCTCGTTTAGTAGTTCTTGGAAACTACACTGCATTAGGCCTACAAATTGGGTATGGGGTGTAGAGAGATGGTGTGTTCCACTCCAAGGTGTTCTCCAGGTTGCCTTTCCTGAGCTTCGATCTTCCGGCTCTCGTTTAGTAGTTCTTGGAAACTACACTGCATTAGGCCTACAAATTGGGTATGGGGTGTAGAGAGATGGTGTGTTCCACTCCAAGGTGTTCTCCAGGTTGCCTTTCCTGAGCTTCGATCTTCCGGCTCTCGTTTAGTAGTTGTTGGAAACTACGCTGCATTAGGCCTACAAATTGGGTATGGGGTGTAGAGAGATGGTGTGTTCCACTCCAAGGTGTTCTCCAGGTTGCCTTTCCTGAGCTTCGATCTTCCGGCTCTCGTTTAGTAGTTGTTGGAAACTACGCTGCATTAGGCCTACAAATTGGGTATGGGGTGTAGAGAGATGGTGTGTTCCACTCCAAGGTGTTCTCCAGGTTGCCTTTCCTGAACTTCTATCTTCAGGCTCTCATTAAATTGTGGTTAAACGGAACAACTGCATTTGGCGTACTAGTTGGTTTGGGGCCTACTATCGGTGTCTGCCACTCCTTGCTGTTCTCCTGGTTTCCTGTCCTGAAATTCCATTTTCAGGCTCTCGTTAAGTAGTTGTTAATGTTAGACTGCATTTGGCCTACTAGTTGGGTTGGGGCCTACTATCGGTGTCTGCCACTCCTTGCTGTTCTCCACTGAACAAAGCTGTGCCGCCTGTTTACTACGGTTGCCAATTTTGAACTGCATTTCGACTACTTACTGATTTGGGCCTACTCTCTGTGTCAGCCTCTCATTCCAGTTGTCCTCCACTGCAATGCCCCCTGGTTAGTCCTGTGTTACCAATTTTGAACTGCATTTAGCCAACTTTATTCTTTGGGCCTATATCTGTGTTTCCTCCTCATCCTGCCCATTGCCCAGCCAGTGATAGATGAGTCTGCTGGTACATTGACCCATAACGCAAAATTCCCCATGCACGCTACACAGCAAGATTGTGACCCTGCTGAAAGTCAGGTTCCTCTTCCCGCATACCATACCACCTTACACGGGGACAAAGAGGAAGGTGCAGATGAAAGTGCAGGTTCCTTCATCAGGTGGGGGGAGGAATACTAGTTGGCGACGTCACTGGCACAGGGCCTCTCATAGTACGCAAAAGTGTTGCTGCCGGTGGGAGGCGCCCCCGCCATGCAAACACACCGCTGTACTTTGAGGGGCCCTGTGCCAGTGCCAATGCCAACAAGTGGGCCCCCCCTGCTTGCTCAGGATCACAGCACTTGCAAAGTTGAAATACTTACCTCTCCCTGCTCCACTGCCGTGACGTGGTCCAGATTTACTGGGCCCACTAATTACTTGAACCAGCCCTACCCCCCACAACTTTAGCCAAATGACCCCCAATTTCAAATGCCTTCCAATTATTATAAGGTAAATTACGATTGACAAGCTTCTTTAACAAGAATGGATGTTTTTGCCATTAAAATGGGCAGTGTAGGTGTTTTCCTGGCCTCCACTCACTGCCGACTATGCTCCCCCATTGACTTGCATTGGGTTTCGTGTTTCGGGCGATACCCGACTTTTCGCGATAATCGGCCGATTCCACTCGACTCGACTTCTAAGATAGTCGGGTTTCGCGAAACACGGCTCGACTCTAAAAAGGTCAAGGTCGCTCAACCCTAGTGTCTACATCTAAATATACCTGTAGACCTGTTGCTCAAGCAGGTGCTCTGTTTTTCTGGAGGTATAAAGTGACTATGTACAATAGTATCCTTAATGGACTTCCCTCTACTGTAGGTAATTGACGGTTGTGAAGATACAAACCCCCCAATCTCAGGGTCTGATCTGAGAATCTGCCAGTGTCGTTTAAATATATCATACACCCTTCTTGACTGGTCGTCAAAGGTCCCGATCAAACGTGTAATGGATGAATCTGTTTTGGCCTTAGGTATCATGAGAGTCGTTCTATTAGACCTTAATGCAGAACAGTAAGCAGAATTGATAACATCATCCGGATAGCCCCTATCCTTAAAGCGATATTTGAGTTCAACTGACTTAGTCTTAAAATCACTCAAAGATGAACAGTTCCTACGTAAACGCAGGAACTGTCCTTTCGGGATCCCCCTCTTGAGCGGAAAGGGGTGGTGGCTCTCCCATCTTAAAAGACTATTGGTAGCTGTCGGCTTGCGAAAGACGGTAGTACTTAGAGAGCCATCCTCCTGTCGTTTAATGTGGACATCCAGGAAGCTGATGCTCTGTCCACCAACCTCAAAGGTAAAAAATAGACCTTCAAGAGTAGTGTTAAGGTATGATACAAAATCCGTGAAGGAACCTACATCACCCTTCCACAGGACCAGGATGTCGTCGATGAACCTGCCCCAGAAAATAATCCTGGGGCACCACGTCTCATCCTCGTCCTTGAAGACAAATTTGTCCTCCCACCAGCCCAGGAGCAAGTTTGCATACGTGGGGGCACAAGGGCTCCCCATCGCAGTGCCCCTGAGCTGGTGGTAGTACCTCCCACAAAACAAGAAGTAATTCCGCTGAAGCACAAAATTAAGCAGCTCAAGCAAAAATGCATTGTGTGGTCCACACTGGATCCCTCTGCTACTCAAAAAGTGCCTCATAGCACTAAGGCCATCCTGATGACGAATACTACTATAAAGTGCCTCCACGTCTATGGAGGCTATGATGGTATCCGGTTCGACCAAAACCCCTTCAAGTTTTGTCAGAAGGTCACTCGTGTCCCTAATGTACGAGGGCAGAGCTGTCACAAAGGGTCTTAATACCCTATCAAGGTATACACTCGAATTCTGGGACAGTGCATCTACCCCTGACACGATTGGGCGCCCTTTGAGGGGATTTAACCCTTTATGGATCTTGGGTAGGGAATAAAACGTTGATACCATAGGTGACTTGGGTAGAAGGAAATTATATTCATTATGAGAGACAAGCTTAGATCCCAGTGCCCGTGTCAGGATATCCCTAAGTTCCGAAGTATACCCCTCAGTGGGGTCATTTCTGAGTACCTCATAGGATGACCTATCAGATAGAATTGACATGCACATCTCAATATACTTAGTGTGATCAATAATCACTATATTGCCGCGTTTGTCGGAATGCTTAATGACAATAGCAGTATTACTCTTAAGATCACTCAGGGATTTCCTCTCTAAGGCAGTCAAGTTGGGATAGGTGGAGTCAAAACTGGGAACAATATTATTGATTTCGTCTGTCACTAATTTTTGAAATACATCAATACTCCCAAAATTGCCAGATGGTGGCATCCTCTTACTGATGGGTCTCAGATCAGAGAAAGGACCCTCACCCGCAACTCTACTACCCTCCACACTAAGTTCTGTAAGAATATCGAGATCAGTCAAATCTTCGACCGAGATGCCCAGTTGCTGCCACCTCTGTACGTCGTTTCTATGAAAAAATTGTCTCCATTTAAGTTTTTTTAAAAAGCATACCACATATTTTCTTTACCGTGTTAAGTGCAGCTGTCTACTCTTTCCCAAGCATTACAAAAACATATGTAGATGTTTACTGGACCAGTGCATGCCATAAGGACAGTTTTATGGCATACACTAGGTGCACGAGTGGTGTATGGATACACTTAGTGTGCAAACCAACAGCTTCTGTGGCAAATACACCAAACATGAAAGTGTAGAAAAAAAATATATGTGTAAAGAAAATGCATTAGAGAGTGCATAGATCTAGTTACTAATTCCAGAGAATAGGTGGAAACCTATAGTACGGGGCCTGTGTGAAAAACTTGTGTACCCCAACCATCAGGCAACACCCATGTAAATACATGAACATTGACATGCAAACTCACATTAGGTACAACATAAGAAAATGTGCACATTCTAATATGTAATATGCAATCCCACATTATGCACGCAATTACATAGAAAAATCATGCACAGAAGCATAAAATATTACACATGCTCATATACATTACACACGTATATGCACAATATGACTTTATTATGCATATATTTGCATAACTAGATAATGTTTTGTGTTCATTCGTTCATAGTTGTAACAGTCATACTTCTATATTTTGTTACGTTAACTTCACTAGTTGAGATTTTTTGCGAGACGAGGTTAAAGGGGTTCCCTAATGAACAAAGTACATTTTAATCAATAGATCTTGATATAATAATAATTTACACAAACGGAAGTTTCCTATATAGAGATACTCTTATAAATGCAGGAACATAGACCGGATGTAGCACATTCAGATATTCCGCTTCAACTTATTCCAGTGATTCTGACATTGTTTTTTTGTGACAAGTTGTACTTGATGATCGTGATAAATTTTAATCGATATAATTTGCGTTTGTTTATGAAAATATTGAAAATTTGGCATGTAGCAATTTTCAAACTTTTAATTTTTATGCCTTTTAAACCAAAATGGTTATTCCATACAAAATAGTTAATAAATAACATTTCCCACAAGTCTACTTCACATCAGAATTATTTTTGAAACATATTTTTTTTTTACGAAGTTAGAAGGATTTAAAGTTTATCAGCAATTTCTAATTTTTCCAACAACATTTACATCCCATTTAAAGTGACTCTAAGGGGCCTATATAACAGTAAATACCCAAAAGTGAAGCCATTTTTTTAAACTACATCCTCTCAAAAGTGCTCAAAATTACATTCAAGATGTTTATTAACCCTTCAGTGGCTTTTCTGGAATTAAAGCAATGTAGAAGAAAAAAAGAAAATTTTACTTTTTCACCCAAAAATATGGCTTTAGCCCAAATTTTTCATATTCATAAGGGTAACAGGAGAAAATGGACCATACAATTTGTTGTGCAATTTCTCCTGAGTACACTGATACCCTACATGTTGTGGAAAACTACCTTTTGGGCAGACGGCAGGGCTTGGAAGTGATGGAGCATCAATTGAATTCTGGAGGGCAATTTTGGTTGGAATAGTTTTTGGATGCCGTGTCACATTTGAAGAACCTCTGATGTGCGAAAACAGAAGAAACCCCCACAAGTGATCCCATTTTCAAAACTACACCTCTTGAGAAATTTATCTAGGGATGTAGTGAGCATTTGTATCCCTCTGGCGATGCACAGAATTGTATAACATTGAGCTAAGTCAATGGAAAATTACCTTTTTTTCCACTAAAATATTGCTTCGGCCCTCAGTTTTCAATTTTCAAAAGGAATAATAGGAGAAACTGCGTAATAAATTATATGGTCCATTTTCTTCTGAGTACCCCAATACACTACATGTAATCCTGAACTACTTCTTAGGCACAGTGGAAAGTTCAAAGCGTTAGCATCATATTCTAGTGCAGATTTTGTTGTTATAGTTTACAGGTGCCATGACACACTGGAAAAGACCCTGAAATGCCATAACAGCAGGACCCCATATGTGACCCCAATTTACAAACTATATCTCTCCATGAATTCTTCTAAGGGTGCAGTGATCATATTGACACCGTGGTGTGTCACAGAATTTAAACCATTGGGCAGTGAAAAGAAATAATTACATATTTACCACAAAAATTAAATTTTAGCCCCAGAATTTACATTTTGACATGTGGAAATGGGGAAAAATGGCACCAAATTTTGTCACGCAATTTCTGCTGAACGTGGCAATACCCCATATATGGCTGTACATTACTGCTTGGGAGGGAAGGAGCAGTGGATGTTGCCGAGTGAAAATCTGCCATTGTTGTTCCCAGTACATTTAGTGCCCAAACATTATGCCCAGCTCATGCTTCTGGGGACATGCACACGTACGCTAAGTAGGCTGTCATCGCTGCATTTACATGTGGATGCTAAATGTGGTTTTGGCATGCTGGGTCTCAGAAGAGAGAAGGGCATTTAGATTTGGGAGCACAGAATTCATTGTTTTTTTTGGGGGGCGAGGAGCCATAGTGGTTTTCCAGGGATTTCTTGCTACCAGTAACGTGGAAGCCCCCAATATTTCCATTGTTAGATGATGGACTTGAGTAGGGACTTGCTTTTCTGTACATTGAGTTGAAGTCTTTATTGGGAACTTTTTACATAACATTTTGGATCCCATTTATCCTGCGCTCTACTCTGAGCATTTATATTGAGGTTTCCATCTAAATCTTCAATTGACTTGATTAAGATGAAACGCCCAAGGCATGGTGCGGGCAGTCAACGCGTAGTGTCGTGCTCTCAAGTTCTGCCAAGTGTCGTACAGTTCCACTAAGGCCTCGGGCTCCTGCTTCCCAGTACTGCGCTTCAGCTCTGAGGGTGCCCTGCCATAGTTCCCCTCTGAGCTCTGTTCCTCTCCTATGCTCCTTCCCTTCCGGCTACTCCACATTCAACCCTTCCAGGTTATCTGTCATTCCAGAGGCTGCAGCTCCCTCATGGCTGCCAGGCCTCTGTCTGCCCTCAGTTCCAGACTTCCTTCTACTTCAGTGTCTCTGAACAACTGTCCTAACTCCTCCTCCAGGTCAGGATACATAAAGCCTAGGGAAGCTCCCCCGAATCCGGGTATTGAGCTCCCCCTCCTGGCCTGGATTCAGAATGTGTGTGTGCCTTACCTGGTGAAGAGAACCCCATTACCTCTGAGCATGACAGGAAAAGCAACATCACTGCAGCAACTGGTCACCTGGGGAGCTGCAACATCATCGAGGTAACGTCCAGTCACTGAGACTGCGTTCCCAGCTGGGCCGAATTACTGTGACCTCTGTGACATCCCTACTAGCACCATGAGAAAAAGTCACTGGGTTCACCGCAGTTCAAGCTCAGTGGCTTCACAGCAGATCACCATGAGAATTTCTCACCATGATCTGCGGTGACGTCACTGAGCTTGAACTGCGGTGACCTCATCACTGACTTTTCCCATGATGCTGAGGTCACAGCAGTTCAGCCCTGCTGGGAACGCAGCCTCAACCTCAATGACTAGAGGTAAGCTCGATGACATCACCACTTGTCACTGAGGCTGCGCTCGCAGCAGCTTATTCACCAGTGGTTCTCAGCCTGGACGATTGCATCTTGGCACCATCCAGGTTGAAAACTATTAATCCCCCAGACATGGATTACGGCATGGGACAGAACAACAGAAAGGTATGGTATATTGTTGTTGTTTTATTTTAGTTTTATTACAGGAGAATGAGGGCTTCGGTGTAATTAGGCGTTAGGCGAGTATAACTGTGTTTCTTATTTTTAAATAAAATGGAAAATTGTGTTTGTTCTTATTTCTAATAAAGGACTTTATTCTGGCTGTGTCTTTAATTACCATGACTATAAGAGTAGCAATGGATAGGTGTCTTATAGACATCTCTCCATTAGTAATCAGTGGGCTTGATGTCACCTGACAATACAAAGGTGACATCAACCCCACAAATATGAACCCACTTGCCACTGCTACAGGGCATGAGGAAAGAGCCGGGCAAAGCACCAGAATTGGCGCATATAATAGGGCCTTTTCTAGGTGTCTGTGGGCTGCTATTTTTAGGCTGGGGGGCCAATATCCATGGCCCCTTACCAGCCACCAGCTTTCTGCTTTAGCAAGGCTGGTTGTCAAAAATGGGGGGACCTTATGCCATTTTTAAAAATTAGTTATTTAAATAATTAAAAAATACGGCATGGGCTCCTTATTCTTGTTAAACAGCCTTGCTGAAGCTGACACCTGAGGGTTGCAGCCCACAGCTGTGAGTTTTGCCTAGATGGGTATCAAAAATACAAGGGAACCCATGCAGGGTTTTTTTTTAATTATTTATTTACAGTGCAGGAATGGCTGATGATGGCCGGAGTCACACTACTGTAGAATACGGGTGAGTGCTATGTGAGAAAAGATTGCATAGCACTCGTCCCAGTGTTTGTTAATCTATGTGCTCATACTCATTTACGAGAAAAACGGGTGAGTGCAATCCGAGAAAAATCGGATTGCACTCTGAGCAATGTTATTCAATGGGTCACATCCCATCTGCGATTTTTTTCTCAGCTGAAATTGAACTGAGAGTAAAATCTCAGCATGCTGCAATTTGCTGCGTATTTCGGATGAGAATCGCTAATGCATGTCAATGAATTCAAGAAAAAAATCTCATAGCACTTGGACCATCTGAATGCTGTCCAATTTTTACGCACCGGTTTCCTTTGAAAAGCCGGCACTTCATGTGCCACATACAGTAAAATCACACTGACCGGTTAGAACAGAATAGATAGAATAGCTATAAACACATAGAATACATAGATATATAGATGTCAGTGACACACCCATATATATATATATCTATAGATAGATAGATAGATAGATAGATAGATAGATAGATAGATAGATAGATAGAAAAGGCGGCAATTCATCTGCTGTGTTCTGTAAAATCACTGCAGAAAAAAAAATTGCGGCACTCACCACATTTGCAGTATTTCTCAAAAATCCTTTGTTTCACCAGTGGTGCAGGCATTTGAATGCGGGATTCGGACTTATGGAGGAATGTGAGGAGTGCTGGAAATATAGATGGCTAGGCTAAAAACATCAGCTCACAGCCGCCCCAGAAAAGGAGCATTTCTAAGATGCACCAATTCTTGCACTTAACCTTGCTCTTCCCACTTGCCCTGTAGCGGTGGCAAGTGGGGTGATAGTTTGGGGGTTGATGTCACCTTTGTATTGTCAGGTGACATCAAGCCTCGAGGTTAGTAATGCAGAGGCATCAATAAGATGTCCCCATTACTAACCCCATAGTAACATTGTAAGAATACACAGACACCCAGAAAAAAGTCCTTTAATTGAAAGAATGACACAGACTCCTCTAATAGTCTTAATTAAACCATACTTATGACCTCACCCTTGTCATCTGCAAAAGAGGTAAAAAAACAAAACAACAGTATTCCTCACCTTTTTGCAGAGATGCTTTCAATCCATTTGTCCCAAGACAAGTCCAGCACTGCTACATCTAGATGGCAGGCTGCATGGATGCCTTATGTATCCATACAGCCTGTCATCCAGTCCCTATCTGTGGGCACCGTGCGCGTGAGAAAGTTCTCCTGCTTGCGGTTCTGTCTGACAGGTCCCGGGAGTTCACAGCCAGTGATCTCACTTCTCCTTTCTGAAAATTTCCCACAGTGCTCGGGCTGGTGTCACATAGGTTAAGTAGGTTCATTGGTCGTGAACTTGCAAGACCTGTCAGACGGTACCGCAAGCAGGAGAACTTTCTCACTCTCGCGGTGGCCTTAGACAGGGAATAGCAATTCACAGGGAGACACTGAGCACACGGTGCTCAGTGTCTACTGGATGACAGGCGGCTCAATGGTCGCATCATGCAACCATGCAGCCTGCCATGAATTGCCGGCTTTTATGCCATCTTTTACCGAATGTTACAGACTTTTTCCGATTTTAAGAAAAATGCTTGTGTTACCGATCACGAATTCCAATGTACCATATTTGTGCCGAATTTATGTTTGGCGATCGTTTTCTGAACATATTCGCTCATCTATACTTAAAACTTATTAGTTTTATGTACTTATTATACTTTACACCCTTTAATAATAACTCTAAATATATGATTGTGTCCAAATACTCAGTGCCTGTTTAACTGCTACTAAAAAAAAATGGGAAAGGCAGGATTTCCCGCCAACTTTTTTCTTTTATTATTATTATTCCAGTACTGGAGTGGCGCCACTAATCTACGTTCCCTGCCCCTAGTATTATACCTGCCATCTACTGTCTTAATCTTTTATCAGCTCTGGTCTTATACAGGTTTTGAGCTGCTGGTTTGTTCCAATGTTTGCTGGTTGAGCTTTGGGCCATTTTTCAATGTAAGTCTATGAGCGTCAGAATGAGGATCTCATAGACTTACTCTCAGAGCTTCTGACTGTTACCTCTGACTTCACTTCATTCAGAAGTTGCGGTCACAAGATGGTAGATTGGGATTGGACCAGTGCTTGGAACAGCTGAAGACATTGGCAAGTGAGTATAAGACTAGGATCAGGGAACTTACATTAGTGGCACCACTACAGCGCTGAAATTTTAAAAAAAACGCTGGAGTGTGGCTTTAAAGAGGACGTATACCCCCACAAAACATAGATTAAAACTTAACAAGCAGCTATTTGCTCCTCTTGCAGATTAACCTTTCAGAAACAATCTTTTATCTGAACACCAGAATACACAGGGACACCGAGGCCCAAGGCCCAATTCAATATACATAACTAAATAAATAAAATGTTAACTAAAATAAATACACCGACAAATTCACTGGATAAAATAGGCCACGATATTTATTAATGTTTACCAATACAAATTAATTTAATGATAAATAATTAATAGGCAAAGCGAACGGAGGGCAGAACAAATAGACAATAGTATCATTGATAAAACACTAAAAACATACATGCAACCAGAAAAAAAGAAGTGTGTATGTATGGGTAATAATGAGGATCACCAATTATAAAAGTATAATGCATTTTATTAATGACAACTTATTAAAAACAATGAAAACAAGGACTGATACTCCTCCTCCAATGTGCTCAATAAGCAAAAATATACATAGCAATAGATACGGTAGGTTGTCACAGAAAAATAGGAATACCTTAGAAGGAAACCTTCTAATTTAATGTTGTTCACAGAAAAAGCAATATGCAAATAAGCATCGTAATGAAAAAATAGGCAAGGAAACCTTCTATTTAATGCTGTTCAAAGTCAGGAAAGCAATATGCAAAGGAGCAAGGTAATGGAGAGAATTAATGACCCTGGAACCTCATTAATTGTATCACATTGTTCATATACTACTGAAATAATAATGAATGCAACCTTCTAGTGATTGACATCCATATATGCCAAACGTCTAAACATAATGTGCAATATAAGCAGTAAGATAAATAACATGGAAAAACAATGAAATATAAAAAGAATATCAAGATGTGCTAAAAAGCTAAAGTTGATGATCACAGACAGATTCTGTATAGGATCTATCATAAGCCAAAGTAAGAAGTATTCCAAAGTGCCGTAATATTGCTCCCAAGGACAAGTGCATGATTGCACACGATAAAGCAAAAAGTCAAAGAACTGACAACCCCCATCATTAACCCCTTAGTGACAGAGCTAATTTTGACCTTCATGACCAGGCTAAATTTTTAAAATCTGACCAGTGTCAATTTATGTGACATATTGTACTCCAAATATAGATAAGCACCATTCAAAAAATTGATCAAAAGCGGGAGTGGAGAAGACCAATAGAGAGGAGAAAAAGGGGGTACAAAAAAAACAAAACACCAATTAATACTAAAATGAATGGGCCTGTGTCGTCATGTGGGCCCCAGCTAAGCGGTTCGAGGGGCCTTGACACGAAGTCCCAATTCCCAATTCAACATACATAACTAAGTAAATAAAATGTTACTAAATTAAATACACTGACAAATTAATTGTTTAAAATAAGCAGCGATATTTATAATAAATATTAGAAAACATTAAGAATTCCTCAATAAATAAACAATGAAATAAATAATTAATCAAATAATTTATTTGATGTTTAAAAAGAACCAAGTCAACCCAGCATTAGCTGGGCGACTATACTCAAATGCCATGACTCATTAGATAGTGGATGCTTTCCTAAAACGGAAAGTACTTGCAAGCAGCATAATACAAAGAATAGCAGGTTTACCCAGAATCCTTTGCAGTAGGCGGAGCTATGCAAATCATCTCTTTCCACCCCAGTCTAATCCACAGCGCTTGGAATCGCCAAGCGTGCAATGCTGCGGATTAGTTTCTAAATTTACACAGCCAACCAATTCCTACCTGTGGACACGTGTTTCGGGCTGTAGAGGGCTTTTCGGTCTCTTTCGTCCCGCTACATTTAGCCCAACTTGGGTCTCTCCCTAAGGTGGCTAGCATGTATGTATGACTCATTAGAAGCATGGGAAAACAAATAAATAAATATTGCAGCAAAATATCCACAGCAGTTTGTATGGTGAAGATATCTACACCTACATCCGATAAGTTAACTTCTTCTCCCCTATAAAGACCTGAAACAAAGCCTACAAGGTTTGCATGCCTGTAAGAGAAACTTCTTAGTTGAGGCTTGATCAGGTTCTCCATCGGCTCTATTCTATCTTGCTGTACACGAAATGCTCAGAATGCACAACAGAAGGACCATATACCACATTTTTTGGACTATAAGACGCACTTTTTCCCTAAAAATTTTTGGAGGAAAACGGAGGAGCATCTTATAGTCGGAATGTACTTACAATTAGCAAGGTGGCAGCAGAAGTCGGGCAATTCTTTTGGTGGTCTGATGCTGCAGGGCGATGATCTCACTCCCATCCTAGGCTGGTGCGGTAGGTTCGGCGGTGCTCGGTGGTGCTGTGGCTTAGGCGACATTTTGTGAAAGTCCGAAGCCCCCATACTTCCATTGTCTCGATGCTGTGACCTCGGAAAATGGCCGCCGGAGGCTGTGCATATGCTCATTGAGATCTCAGCAATGAAATCTAGGTGCCAAGCTCTCAATCTGTGCATGTGCTGATTCCAGTGGCCTTTTTCCCGGAGGTAACAGCATCAAGGGAATGGAAGTACTGGGGCCCCGGGCTTTCACAAAATGTTGTCGGAGCCTCCGGCCCACAGATAAGCACTATTCAATTTTCATAATTGATTCAAAAAAAGGGGAGTGGGAGAGACCATTAGAGACCATTAGAGAGGAATTAGGACGAGCGGTGGATGCCGCGTCCAGCACAGCACAACACCGGCGCCCAGTGTAGCCGGCTATTTATAGCTGCACCAGCCACAAGCAGAGGGATTTATCTCCTATTAGTACATCAGTCTATGAAATACTCTAAGAGAGGTACATTGATGAAGGTCTAACCTAAGACCGAAACGTCAATATTGTATGTACTCTCTTTCAATTAAATCTCACTTTCATTTGACCACGTGTGTGCCAAGTTTATCTACAGACTAATAAAGTTTTGACTCTTAAAATAAAGACAGGAGAAAAACAATGGCAGTGTGTACAATGGGTTAAAGCATAAATGTAAGCACCAATGTTTATATGAATACTAGATGGTGGCCCGATTCTAACGCAACCAGTATCTACTATATAATAATCTAATTCTGTCTGTCTGTAACGGAAATCCCGCGTCGCTGATTGGTCTCGCCAGCTGCCCGCGACCAATCAGCGACAGGCACAGTCCGGCCGTGAATTGGCACGGGATTTAAATCACGCTTCACTGATTGGTTGCGCCAGGCCAGCCACGACCAATCAGCGATATTGGCTTGGAATTTAAACCCAGCTGCGCTGATTGGTCGCACCCGGCCGGCCGCGACCAATCAGTGATATTGTCGTGGGATTTAAACACCACTTCACTGATAATGTATATATTTTACCCAGAAAATCCTGTGTATTCATTGCATTATTCTTAAATCTTCATAAATAAACTACATACATATTCTAGAATCGGGCCACCATCTAGTAAAGTATAAAGATGCAGAGCTAAAAATATATAAAAATGTCTATAAATAATGTGACAGGGTCACTGGCACAGTACATGAAGGGAGATAGGTGTCACTGCGCATATTGGCATCAGTGATGTAAAACCAGGATATTTTTCCTCCAGCACACTATGTGCTGAGAGGGTTAATTTAAAGCTGTATACATGGGCTGGTTTTATGTAGACACACATAGAGTGGGAGGGAGAGTGCTCACCATATCTCCTACTGCAGAGTCGACATCGGCTTGTGTACTAACAGGACCTGAGATGATGTCATGGTCGGGTGATCATCACATAGTCTGGGTAAAACAGCTTATCTGGAGAGTCAGTTGTTGTGACTTAGGAGAGGAGGAACTCCCATGTGGCTCCAGGAGGGGCTAAGGACATTGTGTGGCGTCCGCAAGTGAAACCTGAAGAGAAAGGACTCTTTTGCACTTTGTTTCGCTAGACGTTAAGCCAGGAATGCTCTGCTTATTTTCCCTGTACCCTGCTTTGGTCTATTCTGACTATAATAATCCAGCAGGTAATTTACTACCAAAATGTTCCTGTGTCTACCTTAAGAAGCAGCTGAGCGTGTCAACCCCTCCCAATAATTTAACTTTAGAAATATTTAGTTCCTGAGCTTAATAAGTTTTTACAGTCAGTAGCTGCCTGCTAGTCAGTGTTGTATATATTAATTTGTCCAATACAGTTGTGGACACCATGATGGGGACTGTAGCGCACCATTGGTGTCGATCATTTGACAAATCAGTCACTGCCATTACTTTCATTGTACTGCTGCTATGACAAAGCAGATGTGAACAGGGTATAATCTGTATGTTTTTCAGGCAACGGTTTTATGTGACTTGATGTTACTACACGTACTTCCAAAAAGGAATTATTACAAGGAGAAAAAATTCAAGCATGCAAAAAGTGAAAAGGTATCTTTTATTTTTAATTATTAGTACACTTGCATTGATTAATACATTCATTATGAGTTATATTTGTCAGTGTTCATTTAAAATGACCCATTTAATGACCTGTAATCTAGGAGCTGAGCAAACTTCATATGTGGTAGATGATGGCTGTGTTACACAGCCGAAATCTGCCTGTAACAGCAGCTCCAGGCATGAGCTTCAATCACTGGTGTTATCCAATTTGATGCCCCTGTCAGTCATTGACAGTGGCATTTAAATGGCAAAGTTGCTAGTGTGCTTTTGTACCAGCTGTCATCAGCCTCCCATGATGCCATCACTGAGAGCTGATAGGTTAACATGGCAACTGGGCATCTGCTAAAGGATCCTCTGGCAGCAATCTTAGTCCTTCTGTGAATCATGGCCCAGGCTTCATAGGAAAACCACAAATATTGCACAAATATATACTGCAATAGACTAATATTACAGTATTTAGTACAAGCAATCAAATGATTGCAATTTCCCTAGAGGAACTAAAAAATACAGGAAAAGAAAAACATATACAGTGGGGAAAATAAGTACCGCATATACTTGAGTATAGGCCGACCAGAGTATAAGCCGAGACCAGGGCCGGCTCCAAGTTCTTGAGGGCCCCGGGTGAAAGAGTCTCAGTGCGCCTCCCCTTTAACATATAGAACGATTCATGATGCACAGATACAGCAGAGAAATATGGGTATAGTACAATGCCAGATTTCACTTCTTACATGAGTGATAACTACTACACATCCCACGTAGTATATCACACAGCCATGTAGTATATAACACAGCCCACGTAGTATATAGCACAGCCACGTAGCATATAACACAGCCCAAGTAGTATATAACACAGCACACGTAGCACATAGCACAGCTACATAGTATATAGCACAGCCACGTAGCATATAACACAGCCCACGTAGTATATAACACAGCCCCCATAGCATATAACATAGCCCACATAGTATATAGCACAGCCATGTAGCATTCAGCACAGCCACACAGTATATAGCACAGCCACGTAGCTTATAGCACAGCCACGTAGTATATAACACAGCCACATAGTATATAACACAGCCCACGTAGCATATAACAGCCCACATAGTATATAGCACAGCCATGTAGCATTCAGCACAGCCACGTAGTATATAGCGCAGCCACATAGCTTATAGCACAGCCACGTAGTATATAACACAGCCACAAAGTATATAACACAGCCCACGTAGCATATAATACAGCCCACGTAGCATATAGCACAGCTACATACAGTTAGGGCCAGAAATATTTGGACAGTGACACAAGTTTTGTTATTTTAGCTGTTTACAAAAACATGTTCAGAAATACAATTATATATATAATATGGGCTGAAAGTGCACACTCCCAGCTGCAATATGATAGTTTCCACATCCAAATCGGAGAAAGGGTTTAGGAATCATAGCTCTGTAATGCATAGCGTCCTCTTTTTCAAGGGACCAAAAGTAATTGGACAATGGACTCTAAGGGCTGCAATTAACTCTGAAGGCGTCTCCCTCGTTAACCTGTAATCAATGAAGTAGTTAAAAGGTCAGGGGTGGATTCCAGGTGTGTGGTTTTGCATTTGGAAGCTGTTGCTGTGAGCAGACAACATGCGGTCAAAGGAACTCTCAATTGAGGTGAAGCAGAACATCCTGAGGCTGAAAAAAAAGGAAAAATCCATCAGAGAGATAGCAGACATGCTTGGAGTAGCAAAATCAACAGTTGGGTACATTCTGAGAAAAAAGGAATTGACTGGTGAGCTTGGGAACTCAAAAAGGCCTGGGCGTCCACGGATGACAACAGTGGTGGATGATCGCCGCATACTTAATTTGGTGAAGAAGAACCCGTTCACAACATCAACTGAAGTCCAGAACACTCTCAGTGAAGTAGGTGTATCTATCTCTAAGTCAACAGTAAAGAGAAGACTCCATGACAGTAAATACAAAGGGTTCACATTTAGATGCAAACCATTCATCAATACCAAAAATAGACAGGCCAGAGTTAAATTTGCAGAAAAACACCTCAAGAAGCCAGCTCAGTTCTGGAAAAGTATTCTATGGACAGATGAGACAAAGATCAACCTGTACCAGAATGATGGGAAGAAAAAAGTTTGGAGAAGAAAGGGAACGGCACATGATCCAAGGCACACCACATCCTCTGTAAAACATGGTGGAGGCAATGTGATGGCATGGGCATGCATGGCTTTCAATGGCACTGGGTCACTTGTGTTTTTGGATGACATAAGAGCAGACAAGAGTAGCCGGATGAATTCTGAAGAGTACCGGGATATACTTTCAGCCCAGATTCAGCCAAATGCTGCAAAGTTGATTGGACGGCGCTTCATAGTACAGATGGACAATGACCCCAAGCATACAGCCAAAGCTACCCAGGAGTTCATGAGTGCCAAAAAGTGGAACATTCTGCAATGGCCAAGTCAATCTCCAGATCTAAACCCAATTGAGCATGCATTTAACTTGCTCAAATCCAGACTTAAGACGGAAAGACCCACAAACAAGCAAGACCTGAAGGCTGCGGCTGTAAAGGCCTGGCGAAGCATTAAGAAGGAGGAAACCCAGCGTTTGGTGATATCCATGGGTTCCAGACTTAAGGCAGTGATTGCCTCCAAAGGATTTGCAACAAAATATTGAAAATAAAAATATTTTGTTTGGGTTATGTTTATTTGTCCAATTACTTTTGACCTCCTAAAATGTGGAGTGTTTGTAAAGAAATGTGTACAATTCCTACATTTTCTATCAGATATTTTTGTTCAACCCTTCAAATTAAACGTTACAATCTGCACTTGAATTCTGTTGTAGAGGTTTCATTTCAAATCCAATGTGGTGGCATGCAGAGCCCAACTCGCGAAAATTGTGTCACTGTCCAAATATTTCTGACCCTAACTGTAGCATATAACACAGCCCACATAGTATATAGCACAGCCATGTAGCATTCAGCACAGCCACGCAGTATATAGCACAGCCACGTAGCTTATAGCACAGCCACGTAGTATATAACACAGCCACATAGTATATAACACAGCCCACATAGCATATAACACAGCACACGTAGCATATAGCACAGCCACATAGCATATAACACAGCCCACGTAGTATACAGCACAGCCCACATAGTATATAGCACAGCCCACGTAGCATCTAACATAGCCCACGTAGTATATAGCACAGCCACATAGTATATAGCACAGTCATGTAGCATATAACAGCCCACTTAGCATCTAACACAGCCCACGTAGCATATAACACAGCCCACATAGTATATAATACAGTCACGTAGTATATAGCACAGCCCACCTAGTATATAGCACAGCCACGTAGTATATAGCACAGCCACGTAGTATATAACACAGCCACGTAGTATATAACACAGCCACGTAGTATATAGCACAGCCATTTAGTATATAGCACAGCCACATAGCATATAACAGCCATGTAGTATATAGCACAGCCACATAGCATATAACACAGCCCACGTAGCATATAACAGCCCAAGTAGCATATAACACAGCCCACGTAGCAGGGTCGGACTGGCCATCGGGCAGTTTTGGCAAATGCCAGAAGGGCCAGTGGCAGTAGTGGGCCGCTCGAGTGTGCTGCTGTCGGCACACTCCCCCCCACTTTCTGCACACTCCCCGCCCCGCATTCAGCTATACCGGCGTCATAGACGCCGGTACAGTTGAATGCAATGATGGAGGAGAGAGCGTCTGCTGTCGCTCCCTCTCCCATCATTCCCCGCTCTGCCTCTAACACTGCCGGTGCACGATGACGTCATATGATCGTGCACCTGCTGTGTGTCGGGAGATGGCAGCTGCTGAGACCTGAGCCAGGAGCAGCGTGGGGCAAGAGGAAAGGTGAGTAGAGTGTTTTTTTTATTATATATATATCAATGAGTGATAACTGGATTGTGGGGCTATTGGGGGGGCTACATTACATTCAATGGGGCTGTGCTGCATTACATTTTATGGGGGCTGTGTTGTATTACATTCTATGGGGGCTGTGCTGTATTACATTCTAGGGGGGCTGTGCTGTATTACATTCTATGGGGGCTGGCTGTATTACATTCTATGGGGCTGTGCTGCATTACATTCTATGAGGGCTGTGCTGTATTACATTCTATGGGGGCTGTACTGCATTACATTCTATGGAGGTTGTGCTGTATTACATTCTATGGGGACTGGCTGTATTACATTCTATGGGGGCTGTGCTGTATTACATTCTATGGGAGATGGCTGCATTACATTCTATGGAGGCTGGCTGCATTACATTCTATGGGGGCTGTGCTGTATTACGTTCTATGAGGGCTGTGCTGCATTACATTCTATGGGGCTGTGCTGCATTACATTCTATGGGGGCTGTGCTGTATTACATTCTATGGGGACTGGCTGTATTATATTCTTTGGGGGCTGGCTGCATTACATTCTATGGGGGGCTGCATTACATTCTATGGGGGCTGTGCTGCATTACATTCTATGGGGGCTGTGCTGTATTACATTCTATGGGGGCTGTGCTGTATTACATTCTATGGGGGCTGTGCTGTATTACATTCTATGGGGACTGAGCTGTAATGCTGGATACAGCTGTGGTTATATGTTATATAGTCGTATTACACTCCCCTCACTTCTTGTAACCTACAAGAGTACAAAGATATTATACAGTCACCATGCGACAAGTGGGCCTGTGTAACTTCAAATGTCAGGGCTGAATTTTAATCCCTGTCTGGTCCTGCCACGTAGTATATAACACAGCCACGTAGTATATAGCACAGCCCACCTAGTATATAGCACAGCCACGTCGTATATAGCAGTGTGGGCACCATATCCCTGTTAAAAAAAAGAATTAAAATAAAAAATAGTTATACTCTCACCTTCTGGCGGCCCCCGGAACCAGTCCAGGCCTTAGCGATGCTCCCGGCAGCTCCCGTTCCCAGTAATGCCTTGCGAGACAATGACCTGTGATGACGTAGCCATCTTGCATGATTCTACGTCATCTGAGGTCATTTTGCAAGGCATCACTGAGAACGGGAGCTGCCGGGAGCATCGCAAGGATCGGGAAGGCTGCAGGGGCCGCCAGAAGGTAAGAATAGTACGATTTTTTTTTAAATTATTTTTAACATTATATTTATTTACTATTGATGCTGCATAGGCGACATCAATGGTAAAAAGTTGGTCAAGCTTGTCAAAATGCGCCCCCCCCACCCCCCCGTCTCGCTAGGGCCCCGGCACTTGCTCGGGTGCTGACGCCGGCCCTGGCCGAGACCCAAAATTTTGCCACAAAAAACTGAGAAAACTTATTGACTCGAGTATAAGCCAAGGATGGGAAATGCAGCTACTGGTAAATTTCAAAAATTAAAATAGATACCAATAAAAGTAAAATTGATTGAGACATCAGTATGTTAAATGTTTTTGAATATCCATATTGAATCAGGAGCCCCATATAATGCTCCATGCAGTTCATGATTGGCCCCATAAGATGCTCCATACAAAATACGCCCCATATAATCCTGCATAAAGGTTAATAATGGCCCCATAAGATGCTCCATACAAAATACGCCCCATATCATGCTTCGTGCAGTTCATAATGGGCCCCATAAGATGCTCCATACAAAAATATGCCCCATATAATGCTACACAGAGTTTAATAATGTCCCCATAAGATGATCCATATTAAAATATGCCCCATATGATGCTGCACAAAGGTTAATGGTGGCCCCATAAGATGCTCCATAGAATAACATGCCCCTTATAATGCTCCATAAAGGTTGATGGCCCTATAAGAGCTCCATAGAATAATATGCCCCTTTTGCTGCTCCATAAAAGGTTGATGGCCCCATAAGATGCTCCATAGCATAATATGCCCCACACTACGCCGTCATGGATTAAAACCCTGCAGTGAACACAAGGTCCCCCTGCTCGTGCCAGCACATGTCCAGGCCTGTTTGAAGTTCACCAATAACTATCTGGATGATCCAGAGGAGGCATGGGAGAAGGCCATGTGGTCAGATGAGACCAAAATAGAACTTTTTGGTATCAACTGCACTTGCCGTATTTGGAGGAAGAAGGAGGATGAGTACAACCCCAAGAACTCCGTCCCATCTGTGAAGAATGGTGGGGGAAACATCATACTTTGGGGGTGCTTTTCTGCACAGGGGACAGGATAATTGCACCGTATTGAAAAGGAGGATGGATGGGGTCATGTATCGTGAAATTTTGGCCAACAACCTGCTTCCGTCAGTAACAGCATTGAAAGTGGGTCATGGCTGGGACTTCCAGCATGATAATGACCGAAACACACAGCCAGGGCTACTAAGGAGTGGCTCTGTAAGAAGCATTTCAAGCTCCTGGAGTGGCCTAGCCAGTCTCCAGACCTGAACCCAATTGAAAATCTTTGGAGGAAGCTGAAACTCAATGCTGCCCAGCGACAGCCCCAAAACCTAAGCGATCTGGAGAAGATCTGTATGGCATTGTGGGCCAAAATCCCTGCTGCAGTGTGTGCAAACTTGGTTAAGAACTACAAGAAATGTCTGATCTTTGTAATTGCAAACAAAGTTTTCTGTAAAAAATATTAAGTTCTGTTTTTCTATTTTATCAAATACTTATGTCATGCAAAAAAATGCTAATTAATTAATTTTTTTAAGATCATGTCTCTCACAGTTGAAGTAAAGTATATCTACGATACAAATTACAGACCTCTCCATTCTTTGTAGGAGGTAAAACTTGCAAAATCACCAGTGTGTCTAATATTTATTTTCATATATGTATATCTATATATATAATTGCCTAAGGGTTTTTCCGTCTGTCTGTCTTTCTGTCTGTCTGTCTGTCTTTCTGTCTGTCTTTCTGTCTGTCTGTCTGTCTGTCCTGGAAATCCCGCCTCTCTGATTGGTCGAGGCCGCCAGGCCTCGACCAATCAGCAACGGGCACAGCGACGATGATGTCATAAAGGACGTAGAAATCCCACGTCTCTGATTCAGCGACGGGCACAGTATCGACGTAGATGTCATAATGGTTGCCATAGCGACGATGATGTCATAAAGGTTGCCTCGACCAATCAGCGACCGGCACAGTCTGCCGCAAATTCTGGAATCATCATTGTCGATATACTACGGAGACATGCATATTCTAGAACAGAGGTCCCCAACTCCAGTCCTCAAGGCCCACCAACATGTCATGTTTTCAGGATTTCCTTAGTTTTGCCCAGGTAATAATTGCATCACCTGTGCAATGCAAAGGAAATCCTGAAAACATGACCTGTTGGTGGGCCTTGAGGACTGGAGTTGGGGACCTCTGTTCTAGAATACCCGATGCGTTAGAACCGGGCCACAATCTAGTCTATATATATAATTGCCTAAGGGTTTTTCCATCTGTCTGTCTGTCTGTCTTTCTGTCTGTCTGTCTGTCCTGGAAATCCCGGCTCTCTGATTGGTCGAGGCCGCCAGGCCTCGACCAATCAAAGACCGGCACAGCATCGACGTAGAAATCCCGCGTCTCTGATTGGTCGAGGCCGCCAGACCTCGACCAATCAGCAACGGGCACAGCGACGATGATGTCATAATGGTTGCCATGGCGACGATGATGTCATAAAGGTTGCCTCGACCAATCAGCGACGGGCACAGTCTGCCGCGAATTCTGGAATCATCATTGTCCATATACTACGGGGACATGCATATTCTAGAATACCCGATGCGTTAGAATCGGGCCACAATCTCGTATATATATAATTGTCTAAGGGTTTTTCCGTCTGTCTGTCTTTCTGTCTGCCTGTCTGTCTTTCTGTCTGTCTGTCTGTCTGTCCTGGAAATCCCGGCTCTCTGATTGGTCGAGGCCGCCAGGCCTCGACCAATCAGCAACGGGCACAGCGACAATGATGTCATAAAGGACGTAGACATCCTGCGTCTCTGATTGGTCGAGGCCGCCAGGCCTCGACCAATCAGCAACGGGCACAGCGACAATGATGTCATAATGGTTGCCATGGCGACGATGATGTCATAAAGGTTGCCTCGAACAATCAGTGATGGGCACAGTCTGCCGCGAATTCTGGAATCATCATTGTCCATATACTACGGGGACATGCATATTCTAGAATACCCGATGCGTTAGAATCGGGCCACAATCTAGTATATATATATATATAAATATATATATTTATATATATATATATATATATATATATATAAATTTTCAATCACCCTCTTTTCCTCATGCAGAAATAAAGTTAAAAAATGAAAAAAAAAATAGACATTGCTGTGTTCAAAAAAAGTGTGATCTTAATAATGTAAAGTCAATTAAAGAGAACCTGACTGTCAGCATGACTTTGTAATGATCAAGGGAACCTGTCTCCAGTTTTGGCCGATATAAGATACGGCCATCACCTTTCAGGGCTTATCTACAGCAGGCCCGGACCTGCAACACCCATCGGACCAGAACCCCCCCCCCAGGTGAGTATAATATAACTTATTTTTCTTCTCTTGCAGGTCAGATTGGGGGCTTATCTACAGCATTGTAGAACACTGTAGATAAGCCCTGAAAAGCGGTGGCTTAAACTCTTATCGGCCAAACCTGGTGACAGGTTCCCTTTAAGACATGGCTTTAATAGTGCTGTAGTATAGATTAAACTAATACCTTTGGTGAAGAAATCCACTTTGTGATTCTTCTCTCATCACCATTTGAAGTTTTCTGCTGATTAGATTTCGGTGCACAGGGGCCGGACTGTACACAGGATCTTCTCTGCCCTGTCTTATTCCCCAGTCCCTCTGCCTCTGCCTTCCTCCGGTCTGTGAATGACAGGTCACTGCTGAGATTTTAAACAGAGGAGGCAGATCATTCACAGACCGGAGGCAGGCGGATGGGATGGGGAATCAGAGACCGTGAGAAGACAGTCCGGCCCCTGTGCACAGAAATCTAATCAGCAGAAAACTTCACATAGCGAAGAGAGAAGAACAACAAAGCGGATTCCATCACCAATGTTACCAATGTAATCTGTATTAGGCTAGGTTCACATTAGTTCTTTTGTGTGCAGCGTATCATCTGCATGCGCAAACAAAAATGCTGCATGTGCATGCGTTTAAATGCATTTTGCCATGCGTTTGGGTTTTTTATGCGCATAGTGGAGGCGGTGACGTTATTTTCTGGACATGCGCAGTCTAAAGTACGCATGCATATCGAACGCATGCGTACACATGCCCTTGCATATCAATACGTTCCCATAGACAGTAATGCGTTTTTTTTACGCAATCGTCCGCAAAATATTGCGTTCACTTGATACAACCTCAAAAATATGTCCCTGCATACATAATGTTAAAGATATGTACGCATGACGCATGCGGATGTATGCGGATCATACGCTGCTCACAGAAATGGTCATGTGAACCCGGCCTTACAGTGCCATTACAGACATGTCCTTAATTTACATTTCAAAATTGTCTGACAGGTTCTCTTTAAGTACAGAAAAGAAAAAAAAAATGAAATAAAAGTATTGCAGTTTCTCAGATGCTGCACTTCCCTAAAAAGATAAAATAAAAAGTGATCAAAATGTACTCAAAATGGAATAATTAAAAACTACAGCTCAGCACTCAAAAAAAGGTTCTCACCCAGCATCGGAAAAATAAAAAGTTACAGGTCTCAGAAAATGGAGACACAATCAAATTTTTATTTACAAAGATTCTGAACATTTTTTTAACCACTAAAATATAGAAAAAAAAAACCTTACAAGTTTGATTTTGCCATAATTTGAAAAGGAGAATCCTATTCATATGTGACATTTACTACACAATAAACACCAGCAAAACAAAAAATTAATGGCAAAATTGTGTTTTTCTTTTTCCACCCATTTCGCCACGCTTGGATTTGTTTTCCATTTTTCAATACTCTATATGGTAAGATCAATTGTGCTCAAAACTACAACTCATCATGCAAATGTAAGGCCTTATACGACAATGTAATGAAAAATAAAAAAAAGTTATGGCTGTTGGAAAAGGGAAGAAATAGATGAAAGCATAAACATGAAAACTGTCTAAGTCCTTAAAGGGAATCTGTCACCCCATTTTTGCCTATAAGCTAAGGCCACCGCCATCAGGGGCTTATCTACAGCATTCTGTAATGCTGTAGATAAACCCCCCGATGTATCCTGAAAGATGAGAAAAACCAGTTAGATTATACTCACCCAGGGGCGGTCCGGGTCCAGTGCCTCCCATCTTCATATGATGATGCCCTCTTCTTTGCTTACTGTCGCGGCTCCTGCGCAGGCGTACTTTATCTGGGTGAGAGATTCCCTTTAATGGGGTTCAGTCCCACATTAGCTTCTTTCTACATGAGGCACATAAAATCAACACTGGATACTTTTGTGGTGGCCTAGAAACAATTATGAAATACTCTGTATGATCCAAGACCACCAATGTGTTAAACTCACGTCAACAGTGTTTTTTTTTATTACAGAAGTACTGTCATTGCTGAGGATAGTTAGCCATATTCATTACTTTAACAAGTCCGTCTGCTTTGTTTCTGTTATTTCAGAAAACAGTAAGTAAAGAAGATGAACCAACTTATGCTAATTATTTTCAAAATGAAAATTCACAGAGTCCAGGGGTCACAGACACAGCAGTTCCTAGTTAATAGAAACAAGCATGATGTGTCTCAAAAGCAGAAGGTATGCGTTAGAAAAGATACTATGAATATTAAATTATTTATAATCCACTTAACTGTCAACTTATGGGGGCAATATTTTGTTACTGAAATGCAGGTGTTTTTGGCTAAAAAAAAAAAATCATTTTTGTAATCTTTTTTCATTAATATTTTTGCCTTCTATAGCCTCTGTGTTGCACTGACCATTGCTGGTTGCAGAATGAGTTAATTGAGAATATTCTTATTTGTCATTTCTGAGCTCTTTCCAGCTGATTTATGATCAGTGGTGGAGGACAATGGTGGTGGTGGTGGACAATGGTTATTGTGTTCCTACCCCTGAAGACACTATGTGAATACTGTCCTACGTCATTGTACATATTGGGATGGGGTTATGTATAGTATATAAGTAATATTGGTAGTTTACAGTATAGGATAGTATAGGGTAAGACATAAGTTAGGACTTAGGTGGTGCCGTTGTGGGTAAACTCCCGAAAGAGATTAATGGACAAGGGAGTAGCATGAACTTGAAGCGACTGAAGAAACAGAGTGGACTTCTACTTGGATAGGACGACATGTCACGAGAAACCCTGAGCTTGCAAAACACCAAAGGTGGCAACAAGCTAGGCTGTGATGAAGTAGGGTGAATCCGTGTGCTTCACAGACCCTGGAGTATACTTCAGTGGAAGGATACTGTGTGTGTGAGAATACTATACATTGCGAAGGACGTATCCATAAGACCTTGTACTTACTACCCCTTGGACATAACACTTACCAAATTACCCTTTAGTAAAGACAGCTTTAGGACTTTAAGTCTCCTTTATTGAACACTGAAAGCTATGGTACTGGCCGGCCAACACTACTGTAGCCAGGCGACCTGCATGGGCGCAAGACCCTCACAGCACCAATATCAACACCCAGCCAGGATGCACTCTTTCATATAGTATGCTGTGTATAACAGGAGAAGGCAAGTGTCTCGCCCGTGGCTACAGGCCTTCACTGCGCTACACATGGTGAGTGTTGCATTTGTGAGGACAATGCAGTGCAAAGAACACTTGGGTGACAAGCAAGATGGCGACTGTTGAACAGTCTGAGATGATGCTGCGCAAGGACTACAAAATGGCGGTGAGTGTAGCAAAAGGGCGAGACAAATCCACCCATCATGGATGAGCAAGAAGCAAAAGTGTGCAAGGCAGAGTCTAATCCTTAATCAGGCAAACCAATGAAAGGGAATACCACAACTGAAAGCACCCGCCCACATCAGGGAGTAACCGTACTTGCAGAGTGAAGTGAAAGGAAAAGATCTGCCCAGCAAGGTGTGGCCCAAAGAAATGAGCAGCGACATTCAAGAAATGGGCTGGTGAGTCAGGGTGCACTCCACCCAGTGAAAGGTGAGGGACCATGACAGGCCTGAGGTTGCAGAAGAGACGACACGATTCATGGGATGTACATTGGCGATTAAGCAGTAAGAAACAGAGATGGCGGAGTTGCACCTTATGGAGCCGGCCAAGGAGAAGGGCGGCCGAGGACAGCTACGGAAGGTCATGAACATGGTTAGGGAGGAGGTGAAGCCTGGTGGCTTGCTGAAAGAGAGTCAGGCCCAGCCCAAGCCAGAGTCGGGACCATGAACAGCAACCTGGCTTGCAGCCGGCGGATGGGCCAAAAGCCTGGAAGCCTTAGACGCCGTTGAGTCCCCCACCCATGCTAAAAGAACCACCTCTAAAATCCCCTTCGCTGCGCTCGGGGGCAGAGCTCAATGCAAGGAATGAACCCTGTTGTGAATTCTGTTTTCAAACTCCCTCCTGTGGTCATGAATGGTACTTCGGCGAGTTCTGTTCATGGACTCCCTCTGGTGGCTGTGAGTGGAGCTGCTGCTTCTGAGGTTCCTTCCACAGGTGACGTAGTTTATTCTTTGGCTGGCTGTTCTATTTAACTCCACTCAGATCGTTACTCCATGCCAGCTGTCAATGTTCTTGTACTGGTTCAGTTCGCTCTTGGATCTTTCTGGTGACCTGTCTACTCCAGCAGAAGCTAAGTCCCTGCTAGTTATTATTTGTTCTTTGTTTCCTTGTCCAGTTGGCTATCATGATTTTGTCTTGCTAGCTGGAAGCTCTGGGATGCAGAGTGGCACCTCCGCACCGTGAGTCGGTGCTGAGGTCTTTTTGCACACTCTGCGTGGTCTTTTGTAGTTTTTTGTGCTGACCGCAAAGATACCTTTCCTATTCTCAGTCTGTTTAGTAAGTCTGGCCTCCCTTTGCTGAAACCTGTTTCATTTCTGTGTTTGTGACTTTCATCTTAACTCACAGTCAATGTATGTGGGGGGCTGCCTTTTCCTTTGGGGAATTTCTCTGAGGCAAGGTAGGCTTTATTTTCTATCTTCAGGGCTAGTTAGCTCTTAGGCTGTGAAGAGGCGTCTAGGTCATGTTAGGTACGCTCCACGGCTATTTCTAGTTGTGTGTTAGGATTAGGGGTTGCGGTCAGCAGAGCTCCCACTTCCCAGAGCTTGTCCTGTGGTAGTTTAACCATCAGGTCATTCCGGTGCTCCTAACCACCAGGTCCATAACAGAACCCCTCACCACCCAGGCCAGGTGGGTGGTTCAGGCCAAAAAAGCATGGCTACTGGGCCAGCCTGACAGAGAAAAATTGATGCAGCACATGTCCCAGTGGATAGTGAGATACTTTAATCGTGCATATGACTACGGTTTTATCATGGAATAAAACACTAGGCACAAGGTCTATGTCAATGCCCGATCCCTTCAGCTGGTGCCCAGTTTACAGGAAGGCAAACATGTCTAGTTCTTGAAGAAATATGGACCGAGGGGCTGGTTTGCGATCACAGTCTCTCGGGTCTGGACCGAGGGAAAAGAGGAGTCAGAGGCTAACTACCCTTGCCAGGAGGTGGTAGAACCCAGGATCATCACACCCCCGAGGGTCAAGGTCAGAAACCCCAGCTCTTGTTGGGCCTCCTCCAATGGCAGGGTCTCAGGACTGTCGAAGACAGCCACGAATTCGGTCTTGATGTACGTGGCGCAGAGAGCGCACTCGTCGGTATATGTGAGGAGAAGAGAGGCCAAGGAAATCTGGGTCTGAGCACAGACACCTAAGCGAGAAAAGAAGAGGAGTCAAATGACGAGCGGGCCCAGTTGTGTCGGTTACACGTGTGTGCTTTGGCACAGAGCTCAAATGGGTCAGGTGACCCACAGGATTCAGTACTCCCTTGTGTTTATGACAGCTAATGGCCAAGGAAGTGAAGTTCTCCCCCTCTTTCCCAGTTTGATTGTGTTCATTTCATATCCCCTGCTGGATTGCAGAGATGCTGCAGCCCCTGAAGGGTCCAACACCCTCAGCCAAGGACTGAATTCCAGCAGACAGGGGAGAAAACAATTAAGGCACTATGCCCCCAATGGACTGTGGCCTTTCCACAAGGTCATATGTTTGCGGAGAGCTAGGGGGAGAACAACCTGACATTCCAACTGGGTTGTAGCCTCATGGAGAGCTTTTGGGCCCTGACAGAGCAGGGCCAGTGCTGACCCAGAAGTACGGTTACCGGGTTGAAGGAGTTGGGATGTGCCACCTGGACTGTCAGGGCTTTAATGTTGGCCTACGGACCTAAAGAACTTGGACTCTCGGTTCCAGGGTCCCAACCATGTGGGACTGGGGTCATGCTGATCCACCAAGAAGGATACTATACATACCCCTGGAAGAGGCAACCTTTATTTATGTGTGTTGTATGTGCCGTCATAAGTGAGGTTAGGGTAACGATAGAGTCAAGGTTTGGGACTAGCCCAGAGTGTGATTGGCATAGTGCTAGGGCAAGTGACTGCCCTACTGTTGTTAGTTAGATAGAGACAAGTTACAGTAAGAAATGTCTGTGAGCAGTGCAGTCGTTGTGGGTAAACTACAGAAAAGGAGACTAAGGGACAAGGGAGCAGCATGACTTTGAAGTAATGAAGAGACAGAGTGGCCTTCCACAAGAAAACTCTGAGCTTGCAAAACGCCGAAGGTAATGGACTTAAACAGGACTGAGTTCATGGCACCAGTGGAAGTACCGAGTGGTAGATCCAGGGCGCCAGTACTGGAATAAATAGGACGCGGAACTGCTGAGAAACCCAGTTGCAAACCCAGCCCCAAATAAATGCATTTAAATGGGAAAAAAATCTGTCAGTGAGCTCATTCTGAAAATCCAATGGAAGCGTTTCTAACTCTTTTTATCTGTCTTCTTTTTAGTTCCTTTCAGCTGATGTATGACCACAGACAAAAAAAATTGTCCCCAAAGGTGGACAGTCCATTCAATGAAATGTTTTTTTCTCACTTTTACTAAGTTGTTTATTTAACTCAGGTGTACACTCACTTTGTTCCCACTTACATCAATAACTAATATTACGTAACTAGACACAATAATTTATTTAAGGCTATGCTCAAATGTATGTTCGGATTTAAAGGGAATCTGTCACCAGGTATTTGCTATGTAATCTGAGTGCATTATAATGTAGGGACACAGACCTTGATTCCAGTGATGTGTCACTTACTGAGCAGTTTGATGTCATTTTGATAACACTGATTTTATCTATCAGTTTTCTGAATGCTGAGATCTGTTTACGCTTTCTGCCCATGTACAGTGTACCCAGAAATCTGCCAATTAGTGGTGAGGGTGGGATTATTCACAGCTCATGAATATGGAGGACTTCCTGACAGCTGGTTTACTAGTCCTCTAGTGATAATCTCCAGCTGACAAAACAGTGATTTTATCAAACCTACAGCAAACAGCCCAGTAAGTGATATATCACTGGAATCAGGGCCTCTATATGATGCTGCTCTAAGATTAGGTGAGAAAACCTCATGACAGATTACCTTTAACATATAGACTCCCTGCAGTTTTACAAAGCACTGCTTTAGTTCAACATTTTTTATAGGTATAATATGCTCTTCTGACAAATGATCCATCATTGGTTTCCGTAACAGACCAAAGTGGAAAAAAAAAAAACCTTAAAGGTAAAAAAAAAGTAATAGTTTGTCTTGTATTTTTTTTTTCAGAAATTCAATAATGGATGTCACTATTGAAATACGGACTTGTTATTTGGACCAACAATCTGTGTCTTCTGCATCCTCACTATGGATTTTATGGACACCTGACATAAGATGCCATTGATGGCCAAACATTATATAATTTGTGATTAGAAACCACACATCGTTAACCCAATAAGATATGGCAATGACAACAATTCCATATCTAAGAACAACCAAGGTTCACAACTCCAAAATGGGTGACCTCATAAGAGCTCTATAATTTTGCAGTGGGTAATAGAACTAGCCCGTTATCCAGATGGTCAGTATAGAAGACATTTCGCATTTTGCGGCAAAACGTCAGACTTTGAAAACCAAACATTTCAGCTTTCTGATCGTTTACACACTAAATTTGATAAAATGGATATCTCTGGTAATATACAGCCGTATGAAGTAAAGCTTTTCTACTACAGTATATCACAAAAGTGAGTACACCCCTCACATTTTTGTATATGTCATGTAGACTGTGAGCCCTCGCGGGCAGGGTCCTCTCTCCTCCTGTACCAGTCGTGACTTGTATTGTTTAAGATTATTGTACTTGTTTTTATTATGTACACCCCTCCTTACATGTAAAGCGCCATGGAGTAAATGGCGCTATAATAATAAATAATATTATGTCTTTTCATGGGACAACACTGGAGATATAGATGTTAATGGCTGTGTGTTGAGTTATTTAGAGGGCACAGCAAATTTACACCATTACACAAGCTGTACTCTGACTACTTGACATTGCATCAAAGTGTCAAATCTTCAGCGTTGTCGCTGAAAAGATATAATAAAATATTTACAAAAATGTCAGGGGTGTACTCACTTTTGTGATGTACTGTATATGCTTATAAATGATCCCTAGATTACAGTTTTCAAATTTATCGGGTACTAAACAAAGTGAATGAAAAAGGAAAATACAGAAATTGAAATAAGGGAATATTTATTACAAAACTAATGAAAAGGGTAAACTGTCGTAGATGTAAGGCGAAAGATGCTGCTGTAAAGATTAAGCAATCCGGTGCGCTTAGCGCAGCACCTTATTTATTGACTGCTATACCAACAGTAGACGTCACTGACTATCCTGCAGGAAAGGCTCCACTGCTCCCCGCTCTGCTCATATTCCACTTATACTACTCTGCGCAATTCACTATGCCTATTACACATTCACGCTCTCATGTTATACCTGGGGTTTTCAATTTATTAGCCCGATGCTGTATTAACGGTAGAATTTTATAGCAGATTCTATGTGGTAATATTTTAGGGGTAGGAGTGCATTTTGTCACCTCTTTTCCATTGCTGTGCACTCTGTGTGACTGCAGATTTATGAATCCCCCCCAGTGCACACACTATGTACTATGGGAAATTCACTGGTTTTTGACTCCGGCCCGGATCTTCTGGTTTGGTGCAGAAAAACACACGGATGGTAAAAACGGACACACAGATGACACACTGATGGTAAAAACGGACACACTGATGACACACTGATGGTAAAAACGGACACACTGATGACACACTGATTGTAAAAACGGACACACAAATAACACACTGATGGTAAAAGCTGACATACTGATGGCAAAAACAGCCACACTGATGACACACTGATGGTAAAAACGGACAGTGATGACACACTGATGGTAAAAACGGACACACTGATGACACACTGATGGTAAATACGGACAGTGATGACACACTGATAGTAAAAACGGACACACTGATGACATACTGAGGGTAAAAACGGACAGTGATGACACACTGATAGTAAAAACGGACACACTGATGACATACTGAGGGTAAAAACGGACAGTGATGACACACTGATGGTAAAAACTGACACATAGATGACACGCTGATGGTAAAAACAGAGACACTGATGGTAAAAATGGACACAAATGACAAACTGATGGCAAAAACGGACACACTGATGGTAAAAATGGACACAAATGACAAACTGATGGCAAAAACAGACACACTGATGGTAAAAACTGACACACGGATTACGCTCTGATGGTAAAAACAGATACACTGATTGTTAAAAATGGACACACTGATGGTAAAAATGGACACAAATGACAAACTGGCAAAAACGGACACCCTGATGACACACTGATGGTAAAAATGGACACAGTGATGGTAAAAATGGACACACGGATAGCACACTGAAGGTAAAAATAGACACAGATCACACACTGATATTAAAACTGGCACAGGGATGGTAAAAAGGACACACTGATGATACACTGATGGTAAATACGGACACCAATTACACACTGATGATAAAAACAGACCCACAGATGACACATTGATAGTGAAAACGGAAACACAGATGACACACTGATGGTAAAAAGAGACAGACGGATGACACTGATGGTAAAAACGGACACGATGACACACAAGCTATTACAAAAATTATGTTCATTTTTCATTTCTGCCACTTTGCTTTCTACAATGTATTATAGACAAATCATCTGCCCCACACAAAATATACATTTTTTTGTACATGGACACAGATATATAAATATAGTTTTCTCTTTAGTGAATGAAGGCACCACCATTGTTGGGCAATGTGTTATTAAAGGCAATATTAAATGATATTTTTTTATTACTACATTTATGATGATTTTCTGTTCATCTTTTGTTCAGAATGGAGAGTGTGTCTTGAATAGTGGACCTTGTCCTGCATTATACACAGAACCAAATGATCTGAATCAGCAATTTGTAACACTTCAGTTCCCTTGTGGCAGCACTGCAGGGAAATTGAGCATTCACTGCAAGATTTCTCCACAGCTGATCGCTGGTGGTCCCAGGCAGTGGGACACTACTTTTTCATTAACGACTTATCCTTAGGATGGGCCATCAATGTCTGATCAGTCAGGGTCCGACACCCAGCACCCCTGCCGATCAGCTGTTCCTGGTGTTTTCTGTGGCAGAGCTGCTCCGCCTTCAGATAGTGGCCGGGGCGGGGTATTACACATCTACCTCCTATTCAAATCAAAGAACAGCTGATCAGCGGGGGCGTCGGGTGTCAGACCCCGTCTGATTAGACATTAATGATCTATCCTAAGGATAAGTCATCAATTAAAAAGTAGTGGACAACCTTTTTAAGGTTTGTCCAAAGTTAAGACCACCTGTCTGACTCAGACACTCTAAAGGAGGCTATCCCATTCACAGACTTCTTTTAAGGATGCAATAAATTTAATCTAGCTAATTGACATTACTTTTCCAAATGGGTGTAATTCATTCTATATCAGTCATTAACCATATCGGATTGGGGAAATGCTGACAATAGGAATGCTAACATGAAGTGGAGAAAGCTGTCTACGCATAAGATCATTGCTTTCTTCTATATACAGTTATATGAAAAAGTTTGGGCACCCCTATTAATTTTAAGCTTAATGTTTTAGAAAAATTGTTTTTTTTGCAACAGCTATTTCAGTTTCATATATCTAATAACTGTTGGACACAGTAATGTTTCTGCCTTGAAATGAGGTTTATTGTACTAACAGAAAATGTGCAATCTGCATTCAAACAAAATTTGACAGGTGCATAAGTATGGGCACCCCACCAGAAAAGTGACATTAATATTTAGTAGATCCTCATTTTGCAAAAATAACAGCCTCTAGTCGCTTCCTGTAGCTTTTAATGAGTTCCTGGATCCTGGATGAAGGTATTTTTGACCATTCCTCTTTACAAAACAATTCCAGTTCAGTTAAGTTTGATGGTCGCCGAGCATGGACAGCCCTCTTCAAATGATCCCACAGATGTTCAATGATATTCAGGTCTGGGGACTGTGATGGCCATTCCAGAACAGTGTAATTGTTCCTCTGCATGAACGCCTGAGTAGATTTGGAGTGGTGTTTTGGATCATTGTCTTGCTGAAAGATCCATCCCCTGCGTAACTTCAACTTTGTCACTGATTCATTAATATTATTGTCAAGAATCTGCTGATACTGAGAGGAATCCATGCGTCCCTCAACTTTAACAAAATTCCCGGTGCCGGCATTGGCCACACAGTCCCAAAGCATGATGGAACCTCCACCAAATTTTACTGTGGGTAGCAAGTCTTTTTCTTGGAATGCTGTGTTTTTTGGCCGCCATGCATAACACCTTTTTGTATGACCAAACAACTCAATCTTGGTTTCATCAGTCCACAGGACCTTCTTCCAAAGAGAAATTGGCTTCTCCAAATGTGCTTTTGCATACCTCAGCCGACTCTGTTTGTGGGGTGCTTGCAGAAACGGCTTTTTTCGCATCACTCTCCCATACAGCTTCTCCTTGTGCAAAGTGCGTTGTATAGTTGACCAATGCACAGTGACACCATCTGCAGCAAGTTGATGCTGCAGCTCTCTGGAGGTGGTCTGAGGATTGTCCTTGACTGATCTCACCATTCTTCTTCTCTGCCTTTCTGACGTTTTTCTTGGCCTGCCACTTCTGGCCTTAACAAGAACTGTACCTGTGTTCTTCCATTTCCTTACGATGTTCCTCACAGTGGAAATTGACAGGTTAAATCTCTGAGACAGCTTTTTGTATCCTTCCCCTGAACAACTATGTTGAATAATCTTTGTTTTCAGATCATTAGACAGTTGTTTTGAGGAGCCCATGATGCCACTCTTCAGAGGAGATTCAAACAGGAGAACAACTTGCAAGTGGCCACTTTAAGTAGCTTTTCTCATGATTGCATACATCTGGCTATGAAGTTCAAAGCTCAATGAGGTTAGAAAACCAAAAAAAAAGTGCTTTAGTAAGTCAGAAAAAGTAGGTAGGAGTATTTAAAACAAGAAAATGGTAAGGGTGCCCATACTTATGCACCTGTCAAATTTTGTTTGAATGCAGATTGCACATTTTCTCTTAGTACAATAAACCTCATTTCAAGGCAGAAACATTACTGTGTCCAACAGTTATTAGATATATGAAACTGAAATAGCTGTTGCAAAAAAACAATTTTTAAAAAACATTAAGCTTAAGATTAATAGGGGTGCCCAAACTTTTTCATATAACTGTATCTCTAGTCATATAACAACCTAAAAACTGCATGTTGTTAAAGGAAAAACCTGTATATAATGTGGAGTAGCAGTCACTTGGAATTACATTGGCATATAATGTACATATCAATTAGAAATATGTTTTTTTTGCACTGAGCAAATAAATGCTGATAGAGCCGTTGATTAGTTGTTAAGATAATTAATAGTAAGCTGTAAATTTGTTCCAAGGATTGTGCTAAGTAGATGAACCGAGGACCTATTAAATGGATATATGCACAAGATCTCAAATATATTTATGTACAAAAACAGGTTGGTGATAGTGAGCTTGTGGTTCTGACTAACAACAGTAGTGTGATATTTTTATATAGTATTTATACTGCTCAATCCCTTCGCAAATTGGGTTTAACCCTTTCGCATCAGAGCCTGTTTTTGTCCCCATGACCAGGCCAATGTTTTAAATTCTGACCAGTGTCCCTCTATGTGGTAATAACTCTGGAACGCCTCAACAGATTCCACTGATTCTGAGATTGCTTTTTGTGACATATTGCACTTCATGATAGTGGTAAAATTTGTTCAATATAACTAATATTTATTTATGAAAATATTGGAAATGTAGTAGTAATTTAGAAAATGAAGCAATTTTCAAACGTTTAATTTTTATGCCCTTAAATCAGAGAGATACATCACACAAAATAGTTAATAAATAATATTTCGAACATGTCTACTTTACATCAACATAATTTTTTAAATATAATTCTTTTTTGTTAGAAAGTTAAAAGGGTTAAATTTTGATCAGCAATTTCTCATTTTTATATCAAAATTTACAAAACCAATTATTTTTTTTAGGTACCATATCACATGAGACTTTGAGGGGCCTATATGACAGAAAGTACCCAAAAGTGACACCATTCTAAAAACTGCAGCTCTCAGGGTGCTCAAAACCATATTCAAGAGGTATATTAAGCCTTCAGGTGCTTAACAGGGATAAAAGAAATGTGGAAGGAAAAAATTAAAGTTTTACTTTTTTCCCAACAAAAATGTTACTTTAGCTCCAAATTTTGCATTTTCAAAAGGGTAGCAAGAAAAAATGGAGCCCAAAATTTGTTGTGCAATTTCTCCTGAGTACACAGATCCTCCCATATGTGGAGGAAAAGTACTGTCTAGGAGCACGCCAGGGCTCAAAAGATGAGGAGCATCATTTGACTTTTGGAATGCAAAATTGGCTGGAATCGATAGCGGACGCCATCTCGCGTTTGGAGATCCCCAGATGTGCCTAAGCAGTGGAAACCCCCCACAAGTGACACCATTTTAGAAACTAGACCCCTCAAAGAATTTATCTACAGTAGATGTCTGGTGAGCACCTTGAACCCCTAGGGCCTTCACAGAATTTTATCATGTTGAGATGGGAAAATGAAAAAAAAAAAAAAAACATTTTTCTCACAAAAATGGACCCCAAAATTTGTTGTGCAATTTCTCCTGAGTACACCTATACCCCATATGTGGTTGGAAACTACATCTAAATTTCAGCCACAGTGCAAAACTCAGAAGGTAAGGAGTGCCATATTGGAGAACAGATTTTGCTGGAATGGTTTGTAGAGTGGCATTTCAAATTGTCAGAGCCCCTGGGGTGACAGAATAGCAGAACCCCCTCATTTTACCACCTACTCCCTGAATTCATCCAGTGGTGCAGTGAGCATACTGAAACCACAGATATTCCATAGAATTTTATACCTTTGAGTGGTGAATAAAAAATTATTACATTTTTACCACTAAAATGTTGTTTTAACCCCAGATTTTACATTTTTACATTGGAAAATAGGTACATATGTAAATGGTCCCTACACCTGTAGATGAATTTCCAGAGGAATGAAATTTCCAAAATGGGGTCACTTCAGGGGGCAGTCAGCTGTTCTGGCATTTTTCATCGCTAAGTGCCAGAACAGCAGATTCCTTCCTGAAGTGACCCCATTTTGGAAATGACACCTCTCTGGGAATTAATCTATGAGAGTGACATTTTTATTCCATGGATGATTTCCAGATACAAGCCCGCAGTGGAAGTTTTATGGCTCATACTCATCTGCGAGAAAAACGGACAAGTGCAATCCGATAAATCATATTGTACTGTAACCAATATTAATCTGTGAGTTACAGCTGATCTGTGATCAGCTGAAATCAGACTGAGAAAAAAAATTGTAGCATACTGCGACTTGCTACGTATATCAGTCGAGACTGACCAATGCAAGTCAATGGATGTGATAAAAAAAAATTGCACAGTACTTGGACCATGTGAGTGCCTTCTGATTTGTATACACCCATTTCCTTTGAAAAGCCAGTAATTTAATAGCTACGTACAGTAAAATCACAGCGTGACCCGCGAGAATAGAATAGATAGAATACATACAGTATATAAACATAGAATAGATAGATATAAAGATGTCAGTCACATGTTTTGATTGCCCATTACTGCATTTTATTGCAATATTGCGACGACTAAAAAAACCAATTTTGGCATTTTGATTTTTTTTCTCGTTATGCCGTTTACCAATTGGATTAATTCTTTTTATATTTTGATAGATTGAGCATTTCTGAATATGACGATACCAAATATGTGTAGCAAAAATGCTCTTGTGTTAGTGCCAGCCATGGGGCAGCGCTCATAGCAGTTCAGCAATGACAACTACAGGGGTCTCCTGCAGACCCTGAGTCGTCATGCCAACCCATCAGCGCCTCACGGTCATGTGACATGGGTGCTGATGGGCAGAGCTAATAATGCGCATCTGATTTGCGCAAGTGAAATGCAGCTGTCAGAGTTTGACAGCGGCATGTAACATGTTAATAACCGCGCGTGGATCACAATTCCACAAGCGGCTGTTTGAGGAACATGTCTGCTGATCAGATCAGCTGTCAAGTGTTGGAAAAGGTGCAGGCTCAGCGCCAGAACCTGCACGACAGAGGGGGAGGCGACCTATGATGTACCTATATGTCATCGGTCATAAAGGGGTTAATACAGTTTAAAAATGTGGTTCTGTGTGAACGATTTTAAAGCAGTCAGTGATTCATAAGGCTGGTAATGATGGGCATTGTGGGCAATAATAGCGGGTATCATGCCTCATTCCTGTTTTTGAACATACACACCATCTTCTCTTGGAGTTCTTTCTTGTTTCTGTTGCTGGAATGAGTGCAATAAAATGTCACTCAGTGAGTCTTTTGACATCTTAAGATTCTAATGGATGAGCGGGGGCAACATTTTCTAAAACAAGATTTTCAATTACTTTTTTCTGATAATCAAGGAAAGTATCTGAATTTTTCCATCATACATGACGGCACCACGAGAGAGGAGATCCGCCCATCAAGGACAGGAAACCTTCAAGATAAAAGGGGCGGCTCCTCTCTCCACATCAGTTGGTTTCCTGTCCTTGACGGGGAACCCTCAAGATGGAAGTCGTCTGAAGACAGAAGAGGAGGCCGGGGCCTGGGTCGGGTGGATTAGGGCGGACGCTGTCTGCTGCACCCGTCACCAGGTACCCGTAGTCGCCTCGGGGGTCAATGTATATCATGCCCCCCCTAAGCGAAGCATGGCCACAGCCCGCGAGGCGAACGCCCGGGTGAAGATACTCCACGGGGGCCGCAGGCGCGTTCCCCCCTGTCGAGCGGAAATATCCTGCCTGTCCACGGGGGTCACTTTCTATGGTGCCCCCCCTGTTGACCAGAGGTGGCCATGCAGCCCGTATAGCACATCGGTGCCCGGGCTAGGTAAGCTCCTCGGAGGTATTGGGGCCCTCCCTGTCGAGTGCAGGTCTCCCCCTTCCCCCTCCTCCCTGACGGTACCTGAAGCTGCAGAGAGCGGCGTCCGGAGAGTGGTGAGCATCTGGACGCTGAGGCTGCCTGTCTGTAGCGTGGACAGGGGAAGCTCCTGGAGGTCTCCCTTCATCCGGCACCAGGTACTCAGGATGGGAGGTACGTGGCGGCGCTGAAGCGGCGGCAGCACTCGGAACCCTTGTGCAGGAGCCAAGGGGCGGGGGGGGACCGAAAGAGGCGGCGCGCACCGGAAGTGGTGACCGGATGCGCGCCTGGAGCACGGTACAGCGGCGCGCACCGGTAGTGAGGTCCGGGTGCGCGCGCGCTGCTCTGATAGAGGCAGGATCAACCAGGTAAATGGGGGATATGAAAGCGCGCACCGGAAGTAAGGTCCGGGTGCGCGCGCACTGCTCAGACAGAGGCAGGATCAACCAGGTAAATGGTGGATATTAAAGCGCGCACTGGATGTGGTTGCCAGGTGCGCGCTTGGGCATGGTTTTACAGCGCAGGCGTTGCGCTAGCGATGGCAGGATCAACCAGGTGATTGATTGCATATAGGAGCACCGGAAGTGGTGCAGGCACGATCAGCCAGGTAATCATTCATGACAGGTGCGATGGTACACCTGATCACTGAAGCGACCAGTAAGGCAGGATCAACCAGGTGGTTCCTTTAAAAAAAAAAAAAAAAAAAAGGACTCTATTTAAACGAGCTAGAAGTGCTGCCATGTGTCACTAAAGCCAGGCAGGTTGAAAGTGACTACTCTTGTGTGCTGGTGTGTATAATGGAGAGTTTCTCGCCAGAGCATTTGATACCACAGCAAGAGGTGCAGGAGAGGCGGTCTCGCTCAAGCGAAAAGAGCCAGACCCGCCATGTCAGCAGCAAAAGCCGCTCGGACAGTATACGGACGGATCGGCGAAACAAGGAGGGGTCCCTAGTCTCATTGGGAGACACGGAGAAAACCAGCCAACCTCCGGATCCGGTACCCGTACTTTGAAAACGTCCGAGTGGTGAGTGAACTACGAGAAAGTCCAGTACGCTAATGTCTGTTCTTTTCTCTTCTCTTATCTCCGTCTCTCCCCTCTTTTCTTACATACATTGCGGGGTGGAGTATAGGAGGTCCCCAAAAAGTATAAGGCGAAGACTAAAAATAGAGAATGTCCCTTATGTAAAAAGCCTTTAATGTCATCTTGGGGTAAAAGACTGTGTCAGGACTGTATTAACCAGACTGTGGCGGAGGAAACACCCTCCTTTACGGACAGCCTAAGATCTCTGATCCAGTCCGAAGTCTCTAAATCCGTAAGAGCATTACAGACACCTGACACAGATGCCAGATCTAGGGACAGATCCAGCCCCTCTATAGCATCCCAAAGGGATTCCTCGGGGTCTGAACAGGATTCAGATACGGCCTGCTGTTCTGATAGTAGCTCGGAGGAGGAAGACACTTTTCCAGCTGAAGCTACAGATAAACTTATTAAAGCCGTTCGCTCTACCATGGGGCTGGTAGATGAGAAGGCCAAAAAGACAGCCCAAGAACTCATGTTCAGTGGCCTACAAAAGAAAAAACGGAGGTCATTCCCTGTTAACGATCAAATACAAGAACTGATCAAAAGGGAATGGCAAAAGCCAGAAAAAAGGTCCCAGATAACTACCTCCCTAAAAAGAAGGTATCCCTTTGAAGAGGAAGCATCCTCATCTTGGGACAGAGCCCCAAAAATCGATGTGGCGGTCTCAAAAGTGGCCACGAAGTCCTCCCTGCCGTTCGAGGACCTAGGTTCTCTAAAAGAACCTCTGGACAGGAAGGTGGACAGTTCCCTGAAGACAGCTTGGGAAGCCTCAGCAGGAGCACTAAGGCCAGCTATCGCGGCCACTTGTGTCGCCAGATCTCTTAAAATCTGGATAGACAAACTGGAGGAACAGGTGGAGCAAAAAGTTCCCAGGGAAGCTATTCTAGAGTCTCTTCCAACCATGAGGGCAGCGGCTATGTTTCTGGCTGAAGCATCAGCAGACTCTGCTAGGCTGGCAGCAAAATCAGCAGCGTTAGCTAACACTGGACGCCGTGCCGTATGGCTTAACCCTGCTGTTCTGTTCGGTCTGGGGAGACCTATTTTGAACTTTGGTATTTTTTGGGGTGTTCAAGATGCGGTTCTGAAACTTGTGGTTGATTGACTTAAATGAGGATGGGTCGGTCGGCCACGGGTTTCAGAGCCGCATCTTGAATATTTTAAAGAATATTGAAGTTCAAAGTCGGTCATTTTTGACCAACAGAACAGCAGGGTTAAATGCTGGCCAGGGGACACTCAGGCCAAAATGAAGCTTTGTTCTTTGCCTTGTGAGGGAAACTTCCTGTTCGGACCGGCATTAGATGAGGTACTGGAGAAGGCCGGCGATAAAAAGAAGAACTTTCCAAGACAGCCGTTTCAGCCCTTTCGTCGCTCCTTTCGGAGAGGCCAAAGATTCCGAAGACAGCAGTACAGGGACCGAGACAGAAGCAACCTGGACAAGCGACCCAGGGGAGGAAAGGGCTTCTATTTCGGCAAGTCCCCCAGAGACACCAAAAAACCCTCCCAGTGACGGTCCTTCTCAGGTGGGAGGGAGGCTCTCTCACTTCCTTCCAGCCTGGGAGAGGATCTCCTCCAGCATATGGATCCGGCAGATTGTAGGATCAGGCCTAAAACTAAAATTTCACCACTGGCCTCCAAGAAGGTATATGCAGACCCCGGTACAGTCCTCCCAAGAGAAGCAAGACAGTCTGGAGGGGGAAGTAACATCACTCCTAGACAAGCACGTCTTGGAAGAAGTTCCTATAGACGAAAGGAGGGAAGGATTTTATTCCCCTCTTTTTCTCATAAAAAAACCGGACAACTCTTGGAGGACAATTATAAATCTAAAAGGCCTCAACAAATTTCTTGTAATACCATCATTCAAGATGGAAACCATAAAATCGGCGGTGAAACTTCTCTATCCCCAGTGCTACATGTCCGTCCTCGACCTCAAGGACGCTTATTATCACGTCCCAATCAGACAACAAGATCGTCAGTTCCTCAGAGTGGCAGTTCAGATGGGGTCCCAGCTGCGTCACTTCCAGTACAGGGCTCTGCCCTTTGGCATAGCAACCGCCCCACACGTATTTACGAAGCTGATTGCAGAGGTCACAGTACATCTCAGGGAAAAAGACACTCTAATAATTCCCTACTTGGACGACTTCCTGATAGTGGGAAAGAACTTTTCTCACTGTCAGGAGCAGGTCAGGATAGTGATGGACACTCTTCAGACACTGGGATGGCAACTAAATCTCAAGAAGTCCAGGCTAGAGCCGGCAATGATCCAGAATTTCCTGGGGATAACGGTAGACTCCGTGGCACAGGAGTGTCGCCTCCCAGTAGAAAAAGAAGAAAAAATCAAACAGATGATTATGGCCACATTAAAAAAACCGGAAATGACTTTAAGAAGGGCCATGTCGGTGTTGGGGTCCCTAACCTCCTGCATACCGGCAGTAAAATGGGCCCAGTTCCATGCAAGAGAACTGCAATGGTGTGTGCTGCAGAACGACCGAGAACTTCAGGGACAGTTAGAGCAGAAGCTCACTCTCCCACTCTCTGTGCTCCAATCTCTCAGATGGTGGTTACAGATAGAGTCATCCCCCAGAGGAGTTCCCTGGACATTCACAGCCTCCATGATAATTACAACGGACGCCAGTCCATGGGGATGGGGAGCTCACTCAGACACACTATGGGTCCAAGACCCCTGGGCTCAAGAGGAGAAAGATCTATCCTCAAACGAGTGAGAGCTCCTAGCAATAGAAAGGGCGCTAGAGAGATTACTTCCACACTTGGCAGGGCATCATGTGAGAGTCCTATCGGACAACCGAACAGCGGTCGCATACGTGAACCATCAGGGAGGCACCCGCTCTCGAGCACTGATGCACATAACCACAAAACTCATGTCTCTAGCCGAAAAGCACTTCCTGTCATTATCGGCCCTGCATATCCGAGGTGTGGACAACATAAGGCAGACTTTTTAAGCAGGAACCACTTGAGGCAAGGGGAATGGTCCCTAAAAAAGTCCGTTTTTCAACGGATAGTGCACATGTGGGGAAAACCCAGGGTGGACCTCTTTGCCTCAAAAGTCAACAAGAAAGTCCAAAAGTTCTGCTCCCTGAACCCAGCAGACAGGCCTTTGGCAGTAGACGCCTTCAGCATAGAATGGACGTCTGGACTCCTGTATGCCTTCCCACCGATATGTCTAATCCCAGCAGTTCTGAGGAAGATCAGGGAAGACAAGGCCAGAGTAATTATGATCGCTCCCTTCTGGCCGAAAAGACCGTGGTTTTACTGGCTGAGAGTGATGTCAGTGACGGACCCGTGGGTTCTCCCGGAAGACCAGGACCTTCTAACTCAGGGTCCCTTCAACCACCCGCAGAACTCCGGGCTTCATTTGACAGCCTGGCATTTGAGCGGTCGTTACTAGAGAAAGAAGGGTTCTCAGCTGGGTTAATATCCACCTTGCTCAGCAGCAGAAAACCAGTAACGACCAAGATCTATGGGAGGATATGGAAGAAATTCCTGTCCAGCTCAGGGCCAATACGGGAAGGGGAGGTCCCGATAGTGGCAATACTGGAGTTCCTGAAGAAGGCATTTCAGCTTTAGCAGCCCTATTCAACTGTGACCTGGCAAGTAATAGGTGGGTGGTGAGGTTTATCCGAGCCTGTAGTAGAGCTGACTCTGTCCCATCTCCTACTCCTCCACCATGGGATCTAAATCTAGTGTTAACTGCCCTGACGGAAAGCCCCTTTGAGCCGTTAAATACAACTTCTGATAAAATACTAACATTAAAAACAGCTTTGTTAGTGGCATTTACGTCGGCCCGTAGGGTGGGGGATTTACACGCGTTGTCAGCTGACCCCCTTACACACAAGTCATGGACGATAGGGTTGTATTAAAATTAGATCTGACATATCTCCCCAAAGTGGTATCGAGATTCCATAGAGCTCAGGATATAACCCTACCCTCTTTCTGTCCCAATCCCAGTAACAAAAAAGAGGAGAGACTCCATTGCCTAGAAGTTAGGAGATGTATCCTACAGTATCTAGAGGTGACTAAATCCTGGAGGAAATAGAGGGTTTTATTTGTTTCGTACCAGGGGTCAAGGAAGGGCCTTAAAGCCTCAAAACAGACTATAGCTAGATGGGTGAGAGAGGCCATTATTCTAGCATATAGTAGTGCAGGCAGGGTTGTTCCACAGGGTCTGAAAGCCCACTCCACGAGGACCATGGCGACGTCGTGGGCGGAGAGAGCAGATGCTACCATCGACCAAATCTGTAAGGCGGCCACTTGGTCCTCTCCGTCTACATTTTTTAAACATTATAGACTAGACCTATCTGCTACCTCTGATCTCACTTTTGGGAGAAGAGTGTTACAAGCAGTGATCCCTCCCTAGAAGAGAATACAAATCTCTGTAACTCTCTCGTGGTGCCGTCATGTATGATGGAAAAACACAGGTATTGCATACCTGGTAATGTGTTTTTTCATGAGACATGACGGCACCCTTATATTCCCACCCTTTTGATCACGTCATTAGTTGGGTGCATTATTAGCATTATTTGTATTATACACTTCCTGGGGTATCGGTGAATAGAACCGTATAGGATGTATTATTTATGTGTACACTAACCAGCGGAGTTCCTCTCGTACTCTGTAAAACAGCTGATGTGGAGAGAGGAGCCACCCCTTTTATCTTGAAGGTTTCCTGTCCTTGATGGGCGGATCCCCTCTCTCGTGGTGCCGTCATGTCTCATGACAAAACACATTACCAGGTATGTAATACCCGTGTTTCCTGCTTTTTTGTATAACACAAAATAATTATATGTGGCCACTTGAAACAAATAAATGACTAACTTTTAATACCAAGTATATGATTTTCTTGATACCTGGTATAGCTGTAGAACCTGGTCTACAAGGTCCACACCTCCATCTATTTGTTGTAATCATGGACTGACACAGGTTTTTGCTTTGGAGTAGTGGATACTAGTTCTACAGTGGCCCTTGTGGCATCTGTGTGGATTGAGATGAGGATAAAAATATTTTAAGGGCAAGCAGCTCTCCATTGTGTTCAGTCTCTGACTGCCCCTTTTGGAACTTTTCATTAACCAATAATTGTGGAAACCCATGATGGTTTTTACGAATGGTTCCACAAGCTGCTATGTTGTGTTCAACCAGACTTTAAAATAGGGGTATGCTGGTGTAGAAGTTGTCAACATACAGATTGTAGCCTTTTTGTAAAAATAGACTTATCAGCTCCCAAATGGTTTTTCAGATGTCGACATATAAGTAGGGCATCCTGGTGGGTTTAGTTGGCTATCTTTACCTACATAAATGCAAAAAAAACTAATGTATATGTTGTTGAACTCTGACACATTTTATAGACCTTTATTCCAAACCTTGGACTCTTAGATGGAATAAATTGCTTGATGTGCAGTCTTCCTTTGAATTTTACAAGTGACTCATGAATGGAAACGTTTTGTGTTGGCGAGTAGAACCTTAAGAACTTTTATGTCAAGTCTTCGATTATGGATCTGATTTTATATAGTCTGTCATGTTCTGGGGCATTTTTGGGCAGGCATTGACTATTGTCATCAAAATGGCAAAATCTCATAAACATTTCATAGCGAGTCCTCGGAAGAACTACAGAAAACATAGGGGTGGCTTGAACAGGGCGGTTGAGCCAGTAGGACCGAATGCTCTTTTTTTAAACAAGCCCCATAGCGAATGTAAGCCCCTAAAAAATTTTTCATTTACAGATTAGTTGGCATCCATAAATTTGACCTAGCATAATGGGATCGTGGATTCTGACTGATAAATTGTGAAGCGTATAAATTTGTTTACAATATGCTCTAGCAAGCTATATGTCATAAACAATATTTGAAAAATGAATAGGTCAAAAATCTTCCACCGCCACATTTACAGTGGGGCATAAAAGTATTTAGTCAGTCAGCAATAGTGCAAGTTCCACCACTTAAAAAGATGAGAGGCGTCTGTAATTTACATCATAGGTAGACCTCAACTATGCGAGACAAACTGAGAAAAAAAAATCCAGAAAATCACATTGTCTTTTTTTTATCATTTTATTTGCATATTATGGTGGAAAATAAGTATTTGGTCAGAAACAAAATTTCATCTCAATACTTTGTAATATATCCTTTGTTGGCAATGACAGAGGTCAAACGTTTTCTGTAAGTCTTCACAAGGTTGCCACACACTGTTGTTGGTATGTTGGCCCATTCCTCCATGCAGATCTCCTCTAGAGCAGTGATGTTTTTGGCTTTTCGCTTGGCAACACGGACTTTCAACTCCCTCCAAAGGTTTTCTATAGGGTTGAGATCTGGAGACTGGCTAGGCCACTCCAGAACCTTGAAATGCTTCTTACGAAGCCACTCCTTCGTTGCCCTGGCGGTGTGCTTTGGATCATTGTCATGTTGAAAGACCCAGCCACGTTTCATCTTCAATGCCCTTGCTGATGGAAGGAGGTTTGCGCTCAAAATCTCACGATACATGGCCCCATTCATTCTTTCATGTACCCGAATCAGTCGTCCTGGCCCCTTTGCAGAGAAACAGCCCCAAAGCATGATGTTTCCACCACCATGCTTTAAAGTAGGTATGGTGTTTGATGGATGCAACTCAGTATTCTTTTTCCTCCAAACACGACAAGTTGTGTTTCTACCAAACAGTTCCAGTTTGGTTTCATAAGACCATAGGACATTCTCCCAAAACTCCTCTGGATCATCCAAATGCTCTCTAGCAAACTTCAGACAGGCCCGGACATGTACTGGCTTAAGCAGTGGGACACGTCTGGCACTGCAGGATCTGAGTCCATGGTGGCGTAGTGTGTTACTTATGGTAGGCCTTGTTACATTGGTCCCAGCTCTCTGCAGTTCATTCACTAGGTCCCCCCGCGTGGTTCTGGGATTTTTGCTCACCGTTCTTGTGATCATTCTGACCCCACGGGGTGGGATTTTGCGTGGAGCCCCAGATCGAGGGAGATTATCAGTGGTCTTGTATGTCTTCCATTTTCTAATTATTGCTCCCACTGTTGATTTCTTCACTCCAAGCTGGTTGGCTATTGCTGATTCAGTCTTCCCAGTCTGGTGCAGGGCTACAATTTTGTTTCTGGTGTCCTTTGACAGCTCTTTGGTCTTCACCATAGTGGAGTTTGGAGTCAGACTGTTTGAGGGTGTGCACAGGTGTCTTTTTATACTGATAACAAGTTTAAACAGGTGCCATTACTACAGGTAATGAGTGGAGGAAAGAGGAGACTCTTAAAGAAGAAGTTACAGGTCTGTGAGAGCCAGAAATCTTGATTGTTTGTTTCTGACCAAATACTTATTTTCCACCATAATATGCAAATAAAATTATAAAAAAACAGACAATGTGATTTTCTGGATTTTTTTTTCTCAGTTTGTCTCCCATAGTTGAGGTCTACCTATGATGTAAATTACAGACGCCTCTCATCTTTTTAAGTGGTGGAACTTGCACTATTGCTGACTGACTAAATACTTTTTTGCCCCACTGTATACCAGGAATAGCATTAAAATCATGGATAAATGGAGTAGCCAAATCAGAAGCTTCCCATCTAGAAAATGCTACTTCAAATGGCAAAGCCCCTTGTACATAGACATGCGCCAATTCACTAGTACTAGGGACAGAGCTTGTACTGAGCAGTGTTCCATGATTTGGAGATGTTTCTCCAGCAGTACTATTTGCCCTTCTTCTAGTGGTCCTTGTGTTTGAGGATCGACCAGAATCACTGCTCATTTCTGAGCTATCAATGTCGCCACTACTAAAGCCCTCAAAATCCATACTGCCATCTGACACTGCACTTTCTTCACTGTCAGAACATAAAAGTGCATACGCCTCCTGTGCAGTATAAGGCCGGCGTCACACTTGCGAGTTTTACGGACGTAAGAGCGCAGAATCTACGTCCGTAAAACTCGCAAAAAATACGGCACAATTATTCTCTATGCCCCTGCTCCTATTTGCCGTATTTTACTGATCAGTATTATACGGCTTTCTACGGCCGTACAAAATCGCAGCATGCTGCGTTTGTCACCGTACTGCGCAAGAAATACGCCAATGAAAGTCTATGGAAGCGTGAAAAATACGGATTACACACGGACAAGCAGTGTGACTTGCGAGAAATACGCAGCGCTGTTAGAGAGAAAAGCCGGCAATTCAGTGCGGTGTACAGTAAAATCACACTGACAGCTTACAGTCCAATAGGTAGAATAAATGTGTACACATAGAATAGGTATATATATATATATGTCAGTGAGACACATATATGTATATATATTAATATTTATTCCAGCGCTATACAGCTTGAAAGCCGGTAATTCAATTACCGGCTTTTTCTTTCTCCTTCCTAAAACCCGACATGATTTGAGACATGGTTTACATACAGTAAACCATGTCTTCTCTCCATTTTTTTTGCAGATTCCACACTACTAATGTCAGTAGTGTGTATCTGCAAAATTTGGCCGTTCTAGCTCTTAAAATAAAGGGTTAAATGGCGGAAAAAATTGGCGTGGGCTCCCGCGCAATTTTCTCCGCCAGAGTAGTAAAGCCAGTGACTGAGGGCAGATATTAATAGCCTGGAGAGGGTCCACGGTTATTGGCCCCCCCCTGGCTAAAAATATCTGCCCCCAGCCACCCCAGAAAAGGCACATCTGGAAGATGCGCCTATTCTGGCACTTGGCCACTCTCTTCCCATTCCCGTGTAGCGGTGGGATATGGGGTAATGAAGGGTTAATGCCACCTTGCTATTGTAAGGTGACATTAAGCCTAATTAATAATGGAGAGGCGTCAATTATGACACCTATCCATTATTAATCCAATTGTAGTGAAGGGTTAAATAAAACACAAACACATTATTTAAAATTATTTTAATGAAATAAAAACAATGGTTGTTGCAGTATTTTATTCAACGCCCAATCCAGTCACTGAAGACCCTCGTTCTGTGAGTAAAAAAACATAATAAACCAACAATATACTTACCCTCCGCAGATCTGTAACGTCCAACGATGTAAATCCTTCTGAAGGGGTTAAAACATTTTGCAGCAAGGAGCTGTGCTAATGCAGGCTGCTCCTCGCTGCAAAACCTCAGGGAATGAGGCTAAAAATAGATCAATGATCTATATTTAGCTTCATTTGCGGTGAGGCGCCCTCTGCTGGCTGTTCATAGATCGTGGGAAATTATCTAGAAAGCCAGGGAGCTTTCTAGGTAATTTCCCACAATCTATGAACAGCCAGCAGAGGGCGCCTCACCGCAAATGAAGCTAAATATAGATCATTGATCTATTTTTAGCCTCATTCCCTGGGGTTTTGCAGCGAGGAGCAGCCTGCATTAGCACAGCTCCTTGCTGCAAAATGTTTTAACCCCTTCAGAAGGATTTACATCGTTGGACGTTACAGATCTGCGGAGGGTAAGTATATTGTTGGTTTATTATGTTTTTTTACTCACAGAACGAGGGTCTTCAGTGACTGGATTGGGCGTTGAATAAAATACTGCAACAACCATTGTTTTTATTTCATTAAAATAATTTTAAATAATGTGTTTGTGTTTTATTTAACCCTTCACTACAATTGGATTAATAATGGATAGGTGTCATAATTGACGCCTCTCCATTATTAATTAGGCTTAATGTCACCTTACAATAGCAAGGTGGCATTAACCCTTCATTACCCCATATCCCACCGCTACACGGGAATGGGAAGAGAGTGGCCAAGTGCCAGAATAGGCGCATCTTCCAGATGTGCCTTTTCTGGGGTGGCTGGGGGCAGATATTTTTAGCCAGGGGGGGGCCAATAACCGTGGACCCTCTCCAGGCTATTAATATCTGCCCTCAGTCACTGGCTTTACTACTCTGGCGGAGAAAATTGCGCGGGAGCCCACGCCAATTTTTTCCGCCATTTAACCCTTTATTTTAAGAGCTAGAACGGCCAAATTTTGCAGATACACACTACTGACATTAGTAGTGTGGAATCTGCAAAAAAAATGGAGAGAAGACATGGTTTACTGTATGTAAACCATGTCTCAAATCATGTCGGGTTTTAGGAAGGAGAAAGAAAAAGCCGGTAATTGAATTACCTGCTTTCAAGCTGTATAGCGCTGGAATAAATATTAATATATATACATATATGTGTCTCACTGACATATATATATATATATACCTATTCTGTGTGTACACATTTATTCTACCTATTCTACTGTAAGCTGTCAGTGTGATTTTACTGTACACCGCACTGAATTACCGGCTTTTCTCTCTAATATATGTGTCTACTGACATATATATATATATATATATATATATATATATATAAATAGACAGTATATATATATTTTCTTTTCTTTTTGGGACACATGGATCACTTCTATAGCGGTATGTTGGTTTTGCTAGCCTGCGAGAAAACCACGCAGTACGGATGCCATACGGATTACATACGGAGGATGCCATGCGCAAAAAACGCTGACACACCCTGCCTACGGAGGAGCTACGGACCACTTTTTTCGGGACTTATCAGCGTATTACGGCCGTAATATACGGACCGTATTGTTTTAAGCTGTGTGTGACGCCGGCCTAAGACTGATGGGCCATTGACTTACTTTTTATATTTTTTTAATCAATTTATCAATGTATATAAACCTATATAATTTCTAAAATAATAGAACACTCAACAGTATTCGTTATATTTTAGTACACATTACCTTTATCAAATTATGTATATAGTATACAATTAACAATCTAATTGACGTGACTAACTGATGTAACTAATTTATGTGACTACTAATAAATTATTGGTAAAACAATTGTGAAATAGCCTAACCCTAGTTTTAAACCTAACCTTAACTTTAAGCCTAACCCTAGCTTTAAGCCTCACCCTAATTTTAAGCCTCACCCTAACTTTAAGCCTAACCCTAACTTTAAGTGATTACTTTGTCTGTTTTTTTACTATATGACAAGATTGCTGATTGATGCAGCTCTTGTCTGTAGCACTTGTCAGATTGTTTCTCCTCTGGTCACTCACTGACAGAAGATTAGAGGAGAAAGAGCATTTTATGAGGCAAATCACCCAGGAAAATTTGTTACTACAATAAACTTTCCCAGTGATTGCTCTGATTGGCTGGCATGACGCTGACATCATCAAGACCTGAACCAATCAGGTCTTGATGAGATCACGGGTCACAGCAAGCCATCAGCATCGGAATCCCCGCGTTATAAGGTCACGATTAAAGCAAAATCGCCAACCATACACAAATGTTGGCGTTGCACAAAGCACTGCTACCGCCTACGTTTATTTACCATTGGCGGTCGCAAACCTGTTAATGGCAAAACTTTACAAACTTTCTACTATTTGCAATAAACCATTCAAACTCAAAACAACTAATATGTGGTTTCTACAAATTCAACACAAAATATTACTTTTATAAGTAAAGACTACTGTAGTCTCAGAAGAGTTCACCACTTCAGGAAAAGTGTCTTTAATATGTCGTAGAGAACCTTTTGGCTAGTATTACTTGCTGTAAATACGATGCATAACCGAACATTGGCTTCTTGCCAGGGTTGTCAACCATCCAGAAATTGCAGGACAGTCGGTACGAATAGGGTGCTTTTTAGCCTTGTCCAGAAAAAAAATTAAGGAGTCTGTGATTTTTTTGACGCTGCGGAAACTTATACATATTTTGACTGTAATTCTCATCATTTTACAGTGAAGGCAGCTCATGTCTTTACATCAGAATTATGGGCTGCAGGTCGGTATCACTTATAATCATAATGATATATTATGGTTTTCCAATGTGTCCGTAAAAAATCTTGGGTGTCTGATTTTTTGATAAGTCGTACAGAAAAAATAAAAGTCAAGTTGGCAACTCTGCTTCTAGAACTTTTTTGGGCCTATGAATCAGCAGTGTGTCTAGAGGGGAAAGAATGAAGCATATGGTGATGAAAATTCCTTTTTTTTTTAAAGTGAAGCAATATGGTGACTCACTCTGGGGCTGTTTTGCTTCCTCTATCACTAGAAATCTGCAGCCATTGGAGGGCAAGATGGATTCAATCAAGTATCAGGAAAACCTTGGTGAAAACATTGTGCCTCCTGTGAGGAGACTGAAGTTGGGTGTCATTGCTGGATATTCCAACAGGAGAATGATGCAAATCACATGTCAAAGTCCACCAAGGTTCAGTTACAGAAGTTGTGAAAAATTCTGGAGTGGCCATCACAGTAATCTGACTTGAACCCCATAGAAAATATGAAGGTTAGAGAAGTGAAGCCCATTGCCCATGGAGAATGGACTAAGATTCCTAAGGAATGCTGCCAGATGCTGTTCATACTTTTGCCACAGGTCATAACAGCCAAAGGGTTCGTTACTAAGTATTAAAGATGCTTGTCATCAAGGGGGTAGAATAAGTAGTCATTAAAAATGACATTTTGATTGGAGAAACCACATAAGGTGTGTTGAGCTATATACATTGTTCTTCTTTGAATGGTTTATTGCAAACAGCAAACAGTTTGTAATTTTTCTATTAAACATAATTTGCTATGAGGTTTGAATAAATTTGCATCTGTATACATAATCTATATTGACAACTACTATCTGAATACTATATATGGCAATGTTTTTAGGTGTCTAAAAATTATCCACATAAAATACCTAGTGATCTGCCGATGATAGGTTAAACCTGAAAATTCACATTAGAATAAAGTCTGCCAAATAAAGATGAGTGGATCACTTCACACAACCCCGATCCACGATCCGGCTCAGTATTCTCTGGCTGTGGACAGGAGCTGTGCGAATTTCCTACATTGATTTGTTGACCTGGAGGGACCTCATCTGCGCTGTGTGTGGCACACAAGTGATGTCTCACCAGCCAGGCTATTCATAAGCCAAGTCTTCTTCCAAGGATTCTTGGAGCTCCAGTCCAGGGCTGGAGAGCTCTAACCTGAACTGTGGACCAGGGTTATGTAAGGCAATTTGCTCTTATCTACTGCCAAACCTATGGCATTTGATGAGAAATACCAATGATGATGTTTAAGTTACCCTGGCCATTATCAGGGTAAATGAGCTTGTACCCCTTTTCTCTGCACATGCACATTTAAGCCGAGCAGGCACAGCAATGCCAGGAGAGAGATCTGTTGGCTGTTTAAGTAAAGTGTGGCTGGGTTTAGGGTTACGTCCTTATTGCCAGTCTCACAATGCAGTGCTCATGACTTGCTGCACTTGACACTGGATCCTCATGCTCTCGTATTTATGTGACTTTCGTTGACTGTTGTTTATTGTGTTAGTGTTAATGGTTAAACCACTCACTGTCTTTCTAGACATTTCATGATTTTATACATTTGTCAAAAATATCTGTTTTTTCTAAATGTGATGCTGTTAATAAAATACTTTATCATTATTTTTGTGCTTTTTCATTATTTTTTTTCTTACAAATGTGATAGACTTTAATCTAAATGACATGATTGCACATTATTAAAGAACTATATTTTATTCTTGATTATGCACTAATAAATAAATGGCTGTTTATTTAATTAAGCTGGAAATGGATTTTTTTTTTACTAAACTAGGGCCTAACAGGATTTGATGTGAATATATGGGCCTTGTTTGTCTAAAGGGGGAACATTTTCCCTAACATATGAGACCATGTAAGGGTGTGACAGAGACAGTCAGATACCTGCTCCTGAAGACAACAATTGTAGTATGAATATTGCCTAAGGTTTTAGTGCATTTTATTGTATGATGTGAAATGTGTAAAATGCAAAGATTGTTAAAAGTACTGATGCTCCTGTGTGGGTACTGTAGTGGTAATGTCTAAGGTAACCAGGGGGACACATATCGACCCTCATATATGATCCCCCTCACTACCTCACATATCCCCCTCTGTTCAAACTTGTTGGATTGAACAGTTGTCACCATCCAAATTTCCCTGCACCTTCCCGGCACGATGTTCGACTGTGAAACTAAAGTTTTGCAGTGACAGTAACCATCTGGTGACCTGAGCATTCTTCTCCTTGGCATTTGTCATCCAGACCAAGGGGGAATGATCTGTCACCAAGCGAAACTGTTGCCCAAACAAATAATAGTGTAGGGACTCCAAGGCCCACTTAATGGCCAGACACTCCTTTGTCCACTATGCTATAATTTTTCTCAGCCAGGGTAAGTTTCCTACTCAGGTAGGTGATCAGATGTTCTTCTCAGTTCACCTCCTGTGACAGGACCGCTCCCAGGCCATCAGAGGCATCAGTTTGCACGATGAAGTCTTTCTTGAAGTTGGGGCTAGTAAGGACTGGCTGTCCATGCAACCCCAACTTCATAGATTGGTACGCTTCTTTCGTCTGAGGGTTCCACCGGACCATGACTGACTGACTACCCTTTAAGAGATCGGTCAGGAGTGCTGGTCTCCCACCAAAATTAGGTATGAACCATCGATAATACCCAATGATGCAGAGGAATGCTCTCACCTGTTTAGTAGTAACAGGCCAGGGCCAGTACTGAATGGCCTCGTTTTTATTTATTTGGGGTTTGAAAACCCTACGGTCGATCACATACCCTAAGTACTGGGCTTCCTCAAGAACTATTGCACATTATGTTTGTATTTGCTGGCAAGCCCGATGCTCTGACTGAATTCCCAACCGCTTGTACCCGGGACAAGCAGATATGCCAGTCAGTACTAAAGATGGTGATATCATCCAAGAGAAAAAGTAAATGAAGCGCACTCTGCTATATGGGAGGTGCTGGCTGAACTTGGGCAAGCCCAACAAATTAGGTGAGAGAGGAAATGAGTCGCCCACCAGGACAGTGGGGTACTCGGTACCAGGTCCGGTCGCTCTTAAAGGGGATGTCACGGTCGCTGCAACCCGGTCTGTGGCCCTGGGACTCAATTAAAGGGGAACGGTCTTTTTAGGGGTATTGTGAAAGTCTATTTTCGTGACGCCACCTGTGGTTCTCTTTCAGTAGGGACCGACGCCACTTAAAGGGGTCCTCTGGGGTGATGGTATGGCGGCTGATGGTGATGCTTCCCACAGGTGAAGGGGATGATGTGTTGCCGGTAAATAACAGAGGCCTCAGGGTTGCAGTCTTTACCTGGTTTACTGTTGGTAGCAGGCAACAGTCCAGGGCACCGGCAACAGGTACAGAAGCAGCCCAGAAACAAGAAGTCCCCTTGGCAGGTCAGGTTGGGAGCCTTCCACTTTACTCTCACTATTAGTCCCTTGCTGACTGAAGTATCCTAACAAGGTCCTCATTCTTTCCTGTCCTGGGACTGTACCTGTATGGTAGGCAGTTTGAGCCGTTCCTTCTTGGGTCTTTGCATGGTGACTCCAGGCTCCAGAATGCTGCTGTACCACAGGCTTAACATGGACAATTTACGTATAGTCCTATGCCCTCCGGTTCTGTCGTGCGACTTTTGTCCCCCACGAGCTCGGGCTCACGGTGCCCGGTTTCTGCGCTCTGGCTCACGGGAGACCCTATTGCAGCCTCCCTGAGCTCTCAATCTCTCCTCTGCTCCTTTCCTGTCTGCTCCGGACTGAACTGAACTAACTCCTCCTCCAGACCAGGATTTTTATTCAGGGAAGCTGCCCTAAAAACAGGTTTTGAGCTCCCCCTCCTGGCCTGGATTCAGAAGGTGTTGTGTGTGAGATTACCTGCCAAAGAGATACCTCTTGTTTCCAGGCATAGCACTACCCTCCCCGAGAGGAAGGCAGCATTACTGTGGCACCCGAACTCCTGGGGTGCCGCAGAAACAGCCGCACACAATCAAGGAAGTAAGTTGCAAAAAGTTCCTGTGTTTATTATATGTACAAGAAACACACCACAGAAATTAGAAGAAAATGGAGGCAAGGTTAAGTTTCGACCCTTCCCGGGTCTTTGTTAAACCTCACTGAAAGATGAGAAGAGTATGACGGTAGAAATAATAAGGGTGAAGTCCCCACTGGGGCTCTATCAAAGGTGAAATTGGGGAAATGGCATGCCTGCCACTACGGACGTGCAACGTGCTTTGGGCATGCCTCAATTCACACTGCCCGCATTCTCCAACATATGTAGAGCAGCTGGGGTTGATAAAGTGCGACAGGCAGGAGCCACAGAAAGTTCAACATAAAAGTGTCTTTATTTTCGCATATTTATGTCATCAGCATTTCTGCAACTCCCTGCCGTGGGTAAAACGCATGCAGAATTCACATGTGTTTTCCCGCAAAACACAAGCGTTTTTAGCTTGCAGAATGCTTGCGCTTTTCCAAGCGATTTGAAGCATCGCTCGGAAAAGTGATTGACAGGTTGGTCACACTTGTCAAGCATAGCTTAACAAGTGTGACCAACTTTTTACTATTGATGCTGTCTATGCATAATCAATAGTAAAAGATAGAATGTTAAAAATACAAAAAAAAAAATTATTGTTATTCTCACCTTCCGACGGCCCCCAATCTCCTCAGCGGTGCTCCCGGTACGTTCCGTTCCCAGGGATGCTTTGCGCAAAGGACCTTTGTGATGTCACGGTCGCGTGACTGCGACTTCATCCCAGGTCCTTTGCACATTGCATCCCTGGGAACGAAAGCCGCTGCGTACACCGCTGAGCGGCGGGAGGACTCCGGAGGCCATCAGAAGGTAAGTATATTCATATTTTTTATTTTAATTCTTTTTTTTACAGAAATATGGTTCCCAAGGGCCAGGAGGAGACTCTCCTCTTCTCCAGACCCGGGTACTGGGGTTGAGCGAAACGGGTCGAACATTTTCAAAAGTCGCCGACTTTTGGCGAAGTCGAGTTTCATGAAACCCGATCCGACCCCTGTGCGTGGTCGGCCATGCGGTACGCGACTTTCGCGCCAAAGTCGCGTTTCAATGACGCGAAAAGCGCCATTTCTCAGCCAATGAAGGTAAACGCAGAGTGTGGGCAGCGTGATGACATAGGTCCTGGTCCCCACCATCTTAGAGAAGGGCATTGCAGTGATTGGCTTGCTGTCTGCGGCGTCACAGGGGCTATAAAGGGGAGTTCCCGCCGACCGCCATGTTACTGCTGCTGATCTGAGCTTAGGGAGAGGTTGCTGCCGCTTCGTCAGAAGCAGGGATAGCAGGGATAGCGTTAGGCAGGGTCCATTAACCACAAAACCGTTTGTGCTGTAGCGATTTCCACTGCCCAACACCACCTTCGGTGTGCAGGGACAGTGGAAGCTCCTTTTTTTTTTTTTTTCCTCAGCGCTGTAGCTCATTGGGCTGCCCTAGAAGGCTCCCTGATAGCTGCATTGCTGTGTGTACGCCGCTGTGCAAACCAACTGCTTTTTTCAAAGCACAAATCCTCTTGTTCCTTCCTTTCTGCACAGCTATCTTGTTTGTTTGTCCACACTTTTTATTTAATTTGTGCATCAGTCCACTCCTTATTGCTGCCTGCCATACCTGGCTGAGATTACTGCAGGGAGATAGTAATTGAAGGACAGTTCCTTTTTTTTTTGTGGGAGATTAAGATTGACATTTCTGCTAGAGTGCCATCTCTGTCTGTGTCATCTCTCACTCAGTGGGCCATAGAAAGCCTATTTATTTTTTTGCTTGATTTGGGTTCCAAAATCTACCAGAAAAAATCACAACATCAATCAGTGGGAGAAAAATATTGGCCTCAGGGCTTGTGTGCCACTCCTTACTCCTGTGTGTGCCATCTCTCACTCAGTGGGCCATAGAAAGCCTATTAATTTTTTTGCTTGATTTGGGTTCTAAATTCTACCTGAAAAAATCAATAAATCAATCAGTGGGAGATTAATATTGGCCTTTGGGCTTGTGTGCCAGTCCTAAGCGTGCCATCTCTCTCTCTCTCAGATAGTGGGCCATAGAAAGCCTATTTTTTATTATTTTATTGGGTTTATAAATTTTCCCTGGAAAAAAAAAAAAAAGTGGGAGATTAATATTGGCCTCTGGGCTTGTGTGCCAGTCCTGAGCGTGCCATCTCTCTCACAAATAGTGGGCCATAGAAAGCCTATTTATTTTTTTGGTTGATTTGGGTTCATAATTCTACCTGAAAAAATCAATCAATCAATCAGTGGGAGATTAATATTGGCCTTTGGGCTTGTGTGCCAGTCCTAAGCGTGCCATCTCTCTCTCTCAGATAGTGGGCCATAGAAAGCCTATTTATTATTATTTTTTTTATTGGGTTTATAAATTTTCCCTGGAAAAAAAAAAATGGGAGATTAATATTGGCCCTTCTGCTTGTGTGCCAGTCTTGACTCCTGGGTGTGCCATCTCTCTCTCTCTCCCCAATTGTGGGCCATAGAAAGCCTATTAATTTTTTTGCTTGATTTGGGTTCCAAAATCTACCAAAAAAAATCACTAAATCAATCAGTGGGAGATTAATATTGGCCTCTGGGCTTGTGTGCCACTCCTGACTCCTGTGTGCGTCATCTGTCACTCAGTGGGCCCTAGAAAGCCTATTTTTTGTTTTATTTGTTTTCTAAATTCTCCCTGAAACAATCATTTTATTTTCTTTGGTTTCTAAATTATTCCTGAAAAAAATCATTTTTTTTTTTTCTCTCAAGTCTCCCTGAAAAAAAAAAAAAAAAAAAAAATCTGTGGGAGATTCATATTGCCCCTTCTGCTTGTGTGCCAGTCTTGACTCCTGGGTGTGCCATCTCTCTCTCTCCCCCCAATTGTTGGCCATAGAAAGCCTATTAATTTTTTTGCTTGATTTGGGTTCCAAAATCTACCTGAAAAAAATCACTAAATCAATCAGTGGGAGATTAATATTGGCCTCTGGGCTTGTGTGCCACTCCTGACTCCTGTGTGCGTCATCTGTCACTCAGTGGGCCCTAGAAAGCCTATTTTTTGTTTTATTTGTTTTCTAAATTCTCCCTGAAACAATCATTTTATTTTCTTTGGTTTCTAAATTATTCCTGAAAAAAATCATTTTTTTTGTATTTTTTTTTCTCTCAAGTCTCCCTGAAAAAAAAAAAAAAAAAAATCTGTGGGAGATTCATATTGCCCCTTCTGCTTGTGTGCCAGTCTTGACTCCTGGGTGTGCCATCTCTCTCTCTCTCTCCCCAATTGTGGGCCATAGAAAGCCTATTAATTTTTTTGCTTGATTTGGGTTCCAAAATCTACCAAAAAAAATAACTAAATCAATCGGTGGGAGATTAATATTGGCCTCTGGGCTTGTGTGCCACTCCTGACTCCTGTGTGCGTCCTCTCTCACTCAGTGGGCCCTACAAAGCCTTTTTTTTTTTTTTTTTCCTAAATTCTCCCTGAAACAATCATTTCATTTTATTTGTTTTATAAATTCTTCTGTAAAAAATAATTTTTTTTTAATTTTTTTTTTTTCTGAAGTCTCCCTTTTAAAAAAAACAAACACAAATCAGTGGGAGATAAATATTTACATTTGCGCTTCAGTGACAGTCCTGCGTGTGTGCCATCTCATTTGTTGCCAACAACAACAGAGTGTGTAACATTGTGGCTGATTTTCGTTGTGGTCTCACCCACCTGTAAAGGGGTAGCTAAATCATACTGAAGTTATAGCTCACCATGTAAGTTGTGTGACAGCAACAAATACCGTTCGTTTGTTAACGTTTTTAAAACAATGAGGAAGTCTGGTGGAAGAGGTCGTGGCCGGGGGCGTTCATTGTCAGCTGGTAATGAGGGTAGTGGTAGTGGTGGAGCATCAGCTGGTCGTGGGAAAAAAAATATTGCACCTAAGTCTGGAGCTGTGGAGCCAGGTTCGTCGTCTGGCTACACAAGGCCTCGAACGCTCCCTTTTCTGGGAGTAGGAAAACCGCTTTTAAAGCCGGAGCAGCAAGAGCAAGTTTTGGCTTATCTTGCTGACTCAGCCTCTAGCTCTTTTGCCTCCTCTCGTGAAACTGGTAAATGTCAAAGCAGCGCGTCGTTAGTGGATGTTCACGGTCAGGGACAAGTCGCTTCCTTGTCCTCTTCAGCAAAAACAACAACAGAGAAGAATGCAGCAGGCGACACAACGGGTTACTCCATGGAGCTCTTTACACATACCGTCCCTGGCTTAGAAAGTGAAGCAGTTAACAGTCCATGCCCATTACAAGTTGAATCTGACATGGAGTGCACTGATGCACAGCCACAGCCAGACTACTATCCTGGTCCTTTGACTCAGACCACAACATTGCCATCGCAGGGTGCTGATCAAGAATCAGACCCTGATGAGACTATGTTGCCCCATCACGAACGCTATACCACCGACCGACACGGTGACACAGACGAAGTTGCACACGAGCTACAAGAAGAGGTAATAGATGACCCAGTTCTTGACCCCGATTGGCAGCCATTGGGGGAACAGGGTGCAGGCGGCAGCAGTTCTGAAGCGGAGGAGGAGGGGCCGCAGCAGGCATCAACATCGCAACAGGTTCCATCTGCCGGGCCCGTATCTTGCCCAAAACGTGTGGCAAAGCTAAAACCTGTTGGAGGACAGCGTGGCCATCCGGTTAAAGCTCAGTCTGCAATGCCTGAAAAGGTATCCGATGCTAGAAAGAGTGCAGTCTGGCATTTTTTTAAACAACATCCAATTGATCAGCGCAAAGTCATCTGTCAAAAATGTTCAACTACCTTAAGCAGAGGACAGAATCTGAAAAGTCTCAATACAAGTTGCATGCATAGACATTTAACCACCATGCATTTGCAAGCCTGGACTAACTACCAAACGTCCCTTAAGGTTGTAGCACCCTCGGCCAATGAAGCTAGTCAGCAACGCAACATCCCTTCCGGCAGTGTAGGGCCACCATTTTCCGCACCACCTGCAGTATCTGTGCAGGTTTCTTTGCCAGGCCAAAGCCGTCAGAGTCAGGGAATCACCAGTTTCGTAGTAGGAAACACTGCATCTAGGGCACCGGTGGCAACAATACCATCTCCCACCGTCTCTCAGTCTGCCATGTCCACCGGCACCCCCGCTAGTTCCACGATCTCCAGCTCTCCAGTCCAGCTCACCCTACATGAGACTATGGTTAGAAAAAGGAAGTACTTAGCCTCGCATCCGCGTACACAGGGTTTGAACGCACACATAGCTAGACTAATCTCGTTAGAGATGATGACCTACCGGTTAGTTGAAAGCGAAGCTTTCAAAGCCCTGATGGACTACGCTGTACCACGCTACGAGCTACCCAGTCGACACTTTTTTTCCAGAAAAGCCATCCCAGCCCTCCACCAGCATGTTAAAGAGCGCATCGTCCATGCACTCAGGCAATCTGTGAGCACAAAGGTGCACCTGACAACAGATGCATGGACCAGTAGGCATGGCCAGGGACGTTACGTGTCCATCACGGCACACTGGTTAAATGTGGTGGATGCAGGGTCCACAGGGGACAGCAAGTTTGGGACAGTTCTGCCTAGCCCACGGTCTAGGAAACAATTGGCTGTAGCCGTTCGCACCCCCTCCTCCTCCTCTTCGTCCTCCTGCAGAAGCGAGAGCTCGTCCACAGACCGCAGTCGCACAACCACTCCATCCGCAGCTGCCACTGTTGCACACCAGGTCTCCCATTATGGTGCAGCTACTGGCAAACGTCAGCAGGCTGTATTGGCTATGAAGTGTTTGGGCGACAACAGACACACCGCGGAAGTTCTGTCCGAGTTCTTGCAGAAAGAAACGCAGTCGTGGCTGGGCACTGTAGATCTTGAGGCAGGCAAGGTAGTGAGTGATAACGGAAGGAATTTCATGGCTGCCATCTCCCTTTCCCAACTGAAACACATTCCTTGCCTGGCTCACACCTTAAACCTGGTGGTGCAGTGCTTCCTGAAAAGTTATCCGGGGTTATCCGACCTGCTCCTCAAAGTGCGTGGACTTTGCTCACATATCCGCCGTTCGCCCGTACACTCCAGCCGTATGCAGACCTATCAGCGTTCTTTGAACCTTCCCCAGCATCGCCTAATCATAGACGTTGCAACAAGGTGGAACTCAACACTGCACATGCTTCAGAGACTGTGTGAACAGAGGCGGGCTGTTATGTTTTGTGGGAGGATACACATACACGGGCAGGCAGTAGGATGGCAGACATGGAGTTGTCAGGTGTGCAGTGGTCGAAGATTCAAGACATGTGTCAAGTCCTTCAGTGTTTTGAGGAATGCACACGGCTGGTTAGTGCAGACAACGCCATAATAAGCATGAGCATCCCCCTAATGCGTCTGCTGATGCAAAGTTTGACGCACATAAAGGATCAGGCGTCTGCAGCTGAGGAAGAGGAAAGCCTTGATGACAGTCAGCCATTGTCTGGCCAGGGCAGTGTACAGGACGAGGTAGCGGGCGAAGAGGAGGAGGACGAGGAGGATGATGGGGATGATTATATTTTTAATGAGGAAGCTTTTCCGGGGCCACTGGAAATTGGTGGCGCGGCAAGGCCGGGTTCTGGTTTTTTGAGGGACACAAGTGACGTGGATTTGCCTGAAACTGCCCCTCAACCAAGCACAACCGCAGATTTGAGAACTGGAACTTTGGCCCACATGGCGGATTATGCCTTACGTATCCTCAAAAGGGACACACGCATAACTAAAATGATGAATGATGATGATTACTGGTTGGCCTGCCTCCTTGATCCTCGCTATAAAGGCAAATTGCAAAATATAATGCCACATGAGAACTTGGAACTAATATTAGCAACCAAACAATCAACTCTTGTTGACCGTTTGCTTCTGGCATTCCCGGCACACAGCGCCCATGATCGTTCTCACACGAGCTGCAGGGGCCAGCAGACCAGAGGAGTTAGAGGGGCAGAAATCAGAAGTGGCGTTGGCCAGAGGGGTTTTCTGACCAGGTTGTGGAGTGATTTTGCTATGACCACAGACAGGACAGGTACTGCAGCATCAATTCAAAGTGACAGGAGACAACATTTGTCCAGTATGGTTACAAACTATTTTTCATCCCTTATCGATGTTCTCCCTCAACCGTCATTCCCATTTGATTACTGGGCATCAAAATTAGACACCTGGCCAGAATTGGCAGAATATGCATTGCAGGAGCTTGCTTGCCCGGCAGCTAGTGTCCTATCAGAAAGAGTATTCAGTGCTGCAGGTTCAATACTAACAGAAAAAAGGACTCGTCTGGCTACCCAAAATGTAGATGATCTAACCTTCATTAAAATGAACCACAACTGGATTTCGAAATCTTTTGCCCCACCTTGCCCGGCTGACACCTAGCTTTCCTATGAAAAGGTCTTGCCTGTGGACTATTCTGAATGCCTTTTCCAATCTCGTAATTTTCTGCACCTGATTGTCCAGCATACGACATGTTTACACCTCACTAAATGGCCAAACTCCCCACACGGGGCCGTGGTATCGACACTTGGCGACAGCACCCGTGAGAGTGCAGTTTGTCTGAAGAGGTGGGTGAGCCCGCTTTTGGTCGACGGCACTGCCACTGGGTCCCTCCTAGTACAATAAAGTGTCTCTGGCGGTGGTGGTGCGCACCCAACGTCAGACACACCGTTGTAATATGAGGGGCCCTGGGCCTGTACCGCCGGCCACAAGACAGTTTCCCCCCACCCCAGCTCAAACAGTGCTCTACCACTTGCAAAATTATCTCACAGCTCCATCAATGTTTAGTCTATGCGCTGACATCCTTCAATGCCTGCCACTGACAATACCATTGTATTGACATTTTTGTTATGTTAGGCCTTCGATGCCTGTCTGTGGTCACTCCTTCCAGTAGGCCTCCACTGACCACACCACTGCTGCCCGTGTACCCCTGGAACCAATTTAAAATTGCCTACAGCCATGTGTTATTATTTTAGGCCTTCGATGCCTGTCTGCGATCACTCCTTCCACTAGGCCTCCACTGACCACACCACTGCTGCCCGTGTACCCCTGGAACCAATTTAAAATTGCCTACAGCCATGTGTTATTATTTTAGGCCTTCGATGCCTGTCTGCGGTCACTCCTTCCAGTAGGCCTCCACTGACCACACCACTGCTGCCCGTGTACCCCTGGAACCAATTTAAAATTGCCTACAGCCATGTGTTATTATTTTAGGCCTTCGATGCCTGTCTGCGGTCACTCCTTCCACTAGGCCTCCACTGACCACACCACTGCTGTCCGTGTACCCCTGGAACCAATTTAAAATTGCCTACAGCCATGTGTTATTATTTTAGGCCTTCGATGCCTGTCTGCGGTCACTCCTTCCACTAGGCCTCCACTGACCACACCACTGCTGTCCGTGTACCCCTGGAACCAATTTAAAATTGCCTACAGCCATGTGTTAGTGTTATTATTTTAGGCCTTCGATGCCTGTCTGCGGTCACTCCTTCCACTAGGCCTCCACTGACCACACCACTGCTGCCCGTGTACCCCTGGAACCAATTTAAAATTGCCTACAGCCATGTGTTATTATTTTAGGCCTTCGATGCCTGTCTGCGGTCACTCCTTCCACTAGGCCTCCACTGACCACACCACTGCTGCCCGTGTACCCCTGGAACCAATTTAAAATTGCCTACAGCCAGCCCAATTTTTTTATTTTAGGCCTTCGATGCCTGTCTGCGGTCCATTCTTTCAACTACTACTACACTGACCAGGTCACTGCTGCCCGTGTACCCCTGGAACCAATTTAAAATTGCCTACAGCCATGTGTTATTATTTTAGGCCTTCGATGCCTGTCTGCGGTCACTCCTTCCACTAGGCCTCCACTGACCACACCACTGCTGCCCGTGTACCCCTGGAACCAATTTAAAATTGCCTACAGCCATGTGTTATTATTTTAGGCCTTCGATGCCTGTCTGCGGTCACTCCTTCCACTAGGCCTCCACTGACCACACCAATGCTGCCCGTGTACCCCTGGAACCAATTTAAAATTGCCTACAGCCAGCCCAATTTTTTTATTTTAGGCCTTCGATGCCTGTCTGCGGTCCATTCTTTCAACTACTACTACACTGACCAGGGCACTGCTGCCCGTGTACCCCTGGAACCAACATCAGAAAATATAAAAATAAGTATTTTGCTTACAAAAAAGAAAATACTGGAGAGATATCAAATGCAGACATTTTAACATTAAAAACAAACACACAACTAAAATCTGGTACAGTACTAAAAATGGCCACCAGCTACAATTACTTTCTCCTGCAAGTAGTTAACTGAAAGGTTTTTTAAATTGAAAACACACATATGGCATCCGCCGAGTGTTGTCCTGTCGCGTCTTCTTTATATTATTGCCGAGAAGATGCAAAACAATGAAAATAATAAAATCATTAATTACCAAAATAATAGAGAAAGTCAACACCACATTGCAAATAAACATTCATTCCAAATAAAGAAGCAGGGCGCGTCCGAGGGTGAGTATATACCTAATAAGAATATAATCACCCTCGGACGCGCAATGCTTATTTCCAACAGCCTTCCTTCCTAAGAATCAGCCCTTCCGTGGTGTAGAGAGACGTTGTGTTACACTCCAAGGTGTTCCCCAGGTTGCCTTTCCTGAGCTTCGATCTTCCGGCTCTCGTTTAGTAGTTCTTGGAAACTACACTGCATTAGGCCTTCAAATTGGGTATGGGGTGTAGAGAGAGGGTGTGTTACACTCCAAGGTGTTCCCCAGGTTGCCTTTCCTGAGCTTCGATATTCCGGCTCTCGTTTAGTAGTTGTTGGAAACTACACTGCATTAGGCCTACAAATTTGGTATGGGGGAAACATTGGCGCATCTGCGGTCCCTCCTTCCTCTAGGCCTCCACTGACCTGTCTACTGCTGCCCGTGTTCCCCTGGAACCAATTTTAAATTGCCTACAGGCAGCCCAATTTATTATGTTAGGGCTTCGAAGCCTGTCTGCGGTCCCTCCTTCCACTAGGCCTCCACTGACCTGTCTACTGCTGCCCGTGTACCCCTTGAACCAACATCATAAAATAAAAAAAAAAGTATTTTGCTTATAAAAAAGAAAATACTGGTGAGATATCAAATGCAGACATTTTAACATTAAAAACAAACACACAACTAAAATCTGGTACAGTACTAAAAATGACCACCAGCTACAATTACTTTCTCCTGCAAGTAGTTAACTGAAAGGTTTTTTAAATTGAAAACACACATATGGCATCCACCGAGTGTTGTCCTGTCGCGTCTTCTTTATATTATTGCCGAGAAGATGCAAAACAATGAAAATAATAAAATCATTAATTACCAAAATAATAGAGAAAGTCAACACCACATTGCAAATAAACATTCATTCCAAATAAAGAAGCAGGGCGCGTCCGAGGGTGAGTATATACCTAATAAGAATATAATCACCCTCGGACGCGCAATGCTTATTTCCAACAGCCTTCCTTCCTAAGAATCAGCCCTTCCGTGGTGTAGAGAGACGTTGTGTTACACTCCAAGGTGTTCCCCAGGTTGCCTTTCCTGAGCTTCGATCTTCCGGCTCTCGTTTAGTAGTTGTTGGAAACTACCCTGCATTAGGCCTTCAAATTGGGTATGGGGTGTAGAGAGATGGTGTGTTCCACTCCAAGGTGTTCCCCAGGTTGCCTTTCCTGAGCTTCGATCTTCCGGCTCTCGTTTAGTAGTTCTTGGAAACTACACTGCATTAGGCCTTCAAATTGGGTATGGGGTGTAGAGAGAGGGTGTGTTACACTCCAAGGTGTTCCCCAGGTTGCCTTTCCTGAGCTTCGATCTTCCGGCTCTCGTTTAGTAGTTCTTGGAAACTACACTGCATTAGGCCTACAAATTGGGTATGGGGTGGAGAGAGATGGTGTGTTACACTCCAAGGTGTTCCCCAGGTTTCCTTGCCATTGCTTCGGTCTTCCGACTCTCGTTTAGTAGTTGTAGAAAAGTACACTGCATTAGGCCTACAAAATGGGTATGGGGTGGAGAGAGATGGTGTGTTACACTCCAAGGTGTTCCCCAGGTTGCCTTTCCTGAGCTTCTATCTTCAGGCTCTCATTAAATTGTGGTTAAATGGAACAACTGCATTTGGCGTACTAGTTGGTTTGGGGCCTACTATCGGTGTCTGCCACTCCTTGCTGTTCTCTTGGTTTCCTGTCCTGAAATTCCATTTTCAGGCTCTCGTTAAGTAGTTGTTAATGTTAGACTGCATTTGGCCTACTAGTTGGGTTGGGGCCTACTATCGGTGTCTGCCACTCCTTGCTGTTCTCCTCCACTGAACAAAGCTGTGCCGCCTGTTTACTACGGTTGCCAATTTTGAACTGCATTTCGACTACTTACTGATTTGGCCCTACTCTCTGTGTCAGCCTCTCATTCCAGTTGTCCTCCACTGCAATGCCCCCTGGTTATTCCTGTGTTACCAATTTTGAACTGCATTTAGCCCACTTTATTCTTTGGGCCTATATCTGTGTTTCCACTTCATCGTGCCCATTGCCCAGCCAGTGATAGATGAGTCTGCTGGTACATTGACCCATAACGCAACATTCCCCGTGCATGCTACACAACAACATTGTGACCCTGCTGAAAGTCAGGTTGCTCTTCCCGCATACCATACCACCTTACACGGGGACAAAGAGGAAGGTGCAGATGAAAGTGCAGGTTCCTTCATCAGGTGGGGGGAGGAATACTAGTTGGCGACGTCACTGGCACAGGGCCTCTCATAGTACGCAAAAGTGTTGCTGCCGGTGGGAGGCGCCCCCGCCGTGCAAACACACCGCTGTACTTTGAGGGGCCCTGTGCCAGTGCCAATGCCAACAAGTGGGCCCCCCCTGCTTGCTCAGGATCACAGCACTTGCAAAGTTGAAATACTTACCTCTCCCTGCTCCACTGCCGTGACGTGGTCCAGATTTCCTGGGCCCACTAATTACTTGAACCAGCCCTACCCCACACAACTTTAGCCAAATGACCCCCAATTTCAAATGCCTTCCAATTATTATAAGGTAAATTACGCTTGACAAGCTTCATTAAGAAGAATGGATGGTTTTGACATTAAAATGGGCACTCTAGGTGTTTTCCTGGCCCCCACTCACTGCCGACTATGCTGCCCCATTGACTTGCATTGGGTTTCGTGTTTCGGTCGATCCCGACTTTACGTCATAATCGGCCGATTTCACTCGACCCGACTTTTGAGATAGTCGGGTTTCGCGAAACCCGGCTCGACTCTAAAAAGGTCAAGGTCGCTCAACTCTACCGGGTACCATCCGCACATTAAGTGCTCACTTTACGCATGGTGGGCATAGCCACATGCGTAAAGTGAGCATTTCAATGCAATCCTATGGTGGCGGAATCACTGCAATTCCACAAAAATAATGAACATGCTGCGGATTTTACCGCTATGCGATTCCACAGCAGGAAAATCCGCACCATGGGCACAGCAACTGCGGAATCCCATAGGATTGCATGGGAATGCGTTTTTTAAGCATTTTTTAGCATTTCCGCTGCTGCAAAAACGCAGCAGAAATGCATAAAAAACGCAGCGTGAGCACACAGCCTTACAGTATGATGATCACGCTTAAGTTTTCGGGAAATAGCTCATGTTTTCATCCCTTGACCAAGGCATTGCACTATTTGATGCTTTTCGGCACCAGAGAGATCCTTTTTCTTTCCCATGTTACTTGAAAACTGTGGCCTGCTTAATAATGTGGAACATCATTTTTAAGTAGTTTTCCTTTAATTAGAATCACCTGGAAAACTAATTATCACATGTGTTTAAGATTGATTTCAGTGATCCATTGAGCCCTGAGACACAATACCGTCCATGATTTATTTGAAAAACAAAACAATTAAATCTTTATGATGCTTAAATCTAATTTGCATAATAATTTGGAACACGGTGTAGATATAAAACACACATGTATGCATATACGATATAGATATGCACTTTTTTTTGCTGTCATAGATGATTCTCATCAACAAAGATACAAGCATTTATTTTGTTCATCGGGTGGGTGATATGTCCCATCGGCTGATGAGACATTAAATGGGAATTCTTATGAAAGCTTGTTCTTTGATTGTCGGTCCATGTAAAAGTACCTTTACTTTCCAGCATGAAAGTCTAAACTCGTTGAGATAAGGCTTGAAATGTCCTTTGCAAAATGTTGCACTTTAAGGGCTCTACCACCAGAGCGGGCTAAATCACCATCCAAAACATGTAGTTTAGTACACGTCTCACAATAATTCACATGCTCAATTCAGTAACCAACTTGATTCTTATTTCCCAGTATTCCGTTATCTGGACAACGACATTTGTACCAGGGCCAGATGGGAACTGAAATTCAGCCCTGGCATTTTTAAGCACACAGGCCTACGTCTTGTAACTTCTGTAATCTTGCTCTCTAAATAGTCTAAGTACTGGTCAGCAGCACACAATCAAAACGCTTTGCGTTCACAACCTCCGTAGCCAACAGCCACTGAATTATGGCCAATTTAGATGAGCCAATAATCATGAAATTTGTCATTGTAAGGCCGGGATCAAACATGCAAGAAATACGTCCGAGTGTGGCCGCATATCAATACATGCAGCCGCACGCTCCACTCCTGAGTGATGGCGGCAGTGCCGGGTATTAACATGCGAGACTCGGACGTATTTCTCGCATGTCTGATCCCGGCCTAAGAGAGTCTTCCTGATTATTGGCTCATTTAAATAGGTCAGTAATCACCTGATTTAAGAGCAAAATGATTAGTAGTCATGTGAGACGATTTTTAGCCGGCTTAAAAATCAAGGTTCTTGGTAGCATATTGCCCTGGGAAACAGGACATGTGCTCCCAAGAACAGGACATTCTATGTGCACAAAACATATTAGCAGTCGCTGTGTGCACAGAGAAGTGCGGTCCTGCTTTGTGAATAGGCCGTGTAGGATGCTGACTGAGTTGTATACAGCTGGTCGGTGGTCATGTACAGTACATGCTATAGCACAGTAATGACAGTAAAGTCTCATTTAGGCTGGTTTCTCATTTGCGTTTTTTGCCTATACTTAACATTAAAAATGCATGCTTTTTTTGCATGCGTTTTGCTGCCGCATGCGTCTTTTCTATGCATGTGTTGTGTTGCAGAAATGCAACATGTAGTAATTTCTAGCAGCGTTTTTTTGCGGCAAAAAAACCTATTGCTGTCTATGTAAACGCATGCGTTTTTAAGCACATGCGTTTGCATGCGTTTTTAAACGCATGCATTTTAATAGAAAAACACAAGAATACACACTGATAAGCCAACCCCAAACCCTAACCCTATCGCTTACCCTAACCATAAGGGATCCTAACCCTAACCCTAAGGTTAGGAGAAGAATGGAGGCGCACAGACCACAGAGATGACGCCCGACCAGCCTCACTTAAATACAGCGTGGGAACAACTCAAAATGTTTTGTTTGGAGGTAGGCAGGGGGTCAGGAGTCAATATACATGTCAGTGTAAGGGTATGTCTCCACGCTGCGTACTGGCAGCGCTTTGGACGCAGCGGATCCCTGCTCCACCTGCCCCCTTTTGTACGTGCGATCATACCGCATGTGTTCATTGAACACATGCTTAATCACTGCATCCTATACATAGAACATGGTCTTGTACACATAAAACGTACAATATTACTGAATACATGTGTTATAATGGTTCAGAAACTTTTCTGTCTGCTGTCATAGATTAGGAAATGTATTTGGGTATCTTGGAAAACTTCTTCCTATCTCCTATCAAAGAGAACCTGTCTCATTGTACATACAGTCTGATTTGTAGACAGTGTAGTGAGCTGGCCGGCTGTGACTGTTCTGTTATCATTGACATAGAATCTGTGACAGACACTGCCCCCGTGTGGCCAGAAGTTATACCTATGCCAAATGTGATTACAGAGAAACAAACTGTATTGGCAGAACTTTCCCCTGTGATGTCATGTGAACAGGAAGGGGAGGGAAAAAGGGAGCCCGGGAAACTGGTGTGTGCAGAGAGAGGTCGGTGTGTGCTGGCGTCCTCCTGCAGAGGCGATATAGAAGACTGCCTGGATGACCGCTATCTCTTGGAAGCTGACATCCAGATTGTTCCCAGCTCCCACACTGCGGAACACCCAACGGTGACATCTTCTCAGACCCTGGAGCCCATGAACTGTAAGCGGGTCCTCTGTTGAGAGGCCGAACATTCCACCCTTACCTGTTGAACCCCAAGGACTACAGTCTGGACCTGAGGGACGGAGTTTTGTTTAATCCCTGTTGTTTCTCTCTTCGGCTGGAGCGTCCCCCTGCAGTGACAGACAGGCCTGCGACGTGGGAAGATAACCTCTTGGAACAAAGGAACTGGTAACGTGTGGATAGGGAAAGTGAGGGACAGTTTGTTATTACACGTTATCTCTGTGAATAGGCATATTTTGTACTGTCTATTATTGTGTTCCGCTGTGTTAAGGAAAATGTATAACAGTAAAGATACGGTTGTTAAAATAGAATCTGAGTGTGGAAGTTTTGCTGGGCCAGATCATGGATATACATGGGCGACCTTGCCCTCGGTCACTTCATCTGGCGTAGTTGGCAGGATCTGTGCCCAGCAAGATTCCCACCCAGTATACAGTCATAAACCGCTGCCGGTGTCCATTGTAAACCAGGTCAGGAAGTTTGGCGGGCGAAACTACCCCGTACCAGAATGGGCGGAACAAGTGCGGATACTGGGAGAAATGTATAATATTGAACCTAAGACCTTGGCAGAAATGGCGGTACTGACGCTAGAGGGGGAGGCATGGATGACAGTCAGACTGGAGACGGTCAGGGGGCAGCGTACGTTGGAGGATTTGGTGCGGGTGCTGGAAAAGACCTATGGACCTACTACGTACCAGGGAACACTGCGATACCTGTTCTTTAGACGGACACAGCTTGAATGGGAAGACATCCCCCAATATGCAAATGCCCTTCAGGTACTCCTTGAACAAGTCTGTGCAAAAGGGGAACAACTGGCTACTATAGCTCCTCGTGACCTGGTACTGAGAGACCAATTCGTTATAGGGCTGAGAGACCAGTATCTTAAACGTACGCTACAGGACTTGATTCGGATGACGCCGACTCTCACCTTCGCTGAAGTCAAGCAGGTCAAGCAGTCAAGCAGGAAGCCATAGAACGTTCTAGGGGACCCGTCATGGATGTGGGGACTCAAAGCGCTGCGTGCAGATCCATGTTAGACATTAAACAGCCCAACAGTGACACTGAGGAGCTGAAACAGATGGTAGCAGATTTACAGCAACAGGTGTCACAGTTAACACTAGAACGACAGAGAGACCAGCGGATGCAACCTAGCCGTCCCGCAGGACCGTGTTGGTCATGTGGTGATCCTCGTCATAGGGCGAACCGTTGTCCTCAACGAACAAACCATCAGTTACCACGACGAACGGAATATCAGCTACATCCACGAGCAGAGCCGCCACGCCAGGTCTCACCACAATGGCCGCCGTTAAACTAGACACCCCTGCAGCTGAGGTTCGAGCAGCAGGGGGGGATAGAGAATGGGGTGTAGAAAAACAGAGCCAGTACTCTTGCCTCAAGTAGTCCTACACTTGAAGTTATTCTGGAGGGAGTTGCAGTACAAGGATTGATGGACACTGGGTCGCAAGTGACCACGATCTCTGAACAGTTTTATGAAGAGTACCTCAAACCAAGAACTGCTTGTGATCCAGATACCACCATTAAGATAATTGCGGCTAATAACCTACCCATTCCAGTAACCGGAGTCGCCTGGATGGATACGAAGGCCTGCGGACAAGACCTAGGGAAACGAGGAATCGTCATTATCAAGGAAGGCTTCGGCTCCGAGACCCCAGTAATAATCGGAAAGAATATCTTGAAAGACCTGGATCTTATGCTGCTGACAAGAAAAGGGCCCAAGTACTGGCAGAAGGTTACGAAACATAAACCGACTCGTCTGGCGTTCCAGCGCGTAATCCGGACCGTTGGACTTCAACAGATGGCAAAGGAACAACTACCCCTAGCAGCCATTAAGGTGCCCCGCTGTACCCGAATTACTTTGCCCGCTGAAAAAGAGACAGTCATTTCCCTGCCTCTTAACACCAACCGACAGTTGAAGTGTTAATCGAGCCGAGGGCTCCAAGTGGGGGTAAGCTAAACCCACTAGTCGCCCGCACCCTAGCCATCGTGAGGAACGGAAGAGTCCCTGTCCGGCTGAACAACACCGCAGACGTAGGTGTAGCCCTTGAAGCTGGCACGCAACTTGCCAGAGTATATGCTCTACCCACAGAAGTGAACCCCATGGGGCCCTTACAATTCACCCCGTCTACAGAAGATGGCTGGACGGTAACTGTCTCAGCCATAAATTCTCAAGCAGATGATGAAGACATTGGGCGAAAATTACTGGAAAAAGTGCGACTGGACCCGTCCCAGTTCACCAAACAGGAAGCGTCTCAAGTGGAGAGACTACTGCGAGAACACCAAGACTCCTTTGCAAAACATGACACCGACTTCGGGTACACCACCAGTATCCAACACGAGATTCCCATGGGCGAGACTGCCCCTATTCTCGAGAGGTACCGACAAATACCACCTCAACAATACCAGGAGGTGAAAAGCCTCTTAGAATCTATGCTACACGCTGGAGTGGTGCGGGAGAGCCAGAGCCCATGGGCTGCACCCGTGGTGATAGTCAAAAAGAAAGATGGATCCCTGAGATTTTGCGTAGACTACCGTCGGCTGAACGCTTGCACGATCCGGGACTCCTATCCACTCCCCCGGATCGAAGAGTCACTGACCGCCCTGAAGAAGGCCAAATATTTTTCGTCTCTAGACTTGGCCAGTGGATATTGGCAGGTCCCCATGAGTGAGAAGGATAGAGAAAAGACTGCCTTCATCCTTCCCATGGGCCTGTACGAGTTTGACCGGATGCCATTCGGCTTGAGTAATGCACCAGGGACCTTTCAGAGACTGATGGAACGCTGTCTGAGAGATTTCAACTTCAAATTCACGCTGATATACCTTGATGACATCGTGGTATACTCCGCCACCTTTGAGGATCATCTTCACAAGCTTGGCAAAGTGCTCCAGCGCTTGAAGAAACACGGCTTGAAGTTGAAGCCCAGCAAGTGCCGTCTATTCCAGCAGGAGATCGATTACCTGGGACACCGGATCTCAGCCGAAGTTGTCCAACCCTCTCCAGAGAAGATACAGTTAGGGCCAGAAATATTTGGACAGTGACACAATTTTCGCGAGTTGGGCTCTGCATGCCACCACATTGGATTTGAAATGAAACCTCTACAACAGAATTCAAGTGCAGATTGTAACGTTTAATTTGAAGGGTTGAACAAAAATATCTGATAGAAAATGTAGGAATTGTACACATTTCTTTACAAACACTCCACATTTTAGGAGGTCAAAAGTAATTGGACAAATAAACATAACCCAAACAAAATATTTTTATTTTCAATATTTTGTTGCAAATCCTTTGGAGGCAATCACTGCCTTAAGTCTGGAACCCATGGACATCACCAAACGCTGGGTTTCCTCCTTCTTAATGCTTTGCCAGGCCTTTACAGCCGCAGCCTTCAGGTCTTGCTTGTTTGTGGGTCTTTCCGTCTTAAGTCTGGATTTGAGCAAGTTAAATGCATGCTCAATTGGGTTTAGATCTGGAGATTGACTTGGCCATTGCAGAATGTTCCACTTTTTGGCACTCATGAACTCCTGGGTAGCTTTGGCTGTATGCTTGGGGTCATTGTCCATCTGTACTATGAAGCGCCGTCCAATCAACTTTGCAGCATTTGGCTGAATCTGGGCTGAAAGTATATCCCGGTACACTTCAGAATTCATCTGGCTACTCTTGTCTGCTCTTATGTCATCAATAAACACAAGTGACCCAGTGCCATTGAAAGCCATGCATGCCCATGCCATCACGTTGCCTCCACCATGTTTTACAGAGGATGTGGTGTGCCTTGGATCATGTGCCGTTCCCTTTCTTCTCCAAACTTTTTTCTTCCCATCATTCTGGTACAGGTTGATCTTTGTCTCATCTGTCCATAGAATACTTTTCCAGAACTGAGCTGGCTTCTTGAGGTGTTTTTCTGCAAATTTAACTCTGGCCTGTCTATTTTTGGTATTGATGAATGGTTTGCATCTAGATGTGAACCCTTTGTATTTATTGTCATGGAGTCTTCTCTTTACTGTTGACTTAGAAACAGATACACCTACTTCACTGAGAGTGTTCTGGACTTCAGTTGATGTTGTGAACGGGTTCTTCTTCACCAAATTAAGTATGCGGCGATCATCCACCACTGTTGTCATCCGTGGACGCCCAGGCCTTTTTGAGTTCCCAAGCTCACCAGTCAATTCCTTTTTTCTCAGAATGTACCCAACTGTTGATTTTGCTACTCCAAGCATGTCTGCTATCTCTCTGATGGATTTTTTCTTTTTTTTCAGCCTCAGGATGTTCTGCTTCACCTCAATTGAGAGTTCCTTTGACCGTATGTTGTCTGCTCACAGCAACAGCTTCCAAATGCAAAACCACACACCTGGAATCCACCCCTGACCTTTTAACTACTTCATTGATTACAGGTTAACGAGGGAGACGCCTTCAGAGTTAATTGCAGCCCTTAGAGTCCATTGTCCAATTACTTTTGGTCCCTTTTAAAAGAGAACGCTATGCATTACAGAGCTATGATTCCTAAACCCTTTCTCTGATTTGGATGTGGAAACTATCATATTGCAGCTGGGAGTGTGCACTTTCAGCCCATATTATATATATAATTGTATTTCTGAACATGTTTTTGTAAACAGCTAAAATAACAAAACTTGTGTCACTGTCCAAATATTTCTGGCCCTAACTGTAGCAGCTGTCCGAGAGTGGCCTCAACCAACTACCATCAAAGAAGTCCAGGCTTTCCTGGGGCTAGCGGGCTATTACCGCCGATTTGTCAAGGACTTTGCCCGGCTTGCGGAACCACTGCATGAGACTCTCCGAGGGACCGCAAACAGTCCCAGAGGACGACGCATCAGCTGGGGGCCCGACCAAGAAAAATCCTTCCGGGCGCTTCAAGCTGCTTTGACATCGCCCCCTATTCTGGCATTTGCAGATTACACCCTGCCGTTCCAGTTATACACCGACGCCAGCCTTCAAGGTCTCGGGGCGGTCCTCTCCCAAGTCCAAGATAACAAGGAACGTGTAATAGCCTATGCCAGTAGATCCTTCCGTGACACCGAAAAGAACCCCGTCAACTACAGCTCTTTCCGCGTGGAACTCCTTGCCCTGACCTGGGCTATGACAGAGAAATTTGCTGGCTACCTGACAGGGGCGGAGGTGCTGGTCGTGACAGACAACAATCCTCTTGCCCACCTAGAAAATGCCAAACTAGGGGCAATGGAACAGCGCTGGATGGCAAGGCTCTCTAGATTCCAATACAAAATTAAATACAGAGTGGGGACGGAGAATCAGAATGCTGACAGCCTTTCCAGAGTGACATCATCCCCGCCAGTGGGGTACCGGGATGAAGAGTTGGAGGAAGATGAACTGCCCGACTTTGCCCGGCTAGCTAAACAAATAGAAGATAGCCGCCAGTATGCTGTAGGCGGGATCGAAGCCGTAGTGGGGTCCCCGCTGTCCCAACAAGAATGGGCCAAGCTTCAAGATCGAGACCCTGAACACGTCTTACAGAAACAGTACGTGAAGACACAAGAGAAACCACCCTCCGAAGTAAGAGCCCGACTATCAACCAGGACCTCTGCCCTACTTGCCCAATGGGATCGGCTGATCGTGAAGGATGGAGTCTTGTATCGCAGGGCCCTTTTATCCCATATGCTGGAAGAATGTTTGCAGATTGTCGTCCCGGTGCAGCTGGCCCATGAGATGGTGGCTGAAGCCCACAGAAGGAACGGCCACTTCGGCATAGACAAGACCCTCCGGTGGACCCAGCAATTCATTTTTTGCCCAGGACTCCGTAAGCTGGTTGAAAACATCTGCCTAGGATGTCGTACATGTGAACTCCACAAGTCTACTGAGCAGCGTGCACCCGTCCAGACTATTAGCACATCCAGGCCCCTCGAATTGTTGATGGTGGACTATCTGTTGATTGGAACAGCGAATAGTGGCTACCAGTACTGTCTGGTGATGGTAGACCACTTCACGAAATTCGCCGTCGCTGTTGCTACCAAAGATCAGACTGCCGAATCAGCTGCACAGGCCATCTGTCAACACTTCGTTCGGGTCTACGGGTGTCCGGAGCGGCTGCACTCTGATCAGGGGGCGTGTTTCGAAGGGCGAGTCATTGAAGAACTCCAGCAGATGTATGGAATCAAGAAGTCCAGGACCACCCCGTATCATCCACAAGGGAATGGCGCGTGTGAACGTTTCAACCAGACCCTCTTACAACTGATCCGAACCTTAGCAGAAGACAAAAAGCCCGACTGGCCTCGATTCCTCCCAGAACTGCTGTGGGCCTATAACAATCAAGTCCATTCTGTCACCGGATACACGCCTTACACCCTCCTTTTTGGCCACCCAGGCAAAGGCATCCATGAGCTACACCTGTCTAACTCTGATGAAGACACCTGTGGTACCTATCCTTCCTGGCTACAAGCACACCATCAAAGGATGGAAACTGTCTACCGGCTGGTGGAACAGCAGATCCAGGACCAGGTCCACGCTGATCCACTTCCAGTACAAGAAGACCTACTGAGTGTGGGTCAACTGGTCCTAGTTCGTATAAAGAAACCGCAAGGAAAACTCCGGCCCAAGTGGGAGACCGAAGTCTATCGAATAATTGGACACCCGTACCCTGGTGGCCCCGTCTACCAAGTACAAGGCGAAGACAGCGGCAGCCTCCGCACCCTGCACTGCAACATGTTGCGCCCCTGTCGTTCTCAGCCTGACTCCCCTCCTGTAATACCTGGAAAGATGGATATCACTAATGCTGTGGGAGACACCGATACCGGGGGTGTAGAGGTGGAAGACATCCCTACCCCTGCTCGCCTGACTGACGCGTCTGAACCCCTTACCTCCTCGACTGACTTACCGACTGGGGTGACTGATCGGGGGGAGGGGCTGGCACCCGTTAGGCGGACAACGAGGACTACCGCCGGAGTGCCCCCAGGACAGTCCTACAGAGACCAATATGTGTGGCCTTTTCCGCAGCCGGGTCCTACAATCTCCACAGCCATCGCCGCCCTGGGGACAGTCGTTGACAGAGACTGCCAACCTTTAAGCGGGGGGGCGTGTAGTGAGCTGGCCGGCTGTGACTGTTCTGTTATCATTGACATAGAATCTGTGACAGACACTGCCCCCGTGTGGCCAGAAGTTATACCTATGCCAAATGTGATTACAGAGAAACAAACTGTATTGGCAGAACTTTCCCCTGTGATGTCATGTGAACAGGAAGGGGAGGGAAAAAGGGAGCCCGGGAAACTGGTGTGTGCAGAGAGAGGTCGGTGTGTGCTGGCGTCCTCCTGCAGAGGCGATATAGAAGACTGCCTGGATGACCGCTATCTCTTGGAAGCTGACATCCAGATTGTTCCCAGCTCCCACACTGCGGAACACCCAACGGTGACATCTTCACAGACCCTGGAGCCCATGAACTGTAAGCGGGTCCTCTGTTGAGAGGCCGAACATTCCACCCTTACCTGTTGAACCCCAAGGACTACAGTCTGGACCTGAGGGACGGAGTTTTGTTTAATCCCTGTTGTTTCTCTTTTCGGCTGGAGCGTCCCCCTGCAGTGACAGACAGGCCTGCGACGTGGGAAGATAACCTCTTGGAACAAAGGAACTGGTAACGTGTGGATAGGGAAAGTGAGGGACAGTTTGTTATTACACGTTATCTCTGTGAATAGGCATATTTTGTACTGTCTATTATTGTGTTCCGCTGTGTTAAGGAAAATGTATAACAGTAAAGATACGATTGTTAAAATAGAATCTGAGTGTGGAAGTTTTGCTGGGCCAGATCATGGATATACATGGGCGACCTTGCCCTCGGTCACTTCAGACAGCATAGTATAAGAAAAGGAAAAGCTGAGCAGAATGATTTGTAGGTTCGCTGGAAAGATTCAGTATAATTTATAGTTCTTCACATGGAATCCCTGGTGTTTGTATACATATGATTCATATTCAGTCATTGACAGCAGAGCTGCTTCTGCTAAGAGGCAAGATGAGCATCTAGCCTCAGGCGGCAGTCTGGGCTATCTCTCAGGGGGCTGCATTCTGCCACCCCCTAGGAGTGGAACTCAGACAGTTTTTTTAGGCAGCTGTTACGCTGACAGCCGGCTCAGAGAACGCCAGCTCCTGCTGTCTGTATTCAATTGTCTCCATTTCCTGCAGACATGGGGGACAGTAGGAGAGAGGGAAGCATGTGGGGGACAGAAAGGAGAGGAGGCAGTACTGTAGGACAGTATGGAGAGGGGGCAGCTTGTAGGGAACAATATATATAGGAAACATTATTGAGAGGAGCAACATGGGAAGATACTGAAGATAGAGGCAGTGTGTAGATACAGATGCTTCTCACAAAATTAGAATATCATCAAAAAGTTAATTTATTTCAGTTCTTCAATACAAAAAGTGAAACTCATATATGATATAGAGTCATTACAGAGTGATCTATGTTAAGTGTTTATTTATGTTAATGTTGATGATGATGATTATGGCTGACAGCCAATGAAAACCCAAAAGTCATTATCTCAGCAAATTAGAATAATTAGCAAAAAGCCCCTGCAAAGGCTTCCTAAGCGTTTCACTTTTTGTATTGAAGAACTGAAATAAATTAACTTTTCGATGATATTCTAATTATGTGAGAAGCACCTGTACATACAGCGTTATGGCAAATAGTTCAGAGGGCACAGTGTGAAGAGGGTCCATTAATATCCTTGGATACAGCACTCTGAACAGCCAACTTCTTTAGCAATGACCTTTTGTGGCTTACCCTCATTGTGGAGTGTGTCAGTGACTGCCTTCTGGACATATGTCAGGTCAGCAGTCTTCCCCTGTGTGGAGGCATAGTTCATTAGAGGCTAGTGTGCAGGTTACAGTTCATAAATCAGGCAGTTTGGCTGATACAGTTCATATGAAGGGTGGGACGGCTCTAGCTGAGAGTATGGTGTTTATAGCCAGTTAGGGAGAACAGTGTGGCACTTACAGCTCATAAGGGTAGAGAAATTGGTGGCTATAGTTCAAAGGGGGGACAGTATGGCAAAGTTTTTAAAGGGAACCTGTCACCAGTTTTGCAACATAGCAGCTAAAAGTATGGCCTTATTAAGCATCTGTGTTGCATTCCCTAAATCCTTATATAACCCCCTGAGTCCTCCTGTATAAATCCAAAAAAGCACTTTAATTTCTGCGGAACTCTATGTAGTCTTCCGTGTCCGGTCCGATAGGTGTGGCTTAAGGCCTCACCATCTCTCCCACCGGCTGCTGCTCGCCATCCTCTTTAATTGACATGGATGATGCCGCCTGCGCAGTATGTGGAGCGCCCCCAGACACAGGGCCACGAGTTTTCGGTACCGGGCCTCTCTGTCTCGGTCCTCGGGTTGTCACGGTGGCTAGACCCGGTCCGTGACCCTGCTAAGGGGCATCCAATGAAAGGTGATGAAAGTTTGTCAAGTGTTCGTGACACCACCTGTGGTATTTAGTCAGGGTGACCGACGCTGCTTGGGAGTCCACTGGGGTGATGTTATGACAGCTAGATGGAATACCTTCCCACAGGTGAAGTGTTTCCCCAGGGCGTCCCAGTAGTGTAGATGGTGATGATGTGAGGCGTGGTTAATAACGAGGACACAGGGTTGCAATCTCTTTACCTTTTTACTGAAGACTTCGGGATCCTCAATCCAGAGCACTGCTAACAGGGCTGGCTGAGACCGGCCGGTCCGAAGGCACATCCAGAGTTCCCTTTGCAGGTGAGAATTAGTGCCTACCTACTAGCGCCTGTGTGTTGTAGTCCTTCCCTGCTGAGCACCACGGGATAGTCCTCACAACTGTCATATTTGTTCTTTCTCTCTCCGTCCCCCAGATGATATGGCTAGGACGCACCCGTATGACAGGTAGGCCTGGAGTTATTCTGGGACCCTAGAGACGCCCCTCTCACACGATTGCCCCCTATGTCTGCTTAGGTGATTTAGGTGAGACAGCCAACCTATAATTAACTGTCCTGCCGCTGTTTGAAGTAATGCTTGAAGTCTGTTACTTCCTCGGTGTTCCGGCCACCGTCTACGCGCCTCAGTAGGATGTTGCCGATCTCGAGGCACGACTCCTACTGGTTCTTTCGCCTTTTTGCTGTGATCTCGTTTCTCACTTCTCCACAATATACTTCGCTTCGTGTCCTTCCTTAAGATGCCGGCGCAAGGTAGTGCAGGCACGGCTCCGTAATGATCTGTCCTTTCTGCTAGGTCCCTGCCTGGATCCCACCCCTGACAGGTCCTCCCTGGAACTCTCCCAGGCTGCTTTCTGCCTAACTTCCTGTCCAACCCCCAGTTTTACCAGAGTGTGAGGAGTGGCCTAATAGATAGAACCACCCCCCCGGTGGCCGGAGTGTGAAGTGTAGTGTGTGACTGTGATACCTGGTCAGGTGAACTCCTTTAGTGCAATCAGACGTAACATCACTCCCCTTAGTGGCAGAGCGACATTACTGCAACGACCAGGACTCTGGGGCGCTGCATATGTTTTGCCCCACTGCGGGCAAAGCCGAAAAACAGAAGTGAGCATGTGCTGCACACATATTTCCGGCTTATGTACCGGAACTACTTCTATGTACCCGAAATACATTTGCCGGCGCATGCACACTTCTGCTTTTCGGTTTTGCCCACAGTTGAGCAAAGCATCCTGCGCAGGCACGAGATGCAATATTTCTGCGTAGGAGCAAGATGTCGCACAGCGATGTGAATGACACAGGAGATGTCATCTACGTCAGTTCAAGGAGAATGGCGAGCAGCAGCCAGGAGCAGGGATAGAGAGGCCCGTCAGACCAGACCGAGAAGAACACCCATAAAACACCCATCAAACCAGACCGAGAAGAACACCCATAAAACACCCATCAGACCAGACCATACAGCGCGGGAGCAATTAAAAAGGTTTTTCAAGGGTACAGAGGTGGATGCAGGGGGTTATATAAGGATTTAGGGAATGTAGCGCAGATGCTGAATAAGGTGACATTTTTAGCTGCTATGTTATAAAACTGGTGACAGGTTTAAGCGAAGATGGTGCGGAGGCCACAGTTCATAAAGGCGGACAGCATGTCAGCTATAGTTCATGAGGGCAGACAGTGTGACGGTGAGAGTTCAAAAGAGGGGGCAATATTTTATAGGAGAGGTCAAGGTGGAGGCCAAGTACCTTGAGAGAAACAGTGTAGAAGTCATATTTTGTACAGGGAGCACAGTGAGGGACAATTATTTTTTCAGGCGCACAGCATGGGGCAGATATTTTTATTCAGTGACATTATATTGACTTATTTTTTGGGGACGTCAGGATGTGCAGCTGAAGACTGGAGAAGAGGGGAGTCTGCAGGGGCGGCCTGTGGATGTGAGAAGTCATCATCGTGTCAAGACCAAATGAAGCAGAAAGGGATGAGAAGGACTCCAAACAGAGAAAACATCACCAGTAAGGTACCTGGGTGTAAATGTTTATTTGTAATACTGCCTGCATCTAATCTGTACAGTGGTTCCTGTATGGTCCTCAGACTGATGATGGCTTGCGACAACTCTTGCTATCTCCTAACCATTCTTAAGGATATACTGGGAGTTGGAGGTTCATGCGATATAAATGTATATGGTGGGGGTTAACTTGAGATTGCAATTGATCTCTGTATAAAAGGGTTTGTCCCCTTTAAAAAAAATGATGGTGTGGAAGTGCAGTGTATTGTGAAATAAAGTGCATTATTCAATGTCCCCAATTCCAGTACTGAGTCTTTGCTACTGCTCCGGATGTCTAGAATTGACTGCAGTGAGCTCAGTGGCTCTGAGTGGGGTGTTTCACCTGCACTGGCAGAATAACAGACTTGATGATCGGCAGTGGTGGAAATTCAAGTATGATCGTGCGGTTTTTTTTTTTTTTTTATAACAACCTGAACTTGGTGGTTAACATTTTTTGAAAGATGATGAGCCCTTTAAGGTTAATGTTATATTCATGTATTGATGGTGGTTCTCGTGTTGTATTACTGCATTGACTGTGGTTCTAGTGATGTATTCATGTACTGATACTGGCTCTGATGCTGTATTCATGTTCTGATTGTGGTTCTGGTGATGTAATCATCTACAGATGGTGGTTTCAGTGTAAGTGGCATCACAAACCAAACTTTTTTTTTAATAAAAAAAAAATCCATGAAAATTTGTTATCGCAGTAACAGCTTTAATCAAATAGTCAATAATAGAAGACTATCAGTTACTAAGTAGGACAATTTACATATGAACACTACTTCTTCCTGCTCTAATATGTTATGCATGCAGATCAAATACCATTTTCTACATAAAAAAATAAATTTATTTGTATGCAGCATTTCACAGAGCATTGTCCTTTAATATTTGTTTCAATATAAATGCAAATTAAATAAGTAAATAAAAGAAACATGACATATGATATATTGTCTGTGCCCTCAAAACAGCTCCCAGACATTTGCACACCATGACATTCATGTAGGTTTTTTATGTACACTGGTGCCCAAACTGACAAACAATATTTCACATGCAAATTCCTAAAGCATTTTTCCACTAAATACATGCATCATTTATCAACAGTTAGGTAATATATGAGTTCTGTGAGTCAGATTGCTATGGACCTGAGGCAGGTGGACCCAAATTTCCCAGTGTGAATGGAATTGTGATTTCAGTAGGACTGAATGGAGAAAGCAGAATAGAGAATACATTTGCATTCACACAAAGGACTTTAGGACACCGTCCTCAATATCTGTGGATTTAATAGTACACATCTCCATATCCCATGCACTTATTTATTTAATGGAAAGCTGATAAACGCATTTAGTGGAAAAAATCCTTTAAAATTAAAGTTACCATACATAACACATATACATAACTTAATGAGGGTTGGAAAGTTATAGCTAGAACCCTTACATTTATTCATATGCATCTAACAAAATAACTACATGGAAACTAGCATTCAATTCAGAGTTAATCGCGCATTTCACTTTTGAACTGTTCATCCTAGATTACCATGATTTGTTATTTCTATTTTATAGATATATACTGCCAGCATTTACTAGTTAAAGTGCTAATATAATAATAATCTGTATTCTGAAGGCTATAATATAAAACTGTCTATAGGTGATATTGTTTTCCAGGTGACACTGATCCCTATTAATGCTTGTCAGCAGTAGCGTAGCTACCGGGGAAAAGAGGGGGCCATCGCCCCGCGCCCCACGCTCTGAGGGGGCCCAGCCAGAGCTACGCCACTGTAACTGTATTGGCGTGCACAGCACACCGATACAGTTACATTCTGCGGAAGAGCTGGGAGATCGATTTCCCTGCTCTGCTGCCGGCCGCTGTGCGTCCCCTGAGCAGGCGGTGGGGGGCCTGGTGCCAGCAGTGGGCCCTCCGCTCGTCATCGCAGGTTCAGCTGTATCGGCTGGATGCCGATACAGCTGACCGCATTGATGAGAGGAGTGTAACCCTCCCTCTCCCATCATCCCCCTGTCAGCATCTGATGTCACCGACACAGACAGGGGCCGTGATGACATAACTGCTCGGCGCCTGCGGTCCGGAGGTGTGCGGGTGCTCAGAGCAGCGGAGGAACCAAGAGGAAGAGAGGTGAGTATTTATTTATTTATTATGGGGGCTGCCTTATACTACAGAGTCTGCCTATGGGAGGCTTCCTTATACTACAGAGTCTGCCTATGGGGGGCTTCCTTATACTACAGAGTCTGCCTTTTGGGGAGCTTCCTTATAATACAGAGTCTGCCTATGGTGGGGACGCCTTGTGCTATAGAATCTGATTACGGGGTGCTGTCTTGTACTACAGGGTCTGCCTATGGGGTGCTGTCTTATACTACAGAGTCTGCCTATGGAATGCTGCCTTATGCTATAGAGTCTGCCTATGGGCATTGCATTATACAATATAGAGTAGGCCTAATGGGAGTGCATTATACTATATGGAGGCCTATGGGGGAATGCATTATACTAAATGGAGGCCTATGGGGAGTGCATTATACTATATTGAGGACTATCTGGTGCATTATACTATATGTAGGTTATCTAGGGGCCATCAGTATGGAGATTACAGTGAGGGGGCCATCATATAGTGTTGGAGCCATCAAACAGTTTGGGGGCTACTAAGGGGTCAATATACAGTGTGGGTGGTACTATACAGTAAGGGGGCATTATATGGTGTATAAGAGAGCATCATACTGTGTATAGGGGAGTTGTACAGGAGGAGACTCGGGACATTATTAAATGTAAAGTGGGCACTTTTTGGTATAGGGGAACTCAGGTTACTGTGACTATCAAAGGGGCACACAGAGAGCAATATTATTTTCTAGAGGGCAAAATGTGGGCCCTGTTTTCTAAGACACTTGCATCCGGTATTACTATATTATAGAAGGTTGCTTTAGAATTTAGATTGTACAGAGAACCACACAGCAGGGGCAGTAATAGGGACTTGATACTTTATTCACTTCATATCAGAAGCAGAGGATGAGACATCAGCACAATACAATAAAAATTGTATTGTGCTGATGTCTCATCCTCTGCTTCTGATATGAAGTGAATAAAGTATCAAGTTTTTACTTTTCACGTCTCGTCGTGCTGGAATTTTTTCCTTTATTTCTGGTTTCCTCACGCCTGACACAGCGTCTCCGTGCTCCGAGCCTTCTGGAATTACTACTATGGTGAGCTGGACTTTCCTGCAGTAATAGGGACACATATAGCAGCAGCGGCTCAATATTGGGGTATTAGCAGGTTGGGAACAGATGATGATGAGGCCGTAATATGAGAAGTGAAATGTGTCTTTGTTGTATTTGCAGCACCCCAGGTGACCGGTTGCTGCAGTGATATTGCTTTCCTTTCGGGGAGGATAATGTCATGCTCAGTGGCAATGGACTTCTCTTCACTAAGGTAAGGCACCCACACACAGCACATTCCAAATCCAGGCCAGGAGGAGGGAGCTCAGTACACGGATTCAGGGGATCTTCCCCTAGGCTTAAGGTATCCTGATCTGGAGGAGGAGCTAGTTAGTAGTTGAGAGACACTGAAGGAGAAGGAAGCCTGGAACTGAGTGCAGACAGAAAGGCCTGGCAGCCACGAGGGAGCTGTAGCCTCTGGAAGGAGTGATAGAACCTGAAGGGTTGTTGTATGTGTTGGAGCTACAGAGGAAAGGAGCAGAGGAGAGAGAAAGGGCTCAGAGGGGAACAGCAGAAGGACACCATCAGAGCCGGAGCGCAGTAGCCGGGTACGGGGAGTCCGAGGCTTTTGTGGGACTCTTAAGACACAGAGCAGAACCAGAGGGCCGAGAACTGTATTTAATTGGCCCACACCACGCCTGAGACGCAGCATGATAGAGTCCCTGTAAAAAGGCTCAAGCTGCCCATCATGCAGGTATCTCTCTCAGGATAGGGGGAATAGAGAACTCTGCAGAAAGCTTCAGGCAGCAGGGACTTCATATACAGCAAGCGCTAGTTGGAAAGGCTCACGGACCTCAACTGGGAAGGAGATTTTCCCATTGCCTCTGAGCTGGCCGGACCACCACCACCCGTGCCTGGTAGCCTGGACTGTAACCTGCTAACTACAGTAAACCAGGTAAAAACTTAAAACTTGTGCACTTTACTTATTGCCCAGCATACTCCATCATTGCCTTACACTTAAGGACCTCTGGGGACCCCGCTTCACCTGTGGGAAGTGTTACCATCACTGCTGCGACATCCCCCAGAGGACCCCTTTAGCGCAGTGTCGGTCCCACTATTGACCGAACACCACAGGTGTCGTCACGACAGACTTTACCACCATTCCCCTTAAAAGACCGTTCCCCTTTTATTGGATATCCAGGGCCACGGACCGGGTCACAGCCACTGTGACATCCCCTTTAAGACCGGATCGGTACCGAATACCCCATTGCCCTTGTGGGTGCTCCATATTCTTTACAGCCGAGCCAAGTTGTCATGTCGGTCTGGTCCAGATGGAAAAGATGGGAAAAGTGAACGATTCCATCAGAAATAACGTCAGCGGTAAGTCATTATCTGTATCTGTGCTGTGATCTCTTATATGTTCTGTAGGGCTGGTATCTACCACTGACCATATGGCAGTAATATCCATGTTGGTCTTTATATAGATTATTTTCAGTAGCAGCTCAGTCATCTCCTGAGGTCCTCCTCCACTATTAGGGTGCGTCACCCAGTTGTAATCAAGGTTACCTGGTTAGGGGCCCACTGTGAAGTTTTGACCCCCCCGAACCAAAACCCTATCTACGCCTCTGCTTGACAGGATAAACAATATCTTGATAATTGTGGGTCCGACAGCAAGGTTTGCAAATTGGCAGAACATGGAACTTTTATACCAGTTAGAATGAAGTGAGGAGCTGAATACAACTGCACTTGGCTTTTTCCATCAGCCCCATATAATGGCGTCCCAAGGTTTCCGACCTGCAGCTCCATCTTGCAGAGGATATAAAAGTTTCCCAATGGGAAAAAAATTCCACAATCTGCTGATCACAGCAGGTCACAGTGGTGGGACAGGCGGTAACATGCTTTGACTGTGTGAGGGAAGGCCAGGGCCGTAGTCGTGGCTGAGATTAGTGGCTCTTGCGCACCCTGGTCTCCCTGCACATACAGTGTTCTTTTATGAGGGTACTTGCCTCTCTGTCAATTTGATAATGTGACTATGTGAAGAAAACATTATGCCTAAAATGCATGAAAAGATGAATTTTGGCATGCACTAATATTTATTGTAATATTATCCAACTGTTACATGCTAAACCAATGTAAAAACACAAATCCTGCTTTGTTTCTTATTTGACAAGATGTCTCCTCCAGTGATGTTTGGTAGCCATTCTGGAGCTCTGGAATAATCATACTAATGCTTTTATAGCTAGATAAGTTTTAAAGATTCATATCAGGCAATACATGCTACAGTAATAATTTCTTTTATTTATAATTCATGCGATCTTAAGAAAACCTACTTGTTTATTCATGTATAATTATCTGCACCCAAAGGAAAGCTATAAGATATATCCATGATGTCTCTGTAACAAAGCCAGGCCAGCCATTTGTAGGTATACCTTTTTCCTTTACACATTATGAAATTGATGGGGAGGCTCTTGCAGACTTAGCAGGAATCTTTTTTTGCTGTGAGCAACATGAAACCGCAGGTCAGATTAACGAACAGCTTTGATTTATCATAGGCTTGTCAATCTATTGTTCAGTAGGAAAAGCTAAAATATTGCTAGGGAATGTCAAGCACTGATTGAGCTTTAGCAGAAAGAAACCTCACTGCAATGGTGATTGGACGAGAAACCAAAGTATTCTGTCACTGGGGACAAGCATTTTTTTGTCATCTGGACAAGGAATCGTGCAAGCCAGGGGTGAGCAATTAATTGTCCCGAGGGGCCACATGAGAGACCGGGATTGTTGTGGAGGGCCGAACCAATAGGCTGCAATTAATTCTGCTCAATATTAATATTGATATTTTATATTCAAAAAAGAAAAAAAGTAGTTAGCACTCACCAAGCCCGTTGCTGTAAAAGTCTTTATTAGGACATGGACAGGGAGAACATGATGGTCCAGGGATGACAGCTGTTTCGCGCTACATGCGCTTCCACAGATCCCCATATACTGCATGAGCCCCAAACAGCCTCCCTATATACACTGCATGAGCCCCACACAGCCTCCCCCATATGCAGCATGAGCCCCACACAGCCTCCCCATAGGTGGCATGAGCGCCACAAAGCCTCCCTATATACACTGCATGAGCTCCACACAGCCTCCCCCAGACACTGCATGAGCACCACACAGCCTCCCTATATACACTGCATGACCTCCACACAACCTCCCCCAGACACTGCATGAGCACCACACAGCCTCCCTATATACACTGCATGAGCCCCACACAGCCTCCCCCATATGCAGCATGAGCCCACACAGTCTCCCCATATGTGGCATGAGCGCCACACAGCCTCCCTATATACACTGCATGAGCCCCACACAGCCTCCCTATATACAGCATGAGCCCCACACAGCCTCCCTATATACACTGCATGAGCCCCACCTGGGCCGGCGTCAGCACCCGGCGCACCTGGGCAAATGCCGGGGCCCTGGGAAGAGAGGGGGGCCCACTCAGGCTGTCATAGATACAGCTGGGAGAGCAGAGCAGGAGAACTCTCCACCCACAAAGTCACTGCTGGCTGTGTTCTCTTAACCCCTATGTGCCAGCTCTGACACAAGCATCTTCTCACTCAGTCAGTGCAGCCAGGCAGGCACACATAGGGGTTAAGAGAAGGCAGCCAGTGTGACATTGTTTTTGGGCGGAGAGAGCATTCTCCTGCTCTCCACCCCTGGCTGGCTGCAGTGCTGCTGAACTTATCAGGCAGATGCTGGAGCTCCTACCAGTGACTGAGTGAGTGCTATGGTATCCAGCAGTGGTTGCAGATGGACTTGTGGCTCAGTCTGCTGCTGTCTGTCTCCGCTGCCTAAAAATGTGGGTGATGTCTGGAGGAGCAGCTGGTGGGGTGCAGTCTGCAACCTGCAGCCACCCAGCTCTCCCAGAATACATGCATGCTGCACCAAACCTGCACCAGTGGGGTAGGAAGAAGCTTAACCCCTTCCCATCTGTATGAAGTTATTGCTAAACCTTAAAGATAACAATCCGACCCGCATAAATGGGGTTAACCAGATGCCAGGGGGAAGGGGAGCTGCTGCCATGGACAAAACTGAGCTGTGGGCTGTATGTTGGGGCCCCGTGGCCCCAGGCTGGTGACTGGAGGGACTCTGCCCAGTGCTGGCATGTGGGTGATTTCTGCTCCGGAGTCTCAGCTTCTCTCCTCCACATCACACTGTGCAGTCACAGCAACATTGGTTGTCTCTGTCCAGGTCCCAGCAGCTGCCACTGCTCCCACCAAGGACATGGCATCACTTAACCCTTCCCCTGCAGCCACCGGCAACAAATCCACATTATTCCTTGATTAAATCAGGTTCCAACCCAATAGAGGAGCAGACATTTCCTGCTGCCATTAGGGTCCGGGAGGGAGTGACATTGGCTGCCCTGCTACTCTGTAGTGGGGGGTGACAAGTGTAACATGGGGTAACGATGAAGGAGAAATGCACAGGATAATAGTGAGCGCGACAGAGGGCAGTGTATGGTATGGAGCAGTCAGGGGGTGGGCTGCAGGATCCCCCCATACTGTACATGACTGCTCGGGACAGGGAGGCGTTTAATGAGGTTCTAATGGCGGGGCACTAATTGGGTCATTAGGGTTTGTGGAAAGGATTCAGCATCAGTTCCCTCATTAATGCCCGAGCCGCCTGTTACTTTGTAGCACAGATCTGTTGGGGCCGCAAAACCAAACAACGTTGTTTATGTAGAAAAGTCTGTTTCATAGAAATACTCAAAACAGAAAATATTTTCTGATACAACAACGCCCTGCTCACGACACTGCACAGCACCTCTCCTGTATATATACACTGCACATCACCTCTCCCCCTGTATATATACACTGCACAGTACCGCTCCTCCTGTATATATACACTGCACAGCACCTTTCCTCCTGTATATATACACTGCACAGTACCTTTCCTCCTGTATATATACACTGCACAGCACCTTTCCTCCTGTATATATACACTGCACAGTACCGCTCCTCCTGTATATATACACTGCACAGAACCTCTCCTGTATATATACACTGCACAGCACCTTTCCCCCTGTATATATACACTGCACAGTACCGCTCCTCCTGTATATATACACTGCACAGCACCTTTCCTCCTGTATATATACACTGCACAGCACCTTTCCTCCTGTATATATACACTGCACAGTACCACTCCTCCTGTCCTGTATATATACACTGCAGAATGTACAATAGCTGTCACTCATGTAAGAAGTGAAATCTGGCATTGTACTATACATTTCTCTGCCGTATCTGTGCATCATAAATCTGGGTATGTGTTAAAGGGGGAGCCCACTGAGACTCTTTCGCCCAGGGCCCTCGAAAACCTGGAGCCGGCCCTGAGCCCCACACAGCCTCCCTATAAACTGCATGAGCACCACACAGCCTCACTATATACACTGCATGAGCCCCACACAGCCTCCCCATATGCGTCATAAGCCCCACACAGCCTCCCCCATATGCAGCATGAGCCCCACACAGCCTCCCTATATACATTGCATGAGCCCTGCACAGCCTCCCTATATACACTGCATGAGCCCCGCACAGCCTCCCTATATACACTGCATGAGCCCCACACAGCCTCCCCATATGCGTCATAAGCCCCACACAGCCTCCCCCATATGCAGCATGAGCCCCACACAGCCTCCCTATATACACTGCATGAGCCCTGCACAGCCTCCCTATATACACTGCATGAGCACCACACAGCCTCCCTATACACACTGCATGAGCCCCACACAGCCTCCCCCATATACAGCATGAGCCCCACAGCCTCCCCCATATATTGCATGAGCCTCACACAGCCTCCCTGTATACACTGCATGAGCCCCACACAGCCCCCCTATAAACACTGAATGTCGCCCCCGTAGCCTCTCCATGTGCAGCATGTTGCCCCCATAGCTTACCCATGTGTAGCATGTCGCCTCCATATGCAGTACCATGTGCTGCATGTTGCCCCCATATGCAGCAGGATGTTGCCTTCATATGCAGCACCATGTGCAGCATGTCACCCCCATATGCAGAATCATATCACCCCCATGTGCAGCACCATGTCACCCCCTATGTGCAGCACCATGTCATCACCGCATGTGTGCAGCACCATGTCACCCAATGTGTGCACGAGGAAAAAAAACACCACATACTCACCTTAGTCCTGTTCCCTGGCGCTCTGCTTCTCTCTCTGCCTCTGGTGCGCGGTCTCTTCGGAGTACACAGCTGACGCGATGAAATGACGTCATCGTGTCAGCTGTTTCACATGCTGATTGGTGGAGGGAGTGGCCGGAGGCTCCTCCACCACCAAATGAGTCAGCGGTGCAGCGCAGAGCCTCCAGCACTGACTGACAGCGGGCCGCAATGTAGAAACAGGCCCACTGTCAGTCAGGGCCAGGGGCTCAGTTACAGCCGCCGTTCGGTATACTCAGAGCAATGACTGAAGCGGCGACAGCCTCGCCCCTATGACTGAAAACCGAATGCTGGTGGGGAGAATAAAAGATCATTTTCTCCCTGCTGTATTCAGCTGCATGCAGGCGCCAGACAGCATAATAACGCTGTTAACCTGCAGATTAACTGCGTATCTGCAGGACAACAGCATTATTTCTGGTGACAGGTTCCCTTCAACAAACTAAACTTTGGTTTCCCGGACCAATGCTGCCTGAAAGGCCATTGAGCACTTCACGTTCCTCCTAAGGAACCAGAGGGCAGAGCAGAGTGCAATTTAACTACAGAAGGGAAGGAGTGCTAAGATAGAAAGTGATGCCAGAGTGAATTAAAATAAACCAGCAAGTACAAAATGAGAAGATAAGGTACTTACTGCTTGAGAGTATGCTGACTACTTCCTAAATAAGAAACAGAAGAAGGGTGCAGGGTGAAAAGCATAATCAGCAGCAAGATTAAACCTAGCTCGACTTTTACTGACTGGCATAAACAACGGCAGTCTGGCTGGACATCTACAGTAGATGAGAATATCACCAGCGGGGGAAAGTATATACAGCCGCACCCGAGAGGTATTTAGGCAGACAAATGAAAATACCTATTAACATAAAAAGACTAAAGTAGGATAACAGACAATAAACACTGGGAGAAAAGGTGCATAAAAAGAAAATTTGAGGGGATTAAAGCATCATTTTAGGAAAAAAATGTAATTTTTCATTTTTGTTTCCCAATATTAAAAACATTTGAGAACACAAAAAAGGTCACTATATGCTTGGATAAATTAAGGGGTGTAAATTACAAAACAGATTTCTGTCATTTTAGCACCTTGGGGGCTCTGAAAATGCAACATGTCGTACACAATTTGTTCTATCTAAAAATGTGCTCCACAAGTCAAATGACACGCTTTTTCCTCTGTGTCATGCCATATGCCCCATGGGCCGTATTTGGTGTTCATGCTGCCCAAGGCACTTAAACCCCTTTCCGACATCAGGCGTGATAACGCGCCAATGCCGAACTCTCCCTTTCCGGGCACATGAGAGCTGATATATACAGCTGACATGTGCCCGCAACAGCCGCAGCTGTTAACCTGTTAAATGCCGCTGTCAATCTCTGACAGCAGCATTTAACTTGCGCTTCCAGAAAGCATGCTGGAAATCCTGCCCATCGGTGACCCATCACATGATCGATGGTCACCGATGGGTTGGCACAACAACCAGAGGTCTCCAGCAGACCTCTATGGTTGTCATAGCCAGATTGCTATGAGTGCCGCCCGGTGGTCAGCGCTCATAGCAAGTGAGCATTTCTGCTACATACAGGCAATCTGATCATCGCCTGTATGTAGCAGAGCCGATCAAAGTACTGCAGCTTCCACACTGTGTGCAGAATTATTAGGCAAGTTGCATTTTGATCACATGATACTTTTTATACATGTTGTCCTACTCCAAGCTCTTCAGGCTTGATAGCCAACTACCAATTAAGTAAATCAGGTGATGTGCATCTCTGTAATGAGAAGGGGTATTGTCTAATGACATCAAAACCCTATATAAGGTGTGCTTAATTATTAGGTAACTTCCTTTCCTTTGGCAAAATGCGAAAGAAGAGAGATTTGACGGGCTCTGAAAAGTCCAAAATTGTGAGATGTCTTGCAGAGGGATGCAGCAGTCTTGAATTTGGCAAACTTTTGAAGCGTGATCACCGAACAATCTAGCGTTTTATGGCAAATAGCCAACAGGGTCGAAAGAAGCGTGTTGGGCAAAAAAGGCGCAAAATAAATGCCCATGAATTGAGGAAAATCAAGCGCGAAGCTGCCAAGATGTCATTTGCCACCAGTTTTGCCATATTTCAGAGCTGCAACGTTACTGGAGTAACAAAAAGCACAAGGTGTGCGATACTCAGGGACATAGCCAATCTAAGGAAGGCTGAAAAATGACCACCTTTAAACAAGAAGCATAAGATAAAACATCAAGACTGGGCCAAGAAATATCTTAAGACTGACTTGTCAAAGGTTTTATGGACTGATGAAATGAGAGTGACTCTTGATGGGACAGATGGATGGGCCAGAGGCTGGATCAGTAAAGGGCAGAGAGCTCCACTCCGACTCAGACGCCAGCAAGGTGGATGTGGGGTACTGGTATGGGCTGGTATCATCAAAGATGAACTTGTGGGACCTTGAGGATGGAGTGAAGCTCAACTCCCAGACCTACTGCCAGTTTCTGGAAGACAACTTCTTCAAGCAATGGTACAGGAAGAAGTCGGTATCATTCAAGAAAAACATGATTTCATGCAAGACAATGCTCCATCACATGCCTCCAACTACTCCACAGCGTGGCTGGCCAGTAAAGGTCTCAAAGAAAAAAAATAATGACATGGCGCCCTTGTTCACCTGATCTGAGCCCCATAGAGAACTTGTGGTCCCTCATAAAATGTGAGATCTACAGGGAGGGAAAACAGTCCACCTCTCGGAACAGTGTCTGGGAGGCTGTGGTGGCTGCTGCACGCAATGTTGATCGTAAACAGATCAAGCAACTGACAGAATCTATGGATGGAAGGCTGTTAGTGTCATCATAAAGAAAGGTGGCTATAGTGGTCACTAATTTTGGAAGGTTTTGTTTTTGCATATCAGAAATGTTTATTTCTAAATTTTGTGCAGTTATATTGGTTTACCTGGTGAAAATAAGTGAGATGGGAATATATTTGGTTTTTATTAAGTTGCCTAATAATTCCGCACAGTAATAGTTACCTGCACAAACAGATATCCCCCTAAGATAGCCAAATCTAAAAAAAAAAACACTTCAACTTCCAAAAATATTAGGCTTTGATATTTATGAGTCTTTTGGGTTGATTGAGAACATAGTTGTTGATCAATAATAAAAGTAATCCTCTAAAATACAACTTGCCTAATAATGCTGCACAGTGTAGTCTGCCATGGAGACTACTGAAGCATGCAAAAAATAAAGAAATAAAAAATATATAAAAGTTCATATCACCCCCCTTTTGCCCCATTCAAAATAAAACAATGAACAAATCAACTAAATACATATTTGGTATCACTGCATTCAGAATCACCTGATCGGTAAATAGCGTAATCAGAAAAAAATTCAAAACGACAGAATTAATTTTTTTTTGGTAACTGCAACACTGCATTAACGGGCGATCAAAAGATTGTATCTGCAATAAAATGGTATTATTAAAAATGTCAGCTTGGCAAAAATCATCTCTCTCCCAACCCAACTGCCAAAACATCCTCTCTTAACAACTATGACAAATACATTGACCACCCTACACACTGAACCTACATTATAAAATATAGTCTCCACACTGTCCCCAACATCACTACCCTTCCCCTCAATGCCCCTTCTCCATACTGTGCCCCATCTTCACATTGTACTCACTCGATACTGTGCCTTCAATAAATACCACTCCCCTTCACTGTCTACAGTAACAATTCCTTGTATCCCCTACATACTGCCATTTCCCCCACACATACAGTCTGCACTCCCATGTACACCACGCAGACTGCAGTCCAATGTCCCCTACAGTCTGCACCCACCTGTCACCCTCACATACAGCCTGCACTTCATGTCCCCCCTACATACAGCCTGCACTATCATGTCACCTACATACAGTCTGGACGCCCATGTCCCCCACACATACAGCCTGCTCTCCCTTGTCCCACACATACAGCCTGCACTCCCATGTACCCCTACTGGTGCAGTCCACCTCCTTTGGGGAGAGAGGGGGCCACTGATAGGGCCTGCACAGGAGACAAGGATATGCTGGCGGCACAGGCCTCCTAACCATCATAGGTACCCCTGAGATAAGGGAAAGCCAGTGCCCCATTATAGTGGCAGGGACAGGTGCGGGTCCCAGTACGACGTCCTGCCCCTTTATCGCCGCTTACGGCGTGACACATACAGTCCGTACTCCCATATCCCTCACACATACAGCCTGCTCTCCCATGTCCCCCACATACAGCCTGCACTCCCATGTACCCCTACATACAGTCCTAACTCTCGTGACCCCCCTACATACAGCTTGCACTCCATGTCTCCCCTACATACAGCCTTCACTCCCATGTCTCCCCTACATACAGCTTGCACTCCCATGTACCCTCAATATAGTCTGAAACCCCATGTGCCCCTATATACAACCTGCACTCCCATGCACCCCCACACATACAGCTTGCACTCCCATGCCCCCACATACAGCCTGCACTCCCATGTACCCCCAATATACTGCCTGCACTCTCATGTCCCCACACATACAGCCTGCAATCCTGTTATGATACGGTGATCTAGGAGCAACATGGAACGAGCTCTGAAGGACGTGGTAACTGTACTGACCGCAGTCCCTAAGCTCAACACAACACTAGAAGTAGCCGTGGAATGCTCCTAACCCTCCCTAGGCATCTCGTCACAGCCTAAGAGCTAACTACCCCTAAAGATAGAAGCAGGAAAGCTATCTTGCCTCAGAGAAAATCCCCAAAGGATAGATTAGCCCCCCACAAATAATGACTGTGAGTGGAGAGGGAAAAGACATACACAGAATGAAACCAGGATGAGCACAAGAGGCCAGTCTAGCTAAATAGATAGGACAGGATGGAATACTGTGCGGTCAGTATAAAACACTACAAAAAATCCACGCAGAGTTTACAAAAATCTCCACACCTGACTAAAGGTGTGGAGGGTAAATCTGCTTCCCAGAGCTTCCAGCAAGACAGATTTAATTCATACTGATAAGCTGGACAAACAAAGAAAGCACAGAACGGATAAGTCCACAATCTATGGACAGAAAAGAGCAAGCAAAAACTTAGCTTTGCTGAACTGGTCAGGACAACAGGGAAATCCAAAGAGATGTGAATCCAACCAGGAACCATTGACAAGTGGCACTGGCTGAAGGAAAGAGCCAGGCCTAAATAGCAGAGCAGAAGAGACGATAAGTGGAGGCAGCTGATGACAGCTAACTCCAAGGAGCAGCCATACCACTTGAAACCACAAGAGGGAGCCCAAGAGCAGAACTCACAAAAGTGCCACTTATAACCACCGGAGGGAGCCCAAGAGTGGAATTCACAACAGTACCCCCCCTCCCTTGAGGAGGGGTCACCGAACCCTCACCAGAGCCCCCAGGCCGATCAGGACGAGCCAAATGAAAAGCACGAACCAAATCGGTGGCATGGACATCGGAGGCAACAACCCAAGAATTATCCTCCTGGCCATAACCCTTCCACTTGACAAGATACTGAAGCCTCCGCCTCGAAAAACGAGAATCCAAAATCTTCTCAACCTCATATTCCAACTCTCCCTCAACCAACACCGAGGCAGGAGGGTCAACAGAGGGAACAACGGGCACCACATATCTCCGCAACAAAGATCTATGGAAAACATTATGAATGGCAAAAGAGGCTGGAAGAGCCAAACGAAAAGACACCGGATTAATAATTTCAGAAATTTTATAAGGCCCAATAAACCGAGGTTTAAACTTAGGGGAAGAAACCTACATAGGAACATGACGAGAAGACATCCAAACCAAATCCCCCACACGAAGCCGGGGACCAACACACCGACGGCGGTTAGCAAAACGTTGAGCCCTTTCCTGAGACAACGTCAAATTGTCCACCACATGAGTCCAAATCTGCTGCAGCCTGTCCACCACAGAATTAACACCAGGGCAATCAGAAGGCTCAACCTGCCCAGAAGAAAAACGAGGATGAAAACCAAAATTACAAAAGAAAGGTGAAACCAAAGTAGCCGAACTAGCCCGATTATTAAGGGCAAACTCGGCCAACGGCAAGAAAGACACCCAATCATCCTGATCAGCAGACACAAAGCATCTCAAATAGGTCTCCAAGGTCTGATTAGTTCGCTCAGTTTGGCCATTAGTCTGAGGATGAAACGCCGAAGAAAAAGACAAATCAATGCCCATCCTAGCACAAAAGGCCCGCCAAAACCTAGAGACAAACTGAGAACCTCTGTCAGACACAATATTCTCCGCAATGCCATGCAAACGAACCACATGCTGAAAAAACAATGGAACCAGATCTGAGGAGGAAGGCAACTTAGGCAAAGGTACCAGATGGACCATTTTAGAGAACCGGTCACGAACAACCCAGATAACAGACATCTTCTGGGGGGAAACAGGAAGATCCAAAATAAAATCCATGGAAATATGCGTCCAGGGCCTCTCAGGGACTGGCAAAGGCAAAAGCAACCCACTACCGCGGGAACAGCAAGGCTTGGCCCGGGCGCAAGTCCCACAGGACTGCACAAAAGCACGCACATCGCGCGACAAGGAAGGCCACCAAAAGGACCTAGCAACCAAATCTCTGGTACCAAAAATCCCAGGATGACCAGCCAACACTGAACAATGAACCTCAGAAATTACCTTACTTGTCCATCTATCAGGAAAAAACAGCTTCCCCACTGGACAGCGGTCAGGCCTATCAGCCTGAAATTCCTGAAGTACCCGCCGCAAATCAGGGGAGATAGCAGAAAGAATCACCCCCTCCTTAAGAATGCCAACCGGCTCAAGGACTCCAGGAGAATCAGGCAAAAAACTCCTAGAGAGGGCATCAGCCTTAACATTCTTAGATCCCGGAAGATACGAGACCACAAAATCAAAACGGGAGAAAAACAGGGACCATCGAGCCTGTCTAGGATTCAGCCGCTTGGCCGACTCGAGGTAAATCAGATTCTTATGATCGGTCAGGACCACAACGCGGTGTTTAGTTCCCTCAAGCCAATGTCGCCACTCCTCAAACGCCCATTTCATAGCCAACAACTCCCGATTGCCGACATCATAATTGCGTTCCGCAGGCGAAAACTTTCTGGAAAAAAAAGCGCACGGTTTCATCAAAGAACCATCAGACTCCCTCTGAGACAAAATGGCCCCTGCCCCAATCTCAGACGCGTCAACCTCAACCTGAAATGGAAGAGAAACATCCGGCTGACGCAACACAGGGGCAGTAGTAAATCGGCGTTTAAGCTCCCAAAGGCCTCAACAGCCTCAGAGGACCAATTCGTCACATCAGCGCCTTTCTTCGTCAAATTAGTAAGGGGCTTAACCACACTGGAAAAGTTGGCAATGAAACGGCGATAGAAATTAGCAAAGCCCAAAAATTTTTGAAGGCCTTTCACAGATGTGGGTTGGATCCAGTCATGAATAGCTTGGACCTTAACAGGATCCATTTCTATAGACGAGGGAGAAAAAATAAAACCCAAAAAAGAGACCTTCTGAACTCCGAATAGGCACTTAGACCACTTCACAAACAAAGCATTATCATGAAGGATCTGGAACACCATCCTGACCTGCTTCACATGAGACTCCCAATCATCGGAAAAAATCAAAATATCATCCAAATATACGACCATGAATTTATCAAGATAATTGCAGAAAATATCATGCATGAAAGACTGGAACACAGATGGAGCATTAGAGAGCCCAAATGGCATCACAAGGTATTCAAAATGGCCTTCGGGCGTATTAAATGCAGTTTTCCATTCGTCACCCTGTTTAATACGAACAAGATTATATGCCCCTCGGAGGTCAATCTTAGTAAACCAACTAGCCCCCTTAATCTGAGCAAGCAAATCAGTAAGCAAAGGCAAAGGGTATTGGAATTTGACCGTGATCTTATTAAGAAGACGATAATCAATACAGGGTCTCAAGGAGCCATCCTTCTTAGCAACAAAAAAGAAACCCGCTCCCAATGGTGACGAAGAGGGCCGAATATGCCCCTTCTCCAAAGACTCCTTAACATAACTCCGCATGGCGGCATGCTCTGGAACAGACAGATTGAAAAGTCGGCCCTTAGGGAACTTGCAACCAGAAATCAAGTTAATAGCACAATCACAGTCCCTGTGCAGAGGAAGGGAACTGGACTTGGGCTCATCAAATACATCCTGGAAATCCGACAAAAACTCAGGGACCTCAGAAGAGGGGGAAGAGGAAATTGACATCAAAGGAACGTCACTATGTACCCCTTGACAACCCCAACTAGTCACCGACATAGTTTTCCAATCCAGCACCGGATTATTTTCCTGTAACCATGGAAAACCCAGTACAACAACATCATGCAGGTTATGCAAGACCAGAAAACGGCAATCTTCCTGATGTGCAGGAGCCATGTACATAGTCATCTGTGCCCAGTACTGAGGTTTATCCTTGGCCAATGGTGTAGCATCAATACCCCTCAAAGGAATAGGGCTCTGCAAAGGCTGCAAGGAAAAACCACAGCGCCTGGCGAATTCTAAGTCCATTAAGTTCAGGGCAGCGCCTGAATCCACAAATGCCATAACAGAAAAGGACGACAATGAGCAAATCAGGGTCACAGATAAGAGAAATTTAGGCTGTATAGTACTAATGGTAACAGACCTAGCGACTCTCTTAGTACGCTTAGGGCAATCAGAGATAACATGAGCAGAATCACCACAGTAAAAACACAGCCTATTCTGACGTCTGAATTCCTGCCGTTCTGTTCTAGTCAAAATCCTATCACATTGCATAGGTTCAGGACTCTGCTCAGAGGATACTGCCATATGGTGCACAGCTTTGCGCTCGCGCAGACGCCGATCAATCTGAATGGCTAGCGACATAGATTCGCTCAAACCGGCAGGCATAGGAAAGCCCACCATAACATCTTTAAGGGCTTCAGAAAGACCTTTTCTGAAAATAGCAGCCTCTTCATTCCATTTAGTGAGCACAGACCATTTTCTAAATTTCTGGCAGTATAACTCTGCCGCTTCCTGACCTTGACACAAGGCCAACAGGGTTTTTTCTGCATAATCCACAGAATTAGGTTCGTCATACAATAATCCGAGCGCTTGAAAAAATGCATCCACATTCAATAATGCCGGATCCCCTGTTTCAAAAGAAAAAGCCCAGTCTTGAGGGTCACCACGCAGCAAGGATATGATGATTTTTACTTGCTGAATGGGATCACCAGAAGAACGGGGTTTCAAAGCAAAAAACAATTTGCAGTTATTTTTAAAGTTCAAAAACTTGGATCTGTCCCCAAAAAACAAATCAGGGGTAGGAATTCTAGGCTCTAAAGCCGGAGTCTGGACAACATAGTCCTGGATACTCTGTACTCTTGCAGCAAGTTGATCCACACGAGAAAACAAACCCTGAACATCCATGCCAAAGCATATATCCTGAACCACCCAGATATCAAGAGGAAAAAAAAGACAAACCAGAGCACAGAAAAAAAATGGTTCAGAACTTTCTTTTCCTTCTTTTGAGATGCATTTAATTCATTTCTGGCCACTTGTACTGTTATGATACGGTGGTCTAGGAGCAACATGGAACGAGCTCTGAAGGACGTGGTAACTGTACTGACCGCAGTCCCTAAGCTCAACACAACACTAGAAGTAGCCGTGGAATGCTCCTAACTCTCCCTAGGCATCTCGTCACAGCCTAAGAGCTAACTACCCCTAAAGATAGAAGCAGGAAAGCTATCTTGCCTCAGAGAAAATCCCTAAAGGATAGATTAGCCCCCCACAAATAATGACTGTGAGTGGAGAGGGAAAAGACATACACAGAATGAAACCAGGATGAGCACAGGAGGCCAGTCTAGTTAAATAGATAGGACAGGATGGAATACTGTGCGGTCATTATAAAACACTACAAAAAATCCACGCAGAGTTTACAAAAATCGCCACACCTGACTAAAGGTGTGGAGGGTAAATCTGCTTCCCAGAGCTTCTAGCAAGACAGAATTAATTCATACTGATAAGCTGGACAAACAAAGAAAGCACAGGACGAATAAGTCCACAATCTATGGACAGAAAAGAGCAAGCAAAAACTTAGCTTTGCTGAACTGGTCAGGATAACAGGGAAATCCAAAGAGATGTGAATCCAACCAGGAACCATTTACAAGTGGCACTGGCTGAAGGAAAGAGCCAGGCCTAAATAGCAGAGCAGAAGAGACGATAAGTGGAGGCAGCTGATGACAGCTAACTCCAAGGAGCAGCTATACCACTTGAAACCACAAGAGGGAGCCCAAGAGCAGAACTCACAAAAGTGCCACTTACAACCACCGGAGGGAGCCCAAGAGCGGAATTCACAACACAATCCCATGTATCCCATACATACAGTCTGCACTCCCATTTCCCCCACACATACAGTCTGCACTCCCATGTACCCCATGCATACAGCCTGCACTACTATGTTCCCCATACATACAGCCTGCACTCCCATGCCCCCCACACATACAGTCTGCACTCCCATGTACCCCATGCATACAGCTTGCACTCCCATTTCCCCCACACATACTGCCTGCACTCCCATGTCCCCCACACATACAGTCTGCACTCCCATGCACCCCATACATACAGCCTGCACTCTCATGTCCCCCACACATACAGCCTGCACTCCCATGCCCCCACACATACAGCCTGCACTCCATGTATCCCATACATACAGTCTGCACTCCCATGTCCCCCACACATACAATCTGCACTCCCATGTACCCCATACATACAGCCTGCACTCCCATGTCCCCCACACATACAGCCTGCACTCCCATGTACCCCATACATACAGCCTGCACTCCCATGTCCCCCACACATACAGCCTGCACTCCCATGTCCCCCACACATACAGTCTGCACTCCCATGCACCTCACATATACAGCCTGCACTCTCATGTCCCCCACACTTGCAGCCTGCACTCCCATGTCTCCCCTACATACAGCTTGCACTCCCATGTACCCTCAATATAGTCTGAACCCCCATGTCCCCCTATATACAACCTGCACTCCCATGCACCCCCACATATACAGCTTGCACTCCCATGCCCCCCACATACAGCCTGCACTCCCATGTCCCCACACATACAGTCTGCACTCCCATGCACCCCATATATACAGCCTGTACCCCATGTATCCCATACATAGTCTGCACTCCCATGTCCCCCACACATACAATCTGCACTCCTATGTCCCCCACACATACAGCCTCCACTCCCATGTCCCCACACATACAGCCTGCACCCCCATGTATCCCATACATACAGTCTGCACTCTCATGTCCCCCACACATACAATCTGCACTCCCATGTACCCCATACATACAGCATGCACTCTCATGTCCCCCACACACACAGTCTTCACTCCCATGTCCCCCACACATATACAGCTTGCACTCCCATGCCCCCACATACAGCCTGCACTCCCATGTACCCCCTATATACAGCCTGCACTCTCATAACCCCACACATACAACCTGCACCCCCATGTCACCACACATAAAACCTGCACCCCCATGTATCCCATACATACAGTCTGCACTCCCATGTCCCCCACACAGTCTGCACTCCCATGTACTCCATGTATACAGCCTGCACTATTATGTCCCCCACACATACAGTCTGCACTCCCATGTACCCCATGCATATAGCCTGCACTACCATGTCCCCCACACATACAGCCTGCACTCCCATATCCCCCACACATACAATCTGAACTCCCATGTCCCCCACACATACAGCCTCCACTCCCATGTCCCCACACATACAGCATGCACCCCCATGTATCCCATACAGGGAATGAATATTCACTGCATTCCATATCTATGGGAGTGGCAAGCAGTAAATATTCATTCCCTTAAGTAGGGGGGACACGCAAAAGCCCATCAGTTGCAGGAAGCCGGCTGCTGGCTAACAGCATGTCAGCTGTTAAAGAGAATTGAATAATCGCTGTTTTCTACTACCATGGATGTGGAATGAAGTGAATATTCATTTCTCTTTAGCAGCGGGCACAGGGATTAGCCACAGCAGACATTCCTGCCTCCTGTGACCTTCTGCTTTGCCGCTGCCACTCCCCCACCTCCCCATCCACAACCACAGCTTTGAGCCAGAGCACATCTGGACTATAAGATGCAGTCACCATTTTCCTCCACATTTTTGGAGGAAAAAAGTGCGTCTTATAGTCCGAAAAATACTGTAGCTGGTATAAGTGCATAAAAGTTCAAAGTTTGAAAAATTGCAAATTTTGCTAAATTTTCACCAAATTACTGATATTTTCATAAATAAATGAAAATTTTGGCAACCTAAATTCCCATCCATCATGGAGCAAAATGTGTCATGAAAAAAACAAGCTAAGAATCGCTGGAATCGAAAGATGCATTCCCGACTTACAGGTGTATCTCACAAAATTAGAATATCATGAAAAAGTTAATTTATTTCAGTTCTTCAATACAAAAAGTGAAACTCATATAGTATATAGAGTCAATAGAGAGTGATCTATTTCAATTTCTGTTAATGTTGATGTTGATAAATTAGAATAATTAACAAAAAACACCTGCAAATGCTTCCTAAGCGTTTAAAAAGGTCCCTTAGGCCAGTCTCACACGTCCAGATAATTCCGGTACCGGAAAAATCAGTACCGGAATTATCCGTGTCCGTGTGCTTACCGTGAACATCAGTGTGGCACACGTGCGGCAGCCGTGTGCCAACTGGGTACCACACGGACCGTGCAGGAGACAGCGCTACAAGTAAGCGCTGTCCCCTGCATCTGGTGCTGAAGCCGCCATTCATATCTTCTCTCCAGCAGCATTCGCTAGAGAGAAGATATGAAAAATCCTTTTTTTTTTTATTTCCATGTTTAAAATAAAGATACCTGTTCCCTCCCCCCTCCCACTCCCTGTGCGCCCGCCCGCTGTTAATAAAATACTCACCCGGCTCCCTCGAAGCGTCCTCTCCACGCCGCACCTTCTCCTGTATGAGCGGTCACGTGGTGCCGCCCATTACAGTCATGAATATGCGGCTCCACCCCTATGGGAGGTGGAGCCGCATATTCATGACTGTAATCGGCGCCACCACGTGACCGCTCATACAGGAGAAGCTGGCGCTGAGAGTACGCTGCGAGGGAGCCGGGTGAGTATTTTATTAACAGCGGGTGGGCGTACAGGGAGTGGGAGGGGGGAGGGGACAGGGATCTTTATTTTAAACACAAAAAAAAAAAAAAGGATTTTTCATATCTTCTCTCCAGCGAACGCTGCTGGAAAGAAGATATGAATGGCAGCTTCAGCACCACGCTGGGGGGACAGCGCTTACTGTAGCGCTGTCTCCTGCACGGCACACGGACTGCACATGGGTCCGTGTAATCCGTGCGCTCCCACGAACACTGACATGTCTCCGTGTTTTGCACATGGACACACGGTCCATGAAAACACGCTGACATGTGCAGAGACATTGATTTCAATGTGTCTACGTGAGTCAGTGTCTCCGGTACGTGAGGAAACTGACACCTCACGTACCGGAGCCACTGACGTGTGAAACCGCCTTAGCCTGTTTCAGTAGGCTCCACAATCATGGGGAAATCAGCTGAATTGACAGATGTGCAGAAGGCAGTCATTGACACACTCCACAAGGAGGGTACATCACAAAAGGTCATTGCTGAAGAAGCTAGCTGTTGAGTGCTGTATCTGAGCATATTAATGGAAAATTTAGTGGAAGCAGCCTTAAAAGGATTGTTAAGAAAAGGCCATTCAAAAATTTGGAGAAGATTCACAAGGAGTGGACTGCTGCTTGAGTCATTGCTTCAAGAGACACCACACACAGACATATCCAGGACATGGGCTACAAGTGTCGCATTCCTTGTGTCAAGCCACTCATGACCAAAAGTCAACTCCAGAAGCGTCTTACCTGGGCCAAGGAGAAAAAACTGGACTGTTGCTCAATGGTCCAAGGTGTTGTTTTCAAAGTACATTTTGTATTTCATTTGGAAATCAAGGTCCCAGATTCTGGAGGAAGAGTGGAGAGGCACACAATCCAATCTGCTGAGGTCTAGTGTGAAGTTTCAACAATCAGTGATGGTTAGGGGTGCCATGACATCTGTTGGCGTAGGTCCACTGTGTTTTATCAAGACCAAAGTCAGCGCAGCCATCTACCAGGAATATTTTAGAGCACTTCATGCTTCCCTCTGCTGACAAGCGTTTTGGAGATGGAAATTTCATACTTCAGCAGGACTTGGCACCTGTCCATACTGTCAAAAGGACCAATACCTGATATAAATGCAACAGTATCACTGTACTTGATTGGCCAGCAAACTCGTCTGACCTTAACCCCATAGAGAATCTATGGGGTATTGCCAAGAGGAAGATGAGACACCAGACCCAATAATGCAGATGAGCTGAAGGCTGCTATCAAAGCAACCTGGGCTTCCATAACACCTCAGCAGTGCCACAGGCTGATCGCCTCCATGTCACGCTGCATTGATGCAGCAACTGATGCCCAAAGCACCCCGACCAAGTATTGAGTGCATTTGCTGAACATACTGTATATTTCAGCAGTAGAAAAAACTGGAGTCCAGCTCAACAGGACTGGATTTTCCTTTTCCTTTTCAAAGGAAAATATGGTGCATACAAAAGAAAAATTTACATGGTCAACATAACCCACTCGACGCATTTCGACTGCACTAGGCACTCTTATTCATGACAGTCATCTGGGTGAGCTGGAATCTAGTTTCTATACATTTCAGTAGGCCAACATTTGAGATTTTAAAATAATTTTTCAAGCTGGAGTTATAAGTATTCTAATTTACTGAGATAATGACTTTTGGGTTTTCATTGGCTGTAAGCCATAATCATCAACATTAACAGAAATAAACACGTGAAATTGATCACTCTTTTTGTAATGACTCTATATAATATATGAGTTTAACTTTTTGTATTGAAGAACTGAAATAAATTCACTTTTTGATGATATTCTAATTTTGCGAGAATCTCCTGTATTACCACATAAAGTGACACATGTCACATTTGAAAAATGGGGCGCTCTCAGGGAAGTGAAAACAGGTTTAGACTACTTTCACAGTTTTTTGCCACCAGATATAATCCGCCGAATTTAGCAAAAAACGTAGCCGTTGCAAATTTTGAAAAACTGATGCGACAGATCCGTTTTTCCGCCGGATCCGAGTATGTTGATTCGCCGGCTATTTTGGATCCTGGGAAAGAGATAGAGACCCCAGAATGGAAAATGCATTATTTGTTTAAAAAAACAGAATCTGTTGCCGATTGACGGATTTTTACGGATCTGGCACCATAGGGTTCCATTGTAACAAACGACAGATGGTGACAGATCCACCACTGTCCATTTTTTCGACGGACAGAAAAAACATTACTATGTCCGTTTTCTCCGAAAGCTGGAAAACAAATTTTTGATGGATCAGGCAAAAAACGGATGAAACGTGAGGCTATCCGTCGCAATCCGTTGCTAATACAAGTCTATTAGAAGAAAACGGATCCGCCGGCAACTTTTGCAGGATCCATTTTTTCAAAATTTGCCGGATTGTGCTGACACCAAAAAACTGATGTGTGAAAGCAGCCTTAGGCAGTAAGGGGTTAATAATCAATCCACATTCTACAGAAAAAAATCTGCAATATGTCAAAACCCCAGCAGATTTGTTTCAGATTTTCACAGCAGTCTTAGGTATGTGCACACGTTGCAGATTCGTGTGCGGATTTTTCCGCACCGTTTTTGCAAAATTCGCAGGTAAAACGCACTGCAGATTACTTGCGGATTTACCATGGATTTCCTGTGGTTTTTGTGCGGATTCCACCTGCGGTTTTACACCTGTGGATTCCTATTGAGGAGCAGGTGTAAACCACTGCGGAATCCGCGCAAAGAATTGACATGCTGCAGAAAATAAACCACAGCTTTTCTGCGCGGTATTTTCCGCAGCATGTGCACAGCGGATTTTGTTTTCGATACGTTTACATGGTACTGCACAACGCATGGAAAACTGCTGTGAATCCGCAACAAAATACGCAACGTGCGCACATACCCTTAACCTTGTAATGCCAGATTACCACTTTCTGTAATGAATAAGGTGAAATCCACTCTAAAATCCATATGTAACTCTGAAAATCACAGTGTGTTAACTAAGCGTTGAGTAAAAAAGAATTACACTATTCCTCAATTACAATCTACATCAAGTAATATATTTGCAAATCTTGATTTATCTACTTACTATCACTATATGAATTTTGATTATAGATGAGATGGGCGAAACTTCTGAGTGGGCCTCTAAGGACGGGGACACACACAACGTATAAAATACGGTCCGTTTTACACAGACGAGAATCGCACAAAGGTTTACAAAATAGTGATCCGTGTGCAGTGCGAGGATGCGATTTCCTCGCATCAAATTATCCGTTTGACACCCGTGTGACATCCGTATGGCGAGATTTTTTTGCAGGCTTGCAAAATGGACATATAACGTTTTTTTTTTACCTGAAAATAATTTAAATCATCATCAAGAACACTATTTAATGGCCCTAAAACAGGTGGCAGCCACCAATCTATGCAGTACAGTCCCTGCTTGTGTTGGTGGATTTCTTCTTGCTGAGCAACATGTCTGATCTACTGTCTTTTAACACCACAGAGCGTGTGCTTTACAACTGGGTACTTTCCCAATGTTTTGGTGAGCCATACCCAGTTATTGTAGATCCGAGGAGGCGGAGACGGATGTGAGTACATCCACTTTTGAAGCAACGGATCAATAAAGGCCATTTCAACCGTCTGTAAGCTGCTCTAAAGACAAATCCGGACAAGTTCTTCAACTATTGTCGGATGAGGATACAAACGTTTGATATTTTGTTGGAGATTTTGCGACCAGGAATCAACAAGAAGGACACCAGAATGCGCAAATCTATTTCTGCATAGGAGTGCCTTAGGCTAGGTTCACACTGCGTTATAGTGGTCCATTAAACGGACTACGTTACACCGCGGCATAACGCGGTGTAACGTAGTCCGTTAATGCCCCCATTGAAAGCAATGTGGGACGCATCGCTAGCTCATGCCCATTGTGGGATGTGCCGTCATTGAGTGACGGACCCGGAGACGCGGGCTGCAGCGTTTCCGGGTCCGTCACTGCTAGCGCAGATGGAGCTAGCAGATGCTCTATCTGCGCTGGCGCGATGCAAACATCGGCACTTGCGTTACAGCAGCCCGTTAGCGTATGTGCTGAACGGGCTGCTGCTAACGCAGTGTGAACCCGGCCTTATCCTTACGTTACGGTATGTATAAATCCTCTTTTTAGAAATAATGTTTTTACTTTCATGGTCTTACCCCTTTTTAGAATTAGATCATTAAATTGTTATGTAGCTTCAACATCATTTGTGCTTTTATAATCTTTTAGTTTATAGAACATCAAAGCCATCGCATGTCCTTAATGTTTGATTAAACATGGCTTCTTAGTTATCTAATCTTAGTTTTTGCCCTTATAACACTGTAATATGTTCCATTTTTTTTTTTTAAACATACTCAAGTTTTCTTTTAGATTCCTTGCCACTGGCCTTTCATATGCGGCACTGCATTTAGAGTTTTTACTGGGCAAATCCACAATTTCTGGAATTGTGCGGGATACATGTTTGGAAATCTGGAGAAGACTCCATCAAGAGGTGATGCCTGAGCCTAAAATGGCAGACTGGTTACGTATTGCCCAAAGATTTCAGGACATGTGCCCGTTACCGCACTGTATTGGGGCACTTGACGGAAAGCACATCCGTGTGCGTAAGCCGCCAAACTCAGGGACCCAATTCTATAATTATAAACAGTTTTTCTGTAGTGCTGTTGGCCCTGGTCGACAGCAAATACAGGTTTATAATTGTAGATATTGGGGCCTATGGGAGAACTGGAGACTCTAGAGTCTTCAGTTCTTCCATTATGGGTCGGCAGCTGTGCAACAATGATTTGGATCTCCCACCCCCAAGTCACATACCCGGGGCTAATTTGGATGTGCTGCCTTACATGATGGTAGCAGATGAGGCGTTTCAATTATCAAGGAACATCATGAGGCCCTATCCACGGAGAGGCCTAGACTACCGGCGGCAAATTTTTAATTTGCGGCTTTCCCGCGTCCGCCGTCTGGTAAAGTGTTCTTTCGGCATTCTCACTGCAAAATGGCGGGTACTTCAGTCTGCAATTCAACTGAGTGAAGGCAATGTCAATGGCGTGATAAAAGCATGTGTTGTCCGTCACAACTTAGCATGATTGCCCATCATCTGCTGATGATGTTGATTATGCAAATACTGTCTTGTCTACTACACGTGTTCTTCCTTCACGTCATCAGCCCTCAGGCCTAAAAGTTTGTGATGTTTTAACAAATTATTTTGTGTCACCAGAGGGATCGACTGTCTGGCAAGACAATGCTGTTTTGCTTTAATCTTTAGTTATATTCTAAATGACTAAATAGCATAATGTTCCTGTTTGAATTGTGTAGTATGTTTGTCCTTACAAAATACTAATTTTGTTAAGTAGTCACATCATGTATGTAGTCATAACAATATATAACACTCATATTTGTAAAACTGTTTTTACTGCTCAAAGCATACTGTACATCTAGTAGCCCACAACATATTTACATCATATGTAATTGTAGGCATATTAACCAGAGCAAACAATAAACCATAACATGGCAAGGGCACCAATAACATTACACCAAAAACAGCGTAAATGACAGGCCAAAAACTGTTTTTTAAAAATTACAGGTTCTGGTAGGTTGGGGATGGTGATGGTGGGTGTCCAGCATGTGCGGAACTTGGCCTAGGTGGATGACCAACATGACTGTCAACCTGTGGCATGCCAGATATTTATGGAGGGTGGTGTTGCAAGGATCTATCCTGTGTCTGAGGTAAAATTGTTGTTGAGGGTAGAAGTACATTAACTCCTGTGTACTGGATTGGCCCATTTGGTCATACCCCCCAATATGGCCATGTCGTGCAGACACATGTTGGGACCAGCCTCCAAATGTGTGTCTGTTCAAGTGGTCAGATTGGGCAGTTGCTGGATACTCATAAATTGGCCTAAGTTGTGTTTTTTGGTTGCTTTGGGCAGTCTGTTGCTGTGGTGCTATGCGTGGCGGGGGTGGTGCTGCGACTGGTTGTGTTTGTTCCTGTGGAAGGTCTTGCACCGCCAGAAGGTTTGTAGATGACATTTGCCAACTTTCTAGGTAGTTAAACACAGGCGTAGGGTTGTTTGGGGGTGTTGCCGCATCTATCACTATTTGTAGACAACCTTTGGTCCGCAGCCTGAGCGAGCGCGGAATTGGACGTAAGTAGCGGGCAAGACTGAGGAAGTACGCAGTCCTAGTATCTCCCATCCACAGACGGGTGTCGACATTCCTTTCTCCAGTTTCTTCACATGTGACTCTAAACAGGTCATATATGCGATTAAATGTCCTTGTGGTATGATTTATGTAGGTGAGACTCGACAGGCGGTCAAGGACCGCATTTCCCACCACAAATCTGATATTCACTGTAAAAAGAATCACTTGCCAGTCCCATACCATTTCAATACAGCAGGACATACGATAGCCCAGTTGCGGTTTTTTGTTTTAGAACAAATTTCCATGAACAAACAGGAGAGGTGGGGATGTCACTCAAAAATTATTAGCAAGAGAGGCATATTGGATTCACTTCTTACAGAGCATGGAACCACGCGGTCTTAACAGGGATTTTGACGTTGTAAGTTTGTTATAAATTTATCACAAATATGTTAGGTTTATCTCATAGTTGTTTCAGAATGTTATTTCACCATGTTTTACATCCAGTTCCCTGTTTAGTGCCCATGGGTTTTGTGTCCTTTACATGTGGATAGTTTCCTTTCAAATCTTTAAAGCTATTATAGAGTAACAGACGCAATTACAATCTTATTGTTATGTATACTTAATTTTCTTTTTTTGATGTCTCCTAGGTTATTTCATAATGCTCCTTCTTCTTTTCATTATGGCTTATCTGCGTGATTCGTCTGAGGACCGCCTTCTGTACCGCCTTCTCCTTCTTTCTTCTCTGGTGACGGCTTGCTTTCCACCAGTGCGTCTCACCCAACACTTCTGCCACATGGGGATACACTGTGACGCACTTCCGGCCGCAATACAACGCTCGGGAGATCACCTCGTGTTATTTGGGAGCGCCGTTGCGCTCCAGTTGCGTCTCAGTGACGTTCATTTTGGGCGCCGTGTTCCAGACACTCAATTTCCGGCGCCTGTAATATTTAAATAGATTACTTTGCCTACCTTGTTTAGGACGCCTTTTTCACCAGACACTCCCGCACATGTGTAGCGCACGGCTCCGGATCTAATCACCGGTAAGGATCAGTATGGAGTTACACTGGGTATCTCTCCACCTGTAACTCTGGATGGTGCTATTCTAATTTGGCATACCTAGCCAGCATGCAGTATATCTATTGTGGCTTATTGTACTTTGACACCGCATATTAAGTGGGCTCTATTTTGGCTTGCCCTTTTGTCTTTAGAAGTTCTAAAGGTCCTCCCCCACTCCTAGGGACTTACAGGAGAGTGCACACGTTTAAGCGCGTCTGGTATTTCCCTGGTAAGATTTAGTTTCTTTTTTCTTTTTTAGTTTTTTTCCTTTTCTAGTTTTTTTCTATTTGTACTTACCTTTTCATGAAATATGGGAGACATCAGTTCTAGATATTATGTATTAGTCGGTTCTGTCCAAACCTGTAGTCTGAGCCTTTAAGATTATTGAATTCTCTTTATTATGTCATATATGACAAATTTGCAGTCTATCACCCATTATGTGTCACATTAGACGGATGTTACATTATTTATAAAAAAAAATATTTTTTTTCGTCGTCTCTCCTTTGTAAAACATTTTTTGTATCGTTTTTGTGTATCATTTCTGTGTGTATATTTTGCTCTTTTTGGATGTATATTTTGCTCTTTGGACTTAGTTTGTAATATTATATGGTCATTATTTTCTTTATTTGTTTCATCTTATTTTATGTACTCCAGTCTGACGAAGGTCAAGGTTTTGACCGAAACGTTACAGCGACATTCTGGATTTCGCATGTCCAATAAAATAATTTCTTTTCAAGCATATACATTTTGAGTGCCGTTACATTTTTTATAGTATAGATATTGATGTTATGTGCATTACATATTCTTTTGAATTGTGTTGGCACCTATTGGCCCTAAATTTTGTCCCTCTGGTGTTGGTTATATTTGTTCTGTTTATACGCGTTAAATAAAGCCACTTTTTCATTGGATTACCCGTATGGACTTCTAAGGCTGCTGCCACACTAGCAGCATTTGGTCAGCATTTGACATCAGTATTTGTAGCCAAAACCAGGAGTGGAACAATTAGAGGAAAAGTATAATAGAAACATATGCACCACTTCTGTATTTATCACCCACTCCTGGTTTTGGCTACAAATACTGATGTAAAATACTGACCAAATACTGATAGTGTGACGGCAGCCTCATTCTTCAAGTGGCGCAGAGAAGAATCTACCCTTATGTCCCATTTTTTTTTACAATGGAAATATACGGGGATTCCACGTTACTGGTAGTACAAAGGCTCAGGAAAAGTGCTATGGCAGCTCCCCCACCCAAAGAAATCCAGTGAATTTTGCACTCCAAAATTTAAATGCCCCCTCCCTTCTGAGCCCCAGTGTGCCTAAACCACATTTAGCATTCACATGTTTGGCATTTTTGTAGTGATGAGAAACCATCTATTTTACGGATGCGTGACTCCAGAAGCACAAGCTGGGCATAATGTACTGAGCACTAGAACATACTGGTCACTACAATGTACTTGGCACTAAAGTAGCAGATTAGCAATTCTCACTCAGCAACATCCACTGCTGCTTGTTTCTGGAAAACACCCATGGAGTCAAAATCGTGACTACATCTGTAGATAAATTCCCAAAGGGGTCCAAAATGTGGTCACTTGGGGGGGATTCTGCTTTCCTAGCACTTAGGGCTCTGTAAATGGTATCCGCAAACTATTCTGGGAAAATCTTCACTCCAGGAGGCAAATAGCGCTCTGTCCCACCAGAATCTCGTCATATGGCTAAGCAGTACTGTAGATCCACATATGGCGTATTTCTATATTCAGCAGAAATTGTGAGACAAATGTTGGTGCCATTTTTACCCATTTCCCAGTACGAAAATGTAAAATCTGGAGCTAACACACAATCTTGGTGGTAAAACTATAATTCTTTTTTCTTCACTGCCCAATGCTATAAAATTATGTGACACATCTGTGGTGTCAATAAGATAACTGCACCCCTAGATGAATTCATTGAGAGATGTAGTTTTCAAAATGATGTCACTCAGGGGTGGGCTTCTGCTGTTCTGGCACCTCGGGGGCACTACCAATGTGACATGGCACCGTCAAACCAGTGCAGCAAAATCTGAACTGTAATATGACACTTCTTCCCTTCTAAGCTTTGCACTGTGCCTCCAAAGTAGCTTTCGACCACACATGGGGTATCAGTGTACTCAGCAGAAATTGCACAACAAATTGTATAGTGCAATGTCGCCTGTTACCCTTGTGAAAATGCAAAATGTTGGCTAAAAATAATTTTTGTGGGGAAAAATGTGATTTTTCAATATTCACAGCTCAACCCTGGGGGTCCAAGGTGCTCAATACAACTAGATAAGATCCCTGAGGGAGTCTACTTTCTAAAATAGTGTCACTTGTGGGAAATTTCCACTGTTTAGGCACATCAGAGGATCTCCAAACTGGAGTGGTTTTCCCCCCATATACTGTATGTCCATTTTCTCATTTTACCCTTGTGAAAGTAAAAAAATAAGTGTCTAAAGGAAAATTCTTGTGGAAAAAAGTTCTTTATTTTTTCTTCCACATTCCATTAATTCCTAGGACGCACCTGAAGGGTTAATAAACTTCTTGAATGTGGTTTTGAGCACCTTGGGGGTGCAGTTTTTAGAATGGTGTCACTTTTGGGTATTTTCTGTCATATAGGCCCCCACAGTCACTTCAAATGTGATGTGGTCCCTAAAAATAAATGGTGCTGTAAATTTTGTTGTAAAAATGAGAAATCGCTGGTCAACTTTAAACCCTTCTAACTTCGTAACAAAAAAAAATTATGCTTCAAAAATTGTGCTGACGTAACATAGACATGTGGGAAATGTTATTTATTAACTATTTTGTGTGACATGACTCTCTGATTTAAGCAAAAATCAAATATTAAGATTTTATTATTGATCCACTGTAGACAAAAAAATCGTTGACGTTTCGGCCAATACCTAGGCCTTCATCAGAACTATTTATCTTCAGTGTAAATGGACCGCAAAATCAAATTTTAGAGCAAGTTGTGTTGCATAGTGGTGCGCTTAAGAGAATGGCACTAACGTGCAGGAGAAGGTGGCGACACCTGCATGTGATGAAGGACTAGGTATTGGCAGAAACGGCAACGATTTTTTGTCTACAGTAGATCAATAATAAAATCTTAATCTTTGATTTTTGCATGATATTTGGGAGTGCCAAATTTTTCTTTAAATATTTGGAGTGGTATCCTATTCGTGCACCCCACTTTTTTGGAGTGCCATGCAATTTTTCTGTCTGATTTAAGGACATAAAAGTTTGAAAATTGTTCAGCACTTTGTAGTTCCCACTGTGGCTGGATGTACACAATGCACAGAGCTGCAATGATTCAGCTCCATACAGGGTGTAGTGCATGTTCTCTGATACTGCAACTCTTCCTTACGGTCATAAGTTTACAGCTGCAGTACCCAAGAACAGCCACTAGACGGAGCATGGAGCCACGTTGTTCTGGTCTTTTAGGCTATGTTTGTACATTATGGAAAATTTCCACTATGGAAGACTGCAATAAAAATCTGCATAAAGAGCGTGCTTCAGATTTGAAATCCAGACCATGCTTTCATATGTTTGGGGATTTTATTACGCAATGTGTGACTTGGATTTTGAAAGACCCATTTACTTGTATTGTAACATAGTAACATAGTAACATAGTTAGTAAGGCCGAAAAAAGACATTTGTCCATCCAGTTCAGCCTATATTCCATCATAATAAATATCCAGATCTACGTCCTTTTACAGAACCTAATAATTGTATGATACAATATTGTTCTGCTCCAGGAAGACATCCAGGCCTCTCTTGAACCCCTCGACTGAGTTCGCCATCACCACCTCCTCAGGCAAGCAATTCCAGATTCTCACTGCCCTAACAGTAAAGAATCCTCTTCTATGTTGGTGGAAAAACCTTCTCTCCTCCAGACGCAAAGAATGCCCCCTTGTGCCCGTCACCTTCCTTGGTATAAACAGATCCTCAGCGAGATATTTGTATTGTCCCCTTATATACTTATACATGGTTATTAGATCGCCCCTCATTCGTCTTTTTTCTAGACTAAATAATCCTAATTTCACTAATCTATCTGGGTATTGTAGTTCTCCCATCCCCTTTATTAATTTTGTTGCCCTCCTTTGTACTCTCTCTAGTTCCATTATATCCTTCCTGAGCACCGGTGCCCAAAACTGGACACAGTACTCCATGTGCGGTCTAACTAGGGATTTGTACAGAGGCAGTATAATGCTCTCATCATGTGTATCCAGACCTCTTTTAATGCACCCCATGATCCTGTTTGCCTTGGCAGCTGCTGCCTGGCACTGGCTGCTCCAGGTAAGTTTATCATTAACTAGGATCCCCAAGTCCTTCTCCCTGTCAGATTTACCCAGTGGTTTCCCGTTCAGTGTGTAATGGTGATATTGATTCCCTCTTCCCATGTGTATAACCTTACATTTATCATTGTTAAACCTCATCTGCCACCTTTCAGCCCAAGTTTCCAACTTATCCAGATCCATCTGTAGCAGAATACTATCTTCTCTTGTATTAACTGCTTTACATAGTTTTGTATCATCTGCAAATATCGATATTTTACTGTGTAAACCTTCTACCAGATCATTAATGAATATGTTGAAGAGAACAGGTCCCAATACTGACCCCTGCGGTACCCCACTGGTCACAGCGACCCAGTTAGAGACTATACCATTTATAACCACCCTCTGCTTTCTATCACTAAGCCAGTTACTAACCCATTTACACACAATTTCCCCCAGACCAAGCATTCTCATTTTGTGTACCAACCTCTTGTGCGGCACGGTATCAAACGCTTTGGAAAAATCGAGATATACCACGTCCAATGACTCACCGTGGTCCAGTCTATAGCTTACCTCTTCATAAAAACTGATTAGATTGGTTTGACAGGAGCGATTTCTCATAAACCCATGCTGATATGGAGTTAAACAGTTATTCTCATTGAGATAATCCAGAATAACATCCCTCAGAAACCCTTCAAATATTTTACCAACAATAGAGGTTAGACTTACTGGCCTATAATTTCCAGGTTCACTTTTAGAGCCCTTTTTGAATATTGGCACCACATTTGCTATGCGCCAATCCTGCGGAACAGACCCTGTCGCTATAGAGTCCCTAAAAATAAGAAATAATGGTTTATCTATTACATTACTTAGTTCTCTTAGTACTCGTGGGTGTATGCCATCCGGACCCGGAGATTTATCTATTTTAATCTTATATAGCCGGTTTCGCACCTCTTCTTGGGTTAGATTGGTGACCCTTAATATAGGGTTTTCATTGTTTCTTGGGATTTCACCTAGCATTTCATTTTCCACCGTGAATACCGTGGAGAAGAAGGTGTTTAATATGTTAGCTTTTTCCTCGTCATCTACAACCATTCTTTCCTCACTATTTTTTAAGGGGCCTACATTTTCAGTTTTTATTCTTTTACTATTGATATAGTTGAAGAACAGTTTGGGATTAGTTTTACTCTCCTTAGCAATGTGCTTCTCTGTTTCCTTTTTGGCAGCTTTAATTAGTTTTTTAGATAAAGTATTTTTCTCCCTATAGTTTTTTAGAGCTTCAATGGTGCCATCCTGCTTTAGTAGTGCAAATGCTTTCTTTTTACTGTTAATTGCCTGTCTTACTTCTTTGTTTAGCCACATTGGGTTTTTCCTATTTCTAGTCCTTTTATTCCCACAAGGTATAAACCGCTTACACTGCCTATTTAGGATGTTCTTAAACATTTCCCATTTATTATCTGTATTCTTATTTCTGAGGATATTGTCCCAGTCTACCAGATTAAGGGCATCTCTAAGCTGGTCAAACTTTGCCTTCCTAAAGTTCAGTGTTTTTGTGACTCCCTGACAAGTCCCCCTAGTGAAAGACAGGTGAAACTGCACAATATTGTGGTCGCTATTTCCTAGATGCCCGACCACCTGCAGATTTGTTATTCTGTCAGGTCTATTAGATAGTATTAGGTCTAAAAGTGCTGCTCCTCTGGTTGGATTCTGCACCAATTGTGAAAGATAATTTTTCTTGGTTATTAGCAGAAACCTGTTGCCTTTATGGGTTTCACAGGTTTCTGTTTCCCAGTTAATATCCGGGTAGTTAAAGTCCCCCATAACCAAGACCTCATTATGGGTTGCAGCTTCATCTATCTGCTTTAGAAGTAGACTTTCCATGCTTTCTGTTATATTTGGGGGTTTGTAACAGACCCCAATGAGAATTTTGTTACCATTTTTCCCTCCATGAATTTCAACCCATATGGACTCGACATCCTCATTTCCTTCGCTAATATCCTCCCTTAAAGTGGACTTTAGACAAGACTTTACATAGAGACAAACCCCTCCTCCTCTCCGATTTTTACGATCCTTTCTAAACAGACTGTAACCCTGTAAGTTAACTGCCCAGTCATAGCTTTCATCTAACCATGTCTCGGTTATTCCCACTATGTCAAAGTTACCTGTAGATATTTCTGCTTCTAGTTCTTCCATCTTGTTTGTCAGGCTTCTGGCGTTTGCGAGCATGCAGTTTAGAGGATTTTGTTTTGTTCCAATCTCCTCACTGTGGATTATTTTAGAAATGTTCTTACCTCCCTTCTGAGTATGTTTTCCTGGGTCGTCTTTGTTCGAGTCTAATGTTTTTCTTCCCGTCCCCTCTTCTTCTAGTTTAACGCCCTCCTGATGAGTGTAGCGAGTCTTCTGGCGAATGTGTGTTTCCCAGGTTTGTTGAGGTGTAGTCCGTCTCTGGCGAGGAGTCCATCATACCAATAATTCACACCGTGGTCCAGGAATCCAAATCCTTGTTGTCTGCACCATCGTCTTAGCCAGTTGTTTGCATCAAGGATCCTGTTCCATCTCCTGGTGCCATGCCCGTCTACTGGAAGGATAGAAGAAAAAACTACCTGTGCATCCAGTTCCTTTACTTTCTTCCCCAACTCTTCAAAGTCTTTGCAGATTGTCGGTAGGTCCTTCCTTGCCGTGTCATTGGTGCCAACATGTATCAGAAGAAATGGGTGGACGTCCTTGGAGTTGAAGAGCTTTGGTATCCTATCGGTCACATCCTTGATCATCGCACCTGGAAGGCAGCATACTTCTCTTGCAGTTATGTCCGGTCTGCAGATGGCTGCTTCTGTGCCTCTCAGTAGTGAGTCTCCCACCACCACCACTCTTCGTTGCTTCTTGGCTGTACTTTTTGCTGTCACTTGTTGCTGTGTGCCCTTTTCTTTTTTGCTTGCTGGTATTGCTTCATTCTTAGGTGTGCCATCTTCATCCTCTACAAAGATTTGATATTGGTTCTTCAGTTGTGTGGTTGGTGATTTCTCCATGGTCTTCTTGCTTCTTTTGGTCACATGCTTCCACTCATCTGCTTTTGGAGGTTCTCTGACACTTTTTGCACCTTCTGTGACCAGTAGAGATGCTTCTGTTCTGTCTAGAAAGTCTTCATTCTCTTTGATGAGTTTCAAAGTTGCTATTCTTTCTTCCAGACCCCGCACCTTTTCTTCTAAAAGGGCCACTAGTCTACACTTCTGACAGGTGAAATTGGATTCTTCTTCTGGTCGATCTGTGAACATGTAGCACATGCTGCAGCTCACCATGTAGGTTGTCACATCTGCCATGTTGCTCCTAGATCCTGCTGACTTGCTGTGTGTTTTCCTTCTTGTGTAATCTACTCAGCCAAGCTCTCTTGCAATAATGTCCTACAAGCAAAAATTCGCGCGCCGTAAGGCGCGCGGTTTGGTGATGCTTTTGAAGCAGCTGGTCCCGGCTGTACCCAACGATCTTCTAGCTTAGGGAGACTTCGCTTCTCCCAGAAGGCACCTGGAATATGCAAATTAGCCTCCTGAAGCTTGAATCCCTGGTTTGGTGATGCTTTCGAAGCAGCTGGTCCCGGCTGTAGCCAACGATCTTCTAGCTTAGGGAGACTTCGCTTCTCCCAGAAGGCACCTGGAATATGCAAATTAGCCTCCTGAAGCTTGAATCCCTGGTTTGGTGATGCTTTTGAAGCAGCTGGTCCCGGCTGTACCCAACGATCTTCTAGCTTAGGGAGACTTCGCTTCTCCCAGAAGGCACCTGGAATATGCAAATTAGCCTCCTGAAGCTTGAATCCCTGGTTTGGTGATGCTTTCGAAGCAGCTGGTCCCGGCTGTAGCCAACGATCTTCTAGCTTAGGGAGACTTCGCTTCTCCCAGAAGGCACCTGGAATATGCAAATTAGCCTCCTGAAGCTTGAATCCCTGGTTTGGTGATGCTTTTGAAGCAGCTGGTCCCGGCTGTACCCAACGATCTTCTAGCTTAGGGAGACTTCGCTTCTCCCAGAAGGCACCTGGAATATGCAAATTAGCCTCCTGAAGCTTGAATCCCTGGTTTGGTGATGCTTTCGAAGCAGCTGGTCCCGGCTGTAGCCAACGATCTTCTAGCTTAGGGAGACTTCGCTTCTCCCAGAAGGCACCTGGAATATGCAAATTAGCCTCCTGAAGCTTGAATCCCTGGTTTGGTGATGCTTTTGAAGCAGCTGGTCCCGGCTGTACCCAACGATCTTCTAGCTTAGGGAGACTTCGCTTCTCCCAGAAGGCACCTGGAATATGCAAATTAGCCTCCTGAAGCTTGAATCCCTGGTTTGGTGATGCTTTCGAAGCAGCTGGTCCCGGCTGTAGCCAACGATCTTCTAGCTTAGGGAGACTTCGCTTCTCCCAGAAGGCACCTGGAATATGCAAATTAGCCTCCTGAAGCTTGAATCCCTGGTTTGGTGATGCTTTCGAAGCAGCTGGTCCCGGCTGTAGCCAACGATCTTCTAGCTTAGGGAGACTTCGCTTCTCCCAGAAGGCACCTGGAATATGCAAATTAGCCTCCTGAAGCTTGAATCCCTGGTTTGGTGATGCTTTCGAAGCAGCTGGTCCCGGCTGTAGCCAACGATCTTCTAGCTTAGGGAGACTTCGCTTCTCCCAGAAGGCACCTGGAATATGCAAATTAGCCTCCTGAAGCTTGAATCCCTGGTTTGGTGATGCTTTCGAAGCAGCTGGTCCCGGCTGTACCCAACGATCTTCTAGCTTAGGGAGACTTCGCTTCTCCCAGAAGGCACCTGGAATATGCAAATTAGCCTCCTGAAGCTTGAATCCCTGGTTTGGTGATGCTTTCGAAGCAGCTGGTCCCGGCTGTAGCCAACGATCTTCTAGCTTAGGGAGACTTCGCTTCTCCCAGAAGGCACCTGGAATATGCAAATTAGCCTCCTGAAGCTTGAATCCCTGGTTTGGTGATGCTTTCGAAGCAGCTGGTCCCGGCTGTAGCCAACGATCTTCTAGCTTAGGGAGACTTCGCTTCTCCCAGAAGGCACCTGGAATATGCAAATTAGCCTCCTGAAGCTTGAATCCCTGGTTTGGTGATGCTTTCGAAGCAGCTGGTCCCGGCTGTAGCCAACGATCTTCTAGCTTAGGGAGACTTCGCTTCTCCCAGAAGGCACCTGGAATATGCAAATTAGCCTCCTGAAGCTTGAATCCCTGGTTTGGTGATGCTTTCGAAGCAGCTGGTCCCGGCTGTAGCCAACGATCTTCTAGCTTAGGGAGACTTCGCTTCTCCCAGAAGGCACCTGGAATATGCAAATTAGCCTCCTGAAGCTTGAATCCCTGGTTTGGTGATGCTTTTGAAGCAGCTGGTCCCGGCTGTACCCAACGATCTTCTAGCTTAGGGAGACTTCGCTTCTCCCAGAAGGCACCTGGAATATGCAAATTAGCCTCCTGAAGCTTGAATCCCTGGTTTGGTGATGCTTTCGAAGCAGCTGGTCCCGGCTGTAGCCAACGATCTTCTAGCTTAGGGAGACTTCGCTTCTCCCAGAAGGCACCTGGAATATGCAAATTAGCCTCCTGAAGCTTGAATCCCTGGTTTGGTGATGCTTTCGAAGCAGCTGGTCCCGGCTGTAGCCAACGATCTTCTAGCTTAGGGAGACTTCGCTTCTCCCAGAAGGCACCTGGAATATGCAAATTAGCCTCCTGAAGCTTGAATCCCTGGTTTGGTGATGCTTTCGAAGCAGCTGGTCCCGGCTGTAGCCAACGATCTTCTAGCTTAGGGAGACTTCGCTTCTCCCAGAAGGCACCTGGAATATGCAAATTAGCCTCCTGAAGCTTGAATCCCTGGTTTGGTGATGCTTTCGAAGCAGCTGGTCCCGGCTGTACCCAACGATCTTCTAGCTTAGGGAGACTTCGCTTCTCCCAGAAGGCACCTGGAATATGCAAATTAGCCTCCTGAAGCTTGAATCCCTGGTTTGGTGATGCTTTCGAAGCAGCTGGTCCCGGCTGTAGCCAACGATCTTCTAGCTTAGGGAGACTTCGCTTCTCCCAGAAGGCACCTGGAATATGCAAATTAGCCTCCTGAAGCTTGAATCCCTGGTTTGGTGATGCTTTCGAAGCAGCTGGTCCCGGCTGTAGCCAACGATCTTCTAGCTTAGGGAGACTTCGCTTCTCCCAGAAGGCACCTGGAATATGCAAATTAGCCTCCTGAAGCTTGAATCCCTGGTTTGGTGATGCTTTCGAAGCAGCTGGTCCCGGCTGTAGCCAACGATCTTCTAGCTTAGGGAGACTTCGCTTCTCCCAGAAGGCACCTGGAATATGCAAATTAGCCTCCTGAAGCTTGAATCCCTGGTTTGGTGATGCTTTCGAAGCAGCTGGTCCCGGCTGTACCCAACGATCTTCTAGCTTAGGGAGACTTCGCTTCTCCCAGAAGGCACCTGGAATATGCAAATTAGCCTCCTGAAGCTTGAATCCCTGGTTTGGTGATGCTTTCGAAGCAGCTGGTCCCGGCTGTAGCCAACGATCTTCTAGCTTAGGGAGACTTCGCTTCTCCCAGAAGGCACCTGGAATATGCAAATTAGCCTCCTGAAGCTTGAATCCCTGGTTTGGTGATGCTTTCGAAGCAGCTGGTCCCGGCTGTAGCCAACGATCTTCTAGCTTAGGGAGACTTCGCTTCTCCCAGAAGGCACCTGGAATATGCAAATTAGCCTCCTGAAGCTTGAATCCCTGGTTTGGTGATGCTTTCGAAGCAGCTGGTCCCGGCTGTACCCAACGATCTTCTAGCTTAGGGAGACTTCGCTTCTCCCAGAAGGCACCTGGAATATGCAAATTAGCCTCCTGAAGCTTGAATCCCTGGTTTGGTGATGCTTTCGAACCAGCTGGTCCCGGCTGTAGCCAACGATCTTCTAGCTTAGGGAGACTTCGCTTCTCCCAGAAGGCACCTGGAATATGCAAATTAGCCTCCTGAAGCTTGAATCCCTGGTTTGGTGATGCTTTCGAAGCAGCTGGTCCCGGCTGTAGCCAACGATCTTCTAGCTTAGGGAGACTTCGCTTCTCCCAGAAGGCACCTGGAATATGCAAATTAGCCTCCTGAAGCTTGAATCCCTGGTTTGGTGATGCTTTCGAAGCAGCTGGTCCCGGCTGTAGCCAACGATCTTCTAGCTTAGGGAGACTTCGCTTCTCCCAGAAGGCACCTGGAATATGCAAATTAGCCTCCTGAAGCTTGAATCCCTGGTTTGGTGATGCTTTCGAAGCAGCTGGTCCCGGCTGTACCCAACGATCTTCTAGCTTAGGGAGACTTCGCTTCTCCCAGAAGGCACCTGGAATATGCAAATTAGCCTCCTGAAGCTTGAATCCCTGGTTTGGTGATGCTTTCGAAGCAGCTGGTCCCGGCTGTAGCCAACGATCTTCTAGCTTAGGGAGACTTCGCTTCTCCCAGAAGGCACCTGGAATATGCAAATTAGCCTCCTGAAGCTTGAATCCCTGGTTTGGTGATGCTTTCGAAGCAGCTGGTCCCGGCTGTAGCCAACGATCTTCTAGCTTAGGGAGACTTCGCTTCTCCCAGAAGGCACCTGGAATATGCAAATTAGCCTCCTGAAGCTTGAATCCCTGGTTTGGTGATGCTTTCGAAGCAGCTGGTCCCGGCTGTACCCAACGATCTTCTAGCTTAGGGAGACTTCGCTTCTCCCAGAAGGCACCTGGAATATGCAAATTAGCCTCCTGAAGCTTGAATCCCTGGTTTGGTGATGCTTTCGAAGCCAGCTGGTCCCGGCTGTAGCCAACGATCTTCTAGCTTAGGGAGACTTCGCTTCTCCCAGAAGGCACCTGGAATATGCAAATTAGCCTCCTGAAGCTTGAATCCCTGGTTTGGTGATGCTTTCGAAGCAGCTGGTCCCGGCTGTACCCAACGATCTTCTAGCTTAGGGAGACTTCGCTTCTCCCAGAAGGCACCTGGAATATGCAAATTAGCCTCCTGAAGCTTGAATCCCTGGTTTGGTGATGCTTTCGAAGCAGCTGGTCCCGGCTGTAGCCAACGATCTTCTAGCTTAGGGAGACTTCGCTTCTCCCAGAAGGCACCTGGAATATGCAAATTAGCCTCCTGAAGCTTGAATCCCTGGTTTGGTGATGCTTTCGAAGCAGCTGGTCCCGGCTGTACCCAACGATCTTCTAGCTTAGGGAGACTTCGCTTCTCCCAGAAGGCACCTGGAATATGCAAATTAGCCTCCTGAAGCTTGAATCCCTGGTTTGGTGATGCTTTCGAAGCAGCTGGTCCCGGCTGTAGCCAACGATCTTCTAGCTTAGGGAGACTTCGCTTCTCCCAGAAGGCACCTGGAATATGCAAATTAGCCTCCTGAAGCTTGAATCCCTGGTTTGGTGATGCTTTCGAAGCAGCTGGTCCCGGCTGTAGCCAACGATCTTCTAGCTTAGGGAGACTTCGCTTCTCCCAGAAGGCACCTGGAATATGCAAATTAGCCTCCTGAAGCTTGAATCCCTGGTTTGGTGATGCTTTCGAAGCAGCTGGTCCCGGCTGTAGCCAACGATCTTCTAGCTTAGGGAGACTTCGCTTCTCCCAGAAGGCACCTGGAATATGCAAATTAGCCTCCTGAAGCTTGAATCCCTGGTTTGGTGATGCTTTCGAAGCAGCTGGTCCCGGCTGTACCCAACGATCTTCTAGCTTAGGGAGACTTCGCTTTCTCCCAGAAGGCACCTGGAATATGCAAATTAGCCTCCTGAAGCTTGAATCCCTGGTTTGGTGATGCTTTCGAAGCAGCTGGTCCCGGCTGTACCCAACGATCTTCTAGCTTAGGGAGACTTCGCTTCTCCCAGAAGGCACCTGGAATATGCAAATTAGCCTCCTGAAGCTTGAATCCCTGGTTTGGTGATGCTTTCGAAGCAGCTGGTCCCGGCTGTACCCAACGATCTTCTAGCTTAGGGAGACTTCGCTTCTCCCAGAAGGCACCTGGAATATGCAAATTAGCCTCCTGAAGCTTGAATCCCTGGTTTGGTGATGCTTTCGAAGCAGCTGGTCCCGGCTGTACCCAACGATCTTCTAGCTTAGGGAGACTTCGCTTCTCCCAGAAGGCACCTGGAATATGCAAATTAGCCTCCTGAAGCTTGAATCCCTGGTTTGGTGATGCTTTCGAAGCAGCTGGTCCCGGCTGTACCCAACGATCTTCTAGCTTAGGGAGACTTCGCTTCTCCCAGAAGGCACCTGGAATATGCAAATTAGCCTCCTGAAGCTTGAATCCCTGGTTTGGTGATGCTTTCGAAGCAGCTGGTCCCGGCTGTACCCAACGATCTTCTAGCTTAGGGAGACTTCGCTTCTCCCAGAAGGCACCTGGAATATGCAAATTAGCCTCCTGAAGCTTGAATCCCTGGTTTGGTGATGCTTTCGAAGCAGCTGGTCCCGGCTGTACCCAACGATCTTCTAGCTTAGGGAGACTTCGCTTCTCCCAGAAGGCACCTGGAATATGCAAATTAGCCTCCTGAAGCTTGAATCCCTGGTTTGGTGATGCTTTCGAAGCAGCTGGTCCCGGCTGTACCCAACGATCTTCTAGCTTAGGGAGACTTCGCTTCTCCCAGAAGGCACCTGGAATATGCAAATTAGCCTCCTGAAGCTTGAATCCCTGGTTTGGTGATGCTTTCGAAGCAGCTGGTCCCGGCTGTACCCAACGATCTTCTAGCTTAGGGAGACTTCGCTTCTCCCAGAAGGCACCTGGAATATGCAAATTAGCCTCCTGAAGCTTGAATCCCTGGTTTGGTGATGCTTTCGAAGCAGCTGGTCCCGGCTGTACCCAACGATCTTCTAGCTTAGGGAGACTTCGCTTCTCCCAGAAGGCACCTGGAATATGCAAATTAGCCTCCTGAAGCTTGAATCCCTGGTTTGGTGATGCTTTCGAAGCAGCTGGTCCCGGCTGTACCCAACGATCTTCTAGCTTAGGGAGACTTCGCTTCTCCCAGAAGGCACCTGGAATATGCAAATTAGCCTCCTGAAGCTTGAATCCCTGGTTTGGTGATGCTTTCGAAGCAGCTGGTCCCGGCTGTACCCAACGATCTTCTAGCTTAGGGAGACTTCGCTTCTCCCAGAAGGCACCTGGAATATGCAAATTAGCCTCCTGAAGCTTGAATCCCTGGTTTGGTGATGCTTTCGAAGCAGCTGGTCCCGGCTGTACCCAACGATCTTCTAGCTTAGGGAGACTTCGCTTCTCCCAGAAGGCACCTGGAATATGCAAATTAGCCTCCTGAAGCTTGAATCCCTGGTTTGGTGATGCTTTCGAAGCAGCTGGTCCCGGCTGTACCCAACGATCTTCTAGCTTAGGGAGACTTCGCTTCTCCCAGAAGGCACCTGGAATATGCAAATTAGCCTCCTGAAGCTTGAATCCCTGGTTTGGTGATGCTTTCGAAGCAGCTGGTCCCGGCTGTACCCAACGATCTTCTAGCTTAGGGAGACTTCGCTTCTCCCAGAAGGCACCTGGAATATGCAAATTAGCCTCCTGAAGCTTGAATCCCTGGTTTGGTGATGCTTTCGAAGCAGCTGGTCCCGGCTGTACCCAACGATCTTCTAGCTTAGGGAGACTTCGCTTCTCCCAGAAGGCACCTGGAATATGCAAATTAGCCTCCTGAAGCTTGAATCCCTGGTTTGGTGATGCTTTCGAAGCAGCTGGTCCCGGCTGTACCCAACGATCTTCTAGCTTAGGGAGACTTCGCTTCTCCCAGAAGGCACCTGGAATATGCAAATTAGCCTCCTGAAGCTTGAATCCCTGGTTTGGTGATGCTTTCGAAGCAGCTGGTCCCGGCTGTACCCAACGATCTTCTAGCTTAGGGAGACTTCGCTTCTCCCAGAAGGCACCTGGAATATGCAAATTAGCCTCCTGAAGCTTGAATCCCTGGTTTGGTGATGCTTTCGAAGCAGCTGGTCCCGGCTGTACCCAACGATCTTCTAGCTTAGGGAGACTTCGCTTCTCCCAGAAGGCACCTGGAATATGCAAATTAGCCTCCTGAAGCTTGAATCCCTGGTTTGGTGATGCTTTCGAAGCAGCTGGTCCCGGCTGTACCCAACGATCTTCTAGCTTAGGGAGACTTCGCTTCTCCCAGAAGGCACCTGGAATATGCAAATTAGCCTCCTGAAGCTTGAATCCCTGGTTTGGTGATGCTTTCGAAGCAGCTGGTCCCGGCTGTACCCAACGATCTTCTAGCTTAGGGAGACTTCGCTTCTCCCAGAAGGCACCTGGAATATGCAAATTAGCCTCCTGAAGCTTGAATCCCTGGTTTGGTGATGCTTTCGAAGCAGCTGGTCCCGGCTGTACCCAACGATCTTCTAGCTTAGGGAGACTTCGCTTCTCCCAGAAGGCACCTGGAATATGCAAATTAGCCTCCTGAAGCTTGAATCCCTGGTTTGGTGATGCTTTCGAAGCAGCTGGTCCCGGCTGTACCCAACGATCTTCTAGCTTAGGGAGACTTCGCTTCTCCCAGAAGGCACCTGGAATATGCAAATTAGCCTCCTGAAGCTTGAATCCCTGGTTTGGTGATGCTTTCGAAGCAGCTGGTCCCGGCTGTACCCAACGATCTTCTAGCTTAGGGAGACTTCGCTTCTCCCAGAAGGCACCTGGAATATGCAAATTAGCCTCCTGAAGCTTGAATCCCTGGTTTGGTGATGCTTTCGAAGCAGCTGGTCCCGGCTGTACCCAACGATCTTCTAGCTTAGGGAGACTTCGCTTCTCCCAGAAGGCACCTGGAATATGCAAATTAGCCTCCTGAAGCTTGAATCCCTGGTTTGGTGATGCTTTCGAAGCAGCTGGTCCCGGCTGTACCCAACGATCTTCTAGCTTAGGGAGACTTCGCTTCTCCCAGAAGGCACCTGGAATATGCAAATTAGCCTCCTGAAGCTTGAATCCCTGGTTTGGTGATGCTTTCGAAGCAGCTGGTCCCGGCTGTACCCAACGATCTTCTAGCTTAGGGAGACTTCGCTTCTCCCAGAAGGCACCTGGAATATGCAAATTAGCCTCCTGAAGCTTGAATCCCTGGTTTGGTGATGCTTTCGAAGCAGCTGGTCCCGGCTGTACCCAACGATCTTCTAGCTTAGGGAGACTTCGCTTCTCCCAGAAGGCACCTGGAATATGCAAATTAGCCTCCTGAAGCTTGAATCCCTGGTTTGGTGATGCTTTCGAAGCAGCTGGTCCCGGCTGTACCCAACGATCTTCTAGCTTAGGGAGACTTCGCTTCTCCCAGAAGGCACCTGGAATATGCAAATTAGCCTCCTGAAGCTTGAATCCCTGGTTTGGTGATGCTTTCGAAGCAGCTGGTCCCGGCTGTACCCAACGATCTTCTAGCTTAGGGAGACTTCGCTTCTCCCAGAAGGCACCTGGAATATGCAAATTAGCCTCCTGAAGCTTGAATCCCTGGTTTGGTGATGCTTTCGAAGCAGCTGGTCCCGGCTGTACCCAACGATCTTCTAGCTTAGGGAGACTTCGCTTCTCCCAGAAGGCACCTGGAATATGCAAATTAGCCTCCTGAAGCTTGAATCCCTGGTTTGGTGATGCTTTCGAAGCAGCTGGTCCCGGCTGTACCCAACGATCTTCTAGCTTAGGGAGACTTCGCTTCTCCCAGAAGGCACCTGGAATATGCAAATTAGCCTCCTGAAGCTTGAATCCCTGGTTTGGTGATGCTTTCGAAGCAGCTGGTCCCGGCTGTACCCAACGATCTTCTAGCTTAGGGAGACTTCGCTTCTCCCAGAAGGCACCTGGAATATGCAAATTAGCCTCCTGAAGCTTGAATCCCTGGTTTGGTGATGCTTTCGAAGCAGCTGGTCCCGGCTGTACCCAACGATCTTCTAGCTTAGGGAGACTTCGCTTCTCCCAGAAGGCACCTGGAATATGCAAATTAGCCTCCTGAAGCTTGAATCCCTGGTTTGGTGATGCTTTCGAAGCAGCTGGTCCCGGCTGTACCCAACGATCTTCTAGCTTAGGGAGACTTCGCTTCTCCCAGAAGGCACCTGGAATATGCAAATTAGCCTCCTGAAGCTTGAATCCCTGGTTTGGTGATGCTTTCGAAGCAGCTGGTCCCGGCTGTACCCAACGATCTTCTAGCTTAGGGAGACTTCGCTTCTCCCAGAAGGCACCTGGAATATGCAAATTAGCCTCCTGAAGCTTGAATCCCTGGTTTGGTGATGCTTTCGAAGCAGCTGGTCCCGGCTGTACCCAACGATCTTCTAGCTTAGGGAGACTTCGCTTCTCCCAGAAGGCACCTGGAATATGCAAATTAGCCTCCTGAAGCTTGAATCCCTGGTTTGGTGATGCTTTCGAAGCAGCTGGTCCCGGCTGTACCCAACGATCTTCTAGCTTAGGGAGACTTCGCTTCTCCCAGAAGGCACCTGGAATATGCAAATTAGCCTCCTGAAGCTTGAATCCCTGGTTTGGTGATGCTTTCGAAGCAGCTGGTCCCGGCTGTACCCAACGATCTTCTAGCTTAGGGAGACTTCGCTTCTCCCAGAAGGCACCTGGAATATGCAAATTAGCCTCCTGAAGCTTGAATCCCTGGTTTGGTGATGCTTTCGAAGCAGCTGGTCCCGGCTGTACCCAACGATCTTCTAGCTTAGGGAGACTTCGCTTCTCCCAGAAGGCACCTGGAATATGCAAATTAGCCTCCTGAAGCTTGAATCCCTGGTTTGGTGATGCTTTCGAAGCAGCTGGTCCCGGCTGTACCCAACGATCTTCTAGCTTAGGGAGACTTCGCTTCTCCCAGAAGGCACCTGGAATATGCAAATTAGCCTCCTGAAGCTTGAATCCCTGGTTTGGTGATGCTTTCGAAGCAGCTGGTCCCGGCTGTACCCAACGATCTTCTAGCTTAGGGAGACTTCGCTTCTCCCAGAAGGCACCTGGAATATGCAAATTAGCCTCCTGAAGCTTGAATCCCTGGTTTGGTGATGCTTTCGAAGCAGCTGGTCCCGGCTGTACCCAACGATCTTCTAGCTTAGGGAGACTTCGCTTCTCCCAGAAGGCACCTGGAATATGCAAATTAGCCTCCTGAAGCTTGAATCCCTGGTTTGGTGATGCTTTCGAAGCAGCTGGTCCCGGCTGTACCCAACGATCTTCTAGCTTAGGGAGACTTCGCTTCTCCCAGAAGGCACCTGGAATATGCAAATTAGCCTCCTGAAGCTTGAATCCCTGGTTTGGTGATGCTTTCGAAGCAGCTGGTCCCGGCTGTACCCAACGATCTTCTAGCTTAGGGAGACTTCGCTTCTCCCAGAAGGCACCTGGAATATGCAAATTAGCCTCCTGAAGCTTGAATCCCTGGTTTGGTGATGCTTTCGAAGCAGCTGGTCCCGGCTGTACCCAACGATCTTCTAGCTTAGGGAGACTTCGCTTCTCCCAGAAGGCACCTGGAATATGCAAATTAGCCTCCTGAAGCTTGAATCCCTGGTTTGGTGATGCTTTCGAAGCAGCTGGTCCCGGCTGTACCCAACGATCTTCTAGCTTAGGGAGACTTCGCTTCTCCCAGAAGGCACCTGGAATATGCAAATTAGCCTCCTGAAGCTTGAATCCCTGGTTTGGTGATGCTTTCGAAGCAGCTGGTCCCGGCTGTACCCAACGATCTTCTAGCTTAGGGAGACTTCGCTTCTCCCAGAAGGCACCTGGAATATGCAAATTAGCCTCCTGAAGCTTGAATCCCTGGTTTGGTGATGCTTTCGAAGCAGCTGGTCCCGGCTGTACCCAACGATCTTCTAGCTTAGGGAGACTTCGCTTCTCCCAGAAGGCACCTGGAATATGCAAATTAGCCTCCTGAAGCTTGAATCCCTGGTTTGGTGATGCTTTCGAAGCAGCTGGTCCCGGCTGTACCCAACGATCTTCTAGCTTAGGGAGACTTCGCTTCTCCCAGAAGGCACCTGGAATATGCAAATTAGCCTCCTGAAGCTTGAATCCCTGGTTTGGTGATGCTTTCGAAGCAGCTGGTCCCGGCTGTACCCAACGATCTTCTAGCTTAGGGAGACTTCGCTTCTCCCAGAAGGCACCTGGAATATGCAAATTAGCCTCCTGAAGCTTGAATCCCTGGTTTGGTGATGCTTTCGAAGCAGCTGGTCCCGGCTGTACCCAACGATCTTCTAGCTTAGGGAGACTTCGCTTCTCCCAGAAGGCACCTGGAATATGCAAATTAGCCTCCTGAAGCTTGAATCCCTGGTTTGGTGATGCTTTCGAAGCAGCTGGTCCCGGCTGTACCCAACGATCTTCTAGCTTAGGGAGACTTCGCTTCTCCCAGAAGGCACCTGGAATATGCAAATTAGCCTCCTGAAGCTTGAATCCCTGGTTTGGTGATGCTTTCGAAGCAGCTGGTCCCGGCTGTACCCAACGATCTTCTAGCTTAGGGAGACTTCGCTTCTCCCAGAAGGCACCTGGAATATGCAAATTAGCCTCCTGAAGCTTGAATCCCTGGTTTGGTGATGCTTTCGAAGCAGCTGGTCCCGGCTGTACCCAACGATCTTCTAGCTTAGGGAGACTTCGCTTCTCCCAGAAGGCACCTGGAATATGCAAATTAGCCTCCTGAAGCTTGAATCCCTGGTTTGGTGATGCTTTCGAAGCAGCTGGTCCCGGCTGTACCCAACGATCTTCTAGCTTAGGGAGACTTCGCTTCTCCCAGAAGGCACCTGGAATATGCAAATTAGCCTCCTGAAGCTTGAATCCCTGGTTTGGTGATGCTTTCGAAGCAGCTGGTCCCGGCTGTACCCAACGATCTTCTAGCTTAGGGAGACTTCGCTTCTCCCAGAAGGCACCTGGAATATGCAAATTAGCCTCCTGAAGCTTGAATCCCTGGTTTGGTGATGCTTTCGAAGCAGCTGGTCCCGGCTGTACCCAACGATCTTCTAGCTTAGGGAGACTTCGCTTCTCCCAGAAGGCACCTGGAATATGCAAATTAGCCTCCTGAAGCTTGAATCCCTGGTTTGGTGATGCTTTCGAAGCAGCTGGTCCCGGCTGTACCCAACGATCTTCTAGCTTAGGGAGACTTCGCTTCTCCCAGAAGGCACCTGGAATATGCAAATTAGCCTCCTGAAGCTTGAATCCCTGGTTTGGTGATGCTTTCGAAGCAGCTGGTCCCGGCTGTACCCAACGATCTTCTAGCTTAGGGAGACTTCGCTTCTCCCAGAAGGCACCTGGAATATGCAAATTAGCCTCCTGAAGCTTGAATCCCTGGTTTGGTGATGCTTTCGAAGCAGCTGGTCCCGGCTGTACCCAACGATCTTCTAGCTTAGGGAGACTTCGCTTCTCCCAGAAGGCACCTGGAATATGCAAATTAGCCTCCTGAAGCTTGAATCCCTGGTTTGGTGATGCTTTCGAAGCAGCTGGTCCCGGCTGTACCCAACGATCTTCTAGCTTAGGGAGACTTCGCTTCTCCCAGAAGGCACCTGGAATATGCAAATTAGCCTCCTGAAGCTTGAATCCCTGGTTTGGTGATGCTTTCGAAGCAGCTGGTCCCGGCTGTACCCAACGATCTTCTAGCTTAGGGAGACTTCGCTTCTCCCAGAAGGCACCTGGAATATGCAAATTAGCCTCCTGAAGCTTGAATCCCTGGTTTGGTGATGCTTTCGAAGCAGCTGGTCCCGGCTGTACCCAACGATCTTCTAGCTTAGGGAGACTTCGCTTCTCCCAGAAGGCACCTGGAATATGCAAATTAGCCTCCTGAAGCTTGAATCCCTGGTTTGGTGATGCTTTCGAAGCAGCTGGTCCCGGCTGTACCCAACGATCTTCTAGCTTAGGGAGACTTCGCTTCTCCCAGAAGGCACCTGGAATATGCAAATTAGCCTCCTGAAGCTTGAATCCCTGGTTTGGTGATGCTTTCGAAGCAGCTGGTCCCGGCTGTACCCAACGATCTTCTAGCTTAGGGAGACTTCGCTTCTCCCAGAAGGCACCTGGAATATGCAAATTAGCCTCCTGAAGCTTGAATCCCTGGTTTGGTGATGCTTTCGAAGCAGCTGGTCCCGGCTGTACCCAACGATCTTCTAGCTTAGGGAGACTTCGCTTCTCCCAGAAGGCACCTGGAATATGCAAATTAGCCTCCTGAAGCTTGAATCCCTGGTTTGGTGATGCTTTCGAAGCAGCTGGTCCCGGCTGTACCCAACGATCTTCTAGCTTAGGGAGACTTCGCTTCTCCCAGAAGGCACCTGGAATATGCAAATTAGCCTCCTGAAGCTTGAATCCCTGGTTTGGTGATGCTTTCGAAGCAGCTGGTCCCGGCTGTACCCAACGATCTTCTAGCTTAGGGAGACTTCGCTTCTCCCAGAAGGCACCTGGAATATGCAAATTAGCCTCCTGAAGCTTGAATCCCTGGTTTGGTGATGCTTTCGAAGCAGCTGGTCCCGGCTGTACCCAACGATCTTCTAGCTTAGGGAGACTTCGCTTCTCCCAGAAGGCACCTGGAATATGCAAATTAGCCTCCTGAAGCTTGAATCCCTGGTTTGGTGATGCTTTCGAAGCAGCTGGTCCCGGCTGTACCCAACGATCTTCTAGCTTAGGGAGACTTCGCTTCTCCCAGAAGGCACCTGGAATATGCAAATTAGCCTCCTGAAGCTTGAATCCCTGGTTTGGTGATGCTTTCGAAGCAGCTGGTCCCGGCTGTACCCAACGATCTTCTAGCTTAGGGAGACTTCGCTTCTCCCAGAAGGCACCTGGAATATGCAAATTAGCCTCCTGAAGCTTGAATCCCTGGTTTGGTGATGCTTTCGAAGCAGCTGGTCCCGGCTGTACCCAACGATCTTCTAGCTTAGGGAGACTTCGCTTCTCCCAGAAGGCACCTGGAATATGCAAATTAGCCTCCTGAAGCTTGAATCCCTGGTTTGGTGATGCTTTCGAAGCAGCTGGTCCCGGCTGTACCCAACGATCTTCTAGCTTAGGGAGACTTCGCTTCTCCCAGAAGGCACCTGGAATATGCAAATTAGCCTCCTGAAGCTTGAATCCCTGGTTTGGTGATGCTTTCGAAGCAGCTGGTCCCGGCTGTACCCAACGATCTTCTAGCTTAGGGAGACTTCGCTTCTCCCAGAAGGCACCTGGAATATGCAAATTAGCCTCCTGAAGCTTGAATCCCTGGTTTGGTGATGCTTTCGAAGCAGCTGGTCCCGGCTGTACCCAACGATCTTCTAGCTTAGGGAGACTTCGCTTCTCCCAGAAGGCACCTGGAATATGCAAATTAGCCTCCTGAAGCTTGAATCCCTGGTTTGGTGATGCTTTCGAAGCAGCTGGTCCCGGCTGTACCCAACGATCTTCTAGCTTAGGGAGACTTCGCTTCTCCCAGAAGGCACCTGGAATATGCAAATTAGCCTCCTGAAGCTTGAATCCCTGGTTTGGTGATGCTTTCGAAGCAGCTGGTCCCGGCTGTACCCAACGATCTTCTAGCTTAGGGAGACTTCGCTTCTCCCAGAAGGCACCTGGAATATGCAAATTAGCCTCCTGAAGCTTGAATCCCTGGTTTGGTGATGCTTTCGAAGCAGCTGGTCCCGGCTGTACCCAACGATCTTCTAGCTTAGGGAGACTTCGCTTCTCCCAGAAGGCACCTGGAATATGCAAATTAGCCTCCTGAAGCTTGAATCCCTGGTTTGGTGATGCTTTCGAAGCAGCTGGTCCCGGCTGTACCCAACGATCTTCTAGCTTAGGGAGACTTCGCTTCTCCCAGAAGGCACCTGGAATATGCAAATTAGCCTCCTGAAGCTTGAATCCCTGGTGTAGTAGTATACAGCACAGCCCGGGTCGTAGTATATACAGCACAACACGCGTAGTAGTATACACAGCACAGCCCACACAGTGGTATATACACAGCACAGCCCACACAGTGGTATATACACAGCACAGCCCACACAGTGGTATATACACAGCACAGCCCACACAGTGGTACATACACAGCACAGCCCACACAGTGGTATATACAGCACAACCCACATCTCATCCCCCCGATAATGGCTCCACACTCTCCTCACCTTTCATCTTGCCTGCGTTGCTCCTGTCTCGGCGGCGGCAGTCTGTCCGGGACACAGCAGGTGTGCGATATGACGTCATCGCGCACCCGCAGTGTCAGAGGCAGAGCGGGGAATGATGGGAGAGGGAGCGTCAGCGGACGCTCTCTCCTCCATCATTGCATTGAACTATACCGGCGTCATAGACGCCGGTATAGTTGAATGCGGCAGCGGCACTGGCGGGAATAGGGGGGAAAGAGTGCAGCGGCCCACTACTGGCACCGGCCCTTCTGGCATTTGCCAGAAGTGTCCGATGGCCAGTCCGGCCCTGGTCACCGCCCACACACTTCCCTCCTCCTGAACTGCAGCGATTCTCGGGCCCACATCCGCAGCAAAACTGCAGATATATTTTACATCTCAATGAAAGTCTTTGGCCGGAGTCACACTACAGCGAGATACGGCCGAGTCTCGCAGGTTAAATACAAGCTCTGGCACTGGCACTCTGGAGCGGAGCGTGCGGCTCCATGTATTGCTGTGCGGCCGCACGCTCCGCTCCAGAGTGTCGGTGCCAGAGCTTGGTTTTAACCTGCGAGACTCGGCCGTATCTCGCTGTGTGCGATCCCGGCGTAAGGGTGCAGAAACGCTGCAGTTCGGCACAAAAGAAGTGACATGCTGCGGAGAAAAAAAAAGCTGCATTTCGGTGCGGCCTTTTCTGCAGCATGTGCACAACAAGTCTGCGGCTCCCATAGACTTGCATTGGTTGTGCACAACACTGTGGATTTAATACAATTCCGTACTGCAAAAAACGCTGCGGATCTGCAATCAAATCCGCAACGTGTGCACACAGTCTTAGCATTTAGTGAACCTAGCAAAAAGGCAAGCAAAAAACAAGTGCGGGATTGCACTTTTTTTGCAATTTCATCATACTTTGAATTTTGTTCACATTTTCTACTACACGATATGGTAAAACCAATGGTGTCGTTCAAAAGTAGAACTTGTCCCGCAAAAGATAAGCCCTCACATGGCCATATTGATGGAAACATTATGGCTCTGGAAAGAGTGGGAGTGATAAACGAAAAAAGCTCCATGGATATGGACATATCTATGGAAATAGATACAGTGGGGCAAAAAAGTATTTAGTCAGTCAGCAATAGTGCAAGTTCCACCACTTAAAAAGATGAGAGGCGTCTGTAATTTACATCATAGGTAGACCTCAACTATGGGAGACAAACAGAGAAAAATAAATCCAGAAAATCACATTGTCTGTTTTTTTAACAATTTATTTGCATATTATGGTGGAAAATAAGTATTTGGTCAGAAACAAAATTTCATCTCAATACTTTGTAATATATCCTTTGTTGGCAATGACAGAGGTCAAACGTTTTCTGTAAGTCTTCACAAGGTTGCCACACACTGTTGTTGGTATGTTGGCCCATTCCTCCATGCAGATCTCCTCTAGAGCAGTGATGTTTTTGGCTTTTCGCTTGGCAACACGGACTTTCAACTCCCTCCAAACGTTTTCTATAGGGTTGAGATCTGGAGACTGGCTAGGCCACTCCAGGACCTTGAAATGCTTCTTATGAAGCCACTCCTTCGTTGCCCTGGCGGTGTGCTTTGGATCATTGTCATGTTGAAAGACCCAGCCACGTTTCATCTTCAATGCCCTTGCTGATGGAAGGAGGTTTGCACTCAAAATCTCACGATACATGGCCCCATTCATTCTTTCATGTACCCGGATCAGTCGTCCTGGCCCCTTTGCAGAGAAACAGCCCCAAAGCATGATGTTTCCACCACCATGCTTTACAGTAGGTATAGTGTTTGATGGATGCAACTCAGTATTCTTTTTCCTCCAAACACGATAAGTTGTGTTTCTACCAAACAGTTCCAGTTTGGTTTCATCAGACCATAGGACATTCTCCCAAAACTCCTCTGGATCATCCAAATGCTCTCTAGCAAACTTCAGATGGGCCCGGACATGTACTGGCTTAAGCAGTGGGACACGTCTGGCACTGCAGGATCTGAGTCCATGGTGGCATAGTGTGTTACTTATGGTAGGCCTTGTTACATTGGTCCCAGCTCTCTGCAGTTCATTCACTAGGTCCACCCACGTGGTTCTGGGATTTTTGCTCACCGTTCTTGTGATCATTCTGACCCCACGGGGTGGGATTTTGCGTGGAGCCCCAGATCGAGGGAGATAATCAGTGGTCTTGTATGTCTTCCATTTTCTAATTATTGCTCCCACTGTTGATTTCTTCACTCCAAGCTGGTTGGCTATTGCAGATTCAGTCTTCCCAGCCTGGTGCAGGGCTACAATTTTGTTTCTGGTGTCCTTTGACAGCTCTTTGGTCTTCACCATAGTGGAGTTTGGAGTCAGACTGTTTGAGGGTGTGCACAGGTGTCTTTTTATACTGATAACAAGTTTAAACAGGTGCCATTACTACAGGTAATGAGTGGAGGAAAGAGGAGACTCTTAAAGAAGAAGTTACAGGTCTGTGAGAGCCAGAAATCTTGATTGTTTGTTTCTGACCAAATACTTATTTTCCACCATAATATGCAAATAAATTGTTAAAAAAACAGACAATGTGATTTTCTGGATTTTTTTTCTCAGTTTGTCTCCCATAGTTGAGGTCTACCTATGATGTAAATAACAGACGCCTCTCATCTTTTTAAGTGGTGGAACTTGCACTATTGCTGACTGACTAAATACTTTTTTGCCCCACTGTATATAGATATATCTGTATGTATCTATCCCATATCTATCTAATTCTATCTATCTGTCTATCTATCTATCTATCTATCTATCTATCTCTCCCATATCTATCTATCTATCTATCTATCTATCTATCTATCTATCTCTCCCATATCTATCTATCTATCTATCTATCTATCTATCTATCTATCTATCTATCTATCTAATATCTATCTACCTATCTATCTGTGTGTAATGGAGTGTGGGTTGGACAAATGTAAAAGAGGAGTTGGACAGAAATGACACCACAAATCTTTTTGAAGAGAGAGGAGGGAGAGGAGAGAGAGGAGGGAGGGGTTTGGGTGTGTTTTTGGAGTGGGTGTGCTAGGTTCGGGCTTAGTGACAGTGCAAAGCATCATGGAGCTTGTAGTATTAGGGCACAATAAGGAAGTTGTCGATTAACCTCATGAGAGCTGAATCCAGCACTGAAGATGTGCTGCTACAGCATGATAACAGGTAATATTGCTAAAATAAACACAGTAGATGTTTTCAGTGGCACATAATAGCAAGATTTATGAAAAAAAACAAAAAACTTTATAGTAGTGGACAACTTCTTTAATACAAAATTTCACCCATAGATCGTGGGGCACAGTACCCCCTCAACTCCAAAATGTCTGCTCCAGTAGCGTACGTTCCAAATGTTGCCGATGAAACGCTTATAGTATGATCTTGAATTGAGCTGGCGGTCCGCAGTGAGGCTTGCTACCAGCAGTCCACTTAAAAATTTCACTCAGAGAGCATGTTTCCACATTTCCCCCACAGAAGCTGATAACAAATTTCACACCCAGACAATGGCCCACAGTACCCGCACAGGCAGGGTTGCAGAGTACACACAGGTTTAAAGGCACATTACTCCCACAGATATGGGTTAAAGAATACACAAAGCGGCTTTTGGCAAAGTACAACCACAGATTTGGGTTAAAGAACACATGAAAGAAGGAACATAAACCAGCTCACCCGCGATGCAAGAACCAAACCTCGGGAGCACGGACCCGCTGTGTCCAGGCGTACAAAGTCCAAAGAAAAGGAAGGAATGTCCAGCTTCACCGAGTCCGTAAAAAAGAGTTTTCTTTATTTACAAACTTTAAACATGGAGGATACAGACTTCAGCACAACCATATGGGTAAGAATCTCAACGCGTTTCTGGAGACTAAGCTCCCTTAATCATGACCGGTCATGATTAAGGGAGCTTAGTCTCCAGAAACGCGTTGAGATTCTTACCCATATGGTTGTGCTGAAGTCTGTATCCTCCATGTTTAAAGTTTGTAAATAAAGAAAACTCTTTTTTACGGACTCGGTGAAGCTGGACATTCCTTCCTTTATTTAAAGAACACACACAGAGGCTTTTGGCACAATACTATCACAAACATGGTTGACTAAGAGTCGAAAACTAGGTTTACACACACATTACTCTCACAGGCTCAGTTGAAGATGACAAAATCCTTTGGTTACACATAGTACTATCACAGACACGGGTGCAGAGTACACATAGAGAAGGTTTTGAAAAATTGCGCATACGCAAGACCTAGTACTTTCCCTCACTACAGCTGCATACTGCGGGACAGCTACTGACGTCAGTTTTTTTTAACTCTATCTCTACTAGCTGGAATGGCAGCATTTTAAAGGCCAGTAATTTGGAAATGCTGTCATTCAGGACCATGTCTCGTGGGTGCAAGGCTGGTATCTCATCTGTCTCTCGAGGGTTTGGGGGATCGAAAGCTGAACACATTCTTGGGATAGTGTGGAGATGCTCGGTGACACTGGCGGTGGTGGTGATGTCACATCCTCTCTTTGCAGGGAGGCAGGTGGCCCTGTTGTTTGTGAGCATGAGGAAGAAGCTGAGACTGCAGCAGAAGAGGGAGTAGGAGAAGGCTAAGATCTGTCATGCTTTTTGATGTGTGTATTCCACTGCACCCCGTGCTTGGAATTCAGATGCCTCATCATTCAGGTGGTGTTCAGGTTCAGAACATTTATACCTCACTTCAGGGTTTAGCAGCACAGAATGCAAACCAGATGTTGGTTGTCGGAAGCACATTCTTTGAAGAAATGCCACGCCACTGAGCTCTTTTGAGCTGTTTCTGGTGTGCTTTTATCAGCAGTGCAGTGTGAAGTAGTAGTCAATGTACTGGCTAAGGGGTGCCTGCTGTACCTTTGCACCCTCCTCCCTCTTTTGCTGAGCTCTTGTGGCAAAGTGACCCCCTCCCCTTCCTACAAACTGCGCACGTCACAAGAATGGCCTCTGCTCCATGTGAAATCTAGGACCTCATAATCCCCCGCATCATCTTCTACCGACTTTTGAACCCTGCTCTCCTTGCCAGTCTGCACACTGCATAAAGACGCTGTAGTTGGCAACTGAGTTTGGTCATCATCTAACGTGCTGTGGTGGTACACTGACTGTGTGCCCTAGCCCTCTCATGTACTGATTATTCAATATAACAAGTGGTTGGGCATCAGTACACCCAGTCTCTTCCACTCCTGGAGCATGGGCAGGTGGATGGGCCACAAAACCCCAGTGAGTAGTGTCATCTAAATGCAGAAGAGACTGCTGCATGACTTGGGGCTCAGACTGCTTGGCTGATTTGCAGGGGGGTAAGGTGAAAGCCGAATGACCATTGTCCTTGGGTGCCAACTGTGCACTTTCTGCACTGGACCAGGTGGAAGATAATGCGAAGCAAATGGAGCCACTCTCAGCCATCGAATCTATCATCTTTTCAAAATCTTGTGGTCTCACCATTTCTGCAGTATTGTTCGGGCGTACGAAAAGATGCATAACGTCCTGTCGCCTGCATACACCAGAGGAAGGTGTTGCATTTGGGCACGTATCATGGTACAGAACGACCACATCCTCTTCCTGCATCAGTTACTCCACCACCATCAGTGGCTACACCAGCACCACCATGTGCATGTCCCTTATTTGATGCTCTCCTCATTTTTGGTAGTTTATTTTCTAAACACTACTTGCAAAGAGATAGCAGAAGAGTAGATTTAGTTATTTGGAACAGTACTGAAAAATTAATTCTTGGACAGCAAGGTGGCTCAGTGGTTAGCACTGCAGCCTTGCAGCGCTGGAGTCCTGGTTTCAAATCCCACCAAGGACAACATCTGCAAGGAGTTTGTATGTTCTCCCCGTGTTTGTGTGGGTTTCCTCCGGGATCTCCGGTTTCCTCCCACATTCCAAAGACATACTAATATGGAATGTACTGTAGTTTGTGAGCCCTATCGGGGACAGCTAGGATAATGTGTGCAAAAAATGTAAAGCGCTGCGGAATATGTTGGCGCTATATAAATAAAGAGATTATTATTATTTGGCCTAGAAATGGCAAATGGCTGTCTGATGCCATTTATTTATTTCCCAGACTAATAAACATACACATCAGTCAAGAGAAATTATTTTTTGTGACCTAGAAATGGCAAATAAATGGCTGATTCCAATTATTTATTCCACAGACTAATAAAAAGCACACACCAGTCCAGAAAAATTATTTTTGGGGCCTAGAAATGGCAACGAGACGGCAGATGCTATATATTGATTTGCAAAACTACTAGAAAACACACAGTGGTCCTGAAATTTCTTTAGCCCACTAATGGTAATGAGATAGCTGATGCCAATTATTTACTTCTCGGACTACTATAAAACACACAGCGGCTTAAAGCAACACTGCTCCCACAGGCAGGGGGTTGCAGAGTACACACAGAAGCTTATAGGACAAAACACCCACAGATATGGGTTGCAGAATACATACAGCGGCTTTTAGCACAGTGCTATCATAGACATGGGTTGCATGGTACCCACAGCGGCTTAAAGGATATTATTCTCACAGGCAGGGGGGAGCAGAGTACACACAGAGGCTTAAAGGACAGTACTACCAAAGGCAGGGGTGTGCAGAGTACACACAGCAGCTTAAAGGACAGTACTCTCACAGGCAAGGGGTGTAGAGTACACACAGTGGCTTAAAGGACAGTACTCCCACATATATTGGTGCAGAGTACACACAGCGGCTTAAAGGACAGTACTCCCACAAACATGGGTGTGCAAAGCACACATAGCGGCTTTGAAGACAGTACTCCCACAGGCATGCAGAGTACACACAGCAGCTTAAAAGACAGTACTTCCACAGGCAATCCCCACATGTGTTGCGACTGTATGACAGCTGCAAAACATGCAGTTGCATGTACTCAAACATATTATTTGTGCATGTCCAAGATTCTAGGGTAACACCCAAATATGTTTGGATAATATGTTATCCGAGCATGTTCGCTCATCACTAATTAAAATATAAAACAAAATAAGACTGTAGCATATGTAAAAAAAACACAGAATTAAGACAGACTATAAAAACGAGGCAAAACCCAGGATTTCATTCAGCCCTTCAAGACGAACCGTGTGAACTCTCCAAATCCATCGAGCTCCCAATTGAGTGAAGGATTTGTTTGAGGTGTCCGTATCTTCGATTGAGTACCACTCGATCAATTCCAATCATTTTAAGATGTTTGGTATTACAATTGTGGGCTGTTTTAAAATGTCTGAATATAGGTTTTATTTTAATTCCATGATGTTTCCGCATTCAAGTATTTGAACTCTTAACTTCCTGGATGTTAATCCTATTTAAATAAGATTGTATGGGCAAGTGGCATAGAAGACTACACCTTCTGTATTGCATGTGATGTATTGAGTGACCTTGAATTATTTCAGTCCATTACTAGATTTGAACATTAAAGCCTTTTAATATGTTGGGGCATGGTAAGCAACTGCCACAGGGGAAAACCTCAATTTAGGTCGTAGTTCTTAAGTAGTTTCTACATACCAAATTATCCATCAAATTTTGGGCTCCTCTGTATGTGATGCTTGGTTTGCTAGTGACATGTTTCTGTAAATCAGATGTTAACATAAGACAGTATTTCCACAGACCTTCTCTCATTTGGTACCAGATGTCAATTAACGGTGAGATAAATCTCACTGGCTGTTCAGGTACTGTTTCTTTGCACATCTTAGAAGGTCATCCCTTTTCATACTGTAGGCTCTTTAAAATACCTTCCTTATTGATCTACTATATCCCCTCAAGTGGAATCTATTCAAGAGTTCTCGGCCTTGTTGTATAAAAACAGAGTCCTCTGAGAAATTTTTCCTGAGTCTTGAATTGCCCAGATGTATTTTATCCTTCAAGGGTTGTGGATGTCCCGAGATGGTATGGAGCACAAAGTTCACAGACGTTTCCTGGAAACTTTGGTCTGAAGAAAGTCTTGTTCATCCTCATAGATAAGATGATCAAGGAATTTCATTTACTTTTGGCTGTATTTACTGGTTAATTTGATGTTGTTATTGCAGAGCTGAGAAATTAATTGCAGAAGGTCACTTTCTATTCCCTGCCACATGAAAAATATATTGTCCATAAATCTAGACCACATCAATTGACCTTATCCACATGTGTGATGGGGTTAGTAAAAAAAAATCTCTTTCTAATACAGCCCCAAAAAGAGGTTTGCACAACAGGGTGCAAATGCTGCCCCCATGGCGGTGCCTTAGAGCTGCAGGTAGAACGTTTCTTTAAAAAGAAAAAAATATGAGTGAGAGAGTAATTCAAGATTTTTGTGAGGAACACAGTGTGTCTCAATTCGAGTCCACTGTTAGATAGAAAATATTCAGTGGCACGAAATCCATCCTCATATCTGATGGAGGTATATAATGTCTCAGCGTTCCGAGTTACTCACCACATGTTATTCTCAAGACAAAAGGGTTCTCAATTTTTTCCAAAGAAACAGTAAATTCCTTAAGGAAGGAGGGTAACAATTCAATCAGGGGTTTGAGATTAGAGATGAGCAAACTTGTTCGGAAAAAGTTTGCCAATCTCACATTTGGCACGAATGTTGCACATTCGGATTTGTGGTTGGATTGTTGAACATTTTCCTCAAAATCGGCAAAATTTGGACAAAGTTTGGTAAATGATTGAGTTTCCACTAATACTTTTGTTAGGACTTTTGCTAGGATAGTGGTGCTGTATGATGAGTTGGGGGATGTTTTTGATGAGGGGCGGGGGTGGGGAGAGGTCAGAGGAGTGGCGGACTGATATTTTTTTTCCACAATGGCTTGTGTCATTGGCTGCTGAAGTAACATTACCCTCTCTATATAGAGGTATAGAGGTGCTTCTCACAAAATTAGAATATCATCAAAAAGTTAATTTATTTCAGTTCTTCAATATAAAAAGTGAAACTCATATTTTATATAGAGTCATTACAGAGTGATCTATTTCAAGTGTTTATTTCTGTTAATGTTAATAATTATGGCTTACAGCCAATGAAATCCCAAAAGTCATTATCTCAGTAAATTAGAATACTTTATAACACCAGCTTGAAAAATTATTTTAAAATCAGAAATGTTGGCCCTCTGAAATGTATGTTCAGTAAATGCACTCAATACTTGGTCAGGGGCTCCTGTTGCATCAATTACTTCATAAATCTGGTGTCACATGGAGGCGATCAGCCTGTTGCACTGCTGTGGTGATATGGAAGCCCAGGTTGCTTTGATAGCAGCCTTCAGCTCATCTGCATTGTTGGGACTGGTGTCTCTCATCTTCCTCTTGACAATACCCCATAGATTCTCTATGGGGTTAAGATCAGGCATGTTTTCTGGCCAATCAAGCAGTGATACTGTTGTTTTTAAACCAGGTATTGGTACTTTTGGCAGTGTTGGCGGGTGCCAAGTCCTGTTGGAGAATTAAATTTCTATCTCCAAAAAGCTTGTTGGCAGAAGGAAGCATGAAGTGCTCTAACATTTTCTCCACTGACTTTGGTCTTGATAAAACACAGTGGACCTACACCAGCAGAGGACATGGCTCCCCAAACCATCACTGATTGTGGAAACTTCACACTAGACCTCCAGCAGCTTTGATTGTGTGCCTCTCCACTCAACCTCCAGACTCTGGGACATTTGATTTCCAAATGAAATGCAAAATTTACTTTAATCTGAAAACAACATGCTTCTGGCATTGTCTATTGGTCATGAATGGCTTGACACAAGGAATGCGACACTTGTAGCCCATGTCCTGGATACCTCTGTGTGTGGTGGCTCTTGAAGTAATGACTACAGCAGCAGTCCAACTCCTTGTGAATCTCCCTCAAATTTTTGAGTGGCCTACTATATTGAGTACTATGGGGAATGCATTATACTATATGGAGGCCTATGAGGGATGCTTTATACTTCATGGAGGCCTATGGAGTGTATTATACTATATTGAGGGCTATCTGGTGCTTTAAACTACAGTATTTGGATGCTATTTATGGGGCCATCATACAGTGTGGGGATTACAGTGAGGGAGCCATCATACAGCGCAGGAGATAATATGGGGTCTTTGTACAGTGTGGGGCCATCATACAGTGCTGGGGCCATAAAACAGTTTGAGGGCTACTAAGGGGTCATTATACTGTGTGGGGTGTACTATACAGTGAGGGGGCATTATAATATCTATAAGAGAGCATCATACTGTCGATAGGGGAGCTGTACAACAGAGAGACTGGGAACATTATTAAATGTAAAGTGGACACTTATTGTTATAGGGGAACTCAGGTCCCTGTGACTGTCAAGGGGGCACAAAGGGCATTATTACTTTCTAGTAACAAAATCTGGGCACTGTTTTCTGGGGCACTTGCACCCGGCATTACTATATTCTAGATGGTTGTTTTACCATTTAGAAGGCACACAATACCACACAGTAGGTTCAGTAATAGGGACACATACGGCAGCGGCGGCTCAGTATTGGGGTATCAGGTGCAGTAATAGGGACACATACGGCAGCAGCGGCTCAGTATTGGGGTATCAGGGGCAGTAATAGGGACACATACGGCAGCAGCGGCTCAGTATTGGGGTATCAGCAGGATGAGGAGTTTGTGCAGGTTGGGAATCGCCCCAATGGGGACGGGGCTAAAAATATGAGACGTGAAATGTGTCTTTGTTGTAATCTCTGCAGCAGAGTCCTGGCTGGAAGAAGTTGTCATGTGAGTCTGGGCCAGATGGAAAAGACGGGATAAAGTGAACGATTCCATCAGAATGCACGTCCTCTGTAAGTCACCATCTGTAACTGTGCTGTAATCTCTTATATGTTTTGTAGGACTGGTATCTACCACTGACCATATGGCGGTAATATCCATGTTGGTCTTTGTATAGAGATTATTTTCAGTAACAGCGCTGTCATCTGCTGAGGTTCTCCTACATCCATTATCAGGGTGTGTCACCCAGTTGTAATCAAGGTTACCTGGCTAGGAGTCCACTCAGAAGTCTCGCCCCACCTGAACCAAAACCCTAGCTACGCCTCTATCCCTTGTGACCCTCAAGCAAAATCTCATACAACATTCTGCAAATCCATTCTCATTTGAGGCTGTCCCTCCACATCCCCCTTCTATTCCCCCTACAGCCATGCTCCTGCAAAGCTTTTATTGGCCACTTCACACCATGTGATGGCAGCTCACTCAGCAGAGATCCTGATAGTAGTGAGCCTACATTGTACTATACAATTAAAGGGACATCACCCATGTGCACACTAATATGGGAGGTCACTGGCATCTATGCATTTCCTCTTACATAGACACAGACCATGGGAGTTAGAGGCGGTACTAGTGTATTATAACCCCCATCAGTACTACTACACTAATACATAACACACATTTATTTTCAAGGACCACATGTTTGTTATCCCTGCACATTCCTATTAATTACACAGAGGATTATAAGTTTTTTTAACCGTGTGTTTTTCTGTAAATAGTACAGTTTACTTTAACAAAAATAAAAAACAAGATTTTTTTTCCACACCCTCTGTGGGTCCAGCAGCGAGTCTCCCCCGCGGCTCCGGCTCTCTCATTGTCTGCAGCGCTGTTACTTCAATATTGCACAGCGACAAGAGTCTTGTGTCATCAATTCAGGCAGAGTTGCTGAGCAGTGAGTAGTTGCAGCAGTGCTATCAATGAGTCGTTAGTGCTGCAGACAATACCAAACATCGGGTGCAGCAGCAAGTCTCACCACTGGACCTGGGGAGGATGAGTTTAACTCATCTTAAAAAAAAAAGTACTCCAGGGGAGAGGGATTTTCTATAAGTGGAAAATCCCTTTAGGGAGAATGTGTACTGAAGGAAGCAGGGCCAATGTGAAAAGCGCCGTGTATAGTAAATGTAGACTAAGCTCCTAGCTGCCCTGGGGTGGATGCTGACAACACGACCGGCTCTCCCTAAGCTTCAGTCAGGGGAAGACACTCACCCCTGACTGCTGCTTGTCTGGAGGACTGGTGATAGGTTTATCGGGGCCCTTTTCCTGTAGGGGTTGCACTCGTGTGCTTTTTTTGTTGCACTGTTCAATATTTTTTTAAGCACAGACAGGCGCAGAGTAGGATGTATGGGAAATGTACGCGGCATATAATTATCACCTGGGGGAGCAAACACCACAATGGCTGCTCACCATTTACTGCCACTGCAATCTGCCCATAAGCAGCCACTGTAAACTACAGGATGGCTTTGGTGTTCCTCTGTGGGGTCACTGACTGCCTCTTCCTTCCCTCCCTCCTTTCTGGAACATGCACTGTCCTCCATGACTATATATTACAGGGATCTGGTCACTGACTGCACTGTCCTCCATAACTATATATTACAATGTATGCAGGAGACAGGGATCTGGTCACTGACTGCACTGTCTTCCATGACTATATACTGTATGCAGGAGACAGGGATCTGGTCACTGACTGCATTGTCTTCCATGACTATATACTGGATGCAGGAGACAGGGATCTGGTCACTGACTGCACTGTCTTCCATGACTATATATGACTAGCTATTGAACCCGTTCTACGCCCGAGTGGCGAGCATTTATATTGGTATATGGTCTCCATCCTGGTATGTGCTGCTCCATCCTGCGTCCCCATCCTGTCATGTGCTGCTCCATCCTGCATCCCCATCCTGTCATGTGCTGCTCCATCCTAGGTCCCCATCCTGTCATGAGCTGCTCCATCCTGCGCCCCCATCCTGTCATGTGCTACTCCATCCTGCGCCCCCATCCTGTCATGTGCTGCACCCATCCTGCGCCCCCATTCTGTCATGTGCTGCTCCCATCCTGTGCCCCCATTCTGACATGTGCTGCACCCATCCTGCGCCTCCATTCTCACATGTGCTGCACCCATCCTGCGCCTCCATTCTGACATGTGCTGCACCCATCCTGCGCCTCCATTCTGTCATTTGCTGCTCCCATCCTGCGCCCCCATCCTGTCATGTGCTGCTTCCATCCTGCACCCCCGTTCTGTCATGTGCTGCCCTATTCTGTTATGTGCTGCTTCCATCCTGCGCCCCCGTTCTGTCATGTGCTGCTCCCATCCTGCGCCACTGTTCTGTAATTTGCTGCTCCCATCCATATGCCCCATACGCTGCTCCATAAAGTTTGATGGCCCCATAAGATGCTCCCTAGTATATGCCTCATATGCTGCTCCATTATGGTTGATGGCCCCCATAAGATGTTCCATAGTATATGCCCCGTATGCTGCTGCATTATGGTTGATGGCCCCCATAAGATGCTCCATAGTATATGCCCCGTATGCTGCTCCATAAAGGTTTATGGCCCCCATAAGATGCTCCATAGTATATGCCCCGAACACTGCTCCATAAAGGTTTATGGCCCCCATAAGATGCTCCATAGTATATGCCCCGTACACTGCTCCATAAAGGTTTATGGCCCCCATAAGATGCTCCATAGTATATGCCCCGTACACTGCTCCATAAAGGTTTATGGCCCCCATAAGATGCTCCATAGTATATGCCCCGTACACTGCTCCATAAAGGTTTATGGCCCCCATAAGATGCTCCATAGTATATGCCCCGTACACTGCTCCATAAAGGTTGATGGCCCCCATAAGATGCTCCATACTATATGCCCCGTATACTGCTCCATAAATGTTGAAGGCCCCATAAGATGCTCCATTGTATTATATGCCCCGTATGCTGCTGCGATATATAAAAAAAAAAAAATAACATACTCACCTATCGTCGCTGGGCGCCGAGTGCTGGGGGGCCTGAGCAGGCGGGGACACCGGCATGCTGTGGGGGTCAGGTGACGGTATCGCCGCTAGCTCAGGCCCCCGAGACTTGCTATATTCACCTGTCCCATTCCAGCGCTGCGTGCCGCTCCGTGTTCCGGGTCCTCTGGCTGTGACTGTTCAGTCAGAGGGCGGCGCGCATTAAGCGTCACAGGCAGAGGACCCGGAAGAGAGCGGCACGCAGCGCTGGAACGGGACAGACAGGTGAATATAGGTTATACTCACCCTCCTGCCACGTCCCTGTCTCTCCGCTGAAGATCGCGGTGTGCGTTCAGTGCTTACGCATACCGCAATCTCCTGGGAGCGTCACTCTGTGGGGTCCAGACTGCGCCGGCGCTTGCGCTTGTGCAGTCTATAAAGGCTTCGGACAGAGTGACGCTCCCAGCCTTATATTATAGATACTGCATGGAGGAGATAGGGATCTGGTCACTACTGCACTGTCCTCCATGACTATACAGTTAGGGCCAGAAATATTTGGACAGTGACACAATTTTCGCGAGTTGGGCTCTGCATGCCACCACATTGGATTTGAAATGAAACCTCTCAACAGAATTCAAGTGCAGATTGTAACGTTTAATTTGAAGGGTTGAACAAAAATATCTGATAGAAAATGTAGGAATTATACACATTTCTTTACAAACACTCCACATTTTAGGAGGTCAAAAGTAATTGGACAAATAAACATAACCCAAACAAAATATTTTTATTTTCAATATTTTGTTGCAAATCCTTTGGAGGCAATCACTGCCTTAAGTCTGGAACCCATGGACATCACCAAACACTGGGTTTCCTCCTTCTTAATGCTTTGCCAGGCTTTTACAGCCACAGCCTTCAGGTCTTGCTTGTTTGTGGGTCTTTCCTTCTTAAGTCTGGATTTGAGCAAGTGAAATGCATGCTCAATTGGGTTTAGATCTGGAGATTGACTTTGCCATTGCAAAATGTTCCACTTTTTGGCACTCATGAACTCCTGGGTAGCTTTGGCTGCATGCTTGGGGTCATTGTCCATCTGTACTATGAAGCGCCGTCCAATCAACTTTGCAGCATTTGGCTGAATCTGGGCTGAAAGTATATCCCGGTACACTTCAGAATTCATCTGGCTACTCTTGTCTGCTCTTATGTCATCAATAAACACAAGTGACCCAGTGCCATTGAAAGCCATGCATGCCCATGCCATCACGTTGCCTCCACCATGTTTTACAGAGGATGTGGTGTGCCTTGGATCATGTGCCGTTCCCTTTCTTCTCCAAACTTTTTTCTTCCCATCATTCTGGTACAGGTTGATCTTTGTCTCATCTGTCCATAGAATACTTTTCCAGAACTGAGCTGGCTTCTTGAGGTGTTTTTCTGCAAATTTAACTCTGGCATGTCTATTTTTGGTATTGATGAATGGTTTGCATCTAGATGTGAACCCTTTGTATTTACTGTCATGGAGTCTTCTCTTTACTGTTGACTTAGAGACAGATACACCTACTTCACTGAGAGTGTTCTGGACTTCAGTTGATGTTGTGAACGGGTTCTTCTTCACCAAATTAAGTATGCGGCGATCATCCACCACTGTTGTCATCCGTGGACGCCCAGGCCTTTTTGAGTTCCCAAGCTCACCAGTCAATTCCTTTTTTCTCAGAATGTACCCAACTGTTGATTTTGCTACTCCAAGCATGTCTGCTATCTCTCTGATGGATTTTTTCTTTTTTTCAGCCTCAGGATGTTCTGCTTCACCTCAATTGAGAGTTCCTTTGACCGCATGTTGTCTGCTCACAGCAACAGCTTCCAAATGCAAAACCACACACCTGGAATCCACCCCTGACCTTTTAACTACTTCATTGATTACAGGTTAACGAGGGAGACGCCTTCAGAGTTAATTGCAGCCCTTAGAGTCCATTGTCCAATTACTTTTGGTCCCTTGAAAAAGAGGACGCTATGCATTACAGAGCTATGATTCCTAAACCCTTTCTCCGATTTGGATGTGGAAACTATCATATTGCAGCTGGGAGTGTGCACTTTCAGCCCATATTACATATATAATTGTATTTCTGAACATGTTTTTGTAAACAGCTAAAATAACAAAACTTGTGTCACTGTCCAAATATTTCTGGCCCTAACTGTATATGATACTGTATGGAGGAGACTGGGATCTGGTCACTGACTGCACTGTCCACCATGACTATATATGATACTGTATGGAGGAGACAGGGATCTAGTCACTGACAACTCATAAAGTCCCATGGCTTCCAGTACCACCTGTATGCGGATGACACTCAGATAGTTTGGAATCCCGCAGTGTCTAAAACTCAATGTAGACAAAATTGAACTCATCATCTTTCCCCCATCTCACATATCCCCCCTACCTGATCTATCTATTACGGTAAACGGCATCACACTCTCTCCTGCACCTGAAATCCGCTGCCTTGGGGTAACTCTCGACTCTGCCCTGTCCTTCAAACCGCACGTCCAAACTCTTGCCACCTCCTGTCGCCTCCAACTCAAAAATATTGCCAGAATCCATCCCTTCCTCAGCCCACAATCTACTAAAACTCTTGTCCATGCCCTCATCATCTCCCGCCTCGATTACTGCAACACCCTCCTCTGTGGCCTCCCCGCTAACTCACTTGCACCGCTCCAGTCTGTCCTGAACTCTGCTGCCCGGCTAATCCATGTCACCACCGCCAGAGCTGCCGCGTCATCAACTGCCAGAGCTGCCGTGTCACCAACTGCCAGAGCTGCCGCGTCACCACCGCCATAGCTGACGTGTCACCACCACCAGAGCTGCCGCTCCTCCGACCTTCTGTCTCCTCCCCATTATCCCGTAGAATGTAAGTCAACAAGAACAGGGTCCTCTCCCCTCTGTACTAGTCTGTCACTGTAAATTTGTTTACTGTAAACATTATCGATAACCCTGTACGTTATCCCTTTTCTCATGTACAGCACCATGGAATTAATGGTGCTATATAAATAATAATAATAATCTGGTCACTGACTGCACTGTCCTCCATAACTATAAACGTAGCATATAACAGCCCACGTAGCATATAACACAGCCCATGTAGCATATAGCACAGCCATGTAGTATATAACACAGCCACATAGCATATAGCACAACCATGTAGCAAATAACAGCCCACGTATATAGCACAGCCACGTAGTATATAACAGCCCATGTAGTATAGAGCACAGCCATGTAGCATATAACACAGCCCACATAGCATATAGCACAGCCACGTAGTATATAACACAGCCACGTAGTACATAACACAGCCACGTAGTATATAACACAGCCACATAGCATATAACACAGCCCACATAGCATATAGCACAGCCATGTAGTATATAACCCAGCCACGTAGTATATAGCACAGCCACGTAGCATATAACAGCCCATGTAGTATAGAGCACAGCTACGTAGTATATAACACAGCCAGGTAGCATATAGCACAGCCACGTAGTATATAACACAGCCCACGTAGCATATAACAGCCCACATAGTATTTAGCACAGCCACGTAGCATTTAGCACAGCCATGTAGCATATAACAGCCCACATAGTATATAGCACAGCTATGAAGCATATAACACAGCCCACGTAGCATATAGCACAGCCACGTAGCAAATAGCACAGCCATGTAGTATCTAACACAGCCCACATAGCATATAACAGCCCACGTAGTATATAGTACAGTCCACGTAGTATATAGCACAATCCTCGTAGTATATAGTACAGTCCACATAGTATATAACACAGCCATGTTGTATATAGTACAGTCCACATAGTATATCACACAGCGCACATAGTATATAGCACACTGCACGTAGTATATAGCACAATCCATGTAGTATATAGTACAGTCCTCGTAGTATATAGCACAGCCACGTAGTATATAGCACAGCCACATAGTATATATTACAGTACACGTAGTATAAAACACAGCACACGTAGCATATAGCACAGCGCACATAGTATATAGCACAATCCACGTAGTATATAGTACAGTCCACGTAGTATATAGCACAGCCACGTAGTATATAGCACAGGCACAGCCCACATAGTGTATAGCACAGCCACGTAGTATAAAGCAGCCACGTTGTATATAACGCAGCCCACGTAGTGTATAGCACAGTCCACGTAGTATATAGCACAATCCATGTAGTATATAGTACAGTCCACGTAGTATATAACACAGCCCATGTAGTATATAGCACAGCCCACATAGTATATAGCACAATCCACGTAGTATATAGCACAGTGCGCATAGTATATAGCACAGCCACGTAGTATATAGCACAGGCACATCCCACGTAGTGTATAGCACAGCCACGTAGTATATAGCAGCCACATAGTATATAGCACAGCCACGGAGTATATAACACAGCCCAAGTAGTATATAGCACAGCCAACATAGTATATAGCATAGTATGTATCTGCATAGGCAGCATCAATAGTAAAGCCTGACGCTGATTGGTCGCGGCCGGCCGGGCGCGACCAATCAGCGACGCGGGATTTCCGTTACAAACAGACGGAAATGGACCTTAGACAATTATCTATAATATAACGCTGGGAGCGTCACTCTGTCCGAAGCCTTTATAGACTGCGCAAGCGCCAGCGCAGTCTGGGCCTCACAGCGTGACGCTCCCAGGAGATCGCGGTATGCGTAAACACTGAACGCACTATATATGACTATATACTGTATGCGGGAGACAAGGATCTGGTCAGACTGCACTGTCCTCCATGACTACATAATGTATGGAGGAGACAGGGATCTGGTCACTGACTGCACTGTCCTTCATGACTACATAATGTATGGAGGAGACAGGGATCTGGTCACTGACTGCACTGTCCTCCATGACTACATAATGTATGCAGGAGACAGGGATCTGGTCACTGACTGCACTGTCCTTCATGACTACATAATGTATGGAGGAGACAGGGATCTGGTCACTGACTGCACTGTCCTTCATGACTACATAATGTATGGAGGAGACAGGGATCTGGTCACTGACTGCACTGTCCTCCATGACTATATACTGTTTGCAGGAGACAAGGATCTGGTCACTGACTACAGTCTTCCATGACTGTATGGAGGAGACAGGGATCTGGTCACTGACTGCACTGTCCTCCATGACTACTGTGAGAATCAGACTGCACTCAGATGTCATCCGAGTGCAGTCCTATTGGAATACCTGGGGTGGACCCGCAGATCCACGACAACAAACCTCCCAAGGTAGACCACCCCCTATACAGGGAGCGTTAGGGGCAGACCCAAGGGAGACTATTGCCGCAGAAGCTGGAACCCGGAGAAGGTAGTAGGAAGCACAAAATAGAGAAGCTAGGCGTAGGACGGACAGAGCGGGGTAAGATGAAGTACAGTTAGGTAAGAGCTGGGTACCGGCGAGACCAAAGGAGCTCTGCAAAGGGGAAGACACAAAGGAAGCAGGACAGGACAGAGACACCAGACTACAAGGTACGGAGAGGTCACTGGGAGGACTGGACTGGAAGAGGAAACAAGGAAGCCTGGGAGAGACTGAGAAGCTGAACTGGCTGGACAGAGTGGAGACTCAAAACAGGCAGTGCAAAGACAAAAGGTGAACCTGAGTGACAGAAGCACAAATGACAGACAGGCAAGGAGCAGAGGAAGGAATCGCCTTATATACAGGTCCTTCTCAAAAAATTAGCATATAGTGTTAAATTTCATTATTTACCATAATGTAATGATTACAATTAAACTTTCATATATTATAGATTCATTATCCACCAACTGAAATTTGTCAGGTCTTTTATTGTTTTAATACTGATGATTTTGGCATACAACTCCTGATAACCCAAAAAACCTGTCTCAATAAATTAGCATATTTCACCCATCCAATCAAATAAAAGTGTTTTTTAATAACAAACAAAAAAACCAACAAATAATAATGTTCAGTTATGCACTCAATACTTGGTCGGGAATCCTTTGGCAGAAATGACTGCTTCAATGCGGCGTGGCATGGAGGCAATCAGCCTGTGACACTGCTGAGATGTTATGGAGGCCCAGGATGCTTCAATAGCGGCCTTAAGCTCATCCAGAGTGTTGGGTCTTGCATCTCTCAACTTTCTCTTCACAATATCCCACAGATTCTCTATGGGGTTCAGGTCAGGAGAGTTGGCAGGCCAATTGAGCACAGTAATACCATGGTCAGTAAACCATTTACCAGTGGTTTTGGCACTGTGAGCAGGTGCCAGGTTGTGCTGAAAAATGAAATCTTCATCTCCATAAAGCATTTCAGCTGATGGAAGCATGAAGTGCTCCAAAATCTCCTGATAGCTAGCTGCATTGACCCTGCCCTTGATGAAACACAGTGGACCAACACCAGCAGCTGACATGGCACTCCACACCATCACTGACTGTGGGTACTTGACACTGGACTTCAGGCATTTTGGCATTTCCTTCTCCCCAGTCTTCCTCCAGACTCTGGCACCTTGATTTCCGAATGACATGCAAAATTTGCTTTCATCAGAAAAAAGTACTTGGGACCACTTAGCAACAGTCCAGTGCTGCTTCTCTGTAGCCCAGGTCAGGCGCCTCTGCCGCTGTTTATAGTTCAAAAGTGGCTTTACCTGGGGAATGCGGCACCTGTAGCCCATTTCCTGCACACGCCTGTGCACGGTGGCTCTGGATGTTTCCACACCAGACTCAGTCCACTGCTTCCTCAGGTTCCCCAAGGTCTGGAATCGGTCCTTCTCCACAATCTTCCTCAGGGTCCGGTCTCCTCTTCTCGTTGTACAGCGTTTTCTGCCACATTGTTTCCTTCCAACAGACTTACCATTGAGGTGCCTTGATACAGCACTCTGGGAACAGCCTATTTGTTGAGAAATTTCTTTCTGGGTCTTACCCTCTTGCTTGAGGGTGTCAATGATGGCCTTCTTGACATCTGTCAGGTCGCTAGTCTTACCCATGATGGGGGTTTTGAGTAATGAACCAGGCAGGGAGTTTATAAAAGCCTCAGGTATCTTTTGCATGTGTTTAGAGTTAATTAGTTGATTCAGAAGATTAGGGTAATAGGTCGTTTAGAGAACCTTTTCTTGATATGCTAATTTATTGAGACAGGTTTTTTGGGTTATCAGGAGTTGTATGCCAAAATCATCAGTATTAAAACAATAAAAGACCTGACAAATTTCAGTTGGTGGATAATGAATCTATAATATATGAAAGTTTAATTGTAATCATTACATTATGGTAAATAATGAAATTTAACACTATATGCTAATTTTTTGAGAAGGACCTGTACATGGAGGGCTGGAGGACTTCCGGGTCACGGTCCTCCAGGATCACAGAGAGGACATACAGAGCGCCTGTAAATCAGAAAGAGGAAGTGCTGGAGTGGGCGGTGCGCACGCGCACCCGACGAGAACCAGGGAGCGGAGAAGAATGAAGGAGAGGACGCGCGCCTGCAGGAGGAGCATGCCGCAGCGGGTAAGAATGAGCGGAAGGAGTGGCCGTGACAGTACCCCTCCCCTTACTCCCTCCTTTCTAAGACCAGACAGGAACCTGGATAAAATCTGAGGAGCTTGTATGTTCTCACGGGGCTCCCAAGACCTCTCATTGGGACCAAAACCCTTCCAATCAACCAAAAAGAGTTTTACTTCGAGACTTTTTCATGGCAAGAATGTCCTTAACCTCAAAGACATCTGAGTCGGAGACAGGTAAAGGAGTTTGAGCAGGAGAAACATGGAACTGATTGAAAAGGACAAGTTTTAGAAGGGAGACATGAAAACAGTTGGGGATGCGAAGTGAGGTGGGCAATTTCAATTTGTAGGCAACATCATTGATACGAGACAAAACTTCGAAAGGACCTACGTAGCGTGGACCCAGTTTAAACGAGGGGATTTTAAGACAAATAAACTTGGAAGATAACCACTCCTTATCACCAGGCTGAAATAACGGAGGATCCAGGCTTCTCTTATCAGCATGTTTCTTAGGGTACTGTCACACAGTGCAATTTTCATCGCTACGACGGTACGATCCGTGACGCTCCAGCGTCGTAACAATATCGCTCCAGCGTCGTAGACTGCTGTCACACTTTGCAATTTACGACGCTGGAGCGATAATTTCATGACGTATGTGCGATGTAGAAGCCGTTGGTTACTATGCACACATCGTATACGATATATGTTACACCATGCAATCATGCCGCCACAGCGGGACACTAGACGACGAAAGAAAGTTTCAAACGATCTGCTACGACGTACGATTCTCAGCGGGGTCCCTGATCGCAGGAGCGTGTCAGACACTGCGATCTCGTAACTATATCGCTCGAACGTCACGAATCGTGCCGTTGTAGCGATCAAAATTGCACTGTGTGACGGTACCCTTAGGCCTGTTCTAACGCGATTTTGGTCTCCCGCCAGACCCTGGAGAACTCCTCGGACAGACGATCGGTCGCCGGCACACCCGAGACAGGAAGTACCAGCAGAGGAATACCAGGATGTTGCCCGTAGACAATAAAGGAGACTTGGAAGAAGAAACATTGATATGGTTATTGTATGCGAACTCGGCCCATGGAAGCAAATCAAATCAGTCATTTTGATGACCGTTGGAAAAATGACGAAGATAAGTCATTAGAATTTGGTTTGTGCCCTCTGCTTGTCCGTTGGTCTGTGGATGGTAAGCTGTAGAGAAATCTAGAGAAACGTTCATTAGTTTGCAAAGAGCCCGCCAGAATCGAGAGGTGAACTGGACTCCTCTATCAGAAACAATGTGTAACGGGAAACCGTGAATTTGGAAGATATGAGTAATGAAGATTCTTGCCAATTCTGGAGCAGAAGGTAAGCCTGGCAAATGAACAAAATGAGCCATCTTGGAGAATCGATCTATGACCACAAATATGACTGTATGACCAGAAGACTGGGGTAAATCGGTAATGAAATCCATTGCAATATGTTGCCATGGAGCCGAAGAAACTGGAAGCGGATGCAGGAGACCGAAGGGCAGACGTCTAGGTACCTTGTTCTTTGCACACGAAGGACATGCAGCGACAAAACCTCGGACATCCGGAAGAAGAGTTGGCCACCAATAGTGGCACGAAATGAGAGCAAGTGTCTTCTTATATCCCACATGGCCTGCCAGTTTAGAGGCATGACCCCGACGTAGAACTTGAGTCCTCTCGTTCTCCTGGGCAAAGGTCTTACCAGGGGGCAAGGAAGACATGCTAACCGGAGCCACAAGAATGATTTTGCATCGATCCACGATGTGTGAAGGCTCCTCTTCCGTATCGGATGCGAGAAAAGATCTGGATAAAGCATCAGCCTTGAGGTACTTGCTCTTGTCGCCGGGACGGAAATGTAATTCAAAGTCAAAGCGAGCAAAGAATAACGACCATCTGGCTTGTCGGGGGTTAAGTCTTTGCGCTAAGCGGATATACTCCAGATTCTTGTGGTCAGTATAGATCTTGAAAGGATGAACAGCTCCTTCTAACAGATACCGCCACTCCTCCAACGCCAACTTGATGGCCAATAGTTCCTTGTCACCAATGGTGTAATTTCTTTCAGAGACGGAGAAGATCTTGGAAAAGAAACCACAGGTAGCCAGTTGTCCGGAAGATCTCTGGGAAAGTACTGCGCCGGCGCCGATGGCAGAGGCATCTACTTCTAAAATGAAGGGTTTATTGATCTCAGGTCGACGGAGTACAGGAGCCGAGGCAAAGGCTTGTTTTAGAGAGCGAAAAGCATCTTCAGCCTCCGAAGACCAAACGTGAGGGTTAGATCTTTTACGAGTCAAGGCTGAAATTGAGGCGACCAGAGAGGAAAAATGTGGGATAAACTGCCGATAATAATTTACGAATCCGAGAAAGTGTTGAATTGCCTTTACTCCCTGCGGATGTGGCCAGTTAAGCACAGCAGACACTTTATCCGGGTCCATCCGCAAACCAGAATCAGAAATGACATAGCCAAGAAACGGTAGTAAAGTTTGTTCAAAAACGAACCTTTCGAGTTCTGCGTAAAGATTTTTTCTTAGTCGAGACAGAACTTGGCGGACGTGTCTTCTGTGGGAAGCTAGATCCAAAGAAAACACAAGAATGTCGTCCAAATATACCACTACACTGGAGTAGAGTAAGTCCCGGAAAACATCATTCACAAACTCTTGAAACACCGCTGGAGCATTACACAGGCCAAAAGGCATGACTAAATATTTATAGTGGCCTTCTCGGGTGTTGAAGGCGGTTTTCCATTCATCACCAGAGCGAATACGGATGAGGTTGTAGGCTCCACGAAGATCCAGTTTAGTAAAAATACGTGCTCCCCTAAGACGATCAAACAACTCAGGAATGAGTGGAAGTGGATACTTGTTCTTGATCGTGAGGTTGTTGAGACCACGGTAGTCTATACAAGGACGGAGGGTTCCATACTTCTTCTTAACAAGGAAAAAATCTGCGCCTGCTGGAGAGGAAGATTTGCAGATAAAGCCTTTAGCTAGATTCTCCTGAACGTATTCAGATATGGCTTGTGTCTCGGTAGGAGACAACGGGTAGATTCGACCTCGAGGCGGAGTAGAGCCTGGTACAAGATCAATTGGGCAGTCATATGGTCGATGTGGAGGCAAGGTCTCTGCTTCTCTCTTATTGAAGACATCCAAAAAAGCGTGGTACGAGGAAGGTAGATTTGAGGACTCAGAAATAGGACGAGAAAGTTTTCTTGGCTGAACCGGAAGAAGACAGTTCTTCTGACAGAAGAGACCTATGAGACAAGGTAGGCAGCACATAGAAAGCGCTCTTTTCCCGATGCAGAATTCCAAATTGAAGCTCCAATTCTTCGGTAACCAAGGTAACGGACTCCCGCAGAGGTTTACCGTCGACCGACGCAATCTGTTGAGGAGTCTCCAGGGATCTCACCGGAATCCGCAATCTCTCCTAACAGCCTCGAGATGAATGAAATTCCCAGCAGCCCCAGAATCTATATAGGCAAAATCAGAAAAACTCTTATCACCCAAATGCAAAAGAACAGAAAGAGTAAGGGGTTGAGAGGGTTCAGAGACACCTAGGGAGACCTCTCTTACCTGTCCTAGGTGAAGGCGTTTCCCGGCCTGACTGGACAAGAACGCAAAAGATGTGATGCACTGCCGCAATAGAAGCAAAGACCTTGGGTTAGCCTTTCCTTCCGAAGCTGGTCTACAGGTTTTAGGCGATCCACCTGCATAGGTTCTGGAGCAGTACTAGCAGAAGTCAAATCTGAACGAGGAATAGCGGGGAGAAGATGAGGAAACCTTCTCTAGCAGTTTCCCGAGAACGTTCTTGAAAACGTAAATCGATGCGGGTCGCCAAAGAAATAAGATCCTCCAGGGAGGTCGGAGTATCACAACACGCTAACTCGGCCTTGATCCGAGGAGAAAGCCCCCGCCAGAAAGCTCCTACCAGAGCCTCATTATTCCATCCTAATTCGGATGAAAGAGTGCGAAACCGGATGGCGTATTGACCCACCGAAAGCGTACCTTGATGGAGGTTAAAAAGGGACTCATGGTAGAGGCCAAACGACCCGGTTCATCAAATACCTTGCGGAAAGTATCACGAAAGATGGAAAGTTGAGAAACGAGAGGATCATCCCGCTCCTAGAGAGGATTAACCCATGCCAAAGCCTCACCCTCCAGGTGTGAAATTACAAAGGCTACCTTAGCACGGTCAGTGGGATACTGCAGGGGAAGTAACTCAAAGTGGAGCTGGCATTGGTTTAGACACCCTCTACACAATTTGGGATCCCCACTATAGCGAGGAGGTTTAGCCAGACGAGGAGGTGGGTGAGGGACAGAGGCCGGAGGGGAAACGGGAGCAGAAGCTTGAAGAGCACGAAGGCGATCATCCACTAAAGCCATAAAATTAAGTATATCGGCTTGAGTATCTCACTGTTGAGCTAACTCCTGTTGGAGAGCAGCCAGCTGCGAAGCACTACCGGGATCAGCAGCCTGTAGCACAGAGAGACGAGACTCCATGGACTTCAAAAAAGACGTAAATCTGGACTGCTTCTCCCGTAGGAACAATAACTCCTTCTGAGTTGGAGTCGAGGTCCCAGCGGGGTCCATGGCCTGTCGGTACTGTGAGAATCAGACTGCACTCAGATGTCATCCGAGTGCAGTCCTATTGGAATACCTGGGGTGGACCCGCAGATCCACGACAATGAACCTCCCAAGGGTGAGCTGACCAGGTAGACCACCCCCTATGCAGGGAGCGTTAAGGGCAGACCCAAGGGAGACTATTGCCACAGAAGCTGGAACCCGGAGACAGGTAGTAGGAAGTACAAAATAGAGAAGCTAGACGTAGGATGGACAGAGCGGGGTAAGATGAAGTACAGTTAGGTAAGAGCTGGGTACCGGCGAGACCAAAGGAGCTCTGCGAAGGAGAAGATACAAAGGAAGCAGGACAGGACAGAGACACCAGACTACAAGGTACGGAGAGGACACTGGGAGGACTGGACTGGATGAGGAAACAAGGAAGCCTGGGAGAGACAGAGAAGCTGAACTGGCTGGACAGAATGGAGACTCAAAACAGGCAGTGCAAAGACAAAGGTGAACCTGAGTGACAGAAGCACAAATGACAGACAGGCAAGGAGCAGAGGAAGGAATCGCCTTATATACATGGAGTGCTGGAGGACTTCCGGGTCAGGGTCCTCCAGGATCACAGAGAGGAGATACAGAATGCCTGTAAATCAGAAAGAGGAAGTGCTGGAGTGGGCAGGTGCGCAAGCGCACCCGACGAGAACCAGGGAGCGGAGAATGGAGAGGATGCGCGCCTGCAGGAGGAGTGCGCCGCAGCGGGTAAGAATGAGCAGGAGTGGCCGTGACAACTACATACTGTATGCAGGAGACGGATCTGGTCACTGATTGCACTGTCTTCCATGGCTATATACTGTATGGAGGAGACAGGGATCTGGTCACTGACTGCACTGTCCTCCATGACTATATACTGTATGCAGGAGACAGGGATTTATTATTATTATTATTATTTATTGTTATAGCGCCATTTATTCCATGGCGCTTTACATGTGAAGAGGGGTATACATAATAAAAACAAGTACAATAATCTTAAACAATACAAGTCATAACTGGTACAGGAGGAATGAGGACCCTGCCCGCGAAGGCTCGGTCACTGACTGCACTGTCTTCCATGACTGTATGATGGAGGAGACAGGGATCTGGTCACTGACTGCACTGTCCTCCATGACTACCTACTGTATGCAGGAGACAGGGATCTGGTCACTAACTGCACTATCTTCTATGACTGTATGGAGGAGACGGATCTGGTCACTGACTGCACTGTCCTCCATGACTACATACTGTATACAGGAGACAGGGATCTGGTCACTGACTGCACTGTCCTCCATGACTATATGGAGGAGACAGGGATCTGGTCACTGACTGCACTGTCCTCCATGACTACATACTGTATGCAGGAGACAGGGATCTGGTCACTGACTGCACTGTCCTCCTTGACTATATACTGTATGCTGGAGACAGGGATCTGGTCACTGACTGCACTGTCCTCCATGACTACATACTGTAGGCAGGAGACAGGGATCTGGTCACTGACTGCTCTGTCCTCCATGACTGTATGCAGGAGACAGGGATCTGGTCACTGACTGCTCTGTCCTCCATGACTGTATGCAGGAGACAGGGATCTGGTCACTGACTGCACTGTCCTTCATGGCTGTATGCAGGAGACAGGGATCTGGTCACTGACTGCACTGTCCTCCATGACTGGATGCAGGAGACAGGGATCTGGTCACTGACTGCTCTGTCCTCCATGACTGTATGTAGGAGAAAAGGATCTGGTCACTGACTGCTCTGTCCTCCATGACTGTATGCAGGAGACAGGGATCTGGTCACTGACTGCACTGTCCTCCATGACTATATACTGTATGCAGGAGACAGGGATTTGGTCACTGACTGCACTGTCTTCCATGACTGTATGATGGAGGAGACTGGGATCTGGTCACTGACTGCACTGTCCTCCGACTTAGCACTGAAGCCTTGCAGCGCTGGGGTCCTGGGTTCTAATCCCACCCAGGACAACATCTGCAAAGAGTTTGTATGTTCTCTCCATGTTTGCGTGGGTTTCCTCCGGGCACTCCGGTTTCCTCCCACAATCCAAAGACATACTGATAGGGATTCTAGATTGTGAGCCCCATCGGGGACAGCGATGATAATGTGTGCAAAACTGTAAAGCGCTGCGGAATATGTTAGCGCTATATAAAAATAAAGATTATTATTATTATTATATCTTCCATGACTGTATGGAGGAGACAGGGATCTGGTCACTGACTGCACTGTCCTCCATGACTACATACTGTAGGCAGGAGACAGGGATCAGGTCACTGACTGCTCTGTCCTCCATGACTGGATACAGGAGACAGGGATCTGGTCACTGACTGCACTGTCCTCCATGACTGGATGCAGGAGACAGGGATCTGGTCACTGACTGCACTGTCCTCCATGACTGGATGCAGGAGACAGGGATCTGGTCACTGACTGCACAGTACTCCATGACTGGATGAAGGAGACAGGGATCTGGTCACTGACTGCACTGTCCTCCATGACTGGATGCAGGAGACAGGGATCTGGTCACTGACTGCACTGTCCTCCATGACTGGATGCAGGAGACAGGGATCTGGTCACTGACTGCTCTGTCCTCCATGACTGGATGCAGGAGACAGGGATCTGGTCACTGACTGCACTGTCCTCCATGACTGGATGCAGGAGACAGGGATCTGGTCACTGACTGCACTGTCCTCCATGACTGGATGCAGGAGACAGGGATCTGGTCACTGACTGCACTGTCCTCCATGACTGGATGCAGGAGACAGGGATCTGGTCACTGACTGCACTATCCTCCATGACTGGATGCAGGAGACAGGGATCTGGTCACTGACTGCACTGTCCTCCATGACTGGATGCAGGAGACAGGGATCTGGTCACTGACTGCACTGTCCTCCATGACTGGATGCAGGAGACAGGGATCTGGTCACTGACTGCACTATCCTCCATGACTGGATGCAGGAGACAGGGATCTGGTCACTGACTGCTCTGTCCTCCATGACTGGATGCAGGAGACAGGGATCTGGTCACTGACTGCACTGTCCTCCATGACTGGATGCAGGAGACAGGGATCTGGTCACTGACTGCACTGTCCTCCATGACTGGATGCAGGAGACAGGGATCTGGTCACTGACTGCTCTGTCCTCCATGACTGGATGCAGGAGACAGGGATCTGGTCACTGACTGCACTGTCCTCCATGACTGGATGCAGGAGACAGGGATCTGGTCACTGACTGCACTGTCCTCCATGACTGGATGCAGGAGACAGGGATCTGGTCACTGACTGCACTGTCCTCCATGACTGGATGCAGGAGACAGGGATCTGGTCACTGACTGCTCTGTCCTCCATGACTGGATACAGGAGACAGGGATCTGGTCACTGACTGCTCTGTCCTCCATGACTGGATGCAGGAGACAGGGATCTGGTCACTGACTGCACTGTCCTCCATGACTGGATGCAGGAGACAGGGATCTGGTCACTGACTGCACTATCCTCCATGACTGGATGCAGGAGACAGGGATCTGGTCACTGACTGCTCTGTCCTCCATGACTGGATGCAGGAGACAGGGATCTGGTCACTGACTGCACTGTCCTCCATGACTGGATGCAGGAGACAGGGATCTGGTCACTGACTGCACTGTCCTCCATGACTGGATGCAGGAGACAGGGATCTGGTCACTGACTGCTCTGTCCTCCATGACTGGATGCAGGAGACAGGGATCTGGTCACTGACTGCACTGTCCTCCATGACTGGATGCAGGAGACAGGGATCTGGTCACTGACTGCACTGTCCTCCATGACTGGATGCAGGAGACAGGGATCTGGTCACTGACTGCACTGTCCTCCATGACTGGATGCAGGAGACAGGGATCTGGTCACTGACTGCTCTGTCCTCCATGACTGGATACAGGAGACAGGGATCTGGTCACTGACTGCACTGTCCTCCATGACTGGATGCAGGAGACAGGGATCTGGTCACTGACTGCACTGTCCTCCATGACTGGATGCAGGAGACAGGGATCTGGTCACTGACTGCACTGTCCTCCATGACAGGATGCAGGAGACAGGGATCTGGTCACTGACTGCACTGTCCTCCATGACTGGATGCAGGAGACAGGGATCTGGTCACTGACTGCACTGTACTCCATGACTGGATGAAGGAGACAGGGATCTGGTCACTGACTGCACTGTCCTCCATGACTGGATGCAGGAGACAGGGATCTGGTCACTGACTGCACTGTCCTCCATGACTGGATGCAGGAGACAGGGATCTGGTCACTGACTGCACTGTCCTCCATGACTGGATGCAGGAGACAGGGATCTGGTCACTGACTGCTCTGTCCTCTATGACTGGATGCAGGAGACAGGGATCTGGTCACTGACTGCACTGTCCTCCATGTCTGGATGCAGGAGACAGGGATCTGTTCACTGACTGCTCTGTCCTCCATGACTGGATGCAGGAGACAGGGATCTGGTCACTGACTGCACTGTCCTCCATAAACTGGATGCAGGAGACAGGGATCTGGTCACTGACTGCACTGTCCTCCATGACTGGATGCAGGTGACAGGGATCTGGTCACTGACTGCACTGTCCTCCATGACTGGATGCAGGAGACAGGGATCTGGTCACTGACTGCACTGTCCTCCATGACTGAATGCAGGAGACAGGGATCTGGTCACTGACTGCACTGTCCTCCTTGACTACATACTGTATGCAGGAGACAGGCTTAAACTTAGGAGAGGAAACCTTCATAGGAACATAACGAGACGACAACCAAACTAAATCCCCAACACAAAGTCGGTGACCCACACAGCGCCGGCGGTTAGCGAAACGTTGAGCCTTCTCCTGGGACAATGTCAAATTGTCCACCACATGAGTCCAAATCTGCTGCAACCTATCCACCACAGTATCTACACCAGGACAGTCCGAAGACTCAACCTGCCCTGAAGAGAAACGAGGATGGAAACCAGAATTGCAGAAAAACGGCGAAACCAAAGTAGCCGAGCTGGCCCGATTATTAAGGGCGAACTCAGCCAACGGCAAAAAGGACACCCAATCATCCTGATCAGCAGAAACAAAGCATCTCAGATATGTTTCCAAAGTTTGATTAGTTCGTTCGGTTTGGCCATTTGTCTGAGGATGGAAAGCCGAGGAAAAAGACAAATCAATGCCCATCCTAGCACAAAAGGATCGCCAAAACCTCGAAACAAACTGGGAAACTCTGTCAGAAACAATGTTCTCCGGGATACCATGTAAACGAACCACATGCTGGAAAAATAATGGCACCAAATCAGAGGAGGAAGGCAATTTAGACAAAGGTACCAAATGGACCATCTTAGAAAAGCGATCACAAACCACCCAAATGACCGACATCTTTTGAGAGACGGGGAGATCCGAAATAAAATCCATAGAAATATGCGTCCAGGGCCTCTTCGGGACCGGCAAGGGCAAAAGCAACCAACTGGCTCGAGAACAGCAGGGCTTAGCCCGAGCACAAGTCCCACAGGACTGCACAAAAGAACGCACATCCCGTGACAAAGACGGCCACCAAAAGGATCTAGCCACCAAATATCTGGTACCAAAGATTCCAGGATGCCCAGCCAACACTGAACAATGAATCTCAGAGATAACTCTACTAGTCCATTTATCAGGGACAAACAGTTTCTCCGCTGGGCAACGGTCAGGTCTATCAGCCTGAAATTTTTTGCAGCACCCGCCACAAATCAAGGGAGATGGCAGACAAAATTACCCCCTCTTTGAGAATACCCGCCGGCTCAGGAACACCCAGAGAGTCAGGCACAAAACTCCTTGACAGGGCATCAGCCTTCACATTCTTAGAGCCCGGAAGGTACGAAACCACAAAATCAAAACGGGAGAAAAATAACGACCATCGAGCCTGTCTCGGATTCAACCGTTTGGCAGACTCAAGATAAGTCAAATTCTTGTGATCTGTCAAGACCACCACGCGATGCTTGGCTCCTTCAAGCCAATGACACCACTCCTCGAATGCCCACTTCATGGTCAACAACTCACGATTACCAACATCATAATTACGCTCAGCAGGCGAAAACTTTCTAGAAAAGAAAGCACATGGCTTCATCACCGAGCCATCAGAACTTCTTTGCGACAAAACAGCCCCTGCTCCAATCTCAGAAGCATCAACCTCAACCTGAAACGGGAGTGAAACATCTGGCTGGCACAACACAGGGGCAGAAGAAAAACGACGCTTCAACTCCTGAAAAGCCTCCACAGCTGCAGAAGACCAATTGACCACATCAGCACCCTTCTTGGTCAAATCAGTCAACGGTTTAACAACAGTAGAAAAATTAGCGATGAAGCGCCGATAAAAATTAGCAAAGCCCAGGAACTTTTACAGGCTCTTCACAGATGTCGGCTGAGTCCAATCGTAAATGGCCTGGACTTTAACAGGGTCCATCTCGATAGTAGAAGGGGAAAAAATGAACCCCAAAAATGAAACCTACTGAACTCCTAAGAGAGACTCTTTGACCCCTTCACAAACAAGGAATTCGCACGAATGACCTGGAACACCATTCTGACCTGCTTCACATGAGACTCCCAATCATCCGAAAAGACCAAAATATCATCCAAATACACAATCAGGAATTTATCCAGGTACTCTCGGAAGATGTCATGCATAAAGGACTGAAATACTGATGGAGCATTGGAAAGCCCGAATGGCATAACCAGGTACTCAAAATGGCCCTCGGGCGTATTAAATGCTGTTTTCCATTCATCGCCTTGTTTAATACGCACAAGATTATACGCCCCTCGAAGATCTATCTTGGTGAACCAACTAGCCCCTTTAATACGAGCAAACAAATCAGACAGCAACGGCAAAGGATACTGAAATTTGACTGTAATTTTATTAAGAAGGCGGTAATCAATACAAGGTCTCAAAGAACCATCCTTCTTGGCCACAAAAAAGAACCCTGCTCCTAACGGTGATGACGACGGGCGAATATGGCCTTTCTCCAAGGATTCCTTTATATAACTCCGCATAGCGGCGTGTTCTGGCACAGATAAATTGAACAATCGGCCCTTAGGAAACTTACTACCAGGAATCAAATTAATTGCACAATCGCAATCCCTATGAGGAGGAAGGGCACTGGCTTTGGGCTCATCAAATACATCCCGATAATCCGACAAAAACTCTGGAACTTCAGAAGGAGTGGAAGACGAAATAGACAAAAATGGAACATCACCATGTACCCCCTGGCAACCCCAGCTGGACACAGACATAGATTTCCAGTCCAATACTGGATTATGAACCTGTAGCCATGGCAACCCCAAAACGACCACATCATGCAGATTATGCAACACCAGAAAGCGGATATCCTCCTGATGTGCAGGAGCCATGCACATGGTCAATTGGGTCCAGTACTGAGGCTTATTCTTGGCCAAAGGCGTAGCATCAATTCCTCTCAATGGAATAGGATACTGCAAGGGCTCCAAGATAAAACCACAGCACCTAGCATACTCCAAGTCCATCAAATTCAGGGCAGCGCCTGAATCCACAAATGCCATAACAGAATAGGATGACAAAGAGCAAATCAGAGTAACGGACAATAGAAATTTAGACTGTACCGTACCAATGGTGGCAGACCTAGCGAACCGCTTAGTGCGCTTAGGACAATCGGAGATAGCATGAGTGGAATCACCACAGTAAAAACATAGCCCATTCCGACGTCTGTGTTCTTGCCGTTCAGCTCTGGTCAAAGTCCTATCACATTGCATAGGCTCAGGCCCATGCTCAGATAGTACCGCCAAATGGTGCACAGCTTTACGCTCACGCAAGCGTCGATCGATCTGAATGGCCAAGGACATAGACTCATTCAGACCAGCAGGCATGGGAAATCCCACCATGACATCCTTAAGGGCTTCAGAGAGACCCTTTCTGAAGATTGCTGCCAGGGCACATTCATTCCACTGAGTGAGCACAGACCACTTTCTGAACTTCTGACAATATATCCCTGCTTCATCCTGACCCTGACACAGAGCCAGCAAGATTTTCTCTGCCTGATCCACTGAATTAGGTTCGTCATAAAGCAATCCAAGCGCCAGGAAAAACGCATCAACATCACGCAATGCCGGATCTCCTGGCGCAAGGGAAAATGCCCAGTCTTGAGGGTCACCACGTATAACAAAGAAATAATGATCTTTACCTGTAGGGTCACCTGAGGAGCGAGGTTTCAAGGCAAGAAACAATTTACAATTATTTTTGAAATTCAAGAACTTAGATCTATCACCAAAAAACAAATCAGGAATTGGAATCCTAGGCTCTGACATCGGATTCTGAACCACAAAATCTTGAATGTTTTGTACCCTTGTAGTGAGATTATCCGTCCAAGAGGACAGACCTTGAATGTCCATGTTTACACCTGTGTCCTGAACCACCCAGAGGTAAAGGGGAAAAGAGAGACAAAACACACTGCAAAGAAAAAAAAATGGTCTCAGAACTTCTCTTATCCCTTTATTGAGATGCATTAGTACTTTGGGCCACCTGTACTGTTGTGACCTGGTGGTCAGGACAATAATGGACCTGGTGGTTAAGAGCACACGGAATGACCTGATAGTTACTGATAATAAAGGACGAGCTCTGGGACGTGGGAACTCTGCTCACCGCAATCCCTAATCCTATCAAACACACTAGAAATAGCCGTGGATTGCGCCTAACGCTCCCTATGCAACTGGGCACAGCCTAAGGAACTAGCTAGCCCTGAAGATAGAAAAATAAAGCCTACCTTGCCTCAGAGAAATTCCCCAAAGGAAAAGGCAGCCCCCCACATATAATGACTGTGAGTAAAGATGAAAATACAAACACAGAGATGAAATAGATTTAGCAACACGCAGAGGGCGCAAAAAAGACCCTCCGCACCGACTCACGGTGCGGAGGCGCTCCCTCTGCGTCCCAGAGCTTCCAGCAAGCAAGACAACAATAAAAATAGCAAGCTGGACAGAAAAATAGCAAACCAAAGAAATACAAGCTGGAACTTAGCTTCTGCTGGGAAGACAGGTCACAAGAACGATCCAGGAGTGAACTAGACCAATACTGGAACATTGACAGGTGGCATGGAGCAAAGATCTAAGTGGAGTTAAATAGAGCAGCTAGCTAACGAATTAACCTCGTCACCTGTGGAAGGAAACTCAGAAACACCCACCAGAGGAAGTCCATGGACAGAACCAGCCGAAGTACCATTCATGACCACAGGAGGGAGCCCGACAACAGAATTCACAACACTGCTCTGTCCTCCATGACTGGATGCAGGAGACAGGGATCTGGTCACTGACTGCACTGTCTTCCATGACTGGATGCAGGAGACAGGGATCTGGTCACTGACTGCACTGTCCTCCATGACTATATACTGTATGCAGGAGACAGGGATTTGGTCACTGACTGCTCTGTCCTCCATGACTGGATGCAGGAGACAGGGATCTGGTCACTGACTGCACTGTCCTCCATGACTGGATGCAGATGACAGGGATCTGGTCACTGACTGCACTGTCCTCCATGACTGGATGCAGGAGACAGGGATCTGGTCACTGACTGCACTGTCCTCCATGACTGGATGCAGGAGACAGGGATCTGGTCACTGACTGCACTGTCCTCCATGACTGGATGCAGGAGACAGGGATCTGGTCACTGACTGCACTGTCCTCCATGACTGGATGCAGGAGACAGGGATCTGGTCACTGACTGCACTGTCCTTCATGACTGGATGCAGGAGACATGGATCTGGTCACTGACTGCACTGTCCTCCATGGCTGGATGCAGGAGACGGATCTGGTCACTGACTGCTCTGTCCTCCATGACTGCATGCAGGAAACAGGGATCTGGTCACTGACTGCACTGTCCTCCATGGCTGGATGCAGGTGACAGGGATCTGGTCACTGACTGCACTGTCCTCCATGATTGGATGCAGGAGACAGGGATCTGGTCACTGACTGCACTGTCCTCCATGACTGGATGCAGGAGACAGGGATCTGGTCACTGACTGCACTGTCCTCCATGACTGGATGCAGGAGACAGGGATCTGGTCACTGACTGCACTGTCCTCCATGACTGGATGCAGATGACAGGGATCTGGTCACTGACTGCACTGTCCTCCATGACTGGATGCAGGAGACAGGGATCTGGTCACTGACTGCACTGTCCTCCATGACTGGATGCAGGAGACAGGGATCTGGTCACTGACTGCACTGTCCTCCATGACTGGATGCAGGAGACAGGGATCTGGTCACTGACTGCACTGTCCTCCATGACTGGATGCAGGAGACAGGGATCTGGTCACTGACTGCACTGTCCTCCATGACTGGATGCAGGAGACAGGGATCTGGTCACTGACTGCACTGTCCTCCATGGCTGGATGCAGGAGACAGGGATCTGGTCACTGACTGCACTGTCCTCCATGGCTGGATGCAGGAGACAGGGATCTGGTCACTGACTGCACTGTCCTCCATGGCTGGATGCAGGAGACAGGGATCTGGTCACTGACTGCACTGTCCTCCATGACTGGATGCAGGAGACAGGGATCTGGTCACTGACTGCACTGTCCTCCATGACTGGATGCAGGAGACAGGGATCTGGTCACTGACTGCACTGTCCTCCATGACTGGATGCAGGAGACAGGGATCTGGTCACTGACTGCACTGTCCTCCATGACTGGATGCAGGAGGCAGGGATCTGGTCACTGACTGCACTGTCCTCCATGACTGGATGCAGGAGACAGGGATCTGGTCACTGACTGCACTGTCCTCCATGACTGGATGCAGGAGACAGGGATCTGGTCACTGACTGCACTGTCCTCCATGATTGGATGCAGGAGACAGGGATCTGGTCACTGACTGCACTGTCCTCCATGACTGGATGCAGGAGACAGGGATCTGGTCACTGACTGCACTGTCCTCCATGACTGGATGCAGGAGACAGGGATCTGGTCACTGACTGCTCTGTCCTCCATGACTGGATGCTGGAGACAGGGATCTGGTCACTGACTGCACTGTCCTCCATGACTGGATGCAGGAGACAGGGATCTGGTCACTGACTGCTCTGTCCTCCATGACTGGATGCTGGAGACAGGGATCTGGTCACTGACTGCACTGTCCTCCATGACTGGATGCTGGAGACAGGGATCTGGTCACTGACTGCACTGTCCTCCATGGCTGGATGCAGGAGACAGGGATCTGGTCACTGACTGCACTGTCCTCCATGACTGGATGCAGGAGACAGGGATCTGGTCTCTGACTGCACTGTCCTCCATGACTGGATGCAGGAGACAGGGATCTGGTCTCTGACTGCACTGTCCTCCATGACTGGATGCAGGAGACAGGGATCTGGTCACTGACTGCACTGTCCTCCATGACTGGATGCAGGAGACAGGGATCTGGTCACTGACTGCACTGTCCTCCATGACTGGATGCAGGAGACAGGGATCTGGTCACTGACTGCACTGTCCTCCATGACTGGATGCAGGAGACAGGGATCTGGTCACTGACTGCACTGTCCTCCATGACTGGATGCAGGAGACAGGGATCTGGTCACTGACTGCACTGTCCTCCATGACTGGATGCAGGAGACAGGGATCTGGTCACTGACTGCACTGTCCTCCATGACTGGATGCAGGAGACAGGGATCTGGTCACTGACTGCACTGTCCTCCATGACTGGATGCAGGAGACAGGGATCTGGTCACTGACTGCACTGTCCTCCATGACTGGATGCAGGAGACAGGGATCTGGTCACTGACTGCACTGTCCTCCATGACTGGATGCAGGAGACAGGGATCTGGTCACTGACTGCACTGTCCTCCATGACTGGATGCAGGAGACAGGGATCTGGTCACTGACTGCACTGTCCTCCATGACTGGATGCAGGAGACAGGGATCTGGTCACTGACTGCACTGTCCTCCATGACTGGATGCAGGAGACAGGGATCTGGTCACTGACTGCACTGTCCTCCATGATTGGATGCAGGAGACAGGGATCTGGTCACTGACTGCACTGTCCTCCATGACTGGATGCAGGAGACAGGGATCTGGTCACTGACTGCACTGTCCTCCATGACTGGATGCAGGAGACAGGGATCTGGTCACTGACTGCTCTGTCCTCCATGACTGGATGCTGGAGACAGGGATCTGGTCACTGACTGCACTGTCCTCCATGACTGGATGCAGGAGACAGGGATCTGGTCACTGACTGCTCTGTCCTCCATGACTGGATGCTGGAGACAGGGATCTGGTCACTGACTGCACTGTCCTCCATGACTGGATGCTGGAGACAGGGATCTGGTCACTGACTGCACTGTCCTCCATGGCTGGATGCAGGAGACAGGGATCTGGTCACTGACTGCACTGTCCTCCATGACTGGATGCAGGAGACAGGGATCTGGTCTCTGACTGCACTGTCCTCCATGACTGGATGCAGGAGACAGGGATCTGGTCTCTGACTGCACTGTCCTCCATGACTGGATGCAGGAGACAGGGATCTGGTCACTGACTGCACTGTCCTCCATGACTGGATGCAGGAGACAGGGATCTGGTCACTGACTGCACTGTCCTCCATGACTGGATGCAGGAGACAGGGATCTGGTCACTGACTGCACTGTCCTCCATGACTGGATGCAGGAGACAGGGATCTGGTCACTGACTGCACTGTCCTCCATGACTGGATGCAGGAGACAGGGATCTGGTCACTGACTGCACTGTCCTCCATGACTGGATGCAGGAGACAGGGATCTGGTCACTGACTGCACTGTCCTCCATGACTGGATGCAGGAGACAGGGATCTGGTCACTGACTGCACTGTCCTCCATGACTGGATGCAGGAGACAGGGATCTGGTCACTGACTGCACTGTCCTCCATGACTGGATGCAGGAGACAGGGATCTGGTCACTGACTGCACTGTCCTCCATGACTGGATGCAGGAGACAGGGATCTGGTCACTGACTGCACTGTCCTCCATGACTGGATGCAGGAGACAGGGATCTGGTCACTGACTGCACTGTCCTCCATGACTGGATGCAGGAGACAGGGATCTGGTCACTGACTGCACTGTCCTCCATGACTGGATGCAGGAGACAGGGATCTGGTCACTGACTGCACTGTCCTCCATGACTGGATGCAGGAGACAGGGATCTGGTCACTGACTGCACTGTCCTCCATGACTGGATGCAGGAGACAGGGATCTGGTCACTGACTGCACTGTCCTCCATGATTGGATGCAGGAGACAGGGATCTGGTCACTGACTGCACTGTCCTCCATGACTGGATGCAGGAGACAGGGATCTGGTCACTGACTGCACTGTCCTCCATGACTGGATGCAGGAGACAGGGATCTGGTCACTGACTGCTCTGTCCTCCATGACTGGATGCTGGAGACAGGGATCTGGTCACTGACTGCACTGTCCTCCATGACTGGATGCAGGAGACAGGGATCTGGTCACTGACTGCTCTGTCCTCCATGACTGGATGCTGGAGACAGGGATCTGGTCACTGACTGCACTGTCCTCCATGACTGGATGCTGGAGACAGGGATCTGGTCACTGACTGCACTGTCCTCCATGGCTGGATGCAGGAGACAGGGATCTGGTCACTGACTGCACTGTCCTCCATGACTGGATGCAGGAGACAGGGATCTGGTCTCTGACTGCACTGTCCTCCATGACTGGATGCAGGAGACAGGGATCTGGTCTCTGACTGCACTGTCCTCCATGACTGGATGCAGGAGACAGGGATCTGGTCACTGACTGCACTGTCCTCCATGACTGGATGCAGGAGACAGGGATCTGGTCACTGACTGCACTGTCCTCCATGACTGGATGCAGGAGACAGGGATCTGGTCACTGACTGCACTGTCCTCCATGACTGGATGCAGGAGACAGGGATCTGGTCACTGACTGCACTGTCCTCCATGACTGGATGCAGGAGACAGGGATCTGGTCACTGACTGCACTGTCCTCCATGACTGGATGCAGGAGACAGGGATCTGGTCTCTGACTGCACTGTCCTCCATGACTGGATGCAGGAGACAGGGATCTGGTCACTGACTGCACTGTCCTCCATGACTGGATGCAGGAGACAGGGATCTGGTCACTGACTGCACTGTCCTCCATGACTGGATGCAGGAGACAGGGATCTGGTCACTGACTGCACTGTCCTCCATGACTGGATGCAGGAGACAGGGATCTGGTCACTGACTGCACTGTCCTCCATGACTGGATGCAGGAGACAGGGATCTGGTCACTGACTGCACTGTCCTCCATGGCTGGATGCAGGAGACAGGGATCTGGTCACTGACTGCACTGTCCTCCATGACTGGATGCAGGAGACAGGGATCTGGTCACTGACTGCACTGTCCTCCATGGCTGGATGCAGGTGACAGGGATCTGGTTACTGACTGCACTGTCCTCCATGGCTGGATGCAGGTGACAGGGATCTGGTCACTGACTGCACTGTCCTCCATGGCTGGATGCAGGAGACAGGGATCTGGTCACTGACTGCTCTGTGCTCCATGACTGGATGCAGGAGACAGGGATCTGGTCACTGACTGCACTGTCCTCCATGGCTGGATGCAGGTGACAGGGATCTGGTCACTGACTGCATTGTCCTCCATGACTGGATGCAGGAGACAGGGATCTGGTCACTGACTGCACTGTCCTCCATGACTGGATGCAGATGACAGGGATCTGGTCACTGACTGCACTGTCCTCCATGACTGGATGCAGGAGACAGGGATCTGGTCACTGACTGCACTGTCCTCCATGACTGTATGCAGGAGACAGGGATCTGGCCACTGACTGCACTGTCCTCCATGACTGGATGCAAGAGACAGGGATCTGGTCACTGACTGCACTGTCCTCCATGACTGGATGCAGAAGACAGGGATCTGGTCACTGACTGCACTGTCCTCCATGGCTGGATGCAGGAGACAGGGATCTGGTCACTGACTGCTCTGTCCTCCATGACTGGATGCAGGAAACAAGGATCTGGTCACTGACTGCACTGTCCTCCATGGCTGGATGCAGAAGACAGGGATGTGGTCACTGACTGCACTGTCCTCCATGACTGGATGCAGGAGACAGGGATCTGGTCACTGACTGCACTGTCCTCCATGACTGGATGCAGGAGACAGGGATCTGGTCACTGACTGCACTGTCCTCCATGGCTGGATGCAGGTGACAGGGATCTGGTCACTGACTGCACTGTCCTCCATGGCTGGATGCAGGTGACAGGGATCTGGTCACTGACTGCACTGTCCTCCATGGCTGGATGCAGGTGACAGGGATCTGGTCACTGACTGCACTGTCCTCCATGGCTGGATGCAGGTGACAGGGATCTGGTCACTGACTGCACTGTCCTCCATGACTGGATGCAGGAGACAGGGATCTGGTCACTGACTGCACTGTCCTCCATGGCTGGATGCAGGAGACAGGGATCTGGTCACGGACTGCACTGTCCTCCATGGCTGGATGCAGGAGACAGGGATCTGGTCACTGACTGCACTGTCCTTCATGGCTGGATGCAGGAGACAGGGATCTGGTCACTGACTGCACTGTCCTCCATGGCTGGATGCAGGAGACAGGGATCTGGTCACTGACTGCTCTGTCCTCCATGGCTGGATGCAGGAGACAGGGATCTGGTCACTGACTGCACTGTCCTCCATGACTGGATGCAGGAGACAGGGATCTGGTCACTGACTGCACTGTCCTCCATGACTGGATGCAGGAGACAGGGATCTGGTCACTGACTGCACTGTCCTCCATGACTGGATGCAGGAGACAGGGATCTGGTCACTGACTGCACTGTCCTCCATGACTGGATGCAGGAGACAGGGATCTGGTCACTGACTGCACTGTCCTCCATGATTGGATGCAGGAGACAGGGATCTGGTCACTGACTGCACTGTCCTCCATGACTGGATGCAGGAGACAGGGATCTGGTCACTGACTGCACTGTCCTCCATGACTGGATGCAGGAGACAGGGATCTGGTCACTGACTGCTCTGTCCTCCATGACTGGATGCTGGAGACAGGGATCTGGTCACTGACTGCACTGTCCTCCATGACTGGATGCAGGAGACAGGGATCTGGTCACTGACTGCTCTGTCCTCCATGGCTGGATGCTGGAGACAGGGATCTGGTCACTGACTGCACTGTCCTCCATGGCTGGATGCTGGAGACAGGGATCTGGTCACTGACTGCACTGTCCTCCATGGCTGGATGCAGGAGACAGGGATCTGGTCACTGACTGCACTGTCCTCCATGACTGGATGCAGGAGACAGGGATCTGGTCTCTGACTGCACTGTCCTCCATGACTGGATGCAGGAGACAGGGATCTGGTCTCTGACTGCACTGTCCTCCATGACTGGATGCAGGAGACAGGGATCTGGTCACTGACTGCACTGTCCTCCATGACTGGATGCAGGAGACAGGGATCTGGTCACTGACTGCACTGTCCTCCATGACTGGATGCAGGAGACAGGGATCTGGTCACTGACTGCACTGTCCTCCATGACTGGATGCAGGAGACAGGGATCTGGTCACTGACTGCACTGTCCTCCATGACTGGATGCAGGAGACAGGGATCTGGTCACTGACTGCACTGTCCTCCATGACTGGATGCAGGAGACAGGGATCTGGTCACTGACTGCACTGTCCTCCATGACTGGATGCAGGAGACAGGGATCTGGTCACTGACTGCACTGTCCTCCATGACTGGATGCAGGAGACAGGGATCTGGTCACTGACTGCACTGTCCTCCATGACTGGATGCAGGAGACAGGGATCTGGTCACTGACTGCACTGTCCTCCATGACTGGATGCAGGAGACAGGGATCTGGTCACTGACTGCACTGTCCTCCATGATTGGATGCAGGAGACAGGGATCTGGTCACTGACTGCACTGTCCTCCATGACTGGATGCAGGAGACAGGGATCTGGTCACTGACTGCACTGTCCTCCATGACTGGATGCAGGAGACAGGGATCTGGTCACTGACTGCTCTGTCCTCCATGACTGGATGCTGGAGACAGGGATCTGGTCACTGACTGCACTGTCCTCCATGACTGGATGCAGGAGACAGGGATCTGGTCACTGACTGCTCTGTCCTCCATGACTGGATGCTGGAGACAGGGATCTGGTCACTGACTGCACTGTCCTCCATGGCTGGATGCTGGAGACAGGGATCTGGTCACTGACTGCACTGTCCTCCATGGCTGGATGCAGGAGACAGGGATCTGGTCACTGACTGCACTGTCCTCCATGACTGGATGCAGGAGACAGGGATCTGGTCTCTGACTGCACTGTCCTCCATGACTGGATGCAGGAGACAGGGATCTGGTCTCTGACTGCACTGTCCTCCATGACTGGATGCAGGAGACAGGGATCTGGTCACTGACTGCACTGTCCTCCATGACTGGATGCAGGAGACAGGGATCTGGTCACTGACTGCACTGTCCTCCATGACTGGATGCAGGAGACAGGGATCTGGTCACTGACTGCACTGTCCTCCATGACTGGATGCAGGAGACAGGGATCTGGTCACTGACTGCACTGTCCTCCATGACTGGATGCAGGAGACAGGGATCTGGTCACTGACTGCACTGTCCTCCATGACTGGATGCAGGAGACAGGGATCTGGTCTCTGACTGCACTGTCCTCCATGACTGGATGCAGGAGACAGGGATCTGGTCACTGACTGCACTGTCCTCCATGACTGGATGCAGGAGACAGGGATCTGGTCACTGACTGCACTGTCCTCCATGACTGGATGCAGGAGACAGGGATCTGGTCACTGACTGCACTGTCCTCCATGACTGGATGCAGGAGACAGGGATCTGGTCACTGACTGCACTGTCCTCCATGACTGGATGCAGGAGACAGGGATCTGGTCACTGACTGCACTGTCCTCCATGACTGGATGCAGGAGACAGGGATCTGGTCACTGACTGCACTGTCCTCCATGACTGGATGCAGGAGACAGGGATCTGGTCACTGACTGCACTGTCCTCCATGGCTGGATGCAGGTGACAGGGATCTGGTTACTGACTGCACTGTCCTCCATGGCTGGATGCAGGTGACAGGGATCTGGTCACTGACTGCACTGTCCTCCATGGCTGGATGCAGGAGACAGGGATCTGGTCACTGACTGCTCTGTGCTCCATGACTGGATGCAGGAGACAGGGATCTGGTCACTGACTGCACTGTCCTCCATGGCTGGATGCAGGTGACAGGGATCTGGTCACTGACTGCATTGTCCTCCATGACTGGATGCAGGAGACAGGGATCTGGTCACTGACTGCACTGTCCTCCATGACTGGATGCAGATGACAGGGATCTGGTCACTGACTGCACTGTCCTCCATGACTGGATGCAGGAGACAGGGATCTGGTCACTGACTGCACTGTCCTCCATGACTGTATGCAGGAGACAGGGATCTGGCCACTGACTGCACTGTCCTCCATGACTGGATGCAAGAGACAGGGATCTGGTCACTGACTGCACTGTCCTCCATGACTGGATGCAGAAGACAGGGATCTGGTCACTGACTGCACCGTCCTTCATGACTGGATGCAGGAGACAGGGATCTGGTCACTGACTGCACTGTCCTCCATGGCTGGATGCAGGAGACAGGGATCTGGTCACTGACTGCTCTGTCCTCCATGACTGGATGCAGGAAACAGGGATCTGGTCACTGACTGCACTGTCCTCCATGGCTGGATGCAGAAGACAGGGATGTGGTCACTGACTGCACTGTCCTCCATGACTGGATGCAGGAGACAGGGATCTGGTCACTGACTGCACTGTCCTCCATGACTGGATGCAGGAGACAGGGATCTGGTCACTGACTGCACTGTCCTCCATGGCTGGATGCAGGTGACAGGGATCTGGTCACTGACTGCACTGTCCTCCATGGCTGGATGCAGGTGACAGGGATCTGGTCACTGACTGCACTGTCCTCCATGGCTGGATGCAGGTGACAGGGATCTGGTCACTGACTGCACTGTCCTCCATGGCTGGATGCAGGTGACAGGGATCTGGTCACTGACTGCACTGTCCTCCATGACTGGATGCAGGAGACAGGGATCTGGTCACTGACTGCACTGTCCTCCATGACTGGATGCAGGAGACAGGGATCTGGTCACGGACTGCACTGTCCTCCATGACTGGATGCAGGAGACAGGGATCTGGTCACTGACTGCACTGTCCTCCATGACTGGATGCAGGAGACAGGGATCTGGTCACTGACTGCACTGTCCTCCATGACTGGATGCAGGAGACAGGGATCTGGTCACTGACTGCACTGTCCTCCATGACTGGATGCAGGAGACAGGGATCTGGTCACTGACTGCACTGTCCTCCATGACTGGATGCAGGAGACAGGGATCTGGTCACTGACTGCACTGTCCTCCATGACTGGATGCAGGAGACAGGGATCTGGTCACTGACTGCACTGTCCTCCATGACTGGATGCAGGAGACAGGGATCTGGTCACTGACTGCACTGTCCTCCATGATTGGATGCAGGAGACAGGGATCTGGTCACTGACTGCACTGTCCTCCATGACTGGATGCAGGAGACAGGGATCTGGTCACTGACTGCACTGTCCTCCATGACTGGATGCAGGAGACAGGGATCTGGTCACTGACTGCTCTGTCCTCCATGACTGGATGCTGGAGACAGGGATCTGGTCACTGACTGCACTGTCCTCCATGACTGGATGCAGGAGACAGGGATCTGGTCACTGACTGCTCTGTCCTCCATGACTGGATGCTGGAGACAGGGATCTGGTCACTGACTGCACTGTCCTCCATGACTGGATGCAGGAGACAGGGATCTGGTCACTGACTGCACTGTCCTCCATGGCTGGATGCAGGAGACAGGGATCTGGTCACTGACTGCACTGTCCTCCATGACTGGATGCAGGAGACAGGGATCTGGTCTCTGACTGCACTGTCCTCCATGACTGGATGCAGGAGACAGGGATCTGGTCACTGACTGCACTGTCCTCAATGACTGGATGCAGGAGACAGGGATCTGGTCACTGACTGCACTGTCCTCCATGACTGGATGCAGGAGACAGGGATCTGGTCACTGACTGCACTGTCCTCCATGACTGGATGCAGGAGACAGGGATCTGGTCACTGACTGCACTGTCCTCCATGACTGGATGCAGGAGACAGGGATCTGGTCACTGACTGCACTGTCCTCCATGACTGGATGCAGGAGACAGGGATCTGGTCACTGACTGCACTGTCCTCCATGACTGGATGCAGGAGACAGGGATCTGGTCACTGACTGCACTGTCCTCCATGACTGGATGCAGGAGACAGGGATCTGGTCACTGACTGCACTGTCCTCCATGACTGGATGCAGGAGACAGGGATCTGGTCACTGACTGCACTGTCCTCCATGACTGGATGCAGGAGACAGGGATCTGGTCACTGACTGCACTGTCCTCCATGACTGGATGCAGGAGACAGGGATCTGGTCACTGACTGCACTGTCCTCCATGACTGGATGCAGGAGACAGGGATCTGGTCACTGACTGCTCTGTCCTCCATGACTGGATGCTGGAGACAGGGATCTGGTCACTGACTGCACTGTCCTCCATGACTGGATGCAGGAGACAGGGATCTGGTCACTGACTGCTCTGTCCTCCATGACTGGATGCAGGAGACAGGGATCTGGTCACTGACTGCTCTGTCCTCCATGACTACATACTGTATGCAGGAGACAGGGATCTGGTCACTGACTGCTCTGTCCTCCATGACTGGATGCAGGAGACAGGGATCTGGTCACTGACTGCTCTGTCCTCCATGACTGGATGCAGGAGACAGGGATCTGGTCACTGACTGCTCTGTCCTCCATGACTGGATGCAGGAGACAGGGATCTGGTCACTGACTGCTCTGTCCTCCATGACTGGATGCAGGAGAAAGGGATCTGGTCACTGACTGCTCTGTCCTCCGTGACTGGATGCAGGAGACAGGGATCTGGTCACTGACTGCTCTGTCCTCCATGACTGGATGCAGGAGAAAGGGATCTGGTCACTGACTGCTCTGTCCTCCGTGACTGGATGCAGGAGACAGGGATCTGGTCACTGACTGCTCTGTCCTCCATGACTGGATGCAGGAGACAGGGATCTGGTCACTGACTGCACTGTCCTCCATGACTGGATGCAGGAGACAGGGATCTGGTCACTGACTGCACTGTCCTCCATGACTGGATGCAGGAGACAGGGATCTGGTCACTGACTGCACTGTCCTCCATGACTGGATGCAGGAGACAGGGATCTGGTCACTGACTGCACTGTCCTCCATGACTGGATGCAGGAGACAGGGATCTGGTCACTGACTGCACTGTCCTCCATGACTGGATGCAGGAGACAGGGATCTGGTCACTGACTGCACTGTCCTCCATGACTGGATGCAGGAGACAGGGATCTGGTCACTGACTGCACTGTCCTCCATGACTGGATGCAGGAGACAGGGATCTGGTCACTGACTGCTCTGTCCTCCATGACTGGATGCTGGAGACAGGGATCTGGTCACTGACTGCACTGTCCTCCATGACTGGATGCAGGAGACAGGGATCTGGTCACTGACTGCTCTGTCCTCCATGACTGGATGCAGGAGACAGGGATCTGGTCACTGACTGCTCTGTCCTCCATGACTACATACTGTATGCAGGAGACAGGGATCTGGTCACTGACTGCTCTGTCCTCCATGACTGGATGCAGGAGACAGGGATCTGGTCACTGACTGCTCTGTCCTCCATGACTGGATGCAGGAGACAGGGATCTGGTCACTGACTGCTCTGTCCTCCATGACTGGATGCAGGAGACAGGGATCTGGTCACTGACTGCTCTGTCCTCCATGACTGGATGCAGGAGAAAGGGATCTGGTCACTGACTGCTCTGTCCTCCGTGACTGGATGCAGGAGACAGGGATCTGGTCACTGACTGCTCTGTCCTCCATGACTGGATGCAGGAGACAGGGATCTGGTCACTGACTGCACTGTCCTTCATGACTGGATGCAGGAGAAAGGGATCTGGTCACTGACTGCTCTGTCCTCCGTGACTGGATGCAGGAGACAGGGATCTGGTCACTGACTGCTCTGTCCTCCATGACTGGATGCAGGAGACAGGGATCTGGTCACTGACTGCTCTGTCCTCCATGACTGGATGCAGGAGACTGGGCTTTGGTGCTGACAGCAGTCTCTTTGAGCACCATGTCCTCCTCACCACAGACATGCACAAAAAAGGGCAGGCGGCAGCAGCGCACGTCCCCGTCGCCTCACACGACCTCTGCTGCAGGTTTCTGATTACAGTATGCCCCCTCCCTCGCCTGGCAGTCAGCCACGTCTGTGCAGCAGCCTGGCGAGGGTTCATGGCTGGCTCCTGACCAATGTCTTCTCCGGGAGCGTGCGGCAGCCTCCTGTACCGATAACTGACGCTCCCGGGCGCCAATCACTGTATGTACCGACTGGAGGACGCTCCCTGTCTGCAGCACGGGGATCATGCGAGGACTGAGCTCGGAGAGTGGAGGGGGCTGCTGCACGCTGGAGGAGGGGCTGCGCCCCGGGAAAGGCCGGCCTGCAGGCGGCGCCACTGAGCACCATTGGCTGCAGACACTGGGGGACTCTGAGTGCACATTATTGCAGACTAAGCAGTCTGGCTCTGCAGCAGCAGCACAAGCCGGGGCGCTGGGAAGCCGGCCAGGGACAATCACAGGCTCTGAGGCGAGGAGGGCTCCTCCGGGTCCTTTCTGTGCCTCTTCCTCGAAGTCCCTGCACTTCTCCGTACAGCGGCAGCAGTATGCCCCCGGAGCGGCCACCTCTCTGCTAACTATGGACAAGTGAGGGCTGAGCGGAGCCGTCTGCCTGTGAGTATCCCGCTGTCCCGTGCCGGTCCTGCCTCTACACGGCAGCGCGGTGCCGGCGGCGGCAGCAGGGAAAATGGCTTTACCGGCTGCTACTAGTTGCAGAATAGCAGGATGACGTCACCGGCGGGGAGATGGGAGAAGTGCACTGTGTGGTGCTGTGCCCCCACTGCTGCGGGTCCTGGGGGCACCGGCTGCGCCCTGCTGCCGGCAGATAGCTGCACACAGCATATATATATATAGTTATATAGATACAGGAACAGAGACTATAGCTTCACACAGCATATATAGAAAGAGCATATAGCGATACACAGAGAATATATATATATATAAATACAGAGCATATAGCTATACAGTAACGGCATATATCTATACAGAGCATACAGCTATACACAGCATATTGCTATACAGTAAAACTAACAGTGCATATATCTTTACAGATCATATCTATACAGAGCATATAGCTATACAGTAACAGAGCATCTATAGAGAGAGAAAGAGCCTATATCCATACAGCGCATATATCTATAGAGTGCATATGTGTACACATGGCATACAGCTATACATAGCATATATCTACACAGATCATACATCTACACAGCATACATCTATACAGAGCATTTATCTATACATAGTATATACATCATACAGAGCATATCCATGTATACAGAGCATAAATCTATACATGGCATATATCTGCACAGAGCATGTACATCTATACAGAGCATATACATTTATGCAGAGCATATACATCTATAGAACATTTATCTATGCAGAGCATACATCTATACATAGCATATACATCATACATAGCATATATCTATACAGAGCATATATCTGTACAGCGCATATACATGTATACAGAGTATACATCTATACATAGCTTATACATCTATATAGAGCATATACATCTATACAGAGCATATGTCTATACTGAGCATACATCTATACAGAGCATACATCTATACACAGCCTATATATACAGAGCATATACATCTATACATAGCCTATATATCTATACATAGCCTATATATCTATACAGAGCATATACATCTATACAGAGCATATACATCTATACATAGCCTATATATCTATACATAGCATATACAACTATACAGAGCATACATCTATACATAGCCTATATATCTATACAGAGCATATGTCTATACTGAGCATACATCTATACAGAGCATACATCTATACACAGCCTATATATACAGAGCATATACATCTATACATAGCCTATATATCTATACATAGCCTATATATCTATACAGAGCATATACATCTATACAGAGCATATACATCTATACATAGCCTATATATCTATACAGAGCATATACAACTATACAGAGCATACATCTATACATAGCCTATATATCTATACAGAGCATATGTCTATACTGAGCATACATCTATACAGAGCATACATCTATACACAGCCTATATATACAGAGCATATACATCTATACAGAGCATATACATCTATATATAGCCTATATATCTATACAGAGCATATACAACTATACAGAGCATACATCTATACATAGCCTATATATCTATACAGAGCATACATCTATCCATGGCATATACCTACACAGAGCATATATCTACACAGAGCATATATCTACACAGAGCATATGTCTATACAGACCATACATCTATACAGACCATACATCTATACAGACCATACATCTATACAGAGCATACATCTATCCATGGCATATACCTACATTATATAGGATCAGAATGTCTGCCAGGATCATTCAGGATTAGATAGTAATGTTACATTTCATTATGATTGAGCTGAGTATATATATAATATACATGCACTATATTCATACATGTAGCATGGTTATAAATGGAGCACAACTTTCGCCCCAGACAATAAAGCAGGCTTTGTTCCTTGTGCTTCATGGATTCCGTTTAATGAAAGTTTGCTAAGTAACGGCTTTGCTTGGCACAAACCATGCACATTTGGTGTCTGCCATCAGAATGCCCAGTAGGGCCGGCTAAATGCTGGTGATATTCCTTGACGGTTCAGATCCGTATCATTGGCACATAGACGTTATGCAGCCTGACATTTCCCAAAATAACGTGAAGGAGGATCGGCTTATTGTTCTGCCGTTGACAGCTCATAGGCAATGTCTGGGGGTGATGTAGGATGGGCATCGTGGGGAGACTGAATAGTGATTTTCGGCTGATTCAGCCTGTGAATCACTGGATTCACTTCAAAGTTGTGAACAGGGCTATTAATAGAGCGGCTCTACAGGGACATGCCGCCTGTGGTGGGGGGCGAGAGACAGATCCCCCCCACTGATCATAGGAATGCAAGTCATAGAAGTCTACTTCTGTATTCACGCTCTGTCGCTGAATGATCCATGCATTTATCCTTGCAGGTTGGATGATGGAATAATTCCCACAATTGACACGTGTTCCTTTTCTTTCTGCAGATTGTTCTCCTTGTGGTAATGGCCATAATGCAGCCTCCACACTGCTGCCAGGTTGTTAGCGTGGTAAGATGACTGAGATCTATTTGTATTACATTATTGTGTTCGGATGAATAAACATTGGATTTTCTTTCTGTTTAACACTTTATTAGACGTTGTAAAATCTCTAACATGAAAACCACAAAAAGAGGAAAAAATCCTCCAATTTTCAAGAAAAAAAAATTTGCATTGGTGTACCACACGGCCAATCCCTGATTGAAGGCTGGCTGTTTCATTTGGTATTGCACCTGTGCAGTTGCCATTTTACTTGGGTCCGCTGCACCCTGGTAGTGCAATTGTATTGTGGCCCGTTTAGACAGGTAAGCACCTCTGCACGTTGTAAAATCTCCCATTTAGCTTCCCATTGGTGCAGAATGTGGTCCAGCTCCGCCTGCATCAGGTGCTGGTTCCTTCAGAGACAATAGCTGCTCGCAGTCTTCAGCCAGATTGATGCAATGTTTATTTTATGATCACAAAGAAGAATAGGGGAGAATATCACAACCTAGCTTGTCATTCTTCAGGATTAGGTCAACAGTGCAGAATGAAAGCGGTATGTGTCATTAGCTGCACTACACTGGTGTGTACACACACAAGTCATTACTGGAATCCCCGCGGTAATTTCACACTAGACTCCTAAGTCACACACAGGAACAATGGCTTGGCTGCATCAGACACTCGCGCCTTGAAACGGAATTAATACCTGTTATTTCAAGTGCCCATAAAGATAGATTCAACTTATAAAATGACTGTCAAATATTGGGGACATTGTTGGCACAACATTTAGGATGGAAATGCTACAGATATCGTGGGTTAAAATCGGATTAGAGTACCAGCCGTGTAGATAAGATCTCATTCGCAACATGTCTAGGTCTGTTGTGGATTTTCATGTAGATTTCTTCCCTTTCAATGGAAAGTCGTCACTTATTTTTCTTCTATATGTGGTCAAATTTGTGTGCAACGGTCCAAGTGAAGATCGTCACTCACCCACTGGTCTTCTGACCCAATTGGACAGCCTCATATATAACCTATTAACCTATGAGGCTGTTGGGTTCAGGACGGTAGACTTGTGGTCAGTCTGTGCGTCAATGGCCATGACACACACACGTGTAATTGCAGCCTAAGGATAGCAGACTTACAGCATCATTCATTTAGAGATACAGTTAAATGTCTGACAGATGTGGGAGTCAAACTAATGTCAAGAACGGTGGTCCCGATGCCTGTCTCATGAAGTGAAGCTGTATTGGGGTGGTCCACTGCTCGGACAACCACTTCTCAAGCCACATGTTTCCCTCCAGTAAAATAAGAACACCTATCCTCATCTCTGGTTCTTGCGCCATTCCAGCGGTGTCAGCACTGGCTCTCCCGGAGCTTGCGCAACATTGAAATGAGCGTGAAGCCTGGGGCCAATCAGTGATGGCTTCACTCTACTGCCCCTACTTTGGACAAACCAGACATCTGAAAAGGAAGTGAGAGAGCAGCCGCAGTGACCATGTCACATGAGCCCCGCGACAGCCACTGCCAACACCGCTTGAATGGCGCCGGCACCAGAGGTGAGTATAGGTGTTATTATTTTACTGGGGGGGAATATAGGGATTCAGAAGGGGTTGGCCGCGAAATGGATAACCCATTTGTGCTTCATTCTGGTGGAGAGTGCACATATTACCATGGAAGCAAATGTGCTGACTGCTGCCTCAACAGACGGAATGGAGGTCAGGAGATTGGCATCCACCAGACATTCATGGTCCCGTGGATGGGAATACCCCTCTTAGGGAATAATTTATTAATGAATAGTTTTTATGGAAAACATAGTTTACTTTTAATTTTAACTGCCCACAATACTCTCCCATAAAAGTCAAGGAGTCAACTGCAGGCACCAGCTTCATATAACTGCATACCTCTGAGTAATATTAGTGCAGAAGTATAGGCAAAAATGACACCATTCTCCTCTGCCAGATAATAGAAACAAAATGGACCAATGCGTTTTTAAAAAAAACACTCCCATAAAAGTTTTTATTTGCTAAACCTGTATCAATGTATATGTAAGGTAGGTGCATTAATATACTCACCGCAGAAGACCCTTAAAGAGAACCTGTCACCAGGTTTGTCCCATACCAGGTAAGGCCAGTACCTGTATTCCTTGATATACTGCAGTCTAGTATGCTATATATAAGCACCCACTGCGGCCTTCAAGACAAGAAAAAGACCTCTTCTTATACTCAGCTTTGGGGCTGTCCGGTCCAATGGTCATCGCTGGTCTTGATCCGGCGCCTCTACTTTTCTTGCGATCGCCGTCCTCCTTCCCTGCTTCATGTGGATGATGTGTCCTATGTCATCCACCTAGTGTCCAGCCTTGCGCTCCTGCTCAGGCATACTTCTATTTGCCCTGGCATGCGCAGAGTAATGTACTTTAGTGCGCATTCACCGGTGCTCTTTAGCCTTTTCCTGCGCATATGCACTACACTACTTTGCTGGCAGAGAGAAGTACGCCTGCGCAGGAACGCAATGCTAGACACTGTGGATTACATAGGATGCTTCATCCACACGAAGCAAGAAGAGAGGAAGACGGCGATCACAAGAAGAGAGGAGGTGCCGGATCAAGACCAACGACGCCAATGGGACTGGATCGCATTTTAGGTGAGTTTAATATAAGGTCTTTTTCTTGTCTTGGGGCTGGATTGGGGGCATATACAGTATGCAGCATGTTAGAATGTTGTATATGAGGGCTTAAAGTTCCTGGCCTTACCTCATATGGGACAAACCTGGTGACAGATTCCTTTAAAGTCTTAATGTGTAGCAGAACGAGGCTCCGCAGGCTTACATTGTAAAAACGAGTTCCGACAAGATGACGGTCACAGCAATGGAAACCATGGAAGACTGATCAATGAGTACATTAATGCACCTATGCCAAATTACATATACATTTACACCAGTTTCAGGAATACAAAGTTTCATAGAAGTACTTTTTTAAATAGTAGAAAAGGAAGGACAACACTGTGAAAGGGTTATTTCCAGAAACAGAATGGGGTAATAATAACCCCTTCATGACCCAGCCTATTTTGACCTTAAAGACCTTGCCGTTTTTTGCAATTCTGACCAGTGTCCCTTTATGAGGTAATAACTCAGGAACGCTTCAACGGATCCTAGCGGTTCTGAGATTGTTTTTTCGTGACATATTGGGCTTCATGTTAGTGGTAAATTTAGGTCAATAAATTCTGCGTTTATTTGTGATAAAAACGGAAATTTGGCGAAAATTTTGAAAATTTCGCAATTTTCACATTTTGAATTTTTATTCTGTTAAACCAGAGAGATATGTGACACAAAATAGTTAATAAATAACATTTCCCACATGTTTACTTTACATCAGCACAATTTTGGAAACAAAATTTTTTTTTGTTAGGAAGTTATAAGGGTTAAAATTTGACCAGCGATTTGTCATTTTTACAACGAAATTTACAAAACCATTTTTTTTAGGGACCACCTCACATTTGAAGTCAGTTTGAGGGGTCTATATGGCTGAAAATACCCAAAAGTGACACCATTCTAAAAACTGCACCCCTCAAGGTATTCAAAACCACATTCAAGAAGTTTATTAACCCTTCAGGTGCTTCACAGCAGCAGAAGCAACATGGAAGGAAAAAATGAACATTTAACTTTTTAGTCACAAAAATTATCTTTTAGCAACAATTTTTTTATTTTCCCAATGGTAAAAGGAGAAACTGAACCACGAAAGTTGTTGTCCAATTTGTCCTGAGTACGCTGATACCTCATATGTGGGGGTAAACCACTGTTTGGGTGCACGGCAGGGCTTGGAAGGGAAGGAGCGCCATTTGACTTTTTGAATCAAAAATTGGCTCCACTCTTTAGCGGACACCATGTCACGTTTGGAGAGCCCCCGTGTGCCTAAAAATTGGAGCTCCCCCACAAGTGACCCCATTTTGGAAACTAGACGCCCCAAGGAACTTATCTAGATGCATAGTGAGCACTTTGAACCCCCAGGTGCTTCTCATATTGATCCGTAAAAATGAAAAAGTACTTTTTTTTCACAAAAAATTTCTTTTAGCCTCAATTTTTTCATTTTCACATGGGCAACAGGATAAATTGGATCCTAAAATGTGTTGGGCAATTTCTCCTGAGTACACCGATACCTCACATGTGGGGGTAAACCACTGTTTGGGCACATGGTAAGGCTCGGAAGGGAAGGAGCGCCATTTGACTTTTTGAATGAAAAATTATTTCCATCGTTAGCGGACACCATGTCGCGTTTGGATAGCTCCTGTGTGCCTAAACATTGGCGCTCCCCCACAAGTGACCCCATTTTGGAAACTAGACCCCCCAAGCAACTTATTTAGATGCCTAGTGAGCACTTTAAACCCTCAGGTGCTTCACAAATTGATCTGTAAAAATGAAAAAGTACATTTTTATTTCACAAAAAAATTCTTTTCGCCTCAATTTTTTCATTTTCACATGGGCAGTAGGATAAAATGGATCATAAAATTTGTTGGGCAATTTCTCCCGAGTACGTCGATACCTCATATGTGGAGGTAAACCACTGTTTGGGCACTCGGCAGGGCTCGGAAGGGAAGGCGTGCCATTTGACTTTTTGAATGGAAAATTAGCTCCAATTGTTAGCGGACACCATGTCGCGTTTGGAGAGCCCCTGTGTGCCTAAACATTGGAGCTCCCCTACAAGTGACCCCATTTTGGAAACTAGACCCCCCAAGGAACTTATCTAGATGCATATTGAGCACTTTAAACCCCCAGGTGCTTCACAGAAGTTTATAACGCAGAGCCATGAAAATAAAAAATAATTTTTCTTTCCTCAAAAATGATTTTTTAGCCTGGAATTTCCTATTTTGCCAAGGATAATAGGAGAAATTGGACCCCAAATATTGTTGTCCAGTTTGTCCTGAGTACGCTGATACCCCATATGTGGGGGTAAACCACTGTTTGGGCGCACGGCAGGGCTCGGAAGGGATGGCACGCCATTTGGCTTTTTAAATGGAAAATTAGCTCCAATCATTAGCGGACACCATGTCACGTTTGGAGAGCCCCTGTGTGCCTAAACATTGGAGATCCCCCAGAAATGACATCATTTTGGAAACTAGACCCCCAAAGGAACTAATCTAGATGTGTGGTGAGGACTTTGAACCCCCAAGTGCTTCACAGAAGTTTATAACGCAGAGCCATGAAAAAAAAAGAAAAAAATTATTTTCTCAAAAATGATCTTTTAGCCTGCAATTTTTTATTTTCCCAAGGGTAACAGGAGAAATTTGACCCCAAAAGTTGTTGTCCAGTTTCTCCTGAGTACGCTGATACCCCATATGTGGGGGTAAATCACTGTTTGGGCACATGCCGGGGCTCGGAAGTGAAGTAGTGACGTTTTGAAATGCAGACTTTGATGGAATGCTCTGTGGGCGTCACGTTGCGTTTGCAGAGCCCCTGATGTGGCTTAACAGTAGAAACCCCCCACAAGTGACCCCATTTTGGAAACTAGACCCCCAAAGGAACTTATCTAGATGTGTGGTGAGCACTTTGAACCCCCAAGTGCTTCATAGAAGTTAATAATGCAGAGCCGTGAAAATAATAAATACGTTTTCTTTCCTCAAAAATAATTATTTAGTCCAGAATTTTTTATTTTCCCAAGGGTTACAGGAGAAATTGGACCCCAAAAGTTGTTGTCCAGTTTCTCCTGAGTACGCTGATACCCCATGAGTGGGGGTAAACCACTGTTTGGGCACACGTCGGGGCTCAGAAGGGAAGTAGTGACTTTTGAAATGCAGACTTTGATGGAATGGTCTGCGGGTGTCACGTTGCGTTTGCAGAGCCCCTGGTGTGCCTAAACAGTAGAAACCCCCACAAGTGACCCCATTTTAGAAACTAGACCCCCCAAGGAACTTATCTAGATGTGTGGTGAGCACTTTGAACCCCCAAGTGCTTCACAGACGTTTACAACGCAGAGCCGTGAAAATAAAAAATCATTTTTCTTTCCTCAAAAATTATGTTTTAGCAAGCATTTTTTTAGATTCACAAGGGTAACAGGAGAAATTGGACCCCAGTAATTGTTGCGCAGTTTGTCCTGAGTATGCTGGTACCCCATATGGGGGGGTAAACCACTGTTTGGGCACACGTCGGGGCTCGGAAGTGAGGGAGCACCATTTGACTTTTTGAATACGAGATTGGCTGGAATCAATGGTGGCGCCATGTTGCGTTTGGAGACCCCTGATGTGCCTAAACAGTGGTAACCCCTCAATTCTACCTCCAACACTAACCCCAACACACCCCTAACCCTAATCCCAACTGTAGCCATAACCCTAATCACAACCCTAACCACAACCCTAATTCCAACCCTAACCCTAAGGATATGTGTCCACGTTGCGGATTCGTGTGAGATATTTCCGCACCATTTTTGAAAAATCCGCGGGTAAAAGGCACTGCGTTTTACCTGCGGATTTTCCGCGGATTTCCAGTGTTTTTTGTGCGGATTTCACCTGCGGATTCCTATTGAGGAACAGGTGTAAAACGCTGCGGAATCCGCACAAAGAATTGACATGCTGCGGAAAATACAACGCAGCGTTTCCGCGCGGTATTTTCCGCACCATGGGCACAGCGGATTTGGTTTTTCATATGTTTACATGGTACTGTAAACCTGATGGAATATTGCTGCGAATCCGCAGCGGCCAATCCGCAGCCAAATCCGCACAGTGTGCACATAGCCTAATTCTAAAGGTATGTGCACACGCTGCGGAAAACGCTGCGGATCCGCAGCAGTTTCCCATGAGTTTACAGTTCAATGTAAACCTACGGGAAACAAAAATCGCTGTACACATGCTGCGGAAAAACTGCACGGAAACGCAGCGGTTTACATTCCGCAGCATGTCACTTCTTTGTGCGGATTCCGCAGCGGTTTTACAACTGCTCCAATAGAAAATTGCAGTTGTAAAACCGCAGTGAAATGCGCAGAAAAAACCGCGGTAAATCCGCCATAAATCCGCAGCGGTTTAGCACTGCGGATTTATCAAATCCGCAGCGGAAAAATCCGCAGAGGACCAGAATACGTGTGCACATACCGAAGCCCTAACCCTACCCCTAACCCTACCCCTAACCCCACCCCTAACCCTAACCCTACCCCTAACCCTAACCCTATTCTAACATTAGTGGAAAAAAAAAAATTTCTTTATTTTTTTATTGTCCCTACATATGGGGGTGACAAAGGGGGGGGGGGGGGGGGTCATTTATTATTTTTTTTATTTTGATCACTGAGATATAATCTATCTCAGTGATCAAAATGCACTTTGGAACGAATCTGCCGGCGGGCAGATTCGGCGGGCGCACTGCGCATGCGCCCGCCATTTTGGAAGATGGCGGCGCCCAGGGAGAAGACGGACGGGACCCCGGCTGGATCGGTAAGTATGATGGGGTGGGGGGGGACCACGGGGGGGGAATCGGAGCGCGGGAGGGGTGGAACGGAGCACGGGGGCGTGGAACGGAGCACGGGGGGGCTGGAATGGAGCACGGGGGGGTGGAACGGAGCACCGGGGGGGGGGGGGGGGTGGATCGGAGTGCAGGGGGGGTGATTGGAGCACGGGGGGGTGATTGGAGCCCGGGGGTGCGGACAAGAGCACGGGGGGGAGCGGAGCACTGGACGGAGGGGAGCCGGAGCAGTGTACCGGCCAGGTAGGGGGGCGATGGGTGGGGTGGGGGCACATTAGTATTTCCAGCCATGGCCGATGATATTTCAGCATCGGCCATGGCTGGATTGTAATATTTCACCAGTTATAATAGGTGAAATATTACAAATCGCTCTGATTGGCAGTTTCACTTTCAACAGCCAATCAGAGCGATCGTAGCCACGAGGGGGTGAAGCCACCCCCCTGGGCTAAACTACCACTCCCCCTGTCCCTGCAGATCGGGTGAAATGGGAGTTAACCCTTTCACCCGATCTGCAGGGACGCGATCTTTCCATGACGCCACATAGGCGTCATGGGTCGGATTGGCACCGACTTTCATGACGCCTACGTGGCGTCATGGGTCGGGAAGGGGTTAATGTACACATTTATTTATTTGCGCCAATATAAGTCAGTTTTAACTCTACCTCCCAAAGGATGCTACTCAGGCTCTATTTACCTTTTAGTTCAGAGGTCCCCAACTCCAGTCCTCAAGGCCCACCAACAGGTCATGTTTTCAGGATTTCCTTTGCATTGCACAGGTGATGCAATTATTACCTGGGCAAGACTAAGGAAATCCTGAAAACATGACATGTTGGTGGGCCTTGAGGACTGGAGTTGGGGACCTCTGTTTTAGTTGACACTGGAACCGTCCTGTAGTAGTTCCAGTGTTCCTGGTTGGTCATGCACAGCGCAGTCTCCGACAGATCCCAAAGCATAGCTCTGCTCTGGGACCTGTCTGGAAATGAGCTGTTCCTGCGAGGGATGATATCATATGAGCGGTTATTGACGCTGCAGATCCGCAGCAGTTTTCCATGCGGGGTACAGTACAATGTTAACCTATGGAAAACAAAAACCGCTGTGCACATGCTGCAGAAAAAAACGCGCGGAAACGCTGCGGTTTATTTTCCGCAGCATGTCAATTCTTTGTGCAGAATCCGCAGTGGTTTGGCACCTGCTCCATGTTAAAAATCCGCAGGTGTCTAAAACTGCAGTGGAAACCGCACAAAAAACTGCGATAAATCTGCAGTACTTTTGGCACTGCGGATTTAATCAAATCCGCTGCGGAAAATTCCACAACGGAATCCGCAGCGTGTGCACATGGTTAAACAGCGGTGTTCATGTGTACGGGTAATTAAGAGGAACAGTGTACTGTAGGATGGGACTGTCTATAGAGGGGTTCCATGGAGAGATATACTTCAGGATGAAGATGCATATAGAGGGCTTAGGGAAGTGATATACTGCATGATGGTTCTGATAGGAGTAATATACTGAAAGATGGGGCTGTGTATAGAAGGGCTGACAGTTGTTGAACTGTGTTTGTTGCCTGCTGCTCATAAATTTGTGATGTGAAACGCCAAATACTGCTCTGTTGATGCATTAGACAGAAGATAATCATCTGCCATATGCATCAACAGAGAATCATTTGCCGTTTCAGATCACTGATCTCTTAGCAGCAGCCAGCAAACACAGCTCAGCCAAGCTGAACTTTGAGAGAACTGAGCTAGCAATGATGTAAAAACACATAGACAGCTATGCTGATGTAAATAACATAGGATTAAATTGGCTAGACGGGGTACTGCACCAGAGCAGTGAGTGCACAGAAGAATAAGGTGAATTCTACACTTAGATTAGCTGTATGATACGTTAGTGGTTGTCAGGAGCACACACAGGATTGGGAGGGAGTGATCTGCAGCACTGAGGAGAAGCAATTGCTGCTGCGAAATGTAGTTTGAGCAGTGTAAGAATAGTACTAACGAGTCAGCGATGTAAAGCTGGATGCACGAAGATGGAGATGACAAAATACAGAAAGGTACACAAAATAAATGTTGTGTTGTGTTTAGTCTGTATATTAACAATAAGCATGGATTTACTATGCTTTGTGAAAATTAATGCGACTGTGAGAATAAACCTTTAAGAAAACCCACCTAAACTACAGTAGTCGGTAAATAGCTTAAAATATTCTGAATCAGTCATTTTTCTAATCCTACTCGCTCGCAATTCCCTCACAGTGTGCCTGTAAGTGGGCCATGTGCTGCATGCTGATGCAGAGAGAGGACTCCTAAGTGGGAGCATATGATGGAGCCGGCTCCTAGAGTTCTTTCATCTGCATTCAGCTCAGGGGTCTCTTTGCTAATGTAGAGTGGAGCAATGCAGATGTGTGAAAAGCTAAAAATGTTAAATTTGGAACCATCGTTTTTGAGACGTAATCTAAAGGGCTGTCATGACAGCTCAAGGCGCAATCACTATCTGAGGCCTTCATTGGTAGACCAGAAGCACAGGGCAGAGGTAGAAAAAATGAAATTCCCTGAAACATCTCAGGGGTATTATGGGATACCTCCAGCTTAACATAACATAAGGTTACTGTTGATAACAGAATTCCAGAACATAATATTTCATTTGCCACCTGGAGTTCATCTTCTGCTCTTCATGGCATACTTTGTACTGCATTTGGAAGGTGGCCAATGTACAGTATAACCGGCTATACATTATAAAACCAAGCCAACTGTCTTACACTGATAGAATCTGATATACTGTATTTTAAGGTCTCTGTGTGATGACTTGTCTATTTTACATTTAGTTAATTATCTTATCAAGGTACATCCTAAATCAAAAATCATTATCAATATATGTTTACAACTCCTACATGTATCCGAGTCTCCATAGTAACAGACTACAAACAAACTCCATCGTCTGGTTCAGCAGTCATGCTCTGCTCTGTTTGTCCCTCTCATCATACTGATCTGTCAAATGTATGTTTGGGCTTAGACAAGAGAAAGTAAGACTGCAGGATCAGAATATACAGTGGGTACGGAAAGTATTCAGACCCCTTTACATTTTTCACTCTTTGTTTCATTGCAGCCACTTGGTAAATTCAAAAAGTTAATTTTTTCACATTAATGTACACTCTGCACCCCATCTTGACTGAAAAAAACAGAAATTTAGCAATTTTTAAAAATTTTAATAAAAAAGAAAAAGTGAAATATCACATGGTCATAAGTATTCAGACCCTTTGCTCAGATACACATATTTAAGTCACATGCTGTGTATTTCCTTGTGATCCTCCTTTAGATGGCTCTACTCCTTCATTGAAGTCCAGCTGTGTTTAATTAAACTGATAGGACTTGATTTGGAAAGGCACACACCTGTCTATATAAGACCTCACAGCTCACAGTGCATGCCACACCAAATAAGAATCATGAGGTCAAAGGAACTGGCCAAGGAGCTCAGAGACAGAATTCTGTCAAGGCACAGATCTGGCCAAGGTTACAACAGAATTTCTGCCGTACTCATGTGTGGAGAAAACAACGCACTGCTCATCACCTGCCCAATACAATCCCAACAGTGAAATGTGGTGGTGGCAGCATCATGCTATGGGGGTGTTTTTCAGCTGCAGGAACAGGACAACTGGTTGTCATTGAAAGAAACATGAATTCAACCAAATACAGAGATAAACTGGATGAAAACCTCTTCCAGAGTGCTCTGGACCTCAGACTTGTCCGAAGGTTCACCTTCCAACAAAACAATGACCCTAAGCACACAGCTAAAATAACAAAAGAGTGGCTTCAGAACAACTCTGTGACCATTCTTGATTGGTCCAGCCAGTGCCCTGACCTAAACCCAATTGAGCATCTCTGGAGAGACCTGAAAATGGCTGTCCACCAACGTTCACCATCCAAGCTGACGGAACTGGAGAGGATCTGCAAGGAAGAATGGCAGAGAATCCCCAAAACTAGGTGTGAAAAACTTGTTACATCATTCCCAAAAAGACTCATGGCTGTACTAGCTCAAAAGGGTGCTTCTACTCAGAATGAATATTAATGAGAAAAAATGAACTTTTTTGAATTTACAAAATGGCTGCAATGAAACAAAGAGTGAAAAATGTAAAGGGGTTTGAATACTTTCTGTACCCACTGTACAAGGGTTGTTTGCATGCATCACGGTCTGCCTAGGCAAAGGAGCTGTAATAACTAAATATTGAGGGGAAAAAAATGAATGTACTGTAATCAAGACCTGTTTAACAAGTAGTTGCTTGTTTTGTAATTTTAGGTACACAAAGAAATTAAATGTACCATAATTTGGTTATCAGGGTATACAAAGTAGAAGGGGCGCCAAGAGCTAACAGGAATTGTCAGCATGATTGGAATTAAGGCAGAAGATGGATGGCATTTAGACATACCCACCCTCAAGGTTTTCACATTTCAATTATACATTGGGCCCTTTTTTTTATGCCCGCTAGTTTAACTTTTTAGCAACCGACTGTAGGTAGTGTTGTTATATAAAGAGGACTTATCACCAAATTTTTTATGTTGAATGGGACACGCAATGTAATAGTGGCTGCAAAACAGAATAAAATGCTTTTTTTTTTACTTCTTCTTTGTAAAGATGTTGGCAATCAAATATTTGGCACCTAACGAGTTACCTTTTTAAAGTCGATGTAGGTGTTATCAGACCTTTCACTGGGGGTGAGTACTTTTTGCACATGTAGGTGCTGACCAATCATAAGCTGGCAGCCACACTTGAAAGAAGAGCATGGGCCCCACCATAAATTAGAGCAGATTTCACAGTGTGTGAGATGTAATGATACAGTCCTGATCTCCTGGTTTAACCTCCTGCATAATTAGAAGCATAGATAACCAACACCTTTCAGGTAAGTTTATTATGGGGGATAGCACAGTTTAATTTAGGAGTTTCACATTATAACCTCTTTTATCGTCTCTCCTAGCACTGTCAGATCTGCTGTACTGCTCCTTCTCCCACACTGTCTGTCTGGAGATGAGAACCCAAAATGTCAGTATCACACTTATGGCTATTGTGCTCAACTTCTAATCACTCTGCAGTGAGATCAAAGCAGAGTGTCATTATAGCCTACTCAGGAGTAGTTCAGAAAAGGCAGATTATTCCTGTGTAAGATGCAATGACATCCCTGATCTCTACACAGAATTACAGGTTGCTTGAGCACAGCAGAAATAAGTGTTATTACTGATACAGTCAATAATCAGGAGAGCTGATAGAAGACTTTGTAATGTGACACAGCTAAATTCAGCTGCACTGGCCTTCATCTCATGTAGGAAGTTAGACCAGGAGACCAAAACTGTATCATTGCAGTGCACACACCTGAGAAACCAGCATGGTGGGGGCATGTTCTTCTTTCCTTTGATCATTGCTGCCTGTTTATTATTGGTTTGCATCATAAAGGGAGAATAAGTACCGTACTCGCCCACAGTCAAAACTCTGTGATAGCAGCAATTAGGTACCAAATATTTTGAGTGCTACTATCTCCACAATGGAAATGTGATATTTAAAAAAAAAGTTTTACTTTGCTATGTGTCCACTATTAAATCATGAATTCAGTTCAACAAGAAAAAAATGATGAAAGGTCTTTAAACCACCACTATGGTTTTTTTTTAAATTTCATCCTTAGTCTGGTATCGATAATGTATATTTCCTGCCTGTACTAAAATACATACCGGTCGCTATCTTCTACTGTACTTGACGCTGCTTGGGTCCTTTTCTGCTAGTTGTGACCTCCTGGATCGCTCCAATGTCACGTCTCAGTGTAAGTCTCTTGAGAACCTGAACAAGACTGTCACAGACTTACATTGAGATCCTCTGATCCCTACCTTTGACTTCGGGTCAATCGAGAGCTGCGGTCACAAGATGTTGAAATGGGATCAGAGCGGTGGCGAGAACTGAAGACAGTGGCTGGTAAGTGTGCTTTAACGTACACCTTTGTGTTCAGCAAAAAAAAAAAGACTTTTACGTGTTACATGCATAAACCAAAACCATAACTTCATACATATTGAAATGTTATGTATAAGCCCCAGTGTATGGTATTTTATTTATTTGCAGTCTGCAATATTTAATAGGGCTCCAATTCCATGTTAAAACTACTTCTCATGTATCTTCTTGCTTCGTTTTACAGCTCCTTGCGTAGTCTCAAGGTAAAATACTGAAGGCAAAACTGATACTGAAATGAGATATGTCTACTGGAGGGCACAGGGAGTTGTGTTATCCTTGATGTTCTTTGAATCCCTCAGTTCCTGCACTAGGCATAAGAAAGTGTATTAGTTTTTAACTACATCAAGTTTTTTTTTCAAATTTTTCAAATTGCGTGGCCTGAGACAAGAACTGCAGCCAGTCAGTCCTATGCTTGTAAATGCTGAAACTACAGGCTGGTAATGATCAATGGCTGACATATATTCAGGCTTAGGCTACACAGTAATATTTGGTTGTATGTGACTTGCAGTAAAATTGTGGGATTACCATAATGTCGGCTCCTTTTAGGCTCCACTTATACACAGCACATAAAAGGTTTCCCTGCTAGAGTCGGCTTGACATAACTATAGATGAGCAAATCAGAACTGTAAAGTTTGGGGTTTGTACATGATACCTAGTCTCCGGTGCTTGAACTCGGAGCATGGACTTCTGGAAGTTACAGTTCGGGGACGAGAGGGAGATCTAAAGTTCGGCTCCCCATTGACTTCTGTGGGGTTTAGATTCAATTCGGGTACAGTTCTGGTACACGAGCCATACTTTGGACTAAAGTTCGGACGAATCCGAACATCCACGGGTCCATTTATCCCTAGATATAACACCGCAGAAGGGGCACATGGCCCGGGCTGTTGGATGGACATGTACAATCTGAGTGCCGATATAATGTCAGGAGGGCAAAGATAGGGTTTGCTTGTTTTTAATATATACAGTATGTAATTCAATATGATAGCCAATGAAATATCAACGGTATAAAAGTAATAAAAATATAATAAAAAATGTTCTCGTGAATGGCATTTTTTATACAGTAGTCTAAAGTAGAAAAATCCAGGTTTGACTTCATTGAACCACAGTCCCATCAATGCTCCAAATTACAATCAGGTTTCATTGGAGCCTCACACTGGAAAGCGACAATTACTGCGTCTTGTGACAAAAGTATAAAGGAAATGTATGTTTGAATTCTTGTCTATAGTGAGAGAGAATCCCGACCTATCAGTATAGCTGGCCATACACGAGCTACCTGCTGGCCCGGATGTTTATCTTTCAGAAAGCTCCCAACTCCCCCATACACATGAACGCCGAGGGAGGGGAGAAAGCTGCTGTCAGAAAGTTGTGAAATCAAAAAGTTCAGGTATTTAAAGTTCAAAGTGACTTCATCTATTAGGGGGGAGTTGGGAGCCCACCATACACGTGTGATGTCTATAAGGGTCTTTAAAAATGCGTGTGATTGGGCTTATATAGCTGTAATATCTGAATTCTAAGAGTTAGGGTTAAGCTTAAAGGGGTTAGCTACTACTTTTTTTTATGTCCTATCCAAGAACACTTGAAAGGCTGGAAAATAATACGCATTAGTAAGTTATTCCATATTGAAAATACATGCACACTCCACCAACCCAATTGTGCATCTTTTGGGGAAGTTGGGATGAAAAGCTGTTGGAACGATGGTCTGCCTGAACCCAATTGCAATCATAAAGGGTCCTTACGATAATAGTACGCATTTAACTACATATGATTATCACGGCGTGCAAAAGAAACGGTTGAGTAAGAAATTCAACTCTGCTACTGTCTCTGAATTAATCAAGCTTTAGCCACGTTTTGAACTTTGTAAAGGGATTTTTCAGTCCTGGAAAAGAATAACTTTTAATCCTCTTGTTTTAATCTTGAAAACATAAAATCCCTTGAGTTTTTTATCAAAGTATTTACATGTAGATAAAGTAGATATTGTTCTAGTGAATGTTCTCAACACCAGTTCAAGCAAATCCACATATTCTAGAACACACTGTAATCATTCTCTGTATCTCAGCTCTCATTCAAAATATGTACAGCGGCATGTAAAAGTTTGGACATCTCTGGTCAAAATTACTGTTATTGTGAACAGTTAAGCAAGTTGAAGATGAAATGGTCTCTAAAAGGCCTAAAGTTAAAGATGACACATTTCCTTTGTATTTTAGGTAAATATATATATATATATATATATATATATACCGTATATACTCGAGTATAAGCCGACCCGAGTATAAGCCGACCCCCCTAATTTTGCCACAAAAAACTGGGAAAACTTATTGACTCGAGTATAAGCCTAGGGTAGAAAATGCAGCAGCTACCGGTGAATTTCAAAAATAAAAATAGATGCTCCATACCGTTCATTATTGCCCCATAGATGCTCCATATACAACTGTGCTATATAGAATGCTCTGCACCGTTCATTATTGCCCCATAGAATCTCCTTATAATGCTGTGCCATATATAATGCTCTGCACCTTTGATTATGGCCCCATAGATGCTCCTTATAATGCTGTGCCATATATGCTCTGCACCTTTGATTATGGCCCCATAGGTGCTCCTTATAATGCTGTGCCATATATGCTCTGCACCTTTGATTATGGCCCCATAAATGCTCCTTATAATGATGTGCCATATATGCTCTGCACCTTTGATTATGGCCCCATAGGTGCTCCTTATAATGCTGTGCCATATATGCTCTGCACCTTTGATTATGGCCCCATAGGTGCTCCTTATAATGCTGTGCCATATATGCTCTGCACCTTTGATTATGGCCCCATAAATTCTCCTTATAATGTTGTGCCATATATGCTCTGCACCTTTGATTATGGCCCCATAAATGCTCCTTATAATGCTGTGCCATATATGCTCTGCACCTTTGATTATGGCCCCATAGATGCTCCTTATAATGCTGTGCCATATATGCTCTGCACCTTTGATTATGGCCCCATAAATGCTCCTTATAATGCTGTGCCATATATGTTCTGCACCTTTGATTATGGCCCCATAAATGCTCCTTATAATGCTGTGCCATATATGCTCTGCACCTTTGATTATGGCCCCATAAATGCTCCTTATAATGCTGTGCCATTTATGCTCTGCACCTTTGATTATGGCCCCATAGGTGCTCCTTATAATGCTGTGCCATATATGCTCTGCACCTTTGATTATGGCCCCATAAATGCTCCTTATAATGCTGTGCCATTTATGCTCTGCACCTTTGATTATGGCCCCATAGATGCTCCTTATAATGTTGTGCCATATATGCTCTGCACCTTTGATTATGGCCCCATAGGTGCTCATTATAATGCTGTGCCATATATGTTCTGCACCTTTGATTATGGCCCCATAAATGCTCCTTATAATGCTGTGCCATATATGCTCTGCACCTTTGATTATGGCCCCATAGGTGCTCCTTATAATGCTGTGCCATATATGCTCTGCACCTTTGATTATGGCCCCATAGGTGCTCCTTATAATGCTGTGCCATATATGCTCTGCACCTTTGATTATGGCCCCATAGATGCTCCTTATAATGTTGTGCCATATATGCTCTGCACCTTTGATTATGGCCCCATAGGTGCTCCTTATAATGCTGTGCCATATATGCTCTGCACCTTTGATTATGGCCCCATAGATGCTCCTTATAATGTTGTGCCATATATGCTCTGCACCTTTGATTATGGCCCCATAGGTGCTCCTTATAATGTTGTGCCACATATGCTCTGCACCTTTGATTATGGCCCCATAAATGCCCCTTATAATGCTGTGCCATATATGCTCTGCACCTTTGATTATGGCCCCATAGTTGCTCCTTATAATGTTGTGCCATATATGCTCTGCACCTTTGATTATGGCCCCATAGATGCTCCTTATAATGCTGTGCCATATATGCTCTGCACCTTTGATTATGGCCCCATAGATGCTCCTTATAATGCTGTGCCATATATGCTCTGCACCTTTGATTATGGCCCCATAGTTGCTCCTTATAATGCTGTGCCATATATATTGCTCTGCACCTTTGATTATGGCCCCATAGATGCTCCTTATAATGCTGTGCCATATATGTTCTGCACCTTTGATTATGGCCCCATAAATGCTCCTTATAATGCTGTGCCATATATGCTCTGCACCTTTGATTATGGCCCCATAAATGCTCCTTATAATGCTGTGCCATATATGCTCTGCACCTTTGATTATGGCCCCATAGTTGCTCCTTATAATGTTGTGCCATATATGCTCTGCACCTTTGATTATGGCCCCATAAATGCTCCTTATAATGCTGTGCCATATATGCTCTACACCTTTGATTATGGCCCCATAGATGCTCCTTATAATGTTGTGCCATATATGCTCTGCACCTTTGATTATGGCCCCATAGATGCTCCTTATAATGCTGTGCCATATATGCTCTGCACCTTTGATTATGGCCCCATAAATGCTCCTTATAATGCTGTGCCATATATGCTCTGCACCTTTGATTATGGCCCCATAGGTGCTCCTTATAATGCTGTGCCATTTATGCTCTGCACCTTTGATTATGGCCCCATAGTTGCTCCTTATAATGCTGTGCCATATATATTGCTCTGCACCTTTGATTATGGCCCCATAGGTGCCCCTTATAATGTTGTGCCATATATGCTCTGCACCTTTGATTATGGCCCCATAAATGCTCCTTATAATGCTGTGCCATATATGCTCTGCACCTTTGATTATGGCCCCATAAATGCTCCTTATAATGTTGTGCCATATATGCTCTGCACCTTTGATTATGGCCCCATAGATGCTCCTTATAATGTTGTGCCATATATGTTCTGCACCTTTGATTATGGCCCCATAAATGCTCCTTATAATGCTGTGCCATATATGCTCTGCACCTTTGATTATGGCCCCATAAATGCTCCTTATAATGTTGTGCCATATATGCTCTGCACCTTTGATTATGGCCCCATAGATGCTCCTTATAATGTTGTGCCATATATGCTCTGCACCTTTGATTATGGCCCCATAGATGCTCCTTATAATGCTGTGCCATATATGTTCTGCACCTTTGATTATGGCCCCATAAATGCTCCTTATAATGCTGTGCCATATATGCTCTGCACCTTTGATTATGGCCCCATAAATGCTCCTTATAATGCTGTGCCATTTATGCTCTGCACCTTTGATTATGGCCCCATAGGTGCTCCTTATAATGCTGTGCCATATATGCTCTGCACCTTTGATTATGGCCCCATAGTTGCTCCTTATAATGCTGTGCCATATATATTGCTCTGCACCTTTGATTATGGCCCCATAGGTGCCCCTTATAATGTTGTGCCATATATGCTCTGCACCTTTGATTATGGCCCCATAGATGCTCCTTATAATGTTGTGCCATATATGTTCTGCACCTTTGATTATGGCCCCATAAATGCTCCTTATAATGCTGTGCCATATATTATTATTATTATTATTTATTATTATAGCGCCATTTATTCCATGGCGCTTTACATGTGAGGAGGGGTATACATAATAAAACAAGTACAATAATCTTGAAAAATACAAGTCACAACTGGTACAGGAGGAGAGAGGACCCTGCCCGCGAGGGCTCACAATCTACAAGGGATGGGTGAGGATACAGTAGGTGAGGGTAGAGCTGGCCGTGCAGCGGTTTGGTCAATCGGTGGTTACTGCAGGTTGTAGGCTTGTCGGAAGAGGTGGGTCTTCAGGTTCTTATTGAAGGTTTCGATGGTAGGCGAGAGTCTGATATGTTGTGGTAGAGCATTCCAGAGTAGGGGGGATGCACGAGAGAAATCTTGTATGCGATTGTGGGAAGAGGAGATAATAGGGGAGTAGAGAAGGAGATCTTGTGAGGATCGGAGGTTGCGTGCAGGAAAGTACCGGGAGACGAGGTCACAGATGTATGGAGGAGACAGGTTGTGGATGGCTTTATATGTCATGGTTAGTCTTTTGTACTGGAGTCTCTGGGTGATGGGGAGCCAGTGCAGGGATTGACAGAGGGGAGAGGCCGGGGAATAGCGGGGGGACAGGTGGATTAGTCGGGCAGCAGAGTTTAGAATAGATTGGAGGGGTGCAAGAGTGTTAGAGGGGAGGCCACAGAGCAGGAGGTTACAGTAGTCAAGGCGGGAGATGATGAGGGCATGGACTAGGGTTTTTGCAGATTCTTTGTTTAGGAATGTGCGGATCCGTGAAATATTTTTGAGTTGGAGGCGGCAGGAAGTGGAAAGGGTTTGGATATGTGGTTTAAAGGAGAGATCAGTGTCAAGGATTACCCCAAGACAGCGGGCTTGTGGGACTGGGGAGAGTGGGCAGCCGTTTACTGTAATGGATAGGTTCGTTGGGGAGATCGCGTGAGATGGGGGAAAGATGATGAATTCTGTTTTGTCCATGTTAAGTTTTAGAAATCTAGTGGAGAAGAAGGATGAAATAGCAGACAGACATTGAGGGATTCTGGTTAGTAGGGAGGTGATATCTGGTCCAGAGATGTAGATCTGTGTGTCGTCAGCATAGAGATGATACTGAAAGCCGTGAGATTCTATGAGCTGTCCCAGGCCAAAGGTGTAGATGGAGAAGAGCAGTGGTCCTAGAACTGAACCTTGCGGGACTCCGACAGATAGGGGGCGAGGTGAGGAGGTGGTGTGTGAGTGGGAGACGCTGAATGTACGGTCAGTTAGGTATGATGAGATCCAGGATAGGGCCAATTCTGTGATGCCAAGGGATGAGAGGGTCTGCAGCAGCAGGGAATGGTCCACTGTGTCAAAGGCAGAGGACAGGTTAAGGAGGAGGAGGACAGAGTAGTGTCGCTTGCTCTTGGCGGTTAATAGGTCATTGGTGACCTTAGTTAGGGCAGTTTCAGTGGAGTGGTGTGACCGGAAGCCTGATTGAAAGCGGTCGAAGAAGGAGCAGGAAGATAGATGGGAGGACAGTTCAATATGGACATGTTGTTCCAGTAGTTTTGAGGCAAAGGGGAGAAGTGATATAGGGCGATAGCTAGATACAGAGGATGGGTCAAGAGAGGGCTTTTTGAGGATAGGTGTGATTGTGGCATGTTTAAAGCTTGAGGGGAAAATGCCAGTTGTTAGTGATAGGTTGAATAGATGGGTTAGGGTTGGGATGAAGACTGTGGTGAGGTTTGGGATGAAGTGGGATGGGAGTGGGTCAAGTGCACAGGTGGTGAGATGCGATCTTGAGAGTAGAGTGGAGAGTCCGTCTTCTGTAATGGTGGAGAAGTTGGTTTTGGAGGTGGAGGGCTGGGTAGTTGGGAGGAAGGGTTCTGGGGGTTGTTTACTAAAATTGTCTCTGATGTTCTCAATTTTCTGCTTGAAAAATGAGGCGAAGTCTTCAGCTGAGATGAGTGGGGAGGGAGGAGGTGCTGGGGGACGGAGGAGAGAGTTGAAGGTGTTGAATAACTGTTTGGGGTTGTGAGACAGGGAGGATATGAGAGATGAGAAGTAGGTTTGTTTTGCTGTGGCGAGCATGGTTTTGAAAGCAGTGAGGGACTGTTTGAATGCGATGAAGTGCTCGATGGAGTGGGATCTTTTCCATCTGCGCTCAGCAGCTCTGGAAGCTCGCCTCAGTTCTTTTGTCATGCTGGTGTGCCAGGGTTGTCTGTTGATTTTGCGAGCTTTGGTATGTGTGAGAGGGGCAAGAGATTCCAAAGCTGCAGCTATTGTGGTGTTATATAGAGTGGCAGCATCATCCGCATTGTGTAGGGAGCTTATGTCTGTGAGAGGGAGGAGGGATTCAGAGAGTGAGTGAAGATCAAGGTGTTTAAGATTTCTGCGAGGGTGTGAGAGTTTGTGGGGTGGGGGTTGTAGACAAGGAGTGGAAAGGGAAGAGAATGTAAGTAGGTTGTGGTCAGAAAGAGGAAGAGGTGAGTTTGAGAGGTTAGATAGGGAGCAGAGGCGGGTGAGAATGAGGTCCAGTGTGTGACCATCTTTGTGGGTGGCTGTAGAAGACCATTGAGTGAGGCCAAAGGAGGAAGTGAGAGATTGAAGTTTAGTGGCAGCTGAGAGGGAAGTGTCAATGGGGATGTTGAAGTCGCCCATGATGATAGTGGGGATGTCAGCGGCGAGGAAGTGGAGTAGCCAGGTGGTGAAGTGGTCGAAGAAGGTGGTGGCTGGTCCTGGGGGACGGTAGATGACAGCCAGTTGGAGGTTGGAGGGGGAGTAGATGCGCACAGAGTGCACCTCAAAGGAAGGGAGGATAACAGAGGGTGGCAGTGGGATTGGGGTGAAGGAGCAGTTATCTGACAGGAGAAAACCAACTCCTCCGCCATGCTTGCTGCTGGGGCGGGGTGTGTGAGAAAGGTGGAAGCCACCGTAAGAGAGTGCCGCAGGGGAGGCTGTGTCAGAAGGGGTGAGCCAGGTTTCAGTGATGCCGAGGAAGGAGAGTTTGTTATTGATAAAGAGGTCATGGATAAATGGAAGTTTATTGCAGACAGAGCGTGCGTTCCATAGTGCTCCAGATAGGGAAATTGGGGGAGTGGGGGCAGGATGAATGGGTATGAGGTTACTGTGGTTGCGAGGACGTGTAGAGGATCGTGGCAGGGGATTAGAAATGAGTGTGGGGATGTGATGAGGAGGGCCAGGATTTGGGGATATGTCGCCAGCAATGAGGAGCAGCAGACAGAGCGTTAGAAGGTGTGAGCTGGATAGGTCATGATGTGGCCGTGTGTGCCTGGCGAGAAAGGATTGTATGTGGAGGAATAGTTCTGTGGAGGAGGTGAGATGACTGGGGAGGATGGAGGGAGAAATGACTAGTTCTTTACTGGGTGGAGGGACTACAGGAGATAGGAAGAAATAGAGTAGTATGGGGGTGAATGTTAAAAGAAACCGAAACATTATAGTGGTTTTCTATTCCTTTACCTTCCAGTCAATTCCAGTCCAATTCTAGTCTAATTCATAGCAATTAAAAAACTGCAATTTAAAAATGCAATTTCTAAGATGGTCAGACACGTCTGGTCAGACTCATGGCTATGAATTTATGGGCACCTAAGGGCTCACAGCTGAGAGGGAGGATGTGGGCGTGTGTGTCCATATATGCTCTGCACCTTTGATTATGGCCCCATAAATGCTCCTTATAATGCTGTGCCATATATGCTCTGCACCTTTGATTATGGCCCCATAGATGCTCCTTATAATGTTGTGCCATATATGCTCTGCACCTTTGATTATGGCCCCATAGGTGCTCCTTATAATGCTGTGCCATATATGCTCTGCACCTTTGATTATGGCCCCATAGGTGCTCCTTATAATGTTGTGCCATATATGCTCTGCACCTTTGATTATGGCCCCATAGGTGCTCCTTATAATGCTGTGCCATATATGCTCTGCACCTTTGATTATGGCCCCATAGATGCTCCTTATAATGTTGTGCCATATATGCTCTGCACCTTTGATTATAGCCCCATAGGTGCTCCTTATAATGCTGTGCCATATATGCTCTGCACCTTTGATTATGGCCCCATAGGTGCTCCTTATAATTCTGTGCCATATATGCTCTGCACCTTTGATTATGGCCCCATAGATGCTCCTTATAATGCTGTGCCATATATGCTCTGCACCTTTGATTATGGCCCCATAGATGCTCCTTATAATGTTGTGCCATATATGTTCTGCACCTTTGATTATGGCCCCATAAATGCTCCTTATAATGCTGTGCCATATACGCTCTGCACCTTTGATTATGGCCCCATAAATGCTCCTTATAATGCTGTGCCATATATGCTCTGCACCTTTGATTATGGCCCCATAGATGCCCCTTATAATGTTGTGCCATATATGTTCTGCACCTTTGATTATGGCCCCATAAATGCTCCTTATAATGCTGTGCCATATATGCTCTGCACCTTTGATTATGGCCCCATAAATGCTCCTTATAATGCTGTGCCATATATGCTCTGCACCTTTGATTATGGCCCCATAGATGCTCCTTATAATGTTGTGCCATATATGCTCTGCACCTTTGATTATGGCCCCATAGATGCTCCTTATAATGCTGTGCCATATATGCTCTGCACCTTTGATTATGGCCCCATAAATGCTCCTTATAATGCTGTGCCATATATGCTCTGCACCTTTGATTATGGCCCCATAGGTGCTCCTTATAATGCTGTGCCATATATGCTCTGCACCTTTGATTATGGCCCCATAGGTGCTCCTTATAATGTTGTGCCATATATGCTCTGCACCTTTGATTATGGCCCCATAGATGCTCCTTATAATGCTGTGCCATATATGCTCTGCACCTTTGATTATGGCCCCATAGGTGCTCCTTATAATGCTGTGCCATATATGCTCTGCACCTTTGATTATGGCCCCATAAATGCTCCTTATAATGCTGTGCCATATATGCTCTGCACCTTTGATTATGGCCCCATAGATGCTCCTTATAATGCTGTGCCATATATGCTCTGCACCTTTGATTATGGCCCCATAGGTGCTCCTTATAATGCTGTGCCATATATGCTCTGCACCTTTGATTATGGCCCCATAGGTGCTCCTTATAAAGCTGTGCCATATATGCTCTGCACCTTTGATTATGGCCCCATAGGTGCTCCTTATAATTCTGTGCCATATATGCTCTGCACCTTTGATTATGGCCCCATAGATGCTCCTTATAATGATGTGCCATATATGCTCTGCACCTTTGATTATGGCCCCATAGGTGCTCCTTATAATGCTGTGCCATATATGCTCTGCACCTTTGATTATGGCCCCATAGATGCTCCTTATAATGTTGTGCCATATATGTTCTGCACCTTTGATTATGGCCCCATAAATGCTCCTTATAATGCTGTGCCATATATGCTCTGCACCTTTGATTATGGCCCCATAGATGCTCCTTATAATGTTGTGCCATATATGCTCTGCACCTTTGATTATGGCCCCATAAATGCTCCTTATAATGATGTGCCATATATGCTCTGCACCTTTGATTATGGCCCCATAGGTGCTCCTTATAATGCTGTGCCATATATGCTCTGCACCTTTGATTATGGCCCCATAGATGCTCCTTATAATGTTGTGCCATATATGTTCTGCACCTTTGATTATGGCCCCATAAATGCTCCTTATAATGCTGTGCCATATACGCTCTGCACCTTTGATTATGGCCCCATAAATGCTCCTTATAATGCTGTGCCATATATGCTCTGCACCTTTGATTATGGCCCCATAGATGCCCCTTATAATGTTGTGCCATATATGTTCTGCACCTTTGATTATGGCCCCATAAATGCTCCTTATAATGCTGTGCCATATATGCTCTGCACCTTTGATTATGGCCCCATAAATGCTCCTTATAATGCTGTGCCATATATGCTCTGCACCTTTGATTATGGCCCCATAGATGCCCCTTATAATGTTGTGCCATATATGTTCTGCACCTTTGATTATGGCCCCATAAATGCTCCTTATAATGCTGTGCCATATATGCTCTGCACCTTTGATTATGGCCCCATAAATGCTCCTTATAATGCTGTGCCATATATGCTCTGCACCTTTGATTATGGCCCCATAGATGCTCCTTATAATGTTGTGCCATATATGCTCTGCACCTTTGATTATGGCCCCATAGATGCTCCTTATAATGCTGTGCCATATATGCTCTGCACCTTTGATTATGGCCCCATAAATGCTCCTTATAATGCTGTGCCATATATGCTCTGCACCTTTGATTATGGCCCCATAGATGCTCCTTATAATGTTGTGCCATATATGCTCTGCACCTTTGATTATGGCCCCATAGATGCTCCTTATAATGCTGTGCCATATATGCTCTGCACCTTTGATTATGGCCCCATAGGTGCTCCTTATAATGCTGTGCCATATATGCTCTGCACCTTTGATTATGGCCCCATAAATGCTCCTTATAATGCTGTGCCATATATGCTCTGCACCTTTATGGCCCCATAGATGCTCCTTATAATGCTGTGCCATATATGCTCTGCACCTTTATGGCCCCATAGGTGCTCCTTATAATTCTGTGCCATGTATGCTCTGCACCTTTGATTATGGCCCCATAAATGCCCCTTATAATGCTGTGCCATATATGCTCTGCACCTTTGATTATGGCCCCATAGATGCTCCTTATAATGCTGTGCCATATATGCTCTGCACCTTTGATTATGGCCCCATAGGTGCTCCTTATAATGCTGTGCCATATATGCTCTGCACCTTTGATTATGGCCCCATAGGTGCTCCTTATAATGTTGTGCCATATATGCTCTGCACCTTTGATTATGGCCCCATAGGTGCTCCTTATAATGTTGTGCCATATATGCTCTGCACCTTTGATTATGGCCCCATAGATGCTCCTTATAATGCTGTGCCATATATGCTCTGCACCTTTGATTATGGCCCCATAGTTGCTCCTTATAATGCTGTGCCATATATGCTCTGCACCTTTGATTATGGCCCCATAGATGCTCCTTATAAAGCTGTGCCATATATGCTCTGCACCTTTGATTATGGCCCCATAGATGCTCCTTATAATGCTGTGCCATATAGAATGCGGGTGCAATAAAAAAAAAAATCACATACTCACCTCTCTTCTCAGGACGCCGGCGCTTTCAATAATTACCTGCTCCTCTGCGGCTCCGTCTCCAGCACTGACGCTCAGCAGAGGGCGCGCACTGACTACGTCACAGCGCCCTCTAACCTGAGCGTCACTGCTAGAGGACGCTGCAGACGGAGCCGCACCGGAGCGAGGAGCAGGTAATTATAGCGCTGCGCACCCCTTACCTGCTGCGGCGCGGTCCCTGCAGTCCCTGGCTTCTCCGGCGCTGCGGCTTCTTCCTGTAATTGAGCGGTCACATGGCACCGATCATTTACAGCAATGAATATGCGGCTCCTCCCCTATGGGGGTGGAGCCGCCTATTCATTTCTGTAATGAGCGGTGCCATGTGACCGCTCAGTACAGGAAGAATCTGCCGACACCCGGGTATATGACTCGAGTATAAGCCGAGAGGGGGACTTTCAGCCCAAAAAAGTGGGCTGAAAATCTCGGCTTGTACTCCAGTATATACGGTATATATATATTTTTTTTTCTTCCTTTTTTACATTTAATATATTACAAAAAGGAAAACGGGCTGATGAAAAAGTTTCAGTGCCCTGCATGGTTAGTACCTAATAGCACCCCCTTTTGAAAGTATCACAGCTTGTAAACACTTTTTGCAGCCAGACAAGAGTCTTTCAATTCTTGTTTGATTGATTTTCGTCCATTCTTCCTTGGAAAATTATTTGAGTTCTGTGAGATTCTTGCGTCTTCTTGCATGCTTTGCTATTTTGAGGTCTAGACACAGATTTTCAATGATGTTTAGATCAGGGGAATGTGATGGCCATTGGAAAACCTTTAGCTTGCGCCTTTAAGGTAGTATATTGTGGGTTTTGACGTGTGTTTAGGATCATTATCCATTTGTAGAAGCCATCCTCTTTGTAACTTCAGCTTTTTCACAGATGGTGTTATGTTTGCATCACAAATTTGCTGAAAATTTAATTGAATCCATTCTTTCCTCTACCTATGAAATGTTCCCCATGCTATTGGCGCAACACAAAACCAAAGCATGGTTGATCCACCCCCATGCTTAATGGTTGGTGAGATGTTCTTTTCCTGAAATTCTGTGCCTTTTTTCTCCACACATAACCTTGATCATTGTGGCCAAAGAGTTCTATTTTAACCTCATTTATCCACAGAACTTGTTTCCAAAATGCATCAGGCTTGTTTAGAAGTTACATTAGTTAGGACTGCTCTGATAAGGGTATACCGTGAAGATTGGTAGAGCAGCTTAGTATACATTTTTTGCAAAAAACGTATCAACCAAATACCCTGTTTTTTACATCTTTTACTAGCACTTGCGGATTACTGCAACATTTTTTCAAACTGAGTGTTTTTGGTTTTACTATTCTCTTTTGTGTCTTCAGGTTTCTTGGTGGTGTGTGAACATGATCATACAGACTTGTTCACTGTGCAAGTAGCCCATGTGTTCCTGTTTCCATAATTGTTCTCTTGTGTCTACAAGACTGGGGAGTTCCACCACTCCTCTTGGGCTATCTGCACAAAAGCTGTTCTACCCTGTATGCACACATGGATTTTTCCTCTCTGAACCCTGTTCACACAGGTTATATACAGATGATCAGGTTTTTAAATACATCAGATAGGGATTGCATACATTAGTTAGGACTGCTCTGATAAGGGTATACCGTGAAGATTGGTAGAGCAGCTTAGTATACATTTTTTGCAAAAAACGTATCAACCAAATACCCTGTTTTTTACATCTTTTACTAGCACTTGCGGATTACTGCAACATTTTTTCAAACTGAGTGTTTTTGGTTTTACTATTCTCTTTTGTGTCTTCTTGTTTAGAAGTTCTGTTGCATACTTCTGACTCAGAATTTTATGGTGAGGACGCAGGAGAGGTTTTCTCTTCCATGAAGGCCATATTTTTGCAGGAGTCTCTGAACAGTAGAAACATGTGCCAAAACTCCAGAGTCTGCCAAGTCTTTCTGAAGGTCTTTTCCAACCAAGAGGGGGTTCTGATTTACATCTCTAGCAATCCTGTGAGCAGATTTCACTGAAATTTTTCTTGGTCTTCCAGACCTTATCTTAACCTCTAGTGCTGCTGATAAATGCTATTTCTTAATTACATTTCAGACTGAGGAAAGGGCAACTTGAAAACGCTTTGCTAGCTTCTTGTAGCCTTCTCCTGCGTTTGCCTCCACTATTTTAATTTTCAGAGGGCTAAGCAGCTGTAAAAGAACCCATTGCCGCTGTTTTTTGGTACAAGGTTAGAGGGGACTGAGTTTTTATAAAGCTTTGAAATTTGCATCACCTGGCCTTTCCTAACAATGATGGTGAACAAGAATAACCCTAACAGGCTAATTAAGGTCTGAAACCTTTGTCAGTTACTTGAGCATACAAATCTGCCCATTTTCCTTTCTGTAATTTTTAAAATGAAAAAATTACTTAACTGTTCACAATAACTGTGATGTTGACTAGGATGCCCAAACTTTTCCATGCCGAGGTATATATTTATAGTTGCTAGGGTTGTGCAAACTTTTCTTTTCATGAGCGCACTGCTTCTGTACCTCCCAGCTTCCTGTTAACCGGGGGAAGGTGGGCTCCTGAAAATTGACAGTTCAGATCAGTGGCATACCCACGTAACTGGTCTACATACACTGTGCACCCTCCCATGCAGCTAGCCAGAGGCAGCTTTGTTGTATCTGTATAGTATTCTAGGAAGATGTGGGGCCAGACATAACAACTCTACTGAACTGTGAGACGGTAATGAGGTCAGTAGGGCAATTATAATTAGTAGTAACGGGGTATTCTTTGTTTGTGAGACAGAAACCCTTAAAAGGGTTGTGCTGAGTTCTTATTTATTTTTGCCACTAGGGAAATTTAAGATTTATATTATTTGATGAATGTTTCCTGTTTAGTTAACAAAATGTTGATAAAGGTTGCATGTTTCTCTTTTAACTTTGTTTTTTTCATCATCATCATTATGGTTCACTTTGTAACAAATACTGTCTTTTTCAGCAGCATGCCATATATTTCACAGGTCATTTACACACCAGAATTGATGTACTAAATAAATGCACATCACAATCCACACAATTAAATCTTAGTATTGCATATATAGTGCTAAGATACTTACAGTCTTACTACAGTTTATGAGAAAACAGCGGGGTCTAGGGATGAAGCATTGTCTCATCATTTGCATCAGTTGTTAGCTTTTTTGTTCAACAATCTGTATTACTTATAAATGAGATATGCTTTCTTACTGAATTCTTTCATCCAGATCAAATCTTCCAATTTCCATTGCAAGACTGTATTTCCCAACTCATCCCTGAGTTTGAATGCTGAAGTTGCAAATATGTGAAGAGCAAGTAATGTACTTCAGTAATTAGAATCAGTAAATGATATGTCATTTATTGAAAAGCCATGTGAAAGTGTTTATGACACTACCACAGGATATTCACAGCATGTACAGGTGGGACCCCCGGCAATTAATTCCCCCTGTAATGCTACGTTCCCACAATGAGTTTTTGGTGAGTTTTTAGACGTTGCAGGTTTCCTGCAGCATTTCTGCACCCTTTTGGTTACTTGCAATTTTCAGTGCATTTTTTGTTTCTTTCTTTGCATGCATGTATGCATTTTTGTCATATTTTTGACCCTGCATTTTTTGTCTCTTTGAATATCATGTTATAAATAAACTGCCTTGTTTTTGATACTTCCTGGTACTTTATTGATCCAGTCATGTGTGGATCTAATACATTTTTAGTGTGTTTCTGAAGCGCAAACGCACTAAAAACACAAATCTAATGCACTTCTTTGGGGAAAATCCGCACATAAAACTCCGCATACTCACAGGAGAAATTGACGCTGGGAAGGGAGGGAGTCCGACACTGGCGTACTATTATGCTCGATGTCGGAAAGGGGTACAAAAAAGGGGCACAGGGGACATGAGGAGGCACCCACTTTGCTAGAACTGTTAGAAGATGTGTTTTAAATGTAATCTGTCATCAGGTTTTTGCTATGTAATCTGAATAAAGCACACTGTAGGGATTAAAACCAGGGCTGTGGAGTCAGTCTGTGTCCATTTTGGTGGCGTGGGTATAAAATGCACCGACTCAGACTCCTAAAATATATAATACATTGGGTACAGTAGGACAATGCAGGATGTGCTGTAAATGTTTCATAATTTGGGAAAGTTATGAAATGTCTGTTCTGTTCCTGATCTAAGGATCTGGGCCTTGAGTGGAGATGAGTCTGTGCTGCACTTTATGTACATGCTCAGTAGTTATCAGTGCTGTGGAGTCAGAACTCATGGAAATTGAGGAGTCGGAGGTTTGACTTAGGCTACTTTCACACTAGCGTCGGAATCTCCCCATCGCAATGCGTCGGGCAGAGATTCCGACGCTAGCGTTTGACGCACTGCACAACGGGTGCAGCGGATGCATTTCTCCAGCGCATCCGCTGCCCCATTGTGAGGTGCGGGGAGGTGGGGGTGGAGTTCCGGCCGCGCATGTAACGTTTTTTGCTCCCGGCGGTCCGCCACAACACGGCGCAACCGTCGCACGACGGTTGTGACGTGTGGCAAAGCATCGCAATGCGTCGCTAATGTTAATCTATGGGGCAAAAACGCATCCTGCAAACAACTTTGCAGGATGCGTTTTTTGCCATAAACGACGCATTGCGACGTCTGGCAAAAAACGCCAGTGTGAAAGTAGCCTTACTGACTCCACAGCCCTGGTTAAAACACCTATTTCAACAATGCCTCTCATCAAATTCCAGGTTTTGTTTACTTGCAATGATTGTTTTAGCACCTGTAGCTTATCATTGCTCAGACACAGAAGTGCCTCCTCATCTGACTTGCCTTATGTGATAAGCAGCTCACTATCTATAGACATTGTACATACAGAGCCCAAAAATTCTGATTGTGTCAAAACCAAAGCTTTAGTCACACTAAACGACTTACCAACGATCACGACCAGCGATACGACCTGGCCGTGATTGTTGGTAAGTCGTTTTGTGGTCGCTGGGGAGCTGTCACACAGACAGCTCTCTCCAGTGACCAACGATCAGGGGAACGACTTCGGCATCGTTGAAACTGTCTTCAACGATGCCGAAGTCCCCCTGCAGCACCAGGGTAAACATCGGGTTACTAAGTGCAGGGCATATTTACCCTGGTTACCATTGTAAAAGTAAAAAAAAAATCACTACATACTCACATTCTGATGTCTGTCACGTCCCCCGCCAGCGTCCACAGGGTTAAAACTGCTTTCGGCAGGAGCGCTGCTAATGCATGCGCTGCTGCCGAGAGCTTCTCTGCACTGACTGTGTCAGCGCCGGCAGTAACAGCGTGTGCTCTGCTTTACGGCCGGCGCTGACACAGTCAGTGCAGGGAAGCTCCCGGCCGGAGCGCGTGCATTAGCAGCGCTCCTGCCGAAAGCAGTTTTAACCCTGTGGACGTCGGGGGACTTTGCAGACATCAGAATGTGAGTATGCAGTGGGTTTTTTTTTTTTACTTTTACAATGGTAACCAGGGTAAATATCGGGTTACTAAGTGCGGCCCTGCGCATAGTAACCCGATATTTACCCTGGTTACAAGTGAACACATCGCTGGATCGGCGTCACAGACGCCGATCCAGCGATGACAGCGTGTGATCAGCGACCAAAAAATGGTCCTGATCATTCCCCAACGACCAACGATCTCCCAGCAGGGGCCTGATCGTTGGTCGCTGTCACACATAACGAGATCATTAGCGGCATCGTTGCTACATCACGAAAAGCGTGACGTTGCAACGATATCGTTAACGATATCGTTATGTGTGACGGTACCTTTAGTGATACATCATGGATTCAGGGTCTCTTTTCCTACATTATGCTGCTCTTTGATGTGGTAGCAAAAACCTGCTGACAGATTCCCTTTAACTGCTTCCTGACCCCCTACGGTAGATAAACATCGTTTATAAGTGGTCAGTGGTCTGGCAGCACTCAGGACTCCCGGGGTCCTGCACGTGCTGCAATTCCAGAGCAGAGCAGTAGCTCTGACAGGTGACAGCATTGGGACCTGATTGGATCAGGTCCCAATGATGTTAACCCTTTTCTATCTTCTAGATCGCAGCATTGAAAAGATGGCAGAGGGAGACCACTGCTATACTCACCTCTCCGACGCCCCCCGTGATGAGATCTAATCACATCACTGGGATCCCACGTTGTCCCAGCAGCTGGAGGTCACATTCTGAGCACCTGAAGGGTTAATAAACTTCCTGAATGTGGTTTTGTGTGACATAACTCTCTGGTTTAAGGGCATAAAGATTAAAAATTTGAAAATTGTGAAATTTTCCAAAGTTTTGCCAAATTTCCGTTATTTTCAGGAATAAACGCAAGTCATATTGAAAAAAAATTACCACTATCATGAAGTACAATACGTCAGAAAAAACACAATCTCAGAATCAGTGGGATCCGTTGTTGAAGCGTTGCAGAGTTATTACCTCAAAAAGTGGCATTGTTCAGAATTGTAAAAATTTGCCAGGTCACAAAGGCAAAAACAGGCTGTGGCGCGAAAGGCTTAAGTGCATTGTGGTAATTTTGGGGAATTTTTGGTCTTTACCAACAGGGCAGAGCTCACCGGATTCTCTTGGGGGTGTTTTTAACCTGTTATGCTAATTTTTGCTCACAGGATAATTATGCAGATTAGTTGCACTAAATAAAAGGGTCCACATTTCATGATCTATGTCGTCCATTAAAAAAAGCAAAACCAAAAAATCTATAAATCTATATTCAGGGGATGATCAGGAATAAAATTAGAGCAAATAGCAACTTTTGCCCTAATAACAGGTCCTCTTTTCATTTTTATATTACCCTATTTATATTTTAATGTACATATATGTGATCACCAATTCCTTAATTAGAAATGCTTGTAATTCCATCAAATGACGCTGGTATTTATGCAAGATAATTGTCATTGCAGGTGTACCATCCACATATAGCAATCTTTGGCACTGAAGACCCATGTGAAACCAAACTGATAGACGGAAGATTTCTCGAGGTAACTTAATTGTATGTTTGCAGTTTATTTGCAGCGGAGAGTTAGAATACCTGAGTCCCGTAACTTGTCAATTAATTTAGTTATGTGTAATAATGAGAAATGACACGGGAAAAAGTATTGAACACATTTTTGAAAATGTATTTAATACTTTGTACAAAATCCTTTGTTGGTGATGACAGCTTCAAGACAACTGCATTATGGAGAAACTAGTTGCCTGCATTGCTCAGTTGTGATGTTGGCCCATTCTTACACACGCTTTTCAAATCCAGAAGCTTCGTGGACTCCTTCTATGAACTCTGAGCTTAAGTTCCTTCCATAAATTTTTTATTGAATTTTCTATTGGTGACATGTTCAATACTTACTTCCCCCACTGTAATGGAGAAGATTCATTCACTGTACTTGTGCATGAATATGCTGCAGTATGGAAAAAAACCAGATCACACCTGCCAATAGAACATGAGCAGTACATAGGCATATACACACTTTTTCCAACTTATTTTTTATATTTCAAAAATGTATTTCAAATTTTTTTAAATATGGTATCCTGCTTCATAAAAACAATGATGTACCGTATTTTTTGGATTCTAAGACGCACTTTTTTCCCCCAAACTTGGGAAAATGGGGTTGCGTCTTATAATGCGGATACACCTTACCTGCCACGGTGGAGCAGGGTCACTGCTGGGAGAGGCAAGAGTGGAGTGTTGCTGCAGGCTGGGATGAGGGTGTGTTCGAATGTGCGCCGCTGTGGGTTTTTGGTGGTGCGAGGGGGGGGGGGGGGGGCTCCACTGACAATTTGTGAAATCCCAGAGCCCCCGCACTTACATGGTTTACTATGCAGTGAACTCCGGGTAAATGGCTGCCGGGGGCGGCACATGCGCAGATGGAGATCTCGGCACCAAGATCTCAGGAGAAGAGCAGCATACATCTGAACACCCCCTCATCCCAGCCTGTTGCTTGCAGCAATGGTAAACTCTTGCCTCCTCCAGCAGCGACCCTGGGACCCCGCTTCACCCCAGCTACCACCCCCAGTGGATTGTAAGAAACACCATCATTTTATTTCAAAAAACATTTTTTTGCCTATTTTTCTCCTCAAAATTTGGCGTGCGTATTATAATCCGGTGCGTCTTATAATCTGCAAAATACGGTATTTACTCTTGTATTTAGTGGGAGGTGAGAGTACCGAGGGATCTAATTTTTTTCATTATAATGGGTTATTATGGGAGACAAAGGTGTAAAAATAATCTAGAGTAACTGAAGTAACATTAGAAATGGAAGTTTTCACAACAAGAGCAACAATACATATCTATATATAGTGGATTAGAAGTAAATGAATTTGTTGAGGGTTTTAGTGACAGATCTGAGTAACTTTTGTCCTCAAGAGTCTGGTTGTAGGATGACTCATCTTGGCTTTTAGTAATTCTGGAAGATTATCTGGCAGATATTTCAAAATGTGACTAAACCAAACAGAATGTTTTTCTCTTTTTTTCCTTTTAGTGGTCTGGGCGAATTACTAACCAGGCTGTCAGTTTATGATATTGAAAGCAAATTACTAAATGTAAAACCGTGTGTGAGCTCTTTTGGTCTTTTTTCTATTTACTTAAGAGTGTTTGTAAATTGAATTAATCTGGACTTAGGGTACCGTCACACAGTGCCATTTTGATCGCTACGACGGTACGATTCGTGACGTTCCAGCGATATCCATACGATATCGCTGTGTCTGACACGCAGCAGCGATCAGGGACCCTGCTGAGAATCGTACGTCGTAGCAGATCGTTTGGAACATTCTTTCGTCGCTGGATCTCCCGCTGTCATCGCTGGATCGGTGTGTGTGACACCGATCCAGCGATGCGTTCGCTTGTAACCAGGGTAAACATCGGGTTACTAAGCGCAGGGCCGCGCTTAGTAACCCGATGTTTATCCTGGTTACCATCGTAAATGTAAAAAAAAACAAACAGTACATACTTACATTCCGGTGTCCGTCAGGTCCCTAGCCGTCTGCTTCCCGCACTGACTGACTGCCGGCCGTAAAGTGAAAGCAGAGCACAGCGCGCTGTGCTGTGCTTTAACTTTACGGCCGGCAGTCAGTGAGTGCGGGAAGCAGACGGCAAGGGACAGACACCGGAATGTAAGTATGTAGTGTTTGTTTGTTTTTACGCTGGTAACCAGGGTAAACATCGGGTTACTAAGCGTGGCCCTGCGCTTAGTAACCCGATGTTTACCCTGGTTACCCGGGGACCTCGGCATCGTTGGTCGCTGGAGAGCTGTCTGTGTGACAGCTCTCCAGCGACCACACAACGACTTACCAACGATCACGGCCAGGTCGTATCGCTGGTCGTGATCGTTGGTAAATCGTATAGTGTAACGGTACCCTTAATGTCTTCACATTAAGGTTGGATGTTCAGTTCCAGATTTGTTTTATATAGTTTTGAAGGCAAAGTCAGGAGTGGATCATGAATGGAAAACACCTGTAAAGAGAAGACTGAGAATTGTCTTTTTTTCTTCAATCCTCGTTTGGATGGTCTTCAAAAACATTGTTAAAAAACTGAACATGGATACCAATTGATATGTCCTTGGTGGCAACAATCTGCAACTCTTTGATCTGTCTACCCTTAAATATTTACAGGTCCTTCTCAAAAAATTAGCATATAGTGTTAAATTTCATTATTTACCATAATGTAATGATTACAATAAAACTTTCATATATTATAGATTCATTATCCACCAACTGAAATTTGTCAGGTCTTTTATTGTTTTAATACTGATGATTTTGGCATACAACTCCTGATAACCCAAAAAACCTGTCTCAATAAATTAGCATATTTCACCCATCCAATCAAATAAAAGTGTTTTTTAATAACAAACAAAAAAACCATCAAATAATAATGTTCAGTTATGCACTCAATACTTGGTCGGGAATCCTTTGGCAGAAATGACTGCTTCAATGCGGCGTGGCATGGAGGCAATCAGCCTGTGACACTGCTGAGATGTTATGGAGGCCCAGGATGCTTCAATAGCGGCCTTAAGCTCATCCAGAGTGTTGGGTCTTGCGTCTCTCAACTTTCTCTTCACAATATCCCACAGATTCTCTATGGGGTTCAGGTCAGGAGAGTTGGCAGGCCAATTGAGCACAGTAATACCATGGTCAGTAAACCATTTACCAGTGGTTTTGGCACTGTGAGCAGGTGCCAGGTCGTGCTGAAGAATGAAATCTTCATCTCCATAAAGCATTTCAGCCGATGGAAGCATGAAGTGCTCCAAAATCTCCTGATAGCTAGCTGCATTGACCCTGCCCTTGATGAAACACAGTGGACCAACACCAGCAGCTGACATGGCACCCCACACCATCACTGACTGTGGGTACTTGACACTGGACTTCAGGCATTTTGGCATTTCCTTCTCCCCAGTCTTCCTCCAGACTCTGGCACCTTGATTTCCGAATGACATGCAAAATTTGCTTTCATCAGAAAAAAGTACTTGGGACCACTTAGCAACAGTCCAGTGCTGCTTCTCTGTAGCCCAGGTCAGGCGCCTCTGCCGCTGTTTATGGTTCAAAAGTGGCTTTACCTGGGGAATGCGGCACCTGTAGCCCATTTCCTGCACACGCCTGTGCACGGTGGCTCTGGATGTTTCCACACCAGACTCAGTCCACTGCTTCCTCAGGTTCCCCAAGGTCTGGAATCGGTCCTTCTCCACAATCTTCCTCAGGGTCCGGTCTCCTCTTCTCGTTGTACAGCGTTTTCTGCCACATTGTTTCCTTCCAACAGACTTACCATTGAGGTGCCTTGATACAGCACTCTGGGAACAGCCTATTTGTTGAGAAATTTCTTTCTGGGTCTTACCCTCTTGCTTGAGGGTGTCAATGATGGCCTTCTTGACATCTGTCAGGTCGCTAGTCTTACCCATGATGGGGGTTTTGAGTAATGAACCAGGCAGGGAGTTTATAAAAGCCTCAGGTATCTTTTGCATGTGTTTAGAGTTAATTAGTTGATTCAGAAGATTAGGGTAATAGGTCGTTTACAGAACCTTTTCTTGATATGCTAATTTATTGAGACAGGTTTTTTGGGTTATCAGGAGTTGTATGCCAAAATCATCAGTATTAAAACAATAAAAGACCTGACAAATTTCAGTTGGTGGATAATGAATCTATAATATATGAAAGTTTAATTGTAATCATTACATTATGGTAAATAATGAAATTTAACACTATATGCTAATTTTTTTAGAAGGACCTGTAGATGGTCATAAACATGTGTCAGGAAAAAATAAAGGTCCAAACAGTTGCATGTCAACGTTTTTTTATTGGGCTTTAAGTGGTTTTCCAATGCTATGTTCTGACATATTTCTAGGATATACTGTTCCATAAAGTCCAGACATATGGTGGTGGAACCCGGACCTGATACTGAGAACCTGGGCCAATAGCCCTTTTAACAGGCAATTGCTTAATACAAGCTTACCCACTAAACTAAACAGAAGTTAATGGGAAATATTTTTTAGGTTTTTTTAGAACAAATTTATATTTTATTATTTACATCTTCTTCCTCACTTATCATCTGCAAATTGCAGCTTCTCAAGGTCTGTTTAGGTGCTAACTGTACCATGGTATCATAACTTGAGGCCTCCATAACTTTAGATAAGACACTATAATAATAATCTTTAATAATAATAATCTTTATTTTTATATAGCGCTAACATATTCCGCAGCGATTTACAGTTTGCACACATTTTCATCGCTGTCCCCGTTGGGGCTGACAATCTAAATTCCCTATCTATATGCAGTATGTTTGCTGTTATCCCTAGCTACAACTGACTCAGTCTTTATAAAAGAAATTTTGCTACTATACAATATTAATCAATTAAAAATGTTATATTTTAAATGTAAAAATTGTTAAAACACAAAAGTACAAATTGATTGTGCTAATATCTGGCACATTATGAAAATATATAATTTAACTGCAAGAAGTTTACACTGAATATAGTTACAAATGATAAAAGTCAGAGGACTGGATCATGAGGTTGCTACAAATTGACTGAATCACATAGGAACTACTCTGGAACTTTTCTCCTAGATCTTCATTATTTTCTTGGCCCATAGATCTTTAAAAATCCTGGTACTAGATTTTCCGTCATGTCAGGCTGATACAAATCCACTAAATATTTTCTAAATGACATACATTTTACAGTTTGCCACCTTTAAGTGAAGCATTATCTTTTTTCTTGTCCTAAGTACAGTTACTTCAATGGTCCTTGAAAACCGTGCACTAATGGATTTTTCATATTTAAGGCATCATTGAAATGAGTTCTGTAATTTTCCAAAGACTGCAGAAAATAGATTGAACTGTTCTTTTCAGTATTGGACACTTACACATTCACTATGTCACTTACCCCATGTGCAGGGCATTGTAATAGCTTAGGTATCCATGGTTACGACCACTTAAATAGTGACAGTTAGCTAGCTGCTGGTGGTTGTAACCCTGGATGACTAAGCTATTGCAATGCCCTGCACATAGGGTAAGAGACAAAGCGAATCAGAAGAACTACACTACACTTCTAATTGAAGGTATTTGCTAATATTATTATTGTTACACCTACTACATATTGGAATACATTATACGTAGACTCCCATTATGAACCAAAGAATCAGTCTGTGTGTGGGCAGCTTCTTTAATAGACTGACCATCTTAATAGCTGGACAATGTTCATGCACTTAGAGTGTTTACATCCTGTTTTTAAGTGAGCTGGTGGAAATCGCTGAAACATCACGTTTCCTCTTAAGTTTCAAAAGAGGAAAAACGTTTCATGTGTAAACATGAGTTGTCTCATGGTTAATCAGCATCGGACACATTCATATTATTGAATATATCTCATGTCGATTAGTCATTGATTGTTATTGTTCTAGCGTTTAGGAACATATTACTTTATTATAGGAAAAACATTACAACTTTTAGTTTGGAAAGGGCCCATCACATTTGAGAAAACGATTACCTTTCATCTCCCTAAATATTTTTACAGCTGAGAGGAACTGCCCCGCACAATACTTTGGGAACTTTTCCCAGACTGCAGTCTGTATGCAGTTGAGGTTTTGTTGCTGCCACCCACATCCTGCAGCACAGCCGAGCTGGATGACAAACACCCTGTGCTCTTAAAAGTCTATTTTTTGACAAGAAAGACAGCTCTGTTGATGTAATCATTTTTTAATGAGAAATACATATTAATGTACTCCTTATGTCTAATTTGGATGACAAATTCTAATCAGTATAAACATGAACTGTTAAAAGATTATTTACTTGACACAACATGGATCTGGGCTCTGGATGCTGTTTTAGGAGTAGAGCTGGTCCTGTTTTATAGATTAGAATTGTCTCTCAATCTACTGTGATTGAAAACCGGTATGATTGGTCATATCGAGTTTGAACATGCTCCATCCCAAGTTCTCTGATAGCGCCATGAATAGAGGAATAAGACGGTATCAGTATGGTCATCTGTTAGCTGTTTAATGTTGCACTAGTGATTTTAGTTAATTGAAACAACAAATTTAGGCCGGGTTCAAATGAGCGTTTGGAAAATCGTCCAGAACAGACGGACACTCTTCATCCGTATTCCGTCCATGTGCTATCGCTGTGTTACCTTTGTGCCATTTTTTATGTCCATGTGGCATCTTTATTTATATAGCAACAGTTTAAAATGTGCATGATCAAAAGCAGTCTGTTCAATCGCATCGGTCAGTGTGCTATCCGATTGTTAGCTCCGACTGCCCTTACAGTATTAGCATTGGTCGGTAGGAGCTAATTGAAGGATGATAATTGTCAGCACTGGGCTGTTCATTCTGCTGGCCAGCACAAAACAGTATTTGGCACATTAGCTTTCTTAACGAGGCTTTTGCCACTAAATACACTTGTCATGTATCCACAGTATAGGTGATCATTGTAGGATTGCTGACCTCTGGAATCCCCTTGGGTCCCAAAGTCCTCTGTGTGAATAGAACAATGGTGCTCAGACACTATTCACTTCTATGGAGATAGTGAGAAAAAAAACACTTTAACGAAAAGTATGTTATAAAGCCTATCAGTGAGGTCCAAAAAACAAATCCAAAATTGTTATGTATACCAGAAGAAATGACAAAGAAACAATGTGTGATATGGCTACAAATTATTTTATTTATGGTAGATGGTGAATGACAAATGGTTTTAGTACTAGAAGGTTACAACTATAAACATGAGTGTACAGCTACTTATTCGGGAAATCAAGTTTTTAAAGGCAACTTGTTGGCTTATCATTCTGCCTGAACCATGGGCAGCATTAATCAGAGACCTTCTCCTGTATACTAAACACTTATGATTCACTGTGAAACGCTCCAACATTGTTGGAAGTTCACTGCTCCCGTAAATTGGCTGTGAAGATCCTCAACATGGAAGGTAAAAAGCTTGGGATGAAACGAAGGTATCCAGCCATTTGGGTATACAACGTCACCGATTTATTAGTACAGCTTGAAAGGTTCCAAATACATAAAAAATATTGCATCAGGGTAAGACCTGTTTCAGACATAGGGCTCTCCTGTGGCCGGTGATGAGATGAGTAGTCCAAGAGCCAGGTCCCCACTGACTTCTCCCTACCCGCTCAGCTAGACTGACCAGTCTCTCCCTATACACATACATATGCTGAGACGTGTCAGTCTAGGTGAGCTGCGGGAGAAGCCGGCAGGGACCTGACTCTTGGATTAGTTATCTTGTCTCCAACGGCGCTTCCAACTGTGTTATTCTCAGAAATGGCGCAGCCTTTCAGAGTAAGATGTGGTCAGAATAGGAGGTAGTCTCTGATTCATGTTGCCCATGTTTCGGATATTATGAGTCAGGTTGCAGAATCCCTTTAAGGCAAAGCTGAATAATGTAAAAATATGGTGCACATTATTTGGTTAAGAAATCAGTTTTCTATTCTGTATGTCTGGAAATTGACTAGGAGACAGTAGTGAGTGTCGTATGTCATACACCAGGACGCTTCCATGCCTTTCTATCCAAATGCTGAATTATCTGTGTCATGTTCTAATATATCATTCATTAATCCACATAAGACATCTTCCTGGCTATGTCACCAATAGAGATTTTTTTTCTATTACAATGAGCGTTAGGGTTTTGCAGTATTTGTCACGTAAAAGTAATAATCGCTCTTTTTTGTCATTATCAGGAGACTCTCCATCTACCCAGAGGGGTCGACCACAAAGAGAACAATGGGGCAGACAGTCTCCTGACTCCAGAAAATGGTTGCGGACTTCATTTCACTGAAATTAATTACCTCTTCCTTTTTTAACTGTATCTCTTCCATGTGTAGTGCATTTGGTTTATGGTTGTCGACACACTCATGATGTCATATATTGGGAATTGTTCCTGTGTATATCATCAAGTGTAAGAATATATGGGACTCTGAGCCTTGCTTTCGAGAATTACCACAGGTAGAGTTGTACCATAACTCGTTTTTTACGGTCTTGATCAGGTGAATCTCTTCACACTGTGAATCCATGTTTACACACAGTACAGGTGGGCCTTGTGGCCTGTTTCTACCACAACAACGTCTTCCTCTTCTCAAACACCTCTGTTCACAATAAACCAGTAACTAAAAGCCTTCAATATCTTCAGTACCGGTTTGTCACAGTTTTGTACCTGTTGTTTACACACAGTGGAGGCGGCCATTTTGTGAGCTGGGATAACATTGATGGGAAAGTAAACTATGAATTTCCTAAGAACTTATGACAAGACTTAAAGAGTTATTCCCATCTCCAAGATCCTATCCCAATGTGTAGTAGGTGTAATAATATTAGTGAATACCTCCAGTTAGAAATATAGTATAGTTCTCCAGATTCACTACGTCGCTTACCTCATGATAAGGCATTGCAGTAGCTTAGAGATCCTTGGTTACGACCACTCATTTAGTGACACTTAGCTAGTTAGACAGCTCTTGGGCTACGTTCACATTAGCGTTTTGCGTGTTTGCGTCGGGCGACGCATGCGTCATGCGCCCCTATATTTAACATGGGGGACGCATGGACATGCGTTGTGCGACGCATGCGTTCTTTTTGCCGCAAGCGTCGGGCGCAGAAAACGCAACAAGTTGCATTTTTCTTGCGTCCAAATTTCGGCAAAAAATGACGCATGCGTCGCAAAACGCAGCGTTTTTGCGTGCGTTTTGGTGCGTTTTTATTTGCGTTGTGCTTTGCGTCGCCGACGCAGCGGCGCACAACGCAAATGTGAACGTAGCCTTAGTGGTTGTAACCATGGATACCTAAGCTACTGCAATGCCCTACATGAGGTAAGTGACAGGTTATCAGAAGAACTATACTACATTTCTAATGAAAGGTATTTGCTAATATTATTATTATTACACCTCCTACTTATTGGGATATGATCTTGGAGATGGGAGTACCCCTTTAATGTCATACACATGTTGTCAAGTTCTTAAATGACGTTAGTCCCTAGTGAAGTGATAGGCCATATTTTCATGAAGTGTATAATGTCCGCCACCTCTGTGTGTAAATGAAGGATGCAGATTGACACTTAACTACCCTCTCTGAGGCTGAGAGTCCCCCTTATATCATTTATTACTTTCACCTAGATGTAGCATACTCGCTTCCTTTCTTTTCGTCCATTGTCTGTATATCTCTATATTTTATCCATGTACACTTTTTAATGTATAGAAATAGTTGTTTGAAACACATTGTTTCCTTGTGGTAAGTGACAGAGAAGCTGCCACAGGACATAAGACACTGATGAATGGTGCTATTTTGGACTTTTAAACATGCTCCTTGGCAAGGTAACACTGATGGGAGTTTTTTTTTTTTCTTGTTCTAAGAAGGTGTTGGTATTTTTTCCTGATTGTTGTTCTATAGGCAGGACTGGCTCTTTCTTGTCTTCAGTGTGGCTTTTTCTAGGGCAAATAATTGCTAACAGGGCAAGTCAGACAAGTTTTTATTTTTGTTCTCTATTATTTTTTTTTACAATTCAGGGTAGATGCACCAACATACAGCTGATCTAGTGGGAGCAATCACAAAACTGTAATTTATCTAATCTTGAGATTCCAAGCCCCCCGAACCTACATTTGAAAAATAAAGCAATAATAATTCACAAACGTTGTAGAAATATTCTTATTTTTCTGTTTCAGAAGGAGTATGTATGAGAAAAGGGCATGTTTTTGTAAATGTCCTAGGGGTCTGTGGGTCTGTGGCAGGTATTAATTTTAGGAACGAGGCAGCTAATAATTTTGCATACTTTTCCTTGTTATGTTGCAAAATTCAAAAAAAAAATGTTACTGATTTTTATTTTTTTATTTTACACTTTTGTTCTTGCTCTCAATAACAAATAAAGTAACCTACTCTTGAAATGCTGTTGTGTTAGACACAATCTGGAAGCCCACCTTAACATTTTTGTTAGTTTTTTTTTTGTCTCTTAGGTATAACACAGTCTTTAGCGCTTCCTCCACAGTACAGACTATGCTCTGAACTGTTTTAGCTTTTGACTGTTACTAGATGATGCATGCTTAGTCTATGATTTTTCTATTCTTGTAATTTTTTTTTTTGCTTTTATTTTGGGTATACTATTGTACGAGTAGAAGATATCAGCTATGCTGTATATAATAGAGCAATTTAATCGATATTAAGCAGTTGTGGCATATATGTATGGTTGCAGTTGTGTATTGATAAAAGGCAAGCTTTTGTAATAATGTGATCTCTAATAATGCACTTCAAGTACCCAGTGTATTTTAACTATTTTAGTAGAATTTGTTCAATAAACATGTTAGCTCTAAAAGTTTCAAGATGTCTTCTCATTTGTCTTGGAATGGTCCTAGAATAGACTTAGGTACAAGTGGAGCTATAAAACATTAAAGGATTTGTCACATGCAGATAAGCACTGTCTTCACTATTCACTGGCAATCGGCAATAAGTAGAGATGAGCGAACCTAAACTTAAAAGTTCGGTGTTCGTAGCGGACAGTAAGAGTCTGGGGCTAAACGCCGAAAACAGACTTCTGGTGGAAGTCCATTGCAATGTGTGGAGCTCCAAGAGAAGTCCGGGAGGACAGAGACAATTTTTCAGCTCACTCCATGAAACACTGGAGCGATCCATCAGGTCACAAACTGCCAGATACCAATGGGGCGGCGGCGGCAGAAGGGGAAGACGATGGCAGGTACTGTAAGTATGAGACTAAGTGCAGGGGCCTTAGATCTAAAGCACCACCATGAACATTCATATTTGGCACTTTAAGACTGACAAAACCAGAGCCGTAGATGGTTTACATAGCTGGACATCGCTTTTTTCTTCCTTTAACCTTTTTACCACCTTGGACATATCCATATGTCCCTGTGGCCTGGTACTTACCGACCTGGGATGAATGGATACGTCATGGTGATCGCCTGTGCACAGGGGCTGTGCACGTGCGATCGCCGCCAGGTGTTCATTGATTTTGACAGCTGATACCTGGCACTCAGTCCCGCACCGTTCCCAGCACTTTAACCCCCTAAATGCTGCAATCAAACTCAATCACAGCATTTCAGGAGCAGGCTGAGGGAAGAAAGCCCCTCTACCCTTGGATCGGAGACCCCGCAATTAAAAATGTAATGTGCTCAAAATGGTACCAATAAAAGCATCAAGCTCCCAAATTACTCTGTCAGCCGAAATATAGAAAAATTATATCTCCAAAATATGGCGTTGAAAAAACTAGTTTTTAACATAAAAAGCATCTTTTAGGCTGCCGTCACACTAGCAGTATTTGGTCAGTATTTTACATCAGTATTTGTAAGCCAAAAACAGGATTGGAACAATTAGGCTATGTGCACACGCTGCGGATTTTGCTGCGGATCCACAGCGTTTCAGCAGCTGTGGGTCCGCAGCAGTTTCCCATGCGTTTACAGTACAATATAAACCTATGGGAAACGCAATCCGCAGTGCACATGCTGCAGAAAAAAACATGCGGAAACACAGTGGTTTACATTCCGCAGCATGTCAATTCTTTGTGCGGAATCCGCAGCGGTTTTACAACTGCCCCATAATAGAAAACCGCAGGTGTAAAACCGCAGTGGAAATCACACAGAATCCACGGTAAAACCGCAATAAATCCGCAGTAAAAAAGAAGTGCTTTTGCACTGCGAATTTATCAAATCCGCTGCGGAAAAATCCGCGGTGGACCACTTCTACGTGCGCACATACCCTTAGAGGAAAAGTATGATAGAAACATATGCACCCCTTCTGGATTTATCACCCACTCCTGGTTTTGGCTTACAAATACTGATGTAAAATACTGAACAAATACTGCTAGTGTGACGGCAGCCTTAGTGTGTGACAGAAGTAAAACATAAAACCCAACATACTGTAAATCTGATATCGCTGTAATCGTACCGAATAGCAGAATAAAGTCGTCTAATCACTTATACCGCACAAGGAACAGTGTATAAAATAAAACCCATTCTTCAAACATCGCAGTAAGGTTTGACGCACGTTTATTCTGTGCTCTACGCTGAGCGGTTACACTGGAGTTTCCGTGCAAATCTCTGAAATACGTGATTTAGATGGAACCCCCGGTGAAAGATTCTCTATAATAAGGCAGATGGAGGCACTGTGGACGCTATCTGGCCTATGATCCGGGGGTGTCTGTCTTTTTAGGCGTGCATACAATTGCAGTCGGCCACAGTTTTGAGAACTTCTGAAAAGAAGGACAATGCTGAACAGAGGCCAGAGTAACTCTGCTGCCTCATTATAGTAAATGAACCCTCTGGCGTTTCATCTGAATCACGTCACTCGAAGATTTAGATGGAACCCCAATGTAAGTGCTCATTGTAGAGCACCGGATAAATGTGATCCCAAACGTTATGCAAAATGTTCCCAATAAAAGCTTCAACTCAGTCCACAAACAAAAGCCCCCGCTCCACTCAATTAACAGATGGGAGCACATAACTGGTAGTACAAAGACTCTGGAAACGCAAAATTGCTCCTCACTCTTCAAAAGAAATTCATCAAACTCTGTGCTCCCAAATCCAGATGCCCCCCTCTTCTGAGCCCCACAGTGTGCCTAAACCACATATAGCGTCCACATGCTTGGCATTTCCAATGTAAGTGCTCAGCGCAGATCGCCGGATAAATGTGATCCCAAACGTTGTGCAAAATGTTCCCAATAAAAGCTTCAACCAAATCCTCAAAAAAAGCCCCCACTCAGGTCCGTCATCTTGTAACGAAAATATAGGAGACTTCCACATAATTGGTAGTCCAAAGGCTCTGAAAAAGCGAAATTGGAAGCAACATGCTGCACATGGGGAGGCTATGGGGCCAACGTGCTGCACATGAGGCTATGGGGGTGACATGCTGCACAAGGGGAGGCTATGGGGGCGACATGCTGCACATAGGTTGGCTATGGGGGCGACTAGCAGTGTATATAGGTAGGCTGTGGAGTTCATGCAGTGTATAAAGGGAGGCTTGTTGGGGCTCATACAGTGCACATAGAGAGGCTGTGAAGCTCATGCAGTGTATATAGGGAGGCTGTGTGGGGCTCAGCTCATGCAGTCTATATAGGGAGACTGTGTGAGGCTCATGCAGTGTATATAGGGAGGCTTGTTGGGGCTCATACAGTGCACATAGAGAGGCTGTGAAGCTCATGCAGTGCATATACGGAGGCTGTGTGGGGCTCAGCTCATGCAGTCTATATAGGGAGACTGTGTGAGGCTCATGCAGTGTATATAGGGAGGCAGTGTGGTGCTCATGCCGCATATGGGGGAGGCTCTGTGGGGCTCGTGCCGCATAAGGGGAGGCTATGGGGGCGACATGCAGTTTATATAGGGTTGCTGTGTGGGGTTCATGCAGTGTATATAGGAAGGCTTGTTGGGGCTCATGCAGTGCATATAGAGAGGTGTGGGGCTCATGCAGTGTATATAGGGAGGCTGTGTGGGGCTCATGCAGTATATGGATAGGCTGTGTGGGGATCATGCAGTATATAGGGAGGCTGTATGGGGCTCATGCAGTGTACATAGGGAGGCTGTGTGTGGCCCATATCATATATGGGGGAGGCTGTGTGGCGCTCATGCCGCATATGGGGGAGGCTGTGGGGCTCATGCCACATATGGGGGAGGCTGTGTGGGGCTCATGATGCATATGGGGAGTCTATGGGGGCGAAATGCTGCACATAGGGAGGCTATGGGGGTGACATGCAGTGTATATAGGGAGGCTTGTTGGGGCTCATGAAGTGTATATAGGGAGGCTGTGTGGGGCTCATGCCGCGTATGGGGGAGGCTGTGTGGGGCTCATGATGTATATGGGGAGGCTGTGTGGGGCTCATGATGTATATGGGGAGGCTATGTGGGGCTCATACGATATACAGAAGGGGCTGTGCTCGGGTTCAAATGATATATAGGGGATGTCAGCATACTTAATTCTGCTCAATATACAATTCTGATACAAGTAATATTAATACAATTATTAATATTATAATAATTATAAGATATCGATATTAATATTGAGCAGAATTAATTTTGGCCTATTGGTTTAGCCCTCCACAACAGTTACGGCCTCTCATGTGGCCCCTCGGGAAAATGAATTGCCCACCCCTGCTCTATATATATTCTAGTTTAGTGAGAAGCGCTTGTATTTTTTTTGTATTTTGTGTGCTTCTCACAAAAAAGTGAAACTCATATATAGAGTTATTACAGACAGAGTGATCTATTTCAAGTGTTTATTTCTCTTAATGTTGATTATGGCTTACAGCCAATGAAAACCCAAAAGTCGTTATCTCAGTAAATTAGAATACTTTATAACACGAGTTTGAAAATTATTTTAAAATCTGAAATGTTGGCCTACTGAAATATATGTTCAGTAAATGCCCTCAATACTTGGTTGGGGCTCCTTTGCATCAACTAATGCATCAATACTTTGTGGCATGGAGGCGATCAGCCTGTAGCACTGCTGAGATGTTATGGAATCCCAGGTTGCTTTGATAGCAGCCTTCAGCTCGTCTACACTGTTGGGTCTAGTGTCATCTTCCTCTTGACAATATCCCATAGATTCTCTACAGCGTTAAGGTCAGGCACGTTTGCTGGCCAATCAAACACAGTGATAGTGTTGTTTTATACCAGGGTAGAGGTTTGTACTCAGCTACTCTTGAGGTAGGCACAGGAGGCAGTTTTCATGCAATAGTCCAGCCAAGTTTATTTAACTTCATAAACCGCTCCAGGTGGCAAAACAAAACAGGCTTTTTTGGCACAAAGTGAAATCAAACTGAAAATAAATAGTCCATATGGTATTGCGGGTCTGCCCACTCAGGTCACCGCCTTTAACAACACACACTGAATGTAAATACGACCTGCAGGTAAGTAGTCCATATAGCCCTACGGGTCTGCCCGATCAGGTCAGTATCTTTAACAACACACACTGGAGGTCTCCACACCACCAGCCACAGACCCTGACTGAGAGACTCAGCCTCCATTTTATCTGCCAAACCATGGGACATTCTCACCCATCTCTTATGACCGCTCATAAAACCAGGCTTTGGAATGGCCAAATAACTCTCTCAGCACTATATGTGCTGAAGCATGCTTCCAAGCTCACATCACCGCAGCTAACAGCCGTGAGGACACATATTTCCCCTCAAGGAATCGCTTGGCGGCCATCTTACACTAGGTATTGGTACTTTCAGCAGTGTGGACAGGTGCCAAGTTCTGCTGGAGAATAATAATAATAATTTTATTTATATAGCGCCAACATATTCCGGAGCGCTTTACAAATTATAGAGGGGATTTGTACAGACAATAGGCATTACTGCATAACAAAATTCACAGTTCAAAATAGATACCAAGAGGAGTGAGGGCCCTGCTCGCAAGCTTACAATCTATGAGGAAAAAGGGAAGACAGGAGAGGTGGTTGGTAACAATTGCTTTCAATGTTCGGACCAGCCATAATGTAAGGATCAGGTGTTCATGTAACACTGCATGAACCAGTTAACAGCCTAAGTATGTAACAGTACAGACACAGAGGGCTATTAACTGCATAAAGTGTATGAGAACAAGGTGCGAGGAACCTGATTATGGTTTAAGTTTTTCTTTCCTTTTTTGAATGGGCCACATAGGGAAAGTTAGGTTAATGCGTTGAGGCGGTAAGCCAGTCTGAACAAATGTGTTTTTAGGGCACGCTTAAAACTGTGGGGATTAATCGTATTAACCTGGGTAGTGCATTAAAAGGGATTGGCGAAGCACGTGAAAAGTCTTGGAAACGGGAGTGGGAGGTTCTGAATATTGAGGATGCTAACCTCAGGTTATTAGCAGAACGGAAAGCACGGGTAGGGTGGTAGACTGAGACCATAGAAGAGATGTAGGGTGGTGCTGAGCCATGGAGTGGTTTGTGGATGAGGGTAATAGTTTTGTACTGGATTCTGGAGTGGATGGGTAACCAATGTAATGACTGGCACAGGGTAGAGGCATCGGTGTAACGGTTGGTGAGGAATATAATCCTGGCAGCAGCATTCAGGACAAATTGGAGCGGGGAGAGTTTGGGAAGATTGGAGGCCGATTAGTAGAGAGTTACAAGAGTCCAGACGAGAATGAATGAGTGAAACAGTAAGTTTTTGCAGAGTCGAAAGTAAGAAAAGGGCGAATTCTAGAAATGTTTTTGAGATGCAGATAAGAGGAGCGAGTCAGTGATCGGATGTGGGGGGTGAAGGAATGCTCAGAATCAAGTATGACCCAAAAGCAGCGGGCATGTTGCTTGGGAGTAATGGTGGAACCACACACGGAGATGGCAATGTCAGGCAAAGGTAGGTTAGTAGAGGGAGAGAACACAAGAAGTTCAGTTTTTGACAGGCTCAGTTTCAGATAGAGGGAGGACATGATGTTAGAGACAGCGGTAAGACAATCACTGGTGTTTTCTAAAAAGGTTGGCGTAATAACAGGAGAAGAAGTGTATAATTGGGTGTCGTCAGCATAGAGATGGTACTGGAAACCAAATCTACTGATTGTTTGTCCAATCGGGGCAGTATACAAAGAGAAGAGAAGGGGGCCTAGGACTGATCCTTGAGGAACCCCAACAGTAAGGGGAAGGTGAGAGGAGGAGGAACCAGCAAAAGATACAGTGAAGAAGCGGTCAGAGATATAGGAGGAGAACCAGGAGAGAACGGTGTCCTTGAGGCCGATGGAGTGTAGCATAGTGAGGAGGAGCTGATGATGCACAGTATCGAATGCTGCGGAGAGATCCAAGAGAATTAGCATGGAGTAGTGACCATTAGATTTAGATGTAGATCATTAGAGACTTTAGTGAGGGCAGTTTCAGTAGAGTGTAAAGAGAGGAAACCAAACCAGATTGAAGAGGATTGAGAAGAGAGTTATCTGAGAGATAACAGATAAGACGGGAGTGGACCAAGCATTCGAGGAGTTTAGAGATGAAGGGAAGATTGGAGACAGGTCTATAATTAGCGGCACAGTTTTGATCGAGGGATGGTTTTTAAGTAATGGATGTATGATGGCATGCTGAAATGAGGAGGGAAAAATACTGGAAGAGAGAGAAAGGTTGAATATTTTTGTTAGGTGAGAGGTGACAGCCGAGGAAAGGGACTGGAGGAAATGTGAGAGAATGGGGTCACTGGTGCAAGTAGTCGGGCGAGAAGATGCAAGGAGCCTGATTACTTCTTCTGTAACTGGTTCAAAGTCAGAGAGTGAACTAGATGCAGTGGGGTAGGGAGGACGGTGCTTGGTATGAAGGGATTGGGAGATAATTTCCTGTCGGATGTGGTCAATTTTCTCTTTGAAGTAATTGGCCAGATCGTCAGAGTGGAGATCCGTGGTTTGGGCCTGCACTCTTGGGTTGAATAGGGAATGGAAAGTGTCAAAGAGACGTTTAGGGTTATTGGACAGTGATGTGATGAGGGTGTTAAAATAAGTTTGTTTGGAGAGGTGAAAGGCAAAGTTGTATGTTTTAAGAATGAACTTATAATGGATGAAATCTTTAGGTAGATTAGATTTTCTCCACAGATGTTCGGCGCACCTGGAGCACCGCTGCAGGAAACGTGTTTGCAGCGTGTGCCACGGTTGTCGTTGTCTGTGTGAGTTGTTCTATGGATAGGAGGTGCAATTTCATCCAGGGCACTTTGCAGGGTTTCATTGTAATGCTTCAGTTCAGAATCAGGAAATGAGATGGAGGAGATAGGGGCCAATGAGGACTGCAAGTTCTTCATAAGTTTCTGGGTTTTAATGGCCTGTATGTTTCTATAAGTGTGGAAAGTGGGGGTGACCTGAGTGGGATGGCAGTTCTTGATAGAGAATGAAAGTAGGTTGTGGTCAGAGAGCGGGAGAGGGGAGTTTGTGAAATCGTCCACTGAGCAAAGCCGGGAGAAGACCAAGTTAAGGGAGTTTCTGTCTTCATGCGTTGGAGAGTTAGTATGCTGCAAGAGGCCAAAAGAGAAGGTTAGAGATAAAAGGTGAGAAGCAGATGGGGAAAGGGGAAAAACAATGGGGATGTTGAAATCACGCATGATGAGGGTGGGGATGTCACAGGAGAGAAAGTGTGGAAGCCAGATGGCAAAGTGATCTAGGAACTGATGAGAGGGGACGGGAGGACGATACACCACTGTCACTTGCATGGAGAAGGGGATGTAGAGTCTGACAGCATGGACTTCAAAGGGAAGACAAGTGAGGGTACTTGAGGGATAACCTGGAAAGTACATTTGGGTGATAGGAGCAGACCAACGCCTCCACCTGCTCTGTTTTCTGATCTTGGGGTATGAGAAAAGTGAAGTCCACCATATGAAAGAACAGCAGCGGTGGTGTCTGACTGCTGGATCCAGATTTCAGAAAGAGCCAGGATGTTAAGAGAATTAGAAAGGAAGAAGTCATGGATGAAAGGGACTTTATTACACACAAAGCGAGAATTCCAAAGGGCACAATTGAAAGAGGCAGAAGGCATACATGGAATATTAACCCATTACTTGCCAAATTAAAGTACGGGTTTTTCAGAAAAGGGAGTCCCAATATTCAATTAAAAATGACAATGACATGATTTCCTATTTTGACAACATTCAATTTACAAACACAACACAAAAAATTGGACCTAATTATAAAAATTATAAAATCTTAGTTGCTAGAAGCTAAAGATTAGGCGTCCCAAAAAAAGGACATTGGTAGATAATTGGTTAATAAGGTTAGAGGGGGTTCTGAGTGTAGCAGTTGGGAGGTTTGACTGGCTATAACATGTGGATCGGGGTTGGGAGAGATGTCTCCAGCGACAAGGAGAAGGAGGATAGAAAGAGTGAGCAGATGGTTAAGTGATTTGTGAGAGCATCTCCTGTGTTGGATGTTGGGACTGAATGGATCTGTGCTGTTAAGCAATGTGAACAGAGCGTGAGTGCTATACATAGGAGCAGAGGTGCCGATGTGGATGGAGTGTATAGAGTTAATGCTAGGGTGGTGAATATGAGTGAATGCAGCAGCCAGGATATAGATTATACAAATGCATATGGTGAATATTTGTTCTGTTCCAAATGAACAGGGAATAGATTTATTTGATTGTCTGACCTGTCTCCTGTCTCCTGTCTCATGTCTGTTACCTGTCTCCTCCATGTTTTAACTGCCAGTACTTTGATACATGTACAGTACAGACCAAAGGTTTGGACACACCTTCTCATTTAAAGATTTTTCTGTATTTTCATGACTATGAAAATTGTACATTCACACTGAAGGCATCAAAACTATGAATTAACACATGTGGAATTTTTAGCGACGCGATCGGCATACACAGTCTGATCCTTAATGGATCGGTTTGGGGATGACCGAAGTTTATGGGGTTGGTACAAGTTCCGTTTGTCGACTTAGTCCATCGGCGTTACCGTTTTATTTGCCGGGTCTGTAGTGGATGGTGAAGTCCAGAGGTTGTAGGGCTAAACTCCACCGCAGCAATTAAGCCAGACTAGGGGATTATAGTCCGTTAGGAGGGAAAACTGTCGTCCATACAAATATGATTGCAACTTTTTGAGTGCCCATACTACCGCCAGGCACTCCTTCTCGATGGCCGCATAGCTTTCTTCACGGGGCAGTAGTTTCCGACTCAGGTAAGCTACCGGATGTTCTTGGCCGTCCGGCCTGACTTGGCTCAGTACTGCCCCCAATCCAAACATAGAAGCATCTGTTTGAACAAGGAAACATTTAGTTGGATTGGGTGCGGCCAATACAGGTGTATTGGTGAGGGCGTACTTTAGTTGGCGGAAGGCTTCCTCACACTCTGAGGTCCAGGTTACCTGGCGGGGTTGGTTCTTACGGGTCAGATCAGTGAGGGGCTTGGCTACGCTGCTGTAATTGGGAACGAATTTCCTGCAATACCCCGCTGTCCCTAGAAACGCCATGACCTGGCTTTTAGTGTGTGGGGTGGGCCATTTGACTATGGCCTCAATCTTGGCTGGTTCTGGTCGCTGTTTCCCACTTCCCACCCAATGCCCTAAATACTGAACCTCTGCTTTGCCCATGTGACACGTGTTTGGGTTCAGTGTGATTCTGGCCTTGTGGATCCTGTCCAATACTGTCTCTAGGTGATTTAGATGCTCTTCTCATGTCGCACTGTAGATGGCGATGTCGTCCAGGTAGGCACAAGCATAGTCCTGGAGACCATCCAGAAGCCGGTCAGCCAGCCTCTGGAAGGTCGCCGGGGCATTCTTCATCACGAATGGCATAACTCGAAACTGCAATAAGCCAAACGGGGTGACAAATGCCAACTTGGGAGTAGCATCAGGACTACGGGGAATCTGCCAGTAGCCTTTGCATAGATCGATGGTGGTCAAATACTTTGCCCCTGCCAGCCGGTCTAACAACTCATCCACACGCGGCATGGGATATGCATCCGTCACTGTTTTCTCATTGAGCTTACGATAGTCTACACAAAATCGTGTAGTCCCATCCATCTTGGGCACTAACACTACGGGGGATGCCCAGGGACTATCTGACTCTTCAATGACCCCTAAACACAACATCTCTTGTATCTCTTGTTGCATCCCCTATCGTACAGACTCAGGGACGCGGAAGGGATTTTGTCGCAGGAGGGTCTGATCCTGGGTCTCAACCTTGTGTTGTGCCAGGCGAGTGTACCCTGGTCTCCCCGAAAACATCCTCTGTCACTGCCTCAACAACTCCTCCGCCTGCTGTCTCTCCCGGGGGCCTAGGTCTTCACCCAAGTGTACCTGGTCCCATGTTTTAGACTGAGTCCTTTCCCCTAAGACGTCCAGCAAGGGAAGTCCGGCTAAATCCTCTGCTTCAGGTGCACAGATGGCCACTACCTCTTCAGGGCGCTCCCGGTAGGGCTTCAGCATATTCACGTGGAACATGCAGATAACCCTGGGGTCGTCACAATCGGCGACATTATAGGTTGTGTTGGCTATTTTCCCCACTACCTGGTAGGGCTCCTGCCATGCAGCTTGGAACTTGTTCTGCCTAACACCAAAACCTTCTGTCCTATTTCCAAGGTGCGCTCTCTGGCCCTCCGATCATACCATACGCGCTGGCGCCGCTGGGTCACCTGCATGTTCTCACGTACAGCCTGGGTCAGCTCCTGTAGGCGGTCCCAGAATTCCAACACATAGGGTACAATAGGTACCCCTTCTATGAGGCCCTCCCCTTCCCAGTGTTCTAGTACTAAGTCTAGGGGTCCCCTTACCCATCTCCCGTATACCAGCTTGAACGGGGAGAACCCTGTGGATTCTTGGGGCACCTCCAGATAAGCAAACAGGAGGTGTGGCAAGAATTTCTCCCAGTCCCTGTAGGTCCTGGTAAAAGTCTCAATGAGTTGTTTTAACGTCCCGTTAAAGCGTTCACACAACCCATTGGTTTGTGGGTGGTATGGGGTGCTTCTAATGGACTTTACGTCGCACAGCTTCCACAGTTGGTTGGTCACCTCTGCTGTAAACTGGGTACCCTGGTCCGAGATAACCTCCCAGGGAAATCCAACCTGTGAGAAAACCTGGAGCAGGGCGGCCGCCACAGTCTCTGCCAGTATGTTAGGTGTTGTGAATTCTGTTGTCGAGCTCCCTCCTGTGGTCGTGAATGGTACTTCGGTGAGTTCTGTCCGTGGGCTCCCTCTGGTGGCTGTGAGTGGAGCTGCTGCTTCTGAGGTTCCTTACACAGGTGACGGGGTTTATCCTTTGGTTTGCTGCTCTATTTAACTCCACTTAGATCATTACTCCATGCCAGCTGTCAATGTTTCTGCATTGCTTCAGTTCGCTCTTGGATCTTTCTGAGACCTGTCTCTTCCTGCAAGAAGCTAAGTCCCCGTTTGTTATTTTCTGTTCATGGTTTTCTAGTCCAGCTTGCTTTCATTATTTTGCCTTGCTAGCTGGAAGCTCTGGGATGCAGGGTGGCGCCTCCGCACCGTGAGTCGGTGCGGGGGTCTTTTTGCACACTCTGCGTGGTCTTTTGTAGTTTTTGTGTTGACCGCAAAGATACCTTTCCTATCCTCTGTCTATTTAGTTAGTCTGGCCTCCCTGTGCTAAAACCTGTTTCATTTCTGTGTTTGTGACTTTCATCTTTACTCACAGTTAATATATGTGGGGGGCTGCCTTTTCCTTTGGGGAATTTCTCTGAGGCAAGGTAGGCTTTACTTTCTATCTCTAGAGCTAGCTAGTTCTTAGGCTGTGACGAGGCGCCTAGGGAGCGTCAGGAGCGCTCCACGGCTATTTCTAGTGTGTGTGATAGGATTAGGGATTGCGGTCAGCAGAGCTCCTACATCCCAGAGCTTGTCCTGTTTGAGGTTTAACTATCAGGTCATTCCTGGTGCTCCTAACCACCAGGTCATAACAGTACAGCTGGCCCAAAGTATTAATGCATCTCAATAGAGGGATAAGAGAAGCTCTGAGACCATTTTTTTTTTCTTTGCACTGTGTTTTGTCTTTCTTTTCCCCTAGACCTTTGGGTGGTTCAGGACACAGGTGTAGAGATGGACATTCAAGGTCTGTCCTCTTGTGTGGATCATCTCACTGCAAGGGTACAAAACATTCAAGATTTTGTGGTTCAGAATCCTATGTTAGAGCCTAGAATTCCTATTCCTGATTTATTTTCTGGGAATAGAGCTAAGTTTCTGAATTTCAAAAATAATTGTAAACTGTTTCTAGCTTTGAAACCCCGCTCCTCTGGTGACCCCGTTCAACAAGTAAAAATCATTATTTCTTTGTTGCGTGGTGACCCTCCCTTGCGCCAGGAGATCCTGCATTGCGTGATGTTGATGCGTTTTTTCTGGCGCTTGGATTGCTTTATGATGAACCTAATTCCGTGGATCAGGCATAGAAAATCTTGCTGGCATTGTGTCAGGGTCAGGATGAAGCGGAGGTGTACTGTCAGAAGTTTAGAAAGTGGTCTGTGCTTACTCAGTGGAATGAATGTGCCCTGGCGGCAATTTTCAGAAAGGGTCTTTCTGAAGCCCTTAAGGATGTCATGGTGGGATTTCCCACGCCTGCTGGTCTGAATAAGTCTATGTCCTTGGCCATTCAGATCGATCGGCGCTTGCGTGAGCGCAAAGCTGTGCACCATTTGGCGGTGTTCTCTGAGAATAGGCCTGAGCCTATGCAGTGTGATAGGACTTTGACCAGAGCTGAATGGCAAGAACACAGACGTCGGAATAGACTGTGTTTTTACTGTGGTGAATCCACTCATGCTATCTCCAATTGTCCTAAGCGCACTAAGCGGTTCGCTAGGTCTGCCACCATTGGTACAGTACAGTCTAAATTTCTTTTGTCCGTTACTCTGATTTGCTCTCTGTCGTCCTATTCTGTTATGGCATTTGTGGATTCAGGCGCTGCCCTGAATTTGATGGACTTAGAGTTTGCCAGGCGCTGTGGTTTTTCCTTGGAGTCCTTGCAGTATCCTATTCCATTGAGAGGAATTGATGCTACACCTTTGGCCAAGAATAAACCTCAATACTGGACTCAATTGACCATGTGCATGGCTCCTGCACATCAGGAGGATATTCGCTTTTTGGTGTTGCATAATCTGCATGATGTGGTTGTTTTGGGGTTGCCATGGCTACAGGCCCATAATCCAGTATTGGATTGGAAATCTATGTCTGTGTCCGGCTGGGGTTGTCAAGGGGTACATGGTGATGTTCTATTGTTGTCAATTTCGCCTTCCACCCCTTCTGAAGTCCCTGAGTTTTTATCAGATTACCGGGATGTATTTGAGGAGCCCAAATCCGGTGCCCTACCTCCTCATAGGGATTGCGATTGTGCTATTAATTTGATTCCCGGTAGTAAGTTTCCTAAGGGCCGACAGTTTATCTGTGCCAGAGCACGCTGCTATGCGGAGTTATATAAAGGAATCCTTGGAGAAGGGTCATATTCGCCCGTCGTCGTCACCATTGGGAGCAGGGTTCTTTTTTGTGGCCAAGAAGGATGGCTCTTTAAGACCTTGTATTGATTACCGCCTTCTTAATAAGATCACAGTCAAATTTCAGTATCCTTTGCCGCTGATGTCTGATCTGTTTGCTCGGATTAAGGGGGCTAGTTGGTTCACCAAGATAGATCTTCGAGGGGCGTATAATCTTGTGCGAATTAAACAGGGCGATGAATGGAAAACAGCATTTAATACGCCCGAGGGCCATTTTGAGTACCTGGTTATGCCATTCGGGCTTTCTAATGAAACTGTGTTTCAGTCCTTTATGCATGACATCTTCCGAGAGTACCTGGATAGATTCATGATTGTATATTTGGATGACATTTTGGTCTTTTCGGGTGATTGGGAGTCTCATGTGAAGCAGGTCAGAATGGTGTTCCAGGTCCTTCGTGCGAATTCCTTGTTTGTGAAGGGGTCTAAGTGTCTCTTTGGAGTTCAGAAGGTTTCGTTTTTGGGTTTCATTTTTTCCCCTTCTACTATCGAGATGGACCCTGTTAAGGTCCAGGCCATTTATGATTGGACTCAGCCGACATCGGTGAAGAGCCTACAGAAGTTCCTGGGCTTTGCTAATTTTTACCGTCGCTTCATCGCTAATTTTTCTAGTGTTGCTAAACCGTTGACTGATTTGACCAAGAAAGGTGCTGATGTGGTCAATTGGTCCTCTGCGGCTGTAGAGGCTTTTCAGGAGTTGAAGCGTCGTTTTTCTTCTGCCCCTGTGCTGTGCCAGCCAGATGTTTCGCTCCCGTTTTGATTTTGTGGTTTCATACCTTCCGGGATCTAAGAATGTGAAGGCTGATGCCCTGTCAAGGAGTTTTGTGCCTGACTCTCCGGGTGTTCCGGAGCCGGCGGGTATTCTTAAAGAGGGGGTAATTTTGTCTGCCATCTCCCCTGATTTGCGGCGCGTGCTGCAGAAGTTTCAGGCTGATTGACCTGACCGTTGTCCAACGGAGAAACTGTTTGTCCCTGATAGATGGACTAGTAGAGTTATCTCTGAGGTTCATTGTTCGGTGTTGGCTGGTCATCCTGGAATCTTTGGTTCCAGAGATTTGGTGGCTAGATCCTTTTGGTGGCCTTCTTTGTCACGGGATGTGCGTTCTTTTGTGCAGTCCTGTGGGACTTGTGCTCTGGCTAAGCCCTGCTGTTCTCGTGCCAGTGGGTTGCTTTTGCCCTTGCCGGTCCCAAAGAGGCCCTGGACGCATATTTCTATGGATTTTATTTCTGATCTCCCTGTTTTTCAAAGGATGTCGGTCATTTGGGTGGTTTGTGATCGCTTCTCTAAGATGGTCCATTTGGTACCCTTGTCTAAATTACCTTCCTCCTCTGATTTGGTGCCATTGTTATTCCAGCATGTGGTTAGTTTGCATGGCATTCCGGAGAACATCGTCTCGGACAGAGGTTCCCAGTTTGTTTCAAGGTTTTGGCGGTCCTTTTGTGCTAAGATGGGCATTGATTTGTCTTTTTCTTCGGCCTTCCATCCTCAGACTAATGGCCAAACCGAACGAACTAATCAGACTTTGGAAACATATCTGAGATGCTTTGTTTCTGCTGATCAGGATGATTGGGTGTCCTTCTTGCCTTTGGCTGAGTTCGCCCTTAATAATCGGGCCAGCTCGGCTACTTTGGTTTCTCCTTTTTTCTGCAATTCTGGTTTCCATCCTCGTTTCTCTTCAGGGCAGGTTGAGCCTTCGGACTGTCCTGGTGTGGATACTGTGGTGGACAGGTTGCAGCAGATTTGGACTCATGTGGTGGACAATTTGACATTGTCCCAGGAGAAGGCTCAACGTTTCGCTAACCTCCGGCGCTGTGTTGGTCCCCGACTTCGGGTTAGGGATTTGGTTTGGTTGTCATCTCGTCATGTTCCTATGAAGGTTTCCTCTCCTAAGTTTAAGCCTCGTTTCATTGGGCCATATAAGATTTCTGAAATTCTTAATCCTGTGTCATTTCTTTTGGACCTTCCAGCTTCTTTTGCCATCCATAATGTGTTCCATAGGTCGTTGTTGCGGAGATACGTGGCGCCTATGGTTCCCTCCGTTGATCCTCCTGCCCCGGTGTTGGTCGAGGGGGAGTTGGAGTATGTGGTGGAGAAGATTTTGGATTCTCGTGTTTCAAGACGGAAACTCCAGTACCTGGTCAAGTGGAAGGGTTATGGTCAGGAGGATAATTCCTGGGTTTTTGCCTCTGATGTTCATGCTGCCGATCTGGTCCGTGCCTTTCATTTGGCTCATCCTGATCGGCCTGGGGGCTCTGGTGAGGGTTCGGTGACCCCTCCTCAAGGGGGGGGTACTGTTGTGAATTCTGCTGTCGAGCTCCCTCCTGTGGTTGTGAATGGTACTTCGGTGAGTTCTGTCCATGGGCTCCCTCTGGTGGCTGTGAGTGGAGCTGCTGCTTCTGAGGTTCCTTACACAGGTGACGGGGTTTATCCTTTGGTTTGCTGCTCTATTTAACTCCACTTAGATCGTTACTCCATGCCAGCTGTCAATGTTTCTGCATTTCTTCAGTTCGCTCTTGGATCTTTCTGAGACCTGTCTCTTCCTGCAAGAAGCTAAGTCCCCGTTTGTTATTTTCTGTTCATGGTTTTCTAGTCCAGCTTGCTTTCATTACTTTGTCTTGCTAGCTGGAAGCTCTGGGATGCAGGGTGGCGCCTCCGCACCGTGAGTCGGTGCGGGGGTCTTTTTGCACACTCTGCGTGGTCTTTTGTAGTTTTTGTGTTGACCGCAAAGATACCTTTCCTATCCTCTGTCTATTTAGTTAGTCTGGCCTCCCTGTGCTAAAACCTGTTTCATTTCTGTGTTTGTGACTTTCATCTTTACTCACAGTTAATATATGTGGGGTGCTGCCTTTTCCTTTGGGGAATTTCTCTGAGGCAAGGTAGGCTTTACTTTCTATCTCTAGGGCTAGCTAGTTCTTAGGCTGTGACGAGGCGCCTAGGGAGCGTCCGGAGCGCTCCACGGCTATTTCTAGTGTGTGTGATAGGATTAGGGATTGCGGTCAGCAGAGCTCCCACATCCCAGAGCTTGTCCTGTTTGAGGTTTAACTATCAGGTCATTCCTGGTGCTCCTAACCACCAGGTCATAACAGTTAGGTAATGCAACCGCCTCTGGATACCATGTGGCATAATCTACCACTGTCAATATATACCTTTTCCCTGACAGACTGGGTTTGGCTAACGGCCCTATCAGATCGACCGCTACTCGGCTAAATGGTTCCTCCACAATGGGAAGGGGGCATAATTTGGCCTTGCATCGATCTCCCCTCTTGCCAATGCGCTGGCAACTGTCACCGGTCTGGCAGTACTGACGAACATCATAGGTTACCGCCAGCCAAACGAAGTTTTGTGTCAGACGATGCCTGGTGCGACTAATGTCGAAGTGTCCGGCCAAGGGTATGTCATGAGAGATTCGCAGTAACTCCTGCCTATACTTCTTGGGAACTACCAGCTGTCATTTTATAGTGGGGCTCGTCCCCGTGTGGTGCTGCTCTGTGATCCGGTAGAGGAGTCCCTGCTTCCATACAAACTGTTCCCCTTCCAGTACCCCTCTCCCCTCCTGTGCCTTCCCGCGATATCCCTCCAATGAATGATCCTCAAGTAACTCCCTCTTAAATTCATCTGGGGTGGCACAAGAAATGTGTCTGGCTATGGGAATACGTGTAGGGCTGGGATGTCTTACCTGGGCCTCCTCTGAGTGTGATTCCGCCTCCGCAGCTCGAGCTTGTCTCCGGGTGGTCACAGGATATGTCTCAGCCAGAGGGGCAAGCAAGAAGGCAGACAACATGGGCCCCAAGTCATTTCCCAGCAAGACATCTGCAGGCAAATCCTCCATCAAGCCGACCTCAACAAGGCCATCCCCGACTCCCCACTTCAGGTGAATCCTGGCAGTGGGCAGTTGATGTATAGCTCCCCCTGATACACGGACTGCCACTGTCCGGTCCATCTTCTCTTGGTCCCGGACGAGATGAGGCTTCACAAGGGTCAAAGTTGCCCCGGAATCTCTTAGTCCCTGCATACGTTTCCCATTAACCCACACGACCTGTCGATGCTGTTGTCGATTATCCGGGCTGCCTGCATGGGGTCTACTTCATGCAGCACTTCCTCCATCTCTTCCACCCCTTGGTTAGTTGTAGCCCCCAATGCCGGGTCAGCTTCGCCTTGGTAGCAGTGTACAGCAGCCCGGCTGAAGTTAGCTGTTCCCACCTTTGGCCACTGGGTATGCTGAGTCCGGTTGGGACATTGTCTTTGCAGGTGGCCCAGCTGATGGTAGGTGTGGCATCGCGCCCCAGGGGGACTGTGGTAGGCCGGGTTTCTAGCTGGTCCCCCTACAATCTTCAGTGGTTTGGGGCCCTCAAGGTCCATGGGTGGACCCCTAGTGACCATTTTTGATCCGGACAACTGAGGCCTCCTGGCATCATGATGTTCATCGGCCAGACGAGCGGCTTCCTCAAGAGTCGTTGGCCGCCTGTCCTAAAGCAATTCTGTGTCTCGGGGGTTAGTCCATTAAAGAATCGTTCTAACAAGAAGAGCTGGAGGACGTCCTCCTTAGTGGTTGCTTGGCTACCTTGTACCCACTGTAGCAGTGACTGCCGTAATTTACAGGCCCATTCAGTGTGGGTATCGGTTACGCGTTTTATAAGTGCTCGGAACTTTTGGCGGTATGCCTCTAGTGTCAGCGTATACCGGGCCAAGATCACTTCTTTGTTCCGCTCATAGTCCATACAGTCCTCATCAGGTACCGTGCGATAGGCGTCCGCTGCCCGGCCTGTCAGCTTGCTGGCCAGAATCTGAACCCGTTCCTCCGGCTTCACTTGATGAAGGGCACATTGCCGCTCAAAGTCCTGCAGAAAGCCATTAATGTCTTTCTCTGCCTCCCCCAACTGTCGGAAGTAGGGTTGAGCGAAACGGGTCGTTCATTTTCAAAAGTCGCCGACTTTTGGCAAAGTCGGGTTTCATGAAACCCGATCCGACCCCTGTGCGGGGTCGGCCATGCGGTACGCGACTTTCGCGCCAAAGTCGCGTTTCAATGACGCGAAAAGCGCCATTTCTCAGCCAATGAAGGTAAACGCAGAGTGTGGGCAGCGTGATGACATAGGTCCTGGTCCCCACCATCTTAGAGAAGGGCATTGCAGTGATTGGCTTGCTGTCTGCGGCGTCACAGGGGCTATAAAAGGGAGTTCCCGCCGACCGCCATGTTACTGCTGCTGATCTGAGCTTAGGGAGAGGTTGCTGCCGCTTCGTCAGAAGCAGGGATAGCGTTAGGCAGGGTCCATTAACCACCAAACCGCTTGTGCTGTAGCGATTTCCACTGCCCAACACCACCTTCGGTGTGCAGGGACAGTGGAAGCTACATTTTTTTTTTTTTTCCCCCTCAGCGCTGTAGCTCATGGGCTGCCCTAGAAGGCTCCCTGATAGCTGCATTGCTGTGTGTACGCCGCTGTGCAAACCAACTGCTTTTTTCAAAGCACAAATCCTCTTGTTCCTTCCTTTCTGCACAGCTATCTTTTTTGTTTGTACACACTTTTTATTTAATTTGTGCATCGGTCCACTCCTTATTGCTGCCTGCCATACCTGGCTGAGATTACTGCAGGGAGATAGTAATTGAAGGACACTCCCTGTTTTTTTTTTTTTTTTTGTGGGAGATTAAGATTGACATTTCTGCTAGAGTGCCATCCCTGTCTGTGTCATCTCTCACTCAGTGGGCCATAGAAAGCCTATTTATTTTTTTGCTTGATTTGGGTTATAAAATCTACCTGAAAAAATCACTACATCAATCAGTGGGAGAAAAATATTGGCCTCAGGGCTTGTGTGCCACTCTTGACTCCTGTGTGTGCCATCTCTCAGTCAGTGGGCCATAGAAAGCCTATTTATTTTTTTGCTTGATTTTGGTTCTAAAATCTACCTGAAAAAATCACTACATCAATCAGTAGGAGAAAAATATTGGCCTCAGGGCTTGTGTGCCACTCCTGACTCCTGTGTGCATCATCACTCACTCAGTGGGCCATAGAAAGCCCTTTTTTTTTTTTTTGCTTTATTTGGGTTCTAAATTCTACCTGAAAAAATCAATAAATCAATCAGTGGGAGATTAATATTGGCCTTTGGGCTTGTGTGCCAGTCCTAAGCGTGCCATCTCTCTCTCTCTCAGATAGTGGGCCATAGAAAGCCTATTTATTTTTTTTTTTATTGGGTTTATAAATTTTCCCTGGAACCAAAAAAAAAAAAGTGGGAGATTAATATTGGCCTCTGGGCTTGTGTGCCAGTCCTGAGCGTGCCATCTCTCTCACAAATAGTGGGCCATAGAAAGCCTATTTATTTTTTTGCTTGATTTGGGTTCTAAAATGTACCTGAAAAAATCACTACATCAATCAGTGGGAGAAAAATATTGGCCTCAGGGCTTGTGTGCCACTCCTGACTCCTGTGTGCATCATCACTCACTCAGTGGGCCATAGAAAGCCCATTTTTTTTTTTTTTTGCTTTATTTGGGTTCTAAATTCTACCTGAAAAAATCAATAAATCAATCAGTGGGAGATTAATATTGGCCTTTGGGCTTTTGTGCCAGTCCTAAGCGTGCCATCTCTCTCTCTCAGATAGTGGGCCATAGAAAGCCTATTTATTTATTTATTTTTTTATTGGGTTTATAAATTTTCCCTGGAAAAAAAAAAAAAGTGGGAGATTAATATTGGCCTCTGGGCTTGTGTGCCAGTCCTGAGCGTGCCATCTCTCTCACAAATAGTGGGCCATAGAAAGCCTATTTATTTATTTTTTTTTTGTTTTATAAATTCTCCCTTAAAAAAAAAAGGGAGATTAATATTGGCCTTTGGGCTTGTGTGCCAGTCCTAAGCGTGCCATCTCTCTCTGTCTCTCAGATAGTGGACCATAGAAAGCCTATTTATTATTTTTTTTATTGGTTTTATAAATTCTCCCTTAAAAAAAAAAAGGGAGATAAATATTGGCCTCTGGGCTTGTGTGCCACTCCTGACTCCTGTGTGCGTCATCTCTCACTCAGTGGGCCATAGAAAGCCTTTTTATGTTTTATTTGTTTTCTAAACTCTCCCTGAAAAAATCATTTTATTTTATTTGGTTTCTAAATTCTTCCTGAAAAAATCATTTTATTCTATTATTTTTTTTTCCTAAAGTCTCCCTGAAAAAAAAAAAAAAAATCAGTGGGAGATTAATATTGCCCTTTCTGCTTGTGTGCCAGTCTTGACTCCTGGGTGTGCCATCTCTCTCTGTCTCTCCAATTGTGGGCCGTAGAAAGCCTATTATTTTTTTAGCTTGATTTGGGTTCCAAAATCTACCTGAAAAAAATCACTACATCAATACATATTGGCCTCTGGGCTTGTGTGCCACTCCTGACTCCTGTGTGCGTCATCTCTCACTCAGTGGGCCATAGAAAGCCTTTTTTTGTTTTATTTGTTTTCTAAATTCTCCCTGAAAAAATCATTTTATTTTATTTGGTTTCTAAATTCTTCCTGAAAAAATCATTTTATTCTATTATTTTTTTTTCCTAAAGTCTCCCTGAAAAAAAAAAAAAAAAAATCAGTGGGAGATTAATATTGCCCTTTCTGCTTGTGTGCCAGTCTTGACTCCTGGGTGTGCCATCTCTCTCTCTCTCTCCAATTGTGGGCCATAGAAAGCCTATTATTTTTTTAGCTTGATTTGGGTTCCAAAATCTACCTGAAAAAATCACTACATCAATCAGTGGGAGATAAATATTGGCCTCTGGGCTTGTGTGCCACTCCTGACTCCTGTGTGCGTCATCTCTCACTCAGTGGGCCATAGAAAGCCTTTTTTTGTTTTATTTGTTTTCTAAATTCTCCCTGAAAAAATCATTTTATTTTATTTGGTTTCTAAATTCTTCCTGAAAAAATCATTTTATTCTATTATTTTTTTTTCCTAAAGTCTCCCTGAAAAAAAAAAAAAATCAGTGGGAGATTAATATTGCCCTTTCTGCTTGTGTGCCAGTCTTGACTCCTGGGTGTGCCATCTCTCTCTCTCTCCAATTGTGGGCCATAGAAAGCCTATTATTTTTTTAGCTTGATTTGGGTTCCAAAATCTACCTGAAAAAATCACTACATCAATCAGTGGGAGATAAATATTGGCCTCTGGGCTTGTGTGCCACTCCTGACTTCTGCGTGCGTCATCTCTCACTCAGTGGGCCATAGAAAGCCTTTTTTTGTTTTATTTGTTTTCTAAATTCTCCCTGAAAAAATCATTTTATTTTATTTGGTTTCTAAATTCTTCCTGAAAAAATCATTTTATTCTATTATTTTTTTTTCCTAAAGTCTCCCTGAAAAAAAAAAAAAAATCAGTGGGAGATTAATATTTACATTTGTGCTTCAGTGACAGTCCTGCGTGTGTGGCATCTCTCTCATTTGTTGCCACCAACAACAGAGTGTGTAACATTGTGCCTGATTTTCGTTGTGGTCTCACTCACCTGTAAAGGGGTAGCTAAATCATACTGAAGTTATAGCTCACCGTGTAATTTGTGTGACAGCAACAAATACCGTTAGTTTGTTTACGTTTTTAAAACAATGAGGAAGTATGGTGGAAGAGGTCGTGGCCGGGGGCGTTCATTGTCAGCTGGTAATGAGGGTAGTGGTAGTGGTGGAGCATCAGCTGGTCGTGGGAAAAAAAATATTGCACCTAAGTCTGGAGCTGTGGAGCCAGGTTCGTCGTCAGGCTACACAAGGCCTCGAACGCTCCCTTTTCTGGGAGTAGGAAAACCGCTTTTAAAGCCGGAGCAGCAAGAGCAAGTTTTGGCTTATCTTGCTGACTCAGCCTCTAGCTCTTTTGCCTCCTCTCGTGAAACTGGTAAATGTCAAAGCAGCGCGTCGTTAGTGGATGTTCACGGTCAGGGACAAGTCGCTTCCTTGTCCTCTTCAGCAAAAACAACAACAGAGAAGAATGCAGCAGGCGACACAACGGGTTACTCCATGGAGCTCTTTACACATACCGTCCCTGGCTTAGAAAGTAAAGCAGTTAACAGTCCATGCCCATTACAAGTTGAATCTGACATGGAGTGCACTGATGCACAGCCACAGCCAGACTACTATGCTGATCCTTTGACTCAGACCACAAGATTGCCCTCGCAGGGTAATGATCAAGAATCAGACCCTGATGAGACTATGTTGCCCCATCACGAACGCTATACCACCGACCAACACGGTGACACAGACGAAGTTGCACACGAGCTACAAGAAGAGGTAATAGATGACCCAGTTCTTGACCCCGATTGGCAGCCATTGGGGGAACAGGGTGCAGGCGGCAGCAGTTCTGAAGCGGAGGAGGAGGGGCCGCAGCAGGCATCAACATCGCAACAGGTTCCATCTGCCGGGCCCGTATCTTGCCCAAAACGCGTGGCAAAGCCAAAACCTGTTGGAGGACAGCGTGGCCATCCGGTTAAAGTTCAGTCTGCAATGCCTGAAAAGGTATCCGATGCTAGAAAGAGTGCAGTCTGGCATTTTTTTAAACAACATCCAATTGATCAGCGCAAAGTCATCTGTCAAAAATGTTCAACTACCTTAAGCAGAGGACAGAATCTGAAAAGTCTCAATACAAGTTGCATGCATAGACATTTAACCACCATGCATTTGCAAGCCTGGACTAACTACCAAACGTCCCTTAAGGTTGTAGCACCCTCGGCCAATGAAGCTAGTCAGCAACGCAACATCCCTTCCGGCAGTGTAGGGCCACCATTTTCCGCACCACCTGCAGTATCTGTTCAGGTTTCTTTGCCAGGCCAAAGCAGTCAGGGTCAGGGAATCACCAGTTTCGTAGTAGGAAACACTGCCTCTAGGGCACCGGCGGCAACAATACCATCTCCCACCGTCTCTCAGTCTGCCATGTCCACCGGCACCCCCGCTAGTTCCACGATCTCCAGCTCTCCAGTCCAGCTCACCCTACATGAGACTATGGTTAGAAAAAGGAAGTACTTAGCCTCGCATCCGCGTACACAGGGTTTGAACGCACACATAGCTAGACTAATCTCGTTAGAGATGATGCCCTACCGGTTAGTTGAAAGCGAAGCTTTCAAAGCCCTGATGGACTACGCTGTACCACGCTACGAGCTACCCAGTCGACACTTTTTTTTTCCAGAAAAGCCATCCCAGCCCTCCACCAGCATGTTAAAGAGCGCATCGTCCATGCACTCAGGCAATCTGTGAGCACAAAGGTGCACCTGACAACAGATGCATGGACCAGTAGGCATGGCCAGGGACGTTACGTGTCCATCACGGCACACTGGGTAAATGTGGTGGATGCAGGGTCCACAGGGGACAGCAAGTTTGGGACAGTTCTGCCTAGCCCACGGTCTAGGAAACAATTGGCTGTAGCCGTTCGCACCCCCTCCTCCTCCTCTTCGTCCTCCTGCAGAAGCGAGAGCTCGTCCACAGACCGCAGTCGCACAACCACTCCATCCGCAGCTGCCACTGTTGCACACCAGGTCTCCCATTATGGGGCAGCTACTGGCAAACGTCAGCAGGCTGTATTGGCTATGAAGTGTTTGGGCGACAACAGACACACCGTGGAAGTTCTGTCCGAGTTCTTGCAGAAAGAAACGCAGTCGTGGCTGGGCACTGTAGATCTTGAGGCAGGCAAGGTAGTGAGTGATAACGGAAGGAATTTCATGGCTGCCATCTCCCTTTCCCAACTGAAACACATTCCTTGCCTGGCTCACACCTTAAACCCGGTGGTGCAGTGCTTCCTGAAAAGTTATCCGGGGTTATCCGACCTGCTCCTCAAAGTGCGTGGACTTTGCTCACATATCCGCCGTTCGCCCGTACACTCCAGCCGTATGCAGACCTATCAGCGTTCTTTGAACCTTCCCCAGCATCGCCTAATCATAGACGTTGCAACAAGGTGGAACTCAACACTGCACATGCTTCAGAGACTGTGCGAACAGAGGCGGGCTGTTATGTTTTTGTGGGAGGATACACATACACGGGCAGGCAGTAGGATGGCAGACATGGAGTTGTCAGGTGTGCAGTGGTCGAAGATTCAAGACATGTGTCAAGTCCTTCAGTGTTTTGAGGAATGCACACGGCTGGTTAGTGCAGACAACGCCATAATAAGCATGAGCATCCCCCTAATGCGTCTGCTGATGCAAAGTTTGACGCACATAAAGGATCAGGCGTCTGCAGCTGAGGAAGAGGAAAGCCTTGATGACAGTCAGCCATTGTCTGGCCAGGGCAGTGTACAGGACGAGTTAGCGGGCGAAGAGGAGGAGGAGGACGAGGAGGATGATGGGGATGATTATATTTTTAATGAGGAAGCTTTTCCGGGGCCACTGGAAATTGGTGGCGCGGCAAGGCCGGGTTCTGGTTTTTGGAGGGACACAAGTGACGTGGATTTGCCTGAAACTGCCCCTCAACCAAGCACAACCGCAGATTTGAGAACTGGAACTTTGGCCCACATGGCGGATTATGCCTTACGTATCCTCAAAAGGGACACACGCATAACTAAAATGATGAATGATGACGATTACTGGTTGGCCTGCCTCCTTGATCCTCGCTATAAAGGCAAATTGCAAAATATAATGCCACATGAGAACTTGGAACTAATATTAGCAACCAAACAATCAACTCTTGTTGACCGTTTGCTTCTGACATTCCCTGCACACAGCGCCCGTGATCGTTCTCACACGAGCTGCAGGGGCCAGCAGACCAGAGGAGTTAGAGGGGCAGAAATCAGAAGTGGCGTTGGCCAGAGGGGTTTTCTGACCAGGTTGTGGAGTGATTTTGCTATGACCGCAGACAGGACAGGTACTGCAGCATCAATTCAAAGTGACAGGAGACAACATTTGTCCAGTATGGTTACAAACTATTTTTCATCCCTTATCGATGTTCTCCCTCAACCGTCATTCCCATTTGATTACTGGTCATCAAAATTAGACACCTGGCCAGAATTGGCAGAATATGCATTGCAGGAGCTTGCTTGCCCGGCAGCTAGTGTCCTATCAGAAAGAGTATTCAGTGCTGCAGGTTCAATACTAACAGAAAAAAGGACTCGTCTGGCTACCCAAAATGTAGATGATCTAACCTTCATTAAAATGAACCACAACTGGATTTCGAAATCTTTTGCCCCACCTTGCCCGGCTGACACCTAGCTTTCCTATGAAAAGGTCTTGCCTGTGGACTATTCTGAATGCCTTTTCCAATCTCGTAATTTTCTGCACCTGATTGTCCAGCATACGACATGTTTACACCTCACTAAATGGCCAAACTCCCCACACGGGGCCGTGGTATCGACACTTGGCGACAGCACCCGTGAGAGTGCAGTTTGTCTGAAGAGGTGGGTGTGCCCGCTTTTGGTCGACGGCACTGCCACTGGGTCCCTCATAGTACAATAAAGTGTCTCTGGCGGTGGTGGTGCGCACCCAACGTCAGACACACCGTTGTAATATGAGGGGCCCTGGGCCTGTACCGCTGGCCACAAGACAGTTCCCCCCCCAGCTCAAACAGTGCTCTACCACTTGCAAAATTATCTCACAGCTCCACCAATGTTTAGTCTATGCGCTGACATCCTTCAATGCCTGCCACTGACAATACCATTGTATGGACATTTTTGTTATGTTAGGCCTTCGATGCCTGTCTGTGGTCACTCCTTCCACTAGGCCTCCACTGACCACACCACTGCTGCCCGTGTACCCCTGTAACCAATTTAAAATTGCCTACAGCCATGTGTTATTATTTTAGGCCTTCGATGCCTGTCTGCGGTCACTCCTTCCACTAGGCCTCCACTGACCACACCACTGCTGCCCGTGTACCCCTGGAACCAATTTAAAATTGCCTACAGCCATGTGTTATTATTTTTGGCCTTCGATGCCTGTCTGCGGTCACTCCTTCCACTAGGCCTCCACTGACCACACCACTGCTGCCCGTGTACCCCTGGAACCAATTTAAAATTGCCTACAGCCATGTGTTATTATTTTAGGCCTTCGATGCCTGTCTGCGGTCACTCCTTCCACTAGGCCTCCACTGACCACACCACTGCTGCCCGTGTACCCCTGGAACCAATTTAAAATTGCCTACAGCCATGTGTTATTATTTTAGGCCTTCGATGCCTGTCTGCGGTCACTCCTTCCACTAGGCCTCCACTGACGACACCACTGCTGCCCGTGTACCCCTGGAACCAATTTAAAATTGCCTACAGACATGTGTTATTATTTTAGGCCTTCGATGCCTGTCTGCGGTCACTCCTTCCACTAGGCCTCCACTGACCACACCACTGCTGCCCGTGTACCCCTGGAACCAATTTAAAATTGCCTACAGCCATGTGTTATTATTTTAGGCCTTCGATGCCTGTCTGCGGTCACTCCTTCCACTAGGCCTCCACTGACCACACCACTGCTGCCCGTGTACCCCTGGAACCAATTTAAAATTGCCTACAGCCATGTGTTATTATTTTAGGCCTTCGATGCCTGTCTGCGGTCACTCCTTCCACTAGGCCACCACTGACCACACCACTGCTGCCCGTGTACCCCTGGAACCAATTTAAAATTGCCTACAGCCATGTGTTATTATTTTAGGCCTTCGATGCCTGTCTGCGGTCACTCCTTCCACTAGGCCTCCACTGACCACACCACTGCTGCCCGTGTACCCCTGGAACCAATTTAAAATTGCCTACAGCCATGTGTTATTATTTTAGGCTTTCGATGCCTGTCTGCGGTCACTCCTTCCACTAGGCCTCCACTGACCACACCACTGCTGCCCGTGTACCCCTGGAACCAATTTAAAATTGCCTACAGCCATGTGTTATTATTTTAGGCCTTCGATGCCTGTCTGCGGTCACTCCTTCCACTAGGCCTCCACTGACCACACCACTGCTGCCCGTGTATCCCTGTAACCAATTTAAAATTGCCTACAGCCATGTGTTATTATTTTAGGCCTTCGATGCCTGTCTGCGGTCACTCCTTCCACTAGGCCTCCACTGACCACACCACTGCTGCCCGTGTACCCCTGGAACCAATTTAAAATTGCCTACAGCCATGTGTTATTATTTTAGGCCTTCGATGCCTGTCTGCGGTCACTCCTTCCACTAGGCCTCCACTGACCACACCACTGCTGCCCGTGTACCCCTGGAACCAATTTAAAATTGCCTACAGCCATGTGTTATTATTTTAGGCCTTCGATGCCTGTCTGCGGTCACTCCTTCCACTAGGCCTCCACTGACCACACCACTGCTGCCCGTGTACCCCTGGAACCAATTTAAAATTGCCTACAGCCATGTGTTATTATTTTAGGCCTTCGATGCCTGTCTGCGGTCACTCCTTCCACTAGGCCTCCACTGACCACACCACTGCTGCCCGTGTACCCCTGGAACCAATTTAAAATTGTCTACAGCCATGTGTTATTATTTTAGGCCTTCGATGCCTGTCTGCGGTCACTCCTTCCACTAGGCCTCCACTGATGACACCACTGCTGCCCGTGTACCCCTGGAACCAATTTAAAATTGCCTACAGCCATGTGTTATTATTTTAGGCCTTCGATGCCTGTCTGCGGTCACTCCTTCCACTAGGCCTCCACTGACCACACCACTGCTGCCCGTGTACCCCTGGAACCAATTTAAAATTGCCTACAGCCATGTGTTATTATTTTAGGCCTTCGATGCCTGTCTGCGGTCACTCCTTCCACTAGGCCTCCACTGACCACACCACTGCTGCCCGTGTACCCCTGGAACCAATTTAAAATTGCCTACAGCCATGTGTTATTATTTTAGGCCTTCGATGCCAGTCTGCGGTCACTCCTTCCACTAGGCCACCACTGACCACACCACTGCTGCCCGTGTACCCCTGGAACCAATTTAAAATTGCCTACAGCCATGTGTTATTATTTTAGGCCTTCGATGCCTGTCTGCGGTCACTCCTTCCACTAGGCCTCCACTGACCACACCACTGCTGCCCGTGTACCCCTGGAACCAATTTAAAATTGCCTACAGCCATGTGTTATTATTTTAGGCTTTCGATGCCTGTCTGCGGTCACTCCTTCCACTAGGCCTCCACTGACCACACCACTGCTGCCCGTGTACCCCTGGAACCAATTTAAAATTGCCTACAGCCATGTGTTATTATTTTAGGCCTTCGATGCTTGTCTGCGGTCACTCCTTCCACTAGGCCTCCACTGACCACACCACTGCTGCCCGTGTACCCCTGGAACCAATTTAAAATTGCCTACAGCCATGTGTTATTATTTTAGGCCTTCGATGCCTGTCTGCGGTCACTCCTTCCACTAGGCCTCCACTGACCACACCACTGCTGCCCGTGTACCCCTGGAACCAATTTAAAATTGCCTACAGCCATGTGTTATTATTTTAGGCCTTCGATGCCTGTCTGCGGTCACTCCTTCCACTAGGCCTCCACTGACCACACCACTGCTGCCCGTGTACCCCTGGAACCAATTTAAAATTGCCTACAGCCATGTGTTATTATTTTAGGCCTTCGATGCCTGTCTGCGGTCACTCCTTCCACTAGGCCTCCACTGACCACACCACTGCTGCCCGTGTACCCCTGGAACCAATTTAAAATTGCCTACAGCCATGTGTTATTATTTTAGGCCTTCGATGCCTGTCTGCGGTCACTCCTTCCACTAGGCCTCCACTGACCACACCACTGCTGCCCGTGTACCCCTGGAACCAATTTAAAATTGCCTACAGCCATGTGTTATTATTTTAGGCCTTCGATGCCTGTCTGCGGTCACTCCTTCCACTAGGCCTCCACTGACCACACCACTGCTGCCCGTGTACCCCTGGAACCAATTTAAAATTGCCTACAGCCATGTGTTATTATTTTAGGCCTTCGATGCCTGTCTGCGGTCACTCCTTCCACTAGGCCTCCACTGACCACACCACTGCTGCCCGTGTACCCCTGGAACCAATTTAAAATTGCCTACAGCCATGTGTTATTATTTTAGGCCTTCGATGCCTGTCTGCGGTCACTCCTTCCACTAGGCCTCCACTGACCACACCACTGCTGCCCGTGTACCCCTGTAACCAATTTAAAATTGCCTACAGCCATGTGTTATTATTTTAGGCCTTCGATGCCTGTCTGCGGTCACTCCTTCCACTAGGCCTCCACTGACCACACCACTGCTGCCCGTGTACCCCTGTAACCAATTTAAAATTGCCTACAGCCATGTGTTATTATTTTAGGCCTTCGATGCCTGTCTGCGGTCACTCCTTCCACTAGGTCTCCACTGACCACACCACTGCTGCCCGTGTACCCCTGGAACCAATTTAAAATTGCCTACAGCCATGTGTTATTATTTTAGGCCTTCGATGCCTGTCTGCGGTCACTCCTTCCACTAGGCCTCCACTGACCACACCACTGCTGCCCGTGTACCCCTGGAACCAATTTAAAATTGCCTACAGCCATGTGTTATTATTTTAGGCCTTCGATGCCTGTCTGCGGTCACTCCTTCCACTAGGCCTCCACTGACCACACCACTGCTGCCCGTGTACCCCTGGAACCAATTTAAAATTGCCTACAGCCATGTGTTATTATTTTAGGCCTTCGATGCCTGTCTGCGGTCACTCCTTCCACTAGGCCTCCACTGACCACACCACTGCTGCCCGTGTACCCCTGGAACCAATTTAAAATTGCCTACAGCCATGTGTTATTATTTTAGGCCTTCGATGCCTGTCTGCGGTCACTCCTTCCACTAGGCCTCCACTGACCACACCACTGCTGCCCGTGTACCCCTGGAACCAACATCAGAAAATATAAAAATAAGTATTTTGCTTATAAAAAAGAAAATACTGGAGAGATATCAAATGCAGACATTTTAACATTAAAAACAAACACATACAACAAAAATCTGGTACAGTACTAAAAATGGCCACCAGCTACAATAACTTTCTCCTGCAAGTAGTTAACTGAAAGGTTTTTTCAATTTTAAACACAGATATGGCATCCACCGAGTGTTGTCCTGTCGCGTCTTCTTTATATTATTGCCAAGAAGATGCAAAACAATGAAAATAATATAATCATTATTTACCAAAAAAATAGAGTAAGTCAAAACCACGTTGCAAATAAACATTCATTACAAATAAAGAAGCAGGGCGCGTCCGAGGGTGAGTATATACCTAATAAGAATATAATCACCCTCGGACGCGCCCTGCTTCTTTCCGACAGCCTTCCTTCCTAAGAATCAGCCCTTCCGTGGTGTAGAGAGAGGGTTTGTTACACTCCAAGGTGTTCCCCAGGTTGCCTTTCCTGAGCTTCGATCTTCTGGCTCTCGTTTAGTAGTTGTTGGAAACTACGCTGCATTAGGCCTACAAATTGGGTATGGGTTGTAGAGAGATGGTGTGTTCCACTCCAAGGTGTTCTCCAGGTTGCCTTTCCTGAGCTTCGATCTTCCGGCTCTCGTTTAGTAGTTGTTGGAAACTACGCTGCATTAGGCCTACAAATTGGGTATGGGGTGTAGAGAGATGGTGTGTTCCACTGTAGAGAGATGGTGTGTTCCACTCCAAGGTGTTCCCCAGGTTTCCTCGCCAATGCTTCGATCATCATGCTCTCGTTTAGTAGTTGTTGGAAACTACGCTGCATTGGGCCTACAAATTGGGTATGGGGTGTAGAGAGATGGTGTGTTCCACTCCAAGGTGTTCCCCAGGTTGCCTTTCCTGAGCTTCGATCTTCCGGCACTCGTTTAGTAGTTGTTGGAAACTACGCTGCATTAGGCCTACAAATTGGGTATGGGGTGTAGAGAGATGGTGTGTTCCACTCCAAGGTGTTCCCCAGGTTTCCTCGCCAATGCTTCGATCATCATGCTCTCGTTTAGTAGTTGTTGGAAACTACGCTGCATTGGGCCTACAAATTGGGTATGGGGTGTAGAGAGATGGTGTGTTCCACTCCAAGGTGTTCCCCAGGTTGCCTTTCCTGAGCTTCGATCTTCCGGCTCTCGTTTAGTAGTTGTTGGAAACTACGCTGCATTAGGCCTACAAATTGGGTATGGGGTGTAGAGAGATGGTGTGTTCCACTCCAAGGTGTTCTCCAGGTTGCCTTTCCTGAGCTTCGATCTTCCGGCTCTCGTTTAGTAGTTGTTGGAAACTACGCTGCATTAGGCCTACAAATTGGGTATGGGGTGTAGAGAGATGGTGTGTTCCACTGTAGAGAGATGGTGTGTTCCACTCCAAGGTGTTCCCCAGGTTTCCTCGCCAATGCTTCGATCATCATGCTCTCGTTTAGTAGTTGTTGGAAACTACGCTGCATTAGGCCTACAAATTGGGTATGGGGTGTAGAGAGATGGTGTGTTCCACTCCAAGGTGTTCTCCAGGTTGCCTTTCCTGAGCTTCGATCTTCCGGCTCTCGTTTAGTAGTTGTTGGAAACTACGCTGCATTAGGCCTACAAATTGGGTATGGGGTGTAGAGAGATGGTGTGTTCCACTCCAAGGTGTTCCCCAGGTTTCCTCGCCAATGCTTCGATCATCATGCTCTCGTTTAGTAGTTGTTGGAAACTACGCTGCATTAGGCCTACAAATTAGGTATGGGGTGTAGAGAGATGGTGTGTTCCACTCCAAGGTGTTCTCCAGGTTGCCTTTCCTGAGCTTCGATCTTCCGGCTCTCGTTTAGTAGTTCTTGGAAACTACACTGCATTAGGCCTACAAATTGGGTATGGGGTGTAGAGAGATGGTGTGTTCCACTCCAAGGTGTTCTCCAGGTTGCCTTTCCTGAGCTTCGATCTTCCGGCTCTCGTTTAGTAGTTCTTGGAAACTACACTGCATTAGGCCTACAAATTGGGTATGGGGTGTAGAGAGATGGTGTGTTCCACTCCAAGGTGTTCCCCAGGTTGCCTTTTCTGAGCTTCGATCTTCCGGCTCTCGTTTAGTAGTTGTTGGAAACTACGCTGCATTAGGCCTACAAAATGGGTATGGGGTGTAGAGAGATGGTGTGTTCCACTCCAAGGTGTTCTCCAGGTTGCCTTTCCTGAACTTCTATCTTCAGGCTCTCATTAAATTGTGCTTAAACGGAACAACTGCATTTGGCGTACTAGTTGGTTTGGGGCCTACTATCGGTGTCTGCCACTCCTTGCTGATCTCCTGGTTTCCTTTCCTGAAATTCCGTTTTCAGGCGCTCGTTAAGTAGTTGTTAATGTTAGACTGCATTTGGCCTACTAGTTGGGTTGGGGCCTACTATCGGTGTCTGCCACTCCTTGCTGTTCTCCTCCACTGAACAAAGCTGTGCCGCCTGTTTACTACGGTTGCCAATTTTGAACTGCATTTTGACTACTTACTGATTTGGGCCTACTCTCTGTGTCAGCCTCTCATTCCAGTTGTCCTCCACTGCAATGCCCCCTGGTTATTCCTGTGTTACCAATTTTGAACTGCATTTAGCCAACTTTATTCTTTGGGCCTATATCTGTGTTTCCTCCTCATCCTGCCCATTGCCCAGCCAGTGATAGATTAGTCTGCTGGTACATTGACCCATAACGCAACATTCCCCGTGCACGCTACACAACAACATTGTGACCCTGCTGAAAGTCAGGTTGCTCTTCCCGCATACCATACCACCTTACACGGGGACAAAGAGGAAGGTGCAGATGAAAGTGCAGGTTCCTTCATCAGGTGGGGGGAGGAATACTAGTTGGCGACGTCACTGGCATAGGGCCTCTCATAGTACGCAAAAGTGTTGCTGCCGGTGGGAGGCGCCCCCGCCGTGCAAACACACCGCTGTACTTTGAGGGGCCCTGTGCCAGTGCCAATGCCAACGAGTGGGCCCCCCCTGCTTGCTCAGGTTCACAGCACTTGCAAAGTTGAAATACTTACCTCTCCCTGCTCCACTACCGTGACGTGGTCCAGATTTCCTGGGCCCACTAATTACTTGAACCAGCCCTACCCACCACAACTTTAGCCAAATGAACCCCAATTTCAAATGCCTTCCAATTATTATAAGGTAAATTACGCTTGACAAGCTTCATTAAGAAGAATGGATGGTTTTGACATTAAAATGGGCACTCTAGGTGTTTTCCTGGCCCCCACTCACTGCCGACTATGCTGCCCCATTGACTTGCATTGGGTTTCGTGTTTCGGTCGATCCCGACTTTACGTCATAATCGGCCGATTTCACTCGACCCGACTTTTGAGATAGTCGGGTTTCGCGAAACCCGGCTCGACTCTAAAAAGGTCAAGGTCGCTCAACTCTAGTCGGAAGGCATTATACTAGATCTTTTTGTGGCTTACTGTTGAAGGTACCTGGTCGAAGGCCAGAGCTCCCCCTGCTCGCTGACTCCCCTCTCTCCACTCTGCCAACTCCATCTTGGCCAGCTCCACTTTGGTCCACTCTGCCATCTCCATCTTGGCTAGCTCTATCCTGGTCCGCTCGGCCATCTTTTCCTTCAGATCAGTACACACATCAGCCATCACCTCTCATATGATCTCTACTGCAGGGTTTGGGCCATAGAACGCCAGTCCGTTCTTTACCTCCCTCTGGAATTCAGTCGCCTCCACGTTCACATTGGGGGGCACTGCACTGTTGTGTTCCATGATGGCTGCTATCAAATCCGCTTTTGTTTTATTGCTGGCGATCAACCCTCGGGCTTCCACCAGATCTTTTAATGTAGTCCTCTTTAACTTCTGGTAGTTGTTTTCCATTCATTCCTTTCCTTCTGTAGAAGGGGTATCATATCCCGCTGTCTGCCACCAGTGTGACGGGGTCTACCAAGCTGGGGTACCTCTTTCAGTACCACCCCGTCTTTCAGGAGGTCCACTCTGCTTTGGCTGGAGTCTGAATGAATGACGCTGGCTGGAATTGTTTGGTTACATGGGAGCATATAAAAGATCACTGCTTCTCCATGTATTTCCAGTCTGACAACACTTTACTCACAGGACACAGAATATATCACACAGATACAGAGGGCAGGCCAATAGAAAAGCGGCAGGCCAGACATACATTACAATAGCCGCAGGTGGCCGGAGCCTGCCGATATTTACTGTGGGAATTAGAAAGGTGGGGGGCGGACAAAAGGGGAATATCGTGTCCCCTCTGCCCAGGGGCGCAGCCTGTGGGCTGATGCATTAGGGACATGCATCTCACATGGAACCTAATATACATACGTATAACTGCACAACATATTCTGGGTGCTGAGTGGTTCCGTAACACGTAACAGGCGTCACAAAATTCATCACAACTTTACCAGCCTAGATTTCCTGCCCCCATTAGGCAGTACGTTTATTTTTCTTTTGCTGTAATAAACACAAAAGAAGTTCACTTTAAGTTGAGTGCCAGGTTTGATTTACTTTATTGACTGGTGTAAATGGATCGTTATACCAATCAGTCATAACATTAAGACCAGGTGAAGTGAATAACCTTGATTATCTTGTATATTGGGGTGGCAGGATTAATTAGGAAGCAGTGGGAACAGTCTATAAAGTTCATAAGTTGGAAGCAGGAAAAATATATATCACAGCATCCGGGATCAAAATTGCACCTCTTATGCAGTGTTCCTAGCATCCAGGGCTAGTGCCTACATTTGTTCCAAGGAAGGACAACCAGAGAAGTACAGTGGGTACAGAAAGTATTCAAACCCTCTTTAAATTTTTCACTCTTTGTTTCATTGCAGCCATTTGGTAAATTCAAAAAAGTTCATTTTTTTTCTCATTAATGTACTCTGCACCCCATCTTGACTGAAAAAAAACAGAAATGTAAACATTTTTGCAAATTTATTTAAAAAAGAAAAAATTAAAATATCACATAGTCATATGCATTCAGACCCTTTGCTCAGTATTGAGTAAAAGCAAACTTTTGAGCTAGTATAGCCATGAGTATTCTTGGGAATGATGCAACAAGTTTTTCACACCTGGATTTGGGAATCCTCTGCCATTCTTCCTTGCAGATCCTCTCCAGTTCCATCAGGTTGGACGGTGAATGTTGGTAGACAGCCATTTTCAGGTCTCTCCAGAGATGCTCAATTGGGTTTAGTTTAGGGCTCTGGCTGGGCCAGTCAAGAATGGTCACAGAGTTGATCTGAAGCCACTCCTTTGTTATTTTAGGTTTGCACTTAGGGTCATTGTCTTGTTGGGAGGTGAACCTTCGGCCAAGTCAGAGGTCCAGAGCACTCTGCAAGAGGTTTTCATACTGGATACCTCTGTACTTGCCCACATTCATGTTTCCTTCAATTACAACTAGTCATCCTGTCCCTGCAGCTGAAAAACATCCCCATAGCATGATGCTGTCACCAACATGTTTCACTGTTGGGATTGTATTGGGCAGGTAATGAGCAGTGCCTGATTTTCTCCACACATACCTCTTAGAGTTATCACCAAAAGGTCTATCTTCATCTCATCAGACCAGAGAATCTTATTTATCATAGTCTGGGAGTCATTCTTGTGTTTTTTAGCAAACTCTATACAGGCTTTCATATGTCTTGCACTGAGGAGAGGCTTCCGTCATAACGGCCTGACTGGTGGAGGGCTTGAGTGATAGTTGACTTTGTGGAACTTTCTCCCATCTCCCTACTGCATCTCTGGAGCTCAGCCACAGTGATCTTGGGGTTCTTCTTTACCTCTCTCACCAAGGCTCTTCTCCCACAATTGCTCAGTTTGGCTGGACGGTCAGGTCTAGGAAGACTTCTGGTGGTCCCAAACTTCTTCCATTTAAGGATTATGGAAGCCACTGTGCTCTTAGGAAGCTTGACTACTGCAGAAATTCTGTTGTAACCTTGGCCAGCTCATTTGACCTCATGATTCTCGTTTGGTCTGACATGCACTGTGAGCTGTGAGGTCTTATATAGGCAGGTGTGTGCCCTTCCAAATGAAGTCCTATCAGTTTAATTAAACACAGCTGGACTCCAATAAAAGAGTAGAACCATGTCAAGGAGGATCACAAGGAAATGGACAGCATGTGACTTAAATATGTGTGCCTGAGTAAAGAGTCTGATCTTATGATCATGTGATATTTCAGGTTTTTTTATTAAATTTGCAAAAATTTCTACATTTCTGTTTTTTCAGTCAAGATGGGCTGCAGAGTGTACATTCATGTTAAAAAAATGAACTTTTTGAATTTACCAAATGGCTGCAATGAAACAAAGAGTGAAAAATTTAAACGGGTCTGAATACTTTCTGTACCCACTGTATATTGCAAGGCAGTGACGGGTGTCACTCCACCTCAACCACCCCTGGACTAGGAGAAGCTAGAGGTGAGATCCTTGCCCGACTGGGAGTAAATACCTATGTGCGGTTGTACCAGTGGTCCTCTGCGAGTCTTGACCCGCCAGGTCTCAGGCATATGACTTACTGCTGCTGGTAAAAAAACTGGCTCCAACTTGAGACCTTAACCCTGCTCCAGATAGTAGAGAGGGTGGTGATCGACCGGCTGGTGAGGGCACTGCCAGCAGCCATACAGCAATGGGTGGGCAAGGGGACTCAGGCACTCAGGAGTTGGTAAGACTGGTTGAGCGTTATACTGCCACTCAGGACTTTGTGCGGGACACTGCTTTACTTCGGCTGCCACGTTGAGCCTTGCCAGCCCAGGAGCAGGGGAAAAGTCCACAAACTTCTGTGGGGGCTGCTCAGGACCGAGCCCATGATGAGGGGGTAACCTGAAGTGAAGGTGACAAAAGTCCCATTTCCCCTAAAGCGTCCCCAAGGTATAGTCGTGCCACAGCGATCAAGTGTTGGCGGTGCCAAGGGCCTGGACATGTGGCTGCCAAATGCCCTCTGATATCTGAACCCATGGACTGCGGGTATACTCGCCATGTGTCTATGTATGCCCAGCCAGTCTGTACCGCCACTACATTTACTGCCGACAGCAAACCCCAACTGCGCCAGGTACTCATGAACGGGTACCAAACAGAGGCTCTCCTGAACTCTAGGAGCTTAGTGACTTTGGTCTATGGGTCCCTTGTTGCCGGGGACAATCCCAAAGGATGGAAAGAGGAGGTGATGGGTATCAATGGGAAAATCCGAAAGTACCTGACCGCAGGTTATTTTTTCCACACTCTGTGAATGCATCAAACATGTGGTGATAGTGGTAAAGACTCTTCCATATGGGACTGTGTTGGGAAGATACTTGCCCTTGTTATGGTTCCTGTGGGAGACCACGGGTAGCCCTTCCAAGGTAAATGTTCTTCCGGGCATAGAACCAGAAGATCCTGAGTCAGGGATACCTGCCATACGGGTCGCCAACCTAGGGACAGAGTGTAACACCAGTAGGTTTCCCTTAGAGGTTTTGGCAGGACAGGTCAAAGAGACCCCGCCGAACCCCAAGATGGAAATATTCCCTTGTAAGTTCAGGACAGTTCAGTTCCAGGGACACACGCAGAGACGCACATATAGAAAGAAAGCCTGGAGGAATCAGAAAGGTGTGGTCACGAAGGTGACTTCAGTCGTACCCACTGGGAACCCTCTGGCACCAGCCAGGGATGTATCAGGGTGTCAGGTTAAAGTGAATATAGCTTTAGCTAATCAGCAGGGATGGGAGGATTGGGTTCAGGTGCGACGTAATACGAATATATTCCCGGAGTTGCCACAGTGGACTTCAGTGATCCAGCATGACATAGTCACCGAGGCACGGGTAAGGGTACGGAAGAAACAGTACCGAGTGCCAGGAGCCAAGTACTTAGGTTACAGGATGAGCTGTCAGGTTATCAAACCCCAAATAAACAAGGTCGAGACCACCCAAAGCTGGCCCAAACGGGGAGGTGGGTGGTCACGTAGCAAAGTGTGGAGGAGAAACAGAAAGGGGATTACTGCCCGCATCAATCGATGGTTCCATTCCCTACAAAACTTTGCTTTCTCAGTAGAGCATCGGGTGGGAAAGTCACAGGGACATGTGGATGCCCTGTCACGTGCCCCATGTGGAGTGACAAGTGTTCAACTCCACAGGTTTAAATGGGGGTATGTAAGGCAATGACCAGTGTCACATGCAAGGGTCACTATGCGTCCCCCTCAGGCTGCGCAAGGAGGCGTATTGAGGCCATGGGAGTGCATTGCAGTCACAGGCATAGCTGTGATTGCAATGCAAAATAAAAGTAAGTGTTGGTCTTGGGCAAGCTATTTGTCCAAGACAGATTTAAGAAAACCTGCTCTGGGCTTTTATTTTTGAAACGGATTATTGGATGATAGTGGGGCTGTCCATTTCCTTCCCTGCCAGGCTTTCCATGTGGCCTGTGGCCACAGGTTCCTTGTAAGATCCCCTGAAGCAGAGGGTTCGGTGTGTCATGTTGGTTTTGTAAGTGTGCAGAGCAGAAGGCTCTGCAGAGCTCCACCTATGCAAGAACACTCAACAAGGCACAGATATCACTTATTTGTATAAAAAAGATTTAAGTACACATACATATATATATATATATATACATAGATATATACATAGATACATACATATACACACATGTATATATTCACACACATCTCTTCTAATGTGCCAAAGAGAAAAAAAAGAAAGAAGTGGAACCCACTGAACATATATGAATAACACCAAAATGTGAGCAATGGATAAACAAGGGACCCAGTCAAGCAAATAGGTGGTGTTTAAAAATTTAACATTTCATTTTAATGAAACATGGTAAGCAATAATCCACAAGAATAAAAAATATAATACTAATATAAATATATACCACATATATAATACACAAACTACGCACGTATGCTGGACCAAAAAAAACTGTGCCAACTACATCAGTATATATAGGCAGAATTAATACAAAAAAAACCTGAAGGAAAAAATAATAGATATAATATAGTTCATAAAAAATTCATATACTGTGTAAAAACGAAAGATGGAGGAGGACAAGGTAAAAAAGGTGTATAAAAGGAATTATTTCCACATATAGGAAGGTGAGGGCTAAAAAATATATATGAATAAAAAACACATAAGCCTCACAAAGTGCACAGTGTCAAATATTTAACAGATATTGCAATATAGAGTGAAGGTCCACTGACCCAAAACAGGGGGTGAGGGGCATTATACCTCAGAAGCAAATAAAGTGAACAAGTGCATATAATAAAAACAACAAGGATTGTTTACACATTAAATAAGGTATACCTTCCAGGGGTTAATAGGTCCAGTAGTACGTGCGCCCCGACGCGCGTTTCGGAACGAGTCCTTCGTCAGGGGGAAGAAGGCACACGCAGCTGAAATGCGCGTAGGGGACCTGGCACCATCAGACCTGAGGTAATGTAGCTTGATTCGCTTTGTAGATATGACTATGCCACACCAGAGATATAGTATTAGGGGAATAATTTTAAACATGCCACTTGGCGCAATGATTTGTTATTTCATGGGAGATTTATATATGTGGCAGTAAGGACTTTGGTTATAAAACGTGCCTCAGGTCTATGGTGCTTTTGATATTGGTATACATCACCATCATTGTTGTTTCTTGTTATTGTATTCCTAATAAAGTTTGGTATTTTTCTGTACTTTGAGGTCTGACTTGTACATATTTATTATAGGTTTATATGTCACTGTGCAATATAGTACGTAGCCTGTGCTATATACTACCTACATATTCTAGAATACCCGATACGTTAGAATCGGGTCACCATCTAGTATATGTATATATATATATATATATATATATATATATACCCCTAAGATTTCCATAATTATAATGTTAAGAGCTGATTGGACAGGTTGACAAAGTGTCATTCATATAAGGGTGCTGTGTCACCATGCACTTATACATTTCTACATTTCCCTCTTTATAGCTGATCGGACAGACCAGTCCAATATCCTCTTCACAGGGTTGTAAGCACTGCTGCAGTGAGGAAGAGATGATCAAACCATTTTTATAGCACTGGCTCCCTGGAAAAAGATTATCAGCTCCCTGTGAATGGGTTGTAAGCACTGCTGCAGTGAGGTTGAGGATCAGAGCATTGTCATAGCACTGACACAGCCATTTGGACTAAGCTGTTCAGCCAGCTGCTCTCTATATAGTCACAGTGCTTGCTGTGAATATGCTGGGAAGTTCTCATCCTTACAGCTGCCTAGGAAGCTGTAACCCAATCAGCTATTCACATAGATGGAGTGAGTGGACGGAGGAAGAATTGCTGGAGACTGGGGGTGTCTGTTCTGACATCACTGACTAGACTCCAGACAGGAAAACTCCAGTTGGGTTTTCACCAGCTTCTCCGGAATCAGAAGTGAGTATGCTGACATGGAGTAAATTTCAAACTGTCAGCATTTTGCAGCCTAGGTACACAACTTATACTGAATGCTGAACAATGCCTTAAACCTCATCGGTCAACAGGGCTTGTTTATATGTTCTTTTGCATACTTCTGTATCTGAATTTTAGGGTGAGGATGCAGGAGAGGTTTTCTTCTGACAACTCTTACATATTAATGCAGGAGTCTCTGAACAGTAGAAAAATGTACTCCAGAGTCTGCCAAATCTTTCTGAAGGTCTTTTGCAATCAAGGGGGGGGGTTTGGATTTGCCTCCCTAGCAATCCCACAAGCAGCTTTCACTGAAATTTTGCTTGGTTTTCCAGACCTTATCTTGACCTCCACTGTTCCTGTTAGCTGCCATTTATTAATTATATTCAAAACTGAGGAAAGGGCAACGTGAAAACACTTTGCTATCTTCTTATAGCATACAAGTTTGGCAGCACGTTCTTGTTTTTTTTTTCTGTGCCTTTCCATTTTTTAGATATGGTTCCCCCTTCCTGTATGTAAATCTAGTCTTATTAGCTAAATGACCATGGTTCTCAAAAAGATGCCCACAAAGAAAAGTTGAGAATCATGCCCATTTGGCTAAAAAAAATATCTACATAAAGGGAGGAGAGGTGCAGGAACAAGAGAAAATTAACATCAGATTCAGGAAACATTCACTCAATATAACAAAATCACATATTCATGGCAGGAGATAAGTCCGGGGGCCAATAACTTATCTGCCAAATACACTTAGTGGAAAATCACAATCATGTTTAGTTACATAGTTACACAGTTACATAGGTTGAAAAAAGACCTAGGTCCATCAAGTTCGACCTTTCCCCGCCAATTGTACATTTCATCACTAATCTAACTATAACCGACAATGTTATGTGTATCGAGGAAATCGTCCAGCCCTTTTTTAAAAGCTGTTATAGTGTCTGCCATTACTACCTCTTGTGGTCGGGCATTCCACAGTCTGACTGCTCTAACTGTAAAGAACCCTTTTCCTATTTAACTGCTGGAATCTTCTTTCTTACACCCGTAATGAGTGCCCCCTAGTTCTTAGTATAGTTTTAGGAAGGAATAAGTCATGTGCCAGTGTTTTGTACTGGCCACACATTTATACATGTAAATGATATCTCCTCTGAGGTGTCTTTTTTTGAAGCTAAACAAGCCCAACTTTTCCAACCTCTCATCATATGAGAGGCCTTCCATCCCTTGTAATAATCTAGTTGTCCGCCTTTGAACTGACTCTGAATATCCTCCTTTAAATATGGAGCCCAAAACTGGATCTCATATTTTAGATGTGTCCTCACCAGTGATTTACAAAGGGGTAACAATATTGTTTACACTTCGTAACATTGTAAATAGAACACGTGAAAACAAATATATTTCACAATAGCAACACTATCACAATTATTCTTCAATTTCCTAAGTGAAGATATCAGTAGCAGAATTGGGTAATTTACCTAATAACTTCTAAAATGTAATTTTAATTAATTTAAGGTTATATAAATACTACAGCTATTGTTCATACTCACTGTTATGTGAATGGGCTGCGGTGATGTGGGTGTCCCAACTATAATGTGAATTAATAAAGCATTAATATCACTGAAAGGGATGGCATACGATATATCATCGACTGGGGTCATGCCATCTGTAGGACTACGCCTAATCCTGAGACTAAAAAGGCTAAAGCATTTCTTCTATGCTAGGCCCCCGTTCACAGCGCATGCCCAAGTAAATGTGTCTGTGCTACAGTTCTCTGGACTGTTTTTGTTCTAGAATATTGCTGTGTAGGGAAAGAATATGACAGAATTCCGCAATTAAAGAGTTATGGCACATCCCAGTGATAAGCCATCATTTTCTTTGATAAGAATTGTCAATTAAAATATATGTATATATAAAATAAAAATTCAAACCACCTCCTTTTTCTCCTATTACAAGTAAAGAAATGTAAAAAAAAAATATTTTGTATTACAGCATCTGTAAAAGTCAGGTCTAAGTATAAAAAAATGAACCTATAAAATAAATGCAAAGCCAAAATAAATTAAATGGAATTTAAGTTGGTATGCATGCAATGTGTAAGCGCATGATCACACTGGCCATTGTACAGACAAATCCCAAGATGGAACCAAAAATAAAATATACCCAGCTATAAGTGAGTAAAAAGCAATAGTGCAGGTGGCACTATTTCCACTGGCTAAGACCTTCTGGACTGGGTACTCCTTTGCGCTGGTGAGATGGCTTTTACACTTTTTTTTTTAAAAAACAGTTTTTAGTAAGTCCCCTATGTTATTTATATGTATTATTGCTTTTTACTTACAGCAGTGTGTATGTTCATTTTGTTTCTATCTTAGGTTGTGACTAAGAAAAAAAAATAAAAGCTGAAGCACCAGAATTGCGTTTTATTGATCACTTTACCTCCCTAGAAAAATGCAAAAGAAATGTTTCCAAAATGTCATATGTGCTCCAAATTATTATCAGTAACACAATGAGATTAAGGGAATCTGTCTCATGAAAAATCAGATTAATCTGCAGGTTAATAGTGTTCTCAACCTGCCTCGTGCTCTCAATGAGAGTCCCGCTGCCGGGAGGAAATAAATGTGATTCATCGCAGCAGTGTTCAGGTTTCAGTCTTTGGGTGGCGGTGGCGCTGGTTCAGTCACAGCTCTGTGTATAGAGAATGGCGACTGTAACCGCAGCCCCGGCACTGACTGACAGCCAATGCAGGGGGCACGGTTACACCCACCACTCCCTATACACAAAGATGTGACTGAACTCACATCAGCGCCTCCCCCATGGCTGAAATTCAAATGCTGCAGGTAGGAATAAAGTTAATTGCCTCCTGGCAGTGAGGTGGGAATTGGGCAGGTTCAGAACACTATTAACCTGTAGATTAACCTCTTATCTTATTTGCAGGTTAATAGCATTTAATAGACACAAAACAAGCCCTTACAAAGCTCCATTAATGGAAAAAGTAAAATTGTTACATGTCTACGACAATAATGGCACAATCCGAATTTTTTTTTGTACAAACTTCTGGATTTTTTTTACCATTGAAGGGTACTTACACTTTCTTTTACATAATTTAAATGCTCCTAAAAGGGTAGGGTCACAGGAATACATGACAGAGAGGGGCCAGAAAATTGTGGCATCTGGTTTCAAGAACTCCTGCTCTGGTTAGAAGTACTTCACTATCTTATTAAACAGTGCAGGTTTTTCCTTACTGGCAGTGCAAGGGTTAATCTGTTCAGTTGAAGCTCCTGGATCTTTCCTAACTGGATTGTCTCAGCTGTTCAGTGTTGGACACTCCCATCTGCTACATATTCTTGCCTCTGGTACTTAGGAGTTGCACTAACTAAGTTAGTAAGTTAGTTCTTACTGACTGGCTTAGAGATGGAGTTTGTGCTTGTATTTGGTGTTTGGAGATTTGTTCAGGAGATTGTTGCTTGGTTTTTGTTTGTATGCACATCCTCATCATCTCCTATTTGGCTTCTCCTTCCTTTAACTCCCCCGAGTTCCAATCAGTTGTTTGGTGAGTATATTTAATATGATTTTTATTTTCATTTATCCCTGTCTGTCTTCCCTTGTTTGTCTGGTTAGTGTTATACTATACACTTCGACTTCCCACCTCCCAACTCCTTGGGTGGGGGAGGGGAAAGATAAGGGTTGATATAGGAGAATAGCAATGCATGTGAACCCGGCGTCTCCACCTTTTGGGTGAAATCTGGGGGACATGATAGACTAGAGCGCCCCTAGTTCTAGGGCCTGGTTAGCACCCATGGTCACAAGTTACTGAGTGACAGGTAGTTTCAAATGGTATAGTTAGTTCTACAACTATGAGAGACCTTTTATCTTACATAGTATGCAGCTTGCTTCCAAGGAAACCAATCATCAGAGCCTAAGCAAGTTTTCACAGTAGTACATTTCAGACTGAGAACTTAACTCCTAAGATACCAGCCACCTATCTCCAGACTATTCATTTCTTTAATGGAATTAGCTGCTCACCTTCCTCACACTTGCTCTCAGCTCCTGACTGAGCTGCTATCAGACCTACAAAATCACAATTCCCTGCCCACACTATGGCCAGTTTGCACTTGACCTGACAGTTTTCACTTGAATCCTGTGCTTGTTCAATGGCACTGTTATCTATCTATGCATAAATAGTGATAGCAGTGTAGATTTCAGAACAAATACTGACAGGCTCCTAATGTGTCACAGTAACAAAAGCTCAGCAGTATGGCAAAGCTAAGGAACCATAGCAGTCATTCAAACAGGAGTATCTGCACCTCTCCCTCCATCAGCAACAAAGAAGTAAAGAGACTGCAAAGCTGTATTCTGCTGAAGAAACAACTTGAAAAAACGCTATTTAAGGACGTAATGCCATTTTTCATCCTGTGCCCTATTAAAATAATTAATATCATTAAAATAATTATTGAGTAACAGAACTTGTGACTTCATATAATAAAGTTAAAAAAAAGATACAGCCTTGCATAAATATGCCTCTTTTACAAACATCCACATCATACGTTGCCTACTTAGTTTTAAAACAGTATTAGTTTGATACAAATGGAAGTATCGACCATATTACACATTGTATACATCTGGCAAATGTACCAGAGAGCCAGCCTATTACGGCTTGGGAAAGTGTACAGTATAGCAATACATTTGGCTTTTGTTACAGTTTTCACAGAATTCTTGGTTACAACATTTTTTAAACAAACACATCTAGGAGCATTTTCTTAGAATTGTGTTAATAGAGAACAGCATAGTGATGATAGTGCATGTAAAAGCAAATACAGGAAAACCATGTGAAAATATAACTTTCCCTGAAAACTTTGTATTTTCTCACTGCAATATGACATTATGTGAATGGAATTTTGTAATAGCACCCCAGGGAGAACTGGTGCTCGAAAAATGCTGTAACTGTTTACAGGTTCTCCCAACTGGATCTCCACAAGGATCTTCCAGGCATATAGCGCATACCCAACCAGAACGTACTTTGTACTAATAAGAAACAATAAGCCAAAAAAAACCTAAATAACTGTCTACAGATGAGTGTTCCTGACCTGTACTCGCAGTAGTATGCGTCTGTTGTAATCTATATGGACCTCCCTTAAATCCACTCAGCCAACCTCTCTCCTGAGAAGACCTGTCATATTGTTCCCCCCCCCCACCCCCTCCATTTCCCTCTTAAGGTACCTTCACACTGAACGATATCGCTAGCGATCCGTGACGTTGCAGCGTCCTGGCTAGCGATATCGTTGAGTTTGACACGCAGCAGCGATCAGGATCCTGCTGTGACATCGTTGGTCGGAGCAGAAAGTCCAGAACTTTATTTCGCCGCTGGATCTCCCGCTGACATCGCTGAATTGGCATGTGTGACGCCGATTCAGCGATGTCTTCATTGGTAACCAGGGTAAACATCAGGTTACTAAGCGCAGGGCCGCGCTTAGTAACCCGATGCTTTCCCTGGTTACCAGTGTAAATGTAAAAAAAACCAAACACTACATACTTACATTCCGGTGTCTGTCCCCTGGCGCTGTGCTTCTCTGCACTGACTGTGAGCGCCAGCCGGAAAGCATAGTGGTGACGTCACCGCTGTGCTCTGCTTTCTGGCCGGCGCTTACACAGTGCAGAGAAGCACAGCGCCGGGGAACAGACACCGGAATGTAAGTATGTAGTGTTTGTTTTTTTTTACGTTTACGCTGGTAACCAGGGTAAACATCGGGTTACTAAGTGCGGCCCTGCGCTTAGTAACCCGATGTTTACCCTGGTTACCCAGGGACCTCGGCATCGTTGGTCGCTGGAGAGCTGTCTGTGTGACAGCTCTCCAGCGACCACACAGCGACGCTCCAGCGATCGGCTCGTTGTCGCTGCACCGTCGCTGAGTGTGACGGTACCTTTATTCTCACAGAGCCCCTGGCACATCATGTCTCCCTCCATCCTCCACAGAATCCCTGCTACATTGTATCCCTTTTCCCCTTTTATCTTCATAGAGCCCCTTCCACTTTTGGTCTATCTTCATAGCCCATGCCATTGTGTGCCTTTCTTTGTCCTCTCCACCCCACTGAGCCCCTGTCACATTCTTTTCCTCGGCCCCCTCTTTGTATAGGCTGTTCCCTTTATATAAGCGATATAATTGCAGTAATCCTACACACGGGAAAGGAAGGGGATTTCCATTCCTCCTGCCCTGTGGATCCCTTGTCAAAGACTTGATGGGCAGGAGGTTCACCATAGAGACAGTAGCACTAGGGTCTGGAGAGAAAACACTCAGCAGCGCCCTCAAGTGTTTTTTTTCTCCATGCCATGCATACTATATTACTTTTTCCCAACATACTGACTCTAGACTGAGTGGGAATGGATCCGATTACATAGCATTGGATAAATGTATCATAAAAAAAAAAATTCTGTGCTACATAGGTAGTCCACTTTACAATTTTTAAAAGTTGTGAGATATGTCCGGCTTTTAGTGTGTTCTATTTTATTTTTACTACACAGGATTGTAAGACTTCTGTTTTGTTTGTTTAAAGGGAATCCTTCACCAGCTTTTTGCAATGTATTCTTAGATTAGCATAACGTAGAAACAGAGAACATAATTCCAGTGAAGTGTCACTTACTGGGATGCAGCAGATTATCACTAGAGGACTAGAAAACCTGCTACTTGTTAGTGAAGCATATTCATGAGCCCTAAGTAACCCCACCCCGACCACTGATTGGCAGCTTTCTGCCTATGCACAGTGTACACAGAAAGCTGGGAATCAGGGCTCTAGGTAAGGTTATACAGAGCTCTGCTTTCAGAGAACTGGTAGATCTGCGGCAGATAAAACAGGGATTTCATCAAGGCTGCAGCAAGCCGCTCAGTAATGACACATTACTGGAATCAGGGTCTCTCACCATACACCATGCTGCTCTCAGAACGGGTAGCAAAAATCTGGTGACAAATTCCCTTCAATGGCTTCATATTGGGGGGTAGATCTTCCTGGCACTTTGACAGTGCTTACTGAATGACTCCAGATATTCTATTAATCCCCAGACTTTCTTTACAAGGTCTCTTCCGCAACCTGCCTTCTTGGGTCAGATATGCTAACATTGAGCCGCTGACTGCATTGTTATTTCTAGGAGTATCTTCTCGTACTAAAAATCTCGATAAGATGTTCACACATTCACACATAGTGAGTTTTTTTTGCTGTTCTTGAGTGGAAATTACTGTTTTTTAGTATTTAAAAAAATATACACAAAAAGACAATGAAAATTATGCTAAAGAAATCACTAGTGAAATACAAATGCACGTCACAATTTTCAGATTTATTTTTTCAAAATATTTTGAAAACAATGTATCATTTCCTTTACACTTCACAAATACTTACTACTTTGTGTTGGTATATCACATAAAATCCCAATAAAATACTTTTATTTGCTGCTGTAAAGAGAAAAATATGGAAAAGTTCACAGGGTATGAATACTTTTTCAAGGCACTGAATACGTGTGTATTTGTAAATCACATTGCAGGTTTTTTTTTCCTGACACTGAACAGCATAAAAACAAATAAACACAAAGGGGGAAATAAAGCTACACCCACCAGAAGTCACTGGCAAATGTAATTTTAACATTTTACTACCTTATCTGGGCATGTGGTGTGAGTGTGACATGGTCAGACACATCTTGTTTAATTTATGAAGGAAGGACTCTGATACACCTACAACCCCTGGCAAAAATTATGGAATAATTTTGTAGAAAAAAAAGCAGATCACAGACATGGCACAAAACTATATTTTTGTGCATCAGCTCTGTAGCTTATTAGGCTGCCTTATAAGGCTCCCTGATAGCTGCATTGCTGTTTGCACGCTGCTGAGCAAACCAACTGCTTTTTTAAAAGCAAAAATCCTGTTGCTCCTTTCTGCACAGTTATCTTGTTTATTTGCCCACACTTTTGTGTGCAGCAGTCCTTTTTATTGCTGCCATACTTGTCCTGAGATCATTGTAGGGAGATTGAAATTGTACTACAGATACACACACACTAAAGGTACCTTCACACTGAACAACATTACAACGATAACGATAGCGATCCGTGACGTTGCAGCGTTCTGGATAGCGATCTCGTTGTGTTTGACACGCAGCAGCGATCAGGATCCTGCTGTGACATCGCTGGTCGGAGCTAGAAGGCCAGAACTTTATTTTGTCGCTGGATCACCCGCTGACATCGCTGAATCGGCGTGTGTGACGCCGATCCAGCGATGTGTTCACTGGTAACCAGGGTAAATATCGGGTTACTAAGCACAGGGCCGCGCTTAGTAACCCGATGTTTACCCTGGTTACCATTGTAAAAGTAAAAAAAAAACCACATACTCACATTCCAGTGCTTGTCACGTCCCCCGGCGTCCGCTTCCCTGCACTCCTCCTGCATCCTGTGTTAGCGCCGGCCGGCCGTAAAGCAGAGCACAGCGGTGACGTCACCGCTCTGCTTTACGGCCGGGGCTTTCACAGGATGCAGGAGGAGTGCAGGGAAGCGGACGCCGGGGGACGTGAGTATGAGTATGTGTTTTTTTTTTTTTTACTTTTACAATGGTAACCAGGGTAAACATCGGGTTACTAAGCGCGGCCCTGCGCTTAGTAACCCGATGTTTACCCTGGTTACCCGGGGACTTCGGCATCGTTGGTCGTTGGAGAGCTGTCTGTGTGGCAGCTCTCCAGCGACCACACAAGGACTTTCCAACGATCACAGCCAGGTCGTATTGCTGGTCGTGATCGTTGGAAAGTTGCTGAGTGTGACGGTACCTTAAGTACAGATACACACACACACACACACTACACGCAGATACATACTACATACACACACTACATACAGATACATACACACTAAATTCACACACTAAATACAGATCACACACTACATACATACACACTACACACAGATACATACTCACTACATACAGATACACACACACACACTAAATACAGATACACACACACTACATACACACAGTAAATACAGATACACACACACTACACGCAGATACATACACACTACATACACATACACACACTACATACAGATACATACACACTACATTCACACACTAAATACAGATCACACACTACATACATACACACTACACCCAGATACACACACACTACATACACACAGTAAATACAGATACACACACACTACATACAGATACTGTACATACACACTACATATACACACTAAATACAGATCACACACACTACATACATACACACACTACACACAGATACATACACACTACATACACACAGACACACACACACACACACACACACACACTAAATACCCATAGAATGTAAGTCTGTAAGGACAGGGTCCTCTCCCCTCTATACCAGTCTGTCACTGTAAATTTGTTTACTGTAAACGATATCTATAACTCTGTATGTAACCCCTTTCTCATGCCCATGGAATTAATGGTGCTATATAAATAAATAATAATACAGTCCTTGTATTTTTTCATATATCTTCCAGCCACTTTCTGCCACTTACATTGTGTTGTTTTATACACTGGGCCTGAGTTTTGGTTCAGTCTCCCCCAAAAAAGTGAGATTCAAATTCTCACAAAGTGGATATACTTCAGTCCTGTTAGATTGTCGTATGTCAGCCAGCCACTTTCTGCCACTTAGATTGCGTTGTTATGTACACTGGGCCTGAGTTTTGGTTAAGTCTCCCCCCAAAAAAAGGGAGATTCAAATTCTCACAAAGTGGATATACTTCAGTCCTGTTAGTTTGTCGTATGTCAGCCAGCCACTTTCTGCCACTTACATTGTGTTGTTTTATGCACAGGGCCTGAGTTTTGGTTCAGTCTCCCCCCAAAAAAGTGAGACTCAAATTCTCACAAAGTGGATATACCGTATATACTCGAGTATAAGCCGACCCGAGTATAAGCCGACCCCCCTAATTTTGCCACAAAAAACTGGGAAAACTTATTGACTCGAGTATAAGCCTAGGGTGGAAATGCAGCATTTACCGGTGAATTTCAAAAATAAAAATAGATCATTATTTCCCCATAGCTGTGCCATATAGTGCTCTACACCGTTCATTATTTCCCCATAGCTGTGCCCCATATAGTGCTCTGCACCGTTCATTGTGCCCCATAGCTGTGCCTTATACGGTGCTCTGCACCGTTCATTGTGCCCCATTGCTGTGCCATATACGGTGCTCTGCACCGTTCATTGTGCCCCATTGCTGTGCCATATACAGTGCTCTGCACCGTTCATTGTGCCCCATTGCTGTGCCATATACGGTGCTCTGCACCGTTCATTGTGCCCCATTGCTGTGCCATATACGGTGCTCTGCACCGTTCATTGTGCCCCATTGCTGTGCCATATACAGTGCTCTGCACCGTTCATTGTGCCCCATTGCTGTGCCATATACGGTGCTCTGCACCGTTCATTGTGCCCCATTGCTGTGCCATATACAGTGCTCTGCACCGTTCATTGTGCCCCATTGCTGTGCCATATACGGTGCTCTGCACCGTTCATTGTGCCCCATTGCTGTGCCATATACAGTGCTCTGCACCGTTCATTGTGCCCCATATCTGTGCCCATATACGGTGCTCTGCTCCGTTCATTGTGCCCCATTGCTGTGCCATATACGGTGCTCTGCACCGTTCATTGTGCCCCATATCTGTGCCCATATACGGTGCTCTGCACCGTTCATTGTGCCCCATTGCTGTGCCATATACGGTGCTCTGCACCGTTCATTGTGCCCCATTGCTGTGCCATATACGGTGCTTTGCACCGTTCATTGTGCCCCATTGCTGTGCCATATACGGTGCTCTGCACCGTTCATTGTGCCCCATAGAAATCTCTGCCGCCGCTGCTGCAATAAAAAAAAAAAACAAATACTCACCTCCCTTGATTGCAGCTCCCGGCGTCTCATTCCGGCGCCTCCATCTTCCCGGCGTCTCTGCTCTGACTGATCAGGCAGAGGGCGCCGCGCACACTATATGCGTCATCGCGCCCTCTGCCTGAACAGTCAGAGCGCAGACGCCGGGAAGATGGAGGCGCCGGCCGGGAAGATGGAGCGGCGCCCGGCGGCTGGAACGAGGACAGGTGAATATGCTATACTTACCTAGTCCTGGCGATCCTCGCGCTGTCCCTCTGCCTGGTCTTCGGTGCCGCAGCTCTTCCTGTCAGCGGTCACCGGCACCGCTGATTAGAGGAATGCATAGGCGGCTCCGCCCCTATGGGAGGTGGAGCCGCTTATTCATATCTCTAATGAGCGGTCCCACGTGACCGCTGAAGAGGGGAAGAAGCTGCAGCACAGAAGCCCGTGGGACGGCAGGGACAGTGCGAGGATCGCTGGGACTAGGTAAGTATACCTCAGCGCCCTCACCCCCTCACCCGCCGACCCTGCCACCCACATTGACTCGAGTATAAGCCGAGAGGGGCACTTTCAGCCCAAAAATTTGGGCTGAAAATCTCGGCTTATACTCGAGTATATACGGTACTTCAGTCCTGTTAGATTGTCGTATGTCAGCCAGCCACTTTCTGCCACTTAGATTGCGTGGTTATTAACACTGGGCCTGAGTTTTGGTTCAGTCTCCCCCAAAAAAAGGGAGATTCAAATTCTCACAAAGTGGATATACTTCAGTCCTGTTAGTTTGTCGTATATCAGCCAGCCACTTTCTGCCACTTACATTGTGTTGTTTTATGCACAGGGCCTGAGTTTTGGTTCAGTCTCCCAAAAAAAGTGAGATTCAAATTCTCACAAATTGGATATACTTCAGTCCTGTTAGTTTGTCATATGTCAGCCAGCCACTTTCTGCCACTTAGATTGCATTGTTATATACACTGGGCCTTAGTTTTGGTTCAGTCTCCCCCCAAAAAAGGGAGATTCAAATTATTACAAAGTGGATATATTTCAGTCCTGTTAGTTTGTCGTATATAAGCCAGCCACTTTCTGCCACTTACATTGTGTTGTTTTATGCACAGGGCCCGAGTTTTGATTCAGTCTCCCAAAAAAAGAGAGATTTAAATTCTCAACCAGTTTATATACACCTTCTACCTTGTTTTACAGTACCATATAACGGTTGTTATTTTGTTTAGATTTTCCAAAAAATGAGGAAGTCTGGTGGCAGAGCCCGTGGGCGGTGGTTGCCAGCTGGTACTGATGGTGATGGTGGTGGTGCATCTGGTGGTAGTGGCACAAGCACAATAGCACCTAAGGCTGGAGGTGTTGAGCCAGCGTTCTCGTCTGGCTACACGAGGCCTCGAAGGCTCCCTTATCTGGGAGTAGGAAAACAGCTTTTAAAGCCGGAGCAGCAGGAAAAAGTTTTGGCTTTCCTTGCTGACTCAGCCTCTAGCTCTTTCGCCTCCTCTTTAGAAAGTTCCAAATATAAAAGCAGCGAGTCGTCAGTGGATGCTCCCGGTCAGGAACAAGACGTTTACTTGTGTCCTTCACCCAAACCAAAAGTGAAGGATGCGTCAGGCGTCACTACAGGTTACTCCATGGAGCTCTTTACACATACCGTTCCTGGGTTAGAAAGGGAAATTGTTAACTGCCCATTACAAGATGAATCGGACAAGGAGTGCACTGATGCACAGCCACAGCTAGATTATTATGCTGTTCCATTGACTCAGATCACTACATTGCCCTCGCAGTGTACTGTGCCAGAATCTGACCCTGATGAGACTATGGTGCCCCGTCACACGGTGACACAGAGGAAGGTGCACATGACATTGAAGAGGAGGTGATATGTGACCCAGTTGTTGACCCATATTGGCAGACATTGGGGGAAGAGGTTGCCGCTGCCAGTAGCTCAGAAGCAGAGGATGATCCTCAGCAGCCATCTACATCGCAACAACTGTCATCTGGCAGGCCCGTATAAGGCAAAAAACGTTTTTGTCAAAAACAAAAACAGTTTTAGGACAGTGTGGCCATCCGGTGAAAGTAGCACAGCGTGCAATGCCTGAAAAGGTATTCCATAGTAGGAAGAGTGTAGTGTGGCAATTTTTTAACCAAGATTCGAATGATCAGTCAAAAGTTATTTGTAAGAAATGCTCAAAGACCTTTAGCAGAGGTAAGAATCTTCAAAATTTAAATACAACGTGCATGCTCAGACATTTAACCAGCATGCACTTGCAAGCCTGGACTAACTACCAAACGTCCCGTACCGTTGGTGCACCTGCTCAGAATGAAGGTAGTCAGCAACGCTACATTGTTTCCCTCACTGTAAGACCACCAGTTAGGACACCACCAGCAGCAAATGTGGAGGTATCGTCGCAAGGCCAAAGCAGTCAGGGAATCACAAGGTTATTGGTAGGAAACACTGTATAATTCCCATAGTCCTATTTCAGACAGGCTAGAGTCACTTCAAATACATATGATTCACATATTCCTTGGTGAAAGAAGTATATCCCAAAGGAAAAAACGAAGTGAAGAGAAAGAAATATAATTATAAAATGTATAATGTTTATTATTAATAGTTAAAAATTTAAACAATCACAATATATAAATTTTCTTCTTCCTCGCCTCCACTGGAAGAAGCTACGGCGAAACAGCGCTTGTCGGGCGCCGGGGATCCGCACCTGTCTCCTGCTGCTGGTATTAGGCACTTCACTGCGTCTTCATCCACACTGAGGTAATTAACCCTGTGACTACTAGCATGAGCTCACTTGCTATCCATTAATAGGTACCTCTCTCTCTCTGGCCGCTTATATGAACTTGTCCCTTCAGTTGGTTAGCATAATCTATTGCACTACTGGATACATTTTTCCTTTCGTGCCAGCTTATTGGGAGAATACTCTGTAAAGTGGCTACATGTTAGTTATTCCTGATTGCAATGAATTACTTATTATCGCTGTGCAGTGCAGAGCTATTTAGCCTTTATTAAGATTGGTGTCACCACTACTATTATCATATATGTGATACTTGTGGCTTATTATTTACCGTGCCAGCACGGAGCAGGTCCGCCTCCCCAGATTTTGTCTGGTGTAAATATACCCCCCCTGTGTGTTTTTTATTTATATTTTGTGATTGTTTAAATTTTTAACTATTAATAATAAACATTATACATTTTATAATTATATTTCTTTCTCTTCACTTCGTTTTTTCCTTTGGGATATACTTCTTTCAGCAAGGAATATGTGAATCTCAAGAAACACTGTATGTAGGCCAACATCAAGAATACCATCACCAACCCTCTCTCAATCCGCCATGTCCACCACCACCACCGCTAGTTCCACCATATGCAGCTCTCCAGTCCAGCTCACCCTACAAGAGACTCTCGTTAGGAAAAGAAAGTACTCATCCTCTCATCCGTGTACACAGGGTTTGAACGCCCACATTGCTATACTAATCTCGTTAGAGATGATGCCCTACCGGTTGGTTGAAAGCAAAGCTTTCAAAGACCTGATGGCCTACGCAGTACCACACTATGACCTACCCAGTCGGCACTTCTTTGCGAAAAAAGCCATCCCAGCCCTCCAACAGCATGTCAAAGACCGCATTGTCCATGCACTGAGGCAATCAGTCAGTGGAAAGGTGCACCTCACAACAGATGCATGGACCAGTAGGCATGGCCAGTGATGTTACGTGTCCATCACGGCGCACTGGGTTAATGTGGTGGATACAGGGTCCACAGGGGACAGCCATAGTGGGACAGTTCTGCCTAGCCCTCGGTCTAGGAAACAGTTGGCTGTAGGCGTTCGCCACCCCTCCTCCTCCTCCAGAAGCGAAAGCTCGTCCATAGAGCGCAGTCGCACAACCACTCCATCCGCAGCTGCCAGTGTTGCACACGAGGTGTCCCATTATCGAACAGCTAGTGGTAAGCATCAGCAGGCTGTGTTACAAAGGAAGTGTTTGGGCAACAAAAGACACACCGCGGAAGTACTGGCCGAGTACTTGCAGCAACAAACTCAGTCATGGCTGGGCAGTGTACATCTTAAGGCAGGCAAGGTGTTTTGTTTGTTTTTCATGATTCCATATTTTTTTCCTCAGAATTGAGTGATTCCATTTTTTCCCTTTGCTTGGTTAAAAATGTAACCATTACTGACTACCACATTTTTGTTCTTGATTTCTTTTAGTGTTTCTTAAAGCCAGAAAGTTGCCATTTGAAATGACTTTAGTTTTGTGCCATGTCTGTGATCTGCTTTTTTCTACAAAATTAAACAACTGAATGAACATCCTCCAAGGTCGGTGATTCCATAATTTTTGCCAGGGGTTGTAGTATTAGACATAAAGGAGGATCTCATACACATTCTGTTAAATTGTAACATAGTGGGGCTCCAAGACTCATAAATGCACTATGCACTAAGTGCAAGGGCTGCCAAAAATTAGAAGGAGATACTGCGATGTCCCCTGGAAGACACATAGAGGAGGGCCTCAGAAAACATTTTTTTCCCATTTTTAAGAAGTGGGACTCCTAGACCGATAAAGTCTAGGCACTAAGTGCAAAGGCTGAAAAATATTTACCCCTAGGGGGTATACATATACAGTACAGACCAAAAGTTTGGACACACCTTCTCATTTAAAGATTTTTCTGTATTTTCATGACTATGAAAATTGTAAATTCACCCTGAAGGCATCAAAACTATGAATTAACACATGTGGAATTGTATACTCAACAAAAAAGTGTGAAACAACTCAAAATATGTCTTACATTCTAGGTTCTTTAAAGTAGCCACCTTTTGCTTTGGTGACTGTTTTGCACACTCTTGGCATTCTCTTGATGAGCTGTAGCTGACTTGCAGAGATGGCCGCATACGTGACGTACCTTTACAAGTAGCTCTGGCAAATCTGCGTACGGTTTCAGAAACCACTGAACCACAAAGTTGAGCGCGTGGGCCAGGTATGGTACATGGGCGAGCTTGCCAAGCATCGGAGAGACCTAAAGACTATCGGACCAATGCAAGTAGAGCGGAGTCCACGGCTCTAAGGGATGCCGACTTTTTCCAGCATGAAGCACCAGAAAAGTTCTTGCTGTGTTTTATTAGAGATTTGCTTGCTGTGTTTTATTAAAGATTTGCTTGCTCATCAGTTTATCGTCTGGAATCAATGTTTCTATTCAGTGACAGCAAGCAGAGGAAGACATGCAGGCTTGATCTTATGCATACATAAGGCCAAACCCAACTTAGTAATCAAGGAACTCAGTCATTTCATAGTTTTTCCAGCCACTAGTCACATTGTGTGGATGGGAATTGTAGACCCAAGGGAGCCGTCACTACAGGGGGTCTTACCTGCAGTTCCAGGTGAGGGGCTTCTCGAATATTCTTCATTCTTTGAGCTAAATGCAAATGTTTAAGAGGGGAACGAGTAAAAGAAGCCAAATTTTTAATCAGGCAGTTGTTGCAGTGATGTTGAGGGGAGAGGATCTAGGCTGAGATCGTAGAGCCATGGATGAATGGCATATGGCGGTTTGGAGATCAGTTGCCAGCTGGGCTGGATCCTCTACTATGGTTTAGGAATCTGTCATTTTGATTTCACAAACTTTCTTAACGATTTTTGCTCCTGGATACATGGTCGTTGGTTGTGTTATCTGTTGTCTGAAGGAGTCTGGACTGTGACTACAGACTATGCTGGCAGGAGATACAAAATCTGTGGACCAACCAAATGTTGGAAGACAGTAACTATCGCCTGCTAAGGCGGCAGTGGGACTATCGGCTCCGGGGAGGGGATCTTGTGGACTGGGGGTAACGTATTTTGGCCATCTACCTGGATTTGTTTTAAAACCATGGATGTAAGGGAAAAAAAATAGTTGCATCGTTAACCTACCTAGGTGATTATTACAACCCACAACCTCAGATCCTCATATAGCCATTATCACACATAACCATGACTGCTTGTAGGTTCAGCTGCGAGAGCCACAGATCTGTCTGGTCTGTTATACCTTTCAACAGCTCTGTGGTGGTGTTCTGTTTGTCACCTAAAAAATTAGTTTCAGCAGAGCATATTGCTGCTTCACAGAGGCAGTACTGCAGTGCTTCCAGCTCGCGACTGATATGGACATTGTGCTCTGAGATGACAATTCGAAGATGAAGGATGATGAGGAGGAGGAGGTGTAGAAACTGGTGTAGGAGGTGGAGGAAACCACGTTGGAACTAAGGACCCCAATCTTCTGCATCGATATCATGTTTGCCATCTCAGGGTCTGACTCGGTCAGGGTCTCCACTAGGCTCACTCATTGTGCCATCAGGGAAATGTAGAGTCCTTGTCCACAAGCATTTGTCCACATGTTGGTCATTATGTGGACCTTCCCAGTAACTGCGTTGGTCAGGGCATGGGCGATGTTATGGGACACGTGCTGGTGTAAGGCTAGGATGCCCTACTGGGAAAAATAGTGGAGACTTGGGTATCGAGTACCAAGGGATGGCTGCCGCGAGGTTGTGGAAAGCTTCAGAGTCTACAAACATACACAGAAACATTTCCAGGGAAAGCAGCCTGGAAATGTGCCCATTTAGTGTTTGAGCCTGTTGGCAGGTGGCTTGGTATTGCTATTTGCATTCCAAGGCCTGGATATGAACACTGCTCTGAGAAAAAGAATGTGCAAGGACAAGTGAAGGGCGGGAGGCACAGGAGATAGGCAAGCATGTAGCACAGGGGTGGATGTAGTGGTGTCACCCACAGACATTGATTGTTGACTCAGGTGTTTGGGCCACCTAGTCGTGTGCTTTGATAACATGTACCAGATCATGCTTTTGGTGGTCAGGCTGCTAGTGGTCAGGCCCTGTTGATCTTGCACATGTTGCAAATTACCATTCTTCTTATTGTCTTCACTTTAGTTAAAAAAGTGCCAGACTAGGGAACACCTAAACCTTGGCCTGGCAAAAATGCCACGTGTGAGTGCTCTGTGGAACAGTTGTCTGCCTTCTTCCTCTGGCTGCCCCACTAACTCTACCTGCTTGTTGCGGTGCTGCAGATTCCTCCCCTTCTGCACTGCTGTCCTCGCTCTACATGACACCTTCAGAGGTTGGGTCAGTGACTTCATCGTCCATTGCCTTGTCTTCCAGTTCTGCACTCTGGTCCTCCTTACTTGTTGACTTAACAACATCACTTGTTGGCAACTGTGTCTCATCATCATTTATCTCTTGAGACACTAATTGCCATTTCCCACTGTGATCTTCTTTTGACTGTGGCTGCTCAAATATTTGGACATTACTATACACGATCTCTTCATGTCCTTCTTCAAATGCGCAGGGCCAGAGGCCAAAATCACAAGGTGGGACAGGAAACTAGGACTTGCGAATGAGCGTGTTTGTTGTGCTCCTGTCGCAGATACAGTTTCATCTAGCCACAGCCACAGCCTCTGCATGCACCATCAGCAGCACCTACATTCCCCGTCTCTGACAGCATGCCTTGTGCATTTTAAATTAGGTATATGATATATGCCTGCAAACTTTCTGGTATTTATAGGAAATAACCACTCTCCTCTTCTTCCAGAGGAGTGTGCCGAGCGATGTGTCTGGCTAATCATAGTAATGCCAGAAGCCAGCATGGCTACGGCGTTACTGTGTGTAGCACGCAATCACCACATGTTCGTTGGCTGTCTAACTGGTGCAAAAGATGTGTGACGGTAACTCGATTGAATAATGATCATACCCAAGCACCTTGATTCTTGATCGAGTATAGAGCAGTGGCGGGAACTCTTACCCATCACTACTGCACACGCCTTAAAGTGATTGTTCAGTACATTTATAGTGATGGCCTATACTTAGGATAGTTAATAAATATCAGATCAGTGAGGATTCGACACCGAGAACCTCCACTGATCAGCTGTTCCCAGAAGCTGCCTGGTGGAAGTGATCAGTTGCGGAGCTGCAAAGCACAGTTTGGTCAACTGTATTGTGGCTGCGTACTTAATCTCTATCCTGGTCTGCATGGCCTCCTCATCCCCATCTTGGTCTGCATGGCTCCCAATTTCTATCCTGGTATGCATGGCTCCTCATCCCTATCCTGGTATGCATGGCTCCTCATCCCTATCCTGGTATGCATGGCCTCCTCATCCCTATCCTGGTATGCATGGGACTGATATTGATAGGCTGGGAAGGTCCATGGATATCGTCCCCTTCCTAGCATAATACAACCAGCTCACAGCTGTGTGCTTTTCCTTGGCTGGTAATTAAAAATTGGGTGGATCCCTCGTCATTTTTTTCCTTTATTTTTTCATTTATTCACAAATACTATAAACTACACATGCAAGGCACTCCTCCACTTGGACCTTCTCGGCCTGGTTCAATATTATAATTTTTTAATGTTTTTTTCTATGTTCTTTTAAGTAATTTTCATATCCACACTTGTTTGCAGACCAATTGTCCTTCTCTTACCTCCATTTTGCTTCCTTTTACAGCCGCCTTAGCCCTTACTATGACCATTTTACAGCACCAAAATTTACTTTTAGGGGGGTTGGGTCCTGGGCGAAGAATGGGTCAAGTTATTGTACCCAAACTGAACTTTGGCCTAAAGATCAGCCGAAAAAAATGAACGTGAACTTCCATGGGTCTGGCTTATCAGTGTGTGGTGCCCTCCGCATTTCTTATCAACTTCCTTGGGTCTGCTCATCCCTAATAAAGAGAAAATATTGACATGTTCACATATGATGCAGGAATTGTCCATTCTTTCTTTTTGACACTGCAATGAGTAAAATAGAATGAGAGAGGTAAAAACACCAAAAAAATCTAAACAAAGATTCATGACTATTCACAGGATTGTTATGAAATCATGAGTGGCTTTTTCTTGATGCAGAATTAATAGTTTGAGAACTTACATCTGGATGTGAATGATTCTGGGGTCATATTCATATAAGCTTATTGCTTATCACGTCTGGGAATGAGCCAGTTCTCTGCCTAGTGATGGCTCCAGTCGTAGCTCAGTATTAATAGTTTCTCCAGTTATGACTCATTTCCTGATGTGAAACCCCAAACTTGCTTTTAAAACAGTCAGCAGATATAAATACCGTATGTGCGGTTTGAAATAAATACGTTTAAACGGATTTTTGGTTTTCTAAAAATATTTAGAGCACATGCGTACTAAGCACTAAGTCTAAATTTAAAGTAAAATTTAGTTATTACATGTTCAGGGGTGATACCCAACATTTAAATGTGTCTATGAAAGATGCAGCATAGACAAGACTCTTAACTTGTATTCTAGACAATCAGAAGACTCATCTGCAAAGTGCATAGTTCCAGGTGATCAGTCTAAACTTTTACATAAGCGCAGAACATGAACATGTTATCAACTGGAGCTAACCATCATGTCAATATGAAATTTCTTTTTTTTTATCTCACAAAATTATATACAAAAAATAAAACCAGTCAAAGCTGAAATAATGCACATAAGGCACATAAAATATACTGTATATAATTTTATATTTAAAAATACACATTCTGGCAAATTTATATTTATTGTGCATTTACAATTGTGATGGAAGGACACCCATGGAACTTTTGTATATGTGTTACGAAGTGAACCCACGCCTATCAAGCATTGATCATACTGTATATAGTGTATGAAAATAACGTGTGTTTAGCGCACTGACGAGGGCCAACAGCCCGAAACACGGTGTCTGCGAATTGAGATACTGATTTGGCTTTTATCCTAAGTCATACTGCACGACTCGTTAAAGGGTTGATTGTGACTTGTAGGATCGCTACTTCCAACAGGTGGCGCTATAGAGTTTAAGTCCTCTTTTTCTCTGATGAGGCAATTTGCATATTAAATTTCCTAGAGGAGCATTGCATGGCGAATAAGCCTCCTTACTTTGACAAGCCAGAGATGGTATGTCACTCTCCATAAGGAGAAACGATACCCCTTAGACCCCAGTCCAGAGCCTCTCACCTAGCCAAATCAGTTCTCATGCTTCGCACTGACGAGGGCCAACAGCCCGAAACACCGTGTCTGCGAATTGAGATACTGATTTGGCTTTTATCCTAAGTCATATTGCACGACTCGTTAAAGGGTTGATTGTGACTTGTAGGATCGCTACTTCCAACAGGTGGCGCTATAGAGTGCAAGTCCTCTTTTTCTCTGAAGAGGCAATTTGCATAGGGAGGTGATACTCCTTTAAGTATGGTGGCTCAGTGGTTAGCACTGTAAATTTGCAGCTGGGATCTTGGGTTCAAATCCCACCAAGGACAACATCTGCAAGGAGTTTGTATGTTCTCCCCATGTTTGCGTGGATTTCATCTGGGTTCTCTGATTTCCTCCCAAACTACAAAGGCATACTTATAGGGAATTTAGATGATGATGTGTGGAAAGCGCTGTGGGATTAATGGCGCTGTATAAGTCAATAAAAATATATAAAAAATAAGAGGTGTGAAGATTTCATTCTTAAAAGGTCTCCTACAAATATACATTAAAAATGGGTCATTATAAAGGGTAAATTATAATAAGTAAAAGTACTGATTCAATGAAATAAATGACATGGAAAATAAAGTGATGTGTCAATTTAATAATAGAATGCATGATTTTTATTGTTTGTCCTGAAAAAACAAACAAAAACTAATTGTCGTCTCAGTAGAGATACCCAATTATTTTAGGACTGTATTACTGCTGGTGCTAGTTAGTCTATGGTTTTAATACTGTAAATTACTTATTTCAGATTTTGAAGCTATTTAATAATTACTCTTATTGAGGCCTTGGAAATGTAATTAGCATCTGTATTTTTCACCATTCTTTAGCGTAATTTATACAGTGTTTAATTCTCTCCATCGTATGTACACTAGGATTTAGTATGTACTGTGCTCCATATCTTCTTTATGTTCCAGCTAAAACGTTTGTAAAAAAGATCTGTTACAATGAAAAGATTGTTAATATCATTACTAAATGGTGCTAATTTTGATGCAAAATACAAAGCTTCTTGCAAAGGTAGATTAATTTTTCAGACAGGTAAAAATACGACTAACTAACTAATTAAAGGTGTTTTGTTATTAATACAGTTTGATCAAATCAATCTAACTCCCTGCTTTGCCTAGAGTAAAGCATGTCTTAGTAAATATAAGCTACTGAATCAAACTGAGGGATGGCATGTCTTTTAGGGCTCGCTCACATTAGCGTATAAATCGGACGAGTGCAATGTGAGAAAACATCGCATTGCACTCTGACCAATGTTAGTAAGTGAGTCAGTGCTCATCTGCGAGTTTTTTCTCAGCTCGGATCGGACTGAGGAAAAAATTGTGGCATGTTGCCATTGTCTGCGAAAATCGGATCGCACTCTTCAATGGGTACAAGAAAAAAATCACACGACATATGGACCATGCATTTGCCGTCCAATATTTCCACACACATCTCAAAGGAAACCCGACATTTCATCTGCCAAATACAGTAAATTCACAGCTCGAACCCTCAAAATAGAATAGATAGAAATATGTCAGGGAGATACCTGTAATCAGGGCTTTGCGTGTGTAGTTTTCTGGACTTGTATCTGGCAGATACCCCCGTTACTAACGCTGTAGTCCAAAGAAATGAGCACAAACACATACAAAAGTCCTTTACTTGTAAAATGCACTCCCTGACAATTGCCCTCTTTTACTCATTTATTAGCAAAAAAAAAATCCATAGAGTCTGCCGTAAATCTATAATACGTACGTCCCACGACGATCCCTGACTCTGCTACATCTGGAGGCTGTGACGAACGGTGACATCAGTAACATTACAGCTCACCACGGCCACCGGAGCACACTGAGCATCGGGTGTGAACCCGGCTGCTGTGATGAGTGGTGACGTTAGTAATGGTGCCGCAGATCACAGCCGACAGTTCTCACGGACCCCTGTGTATGAACCACAGAGGCCAGCGTAAGAACCCTGCGCTGTGACCTGCAGTAACCTTACTGACATTACTGACGTCACTACTCATCACAGATACCTCTCCATTATTGAGCTTGATATTAACGGACATCACACAGCTGACATCAACCCCAAAACCAGTACCCTGATTGCCACCGCACCAGGGCAGTTGGAAAGAGACGAGGTTAAGTGCCAGAACTGGCACATCTAATGGATGCACCATTTCTGGGGCTGCTGGGGGCCATTCTTATTAGTCTGGGAAGGGAACAATATCCATGGCCTTTTTCAGACCTATTAATATCAGCTCACAGCTGTCTGCTTAACCTTTGCTGGTTATTAAACATAGGGGGGGCCCACATCACTCTTTTTGTGCTGCCATTTTTAACAACCAGTAACGACTAAGCAGACAGCTGCAAGCTGATGTTAATATACTGGGAAAACCATGAATATTGGCCCCTTTCCATAATAATAGCACCAGATTACAGCTATCTGCCTTCCCTTAGCTATTTATTAAAATAACCGGGACCCTACAACATTTGTTTTTAAATTAATTGATATTTAATAGGTTAAATAAGGCTAAACACCCTTTAATGCCACATGAAAGGCAATAGAGGGTTCTAGTTTATTATATGTAGGGAGCTTGTAACATTAAATATCTACAGGACATCTATCATATTCTATCTATCTATCTATCTATCTATCTATCTATCTATCTAGCTAGCTAGCTAGCTAGCTATCTATCTACCTATCTATCTATCTATCTATCTATCTATCTATCTATCTATCTATCTATCTATCTATCTATCTATCTATCTATCTATCTATATCTGTATATAAAATTGCTTTATTTTTTGTAAACTAACTTTAAATGACAGAGAATTACAGTATGTAAAAGCCGATGTTAGAAACGGATTGTATACAGATAGCATGCGCATATCATATGGATAATAGGTGAGGAAAAAAATCGCATGACACTCATCTTACACTAGCCAAACTTTTCTGGATCAACATCAGACCAATTTTTTATATGGTATTGTAACTCCACCCTTACCACTCCACTATGCAATTATTTTGTCATTAAATGCAAAACGGTCTCCTCTTCTTGGACATCTTGTGTATTTTTTGGTTTTTTTTTTTAGCCTTTTTCTTGTACTATCCGATGTGAAACTTAAGACATTGTGGAAAACAACTGGACTGAGTTATAATACTGGAAAATATGACTGACTTGGAGAATAACACTGGAATTAGAATGAGAAGAAGTATATAAAAAAGGCTTATGCAATATAAATCAACCAATGTGCCATGAAGTGTTTGGCAGGTAAGTGCATATGGAAGTGGAGCAGACGTGAGCTTGTCACATGGACTGGACTCAGCAATTTCCCTGCCTACATAAAAAGATTTAGAACAGAAATGTTATAATCATCCAGTTAGGATTACATACACTGGAAAAGCTTAAAGGGAACCTGTCACCTCCAAAATCACTACTGATTTTCAGATATAGTGGTAACATACAGGTAAATAGCATTAAAATTGTGCCTGGCTGGCTTAGGGCTCATTCATACGCCAGTGATTTTTCTTGTGCAAAAAAAAAAAAACCTGACCGATTTCCATTAGTGTTTTGGATCAGATTTTCATCAGATTTGGTCAGTGTACAAGTAGTTACTATCAGAGTTTCATCAGTTTTCTCATATGCGAAATAAACAAATCTAAGGAAGGTTTCTCCAGCTTCTCAAACAGTCAGTGAAATACGGACAGCACGAGGACGGTATTCAAGTACGTTCGATTTTTTTTTTTTCACAGACCCCTAGACTTGCAGTGTTGGGTTTGACCCAGTGCCGCGATGTGCTGCAGTCATCTTCTCCTGGACACTCGGACAGAACGGTGAGATTGGAGAGCACCGTGCGCCCGGCTGAAAGCGAGACCGCGTTTGCGCAGGAAAACGAGAGACGGCTGCAAGACATTAAGTTGCGATCTCCTCTGCCGGCCAGAGTGCAGCAGCTCTCTTTGATTTAGCTGCACAGGCTTATGGACTAGGGGCTCAGCGAGTAAAACCGCTGACCGCCTGCGCCACCAGAAGTTGGACTGTAATCTGTGGGACCCCATCTCAGGACACTCCACCGGCCGTTGCCGGTACTACAACCCCCAACGGATCACCTGCGGTTGAGGACCTTAAAGACAAAATAAGTTTGATTACTGGACTGTTGTTACATTGCAATTTCTCCTTTTCAATGTAACTGTTTTCTCCCTGCGAGGAGTTCCTCTATTGTTCCAATTAAATTATTAATTTGTTAACCCATGCTCTGCCTCCCTTGCGTCACTGCATCCCGCAACGTGGTTACACAGACACAGAACGGTGACTATAATAGCTCTCTGAGCCATCTTGATAGCTCGAAGTGAATGTCTGCAAGGAGAATAAAACTTTGTTTTCGCTCTGTAACCGCTGCTGCAGTAACGCAGCCAGGTGTAATATAAACTCTATTTTCCTGCAGATTACTGCTATATCTGCAGATAACTAGTGCCTCTCAAGATGACAGATTTCCTTTAATAAATATCTTCTAATGGCTTTTTTTTTAAATTCTGTATGGATATGCAATTGAAAGATCACAGCATACAGACACAAACTATTCTCTCATGATTTACTTAAAATAAGGTGTTCAATGAAACAAAGTTTGACCATTAAACTCATTTGCATCTCCCAACACAAAGTAATGATTGATCAGCAGCTTTGTAAGTATAATATCTATGATGACATTCTCATTCAGACATTCATTAAAAGAACTGAATCATTTTCATCGATGTGTGGGATCAGATGTTCACCAGTTTTGTTTGGTCTGTTTTTCTGCTTTCACCATCAGTGTTTGGTCTGTGTTTCTGTTTTTACCATCAGTTTGGCATCTGGTTTTCTAATTTTCTCAGCTTTTCCTACCTACTAAATAGTGAATAGCATACAGCACTTGGATGACAAACGGATGGCATCTGTGAGCAGTTTGTTTTTTTCATGGACCCATTGATTTGATAGGGCGAATTTCAGACAAGCGATTGAAACAAAACACAGACAAGTAAACAGCACCATAGATACTAATGGAAACATTTTCTATACATGAAAATCACAGCATTTAAAAGTGTAAGTGACCGCAGGATGCAGTAACACACAGAAGGCAGAGCAGGGGTTAAACAACGGAATAGTAGTCCAATTACCAAGCATATGCAGGGTTAATAAACAAAGTGTTAGGGTTGGCGGAACGCACCAAATATATAATTTATTAAATGGAATTGGTGCGTTCGCAACCCGGGATCCACCGTGCAGGAAAGCACCTGCTGCTAAATAATGGCGGCTCTATATGGCGGTATATACCAACTCTGTTAACTTCACAGAGTAACCGCGAGAGGAAAGCTCTGTGCCCTGTTAGACTTTCACAGAGGCACAGGCCAACTACCCAGATGTGAGCAGTGAGTGGTCATGCATGCATACAAAACTCCTCGCCGGAGATGCCAGCATTCTAGGGGCTTATTTCAGCCGGGTCCCTGAACACACTTAAACACAATCTCCTCGCCGGAGGTGCCAGCATTCTAGGGGCTTATTTCAGCCGGGTCCCTGAACACATTCAAACACATGACCACATTGGCGCAAAGCATATAGCATAAGACGATACTAGCGCATGGCCGTGCGGTCATGCGCAGTTTATATAGTTGCAGCACAGGAAGCTGCTACTGAAGTTTTTGCCCTTTCAGGACCTTCCAGAAGGACCAATGGAAAGTGCTGCAGTACCTGAGCATGTTTTGCCCTTTCAGGACCTTCCAGAAGGACCAATGGAATGTACTGCAGCACCTGAGCATGTGACCGAACATGTGGCCCTCGACCTCCAATGGGAGACCCTGACCTGGGCATGCTCAGTGTGAGTAAACAAGGACTTAGTCCCAGAGAGGCTCGCTCGCCGCAGATCAGTGCAGGGTACCATAGGAAAGCCAGAAAAGGCAGTAGTGACCCTATGCACTGAATAAGCCCCAGCGAGACGCTGGGAGCGACGTCTCCGCTGAGCAGAGCCCACTGCGGCCGATACCGAATGGGAGACCGCAGCAGACACGGATCGAGATTCCCCCTGTGCAGCAGAGGAAACTCGACTCCTAACATTACCCCCCCCCCTTGAGCCTCACTACGCTCAAAAGCTGCGATAAGCAGCGGAGCCCGAATGTGCTCCACAGGCTCCCAGGTTCTATCCTCTGGGCCGTGACCCTTCCAGTCCACCAGATAAAATTTCTTGCCACGTACCACCTTGCACCCCACAATAGCATTCACCTCAAACTCATCCGTGGATGAACCCGATGTCCCAGCAGATGACTCGGAAAACCGGGACAAATGAACGGGCTTTAAGAGGGAAACGTGGAAAGTATCGGTGATACCAAGGCGTGGAGGAATAGCCAAACGGTAGACCACAGGGTTGACCTGTTCCAGAACCTTAAACGGGCCAATGTAGCGAGGAGCAAACTTAGTGGACTCAACTCGCAGCCTGATGTTACGGGCGGAGAGCCACACCAAGTCGCCAGGAGCAAAGACCGGAGCGGGGCGCCGGTGTGTATCAGCCGAAACCCTCATTCTCTCCTTGGAGGCCCGGATGGCATCCTGTGTGCGGTCCCAGATGTCACGTGCCTCCACCGCCCAGTCTGCCACCCTAGAATCGGTGGATGACACGGGCATGGGCACAGGGACACGCGGATGCTGGCTGTAATTAAGGAGAAAAGGAGTTTGACCAGTGGAATCGGCTACGGCGTTGTTCAGGGCAAATTCTGCCCAAGGTAGCAAAGATGCCCAGTCATCCTGCCTAGCAGAGATGAAATGTCGCAAATATGTCACCAGAGTCTGGTTGGTTCTCTCCACCAACCCATTCGTCTCGGGATGGTATGCAGAGGAGAGGTTCAACTCTATGCTGAGTAAACGGCAGAGCTCTCTCCAAAACCGAGATGCGAACTGGGGACCCCGATCGCTGACAATCTTATCAGGCATACCATGCAAACGGAAAACATGTTTAATGAACAACACCGCCAAGGCCCGTGCTGAGGGTAACCGAGGAAGCGGCACCAAATGCACCATCTTGGAGAAATGGTCAGTGACAACCCAAATAATGGAGCAGCCACGCGACTTGGGTAGACCCACCACAAAGTCCATCCCGACCATCTCCCAGGGCCTGTCTGCCACCGGTAGAGGGTAAAGCAACCCAGCAGGCCATTGCCGAGGAGACCGATTCTGGGCGCAAGAAACGCACGCCTGAATATAGTCCTTGACATCTCGGGCCATATGCGGCCACCAGTATGTTCTCGCCAGAAGCTCAGATGTCCTCTTGGTCCCAAAATGCCCACCCAATCTGGAGGAGTGAGCCCAAGAGAGAACCTCCGGTCGCAAGTTAGCTGGTACGAAAGTCTTGCCCGGGGGCACAGACTCTAGCGAAACCGGAGCTACAGTTCTCAGGCTCTCAGAAGGGACAATAAGCCGAGGCTCCTCCTCCTCCTCCTCCGATGACACCACGGAGCGGGAGAGAACGTCAGCACGAACGTTCTTCTCCCCCGAGAGGAAATGGAGAGTAAAATGGAACCGGGAGAAGAACAGGGACCATCTAGCCTGGCGAGAATTCAGCCGCTGGGCCGTTTGCAGATACACCAAGTTCTTGTGGTCAGTGAAGACTTGGAAGGGAAAGCGAGCTCCCTCCAAGAGATGTCTCCACTCCGAAAAAGCCAACTTCATGGCCAGCAACTTCCTGTCCCCGATGGAATAATTCCTCTCCGCTGGTGTGAAGGTCTTGGAGAAGAAGAAGCAAGGATGCTTCCGGCCTTGAGCATCCTTTTGGAAAAGGACTGCTCCAGCACCAACGGATGAGGCATCCACCTCCAAGATAAATGGCTTATCAACATCGGGGCGATGTACGATGGGAGCGCTAGCGAAGTGTGACTTGATCGAGAGAAAGGCTTTGGAGACCTCCTCTGACCACAACTTCGGATTTGCTCCCTTCTTGGTGAGGGCAACCAAGGGAGCTACCAAAGTTGAGAAGTGTGGAATGAACTGGCGATAGTAATTAATGAACCCCATAAAGCGCTGCACCGCTTTAAGAGAATGGGGTTCCTGCCAGTCCATTACAGCCTGTAGCTTGGCAGGATCCATAGCCAAACCCTGGGCAGAGATGATATAACCAAGGAAAGGCAAGGACTCCTGCTCAAACACACACTTCTCCAACTTGGCGTAGAGGGAGTTTGCCCGTAAGAGGTCGAAGACTTTGCGAACATCTCTCCGATGGGAGTCAATATCTGGAGAGAAGATGAGAATATCATCCAGATAGACTACGACCGAGGTGGTGAGCATATCCCGGAAGATGTCGTTCACAAAGTCTTGGAAAACGGCTGGGGCATTACAGAGCCCGAAGGGCATCACCAGATATTCATAGTGCCCATCCCTGGTGTTAAAAGCCGTCTTCCATTCATCCCCCTCACGGATGCGAATCAGGTTGTAAGCACCCCGCAGATCTAACTTTGTAAATACCCTCGCTCCCCGTAGCCTATCAAACAGCTCAGATATCAGGGGTAGTGGGTACTTGTTCTTAACGGTGATGGCGTTAAGACCCCTGTAGTCTATGCATGGACGTAAGTCTCCAGTCTTCTTCTGTACGAAGAAGAACCCTGCCCCTGCCGGTGACACTGACTTCCTAATGAATCCTCTTGCCAGATTCTCCTGGATGTACTGGGACATTGCCTCCGTCTCCGGGAGAGATAACGGATAGACTCGACCCCGGGGAGGCTCAGCACCAGGCAAGAGGTCAATAGGACAGTCATAGGGGCGGTGAGGCGGAAGGGTCTCCGCAGCTCTTTTGGAGAACACGTCTGCATAGGGCCAATAGTGCTTGGGGAGAGAGGAAAGATCTGCGGGTACCTGTGTAGTAGCAACCTGAACGCACTCCCTCAGACATCTACCCTCGCAAGATTTACTCCATCCCAAAATTCTCCCAGAGGACCACTCAATATGAGGAGAATGGTAGCGAAGCCATGGTATCCCCAACAGGACCTCATCAATTCCCTCAGGAATGACTAATAGGGAGATTATCTCCTGATGTGATGGAGACACAGATAGCGTGAAAGAAATGGTTTGGTGGGTAATCTGTGAAGGTAGTGTTGACCCATTTACCACTCGAACGGTTACCGGCTTGGCGAGCATCACCAAGGGTATTGCGTGACGCTGGGCAAAAGCGGAAGACATAAAGTTACCCTCTGCCCCAGAATCCACGCATAGCTCGACCATAAGAGTGGATGGGCCTATGGTAATTGTCCCCTTGAAGGACAACTTTGAGGCAAACGTCGCCGTGTCTAGTGTACCTCCTCCAACTGCCACTAGACGCTGACGTTTCCCCGACCGCTGAGGACCCTTGGAGGCAAGGTGTCCTGACTGCTGGCAAACATGACGGACCTTATGTGCACGGGCAGACTGAGACTTGGATCCCGCTCGTGTCACCTCTAAGGCCTCATGTGACTCGGATGCCTGGACTGGAGATTCCAAAGGTTTGGCGAAGGTGGGAGCCATCCGAAAACTCTGCCTACACTGGGCTCGCTCCAACCTCCGCTCGTTAAAACGGAGGTCAATACGAGTAGATACGGCTATGAGCTCCTCCAGTGTGGCGGGAATCTCCCTAGTGGCCAAAGCGTCCTTCACATGGTCAGCCAGCCCCCTCCAAAATACGGGAATGAGGGTTTTATCTGGCCATTCCAACTCAGACGCTAATGTCCGGAAGTGAACAGCAAAATGGCTGACCATGGTTGAACCCTGAGTCAAAGCCAGCAGTTGGAGCGCTGTATCATGGGTGACTTGAGGTCCTAAAAAGACCTGTTTTAGAGTGTCCAGAAACCTAGGAACACTCCGCACCACATGATCGTTGCGCTCCCACAGCGGCGTAGCCCACTCCAACGCTCTGTCCGACACGAGAGAGATTATGAATCCCACCTTTGCCCGCTCAGTAGGGAAACGTGCAGCCAGAAGCTCGAGGTGTATACCACATTGGCTCACGAAACCCCTACAGGACTTACTGTCCCCAGAGTATCTCTCAGGCAAAGGAAGGTGAGATAGGGTCGGAACAGAGGTGGCAGTGGGTAAAGCTGCTGCAGCCACGCTAGCAGCCTGAACAGCTATTGCGGTAACATCCACCGCCGAGGTTGCACGCTCAAGAGACGCCAACCGGCCCTCCAGCAGCTGGATGTACCCCTGCAATCGCTGTTCATCCGCCATTACTTAGCCAGATCCTGGCGCTAGTATACTGTTAGGGTTGGCGGAACGCACCAAATATATAATTTATTAAATGGAATTGGTGCGTTCGCAACCCGGGATCCACAGTGCAGGAAAGCACCTGCTGCTAAATAATGGCGGCTCTATATGGCGGTATATACCAACTCTGTTAACTTCACAGAGTAACCGCGAGAGGAAAGCTCTGTGCCCTGTTAGACTTTCACAGAGGCACAGGCCAACTACCCAGATGTGAGCAGTGAGTGGTCATGCATGCATACAAAACTCCTCGCCGGAGATGCCAGCATTCTAGGGGCTTATTTCAGCCGGGTCCCTGAACACACTTAAACACAATCTCCTCGCCGGAGGTGCCAGCATTCTAGGGGCTTATTTCAGCCGGGTCCCTGAACACATTCAAACACATGACCACATTGGCGCAAAGCATATAGCATAAGACGATACTAGCGCATGGCCGTGCGGTCATGCGCAGTTTATATAGTTGCAGCACAGGAAGCTGCTACTGAAGTTTTTGCCCTTTCAGGACCTTCCAGAAGGACCAATGGAAAGTGCTGCAGTACCTGAGCATGTTTTGCCCTTTCAGGACCTTCCAGAAGGACCAATGGAATGTACTGCAGCACCTGAGCATGTGACCGAACATGTGGCCCTCGACCTCCAATGGGAGACCCTGCCCTGGGCATGCTCAGTGTGAGTAAACAAGGACTTAGTCCCAGAGAGGCTCGCTCGCCGCAGATCAGTGCAGGGTACCATAGGAAAGCCAGAAAAGGCAGTAGTGACCCTATGCACCGAATCAGCCCCAGAGAGACGCTGGGAGCGACGTCTCCGCTGAGCAGAGCCCACTGCGGCCGATACCGAATGGGAGACCGCAGCAGACACGGATCGAGATTCCCCCTGTGCAGCAGAGGAAACTCGACTCCTAACACAAAGTGACAGTAGTTCTGTTATGCACTTATCATGTCAGGAGTTCCTCAGAATGCAAAAGCCTCTTGGGGGTTGGTGGCGCCGGCAACGGCTGGTGCGGTGTTTGTCCAAGGAGATTCGGTTGGTAACGGCGGTCCATCTTCTGTTGGCAGAGGTTGGTCTCCGGTACATTCTGCTGAGCCCCTAGTCCATGAACAATGAACATATGCGGCTGGAGCAAACAAGTCCACAGCACGATCAGGGCCCCTCTGTGGGTGGGACGGTATATGCTGGTAAGGTGGGCTGCGAACGTCTGTCCAGCACCCATTCTCTCTTTGTGGCACATGAGCTGTACTCACTTTCACAAAGCGCACAACACCTCGCTCTCTTCCAGTTACCGGGCGCACTGCACTTCACTCTCTGCAATCCCTGCTGGTCATGGTGGGAGTACATGGGCGGGAGCCTGCGCAGCCCCAATGCTCAAGGTATGGAGAACTTCTCTCTCCGTGCTGCGCACTGCCTTTTCCCGCCAAGACTGTCTGCTTCCACATGTGCTGTGGCTGTAGCCGCTTAGCCAAACCCCCTGTGTCCGAGTGCAAAGGTCTGTCTGGTCTCTTACTCCTTCCCCCGAACAAAAGAGGAGACCGCCCCGACAGTTCCGGACCTGGCATAGGACAGATACCCATGACCCAGTTCTTCTCCTTACACTCCTCCTCTCCTTTAGCTCGCCATTCCACGGACGAGAGTTCCTGCAGTAAACGTTGACACTCCTCCATTTCTTGGATGATCTGCTGCCAAATAAACTGGTCTTGTTCATAACAACTGGGCGATATTCCAGCTGTTGTTCGTTCCGTGCGGTGTAAATCAGGCTGAGTAGCCGAATCAGTTTGGGTAGTGGAGTCAGGATGAACGGTCGAGGGCGGAGATGCGCCCAGATTCAGTGGAGCAGCCACCTCGGGAATTTCAGGCTCTTGATCCTCTCCTGGGTCGATAGGTGACAGGCTGGAAAATCCTTCTTCCCCATAATCAACAGTTGTAGAAGGGAGTACTTCAGGAATGTTTCGCGTTCTCTCCAAGTGATCTGGGTCTCGTGACAAACAAGGATGTAGCATGTTGTGATGGACTACTCGAGTGGGGGCATCTTCTTCTCCTTCGGGTTGAATCTCATAGACAGGACCTTCCAATGCAGTGTTTCACCAGGTACGGGGTTTTTTCCCACCAATACACCAACTTACCCCAAAGCCGCTTGTCTTGAACCAGTACTCGGTCTCCGGTCTTGAGAGCTGTCCCTCGCAGGGGCATCGTCTCATGATATTCAAGCTCCCGAAACTTGGTCTGGACCAATCAAGTCAGTAAACGATGGCAATGTTCACGGACCCAGGTGGACACCCCTGTCCGCCAGTAATCCTCCTCGGGGTCCAATTCCAACTCAGTGATCTCTTGCCCTTTTCGGCTGCACAGCAGAGTGTATGGCGTGTATCCATTTGTGCTGTGTAACTGGTAGTTGTACACCCAAACTAATTCGGCCACATACTCAAGCCAACAGACTTTCTGGTCCTCATCTAGCGTCCTCAGCATCTGAATCAGTGTCCGATTGAAACGCTCACAGGCTCCATTTCCTTGTGGATGATAGGGCGTCATTCTGGATTTCTCAATCTGATACAGGCGATGCAGTTCTTCCATTACTCTTCCTTGGAAACAGGCACCTTGGTCAGAGTGGATTCTCTTCGGACAACCGTATACTCGGATGAAGTCTCTGCAAATGGCCTGTGCCGCCAATTTGGTGGTCTGATCTCGGGTCGGAGTTACCACAGCAAATTTGGTAAAATGATCGGTCATCACCAGACAGTGTTCATATCCTATGTGAGCTGGACCCACAGTCAAGTAATCGATCATCAATACCTCTAGGGGAGCAGAAGTCACGATGGTCTGCATAGGGGGCTCTCTGTTCTGGAGGCTTGGCCAGTTCGCAGTTCCTGCATCTGTGACAAGCTTCATCTACTGCAGTCTTTAGCCAAGACTGGATCTGCAGTGTTCCCAGGGACAGGGCCTACCTCTCTTTTCGGCTGGGAAGTTGCTTTAAGGCCAACCACTGCCTCAACCGAGCCAGTTCCCCATCCTCTTGCTGAAGCCGGACCCAGTCATCATTGGGTCATTCCAGGGTGTGTTCCCCGGGCAACTCCCTGATCTGTCCCTGCATTGCCGCCAACATCCTGGTGGGGTTCTGAAACCCAGGGATCTCTTCAGCCTCCAGCTCTTCGCCCCAATTACACCCAGATCACTCGTGAGTCACTCTGGATAGAGCATCAGTATGCGTATTCTCAGCTCCTCTCTGATATGCGATCTTGTATCTGTACTTTGCCATATGGGCCACCCATCCCCAGAGCCCCCAGATTCGCTTTTTCAAGGTGGGCCAGAGGATTGTTGTCGGTGCGTACCAGGACTTCAGACCTGGACAGGTAGTTAGCGAATTTCTCGGTCATTGCCCACACTAAAGCCAGCAGTTCCAGCTTGAAAGAGCTGTAATTATCTGGATTTCGTTCAGGGTCGCGAAGAAACCGGCTCGCATAACCAATCACTTGCTCTTCCCTGTCCTGCGTCTGTGACAATACAGCTACTAGTCCATGTTGGCTCCCATCGGTGTGGATGATGAAAGGTTGAGAGAAGTCTGCATAGGCCAGTATGGGTGCTTCAGTCAGGGCCATTTTTAGGGCTCGGAAAGCTTCTTCCTGGCTATCTTCCCACTGGATGGTTTGATTCTTGGATGGTAATCCCATCGCCAATTCCAGCAGTGGATTAACAATTTGAGTGAAGTTTTACACGAACCGTCGATAGTATCCGGTAAGTCCCAGAAAGGCCCGGACATCCTTCACGATCTTCGGAGTGGGCCAGTCCTGCTCTGCTGCTATCATAACTTCTCAGGACCCAGCTATTATGATATCTCCAAATATCAACAAAGTCAGATATGAAGGGCTACATAGTTGGTTTGGAGAATCTATATAAATCAGAAATACAAGGCCTCAATTCCACTATATCACAGGTCTCTAACAGAGTGTCTCAATTGGAATCTTCTTCAGTCACAACTGCCTCAGAAAAAACAGATCAACGTCTGACTATCAACAAACACTAGGCAGATTGAATCCTTATTTGGTATAACTGAAGACTGAGCAAATTGCTACCGGCAAAATAACATCTGAATAAGGAGCCTGCCAGAGGCTACTTCTAAAGCAGATCTCATACCTACCCTACAGGATATCTTTAATACAATTATGGGTAGAGCACCTGGGGGGAAAAGTCATGATTGACAGAGCACATCGAGCCCTGCATCCCAGCAACTTTGATGTTAACAAACCCATAGATGTGATATGCTGGCTATATTACTTTAACATCAAATAATGATGCAAGTCCAAATTAATGGTGCCTTTGACTTTGATGGTACAAATCTATAATTTTTGGCAGACCTATCCAGGACAACATTGACTAAATGCTGAGCTTTATGTCCTGTCCTGGAAGTCCTAAGGGAAAAGGGAATTTTGTATACCTGGAACTTTTCTTTTTAGCTACAATTCTGCAACCAAAGAGGAGCTTTCTTGCTTTGAGCCCCACAGAAGCCAGAAGCAACAAGCATTTTTGGAGGACTTGCGTCTACCAACACTCACCATCAATGACTGGCCCTCAAATTCACTTGCTCCTTTCAACCAAGGATCTCACGACTATTAAGAAAAATGATTCATTTCTATCTCCTGATAGCTGGGAGATGGGACCCTAACTATCCCTGTCCTGGGGTTACTCTTAAAGGTAGAGAGGCCCATTCTCTGACCTTACTATGCTCCTGTAAAACCCCTAATCTGTTCCCTTCCCCACCTCATGAAGCATGGGACAGAAATGAATGGTAAATCAGACACAAAAACAAAACAGGGATAACAGAAAACCTCTATCATACAAAAGCATTAACCAACAATAGGAGAAGGTTAGGGGCAGGAAGCTATAAACTAAATGTGAAAAGGTAACAGGAGATAAACACACATGTACAACAGCAAACTACAGAACACTACAACTCCAATTCCAAACTTCAACTACTTAACCTTAGCACACAGGACAGTAAGGCAAATCTACAATAGCAATAATTAACTCCTATTCAGCACAGCGTCTGTCTCCTAAGAGCAAGAAAACAGAGCTTTCACTGGCAGGACAGAGAGGGTCTGGCCAGGTTTTATGGGAAGAGTTAATGACCAGATCAGAAGCAGCTGAAAAAGAGCTGCATGTTTCTGACCACGTGACCAGCATAGGAAGGGTCGATAACCTCTTTAGCACCAAGTCCATTTGATACGGGATCCAAATACACAGGCTAAATGGAAGATCTGTGATTCACAATATGTAGTGATCTTCTACCCCCAGATCTCCCAGGTTGGCGTGACACACTCGTGACAATAGCTTTATTAATACAGCCATCTATCTTCTATGATAGCTTTGTACTTGAGTCTATGAGTCTGGGTCTGGTGGGTTATGCACTATTCATCATACCAACATTCTCAGTACTTATTTTGTCTGAGAGGTTAGTGAAGTTTGCCTTCCTGAAGGAAGAAGTTGCTAATAGGGTTTTTAAATATCTATATATATAATTGCCTAAGGGTTTTTCCATCTGTCTGTCTGTCTGTCTGTCTTTCTGTCTGTCTGTCTGTCCTGGAAATCCCACGTCTCTGATTCCAATCAGCGACGAGCACAGTATCGACGTAGAAATCCCGCGCCTCTGATTGGTCGAGGCCGCCAGGCCTCGACCAATCAGCGACGGGCACAGCGACGATGATGTCATAAAGGACGTAGACTTCCCGTGTCTCTGATTGGTCGAGGTCGCGAGGCCTCGACCAATCAGCAACGGGCACAGCGACGATGATGTCATAAAGGACGTAGAAATCCCACGTTTCTGATTCAGTGACGGGCACAGTATCGACGTAGATGTCATAATGGTTGCCATGGCGACGATGATGTCATAAAGGTTGCCTCGACCAATCAGCGACGGGCAGTCTGCCGCGAATTCTGGAATCATCATTGTCCATATACTACGGGGACATGCATATTCTAGAATACCCGATGCATTAGAATCGGGCCACAATCTAGTCTATATATATAATTGCCTAAGGGTTTTTCCGTCTGTCTGTCTGTCTGTCTTTCTGTCTGTCTGTCCTGGAAATCCCGCGACGGGCACAGCGACGATGATGTCATAAAGGACGTAGACATCCCGCATCTGATTGGTCGAGGCAGCCAGGTCTCGACCAATCAGCAACGGGCACAGCGACGATGATGTCATAAAGGACGTAGAAATCACACGTTTCTGATTCTGCAACGGGCACAGTATCGACGTAGATGTCATAATGGTTGCCATGGCGATGATGATGTCATAAAGGTTGCCTCGACCAATCAGCGACGGGCACAGTCTGCCGAGAATTCTGGAATCATCATTGTCCATATACTACGGGGACATGCATATTCTAGAATACCCGATGCGTTAGAATCGGGCCACAATCTAGTGTATATACAGTGGGGCAAAAAAGTATTTAGTCAGTCAGCAATAGTGCAAGTTCCACCACTTAAAAAGATGAGAGGCGTCTGTAATTTACATCATAGGTAGACCTCAACTATGTGAGCCAAACTGAGAAAAAAAAATCCAGAAAATCACATTGTCTGTTTTTTTAACATTTTATTTGCATATTATGGTGGAAAATAAGTATTTGGTCAGAAACAAACAATCAAGATTTCTGGCTCTCACAGACCTGTAACTTCTTCTTTAAGAGTCTCCTCTTTCCTCCACTCATTACCTGTAGTAATGGCACCTGTTTAAACTTGTTATCAGTGTAAAAAGACACCTGTGCACACCCTCAAACAGTCTGACTCCAAACTCCACTATGGTGAAGACCAAAGAGCTGTCAAAGGACACCAGAAACAAAATTGTAGCCCTGCACCAGGCTGGGAAGACTGAATCTGCAATAGCCAACCAGCTTGGAGTGAAGAAATCAACAGTGGGAGCAATAATTAGAAAATAGAAGACATACAAGACCACTGATAATCTCCCTCGATCTGGGGCTCCACACAAAATCCCACCCCGTGGGGTCAGAATGATCACAAGAACGGTGAGCAAAAATCCCAGAACCACGCGGGGGGACCTAGTGAATATACTGCAGAGAGCTGGGACCAATGTAACAAGGCCTACCATAAGTAACACACTACGCCACCATGGACTCAGATCCTGCAGTGCCAGACGTGTCCCACTGCTTAAGCCAGTACATGTCCGGGCCCGTCTGAAGTTTGCTAGAGAGCATTTGGATGATCCAGAGGAGTTTTGGGAGAATGTCCTATGGTCTGATGAAACCAAACTGGAACTGTTTGGTAGAAACACAACTTGTCGTGTTTGGAGGAAAAAGAATACTGAGTTGCATCCATCAAACACCATACCTACTGTAAAGCATGGTGGTGGAAACATCATGCTTTGGGGCTGTTTCTCTGCAAAGGGGCCAGGACGACTGATCCGGGTACATGAAAGAATGAATGGGGCCATGTATCGTGAGATTTTGAGTGCAAACCTCCATCCATCAGCAAGGGCATTGAAGATGAAACGTGGCTGGGTCTTTCAACATGACAATGATCCAAAGCACACTGCCAGGGCAACGAAGGAGTGGCTTCGTAAGAAGCATTTCAAGGTCCTGGAGTGACCTAGCCAGTCTCCAGATCTCAACCCTATAGAAAACCTTTGGAGGGAGTTGAAAGTCCGTGTTGCCAAGCGAAAAGCCAAAAACATCACTGCTCTAGAGGAGATCTGCATGGAGGAATGGGCCAACATACCAACAACAGTGTGTGGCAACCTTGTGAAGACTTACAGAAAACGTTTGACCTCTGTCATTGCCAACAAAGGATATATTACAAAGTATTGAGATGAAATTTTGTTTCTGACCAAATACTTATTTTCCACCATAATATGCAAATAAAATGTTAAAAAAACAGACAATGTGATTTTCTGGATTTTTTTTTCTCAGTTTGTCTCCCATAGTTGAGGTCTACCTATGATGTAAATTACAGACGCCTCTCATCTTTTTAAGTGGTGGAACTTGCACTATTGCTGACTGACTAAATACTTTTTTGCCCCACTGTATAATTGTGTGTAAGGACTGGGTGATGGAACCACTGTGCCATGATCCGAGGAAAGCATGGAAGGGCCTCACCAAGTCAGACCTCAGATGCCTGGTGACTGATCATACTGCGATCTGAGGAGAAATGAAGGAGGCGGGACCATGTGCTACACCAGGACTGATGTCGGGTAGATTTGCAGGTGACCCCCAGGGACAGGAGGCAAGAACGGCCAAGGATGGTAGACTTGACAAGCACAGGCGGACACGGCTAATAGACAGGCAGCCAGGTATGGCTGATAGACAGGTAGGAGAATACGGCTGATAGACAGGTTGGCAGGCACAGCTGATAGACAGGTTGGCAGGCATGATTGATAGGCAGGCGGGCATAGCTGATGGACAAGCTGGTGGGCACGGCTGATATACAGGCAGGTATATAGGAATACGAGCACTGGGACTTCAGACCTAACAGGAGTGCTATGAACAAACTTAAAACATTGCACAGGTACCTCCCACTTGGTGGCGGTGCTTTAAATAATGAGCATTCCCCAGACATTGTCTGGGGACACTTTAGGATGGCGCAGTGCCTGGGGATATGCAAGCCGTCTGCAGACCCCTGCTCCCACAGGAGGATGAGGACGAGACGTGGGACTGCGGCGGTGAGTATGTCAGCGTCTCTGCTGGGGGAAGGAGGCAGAGTGAAGAGACGCTGGCACCAATAGCAGGAACAACAGGAGAGGGAGAGAAGGGGTGCAGGACCACAGCGGTGAGAGCATTGGCATCTCTGCTGGGGAAAGAGGTGCAGAGACGCTGGCGTTACATTGTGAATGTCTTCTGACTGGTTACTGGAATACGGTATATATAGCTCTGGAAAAAATTAAGAGACCGCCACATCAATACCCTGTCATGGGCAGCCCATTCTCCAGACCTGAACCCCAGTGAAAACCTCTGGAATGTAATCAAGAGGATGATGGATAGTCACAAGCCCTCAAACAAAGAAGAACTGCTTACATTTTTGCACCAGAAGCAGTGTGAAAGACTGGTGGAAAGCATGCCAAGACACATGACAGCTGTGATTAAAAATCATGGTTTTTCCACAAAATATTGATTTCTGAACTCTTCCTGAGTTTAAATGTTAGTATTATTGTTTCTAAATTTTTATGAACTTGTTTTCTTTGCATTATTTGAGGTCTGAAAGCAATGTTTTGTATTAAATTTTGACCATTTTTCTTTGTCACAAAATAAGACAAATTTATTGCTTGGAAATTCGGAGACATGTAAGAAGTTTACAGAATAAAAGAACAATTTACATTTTACTCAAAAATATACCTATGAAGAGAAAAATCAGACAAACTGAACATTTTGCAGTGGTCTCTTATTTTTTTCCAGAGCTGTACATAAGAATTCTCTAATAAGTGCGGAGAACTTATATCTACACAATCACATTTTAGGATGTGTTATTAGCAATTTTGTACATATGGAAAGGACCCCAGTCAGTTGAGTAGAAAAGGGAGACCCACAAATCAAATCATATTTACAAAGATTGTTGGAAATGTGATCATATCTAGTTTTTACGTTTTCATATTCCACCATTACACACTACTTAAAAAAATAAAGGGAACACTTATAAAACACAATGTAACTCCAAGTCAATCACACTTCTGTGAAATCAACCTGTCCAATTATGACGCAACACTAATTGTGAATCATTTTCTCCTGCTGTTCTGCAAATGGCACAGACAACAGGTAAAAATGATAGGTAATTAGCAAGACAACCCCTATAAAAGAGTGGTTCTGCATGGGATGACCACAGATGATTTCTCTGTTCTCATCCTTTTTGGCTGTTGTTTTAGTCACTTTTGCATTTTATCATTGCTCTCACCCCTAGAGGTACAGAAGCATGAGGCGATATCTACAGTACCACCCATCCCATAGAGGTTGCTCAGGTAGTGCAGCACAGTGTCCAGAGTATGGAGTAGATATCAGGAGACAGAAAAGTACACCTTTAGACGTGGAGGGGGGCATGGGAGAGCAACAACCCAGCATCAAGACCACTACATCCTCCTTTGTGCAAGGAGGAACAGGAGGAGCAGTGCCAGAACCCTGCAAAATGAGCTCCAGCAAGCCACTAACATTCATGTGTCTACTTAAACTGTCAGAAACAGACTCCATGTGTTTGGTATGGGGACCCGACATCCACAAATGGATGTTTTGCTTACAGCCCAACACCGTGCAGGACGATTGGCATTTGCTAGCGAACACTAAGATTGGCAGATTCGAGATTGGCGCCCTGTTCTCTTCATGGATGAGAGCAGGTTCACAATGAGCACATGTGACAGATGAGACAGAGTCTTGAGAAGCCGTGGAGAACATTCTGCTGACTGCAACATCCTCCAGCATGACCGGTTTGGCAGTGGGTCAGTAATAGTGCTAATCAGAGATACCCTGACTGCCATTAGGTCCCGGGATGAGATCCTCAGACCCATTGTGAGAAAATATGCAGGTGCACTGGGTCTTGGGTTCCTTCTGATGCATGACAATGCTAGGCCTGATGTGGCTGAAGTGTGTCAGCAGTTCCTGCATGATGAAGGGATTGATGCTATGGACTGGTCTGCTCGTTCCCCAGATTTCAATCCAATCGAACACATCTGGGACATCATGTCTTGTTCCAGCCACCAACACCACATTGCACCTCAATCTCACGATGAAAAAATTATTAGAATCTTCTATGGTTAAGTCATCCATACCACCTACTCACCTAGCTGCACTAAAAAACAAACTATTCAAGTTACAGGCAGTAGATGTCTGTCGCATTTTACACCCAAAAGATAGAGACTACACCTATTATTCATTCATTCACAATTCATAGCGTTGAATTGACTACTTTTTGATCAGTCATCTTATGTTGAGCAGGAGTCCTGCTGCTTCCATTGGTACCATAACCTGGTACAACCATGCACCCATCTTCTTCACATTAAAACCACCAGGGGAATTCCCCAGATCATGGCAATGGCCTCTAAATTTGAATCTTTTGAAGAATCCTGATACTGGAGAGGCTTTGGAGCAGGCAATCACTGAATTCATGTCACATCACCAATCGGACAGTACCCTAATCCCTAAGCAATGGGAAGCTTTAAAATATGTATTAAGGGGTATTCTCATCAGAGAAAGTTCAAGACTTAAAAAGATAAAGTTTGCCCCAATAATGGAAAAATAAAAACAAATACATATCCTGTATTTGTTACTTATGACTTTTGTGTTTGAAACTGTTAAACTGTAAAGCGCTGCGGAATATGTTGGCGCTATATAAATAAAGATTATTATTATTATTATATCCTAGAATAGGTACATAAACACAATCCGACCTCTACAATTCTGATTAATTTAAGTAAACAAAGAGATGATCTAAGAAAAGTTAATGGATCAGAGTTATTCCAAACACTGAGATAGAATGTAACAATTATTTTATGAATTTGCAGACAAGTTTGGTGGCCCATTAGCTAGAAATATTCATCCTAGAGTTCCCACCACATACATATCAACTATTCACACATCGGGAGACACAGAAGTTATCAAATTCCGACAAATTGCAGAGGCATTCAAGGAATACTACAAATCGTTATATAACATTAATGGCCAATATACAGACTTTTCCTCCTCATGTCTTCAAGCAAAAATAGAACAATATATTAGGAAAACAGCATTTCCCTGTTTATCTGAAGATATCCACAATACATTAGATCAAACCTTTACTGAGGAAGAAATATTACAAGTTATCACAACTTAACCTTCAAATAAAAGCCTGGGTCCAGATGGATATACCTCTAAATTTTATAACAATTAGCTCCACTATTGTCACCCTATTTAACTAAAGTTTTAAATTCTGTGTCAACTTCTAGTCATTCCCTAAATAAACTTTAGAAGCCCATATCACTGTTATACCAAAGCCTAGAAAGGATTTAACCATTTGTTCGAATTATCGACCAATTTCATTAATCAACATTGACCTGAAATTATATTCTAAGATTATAGTCATGAGATTAACCCCACTCTTGCCCCACCTTACACGTAATGACCAGGTCAGATTTAACTCCCATAGAGAAGCAGTAGATACAATTAAATCATTGCTCCTGATAACACATGCCAAGACACTGAAAATCCCAACCTGTATGCTATCAATAGATGCTGAGAAGTGTCATCTCTTTCGCAAGCAGATTGAATATCTGGGACATGTCGAATCTGCTGAAGGAGTGAGACTGGCATGTGAGAAGATAGCAGCAGGGCAGGACTGGCCCACTCCGAAGACCATAAAGGATGTTCGGGCCTTTCTGGGACTTACCAGATACTATCGACGGTTCGTGAAAAACTTCACTCGAATTGTTATTCCGCTGCTGGAATTGCTGAAGGGAAGCCATCTGGCACCAAGAATCGGACCATCCAGTGGGGAGATAGCCAGGAAGAAGATTTCCGAGCTCTAAAAATGGCCCTGACGAAGCACCCGTACTGGCCTATGCAGACTTCTCTCATGCTTTCATCCTCCACACCGATGGGAGTCTCCATCGACTAGTCACAGTATTGTCGCAGATGCAGAACGGGAAAGAGCGAGTGATTGCTTATGTGATCTGGTCTCTTCACGACTCTGAATGAATTCCAGATAATTACAGCTCTTTCAAGCTGGAACTGCTGGCTTTAGTGTGGGCAATGACCGAGAAATTCACCGAGTACCTGTCTGGGTCTGAAGTCTTGGTCGGCACCAATAACAATCCTCTGGCCCACCTGAAAAATGTGAAACTGGGGGCTCTTGAACAGAGATGGATGGCCCGTATGGCAAAGTATCGATACAAGATTGCATATCGGAGAGGAGCCGAGAATACGCACGGTGATGCTCTATCCAGAGTGAATCATGAATGACCTGGGCATAATTGGGACAAAGAGTTGGAAGCCAAAGAGATCCCTGGGTTTCGGAACCCTGCCAGGATGTTGGCGGCAACGTAGGGACAGGTCAGTGAGGCATCCTGAAAACACACCCTGGGACAATCCTGTGATTACAGGGTCTGGCTTCAACAACAGTATGGGGAAGTCGCTCAGTTGAGGCAGTGGGTAGCGTTGAAGCAACTTCTCAGCCGAGAAGAGAGGGAGGCCCTGTCCCTTGGAACACTGCAGATCCTTCTGCAATGGGAGAGGCTCCAATTGGAAAATGGCTTGTTATACCGGAAAGCGCAGCTAGCACGTGAGTTGGGAATTATCTGGCAAGTGGTACTTCCTGAAAAACTGAGGTGGCCATCAAAGCTCATGAGAGAGGTGCCCACTTTGGCCTGGAGAAGACATTCCAGTGGCAGAAGTTGGTCTACCACCCTCGGCTAAAGACTGCAGTAGATGAAGCTTGTCACAAGTGCAGGAACTGCGAACTGGCCAAGGCTCCAGAACAGAGGGCCCCTATGCAGACCATCGCGACTTCTGCTCCCCTAGAGGTATTGATGTTCGATTACTTGACTTTGGGTCCAGCTCACCTTGGATATGAACACGTCTGGTGATGACCCATCATTTTACCAAACTTACAGTGGTAACTCCGACCTGGGATCAGACTGCCGAATCGGCAGCACAGGCCTTTTGCAGAGACTTCATCCGAGTATATGGTTGTCCGAAGAGAATACAGTCTACCAAGGTGCCTGTTTCCAAGGAAGAGTAATGGAAGAACTGCATCACCTGTATCAGATTGAGAAATCCAGAATGACGCCCCATCATCCACAAGGAAATGGAACCTGTGAGCGTTTAAGTTGGATGCTGATTCAGATGCTGAGGATCCTAGAGGAGGACGGAAAGTCCGTTGGCCTGAGTATGTGGCGGAATTAGTTTGGGTGTACAACAACCGGGTATGTAGCACAGCTAGATACATGCCATACACCCTGCTGTTAGGCCCAAAAAGGGCGAGAGATCACTGAGTTGGAGTTGGACCCCGAGGAGGACTACCTGATGACAGGGGAGTCCACCTGGGTCCGTGAACATCAACATCGTTTACAGTATCTGCATCGATTGGTCCAGACCAAGCTTTGGAAGCTTGAAAATCATGAGACAATGCCCCTGCGAGGGACAGTTTTCAAGGCCGGAGACTGAATACTCGTTCGAGACAAGCGGCCTCAGGGCAAGTTGGAATATCGGTAGGAGAAAACGTACCGGGTGAAATTGGATCCCGAAGGGGAAGAAGATGCCCCCACTCGAGTAGTCCATTGGAACATGCTACATCCTTGTTTGTCACGAGACCCAGATCACTTGGAGAGAATGCGAAACATTCCTGAAACACTCCCTTCTACAACTGTTGACTATGAGGAAGAAGAATTTTCTGTCCCATCACCTATCGACCCAGGAGATGCACTTGAGCCTGAAACTCCTGAGGTGGCTGCTCCACTGAATCTGGGCGCATCCCCGCCCTCGCACGTTCAACCTGACTCCACTACCCAACCTGACTCGGCTACTTAACATGATTTACGCTGCACAGAGCGAACAACAACTGGAATACTACCCAGTCGTTAAGAACAAGACCAGTTTATTTGGCAGCGTATCATCTGAGAAATGGAGGAGTGTCAACGTTTCCTGCAGGAATTCTCGCCCATGGAATGGCAAGCTAAAGGAGAGGGGGAGCGTAAGGAGGAGAACCGGGCCGTGGGTTCCAGTTCTTTGCTGGGTTTGGAAGCGTAGGGGCTGTCTCCTCTGTTGTCCAGGGGTAGGAGTAAGGGACCAAACAGACCTTTGCACTTGACAACAGGGGGTGTGTCTAAGTGGCAACAGCCGCAGCGCGTGCGGAAACAGTCAATCTTGGCGAGAACAGGTAGCACACAGCACAGAGAGAGAAGTTCCCCGTCCCTTGAGCACCGGGACTGCGCTGGCCCATGTCTGTGTTCTCCCACCGTGACCAGCAGAGATTGTAGAGGGAGAAGTGCAGTGTGCCCAGTAACTGGCAGAGAGCGAGGTGCCATGCGTGTTGTCAACAGATCCTCCTGGGACCAAAACCACGCCAGTCGTTGCTGGCTCCATCAACCCCCAAGTAGCACCAGAATTATAAGGAAGTCCAGACATGATAAGTGCACTAAAGGACTGCTGGCACTTTGTTTATTAACCCTTCATATCCTGGACTGTTATTCTCCCCATTTAACCCTGGCCCTTCCTGGGAGGAGTTAACCCTTGTTAAATTAAAACTGCTACATTTGTTAACGCTTGCTCTGCCTTCTGTCTGTCACTGCATCCCTCTACCTGCTGTCACTAATATACTCAGAAAATAATGGCCTTATACCAGAATCCCTCCCTCAAGGCTAGATGTAATGGAAAGTTCTCGGATTCCTTTGCAGTATCTAATGGAACCAGACAGGGATGTCCACTTTCCCTTTACAATATGTTATCGTAAAGGAACATTTAGCAATATCTCTTAGAAATAACACAAATATTCAGAGCATCAATGTTGATCATAGAGCACACAAACTTGCATTATATGCAGATGACCTTTTGCTTTATATCACTTTTTCTTTATAAACCCCAGAACAATATTACCTTTCATCTTGAAAGAATTAGAAAATCATGGCTTCTTATCCAATTTTAAGATCAATCTTCCTAAATCAAAGATTCTCAATGTTTATATTCCTTATATGGAAAAACTCTCTGTGCAAAATGTGTTCCCTTTCCATTGGTGCTCCTCCTCGATTAAATATTTGGGTATAGAATTACTACCAGACATGTTCCAACTCTCCCATTACAACCTCAAACTTTTACTAACCCAAATTACTATGGATAAATTACGACTATCCTGGTTTGGCAGATTCAAGGTCTTAAAAATGGATATCCTTACCAGACTTCTCTATCTATTTCAGGCAATTCCTATAGTCCTTTCTCTTTATTCTTTAAATAACTAAAGAGAGCTTGCAGTAACTTTATTTGGAGATCCGGTAGGCACCACCTGGCACACAGATTTTTAAGTAGATCCAAACTTACAGGTCTTCCATATTTTTTGTTGGACTGGTTTCATGGTGCTGAGCATAAGCAGTGAGCACTTTTAGAATCATCTTTCCATCACCTGTCATTGAACTCCCTACCTCCCTACCTTAGATTTATAAGGGATGTCGCCTATGTTTAGTGTTCTTACCTTTCTGAACAAGGGACTTACACTACTTTTCAAAAGTATAGGGTCACCCAGAAAATTTTGTATTTTCCATGAAAACTCATACTTTCATTACTCAAATGAGTTGCCAAATGAATTGAAAATCAGACATTGACAAGGGTAAAAAAAAAAGATTTTTATTTGAAATAATAATTTTCTCCTTCAAACTTTCCTTTTGTCAAAGAATGCTCCCTTTGCAGCAATGACAGCATTGCAGACCTTTGGCATTCTAGCAGTTAATTTGCTGAAGTAATCTGGAGAAATATCACCCCATGCTTCCAGAAGCCCCTCCCACATATGGTTTGGCTTGATGGGCACTTTTTGCATACCATACGGTCAAGCTGCTCCCACAACAGCTCAATAGGGTTGAGATCTGGTGACTGCGCTGGCCACTCCATTACAGATAGAATACCAGCTGTCTGCTTCTTCCCTAAATAGTTCTTGCATAATTTGGAGGTGTGCCTTGGGTCATTGTCCTGTTGTAGGATGATATTGGCTCCAATCAAGCGCTGTCCACAGGGCATGGCATGGCGTTGCAAAATTGAGTGAAAGCCTTCCTTATTCAATATCCCTTTTACCTTGTACATATCTCCCACTTTACCAGCACCAAAGCACCAAAGCAACCCTAGACCATCACATTACCTCCACCATGCTTGACAGATGGCATCAGACACTCTTCCAGCATCTTTTTAGTTGTTCGGCGACTCACAAATGTTCTTCTGTGTGATCCAAACACCTCAAACTTGGATTCATCTGCCCATTGAAGTTCCTTCTCTGTCCTCCGTAGTACATGCCTGCACAAGGCAATCTTGCCTTGTGCAGGCGTGTACTATGGAGGACACAGCATGAACTTCAACCCAATATTGCAGCCAGCATGCAGCCAGTGGGTAAGGAAAGGGTGAATCAAAAACCCCAAAGCCCCGCCTCCATGGCTGAAGATTGTTCCCTCCAAATTCAGGTGACAGTGTCCCTTTAAACATATCTCTGGAGAGAACATACCTAATACTCCTCAACTGAATTTTTATCCATGATTCCAGCCTCCTATAAAAACATAAAATGAGGAATTTTGAGGCACTATCTGACTGCAACGCTCTCCATTATTTTGAGAAAATGGCAGTCTAAGACAGCCTCATCTATACTAGACTAGGCATCAGAGATGGATTCCATATGCAGAATGAAGAGACTCTCAACTCATAATAAATATAATTCTGATGGTCTCTTTAGAACCTGGCAGAGTTGAATTATATTTAGAGAGTGTGACGATTTCTCAGAAATTCAATTGAACTGAATATCCAACGAGTGATATTATTTTACTTTTATAATTTTGACATCTTTGCCGCAGTTGTCCCTCTGCTCCCCCTCCCCTTCTCTCTCTCTTTTTCCATACTTTTTTAAAATCTGTATTAAGCCGGGTTCAGATTAGCGTATCTGTGTGCAGCGTTTGCCTGCGTACAGATCCACATAGATCAGCATGTGTCTTGCGTACCTATATTTAACATTTTATATGCAGGGACATGCGTTGGCATCAGTTTGCATGCATATGCTTCCACATGCATTGTTTTGCGGAGCCTGTCAAACGCAACATGCTGCAATTTTTATTGCGTCAAATATGCGCAGGCGTGCGCATGCGGATGAGTGCATCAAAACAATGCATTACTGTCTATGGGAACGGATTGGTATGCAAGGACATGTGTACACATGCGTGCGATGCGCATGCGTACTTTGGACTGAGCATGTCCAGGAAATGATTTCACCACCTTCAAATTCCGAGCTATACAAAAGGGGGTGTGGACATTGGAAGTCCAGTATTCTCAAGACTGGATGTGATATCAAGACTGTGTATGTAAATATAGAAGCTTTGAAAATGTCTGTCTCTATCACTGCAGTCTGAACTCTGTACTTATGTTTTGTTTTCTGTTTCTTGTAGACTGTGCGGTGCTCCTGTCCTGGATTGCTCCTGTCCGGTCGTATTGTACTGGCCCTCTCAGCAGATACTTAATGTAAGTATGAGTGTCTGTACTACTATGTTGCTCTGCCCATTCTCACACTCTGCCCAGTTTCACGCTCTTCATCACTTTGTGTCTTATGTTTTGCTTTCTTTTCCTTGTACACTGTGTGCAGAATCATTAAGCAAGTTGTATTTTGATCACATGATACTTTTTATACATGTTGTCCTACTCCAAGCTGTTCAGGCTTGAGAGCCAACTACCAATTAAGTAAATCAGGTGATGTGCATCTCTATAATGAGGAGGGGTGTTGTCTAATTACATCAAAACCCTATATAAGGTGTGCTTAATTATTAGGCAACTTCCTTTCCTTTGCCAAAATGGGTCAGAAGAGAGATTTGATGGGCTCTGAAAAGTCCAAAATTGTGAGATGTCTTGCAGAGAGATGCAGCAGTCTTAAAATTGTCAAACTTTTGAAGCGTGATCACTGAACAATCAAGCGTTTCGTGGCAAGTAGCCAACAGCGTGTTGGGCAAAAAAGGTGCAAAATAAATGCCCATGAATTGAGGAAAATCCAGCGTGAAGCTGCCAAGATGCCATTTGCCACCAGTTTTGCCATATTTCAGAGCTGCAACGTTACTGGAGTAACAAAAAGCACAAGGTGTGCGATACTCAGGGACATGGCCAAGGTAAGGAAGACTGAAAAACGACCACCTTTGAACAAGAAACATAAGATAAAACGTCAAAACTGGGCCAAAAAATTTCTTAAGACTGACTTTTCAAAGGTTTTATGGACTGATGAAATGAGAGTGACTCTTGATGGGCCAGAAGGATGGGCCAGAGGCTGGATCAGTAAAGGGCAGAGAGTTCCACTCCGACTCAGAAGCCAGCAAGGTGGAGGTGAGGGTACTGGTATGGGCTGGTATCATCAAAGATGACCTTGTGGGACCTTTTCGGGTTGAGGATGGAGTGAAGCTCAACTCCCAGACCTACTGCCAGTTTCTGGAAGACAACTTCTTCAAGCAGTGGTACAGGAAGAAGTCGGTATCGTTCAAGAAAAACATGATTTTCATGCAGGACAATGCTCCATCACATGCCTCCAACTACTCCACAGCGTGGCTGGCCAGTAAAGATCTCAAAGAAGAAAAAATAATGACATAGCCCCCTTGTTCACCTGATCTGAACCCCATAGAGAACCCGTGGTCCCTCATAAAATGTGAGATCTACAGGGAGGGAAAACAGTACACCTCTCGGAACAGTGTCTGGGAGGCTATGGTGGCTGCGGCACGCAATGTTGATTGTAAACAGATCAAGCAACTGACAGAATCTATGGAAGGAAGCTTGTTGAGTGTCATCATAAAGAAAGGTGGATATATTGGTCACTATTTTTGGGGGATTTTGTTTTTGCATGTCAGAAATGTTTATTTCTAAATTTTGTGCAGTTATATTGGTTTACCTGGTGAAAATAAACAAGTGAGATGGGAATATATTTGGTTTTTATTAAGTTGCCTAATAATTATGCACAGTAATAGTTACCTGCACAAACAGATATCCTCCTAAGATAGCCAAATCTAAATAAAACCCACTCCAACTTCCAAAAATATTAAGCTTTGATATTTACGAGTACTTTGGGTTGATTGAGAACATAGTTGTTGATCAATAATAAAAATAATCCTCTGTGCTGTGGTGCTGTCCTGGTGTTGTGGTGCTGTCCCGGTGTTGTGCTGGAGTCCTGGTGCTGTGATACTGTCCCGGTTCTGTGCTGCCTGACTGCTGTTCTGTTGGACTACTGCCTGTAATGTAAGTATTGGCGTCCATTCTGTTTTTAATTTTGGCTTTTTTTTATCTATTTATTTTTTCTTTGACTACATTGTTGTTGGCTCTTTAACCCCTTTACCCCCAAGGGTGGCTTGCACGTTAATGACCAGGCCAATTTTTACAATTCTGACCACTGTCCCTTTATGAGGTTATAACTCTGGAACGCTTCACCGGATCCCGGTGATTCTGCCTTGTTTTCTCGTAACATATTGTACTTCATGATAGTGGTAACATTTCTTTGATATAACCTGCGTTTATTTGTGAAAAAAATGGAAATTTGGCGAAAATTTTGAAACTTTCGCAATTTTACAACTTTGAATTTTTATGCAATTAAATCACAGAAATATGTCACACAAAATACTTAATAAGTAACATTTCCCACATGTCTACTTTACATCAGCATCATTTTTTTAGGGAGTTATAAGGGTTAAAAGTTGACCAGCAATTTCTAATTTTTACAACACCATTTTTTTTAGGGACCACATCTCATTTGAAGTAATTTTGAGGGGTCTATATGATAGAAAATAACCAAGTGTGACACCATTCTAAAAACTGCACCCCTCAAGGTGCTCAAAACCACATTCAAGTAGTTTATTAACCCTTCAGGTGTTTCGCAGGAATTTTTGGAATGTTTAAATAAGCATGAGCATATAACTTTTTTCACAAAACATTTATTCAGCTCCAAATTGTTTTATTTTACCAAGGGTAACAGGAGAAAATGGACCCCAAAAGTTGTTGTACAATTAGTCCTGAATACGCCGATACCCCATATGTGGGGGTAAACCACTGTTTGTGCGCATGGTAGAGCTCAAAAGCGAAGGAGCGTCATTTGACTTTTCAATGCAAAATTGACTGGAATTGAGATGGAACGTCATGTTGCGTTTGGAGAGCCCCTGATGTGCCTAAACATTGAAACCCCCACAACTGACACCATTTTGAAAAGTAGACCCCCTAAGGAACTTATCTAGATGTGTGGTGAGCACTTTGACCTACCAAGTGCTTCACAGAAGTTTATAATGCAGAACCGTAAAAATAAAAAATCATATTTTTTCACAAAAATGATCTTTTTGCCCCCAATTTTTTTTATTTTACCAAGGGTAAGAAAAGAAATTGGACCCCAAAAGTTGTTTTCCAATTTGTCCTGAGTACGCTGATACCCCATATGTGGGGGTAAACCACTGTTTAGGCGCATGGGAGAGCTCAGAAGGGAAGGAGCGCCGTTTGACTTTTCAATGCAAAATTGACAGGAATTGAGATGGGACGCCATGTTGCGTTTGGAGAGCCACTGATGTGCCTAAACATTGAAACCACCCACAAGTGACACCATTTTGGAAAGTAGACCCCCTAAGGAACTCATCTAGATGTGTTGTGAGAGCTTTGAACCCCCAAGTGTTTCACTACAGTTTAAAACGCAGAGCCGTGAAAATAAAAATTGTTTTATTTTTCCCCAAAATTATTTTTTAGCCCCCAGTTTTGTATTTTCCCAAGGGTAACAGGAGAAATTGGACCCAAAAGTTGTTGTCCAATTTGTCCTGAGTACGCTGATACCCCATATGGGGGGGATCCACCGTTTGGGCGCATGGGAGGGCTCAAAAGGGAAGGAGCGCCGTTTGGAATGCAGACTTAGATGGAATGGTCTGCAGGCATTACATTGCGTTTGCAGAGCCCCTAATGTACCTAAACATTTGAAACCTCCCACAAGTGACTCCATAGCCATGAAAATAAAAAATCTTTTTTTTCAATAAAAATTATTTTTTAGCCCCCAGTTTTGTATTTTTCCAAGGGTAACAGTTGAAATTGGACCCCAAAAGTTGTTGTCCAATTTGTTCTGAGTACCCTGATACCCCATATGTGGGGGGGGGGAACCACGTTTGAGTGCATGGCAGAGCTTGGAAGGGAAGGAGCATCTTTTGGAATGCAGACTTAGATGGATTGGTCTGCAGGCGTCACATTGCGTTTGCATAGGCCCTAATGTACCTAAACAGTAGAAACCCCCCACAAGTGACCCCATATTGGAAACTAGACCCCCCAATGAACTTATCTAGATGTGTTGTGAGAACTTTGAACCCGCAAGTGTTTCACTACAGTTTACAACGCAGATCCGTGAAAATCAAAAATCTTTTTTTTTCCACAAAAAATTATTTTTAGCCCTCAGTTTTGCATTTTCCCAAGGGTAACAGGAGAAATTGGACCCCAAAAGTTGTTGTTCAATGTGTCCTGAGTACGCTGATACCTCATATGTTGGGGTAAACCCCTGTTTGGGCACACGGGAGAGCTTGGAAGGGAAGGAGCACTGTTTTACTTTTTCAACGCAGACATGGCTGGAATTGAGATCGGACGCCATGTCGCGTTTGGAGAGCCCCTGATGTGCCTAAACAGTGAAAACCCCCGAATTATAACTGAAACCCTAATCCAAACACACCCCTAAACCTACTCCCAACGGTAACCCTAACCACACCCCTAACCCTGACACACCCCCAACCCTAATACCTACCCTATTCCCAACCGTAAATTTAATCCAAACCCTAACCCCAACTTTATCCCCAACCCTAACCCTAACTTTAGCCCCAACCCTAACTGTAGTCTTAACCCTAGCCCTAACCCAGCCCTAACCCTAGCCCTAACCCTAGCCCTAACCCTAGCCCTAACCCTAGCCCTAACCCTAACCCTAACCCTATCCCTAAGCCTAACCCTAGCCCTAAACCTAACCCTAGCCCTAACCCTAATGGGAAAATGGAAATAAATACATTTTTAAAATTTTTACATTTTTCCCTAACTAAGGAGGTTATGAAGAGGGGTTTGATTTACTTTTATAGCGGGTTTTTTAGTGGATTTTTATGATTGGCAGCCGTCACACACTGAAAGACGCTTTTTATTGCAAAAAATATTTTTTGCGTTACCACATTTTGAGAGCTATAATTTTTCCATATTTGGGTCCACAGAGTCATGTGAGGTCTTGTTTTTTGCGGAACGAGTTGACGTTTTTATTGGTAACATTTTCGGGCACGTGACATTTTTTGATTGCATTTTATTCCAATTTTTGTGAGGCAGAATGACCAAAAACCAGCTATTCATGAATTTCTTTTGGGGGAGGCGTTGATACCATTCCGCGTTTGGTAAAATGGATAAAGCAGTTTTATTCTTCGGGTCAGTACGATTACAGCGATACCTCATTTATATCTTTTTTTATGCCCTTTTATACGATAAAAACTATTTTGTAGAAAAAATAATTATTTTTACATCACTTTATTCTGAGGACTATAACTTTTTTTTGTTATCCTTGATGATGCTGTATCGCAGCTCTTTTTTTGTGGGACGAGATGATGTTTTCATCGGTATCATGGTTATTTATATCCATCTTGTTGATCGCGTGTTATTCCACTTTTTGTTTGGTATGATAATAAAGCGTTGTTTTTTGCCTCGTTTTTTTTTTTTTTTTTTACGGTGTTCACTGAAGGGGTTAACTAGTGGGACAGTACACTAAATATGTGTACTTTTATTGTTTGAAATGTATTTATAGGAACAATATATATATATATTTTTTTCGGTATTTAAAAAATAAAAACATTGCCCTGGGGGGGGGGTGTCATCATGTTATAGTGTAAGATCGCTGATCTGACACTTTGCTGTGCACTGTGTCAGATCAGCGATCTGACGTGAACTCCTGCAGGCTTACCAGTGCTTGCTCTGAGCAGGCGCTGGTAAGCCGCCTCCCTGCAGGACCCGGATGCAGCCCCGTGTCCATTTTGGATCCGGGCCTGCTGCAGGGAGGAGGTAAGAGACCCTCGCAGCAACGCGATCACATCGCGTTGCTCTGGGGGTCTCAGGGAAGCACGCAGGGAGCCCCCTCCCTGCGTGATGCTTCCCTATACCGCCGGAACACTGCGATCATTTTTGATCACAGTGTGCCGGGGGTTAATGTGCCGGGGGCGGTCCGTGACCGCTCGTGGCACATAGTGCCGGATGTCAGCTGCGGTAGTCAGCTGACACCCGGCTGCAATCGGCCGCGCTCCCCCCGTGAGCGCGACCTATCGTATATGACGTACTCTCCCATCAGTGGTCATACGGGCCCACCCCACCTCGATGGGATAGTACGTCTAATGTCAGAAAGGGGTTAAACAAGTTCAATTTTTCTTATCTGTTCATTTCTGTAGTGTTTCACTTGACTGTTGCCTGCTATTCCAACATGTCCTCCAGAGAAGACTCTGCTTCCCAGAGTGGACATGACACTTATTACGTAATCACATTTGATATACTGATTGGTTTGTATTGACTGTCAATACTACACATGTGGTAAATCATGTATTTTCTTTGAAGGAACCTTCCAGTGCGGAAGAGCAGGAGCAGTCTAGTGGAAATTAATCTTCCCAGGGTCATCGTGCTCAAGTTATTGAGGAGGAAAGACGGTGTGTTAGTAGTCTTTTCATTATTAGAGTTGTAAATGAATTTGGTTTCAGTTTTGTATCTTAAACTATATAACTTACAATTTTTATTTTATTTTATTTGATCTATAGGTTCCACAACGTGAGGACGGCAAACCCGAGATTGACAATGACAAACTGATTCCTCTTGTGCAAGAGCGAGTTGCGTTGTGGGACACCTGTGATCATCAGCATACTGACTCAGGATTGATTCGACTACTCTGGGAAGAAGTGGCCAGATCACTGTTGGCTGATTGGGACCATGCCACCCCACAAGACAGAAAGGATTTTTGTAGGTATTGCAATGTGGTCTGACGCGTCTGTTTTCTTGTAAATGTAGGTGCTTTTTTTACAATTTCTTAAAAAAAAATTTTTCTTCCCCCTTCACAGTGAAGAGAGTAAAAGTCTGTTGGTGTTCGATGAAGGATCGCTTCAATAAGAATATGAGAGAGGAGATTCGGGTTCGAAGTGGTGCTGTTCCAAAGGTCACAAAATATAAATACCATCGTATGCTGTCTTTTCTGAGGCCTGCGATTGCTCAGCAAACGTGAGTATCTTTTGTGTTGTCTTACTATTATATAAAGTATTTAATTTTTTTTTAGTGAAGTTTTTCATTTATTTTCCACACAGAACCTGAAGCAGTACAACACAACCTGGATCGTCCTCAGTTGGAGCGGCCCCTCATCGACCAGCCAAAGAACAGTCCCAATCATCCACCAGCGATGGAGCTACAGGCAGGCTTCACAGGCTAGTGAACAGGCTGCCGGTCCATCAGGATTTCCCTCTCCCAGCCCTCTGCCACTGGTTTTGTTGGATCTGCTCATCAACGGCAGAGGGCCTGGGAGAGGTCAATCATGCACGAGTTTATTCACTTAAGCTCGATCTTCCAGGATGGGATGAGAGCGGTTGGAGAAAGACTGGATAAGTGGGTTCACTCAGATGAACACACTTTTCCAGGAAGTCCACAGATGCCTTGACCGTATGGAAGACGACCTTCAGATACCAATGCAATGTTTTTTTCTGCAATAGAGCGGGGCGTGTTGTAAAACCGGCCGCTTGATCTCCAGATCTATGTAATCAAGGCCTGTCAGGCTCCTTACAACGAGGCCATGCAGCAGTCCCAAACCTTCAATCCGCAGTCAGGATATCACCAGCTGCCACAAATGTCTTTTCCTACACGGCAACAAGGGCCAGCACAACATCAGTGGCAGAATACGACAGCACCACTGCACACATCTAAAGGACTTAGATAACAGTCAGTCCAACAACTGATGACAGCGCAAGTGAACTGTCCTCCATCACCACCACTGGACATTACGGCAGTTCCTACAATTCCCAACTACACCACGCAGCTGAGTGCAGCACCCCTGCAGCATGCAGCTCCCACCACGCAGCTGAGTGCAGCACCCCAGCAGCTTGCAACTCCCACCACACAGACGAGTGCAGCACCCCTGCAGCGTGCTGCTTCCACCATACCGCAGATTGCAGCACCCCTTGAACTGTACAGTAAAAACTGCAGAGGGAACAGCAAAAAAAGTGGCCAGTACACACCCAAAACAAAAGCCCGGAAGAAGAAAAGTTGGCAAAAAAAAAGTACCCACCACCTCCATCCTCACCTCCCAATGTGTCTCTGTTTTCCAATCTTTCTACACCTTCCCTTGTGTCTATCCCTTCCAATGTGTCTATCCCTTCCAATTTATTTTCCCAATGACTCATCTGTCCTGTTATATACTCCCATCTGTGAAATCGTAGACCACACCATCCGTGACCCAATCCTCCATTTTATTGACACTTCCTCTCTAACCACTTCCTCACCCACTCCTACCTAATCATCCCGGCCCGACACCCCCCCAGGTCCACAATATCACACCATCCGACAGACTCCGAAAATAAACCCTATTTTTATTTATTGCTTAAATTTATGTATGTTAAATTAAAAAAATTTTGTTAATAAAAATTATTTTTTTCCACAATCCCTATATTTTCTTAATCTTTTTATTTGAAAACAAAGTGAAGTAGTAGCGGGTTACAGTGGAGGTGTTATTATTAAAGTCAGCAAACATTACGGGTACATTTACTTGTTTACAATCGGATTAAACCATTTCGTCTTGCTATGTCACACGTCCAAAATCAGAAACAAAGTAAGCAGCAAAGTTATCCCTCATTTGGACAACTTCCACTGTTGTCCTCAGAGGGTGATCTTGGTAAACCCGCAATGTGCTTACAACAGGTTCCTCAAGTTTTAAGCGGTGTCGCTCTTTTGCCAGGATGTAATTGTGCAGAACAACACACGCTTTGACAACCTCATCAATTATCTCAGTTTTTAGATTGATTGCTGTTCCCAAAATGCGCCATTTAGATGCAAGCAAACTAGAGGCACACTCCACAGTTCTTCATGCGTCAGTCGGTAGTTGTAAATCCTTTTGGTGTGATTCAAGTCCCGACTCGAGTACGGTTTTATGAGGTTGGCAAACATTTGAAACGCCTCATCCCCAACCACAACAAACGGCATTGGCGGTCCTTTAGTGTTCGGAAGAGGTCATGGTGTTGGAAAATAGAAATTATTCCCATACAAATGTTGGCCCATGTCAGAGTCTTTGAAAGTCTGAGAATCATTTCCTTGTCCAAATGAGCCAACGTCAATGGCAACAAATCGACAGTCAACATCTGATATCGCCATGAGAACAATCAATAAATATTTTTGTAATTGAAATACTCGGATCCACTACCAGCAGGTTTCATAATCCGAATATGTTTGCCATCCATAGCCCCCACAGTTTGGAAAATTACAAATGTCCTGAAATTGTGCAGCATTTTCCAGCCAGAGTTCAGTTGTGGGTTGGGGGAGGAATTCTTCAAGCAGAACGTCACATAAAGCACGGCAGGTGTCTGCAACAATCCCAGAAAGGGTGGATACTCCAATCCGGAATTGCAAATGTAGACATCTTAAGGTCTCTCTGGTAGCCAGGAATCTGCCAAACAGAAAATGGAAAAAATAAATCATTAGTATTACTGTTATATAAGCCATGTACTGATGTGTTTCTTTTTCCAAATTACGTACCTCAGGGTCACTATCAGATGTTCCTCAGTAGGAATTGCTTGACGTAGTTGTGTGTCCTGCCTCCTGATGGATCCTCGGACTCATAGCAGCAAGTCATTGAAGCTCTGTTCCGACATCCTTGTGTATTCCAAAAACTTTTGCGGGTTTTGACGAAGCTCGGTGTACAACGAGTGGTAGACTCCACGGCTCTCTTGTAATTCAACGATGGGTGTTGCCAATAGCGACAATGACATCTTCTCTGTCTTTCTCTTCTTTCTTCTTTACAAGCTACAACAAATGCAAAAGCCAATTTCAACGACAAATCAAGATCAAGATTGAAGCTCTCCATGCTAAGATCCATCTTGCAGCTGGATACAGCATCAAAAGAAGAGGATTTCATCTGTGCAGTGTGTCTATATATAGAAATCTCACGTGACACGCCCATTATGTGCGTCTTGTATCAAGGAAATTCTACAGGAAAAGCATTGTCACCATAACCATTTTCCCCGGGAAATATCGAACGCATGCGCATAAACAACACAAACGCATGCCAAAATGCATACAAACGCAAGCACATGCAGCGTTTTTTGGTGTCATGCGTAAGATGATAAGGATAAAAAACGCAGCATTAGCATGCGTTTAAATGCATTTTGGCATGCGTTTGCGCATGCAGATGATACGCTGCGCACAAATACGCTAATGTGAACTTAGCCTTACTGAGATATACTTCTATACAATATTGTGTTAATGTAAGAGACACCTTTGGTCTCTAAGTATATGGAAATTAATTGTTGCATCTTTCTTTCTTTCGGTATTATGACCTTTTGTTTTCAATAAAAAGTTTATAAGTTTATGCAAAAAAAAAAAGGAGCATTTTATGAATCCCATCCACTTTCCTGGAACTGTAATACTCTGCCTTGTTGATGCAGTACAGATATGCAGCATCAAAAACAGACCAAAAGCTCATCGTGGGAGCGTAGCCTTAGACTGACACAGTTCTCTCTTGAGCCTATATCTCAGGGGTTTATAAATTAAATCATCCAACAAATGCATTCTTCCAAATAGAAATACTTTTATCTGATAAAGTACAAAACTACAGTCCAACAAGAATAAAAACAACAAAAAAACGAATTTACTTTCTATGCATACCGTTACCTTAAATGGACTTTTCTGTATATTCTCAGGTGGAACTCCTACATGCTTTTGTAAGGAGATGAACATACTGCCAGTGCCCACGTTGCCCCTTGAAGAAACAAGTGTTATTGTAATGTGAATTGAGATTTATGTTATTGATAATGATGATGTGAATTGCTCGACAGTATGGATAGCAATAGATAATGCTTGAGACTAACCCAGAATGGAAGGGCTAAGCTGAAGGGAAAGAGACCGTTTTCTGTTGAGACGTCAGATACTGTAGGTTTTGATGTGCATAGAGAGGAAACCGAAGTTCTGGTGTGAGTAGTGCTGCATTCCTTGGGTGTCCCCAGAATTAAGAGAAGACCAGAATAGCGTGATCTGGAACAGAAATGAGGAAGCATGACTGAGAGACAGAATGATCGATTGGAGACAGGTCCTGGGAGAAGACACCTTGCATGAAGGCCCAGAGTTTATAACTCCTAAAGGAAATAGGATTAGACAGACAGTAGTACTCGAGACAAGGAGAGTTCACCGGACGGGAGTTCAAGAATGTCAGCAGAAAAGAAGATAAGTACCTGCCATACTGGCACTACTTCTAGTGAGCTAGCTATTGCTCACTATGTGTTAGCAATAATATTTCCTAGCAATATATATTCATGTAACCCTGGTAGATATACTTGCTACAGCTATTTTGCATTAGCACTTTACAGTTACTTCAACTACCTTAGGCTACTTTCACAGTAGCGTCGGACTCAGCCCGTGGCAGTGCGTCGGGCCGACGTACCGACGCTAGCAGTGAATGCGCCGCACAACGGGGGCGCAGCGGATGCATTTTTCCAGCGCATCCGCTGCCCCATTGTGAGGTGCGGGGAGGTGGGGGCGGAGATCTGGCTGCGCATGCGCGGTCGGAAACGGCGGATCGTCGGCAGCAAAAAACATTACATGTAACGTTTTTTGCTCTCGGCGGTCCGCCACAACACGGCACAACCGTCGCACGACGGTTGCGACATGTGTCAATGCGTCGCAATGTGTCACAATGCGTTACTAATGTTAGTCTATGGGACAAAAACGTATCCTGCAGACAACTTGGCAGGATGCGTTTTTTCCCATAAACGATGTATTGAAAAAAACGCTAGTGTGAAAGTAGCCTTAGATAACTTTGTACATACCCCACATATGTGACAGATTTAGTGCCACTATCAGCCACGTAGTTTAAAGCACATAGATTTACCAGGCACTAACATTATATTCTCATTTGCTCCCTCTTGACTACAGTGTTTTATACATCTGGATATGCAGACCTGTTTTTGTTATCTTTTAATCATTTCCATTTCCATTGCTTTGTATTCAGTTGTCACCTGATGTAATAAAACAAAAATTGTTTTGGTTCACTATAATGTGTATATGGACTTTATGATCGGTTCTCCCTTCCCTCCTCTTCAGTGTGTTCTCCCACTGTCCATGCAGTATACTTATGTCCAGGATCTTGGTTGCAGTAATACCATTTCTATTATTTGACCAAATATTACCCTGCATCAGGAACGTTTCCCTTGCTCTTTCTTTTCATATTTACCATGTATCAGCTGTCAGGTTCTCTTTAAAGGGAATCTGTCACCCCAAAATTCACCTATAAGCTAAGGCCACTGGCATCAGGGGCTTATCTACAGCATTCTGTAATGCTGTAGATAAGCCCCCGATGTAACCTGAAAGGTAAGAAAAGAGGTTGTATTATACTCACCCAGAGGCGGTCCTGGTGCAGGCCGGGAAAGGTCAGAGAGGCCCAGCGCCTGCGCACTGCAGTACATTACACTGCCCTCAACAGGGCAGACAAAGTACACCTGCACAGGAGCCGCGGCAGGAAGCAAAGAAGAGGACGTCATCGTATGAAGATGGAAGGCGCCGGACCTGGACCGTGACGCCCATCGGACCGGACCGCAGCGGGACCGCCCCTGGGTGAGTATAATCTAACTGTTTTTCTTATCTCAGGATACATCGGGGCTTATCTACAGCATTACAGAATGTTGTAGATAAGCCCCTGATGCCGGTGGCCTTAGCTTATAGGCAAATTTTGGAGTTACAGATTTCCTTTAAATTTACTTCACTGTAATTCATATATAACAACTAAGTAATTAAAGTTTCTAAAACTATTAGTCAACTCTATTTATACTACTTTTGTGCAGACCAAACAAGTACACACCAGCCTTGTTATTTTTGAGTCATCGAGCAGATTATCGTGTAGTGTATATTCATAGTCTGATAAGTATTACTGAACAGTCACAATCTATCTTCCCACAATATAAATTTAACATATTTTTTTCTTAGATAAAGCCATCACATCCCTCATCGCATTTAGTCATACAGAAACAATTGTTATTTCCTGTCTGATCCATCCCCTAATAATGTCTGTCCCATCTCTTTATACATTTGTATTGTTTTACAAGACATTAGGGCTATTATCAGATTGTAATAAACAGTTACCTGTGTTGCACCACTCTTTACTTCATACCTGTATTGGTTCAGATCATGGCTGGATGATAAGTTTATTTATATTTTCCAATTCAAGGAACATGTTTCACCTATTGTATTACTTCTTTCATTATTGTTAGGGCTTATTCCGGCATCAGTTTTTCTCATGATATTCACAGATAGAACTCTTACCTCTTACCTATTAGGCAACATTCCCAAGATGAGCATTTGGTGAGTTTCTAATGTCTGCATCATTTCTGCAGTTATTAGCTATATAAGGTTACATGTGTTTTTTTTATTGTGCATTTTTACATGAGGTTTTTTTTCGCAATTTTGATGGTATTATTTTATTTTTTAATTCCTGTTATTTGGCTTTATTGATACAGTCATGTTTGGATTACATGCATTTTATGTGCATTTCCGCAAAAACCGCATAAACATTTTTCACCTGCAGATTTTCCACATCTAATGCAAGTCTAAGGGCTCATTCTCACATGCGAGAAACTCGGATGAGTCTTGCACGTCAATACCCGGCACTGCACCCGGCACTCAGGAGCGCAGCGTACGGCTGCATATATTGCTACACAGCCGCACGCCGAGTACCAGGTGCAGTGCTGGGTATTGACATGCGAGAATCATCCGGGTTTCTCGCATGTGAGAATGAGTCCTTAGACTTGCATTAGATGTGGAAAATCTGCAGGTGAAAAATGTTTATGCGGTTTTTGCGGAAATGCACATAAAATGCATGTAATCCAAACATGACTGTATCAATAAAGCCAAATAACAGGAATTAAAAAATATATATATTATATATATATATAGACAGTATATATATATTTTCTTTTCTTTTTGGGACACATGGATCACTTCTATAGCGGTATGTTGGTTTTGCTAGCCTGCGAGAAAACCACGCAGTACGGATGCCATACGGATTACATACGGAGGATGCCATGCGCAAAAAACGCTGACACACCCTGCCTACGGAGGAGCTACGGACCACTTTTTTCGGGACTTTTCAGCGTATTACGGCCGTAATATACGGACCGTATTGTTTTACGCTGTGTGTGACGCCGGCCTAAAACTGATACATTTGATTGCCCAATCCCTCACTGAGTGTGAGACTTGGAGAGACTGGATTGAATTCCAGGAATCCGATGCCTACCGCCTTTCATCAGACTGATGTGACTCACCCTTTTCTCTGGTGCGCTTATTCTCTTTACAAATTATGCTCCGCATTGATCCGTTTCAGGTTGCACGATATATGGTTTCCATTGGATTTTAATAGTCTCATAATTGGAATACTGACTTAAAATGTTCCCTTCCCTCCTTTTTCTTCCTATAACTTGATGTTTTATTGGACTTTATACTTACCTATATTCTATGATATATGGATGATGATATTGTCGTGTTTAATCCTTTTCTGTATCTTTGCAATTGAAAATGATATAATCTTTCAATAAATATTGAAATAGAAAAAAGAAACTGATACACTGACCAAACAGATGACACTCATCAAAACAACTAATTAAATCATTTTTTGCTTACAAGAAAAATTACATGTGGCCTTACAAGGTGTCTTATGAACACATTTTTTAGATTGTTTTCATTTAATATTTTACCATTTCATTTCTAACCTATTAAACAACCAACAACCAACCAAGAGAAGTCTTCTGGTATATAGTTATGTAGTAAAGTAAGATAAATCCAAAGAAGAGGTAAATTGGGAAATTACGGTATATATTGCTCTGCAACGTTGATTATGGCCCCATAGATGCTCCTTATAAAGCTGTGCCCCATATATATTGCTCTGCACCGTTCATTATTGCCCCATAGATGCTCCTTATAAAGCTGTGCCCCATATATATGCTCTGCACCGTTGATTATGGCCCCATAGATGCTCCTTATAAAGCTGTGCCATATATATTGCTCTGCACCATTGATTATGGCCCCATAGATGCTCCTTATAAAGCTGTGCCCCATATATATTGCTCTGCACCGTTCATTATGGCCCCATAGATGCTCCTTATAAAGCTGTGCCCCGTATATATTGCTCTGCACCGTTGATTATGGCCCCATAGATGCTCCTTATAAAGCTGTGCCATATATAATGTTCTGCACCGTTGATTATGGCCCCATAGATGCTCCATATAGAATGCTGCTGGTGCTGCAATAAAAAAAAAAAAATCACATACTCACCTCTCTTCTCAGGACGCCGGCGCTTTCAATATTTACCTGCTCCTCGTGCGGCTCCGTCTCCAGCACTGACGCTCAGCAGAGGGCGCGCACTGACTACGTCACAGCGCCCTCTAACCTGAGCGTCACAGCTAGAGGATGCTGCAGACGGAGCCGCACCGGAGCGAGGAGCAGGTAATTATAGCGCTGCGCACCCCTTACCTGCTGCGGCGCGGTCCCTGCAGTCCCTGGCTTCTCCTGGCGCTGCAGCTTCTTCCTGTAATTGAGCGGTCACAGTTACCGATCATTTACAGCAATGAATATGCGGCTCCTCCCCTATGGGAGGTGGAGCCGCCTATTCATTTCTGTAATGAGCGGTGCCATGTGACCACTCAGTACAGGAAGAATCTGCAGCGCCAGGAGAAGCCAGGGACTGCAGGGACCGCGCCGCAGCAGGTAAGTATGACTACACAGCCCCCGCTCCCCCTTCCCTGCCGACCCCTGGGTATATGACTCGAGTATAAGCCGAGAGGGGGACTTTCAGCCCAAAAAAAAGGGCTGAAAATCTCGGCTTATACTCGAGTATATACGGTACTATAATTGCAATGAATAAGGCAAGTAGATATATTTTTAATAAGTGAGAACCATCTATGCCATTATGAAATAATTTATTAAACAAAATTACAGATTTCAAATGATGAAACTGTTTTTTTTTTTTTTGTTTTTTTTTTTACAGGGCTTCTTTCTGTCTAACCCACGAATATCAAACTCCAATACACAAAGGGCCAAACATAAAAGCTTGGACAAAGTCGTGGGCCAACCTTATATTTATTTTAAAAAGTCTACAATTGAGCAAGTTTTTCCTTATCATCAAATATAATAACAATTAACTTTTTCTTGTGGAAACAAATTTAAAGGGGCTGTCCCACGTGCAAAGTATATTTTAATTAATACATCTTAACATATCATATTATTCCAATATTTTATGCTATTGAAGAGCAGTAAAAATCATATGGCCCAATGGCCTAATTTAAATACTGAATAAGAAAGGATAAAAAACCTTGACTGATGCAGATAATAAAGTATGATGCAAGTGTGAGCAGGTTGCTGGATGCAGTAAAGGACAGGAGGCAGAGCAAGGGTTAAAGTTAGCTTTACTGAAACAGGGGTATACTCCATGCAGGGAGGGGGAAAGTAGAGGCAGTGGTATGGCAGGTGATAGGAGCACAATAGGTGTGCTGGGGAAGGTAATGAGGGCAAAAATATAACAACTGTTCATCAAGGGTATACTTATCAGTCTGGCAGCTTCCTGATTGCAGATTCTTAGGTTCTAGCGGTGGTGCCCACGCGGTCGGCATGTGATGAATCCATTGTGGGCATCCTGCAAGCATTGATGATCCGGATCCTGAAAGTATGCAAATTGCATACTTGCGATTAGATAATGCTGGAGAATCCTGACAGCGCTCACTGCGCGTCTTGTGAGGATTTACAAGTCTGAATTGGAAGCATTAAAAATGAATGAATTAGCAACCTGTGTACATGGCTCCCTTAGGCCGGGATCACACATGCGAGAAATACGTCCGAGTCTCGCATGGTAATACCCGGCATTGCCGCCGTCTCTCTGGAGCGGAGCGTGAGGCTGCATGTATTGCTATGCAGCCTCACGCTCCACTCCTGAGTGACGTATTTCTCGCATGTGTGATCCCGGCCTTAAATACATGAATTTATGAACTAACGGGTATGCTACTATCTGGTATCATTAATCTCTATCTCGTCTAATTTCAAAACTGAGCCTCCTGATGATCCAGCAATGTGGAAACGCGTCGAGGCATGAGACACAACAAGAACCATGGAACAATAAGTTTCAATGCATGGTGTGCTTTAAATACTTTTTAAGACTAATACCAATGTTGTCTAGATCAGATTATTTTCTATTATATCTAATAACTAGGGACATCTAGGACTAGTGAGGGTGAGCCACCGTGGAACAGGGGCGCCAAATCCGTATTACCAGGGTGCCAACCTCCGCTGCTAGGCAGGAACAGCCTAGCGGACATCCTAGGTTTAAGTAGGTCCATTTTGTGTTAGATAACCTGGGATGGCATTACTGATCCGATACAATACAGAAATGATTTATGTCTGTTGAATTTTGGTAATATATTAACTGATATGTGGTGAATCAGATTGATGTCAGATTCACATTGATAGTATATCTACGTTATCATAAAACTCCTTCTAAATGTCTGTAAGAGAATACTGATTTTATGGTGTAGATTCTGCTAGACATAGACTCTACTTTTCACTGTGCACAGTTGTTTATCAGGTACATTTTATTAGCTTAGTTAATAAATTAATGTTTTTAAGAGAGTCCTTTCCGGAATTGCAAAATGCTACACAAAATATTGTTTGCTATAAAAAAGGTAATTATAATAAATCTAAAAAGAAAACAAAAAAATAAATCCTGGAATTTCCTTGGGTGTATAGCAAACCGAATGAAATAGCTGCAAACAGAGAACTAGAAATGTGCAAAATAGAAATAATGATCATAACACAGAGCGACTTTTCATTTGATTACTAAATATTTTTATTTTGTGAAAAGATTTAGAAGTAGTTGAAGTATTTGGGCAAAATCCTCTAACAAATACACATCTCTCCTGCAACAATGTAACATTTCTTCAGTACCAGTACAAGCAAACAAATTATTTGACACATGTTAAAGAGATATTTGTCTCTTCCAATACATAACTTTCTTGGCAAAATTGATACTGATTTGAAATGAAAAATTGAACACCTGCCTTTTTGTGCTGGAACAGCTATATGTCATTTTATTATGCTCGGCTCGAATATTGGCACCAAACAGTTGGCATTTTGTGCTATTCACAAAGCCAAGCAGGGCCTGTATGAATGATATGCATGAATCATGCCGAAGCTTTTCCAAGAATGGCCAAAGAGCAGGTTTATTCCAGGACAGTACAGTTACATAACATATTGTATCAGGAGTCAGGACCCCGTTTCCTAGAAAAGTCCAGATTGGGGTGGTGCTGTGTTGGAGTCTTGTATGAAGTCGTATACAGTTTCTGTGTTTTAGAAATTGCTTTAAAGAGAACTTGTCATGTCCAGAAACGATATTTACCTCCAGATATGGGTTGCTAAGCAGGCACAAAGTGTTAAAATCATGAATGCCTGTCTTTCTGCAGCAGTGGCTACAGGGAGAAAATGAACGCCTATCCTCACTGCAGGTGCTCGCTTCCAGGTATTGTGGCGGTGCAGGGACAGGTTACAGTCACCGCTTACTACACACTGAGAACACTATAATCACTCCGCGCCACTTTGAAAGCTTGCACTATGCACAACTGCTGCAGAACAGGCTGTCAATCAAAGTGTCAGCGAAGGATTTCAACAGCGCTCACTGTCTAGTAAGCCGTGACTATAGCCTCTCATTGTCACAATCCCTATGACTGGTAGCGAGCAGTTGAAGGGAAGATATAAGTTCATTTTCTCCCTGGAGCCTCTGCACCAGTAAGTTGGGCAAGCATGCTTTTACTTACAAACTGACCCTATATTTGCTGGTAAGTAGCATTTTGGGATGAGACAGCTTCACACAACAAGTAATTGTGAATATTATATTACTCCACCCTCAATATGATTTAATATGGAAAACAATTTACATTGCGAAGAGCAATTGCAACAACATAAATAATTTACATTTTTACATAATGCTACCTTAGATATATGATATATCACTGGTTTATCTCTATACAAAATACAGTCCAGCGACAGACATCATATGTGCACCTAATGCACACCCACAGATACCCTTCAGACATTGTGGCCACTGCTACCTTGGAAGAAAAAAAAATAGTACCCTTAAAGAGGACCTTTAACCCACTGTCACCGCTGTCCCCTGAAATAGGACATCATCAGAGGATGGTGGTGACAGAAGCTGAGGTAACTGACTGCAGCGCCATCCCATGGAGAAGTCCTGTTCCAGGGTGAGGGTTAGGAAGATAGACTCTGCAGGATCATCCTCCTGTGACATCCAGTTTAAGACTCCCCTCAGACGAAACGTCACAAGAAGTAAAGAAAAAAGCCCATGTAATGGATAGCAGGAGAGAAAGAATGCTAGGGAAATTATAATAAACCAAATTACAGATGTGGTATCTACTATATAAAGCTGAATGAATGTGTGTGTGTGTGTGTGTGTGTGTGTGTGTGTGTGTGTGTGTGTGTGTATGTCCGGGATTGGCATCTGCACCGTCGCAGCTACAGCCACAAAATTTTGCACAGTCACACGTCTGGACCCCGAGAGCATCATAGGCTATATTGTGAGGCGAAATTTTAACCCCGCGCGTTCCAATTCACCAAACAATTTTGCCCCTATCTACATAATGGGGAAAAAGTGAAAGGAAAAGTGTTGGAAGCGTCGCAGCTACAGCAACAAAATTTTGCACAGTCACACGTCTGGACCCTGAGAGCGTCATAGGCTACGTTGTGAGGTGAAATTTTAACCCCGCGCGTTCCAATTCACCAAACAATTTTGCCCCTATCTACATAATGGGGAAAAAGTGAAAGGAAAAGTGTTGGAGGCGTCGCAGCTACAGCCACAAAATTTTGCACAGTCACATGTCTGGACCCCGAGAGCGTCATAGGCTATATTGTGAGGCGAAATTTTAACCCCGCGCGTTCCAATTCACCAAACAATTTTGCCCCTATCTACATAATGGGGAAAAAAGTGAAAGGAAAAGTGTTGGAGGCGTCGCAGCAACAGAAACAAAATTTTGCACAGTCACACGTCGGGACCCCGAGAGCGTCATAGGCTTCGTTGTGAGGTGAAATTTTAACCCCGCGCGTTCCAATTCATCAAACAATTTTGCCCCTATCTACATAATGGGGAAAAAGTGAAAGGAAAAGTGTTGGAAGCGTCGCAGCTACAGCAACAAAATTTTGCACAGTCACACGTCTGGACCCCGAGAGCGTCATAGGCTATGTTGTGAGGTGAAATTTTAACCCCGCGCTTTCCAATTCACCAAACAATTTTGCCCCTATCTACATAATGGGAAAAAATGAAAGGAAAAGTGTAGGAGGCAAATTGACAGCTGCCAGATGTGAACAAGGGGGACTTAAAGAATGAGAGCGATGGCGCCAAAGAGTATATACCGTACAGTTGCTAAGGTGGGGCCTCGACATGGGATACTCACCACACACGGGGATATGAACACACACAAAATGCGCCACACACTACCACGTGCTTGAACACATATTACCCTCAGCACACATTTCACCACAAATACACCAACCTCGCCACATAAAAGTCAAAACACAAAAGTCGCCACTCAAAAATCACCACGCGCAGAACTCGCCACATGCAAAAACTAGGCTCTTGCAAAACTCGCCACAAGTGCAAAATTCTCCTCATGAAAAACTCGCCACACGCAAAACTTGCACACGCGGAAATATTGCCACATGCACAAAAGTTGCAACACGTGCAAAAGTTGCCTCACACAAAACTTGCACATACTCAAAAGGCACCACACATAATACTCGCAACGCACAAAACTCGCCATGCGCAAAACTTGCTTCACACAACTTGCTACACTAACCTGTCATATGCAACTCGACACACAAAAAGTTGCTACACGCATGTTGCTACACAAAACTCATCTCACAAAAGTCGCTACATGCATGTCGCCACACGCAACTCAACACACACAACTTGATAAACGAAACTCGCCCTAAAACACACACAAGTCTGGTATTATCCTTCAAAAATAAAAATCTGATTAATAAGCAGACAAACTACAACAATTGCACCATATAGGAAATACGGCAGCTGTCAGTCACATGACCTGTCTATTATGTGTATGTGTGAGCTAATATATACTGCCAGGGGGAGGGCTTCCTGTTGGCTGGGATTTTATCAGGCTGCCAATTTAGCTTACAAATACTGAGGTAAAAATACTGAGCAAATAACGTGTGAACGAGGTCTAATACAGGAGGAGATGACACACAGGTATATACTATATACAGGGGAAATGACACACAGATATATGCTATATACAGGAGAGATGACACACAGGTATATACTATATAGAGGAGGAGATGACATATAGGTACATATATATACAGGAGGAGATGACATACAGGTATATACTATATACAGGAGGAGATGACATACAGGTATAAGCTATATATAGAAGATGACATGCAGGTATATACTACATGCAGGAGGAGATGACACTCAGATATATACTATATACAGGGGAGATGACACACAGGTATATACTATATACAGGAGGAGATGACATACAGGTATATGCTATATATAGAAGATGACATGCAGGTATATACTATATGCAGGAGGAGATGACACTCAGATATATACTATATACAGGGGAGATGACACACAGGTATATACTATATACAGGAGGAGATGACATACAGGTATATACTATATATAGAAGGAGATGACATTCAGGTATATACTATATATAGGGGAGATGACACACAGCAGGTATATACTATATACAGGGGAGATGACATACAGGTATATACTATATACAGGAGATGACATACAGATGTATACTATATATAAGGGAGATGACAAACATGTATATACTGAGGTGATGAGGTGAAAATGAGAGGTGTGAGGTGAAAATGAAAAGGTGTGAGTGCAAAATGAGAGGAGTGAGGAAAAATAGTGGAGTGATCAGAAAATGACAGATGTGAGGTTGAAATGACAAGTGTTAGGGGGGAATGAGAGGAGTGAGGGAGAAAATGAGAGGTGTGAGGGAGAAAATGAGAGATGTGAGGGGGAAAATGAAAGATGTGATTGGGAAAATGAGAGGCGTGATGGGAAAATAAGAGAAGTGAGGTGCTATAACTAACCACAGATATTTACTATGCCCAGGCAACGCCGGGCTCTTCAGCTAGTCTATTTATAAAGGGCATTTTAGGCATTTGACAAATCCTTTGAGTATAGCTATATTTTTTTTCTTTCATAATTTTTTTAGATTCCTGGAAACAACCGTTTAAGGAGGAACTCTATGATTAATAAACTGGGAGTTGCATAACAAGGGCCCAGGTAAGTGCTTGCACTGGTCCTGGGTATGCCAGGTAATATTTGTGTGTGTTTCCTCTGGGAAATCTGATTTGCTCTCTTGTAATTCAAGTAAAAAATGAAAGCTGGCCATACTGTTGGCTATAGATTACAATAGTTCTTTCTGATTATTCCAGCAAAAAGATTAAGGAACAGCTCATTTCCAGCAGAAACAAAGGGTTAAACTTTTTGAGAGCCCACACACTCAAAACCTCTTTTCCCTGATATATGCCATATGTATGTAAGGAGAAGACCCAGATCAGGCGTACCTACTACGTGACGGGTCCGAAACTGTCGGGGCTGTCACCCAGGTTGCATGGGGGAAAACATAAGGCTCCGGACCGACCTTTGCACCTAGGTGTAGGGGGCGTGGCTAAGTTAATCTCCAGGACTACACCGGACCCCTCATGCTCCAGAGCCTTGGTGCCAACTGCACCACTCTGAAACTGGGTTCTAAAGTTGTTAGACTGATAAGTTTTGCCATACTTGAACTTTCTATCATATCCCCTATACCTGATTACCCTAAGTCCCAAACCCTTTATTCGTTTATGCTGTTTCTTATATTCTCTCCCTGCAAGGAGTATACAGTGGGGCAAAAAAGTATTGTCAGTCAGCAATAGTGCAAGTTCCACCACTTAAAAAGATGAGAGGCGTCTGTAATTTACATCATAGGTAGACCTCAACTATGGGAGACAGACTGAGAAAAAAAAATCCAGAAAATCACATTGTCTGTTTTTTAACATTTTATTTGAATATTATGGTGGAAAATAAGTATTTGCTCAGAAACAAAATTTCATCTCAATACTTTGTAATATATCCTTTGTTGGCAATGACAGAGGTCAAACGTTTTCTGTAAGTCTTCACAAGGTTGCCACACTGTTGTTGGTATGTTGGCCCATTCCTCCATGCAGATCTCCTCTAGAGCAGTGATGTTTTTGGCTTTTCGCTTGGCAACACGGGCTTTCAACTCCCTCCAAAGGTTTTCTATAGGGTTGAGATCTGGAGACTGGCTAGGCCACTCCAGGACCTTGAAATGCTTCTTACGAAGCCACTCATTCGTTGCCCTGGCGGTGTGCTTTGGATCATTGTCATGTTGAAAGACCCAGCCACGTTTCATCTTCAGTGCCCTTTCTGATGGAAGGAGGTTTGCACTCAAAATCTCATGATACATGGCCCCATTCATTCTTTCATGTACCCGGATCAGTCGTCCTGGCCCCTTTGCAGAGAAACAGCCCCAAAGCATGATGTTTCCACCACCATGCTTTACAGTAGGTATGGTGTTTGATGGATGCAACTCAGTATTCTTTTTCCTCCAAACACGACAAGTTGTGTTTCTACCAAACAGTTCCAGTTTGGTTTCATCAGACCATAGGACATTCTCCCAAAACTCCACTGGATCATCCAAATGCTCTCTAGCAAACTTCAGACGGGCCCGGACATGTACTGGCTTAAGCAGTGGGACACGTCTGGCACTGCAGGATCTGAGTCCATGGTGGCGTAGTGTGTTACTTATGGTAGGCCTTAATACATTGGTCCCAGCTCTCTGCAGTTCATTCACTAGGTCCCCCCGCGTGGTTCTGGGATTTTTGCTCACCGTTCTTGTGATCATTCTGACCCCATGGGGTGGGATATTGCGTGGAGCCCCAGATCGAGGGAAATTATCAGTGGTCTTGTATGTCTTCCATTTTCTAATTATTGCTCCCACTGTTGATTTCTTCACTCCAAGCTGGTTGGCTATTGCAGATTCAGTCTTCCCAGCCTGGTGCAGGGCTACAATTTTGTTTCTGGTGTCCTTTGACAGCTCTTTAGTCTTCACGATAGTGGAGTTTGGAGTCAGACTGTTTGAGGGTGTGCACAGGTGTCTTTTTATACTGATAACAAGTTTAACAGGTGCCATTACTACAGGTAATGAGTGGAGGAAAGAGGAGACTCTTAAAGAAGAAGTTACAGGTCTGTGAGAGCCAGAAATCTTGATTGTTTGTTTCTGACCAAATACTTATTTTCCACCATAATATGCAAAAAAAATGATAAAAAAACAGACAATGTGATTTTCTGGATTTTTTTTATCAGTTTGTCTCCCATAGTTGAGGTCTACCTATGATGTAAATTACAGACGCCTCTCATCTTTTTAAGTGGTGGAACTTGCACTATTGCTGACTGACTAAATACTTTTTTGCCCCACTGTATCTGTTAAAGTAAATCCCATGTTAACCCTTGCTCTGCCTCCGACCCATTACTGCATCTTGCAACCTACTCACATGTATACAGACAATAGAGAAGGAAGTATATATCTCCAATATGGCTGTCCCATGGAACCTTTTAAAACACATTATTTGTCATGTACATATAATACTTATATTTAACTAATGAAAACAAGATTAAATAGTTGAGTCTATGTCCATTATTAAAGGAAACAAGGCAACTGACTGCAAGATTCTGGGGGATTCCACTGCTTGCATCTGCACATGCAACGGACACATCCAGTTACTGTTCCGGAGATGTAGAAAGGGGTGAAGCCAGTGACAATCTGGGGAAACAGCCACATAATATATTCACATTACTGCTTCCTCTCCGCCTTGCATCCTATGGACACAGGCATCACCAATTTTACTATTTACATTTATAAATATCTAGTCAATCGAGGGCTTCTGTTTCAAAGCTTGGGTATAGTATAAGGTCAGTTATAGTTGTAAAGACCAAAAAGAGAGAGAGAGCGGCACAGCTCTGAAAGATAGAGAAAACCGGTGACAAACCAACGAGGTGTGTAGCAGTCTAAGAAATGAACCAGGAGGTGCAATCTGCAGAAAAATAGTCCATGACAATCCAGAAAAAAAAGAAGAAAGCAGATGCACTCACCAGATGCAGTTACAAAGCGTTCTTTATTTCAGTGCCAGCCGGCACATAATTCACGGAACGGGGGAGAGGGAAGTGGACAGGGAGAGTGCGACAGGTAAGACGACGGCCGTTTCGCGCTGCCTGAGAGCGCTTCTATGGGTCCATCAGTTATAGTTGTAAGTGCCAAACCTTACAGACTATGTTCATTTCAGAAATTTCATACAGCTAGAACATACAATGAAGGGCTGAACTCAGAGGATAAAGGGTCACCAGGTTTTCTCTTCCCAATCTTTGAGCAGCATACAGTAAAGACCTAGACTCCTGAAAACAGACATCATCAGGGGATGGCGGTGATAGAAGTTGAGGTAAGTGACCACAGAGCCACCCCGTGATGACATCCTGTTTCATTTGGGCACAGCTGGTCAAGTCTGGAGTGAAAATGACAAAAGCAACTCCCTGTTGGGCAACAAAATTTACAACTCTTCATTGTGTTTTATGGTAAAAAACTGGTGTAAATACTTTGATGAATCGGCTCCAGGAGGTATTACTGAAAGGAAAAAAGGATTTGAAGCTATAACATATAAGGATTCTTTAGAAAACACCTGATGGACTCCTTTGATTTGCGGATGACATGAAAAAAATGGCATTTTAATTTTAGATTAGTTTATCTTCTGGAATCTTGAAATTGTTAACATACTGCTTTTCAGCTTCAAATTATATTTTTAGTTTTTCTCAACTAAACAAGCTCAACAAGAACATGAATCACATCCAGCCCACAGACCTGAAACACTGTTCTTTGCAGATATGACTGCCATAATGGCACCATTATTATTTGGTTAACTTTGCCTTTATAACAGCAAAACCTTTCAAAAGAACATTTCAGCGCATGAAATGAATGGAGTTAGCTACCTGCCTAGTAAAGATAATACCTGAAAAACACATTGGTGGCAAACTACAAAGAACGTATTTTCCAATATCGATTTTAGTACAGGGCGTAAAATGCAACAAATTCAGGCCTTACAGTAGGTAGATTAATAAATGTGTCACATCTTTTGCCTATTGTTGCACAAGAATGTCACATGTACAGTAGCTAAGGACAGGAGTGGATTTAAATGATACTTTATGCCCCTTTCTGGCAAAAATTATAGTAAATTTGCCATGTCATGCCCTTCATATGCAACCTTATCCACTATTTAAAAAAGACCCCTGGAATGCAAAAAAGATTAAAATTATGTGCACATTAGTATTCTGGCATAGTGTCAGTAATAAATCGCCCACCGAGTCTTGAAATCCCTAAAGTGGATGTCCAGTACTCAGACAACCCCTTCCGAATGCCTTTGTTTTCCCCCAATAAAAATAATAACATCTATCCTCACCTCTTGTGCCAGCATTATTCCGGCGGTATCAGCGCTGACTTCACTCTCCCGTCTGTCAGACAAATCAAGACATCCAGAGAAAGCAATTGGGCAGTCGCAGCTCTCTCTACCTAGCGGTATCTAGCGGAACCAGAGCTGAGTATAGGTGTTATTATTTTAACTGGAGTGAACATAGGGATTAAGAAGGAGTTGTCCAAGTAAAATTGGACTATCGGTATCCATTTCTCTGTTTAATAGCCATAAATATACTGTGTCCTTTACCATATTTGGGCAGATTTATTATTTATGTGTCATATATAACAACAGAAACTTAAACTAGATAGATAAATGTGCGCATGTTTAGACACTTGACTTCACACCACTATTTGATTGGCCTAATTTTAGACAAATTTTCTGGGCCAAAATGTGCATATAGCCATACTTTAACCCATGCTTTTTTTTCAGTAATCCCTTGTACTCCAGGCACTTCTTCACTCCCCCACTGGTCTCTACTTCCTGCTGTAGCATTTTTTTCCCCAACACTAATGAGTGACTGTTGCAGCAAAGATCTCTAGCGGGTCTGCCACTGTTTGTCTGCAGCAGTCACTTGTTCTTTTGAGAGATTTCATTGCTGTAGTAGGAAATAGAGATCAACAGGGGACCCAGGGAGAGTTGGAACTGGAGTGGTCATGAATTAGTAAATCAGTAAGGTCATTATGGCATGCTCTTTTGAAAAATTAGAACATTGCAAGCCGTATTCAGAATAATTTTGTGTGAGTGAATAACATCTGTAAGCGTTACAGAACTAATAAAGGTTACCTTGACTCATAACATGCAAGTGTTTTTTCTTGGCAGAAAAATTGTAATTTGACACAAGGGTATATAATTGTAATTGTGACGCTGGTGGGTGTGAACCTACTGCACCAAAGGTCGGGCTTACCTTTGAAAAGTGACCAATAATATCACATCCAAAGGGACAAATACCGCCACACCATGACCAGACACCATATTACCACCACATAGAGACCTATAATACCACATACAAGGAACAAATACCACCACACCATGACCAAATCACATATTACCACCACAGTGACCGAATAATACCACATACAAGGAACAAATACCACTGCACCATGTCCAGATCACATATTACCACCACATGGTGACCAATGATACCATATAGAGGGAACAAATCCCGCCACACCATGACCAGACCACATATTACCACCACAGTGACCGAATAATAGCACTTACAAGGGACAAATACCGTCACACCATGGCCGGACAACATATTACCATCACATAGTGACTGAATACTGCAATACTGATCAATAATAAAATAACACAATACTATCACCACAAGTGCAATTATACACAGGAGATCTGTGCTTAGTATGCAGTGTCTGTGTACAGATAACACACTGACTCACCAGTGATGTCTCTAGGTGAAGTCCTTCAGCCTCGCTTTCCATCTTCATCCAGCACAAACCACCATCACGACTTCCAGCCAGGACTCATCTCTGCAGGAAATAACACCGTTATCTAGAGCTCCGTTTGCAGAACACATTGCTTAATTTTTCCCCAACTTCTACACTACACCAGATGAAGAAAAAAAGGCAACCTAGTGTCGCTCTACACTGTAACAGGACCGCCCCCCCATTTAAAACAGTATCCTCAAAAAATAAAATAAATACATCACTGCAGTAATAATATCCCTTAATTAGCCCATATGGTAATAATATCCCCCATCCTGGCCCCGTGTATCTCATTCCTGGCTCCAGCCATATGTTCTCACATCCTGCCCTCATGAGTATCCATTCTGCCCCATATGATCTCCCCATCCTGCCCCATCTGTTCTATGATCCTGCCTCCCCATCTGTCCCATGGTCCTGCCGCCCCATCTTTCTCCATCATATCCATCCTGCCCCATGATCCTGCACCATGTGTCTCCATCCTGCACCATGATCCTACCACATCTGTCTCCATCCTGCCCCATATTCCTGCCCCTTTTGTCTCCATCCTGCCTCGTGTCTCCCAGCCTGCCCCCTTTGTCTCACATCCTGCCCCCTTTGTCTCACATTCTGCCCCGTGTCTCACATTCTGCCCCATATGTCTCACATCCTGACCTGTGTCTCACATCCTGCCCCCTGTGTCTCACATCCTGCCGTGTCTCACATCCTGCCCCCTGTGTCTTACATTCTGCCCACTGTGTCTCACATTCTGCTCCCTGTGTCTCATGTCTCACATCCTGCCCCCCGTGTCTCACATTCTGCCCCCTGTGTCTCACATTCTTGCCTCATGTTTCCATCCTGCCCCCAGTCTCACATACTGCCCCTGTGTCTCACATACTGCCCCCTGTGTTGTTTCCATTCCTGCCCCCTGTGTTTTCATTACTGCCTCCTGTGTTTTCATTCCTGCCCCATGTGTTTTCATTCCTGCCCCCTGTGTTTTCATTCCTGCCCCCGTGTCTGTATCAAGCCCTGTGTCTCCCATCCTGACTTTGTGTTTTCATCATGCCCCATATGTTCTCACATCCTGCCCTCATGAGTATCCATTCTGCCCCCATATGATCTCCCCATCCTACCTCATCTGTCTCATGATCCTGACCCATCTGTCCTCTAATCCTGCCTCTCCATCTGTCCCATGATCCTGCTGCCCCATCTGTCTCAATCGTATCCATCCTGCCCCATGATCCTGCACCATGTGTCTCCATCCTACACCATGATCCTGCCCCATCTGTCTCCATCCTGCCCCATCTGTCTCCATCCTGCCCCATATTTCTGTCCCATTTGTCTCCATCCTGCCCCATGTCTCCCTGCCTGCCCCCTGTGTCTCACATCCTGCCCCCATTTGTCTCACATTCTGCCCCCCTGTCTCACAATCTGCCCCCTTTGTCTCACATTCTGCCCCCCTGTGTCTCATATCCTGCCCTCTGTGTCTCACATTCTGCCCCCTTTGTCTCACATTCTGCCCCCTGTGTCTCACATTCAGCCCCCTGCGTCTCACATCCTGGCCCCTGTGTCTCACATTACTGCCCGCTGTGTCTTACATACTGCCCCTTGTGTTGTTTCCATTCCTGCCCCCCTGTGTCTCACATTCTGCCCCCTGTGTCTCACATTCTGCCCCCTGTGTCTCCATCCTGCCCCCTGTGTTGTTTCCATTCCTGCCCCCTGTGTTGTTTCCATTCCTGCCCCCTGTGATGTTTCCATTCCTGCCCCCTGTGTTGTTTCCATTCCTGCCCCCTGTGTTGTTTCCATTCCTGCCCTCTGTGTCTCACATTCTGCCCCCTGTGTTGTTTTCATTCCTGCCCCCTGTGTTGTTTCCATTCTGCCCCTGTGTCTCACATTCTGCCCTCTGTGTCTCACATTCCGCCCTCGTGTTGTTTCCATTCATGCCCCCTGTGTTGTTTTCATTCCTGCCCCCTGTGTCTCACATTCTGCCCCCTGTGTTGCTTCCATTCCTGCCACCTGTGTTGTTTCCACTCCTGCCCCATGTGTTTTCATAACTTCCCCATGTGTCTTCATTCCTGCCCCCTGTGTTTCCAATCCTGCCCCATGTCTCCTTCAAGCCCTTGTGTCTCCCATCCTGACCTCATGTTTTAATCATGCCCTGGGCTTGCTGCATTCAGTAAACATAAAAAAAACTTTCCTCTTACTTGGCCACTGTCCAGCGCTGACATCCATCCCAGGCATTTCAGCGCAGACTCGCTGGCGAATAACAATGATGTCATACACCGATGACATGCATGCCGACGTCAGCTGCCAGCCTCCGATTGGCTGGTGCCTTTATCTACTTCTTTGCGGGTTCGCACGCAGGTTCAGTGTATCGTCAGAAGCGTGCCGCTGGGGCCCGGGCTCGATGGGCAGATGAGACGGGGCCTGATGCAGGCCCCCCCTGCCCACCAGGCCCCATACGCCAGTCAGGGCAGTAATGCCCTGATGGCGGCCCTGCATCCAGATAAACCACAATGTAAGTGTAAAGGAGATCTCTGAAGATGTCAGTCAAAAACTCTTGAAAGATAGCTGGGCAATTACTGAGCCCAAATGGCATAACACAGTACTCACAGTGACCGTCCCGGACTCCCGGGTGTTGAAAGCAATTTTTTTACTAATCTCCTTGGCGTATGCAGATTAGATTTTATGCGCTTCTAAGATCGAGCTTGGTGAAAATGCTGGCACGTCTAAGATGATCAAACAATTTCGGGATTAGTGGGAACCGATATTTATTTTTAATTGTGATCTGGTCTTCTTTTTTTGAAAAAGAAATCAGCTCCTGCCAGAGAGGAAGACTTCTGGATGAGTGCTTTGGCCAGGTTTTCCTTAATTTAATTGGACATGGCTAGGGTCTCTGCCTGAGACTGAGGACAGATTTGGCCTGGAGGAGATGAAGATCTCGGGAGCAGGTCAATGCTTTTTCATTAGATTTGGGATATACAGCTGACCAACTTCTTAACTCATGCCATCTATCACTAATTTCTTGAATTAATTTATTTTAAGTTTTTCATGGACAGAAGCCCTTGGAGATGTCACAGTTATGTGACATACACTTTTCGAAATATTTATTTTTTCATGGATATTTATATATGATGGTTATTTTTTTATTTCATGAATTTCTTATCAAGGTTTTGCGTCTGCACTTTCCACCTTTATTGCACTCATTATTTTTTTTTATTCATCTTTGCACCTTTTATTTACTGTACTTGCCTCACGTTTGGATGCCTTTGGTGATGTCACGTTGCTGTTTGTTTATTTTATAGATGGTTGTCTTTGATTATACAGGTGCTTCTCACAAAATTAGAATGTCATCAAAAAGTTAATTTATTTCAGTTCTCCAATACAAAAAGTGAAGCTCATATTATATAGAGTCATTACAAACATAGTGATTAGTGATGAGCGAGTATACTCGTTGCTTGAGATTTCCCGAGCACACTCGGGTGGCCTCCGAGTATTTGTAAGTGCTTGGAGATTTAGTTTTTGTTGACGCAACAGCATGATTTTCATCTGTTAGCCAGCATAAGTACATGTGGGGGTTGCCTGATTGCTAGGGAATCCCCACATGTAATCAAACTGGCTAACAGATGTAAATCATTCACCTGCGGCGATGAAAACTAAATCTCCGAGCACTAAAAAATACTCGGAGGACACCCGAGCGTGCTCAGGAAATCTCGAGTAACATGAAATCCGCATGCGTTTTTTTGCGCGTTTTTTGTGCGGTTTTGACGCGGTTTTGATGCGTTTTTTGTGCGTTTTTTTCCAGACATTTCCCAATGCATTAGACAGTGGGAAAACCGCGAAAAAAACGCAAAATTAATGAGCAGGTTCATTATTTTTCCGCAATGCATTTTTCATGCGGAAAAACGCACATCATGTGCACAGAAATTGCGGATTTCATTAAAAATGATTGGATGCTTAATGTATGTAGATAATTTGTGGTTTTATAGCGTTTTTATAGCGCAAAAATGCTAGAAAACCGCAAATAATCTGCAACGTGTGCACATAGCCTAAAAGGGAAAGGTCTTTAAAGGGATAAAGTTTGTGTTCGTGACGCCACCTGTGGTATTCGGTCAGGGTGACCGACGCTGCTTTAAGAGGTCCACTGGGGTGATGTTATGGCAGCTAGATAGTATACCTTCCCACAAGTGAAGTATATCGCCAGGGCGTCCCGGTGTGTAGATGTGGTTGGTGAGAGGCGCAGAGAAGAACGAAAACACAAGGTTGCAGTTTCTTTACCTTTACTGAAGACTTCAGCATCCACAGTCCAGGGCACCATATCACAGGGCAGGCAGAGTCTGGCCGGTTTGGAGGCAAGTCCAGAATCCCCTTGTCCAGGTGGAAATCAATAGCCTTCCCTTGTGCTGTAGTGGTGTAGTCCCTTACTGCCTATGGCTTCACATAAGGGTCTCACAGATGTGGTGTCTTTCTCTCTGTCCCCCGTAGTCGGATAGGACAAAACCCGCATGACTGGTGCCTTGAGGCTGTTTATAGGGGTTCTATAACACCCCGGCCTCTGAGGGGTGCCACTGTGCCTCCTGGGTATAGGTGCAGACAGGTAACCTGCAATTAGCTGTCCTGCCGGTCTCTGGAGCAAAGCATAAAGGTCCTTACTCCCTCGGTGTTCCGGCTACCGGGCTTCTGCGCCTCAGAAGGAGGCAGCCTGTGTAGGGCTGGTCCCCTTCTGGTATCCTCTCCTTTGCTTTGCTTTCCTTCACGCTCGCTGCAATACAGTTCTGCCTTCTGAATGTCTCTTTCTGGGAGCTGCAGCTCTGAGGACATGCACAGCTCCTTTGACCCTCTGTCCTCCTCAGACTCTGGTCTGGAACGTTCTAACTTTCCCTACAGACTACCAGTTATATATATATATATATATACAGTGGGGCAAAAAAGTATTTAGTCAGTCACCAATAGTGCAAGTTCCACCACTTAAAAAGATGAGAGGCGTCTGTAATTTACATCATAGGTAGACCTCAACTATGGGAGACAAACTGAGAAAAAAAAATCCAGAAAATCACATTGTCTGTTTTTTTAACAATTTATTTGCATATTATGGTGGAAAATAAGTATTTGGTCAGAAACAAAATTTCATCTCAATACTTTGTAATATATCCTTTGTTGGCAATGACAGAGGTCAAACGTTTTCTGTAAGTCTTCACAAGGTTGCCACACACTGTTGTTGGTATGTTGGCCCATTCCTCCATGCAGATCTCCTCTAGAGCAGTGATGTTTTTGGCTTTTCGCTTGGCAACACGGACTTTCAACTCCCTCCAAAGGTTTTCTATAGGGTTGAGATCTGGAGACTGGCTAGGCCACTCCAGGACCTTGAAATGCTTCTTACGAAGCCACTCCTTCGTTGCCCTGGCGGTGTGCTTTGGATCATTGTCATGTTGAAAGACCCAGCCACGTTTCATCTTCAATGCCCTTGCTGATGGAAGGAGGTTTGCACTCAAAATCTCACGATACATGGCCCCATTCATTCTTTCATGTACCCGGATCAGTCGTCCTGGCCCCTTTGCAGAGAAACCTCCCCAAAGCATGATGTTTCCACCACCATGCTTTACAGTAGGTATGGTGTTTGGTGGATGCAACTCAGTATTCTTTTTCCTCCAAACACGACAAGTTGTGTTTCTACCAAACAGTTCCAGTTTGGTTTCATCAGACCATAGGACATTCTCCCAAAACTCCTCTGGATCATTCAAATGCTCTCTAGCAAACTTCAGACGGGCCCGGACATGTACTGGCTTAAGCAGTGGGACACGTCTGGCACTGCAGGATCTGAGTCCATGGTGGCGTAGTGTGTTACTTATGGTAGGCCTTGTTACATTGGTCCCAGCTCTCTGCAGTTTATTCACTAGGTCCCCCCGCGTGGTTCTGGGATTTTTGCTCACCGTTCTTGTGATCATTCTGACCCCACGGGGTGGGATATTGCGTGGAGCCCCAGATCGAGGAAGATTATCAGTGGTCTTGTATGTCTTCCATTTTCTAATTATTGCTCCCACTGTTGATTTCTTCACTCCAAGCTGGTTGGCTATTGCAGATTCAGTCTTCCCAGCCTGGTGCAGGGCTACAATTTTGTTTCTGGTGTCCTTTGACAGCTCTTTGGTCTTCACCATAGTGGAGTTTGGAGTCAGACTGTTTGAGGGTGTGCACAGGTGTCTTTTTATACTGATAACAAGTTTAAACAGGTGCCATTACTACAGGTAATGAGTGGAGGAAAGAGGAGACTCTTAAAGAAGAAGTTACAGGTCTGTGAGAGCCAGAAATCTTGATTGTTTGTTTCTGACCAAATACTTATTTTCCACCATAATAGGCAAATAAATTGTTAAAAAAAACAGACAATGTGATTTTCTGGATTTTTTTTCTCAGTTTCTCTCCCATAGTTGAGGTCTACCTATGATGTAAATTACAGACGCCTCTCATCTTTTTAAGTGGTGGAACTTGCACTATTGCTGACTGACTAAATACTTTTTTGCCCCACTGTATATATATGGGGAGTGACCTAATAAATAGGAGCAAAAGCTCCCCTTGGTGGCCTGGTGTTGTGAATTCTGTTGTCGAGCTCCCTCCTGTGGTCATGAATGGTACTTCGGCTGGTTCTGTCCATGGACTTCCTCTGGTGGCTGTGGGTGTTTCTGAGTTTCCTTCCACAGGTGACGAGGCTAATTCGTTAGTGGACTGCTCTATTTAACTCCACTTAGATCTTTGCCCCATGCCAGCTGTCAATGTTGTACTATTGGTCTAGTTCGCTCCTGGATCGTTCTGTTACCTGTTTACTCCAGCAGAAGCTAAGTTCCTCTTTGCTATTTTCCTGTTTGCTATTTTTTCTGTCCAGCTTGCTATTGTGAATATTGCCTTGCTTGCTGGAAGCTCTGGGATGCAGTGTGGCGCCTCCGCACTGTGAGTCGGTGTGGAAGGTTTTTTTCCCTGCACACACTGCGTGGCTTTTTGTAGGTTTTTGTGCTGACCGCAAAGTGACCTTTCCTATCCTCTGTCTGTTCAGTAAGTCGGGCCTCTCTTTGCTAAATCTATTTCATCTCTGTGTTTGTGATTTCATCTTAACTCACAGTCAATATATGTGGGGGGCTGCCTTTTCCTTTGGGGAATTTCTCTGAGGCAAGGTAGGCTTTATTTTCCTTTCTTAGGGCTAGCTAGTTCTGAGGCTGTGACGAGTTGCATAGGGAGCGTTAGGAGCAATCCACGGCTATTTCTAGTGTGTGTGATAGGATTAGGGATCGCGGTCAGCAGAGTTTCCACTTCCCAGAGCTTGTCCTGTATTTTTGTAGCTATCAGGTCTTTCCGGGTGCTCTTAATCATCAGGTCCATTATTGTCCTAACCACCAGGTCATAACAGCCTGGAGTGTGAAATGTGTTGCATGTTTGTGATACCTGGATACAGTAATCCTTCTTTGCCTCCAAACGTAGCATCACTCTCCCCGAGAGGAAAGCAATACCACTGCGACGACCAAGACCCTGGGGCGCCGCAAGTATACTCGCTCATCACTATTAGTGATCTATTTGAAGTGTTTATTTCTGTTAATGTTGATGATTATGGTTTACAGCCAACGAAAACCCAAAAGTCATTTTCTCAGTAAATTAGACTACTTTATAACACCAGCTTGAAAAATGATTTTAAAATCCGAAATCTTGGCCTACTATAATGTATGTTCAGTAAATGCACTCAATAATTGGTCGGGGATCCTTTTACATCAATTGCTGCATCAATGCGGCGTGGCATGGAGGCAATCAGCCTGTGGCACTGCTCAGGTGTTGTGGAAACCCAGGTTGCTTTGATAGCAGCCTTCAGCTTGTCTGCATTGTTGGTTCTGGTGTCTCTTATTTTCTTCTTGACAATATCCCATAGATTCTCTATGGGGTTAAGGTCAGGTGAGTTTGCTGGCCAATCAAGCACAGTGGTACTGTTGTTTTAAACTAGGTATTGGTATTTTTGGCAGTGTGGACAAGTGCCAAGTCCTGCTGGAGAATGAAATTTCCATCTCTAAAAACCTTGTTCGCAGAGGGAAGCATGAAGTGCTCTAAAATTTCCTGGTAGACGGCTGCACTGACTTTGGTCTTGATAAAACACAGTGGACCTACACCAGCAGATGACATGGCTCCCCAAACCATCACTGATTGTGGAGACTTCACACGAGACCTCAAGCAGGTTGGATTGCGTGCCTCTCCAATCTTTCTTCAGACTCTGGGACCTTGATTTCCAAATGAAATGCAAAATTTACTTTCATTTGAAAACAAAACCTTGGACCACTGAGCAACAGTCCAGTTCATTTTCTCCTTGGCCAAGGTAAGACGCTTCTGGCGTTGTCTATTGGTTATGGGTGGCTTGACACCAGGAATGCGACACTTGTAGCCAATGTCCTGGAAACATCTGTGTGTGATGGCTCTTGAAGCAATGACTCCAGCAGCAGTACACTCTTTGTGAATCTTCCCCAAATTTTTGAATGGCCTTTTCTTAAAAATCCTTTCGAGATTGCGGTTATCCCGGTTGCATGTGCACCTTTTTCTACCACACTTTTTCCTTCCACTCATCTTTCCATTTACATGCTTGGATACAGCACTCTGTGAATAGCCAGCTTCTTTAGCAATGACCTTTTGTGGCTTACACTCCTTCTGGAGTGTGTCAGTGACTGCCTTCTGGACATCTGTCAAGTCAACAGTCTTCCCCATGATTGTGGAGCCTACTGAAACAGACTAAGGAACCTTTTTAAATTTTTAGTAAGCCTTTAAAGTTGTTTTTGTTAATTATTCTAATTTACTGAGATAACGACTTTTGGATTTTCATTGGCTGTAAGCCATAATCATCAACATTAACAGAAATAAACACTTGAAATAGATCACTCTGTTTGTAATGACTCTATATAATATATGAGTTTCACTTTTTGTATTGAATAACTGAAATAAATTAACTTTTTTATAATATTCTAATTTTGTGAGAAGCACCTCTGTCTTTGGAAATCTGAAGTGGTTAATAAATACTGAAAATATGGAACATAGGAACAGCAAGTCGTTTTTACATTGAAATTCATAGTTTCCCTTTTTTTTGGGATACTTCTTCAAGCACATTTCGGAGTGGACTTGCCTGTAAAAGACGTGTGCACATACTGTTCAGTGGCTTGCGCATGTTAATCCTGATCCTTTTAAGTTAGACATTCTGTTACTAGTAGGGTTGAGCGAAACGGGTCATTCATTTTCATAAGTCGCCGACTTTTGGCAAAGTCGGGTTTCATGAAACCCGACCCGATCCCTGTGTGGGGTCGGCCATGCGGTACGCGACTTTCACGCCAAAGTCGCGTTTCAATGACGCGAAAAGCTCCATTTCTCAGCCAATGAAGGTGGACGCAGAGTGTGATGACATAGGTCTCAGTCCCCACCATCTTAGAGAAGGGCATTGCAGTGATTGGCTTGCTTTCTGCGGCGTCACAGGGGCTATAAAGGGGCGTTCCCGCCGACCGCCATCTTACTGCTGCTGATCTGAGCATAGGGAGAGGTTGCTGCCGCTTTGTCAGAAGCAGGGATAGCGTTAGGCAGGGTCCATTAACCCCCAAACCACTTGTGCTGTAGCGAATTCCACTGTCCAACACCACCTTTTGATTGCAGGGACAGTGGAGGCTACATTTTTTTTCCTCAGCGCTGTAGCTCATTGGGCTGCCCTAGAAGGCTCCCTGATAGCTGCATTGCTGTTTGTACACCGCTGTGCAAACCAACTGCTTTTTTCAAAGCACAAATCCTGTTGCTCCTTCCATTCTGCACAGCTTTCTTGTTTGTTTGTCCACACTTTTGACTTTTTTGTGCAGCAGTCCACTCCTTGTTATTGCTGCCTGCCATACATTGCTGAGATTACTGCAGGGAGATAGTAATTGTAGGACAGTGCCTTTTTTTTGTTTCGTTATATCTCTTCAAGCCACTTTCTGCCACAGAAAATATACTCTAATACAGTGGGCCAGATTTATTCACTAGTCTCCCTGAAGGAAAAAAAAAAAAAAGGTGCAGATTAAAATTGACAAATCTGTATCAGTGGCAGTCCTGTGTATGGCATCTGTGTCTCATTTTCTGGCACAGAAAACATACAGTCTAACAGTGGGCCTGATTTCTTGCCGATTCTCCCATTAATAAAAAAATTGCTGTAGCGAATTCCACTGTCCAACACCACCTTTTGTTTGCAGGGACAGTGGAGGCTACATTTTTTTTCCTCAGCGCTGTAGCTCATTGGGCTGCCCTAGAAGGCTCCCTGATAGCTGCATTGCTGTTTGTACACTGCTGTGCAAACCAACTGCTTTTTTCAAAGCACAAATCCTGTTGCTCCTTCCTTTCTGCACAGCTTTCTTGTTTGTTTGTCCACACTTTTGACTTTTTTGTGCAGCAGTCCACTCCTTGTTATTGCTGCCTGCCATACATTGCTGAGATTACTGCAGGGAGATAGTAATTGTAGGACAGTGCCTTTTTTTTGTTTCGTTATATCTCTTCAAGCCACTTTCTGCCACAGAAAATATACTCTAATACAGTGGCCCAGATTTATTCACTAGTCTCCCTGAAGGAAAAAAAGAAAAAAGGTGCAGATTAAAATTGACAAATCTGTATCAGTGGCAGTCCTGTGTATGGCATCTGTGTCTCATTTTCTGGCACAGAAAACATACAGTCTAACAGTGGGCCTGATTTCTTGCCAATTCTCCCATTAATAAAAAAAAAATAGTGGGAGATTAAGATTCGCATTTCTGCTTCAGTGCCACTCCTGTGTGTGTTCCACCTGTCTCAAATTGTGTGCCACATTAAACCTAGTGTGTAATACTGGGCCAGATTTCTTTTAAATTCTCCCTGAAAAAAAAAATAGTGGGAGATTAAGATTGGCATTTCTGCTTCAGTGCCACTCCAGTGTGTGCCACCTGTCTCAAATTGTGTGCCACATTAAACCTAGTGTGTAATACTGGGCCAGATTTCTTTTCAATTCTCCCTGAAAAAATAAAAATAGTGGGAGATTAAGATTGGCATTTCTGCCTCATTGCCAGTGCTGTGTGTGCCACCTGTCTCAAATTGTGTGCCACATTAAACCTAGTGTGTAATACTGGGCCAGATTTCTTTTAAATTCTCCCTGAAAAAAAAAAAAGTAGTGGGAGATTAAGATTGGCATTTCTGCTTCTGTGCCACTCCTGTGTGTGCCACCTGTCTCAAATTTTGCGCCACATTAAACCTAGTGTGTAATACTGGGCCAGATTTCTTTTCAATTCTCCCTGAAAAAATAAAAATAGTGGGAGACTAAGATTGGCATTTCTGCCTCATTGCCAGTGCTGTGTGTGCCACCTGTGTCAAATTTTGCGCCACATTAAACCTAGTGTGTAATACTGAAGCGCCCCCAGACACAGGGCCACGCATTTCGGTACCGGGCCTCTCTGGTTCAGTTCTGCGGTTGTCACGGTGGCTGGACCCGGTCGTGTCCCTGCTAAGGGGCGTCCAATGAAGGTAGTAGTACAGTCTGTCAGGGATTCGTGACGCCACCTGTGGTGTTTGATCAGGGTGACTGACGCTGCTGTGGTGTCTGCTGGGGTGATGGAATGGCAGCTGGATGGTGTACCTTCCAACAGGTGAAGTATGTCCCCAGGGCTTCCCAGTAAGGTGGATGGTGATGGTGTGAGGTGCAGGCAATAACGAGGACACAAGGTTGCAGTCTCTTTACCTTTTTACTGAAGGCTTCGATATACTCAGTCCAGAGCACGTTCAACCGGGCTATCAGAGATCGGCCGGTCCGATGGGCACATCCAGAGTTTCCCTCGCAGATGGAAATCGTTGCCTACCAATAGCACCTGTGTGTTGTATCCTACCCTGCTGAGCATTCGGAATAGTCCTCACAACTGCTGTTCTCGTTCGTTCGTTCTCTACAGCTTTCTCTCTCTCTCGTTCTTTGGTTCCAGATGTTGCTAGTTTCTAACGTCCCCCAGGTATATTTTGGCTAGGATGCCACCCGCTTGACGGGAAGGCTTGGAGGTCTTCCGGGACCCTAGAGACGCCCCTCTCCCAATGTTGCCCCATATGTCTTCGTAGGTGTAGAAGGTAGACAGCCAACCTATAATCAATTGTCGAGCGGAATTTGAAGTAAGGCCTGAAGTCAGTTACTCCTACGGTGATCCGGCCACCGACTACGCGCCTCAGTAAGATGTTGCCTTTCTCTCTCGGCACGACTCTTACTGGCTCTCCTTTGTGCTGATCTCGTTTACACTGTTCCACAATATTCTTCCCTTCTTGTCTCTTTCTTAGGATAGCGCCGCAAGGTGTGCAGGCGCGGTTCCGTTACGTTCTGTTCTGTTTGCTAGGCACCTGCCAGGTTCCCACGCCTGACAGGGACCCCCCTGTGTCTTCTCCCTGCAACACCTCCTGCCACGGGATGTTGCCTGGTTCCAACCCAGTCAGCTTCTGACTAACTTCCTCCCCAGCCCCTAGTTTTACCAGTGTGAGGAGTGGCCCAATAAATAAAGCCTTTTTCTCCCCCTAGTGGCCGGAGTGTGAAGTGTAATGTGTTCTGGTGATACCTGGTCAGGAGAACTCTTTAGTGCCATCAGACGTACCGCTGCTCCCCTTAGTGGCAGAGCGCTATACTGCAACGACCAGGTCTCTGGGGCGCTGCAATACTGGGCCAGATTTCTTTTAAATTCTCTCTGAAAAAAAAAAAAAGTAGTGGGAGATTAAGATTGGCATTTCTGCTTCAGTGCCACTCCTGTGTGTGCCACCTGTCTCAAATTTTGCACCACATTAAACCTAGTGTGTAACACTGGGCCAGATTTCTTTTCAATTCTCCCTGAAAAAATAAAAATAGTGGGAGATTAAGATTGGCATTTCTGCCTCATTGCCAGTGCTGCGTGTGCCACCTGTCTCAAATTTTGCGCCACATTAAACCTAGTGTGTAATACTGGGCCAGATTTTTTTTCAATTCTCCCTGAAAAAATAAAAATAGTGGGAAATTAAGATTGGCATTTCTGCCTCATTGCCAGTGCTGTGTGTGCCACCGGTCTCAAATTTTGCGCCACATTAAACCTAGTGTGTAATACTGGGCCAGATTTCTTTTCAATTCTCCCTGAAAAAATAAAAATAGTGGGAGATTAAGATTGGCATTTCTGCCTCATTGCCAGTGCTGTGTGTGCCACCTGTCTCAAATTTTGCGCCACATTAAACCTAGTGTGTAATACTGGGCCAGATTTCTTTTAAATTCTCCCTGAAAAAAAAAAAAAGTAGTGGGAGATTAAGATTGGCATTTCTGCTTCAGTGCCACTCCTGTTATGGACCTGGTGGTTAGGAGCACCCGGAATGACCTGATGGTTAAAATAACACAGGACAAGCTCTGGGAAGTGGGAGCTCTGCTGACCGCAACCCCTAATCCTATCACACACACTAGATATAGCCGTGGAGCGTACCTAACTCTGCCTAGACGCCTATTCACAGCCTAAGAGCTAACTACCCCTAGAGATAGAAAATAAAGCCTACCTTGCCTCAGAGAAATTCCCCAAAGGAAAAGGCAGCCCCCCACAAATATTGACTGTGAGTTAAGATGAAAGTCACAAACACAGGAATGAAACAAGTTTCAGCAAAGGGAGGCCAGACTTACTAAACAAAAAGAACCTAGCACTCAACTTGATGCTCAAAGTGAAAGATTTATTGTAGTACCAAATAAACGTTTCGGTCCACCACATGGACCTTCATCAGTAACTACATGTGAGAAAATAATAATGCAAATAAACAACAAAACCAAAAAATAACCAAATAAAGTATATACATAACATGAAAGGACTTAAGAAAATGGCATCAATGTCACAAATACAGGTCTATAGATAGAACGACAAATTTGCCAGAGAGAACCATATCGAGTATCGAGGCACTATCATTTTCCATACCACGGAGTAAAAACAAGAAAAGAGAAAAGAGAAGATATAAGAAAACGTGTGACACGTACCGTACTGAACTTAAGTAGGGTCAAAGAGACCAAAGTGTCTGGGCACACATGTAAAGCAGCGTCTAGAGGGTTACAGGAGATAGTATGAAAATCGTGCCCCTACAGTGGAGTGTTAAGGGAATATGACTTACGGCGTACCTTATACCAGAGCTCCGTAGGGGAATCTATGTAGGACCAACTACTAAGGACAAAAGGAGGGATTAGGAAGGAGAACCTCCCATAAAACTATGTGAAAGATGCCATGCTCCGCTGGAGAAAGAGTTACCTGTTCCGGGTGAATAGAGCTGTGCCAGAAGCTAGAAGCGGTGTCCACCGCTGGTCTAGTCGGATAAAGGAAAGACCGCTGTTTAAAGGCAGAAGGAGGGGCTCATTAACCAATAGAATAGCGTGCGGCTAAACCGGAAGTACGTCACGCTGCCATGACAACGCGGGAGCGCTGGCAAGCAGCGGCGTGTGTGTGCCACGTTACAGGGCCCCCGGAAATGACGAACATGTGTGTTACAGCTAAGCAGAACAATGTCGTAGTGAAGGAGGTTCCACCTAATGCCAGTGGATAACTGGATCCCAGAGACGGGGGGAGGCGGTGCCTAGAGGAGAGCCAATGACGAGTGGAGGATCTCCATAGTGTCTGCGCTGGGTTCAGCCGAATAATGAGAGGCAGAGTGAAGGACGTAGATATAGTCCAGTACGCTAGATGAGTGGTGTGAGCGGACCTCAATACAGACGATTCTGATGATAAAGGAAAAAGAGAAACAGTTAATAACCTGACATATAAGTACATACAGATAAATATGCATATATACATACGTGGATTATAGCCATGGTTGGCGCGAGTATAGATCCAGGGAGTAAGACACATAGGATGGTGGTATGGCAGAAAATTGTACACCCTAGATGGTATAGAGGGGGGAGACACCACAAAGTGGTATCTTCCCTACTGTACATATATGAAATATAGGTGTACCAAAGGGAAAAACACTGTCCTACAAAAATGATGCCAAATCGTACTCTCTATTAAGGCCCAATGGATGAAGGGTCTCCAGTGTATGGATCCATAAGGCCTCCCTACGTTTTAGACGGGCCATACGGTCACCACCCCGTCTGTTAGGGGGGATGTGCTCAATGACTTGGAACTGTAGTTGTGAAACATTGTGGCCTTGATTACTGAAATGTAACGGGATGGGTAATAAAAGATTTTTGCACCGGACCGTGGATTTGTGCTTTGAAATGCGATCACGTGTAGACTGCGTGGTTTCTCCCACTTAGAGAAGTCCGCAGGGGCATTTGATTAGATATATGACCCATGATGAGGCACACGTGAAGTACTCTGGGATACGGAATGTTTTGCCAGAGCGAGGATGGTGAAAGGAGGAGCCCTTAAGGACATTATGGCACTGCGCACAGTTGAGGCATGGGAAAGTCCCTGTACGGGGATTTTGTAAAAATTGTTGGCGAGGGGATGTTTTGCAGGATCCCACGTCCGCCCTTACCAGAGAGTCTTTGAGGTTCAACGGGCGTTTGAAGCTAGGGAGAAAGGGATTTTGAAACTCGGAAACCTGAGGATAAACTTTTGATAGTAGATGCCAGTTTTGACGGATAGACCTGTGCAGAATATACGCGAATGGATGATAAGTGTGTATAAACGGAATTCTATTGGTGGCTCTGTTTGGTCGTGGGGGTGAGGGTGAGGCAGCCTGTTGTAGTACCGATGATGGCTAGCCCCATTGGGAAAATTTAGTGGTCATTCCTTGAAGACGAAGAGGCCGTAGCTCTCCGTCTGATACAATTTTGGAAACCCGCTGGAATTGAGACTTGGGTACCGATTTCTTTGTAGCGGGAGGGTGGAAGCTTGTAAAATGTAACAGGCTGTTCCGATCGGTGCTTTTAGTGTACAAATCAGTGGAAATGGAGCCGTCTGACTGAAGAATGACCATTGTGTCCAGGAAATTTATCCGTGTGTCATCGTGGGACATTGTAAACGAAATGCCCGGCCAGGCTGTATTAAGCCAACCGAAAAAAGACACGAGGGCTTCCAACATGCCCCCCATATGCAGAAAACATCGTCGATATAGCGTTTCCATACGATCACGTTATTGCTGAATAGAGGGTGAGAATATATATGGCTCTCCTCGAAGTCAGCCATATAGCAATTAGCATATGGGGGCGCTACGTTGGAGCCCATCGCGGTACCACGGATCTGCAAGTAGAAGTCGTCCTGTAAAAATTGTTGGCAAGGGGATGTTTTGCAGTACCCCACGTCCGCCCTTACCAGAGAGTCTTTGAGGTTCAACGGGCGTTTGAAGCTAGGGAGAAAGGGATTTTGAAACTCGGGAACCTGAGGATAAGCTTTTGATAGTAGATGCCAGTTTTGACGGATAGTTAAATAAATAAGGCAGCACACTGCAGCGCTAGAACATACAAACTTGAAATACGAAATTTGAACTGCATTACTGCACTAGAAATATGAAAAATGAGAGCGTTTAGCGCATAAAAATGGCCAATTTTATGTGTACCTGGTAGCCACTTTACGGCATCTCTCTTATACCAGGTCCTACGCTTGCCTTACCTCGCTGAGAATAAACGTCTACATCTGAATGGGTACATGTGAAACCTCTTCCTAGACTAAAATTCTCTCTCTCTATGGAGGGGTATTGGACCTGCTGTAATTAAAACACCTGTGGCTAGAAGGCGGAGTGCACGATCAGAAGGCTAGAGAATACATTTCAAAAACCTGACCTGCACATCCAAACATAGACTAAGTGTGAACAGGTGCTGAACCTAGAGTCGCCAACTCGTATATAGTTAAATAAATAAGGCAGCACACTGCAGCGCTAGAACATACAAACTTGAAATACGAAATTTGAACTGCATTACTGCACTAGAAATATGAAAAATGAGAGCGTTTAGCGCATAAAAATGGCCAATTTTATGTGTACCTGGTAGCCACTTTACGGCATCTCTCTTATACCAGGTCCTACGCTTGCCTTACCTCGCTGAGAATAAACGTCTACATCTGAATGGGTACATGTGAAACCTCTTCCTAGACTAAAATTCTCTCTCTCTATGGAGGGGTATTGGACCTGCTGTAATTAAAACACCTGTGGCTAGAAGGCGGAGTGCACGATCAGAAGGCTAGAGAATACATTTCAAAAACCTGACCTGCACATCCAAACATAGACTAAGTGTGAACAGGTGCTGAACCTAGAGTCGCCAACTCGTATATAGTTAAATAAATAAGGCAGCACACTGCAGCGCTAGAACATACAAACTTGAAATACGAAATTTGAACTGCATTACTGCACTAGAAATATGAAAAATGAGAGCGTTTAGCGCATAAAAATGGCCAATTTTATGTGTACCTGGTAGCCACTTTACGGCATCTCTCTTATACCAGGTCCTACGCTTGCCTTACCTCGCTGAGAATAAACGTCTACATCTGAATGGGTACATGTGAAACCTCTTCCTAGACTAAAATTCTCTCTCTCTATGGAGGGGTATTGGACCTGCTGTAATTAAAACACCTGTGGCTAGAAGGCGGAGTGCACGATCAGAAGGCTAGAGAATACATTTCAAAAACCTGACCTGCACATCCAAACATAGACTAAGTGTGAACAGGTGCTGAACCTACAGTCGCCAACTCGTATATAGTTAAATAAATAAGGCAGCACACTGCAGCGCTAGAACATACAAACTTGAAATACGAAATTTGAACTGCATTACTGCACTAGAAATATGAAAAATGAGAGCGTTTAGCGCATAAAAATGGCCAATTTTATGTGTACCTGGTAGCCACTTTACGGCATCTCTCTTATACCAGGTCCTACGCTTGCCTTACCTCGCTGAGAATAAACGTCTACATCTGAATGGGTACATGTGAAACCTCTTCCTAGACTAAAATTCTCTCTCTCTATGGAGGGGTATTGGACCTGCTGTAATTAAAACACCTGTGGCTAGAAGGCGGAGTGCACGATCAGAAGGCTAGAGAATACATTTCAAAAACCTGACCTGCACATCCAAACATAGACTAAGTGTGAACAGGTGCTGAACCTAGAGTCGCCAACTCGTATATAGTTAAATAAATAAGGCAGCACACTGCAGCGCTAGAACATACAAACTTGAAATACGAAATTTGAACTGCATTACTGCACTAGAAATATGAAAAATGAGAGCGTTTAGCGCATAAAAATGGCCAATTTTATGTGTACCTGGTAGCCACTTTACGGCATCTCTCTTATACCAGGTCCTACGCTTGCCTTACCTCGCTGAGAATAAACGTCTACATCTGAATGGGTACATGTAAAACCTCTTCCTAGACTAAAATTCTCTCTCTCTATGGAGGGGTATTGGACCTGCTGTAATTAAAACACCTGTGGCTAGAAGGCGGAGTGCACGATCAGAAGGCTAGAGAATACATTTCAAAAACCTGACCTGCACATCCAAACATAGACTAAGTGTAAACAGGTGCTGAACCTAGAGTCGCCAACTCGTATATAGTTAAATAAATAAGGCAGCACACTGCAGCGCTAGAACATACAAACTTAAAATACGAAATTTGAACTGCATTACTGCACTAGAAATATGAAAAATGAGAGCGTTTAGCGCATAAAAATGGCCAATTTTATGTGTACCTGGTAGCCACTTTACGGCATCTCTCTTATACCAGGTCCTACGCTTGCCTTACCTCGCTGAGAATAAACGTCTACATCTGAATGGGTACATGTGAAACCTCTTCCTAGACTAAAATTCTCTCTCTCTATGGAGGGGTATTGGACCTGCTGTAATTAAAACACCTGTGGCTAGAAGGCGGAGTGCACGATCAGAAGGCTAGAGAATACATTTCAAAAACCTGACCTGCACATCCAAACATAGACTAAGTGTGAACAGGTGCTGAACCTAGAGTCGCCAACTCGTATATAGTTAAATAAATAAGGCAGCACACTGCAGTGCTGGAACATACAAACTTGAAATACGAAATTTGAACTGCATTACTGCACTAGAAATATGAAAAATGAGAGCGTTTAGCGCATAAAAATGGCCAATTTTATGTGTACCTGGTAGCCACTTTACGGCATCTCTCTTATACCAGGTCCTACGCTTGCCTTACCTCGCTGAGAATAAACGTCTACATCTGAATGGGTACATGTGAAACCTCTTCCTAGACTAAAATTCTCTCTCTCTATGGAGGGGTATTGGACCTGCTGTAATTAAAACACCTGTGGCTAGAAGGCGGAGTGCACGATCAGAAGGCTAGAGAATACATTTCAAAAACCTGACCTGCACATCCAAACATAGACTAAGTGTGAACAGGTGCTGAACCTAGAGTCGCCAACTCGTATATAGTTAAATAAATAAGGCAGCACACTGCAGCGTTAGAACATACAAACTTGAAATACGAAATTTGAACTGCATTACTGCACTAAAAATATGAAAAATGAGAGCGTTTAGCGCATAAAAATGGCCAATTTTATGTGTCCCTGGTAGCCACTTTACGGCATCTCTCTTATACCAGGTCCTACGCTTGCCTTACCTCACTGAGAATAAACGTCTACATCTGAATGGGTACATGTGAAACCTCTTCCTAGACTAAAATTCTCTCTCTCTATGGAGGGGTATTGGACCTGCTGTAATTAAAACACCTGTGGCTAGAAGGCGGAGTGCACGATCAGAAGGCTAGAGAATACATTTCAAAAACCTGACCTGCACATCCAAGCATAGACTAAGTGTGAACAGGTGCTGAACCTAAAGTCGCCAACTCGTATATAGTTAAATAAATAAGGCAGCACACTGCAGTGCTAGAACATACAAACTTAAAATACGAAATTTGAACTGCATTACTGCACTAGAAATATGAAAAATGAGAGCGTTTAGCGCATAAAAATGGCCAATTTTATGTGTACCTGGTAGCCACTTTACGGCATCTCTCTTATACCAGGTCCTACGCTTGCCTTACCTCGCTGAGAATAAACGTCTACATCTGAATGGGTACATGTGAAACCTCTTCCTAGACTAAAATTCTCTCTCTCTATGGAGGGGTATTGGACCTGCTGTAATTAAAACACCTGTGGCTAGAAGGCGGAGTGCACGATCAGAAGGCTAGAGAATACATTTCAAAAACCTGACCTGCACATCCAAACATAGACTAAGTGTGAACAGGTGCTGAACCTAGAGTCGCCAACTCGTATATAGTTAAATAAATAAGGCAGCACACTGCAGCGCTAGAACATACAAACTTGAAATACGAAATTTGAACTGCATTACTGCACTAGAAATATGAAAAATGAGAGCGTTTAGCGCATAAAAATGGCCAATTTTATGTGTACCTGGTAGCCACTTTACGGCATCTCTCTTATACCAGGTCCTACGCTTGCCTTACCTCGCTGAGAATAAACGTCTACATCTGAATGGGTACATGTGAAACCTCTTCCTAGACTAAAATTCTCTCTCTCTATGGAGGGGTATTGGACCTGCTGTAATTAAAACACCTGTGGCTAGAAGGCGGAGTGCACGATCAGAAGGCTAGAGAATACATTTCAAAAACCTGACCTGCACATCCAAACATAGACTAAGTGTGAACAGGTGCTGAACCTACAGTCGCCAACTCGTATATAGTTAAATAAATAAGGCAGCACACTGCAGCGCTAGAACATACAAACTTGAAATACGAAATTTGAACTGCATTACTGCACTAGAAATATGAAAAATGAGAGCGTTTAGCGCATAAAAATGGCCAATTTTATGTGTACCTGGTAGCCACTTTACGGCATCTCTCTTATACCAGGTCCTACGCTTGCCTTACCTCGCTGAGAATAAACGTCTACATCTGAATGGGTACATGTGAAACCTCTTCCTAGACTAAAATTCTCTCTCTCTATGGAGGGGTATTGGACCTGCTGTAATTAAAACACCTGTGGCTAGAAGGCGGAGTGCACGATCAGAAGGCTAGAGAATACATTTCAAAAACCTGACCTGCACATCCAAACATAGACTAAGTGTGAACAGGTGCTGAACCTAGAGTCGCCAACTCGTATATAGTTAAATAAATAAGGCAGCACACTGCAGTGCTAGAACATACAAACTTAAAATACGAAATTTGAACTGCATTACTGCACTAGAAATATGAAAAATGAGAGCGTTTAGCGCATAAAAATGGCCAATTTTATGTGTACCTGGTAGCCACTTTACGGCATCTCTCTTATACCAGGTCCTACGCTTGCCTTACCTCGCTGAGAATAAACGTCTACATCTGAATGGGTACATGTGAAACCTCTTCCTAGACTAAAATTCTCTCTCTCTATGGAGGGGTATTGGACCTGCTGTAATTAAAACACCTGTGGCTAGAAGGCGGAGTGCACGATCAGAAGGCTAGAGAATACATTTCAAAAACCTGACCTGCACATCCAAACATAGACTAAGTGTGAACAGGTGCTGAACCTAGAGTCGCCAACTCGTATATAGTTAAATAAATAAGGCAGCACACTGCAGCGCTAGAACATACAAACTTGAAATACGAAATTTGAACTGCATTACTGCACTAGAAATATAAAAAATGAGAGCGTTTAGCGCATAAAAATGGCCAATTTTATGTGTACCTGGTAGCCACTTTACGGCATCTCTCTTATACCAGGTCCTACGCTTGCCTTACCTCGCTGAGAATAAATGTCTACATCTGAATGGGTACATGTGAAACCTCTTCCTAGACTAAAATTCTCTCTCTCTATGGAGGGGTATTGGACCTGCTGTAATTAAAACACCTGTGGCTAGAAGGCGGAGTGCACGATCAGAAGGCTAGAGAATACATTTCAAAAACCTGACCTGCACATCCAAACATAGACTAAGTGTGAACAGGTGCTGAACCTACAGTCGCCAACTCGTATATAGTTAAATAAATAAGGCAGCACACTGCAGCGCTAGAACATACAAACTTGAAATACGAAATTTGAACTGCATTACTGCACTAGAAATATGAAAAATGAGAGCGTTTAGCGCATAAAAATGGCCAATTTTATGTGTACCTGGTAGCCACTTTACGGCATCTCTCTTATACCAGGTCCTACGCTTGCCTTACCTCGCTGAGAATAAACGTCTACATCTGAATGGGTACATGTGAAACCTCTTCCTAGACTAAAATTCTCTCTCTCTATGGAGGGGTATTGGACCTGCTGTAATTAAAACACCTGTGGCTAGAAGGCGGAGTGCACGATCAGAAGGCTAGAGAATACATTTCAAAAACCTGACCTGCACATCCAAACATAGACTAAGTGTGAACAGGTGCTGAACCTAGAGTCGCCAACTCGTATATAGTTAAATAAATAAGGCAGCACACTGCAGCGCTAGAACATACAAACTTGAAATACGAAATTTGAACTGCATTACTGCACTAGAAATATGAAAAATGAGAGCGTTTAGCGCATAAAAATGGCTAATTTTATGTGTACCTGGTAGCCACTTTACGGCATCTCTCTTATACCAGGTCCTACGCTTGCCTTACCTCGCTGAGAATAAACGTCTACATCTGAATGGGTACATGTGAAACCTCTTCCTAGACTAAAATTCTCTCTCTCTATGGAGGGGTATTGGACCTGCTGTAATTAAAACACCTGTGGCTAGAAGGCGGAGTGCACGATCAGAAGGCTAGAGAATACATTTCAAAAACCTGACCTGCACATCCAAACATAGACTAAGTGTAAACAGGTGCTGAACCTAGAGTCGCCAACTCGTATATAGTTAAATAAATAAGGCAGCACACTGCAGCGCTAGAACATACAAACTTGAAATACGAAATTTGAACTGCATTACTGCACTAGAAATATGAAAAATGAGAGCGCTTAGCGCATAAAAATGGCCAATTTTATGTGTCCCTGGTAGCCACTTTACGGCATCTCTCTTATACCAGGTCCTACGCTTGCCTTACCTCACTGAGAATAAACGTCTACATCTGAATGGGTACATGTGAAACCTCTTCCTAGACTAAAATTCTCTCTCTCTATGGAGGGGTATTGGACCTGCTGTAATTAAAACACCTGTGGCTAGAAGGCGGAGTGCACGATCAGAAGGCTAGAGAATACATTTCAAAAACCTGACTTGCACATCGAAGCATAGACTAAGTGTGAACAGGTGCTGAACCTAAAGTTGCCAACTCGTATATAGTTAAATAAATAAGGCAGCACACTGCAGCGCTAGAACATACAAACTTAAAATACGAAATTTGAACTGCATTACTGCACTAGAAATATGAAAAATGAGAGCGTTTAGCGCATAAAAATGGCCAATTTTATGTGTACCTGGTAGCCACTTTACGGCATCTCTCTTATACCAGGTCCTACGCTTGCCTTACCTCGCTGAGAATAAACGTCTACATCTGAATGGGTACATGTGAAACCTCTTCCTAGACTAAAATTCTCTCTCTCTATGGAGGGGTATTGGACCTGCTGTAATTAAAACACCTGTGGCTAGAAGGCGGAGTGCACGATCAGAAGGCTAGAGAATACATTTCAAAAACCTGACCTGCACATCCAAACATAGACTAAGTGTGAACAGGTGCTGAACCTAGAGTCGCCAACTCGTATATAGTTAAATAAATAAGGCAGCACACTGCAGTGCTGGAACATACAAACTTGAAATACGAAATTTGAACTGCATTACTGCACTAGAAATATGAAAAATGAGAGCGTTTAGCGCATAAAAATGGCCAATTTTATGTGTACCTGGTAGCCACTTTACGGCATCTCTCTTATACCAGGTCCTACGCTTGCCTTACCTCGCTGAGAATAAACGTCTACATCTGAATGGGTACATGTGAAACCTCTTCCTAGACTAAAATTCTCTCTCTCTATGGAGGGGTATTGGACCTGCTGTAATTAAAACACCTGTGGCTAGAAGGCGGAGTGCACGATCAGAAGGCTAGAGAATACATTTCAAAAACCTGACCTGCACATCCAAACATAGACTAAGTGTAAACAGGTGCTGAACCTAGAGTCGCCAACTCGTATATAGTTAAATAAATAAGGCAGCACACTGCAGCGCTAGAACATACAAACTTGAAATACGAAATTTGAACTGCATTACTGCACTAGAAATATGAAAAATGAGAGCGTTTAGCGCATAAAAATGGCCAATTTTATGTGTCATGGTAGCCACTTTACGGCATCTCTCTTATACCAGGTCCTACGCTTGCCTTACCTCACTGAGAATAAACGTCTACATCTGAATGGGTACATGTGAAACCTCTTCCTAGACTAAAATTCTCTCTCTCTATGGAGGGGTATTGGACCTGCTGTAATTAAAACACCTGTGGCTAGAAGGCGGAGTGCACGATCAGAAGGCTAGAGAATACATTTCAAAAACCTGACCTGCACATCCAAGCATAGACTAAGTGTGAACAGGTGCTGAACCTAAAGTCGCCAACTCGTATATAGTTAAATAAATAAGGCAGCACACTGCAGCGCTAGAACATACAAACTTAAAATACGAAATTTGAACTGCATTACTGCACTAGAAATATGAAAAATGAGAGCGTTTAGCGCATAAAAATGGCCAATTTTATGTGTACCTGGTAGCCACTTTACGGCATCTCTCTTATACCAGGTCCTACGCTTGCCTTACCTCGCTGAGAATAAACGTCTACATCTGAATGGGTACATGTGAAACCTCTTCCTAGACTAAAATTCTCTCTCTCTATGGAGGGGTATTGGACCTGCTGTAATTAAAACACCTGTGGCTAGAAGGCGGAGTGCACGATCAGAAGGCTAGAGAATACATTTCAAAAACCTGACCTGCACATCCAAACATAGACTAAGTGTAAACAGGTGCTGAACCTAGAGTCGCCAACTCGTATATAGTTAAATAAATAAGGCAGCACACTGCAGCGCTAGAACATACAAACTTGAAATACGAAATTTGAACTGCATTACTGCACTAGAAATATGAAAAATGAGAGCGTTTAGCGCATAAAAATGGCCAATTTTATGTGTCATGGTAGCCACTTTACGGCATCTCTCTTATACCAGGTCCTACGCTTGCCTTACCTCACTGAGAATAAACGTCTACATCTGAATGGGTACATGTGAAACCTCTTCCTAGACTAAAATTCTCTCTCTCTATGGAGGGGTATTGGACCTGCTGTAATTAAAACACCTGTGGCTAGAAGGCGGAGTGCACGATCAGAAGGCTAGAGAATACATTTCAAAAACCTGACCTGCACATCCAAGCATAGACTAAGTGTGAACAGGTGCTGAACCTAAAGTCGCCAACTCGTATATAGTTAAATAAATAAGGCAGCACACTGCAGCGCTAGAACATACAAACTTAAAATACGAAATTTGAACTGCATTACTGCACTAGAAATATGAAAAATGAGAGCGTTTAGCGCATAAAAATGGCCAATTTTATGTGTACCTGGTAGCCACTTTACGGCATCTCTCTTATACCAGGTCCTACGCTTGCCTTACCTCGCTGAGAATAAACGTCTACATCTGAATGGGTACATGTGAAACCTCTTCCTAGACTAAAATTCTCTCTCTCTATGGAGGGGTATTGGACCTGCTGTAATTAAAACACCTGTGGCTAGAAGGCGGAGTGCACGATCAGAAGGCTAGAGAATACATTTCAAAAACCTGACCTGCACATCCAAACATAGACTAAGTGTGAACAGGTGCTGAACCTAGAGTCGCCAACTCGTATATAGTTAAATAAATAAGGCAGCACACTGCAGTGCTGGAACATACAAACTTGAAATACGAAATTTGAACTGCATTACTGCACTAGAAATATGAAAAATGAGAGCGTTTAGCGCATAAAAATGGCCAATTTTATGTGTACCTGGTAGCCACTTTACGGCATCTCTCTTATACCAGGTCCTACGCTTGCCTTACCTCGCTGAGAATAAACGTCTACATCTGAATGGGTACATGTGAAACCTCTTCCTAGACTAAAATTCTCTCTCTCTATGGAGGGGTATTGGACCTGCTGTAATTAAAACACCTGTGGCTAGAAGGCGGAGTGCACGATCAGAAGGCTAGAGAATACATTTCAAAAACCTGACCTGCACATCCAAACATAGACTAAGTGTGAACAGGTGCTGAACCTAGAGTCGCCAACTCGTATATAGTTAAATAAATAAGGCAGCACACTGCAGCGTTAGAACATACAAACTTGAAATACGAAATTTGAACTGCATTACTGCACTAAAAATATGAAAAATGAGAGCGTTTAGCGCATAAAAATGGCCAATTTTATGTGTACCTGGTAGCCACTTTACGGCATCTCTCTTATACCAGGTCCTACGCTTGCCTTACGTCGCTGAGAATAAACGTCTACATCTGAATGGGTACATGTGAAACCTCTTCCTAGACTAAAATTCTCTCTCTCTATGGAAGGGTATTGGACCTGCTGTAATTAAAACACCTGTGGCTAGAAGGCGGAGTGCACGATCAGAAGGCTAGAGAATACATTTCAAAAACCTGACCTGCACATCCAAACATAGACTAAGTGTGAACAGGTGCTGAACCTAGAGTCGCCAACTCGTATATAGTTAAATAAATAAGGCAGCACACTGCAGCGCTAGAACATACAAACTTGAAATACGAAATTTGAACTGCATTACTGCACTAGAAATATGAAAAATGAGAGCGTTTAGCGCATAAAAATGGCCAATTTTATGTGTACCTGGTAGCCACTTTACGGCATCTCTCTTATACCAGGTCCTACGCTTGCCTTACCTCGCTGAGAATAAACGTCTACATCTGAATGGGTACATGTGAAACCTCTTCCTAGACTAAAATTCTCTCTCTCTATGGAGGGGTATTGGACCTGCTGTAATTAAAACACCTGTGGCTAGAAGGCGGAGTGCACGATCAGAAGGCTAGAGAATACATTTCAAACACCTGACCTGCACATCCAAACATAGACTAAGTGTGAACAGGTGCTGAACCTACAGTCGCCAACTCGTATATAGTTAAATATATAAGGCAGCACACTGCAGCGCTAGAACATACAAACTTGAAATACGAAATTTGAACTGCATTACTGCACTAGAAATATGAAAAATGAGAGCGTTTAGCGCATAAAAATGGCCAATTTTATGTGTACCTGGTAGCCACTTTACGGCATCTCTCTTATACCAGGTCCTACGCTTGCCTTACCTCGCTGAGAATAAACGTCTACATCTGAATGGGTACATGTGAAACCTCTTCCTAGACTAAAATTCTCTCTCTCTATGGAGGGGTATTGGACCTGCTGTAATTAAAACACCTGTGGCTAGAAGGCGGAGTGCACGATCAGAAGGCTAGAGAATACATTTCAAAAACCTGACCTGCACATCCAAACATAGACTAAGTGTGAACAGGTGCTGAACCTAGAGTCGCCAACTCGTATATAGTTAAATAAATAAGGCAGCACACTGCAGCGCTAGAACATACAAACTTGAAATACGAAATTTGAACTGCATTACTGCACTAGAAATATGAAAAATGAGAGCGTTTAGCGCATAAAAATGGCCAATTTTATGTGTACCTGGTAGCCACTTTACGGCATCTCTCTTATACCAGGTCCTACGCTTGCCTTACCTCGCTGAGAATAAACGTCTACATCTGAATGGGTACATGTAAAACCTCTTCCTAGACTAAAATTCTCTCTCTCTATGGAGGGGTATTGGACCTGCTGTAATTAAAACACCTGTGGCTAGAAGGCGGAGTGCACGATCAGAAGGCTAGAGAATACATTTCAAAAACCTGACCTGCACATCCAAACATAGACTAAGTGTAAACAGGTGCTGAACCTAGAGTCGCCAACTCGTATATAGTTAAATAAATAAGGCAGCACACTGCAGCGCTAGAACATACAAACTTAAAATACGAAATTTGAACTGCATTACTGCACTAGAAATATGAAAAATGAGAGCGTTTAGCGCATAAAAATGGCCAATTTTATGTGTACCTGGTAGCCACTTTACGGCATCTCTCTTATACCAGGTCCTACGCTTGCCTTACCTCGCTGAGAATAAACGTCTACATCTGAATGGGTACATGTGAAACCTCTTCCTAGACTAAAATTCTCTCTCTCTATGGAGGGGTATTGGACCTGCTGTAATTAAAACACCTGTGGCTAGAAGGCGGAGTGCACGATCAGAAGGCTAGAGAATACATTTCAAAAACCTGACCTGCACATCCAAACATAGACTAAGTGTGAACAGGTGCTGAACCTAGAGTCGCCAACTCGTATATAGTTAAATAAATAAGGCAGCACACTGCAGTGCTGGAACATACAAACTTGAAATACGAAATTTGAACTGCATTACTGCACTAGAAATATGAAAAATGAGAGCGTTTAGCGCATAAAAATGGCCAATTTTATGTGTACCTGGTAGCCACTTTACGGCATCTCTCTTATACCAGGTCCTACGCTTGCCTTACCTCGCTGAGAATAAACGTCTACATCTGAATGGGTACATGTGAAACCTCTTCCTAGACTAAAATTCTCTCTCTCTATGGAGGGGTATTGGACCTGCTGTAATTAAAACACCTGTGGCTAGAAGGCGGAGTGCACGATCAGAAGGCTAGAGAATACATTTCAAAAACCTGACCTGCACATCCAAACATAGACTAAGTGTGAACAGGTGCTGAACCTAGAGTCGCCAACTCGTATATAGTTAAATAAATAAGGCAGCACACTGCAGCGTTAGAACATACAAACTTGAAATACGAAATTTGAACTGCATTACTGCACTAAAAATATGAAAAATGAGAGCGTTTAGCGCATAAAAATGGCCAATTTTATGTGTACCTGGTAGCCACTTTACGGCATCTCTCTTATACCAGGTCCTACGCTTGCCTTACCTCGCTGAGAATAAACGTCTACATCTGAATGGGTACATGTGAAACCTCTTCCTAGACTAAAATTCTCTCTCTCTATGGAGGGGTATTGGACCTGCTGTAATTAAAACACCTGTGGCTAGAAGGCGGAGTGCACGATCAGAAGGCTAGAGAATACATTTCAAAAACCTGACCTGCACATCCAAACATAGACTAAGTGTGAACAGGTGCTGAACCTAGAGTCGCCAACTCGTATATAGTTAAATAAATAAGGCAGCACACTGCAGCGTTAGAACATACAAACTTGAAATACGAAATTTGAACTGCATTACTGCACTAAAAATATGAAAAATGAGAGCGTTTAGCGCATAAAAATGGCCAATTTTATGTGTACCTGGTAGCCACTTTACGGCATCTCTCTTATACCAGGTCCTACGCTTGCCTTACCTCGCTGAGAATAAACGTCTACATCTGAATGGGTACATGTGAAACCTCTTCCTAGACTAAAATTCTCTCTCTCTATGGAGGGGTATTGGACCTGCTGTAATTAAAACACCTGTGGCTAGAAGGCGGAGTGCACGATCAGAAGGCTAGAGAATACATTTCAAAAACCTGACCTGCACATCCAAACATAGACTAAGTGTAAACAGGTGCTGAACCTAGAGTCGCCAACTCGTATATAGTTAAATAAATAAGGCAGCACACTGCAGCGCTAGAACATACAAACTTGAAATACGAAATTTGAACTGCATTACTGCACTAGAAATATGAAAAATGAGAGCGTTTAGCGCATAAAAATGGCCAATTTTATGTGTCCCTGGTAGCCACTTTACGGCATCTCTCTTATACCAGGTCCTACGCTTGCCTTACCTCACTGAGAATAAACGTCTACATCTGAATGGGTACATGTGAAACCTCTTCCTAGACTAAAATTCTCTCTCTCTATGGAGGGGTATTGGACCTGCTGTAATTAAAACACCTGTGGCTAGAAGGCGGAGTGCACGATCAGAAGGCTAGAGAATACATTTCAAAAACCTGACCTGCACATCCAAGCATAGACTAAGTGTGAACAGGTGCTGAACCTAAAGTCGCCAACTCGTATATAGTTAAATAAATAAGGCAGCACACTGCAGTGCTAGAACATACAAACTTAAAATACGAAATTTGAACTGCATTACTGCACTAGAAATATGAAAAATGAGAGCGTTTAGCGCATAAAAATGGCCAATTTTATGTGTACCTGGTAGCCACTTTACGGCATCTCTCTTATACCAGGTCCTACGCTTGCCTTACCTCGCTGAGAATAAACGTCTACATCTGAATGGGTACATGTGAAACCTCTTCCTAGACTAAAATTCTCTCTCTCTATGGAGGGGTATTGGACCTGCTGTAATTAAAACACCTGTGGCTAGAAGGCGGAGTGCACGATCAGAAGGCTAGAGAATACATTTCAAAAACCTGACCTGCACATCCAAACATAGACTAAGTGTGAACAGGTGCTGAACCTAGAGTCGCCAACTCGTATATAGTTAAATAAATAAGGCAGCACACTGCAGCGCTAGAACATACAAACTTGAAATACGAAATTTGAACTGCATTACTGCACTAGAAATATGAAAAATGAGAGCGTTTAGCGCATAAAAATGGCCAATTTTATGTGTACCTGGTAGCCACTTTACGGCATCTCTCTTATACCAGGTCCTACGCTTGCCTTACCTCGCTGAGAATAAACGTCTACATCTGAATGGGTACATGTGAAACCTCTTCCTAGACTAAAATTCTCTCTCTCTATGGAGGGGTATTGGACCTGCTGTAATTAAAACACCTGTGGCTAGAAGGCGGAGTGCACGATCAGAAGGCTAGAGAATACATTTCAAAAACCTGACCTGCACATCCAAACATAGACTAAGTGTGAACAGGTGCTGAACCTACAGTCGCCAACTCGTATATAGTTAAATAAATAAGGCAGCACACTGCAGCGCTAGAACATACAAACTTGAAATACGAAATTTGAACTGCATTACTGCACTAGAAATATGAAAAATGAGAGCGTTTAGCGCATAAAAATGGCCAATTTTATGTGTACCTGGTAGCCACTTTACGGCATCTCTCTTATACCAGGTCCTACGCTTGCCTTACCTCGCTGAGAATAAACGTCTACATCTGAATGGGTACATGTGAAACCTCTTCCTAGACTAAAATTCTCTCTCTCTATGGAGGGGTATTGGACCTGCTGTAATTAAAACACCTGTGGCTAGAAGGCGGAGTGCACGATCAGAAGGCTAGAGAATACATTTCAAAAACCTGACCTGCACATCCAAACATAGACTAAGTGTGAACAGGTGCTGAACCTAGAGTCGCCAACTCGTATATAGTTAAATAAATAAGGCAGCACACTGCAGCGCTAGAACATACAAACTTGAAATACGAAATTTGAACTGCATTACTGCACTAGAAATATGAAAAATGAGAGCGTTTAGCGCATAAAAATGGCCAATTTTATGTGTACCTGGTAGCCACTTTACGGCATCTCTCTTATACCAGGTCCTACGCTTGCCTTACCTCGCTGAGAATAAACGTCTACATCTGAATGGGTACATGTGAAACCTCTTCCTAGACTAAAATTCTCTCTCTCTATGGAGGGGTATTGGACCTGCTGTAATTAAAACACCTGTGGCTAGAAGGCGGAGTGCACGATCAGAAGGCTAGAGAATACATTTCAAAAACCTGACCTGCACATCCAAACATAGACTAAGTGTAAACAGGTGCTGAACCTAGAGTCGCCAACTCGTATATAGTTAAATAAATAAGGCAGCACACTGCAGCGCTAGAACATACAAACTTGAAATACGAAATTTGAACTGCATTACTGCACTAGAAATATGAAAAATGAGAGCGCTTAGCGCATAAAAATGGCCAATTTTATGTGTCCCTGGTAGCCACTTTACGGCATCTCTCTTATACCAGGTCCTACGCTTGCCTTACCTCACTGAGAATAAACGTCTACATCTGAATGGGTACATGTGAAACCTCTTCCTAGACTAAAATTCTCTCTCTCTATGGAGGGGTATTGGACCTGCTGTAATTAAAACACCTGTGGCTAGAAGGCGGAGTGCACGATCAGAAGGCTAGAGAATACATTTCAAAAACCTGACTTGCACATCCAAGCATAGACTAAGTGTGAACAGGTGCTGAACCTAAAGTCGCCAACTCGTATATAGTTAAATAAATAAGGCAGCACACTGCAGCGCTAGAACATACAAACTTAAAATACGAAATTTGAACTGCATTACTGCACTAGAAATATGAAAAATGAGAGCGTTTAGCGCATAAAAATGGCCAATTTTATGTGTACCTGGTAGCCACTTTACGGCATCTCTCTTATACCAGGTCCTACGCTTGCCTTACCTCGCTGAGAATAAACGTCTACATCTGAATGGGTACATGTGAAACCTCTTCCTAGACTAAAATTCTCTCTCTCTATGGAGGGGTATTGGACCTGCTGTAATTAAAACACCTGTGGCTAGAAGGCGGAGTGCACGATCAGAAGGCTAGAGAATACATTTCAAAAACCTGACCTGCACATCCAAACATAGACTAAGTGTGAACAGGTGCTGAACCTAGAGTCGCCAACTCGTATATAGTTAAATAAATAAGGCAGCACACTGCAGTGCTGGAACATACAAACTTGAAATACGAAATTTGAACTGCATTACTGCACTAGAAATATGAAAAATGAGAGCGTTTAGCGCATAAAAATGGCCAATTTTATGTGTACCTGGTAGCCACTTTACGGCATCTCTCTTATACCAGGTCCTACGCTTGCCTTACCTCGCTGAGAATAAACGTCTACATCTGAATGGGTACATGTGAAACCTCTTCCTAGACTAAAATTCTCTCTCTCTATGGAGGGGTATTGGACCTGCTGTAATTAAAACACCTGTGGCTAGAAGGCGGAGTGCACGATCAGAAGGCTAGAGAATACATTTCAAAAACCTGACCTGCACATCCAAACATAGACTAAGTGTGAACAGGTGCTGAACCTAGAGTCGCCAACTCGTATATAGTTAAATAAATAAGGCAGCACACTGCAGCGTTAGAACATACAAACTTGAAATACGAAATTTGAACTGCATTACTGCACTAAAAATATGAAAAATGAGAGCGTTTAGCGCATAAAAATGGCCAATTTTATGTGTACCTGGTAGCCACTTTACGGCATCTCTCTTATACCAGGTCCTACGCTTGCCTTACCTCGCTGAGAATAAACGTCTACATCTGAATGGGTACATGTGAAACCTCTTCCTAGACTAAAATTCTCTCTCTCTATGGAGGGGTATTGGACCTGCTGTAATTAAAACACCTGTGGCTAGAAGGCGGAGTGCACGATCAGAAGGCTAGAGAATACATTTCAAAAACCTGACCTGCACATCCAAACATAGACTAAGTGTAAACAGGTGCTGAACCTAGAGTCGCCAACTCGTATATAGTTAAATAAATAAGGCAGCACACTGCAGCGCTAGAACATACAAACTTGAAATACGAAATTTGAACTGCATTACTGCACTAGAAATATGAAAAATGAGAGCGTTTAGCGCATAAAAATGGCCAATTTTATGTGTCATGGTAGCCACTTTACGGCATCTCTCTTATACCAGGTCCTACGCTTGCCTTACCTCACTGAGAATAAACGTCTACATCTGAATGGGTACATGTGAAACCTCTTCCTAGACTAAAATTCTCTCTCTCTATGGAGGGGTATTGGACCTGCTGTAATTAAAACACCTGTGGCTAGAAGGCGGAGTGCACGATCAGAAGGCTAGAGAATACATTTCAAAAACCTGACCTGCACATCCAAGCATAGACTAAGTGTGAACAGGTGCTGAACCTAAAGTCGCCAACTCGTATATAGTTAAATAAATAAGGCAGCACACTGCAGCGCTAGAACATACAAACTTAAAATACGAAATTTGAACTGCATTACTGCACTAGAAATATGAAAAATGAGAGCGTTTAGCGCATAAAAATGGCCAATTTTATGTGTACCTGGTAGCCACTTTACGGCATCTCTCTTATACCAGGTCCTACGCTTGCCTTACCTCGCTGAGAATAAACGTCTACATCTGAATGGGTACATGTGAAACCTCTTCCTAGACTAAAATTCTCTCTCTCTATGGAGGGGTATTGGACCTGCTGTAATTAAAACACCTGTGGCTAGAAGGCGGAGTGCACGATCAGAAGGCTAGAGAATACATTTCAAAAACCTGACCTGCACATCCAAACATAGACTAAGTGTGAACAGGTGCTGAACCTAGAGTCGCCAACTCGTATATAGTTAAATAAATAAGGCAGCACACTGCAGTGCTGGAACATACAAACTTGAAATACGAAATTTGAACTGCATTACTGCACTAGAAATATGAAAAATGAGAGCGTTTAGCGCATAAAAATGGCCAATTTTATGTGTACCTGGTAGCCACTTTACGGCATCTCTCTTATACCAGGTCCTACGCTTGCCTTACCTCGCTGAGAATAAACGTCTACATCTGAATGGGTACATGTGAAACCTCTTCCTAGACTAAAATTCTCTCTCTCTATGGAGGGGTATTGGACCTGCTGTAATTAAAACACCTGTGGCTAGAAGGCGGAGTGCACGATCAGAAGGCTAGAGAATACATTTCAAAAACCTGACCTGCACATCCAAACATAGACTAAGTGTGAACAGGTGCTGAACCTAGAGTCGCCAACTCGTATATAGTTAAATAAATAAGGCAGCACACTGCAGCGTTAGAACATACAAACTTGAAATACGAAATTTGAACTGCATTACTGCACTAAAAATATGAAAAATGAGAGCGTTTAGCGCATAAAAATGGCCAATTTTATGTGTACCTGGTAGCCACTTTACGGCATCTCTCTTATACCAGGTCCTACGCTTGCCTTACCTCGCTGAGAATAAACGTCTACATCTGAATGGGTACATGTGAAACCTCTTCCTAGACTAAAATTCTCTCTCTCTATGGAGGGGTATTGGACCTGCTGTAATTAAAACACCTGTGGCTAGAAGGCGGAGTGCACGATCAGAAGGCTAGAGAATACATTTCAAAAACCTGACCTGCACATCCAAACATAGACTAAGTGTAAACAGGTGCTGAACCTAGAGTCGCCAACTCGTATATAGTTAAATAAATAAGGCAGCACACTGCAGCGCTAGAACATACAAACTTGAAATACGAAATTTGAACTGCATTACTGCACTAGAAATATGAAAAATGAGAGCGTTTAGCGCATAAAAATGGCCAATTTTATGTGTCATGGTAGCCACTTTACGGCATCTCTCTTATACCAGGTCCTACGCTTGCCTTACCTCACTGAGAATAAACGTCTACATCTGAATGGGTACATGTGAAACCTCTTGCTAGACTAAAATTCTCTCTCTCTATGGAGGGGTATTGGACCTGCTGTAATTAAAACACCTGTGGCTAGAAGGCGGAGTGCACGATCAGAAGGCTAGAGAATACATTTCAAAAACCTGACCTGCACATCCAAGCATAGACTAAGTGTGAACAGGTGCTGAACCTAAAGTCGCCAACTCGTATATAGTTAAATAAATAAGGCAGCACACTGCAGCGCTAGAACATACAAACTTAAAATACGAAATTTGAACTGCATTACTGCACTAGAAATATGAAAAATGAGAGCGTTTAGCGCATAAAAATGGCCAATTTTATGTGTACCTGGTAGCCACTTTACGGCATCTCTCTTATACCAGGTCCTACGCTTGCCTTACCTCGCTGAGAATAAACGTCTACATCTGAATGGGTACATGTGAAACCTCTTCCTAGACTAAAATTCTCTCTCTCTATGGAGGGGTATTGGACCTGCTGTAATTAAAACACCTGTGGCTAGAAGGCGGAGTGCACGATCAGAAGGCTAGAGAATACATTTCAAAAACCTGACCTGCACATCCAAACATAGACTAAGTGTGAACAGGTGCTGAACCTAGAGTCGCCAACTCGTATATAGTTAAATAAATAAGGCAGCACACTGCAGTGCTGGAACATACAAACTTGAAATACGAAATTTGAACTGCATTACTGCACTAGAAATATGAAAAATGAGAGCGTTTAGCGCATAAAAATGGCCAATTTTATGTGTACCTGGTAGCCACTTTACGGCATCTCTCTTATACCAGGTCCTACGCTTGCCTTACCTCGCTGAGAATAAACGTCTACATCTGAATGGGTACATGTGAAACCTCTTCCTAGACTAAAATTCTCTCTCTCTATGGAGGGGTATTGGACCTGCTGTAATTAAAACACCTGTGGCTAGAAGGCGGAGTGCACGATCAGAAGGCTAGAGAATACATTTCAAAAACCTGACCTGCACATCCAAACATAGACTAAGTGTGAACAGGTGCTGAACCTAGAGTCGCCAACTCGTATATAGTTAAATAAATAAGGCAGCACACTGCAGCGCTAGAACATACAAACTTGAAATACGAAATTTGAACTGCATTACTGCACTAGAAATATGAAAAATGAGAGCGTTTAGCGCATAAAAATGGCCAATTTTATGTGTACCTGGTAGCCACTTTACGGCATCTCTCTTATACCAGGTCCTACGCTTGCCTTACCTCGCTGAGAATAAACGTCTACATCTGAATGGGTACATGTGAAACCTCTTCCTAGACTAAAATTCTCTCTCTCTATGGAGGGGTATTGGACCTGCTGTAATTAAAACACCTGTGGCTAGAAGGCGGAGTGCACGATCAGAAGGCTAGAGAATACATTTCAAAAACCTGACCTGCACATCCAAACATAGACTAAGTGTGAAGAGGTGCTGAACCTAGAGTCACCAACTCGTATATAGTTAAATAAATAAGGCAGCACACTGCAGCGTTAGAACATACAAACTTGAAATACGAAATTTGAACTGCATTACTGCACTAGAAATATGAAAAATGAGAGCGTTTAGCGCATAAAAATGGCCAATTTTATGTGTACCTGGTAGCCACTTTACGGCATCTCTCTTATACCAGGTCCTACGCTTGCCTTACCTCGCTGAGAATAAACGTCTACATCTGAATGGGTACATGTGAAACCTCTTCCTAGACTAAAATTCTCTCTCTCTATGGATGGGTATTGGACCTGCTGTAATTAAAACACCTGTGGCTAGAAGGCGGAGTGCACGATCAGAAGGCTAGAGAATACATTTCAAAAACCTGACCTGCACATCCAAACATAGACTAAGGTGAACAGGTGCTGAACCTAGAGTCGCCAACTCGTATATAGTTAAATAAATAAGGCAGCACACTGCAGCGCTAGAACATACAAACTTGAAATACGAAATTTGAACTGCATTACTGCACTAGAAATATGAAAAATGAGAGCGTTTAGCGCATAAAAATGGCCAATTTTATGTGTACCTGGTAGCCACTTTACGGCATCTCTCTTATACCAGGTCCTACGCTTGCCTTACCTCGCTGAGAATAAACGTCTACATCTGAATGGGTACATGTGAAACCTCTTCCTAGACTAAAATTCTCTCTCTCTATGGAGGGGTATTGGACCTGCTGTAATTAAAACACCTGTGGCTAGAAGGCGGAGTGCACGATCAGAAGGCTAGAGAATACATTTCAAAAACCTGACCTGCACATCCAAACATAGACTAAGTGTGAACAGGTGCTGAACCTAGAGTCGCCAACTCGTATATAGTTAAATAAATAAGGCAGCACACTGCAGCGCTAGAACATACAAACTTGAAATACGAAATTTGAACTGCAATACTGCACTAGAAATATGAAAAATGAGAGCGTTTAGCGCATAAAAATGGCCAATTTTATGTGTACCTGGTAGCCACTTTACGGCATCTCTCTTATACCAGGTCCTACGCTTGCCTTACCTCGCTGAGAAAAAACGTCTACATCTGAATGGGTACATGTGAAACCTCTTCCTAGACTAAAATTCTCTCTCTCTATGGAGGGGTATTGGACCTGCTGTAATTAAAACACCTGTGGCTAGAAGGCGGAGTGCACGATCAGAAGGCTAGAGAATACATTTCAAACACCTGACCTGCACATCCAAACATAGACTAAGTGTGAACAGGTGCTGAACCTAGAGTCGCCAACTCGTATATAGTTAAATAAATAAGGCACACATAAAATTGGCCATTTTTATGCGCTAAACGCTCTCATTTTTCATATTTCTAGTGCAGTAATGCAGTTCAAATTTCGTATTTCAAGTTTGTATGTTCTAGCGCTGCAGTGTGCTGCCTTATTTATTTAACTATATACGAGTTGGCGACTCTAGGTTCAGCACCTGTTCACACTTAGTCTATGTTTGGATGTGCAGGTCAGGTTTTTGAAAAGTTTTGACGGATAGACCTGTGCAGAATATGCGCGAATGGATGATAAGTGTGTATAAACGGAATTCTATTGGTGGCTCTGTTTGGTCGTGGGGGTGAGGGTGAGGCAGCCTGTTGTAGTACCGATGATGGGTAGCCCCGTTGGGAAAATTTAGTGGTCATTTCTTGAAGACGAAGAGGCCGTAGCTCTCCGTCTGATACAATTTTGGAAACCCGCTGGAATTGAGACTTGGGTACCGATTTCTTTGTAGCAGGAGGGTGGAAGCTTGTAAAATGTAACAGCCTGTCCCGATCGGTGCTTTTAGTGTACAAATCAGTGGAAATGGAGCCGTCTGACTGAAGAATGACCATTGTGTCCAGGAAATTTATCCGTGTGTCATCGTGGGACATTGTAAACGAAATGCCCGGCCAGGCTGTATTAAGCCAACCGAAAAAAGACGCGAGGGCTTCCATCGTGCCCCCCCATATGCAGAAAACATCGTCGATATAGCGTTTCCATACGATCACGTTATTGCTGAATAGAGGGTGAGAATATATATGGCTCTCCTCGAAGTCGGCCATATAGCAATTAGCATATGGGGGCGCTACGTTGGAGCCCATCGCGGTACCACGGATCTGCAAGTAGAAGTCGTCCTGGAACATAAAATAATTGCGGGTTAGGATAATAGTTAGTAATTCAACGCATAGATTAATTTGATCGGGTACAAAATTGGACTTAGTGAGAAGCTTATGGACAGAGTTGATACCCCCTATGTGAGGGATGGACGTATACAGGTCTTTAACATCCATGGTGACTAAAATTGACCCTGGAGGAATGGGTCCCAGTTCTTTGAGGATATTAAGGAAAGACCCTGTGTCTAAGATGTAAGATTTAGATAACCGTATAAGAGGAGTTAGGATTTTTTCAAGGTATACTGCCAGTGGGGAGAGAATGGAGTCGGTAGAGGCGACTATCGGTCTTCCCGGTGGTTTTTCCAGGTTCTTATGAATTTTTGGGATGGTGTAGAATACAGGGGTAATCGGATGTGGATTAGTAAGAAAGTCACATGTTTTGGGGTCAAGCACCCCTAACTCGGTATATTTAAGAAGGGTGTCCGAGATAAGTTGCCGAGTAACGGGCATGGGGTCTCGTGGCAGCTTAACATAGATGGTAGGATTATCCAGTTGCCGTCTAATCTCAAGGAGGTAATCCGACTTATTCATGATAACCAGGGCGCCCCCTTTATCTGCTGGTTTGATGATCAGGTTTTTGTCGATTTGTAGGCCATGTAAGGCCTGACGCTCTGTATTAGAGAGATTGGAGGTAAAATGCAGTCTACCTCGTCTAATGTCCTCACGTAGTGACTTAAATGAATCTTGTACAAAGCCTATAAAGGACTCCATGGCATGCGCGCCATGTGGGGGCCTAAAGTGGCTCTTGGTATACAGACCCAAACTACGCGAGGAAAGGGTATGATCCAATGTAGTGGGTGTAGATGAAGTAGGGGCTGGCTCTGGGGAGGTAGCGAAAAAGGCCTTAAGTCTAAGAGATCGGAAGAAACGTTGTAAGTCCATTTCAAGATCGAAAATGTGACACTGATATGAGGGGCAAAACGATAGTCCCTTCTGTAAGACCTTATATTCAGCTACCCCAAGTAGTCTGTCAGAAATGTTTATTACCAGTGGGTTAGTACCTGGGATCTCGTAATCCTCGCATGGTCTGGATCTTTTCTTATGTCCGTGGCCCCGCCTCGTTGTCTTCTTCGAGGATAACGTTGTTGTTGGCCTAAAAAATGTGGTGGGAGGGTGACAGAGGTACCTTGTTCCTGTTCTGAGCCTGACGTGGAGTAGTCCAAGGAGGTACGAGGAGCCTGACGGGTTGAGATACGTCGAGCGAAGAAGCTGTCTTGCCATCTATATACCTGCTGGCGTTCGTAGTCTTCCGTGTCCCTGTTGAATTTCATGCGCTTTCTCTCCTCCGTCTCGCGACGATGTTTCTCAATGTTCTTAGATATCTGATCTCTCAGGGTCGTGAGTTCCTCTGGAGAACCTGATGATGATAACTGCGCCTCGATGGTTTTGATGGCCTCGGAGCTTGTGTTGATCGCCTTCTGCAGGTGCTCGATAGTCAGGGTGATAATGTCAAAAGAACATTTGTTTAGTATATGTTCATACTTAGTACAATATTCAGGACAGTCCTGAAACAGTGTGGGACGCAACGGAACCCGCAGACCCCTAGGGATCCGTTGTGCTCTAAGGTATTCGGTGAGGGTGGCACAGTGGAGTTCAATGTTGGTGAAGTGCCAGAGCTCCCGTTCCAAATCTCTCCCCCTAATTTCCCTTGGTGGAATTTTGAGGAAATCACTGTTAAAGGTGGAACGTGCCAAGATATTCGTGGTCTCTTCTGCGTTGTAGGAAAATGTAGACATGACCTGACAGTGTGCTACACGTATGGGGAACAACACGTAGTGGAGAAAACCGTGTGCACTACTGTAGGAATGGTGCTAAGGTAGGTTCCCACACCTTAGTGTAATGTACAAAAAGAACCTAGCACTCAACTTGATGCTCAAAGTGAAAGATTTATTGTAGTACCAAATAAACGTTTCGGTCCACCACACGGACCTTCATCAGTAACTACATGTGAGAAAATAATAATGCAAATAAACAACAAAACCAAAAAATAACCAAATAAATTATATACATAACATGAAAGGACTTAAGAAAATGGCATCAATGTCACAAATACAGGTCTATAGATAGAACGACAAATTTGCCAGAGAGAACCATATCGAGTATCGAGGCACTATCATGTTCCATACCCCGGAGTAAAAACAAGAAAAGAGAAAAGAGAAGATATAAGAAAATGTGTGACACGTACCGTACTGAACTTAAGTAGGGTCAAAGAGACCAAAGTGTCTGGGCACACGTGTAAAGCAGCGTCTAGAGGGTTACAGGAGATAGTATGAAAATTGTGCCCCTACAGTGGAGTGTTAAGGGAATATGACTTACGGCGTACCTTATACCAGAGCTCCGTAGGGGAATCTATGTAGGACCAACTACTAGGGACAAAAGGAGGGATTAGGAAGGAGAACCTCCCATAAAACTATGTGAAAGATGCCATGCTCCGCTGGAGAAAGAGTTACCTGTTCCGGGTGAATAGAGCTGTGCCAGAAGTCCTTTATAGGCTTTGTACAAGATTCATTTAAGTCACTACGTGAGGACATTAGACGAGGTAGACTGCATTTTACCTCCAATCTCTCTAATACAGAGCGTCAGGCCTTACATGGCCTACAAAACGACAAAAACCTGATCATCAAACCAGCAGATAAAGGGGGTGCCCTGGTTATCATGAATAAGTCGGATTACCTCCTTGAGATTAGACGGCAACTGGATAATCCTACCATCTATGTTAAGCTGCCACGAGACCCCACGCCCGTTACTCGGCAACTTATCTCGGACACCCTTCTTAAATATACCGAGTTAGGGGTGCTTGACCCCAAAACATGTGACTTTCTTACTAATCCACATCCGATTACCCCTGTATTCTACACCATCCCAAAAATTCATAAGAACCTGGAAAAACCACCGGGAAGACCGATAGTCGCCTCTACCGACTCCATTCTCTCCCCACTGGCAGTATACCTTGAAAAAATCCTAACTCCTCTTATACGGTTATCTAAATCTTACATCTTAGACACAGGGTCTTTCCTTAATATCCTCAAAGAACTGGGACCCATTCCTCCAGGGTCAATTTTAGTCACCATGGATGTTAAAGACCTGTATACGTCCATCCCTCACATAGGGGGTATCAACTCTGTCCATAAGCTTCTCACTAAGTCCAATTTTGTACCCGATCAAATTAATCTATGCGTTGAATTACTAACTATTATCCTAACCCGCAATTATTTTATGTTCCAGGACGACTTCTACTTGCAGATCCGTGGTACCGCGATGGGCTCCAACGTAGCGCCCCCATATGCTAATTGCTATATGGCCGACTTCGAGGAGAGCCATATATATTCTCACCCTCTATTCAGCAATAACGTGATCGTATGGAAACGCTATATCGACGATGTTTTCTGCATATGGGGGGGCACTTTGGAAGCCCTCGCCTCTTTTTTCGGTTGGCTTAATACAGCCTGGCCGGGCATTTCGTTTACAATGTCCCACGATGACACACGGATAAATTTCCTGGACACAATGGTCATTCTTCAGTCAGACGGCTCCATTTCCACTGATTTGTACACTAAAAGCACCGATCGGAACAGCCTGTTACATTTTACAAGCTTCCACCCTCCCGCTACAAAGCAATCGGTACCCAAGTCTCAATTCCAGCGGGTTTCCAAAATTGTATCAGACGGAGAGCTATGGCCTCTTCGTCTTCAAGAAATGACCACTAAATTTTCCCAACGGGGCTACCCATCATCGGTACTACAACAGGCTGCCTCACCCTCACCCCCACGACCAAACAGAGCCACCAATAGAATTCCGTTTATACACACTTATCATCCATTCGCGTATATTCTGCACAGGTCTATCCGTCAAAACTGGCATCTACTATCAAAAGCTTATCCTCAGGTTCCCGAGTTTCAAAATCCCTTTCTCCCTAGCTTCAAACGCCCGTTGAACCTCAAAGACTCTCTGGTAAGGGCGGACGTGGGGTCCTGCAAAACATCCCCTCGCCAACAATTTTTACAAAATCCCCGTACAGGGACTTTCCCATGCCTCAACTGTGCGCAGTGCCATAATGTCCTTAAGGGCTCCTCCTTTCACCATCCTCGCTCTGGCAAAACATTCCGTATCCCAGAGTACTTCACGTGTGCCTCATCATGGGTCATATATCTAATCAAATGCCCCTGCGGACTTCTCTACGTGGGAGAAACCACGCAGTCTATACGTGATCGCATTTCAAAGCACAAATCCACGGTCCGGTGCAAAAATCTTTTATTACCCATCCCGTTACATTTCAGTAATCAAGGCCACAATGTTGCACAACTACAGTTCCAAGTCATTGAGCACATCCCCCCTAACAGACGGGGTGGTGACCGTGTGGCCCGTCTAAAACGTAGGGAGGCCTTTTGGATCCATACACTGGAGACCCTTCATCCATTGGGCCTTAATAGAGAGTACGATTTGGCATCATTTTTGTAGGACAGTGTTTTTCCCTTTGGTACACCTATATTTCATATATGTACAGTAGGGAAGATACCACTTTGTGGTGTCTCCCCCCTCTATACCATCTAGGGTGTACAATTTTCTGCCATACCACCATCCTATGTGTCTTACTCCCTGGATCTATACTCGCGCCAACCATGGCTATAATCCGCGTATGTATATATGCATATTTATCTGTATGTACTTATATGTCAGGTTATTAACTGTTTCTCTTTTTCCTTTATCATCAGAATCGTCTGTATTGAGGTCCGCTCACGCCACTCATCTAGCGCACTGGACTATATCTACGTCCTTCACTCTGCCTCTCATTATTCGGTTGAACCCAGCGCAGACACTATGGAGATCCTCCACTCGTCACTGGCTCTCCTCTAGGCACCGCCTCCCCCCGTCTCTGGGATCCACTTATCCACTGGCATTAGGTGGAACCTCCTTCACTACGACATTGTTCTGCTTAGCTGTAACACACATGTTCGTCATTTCCGGGGGCCCTGTAACGCGGCACACACACGCCGCTGCTTGTCAGCGCTCCCGCGTTGTCATGGCAGCGTGACGTACTTCCGGTTTAGCCGCACGCTATTCTATTGGTTAATGAGCCCCTCCTTCTGCCTTTAAACAGCGGTCTTTCCTTTATCCGACTAGACCAGCGGTGGACACCGCGTCTAGCTTCTGGCACAGCTCTATTCACCCGGAACAGGTAACTCTTTCTCCAGCGGAGCATGGCATCTTTCACATAGTTTTATGGGAGGTTCTCCTTCCTAATCCCTCCTTTTGTCCCTAGTAGTTGGTCCTACATAGATTCCCCTACGGAGCTCTGGTATAAGGTACGCCGTAAGTCATATTCCCTTAACACTCCACTGTAGGGGCACGATTTTCATACTATCTCCTGTAACCCTCTAGACGCTGCTTTACACGTGTGCCCAGACACTTTGGTCTCTTTGACCCTACTTAAGTTCAGTACGGTACGTGTCACACATTTTCTTATATCTTCTCTTTTCTTGTTTTTACTCCGGGGTATGGAACATGATAGTGCCTCGATACTCGATATGGTTCTCTCTGGCAAATTTGTCGTTCTATCTATAGACCTGTATTTGTGACATTGATGCCATATTCTTAAATCCTTTCATGTTATGTATATAATTTATTTGGTTATTTTTTGGTTTTGTTGTTTATTTGCATTATTATTTTCTCACATGTAGTTACTGATGAAGGTCCGTGTGGTGGACCGAAACGTTTATTTGGTACTACAATAAATCTTTCACTTTGAGCATCAAGTTGAGTGCTAGGATCTTTTTGTACATTACACTAAGGTGTGGGAACCTACCTTAAAACCATTCCTACAGTAGTGCACACGGTTTTCTCCACTAGACTTACTAAACAGACTGAGGATAGAAAAGGTAACTTTGCGGTCAGCACAAAAAACTACAAAAAGACCACTCAGAGTGTGCAAAAAGACCCTCGCTCCGACTCACAGTGCGGAGGTGCCACTCTGCATCCCAGAGCTTCCAGCTAGCAAGGCAAAATCATGATAGCAAGCTGGACAAGAAAACAAAGAACAACAAATAAACTAGCAGGGACTTAGCTTCTGCTGGAGTAGACAGGTCACCAGAAAGATCCAAGAGCGAACTGAACCAGTACTAGAACATTGACAGCTGGCATGGAGTGATGATCTGAGTGGAGTTAAATAGAGCAGCCAGCCAAAGAATAAACTAGGTCACCTGTGGAAGGAACCTCAGAACCAGCAGCTCCACTCACAGCCACCAGAGGGAGTCCATGGACAGAACTCGCCGAAGTACCATTCATGACCACAGGAGGGAGTTCGATAACAGAATTCACAACAGTACCCCCTCCTTGAGGAGGGGTCACCGAACCCTCACCAGAGCCCCCAGGCCGATCAGGACGAGCCAAATGAAAGGCACGAACCAGATCGGCAGCATGAACATCAGAGGCAACAACCCAGGAATTATCTTCCTGACCATAACCCTTCCACTTGACCAGGTACTGGAGTTTCCGTCTCGAAATACGAGAATCTAAAATCTTCTCCACCACATACTCCAACTCCCCCTCGACCAACACCGGGGCAGGGGGGTCAACGGAGGGAACCATAGGCGCCACGTATCTCTGCAATAACGACCTATGAAACACATTATGGATGGCAAAGGAAGCTGGAAGGGCCAAACGAAATGACACAGGATTGAGAACTTCAGAAATCTTATAAGGACCAATGAAACGAGGCTTAAACTTAGGAGAGGAAACCTTCATAGGAACATAACGAGACGACAACCAAACCAAATCCCCAACACGAAGTCAGGGACCAACACAGCGACGGCGGTTAGCGAAACGTTGAGCCTTCTCCTGGGACAATGTCAAATTGTCCACTACGTGAGTCCAAATTTGCTGCTATCTGTCCACCACAGAATCCACACCAGGACAGTCCGAAGGCTCAACCTGCCCTGAAGAAAAACGAGGATGGAAACCAGAATTACAGAAAAAAGGCTAAACCAAAGTAGCCGAGCTGGCCCGATTATTAAGGGCGAACTCAGCCAAAGGCAAGAAGGACACCCAATCATCCTGATCAGCAGAAACAAAGCATCTCAGATATGTCTCCAAAGTCTGATTGGTTCGTTCGGTTTGGCCATTTGTCTGAGGATGGAAAGCCAAAGAATAAGACAAATCAATGCCCATCTTAGCACAAAAGGACCGCCAAAACCTCGAAACAAACTGGGAACCTCTGTCCGAGACGATGTTCTCCGGAATGCCATGCAAACGAACCACATGCTGGAAAAACAATGGCACCAAATCAGAGGAGGAAGGCAATTTAGACAAGGGTACCAAATGGACCATCTTAGAGAAGTGATCACAAACCACCCAGATGACCGACATCCTTTGAGAGACAGGGAGATCTGAAATAAAATCCATGGAAATATGCGTCCAGGGCCTCTTCGGGACCGGCAAGGGCAAAAGCAACCCACTGGCATGAGAACAGCAGGGCTTAGCCCGAGCACAAGTCCCACAGGACTGCACAAAAGAACGCACATCCCGTGACAAGGAAGGCCACCAAAAGGATCTAGCCACCAAATCTCTGGTACCAAAGATTCCAGGATGACCAGCTAACACCGAACAATGAACCTCAGAGAAAACTCTACTAGTCCATCTATCAGGGACAAACAGTTTCTCCGCTGGACAACAGTCAGGTCTATCAGCCTGAAATTTCTGCAGCACCCGCCGCAAATCAGGGGAGATGGCAGACAAAATTACCCCTTCTTTGAGAATACCAGCCGGCTCAGGAACACCCGGAGAGTCAGGCACAAAACTCCTTGAAAGGGAATCAGCCTTCACATTCTTAGAGCCCGGAAGGTATGAAACCACAAAATCGAAACGGGAGAAAAACAGCGACAATCGAGCATGTCTAGGATTCAACCGTTTGGCAGACTCGAGATAAGTCAAATTCTTGTGATCCGTCAAGACTACCACGCGATGCTTGGCTCCTTCAAGCCAATGTTGCCACTCCTCGAATGCCCACTTCATAGCCAACAACTCTCGATTGCCAACATCATAATTGCGCTCAGCAGGCAAGAACTTTCTAGAAAAGAAAGCACATGGTTTCATCACCGAGCCATCAGAACTTCTTTGAGACAAAACAGCCCCTGCTCCAATCTCAGAAGCATCAACCTCGACCTGAAACGGGAGCGAAACATCTGGCTGGCACAACACAGGGGCAGAAGAAAAACGACGCTTCAACTCCTGAAAAGCCTCAACGGCCGCAGAGGACCAATTGACCACATCAGCACCTTTCTTGGTCAAATCAGTCAACGGTTTAACAACACTAGAAAAATTAGCGATGAAGCGACGTTAAAAATTAGCAAAGCCCAGGAACTTCTGCAGGCTCTTCACAGATGTAGGCTGAGTCCAATCATAAATGGCCTGCAACTTAACAGGATCCATCTCGATAGTAGAAGGGGAAAAAATGAAACCCAAAAATGAAACCTTCTGAACTCCAAAGAGACATTTAGACCCCTTCACAAACAAGGAATTTGCACGAAGGACCTGGAACACCATTCTGACCTGCCTCACATGAGACTCCCAATCATCCGAAAAGACCAAAATATCATCCAAATATACAATCATAAATCTATCCAGATACTTTCGGAAGATGTCATGCATAAAGGACTGAAACACAGATGGAGCATTAGAAAGCCCGAATGGCATCACCAGGTACTCAAAATGGCCCTCGGGTGTATTAAATGCTGTTTTCCATTCATCGCCCTGTTTAATACGCACAAGATTATACGCCCCTCGAAGATCTATCTTGGTGAACCAACTAGCCCCCTTAATCCGAGCAAACAAATCAGACAGTAGCGGCAAAGGGTACTGAAATTTGACCGTGATCTTATTAAGAAGGCGGTAATCAATACAAGGTCTCAAAGAACCATCCTTCTTGGCCACAAAAAAGGACCCTGCTCCCAACGGTGATGACGACGGGCGAATATGCCCTTTCTCCAAGGACTCCTTTATATAACTCTGCATAGCGGCGTGTTCTGGCACAGATAAATTGAACAGTCGGCCCTTAGGAAACTTACTACCAGGAATCAAATTAATAGCACAATCGCAATCCCTATGAGGAGGTAGGGCACTGGATTTGGGCTCATCAAATACATCCCGGTAATCCGACAAAAACTCAGGGACTTCAGAAAGAGTGGAAGACGAAATTGACAGCAATGGAACATCACCATGTACCCTGTTGTGAATTCTGTGGCTGAATTCACTCCTGTGGTCACAAGTGGTACTGCAGCTTCTGAGCTTCCTCCCTCAGGTGTTCTGGTGAGCTCGTTAACTGCTTCATTACTTAACTCCGCCTGATGCTGCTATCCTTGCTCCTTGTCAATGTTTCAGTGTTGGATCTGAGCTTCTCCTGATTGTTCCTGTGACCTGCTGCTCTGTATAGCTAAGTGCTTTTTGATTTTTTTGTTGTTTTTTTTTCTGTCCAGCTTGTCTTTTGTTTTGCTGGAAGCTCTGAGACGCAAAGGGTGTACCGCCGTGCCGTTAGTTCGGCACGGTGGGTTTTATTTGCCCCCTTTGCGTGGTTTTGCTTTAGGGTTTTTTGTAGACTGCAAAGTTCGCTTTACTATCCTCGCTCTGTCCTAGAATATCGGGCCCCACTTTGCTGAATCTATTTCATCCCTACGTTTTGTCTTTTCATCTTACTCACAGTCATTATATGTGGGGGGCTGCCTTTTCCTTTGGGGAATTTCTCTGGGGCAAGTCAGGCCTATTTTTCTATCTTCAGGCTAGCTAGTTTCTTAGGCTGTGCCGAGTTGCCTAGGTAGTTGTTAGGCGCAATCCACAGCCGCTTTTAGTTGTGTTTAGGATAGGATCAGGTGTGCAGTCTACAGAGTTTCCACGTCTCAGAGCTCGTTCTTGTATTTTTGGGTATTTGTCAGATCACTGTGTGCGCTCTGATCGCTAAGCACACTGTGTTTCTGGATTGCCTTCATAACACCTGTCATTAGCAAACATAACAGTTACTGTTGTGAATTCTGTGGCTGAATTCACTCCTGTGGTCACAAGTGGTACTGCAGCTTCTGAGCTTCCTCCCTCAGGTGTTCTGGTGAGCTCGTTAACTGCTTCATTACTTAACTCCGCCTGATGCGATGATATAGAAGTATATTGTCAGAAATTTAGGAAATGGTCAGTACTCACTCAGTGGAATGAATCTGCGCTGGCAGCTTTGTTCAGAAAGGGTCTCTCTGAGGCTCTTAAGGATGTCATGGTGGGATTTCCTATGCCTGCTGGTTTGAATGAGTCTTTTTCTTTGGCCATTCAGATCGGTTGACGCTTGCGCGAGCGTAAATCTGTGCACCATTTGGCGGTACTGCCTGAGGTTAAACCTGAGCCTATGCAGTGCGATAGGACTATGACTAGAGTTGAACGGCAGGAATACAGACGTCTGAATGGTCTGTGTTTCTACTGTGGTGATTCCACTCATGCTATTTCTGATTGTCCTAAGCGCACTAAGCGGTCCGCTAGGTCTGCCGTCATTGGTACTGTACAGTCCAAATTCCTTCTGTCCATTACCTTGATATGCTCTTTGTCGTCGTTTTCTGTCATGGCGTTTGTGGATTCGGGCGCTGCCCTGAATCTGATGGATTTGGATTATGCTAAACGTTGTGGGTTTTTCTTGGAGCCTTTGCGGTGTCCTATTCCATTGAGAGGAATTGATGCTACACCTTTGGCCAAGAATAAACCTCAATACTGGGCCCAGCTGACCATGTGCATGGCTCCTGCACATCAGGAAGTTATTCGCTTTCTGGTGTTGCACAATCTGCATGATGTGGTCGTGTTGGGGTTGCCATGGCTACAAACCCATAATCCAGTATTGGATTGGAATTCCATGTCGGTATCCAGCTGGGGTTGTCAGGGGGTACATGGTGATGTTCCATTTTTGTCGATTTCGTCATCCACCCCTTCTGAGGTCCCAGAGTTCTTGTCTGATTATCAGGATGTATTTGAAGAGCCCAAGTCCGATGCTCTACCTCCGCATAGGGATTGTGATTGTGCTATCAATTTGATTCCTGGTAGTAAATTCCCTAAAGGTCGATTATTTAATTTATCCGTGCCCGAACACGCCGCTATGCGCAGTTATGTGAAGGAATCCCTGGAGAAGGGACATATTCGCCCATCGTCATCACCACTGGGAGCAGGGTTCTTCTTTGTAGCCAAGAAGGATGGTTCGCTGAGACCGTGTATTGATTACCGCCTTCTTAATAAGATCACTGTTAAATTTCAGTATCCCTTGCCATTGTTATCTGACTTGTTTGCTCGGATTAAGGGGGCTAGTTGGTTCACTAAGATAGATCTTCGTGGTGCGTATAATCTGGTGAGAATCAGGCAAGGAGATGAATGGAAAACTGCATTCAATACGCCCGAGGGTCATTTTGAGTATCTAGTGATGCCGTTCGGACTTGCCAATGCTCCATCTGTGTTTCAGTCTTTAATGCATGACATCTTCTGTGAGTATCTGGATAAATTCCTGATTGTTTACTTGGATGACATTTTGATCTTCTCAGATGATTGGGAGTCTCATGTGAAGCAGGTCAGAATGGTTTTTCAGGTCCTGCGTGCTAACTCTTTGTTTGTGAAGGGATCAAAGTGTCTCTTCGGTGTGCAGAAAGTTTCATTTTTGGGGTTCATCTTTACCCCTTCTACTATCGAGATGGATCCAGTTAAGGTCCAAGCCATCCAGGATTGGATTCAGCCGACATCTCTGAAAAGTCTGCAAAAGTTCCTGGGCTTTGCTAATTTTTATCGTCGCTTCATCTGTAATTTTTCTAGCATTGCCAAACCATTGACCGATTTGACCAAGAAGGGTGCTGATTTGGTTAATTGGTCTTCTGCTGCTGTGGAAGCTTTTCAGGAGTTGAAGCGTCGTTTTTGTTCTGCCCCTGTGTTGTGTCAGCCAGATGTTTCTCTTCCGTTCCAGGTCGAGGTTGATGCTTCTGAGATTGGAGCAGGGGCGGTTTTGTCACAGAGAGGTTCTGATTGCTCAGTGATGAAACCATGTGCTTTCTTTTCCAGGAAGTTTTCGCCCGCTGAGCGTAATTATGATGTGGGCAATCGAGAGTTGCTGGCCATGAAGTGGGCATTCGAGGAGTGGCGTCATTGGCTTGAAGGAGCTAAGCATCGCGTGGTGGTATTGACTGATCATAAGAACTTGACTTATCTCGAGTCTGCCAAGCGCTTGAATCCTAGACAGGCCCGTTGGTCGTTATTTTTTGCCCGCTTCGACTTTGTGATTTCGTACCTTCCGGGCTCTAAAAATGTGAAGGCGGATGCTCTGTCTAGGAGTTTTGTGCCCGACTCTCCGGGTTTATCTGAGCCAGCGGGTATCCTCAAGGAAGGAGTCATTGTGTCTGCCATCTCCCCTGATTTGCGGCGGGTGCTGCAAAAATTTCAGGCGAATAAACCTGATCGTTGTCCAGCAGAGAAACTGTTCGTCCCTGATAGGTGGACTAATAAACTTATCTCTGAACTTCATTGTTCGGTGTTGGCTGGTCATCCTGGAATCTTTGGTACCAGAGAGTTAGTGGCTAGATCCTTCTGGTGGCCATCTCTGTCACGGGATGTACGTACTTTTGTGCAGTCCTGTGGGATTTGTGCTAGGTCTAAGCCCTGCTGTTCTCGTGCCAGTGGGTTGCTTTTGCCCTTGCCGGTCCCAAAGAGGCCTTGGACACATATTTCGATGGATTTCATTTCTGACCTTCCCGTTTCTCAAAAGATGTCAGTCATTTGGGTGGTCTGTGATCGCTTTTCTAAAATGGTCCATCTGGTGCCCTTGGCTAAATTGCCTTCCTCCTCTGATTTGGTACCTTTGTTCTTTCAGCATGTGGTTCGGTTGCATGGCATTCCTGAGAATATTGTTTCTGACAGAGGTTCCCAGTTTGTTTCAAGGTTCTGGCGAGCCTTTTGTGGTAGGATGGGCATTGACCTATCCTTTTCCTCGGCTTTCCATCCTCAGACTAATGGCCAGACCGAACGAACCAATCAGACCTTGGAAACATATCTGAGATGTTTTGTTTCTGCAGACCAGGATGATTGGGTGTCCTTTTTGCCGTTGGCTGAGTTCGCCCTTAATAATCGGGCCAGCTCGGCTACCTTGGTTTCTCCATTTTTTTGCAATTCTGGGTTCCATCCTCGTTTCTCTTCAGGACAGGTTGAGTCTTCGGACTGTCCTGGTGTGGATTCTGTGGTGGATAGGTTGCAGCAGATCTGGACTCAGGTAGTGGACAATTTGATCTTGTCCCAGGAGAAAGCTCAACTTTTCGCTAATCGCAGACGCCGTGTGGGTCCCCGACTTCGTGTTGGGGATCTGGTTTGGTTATCTTCTCGTCATATTCCTATGAAGGTTTCCTCTCCTAAATTTAAACCTCGTTTTATTGGTCCGTATAGGATTTCTGAGGTTCTCAATCCTGTGTCTTTTCGTTTGACCCTCCCAGACTCCTTTTCCATACATAATGTATTCCATAGGTCGTTGTTGCGGAGATACGTGGCACCTATGGTTCCATCTGTTGAGCCTCCTGCCCCGGTTTTGGTGGAGGGGGAATTGGAGTATATTGTGGAGAAGATTTTGGATTCTCGTGTTTCTAGACGGAAACTCCAGTATCTGGTTAAATGGAAGGGTTATGCTCAGGAAGATAATTCCTGGGTTTTTGCCTCTGATGTTCATGCTTCCGATCTTGTTCGTGCCTTTCATGCGGCTCATCCTGGTCGGCCTGGGGGCTCTGGTGAGGGTTCGGTGACCCCTCCTCAAGGAGGGGGTACTGTTGTGAATTCTGTGGCTGAATTCACTCCTGTGGTCACAAGTGGTACTGCAGCTTCTGAGCTTCCTCCCTCAGGTGTTCTGGTGAGCTCGTTAACTGCTTCATTACTTAACTCCGCCTGATGCTGCTATCCTTGCTCCTTGTCAATGTTTCAGTGTTGGATCTGAGCTTCTCCTAATTGTTCCTGTGACCTGCTGCTCTGTATAGCTAAGTGCTTTTTGATTTTTTTGTTGTTTTTTTTTCTGTCCAGCTTGTCTTTTGTTTTGCTGGAAGCTCTGAGACGCAAAGGGTGTACCGCCGTGCCGTTAGTTCGGCACGGTGGTTTTTTTTTGCCCCCTTTGCATGGTTTTGCTTTAGGGTTTTTTGTAGACTGAAAAGTTCGCTTTACTATCCTCGCTCTGTCCTAGAATATCGGGCCCCACTTTGCTGAATCTATTTCATCCCTACGTTTTGTCTTTTCATCTTACTCACAGTCATTATATGTGGGGGGCTGCCTTTTCCTTTGGGGAATTTCTCTAGGGCAAGTCAGGCCTATTTTTCTATCTTCAGGCTAGCTAGTTTCTTAGGCTGTGCCGAGTTGCCTAGGTAGTTGTTAGGCGCAATCCACAGCCGCTTTTAGTTGTGTTTAGGATAGGATCAGGTGTGCAGTCTACAGAGTTTCCACGTCTCAGAGCTCGTTCTTGTATTTTTGGGTATTTGTCAGATCACTGTGTGCGCTCTGATCGCTAAGCACACTGTGTTTCTGGATTGCCTTCATAACACCTGTCATTAGCAAACATAACAGTACCCCTTGACAACCCCAGCTGGACACAGACATTGATTTCCAATCCAACACTGGATTATGGACCTGCAGCCAAGGCAACCGCAAAACGACCACATCATGCAGATTATGCAACACCAAAAAGCGAATATCCTCCTTATGTGCAGGAGCCATGCACATGGTCAATTGAGTCCAGTACTGAGGCTTATTCTTGGCCAAAGGCGTAGCATCAATTCCTCTCAATGGAATAGGATACTGCAAGGGTTCCAAGAAAAAACCACAGCGCCTGGCATACTCCAAATCCATCAAATTCAGGGCAGCGCCTGAATCCACAAATGCCATAACAGAATAGGACGACAAAGAGCAAATCAGAGTAACGGACAAAAGAAATTTAGACTGTACTGTACCAATGGTGGCAGACCTAGCGAACCGCTTAGTGCGCTTAGGACAATCGGAGATAGCATGAGTGGAGTCACCACAGTAAAAACACAGCCCATTCTGACGTCTCTGTTCTTGCCGTTTAGCTCTGGTCAAAGTCCTATCACATTGCATAGGCTCAGGACTCTGCTCAGAGAATACTGCCAAATGGTGCACAGCTTTGCGCTCACGCAAGCGCCGATCGATCGGAATGGCCAAGGACATAGACTCATTCAGACCAGCAGGCATGGGAAATCCCACCATAACATCCCTAAGGGCTTCAGAAAGACCCTTTCTGAAAATTGCCGCCAGGGCACACTCATTCCACTGAGTAAGCACAGACCATTTTCTAAACTTCTGACAATATACCTCCGCTTCATCCTGACCCTGACACAAAGCCAGCAAGATTTTCTCTGCCTGATCCACTGAATTTGGTTCATCATAAAGCAATCCAAGCGCCAGAAAAAACGCATCTACATCACGCAATGTAGGATCTCCTGGCGCAAGGGAAAATGCCCCGTCTTGAGGATCGCCACGCAACAAAGAAATAATGATTTTTACTTGCCGATCGGGGTCACCAGAGGAGCGGGGTTTCAAAGCAAGAAACAGTTTACAATTATTTTTGAAATCCAGGAATTTAGATCTATCCCCAGAAAACAAATCAGAAATTGGAATTCTAGGCTCTAACATCGGATTCTGAACTACAAAATCTTGAATGCTTTGTACCCTTGCAGTGAGATGATCCACAGAAGGGGACAGACCTTGAATGTCCATATCTACACCTGTGTCCTGAACTACCCAGAGGTTAAGGGGAAAAGAAAGACAAAACACACTGCAGAGAAAAAAAAATGGTCTCAGAACTTTTCTTATCCCTCTATTGAGATGCATTAACACTTTGGGCCAGCTGTACTGTTATGGACCTGGTGGTTAGGAGCACCCGGAATGACCTGATGGTTAAACTAACACAGGACAAGCTCTGGGAAGTGGGAGCTCTGCTGACCGCAACCCCTAATCCTATCACACACACTAGAAATAGCCGTGGAGCGTACCTAACTCTGCCTAAACGCCTCTTCACAGCCTAAGAGCTAACTACCCCTAGAGATAGGAAATAAAGCCTACCTTGCCTCAGAGAAATTCCCAAAAGGAAAAGGCAGCCCCCCACAAATATTGGGGTCACAAACACAGGAATGAAACAAGTTTCAGCAAAGGGAGGCCAGACTTACTAAACAGACTGAGGATAGAAAAGGTAACTTTGCGGTCAGCAAAAATAACTACAAAAAGATCACGCAGAGTGTGCAAAAAGACCCCCGCACCGACTCACGGTGCGGAGGTGCCACTCTGCATCCCAGAGCTTCGAGCTAGCAAGGCAAAATCATGATAGCAAGCTGGACAAGAAAACAAAGAACAACAAATAAACTAGCAGGGACTTAGCTTCTGCTGGAGTAGACAGGTCACCAGAAAGGTCCAAGAGCGAACTGAACCAGTACTAGAACATTGACAGCTGGCATGGAGTAACAATCTGAGTGGAATTAAATAGAGCAGCCAGCCAAAGAATAAACTAGGTCACCTGTGGAAGGAACCTCAGAACCAGCAGCTCCACTCACAGCCACCAGAGGGAGTCCATGGACAGAACTCGCCGAAGTACCATTCATGACCACAGGAGGGAGTTCGATAACAGAATTCACAACACACTCCTGTGTGTGCCACCTGTCTCAAATTTTGCGCCACATTAAACCTAGTGTGTAATACTGGGCCAGATTTCTTTTCAATTCTCCCTGAAAAAATAAAAATAGTGGGAGATTAAGATTGGCATTTCTGCCTCATTGCCAGTGCTGTGTGTGCCACCTGTCTCAAATTTTGCGCCACATTAAACCTTGTGTGTAATACTGGGCCAGATTTCTTTTCAATTCTCCCTGAAAAAAAAAAAAAAAGTGGGAGATTAAGATTGGCATTTCTGCTTCAGTGCCACTCCTGTGTGTGCCACCTGTCTCAAATTTTGCGCCACATTAAACCTAGTGTGTAATACTGGGCCAGATTTATTTTCAATTCTCCCTGAAAAAAAAAAATAGTGGGAGATTAAGATTGGCATTTCTGCTTCGGTGCCAGTCCTGTGTGTGCCACCTGTCTCTAATTTTGTGCCACAGAAAACCTAGTGTGTAACACTGGGCCAGATTTCTTTTCAATTCTCCCTGGAAAAAAACAAATAGTGGGAGATTAAGATTGGCAATTCTGCCTCAGTGCCAGTGCGGGGTGTGGCATCTGTCTCTAATTTTGTGCCACAGAACATATACTGTATAAGAGTGGGCCACATTTCTTCAATATTGTCCCAGAAAAAATAAAAAGGGGGAGATTTTAATTGTTAGTGTCTGCATCAGCGTCAGTCCTGTTAGTGGCATATCTGTCTGCCACTGAAGCTTTGTACTGTTGTACATTGGGCCTGATTTTCCCTGCAGTCTCACCCACCTATAAATGGATATATAAATCCAACAGAAGTTTGAGTTCACCTTGTAACTGGTTTTACAGTAACAAATACCGTTAGTTTGGTTACATTTTTCAAACAATGAGGAAGTCTGGTGGAAGTGGTCGTGGCCGTGGGCGGTCATTGCCAGCTGGTATTGATGGTAGTGGTGGTGGAGCATCAGGTGGTCGTGGGAAAAGCAATATAGCACCTAAGTCTCGAGTTGTTGAGGCAGGTTCGTCGTCTGGCAACACAAGGACTCGAACGCTCCCTTTTCTGGGAGTAGGAAAACCGCTTTTAAAGCCGGAGCAGCAAGAACAAGTTTTGGCTTTCCTTGCTGACTCAGCCTCTAGCTCTTTCGCCTCCTCTTCTGAAACTGCTAAATGTAAAAGCAGCGCGTCGTTAGTGGATGTTCACGGTCAGGGACATGTCGCTTCCTTGTCGTCTTCACCAAGAACAACAAAGAAGGATGCGTCAGGCGACACAACGGGTTACTCCATGGAGCTCTTTACACATACCGTTCCTGGGTTAGAAAGTGAAACAGTTAACAGGCCATGCCCATTACAAGTTGAATCGGACATGGAGTGCACAGATGCACAGCCACAGCCAGATTACTATGCTGTTCCTTTGACTCAGACCAGAACATTGCCCTCGCAGTGTACTGATCCAGATTCAGACCCTGATGAGACTATGGTGCCCCGTCACGAACGCTATACCACCGACTTACACAGTGACACAGACAAAGTTGCACACGAGATAGAAGAGGAGGTCATAGATGACCCAGTTGTTGACCCCAATTGGCAGCCATTGGGGGAACAGGGTGCAGGCGGCAGTAGCTCTGAAGCGGAGGAGGAGGAGCCGCAGAAGGCATCAACTTCGCAACAGGTTCCATCTGCCAGGCCCGTATCTGGCAAAAAACACGTGGCGAAACCAAAACCAGTTGTAGGACAGCGTGGCCATCCGGTTAAAGAAGCTCAGTCTGCAATGCCTGAAAAGGTATCCGATAGTAGAAAGAGTGCAGTCTGGCATTTTTTTAAACAACATCCAAATGATCAGCGCAAAGTCATCTGTCAAAAATGTTCAACTACCTTAAGCAGAGGTCAGAATCTTAAAAGTCTAAATACAAGTTGCATGCGTAGACATTTAACCACCATGCATTTGCAAGCCTGGACTCACTAGCAAACGTCCCTTAAGGTTGTAGCACCCTCGGCCAATGAAGTTAGTCAGCAACGCTACATCCCTTCCCTCACTGTAAGCCCACCATTTCCCGCACCACCTGCAGTAAATGTGCAGATTTTGTCGCCAGGCCAAAGCAGTCAGGGAATCAACAGATTCGTAGTAGGAAACACTGCATGTAGGGCACCAGCAAGAATACCATCTCCAACCCTCTCTCAGTCTGCCATGTCCACCGGCACCCCCGCTAGTTCCACCATCTGCAGCTCTCCAGTCCAGCTCACGCTACATGAGACTCTCGTTAGGAAAAGGAAGTACTCATCCTCGCATCCGCGTACACAGGGTTTGAACGCCCACATTGCTGGACTAATCTCATTAGAGATGATGCCCTACCGGTTAGTTGAAAGCGAAGCTATCATAGCCCTGATGGACTACGCTGAACCACGCTACGAGCTACCCAGTCGACACTTCTTTTCGAGAAAAGCCATCCCAGCCCTCCACCAGCATGTAAAAGACCGCATCGTCCATGCACTCAGGCAATCTGTGAGTACAAAGGTGCACCTGACAACAGATGCATGGACCAGTAGGCATGGCCAGGGACATTACGTGTCCATCACGGCACACTGGGTTAATGTGGTGGATGCAGGGTCCACAGGGGACAGCAATATTGGGACAGTTCTGCATAGCCCACGGTCTAGGAAACAGTTGGCTGTAGGCATTCACCCCCCCTCCTCCTTGTCCTCCTGCAGAAGCGAGAGCTCGTCCACAGACCGCAGTCGCACGAGCACTCCATCCGCAGCTGCCACTGTTGCACACGAGGTGGCCCATTATGGGACAGCTAGTGGCAAGCGTCAGCAGGCTGTATTGGCAATGAAGTGTTTGGGCGACAACAGACACACCGCGGAAGTTCTGTCCGAGTTCTTGCGGAAAGAAACTCAGTCATGGCTGGGCACTGTACATCTTGAGGCAAGCAAGGTAGTGAGTGATAACGGAAGGAATTTTATGGCTGCCATAGCACTTTCACAACTGAAACACATTCCTTGCCTGGCTCACTCCTTAAACCTGGTGGTGCAGTGCATCCTGAAAAGTTATCCGGGGTTACCCGACCTGCTCCTCCAAGTGCGCAGACTTTGCTCGCGTATCCGCCGTTCGCCCGTGCACTTCAGCCGTATGCAGAACCATCAGCGGTCTTTGAACCTTCCCCAGCATCGCATAATCATCGATGTTGCAACAAGGTGGAACTCCACACTGCACATGCTTCAGAGACTGTGCGAACAGAGGCGTGCTGTTATGTATTTGTGGGAGGATACACATACACGAGGCAGGCAGTTGGATGGCAGACATGGAGTTGTCAGGTGTGCAGTGGTCGAAGGTACAAGACCTGTGTCATGTCCTTCACTGTTTTGAGGAATGCACACAGCTGGTTAGTGCAGACAACGCCATAATAAGCATGAGCATCCCCCTAATGCGTCTGCTGATGCAAAGTTTGACGCACATAAAGGAGCAGGCGTCTGCAGCCGAGGAAGAGGGAAGCCTTGATGACAGTCAGCCATTGTCTGGTCAGGGCAGTCTACAGGAAGAGGTAGCGGGCGAAGAGGAGGAGGATGAGGGGGATGATGGGGATGAGTATTTTTTGTATGAGGAAGCTACTCCGGGGCCAATAGCAACTGGTGGCGTTGCAAGGTCGGGTTCAGGGTTTTTTAGGGAGACAAGTGACGTAGATTTGCCTGAAACTGCCCCTCAACCCAGCACAACCGCAGATTTGACAACTGGAACTTTGGCCCACATGGCGGATTATGCCTTACGTATCCTCAAAAGGGACCCACGCATTATTAAAATGATGACCGATGACGAGTACTGGTTGGCCTGCCTCCTTGATCCTCGCTATAAAGGCAAATTGCAAAATATTCTTGCCACATGAGAACCTCGAACAAATATTAGCAACCAAACAAGCAACTCTTGTAGACCGTTTGATTCAGGTATTCCCAGCACACAGCGCCGGTGATGGTTCTCACACGAGCTGCAGGGGGCAACAGGGCAGAAGTGTTAGAGTTGCACAAATCAGAAGTGGCGTTGGACAGAGGGGTTTTCTGACCAGGTTGTGGATTGATTTCGCAATGACCGCAGACAGGACAGGTACTGCAGCATCAATTCAAAGTGACAGGAGACAACATTTGTCCAGTATGGTTACTAACTATTTTTCATCCCTTATCGATGTTCTCCCTCAACCGTCATTCCCATTTGATTACTGGGCATCCAAAATAGACACCTCGCCTGAATTGGTAGAATATGCATTGCAGGAGCTTGCTTGCCCAGCAGCTAGTCAGAAAGAGTATTCAGTGCTGCTGGTTCAATATTGACCGAAAAAAAGACTCGTCTGGCTACCCAAAATGTTGATGATCTAACCTTCATTAAAATGAACCACTCATGGATTTCAAATTATTTTGCCCCACCTTTCCTGGCTGACACCTAGCTTTCCTATAAAAAGGTCTTGCTTGTGGATTCGTCTTACTGACTGTTCGAATCTCTTAATTTGCAGCAGCTGTTTGTCCAGCATACAACATGTTTACACCTCCCTAAATGGGCTAACTCCCCCCACGGGGCCGTGGTCGCGCCACTTGGCGCAAGCACCTGTGAGTGTGCCGTTTGTCTGAAGAGGTGGGTGTGCCCGCTTTTGGTCAACGGCACTGCAACTAGGTCCCTCATAGTACAATAAAGTGTCTCTGGCGGTGGTGGTGCGCACCCAACGTCAGACACACCGTTGTAACATGAGGGGCCCTGGGCCTGTACCGCCGGCCACAAGAGAGTTCCCCCCCCCAGCTCAAACAGTGCTCTACCACTTGCAAAATTATCTCTCACAGCTCCACCAATGTTTAGTCTACGCGCTGACATCCTTCAATGCCTGGCACTGACAATACCAATTTGTTGACATGTATGATGCTAGTTAAAATAGTCAGGGTCAGTGTCCTATATTGACACCAGTAAATACTTAGCGCCAAATTACTATGTTTGAAACTCAGCAGAGGAGCCCACCCTTGTATCTAAATATGCCACCCTTTTGTTTTTTGGTTTTGTTGTTTTGCGAGACATTAACATCTATTTGTTTTTTGGGAGTACTAACTGTGTCAGACACTCCTTCCAATCGTCCTCCACTGACCACACCAATGCTGCCTGTGTACCTCTGCAAGATAATTCAAACTGCTTTGAGCCTAATTTTTTTATTTTAGGCCTACTAACTCTGTCTGCGGTCCCTCCTTCCAATTGTCCTCCGCTAAACACAACAATGCTGCCTGTGCACCCCTGCAAGATAATTGAAACTGCCTTGAGCCTATTTTTTTTATTTTAGGCCTACTAAGTCTGTCTGTGGTCCCTCCTTCCATTTGTCCTCCGCTGAGCACACCAATGCCGACCGTGTACCCATGTAACTTTTTGTCATCCTGCAGTGAGCCTACTTTGTGGTGTAAGGCTTACTAGCAGTGTCTGTCTGCGCCACTTAATACAGCTGTCCTCCTCTAAAAAAAAAAATGGCGGATTTTCAGCTTGTCAGAATTATAAAACTGCATTGGGGCCACAAGTTTCGTTGTGGTCTACATACTGAGTCTTCCACTCCAAGGTGTTCTCTCTGTTGCCTCTCCTTCGCTTCTATCTTGAAGCTCTTGTTAAGTAGTTGTTGAAACAACACTGCATTAGGCCTACAAGTTGGGTCTGGGTTGTAGAGACGATGTCTGCCGCTCCAAGGTGTTCTCCAGGTTGCCTCTCCATAGCTTCAATCTTCATGCTCTTGTTAAGTAGTTGTTGAAATAACACTGCAGTAGGCCTACTAGTTGGGTCTGGGTTGTAGAGACGGTGTCTCCCGCTCCAAGGTGTTCTCCAGGTTTCCTCTCCATAGCTTCAGTCTTCATGCTCTTGTTAAGTAGTTGTTGAAACAACACTGCATTAGGCCTACAAGTTGGGTCTGGTTTGTAGAGACGGTGTCTCCCGCTGCAAGGTGTTCTCCAGGTTGCCTCTCCATAGCTTCAGTCTTCATGCTCTTGTTAAGTAGTTGTTGAAACAACACTGCATTTGGCCTACAAGTTGGGTCTGGGTTGTAGAGACGGTGTCTGCCACTCCAAGGTGTTCTCCAGGTTGCCTCTCCATGGTGTTCTCCAGGTTGCCTCTCCATAGCTTCTATCTTCTAGCTCTCGTTAAGTAGTTGTTGAAACAACACTGCATTAGGCCTACAAGTTGGGTCTGGCTTGTAGAGACGGTGTCTCCCGCTCCAAGGTGTTCTCCAGGTTGCCTCTCCATAGCTTCAATCTTCATACTCTTGTTAAGTAGTTTTTGAAACAACACTGCATTAGGCCTACAAGTTGGGTCTGGGTTGTAGAGACAGTGTCTCCCGCTCCAAGGTGTTCTCCAGGTTCCCTCTCCATGGTGTTCTCCAGGTTGCCTCTCCATAGCTTCAATCTTCATGCTCTTGTTAAGTAGTTGTGGAAACAACACTGCATTAGGCCTACAAGTTGGGTCTGGGTTGTAGAGACGGTGTCTGCCGCTCTAAGGTGTTCTCCAGGTTGCCTCTCCATGGTGTTCTCCAGGTTGCCTCTCCATAGCTTCTATCTTCTAGCTCTCGTTAAGTAGTTGTTGAAACAACATTGCATTAGGCCTACAAGTTGGGTCTGGCTTGTAGAGACGGTGTCTCCCGCTCCAAGGTGTTCTCCAGGTTGCCACATAATCGAAGCTGCATAGAGCCTATTTTGTTATTTTAGGCCTACTAAGTCTTTCTGCGGTCCCTCCTTTCAATTGTCCTCCACTGAGCACACCAATGAAGACCGTGTACCCATGTAACTTTTTTTAAACCTGCGTCGAGCCAACTTTGTGGTGTAAGGCCTACTTGCAGTGTCTGGCTGCGCCACTCAATACAGCTGTCCTCTTTAAAAAAAATGACCTGCAATTATCAGGTTTTCAGCCTATCGGAATTTTAAAACTGCAGTGGGGCTACTAGTTTGGTTGGGGCCTACTAACAGTGTCTGCTGCTCCAAGGTGTTTTCCTGGTTGCCTTTCCTGAGCTTCTATCTTCAGGCTCTTGTTAAATAGTTGTTAAATGGAACAACTGCATTTGGCCTACTAGTTGGGTTGGGGCCTACTAACAGTGTCTGCCGCTCCTTGCTGTTCTCCTGGTTTCCTGTCCTGAAATTCCATTTTCAGGCTCTCGTTAAGTAGTTGTTAATGTTAGACTGCATTTGGCCTACTAGTTGGGTTGGGGCCTACTATCGGTGTATGCCGCTCCTTGATGTTCTCCTCCACTGAACAAACCAGTGCCGCCTGTTTACTTCTGTTACCAATTTTGTACTGCATTTAGCCTACTTATTGATTTGGGCCTACTCACTGTGTCAGCCTCTCATTACAGTTGTACTCCACTGAACAAAGCAATGCCCCCTGGTTAGTCCTGTTACCAATTTTGAACTGCATTTAGCCCACTTTATTCTTTGGGCCTATATCTGTGTTTCCTCCTCATCCTGCCCATTGCCCAGCCAGTGATAGATGAGTCTGCTGGTACATTGACCCATAACGCAACATTCCCCGTGCACGCTACACAGCAAGATTGTGACCCTGCTGAAAGTCAGGTTCCCCTTCCCACATACCATACCACCTTACACGGGGACAAAGAGGAAGGTGCAGATGAAAGTGCAGGTTCCTTCATCAGGTGGGGGGAGGAATACTCGTTGGTGACGTCACTGGCACAGGGCCCCTCATAGTACGCAAAAGTGTTGCTGCCGGTGGGAGGCGCCCCCGCCGTGCAAACACACCGCCGTACTTTGAGGGGCCCTGTGCCAGTGCCAATGCCAACGAGTGGGCCCCCCCTGCTTGCTCAGAATCACAGCACTTGCAAAGTTGAAATACTTACCTCTCCCTGCTCCACTGCCGTGATGTGGTCCAGATTTCCTGGGCCCACTAAATACTTGAACCAGCCCTACCCCCCACAACTTTAGCCAAATGACCCCCAATTTCCAATGCCTTACTATTATTATAAGGTAAATTAAGATTGACAAGCTTCAGTAACAAGAATGTATGTTTTTGCCATTAAAATGGGCACTGTACATGTTTTCCTGGCCTCCACTCACTGCCGACTATGCTCCCCCATTGACTTGCATTGGGTTTCGTGTTTCGGTCGATCCCCGACTTTTCGCGATAATCGGCCGATTCCACTCGACTCGACTGTTGAGATAGTCGGGTTTCGCGAAACCCGACTCGACCCTAAAAAACTAAAAGTCGCTCAACCCTAGTTACTAGTTCTTGAGAGTCATGATAAGTTTATATAAATCTCTATTACCAATCATTTGTTAAATAGATCCCAGAGAAGATTGACACATCCAATTAAATCAGATTAGGTTATTTCAAGATTCTTTTCTTCATTGCAAGTATGTGACCTATAATATACATAAGTACGATGTTTAGACCAATATTTCTTCATTGTTTATCTACCTTCTCTATATTAATTCCTCCAGGAGTAACCTGATATATGAATGTACAGCAAATGTGTCAGATAACAATATAATGATATTGTCAGTAAACATCTCTATGTGTCAACCTGTAACAATCTGTGCGCATTTTGTAGCTGCCGAATAACTTTTTTCCTAGTCAGCTCTATTTTGTAGAAACAGATGACTAATACACAATCACGTTCTCGTCACGGCAAATATGTGGTTCCAAGAAGGGAAGGACTTACTACATAGACAAAAGTCATGTGGTGTCCAGGAGACAATGCACCAAACCAAAATCATTTTTGTGTGAGAAAAGCAGTTTTTATGGATAACAGATGTACTTCAAGGACAATTTGAGGATTAACAAAATCTCATTATTCTCAGTATACAAATAATTATGTGACCAGATGTAGCAGAGATTGCATTCTTATGACCCATATAATCACATTTCTGGAGCACCTTTTCTTAGAACTGTCTATTGTATGAATTATTTATCTACTGGACATTGTCGTTCTCCTTAACAATGGGATGTTCCCCGACACACCTTCATTCTACCCCATCAGTGCTGACTGTGTAAAGAAACTCCCTTTTGAAAAGGGGATTAGTAGCAACTGTTGTCAATTCATTCACACATTTACAGGAGGAATAACAGAGGAATGGTACACTGTTGACTTTAAGCAAAATATCAGCATTGTAATTTTATGGGGAATTCAAATTATTTTAGAGTTTCACATCATAGAAATGTAATAATTTCTGCTGCTTTTATGCTGGTACTTCAATATTGCTGACATATGTTTAATGTAGGTAATGTATTAATATTATTTCTTTCCTCCCATTACCAAATAACTACTAGCTGTGGTTACCAGCATATATTAAAGCAGTTTTCATTTGGACTGACCCTCAGGCAGATTCCCAGTTGACTGCTGACCTCACATTTTGGGCCACCGGTCCTTTAATTGCTCTCTAGATTGTATGCATACAGCATTTACTTCTGAATGCCGCCGCTGTGTGCACACACTGAAATAAGTCCAATGCCAGCACTAGGACGTTCTTTGAGGGCAGAGTTAGCACACTCTTCCCACAGCCTTACCTATTTATCATTACATTCTCATCTGGCCACATTAACAAAAGTATAGAAAGTGATGGATAACTCTTTTAAGGCTGTGTTCACACTATTACTATACCTTTTTGTTGTCCTGTCTATTATATAAGCAAAACAATGGAAAACAGCTGTGGATGGATTTGTCATCAATCGGTCCACCTGTCCCCATTGACTATACATAATGAGCTCCATCAGCTTTCTGTCCAGGTGTCCATCACAGTTATCTTCTCTACCTTCAGGCCATCTCTTCCCTGTCCTCAGGCAATCTCCTCAGGGCTCTCTCTGCCCTCAGGCCATCACTTCAGGGGTCTTCTTTGCCCATAGGCCATCTCCTCTCTGGCCCCAGGCTGCCTCCTCAGCACTCCTTTCTGCCCTCAGGCTGTCTCCTTGGTGCTCCTCTCTGACCTCAGTAAGTCTCCGTAGGCCTCCTTTCTGCCCTCGGGCCATCTCCTCAGTGTTCCTCTCTGCCTTCAGGCCATTTCCTCTCTGCTCTTGGGACCTAGTGTGATTAGATAGACAAATGTGATAAAATAGGACAGCACTGCACAACACGAGCTCAGCAAGGCAGTGCCCATGGGTCACAGCATAAACTAATGAAGGCAAGGCTCATTGCTCGGATCGATGGGCCAGAGACCCAAATCCAAGGCTGTCCCACTGGATCCGGGATGGTTTGAAGCTATGCACACACTACCAGTGCCATTTTAACCATTGTAAACCTCTACCTATTCCATCTGTAATCTTATTCATTCACCCTTTTTAGAGGGGAACATAGCTCCTCACATCACATCTTTTCTACATCAGAAGTATATTTGATAAAACATGTGTAAAGCAGAGATGAGAGGATAAATACATAGAAAATTGATTTCAAGTTGAATTTCCTTATATTCACGGGTCCCCATGAATTCAAACAGTTTGTGATTCGATATGCATGCCTTGAAAAATAAAACAAAACTAAAAAAATGGTGCCATTTCACACACTGCACAAGAGCCACAGTGCCGGATAATGACTTCAGGCACAGCCGTACGGGCTTCCCCATAATGCTCCGCAGCTATTACTTCACATGGTCTATCACAGCCAGTAGAAAAGATGAGCCTTGGCCAAGCAGCATTATTTTATACTTTTATAGCCAACGGATAAAAGGTCAGAGAGCACAACTCATTCCACATAGGGACAGAAAAAAAGCCTAAATTGTATTGCATGGTACTACTGCAGTAATGTTGAAGCACATTAAAAATGGGAGTGGTAGTCAGTTTGTGAATAATAATCCAAAGATTCAAGTGAGAGGTGCTGAACCTGCAGAGTCAGTGTGACTGTGAATGAATTGGTCTGCAATATACAGTCATGGCCAGAAGTTTTGAGAATATAGAAAACAAGTGACTAGCACACTCCTAGGGATTGTGATGCAAAATGGAGGGGTTTATTTACATACAAAGTCACAAACGTTTCGGTCAACTCTAGACCTTCATCAGTGTGCTACAAAGAAAATAAATACAAAACAGAAATATATGTAAACAAAAACAGGGAGTGTAAACAAAATAGGACACAGTGATAACAAAAATTAACCAAATAAACAGAAGTATATACATCATATGAATACAAAATGTCATGGGACGTCAGATAATATATAATCGTAGAATACAACCAGCATAACCGCCGTTTGTGTACTAAAAAGGCTGCGAAATAGAATGTGGACATAGAACCGCAAGAAGTAGAACATAAGTGCCAGTGTGGGACTAGAATCAGAACCTACATAGATCGTATAGTGGCCAGGGAACCGGAGAATAATATAAATATATAATAAGATGGCAGTGGAGTAAGTGTGGTGAGAAAGGAGTAAAGTAGTAAGAGGATGGAACACATACCTAAGTACACCTGTATGTAAGGTTGAGCCCCAAATGGAATGTAAATAAATGGCATCTAAAATTGGACATGAGAAACGTATCAAAAAAATGACACAGCTGGAGTGTCGTGACAGTGTAACCATATAGTTGGACTAGAGCAGGTACATACCAAAAAATATAACTGGTAAACTCGAACCAGGACAAACAAATTGGAGATGTCTATATAAAAAAGATATGGTATTCAGTATATCCAGGAGTAAAAACAGGCCGGGAAAATGGACAATATGGTATATGTAATAACTATTGTTGCATAAATTGCCCACAGAGATACATACCTAATGGAAAGGGTTAAGCCAAGGGGAGGGGAGAAAGCCCTTAAAGCTAAAGAGCTATGACGCAAATCTACAAGGAAGCAACAAAATGTAAGTTAACCATAAGGCTAAGGAGAACGGCCCGGTATAAAGATGCCATATAAGATGGGTGTGGGGAAAAAAGAACTATTCTTACCAGCGCACAGGAGAGACCAAACTCCGCGGTGTCCACCGCCAGGAGGAGTGTGTGGCTATGTGCTGGGTAAAGCTATATATAGGGGATGGGGAGGAGCACAATGTCAGCTGGATGGGCTCAACCTTACATACAGGTGTACTTAGGTATGTGTTCCATCCTCTTACTACTTTACTCCTTCCTCACCACACTTACTCCACTGCCATCTTATTATATATTTATATTATTCTCCGGTTCCCTGGCCCCTATACGATCTATGTAGGTTCTGATTCTAGTCCCACACTGGCACTTATGTTCTACTTCTTGCGGTTCTATGTCCACATTCTATTTCGCAGCCTTTTTAGTACACAAACGGCGGTTATGCTGGTTGTATTCTACGATTATATATTATCTGACGTCCCATGACATTTTGTATTCATATGATGTATATACTTCTGTTTATTTGGTTAATTTTTGTTATCACTGTGTCCTATTTTGTTTACACTCCCTGTTTTTGTTTACATATATTTCTGTTTTGTATTTATTTTCTTTGTAGCACACTGATGAAGGTCTAGAGTTGACCGAAACGTTTGTGACTTTGTATGTAAATAAACCCCTCCATTTTGCATCACAATCCCTAGCAGTGTGCTAGTCACTTGTTTTCTATATATCAAGGTTTGGGCACCTATTGACTGTGCACCTCCCCCCTCGGCTGTGCTTTGCATTTTCTATATCAGAAGTTTTGAGAATGACACCAAAATTATATTTTCACATGATCTGCTGCCCTCTGGTTTTTATTAGTGTTTGTCTGATGTTTATATCACATACAGAAATATAATTGAAATCATATTATGAGTACCAATAGGTTATATTGACAGTTAGAATGAGTTAATGCAGCAAGTCAATATTTGCAGTGTTGACCCTTCTTCTTCAAGACCTCTGCAATTCTCCCTGGCATGCTCTCAATCAACTTCTGGACCAATTCCTGACTGATAGCAGTCCATTCTTGCATAATCAATGCTTGCATTTTGCCAGAATTTGTTGGTTTTTGTTTGTCCACCCGTCTCTTGATGATTGACCACAAGTTCTCAATGGGATTAAGATCTGGGGAGTTTCCAGGCCATGGACCCAAAATCTCTGTTTTGTTCCATGAGCCATTTAGTTATCACCTTTGCTTTATGGCAAGGTGCTCCATCATGCTGGAAAAGGCATTGTTGGGCGCCAAACTGCTCTTGGACGGTTGAGAGAAGTTGCTCTTGGAGGACATTCTGGTACCATTCTTTATTCATGGCTGTGTTTTTAGGCAAGACTGTGAGTGAGCCGATTCCCTTGGCTGAGAAGCAACCCCACACATGAATGGTTTCAGGATGCTTTACAGTTGGCATGAGACAAGACTGGTGGTAGCGCTCACCTCTTCTTCTCCGAATAAGCTGTTTTCCAGATGTCCCAAACAATCGAAAAGGGGATTCATCAGAGAAAATGACTTTGCCCCAGTCTTCAGCAGTCCACTCCCTGTACCTTTTGCAGAATATCAGTCGGTCCCTGATGTTTTTTCTGGAGAGAAGTGGCTTCTTTGCTGCCCTCCTTGAAACCAGGCCTTGCTCAAAGAGTCTCCGCCTCACAGTGCGTGCAGAAGCACTCACACCAGCCTGCTGCCATTCCTGAGCAAGCTCGGCACTGCTGGTAGTCCCATCCCGCAGCTGAAACAGTTTTAAGATACGGTCCTGGCGCTTGCTGGTCTTTCTTGGGCGCCCTGGAGCCATTTTGACAACAATGGAAGCTCTCTCCTTGAAGTTCTTGATGATGCGATAGATTGTTGACTGAGGTGCAATCTTTGTAGCTGCGATACTCTTCCCTGTTAGGCCATTTTTGTGCAGTGCAATGATGGCTGCACATGTTTCTTTAGAGATAACCATGGTTAACTGAAGAGAAACAATGATACCAAGCACCAGCCTCCTTTTAAAGTGTCCAGTGATGTCATTCTTACTTAATCATGACTGATTGATCGCCAGCCCTGTCCTCATCAACACCCACACCTGTGTTAATGGATCAATCACTAAAACGATGTTAGCTGCTCCTTTTAAGGCAGGACTGCAATGATGTTGAAATGTGTTTTGGGGGTTAAAGTTCATTTTCTGGGCAAATATTGACTTTGCAAGTACAGTAATTGCTGTTAAGCTGATCACTCTGACATTCAGGAGTATATGCAAATTGCCATTAGAAAAAATGAAGCAGTAGACTTTGGAAAAATTAATATTTGTCTCATTCTCAAAACTTTTGGCCATGACTGTAGTGCAATAACAGCTTGGCACATTAATGACAGCATTTGTGTTAACCTTCACACACTGCAATTACAAATCAGGAGGGCTGTTTAAGGAGAATTTGTCAGAAGGATTTCACCCTAAAACTATTTATATGTGCATGTAGCTCTCTCCAAGACTTGCCCAGCAATACCGTTACATGGCCGGTCTATTCCTCCAATACTGAAAAATCAATGTTTAAATTGATATGCAAATGGATATGGTAGATCTGAAGCCTCTGTCACTCCAACTTTATTTCCTGCCCAGAGCTACCTCCTCATGCTTGACTGACAGCCTTTCTGCTGTGTGAATTCAGGCAATGGAGAGGTCAATCAAGTAGGAGGAGGCAGTGCTGGGCAGAAAGTGACAAAGGTTTCAGATCTACATCCTCATTTGCAGATCAATTCAAACACTGATTTATTACCAACGGTGGAGCAGACAGGCCATGTAATGACATTGCCTAAGGCTAGTTTCACACTAGCGTTTAGCAGGGCTGCGGATTTCCTCAGTGAAGCCCCGCCCACTGCCATGCCTCTTCATTCAGCTCCGCCTACGGCTGCATGCGTCCTGCGTACCATATCTTTAACATTGGGTATGCAGGCCATGCAGATACATGCGTTGTCTGGACGGTGCAGCGATCGCACCAAATTGCAACTCGTTGCTTTCAGCGCAGGTCGCCGCACCGTCAAAACGACGCATGCAGAGGCATCTGCATACATCGGCATAGCCTGCGTACCTAATGGTAAAGCTAGGGTATGCACGCTGCATGCCGACGTAGGCGGAGCTGACCGGAGGAGGTGCGGCGGGGGGCGGAGCTTTATGTAGGACGTACTCAGCCCTCCATCCGCAAATGTGAAACCAGCCTAACATTGCTTTTTGTCTGTCCATGGCAAAATATCTACATGTGAATATAGTTTAGGATGTAAAATCTTGCAGACAGATTGTCTTTAATACCATGTGTCTTAATTTTGCTAATAAAGAAGAATCCTGAAACCTAGGCATGTGAGTCACAGGCAGGAAAGCCATTTTTTTTAAAAAAATACAAACTAAAAATCTGCAAAATCCAGAAATTCAAAAATAATTGTCCTTTTCACAAAGTGTGCATTTTTTAAAATGTTCTTTTTTTGCACACTACTTTGCTGTAGTAGTAGTAGTCCAATATCAGTGGCCTGTTGCAGGTGCTTGCTTTTGGGAAGAGAAACTACAAGCTTTTCTTGCCCTTTTGTTTTTTTTATAGAGTAAAAGTACCAATTAAAAAAATGTTGTTATAATGGACACCTATCACTTTTTCTAATAATAACACATATAAAGAAAAAACGGCTCAAAAAGCCATAGCCAGCTCACCAACCAGACCAGCAGGTACGGAGCATGGGAGTTCGTCCTGACCTGGACGTCCAGCAGCAGCAAATCCAATAGAAGAAAGGTACTCCAGCTCCGATAAAAATATGAAGTCTTTATTAATCCAAAATGGTTAAAACAGTAATCCTTACATTTGGTGGACCAAACAGGTGTTTGTAGCGGTTATGGCCATAACCGCTACAAACACCTGTTTGGTCCACCGAATGTAAGGATTACTGTTTTAACCATTTTGGATTAATAAAGACTTCACGTTTTTATCGGAGCTGGAGTACCTTTCTTCTATTGGATTTGCCACTTTTTCTAATACCTCTTTTAAAAGTCCAATTTATCAACCGTACACTCGATGACCATAATACATGCTGTTACCATTGTAAAAATACTTTGCAACCTAGCATTTTGAGTTATATTGCATTTTTGTTCAAGGGGATAGCTTAAAAAAATTATACTGAAAAAAAGTTTTTTTTTAGAACTGTTTTAATAGTCAAATGTAACAACCGTATGCAACCAAAGCAATACAGCTGGCTGTTGTTGCAAATTACTTTCCATGCGTGTACCTACCTAGTAACAAAGTATTTTAGCATTATGTAAGTTGCATTTTTTTCCACACCTGTTTAAATTGTCAAATTGGAGACACTTACGCACGGCACCAATATGAAATGGCAGGTTGATGTTGCATAGCCTTTTTGTCTGCCACATGAACCCTATCCTTGGGTTGATTAGGTGTGGTAACAAATTTTGAACTTAAACATTATACTTGTGTTCAAAATGTATGTTAAACCAAAAACGTGACACTAGCATGGTACCGTGAGAGAAAAAAACACCCACACCACGGCAAAAATATTGGGAGTTCCTAGCAGCAGCACTATCTATTCTGCAGGAACTGATAGTATGAAACGCATGTCAGATTTTGCATCCTTTGCCTCTGGCAAGCGTATCAGTGAGGAGGAAGTGGATGGCATAATGGAATATATGTTGAATAGCTCGGCTCAGTAACAGAAGGAGGATGTAGCCTCTGACAGCGACACCATCAGCTTGAGTCAGTGTTCTTTTCAGACCACTACTTCCGCTACCATAACACCTAATGTTGTACAAAGCAAAATTTCCATTCTTTCAATGATACCTGTTTCTGTCCTGCCTCATAGTCGCCTAACCCAGAGCACCCCTGGGTCTAAAGCCCCCGTCACACATAGCGAGATCGCTAGCGAGATCGCTGCTGAGACACAAGTTTTGTGACGCAACAGCGACCTCAGTAGCGATCTCGCTATGTGTGACACGTAGCAGCGACCAGGCCCCAGCTGTGAGATCGCTGGTCGTGTCGGAATGGCCTGGACCGTTTTTTGATCGTTGAGGTCCCGCTGGGTAGCACACATCGCTGTGTTTGACACCTTACCAACGACCTCGTTGACAGGACGTCCCATTGAATTGTCATGAAATAGCATCGTTGTACAGGTCGCTACAGGTCGCCACATCGCTGCTGCGTCATTGGGGAGATCTCACTGTTTGACATCTCACCAGCGACCACATAGCGACGCAGCAACGATCCCTGACAGGTCTTATCGTTGTCGGTATCGCTTAAGCGTCGCTATGTGTGACGGGGCCTTAAGGAACATACTATACAAGAACAACATCCTCCAGTTGATTTATTGGAAGAGATAAACATTCATCCTTTGTATTCAGATGACATGGGGCAGAAGGAGATTGAGGATATGAATCTAGGATCAAACTTAAGGTACCGTCACACTAAACGATATCGCTAGCGATCCGTGACGTTGCAGCGTCCTGGCTAGCGATATCGTTCAGTTTGACACCCAGCAGCGATCAGAATCCTGCTGTGATGTCGTTGGTCGCTGCAGAAAGTCCAGAACTTTATTTCGTCGCTGGACTTCCTGCTGACATCGCTGAATCGGCGTGTGTGACACCGATTCAGCGATGTGTTCGCTGGTAACCAGGGTAAACATCGGGTTACTAAGCGCAGGGCCGCGCTTAGTAACCCGATGTTTACCCTGGTTACCATCCTAAAAGTAAAAAAAACAAACGCTTCATACTTACCTTTGGCTGTCTGTCCCCGGCGCTCTGCTTTCCTGCACTCACTGTGAGCACAGCGGCCGGAAAGCAGAGCGGTGACGTCACCGCTCTGCTTTCCGGCCGCTGTGCTCACAGCCAGTACAGAGAAGCACAGCGCCGGAGGACAGACAGCAGAAGGTAAGTATGAAGCGTTTGTTTTTTTTACTTTTAGGATGGTAACCAGGGTAAACATCGGGTTACTAAGCGCGGCCCTGCGCTTAGTAACCCGATGTTTACCCTGGTTACCGGCATCGTTGGTCACTGGAGAGCGGTCTGTGTGACAGCTCTCCAGCGACCAAACAGCGACGCTGCAGCGATCGGCATCGTTGTCGGTATCGCTGCAGCGTCGCTTAGTGTGACGGTACCTTTAGTTGCTGGCTCTGTGAGTCGTGGTGGTAGGGGTAGCAGCACTCTGACTCAGGGCAAATATTGAGGAGGGAATCAGGTGGGGAGCAAGGAGCTTAGGCCTTTTCACACATGGCGCAACTGTCAGCAAAATCAGGGATGATAATGATCAACTGTAGTGAATAAGACATTGTAACCAGGCAAGGATGCTTAGGAGGTGCTGTCATCACAGGAGAAGGGTGTTGGCCTTGGCAATACACAATGCAAGCTGGGTTGTCAGCCATCAATTAATTTACTGACAATCCATAAAAACCTGGTGCTTTTCTGTGCCATCCATAGCATTCAACAGAAAAAAGCACTGTCCTGACTTTTTAAACTTTCTTCCGAGATTTGTACTGCGCATGCGCTAAAGAGGTTGCAATACGCAGTACAAACAAAACCTTACTGGAAGAAGAATGACGTTGGTGCGAGGAGAGAAAATCAGTCAATCACCGCAGAGCTCGTCGGATCCTCATTTGAATCTTCTGTCTTCAACTTGAGCGTCAGAGCCGGCCAGTACCTGGCCTCATCTCACACACAGCACCATGCTATAGTGCTGTGCATATACTATATGCCAGCACCCTGTACCTACTATATGATATATACTGAGAGTAGCCTGCATTCTCTATTTGATATACATACAGCCAGCAAAGTCTGTCTGCTATGTGATGTATACAGCCAGGGGAGTATCAGTGTCTCCTAAGTGATGTTTATATGGCATAGTCTTATTATGGTGCATAGCAAAACAGCAATGGAGGATGGAATAGAAGTCTGTCCTCTTCAGTCATGAAACCTAATTTTTTCTTGAACTTATTGATATTCAGTTATTGGCCTGCAGACCACATGGGCAACGCATCGAGAGGCCTTAATGAGGGACATCACATTTGTTCTATCCCTGGGATTATGGTGTCGGGTGACATAATTTACAGTTACCAGACCCTTCTAGTCTTCATTCCAGGTGCACTAACAGCTCGGCGTTACATTTGATTTCATTTGGTCATAGAACCAGTGATGCAGCCATTTCCCCAAAGTGTCCTTGGAGCAATTATTCAATATGACAACTGCAGGCCACATGTTGCTGGACCTTTTGTAAACAGCCTGCTTGGCCTAAACGTGCTGCCATGGCCTGCTTTGTCTACAGACTTATCTCCCATCGAACACATTGGGGACTTTATTGTTCGGTGATAACACAGGATCTGCCAGCAGTGGATCTTGATGATTTACCCAAGTGCATTCAAGGGAAGAACGTTTCTCAAACAACTATTAATAACCTCAGCTATAGCAGCCGAGGCTGGAAGTGCTGGGATTTCTGCACGTTGCGCTTGTAGGGAGGTGGCCGGTTCCCTCAGTTCTTCCCTCTCCTCTTCTCTTCTGACTCCCTGTGCACTTCATGTACATATGTTAGGTACCTGTATGTTTTATGTGTTATTATGCTGTATTTGTATTGTAATGTGAAGCTTGTCATGTAAAGTAATGCTTGCATTGTTCCTGATGCTATATGCTGTGCTGTGTTTTCCCTGCGACCTTGTGCAATGTGAGTAATGTCCCATATGTATTACTGTTGTTAGATCAGGAAAAGCAATAGTTAAACTGGTGGGCTGGGTCAGCAGCAGAGAGGATGAACATGCAGCCAGGAGGGGAGAGGAAGCTGATGCTTCCTCAGAACTGCCCAGATATGTTGGCCAGGGCAGATGTGTATGACAGATAGGGCACTGGCAGACCCCTCCCGGATAGGAGATCTCTGTTGGCCCATACTCAAAGGACTCCAGGGACTTAAGAGCGGTCCCAAGGACTCAAAGGACTCCAGGGACTCAAGAGGGGTCCCAAGGACTCAAAGGGCTTTAGGAACTCAAGATGGGTCCCAAGGATCAAAAGACTGAAGATCACAACACGGGCCCTAGGACTCTGGAAGGGCCCTGCTTCTGAAGGGGTAATCCTGGCATGTGGACTACTGGCTATCTGTGGCTGCTACAGCTGCTGTGGGTGAAGCTGCGAAGTGTGTCAGGGAGAGATCAGGAATCCAGAGTTGTATTCTTCTCTTATTCTACTCCATTCCTGTTTATTAAAAGTTACGTTTTTCCCTGTTGGAGAACTGCTGTCTTTCTGGAGTATTAATCGCCTGGACTGCTACGACCAGGACAGAGAAGGTAACTCTTTTTTGGGGAAAGGCTGACTACATCCCATATTACATGTGCAAGGGGCCGGGGTGTTCACAGACTGTGTTTAGTGCGTGAGCTCGGTCAGGACTACCACCCCCGTGCCCCTTGTTACACGCTCATACTCCATACTTATTAAATCTAAATGTTTTAGAAACTGCTGTTTCCATATTTTCATCATTTGCAGATCAGTAATGTCTCCAGCCTGTGATTTCCATAACTCCACAAGTTTTCAATCTTGGTGATGTAATTTCAATGTTGTGGAGTTTAGTAAAGTGCTGAGCTGCTTATATAATGCATAGTGTGGACTCCACACCATAAATTATACACATAGGCACAGATTCACACTGCATAATATATATGCACAGCTCTATATGATATAGTATATTATAGTATATTATGTGAAGCTATGTATACAGTATATACAGTGCGGGCTATATTACAGTATATAGTTTGGTGCTGTTTACACTGGGTGTAATTATACAGTGCAAAGTACCACTTCTCCTGTACTGCATACTGGTTGTAATTCTCAGTATCTGTATTATTCTGTGTATTTATACACTGCACAATACCACTTCCCCTTCCATGTTTGCTGGGTGTAATTCTTAGTACCGTATATTCTCGGGTATAAGCCGACACGAGTATAAGCCAAGGCACTTAATTTTGCCATGAAAAACTGGGAAAACTTATTGACTCGAGTATATGCCAGGTATGCATTGTCCCCTCATCCCCATCCTTGTCTGCATGGCTCCTCATCCCCATCCTTGTCTGCATGGCTCCTCATCCCCATCCTTGTCTGCATGACTCCTCATCCCCATCCTTGTCTGCATGCCTCCTTATCCCATCCTTGTCTGCATGGCTCTTCATCCCCATCCTTGTCTACATGCCTCCTTATCCCATCCTTGTCTGCATGGCTCCTCATCCCCATCCTTGTCTGCATGGCTCCTCATCCCCATCCTTGTCTGCATGGCTCCTTATTCCCATCCTTTTCTGCATGGCTCCTTAAGCCCATCCTTGTATGCATGACTCCTCGTCCCCATCCTTGTATGCATGGCTCCTCATTCCCATCCTTGTCTGCATGGCTCCTCATCCCCATCCTTGTCTGCATGGCTCCTCATCCCCATTCTTGTCTCCATGGCTCCTTATTCCCATCCTTGTCTGCATGGCTCCTTTAGCCCAACCTTGTATGCATGGCTCCTTATCCCCATCCTTGTCTGCATGGCTCCTTATTCCCATCCTTCTCTGCATGGCTCCGTAAGTCCAACCTTGTATGCATGGCTCCTTATCCCCACCCTTGTCTGCATGGGTCCATATCATCATCCTTGTCTGCATGGCCCACTCATCCCCATCCTTATATGCATGGCCCCCTTATCCCATCCTTGTCTGCATGGCTCCTTATCCCCACCCTTGTCTGCATGGCTCCTTATCCCCATCCTTGTCTGCATGGCTTCTTATCCCCATCCTTGTATGCATGGCTCCTCATCCCCATCCTTGTATGCATGGCTCCTTATCCCCTATTCTCGTATGCGTGGCTCCTTATCCCCATCCTTGTCTGCATGGCTCCGTATCCCCTATTCTCGTATGCGTGGCTCCTTATCCCCATCCTTGTATGCATGGCTCCTTATCCCCTATTCTCGTATGCGTGGCTCCTCATCCCCATCCTTGTATGCATGGCTCCGTATCCCCTATTCTCGTATGCGTGGCTCCTTATCCCCATCCTTGTATGCATGGCTCCTTATCCCCTATTCTCGTATGCGTGGCTCCTCATCCCCATCCTTGTATGCATGGCTCCTTATCCCCTATTCTCGTATGCGTGGCTCCTTATCCCCATCCTTGTCTGCATGGCTCCGTATCCCAATTCTTGTCTGCATGGTTCCTCATCCCCATCCTTGTATGCATGGCTCCTTATCCCCTATTCTCGTATGTGTGGCTCCTTATCCCCATCCTTGTCTGCATGGCTCCGTATCCCAATCCTTGTCTGCATGGTTCCTCATCCCTATCCTTGTATGCATGGCTCCTTTTTGTAAAGTATAAAGTAGATACACAGGTATTAAATTCAACAGGACTAACATATGTTAATACCTAAAACTAATAATCTTTATTGAAAAAATATATTAAAAGGACAAAAAGAGGAACCCAACCCATGGCCTACAAAATTTAAAGATTATATGCTCTTCGGAGAACCATACACCCCTAACTGGCCCTAATAAAGTTCCGGACTTTCAGCTACGACCAGCGATATCACAGCAGGATCCAGATCGCTGCTGCGTGTCAAACACAACGAGATCGCTATCCAGGACGCTGCAACGTCACAGATCGTTGTCGTTCTCGTTGTAAAGTTGCTGAGTGTGAAGGTACCTTTAGAGCAGCAATCTTCAAGTCTGACCACAGATTCTCAATTGGATTAAGGCCGGGCTTTGATTACGTCACTCCAAAACATTTACATGTCTTCCCTTAAACCACTCTAGTGTTGCTTTAGTAGTATACTTTGGTTCATTGTCTTGTTGGAAGGTGAACCTCCGTACCAGTCTCAAAACACTGACAGGCAAGCAGCTTTTGCTCAGAATATACCTGTATTTCACACCATCCATCTTCCCCTTGACACAGAACATTTTCCCTGTCCCTACTGCCAATAAACATCCCACAGCATGATGCTGCCAACATAAAATTTCATTGTGGGGATGGTGCTCTTGGGGTGATGAGCTGTGTTGGTTTGGCGTCAGACTTAGCATTTACCTTGGTGGCTAAATAGTTTAATTTTAGTCTCATCTCACCACAGCTCCTTCCTCCATACACTTGGGGAGTCTCCCACACGTCTTTTGGCAAACTCAAAACGAGCTTTACAATTTTTGTGTGTAAGTAAAGGCTTTTTTCTGCCCACACTTCCATAAAGGCCACCTCTATGGAGTGTACGGCTTATTGTGGTTGTATGGATAGATAATCCAGTCTCTGCTTGGGAACTCTGCAGCTCCTTCAGGGTTACCTTTGGTCTCCGTGCTGCCTCGCTGAATAATGCCCTCCTTGCCAGTGCTGAGAGGTTTAGTAGGCGGCCTTCTGTTGACAAATTTGTGGTGCTAATATGTTGTTTCCATTTGATGATAATGAATGTGATGGTGCTCCAGGGAATCACCAGAGATTGGGATATTTTCTATAACCCAAACCTCACTTGTACTTCTCAACAAGTAATTCTCAGTATGTGCTCTTACTCTGTATTATTTTGGACATCTTAGGGGGCGTGGTTTTATCAGTGGATGTGGTTTAATCAAGGGGCTGTCATGATCCAGGTCAGGGTTTGCTTCTTGCTTTTCTTTCCCCGGCCTAGTTATGGTGGGGTTAACCTTTTCTGCCTCTCTTTGGTTCGTGGGTGGCTATTTATTGGTGCCCCTTCTGGTAGCATTTGTCAGTGATAGTTCCAGTCCCTGGCTTGAGCAGCTGACCTCTATACCCTAGTGATCCTTCTGCCTCTGATTACCCATTTTGTGCCTGACCCGCTCCCTATCCCTGACTTAGTGTGTGTTTGGTGGTTTCCTACAGTGTATGACTCGGCTTGAATTCTGAACCCTGCCTCCTGCTTTCCATCTCTGTTACTACGTTTCCTATCTGGCTTTGACTCTTTGGCTCGTACCCCGACTACCTCTTCTGTCTTATGTTTTGGATCCCGCACTCCCGTCTGGTTCCTATTTCTTGCTTGTCTCTGACCATGTGTATTGCTGTGACTTCTGGTACTTCGTCTTCCTGTTTGTTGCTGACCAGCCTGATTACTCTGCCGTCTCCTAGTGGCGCACCTCACTTTGCACTGTGATGCTACACGGTGAGTGCTACCTTTTTCCCCTTACCTGCGCCCCCTGGTGGAGGTTGCGTGCAACTGCCTTGCAGTTGCATTACAGGGGCATGAATTTATTAAGGGATGTGGAAAATGTCCGCAAAAAAATTGGGCCGTCTGTGAATTTTGGTCCAGTGGTCCAGGAAAAATTGAATAGTAGGTTGCAGTGCAGAGAACACGTTGCTAACAAAACTCTTTGGCAAATTCTGTGATTCAGTCCACATTGGAGCAGGTGATACTGCCCGTGCTTATTGGTGGAGAAGGTTCAATAGTGGCTGAAAGCTGTGTTGGTGGCAGCTCCTATGTGCAGGTATCTCATTTGTGGGAATTCTTTTCCACATTGCCAGAGTTGTCAGATAGCCTTTTGTGTGTCCAGTCATTCATTTGTGTGGAAACTGATCTCCCACATGTACAAGTTCACTATCGATTGATGCCAGAGCACCTGGATTGTACTGCATATTGCAAAATAACCATCTACGCTCAGGCTCAATGAAGATACATTACTGCCTTTAAGTTATGAAAAAAGCCATTCCTGCCAGGTTTTGGCACAAAAATTTATAGTGTTCTGGCATAAAATTTCCAACACATCTCATGACTCTTACCTTCTTTGTAATATTTGGTGAAATAACATCTTTGCTGTGCCTGCATCTGGGGTGGTTTTCTACAGTAGCACTCTGTGCAGAACTGAGCCCTTGAACAGGGAAGGGCACAAAGGGCAAAATTCTTGTAACTTATCAAATAAAAAATTTCAGTATTCCATGAATTAATTTTCTTTTTTAGTAACTAATAAAGATTTTTTTGGTTTGGGTGAATTAGCATATTACCAGGATAAGCTGTGTTCATTGCTTGGTGAAACTTTTGCAGAGCAGACAGTTGCCGGCCGCGTGTCTGACCAGGAGAACCCTCTCCGCTTTCTGCATAGTTACACCTACCCGCGTGTCTGGTCAATGAGCAGGGCAGGACTCAAGGGGCAAAATTGTTGAAAATTATCAAACCAAAATTCTTAAACAACATTGCCATTTTTAAAAAAATTGTAAATGATTTGTTTGGGCGACACTCTCCCACATGTGCCAGCACTACAGCTACAACAAATATCCAAGGCAACAGCAACTGTATGACTTGATGGATGAAGAGAAGATTTATTTGCCGATGCACCAACCTGATGCACATCAGGAAACAGTGGTGTCAGTCAACCCTGCACTGTGTACTTTATCTGGCACATACCCTGAGCACGAGTCCCATAGATTTCTGGGTCAGTAGACTCGACCAGTGGCAACAATTGGCCCAGTGTGCTATGGGCTTAGTGTCATATCCAGCTTCCAGTGTAATGTCAGAAAGGGGATTCAGTGCAGCATGTGGCTTTGTCACATCCAGGCATTGTTATCCGCCAAAAGTACATTTGTCAAAAAGCATCAGGCATGGATCAGTGGAGGCTTTCATTCACCTATGGCTGATACCAATGATTAAATCGGCCGTTCTATCTACCTGCATGATTGCATGAATGGTATCTGCCCCCAATAGGGATCATTTTTTGTACTGTGTCTTAAGTAGATTAACAAGTCTGACATTCTGTTTACCACCAATTACCATCCGTTTTCACCTGGCTACATAGCTTTGAGATCTCGTCTACATTAATAATGCTGTTTGCATTATTTTTTAAAGACCTTCAGCTCGATCTCGAGCCCTGACCACTAGATGGATGAACAATCTGTAGGAATATCGATCTTCTGCAGGCGGAGATAGGTCCACCAGGGTCTTCTGCAATGTTATCTAGATAGTATCAAGCCATCGGGTTGCTGGTCTTCGTCTTCGCCTTTTTCCGACATGATGTCCTTCTCCAATGATTGCTCTCTTCATATGATGAGCCCCAATAGGCAAGTCGTAGCTTGGTGATCCTTGCTTCGATTGACGTATCGGGCTTAGTGTTGAGCATTCCGATACCGCAAGTATCGGGTATCAGCCGATACTTGTGGTATCGGAATTCCGATACCGAGATCCGATATTTTTGTGGTATCGGGTATCGGAGGTGTAAAATAAAGAATTAAAATAAAAAATATTGTTATATTCACCTCTCCGGCGGCCCCTGGAACATCACCGCGAGGAACCGGCGTCCGGCAGGCTTCTTTGTTCAAAATGAGCGCCTTTAGGACCTGCGGAATGACGTCGCGGCTTCTGATTGGTCGCGTGCCGCCCATGTGGCCGCCACGCGACCAATCAGAAGCCGCGACGTCATTCCTCAGATAAATTCCTAGAATGAGCGCCTTTAGGACCTGTGGAATGACGTCGCGGCTTCTGATTGGTCGCGTGGCGGTCACATGGGCGGCACGCGACCAATCAGAAGCCGCGACGTCATTCCGCAGGTCCTAAAGGCGCTCATTTTGAACAAAGAAGCCTGCCGGACGCCGGTTCCTCGCGGTGATGTTCCAGGGGCCGCCGGAGAGGTGAATATAACAATATTTTTTATTTTAATTCTTTATTTTACACCTCACTATGGATCCCAGGGCCTGAAGGAGAGTTTCCTCTCCTTCAGACCCTGGGATCCATCAGGATACCTTCCGATACTTGATGTCCCATTGACTTGTATTGGTATCGGATATCGGTATCGGCGATATCCGATACTTTTCGGGTATCGGCCGATACTATCCGATACCGATACTTTCAAGTATCGGACGGTATCGCTCAACACTAATCGGGCTTGATTTGTTCCAAAATTGATTTGTTTGTTCTTCCTGCCATGTATGGTGTTGATAGCTTCTTTCTCCAGCACCACATTTCGAAGGTGTTTATTCTTCTTCTGTCTTGTTTCATTATTGTCCAGGTTTCACGTCCTTATGTTACTACAGAAAAGACCAGGATATGTATCAGCTGTTTCTTCGTTGCCAGTGAAATGTTCCTTGATTTGAAGACTTTGCCCTGTGACATTGTTGATTTGTCCATAGCTATTGTCCTACTGACGACCGACATTGTCGCTGCACCTTGAGTGATCATTGATTCAAGTAGGTTGACGTCTTTACAACTTCCAGTCCATCGCTGTCCATCTCAAATGTCTCTGGTTGTATCTGGAAGTGGTCAATATCTTTGTCTTCCTTGTACTCAGTAGGAATCCCTTGTTCGAGCTTTCCATCTTGACACTCCGTAATCAGTCCTTCATTCCATCTGCGCTTGTTGCTATCAATGTTGGATCCTCTGTGTATTTAAGATTGGTGATGATTCATCTAGTAATTATGATTAAAGAGTTCAAAAGGGGTTCAATAGACTACGAAAGTTCTACACTGATTTTTAAAGCAATTAGAGGCATTTTGAGATTTACAGCAAATTAAAATGTCAATTTGATCATGTTTTTCTCTACAGATTCCAAGTAAACTACACAAACATAACTCCACATTGGATGCATTTGACTTCTATTATAATAAATACAGTACTGTAAAACATAACTTTGTGAAGTTTTTTCTTTTGGAAACTGCTTCCATCTGTTGAATTATGTTTATTACATCATTCCTTGTGGATTGTATTCACCAGAGCACTGATGCCCCCTGGTGGATTAGAATTGTCACTGTTTAATAAATTCATTTTACTGCCCTCTGGTGGATGTGAATTATTAATTTCTTGTAGAATAAAATGTGCATATGATCTTACATTACATGGACAATAATATTGAGACATAGCTCTTCTTAATCAGCGAATCACTGAATATTAATCAGTTTTTCATTCACTCCAATTACAACAAGTGTATAAAATTGTCTTTTTTTCTGCCTTTAACTGGTTTGGTGACTTTTTAGTGGGAAAAATTGCATGTTTTGTAAAATGTCAGTGATGTATAGTTGATTCAAATATTGCGACTTTGTTAAAAAGTCACATTTCATAAAACTGTTTAACACATTTGGAAAGACCATATTGACATAAATAACTTGACCACAAAAGGACAACTTGAAAAAGGCTCAAATGGGTTAATGAATTTGTCGCAAAAAAAGTCACTAATTGAGAAGTATTCATGCCAAAAAACTGACAGAAATGCAATGATGAATCAGACCCAATGTGCATAAACGTTTTTAGCGCTCAGCTAACTACAGAGCTCCAAACCTCCTCTGGAATGAACATGAGCACAAAAACTGTGCAATGGGAGCTCCATGACAGGTTTCCATAGCCGACCAGCGGCATGCAAGTCTTACATCACCAAGCACAATGACAAGTGTCAGATGGAGTGGCGTAAAGCATGCAAAAGGGTTGTCCATTGTTAGAACAGCCCCTTCTCATTCCCCATGCTGGGTCCCAATAAAATAAAAAAGCTTATACTCACCTCCCGTGCTGACGTCGTTCCTGCGGTGTCAGCACTCGATGTCCGGGGATTTCATGTGGCTCTATGACACATGACTCCGGTGCCCAATCAGTGCTGGCATTGCTGTCTCCGACTTGGGACAAATTGGACATGAAGAGCAAATCCGGACCCTGCAGCTGATCTCTGACTTCCTCTTCATGTTCAATTTGACAGAAGGCGGAGACAGTGACATCAGCACTGATTGGGCAACGGGGACCACGGATTATACCATCGCACGAGAGCACAAGGAGAGCGAGTGCCAACACAGCCGGGATGGCGCTGGCACGGGAGGTGAGTATAAGCTTTTTTATTTTATTCAGGGCCAAGCGTGGGGTATGAGAAGAGGTTGTCCTAATAATGGACAACCCCTTTAAGCCATGGAAACATGTTCTATGGAGTGACAAATTACACTAGTGGCAGTCTGATGGATGAGTCTGGGATTGGTGAATGTGCAGCGCCCCAGAGTCCTGGTTCGTTGCAGTAAGGTTATTCTTCCACCAGGGGGACTGATGTTACGTCTGAAGGCAATGAAGGAGATCCTCTGTCCAGGTATCACTAACCACACAACACACTTCACACCCCAGCCACCAGGGTATTATGACCTGGTGGTCAGGACAATAATGGACCTGGTGGTTAAGAGCACACGGAATGACCTGATAGTTACTGATAATAAGGACGAGCTCTGGGACGTGGGAACTCTGCTGACCGCAATCCCTAAACCTATCAAACACACTAGAAATAGCCGTGGATTGCGCCTAACGCTCCCTATGCAACTCGGCACAGCCTAAGAAACTAGCTAGCCCTGAAGATAGAAAAATAAAGCCTACCTTGCCTCAGAGAAATTCCCCAAAGGAAAAGGCAGCCCCCACATATAATGACTGTGAGTAAAGATGAAAATACAAACACAGAGATGAAATAGATTTAGCAAAGTGAGGCCCGACTTACTGAACAGACCGAGGATAGGAAAGGTTACTTTGCGGTCAGCACAAAAACCTACAAAAAGACTACGCAGAGGGCGCAAAAAGACCCTCCGCACCGACTCACGGTGCGGAGGCGCTCCCTCTGCGTCCCAGAGCTTCCAGCAAGCAAGACAACAAATTAAATAGCAAGCTGGACAGAAAAATAGCAAACCAAAGAAATACAAGCTGGAACTTAGCTTCTGATGGGAAGACAGGTCACAAGAACGATCCAGGAGTGAACAGACCAATACTGGAACATTGACAGGTGGCATGGAGCAAAGATCTAAGTGGAGTTAAATAGAGCAGCAGCTAACGAATTAACCTCGTCACCTGTGAAACTCAGAAACACCCACCAGAGGAAGTCCATGGACAGAACCAGCCGAAGTACCATTCATGACCACAGGAGGGAGCCCGACAACAGAATTCACAACAGTACCCCCCCCTTGAGGAGGGGTCACCGAACCCTCACCAGAGCCCCCAGGCCGACCAGGACAAGCCAAATGAAAGGCACGAACCAGATCGGCAGCATGAACATCAGAGGCAAAAACCCAGGAATTATCTTCCTGACCATAACCCTTCCACTTGACCAGGTACTGGAGTTTCCGTCTCGAAACACAAGAATCCAAAATCTTCTCCACCACATACTCCAACTCCCCCTCAACTAACATCGGGGCAGGAGGATCAACGGATGGAACCACAGGCGCCACGTATCTCCGCAATAACGACCTATGGAACACATTATGGATGGCAAAAGAAGCAGGAAGGGCCAAACGAAATGACACAGGATTGATAACCTCAGAAATCTTATACGGACCAATGAAACGAGGCTTAAACTTAGGAGAGGAAACCTTCATAGGAACATAACGAGACGACAACCAAACCAAATCCCCAACACGAAGTCGGGGACCCACACAGCGCCGGCGGTTAGCGAAACGTTGAGCCTTCTCCTGGGACAATGTCAAATTGTCCACCACATGAGTCCAAATCTGCTGCAACCTATCCACCACAGTATCTACACCAGGACAGTCTGAAGACTCAACCTGCCCTGAAGAGAAACGAGGATGGAAACCAGAATTGCAGAAAAACGGCGAAACCAAAGTAGCCGAGCTGGCCCGATTATTAAGGGCGAACTCAGCCAACGGCAAAAAGGACACCCAATCATCCTGATCAGCAGAAACAAAGCATCTCAGATATGTTTCCAAAGTTTGATTAGTTCGTTCGGTTTGGCCATTTGTCTGAGGATGGAAAGCCGAGGAAAAAGACAAATCAATGCCCATCCTAGCACAAAAGGATCGCCAAAACATTGAAACAAACTGGGAACCTCTGTCAGAAACTATGTTCTCCGGGATACCATGTAAACGAACCACATGCTGGAAAAATAATGGCACCAAATCAGAGGAGGAAGGCAATTTAGACAAAGGTACCAAATGGACCATCTTAGAAAAGCGATCACAAACCACCCAAATGACCGACATCTTTTGAGAGACGGGGAGATCCGAAATAAAATCCATAGAAATATGCGTCCAGGGTCTCTTCGGGACCGGCAAGGGCAAAAGCAACCCACTGGCACGAGAACAGCAGGGCTTAGCCCGAGCACAAGTCCCACAGGACTGCACAAAAGAACGCACATCCCGCGACAAAGACGGCCACCAGAAGGATCTAGCCACCAAATCTCTGGTACCAAAGATTCCAGGATGCCCAGCCAACACTGAACAATGAATCTCAGAGATAACTCTACTAGTCCATCTATCAGGGACAAACAGTTTCTCCCCTGGACAACGGTCAGGTCTATCAGCCTGAAATTTTTGCAGCACCCGCCGCAAATCAGGGGAGATGGCAGACAAAATTACCCCCTCTTTGAGAATACCCGCCGGCTCAGGAACACCCGGAGAGTCAGGCACAAAACTCCTTGACAGGGCATCAGCCTTCACATTCTTAGAGCCCGGAAGGTACGAAACCACAAAATCAAAACGTGAGAAAAATAACGACCATCGAGCCTGTCTCGGATTCAACCGTTTGGCAGACTCAAGATAAGTCAAATTCTTGTGATCAGTCAGGACCACCACGCGATGCTTGGCTCCTTCCAGCCAATGACGCCACTCCTCGAATGCCCACTTCATGGCCAACAATTCACGATTACCAAATTCATAGTTACGCTCAGCAGGCGAAAATTTTCTAGAATAGAAAGCACATGGCTTCATCACCGAGCCCTCAGAACTTCTTTGCGACAAAACAGCCCCTGCTCCAATCTCAGAAGCATCAACCTCAACCTGAAACGGAAGCGAAACATCTGGCTGGCACAACACAGGGGCAGAAGAAAAACGACGCTTCAACTCCTGAAAAGCCTCTACAGCCGCAGAAGACCAATTGACCACATCAGCACCCTTCTTGGTCAAATCAGTCAACGGTTTAGCAACAGTAGAAAAATTAGCGATGAAGCGCCGATAAAAATTAGCAAAGCCCAGGAACTTTTGCAGGCTCTTCACAGATGTCGGCTGAGTCCAATCGTAAATGGCCTGGACTTTAACAGGGTCCATCTCGATAGTAGAAGGGGAAAAAATGAACCCCAAAAATGAAACCTACTGAACTCCTAAGAGAGACTCTTTGACCCCTTCACAAACAAGGAATTCGCACGAATGACCTGGAACACCATTCTGACCTGCTTCACATGAGACTCCCAATCATCCGAAAAGACCAAAATATCATCCAAATACACAATCAGGAATTTATCCAGGTACTCTCGGAAGATGTCATGCATAAAGGACTGAAATACTGATGGAGCATTGGAAAGCCCGAATGGCATAACCAGGTACTCAAAATGGCCCTCGGGCGTATTAAATGCTGTTTTCCATTCATCGCCTTGTTTAATACGCACAAGATTATACGCCCCTCGAAGATCTATCTTGGTGAACCAACTAGCCCCTTTAATACGAGCAAACAAATCAGACAGCAACAGCAATTATACTGAAATTTGACAGCAATTTTATTAAGAAGGCGGTAATCAATACAAGGTCTCAAAGAACCATCCTTCTTGGCCACAAAAAAGAATCCTGCTCCTAACGGTGATGACGTTGGGCGAATATGGCCTTTCTCCAAGGATTCCTTTATATAACTCCGCATAGCGGCGTGTTCTGGCACAGATAAATTGAACAATCGGCCCTTAGGAAACTTACTACCAGGAATCAAATTAATTGCACAATCGCAATCCCTATGAGGAGGTAGGGCACTGGCTTTGGGCTCATCAAATACATCCCGATAATCCGACAACAACTCTGGAACTTCAGAAGGAGTGGAAGACCAAATAGACAAAAATGGAACATCACCATGTACCCCCTGGCAACCCCAGCTGGACACAGACATAGATTTCCAGTCCAATACTGGATTATGAACCTGTAGCCATGGCAACCCCAAAACGACCACATCATGCAGATTATGCAACACCAGAAAGCGGATATCCTCCTGATGTGCAGGAGCCATGCACATGGTCAATTGGGTCCAATACTGAGGCTTATTCTTGGCCAAAGGCGTAGCATCAATTCCTCTCAATGGAATAGGATACTGCAAGGGCTCCAAGAAAAAACCACAGCGCCTAGCATACTCCAAGTCCATCAAATTCAGGGCTGCGCCTGAATCCACAAATGCCATAACAGAATAGGATGACAAAGAGCAAATCAGAGTAACAGACAATAGAAATTTAGACTGTACCGTACCAATGGTGGCAGACCTAGCGAACCGCTCAGTGCGCTTAGGACAATCGGAGATAGCATGAGTGGAATCACCACAGTAAAAACATGGCCCATTCCAACGTATGTGTTCTTGCCGTTCATCTCTGGTCAAAGTCCTATCACATTGCATAGGCTCAGGCCCATGCTCAGATAGTACCGCGAAACGGTGCACAGCTTTACGCTCACGCAAGCGTCGATCGATCTGAATGGCCAAGGACATAGACTCATTCAGACCAGCAGGCATGGGAAACCCCACGATGACATCCTTAAGGGCTTCAGAGAGACCCTTTCTGAAGATTGCTGCCAGGGCACATTCATTCCACTGAGTGAGCACAGACCACTTTCTAAACTTCTGACAATATATCTCCGCTTCATCCTGACCCTGACATAGAGCCAGCAAGATTTTCTCTGCCTGATCCACTGAATTAGGTTCGTCATAAAGCAATCCAAGCGCCAGGAAAAACGCATCAACATCACGCAATGCCAGATCTCCTGGCGCAAGGGAAAATGCCCAGTCTTGAGGGTCACCACGTAACAAAGAAATAATGATCTTTACTTGTTGAACAGGGTCACCTGAGGAGCGAGGTTTCAAGGCAAGAAACAATTTACAATTATTTTTGAAATTCAAGAACTTAGATCTATCACCAAAAAACAAATCAGGAATTGGAATCCTAGGCTCTGACATCGGATTCTGAACCACAAAATCTTGAATGTTTTGTATCCTTGTAGTAAGATTATCCATCCAAGAGGACAGACCTTGAATGTCCATGTTTACACCAGTGTCCTGAACCACCCAGAGGTAAAGGGGAAAATAGAGACAAAACACACTGCAAAGAAAAAAAAATGGTCTCAGAACTTCTCTTATCCCTCTATTGAGATGCATTAGTACTTTGGGCCACCTGTACTGTTATGACCTGGTGGTTAGGACAATAATGGACCTGGTGGTTAAGAGCACACGGAATGACCTGATAGATACTGATAATAAGGAAGAGCTCTGGGACGCGGGAACTCTGCTGACCGCAATCCCTAAACCTATCAAACACACTAGAAATAGCTGTGGATTGCGCCTAACGCTCCCTATGCAACTTGGCACAGCCTAAGAAACTAGCTAGCCCTGAAGATAGAAAAATAAAGCCTACCTTGCCTCAGAGAAATTCCCCAAAGGAAAAGGCAGCCCCCACATATAATGACTGTGAGTAAAGATGAAAATACAAACACAGAGATGAAATAGATTTAGCAAAGTGAGGCCCTACTTACTGAACAGACCGAGGATAGGAAAGGTTACTTTGCGGTCAGCACAAAAACCTACAAAAAGACCACGCAGAGGGCGCAAAAAGACCCTCCGCACCAACTCACGGTGCGGAGGCGCTCCCTCTGCGTCCCAGAGCTTCCAGCAAGCAAGACAACAAATTAAATAGCAAGCTGGACAGAAAAATAGCAAACCAAAGAAATACAAGCTGGAACTTAGCTTCTGATGGGAAGACAGGTCACAAGAACGATCCAGGAGTGAACAGACCAATACTGGAACATTGACAGGTGGCATGGAGCAAAGATCTAAGTGGAGTTAAATAGAGCAGCAGCTAACGAATTAACCTCGTCACCTGTGAAACTCAGAAACACCCACCAGAGGAAGTCCATGGACAGAACCAGCCGAAGTACCATTCATGACCACAGGAGGGAGCCCGACAACAGAATTCACAACACCAGGGGGAGCAAAGGGTCTATTTACTAGGCCACTCCTCACAGTTAGGTAAAACTGGTAGTTGGAGGGAAAGTTAGAGAGTTCCTGGCTGGGGACCGACACGGAAAGGTCTCCAGGTTGAGCTGGCTGGAGTGATCTCCAGTCAGATCCAGACTGCGGTCTGAGGAGGACGAGGGACCGCGGAGCTGCGCCTGCCCCACATGCGGCAGCATCCTAAGAAAGAGATATAGAAGAGAAGTGTATTGCAGTGAGTGACAAACGAAGGCATAGCAACAAGTGGATACCAGAGAGGAGAGTGGCCGAAAGAACCTGCATCCTTCTGGTGCGCGAACCGGTAGCCGGAATACCAAGGGAGTAAGTGATTTATGCCTTGCTTCGAAGACCGGCAGGGCAGGTGATTCCAAGTTGCCTGTCCACCCTTTATACACAGGAGGCAATGTGGCAACATTAAAGAGGCCGGGGCGTCTCTAGAGTCCCTAACCAAAGTCTCAAGTCACCGGTCATACGTGTTTTGTTCTATCCGACAACGGGGAACAGTGAGAGGAGTAATAACAGTGAGGATCTTATGCAAGTAAGGACCTACAGCGTTACTGTGCGCATAGGAAGGCTATTGAATTCCACCTGGATAAGGGGACACTGGATTTGCCTTCAGACCGGCCGGACTCTGCCTACCCTGTGGTCCCTACCCTGGACTGTGGATGCTGAAGCCTTCAGTAAAGGTAAAGAGACTGCAACCTTGTGTCCTCGTTATTCACTGCGCCTTACATCATCCACCATTCACTATCCATACTCTGGGAAGCCCTGGGGACATACTTCACCTGTGGGAAGGTGTAGCATCTAGCTGCCATAACATCACCCCAGCGGACTCCTAAGCAGCATCGGTCACCCTGACCGAATACCACAGGTGGCGTCACGAACATTATCCTTTTAAAGACCTTTCCCCCATTTCATCAACCGACCTCCCGATGGCCACAGACCGGGTCAGCCACCGTGACATCCCCACTGACTACAGAAGGTCCCGGTACCGAGTTCCCCATTACACTACTCAGGGGGCGATCCATCTTAGCATCACGAACAGGATCTACTTAAGCCTGAAAATCGGGTCATGTGCGCCTAAGAACTGTGCCAGAACTGTATTCGAACTGTGATTTGCTTAAAGACTATGTGTTGCAAAAATTGCCGACAAAATCCGCCATTGCCGCGCCGTTTGGAGCGTGAGGGGAGGAGCCATACCTTAGTAGGCGGAGCCAGCCAAAAAGAGCGCGAAGCAAGAAGACGGGTGCCGTGCTGCTGCCTGAAAAGCCGAAAGTGGAGACACCGTGCAGCAGAGCCGCCAGAAGAGACGCTGCAAAGTGCCAATTCCGGAGAGGAGCCCCGACTTCCACCAGGTTAGCAGAGGGGAGAAACGGCCATGTCCGATCCGGGAAGGGAAGTAGCGTCGGTTGCAGACGCAGACTTAGAAGCGCCTCCAGGCCCTGCAATAGGCGCAGCCGCAGGCCTTGTACCACCACCGGGTCCCGCAGAGCTTGCCGCTTCCATAAGCCAGCCAGACACCGCCACGGCTACAGCGGCCATAATGCCCTTCTCCATGCCATACATACCTGGAACAGCCTGGCTCCCACGATACTCTGGAGAATCACATACATTAACTGACTTTAAAGAAGGGACCTGCCGCCTGCTTGAGTTCTATCCCCTGACAGAGCCCCAGAAGGTTCACATGGTAACGGGGCAACTGTTTGGAGCGGCTCTGAGAGAGGTGAAGTCCTGGCCCGCTGCGGATAAAGGTACCGTGCAGCAGGTCTTTGCAAAGCTTAAAACCACCTTTGACACCCGCACCGCTACAGAAATTAAATTGATGTTCTATGGTTGCAAGCAGAGGCCGCAGGATAGCTTACAGGTCTATTCCCTTAATCTCCAGGAGGCACTGCGGGCAATCAAACAGGTTGATCCTAACAGCATGCAAGATGAAGATAAACTCTTAAAGGAGCGGTTCATTGAGGGGCTCCTGTGCAATAACCAAAGGGTCCAACTGCACCTCCTGGCCATGCAGAATCCTGACCTGGCCTTTGCGCAATTTAAAGACAAGGCCATCTGTTATGACCTGGTGGTAAGGACAATAATGGACCTGATGGATAAGAGCACACGGAATGACCTGATAGTTACAAATAATATAGGACGAGCTCTGAGACGTGGGAACTCTGCTGACCGCAATCCCTAATCCTATCACACACACTAGAAATAGCCGTGGATTGCTCCTAACGCTCCCTATGCAACTCGACACAGCCTAAGGAACTAGCTAGCCCTGAAGATAGAAAAATAAAGCCTACCTTGCCTCAGAGAAATTCCCCAAAGGAAAAGACAGCCCCCCACATATAATGACTGTGAGTAAAGATGAAAATACAAACACAGAGATGAAATAGATTTAGCAAAGTGAGGCCCGACTTACTGAACAGACTGAGGATAGGAAAGGTAACTTTGCGGTCAGCACAAAAAACTACAAAAAGACCACGCAGAGGGCGCAAAAGACCCTCCGCACCGACTCACGGTGCGGAGGCGCTCCCTCTGCGTCCCAGAGCTTCCAGCAAGCAAGACAAAAATCAAAATAGCAAGCTGGACAGAAAAATAGCAAACAAAGAAAAACAAGCAGGAACTTAGCTTCTGCTGGGAAGACAGGTCACACGAACGATCCAGGAGTGAACAAGACCAATACTGGAACATTGACAGGTGGTATGGAGCAATGATCTAAGTGGAGTTAAATAGAGCAGCCAGCCAACGAATCAACCTCGTCACCTGTGGAAGGAAACTCAGAAGCCGCAGCCCCACTCACAACCAACAGAGGAAGCCCATGGACAGAACCAGCCGAAGTACCATTCATGACCACAGGAGGGAGCTTGACAACAGAATTCACAACAGCCATCCAAGTGCTACAGGAGCGACAGCCAAGCCGTGCAGTACTTCCTAGGCGTCAAGCCCTCACGTACCACCAGGAGGTGGTGCCAGATCCTCAAATCTCTGCTGAGGCCGATGCCCAGACCCTGGAAGACGATTCCCCTGCAGGACTACGCCTCCAGATGCAGGAGCTGACCAAGAACATTGCTGCCTTAGCTCGGACCGTGCAGTCCCTACAGCCCCTAAGGAGAAGATCCAGCTGGCTTCCGGACCGGAGGATGTTCCCTGGCGACGACAGAAGCGGATCCCGCCGACCAGAGGGAGAGAGGACTGTCGCTACCATCAGGACGGACGACCCAATTGCCACCGCTGCAATAAAGCAGGTCACATTGCAAGGTACTATCATTTAAACGAGCAACCCCTGGGGCAGAAGGCCAACCCCCAGGAGTAGTACATCCAGGCCAGACTTGTTTGAAGTTGGCTCTGACGGGAGACGAGGTACTGGCCTACCCTGAATATGACCAACCGTTTGTGCTGTACACAAATGCCAGCAACGTGGGACTGGGAGCCGTGTTGTCCCAGGTCCAGAAAGGCAAAGAAAGGGTCATCGCCTATGCCAGCAGGAAGCTGCATCCCACTGAAAGGAACCCCAAAAATTACAGTTGCTTTAAGCTGGAGTTCCTCGCCATCGTCTGGGCCATAACAGAAAGATTCAAGCACTACCTGGCTTCAGCAAGATTCACCGTTTTCATGGACAACAATCCGTTGACGCACTTGGACACAGCAAAACTTGGTGACTTTGGCAACGGTGGATGGCCAGGTTGTCCAATTATGATTTCGCCATCAAATACCGTGCAGGGCACAAGAATGCGAATGCCGATGCCTTGTCCCGAATGCCCAACTTGTCATAGATGGGAGAAGAATCAGAGACACTCAAAGAGATAGAGTTACCAGCTTTCCATTGCCCCAAGGCGGATCAGTATTCCCATCATGTGAGGGACAGGCGCAAGGACAAGCAGGATGCCATGCCGAATCTCCTGCCCCACCATAGATGGGCAGAAACTCAGGACAGTGACCCCACGGTCCGTCTGGTGAAAGAGCTACTGACACAAGCTGACTCGGGCTCTGGCCCAGATGCTCCACCAGAGACCCGACAGCTGTGGAAGGAGAAAAGTAAATTATTTATCTACGATGGTAAACTGTGCCGGAGAAACATCGACCCGCGCACCCATGAGTTAGTCTGGCAGATAGTGGTCCCAAGACAAGATGCGCCAATGGTTCTGGAAGCGTACCACGATGGAGCAGGACACTTCGGATGGAAGAAGTTAGAGATCCTACTTCGGGAAAGATTCTACTGGATTGGTATGAGGAAAAACATCGAGGAGTGGTGCCATGAGTGTGGTCCATGTAGCCTGTGCAGAACGGACCGTGACAGCCAAAGGGCTCCCCTACAGCCCATCATCACCAAACGGCCGCTTGAACTGGTTGCGCTAGATCATGTGAAGCTAACACCAAGCCGGTCAGGCTATGTCTACGCTCTAACCATCGTTGACCACTACTCCAGATTTCTGGTAGTTGTGCCTGTCAAAGATCTGACAGCAAGGACAGCAGCCAAAGCCTTCCAGCAGTACTTCAGTAAATTGTTCTTTTATTCTATAAACTTCTGACAACATGTCTCCGAATTTCCAAGCAATGAATTTTGTATTTTTTTCTGAAAAGGAGAAAAAAGCAAGCAAACAGTGCTTTCAGACCTTAAATAATGCAAAGAAAACAAGTTCATAATCATTTAGAAACAACAATACTAATGTTTTATCTCAGGAAGAGTTCAGAAATCAATATTTTGTGGAATAACCATGATTTTTAATCACAGCTTTCCTGCATCTTGGCATGCATTCCACCAGTCTTTCACACTACTTCTGGTGCAAAAATATATGTGTGTGTGTGTGTGTGTGTGTGTGTGTGTGTGTGTGTGTGTGTGTGTGTGTGTGTGTGTGTGTGTGTGTGTGTGTTTTGAAGAATAGTTCGTTTTAAAACGATGTGTAAATGACAGAGAACTGCTGCATGTAAAGGCTCGTGTTAAAATCGCATAAGGATTGCATACAGTTGACCACATGGAGAACACTCGTGCGACTCTCAGCTGAAAGAATCAGACCGATTTTTAATGCGTTAAGTGTGATGTCGGCCTAAGTAATATCCTTCTGACAAATTACATAATAGCTGCATTATTACAGAGCATTGAAAAAATAACAAAGCGTTCTAATTGTCCATGGTAGAAGCATCAGTGAAAAATCTGGGCTGCTGACAGCATGTGTGAACAGATGCTGATAATGCCAGAAATGCTAAATCTGCATGTATAGGTTCCTGGCTCAGTACTTCTGCCACCTGGTGTTTCGAGCAGTGAATAAAGGTACCGTCACACTTTAGCGACGCTGCAGTGATACCGACAACGATCCGGATCGCTGCAGCGTCGCTGTTTGGTCGCTGGAGAGCTGTCACACAGACAGCTCTCCAGCGACCAACGATCCCGAGGTCCCCGGTAACCAGGGTAAACATCGGGTTACTAAGCGCAGGGCCGCGCTTAGTAACCCGATGTTTACCCTGGTTACCATCGTTAAAGTAAAAAAAACAAACGCTACATACTTACCTACCGCTGTCTGTCCCCGGCGCTCTGCTTCTCTGCTCTGGCTGTGAGCACAGCGGCCGGAAAGCAGAGCGGTGACGTCACCGCTCTGCTTTCCGGCTGCCCGCCGCTCACAGCCAGAGCAGAGAAGCCCAGCGCCGGGGACAGACAGCGGTAGGTAAGTATGTAGCGTTTGTTTTTTTTACTTTAACGATGGTAACCAGGGTAAACATCGGGTTACTAAGCGCGGCCCTGCGCTTAGTAACCCGATGTTTACCCTGGTTACCAGCGAAGACATCGCTGAATCGGCGTCACACACGCCGATTCAGCGATGTCAGCGGGACCTCAACGATCAAAAAATGGCCCAGGCCATTCCGACACGAGCAGCGATCTCACAGCAGGGGCCTGATCGCTGCTACGTGTCACACATAGCGAGATCGCTACTGAGATTGCTGTTGCATCACAAAACTTGTGACTCAGCAGCGATCTCGCTAGCGATCTCGCTATGTGTGACGGGGCCTTAACAGACATCTATGTAAGCTTCGTTTAACACAATATCAACTTATTCTAAATTCTTATTTTTAAATTCTCTTTAAAACCAATACATATTTATTTCCTTTTTCTTTTGTGTTAAAAAGACAAGTTATTTTAATCTACAGTATATCTGCTAACTAAATTGTTAGCTGCGTTTTTTGGTTTTATCATAATTAACCCCTTCATGACCAGGGGATTTTTCGTTTTTCCGTGTTCGTTTTTCGCTCCCCTCCTTCCCAGAGCCATAACTTTTTTATTTTTCCGTCAATTTGGCCATGTGAGGGCTTATTTTTTGCGGGACGAGTTGTACTTTTGAACGACATCATTGGTTTTAGCATGTCGTGTACTAGAAAACGGGAAAAAAATTCCAAGTGCGGTGAAATTGCAAAAAAAGTGCAATCCCACATTGGTTTTTTGTTTGGCTTTTTTGCTAGGTTCACTAAATGCTAAAAATGACCTGCCATTATGATTCTCCAGGTCATTACGAGTTCATAGACACCAAACATGACTAGGTTATTTTTTATCTAAGTGGTGAAAAAAAATTCCAAACTTTGCGAAAAAAAAAAAAAAAAAGTTGCGCCATTTTCCGATACTCGTAGCGTCTCCATTTTTCATCATCTGGGGTCGGTTGAGGGCTTACTTTTTGCGTGCCGAGATGACGTTTTTAATGATAGCATTTCGGTGCAGATACATTCTTTTGATCGCCCGTTACTGCATTTTAATGCAATGTCGCGGCGACCAAAAAAACGTAATTCTGGCGTTTCGAATTTTTTTCCCGCTACGCTGTTTAGCGATCAGGTTAATACTTTTTTTTAATTGATAGATCGGGCGATTCTGAGCGCGGCGATACCAAATATGCGTAGATTTGATATTTTTTTTATTGATTTATTTTGATTGGGGTGATTTAAACTTTTATGTTTTTTTTTTTTTTTTCACATTTTTTTAAACTTTTTTTTTTAACTTTTGCCATGCTTCAATAGTCTCCATGAGAGGCTAGAAGCAAGCATAGCACGATCGGCTCTGCTACATAGCAGCGATCTGCTGATCGCTGCTATGTAGCAGAATTGCACGTGTGCTGTGAGCGCCGACCACAGGGTGGCGCTCACAGCGACGGGCAATGTTATGGCTGGCAATCAGGCAACACAGCGTGCAGTAATCAGCGCACATACAGAGATCTGGCAATAACCAAAAACAATAGGACGAGCTCTGAGACGTGGAATCTCTGTAGACTGCAGTACCTGATCTATCCTCACACAACTATAAGCAGCAGTGGATTGCGCCTATCACTACCTATGCAACTCGGCACTGCCTGAGGAGCTGACTAGCCTGAAGATAGAAATACAAGCCTGACTTACCTCAGAGAAATACCCCAAAGGAATAGGCAGCCCCCCACATATAATGACTGTTAGCAAGATGAAAAGACAAACGTAGGAATGAAATAGATTCAGCAAAGTGAGGCCCGATATTCTAGACAGAGCGAGGATAGCAAAGAGAACTATGCAGTCTACAAAAAACCCTAAAACGAAAACCACGCAAAGGGGCAAAAAGACCCACCGTGCCGAACTAACAGCACGGCGGTGCACCCCTTTGCTTCTCAGAGCTTCCAGCAAAAGTTAATAGCAAGCTGGACAGAAAAAACAGAAAACAAACTAGAAGCACTTATCTAGCAGAGCAGCAGGCCCAAGGAAAGATGCAGTAGCTCAGATCCAACACTGGAACATTGACAAGGAGCAAGGAAGACAGACTCAGGTGGAGCTAAATAGCAAGGCAGCCAACGAGCTCACCAAAACACCTGAGGGAGGAAGCCCAGAGACTGCAATACCACTTGTGACCACAGAAGTGAACTCAGCCACAGAATTCACAACAGTACCCCCCCCCTTGAGGAGGGGTCACCGAACCCTCACCAGAACCCCCAGGCCGACCAGGATGAGCCACATGAAAGGCACGAACAAGATCTGGGGCATGGACATCAGAGGCAAAAACCCAGGAATTATCTTCCTGAGCATAACCCTTCCATTTGACCAGATACTGGAGTTTCCGTCTAGAGACACGAGAATCCAAAATCTTCTCCACAATATACTCCAATTCCCCCTCCACCAAAACAGGGGCAGGAGGCTCCACAGATGGAACCATAGGTGCCACGTATCTCCTCAACAACGACCTATGGAATACATTATGTATGGAAAAGGAGTCTGGGAGGGTCAGACGAAAAGACACCGGATTGAGAATCTCAGAAATCCTATACGGACCAATAAAACGAGGTTTAAATTTAGGAGAGGAAACCTTCATAGGAATATGACGAGAAGATAACCAAACCAGATCCCCAACACGAAGTCGGGGTCCCACACGGCGTCTGCGATTAGCGAAAAGCTGAGCCTTCTCCTGGGACAAGGTCAAATTGTCCACTACCTGAGTCCAGATCTGCTGCAACCTGTCCACCACAGAATCCACACCAGGACAGTCCGAAGACTCAACCTGTCCTGAAGAGAAACGAGGATGGAACCCAGAATTGCAGAAAAATGGAGAGACCAAGGTAGCCGAGCTGGCCCGATTATTAAGGGCGAACTCAGCCAACGGCAAAAATGACACCCAATCATCCTGGTCAGCGGAAACAAAACATCTCAGATATGTTTCCAAGGTCTGATTGGTTCGTTCGGTCTGGCCATTAGTCTGAGGATGGAAGGCCGAGGAAAAAGATAGGTCAATGCCCATCCTACCACAAAAGGCTCGCCAGAACCTCGAGACAAACTGGGAACCTCTGTCAGAAACAATATTCTCAGGAATGCCATGTAAACGAACCACATGCTGGAAGAACAAAGGCACCAAATCAGAGGAGGAAGGCAATTTAACCAAGGGCACCAGATGGACCATTTTAGAAAAGCGATCACAGACCACCCAAATGACCGACATTTTTTGAGAAACGGGAAGGTCAGAAATGAAATCCATCGAAATATGTGTCCAAGGCCTCTTCGGGACCGGCAAGGGCAAAAGCAACCCACTGGCACGTGAACAGCAGGGCTTAGCCCTAGCACAAATTCCACAGGACTGCACAAAAGCACGCACATCCCGTGACAGAGATGGCCACCAGAAGGATCTAGCAACCAACTCCCTGGTACCAAAGATTCCTGGATGACCGGCCAGCACCGAACAATGAAGTTCAGAGATAACTTTACTAGTCCACCTATCAGGGACGAACAGTTTCTCGGCCGGACAACGATCAGGTTTATTAGCCTGAAATTTCTGCAACACTCTCCGCAAATCAGGGGAGATGGCAGACACAATGACTCCTTCCTTGAGGATACTCGCCGGCTCAGATAACCCCGGAGAGTCGGGCACAAAACTCCTAGACAGAGCATCCGCCTTCACATTTTTAGAGCCCGGAAGGTATGAAATCACAAAATCAAAACGAGCAAAAAATAACGACCAACGGGCCTGTCTAGGATTCAAGCGCTTGGCAGACTCAAGATAAGTAAGGTTCTTATGATCAGTCAAAACCACCACGCGATGCTTAGCACCCTCAAGCCAATGACGCCACTCCTCGAATGCCCACTTCATGGCCAGCAACTCTCGGTTGCCCACATCATAATTACGCTCAGCAGCAGAAAATTTCCTGGAAAAGAAAGCACATGGTTTGAACACTGAGCAACCAGAACCTCTCTGTGACAAAACCGCCCCTGCACCAATCTCAGAAGCATCAACCTCGACCTGGAACGGAAGAGAAACATCAGGTTGACACAACACAGGGGCACAGCAAAAACGACGCTTCAACTCCTGAAAAGCTTCCACGGCAGCAGAAGACCAATTAACCAAATCAGCACCCTTCTTGGTCAAATCGGTCAATGGTCTGGCAATGCTAGAAAAATTACAGATGAAGCGACGATAAAAATTAGCAAAGCCCAGGAATTTCTGCAGACTTTTTAGAGATGTCGGCTGAGTCCAATCCTGGATGGCCTGAACCTTAACCGGATCCATCTCGATAGTAGAAGGGGAAAAGATGAACCCCAAAAATGAAACTTTCTGCACACCGAAGAGACACTTTGATCCCTTCACGAACAAGGAATTAGCACGCAGTACCTGGAAAACCATTCTGACTTGCTTCACATGAGACTCCCAATCATCTGAGAAGATCAAAATGTCATCCAAGTAAACAATCAAGAATTTATCCAGATACTCACGGAAAATGTCATGCATAAAAGACTGAAAAACAGATGGAGCATTGGCAAGTCCGAACGGCATCACCAGATACTCAAAATGACCCTCGGGCGTATTAAATGCCGTTTTCCATTCATCTCCCTGCCTGATTCTCACCAGATTATACGCACCACGAAGATCAATCTTAGTAAACCAACTAGCCCCCTTAATCCGAGCAAACAAGTCAGAAATCAATGGCAAGGGATACTGAAACTTAACAGTGATCTTATTAAGAAGGCGGTAATCAATACACGGTCTTAGCGAACCATCCTTCTTGGCTACAAAAAAGAACCCTGCTCCCAATGGTGACGACGATGGGCGAATATGTCCCTTCTCCAGGGACTCCTTCACATAACTGCGCATAGCGGTGTGTTCAGGTACGGACAAATTAAATAAACGACCCTTAGGGAATTTACTACCAGGAATCAAATCGATAGCACAATCACAATTCCTATGCGGAGGTAGGGCATCAGACTTGGACTCTTCAAATACATCCTGAAAGTCCGACAAGAACTCTGGGATGTCAGAAGGAATGGATGACGAAATAGACAAAAATGGAACATCACCATGTACTCCCTGACAACCCCAGCTGGTTACCGACATAGAGTTCCAATCCAATACTGGATTATGGGTTTGTAGCCATGGCAACCCCAACACGACCACATCATGCAAATTATGCAGTACCAGAAAGCGAATAACTTCCTGATGTGCAGGAGCCATGCACATGGTCAGCTGGGCCCAGTACTGAGGCTTATTCTTGGCCAAAGGTGTAGCATCAATTCCTCTCAACGGAATAGGACACCGCAAAGGCTCCAAGAAAAATCCACATATAATGACTGTTAGCAAGATGAAAAGACAAACGTAGGAATGAAATAGATTCAGCAAAGTGAGGCCCGATATTCTAGACAGAGCGAGGATAGCAAAGAGAACTATGCAGTCTACAAAAAACCCTAAAACGAAAACCACGCAAAGGGGCAAAAAGACCCACCGTGCCGAACTAACAGCACGGCGGTGCACCCCTTTGCTTCTCAGAGCTTCCAGCAAAAGTTAATAGCAAGCTGGACAGAAAAAACAGAAAACAAACTAGAAGCACTTATCTAGCAGAGCAGCAGGCCCAAGGAAAGATGCAGTAGCTCAGATCCAACACTGGAACATTGACAAGGAGCAAGGAAGACAGACTCAGGTGGAGCTAAATAGCAAGGCAGCCAACGAGCTCACCAAAACACCTGAGGGAGGAAGCCCAGAGACTGCAATACCACTTGTGACCACAGAAGTGAACTCAGCCACAGAATTCACAACAGGGCAATCAGTAACCATAGAGGTCTCAAGGACCTCTATGGTTACCATTCACAAGCATCGCCGACCCCCGATCATGTGACGGGGGTCGGCGATGACGTCATTTCCGGCCGCCCGGCCGGAAGCGGTAGTTAAATGCCGCTGTCTGCGTTTGACAGCGGCATTTAACTAGTTAATAGGTGCCGGCAGATCGCGATTCTGCCCGCGTCTATTACGGGCACATGTCAGCTGTTCAAAACAGCTGACATGTCCCGGCTTTGATGCGGGCTCACCGCGGAGCCCTGCATCAAAGCAGGGGAGCCGGCATCGGACGGTATAGTACGTCCGATGCCGGTAAGGGGTTAACATTGTGGCCATGCAGCAACGTTTTTTACAGTACATGTACTATTATCATTTACTGATTTACTTGCTGTAAGGTATATGCTCATGCTTGTTTTTTTCTTGGGTTTTGTCTGTTAAATGGCCACATTATGAACATGCTCTTACTCTTTACACATATACTAGCTTACAGTCCAGCTGAGTTTTTTGGTTTTGCTGAAACCTCTTGTATTTTGTACAAACAGGAGGCTAATTTCTGAGCTAATTATTTAGTCTACATAGCTCCCCATGGATGGGAGTCTCAGTCTGGCCCTGTCCTGCTCTGCCCTTATTCACATTGATGTCATTTGAATTATGGTAAGGTTTTAATACTAGAGACAGGTTAGGACCGTCCCAATGGGTACACCTTTCTATGTGAGATGGCTTGTATGGTTTTAAAAAAAAATCAAAATAGCGTTAACTAAGTACCCTATGTTATTTACATGTACTATTACCATTTATTGATTTACGTGGTATAGGGTAAATGCTTATTTTTGTTTTTTTGCTTTTCTCTTGGGTTATATCACTGAAACAAAGAGATTGCATCCTGGTCTTCAGTCTTTTTCAGGGAGTATGTTATGTAGGACATATATTATGTTTGTGCTCCATCCCAGTGACTGACCATCATAACTCTTTATGTGATCTGCTTTCTGTACACGGAGTCCCCTACAGTTACTGGTTGTAGTTTTTGGAATTTTTAGGACAGTAGTTATCATTCCCCTCACTGTGTGAGGAGAAATCCAGACGAAAAAAGACACACCACAATATACTGTATATATCTTTATTAAAGGGGAAGTAATATTTTCATTACAATATTGCTTATTGCTGTTCCGATAATAATAATAATAATTAATTATAATAATAATAATGAAATATATATATATATATAGTGAAAAAAATTAGAACAGCATCCAGAAAATACCTTCAGTCATGGTGCAAAGCCCATCCAGCCAGCTATCCAAATGGCCTCAAACAATACAAGAAAAAAAGAAAAGCAGCACCAAATAATAAAAAAATGATGTGGACTTTATTGCCTGAACGGCGTGGCAACGTTTCGGATATCAAATCCTTTCTCAAGCCTTGGATTTGATATCCGAAACGTTGCCACGCCGTTCAGGCAATAAAGTCCACATCATTTTTTTATTATTTGGTGCTGCTTTTCTGTTTTTCTTGTATATATATATATATATATATATATATATACACACATACACACACGGTCAAAATTGTTGCTACCACTGGTTTAATGACAGAAAAACCCACAATGGTCACTGAAATTACTTGAATCTAACAAAAATAATAATAAATAAAAGATCTATGAAAATGAACAAATGAAAGTCAGACATTGCTTTTCAACCATGCTTCCACAGAATTAAAAAAATAAAAATAAATAGGCCTGGACAGAAATGATGGTACCCCTGAAAATAATGTCACAAAAGGGACATGTTGAATCACGGTGTGTCCACTAACTAGGATCACAGGTGTCTACAATCTTGGAATCAGTGAGTGGGCCTGTATATAGGGCTACAGATACTCACTGGTGTGTATCACACTCAACATGGAACAGAGGAAGCGAAAGAAAGAGTTGTCTCAGGAGATTAGAAAGAAAATTATAGACAAACATGATAAAAGGTAAAAGACCATCTCCAAGCAGCTTGATGTTCCTGTGACTACAGTTGCGCATATTATTCAGAAATTTAACCCCTTTACCCCCAAGGGTGGTTTGCACGTTAATGACCGGGCCAATTTTTACAATTCTGACCACTGTCCCTTTATGAGGTTATAACTCTGGAACGCTTCAATGGATCCTGGTGATTCTGACAATGTTTTCTCGTGACATATTGTACTTCATGACAATGGTAAAAATTATTTGATAGTACCTGCGTTTATTTGTGAAAAAAACGGAAATTTGGCGAAAATTATGAAAATTTCGCAATTTTCCAACTTTGAATTTTTATGCAATTAAATCACAGAGATATGTCACACAAAATACTTAATAAGTAACATTTCCCACATGTCTACTTTACATCAGCACAATTTTGGAACCAAAATTTTTTTTTGTTAGGGAGTTATAAGGGTTAAAAGTTGACCAGCAATTTCTCATTTCTACAACACCATTTTATTTTAGGGACCACATCTCATTTGAAGTCATTTTGAGGGGTCTATATGATAGAAAATACCCAAGTGTGACACCATTCTAAAAACTACACCCCTCAAGGTGCTCAAAACCATATTCAAGAAGTTTATTAACCCTTCTGGTGCTTCACAGGAATTTTTTGAATGTTTAAATAAAAATGAACATTTAACTTTTTTTCACAAAAAATTTAATTCAGCTCCAATTTGTTTTATGTTACCAAGGGTAACAGGAGAAAATGGACCCCAAACATTGTTGTACAATTTGTCCTGAGTATGCCAATACCCCACATGTGGGGGTAAACCACTGTTTGGGCGCATGGCAGAGCTCGGAAGCGAAGGAGTGCCATTTGACTTTTCAATGCAAAATTGACTGGAATTGAGATGGGACGCCATGTTTCGTTTGGAGAGCCCCTGATGTGGCTAAACATTGAAACCCCCCACAAGTGACACCATTTTGGAAAGTAGACCCCCTAAGGAACTTATCTAGAGGTGTGGTGAGCACTTTGACCCACCAAGTGCTTCACAGAAGTTTATAATGTAGAACCGTAAAAATAAAAAATCATATTTTTTCACAAAAATTATCTTTTTGCCCCCAATTTTTTATTTTCCCAAGGGTAAGAGAAGAAATTGGACCCCAAAAGTTGTTGTACAATTTGTCCTGAGTACGCTGATACCCCATATGTGGGGGTAAACCACTGTTTGGGTGGATGGGAGAGCTCGGAAGGGAAGGAGCGCCGTTTGACTTTTCAAAGCAAAATTGACAGGAATTGAGATGGGACGCCATGTTGCGTTTGAAGAGCCACTGATGTGCCTAAACATTGAAACCCCCCACAAATGACACCATTTTGGAAAGTAGACCCCCTAAGGAACTTATCTAGAGGTGTGGTGAGCACTTTGACCCACCAAGTGCTTCACAGAAGTTTATAATGCAGAGCCGTAAAAATAAAACAAAATTTTTTTCCCACAAAAATTATTTTTTTAGCCCCCAGTTTTGTATTTTCCTGAGGGTAACAGGAGAAATTGGACCCCAAAATTTGTTGCCCAATTTGTCCTGAGTGCGATGATACACCATATGTGGGGGGAACCACTGTTTGGGCACATGGGAGGGCTCAAAAGGGAAGGAGTGCCATTTGAATGCAGACTTAGATGGAATGGTCTGCAGGTGTCACATTGCATTTGCAGAGCCCCTAATGTACCTAAACAGTAGAAACCTCCCACAAGTGACACCATTTTGGAAACTAGACCCCCTAAGGAACTCATCTAGATGTGTTGTGATAGCTTTGAACCCCCAAGTGTTTCACTACAGTTTGTAACGCAGAGCCGTGAAAATTAAAAAAAAAAAATCTTTCCCCCCAAAATTATTTTTTAGCCCCCAGTTTTGTATTTTCCCGAGGGTAAGAGGAGAAATTCGACCCCAAAAGTTGTTGTCCAATTTGTCCTGAGTACGCTGATACCCCGTATGTTGGGGGAAACCAACGTTTGAGCGCATGGCAGAGCTCGGAAGGGAAGGAGCGCCATTTGGAATGCAGACTTAGATGGAATGGTCTGCAGACGTCACATTGCGTTTGCAGAACCCCTAATGTACCTAAACAGTAGAAACCCCCCACAAGTGACCCCATATTGGAAACTAGACCCCCCAGGGAACTAATCTAGATGTGTTGTGAGAACTTTGAACCCCCAAGTGTTTCACTACAGTTTATAACGCAGAGCCGTGAAAATAAAAAATCTTTTTTTTTCCCACAAAAAATATGTTTTAGCCCCGAGTTTTGTATTTTCCCAAGGGTAGCAGGAGAAATTGGACCCCAAAAGTTGTTGTCCTATTTGTCCTGAGTACGCTGATACCCCATATGTTGGGGTAAACCCCTGTTTGGGCACACGGGAGAGCTCGGAAGGGAAGAAGCACTGTTTTACTTTTTCAACGCAGAATTGGCTGGAATTGAGATCGGACGCCATGTCGCGTTTGGAGAGCCCCTGATGTGCCTAAACAGTGGAAACCCCCCAATTATAACTGAAACCCTAATCCAAACACATCCCTAACCCTAATCCCAACAGTAACCCTAACCACACCTCTAACCCTGACACACCCCTAACCCTAATCCCAACCCTATTCCCAACCGTAAATGTAATCTAAACCCTAACTGTAACTTTAGCCCCAACCCAAACTGTAGCCCTAGCCCTAACCCTAGCCCTAACCCTAACCCTAACCCTAGCCCTAACCCTAGCCCTAACCCTAGCCCTAACCCTAGCCCTAGCCCTAACCCTAGCCCTAACCCTAGCCCTAACCCTAGCCCTAACCCTAGCCCTAACCCTAGCCCTAGCCCTAACCCTAGCCCTAACCCTAGCCCTAACCCTAACCCTAACCCTAGCCCTAACCCTAGCCCTAACCCTAGCCCTAACCCTAGCCCTAACCCTAGCCCTAACTCTAACCCTAGCCCTAATGGGAAAATGGAAATAAATACATTTTTTTAATTTTTCCCTAACTAAGGGGGTGATGAAGGGGGGTTTGATTTACTTTTATAGCGGGTTTTTTAGCGGATTTTTATGATTTGCAGCCGTCACACACTGAAAGACGCTTTTTATTGCAAAAAATATTTTTTGCGTTACCACATTTTGAGAGCTATAATTTTTCTATATTTTGGTCCACAGAGTCATGTGAGGTCTTGTTTTTTGCGGGACGAGTTGATGTTTTTATTGGTAACATTTTCGGGCACGTGACATTTTTTGATCGCTTTTTATTCCGATTTTTGTGAGGCAGAATGACCAAAAACCAGCTATTCATGAATTTCTTTTGGGGGAGGCGTTTATACCGTTCCGCGTTTGGTAAAATTGATGAAGCAGTTTTATTCTTCGGGTCAGTACGATTACAGCGACACCTCATTTATATCATTTTTTTATGTTTTGGCGCTTTTATACGATAAAAACTATTTTATAGAAAAAATAATTATTTTTGCATCGCTTTATTCTCAGGACTATAACTTTTTTATTTTTTTGCTGATGATGCTGTATGGCAGCTCGTTTTTTGTGGGACAAGATGACGTTTTCAGCGGTACCATGGTTAGTTATATCTGTCTTTTTGATCGCGTGTTATTCCACTTTTTGTTCGGCGGTATGATAATAAAGCGTTGTTTTTTGCCTCGTTTTTTTTTTTTTTTTCTTACGGTGTTTACTGAAGGGGTTAACTAGTGGGCCAGTTTTATAGGTCGGGCCGTTACGGACGCGGCGATACTAAATATGTGTACTTTTATTGTTTTTTTTTATTATTTAGATAAAGAAATGTATTTATGGGAATAATATTTTTATTTTTTTTTTCATTATTTTGGAATATTTTTTTTTATTTTTTTTTTACACATTTGAAATTTTTTTTTTTTACTTTTTTACTTTGTCCCAGGGGGGGACATCACAGATCAGTGATCTGACAGTTTGCACAGCACTCTGTCAGATCACTGATCTGACATGCAGCGCTGCAGCCTTCACAGTGCCTGCTCTGAGCAGGCTCTGTGAAGCCACCTCCCTCCCTGCAGGACCCGGATCCGTGGCCATCTTGGATCCGGAGCTGGACTGAGCAGGGAGGGAGGTGAGACCCTCGCAGCAACGCGATCACATCGCGTTGCTCCGGGGGTCTCAGAGAAGCCCGCAGGGAGCCCCCTCCCTGCGCGGTGCTTCCCTGCACCGCCGGCACATCGCGATCATCTTTGATCGCGGTGTGCCGGGGGTTAATGTGCCGGGGGCGGTCCGTGACCACTCCTGGCACATAGTGCCGGATGTCAGCTGCGATAAACAGCTGACACCCGGCCGCGATCGGCGGCGCTCCCCCCGTGAGCGCTGCCGATCGCATATGACGTACTATTGCGTCCTTGGGAAGTAAAGCCCACCCCACATGGACGCAATAGTACGTCTAATGGCAGAAAGGGGTTAAGACACATGGGCCTGTAGACAACCTCCCTGGATGTGGCCGCAGGAGGAAAATTGATGATAAATCAAAGACACAGATAATATGAATAGTAACAAAAGGGCCCAGAAAAAGAGAAATGTGCTGCCCAGTGTCAGAAAGCTTGGTCTCAGTCGCAGGTCATGGGTCTTGCAACAGGATAATGACCCAAAACACACAGCTAAAAACACCCAAGAATGGCTAAGAGGAAAACAATGGACTATTCTGAAGTGGCCTTCTATGAGCCCTGACCTAAATCCTATTGAGCATCTTTAGAATGAGCTGAAACATGCCATCTGGAAAAGGCAACCTTCAAACACAAGACAACTGGAGCAGTTTGATCTTGAGGAGTGGGCCAAAATACCTGTCGAGAGGTGCAGAAGTCTTATTTACAGGAATCGTTTGATTGCAGTGATTGCCTCAAAAGGTTGTGCAACAAAATATTAAGTTAAGGGTACCATCATTTCTGTCCAGGCCTATTTCATGATCTTCATTTTTTTTAATATTCTGTGGAAGCATGGTTGAAAAGCAATGTCTGACTTTCATTTGTTAATTTTCATAGATTTTTTATTTATTATTACTTTTGTCAGATTCAAGTTATTTCTGTGACCATTGTGGGTTTTTTTGTCATTAAAACGAGGGGTACCAACAATTTGGCCAAATGTTTGTAGATATATATATATATATATATATATATATATATATATATATATACAATTAGGTCCACAAATATTTGGACAAAGACAACATTTTTCTAATGTTGGTTATAGACATTACAACAATGAATTTTAAACAAAATAATTCAGATGCAGTTGAAGTTCAGACTTGCAGCTTTTATTTGAGGGTATACACATTAAAATTGGACAGATTCATTAATTTTAAATAAAATGTTCATTTTTAGTACTTGGTTGAAAACCCTTTGTTGGCAATGACTGCCTGAAGTCTTGAACTCATGGACATCACCAGATGCTGTGTTTCCTCCTTTTTGATGCTCTGCCAGGCCTTCACTGTGGTGGTTTTCAGTTGCTGTTTGTTTGTGAACTTTTCTGCCTGAAGTTTAGTCTTTAACAAGTGAAATGCTGCTCAATTGGGTTGAGATCAGGTGACTGACTTGGCCATTCTAGAATATTCCACTTCTTTGCTTTAATAAACTCCTGAGCTGCTTTGGCTTTATGTTTTGGGTCATTGTCCATCTGTAGTATGAAACGACGACCAATCAGTTTGGCTGCATTTGGCTGGATCTGAGCACACAGTATGTCTCTGAATACCTCAGAATTCATTCGGCTGCTTCTGTCCTGTGTCACATCATCAATAAACACTAGTGACCCAGTGCCACTGGCAGCCGTGCATGCCCAAGCCATCACACTGCCTCCGCCGTGTTTTACAGATGATGTGGTATGCTTTGGATCATGAGCTGTACCATGCCTTCGCCATACTTTTCTCTTTCCATCATTCTGGTAGAGGTTGATCTTGGTTTCATCTGTCCAAAGAATGTTCTTCCAGAACTGTGATGGCTTTTTTAGATGTTTTTTAGCAAAGTCCAGTCTAGCCTTTTTATTCTTGATGCTTATGAGTGGCTTGCACAGTGCAGTGAACGCTCTGTATTTACTTTCATGCAGTCTTCTCTTTATGGTAGATTTGGATATTGATACGCCTACCTCCTGGAGAGTGTTATTCACTTGGTTGGCTGTTGTGAAGGGGTTTCTCTTCACCATGGAGATTATTCTGCGATCATCCACCACTGTTGTCTTCCGTGGGCGCCCAGGTCTTTTTGCATTGATGAGTTCCCCAGTGCTTTCTTTCTTTCTTTCTCAGGATGTACTAAACTGTAGATTTTGCCACTCCCAATATTGTAGCAATTTCTCGGATGGGTTTTTTCTGTTTTCGCAGCTTAAGGATGGCTTGTTTCACCTGCATGCAGAGCACCTTTGACTGCATGTTTATTTCACAGTAAAACCTTCCAAATGCAAGCACCACACCTCAAATCAACTCCAGGCCTTTTATCTGCTTAATTGAGAATGACATAACGAAGGGATTGTCAACACCTGTCTATGAAATAGCCTTGGAGTCAATTGTCCAATTACTTTTGGTCCCTTTAAAAACAGGGTGGCACATGTTAAGGAGCTGAAACTCCTAAACCCTTCATCCAATTTTAATGTGGATACCCTCAAATGAAAGCTGAAAGTTTGAACTTCAACTGCATCTGAATTATACAGACACATGATCACACCTGTCTATGAGTTGTATCTGGCACTAAAGCTAAACCATCACACCATATCCAGAAATCAGCCATGTTTTTTATTTTTAATCCTGTACAATCCTGTTAAGGTTTTCACATTTTCGTATGTTAAAGTTATTTCTCTGACTGTTAATGCAAAGTTGTATAAACCTGAGCTTTTTCCTGTAGTCCAAAGGTGTGAGAAGCGCTTGCTGATTTTGCTGTAACATATCTATGGTGTCACTTTGTTTTTATGGTTGTGATGACAACTGAATGAACTTCTCAGCTGTTTCCTGTCATCCCGAAGGAATGAATACAGGCTCCTACAGAAGAAACGGCCGAGAATCAGATTCAAAGTGAGAAAGAAACTACTTGCATCGAGGAAGTTTTTATAATTGCTGACTCTTTACTATTCAAATATTAAATGATCAAAGCTGCCATTCTGATGCCCAGAAGAAGGTTCAGGGGTGCAGAGGTGTCAATGTTGGAGGCCATTTGGATCATCTTGAACTTTAAGGGGTTCTCGGGGCATATGCTATTAGTGGCCAATGGCCTGGATACATCATCAGTATCTGACTGGTGGGGGTCCATTACCAACTCTCCTATATATCAGCTGCTTTTAGCGCTGCATTTTCTCGAATACTAGCTCATCTACAGTACTCGGCAGAGGTTGCTAAACATTGAACGATATTGATAACCTATTTTGAAGATATGTTGAAAACAACTTGGCACTCAGAGTTTAGTGAAGGAAAACGGTGTGTTCATTTATTATGCATCCAGACAAGTTAGTTGAACATTTTCGGTCCTACAAGGACCTTCATCAGAACAAACTTTATCTGGTGCTCATGATCCATTTTAAATCAGGACAATGTGTCCATGGGGTATGGCTAGTAGTCACCAGGGACCTTCCAGCCGGTCAGGAGGATGTGCACCTCTGCTGTGTGTGAACTAAGTCGCTGGGGGTATGTTCTGATGAAGGTCCTTGTCAGGATGCATAATACATGAACACACTGTTTTTCTTCACTAAACTCTGAGTAAAAAGTTGTTTTGAACATTGATACAAAGGAGACCCTACTTGGCACCTACAAGTAACCTTCCAGAGAGCCGTGTTTTTCTACATATTATTTTGAAGATAGGTCATCAATATCATAAAACCAGAGAGCCCCGTGAGGACATCATCCAGCACTGTCATCCACTGCTGAAATAAAACTGTCAGATACCTCTTAAAAAACTGCCACAAAAGGTCCAAATATCACATCTGAGCCTTCCAAACGGAAGCACTTTTTGGAAGTACTTACCAATGTTTAACTCTTACATATCCTACTGAAATGGTATAGATAGACCATAGGCTTGATTGACGACTTCTTTGCCTGAAGTCACACATCATAGAGACTGTCAGTCAAGCAGGAAGAGGTGGCAATGGATGAGGAATAGAGCTGGAGTGACTGAGGCTTCAGGTCTACAAATAGCTCTACAGTCATATTTACCAATTGAAAAGCTGATTTTTCAGTAACAGTAGAATGGACTGGTCATGTAACGGTATTGCTGGACTTTTCTTTGAAAGAGCTACATACACATATAATTAGTTTGGGTGGTGAAATCCTGCTGCCATATTCCCTTTAAGGAAAATTAAAAAGGTGTGCCGACATGTATCTGTCTGGCTATACAATGCACAATACATACAGTGCGTACCTCCATTTCTACTGTTTACCTAGTTAGTAACTTGTTGCTTGTTAGTAATATCTACTATATAATTGTCTATGGGTCACTTCCGTCTGTCTGTCTGTTCTTCTGTCTGTCACGGATATTCATTGGTCACGGCCTCTGTCTGTCATGGAAATCAAAGTCGCTGATTGGTCACGACAAAACAGCCACGACCAATCAGCGATGGGCACAGTCCGGAAGAATATGGCCGCTCCTTCCTCCCCGCAGTCAGTGCCCAGCGCCTGCATACTCCCCTCCGGTCAGCGTTCACACAGGGTTAAGGGCAGCATTGATCGCGGTGTAACGCACTTGGTTACCGCCGCTATTAACCCTGTGAGACCAACTTTTTACTATCCATGCTGCCTATGCAGCATGAATAGTAAAAATATCTAATGTTAAAAATAATAAAAAAAAATAGTTACATACTCACCATCCGGAGCCCCTGGATCGAAGCGGCCGGTTACCGATGCTCCTCACGACGCCCCGGTGACCGCTCCATGCATTGCGGTCTTGTGAGATGATGACATGCGGTCTCGCGAGACCGCTATGTCATCATCTCGCGAGACCGCAATGCACTCTTCAGACCGGAGCACGCGAGGAGCATCGGTTACCGGCCGCTTCGATCCGGAGGCTCCGGATGGTGAGTATGTCACTATTTTTTATTTTAATTCTTTTTTTTTTAACAGGGATATGGTGCATACTTCGTGACTGGCCAATATACTACGTGACTGGGCAGTATACTACGTGTCTGTGCTGTATACTATGTGGCTCTGTGCTGTATACTATGTGGCTGGGCAATATACTATGTGGCTGGGCAATATACTATGTGGCTGGGCAATATACTATGTGGCTGGCCAATATGCTACCTAGCTGGGCAATATACTACGTGTCTGTGCTGTATACTATGTGACTGGGCAATATACTATGTGACTGGGCAATATACTATGTGGCTGGGCAATATACTACGTAGCTGGGCAATATACTACGTGTCTGTGCTGTATACTACGTGACTGGGCAATATATTACGTGGCTGGGCAATATACTACGTGGCTCTGTGCTGTATACTACGTGACTGGGCAATATACTATGTGGCTGGGCAATATACTACGTGGCTGGGCAATATACTACGTGACAGTGCTGTATACTACGTGTCTGTGCTGTATACTACGTGGCTCTGTGCTGTATACTACGTCACTGGGCAATATACTATGTGGCTAGGCAATATACTATGTGGCTGGGCAATATACTATGTAACTGGGCAATATACTACGTGACTCTGTGCTGTATACTACGTCACTGGGCAATATACTACATGGCTGGGTAATATACTACGTGACTGGGCAATATACTACGTGACTGGGCAATATACTATGTGGCTGGGCAATATACTACATGGCTGGGCAATATACTACGTGGACATGCATATTCTAGAATACCCGATGCGTTAGAATCGGGCCACCATCTATATTATATTATGAATGCAATTGTTTTATTCCTTGTGCAAGAAAAGGGTTCCTTATTGCTAGAAACATAATTTTTAAATGCATAAAACCAATACATTCACCTATACCCACGCACTATATGTTAATATATAACCCATATGCTATATACTACCATGGAAACCTTCAAAAAGAACCTGAAGACCCACCTCTTCCGACATGCCTACAACCTGCAGTAACCACCGATCGACCAAACCGCTGCATGACCAGCTCTATCCTCGCCTACTGCATCCTCACCCATCCCTTGTAGAGTGTGAGCCCTCGCGGGCAGGGTCCTCCCTCCTCCCATACCAGTCGTGAACTGTTTAAGGTTATTGTAGTTGTTTTTTATTATGTATACCCCCTCCTCATATGTAAAGTGCCATGGAGTAAATGGCACTACAATAATGAATAATAAATACACTGACAATATACATAATGAACACACTGCATGCAGTCCATATAGACATTATTTATACATATTTGCACACACAGTAATATCTTATATATTCACATTCTGACCCCAATTACATAGGTCAATAAGAAAATATTTTTTGCAATCATCGCAGTTAACTTTGTACTTTTCTGAATCATCTTTTTGCCCTGACTTCAAAAATGTATATAGTTTTTCTGTAGCACGTATAGTTACATGGAGCAGCATCATTATTATAAGGCAGGGGTGGACAATTAATTTTGCCATGGGGCCGCATGAGAAATTTGGATGGTTTTAGAGGGCCGGACTAATATAATTAACTAATTTTTACCCAATACTGTAGTATACATATGCTATATTTTCATGAACAAACAGTATGTTAAACAATGCAGAGATTATCCAGGCCCCATAATGTCCAGATTTCATTAGTGCCCCCATAATGTCCAGATTTCATTTGTGCCCCCATAATGTCCAGATTTCATTCATTAGTGCCCCCATAATGTCCAGATTTCATTAGTGCAGATAATAACCCAGTGCACAAGTATAGAGGAGCAGATAATAACCCAGAGCACAAGTACTGAGGAGCAGATAACCCAGAGCACAAGTACAGAGGAGCAGATAACCCAGAGCACAAGTACAGAGGAGCAGATAACTCAGAGCACAAGTACTGAGGAGCAGATAACACAGAGCACAAGTACTGAGGAGCAGATAATAACCCAGAGCACAAGTACTGAGGAGCAGATAAGCCAGAGCACAAGTACAGAGGAGCAGATAATAACCCAGAGCACAAGTACTGAGGAGCAGATAAGCCAGAGCACAAGTACAGAGGAGCAGATAACCCAGAGCACAAGTACAGAGGAGCAGATAACCCAGAGCACAAGTACAGAGGAGCAGATAACCCAGAGCCCAAGTACAGCGGAGCAGATGACCCAGTGCGCAAGTACTGAGGAGCAGATAACCCAGAGCCCTTACCACCGACCACCGGCACCGTCCGACTCCACAAGTGACCTCAGTACAGCGCTGCAGTGCCACACAGAACACCGGCGCAACGGAGCAGAGCAGCAGCATGTGTCACGCTGAGGGACGTCACCTGCTGCTGGCGCTTCCCTGATGCGGAAGTGCCAGCGGCGGTCAGCGCCTCTCAGCGGACAGGAGTTTGAATGCAGGGCGCACAGGCGCAGGCGTGGCTGAAGGGAAGGGGAGCCGAGCGATGCCTCGGGCGGCAAGGGAAGGGGAGCCGAGCGGTGCCTGGGGCGGCGGGCGGCAAGGGAAGGGGAGCCGAGCGGTGCCTGGGGCGGCGGGCGGCAAGGGAAGGGGAGCCGAGCGGTGCCTGGGGCGGCGGGCGGCGGGCCGTTTACAACCGTCAGGCGGGCCGGATGCGGCCCGTGGGCCGCATCTTGCCCAGGTCTGTTATAAGGTATAGGAAATATAATGGCGACATTAAGAAAACAGTAATCTACATATCAGAAAAAAATGCTTCACCTTACAAAACAGTTTTTGTTGAACCAAAATAATTTCACATGCAAAATAGACACCAAAATACAGTATGAGCAGAAATTAAAAGTGCTTGACATTAGACTGTCATTGATATGATTTTTCAGCGTTGTTCCTATAGAACATCCAAAAGTAATCTGCCATCATTGAGTCACTCCAATAACCCTGGTGTTCCATAACTTTAATGTCCTGGTGAAACCGCTCGCCTTGTTCATCGCATACATCCCCAAGATTTTGAGGGAAGAAATCTACATGTGAAAGCAAAAAGTGCATTTTCAGAGACATGCGACATCCAAGACACTGGTATGCATTTAGCAGTTCCTCAACACCTTCAACATATTCTGGAGATTTTTGTTTTCCTTAAGGTACCTTCACACTAAACGACGCTGCAACGATCTAGACAACGATCCGGATCGCTGCAGCGTCACTGTTTGGTCGCTGGAGAGCTGTCACACAGACAGCTCTCCAGCGACCAACGATCCCGAAGTCCCCGGGTAACCAGGGTAAACATCGGGTTACTAAGCGCAGGGCCGCGCTTAGTAACCCGATGTTTACCCTGGTTACCATCCTAAAAGTAAAAAAAACAAACACTACATACTTACCTTCCGCTGTCTGTCCCCGGCGCTCTGCTCCTCTGCTCTGGCTGTGAGCACAGCGGCCGAAAAGCAGAGCAGTGACGTCACCGCTCTGCTTTCCGGCCGCTGTGCTCACAGTGAGTGCAGGAAAGCACAGCGCTGGAGGACAGACAGCTGAAGGTAAGTATGAAGCGTTTGTTTTTTTTACTTTTAGGATGGTAACCAGGGTAAACATCGGGTTACTAAGCGCGGCCCTGCGCTTAGTAACCCGATGTTTACCCTGGTTACCAGCGAAGACATCGCTGAATCGGTGTCACACACGCCGATTCAGCGATGTCAGCGGGAGAGCCAGCGACCAAAGAAAGTTCTGGCCTTCTAGCCCCGACCAACGACATCACAGCAGGATTCTGATCGCTGCTGCGTGTCAAACTGAACGATATCGCTAGCGAGGACGCTGCAACGTCATGGATCGCTGGCGATATCGTTTAGTGTGAAGGTACCTTAAGAAGTTTTCACAAATCCAATTGAAGCTTTTCCAAGATCTCAATTCCTTACCATTTAGAGTTCCTTCAAACACATCATCTCTCATAATCTCTCTGATCTGAGGACCAACAATTACCCCTTTCCTTCAGTTTTGCTGGTGAAATGCTGGAGAATTTCTGTGAAATGTACTGGAACCCTTGTGAATTTGTCTTGGCAAAGATTTCACAAACTTTTTAATCAATCCCAACTTTACATGTAGTGGAGGAAGAAAGATTTTTGTTAGAGCAACTAAAGGATTATGCTGAACATTGTCTCTACTTGGAGCATAGATGTTTCTCTGTCCCCAATCACGACAAACATAATGCTCTACTGTATTTCTACTGTCCCATAAACACAAGTAGCAGCAATATTTTGTGAAACCTTCTTGCATTCCCATTAGCAGAACAATCACTTTCAAATCTCCTCAGATATTCACTGATGATGCTTATATTGTATAGCATCCAAAACAACTGACAGATTTTCAAATTTTTCCTTTAGATGACATGAGTGAGCAATAGGGATTGATGGTTTCATATTTCCATTGTGAAGCAACACTGCTTTCAAACTTCTTTGGGATGAGTCGATAAACAATCGCCAATCTGCAACAAAATACTCTTGATTCAGTTCTTCAAAGAGGCCATTCACATTGTTACAGTACACCATTGGTCCATCGACTGTGAAAATTGTGTTAAAGTGTTACTTCTGTTTCGGTAATAGCACACTTTGACATCATCATGAAGAAGATTCTTCTGTTTCAACCTAGATGCAAAAAGTTCAGCTTTATCTTTTGACAATGAAAGGTCTCTGATGAGATTATTTTATTCATTTTGAGTAAAGCTCTGTAAGGTACATACTCATCTTGACTTGAGGTCTCCATGTCTTCACCAGTAGTTTCAGCTCCATAGTCTTCATATTCTACTTTATTTTCACCTAATCCAGACAATGGTGGTACAGGAATTGGCAAGTTACCATCATGTGGAACTGGCCTAATCGCAGATTCACATTCAGGATAATTAATCTTATGTTTGTTCTTTGTAGGAAAGCTCTTCAGTTTGACAAAACAAAAGTAGCAGTCATCACTATGATTTTTTGGGTTCTCTCCAAATCATGGGAACAGCAAATGGCATAGCCACTTTCCTTACATTCTGCCATTCGCCAAGACCACTTGGACAACTTGAGCATATGACATGAGGGGCCCAGCTTTTGTCTTGATCACCAAGTGGACACTTAAAATACATCTGGTACATCTTTTTAACCCCTTCATGACCTTGGGATTTTTAGTTTTTCCGTGTTCGTTTTTCACTCCCCTCATTCCCAGAGTCATTACTTTTTTATTTTTCCGTCAATTTGGCCATGTGAGGGCTTATTTTTTGCGGGACGAGTTGTGCTTTTGAACGACATCATTGGTTTTAGCATGTCGCGTACTAGAAAACTGGAAAAAAATTCCAAGTGCGGTGAAATTGCAAAAAAAGTGCAGTCCCACACTTGTTTTTTGTTTGGCTTTTTTGCTAGGTTCACTAAATGCTAAAACTGACCTGACATTATGATTCTCCAGGTCAGTACGAGTTCATAGACACCTCACATGACTAGGTTATATTTTATTTAAGTGGTGAAAAAAAAATCCAAACTTTGCTAAAAAAAAAAAAAAATTGCGCCATTTTCCGATACTCGTAGCGTCTCCATTTTTCATGATCTGGGGTGGGTTGAGGGCTTATTTTTTGTGTGCCAAGCTGGCGTTTTTAATGATAGTATTTTGGTGCAGATACGTTCTTTTGATCGCCCGTTATTGCATTTTAATGCAATGTCGCGGCGACCAAAAAAACGTAATTCTGGCGTTTCGAATTTTTTTCTCGCTACGCCGTTTAGCGATCAGGTTAATGCTTTTTTTTACTTGATAGATCGGGCGATTCTGAACGCGGTGATACCAAATATGTGTAGATTTGATTTTTTTTTTAATTGATTTATTTTGATTGGGGCGAAAGGGGGGTGATTTAAACGTTTATATTTTTTTTTTATTTTTTTCACATTTTTTTAACTTTTTTTTTACTTTTGCCATGCTTCTTTTTGCTTTTGCCATGCTTCAATAGCCATGGGAGGCTAGAAGCAAGCACAGCACGATCGGCTCTGCTACATAGCAGCGATCTGATGTTCGCTGCTATGTAGCAGAAAATCAGGTGTGCTGTGAGCGCCGACCACAGGGTGGCGCTCACAGCTACCGGCGATCAGTAACCATAGAAGTCTCAAGGACCTCTATGGTTACAATATACAAGCAGCGCCGACCTCCGATCATGTGACGGGGGTCGGCGATGCCGTCATTTCCGGCCACCCGGCTGGATGCGGTAGTTAAATGCCGCTGTCTGCGTTTGACAGCGACATTTAACTAGTTAATAGGTGCGGGCAGATCGCGATTCTGCCCGCGCCTATTACGGGCACATGTCAGCTATTCAAAACAGCTGACATGTCCCGGCTTTGATTCGGGCTCACCGCCGGAGCCCGCATCAAAGCGGGGCTTCTGAACTCGGACGTACTATCCCATCCGAGGTCAGAAAGGGGTTAATATCATAAGTGATTGAACGTACTTGGCCTTTTGGTGTAAAAGAACCACACACAGCAGAATCTGTTTGGATGATTGATACACTGTCAGGGCATTTTTCTCCTTCAAATCAGATCAAACAGTAGAGTAAGTTCAGTTCAATGGTGGTGACAAACTTAAAAAATGTGATGAGCTGATGGACTATATGTAGATATTTCCCCAGAGATGACAGCGGCAGTTTGTATTTAGAACTGATTTTACTGGAGGTAAAATGGTAGATAACTATATACTGTTGTGAGGTAAATGGGTCAGCCTATTCCTTACAGATGAACATTTGCAGACAGGCAGTTTATCAGTGTGATATTGGCTGCTTTCAGGTTCTCTCTCTGTGGAGACCCTCACTCAGTTACACCTCAGTGGCTGAGCTGTTTTCTTCTCTCTGAGGCGACAAATGCAGTGAAAATCCTCTCACAATGGCGGCTGTCCACTGCCTTCCCTTCTTTCTCCCTATGGCAGGGCTCAGATCCCTGTAGAGGCCTGTCTCCTGTCAAGAGTCTCACATACCAGTCCTTGCTGCCATCATCATCCTTTTCTGACTGACTAAAATCTTACCGCCCCATAAGAGTTAACTTCTCCCCATAACATCTGACATTCCGAGAAGCAGTCATTGGTTGACTGCACTGTCAATACTTCTTCGCATAAAACTCACTGATGTACAATAACAAATTTTATTGTGGTACCGTGTTAGCCAGAAAAATCGATGTGAATACTTTTCTGCCCAATGATGACAGAAGTATTCTAGGAGTGATACCTAGAGGAGGAGGAGCCCAATTTACAGAATCATTTTAATACATCGTCCTCTGTTGTAAACCTCACACAATATGAGCTAAGCACAGGAGAAATGCATGTTCTATCAAAGGGACTAACATTCTGTCCTACAAAACAGCTTGATAGTGCTCAGTTTTGTAGTGATATCGAGGAATTCTTCCGCAGATTGCGACTCAAAGAATTTTTTCATAACCATGCAGATATCACATCACATGACAATGTGACCGACACAGCAAACCCCTCAACCTGGGCACAACCAAACGCTGGATCACTACATTGACTGTTTCCGTAAAAAAGTTAAATCTGACATTTTGGAAAGACACCATAAAGTGCCACAAAATATCACTATGGAGGAAAGAAATGCCATACAATCCTTAAGAGACAATAACAATATCATCATCAAACCAGCTGACAAAGGAGGAGCTGTAGTCATAATGAACACGACAGATTACATCCAGGAAACAAACAGACAACTCTTGGATATAAAGTTCTACACTCCACTTCAGGGAGATCCGACCAAAAAATACACAGAGGAAATAACACATATCATCAATGGATTTGATTCCACTTCATTCTCACTGCTGGAGCTAATACTAGACAACCCCCAAACAGGTACCTTCTACATGTTGCCTAAAATACGTAAAGAAGGTAATCCTGGGAGGCCTATCATCTCTTGTATTGGGACTTTAACTGAGAATGTCTCAGGCTGGGTGGAGAACATTCTGAAACCCTTGGTGAGGTGCACACCCAGCTATATCCAGGACACCACGAATATTCTTTGCAAATTGTCAGCGCTGGGCCCACTTCCGGGGGACACGATACTAGCCACCATGGATGTAGAGTCTCTCTATTCTAACATTCCTCATGAGGATGGAATTGCAGCATGTAAATATTTCCTTCAAAAGAACATTCTAGCCACAGAACCAACACTGCAATTTATCAGGTTTGTGCTCCATCACAAGTATTTTTCTTTTGAGAACAATTTACGCAACAGTGTATGGGCAGCGCCATGGGAAGCAAAATGTTCCCACAATATGCTAACTTACTTATGGCGAAACTAGAGAGAGAATTTTTGTCATCTTGTTCTGTTAAACCTCTTGCATACTTCCGCTACATTGATGATCTGCTAATAATATGGACAGGCTCAAAAGATGATCTACTCACCTTCCACAATAACTTCAACAAGTACCACCCATCCATCAAGCTCTCCCTCAACATTTCAAAGACCCAAATACATTTTCTGGACATGACCATATACATCAAGAACAATGCCATACAGACATCCATTTACCACAAGCCCACTGGACGTCCGGCTTATCTTAAGGTACCATCACATTTAGCGACGCTGCAGCGATCTAGACAACGATGCCGATCGCTGCAGCGTCACTGTTTGGTCGCTGGAGAGCTGTCACACATACAGCTCTCCAGCGACCAACGATGCCGAAGTCCCCGGGTAACCAGGGTAAACATCGGGTTACTAAGCGCAGGGCCGCGCTTAGTAACCAGATGTTTACCCTGGTTACCATTGTAAATGTAAAAAAAACCCCACTACATACTCACATTCCGGTGTCTGGTCACGTCCCTCGCCTTCAGCTTCCCACACTGACTGAGCGCCGGCCGTAAAGCACAGCGGTGACGACACCGCTGTGCTCTGCTTTACAGCGGCCGGCGCTCACAGTTAGTGCGGGAAGCTGAAGGCGAGGGACGTGACCAGACACCGGAATGTAAGTATGTAGTGTTTGGTTTTTTTACATTTACAATGGTAACCAGGGTAAACATCGGGTTACTAAGCACGGCCCTGCGCTTAGTAACCCAATGTTTACCCTGGTTACCAGTGAAGACATCGCTGAATCGGCGTCACACACGCCGATTCAGCGATGTCAGCGGGTGATCCAGCGACGAAATAAAGTCCTGGACTCTCCCCAGCGACCAACGATCTCCCAGCAGGGGCCTGATCGTTGGTCGCTGTCACACATAACGATTTCGTTAATGATATCGTTGCTACGTCACAAAAAGCAACGATATCGTTAACGATATCGTTATGTGTGACGGTACCTTTAAATGGAACAGCTTTCATCCAAGACACACAAAAAAATCCATCATCTACAGTCAAGCTCTGAGGTATACTTGGATCTGTTCAGACAGCAAAGACAGGGACTTACAGCTGCAATCACTGAGGAATACATTCCTACAACAAGGATACCATCCACTGGTAATAGATGAGCAGATCCACAGGGCTACAAGGATCCCAAGAAACAGCCTCCTGGATTACAAACTGAGACAGGATAACAACAGGGTGCCTCTTGTGGTCACATACAACCCCCACATGAGCATCCTAAGGAAAATTCGTGCTGATCTCCAACCCATGTTCAATAGAGATCACAAATTGAAAGACATATTCCCAGAACTACCACTTCTCTCCTACAAACAGCCCCCTAACTTAAGGAATCTCCTTGTCAGAAGTGTCCTCTCATCACCATCAGTGACTGGCACATTCCCCTGTAACAATAAAAAATGCACAACGTGTACCCACATATTACCAACATATATAGTCCGTGTACCAAACACAAATCAGGACTATAAGGTCATGGGTTCCTTTTCTTGTACATCCTCCAACGTGGTGTACACGATACAATGTACGAGGTGCCCTGGAAGTATTTATATTGGGGAAGCTATGCAAAGACTGCAAACTAGGATGAATCTACACAGACACACAATCAGGAATGAAGTGGACACACCTGTGGAAAAACATTTCTCTGGTCCTGGACACCGTATGACAGATTTAAAAGTCTTAATACTAAAAGGTAATTTTAAGGACCACAGGGAAAGAAAAATTTGGGAATACAAACTAATGAATATGTTTAATTCGTTGACACTAGGACTCAATTTAACACCTGGATTTATGAGTCACTACATTGACACAATTCACACTTCCACCAGACAGACTCCAGATAACTAAGAACATTGTTCCCATTGCCTCTCCATTTGTAAGAAAATGCCTAATTTTATTACCTTGGCTTATCTATGGACTCATCACACTTCCCACCCCCTAACAAATGTCCTGCTGTACTGTTCTTTAAATGTTGTGCTTGTTTCTTATTAATCGATTTGTCATCTTGCCTAAAGAAGGAGCCTCTGTGCTCTAAAAGCTTGCAAACATGTTATTTTCTGGTTAGCCAATAAAGGTATCACTCCTAGAATACTTCTGTCATCATTGTGAAGAAAAGTATTCACATCGATCATAAAACTCACTAAAACCTTTGCTGATGTTATCCCTGCAAGAAAATTCACAATTAAGTAAGACAAGCAAAGAAATAGGAATAACACAGGAAAAGCAATATAGATTGAAAATGCAGAAAATGCAGAAATAACGTAATAACAAAAATACTTCTATCTCAGAAACTTTATGTGATAGAGCAAAACTAAGCATATTTTTTGGAATCAGCACATCAATCTCCATGAAACAGACATATTACAGTACCTTTGCTGATGATTTTTTTGACCAGTGTTACCTATGTGCCTATTGAAATGCCTGTTTGACTGCTCATACTTCAGCATGTGGATGACTTCCAAGAAAATGTCATGTCACAAGTCTGGTAGTGATTATGATTAGTAATTGTTGCACAGAGCATCAGTGTATTAGTGGAATCTGTCACAACATTCAGAGTCGGTTGTAGACAAAGTGGGACCCTGGGCAAAAATTTAAAGTGGGACCCCAAATGCTCACATATTGCACCATCAAACAGAAACATTTTGGTTGTATTTACCTGCACTGAGTTCAGGCCATTAACCCCTTAGCGACCGCCGATACGCCTTTTAACGGCGGCCGCTAAGGGTACTTAAACCACAGCGCCGTTAATTAACGGCGCTGTGGAAAAAGTGAATAGCGCCCCCCAGAGGCCGATTTTCTCTGGGGTCTCGGCTGCCCGGGGTAGCCGAGACCCCAGAGAACATGATTCGGGGGGTTTTTAACCCACCCCGCATTTGCGATCGCCGGTAATTAACCGTTTACCGGCGATCGCAAAAAAAATAAAAAAAATTTTAAAAAAACGAGATCTCTTTTTAATTTCTCTGTCCTCCGATGTGATCGCACATCGGAGGACAGAGAAAAGGGGTCCCAGGTGGCCCCCCAATACTCACCTATCTCCCCCGATGCTCCTCGTGTCTCCCGGTGGGCGCCGCCATCTTCAAAATGGCGGGCGCATGCACAGTGCACCCGCCGGCTGGCACCGGGAGAATCTTTGGGGTCTCGGCTGCCGGGAGTAGCCGAGACCCCAAAGAGCATGATCGGGGTCGGTTTTACCGACCCCTGTTTTGCGATCGCCGGTAATTAACTGTTTACCGGCGACCGAAAAAAAAAAAAAAAAAAGGAAAGTGTAATTCTCTGTCCTCTGATGTGATCGCACATCAGAGGACAGAGAAATAGGAGGATTCGGGGACCCTACAATACTCACCTGTGTCCCTGGATCCTCTTGCTGCTCCTCCTGGCCGCCGGCAGAAGAAAATGGCGGGCGCATGCGCAGTGCGCCCGCCATCTGTCTCCATCTGCCGGCCGGCAGGAGAACAGCAGTTGGGGCTAAAATTAGGGTTAGGGGTAGGGTTAGGGGTAGGGTTAGGGGTAGGGTTAGGGGTAGGGTTAGGGGTAGGGGTAGGGTTAGGGGTAGGGTTAGGGGTAGGGTTAGGGGTAGGGTTAGGGGCAGGGTTAGGGGTAGGGTTAGGGGTAGGGTTAGGGTTAGGGGTAGGGGTAGGGGTAGGGGTAGGGCTAGGTTTAGGGTTAGGGCTAAGGTTAGGGCTAGGGTTGGGGCTAAATTTAGGGTTAGGGTTGGGGCTAAATTTAGGGTTAGGGTTGGGGCTAAATTTAGGGTTAGGCTTCTTTCACACTTACGTCGGTATGGGGCCGTCGCAATGCGTCGGCCCGACATACCGACGCACGTTGTGAAAATTGTGCACAACGTGGGCAGCAGCTGTAGTTTTTCAACGCATCCGCTGCCCAATCTATGTCCTGGGGAGGAGGGGGCGGAGTTACGGCCACGCATGCGCGGTCAGAAATGGCGGATGCGACGTACAAAAAACGTTTCATTGAACTTTTTTTGTGCCGACGGTCCGCCAAAACACAACTGATCCAGTGCACGACGGACGCGACGTGTAGCCATCCGTCACGATCCGTCGTGTTGTGGATTCTGTTTTTGGGCTCCCTCTGGTGGTTACTGATGGTACTGGGTGACTTGTGTTTTCTGCGGTCTCTGGTGTCCACCTGTTCTATCAGGATATGGGAGTTTCCTATTTAACCTGGCTTTCTTGTCATTTCCTCGCCGGCTATCAATGTAATCAGTGTGTCTTGTTACCTCTGCTTCCCGCTTCTGTAAATCTTCAGGACAAGCTAAGTTTTTGATTTTCCTGTTCCACGTTTTGCTTAATTTTTGTCTTAGTCCAGCTTGCAGATATGTGATTCCTTTTTGCTGGTTGCTCTAGTGGGCTGATATTACTCCTCATGTTCCATGAGTTGGCACATGAGTTCAAGTAATTTCAGGATGGTTTTTTGTAGGGTTTTTCGCTGACCACGCAGTTCACTTTTGTATCCTCTGCTATCTAGCTTTAGCGGGCCTCATTTTGCTGAATCTGTTTTCATAACTACGTATGTGCTTTCCTCTCATTTCACCGTCATTACATGTGGGGGGCTGCTATTTCTGTGGGGTGTTCTCTGGAGGCAAGAGAGGTCTGTGTTTCTTCTAATAGGGGAAGTTAGTCCTTCGGCTGGAGCGAGACGTCTAGGATCATCGTAGGCACGTTCCCTGGCTACAGCTAGTTGTGTGTTTAGGTTCAGGATCGCGGTCAGCTCAGTTTCCATCACCCTAGAGCTTGTTTTGTTTTTTGTGCTTGTCCTTTTGTGATCCCCTGCCATTGGGATCATGACAGTATAGCCGGCCAAAAAGTGTATCGTATTGGCTGAAGTAGGAGGAAAAGTAGTCTGAGGAAGTTTTTTTTTTTTTTTTTTTTCCCTCAGAGTTTGCTGCCTAGCATTAATTGCAGCCTGGCTGCGTCTTACCTCCTCTTAATCCTTGAATGGCTCTGACCTCAGCTGTTTATCATGGACGTCCAGAGTTTGGCTTCCAGCCTGAATAATCTTGCTGCTAAGGTTCAAAATATACAAGATTTTGTTGTACATGCTCCTATGTCTGAACCTAGAATTCCTATCCCAGAGTTTTTTTCTGGAGATAGATCTAGTTTTCTGAATTTTAGGAACAATTGCAAGTTGTTTCTTTCTTTGAAATCTCGCTCCTCTGGAGACCCTGCTCAGCAAGTCAAAATTGTTATATCTTTCCTGCGGGGAGACCCTCAGAATTGGGCATTTGCATTGGCACCAGGGGATCCTGCGTTGCTCAATGTGGATGCGTTTTTTCTGGCATTAGGTTTGCTCTATGAGGAACCTAACCTAGAGATTCAGGCTGAAAAAGCTTTATTGGCTCTCTCTCAGGGGCAAGATGAAGCAGAATATATTGTCAGAAATTTCGGAAATGGTCGGTGCTTACTCAGTGGAATGAGTGCGCCCTGGCTGCAAGATTCAGAGATGGCCTTTCTGAGGCCATTAAAGATGTTAAGCTGGGGATGTCAGGGGGTTCATGATGATGCACCTCCGATTTCTATCGCTTCATCTACTCCTTCTGAGGTTCCTGTATTTTTGTCTGATTATCGGGATGTTTTTGAGGAGTCTAAGCTCAATTCGCTTCCTCCTCACAGGGATTGCGATTGTGCTATAGATTTGATTCCTGGCAGTAAATTTCCTAAAGGACGTTTGTTCAATCTGTCAGTGCCAGAGCATACTGCTATGCGGGATTATGTTAAGGAGTCCTTGGAAAAGGGACATATCCGTCCATCTTCGTCCCCTTTGGGAGCAGGTTTTTTTTTCGTGGCCAAAAAAGATGGTTCCTTGAGGCCTTGTATAGATTACCGTCTTTTGAATAAGATTACAGTCAAATATCAGTATCCTTTGCCATTGTTGACTGATTTGTTCGCTCGCATTAAGGGGGCTAAATGGTTCACTAAGATTGATCTTCGGGGTGCGTATAATCTTGTGCGGATAAAGCAGGGTGATGAGTGGAAAACCGCATTTAATATGCCTGAGGGCCATTTTGAGTATTTGGTGATGCCTTTTGGACTTTCTAATGCTCCTTCTGTCTTCCAGTCCTTTATGCACGATATTTTCCGTGAATATCTGGATAAATTTATGATTGTGTATTTGGATGATGTTTTGTTTTTTTCTGATGACTGGGAGTCCCATGTTCAGCAGGTCAGGAAGGTGTTTCAGGTCCTGCGGGCCAATTCTTTGTTTGTAAAAGGTTCAAAGTGTCTCTTTGGAGTCCAGAAGATCTCTTTTTTGGGGTATATTTTTTCCCCTTCTACTATTGAGATGGATCCCGTCAAGGTTCAGGCTATTTGTGACTGGACGCAGCCTACATCTCTTAAGAGTCTACAGAAGTTCTTGGGCTTTGCTAATTTTTATCGTCGTTTCATAACTAATTTTTCTAGTGTTGTTAAGCCTTTGACGGATTTGACTAAGAAGGGTGCTGATGTTGCTGATTGGTCTCCTGCGGCTGTGGAGGCCTTTCAGGAACTTAAGCGCCGGTTTTCTTCTGCTCCTGTGTTGCGTCAGCCAGATGTTTCGCTTCCTTTTCAGGTTGAGGTTGATGCTTCCGAGATTGGAGCGGGGGCGGTTTTGTCGCAGAGAAGCTCCGATTGCTCAGTGATGAAGCCATGTGCATTCTTTTCTAGAAAGTTTTCGCCCACTGAGCGGAATTATGATGTTGGTAATCGGGAGCTTTTGGCCATGAAGTGGGCATTTGAGGAGTGGCGTCATTGGCTTGAGGGTGCTAGACATCGTGTGGTGGTCTTGACTGATCACAAAAATCTGATTTACCTTGAGTCTGCCAAGCGTCTGAATCCTAGACAGGCTCGTTGGTCACTGTTTTTCTCCCGTTTCGATTTTGTGGTTTCATACCTGCCAGGTTCAAAGAATGTGAAGGCGGATGCTCTTTCTAGGAGTTTTGTGCCTGACTCCCCTGCAAATTCTGAGCCCACTGGTATCCTTAGGGATGGGGTGATTTTGTCGGCTGTCTCCCCAGACTTGCGACGTGCTTTGCAGGAGTTTCAGGCGGATAAACCTGATCGTTGTCCGCCTGAAAGACTGTTTGTTCCGGATAATTGGACCAGTAGAGTCATCTCCGAGGTCCATTCTTCTGCGTTGGCAGGTCATCCTGGAATATTTGGTACTAGAGACTTGGTGGCCAGGTCTTTTTGGTGGCCTTCCTTGTCGAGGGATGTGCGTTCTTTTGTGCAGTCTTGTGAAGTTTGCGCTCGGGCTAAGCCTTGCTGTTCTCGTGCCAGTGGATTGTTGTCACCTTTGCCTATCCCGAAGAGGCCTTGGACGCACATTTCCATGGACTTTATTTCGGATCTCCCTGTCTCTCAAAAAATGTCCGTCATCTGGGTTGTGTGTGACCGCTTTTCTAAGATGGTTCATCTGGTACCCTTGCCTAAGTTACCTTCCTCCTCTGAGTTGGTCCCTCTGTTTTTTCAGAACGTGGTTCGTTTGCATGGGATTCCGGAGAACATCGTTTCTGACAGGGGATCCCAGTTTGTGTCTAGATTTTGGCGTACGTTCTGTGCTAAGATGGGCATTGATTTGTCCTTTTCGTCTGCATTCCATCCTCAGACGAATGGCCAGACGGAACGAACTAATCAGACCTTGGAAACTTATTTAAGGTGTTTTGTTTCTGCTGATCAGGATGACTGGGTTACCTTTTTGCCGCTTGCCGAATTTGCCCTTAATAATCGGGCTAGTTCTGCTACCTTGGTTTCTCCTTTCTTTTGTAATTCGGGGTTTCATCCTCGTTTTTCCTCTGGTCAGGTGGAGCCTTCTGATTGTCCTGGAGTGGACGTGGTGGTGGATAGGTTGCATCAGATTTGGAGTCATGTGGTGGACAATTTGAAGTTGTCCCAGGAGAGGGCTCAGCAGTTTGCTAATCGCCGTCGCCGCGTGGGTCCTCGACTTCGTGTTGGGGACTTGGTGTGGTTGTCTTCTCGTTTTGTTCCTATGAAGGTCTCTTCTCCTAAGTTCAAGCCTCGGTTCATCGGTCCCTATAGGATCTTGGAAATTCTTAACCCTGTGTCGTTTCGTTTGGATCTCCCGGCATCGTTTGCTATTCATAATGTGTTCCATCGGTCGTTGTTGTGGAGGTATGAGGTACCTGTTGTTCCTTCGCTTGAACCTCCTGCTCCGGTGCTGGTGGAGGGAGAATTGGAGTATGTTGTGGAGAAGATCTTGGATTCTCGTGTTTCCAGACGGAAACTCCAATATTTGGTCAAGTGGAAGGGTTATGGTCAGGAGGATAATTCTTGGGTGGTTGCCTCTGATGTTCATGCTGCTGATTTGGTTCGTGCATTTCATAGGGCTCATCCTGGTCGCCCTGGTGGTTCTCGTGAGGGTTCGGTGACCCCTTCTCAAGGGGGGGGTACTGTTGTGGATTCTGTTTTTGGGCTCCCTCTGGTGGTTACTGATGGTACTGGGTGACTTGTGTTTTCTGCGGTCTCTGGTGTCCACCTGTTCTATCAGGATATGGGAGTTTCCTATTTAACCTGGCTTTCTTGTCATTTCCTCGCCGGCTATCAATGTAATCAGTGTGTCTTGTTACCTCTGCTTCCCGCTTCTGTAAATCTTCAGGACAAGCTAAGTTTTTGATTTTCCTGTTCCAAGTTTTGCTTAATTTTTGTCTTAGTCCAGCTTGCAGATATGTGATTCCTTTTTGCTGGTTGCTCTAGTGGGCTGATATTACTCCTCATGTTCCATGAGTTGGCACATGAGTTCAAGTAATTTCAGGATGGTTTTTTGTAGGGTTTTTCGCTGACCACGCAGTTCACTTTTGTATCCTCTGCTATCTAGCTTTAGCGGGCCTCATTTTGCTGAATCTGTTTTCATAACTACGTATGTGCTTTCCTCTCATTTCACCGTCATTACATGTGGGGGGCTGCTATTTCTGTGGGGTGTTCTCTGGAGGCAAGAGAGGTCTGTGTTTCTTCTAATAGGGGAAGTTAGTCCTTCGGCTGGAGCGAGACGTCTAGGATCATCGTAGGCATGTTCCCCGGCTACAGCTAGTTGTGTGTTTAGGTTCAGGATCGCGGTCAGCTCAGTTTCCATCACCCTAGAGCTTGTTTTGTTTTTTGTGCTTGTCCTTTTGTGATCCCCTGCCATTGGGATCATGACACCGTCGGCAATACAAGTCTATGGGCAAAAAACGCATCCTGCGGGCACATTTGCAGGATCCGTTTCTTGTCCAAAAGACGGATTGCGAAGGAATGCCAAACGATGCAGGTGTGAAAGTAGCCTTAGGGCTAGGGTTAGGGTTGGGGCTAAAGTTAGGGCTAGGGTTGGGGCTAAAGTTAGGGTTAGAGCTGGGATTAGGGTTAGGGTTTGGATTAGGGTTGGTATTAGGGTTAGGGTTGGCATTAGGGTTACGCTTGGGATTAGGGTTAGGTTTGGGATTAGGGTTAAGGTTAGGGTTGTGATTAGGGGTGTATTGGGATTAGGGTTAGGTTTGAGGTTAGGGTTGAGATTAGGATTAGGGGTGTGTTGGATTTAGGGTTTTGATTAGGGTTATGGTTAGGGTTGACATTAGGGTTGTTTTGGGGTAAGGGTTGTGATTATGGTTAGGGTTAGTGATTAGGATTATGGATCAGGTTGGGATTAGGGTTAGGGGTGTGTTGGGGTTAGGGTTGGAGCTAGAATTGGGGGGTTTCCACTGTTTAGGTACATCAGGGGGTCTCCAAACACGACAGCCAATTTTGCGCTCAAAAAGTCAAATGGTGCTCCCTCCCTTCTGAGCTCTGCCATGCGCCCAAACAGTGGGTTACCCCCACATATGGGGCATCAGCGTACTTGGGATAAATTGGACAACAACTTCAGGGGTCCAATTTCTCTTGTTACCCTTGTGAAAAAAAAACTTGGGGGCTACAATATCTTTTTTGTGAAAAAAAAAATATTTTTTATTTTCACGACTCTGCATTCTAAACTTCTGTGAAGCACTTGGGCATTCAAAGTTCTCACCACACATCTAGATAAGTTCCTTGGGGGGTCTAGTTTCCAAAATGGGGTCACTTGTGGGGGGTTACTACAGTTTAGGTACATCAGGGGCTCTGCAATCGCAACATAATGTCCACAGACCATTCTATCAAAGTCTGCATTCCAAAAAGGCACTCCTTCCCTTCCGAGCTCTGCCGTGCGCCCAAACAGTGGTTTACCCCCACATATGGCGCATCAGCGTACTCGGGATAAATTGGACAACAACTATTGCAGTCCAATTTCTCCTGTTACCCTTGTGAAAATAAAAACTTGGGGGCTAAAATATCTTTTTTGTGGAAAAAAAAAATATTTTTTATTTTCACGACTCTGCATTCTAAACTTCTGTGAAGCACTTGGGCATTCAAAGTTCTCACCACACATCTAGATAAGTTCCTTGGGGGGTCTAGTTTCCAAAATGGGGTCACTTGTGGAGGGTTTCTACTGGTTAGGTACATCAGGGGCTCTGCAAACGCAACATAATACCCGCAGACCATTCTATCAAAGTCTGCATTCCAAAACGGCACTCCTTCCTTCCGAGCTCTGCCGTGCGCCCAAACAGTGGTTTACCCCCACATATGGGGTACCAGCATACTCAGGACAAATTGGACAACAACTTTTGGGGTCCAATTTCTTTTGTTACCCTTGTGAAAATAAAAACTTGGGGGCTAAAAAATCTTTTTTGTGGAAAAAAAAAAATTATTTTCACGGCTCTGCACTATAAACTTCTGTGAAGCACTTGGGCATTCAAGGTTCTCACCACACATCTAGATAAGTTCCATGGGGGGTCTAGTTTCCAAAATGGGGTCACTTGTGGGGGATTTCTACTGTTTAGGCACATCAGGGGCTCTCCAAACGCGACATGGCGTCCGATCTCAATTCCAGCCAATTCTACATTGAAAAAGTAAATTGGCACTCTTTCTCTTCCAAGCTCTGCGGTGCGCCCAAACAGTGGTTTACCCCCACATATTGGGTATCGACGTACTCAGGAGAAATTGCACAACAACTTTAGTGGTCTAATTTCTCCTGTTACCCTTGTGAAAATAAAAATTTGTGGGCAAAAAGATCATTTTTGTAGAAAAAATGCAATTTTTTTTTTCACGGCTCTACGTTATAAACTTCTGTGAAGCACATGGGGGTTCAAAGTGCTCGCCACACATCTAGATAAGTTCCTTAAGGGGTCTAGTTTCCAAAATGGTGTCACTTGTGGGGGGTTTCCACTGTTTAGGCACATCAGGGGCTCTCCAAACGCGACATGGCGTCCAATCTCAATTCCAGCCAATTCTACATTGAAAAAGTAAAACGGCACTCCTTCTCTTCCAAGCTCTGCGGTGCGCCCAAACAGTGGTTTACCCCCACATATTGGGTATCAGCGTACTCAGGAGAAATTGCACAACAACTTTTGTGGTCTAATTTCTCCTGTTACCCTTGTGAAAATAAGAATTTGTGGGCGAAAAGATCATTTTTGTGTAAACAAAAGCGATTTTTTATTTTCACGGCTCTACGTTATAAACTTCTGTGAAGCACTTGGGGGTTCAAAGTGCTCACCACACATCTAGATAAGTTCCTTAAGGGGTCTAGTTTCCAAAATGGTGTCACTTGTGGGGGTTTCCACTGTTTAGGCACATCAGGGGCTCTCTAAACGTGACATGGCGTCCGATCTCAATTCCAGCCAATTCTGCATTGAAAAAGTCAAACGGCGCTCCTTCACTTCTAAGTTCTGCGGTGCGCCCAAAAAGTGGTTTACCCCCACGTATTCAGGAGAAATTGCATAACAAAATTTATGGTTACATTTCTGTTTTTACACTTGTGAAAATAAAAAAAATGGTTCTGAATTAAGATGTTTGCAAAAAAAAGTTAAATGTTCATTTTTTCCTTCCACATTGTTTCAGTTCCTGTGAAGCACGTAAAGGGTTAATAAACTTCTTGAATGTGGTTTTGAGAACCTTGAGGGGTGTAGTTTTTAGAATGGTGTCACACTTCATTATTTTCTATCATATAGACCCCTCAAAATGACTTCAAATGTGATGTGGTCCCTAAAAAAAAAATGGTGTTGTAAAAATGAGAAATTGCTGGTCAACATTTAACCCTTATAACTCCCTAACAAAAAAAAATTTTGTTTCCAAAATTGTGCTGATGTAAAGTAGACATGTGGGAAATGTTATTTATTAACTATTTTTCGTGACATATCTCTCTGATTTAAGGGCATAAAAATACAAAGTTTGAAAATTGCAAAATTTTAAAAATTTTCGCCATATTTCCATTTTTTTCATAAATAATCGCAAGTAATATCGAAGAAATGTTACCACTAACATGAATTACAATATGTCACGAAAAAACAATCTCAGAATCAGCGGGATCCGTTGAAGCGTTCCAGAGTTATAACCTCATAAAGTGACAGTGGTCAGAATTGCAAAAATTGGCCTGGTCATTAAGTACCAAATTGGCTCTGTCACTAAGGGGTTAAAAGAGTGTGATTGATAATATTGAAGTCGTTCGACGCTTGTTGCCAAGCTTTTTTACACCAGCTGACGAAGAATGACGGAGACAAATAGTCCTCAATACAGTATAATGCAACTCTCATACAGCATAATGCACTCCCCATTAGTATACTGCAGCCCCCTCAGAATATACTGCAGCCCCCCCTCAGAGTATACTGCAGCCCCCCCACCCACAGCATAATGCAGCCCCCTCAGAGCATAATGCAGCCCCCTCAGGGTATAATCCAGCCCCCTCAGAGTATACTGCAACTCCCCTCAGAATATAATACAGTCACCTCAGAGTATAATGCAGCCACACACACACAGTATAATGCAGCCTCCCTACACACACTCACACACTATAATGCAGACACACACAGTATAGTGGAGACACACACAGTATAGCGCAGCCCCTCCACACACATTATAATGCAGCCCCCGACATACACATACACACACACGGTACATCTATATACATATATACAATACTCACCTCTCCTCATATCCTGCGCTGCTCCAGGCTCTGCTTCGGTCTCATCAGCTCCACTGCTGGCACAGAGTGAAGCACAATGATGTGATATCATCATGCGCCCGCTGAGTCTGAAGCAGAGAGGGAGTGATGAGAGAGGAAATATGATCTGACGCTCTCTCTTCCATCACTGCTTTCAACTGTATTGGCATCTATGATAGGGTGGGGGTGCGACGCCGAGCCCCTCTTAAGGGCCCCACAGTGGCCACTGGCTGGGGACCCCTGTAGGAGCGGGGACCCTAGACAGCTGCCTGGTCTGCCTGCCACTAACACCGAATTTGACCTATACAAACTATTAATATTGGCATATAGGCTATAAACTGCTGAAAGCAATCCTACCTGTGTGTCTCATATCAGATGCCTTGTTGTAGAGAAATCATCTTTTATCACTTTATATAAATGATCTCTTCCAGGCTCTGGGTCGGATGGTGCCTGAAGATAACTCTGCCTCCAGAGCTTATTTTACATGAAGGGGTAGGTACCAGTGTGATGCGTAATGGCCGCTCTCTGCTCTCCTGATACCTGATATATCAGGAGGTTATTCTCAACTTCAGCTCCCATTTCACAGGCAGACAGTGCTCAGCGCTGTAATATTGTTATAACACAGCAGGGCAAAAGAGGTGCAAAAAATTTGTTTGCAAGAAAACAAATTTAATTTCTGCTATTCTGTGTTGCTTACTTGTTTCACACTGGTAACTCCCTCTTCATGTAAAAAAAAGCTCTGGGGACAGAGTTATCTCCAGACACCATCCGCCCCTGAAGAGCTTATGGTAAGGTGTAGGGTGAGTGGTGTGCTTAGGTGGCAAACAACCCAGTAGGTTCTTCCGATTCATCGAGGTTACATGTCACCATGGCATATTTAATGGAGATGTATGCCAACAGGGTGTCGGGGGCAGTGGCATGAAACCACATATCGAGGTTGGCATTTTATTTTAAATTGAGGGGTTGGGTAGACTCCACAAAGCATTTTTTGATCGAGCAAGCCCTGAAGGGGTGGCGACGCGGCAACATACGAGTCAAAAACAGGCGCCCCATTTCTTTTCAGCTATTAGCTCACTTAATGGAGCGGACCAAATTCAGTTTACGAGGCCACTTTATTATTGGCAGCGTTCGGCATGGCCTTTTTTGGTGCCATGCGTGTCAGTGAGATACTCCCACCTGCCCATAACAAAACAGGCGGCCTGCGTCAGGACGACGTATTACTTTGTGACGACGAATTGAGGATCAGAGTACGCAGATCTAAGACTGATCCGAAAGAGAGGGGTACATGGTTTCCTATATTTGCCATCCCGGGTGAAATATGCCCATTGGTACTAATTAACAATTATAAAAATATCAGGAGTAGCGGGGATCAATTTTTTATTCACGAGAATGGTTCTCCTTTGGTGCCCGGGCAATTCTTGGCAGTGATGAGGCGCATTTTGATGTCCTTGGGTTTACCTACTGCGGAGTTTGGCACTCATTCCTTTAGAATTGGGGCTGCCACGGAAGGGTTTATTTGATTTGGAGATTAAGCAAATTGGCAGATGGAGATCATGTTGTTTCGCCAGGCATATTAGGTCAGAATTGCTATTGTAAGGCCTTTGTTATGGTTAATATAAACCCCCCCCAAAAGGGGGGGCGGTGCTATGCACTGTGAGTGTTAGTTCAAAGAGCCATTGGGGAGTGTTCAAAATCAAGGATTTGTAGGTAATGATTTTATCTTTTCAGATGGAGCTAGTGCCAGTGTGTGGATTTTGGGACACTCGTATGTATATTGGGCAGCTCGGCGAGCTGATTCGCATCCAGGAGGACATTCACTGGGCTTCTTGGATCTGGACATAAATTGGCGTGGTAAAAGGGGTCGTACTTGGTCATAGGTTCTCCTAGAAGTGGTCCGCATTGCGCAAGTGGTGTTGTCCCCGACAGTGGTGGTCATACACGCTGGTGGAAACGATTTGGCTTCATCTCCTCTTGCTGAGCTACTGAATGTCATGAGAACCGATATGGACAAGTTTCCGAGTTTCTTTTCTGAAATGTGAATAGTCTGGTCGGAAGTGGTTCCTTGGCTGGTATGGCGCGGGGCCATGGAAGTAAACGCCACGGAAAGATCGAGGTGTACGTTGAACCAACGAATATCTCGTTTTATTAGATTTAAAAATGGTATAGTGGTTAGACATCATTGACTCGAAGGAGATAACGCGGGTTTAATGATGCTGGTTTGGATATTTTTCTGTCTGGCCTTAGAGATGGTGTAGCTCAAGCGCTCCATTCTATGGGGGGGTCATAGCTGGTTTGCTGCGCTACTCCATGGCGGAATTGGTGGAAATTTTGATGGTGAAGAAACCTGCACAGGGAGACTGGAAGGCAGATAATCTCCTACACTGAGTTGGTTGGCAAAATATTGCCTGGTTTTTGAGCTGCGACCATAAACTTAAGCCATGTAAAAGATGAGAGTCTTGTTTAAATCTCTCCCCATAATAAAGCAGTTATGTTTAAGAAAATGGTGTGGCGTCACTTCATGGGAGTCAAGAGTTTGGGTCACAGCAGTCAGAAGGACACTGCGGCATAGCTGGCCGCTGTCCCCTGACTGCTGGGCCCCCTTTTTTGGGCTGTAATGGGTCTCCCATGCAGTGACGCTGGTGGAGGCTTGATCCCGCCTCCAGTGGCTGTCCCCGCCCTCCGATGATGATGGCCATGTGACCGGGAGATCATCCTGTCTCTCCAGTCACCCGGACCTGTTCCCGCCCTCTCTCCCTGTTTTTATGTTGTATGTTCAAGTCGCAGCTGTGGAATGGGTGGAGACTTTGGTGGTGAAGAAACCTGCAGCAGGAGACCAGAAGGCAGATAATCTCCCTAAACCCAGTTGGTTGGCAAAATATTGCCTGGTTTTTGAGCTGCGACCATAATCTTAAGCCATGTAAAAGATGAGATTGTTTAAATCTCTCCCCATAATAAAGCAGTTATATTTAAGAATATGGTGTGGCGTCACGTCTCCGTCTAACCATTAGACGACCAGGTGTTGGGCAAAGCTGAAAATTAGACTCATCGGAGAAGATTACCTTACTCCAGTCCTCTATGGTCCAATCCTTATGGTCTTTGGCAAACTTCATCCTGCTTCTCATTGATGAAAGGCTTTTTTATAGCTTTACATGACTTGAGTCCTGCCTCTAGGAGCCTGTTACAAACTGTTCTTGCCGTGCACTTCACCCCAGCAGCCATTTGCCATTCCTTTTGTAGGTCCCTTGATGTCATCTTACGGTTGCTGAGTGACATTCAAATAAGATGACAGTCATCCCGGTCAGTGGAGAGTCGTTTTCGTCCTCTGCCGGTCTGTAGCTTTGTTGTCCCCAATGTCTGCTGCTTGACCTTGTTGTAATGTAATGTAAATTTTAAGGATGGAGGCAACATGACGCTCACTATGTCCCTCTGCTAGTAAAGCCAGAATTGAGACTTTCTTTTCCTGACTCAGGTCTTTTCTTTTCAACTCCTTTGGCATGGTTAAAAGTTATTTTTTAATTCCTATTACTTTTGGGATATTACTAGCCTTGTTTTGCCATCTAGCTTGTCATATTGCAAGAGGATTGTGAACACCACAGCAGTGTTTTTTTTACTTTAATTCATTAAATAAGATTTGGTTCAGGTGATCACCTAATAAGAAGCACATTAAGTCGAATGAGGTGTCCTCTGGTTAGAATTCAACTGACACTGGAATGGAATGGCTGTCAGACATGTAGAGAAGCTGATTTTTATAAAACTGTGCAGTGGTCTCTTAATTTTTGCCAGAGCTGTATATGTACAGTATATATTAGATAGATAGATAGATAGAAGAAAAGCTGGTAATTCATCTGCTGTGTTCTTTAAAATCACAGCAGGAGCCGACAGGATAGAAGAGATGGATTACATACAGTTAATACAAATGGAATAGGTAGATATACAGATGTCTGTGACAAATACAATTAGTACAGTGTGTGCGCAAATTACTGGACATGTATTTAATAAAATATTATTTTTCTTAAAAAATGGCGTGGGCTCCGGCCCAAATTTCCATAACCAGCAGAGTGAATGCCTACAGTTGGGGGCAGATGTTTATAGCCTGGGAAGGGGGTAATACCTATGGAGCTTCCCAGGCTATTAAAATTACGTAGGGTTCCCCTATAATTAATAACCAACAAAGGCTATGCAGACAGCTGCGGGCTGATATTAATAATAATAATCTTTATTAATAGCCTAGGAAGGGCCATGGACACTGCCCCCCAGGCTAAAAACATCAGCTTTCAGCCTTCCCAGAAAAGGCGCATCACTAAGATGTGCCAATTATGGCACTTAGCCTCGCTCTTCCCACTTGCCCTGTAGTGGTGGCAAGTGGGGTGATAATTGCCAGGTTGCTGTCACCTTTGTATTGTCAAGTGACATCAAGCCCAGAGGTTAGTAATGGAGAGGCGTCAATAAGACGCCCCCATTACTAACCATATAGTCACATTGTAAGAAAACACAGACACCCAGAAAATTTTTTATTTAACCCCTTTACCCCCAAGGGTAATTTGCACGTTATGGACCGGGCCAATTTTTAGAATTCTGACCACTGTCCCTTTATGAGGTTATAACTCTGGAACGCTTCAACGGATCCTGGTGATTCTGACAATGTTTTCTCTTGACATATTGTACTACATGATAGTGGTAAAATTTCTTTGATATTACATGTGTTTATTTGTGAAAAAAAGGGAAATTTGGCAAAAATTTTGAAAATTTTGCAATTTTCCAACTTTGAATTTTTATGCAATTAAATCACAGAGATATGTCACACAAAATACTTAATAAGTAACATTTCCCACATGTCTACGTTACATCAGCACAATTTTGGAACCAAAATTTTTTTTGTTAGGGAGTTATAAGGGTTAAATGTTGACCAGCAATTTCTCATTTTTCCAACACCATTTTAATTTTGGGACCACATCTCATTTGAAGTCATTTTGAGGGGTCTATATGATAGAAAATACCCAAGTGTGACACCATTCTAAAAACTGCACCCCTCAAGGTGCTCAAAACCACATTCAAGAAGTTTATTAACGCTTCAGGTATTTCACAGGAATTTTTGAAATGTTTAAATAAAAATTAACATTTAACTTTTTTTCACAAAAAATTTATTTCAGCTCCAATTTGTTTTATTTTAACAAGGGTAACAGAAGAAAATGGACCCCAAATGTTGTTGTACAATTTGTCCTGAGTACGCCGATACCCCATATGTGGAGGTAAACCACTGTTAGGGCGCATGACAGAGCTCAGAAGCGAAGGAGCGCCGTTTGACTTTTCAATGCAAAATTGACTGGAATTGAGATGGGACGCCATGTTGCGTTTGGAGAGCCACTGATGTGCCTAAACATTGAAACCCCCCACAAGTGACACTATTTTGGAAAGGAGACCCCCTAAGGAACCTATCTAGAGGTGTGCTGAGCACTTTGACCCACCAAGTGCTTCACAGAAGTTTTTAATGCAGAACCGTAAAAATAAAAAATCATTTTTTCACAAAAATTATTTTTCGCCCCCAATTTTAAATTTTCCCAAGGGTAAGAGAAGAAATTGAACCCCAAAAGTTGTTGTACAATTTGTCCTGAGTACGCTGATACCCCATATGTGGGGGTAAACCACTGTTTGGGCGCATGGGAGAGCTCGGAAGGGAAGGAGCGCCGTTTGACTTTTCAATGCAAAATTCACAGGAATTGAGATGAGACGCCATGTTGCATTTGGGAGCCACTGATGTGCCTAAACATTGAAATCCCCCACAAGTGACACCATTTTGGAAAGTAGACCCCCTAAGGAACGTATCTAGATGTGTGGTGAGCACTTTGACCCACCAAGAGCTTCACAGAAGTTTATAATGCAGAGCCGTAAAAATAAAACAAAAAAATTTTCCCACAAAAATTATTTTTTAGCCCCCAGTTTTGTATTTTCCCAAGGGTAACAGGAGAAATTGGACCCCAAAAGTCGTTGTCCAATTTGTCCTGAGTACGCTGATACCCCATATGTTGGGGTAAACCCCTGTTTGGGTGCACGGGAGAGCTCGGAAGGGAATGAGCACTGTTTTACTTTTTCAACGCAGAATTGGCTGGAATTGAGATCGGACACCATGTCGGGTTTGGAGAGCCCCTGATGTGCCTAAACAGTGGAAACCCCCAATTATAACTGAAACCCTAATCCAAACACACCCCTAACCCTAATCCCAACGGTAACCCTAACCACACCTCTAACCCAGACACACCCCTAACCCTAATCCCAACCCTATTCCCAACCGTAAATGTAATCCAAACCCTAACCCTAACTTTAGCCTCAACCCTAACTGTAGCCTTAACCCTAGCCCCAACCCTAACTCTAACCCTAGCCCTAACCCTAATGGGAAAATGGAAATAAATACATTTTTTAAATTTTTTTATTTTTCCCTAACTAAGGGGGTGATGAAGGGGGGTTTGATTTACTTTTATAGCGGTTTTTTTTAGCGGATTTTTATGATTGGCAGCCGTCACACACTGAAAGACGCTTTTTAATGCAAAAAATATTTTTTGCGTTACCACATTTTGAGAGCGATAATTTTTCCATATTTGAGTCCACAGAGTCATGTGAGGTCTTGTTTTTTGCAGGACGAGTTGACGTTTTTATTGGTAACATTTTCGGGCACGTGACATTTTTTGATTGCTTTTTATTCCGATTTTTGTGAGGCAGAATTACCAAAAACCAGCTATTCATGAATTTCGTTTGGGGGAGGCGTTTATACCGTTCCGCGTTTGGTAAAATGGGTGAAGCAGTTTTATTCTTCGGGTCAGTACGATTACAGCGACACCTCATTTATATCATTTTTTTATGTTTTGGCGCTTTTATACGATAAAAACTATTTTATAGAAAAAATAATTATTTTTGCATCGCTTTATTCTGAGGACTATAACTTTTTTATTTTTTTGCTGCTGATGCTGTATGGTGGCTCGTTTTTTACGGGACAAGATTACGTTTTCAGCGGTACCATGGTTATTTATATCTGTCTTTTTGATCGCGTGTTATTCCACTTTTTGTTCGGCGGTATGATAATGAAGCGTTGTTTTTTGCCTCTTTTTTTCTTACAGTGTTTACTGAAGGGGTTAACTAGTGGGACAGTTTTATAGGTCGGGTCGTTACGGACGCGGCGATACTAAATATGTGTACATTTATTGTTTGTTTTTTTTATTTAGATAAAGAAATGTATTTATGGGAATATTTTTTTTTTTTCATTATTTAGGAATTTTTTTAAATTTTTTTTTTACACATGTGGAAATTTATTTTTTTACTTTTTTACTTTGTCCCATGGGGGACATCACAGATCGCTGATCTGACAGTTTGCACAGCACTCTGTCAGATCACCGATCTGTCTGAGAGCACTGCAGGCTTACCAAGCTGCCGACGGTCCGCTTTTTCCGACCGCGCATGCGAGGCCGGAACTCCGCCCCCACCTCCCCGCACCTCACAATGCACTGCGACGGGCCGAGTCCGACGCTAGTGTGAAAGTAGCCTTAGTCATACTCACCAATGGGGGAGGCATAAACTCTAAATACGGGTCTGAGTGTGTGATAGTTATTATTATTTATTATAGCGCCATTTATTCCATGGCGCTTTACATGTGATAGTTAAATGTTTCTTTCTTGTTGTTGTTTCTGGGGTAACAAAGTTTTCGTTGTTAGTAAAAACTAGTTCCTTACAGATTGCCTGGCTGTGTTCTTTGTCCTCGGCCAGGTGTATTCTGGGAGAGACCACCCTGGTGACACGGTCTACACACAATGTAGGGGCAGCACAGACGCTGGACCACTGCTCCATTCATTCTCTATGGGGCTGCCAGGAAAAGATGAGCGCAGCAATCCGTCAACCGCATAGAGAAAGAATGACGCTGTGGTCGAGCATGCGCACTGCCCACTAGAGGGCTAGAAGTGCCCCATTACTGGTCGCTGCAGGCCCCAGTGGTCGGACCCCCAGGCAGGAGCAATAACATCACATAGTCTGTGAACAGATGCTCACTAGTTTTCACTGGAGAGCCCCTTTAAGGTCAGCTTCCTAGACAGCCCTGGGTTGGGGGCACAGCCCTTTGTCCTGGAGATCAGACCCCACCAGCCTGCCTATGCTGAGCACATGGCATCATGATGAATCGCGATCACGGGCGGCGCTCCGCCATTGTCAGCGACTTTTACTCATGTGCTCGCCTCGCACTGAGCCGTGATCGCCATCTCAGAAGATGCTGAAACAATGACTCACAGCCCCGCCCACTCGGGGGTTTCTATGAGTACATCTTCACTTGGTGGGCGGAGCCGTGCAGCTGATCTCTTCTGATAGGTTGAAGCGCCTGGTTGGTCACGCCCTATGAATGGCTGTACGCTGTGATTGGCTAGTAGTAAAACTGCTGATACGGAGTGCACTGTGCAGCGCCAGCTGGAGCCTGGCATCCGGAGGGTGAGGAGGTCCGGAGGGTGAGTGCACGTATTCATTCCTGTATCCATCCGTTATACACAGGATGCTGGCAGTGCTGGGGCTTGTGGTTCTACCGCGGCTTGTAATTCTTATTTCTCTTTGGTATATAATAGGGTCATATGAGATGATACCTATGAGAATTGTCACTGCTGGCCTGTACACAGCAAGTCCACGAGTGGGCAGGGGCTAATCCACGGGTAGCGTGACTCATCTGCTGGTCTGTGGTGGCGGAATCGTCCGACTGCTCGATCAGCTCAGACTGCCAGGACGAATATCGCTCATACAGCCAGCAGTGATGGACGAAAAGGGCAATAATCCAATGATGAGCTCCATGTGGCACAGCTCTGATGCCCCATACATTGTATATACACACCAGGGGTATTTATTATTATTTATATAGCGCCATTAATTCCATGGTGCTGTATATGAAAAAGGGGTTATAGATATCGCTTACAGTAAACACATTTACAATGAGAGACTGGTACAGAGGGGAGAGGACCATGTCCTTGCGGACTTACATACTTTGGGATAGCGGGGAAGAGACAGAAGGTCGGGGGTGCAGCAGCTCTGCTGGTGGTGAGGCGGCAGCTCAGGTGGTGGTGAGGCGGCAGCTCAGGTAGGTGGTGAGGGGGCAGCTCTGGTGGTGGCGAGGCGGCAGCTCAGGTGGTGGCGAGGTGGCAGCTCTGCTGGTGGTGAGGCGGCAGCTCATGTGGTGGTGAGGCGGCAGCTCAGGTGGTGGTGAGGCGGCAGCTCTGGTGGTGGTGAGGCGGCAGCTCAGGTGGTGGCGAGGCGGCAGCTCAGGTGGTGGCGAGGTGGCAGCTCAGGTGGTGGTGAGGCGGCAGCTCTGGTAGTGGTGAGGCGGCAGCTCTGGTAGTGGTGAGGCGGCAGCTTGGGTGGTGGTGAGGCGGCAGCTCAGGTGGGTGGGGAGGCGGCAGAATGTTTATTGCAGGCTGTAGGCTTTCTTGAAGAGTTGTGTTTTCAGGTTCCGTCTGAGGGATCCGAGGGTGGTGGATAATCGGACGTGTTGGCATGGAGTTCCAGAGGATGGGGATATTCGGGAGAAATCTTGGAGGCGGTTGTGTGAGGAACTAATAAGTGTGGAGGAGAGTAGGAGGTCTTGGGAGGATCGATGATTACGTGAGGGAAGATATTGGGAGATTAGTTCAGAGATATAGGGAGGGGACAGGTTGTGAATGGCTTTGTAGAACAGTGTTAGTAGCTTGAACTGGATTTGTTGGGGAATTGGGAGCCAGTGGAGGGATTTGCAGAGGGGAGTAGCGAGGAGAGAGGTGGATTAGCCGGGCAGCAGAGTTGAGGACAGACTGGAGTGGTGCAAGAGAGTTAGCGGGGAGGCCACAGAGGAGGGTGTTGCAGTAATCGAGGCGGGAGATGATGAGGGCATGCACAAGAGTTTTAGTAGATTGTGGGGTGAGGAATGGACGGATTCTGGCAATATTTTTGAGTTGGAGGCGACAGGAGGTGGCAAGAGTTTGGACGTGCGGTTTGAAGGACTGGGCAGAGTCGAGAGTTACTCCGAGGCAGCGGATTTCAGGTGCGGGAGAGAGCGTGATGCCGTTTACCATAATAGATAGGTCAGGTAGGGGGGATATGTGAGATGGAAGAAAGATGATGAGTTTGGTTTTGTCTACATTGAGTTTTAGGAAGTGAGGGTTGAGAAGGAGGATATGGCTGACAGACACTGCGGGATTCTGGACAGCAGAGAGGTGACATCTGGGCCAGAGAGGTAGATCTAAGTGTCGTCCGCATACAGGTGGTACTGGAAGCCGTGGGACTTCATGAGTTGTCCTAGGCCAAGGGTATAGATGGAAAAAAGTAGAGGCCCTAGGACAGAGCCCTGAGGAACTCCAACAGAGAGAGGGTGGGATGAGGAGGTAGTGTGGGAGTGGGAAACGCTAAATGTGCAGTCAGAAAGGTATGAGGCAATCCAGGACAGGGCAAGGTCTGTGATGCCAAGGGAAGAAAGAATCTGTAGCAGTAGGCAGTAATCGACTGTGTCGAAAGCAGAGGACAGGTCAAGAAGGAGGAGGATGGAGAACTGTCTGTTAGATTTGGCTGTGAGTAAAGGTACCGTCACATTTAGCGACGCTGCAGCGATATAGACAACGATGCCGATCGCTGCAGCGTCGCTGTTTAGGTCGCTAGGAGACGTCAAACACAGGCAACAGCTGAGCGATGCAGGAGCGATCCAGTGACGTACTTATCGTTCTCGCTGGTTGTTCGCTCCATGAAGAAACATTGCAGGCATCATTGCTTTTGCTGTCAAACATGACGAATCACGCCGACCTGACGACCAAATAAAGTTCCGGACTTTCAGCTACGACCAGCGATGTCACAGCGGGATCCTGATCGCTGCTGCGTGTCAAACACAACGAGATCGCTATCCAGGACGCTGCAACGTCACGGATCGCTGTCATTCTCGTTGTAAAGTTGCTCAGTGTGAAGGTACCTTAAGTCATTAGTAATTTTGGTCAGAGCAGTTTCGGTGGAGTGGTGGGGGTGGAAGCCAGATTGGAGGTTGTCAAGGAGAGAGTTAGATGAGAGGTGGGAGGAAAGGGTATCTATGTACTATGTATGCAAGAGGGGCAGGGGCAAATCTTGGGCATTGGTGCGATCTGTGAAGCCACAAAGGGGCCCTAGAAATAAAGGGGCCACGTCTACCTCCAGACCAGGTGGAACTGTGCATTATGATAAGATATTGGACCCATATAATGTTCTTGGACAAGAGGCATGTTCTATCTGTGCCCATCAGTGGCTCATCTACTAATGTGATATGTGTCAGAACAAATGGGATAAAGCTCCGACTGTGCCCAGGGGGACATGGAAACAAAACTACACAATGTGCCAAGATCAGAGAGTACAATATAAATAAAGCGATATATACAATATTATATAACACCACACAATACAAGATATACAGTATAAAATATACAATACACTCTAACAATATCATACAATACAATATCTAAAACATATACAATATACACAAGACAATATATCCAAAACCAATCACACAATTCAATATATACAGTACAACTTATACAAATAAAACCATCTGACACCACACAATACACGATATACAGTATAAGATATACAAAGAAATATATACAATACTATACATCACACAATACAATATGTACTATATAGCACCACACAATACAAAATGTACAGTATAACATATACAATACACTCTAACATCACACAGTGCAGTATATACAGTACAATGTAACAACTTCACCTTCTGAGGTCAAAACTCTAAACAACAACAATGCAAAACATGACAGTGAGAAATCAGTAATATTATCCAGCAGTGCACTCTTTTAAAAATCAGACATTGTGCAAAAATCCTGGGCGTTTTGAATTTAGAAATCTGGATGTTCTTCCTCATGGCGCTTGTGTTGTCCTAACCTTCCAAATGAGGTTCAGTGTCTGTGATATCTTGAGAGTACGACGTTTTTTCATTAGGTGAGCTGAACAGTAGTTTTTTCTAAAGATGTGACCCTGTGAACCTGAGACTAATGTCAGCTGAAGCCACCCATATCCATGGGTGCAGCCCACAGTCTAAGGTCCACTGCGGATTTTTCTGCAGCGGATTTGATAAATCCGCAGTGGAAAACCGCTGCGGATTTATCGCGAATCTACCGCGGTTTTTGTGCGGTTTTACACCTGCCGTTTTCCATCGGGGCAGTTGTAAAACCGCTGCGGAAAACGCAGAAAGAACTGACATGCTGCGGAATGTAAACCGCTGCGTTTCCGCGCGGTTTTTTTCCGCAGCATGTGCACAGCAATTTTGGTTTCCCATAGGTTTACATTGAACTGTAAACTCATGGGAAACTGCTGCGGATCCGCAGCAAAATCCGCATCATGTGCACGTACCCTAATGTGTATGGGGGCGCCTCCCGATAGTCGGGAGAGATGTCAATCACACATGTCCGATTTGAGACTAATTTCCCTGAGATAAGCCGCTGGCTAATTTGTGACTGCGGCTTTCTCAGGCCGGTTTCACACGTCAGTGTCTCCGGTACGTGAGGTGACAGTTTCCTCACGTACCGGAGCCACTGACACACGTAGACGCATAAAAATCAATGCATCTGTGCAGATCTCATTGATTTTTTGCGGACCGTGTCTCCGTGTGCCAAACACAGAGACATGTCAGTGTTCGTGGGAGCGCACGGATTACACGGACCCATTAAAGTCACTGATGTGCCACAGAAACGTAGGGGCATACGGACACGGATAATTCCGGTACCGATTTTTTTCCGGTACTGGAATTATCTGGACGTGTGAAACCGGCCTCATAGAGAACAGAGGAGCGCTCAGCTGAGCTGGCTGTTGGCTGAGCGAGCGCCCCTGTGTATGAGAGATCAGGCTAAGATGGCTCTCGGCTAACTAAGCTGTGTGTTGTAGTTTCAACACAATCAGTGTTATATCAGCAGACTATACACATCTCAGCATTTGAGCACTGCTACATCTACATCTGAGAAAACAAGGCATTCTATCAAAACTACACCAAGCAGGCCAGTAAGTGATACATTGCTGGAATCAGGCTCTCTGCCACTACATCATGCTGCTCTCAGATTACATAGCAAAAATCTACTGACAGAAGTAACCTGGAATTTAGGTGTTATGTTCAACTCAGATGCTGTGGAAATCTCCTGACATAGCCGACAATTGTGAACCTCTGACTTTTGCCACTGATTATAATACCATAGCATTCATCATTAGGGTTTACTCAGACGTCAGTTTTTCTCATGCAAGCGCTGCATCATAGCAGTGATGCCTATGATAGTCTATGGGGAGATTGACATGTCCGATATTTTCTTCAGACCGAGTTGTCCGCACAAAAGGAGACTTGATCCAAGGATTTTATCAAACTCACCAATGGAAGTCTATGGGTTCACCAAAAAGTCGCACATCCATAAGATGTTAACCGCGTGCTTCTGTTTTCCCCGCACTGTTTGATTGCAGAAGCTTAAGAAACCTTATTTTTTTTATCTGAGACAAAGTGATGAATCTCTGTCCAAGCTTTGATGGTAAAAAGTGACACACTGAGCAAACTCTGATGACACTAAAAAATACTTATGGTAACTCGGACCGTATTTTTTAACCGCATTTTTGTGTGCGAGAAAAATTACTGCCGAGTATAGGAGCCCTTAGACAGATGTCTTAAAATTCAGATTTATCCTCCAAGGACGGCGCTTACTCACATTCATGTCCAAACATTCTCCAGCAAAATGGCGCTGGAGGCAGTGCATGATTAGGTTAACGTTTGGCCGCCGCCAGTGCCGGAGGTTAATCTGAACATTTGCAAATTTGAAGTTCAAATTTTTTTAACTATGCAAGGTCCAGTCACACGGCTACACTTTCCTATACATGAAAAATATAAAGTATACCAATGTATACTGCCCATTCAATGCCAAATGGGTATTCTTTTGGTTTACATAGAGGCCTTTATGTTTCTGGCCATCACTTACGCAAACATAGAATTAAAATGCCGCAATAGAGATCCATAGGAACTTTGTATAATTATTGCGGTAAAGGCCCTTTGTGGCTTTGCCGGATGCATGGATAAAAACAAAATCAAAGTTTTGTACTGTGTAAAGGAAAAAGACGGAATATCTATGAATATGTGAGGAAACGTGGGTTATTGTGCACTATTAGGCCATGTTCACACAATCAGTATGTGGTCAGTATTTTACCTCAGTATTTATAAGCCAAAATCAGGAGAGGAACAATCAGAGGAAAAGTATAATAGAAACAGGTCACCACTTCTGTATTTATCACCCACTCCTGGTTTTGGCTTACAAATACTGAGGTAAAATACTGACCAAATACTGCTAGTGTGAATGTGGCCTAGAGGAGATACCATACCACGGCACATGGAGAGCCCACAGTAATACTCCGCATGACTCCATACACACGACATACTCGCTGCTGTCTATCTACATGAGGACAGAGCACATGATTGCAGATGTTCTCATTTCTCCTGTATATAGGGAACTATACATGTGTTTGGCCATTGACAGTGTTGTACATTACACACCGCTCAAATTCCTGAAATGTTATCTTGATACATAATTTAATTATACATTACAATATGATTTCATTAATCACCTCGACACTTCCTGATTCTGGATATAGTGATGTCACAGTTTTGTTTATAACCTCTTCTATTTTCCTTGGCTTTAGTTTAGAAACATGGAGGACCAGATTGATGTACCATCCATGTCTACAAAACTTCAGAACACATTGATCCAGTACCACAACATTCCTGAAGACGCGTGGAGTGTGGCTAAGAAATCCGTAAGTGTCTTTCAAGTATTATAAATGTCTGTGGTTTTTTTTCTAGATCGTGTGTTCGCAAAAAAATCACAGATACATGTCTGTTTTTTATAGGCATCATGGATCAGAATTACCCATAGAATTCTATTGGTCTGTGAAATCACTGATGGCACGCGTGGCCTCAGAGTACAGTCCGTGTCCTGTTCTGATCTATATTGTGATGAATAGGAGAAGCTTTGTCATTTAATCGTTTCTTTTTTCATATATGAAAATCACTGATGAAAAATAGTCAAATTGACACCCAGACCATACCTTGATGAAACGTGAACGAAGAATACTGATGAAACTCTGGCCGATTTGGCATATGTAAAAAATCACGTACATTTGAATGAGGCCTAAGAGCTTGTTCACACAAACGATTTTCTCAAATGAGGGCTGTCTGTGGTTTTCACAGATAGCACTTGTTCCCATGATATTCTATGGCGCTGTGCAATTATCTGATTTTCTTCCTCAGTTCGAGCAGTCTGAGCAAAATATTTGTGACATGCCTGATTAATTATCTGTGAGGTCAAAATGCATGTCTATGGGTGAAAAACATCAGACTGTACTCGGATGACATCTGAGTGTGGTCCAATTTTCATGGACTGACAGAATGGACAAGGTGGAGAAACTTTTTTTCTCTCCACGTTCGAGAAAAACTGATGCCACTCTAATCAGATTCTGATCAGAATAATCGGAGCGTTTTTCTCGGATGAACCTTAGGGTGGGACCACACGGTTCACCTGGCCTCGCGGCCTAAATTCTGCAACCTGAAGAAGCCAATGACTGTGTGATTATGAAACAAAATTGTGCCCCCTTTGCCAATCACTGGTGGGCTTAGTTTCAGCCTCAAGATAAACCCCATTGTGTGGTCTCGCCCTAATTTTTATGAGGATCTTTTTATCTTTTCAAGTTGTAACCTTTCCATCTCTTAGGCCAGTCTCACACGTCCAGATAATTCCGGTACCGGAGAAAACGGTACCGGAGTTATCCGTGTCCATGTGCTCACGTAGGCCGTCCGTGTGGGATCTGTGTGATGTCCGTGAGTACGTTTTTAGGGTCCGTGTGCTGTACGTGTGCTGTATGTGTGTCCGTGTATTGCAACAATTTTTACAATTTTAACCCTATGACAGGAAAAATGCACACGGATGGCACACGGACAGCATCCGTGTTCGGTACGTGTTTACACGGACCCATTGACTTTAATGGGTCCGTGTGCTCCCACGAACACTGACATGTCTCCGTGTTTTGAAAACAGACACACGGTCCGTGAAAACACGCTGACATGTGCAGAGACACATTTACTTTAATGTGTCTACGTGAGTCAGTGTCTCCGGTACGTGAGGAAACTGTCACCACACGTACTGGAGCCACTGACGTGTGAAATCGGCCTTAGGCTTTATTCACACTTCAGTATTTTTTTTTTCAGGAGTATCCCCAAAACACAGAACAGGTGTTAACTTTTCAGTTATATTTTTTCTCTGTAAGTTCCACTCCTGGTTTTACCGACGTGTGAATGAGACACGTGTACAATATGAGGATTTTAGCAGTTCTCTCATTTGCTTATTTGTGACAGGTCTAATACTTCATTTGTGATACCTGTGTAGTAAGCCTTATAGCCATGTCAAACTTTGCTCCTACAATCTTGTACTCAGCAATTGAGAAAAGATTTAATCTTCAGCACAGCCTAGACCTGTATCCTAGTAGTCATAAATACAGCGATAAATGTAATGCTGTAAATGCGCTGGGTCAGGACACAACTCAGATTATTTTCATGGACAACTGGTTTATCAGTTCTGTGCTGATCACATGTTTGGACCCAATAAATGAGCGCTAGCGATATCCACATCTGTTTGGGGAGTCTCACTGGATACATATTTTTAGCTTGAAGAAATATATCCCGTGTTTTAATTAATTTTGGCCTCTGGCTTCAGTTGTGTCCTTGTTCTTATCCATAGTCACGCTAGGTGGATGGAGATAGTTTGCAGCCTGAATGCGCTTATGCCCATTTATCCAGGCCAGCGATCTCCGCACCAATCGTGATGATGGGGCATGCAGACTGCCAGGCTTCTGATTTCTCAAGAGGCGCCCACCTCCTAATGAATCAGGGATGTCTGACGAGTGACATTTGCCTTCATGTACACTCTGCCAGACACCTTGCTGCAAAAAATTGTATCACCCTTTTTATTCCCCCAAAGCCACTGACATAAAAAAACTACACAAGTTTTCTACCATCATAATTGTACTGACCTAAAGAATCCCACTGCCAGGTTATTTTTGTTACATCACGAACCCTGTAAAAATTAGGCCCCCCAAAAATTCATTTTTTTCATCGTTTTAGCTTACTTGAGATTTTATTTTCCATTGTCCAGTACATTGCATGGAAAAGAGAAAGATGTAATTCAAATTAAAGCAAAAACAAACAAAGGCAATGTTGTAGGAAAAATAAAAAGTTTGGATGGAAGAACGAAAGCGCAAAAATAGAAATTGGCCACAATGGGAAAGGGTGAATGACCTCTACATGATAAAGTAATAGGTCATATTGAACTTGTTCATGTAAGAGATACTGGTTAAACATCTACTAGGAGTCCTAAGTATCACACAATTCCCAGACTGTAATCTGAATTAGCTCGTAGAGGTCACTGGTGAAGATGTGAACTCCATTGTACATCACTTGAGCCTGTTTGTTTTTGTTAATCTTCGTTATTAGATCATTCAGCATCTAATATACACAGAACGGGGGAAAGTATTGGGACAACTACACATTACACCTACAGGAGCTTTTATGACATCAATAAAAAGAAAATAAAGTGAAGGACGGCACAAGAGTTTTATAGTACAAGCTCCTCTGGACTTGGACTTGTTAATGAACATCCGATTAACAGGTGTCATGAAAGCTCTGGGTGTCTGGTGCTCTGCACTGGTAGCGAATAGCTTAATTTTCAACAAAGCAGAAGAAGAGAAGTATATGCGGCACTCACCCTTTTGTAGCTGTATAATCGTGCTCTTTATTGGAAAGAATATATAAATACATCCATTAGGACATCAGGTGTACAGGAGGGTGCGGGAATGGGGTCTGGACGACGGCCGTTTCGCACGGTGTGTGCTTCGACGGGTCCAATTGAGTGAGTGCCGCATATACTTCTCTTATTCTGCTTTTATGAATATCCCATACAAAATCCATAGATATTCAATGGTCACTATCGTTTCATTAAACTTTCCATAAATCAATTGTACAGGTGAATGTAGTAAACGTTATAATATATCTTGACTGAGAAATCTGCTATCTTCTCCACTTATGAGCCACTTCTTCTGCCCCATCCCATCTTTGGAACATGTCCAGTCTGAAAATAGAGCTCAACTCCGTCGTGCTGAAGACTAGACACAATGCCAGGTCATTGTCTAATTACATCGCTCCTCCTGTACTCCATGGATGGGGCACAGAGAGGGGTGAGAAGCACAGGCAGGAAAGCACACTGATTAAGCAGCAACTTTCTATCAAATGATTCAGTTCTTTAATCCTGCTGTATAATGTCTTTCATGCTGCGGGTGCCTCGTTCTGTGTGCTACATAGAACAGGAATCCCTCACTTCTGCGATTACTGTGTATATGAGACATCATAGCAGCTAGTCTCCACCCACTAGTTCAGAGAGAACTGAAAATTGGAATTAGAGCCTAGAAAGGAAACACCTGATGAAGATGCAGGGTGCAAGTAATAGGAAGGACAGAAATAGTATTATTATATTATTATTTATTAACCTTCTTCCCTCCGCCAGGACATTAAAAATGGGTCGTTGCTGGGTCTTCCAGCAAGACAATGACCCAAAACATACAGCCAAGGCAACAAAGGAGTGACTCAAAAAGAAGGGAGTTGAAGCTCCCAATGATTTAAAGATTCCTCCTGACATGTGCGCAAACCTCGTCATCAACTACAAAAAAGTCTGACTGCCTTTCTTGCCAACAAGGGATTTGCCACCAAGTATTAAGTCTTGTTTGCCAGAGGGATCAAATACTTGTTTCTCACTGCAAAATGCAAATATATTTATTTAATTTGTACAATATGATTTTCTGGATTTTACATTTGATATTCTATCTCTCAATGTTAAAATTAACCTACCCTTAAAGGGACTCTGTCACCTGAATTTGGAGGGAACAATTTTCAGCCATAGAGGCGGGGTTTTCGGGTGTTTGATTCACCCTTTCCTTGCATGCTGGCTGCAATATTGGATTGAAGTTCATTCTCTGTCCTCCGTAGTAGACGCCTGCACAAGGCAAGATTGCCTTGCGCAGGCGTGTACTATGGAGCACAGAGAATGAACTTCAATCCAATATTGCAGCCAGCATGCAGCCAGAGGGTAAGAAAAGGGTGAATCAAATACCCGAAAACCCCGCCTCTATGGCTGAAAATTGTTCTCTCCAAATTCAGGTGACAGAGTCCCTTTAAAATTATAGACTGTTCATGTCTTTGTCAGTGGGCAAACTTACAAAATCAGCAAGGGATAAAATACTTATTTCCCCCACTGTATATATACAGTTAAGGTCAGAAACATTTGAAAATTGACTCAAGTTTTGGTGGCATTTTAGCTATTTACCAAGACATATTCAAGATACGGTTATATAATCAATATGGGCTTAATTTTAAAGTGCCAACACTCAGCTTTAATTTGAGGGTATTCACATCCTAAATTATCTCAAAAGCTTTTTAATAGATTATTCCATTCTTAAAGGGAAGGTACCGCGTTTGTAGATCATTAATTAATCAATGTAATGTAGCATAACATGCTGTTATAACCCAGATTTGAATGCATGTGAAACAGATTTTGTGTGATATATGAGTAGAAAGAATGCACTGGGGGCTGACATCTTGGTTTTGCAGCAGTAGCAGGGCACTATCAGTGTCAGATTACGGCACCCCATGGACATAGGAGATAATAGACCGGCTCGGACCCTATCTGTAACATTGCAGCAGCATTAGCAGTGAGCTGGGCACGCCTCTGTGGGCTGCACAACTCACTGCTGTAGGTGTGACTAGCTGCCATTTTATTATAGTCCAGTGCTATCTGCCGAGCTCCACTTACTCTCTATCGCAGGACAGAAGCACTGACTGCTCCTCTGTACTCCAGGCACTGCACGTCCTGGGCACACGTCCTCTGCTCTCACACTCTGCCGTGTGCTTCTCTTGCTGTGTCTCCGCCTCCCCACAATCCCAGTGATCTCCGGTAAACTGCACTCTCCCCCTGTGTCGCTCTCCCTCTCTGTGCGGCGTGGGGGGGTCTCTGTGCAGCGTGGGGGGGTCTCTGTGCGGCGTGGGGGGGTCTCTGTGCGGCGTGGGGGAGTCTCTGCGGCATGGGGGATCTCTGTGCGGCATGGGGGATCTCTGTGCGGCATGGGGGATCTCTGTGCGGCGTGGGGGTATCTGTGTGCGGCGTGGGGGGGGTCTCTGCGGCGTGGGGGGGTCTGTGCGGCGTGGGGGGATCTCTGCGGCATGGGGGATCTCTGTGCGGCGTGGGGGGTCTCTGTGCGGCGTGGGGGGGGTCTCTGCGCAGAACATGTTGCGTTTTTTACTGCGATGCGTTTTTTCCCCAGAAAAAACGCAACATATGCACAAAAATTGCGGAATGCATTATAAATGATGGGATGCATATGTATGCATTTTTAAATAGTTTTTATCGCATTTTTATAGCGAACAAACGCAAAACAAATGCGAAAAATCCTGAACATGTGCACACAGCCTCAATGTGTATCTCCCCATCACACTCCATATGTGTCTCACTCATCATACTTCACGTCTCTTTCTCTCCTATCAGTCACTCTTAGGCCGGGGACACACACAACGTATAAAAAAAGGTCCATTTTTGACGGACGAGAATCGCACAAATGTTACCAAAACAGTGATCCGTGTGCACTGCGAGGATGCGATTTACTCGCATCCAATGATCCGTGTGACATCCGTATGGCATCCGTATGGTGAGATTTTCTCACACACTTGCAAAATGAGCAAATAATGGCTGAGCCTTTCCTGTCACCTGCCCAATGCCTGAGAATTTCTCGCAAGTCACACTGATGGTCCGTGTGCTGTGCGATTTTTTTTCTCACCCCCATAGACTTTCATTGGCGATTCTCGGCCGAGATACGCTGAGAATTGCAGCATGCTGCGATTTCACTCGGATCCTGAATACGGCCGAGAGAATATCGGATGATGGGAGCTGCCCCATAGATTAACATTGGGACGAGTGCTATGCGATTTTTTTATCGCATTGCACTTGTCCGTATTGCGGTCTAGTGTGACCCCGGCCTTAGCCATACAATGCATCTCTCCCCTCCCTCCATAATGCCTGACTATTCACTGCAGAGCTGGAGCTCCCACACAGCTCCTAATGCTGCTCCATGCACACCACATGTCTTCACTCTTCTTGGGTCCAGATGCTGCTGAGTCCTCTGTGTTCTGCTCCTCTGTAAACAAGCTCTGACTCTGATGCAGTAACTGCTGGTGATAGCAGGTCACAGGGCAGTCTCACACAAAATGGCGCTGCCCTGTGATGCTGCTCTTCATTCTTACTGTTGGGGCAGTAACTGCTGACATCACCATTTCCCTCCCCTTTTGGGTGGTCTAATATCCCTGGGGCAGAGCTGCTAAATCTTACTATAGCTGCTTGAGGTCTAAAACGGAAAATGCTCCCCCTAGTGGTAAATATGTATATTTGTAGAAAAATATATAATATTTTTCATATAGAAATGTTTGCAAACAGTGCAAACATTGCATTAATACATTTTAATTACTATTTTAAGCTTAATTTCATAAAAAAACAAAATACAAGAAAACTGGTGGCACCTTCCCTTTAATCCATCATCAATTAAGCAGATAATAGGTCTGGAGCTGATTCTAGGTGTGGCATTGGCATTTGGAAACTGTTGCTGTGAACCTACAACATGCGCTCATAGGAGCTCTCAATCGACCATCATTAGGCTGAAAAAAAAAAGACGAAATCCATCAGAGAGATAGCAGAAATGTTAGGAGTGGCCAAATCAACAGTTTGGTACAATTTGCAAAAAAAAAAACATGCACTGGTGTACTTGTGAATTCAAAAAGCTTGGATGTTCATGGTAAAAAACAGTGGTGGATGATCGTAAAATCCTTCCCATGGTTAAAAAAAACCCCTTCACAATATCTAACCAAATGACGAACGCTCTCCATGAAGTAGGTGTTTCAGTAACTAAGTATCATAAAGAGAAGGCTTCATGAGAGCAAATACAGAGAGTTCACCACAAGGTGCAAACTATTAATCAGGACTAACACTAGAAAGGCCAGATTATACTTTGCCAAAAGATATCAAAAGAAGCCGCCCAATTCTGGAAAAGCACTCATTAGATAGGTAAAACTAGGATCAACCTGCACCAGCTGATGGGAAGAGGAAAGTATGGAGAAGGCTTGGAACGGCTCATGATCCAAAGCACACCGCATCCTCCTCAAAACATGGTGGAGGCGGTGTGAAGGCATGGTCATGCATGGCTTCCAATGGCATTGGGTCACTAGTGTTTATTGATGATGTGACTAAAGACAGAAGCAGCCGAATGAATTCTGAAGTGTATAAGCGATACTTTCTGCTCAGATTCAACCGAATGCAGCAAAGTTGATTGGACGGCGCTTTACAGCGCAGATGGACAGTGACCCAGAACATACTGTGAAAGCAATCCAGCAATTTTGTTAAGGCAAAGAAGTTGAATATTCTTCAATGGGCGAGTCCTTCACCAGATCTCTCTCCATCGAGCAAAATGTTGCATGTTTAATACAAGACTTAAGGCAGAAAGTCCCACAAACAAGCAACAACCGAAGTCATCTGCAGTGAAGGCCTGTAAAGCATCACAAAGGAGGAAACTCAGCGTTTGGTGACGTTCGAGGCTTCCATATTTCAGGCAGTCATTGCCTGCAAAGGATTCTCCACAAAGTATTAAAAATAAACTTTTTATTTATGGTAAAGTTAATTTGTCCAATTACTTTTGAGCCCCTGATATGGGGAGGCTTTGTAGAAAATTGGTTGCAATTATTAAACTTTTCACAGAATATTTTTGTTCAACCCCTTTAATTAAACCTGAAAGTCTGCACTTCAATTGTATCTCAGTTGTTTCATTATAAATAAAAAATAGTGGCCTGCAGAGGCCAAATCACAAAGAGTCAGTCACTGCCCAAATACTTCTGGACCTAACTGTAGAGGCTGCTGAAAGAGATGCTAGGGCAGAACGTACAGGACGTATACATGTGCAGTATATTTCCATCACTTTATTCCTTTGTGTACTCTCTTTGTTAACTGCTCAGTCTATTTGATTGTATTGTGTTATCTCCGTTTGGCGCTATTTAAGCTTACATTATTGACCTTGACATCTGTGTTTTCAGAGTGATGTGACCGTCTGGCGCAAACCTTCTGAGGAATTTGGTGGTTGCCTGTGAGTGTCTATGAAAAATGTGAAGTACCGTCTATGGAATTTTTGATACGTAGGATATTTAATCAGTCGTGTGTTTAAATGTTGATCTTTCATTCCTGTCTGAATTGTATTTCTTCCAGCTACAAAGTGGAGGGAGTTGTAAAAGACGTCACAAACAAGATCGTAGACTATATCCGACCGGGACCTTACAGGCTACAATGGGACAGTTTGATGACCACAATGGATATCATCAAGGATCTTGAGCAGGTACCTCGTCTGTTCTAGAGAATGAATGGAGTGTAGGTGCAGAACAACTTCGCTCATCTTCTGCTTCAGTTAGGCCAGTCCCACACGTCCAGATTATTCCGGTACCGAAAAAAATCGGTACTGGAGTTATCCGTGTCCGTGTGTCCGTGAGCTCACGTAGGCCAACCGTGTGGCACACGTGCGGCACACGTGTGCCGCCCGTGTGCCAACTGGGTACCACATGGAGCGTGCAGGAGACAGCGCTAGAGATAAGCGCTGTCCCCTGCATCTGGTGCTGAAGCCGCCATTCATATCTTCTCTCCAGCAGCGTTCGCTGGAAAGAAGATATGAAAAATCCTTTTTTTTTTTTTCCGTGTTTTAAATAAAGATCCCTGTCCCCACCCCCCTCCCACCCCCTGTGCACCCGCCCGCTGGTAATAAAATACTCACCCGGCTCCCTCGCAGCGTCCTGTCCTCGCCGCAGCTTCTCCTGTATGAGCGGTCACGTAGTGCCGCCCATTACAGTCATGAATATGCGGCTCCACCCCTATGGGAGATGGAGCCGCATATTCATGACTGTAATGGACGGCCCCACGTGACCGCTCATACAGGAGAAGGTGTGGCGAGGACAGGACGCTACGAGGGAGCCGGGTGAGTATTTTAGTAACAGCGGGGGGGGGGGGGAGCACAGGGGGTGGGAGGGGTCTGGCGACAGGGATCTTTATTTTAAACACGAGGACAAATAAAAAAAGGATTTTTCATTTCTTCTTTCCAGCGAACGCTGCTGGAGAGAAGATATGAATGGCTGCTTCAGCACCACGTGGGGGGGACAGCGCTTACAGTAGCGCTGTCTCCTGCATGGCACACGGACTGCACACGGACAGCGTCCGTGTGCGGTACGTGTTTTACACAGACCCATTGACTTTAATGGGTCCGTGTAATCTGTGCGCTCCCACGAACACTGACATGCCTCCGTGTTTTGCACACGGACACACGGTCCGTGAAAACACGCTGACATGTGCAGAGACACATTGATTTCAATGTGTCTACGTGAGTCAGTGTCTCCGGTACGTGAGGAAACTGTCACCTCACGTACCGGAGCCACTGACGTGTGAAACCGGCCTTAGACAGGGCTCTACGTAGTCCCATTCAGTGAATTAAGTGAATCAATGAGGGTCTCAGCTGTCGGACCAGCAGCGATCAGTAAGTTATCCTCTATCATATGGCTATGTGATAACTTATAAGTTCAGTATAGTTGCAGAACTTGGGTCTGCTGCTCATATCTGCAGATTAGGGCACCTTTGATCATTCAAATACATTAGTATGTTCTATAATTTTTATTATTATGAACACATCTAAGAAGTATTATATTTGACTATTTTCCCACAATAGGGTTGCTGCGTGATGCGCTATACGACCGCTGGACAACTTTTGAACATTATCTCCCCAAGAGAGTTCATAGACTTCTCCTACACCACAAAATATGAAGACGGCCTTTTAACTTGCGGTATAATTCCAATGTTTTCAATTCTCAATGCTTTTTTTATTTTTTAGTCAGTATTATATTTTATTTTGGACTTTATTTTGTCTCTGCGTGTTAGCTGACATTTGTTTAAGGATTCTTAAGCTTTAGACTTATTGCTTATGGGCTCTTATAGGATATACAGCTCTGGCAAAAATTAAGAGACCACTTTAAAATGTTGAGTTTGTATGATTTTTTTTCTCTTTATAGGTGTATTTTTGAGTAAAATGTAAATTGTTCTTTTATTCTATAAACTTCTGACAACATGTCTCCGAAGTTCCAAGCAATAAATTTTGCATTTTTTTTCTGAAAAAGAAAACTGGTCAAAATAAAAAAAAAACCAGTGCTTTCAGACCTCAAATAATGCAAAAAAACAAAACCCCAAGTTCATAATTATTTAGAAACAACAATACTAATGTTTTAACTCAGGAAAAGTTCAGAAATCAATATCTTGTGGAATAACCATGATTTTTAATCACAGCTTTCATGCATCTTGGCATGCTTTCCACCAGCCTTTCACACTGCTTCTGGTGCATAAATGTAAGCAGTTGTTCTTTGTTTGATGGCTTGTGACTATACATCATCCTCTTGATTACATTCCAGAGGTTTTCAATGGGGTTCAGGTCTGGAGATTGGGCTGCCCATGGGTTTTGATGTGGTGGTCTCATAATTTTTGCCAGAGCTGTATATTAAACACTTTCGATTATAGAATTTTTTTGAAATTCATGGCAAAATCCATATGTAGCAAAACTTCCCAAGATCTATAGGGTGTACTGCAGATTTTTTCACGTCGAGCAGTAGATGGGCTTTTGTAACATTATACTATAATCTACTGATGTAACCGTGGAGTTTTCCTCATTTCCAGAATGTTCAATACCAGTGAGACTGTAGATAAAATTAAGGCTGGTCTTAAATGACTCCTGTATGTCAACATTTTAGCGTCTGTATTACAGCTTCTCGATCCGAGCTCCGCGCAGCTTTTTCGAACCATCTTAGATCATTTCATCACCATAGGACTCCACGTAGATCTACATTCTGTCCCTGACATTTGGTGGAGGGTTCTTGTGAAATTAGCTCGAGTGTAAGCAACCCAGACGCGTAAATCCAAATGTGGTCTTCATACAGTGTTCATAAGTCTCGAGAAGCTCATGATAACTGTGAGCTGACAGATCTGTCCTACTCCCCCATACATATGAATGCTCGGATCAGCCGACAGTTCATATTTTCTGTATGGGAAGAGTCTCTCCTCTGAAAACAAATGGATCAGCTGTTTCAATTTAAACTGTCTGATCATTATTTTCCCTAACATCATCTAGGAGGAGACAGGAGACACATTAGGCGATTGGTCAAACCTAATTGTCAACTTCCTCTGACTTTAATCCAGTTTGTTTGGAGGTCTTTACATGGTCATAAAGTGGCTCTCCATTGTCAGTAAAGTTGTGTCCACAGATGCAGTTTGTTGTAAAAAAAACTAACTGACTTTAGTCACCCTCCCCTGGTCCAACACTGCTTCTCAGCCACTGCTCAGTGTCTTGTGTTGTTTACTGCATTAATGTTACATCATCAGTGTTGCAGAAAACCACAGACAGCAGTAGCAGCATCAGAGACTCAGCGATGGACCTAGGGAGGATGAGTAAAGCGCTGCTTGTTTTTTTGTTTTTTTGTTTTTTTTCAACAAACTGCGCCGGTGGAAACAACTTTACTGAAAACAGAAAACCCCTTCAGGATGTGTGCACACTACATCTTTTTCAATCACTTAAAAAAAAACATAAAAAAGAATGAACGTGTGGACTGCAATGGGGCGCGGTCTTGCTCAATACAAGTGTAGGAAGCAAGGCCATGCCCACTAGTCAGGCAAGGAGCGGTTCACAGGGCCACAGACTACTGATATGGTCCTTAGACTCAGTCTGCACAGTCTAACATTTACGTATGTTTTTGCTTACACAGGTGTTAGCATTGATCATGAAATTGTGACACCACATTGCGTCCGCGGCTTTAATCACCCCTGCGGCTGGTTCTGTGTGCCCCTCCAGGACAACCCTGAGTGCAGCTTTCTGACCGGCTACATCCAGACCGACCTGAGAGGAATGCTTCCTCACGGCACCGTGGACCTGGCTATGGCGGGCTCCCTGGTGAACTTCTACAGCGACCTAAGGAAAGCCTTAAAGATGTCTTAAACTTGAGGCAGAACTTCTAGGGGCTGCACTACTACAGGAGAACCCACACCGAGAGCTTTAGACTAGAGGCTTGAAAATTATTCTTAATTAATTGCATAGTAACACTCCAAAAGGGAAGAATATTTTTAAATGAAGACTATTATATATATTTTATGAGATGTATCTTATTTAACTGACTGAAATGTATTTTTTTAGAATTTTGCTGTCAGCTTTGCACATGCTGCTATGTATATACATGGCCAAATAGGATGGTACATTGGAGCTGATCTTCGCGTTTCCGTAAAAGCTCAAGAGATCTGATTTTTAGTGCAAGTTGTACGTGATGATGTGAAGGACCGCTCACCGCACACCGTTGATGTACTGTAGCTATTCTGTGACTTGTGGAAGGGTCGCAGCGTCAGAGCAATTTTCAGGGGTGCTACTAATCCTAAAGTCCGCTTACCTTTATAGTCACCTCATAACGTCATAAGCATTTCACATTCAGTTGTGCTTGATATTTACTTATGTCTTTTAATTATTTATAATCTGTGAGAATTATTGAACTCTGTGCTTCATATTATAAGGATTAGAGAAGTGTTAATATATTTTATTGGTAATATTCTACAACTTAAATGTAGATGACGTCTCGGCCTACGATCAGCACGGGCCCCATTGTCTTGAAATATAACATCAAGCTTTAATTCTCACTATACAGTTTTCAGCTCTGAGTAATGTTCTGCTGACTGATGTAAGTGCGTTTTCTGTAAAGCATTGAAGAATATATGTTAACTCCCACCTCCCAAATTAAATAGAATAAGTATAGTTTATGGGGGTCACAAAATGCTCTCGGAAATGTGAATTAAGATACGTCTAGACTGGATTCACACATTGCTTTGCAGTCATTTTTTGTTTTTATTTATCCTTGCTCATATTGGCAATACATTGAGTTTGTAGGACAATGTTTACTTTCACACTTTGGTCAGCCCTTGAGTTGGTTAGGTATTGTTCAATTTCACACCTTGGTCAGCCAATGTTTACTTGACACATATCACTAATTTAATGAAACTGCACTAATCCTTACTGCCTTTCTCAGGTGGAGAGACCAAAACATTATGGTTTAAACTTGGGGAAATCAAAAAAATCAATGGGTTTTACATCCTGCTGTACCTGCATTTTTTTCACTAAAAACGCAGCAAAACCTGATACCTGCCTTTTTGCACGAAAAAAATGCTGAAAGAAGTGACATGCTGCAATTTTCAAAAATGCAGCAGTTTTCCAATTCAATCAGAAAAAAAAACATTGTGTGTATATGAGATTTCTGAAATCTCATAGCTTTTGCTGGTACTGTAAAACGCAGCTTAAAATTTACATTAAAAAAATGCAGCAAAAACACAATGTGTGAACATAACCTAAGGCTCTCTTACTTAGAGGCAGAGGTAATATTGTTGCAACCTGTGCAGTCGCACAGGAACCCACGAGTTAAGGGGACCATGTCATGTCTACCTCCAAAGCAGGTGCAGCTGGGCATTATGTTGAGATGTGGGACAGATATTGCACAGCGGCCCTCTTCTGTCCATATCCGCTTATACAAGTTTTGCATGTTAGTATTTAGTTATTATTTAATGTTGCAAAATATTATTTACAGCCTAAAATGTGTTTTTATCATATACTGAATGCTACACATGCACGATTATCTGTATATTTTCTCTTGCCACTTGCCATGATGTAACAAAAGATATTGTGGGGCAGCTTTATCAATACTATCACAGAAACAAGTCCTCCCACTATGGAGCATCTTTGTAAAAAGTCTAAGAGATATCAGAGATGTATTTATTACCGTTCTGCTCTTCATAAATGTCTCTTCTCAGCTTTGTTTGCAGATTTTAATGCATCTTTAGTTCACATCATTCCCATACATTTAGTGTTTAGTAAGTTGGCATTTTATGACTGTACACAGGGGACCCTTCCAATAAAGATATATTTCAGAATGAATAAAGATGGCTTTAGAGGTTTATAAATACCGAAACTTTCAAACACTTTCTATTTGTTATAGAACGTTTAATAGTGTTGATGGGTGGGGATCCAGTCCCGAGACCCCACTCTAAGGGCTGTCCCACACGTCCAGATAATTCCGGTACCGGAAAAAAATCGGTACCGGAATTATCCGTGTCCGTGTGCCCCTGCGTTTCTGTGGCACATCAGTGTGGCACACGTGCGGCACACATGTGCTGCCCATGTGCCTATTGGGTACCACACGGAGCGTGCAGGAGACAGCGCTAAAGTTTAGCGCTGTCCCCTGCATCGTGCTGAAACCGTGATTCATATCTTCTGAGCAGCAGCGTTTGCTGCAGAGAAGATATGAATAATCCATTTTTTGTGGTTTTTCGTGTATAAAATAAAGGTCCATGTCCCCACCCCCTGTGCGCCCCCCCGCTGTTCTGAAAATACTCACCCAGCTCCCTCGCTGGCTGTCCCTGCTTCCTCTCCTGGCCGCACCTTCTACTGTATGCAGTCACGCTTACTGTAGCGCTGTCTCCTGCACGGCACACGGACTGCACACGGACAACGTCCGTGTGCAATACGTGTTTTACACGGACCCATTGACTTTAATGGGTCCATGTAATACGTGCACTCCCACGAACACTGACATGTCTCCGTGTTTGGCACACGGAGACACGGTCCGCAAAAAATCAATGACATCTGCACAGATGCATTGATTTTAATGCGTCTACGTGTGTCAGTGGCTCCGGTACGTGAGGAAACTGTCACCTCACGTACCGGAGCCACTGACGTGTGAAACCGGCCTAAGGCTGCCGTCACACTAGCAGTATGTGGTCAGTATTTTACATCAGTATTTGTAAGCCAAAACCAGGAGTGGAACAATTAGGGTACCGTCACACAGTGCCATTTTGATCGCTACGATGGTACAATTCGTGACGTTCCAGCGATATCCATACGATATCGCTGTGTCTGACACGCAGCAGCGATCAGGGATCCTGCTGAGAATCGTACGTCGTAGCAGATCGTTTGGAACTTTCTTTCGTCGCTGGATCTCCCGCTGTCATCGCTAGATCGGTGTGTGTGACACCGATCTAGCGATGCGTTCGCTTGTAACCAGGGTAAACATCGGGTTACTAAGCGCAGGGCCGCGCTTAGTAACCCAATGTTTACCCTGGTTACCAGCGTAAATGTAAAAAAAAACAAACAGTACATACTTACATTCCGGTGTCCGTCAGGTCCCTTGCCGTCTGCTTCCCGCACTCACTGACTGCCGGCCATAAAGTGAAAGCAGAGCACAGCGGTGACGTCACCGCTGTGCTGTGCTTTCACTTTACGGCCGGCAGTCAGTGAGTGCGGGAAGCAGACGGCAAGGGACAGACACCGGAATGTAAGTATGTACTGTTTGTTTGTTTTTACGCTGGTAACCAGGGTAAACATCGGGTTACTAAGCGCGGTCCTGCGCTTAGTAACCCGATGTTTACCCTGGTTACCCGGGGACCTCGGCATCGTTGGTCGCTGGAGAGCTGTCTGTGTGACAGCTCTCCAGCGACCACACTACGACTTACCAACGATCACGGCCAGGTCGTATCGCTGGTCGTGATCGTTGGTAAATCGTATAGTGTGACGGTACCCTAAGAGGAAAAGTATAATAGAAACATATGCACCACTTCTGCATTTATCACCTAATCCTGGTTTTGGCTTACAAATACTGATGTAAAATACTGACCAAATACTGCTAGTGTGACGGCAGCCTAATTGAAACGCAATTATCCTTGAGCACTGAGCGGTGTACAGACCTACAGACATACTATCGAGCCCCTCCAACAGTCTGCTCACCCTCCAGGATTAGATCGGCACTTTACCCCAGTACCCAGAGTCCTACCTATTAACACTGCTAAACAGGCGCTATAACACGTTAAGATATGTTTTAATAAATGCACTGAAATACTTTTGTCCCAGAACTAGCGAACCTATATTCCTGCCATTCAACCATATTTTGTTGTCCTCCCTACCAGGTCAGTGTTCTGTGATGACCCTTAGGGAAAACGATCCTAATAATAGACATCATTAGCATGGATGCTGCAAATAATAATGCCTGTGCATGCAGCACTTGGGTTCCATCGACTTTAATAAGACTTCACTTTATCTGCTGTTTGTTGTCATTTTTTTTTAAGCTGCTCCCCTGTAGCCATCAGCCGTGGCCGGGCCTTGTCTAGAAAGGCCGTACTGGGGGCCCACGGCACGTAAAGGGAGGCCGCCATGACGGGGTTACGTGGGACCTGGGGAGCTGGAGCAGTTAGAAGGGATACGGTGGTAAGGGGTTAACTGGGAACTTGAGGGGTGGCTTTAGGGGCATTTTTTGAAAATAAGGGGTGGAACTAGGGGACTGTGGGGAGGGGGCACATAAAAAGGGGCACGCTCCTCACGCAGGCATCCATTTTAGGTGCTTGCGTGACAAGTGAGGAATCTCTGTCACACTTACCAGAATGGACGTGGAAGCGATCCTCCAGCGTCTCCGGACGGCAGCCAGCTCCCAGGGGACAGATTGGCTGAATGCATCCGTTAACAGCCTTCTCCAGGGGACATCGGGAGCACCATCGCAGGCACCGCAGGACGGGCGCCGGCCGCGGAGGACTAGGCCTCCGGCGCGCCTAAGCCCGGACATCATCCCCAGGGCTCGGCGCCGAAATAGGAGCCCCTCTGCGGACCCTCCGGTAAGCAGCGCTGTTCCCTCCACCTCACAGCGCGGCGCCGGGAGGAATCATCCAGTGCGGCGGGGCCTACAACGGGGGGTGGATCCTTCCTCCCCTCCTTCAGTGTCCGGGCGACGTGGGGCGGCAGGAGCAGGAGCCGGTACGGCGGCCGCCAGCATGCCCGCTGGCGCCGCTCAGCGTGGGAGGCAGCGACAGCCGAGGAGACGGGGGTCAGGTGCGGTGGCCCCTCAGCGCCGAGGATTATGCGGGCGGCAGTCGGCTGGCCCTGGCATCAGCGTGCGGCCTTCTGCAGTGCACAGCTCTGGAGTCTTCAACGCAGCAGCGCCCTCTGCTGGTGGTGGCCTGGATATTGCAAGTTCTGCGCCCTCTGCTGGTGTTGGCCGGGATTTTCCTGCAGCTGCGCCCTCTGCTGGTGATGGCCGGGATTTTCCTGGATCTGCGCCCTCTGCTGGTGATGGCCGGAACTTTCCTGGATCTGCGTCCTCTGCTGGTGGTGGCGGAAATTTTCCGGATTCCGGCAGGCGACATTCCGTCGCTTCGGTACGCAGTGCCGGGGACGTATCCGTGGCAAGGAGCCGCACATCTTCCATCGGGCGGCAGGATGCTGGCTCGGCCTTTTCCCTTTCCGCAGCACCAGGGCAGTCGACGGCATCACCGAGTCGCCAGGACACGGATACGGCCGCCAGGAGTTCGGCGGGCAACATCGCGGATCAAGCCGGTCGGGATGCAGGACACCTTCGGCTGGGAGCTGGATCTTCGGCTGCTGGGCTCACAGCACCCAGGCAGCTAGGTGAGAACATTTTCCCTATCTTTAATTTGCCAGGCATAGTTTCCCCTGAGGCTAGGAATAGTGACATTACTTCGGGAGTTGCTAGCGGGGGTATGGGTTTAATCCTTAGAGGTTTAGGGGAGCTAGCGGGCTTGTGGGGGTCCGGTCTTAGCAGGGGGTCTTTGCCGTCAGCTGCTTGTTTGGGAAATACGGGGTCGTTTGAGGGGTCTAGACAGTTGTCTGAAGTTACGGGTACATCCAGCAGTGCGGGTCCTGCGGCAGACACCTGGAGCTCATCAAGGGAGAAGGACGGAACAGCACCAGGGCCTGGGTCAGGAATTGATGCACCAGGTGAGGGAGCTTTGCAGGATAAGGAAAAGGAGGATGTACCGCAACTAGACGATGCGGCTAGGGGGGAGGTCTATGTCTGCTTCGAGGGCCCGTTAGGGGCACATTTAAAACAAGAGGTTAGGGAAAAAATCTGGAAAGGGGAGTACATAGAAATATTTTCTCTTTTACCCCTAGAGAGATTTAATTTGGATAGACCTAGAAGGGAGGACTCTAAAAAAGAAGATGAGGAGAAACGGAGATATAGGCTGATTCCCAGATCATTTTCAAATTGGCTGCAAGCTTTCGCTATTATGGCTAGCGTAATCGGGGAGAAGGCCCCGGAAAATTGCTCGGCATTATTTTGTTACTTAGATGCCATAGGGGAGGCTTACAGGACCTATGGGGGACAGGGTTGGTTACGCTATGACGAACAGTTTCGTCAGCGTAAGGCTTTTAGGCCAAGTATCAGGTGGGATCACAAGGACATAGCGTTGTGGATGAGAGTTATGGTCCCGTCCCGTTTAGGTCAGACTAGCCAGCCTTTTCACGGGGGCGCCGGGAGTTCAGGGCAGTCAGGACACTCCGCGGCTTTGCAGAAGGGACTGTGTTTCGCCTTCAATGATGGCATATGCAGATTCGGGAGCAAGTGTAAATATAGGCACGAGTGTTCAACCTGCGGGGGGGTGGATAGCGCTTCAAAATGTTTCAGGGGTAACAGGCAAAAAGTTGGAGATTCAGCTGACAAAAGGGGTGACTCCGGTGCAGTGGGTCGTGATGGAGGCCTTTCTAAGTAGATACCCTGATAGGTCAGCTGCAGTTTTATTGCGCGACGGTTTTAAGGAGGGTTTCAAAATCCCTTATGTTGAGCAGGATGTTAGTTTAAAAAGAAAAAATTTGAAATCGGCGTTACAATTCCCAGAGGTCATGTCGGAGAAGTTGAATAAGGAAGTTGCTCTGGGAAGAATGGCAGGCCCGTTTGTCGCCCCTCCGATTGCAAATCTGAGGGTGTCACCTCTTGGCGTGGTCCCTAAGAAAGAACCTAATAAATTTAGGTTAATCCATCACCTGTCATTTCCGAAGGGATCTTCGGTTAATGATGGTATTGATCCCGAGTTGAGTTCGGTGTCGTACTTATCATTCGATTCAGCGATGGAGTGGGTTAGAGCATGTAGAAAGGGGGCTAAGCTGGCTAAGACCGACATCGAAGCGGCCTTTCGTTTGTTGCCAGTTCATCCTGACAGTTTGCATTTATTGGGTTGTTTTTGGGATGGCGGCTTCTTTGTTGATCGTTGTCTTCCCATGGGTTGCTCGATTTCATGTGCTTACTTTGAGGCCTTCAGCACGTTCCTAGAATGGGTGGTGAAAGATGTGTCTGGGATACGCTCATGTTCGCACTATCTGGATGACTTTCTGTTTATAGGGCCAGCGGAATCAGCAGATTGTTCGATTTTGTTGCATACAATGGAGAGTGTGACAAAAAACTTCGGGGTGCCTTTGGCGGAGGATAAAACAGTTGGTCCGGTGACAGTGTTGAGCTTCCTAGGCATTGAAATCGACACGGTAGCAATGGAATGTAGGCTACCTGCAGACAAGGTTACCGCGTTGCGCCAAGATGTGGTTAATACGATTGGTTTGAAGAAGATAAATTTGCGCAGTTTGCAATCGTTGTTAGGGAAACTGAACTTTGCATGTAGGATCATGCCGATGGGTCGAGCGTTCTGCCGCCGCCTATCCTTGGCAACAGTAGGGGTAAAGTCCCCTTTGCATTTCATCAGGATAAAGAAAGAGTTTCGGGACGATTTGAAGATGTGGGCGGATTTTCTGGACGAGTACAATGGCAGATCTCTGTGGATTCAGCCGGTGGCAGATGCTACCTCCTTGGGCATTTTGGTGCATGTCGTTGAAATGAGTGGCTTTGGTCTTTTCTTTCATGGTAGCTGGTCAGCAGCGGCTTGGCCGGAAGAATGGAAGGAGGAGGGGTTAACAAACAACCGGCTACTGTTGCATTTGTTCCCCAGGGTAGTTGCGTTGGCCCTGTGGGGTGACAAATTGAGGAATTTGAAGATTTCTTTTCATTGTGAGCATGTTGGAACGGTGACGGCGGTAAACTCGTTGTCAGCGGCTACGCCTGCAGTAGTGAAGGTCTTGCAGCACTTGGTTTTCCTGGGTCTTAAGTTTAACTTATGGATTGTATCTGAAGTTAGCTTGTCAGCGCCTGATCCAATAGTTGTTGCTCTTTCTCAATTTCAGTGGCAGCTTTTCCGGGATTTGGCACCACAGGGATTGTCCAGTGGAGTTGTGGAACCTGCCGCGAGGGCCGTAACAGAGTTATTTACCAAATCGCTCGCGGATTCATCTTGGTCTCATTATAATCAGGCTTGGAGCTTGTGGGAATCCTGGATGTCAAGTATGGACCAGGATATGGAGGAGGAGTATGGTTTGTTGTTGTTCTTAGGTCATCATTGGGAGGCAGGTTGGTCTGTGACACGTTTGAATAAGTTTCTGGCGGGGCTAGCCTTCAACCTTAAATGGAGGGGGGGTAAGGATATAACGAAATCCTTCTTGGTTCGGCAAGTTGTTCGGGGTTGGAAGAAAGGCTGGAAGGCTTCGGACGGTCGCCGACCCGTATCTTATGAGGTGCTCTCAGCCATTGAGCGGAAGTTGCAAGAGGTGTGTTTTTCCGAATGGGAAGTGGTTCTGTTCTGTGCAGCCTTTTCTTTGGCCTTCTTTGGGGCATTTCGGTTAGGTGAGTTGGTTAGCCCGTCCGTTAGTAAAAAAGGTATTTTGTTAAGAGAAAACGTGGATGTCGAAGGGAATAAGGTGGTAGTGTTTATTAAGGCTTCCAAAACGGACGTGTATGGGAAAGGGTGCAAAGTGGTGTTGTTCAATGTTGAAGGATCCCCGGTGTGCCTGGTGGCATCCGTGAAGAAGTACATGGCAAAGGGCGGGGTGTTAGACGAGCCATTCTTGGTGCACGAAAATGGGTCTTTCTTGTCCCGTTTTCAGTTTATTTCTGTTTTTAGGAAATGTTTGGCGGCAGCGGGCTTACCTGCAACACAATATAGTGGTCACTCCTTCAGGATCGGGGCAGCGACTGAGGCTGCTAGGTGGGGCCTTGGTGAGGATGTGGTTCGGAGAATTGGGAGGTGGGAATCTTCAAGATTCCAGTCGTATGTTCGCCCAAACCTATTGTGAGTTAGAAGCTGTGTTAAGTTAATTGTTTGTTGCCTTTCTTTCTGTGTTGCAGGGCCTGATCCGATGCTCGTCTGGATCATGGGGCATTCGTATGTTGTATGGGCTGCGTTGCGTGCTGCGGTTCGTCCGGACGGTCGTCAGTTGGGTCTTTCTCGAGAGACAGTGACTTTACGATGGATCGGTAAAAGGGGGATGGTGTGGAAGGAATGGTTACCTGAATTTCATCGTTTTGTTAGACTGGATAGAGTGCCGGAGATCGTGGTGATACATTTAGGGGGGAATGATTTGGCTAAACGGTCTTGTAGGGAGCTGATTAAGGATATCAAATTCGATATCCTGAGGTTCTGGGTCATGTTTCCAAAAGTGTTGTTGGTGTGGTCCGACATCATTCCCCGTAAAAGATGGAGAGGTGCTAGATCACACGAGGGGGTGAACAGGGCCCGGATTAAAATAAACAGGGCCATATCTCGGTTTATGGTGAGGAATGGCGCGTTGGCCGTGAGACATGTGGACTTGGAATCGGGTCAAGGAGCTTACTGGAGAGCTGATGGTGTGCACCTGAACGCGGTGGGTAATGATATGTGGTGTTTGGCTATCCGTAGTGGCATTGAATTAAGCTTGAAGGTGTGGAGGGACATGAATGGCTAAGGTGTCAGGCCATTCGTGTTCGTGGCGGGGGTGGAGGTCCTCGAAGTCGGTGGAAATGGTAAATCGTGGTTCAATGGGGTGGGGATCTTGAGAGGTCCTGGACACCCCATGAGAGAATTTAACAAGGCGCGGTACGGTTATTCCGCGTGAGGTGGATTTATGGACCCCTGGCATGGGGGTGGGTTCGGTGGACCAGGATTAGTTGTTATCTATCCCTGAGCTGGTGCTTTACGGCTGGGGGTAAGACTCATCCTGGGCTGAACATTGTGGAGTTTTTGGGATACTGAGTTTTTTATAACTTTGGGGCTTCGAGGACCGCCCCTCCTATTCTGGGTTGTCATAAAAGTTCTGTTATCTTTTATTTAATAAAATGGCTGCTGTGGCCAATTAAATCCAACATATGTCTCCGTCTGCTGTTTTGAGTACGTTAGAAGTTTATTCTTTAGATTGTTAAGAGATCTGTTTAAGGGGGTTGGGGTAATTTTTTCCAGGTCACGGAACTCACGTATACCCTATGTCACTGCTTGGAGAGATACGCTCACATAACTCAGGAATCCGTATTTTTCTCTACACACGTGATCTTCTGTCAGGGTATCCACTTATAGGATTATATGTGTGTCTGTAGGAGGACAGAATGCTGCATGGCATATCGGTATTAGGTTAAGTAATAGTGATGAGCGAACGTGCTGGGATAAGGTGTTATCTGAGCATGCTCGGGTGCTAACCAAGTGTCTTTGGCGTGCTCGAGTAATATGTTCGACACCCAGCGGCTGCATGTCTCATGGCTGTTCAACAGCAACAACACATGCAGGGATTTCCTGTTTGTTAGACAATCCCTACATGTGTTGTGGCTGTCGAACAGCCGCGGGACATGAACATATTATTTGAGCACACTGAAGTCACTCTGTTAGCAACCGAGCATGCTCAGATAACGCCTTATCCCAGCACGTTCGCTCATCACTATTAAGTAACCATTTTGGAAAAATCTGAGTCCCTCCTTAAATATTTGTGTGTAACTCTAGCACTTAGAAAAGTTTTATTGTAATTGCCAATATATATAAAAAATTAAGTAAAAATGACCAATAATCTAAATCTACCTGTACTAACACAGCGCTATGTAAAGACAATCCTATTGCACAAGGACGAGTCGTCTGTGTTACTTCTGTGAATGTAATTGATATATGTCCACTTATTAGTGTTGGTGTCGGTCTTCTTTGACCACAGGTAGACGATGAGATTTTGGATCCCGGCCATTACACTCTAGTAACTTGGTTTTCCTTGAGTCACATCACAGCCTTGCCGCGGCCTTGTTCCCCCCTCCATAGTAATGAAGTGTCAGAGGACGGTTATAAGATGCACCAAAGTACGTCTTCATGTCACAGAAGCATGGCAGCTGAACCCTTTAGCTGTCCGAACAACGCTCAACTCAATTAAACCTGAATTATTAGAAAAAATAATATAATTTTGTTCCCCCATCGACAGATATTTTGGGAAGGTAGACATTGAGCGTATTGTGAAAATACCACCTTTGACAGGAATCCGTCTTCAGGTTTTTGCTATATAATGAGAGCAGCATGATGTATAAAGTGAAGTCCTGATTCCACGATGTGACACTTACTGGGCTGTGTTGCTGTTTCAATAAAATCAGTGTTTTATCAGCAGGAGTTAATCACTACAGGACTAGTTGTCTCATGCCTCCTAGTCAACTATTCTGTGTAACCTATCACCCACCACTGATTAGTAGTTTTCTTTCAATATACAGTGTACACAGAAAGCTGCCAATCAGTGGTGACTCCTTGGTTACAAGCAGATCTATCAGAGCACTGCAAGATCTGCAGCAGAGAAAAGAGTGATTGTATCAAAATGACAGCAAGCAGCCCGGTAAGTGACACATCACTGGCATCAGGGTCTAGGCCTCTGTATCATGCCGCACTTTGATTATATAGCAAAAACCTGGTGACAGATTTCCTTTAACTTTACAACCATAGACACTTATATAATTTTAGACCTGGAAGAAATGCAAAAAAATAATATCTAGCTAAAAGTGTGACCTAAGCTAAACCTAATCTCCACAAAGCCCACGGAAAATACAAGTTCGAGGTGTTCAGAGTTCATGCATCTCAAACTGTATCTAAATGTAGAACTAAATGGATGAAAACTCTTCATGATCCAGACGACAGCGTTCACAAAATTCCATATAGAAGCGGGGAAAAAAGGACACCCCCTCCATACTGTATGTGCCTCATGCACACTTTTTGGCATGTAGCCGGACAGGACTGCAATATAAATACGTCGGGTCTGTACTGGATCCCAGTTTTCTTTGATGTTCATTTTTTTTTTGGGGGGGGGGGGTTCTGACAACATCCACACGGTTCCAATAAAAAAAAAATCATTGTATGTTCCATTGGCCTCTGTAAATGTACTGGAATATCTTTGCGCATGTGGCGGTGCATGGAGATTGTGCACCGCTGTACAGGCTCCGCCGCGGTGCACGTCTGCATGAGCCATGCTATAGTACAGTCTGCAGACTTCTCCATCCACCTTAGATTGTGTGCACGTCACATAGTGATTCTAGTGGAGACAACATATGTAAGATCACAGCGGCATGTTCGGGGATGACAATGCAATGTAAGCTATAACAATGGCAACGCCTTGAAAATAAAATAAAAAAAACACCTGAAAAGAGGTAATTTGTGTAGTTCTAAGTTATTGTGGCCGAGGATGAAGACGAGCGACCACTAATGATGTAGTGGGGTTATCCCATGGGGATGGAGTCACGTCCTCGGGACACTTCTGTATAAACCACTGGTAAGAGCTGCTGAAAAGAAGGCATGAAGTCTAATTGGTGTAGTGTAAGAAGATCCTAGATCCCCTCTTCCCATCCGGGTAACATTTCATCGTGTACAATATCTTCGGTCATATTCAGACCTGTTTCTTTGATGTAGAAGAATAATGGAACGAGTTGCATTCACTGATGAGGAAAAACAACTTTCTCCACCTTCTCCTATTAGAGAAAACGGACAACACACGCATGGCATCTGAATGATGTCGGATTTTTCCACAGATCCATAGACTTGCATTGCCGATTTTGATCTGACGCTTGGATCAATATCAGACATGTCTCCCCTATTTTGCACGGACCACTCAGTCTGAGGAAAAAGTCTGATATATAGTCTCATAGGATGTCATAGATATGAGCGCTATCTGTGAAAAAACTAATAGCACTCATACATGAAAAGCTGACATGTGAATGAGCCCTAAGGCTATGTGCACACGTTGCGGATTAGGCTTAGGAATTTCTGGTGCGGATTCTGCCTCTCCTGGCAGAAAATGCACCTGCGGTTCCGCAGCATTTTTTGTGCATTGTACTGTAAATCAATTGCGGATCTGCAGCGTTTCTACACCTCAAAAAACACTGCGGATCCGCAGAGAATCCGCAACGTGTGCACATATCCTTAAGCTGGGGTCACCTGTGTATGCAGAATCATCCACTTTACGGCCTGAAAAAACTGACGATGTTTGAACGAGTATAACAAGACCTGGTTGTGATAGTGCAACTGTCGAGAACACGAAGCATCTGGGCAAGGTGAACCTAAGCATCCCACTGCGCAAACAAATGTAAGAAAGAAATGGCTCTTGAAATCTTCATCAAATGACAAGGAATTATGCCAGTATCATTTGGTATTGTATTTGTATCACTGACAAAAGTAATTTTCTATGTGTTAGTCATTAAATACTTCATTAATGGCTGTAAATGTGTGTCATAACAAGTATACAATAGAAGAGTAAAGGGGACACGATACCTCGTATAGAAGGGTAAAGGGGACACAATATCACGTATACAATAGAAGGGTAAAGGGGACACAACACCACGTATACAATAGAAGGGTAAAGGGGACACAACACCACGTATACAATAGAAGGGTAAAGGGGACACAACACCACGTATACAATAGAAGGGTAAAGGGGACACAACACCACGTATACAATAGAAGGGTAAAGGGGACACAACACCACGTATACTATAGAAGGGTAAAGTGGACACGATACCACATATACAATAGAAGAGTAAAAGGGACACGACACCACAAATACAATAGAAGCGTAAAGTGGACATGATACCACGTATACAATAGAAGGGTAAAGGGGACACAACACCACGCATACTATAGAAGGGTAAAGGGGACATGATACCACGTATACAATAGAAGGGTAAAGGGGACGCAACACCACGTATACTATAGAAGGGTAAAGTGGACACGATACCACATATACAATAGAAGAGTAAAAGGGACACGACACCACAAATACAATAGAAGCGTAAAGTGGACACCATACCCTGACGAAGGAAATTGTACCGAAACGCGCGTCGGGGCGCGTTGTGCACAAGGACAATAACCTTACCAAGGTACCTGTATGCTCCTAACTACTTTTTATCACTCTTTTTATTCACAGTGGTGTTCTGATATGCACACTGTTCCTGTTATATAATTTATTGGACCAGTGCTAACATTATTTATTTATCACAGCACTTGAGCACTTTATTTATTCATTGATATATGTATGTGTGTATATTTTATACAGATATATATATATATATATATATATTTTTTTTTTTACACAAAAATTATTTTTATTTTATTTTTTTAGCATCAGGTCTTGCCTCCCCCTTTTTGGTCTACTAAGGGTTACTATTTTATACATATTTTTGTAATGTTTATAGCAGTATATGTCCTGTAGTGCACACCTTTTTAATAATTCTATATTTCTGTATTACCATTTGTTACCACAATAAATAATAAAATTGAATATTTGCATATCCTAGCCTGGTGGTCCTTCTTTTCTTTGATCCTTGCTTTAGGTTTTGGTGTTCTCTATATATTGAGTGGGCTCCACTTCTTCTGTGTCACACACTCTGTGCACTATATATATCTATTTTATAGGAAGTATTTTAGTATTTTATAATTTTTAGATTACTATTTTCCCTATTTTATGTATACGATTGATATAGTGTATGTGTGTGTCTTTTAGTCACGTATACAATAGAAGGGTAAAGGGGACACCATACCACGTATAGAATAGAAAGGTAGAGGGGACACGATACCACGCATACAATAGAAGGGTAAAGGGGACACCATACCACGTATACTATAGAAGTGTAAAGGGGACACAACAGCACATACACAATAGAAGTGTAAAGGGGACAAGATACCACGAATACAATAGAAGGGTAAAGGGGACACGATACCACATATACAAAAGGGTAAAGGGGACATGATACCACGTATACAGTAGAAGGGTAAAGGGGACACGATACAACGTATACAATAGAAAGGTAAAGGGGACACGAAACCACGTATACAAACGGGTAAAGGGGATACGACACCACGTATACAATAGAAGAGTATAGGGGACACGAACCCACATACAATATAGAAGCGTAAAGGGGACACCATACCACGTACACAATAGAAGGGTAAAGGGGACACGATACCACATATACAATAGAAGGGTAAAGTGGACACAACACCACGTATACAATAGAAGGGTAAAGGGCACACAATACCATGTATACAATAGAAGCGTAAAGGGGACACCATACCATGTATACAATAGAAGGGTGAATGGTACACGATACCACATATACAATAGAAGGGTGAAGGGGACACAATACCACTTATACAATAGAAGGGTAAAGGGGACACGATACCACGTATACAATTGAAGGGTAAAGGGGACACGATACCACGTATACAATAGAAGGGTAAAGGGGACACAATACCACTTATACAATAGAAGGGTAAAGGGGACACGATACCACATATACAATAGAAGGGTAAAGGGGACACGATACCACGTATACAATAGAAAGGTTAAAGGGACACGATACCACGTATACAATAGAAGCGTAAAGGGGACACCATACCACGTACACAATAGAAGGGTGAAGGGGACACCATACCACTTATACAATAGAAGGGTAAAGGGGACACGATACCACGTATGCAATAGAAGGGTAAAGTGGACACCATACCACGCATACAATAGAAGGGTAAAGGGGACACAATACCACTTATACAATAGAAGGGTAAAGGGGACACGATACCACATATACAATAGAAGTGTAAAGGGGACACGATACCACATATACAATAGAAGCGTAAAGGGGACACCATACCACGTACACAATAGAAGGGTGAAGGGGACACCATACCACTTATACAATAGAAGGGTAAAGGGGACACGATACCACGTATGCAATAGAAGGGTAAAGTGGACACCATGCCACGTATACAATAGAAGGGTAAAGGGGACACGATACCACTTATACAATAGAAGGGAAAAGTGGACACGATACCACGTATACAATAGAAGCGTAAAGGGGACACCATACCACGTACACAATAGAAGGGTAAAGTGGACACCATACCACGTACACAATAGAAGGGTAAAGGGGACACGACACCACATATACAATAGAAGGGTAAATGGGACACGATACCACATATACAATAGAAAGGTAAAGGGGACACGATACCACGTATACAATAGAAGCGTAAAGGGGACACCATACCACGTACACAATAGAAGGGTGAAGGGGACACCATACCACGTACACAATAGAAGGGTAAAGGGGACACCATACCACGTATGCAATAGAAGGGTAAAGTGGACACGATACCACGTATACAATAGAAGGGTAAAGGGGACACGACATCACGTACACAATAGAAGGGTAAAGGGGACACAATACCACTTATACAATAGAAGGGTAAAGGGGACACGATACCACGTATACAATAGAAGCGTAAAGGGGACACCATACCACGTACACAATAGAAGGGTGAAGGGGACACCATAACACTTATAAAATAGAAGGGTAAAGGGGACATGATACCACGTACACAATAGAAGGGTAAAGTGGACACGATACCACGTATACAATAGAAGCGTAAAGGGGACACCATACCACGTACACAATAGAAGGGTGAAGGGGACACCATACCACGTACACAATAGAAGGGTGAAGGGGACACCATACCACGTACACAATAGAAGGGTGAAGGGGACACCATACCACTTATACAATAGAAGGGTAAAGGGGACACGATACCACGTACACAATAGAAGGGTAAAGTGGACACGATACCACGTATACAATAGAAGCGTAAAGGGGACACCATACCACGTACACAATAAAAGGGTGAAGGGGACACAACACCACATATACAATAGAAGGGTAAAGTGGACATGATACCACGTATACAATAGAAGCGTAAAGTGGACACCATATCACGTACACAATAGAAGCGTAAAGGGGACACGATACCACGTATACAAGAACAATATCTAGACATCGGTGCACTCTTTCAATTATTCTATTCAAAAATTGGTCATATTTCTTATGTTTTATATTGATAGTCATTTCACAAAACGTATGCTTACTAGACTCCCAGTATGGAAATGATCAAGACCGAGTAGAATTTTCATTACCAAAAATTAAGAAATGGTTTCACTCAAAAAACCAACAAAGTCCTATCTACGTGCTGTCTAGTGGATGTTCTCAAGCCTGATCCATTTATACTTACAAATAAGTAGGACAAACACAAAGTGGTAGCATGGCCTTGCCAGCCTGATGTTTCTGGTTCTTCCTGTGTTATCAGACTTCTTCCTGCTCAGAGATAGCACACAGGAAAAAAGCTGCTGGACATTTATTCTGCTTGGATCTGTCTGTGGCTGATTTTATCAGTCATTAAAGTGAATCTGTCAGCATTTTTGTCTATATAATCTGAGGACAGCATGATGTATGGGCTGAGACACAGACTTCAGGGATGTGTCACTAATTAGACTGTGTGCTATTGTTTCCATACAATGAATGTTTTATCACCAGGAGATTATCACTGCCCAGGCTAGCTCCTTTATGCCTAGTGGTATGACCATGCCTCCTCCTGTTAAGCACCAACATTATGCAGCTCTCAGATGAGATAACAAAAACCTGGTGACAGATTCCCTTTATCTTGTTCTGTTCAGTTGTCTGCTTAGTTTTTTATACCATATTTTCTGTGCAACTGTAACCTTCTCCCCAGGCTTGTTTCCAAATTTTCCAGCTTTCCTCCTTTTATTCTCCCCTTCTTTTCTCACTTTTGTGTTTTGTGTACTGGGAAAGCTGGGTTACAGTGTGCTCATGCTGAAACAGCCATTGTAACCCAGCTTTCCCACAGCTTTGACATTTAGTTATCATGTAAATGAATAGATGCAAAATACATGATCAAATGAATATTTAGGCACAGAACAACCCTTTAATGTGGAAACACCAGATTCCTCTATAGCAGAATTGTGTTGCCTATAAACAATTGGTTAAGCTTTTCCTATTCGGACCCTGTGTGATGTTCAGCACTACCTGCTCTCAGCGAGCACCTAACATACTGGACACAACCTGCTTTGATTTTACGATCTGGTCCAGCCGGAGTGAAGCAGAGGTTTTATGACTGGTGCTGTGGTTGTTATTATATCACTAGTATTGATCGGCTGTACAGTATATCTGTTTCATGGTTGAAACTGATGGCACTAGGTCCTGTGCTTCATTATATGCTTGATGTTGGGTACTAAAACACAGGCACAGTATAATAGTACCAGCCACTGTTTATAGTAAAAAGTATTGCTCCTTTCTGGACATTTACAAGTTTTGTTTTTGTGTAATAATTAGTGATGTGCGAGCGTGCTGAGATAAAGTGTTATCTGAGCATGCTCGGGTGCTAACCGATTGACTTTGATGTGCTCGAATAATTTGTGGCTGCATGTCTCACGGCTCTCTCACCTTGGTCCTGTTATTTCTTACAGAAATGTGTCAAGAGCGAATCACAAATCACATATTGTTTAAGGTTTCTATATTAAATGTATTTTTAAAAAAATGTTTGAATTTTTTTTTTACATTTTCGATATCACTATGTGGAAAAAAATCAGTAAGCAATTTATACAAGGGACATGAAGCCTAAGGCTGGTTTCACATTTGCGTTTAAAAACGCGGCGTTTTAAACGCAAACGCATTTGGTGAAAAAAACGCATGTAAACGCGTTTAAACGCTGCGTTTTTTTGATGCATGCGTTTTTGCATGTTTTAATACAAACGCGGCGTTTTGACGCGTTTCCATGCGTTTTTTCATGCGTTTGCGTTTTTTAAACGCATGATGAGAAGTGTGTGACAGCTGCCAATCATCAAAATCAACAAGAAAACCCACTATAAACAGAAATAGCTAGGGTTAGGGTTTGGATCCCTAGTAACCCTAGGGATCCTAACCCTAACCCTAAGGGATCCTAACCCTAACCCTAAGGGATCCTAACTCTACCCCTAACCCTAAGGGATCCTAACCCTAACCCTACCACTAACCCTACCCCTACCCCTAAGGGATCCTAACCCTAACCCTACCCCTAACCCTACCCCTAACCCTACCCCTAAGGGATCCTAACCCTACCCCTAACCCTAACCCTAAGGGATCCTAACCCTAACCCTACCCCTAACCCTAAGGGATCCTAACCCTACCCCTAACCATAACCCTAACCCTTAGGGTTAGGGTTAGGTTTAGGATCCCTTATGGTTAGGGTTAGGGTTGGGGGTTGTCATATTAGTGTGTATTCTTGTGTTTTTTTATTAAAAAGCATGCATTTAAAAACGCATGCAAACGCATGTGCTTAAAAACGCATGCGTTTACATAGACAGCAATACGATTTTTTGCGCAAAAAAACGCCGCTAAAAATTACATGTTGCATTTCTGCAACACAACGCATGCATAGAAAAAACGCATGCGGCGGCAAAACGCGACAAAACGCATGCAAAAAAACGCATGCGTTTTTAATGTTAAGTATAGGAAAAAAAATGCATGCTTTTTTTGCGCAAAAACACAGTGGCAAAAAACGCAAATGTGAAACCAGCCTAATACTCACCAAATGACTGCAATAGTCTTATTCTTACTTCTCTGATCTGGGCAAAGAAAATTGTGCAGAGCAGGGGAAGAGGTGAGCTGTGTCCATCACCTGTTATGAATGGTGAATCCTGTTTTATCTTCCATCTCTAGAAGTGTTTCCTTTCGTTTTTATCTTGAGTGTGATGATAATGAGACTGCAGAAAAGACACCAAGTATTTGTCTACTAAAAGACTTAAGGTACCGTCACACTCAGCAACTTTCCAACGATCACGACCAGTGATACGACCTGGCCGTGATCGTTGGAAAGTCCTTGTGTGGTCGCTGGAGAGCTGTCACACAGACAGCTCTCCAGTGACCAACGATGCCGAAGTCCCTAGGTAACCAGGGTAAACATCGGGTTACTAAGCTCAGGGCCGCGCTTAATAACCCGATGTTTACCCTGGTTACCATTGTAAATGTAAAAAAAAAAAACACATACTCACATTCCGGTGCCTGTCACGTCCCCCGGCATCCGCTTCCCTGCACTCCTCCTGCATCCTGTGTAAGTGCCGGCCGTAAAGCAGAGCGGTGACGTCACCGCTGTGCTCTGCTTTACGGCCGGCCGGCGCTGACACAGGATGCAGGAGGAGTGCAGGGAAGCGGACGCCGGGGGACGTGACAGACACCGGAATGTAAGTATGTAGTGTTTTTTTTTTTTACATTTACAATGGTAACCAGGGTAAACATCGGGTTACTAAGCGCGGCCCTGCGCTTAGTAACCCGTTATTTACCCTGGTTACCAGTAAACACATCGCTGGATCGGCGTCACACACGCCGATTCAGCGATGTCAGTGGGTGATCCAGCAACGAAATAAAGTTCTGGCCTTCTAGCTCCGACCAGCGATGTCACAGCAGGATCCAGATCGCTGCTGCATGTCAAACACAACGATATCGCTATCCAGGACGCTGCAACGTCATGGATCGCTATCGTTATCGTTGTAATGTTGTTCAGTGTGAAGGTACCTTTAGTGGCCAGTTGTGCAATTCACAAGATTTTTGCTGTTTTATTTGATTTATTTTATAATAGATTTGGAAAAGTGATGAAGGGGTGTGTTGCAGTGAGACAGTTCTGATTCACGAGGAGGAGCATGCCTCTTCATGAATCAGGAGCGTCCGATGAGTGGCGTGCACCTCCAAGCACTATGCCAGAAATTTTTCTCCAGTTCCTGACTGGAGTAAGATTTCTGTCTTAGGGAACGCCACAGCTCATCATGAAATAGAGGTGGTGTCACGCCCTGCAGCGTCCCACCCCAGCATTGACCATTTTGTTGGGGCTGAGAGAAACTGGCCTATAAATGGCAAAATTCACAAAAGTTTTGGGAAACCCACAGTAGTGTCAAGATTTTCAGACTTTTCAAAGAAATTTGTGCTAGAATTCTGATAAAATAGCTTTGATGAATCAGGTCCATAGTTTCAATATTGATAAATTTAGGCCCCTATACACATTAGAAATATCACGAAATGTAACAATCCAACAGGGTATCAGACAGCGGACAGCACAACACACACTCAACGGGATGGAAATGGGGAGAGGAAGGCCCTACCGATAGGGAATAAGGGATGGACACCTCCTGAGCTCCAACTTGAGCCTGTCTCTGCACTCCCCTAATGCCCTAAGCTGGTCCTTCCCCCGTCGCCATCAGGAACCTCCTCCCTTACTGTCACATCACACTGCCCTGGCTAGTGCACTGTTCGGCAAGGGCGGTAGCCTCACCACTGCAGATGGCACAATACTGGGGACAGTGACAAACACGAGACAGACAAGGAAAAAACACCAAACTTAACTTAACAACTTTCTCTGCTGCAAAGCACCGCACAGCAGACGAAAGGCTCCTGGACCAACTCCATGAAACCAGCTGATTCACCACTGCAGCCAGAGAACTCCTTACTCCAGGCTTGGTCAACATAGATTGCTCTATCACCGACAGTCAGCTGATGCATCATGTGACTATTTAAAGGATGGTGGGAGTGGTCACCACGAACATCAGCTGACCTGGCAACTCTGCAATTACATTACACTGCCAGCAAGGGAAGCTGACATTAACCCCTGCTGGCCTGAAAGGAAAAAAGCTACATTTAAATCATAGTGGAACCAGAGCTGCCACACATCCAAAAATGGATCATGACAAGATGACAGTCGAACAAATCTCATTTTGATGGGATCGGTTGGCCATTTAATGCTTATGGGTCTTCCTGACTCGCCCCCAGACATATATTTCGGACATGCTGAATTACATTGCCTGATCCTTTGCTTTTCCAGGGAGATAAGCTGCAGACAGTCACTCTTCCGATTGAAAACAGAAGCATGCTCACCTAACAGAAGCCATTACACCAGTGTGAAGAGAGCCAATGGTAGTCATAAGCATGATATAATTGTAGATTATTAACAATATCATGCCACCAGGAATCATAAGAATAAAGAATGACAATCACAATTGCTTTATATTTTTATTAAAAAAAGGAAAAATTTTAATAGTAGAGATGAGCATTCCAACGATAAATGTCAACTTTAAACTTAATTAGGTTACAATAGTCTCCTAAATAAACCCTGATATATTAAAAAGAAATATACAAGTAGTAAGATTTCTCCCTATATGATTTCCTTCATCCATTATTCAGCATCCTTAAAAATCCAATAAAGTTTCTTGGTAAACTCGGACACTAGCTACTGCACGTGAATTATTGTTGCCTGTTATTTCCTTATTAAGCATTCCATTTCTAGACAATACAATGACTGGTATCTATGAAAGTGCTTTTTGGTTAATAAAATACTGTATATAAAGTGTAATTATAAGGCATTCTCACTGCACGCTATGCTCCCACGCCATGTCCCAAGCCCCGTGGCCTACGCATTTCTGCTCTATCACTGGAATGTGTCGTCCGTCATTAATGCATATTCCTGTAAACAGAGGTGATATGATACAAGGTGATAAACATGTTTTTAGATTATTATCAATTATGGAAACTTGGTAACACGGTGAAACGAGAAGCTATGCTAGTAGAGAACCCTCTATAAAGTCCATTACTTATATAAAATTGTAAAATGATACACTACACACTTCATACTTTATCTACAGTGTAGATACTATGCATATTGAGGTTATATTTGAAATAATATTTGCCCAAGTCATAGTTCCCGTGTAGGTACAGCGCTACACCTTCCATGTCTCAGGTCGGCCATTTTACTATTTTGATAAGCAATCACATGCATTGAACAAAGTACCACCAACTCGTGCATTTGATAGCGCCCCATGATAAGACCTATATCACAGGGCCATGCTAGGGAATCTTTCCTGCGAAGATAAAGATTGATGTAGCTGGGGCGTGAAATGGCAGAGACCCGGACCCAAAAAACGAACGATGCCGACTCAAGATGCTCCTTCCTGTGGCTCTTTAGGTTCCTGAGAGGACGCCTCCTCTCGTCCTCCTTCTTGAACTGGAGATGGGTTTCTGCTTGTTTTATTGCTGTCATGGCTACTGTGGCTCCCAGCGCTCCCTAAACGAGTGGAGGCGACCACAGCTTTAACAGCAGCCTAAGGGGAAGATAAAGTATTAGCAGTCACATTAGTAATTTGTATCTGGACAGACCGAAGATCCAAGAGACTCAATCTACTGAGACACCACAAATGACACACAGCTCCATTTATCCAGAAGCGACAGGTCTGCTCTTCAGAAACGCAGCACCTCATGAATAACGAAATGGCTGTCCATCAACGCATTAAGAACGATGTTAATGAAGGGCTCCTCTGATCGTTCACCTCCTGTCATTAGGAACTCATCCGTGTACATATATTAGTCTATGATCAATCCTTAGGAGACATGACACATCTTCATACATGTGCATGATGTCACTCGCCACATATCTGATGTCCTGTGTCCACTTTCGCTTGTAGCTCAATAGTGGAGAGCAACAGTGGTTGTGACGGTGACTGCCACGTCTGTACATTTGTACAGGACCATCAGAAGTAGTCCTGATGTCTGAGGGGTCCCAAAGCCCATCTTTTATGTAAGGCGTTTTATAAATGGTAGGTGGTAGGAATGGATTTTCTGTTCAGGACTAATAGGTTCAAGCTATGATTCTGCCATTAAAGTGAAGCTGTCACATTGTCCATACAGTCCGATCTGTGGACAGCATGGTATAGAGGGGGAGAAGCCGGGCAAAATGATATATAGGTTTATAGGGAAACAAACATTGCGTAACTTGTATTTTATTCATTGAAATCCTGGTGTTTGTATGCATAGTAGTCTGGTAGTGGGCCTTGTATAAGACCGCCCACTGGACTCATATACAGACAAACACATTGATTTCAATGAATAAAATGCTAATATTCCTGTAACTTTGCCCACAAAATTGTATATAAATACAGATCAGCTCTTCCTGATGTATGACAGCCTGCAGATCAGACACCATTTCGAACATGACAGATTCCCTTTAAACAATATATAAAAAGGTCGTCCCCGAAAAGGGAACTTAGACCGGGAGTGGGTATATCCTGTTCATTCAAGATTTTCAATCTTTGGGAGGTGTACCACAGAGGGTATATGCCAGGGTTCCCGAGAACACTGAGGTTCTTTGAGACTTAATTAGGCTAGGTTCACATTGCTTTAAGTGCAGTCCGTTCAGCGCATACGCTAACAGACTGCGTTAACGCAAGTGCCGAAAAAGATCGTGTTTATGCGATCGCGCTAACGGTGACGGACCCAAAAACGCTGCAGACTGCGTCCGTGGGTCCGTCACAGAATGACGGCACATCACTAACGCATGCCGATTATGACATGCGTTAGCGATGCGCTACATAATGGCAGTCAATGGTTCGAAAGCATCACCAAACCAGGGATTCAAGCTTCAGGAGGCTAATTTGCATATTCCAGGTGCCTTCTGGGAGAAGCGAAGTCTCCCTAAGCTAGAAGATCGTTGGGTACAGCCGGGACCAGCTGCTTCGAAAGCATCACCAAACCGCGCGCCTTACGGCGCGCAAATTTTTGCCTGTAGGACATTATTGCAAGAGAGCTTGGCTGAGTAGATTACACAAGAAGGAAAACACACAGCAAGTCAGCAGGATCTAGGAGCAACATGGCAGATGTGACAACCTACATGGTGAGCTGCAGCATGTGCTACATGTTCACAGATCGACCAGAAGAAGAATCCAATTTCACCTGTCAGAAGTGTAGACTAGTGGCCCTTTTAGAAGAAAAGGTGCGGGGTCTGGAAGAAAGAATAGCAACTTTGAAACTCATCAAAGAGAATGAAGACTTTCTAGACAGAACAGAAGCATCTCTACTGGTCACAGAAGGTGCAAAAAGTGTCAGAGAACCTCCAAAAGCAGATGAGTGGAAGCATGTGACCAAAAGAAGCAAGAAGACCATGGAGAAATCACCAACCACACAACTGAAGAACCGATATCAAATCTTTGTAGAGGATGAAGATGGCACACCTAAGAATGAAGCAATACCAGCAAGCAAAAAAGAAAAGGGCACACAGCAACAAGTGACAGCAAAAAGTACAGCCAAGAAGCAACGAAGAGTGGTGGTGGTGGGAGACTCACTACTGAGAGGCACAGAAGCAGCCATCTGCAGACCGGACATAACTGCAAGAGAAGTATGCTGCCTTCCAGGTGCGATGATCAAGGATGTGACCGATAGGATACCAAAGCTCTTCAGCTCCAAGGACGTCCACCCATTTCTTCTGATACATGTTGGCACCAATGACACGGCAAGGAAGGACCTACCGACAATCTGCAAGGACTTTGAAGAGTTGGGGAAGAAAGTAAAGGAACTGGATGCACAGGTAGTTTTTTCTTCTATCCTTCCAGTAGACGGGCATGGCACCAGGAGATGGAACAGGATCCTTGATGCAAACAACTGGCTAAGACGATGGTGCAGACAACAAGGATTTGGATTCCTGGACCACGGTGTGAATTACTGGTATGATGGACTCCTCGCCAGAGACGGACTACACCTCAACAAACCTGGGAAACACACATTCGCCAGAAGACTCGCTACACTCATCAGGAGGGCGTTAAACTAGAAGAAGAGGGGACGGGAAGAAAAACATTAGACTTGAACAAAGACGACCCAGGAAAACATACTCAGAAGGGAGGTAAGAACATTTCTAAAACAATCCACAGTGAGGAGATTGGAACAAAACAAAATCCTCTGAACTGCATGCTCGCAAACGCCAGAAGCCTGACAAACAAGATGGAAGAACTAGAAGCAGAAATATCTACAGGTAACTTTGACATAGTGGGAATAACCGAGACATGGTTAGATGAAAGCTATGACTGGGCAGTTAACTTACAGGGTTACAGTCTGTTTAGAAAGGATCGTAAAAATCGGAGAGGAGGAGGGGTTTGTCTCTATGTAAAGTCTTGTCTAAAGTCCACTTTAAGGGAGGATATTAGCGAAGGGAATGAGGATGTCGAGTCCATATGGGTTGAAATTCATGGAGGGAAAAATGGTAACAAAATTCTCATTGGGGTCTGTTACAAACCCCCAAATATAACAGAAAGCATGGAAAGTCTACTTCTAAAGCAGATAGATGAAGCTGCAACCCATAATGAGGTCCTGGTTATGGGGGACTTTAACTACCCGGATATTAACTGGGAAACAGAAACCTGTGAAACCCATAAAGGCAACAGGTTTCTGCTAATAACCAAGAAAAATTATCTTTCACAATTGGTGCAGAATCCAACCAGAGGAGCAGCACTTTTAGACCTAATACTATCTAATAGACCTGACAGAATAACAAATCTGCAGGTGGTTGGGCATTTAGGAAATAGCGACCACAATATTGTGCAGTTTCACCTGTCTTTCACTAGGGGGACTTGTCAGGGAGTCACAAAAACATTGAACTTTAGGAAGGCAAAGTTTGAACAGCTTAGAGATGCCCTTAATCTGGTAGACTGGGACAATATCCTCAGAAATGAGAATACAGATAATAAATGGGAAATGTTTAAGAACATCCTAAATAGGCAGTGTAAGCGGTTTATACCTTGTGGGAATAAAAGGACTAGAAATAGGAAAAACCCAATGTGGCTAAACAAAGAAGTAAGACAGGCAATTAACAGTAAAAAGAAAGCATTTGCACTACTAAAGCAGGATGGCACCATTGAAGCTCTAAAAAACTATAGGGAGAAAAATACTTTATCTAAAAAACTAATTAAAGCTGCCAAAAAGGAAACAGAGAAGCACATTGCTAAGGAGAGTAAAACTAATCCCAAACTGTTCTTCAACTATATCAATAGTAAAAGAATAAAAACTGAAAATGTAGGCCCCTTAAAAAATAGTGAGGAAAGAATGGTTGTAGATGACGAGGAAAAAGCTAACATATTAAACACCTTCTTCTCCACGGTATTCACGGTGGAAAATGAAATGCTAGGTGAAATCCCAAGAAACAATGAAAACCCTATATTAAGGGTCACCAATCTAACCCAAGAAGAGGTGCGAAACCGGCTAAATAAGATTAAAATAGATAAATCTCCGGGTCCGGATGGCATACACCCACGAGTACTAAGAGAACTAAGTAATGTAATAGATAAACCATTATTTCTTATTTTTAGTGACTCTATAGCGACAGGGTCTGTTCCGCAGGACTGGCGCATAGCAAATGTGGTGCCAATATTCAAAAAGGGCTCTAAAAGTGAACCTGGAAATTATAGGCCAGTAAGTCTAACCTCTATTGTTGGTAAAATATTTGAAGGGTTTCTGAGGGATGTTATTCTGGATTATCTCAATGAGAATAACTGTTTAACTCCATATCAGCATGGGTTTATGAGAAATCGCTCCTGTCAAACCAATCTAATCAGTTTTTATGAAGAGGTAAGCTATAGGCTGGACCACGGTGAGTCATTGGACGTGGTATATCTCGATTTTTCCAAAGCGTTTGATACCGTGCCGCACAAGAGGTTGGTACACAAAATGAGAATGCTTGGTCTGGGGGAAAATGTGTGTAAATGGGTTAGTAACTGGCTTAGTGATAGAAAGCAGAGGGTGGTTATAAATGGTATAGTCTCTAACTGGGTCGCTGTGACCAGTGGGGTACCGCAGGGGTCAGTATTGGGACCTGTTCTCTTCAACATATTCATTAATGATCTGGTAGAAGGTTTACACAGTAAAATATCGATATTTGCAGATGATACAAAACTATGTAAAGCAGTTAATACAAGAGAAGATAGTATTCTGCTACAGATGGATCTGGATAAGTTGGAAACTTGGGCTGAAAGGTGGCAGATGAGGTTTAACAATGATAAATGTAAGGTTATACACATGGGAAGAAGGAATCAATATCACCATTACACACTGAACGGGAAACCACTGGGTAAATCTGACAGGGAGAAGGACTTGGGGATCCTAGTTAATGATAAACTTACCTGGAGCAGCCAGTGCCAGGCAGCAGCTGCCAAGGCAAACAGGATCATGGGGTGCATTAAAAGAGGTCTGGATACACATGATGAGAGCATTATACTGCCTCTGTACAAATCCCTAGTTAGACCGCACATGGAGTACTGTGTCCAGTTTTGGGCACCGGTGCTCAGGAAGGATATAATGGAACTAGAGAGAGTACAAAGGAGGGCAACAAAATTAATAAAGGGGATGGGAGAACTACAATACCCAGATAGATTAGCGAAATTAGGATTATTTAGTCTAGAAAAAAGACGACTGAGGGGCGATCTAATAACCATGTATAAGTATATAAGGGGACAATACAAATATCTCGCTGAGGATCTGTTTATACCAAGGAAGGTGACGGGCACAAGAGGGCATTCTTTGCGTCTGGAGGAGAGAAGGTTTTTCCACCAACATAGAAGAGGATTCTTTACTGTTAGGGCAGTGAGAATCTGGAATTGCTTGCCTGAGGAGGTGGTGATGGCGAACTCAGTCGAGGGGTTCAAGAGAGGCCTGGATGTCTTCCTGGAGCAGAACAATATTGTATCATACAATTATTAGGTTCTGTAGAAGGACGTAGATCTGGGTATTTATTATAATGGAATATAGGCTGAACTGGATGGACAAATGTCTTTTTTCGGCCTTACTAACTATGTTACTATGTTAATGGGTGCGCTAACACATCCGTTACATAGCGTTAGTGCCGCTATGTAACGGATGCCGTCAGCGGACTGCACTTAACGCAATGTGAACCCAGCCTTAGGGTTCCCCAGAACATATAACAGTCAAACCTGCCATCAGCTATAAACTCATCCGCAAGGTCTAACAAGCCTCTGGTTTTTCCCAGGGGTCCCTACAATAATTATAACTGCAAGTTCTGGCTTGGAGGATAGGGGCTGTCATTGGCAGCTGTAGCAGATGTAGTGTTGTAGGATTCAGCTACTTTTTACCCTTTCTACAAGGCAAAAGCAAGGCCATTTTACGAAACTATACTGTATGATGATCTGTAACATTATCTCAGTATTTTACCATGCATACAACTATTTTTGTCTACAAAATAAAATATGGATGGGCAAAAATGAATGTAGGTGTCTTAATGGCTACGCACATTTTTCATTGCTCATCTGGTTTTCAAATAAAAAAAAATAAAAAAAATAATAATCTGCTATAGAAATGTCCTACTATATTGATTTTGCAGAGTGTGTCTAAGTCGCTCATCTAGCTAACTGTTCTGAAAAATCTGACGTATATCAATCAGGCCTCTGCTTACGATTCTGGTCGGTCTCAGCTCTTCACCTGCCTCCTCTCAGTAGGGGAGAACGGATTGCACACAGCAAATTAGAAAGACAGAGGAAAGCATTCAAGTTGTTATGGAGGGCAGCTAACACAGGCTGTAGGTAGCTAGGAAAGCTAACTGAACAAAGAGAAAGCAGAACACCCATGATATATGTGAGGAATAAAGGGAAAAATCACACACTAGCCGGCATCAATGTCTGGCAGCAGATCTGTCTCCTTTATTGGCTGTAAAAGGGAAAATCTCTCTAGGAATGAAGCTGTGCTAAAATATATGAGTTAGTGCAGGCAACAGAATTCTGGACACAGATCTCACATCCAGCATGTATTACAGGGAGGAACACACAAGAGAAAAGTCGGAAACTTGGAGCAGGATGCCAACTACTTATAAGATGAAAATGGATAAAGGAATGAAGATGGTGCATAGAAACTTTGTACAACTATTTTAAACTAAAAGTAACCACTAAAATGACTTCTTCCATTTTAAATGAGTCCAAGTCACACTGGACATGCACCAATGAACCCAAGAGATAACAAGTGTAAGTGCTCCCGCATGGTGTGCGCCATATACATTACCTTGAGCTTGCGTCTTGCATTAAACTCTTGCAATTTCTTTTGAGCGTTGTCCATATGAGCAAAGTTTGCAGCTTTGCCTGTAACCCAGGGGTGTTGAAGAGCTTGGTGAGTAGTTAAGCGTTTCTTTGGATCAAACACAATTAACTTTTTCACCTACAATGGATACATAGGGGAAAAAGGAGTACATATCTTAAAACATTAGTCTACTACATCATAAAGGACATTACAAATGGAAAGTAAAAAAATAAAAAATAGCAGGCGAGCCAATGCGTGAAATTAAAGCTAAGTTCACACTGGGCGTTTTTGCAGTGTTTTTTTTAATGCAAATTTTCTGCTGCGTTTTACAGTACCAGCAAAGTCTATGCGATTCAGAAATCTCATGCACACAGATTGTTTTTTTTTGTAATTTCTTTCAGTGTTTTTCGCCCCTTGAAATGAATGGGTGGTGAAAAAAGGCTGAAAAAAATGCATCAACAAAGTTTTTTGTGCCAGAACCTGATTCTATAGAATAGGACTTTTTTTCAACTAAACTAAACTTTATCAGCATGCACAGGAAAGACAAATCTAGCATGCCAGAACCGTCGCAAAACACGCACAAAGAAACGCAAGATAAAACAAGGAAACGTGCTTTTTTTTCCCTGAAGCTTCTTTCCTGCCAAGAGATCATGTTTTGCTCCAGAAAAAAAAAAACACTGAAAAAAACGCCCAGTGTGATCTTACCCCTAAGGTTAGGGAAAATTGTGAACTGAATAATAAAAGGATACTTCAATGCTCTCCAAGGTCCTGAATTATCAAGGCTAGAAATCAGAAGCAAAGTGAATTCATCGTACCGCAGAAATTACTTACACAAAACTAATATTAACCCTTTTATTCTACATGATCTGTTATGTCATGTAGGGGGTACAGGTGTATGGAGCTGGGCAAGTGCAGGCTGTGTTATACAGCTGGCATCTGCCTCTAACAACAATGGTCACACTCAGACAGATGGCTTTACGTGGCACAATATTGCCTAAACATCTGTTCAGGTGTCCACTAGGGCCTTTACGACAAGCAGGATACCAATGGATTGCCATGGCAGACGGTAATTTGTCCTATATATAGAAATATTTAAGTATTGCAAAATGTATGACGAGAGGTGAAAAGACTGGAGGTCCAAGTCACTTATTAAGACTGAAAAGATGATAAATGAAAAAAATGAATGCATTTTTTTAAAAATATTTACAAATAAAAAAAAAAAAAAATCCAATTACCTCCTTAAATATAAGGAATTAAAAAAATTGATCGGTCCATAAAAGTTTGAACTATGGAAATATAAAATTCTTTAACCCAATCAGTAAAGACTGTAAAGAAATACAAAATCAAAACTCTAAAGTTGCCACCACAAAGAAAAACAATAAAATCTGATCGAAATATACTCCAAAATGATACCATTAAAAAATAAAGCTTCTCACCCGGAATACAAACCTTCATCATAGAATCATTGGTAGAAAAATAAAATAGTTATGGATGGTCAAAAATTGAAATGGTGACACACACCATTTTTTTTTTTTACAAAGCTCAGAATGTTTTTAAACCACTAAAATAGTAAATACAGAGAATATAAGTTTGATATAGCTGTAATCATAGTAATCTAATCATGCTGCCAAGTCGTTAGGTTATTTCTACCACACAGTGAATGCTGTAAAAACAAAAATAAAAACCAAGGCAGAAATGCATATTTTTCACGATTTCACATCGCTTGGAATTTTTGTCCCAGTTTTCAGTACATTATATGGTAAAACAAGTGGCTTTGTTGATGAAAAATAAAAAAAGTTATGTTATGGATCTGTAAAGATAGAAGTAAAAATAATAGTGTAAAAAGGAAAAATTAGCCACGAGAGGAACAGGTTAAACGGAACACATTTGTCTTCATTGTGCCTTTTTCAGTGAATCCTGCCAGTGTATAGCCGTGACTTTTTATGTTTTGTGACAAACTTACCCAACATTTCATAAATTTGTCCAATGTGTTGCAGAAGTGAGAAGGTGTGGTGATTTTGGTATAAATTTGAGGCCTCCATTCATAACCGGCATTTAAAAAAAATGACACGGCTTATAAATATATCTAAATCCCAATTATTATGCTCCCTTAATTAAAAAAAAATAGGGAAAGTGGCACAAGCTTTACTCACCAAGTCCTTTGCATTCAGTGACACATCATCCCACCAGGGGGAGACAAAGTCATAATCACAGTTGAGGATTCTCTTGAACATGTACTGGTCTCCACGCTCATCGTAAAATGGTTCAAAGCCGCAGAGTCTAGAAGAGGAGAGATCAGTGAGATCATTTATCATTCCTGCGCGGTAGTTTATCTGGTACTTGTGTATGCCCCAATATTTTGTTCTAAACATCAACCTTTTCCAGAAAACTGGCAACCATTAGGCCCATCTGGCAGCATGGCTGGCCTTCCCATAAACTCCTTCTACTTTAGAGTAGCCTAACTGTGTCAGACGTTAGGAAGGAGGCTAGAGTGTGTGACAGACTTTCTAACCTGCCTTCAATTCTGTGTTCAGTGTTCTACGTGTTCAGTTGATTTCTGTTCTTGATCCATAACATAGATGACATGTTGTATTAATCCTGGACGTATATGTGAGTTACATTCACGTACTAGTTGCATTTATAATGTAATTAGTGTCGCCATTATTTTGTGGCATAATATTCTGTGATTATCATTGTAAGACATGACAAAATGTTAAAGAAAACAAACCAATTTTGACATCAATATTAATTATTATTTTTGTAAAATAAGCAGTCTACTTAATGGGGTGTTCTGGAGTTATTAAATTGCTTTAATTAGCATGAAAATATGCAAATTTGCAAAGTGACTTGTTTTTGCTATCTGCTGTCATTTTCCTGCAATGAGAGATTTTATCTTCTGTACTGTACAGCTGGTCTCTATGGAGATCGGCCACTAGACCTGACTAGATCCTGTCCAACAGTGCACAGTAAATACATTCCAGGAGAGGAGTTAACTCCTAACATACCAGACACCTCTTTCAAACTCACTGGTTCCTATACAGCAGTTAGCTGATCAATTACCCCCTCCCTCTCAACTGTTGACAGGGCTCTTATCAGTACTGTATAATCACAATACTCTCCTTTCCACACTCAGTTTTCTCCCCTCTCAGCATCAAGCCTATCTGTCCCAAAGGAGCCCTGTTCTTGCTTTATTGCTCTGTTATTCAGATATCTATAATATAACGGTGGGAGCGTCACTCTGTCCGAAGCCTTTATAGACTGCGCAAGCGCGACGCACCGCGCCTGCGCAGTCTGGACAAGGGTGACGCAGCCGAACTTACTTATCCCCCCCTAATATACTGGCCATGGGGGCTCCACACACCCGTGTATCCCCCATAATATAGCGGCCATGGGGGCTCCATGCGCTGCAGCTCCAGTCAGGGTAGATGTAGAGCCCAGCGGAGCTCCAGGACCTTCGATGATGTCGCCAGCATGTGACCAGTGATGCGAGTGGGCGGAGTCAGCCCTCGCTGTGCTGGCTGCAGGGGTGCTGTATCTATTATAGCCAGCACCGCACTCAGGCAGTAAGTACAGCCACACTCACGCAGTACAGCCACACTCGCCCGCACTCACACAGTACAGCCACACTCACACAGTACAGCTACACTCAGCCAAACTCACACAGTACAGCCACACTCACACAGTACAGCCACACTCACACAGTACAGCCACACTCACACAGTACAGCCACACTCACGCAGTACAGCCACACTCGCAGTACAGCCGCACTCAGGCAGCACAGCCGCACTCAGGCAGCAGGCAGCACAGCCGCACTCGGGCAGCACAGCCGGAGAGAGAAAGATGGGAGCAACATATGGCAGAATGGAAACAGGAATAGGCAAAATGGGTGCAGCACATTACAACAGAATGGGGGCACAGGATGGGAGCCGAACATGTCAGAATGGTTGCGCAGGATGGGAGCACCACATGACAAAATGGTGACGCAGGATTGGAACAGCACATGACAGAATGGTTGCGCACGATGGGAGCACCACATGACAGGATGGGGGCAGGATGGAGCAGCACATGACAAGACGGGGCGCAGGATGGGAGCACATGACAGGATGGGGACGCAGGATGGATCAGCACATGACAGGATGGGGATGCAGGTTGGAACAGCACATGACAGGATGGGGGTGCAGGGTGGAGCAGCACATGACAGGATGGGGACGCAGGGTGGAGCAGCACATGACAGGATGGGGGCGCAGGGTGGAGCAGCACATGACAGGATGGGGACGCAGGGTGGAGCAGCACATGACACGATGGGGACGCAGGATGGAGCAGCACATGACAGGATGGGGGAGCAAGATGGGAGCAGCACATACCAGGATGGAGACCATATACCAATATAAATGCTCGCCACCCAGGCGTAGAACGAGTTCAATAGCTAGTGTAAATATAGTGCTAACAGTGGAGACTCCAGAACAAACCACTGATGGCTGAATGTGTTATAGCAGACCTTGTGCTGAGCTTTACAGTTCTACTAATACTATAGCTCTGCTACTACCCAGAACCAGGAAGAGAAAAAGACTTAAGTTGTGAGTTGCTGAAGAGACATCTCTGAGAATAACCCTTTAACTCCCATCACTTTTTTGTTATCATTGTGTTGTATTGTATTTGGTATATTAAACCAATAAAATATACCGCTAAGCTTAATCTTTCACATTAATCAGTGTCCAATAGAAATGAGCAATTAAATTTGTGCTGCCCTGGTCCAGCATAATAAAGGATAGTGGGCTGGGCCGGCGTCAGCACCCGGCGTACCCGGGCAAATGCCGGGGCCCTGGCGAGACAGGGGGGGCCCATTCAGAGCCAGCGTTAGGGGCAAGCAGCTGCCTGGGGCTCCCGCTCCCCCAGGGGCCCTCAGCTAGCGGCACATCACGCAGCCGCTATGGGGCCACTGTGAGGCAGGGCGGCCTGCCTGTCGCCAGTGCTGTTATGGACCTGGTGGTTAGGAGCACCCGGCACGACCGGATAGTTAAACTCACACAGGACAAGCTCTGGGATGTGGGAGCTCTGCTGACCGCAGGCCCTAATCTTATCACAATAACTAGAAATAGCCGTGGAGCGTTCCTGACACTCCCTAGACGCCTCTTCACAGCCTAAGAGCTAGCTAGCCCTAGAGATAGAAAATAAAGCCTAACTTGCCTCAGAGAAATTCCCCAAAGGAAAAGGCAGCCCCCACATATATTGACTGTGAGTAAAGATGAAAGTCACAAACGCAGAAATGAAACAGGTTTCAGCAAAGGGAGGCCAGACTTACTAAACAGACAGAGGATAGGAAAGGTATCTTTGCGGTCAGCACAAAAAAACTACAAAAGACCACGCAGAGTGTGCAAAAAGACCTCCGCACCGACTAACGGTGCGGAGATGCCACTCTGCATCCCAGAGCTTCCAGCTAGCAAGACAAAATCATGATCACCAGCTGGACAAGGAAACAATGAACAAATAATAACTATCAGGAACTTAGCTTCTGCTGGAGAAGACAGGTCACCAGAAAGATCCAAGAGCGAACTGAACCAATGCAGGAACATTGAGAGCTGGCATGGAGTAACGATCTGAGTGGAGTTAAATAGAGCAGCCAACCACGTCACCTGTGTAAGGAACCTCAGAAGCAGCAGCTTCACTCACAGCCACCAGAGGGAGTCCATGGACAGAACTCGCCGAAGTACCATTCACGACCACAGGAGGGAGTTCGACAACAGAATTCACAACAGTACCCCCCCCCTTGAGGAGGGGTCACCAAACCCTCACCAGAGCCCCCAGGCCGATCAGGATGAGCCAAATGAAAGGCACAAACTAGATCGGCAGCATGAACATCAGAGGCAAAAACCCAGGAATTATCTTCCTGACCATAACCCTTCCACTTGACCAGGTACTGGAGTTTCCGTCTCGAAACACGAGAATCCAAAATCTTCTCCACCACATACTCCAACTCCCCCTCGACCAACACCGGGGCAGGAGGATCAACGGAGGGAACCATAGGCGCCACGTATCTCCGCAACAACGACCTATGGAACACATTATGGATGGCAAAAGAAGCTGGAAGGTCCAAACGAAATGACACAGGATTAAGAACTTCAGAAATCTTATACGGACCAATGAAACGAGGCTTAAACTTAGGAGAGGAAACCTTCATAGGAACATGACGAGATGACAACCAAACCAAATCCCCAACACGAAGTCGGGGATCAACACAGCGCTGGCGGTTAGTGAAACGTCGAGCCTTCTCCTGGGACAATGTCAAATTGTCCACCACATGAGTCCAAATCTGCTGCAACCTGTCCACCACCGTATCCACACCAGGACAGTCCGAAGGCTCAATCTGCCCTGAAGAGAAACGAGGATGGAAACCAGAATTACAGAAAAAAGGAGAAACTAAAGTAGCCGAGCTGGCCCGATTATTAAGGGCGAACTCAGCCAAAAGCAAGAAGGACACCCAATCATCCTGATCAGCAGAAACAAAGCATCTCAGATATGTTTCCAAAGTCTGATTAGTTCGTTCGGTTTGGCCATTAGTCTGAGGATGGAAAGCCGAAGAAAAAGACAAATCAATGCCCATCTTAGCACAAAAGGACCGCCAAAACCTCGAAACAAACTGGGAACCTCTGTCCGAGACGATGTTCTCTGGAATGCCATGCAAACGAACCACATGCTGGAAAAACAATGGCACCAAATCAGAGGAGGTAGGCAATTTAGACAAGGGTACCAAATGGACCATCTTAGAGAAGCAATCACAAACCACCCAAATGACCGACATCCTTTGAGAAACAGGGAGATCAGAAATAAAATCCATGGAAATATGCGTCCAGGGCCTCTTCGGGATCGGCAAGGGCAAAAGCAACCCACTGGCACGAGAACAGCAGGGCTTAGCCCGAGCACAAGTCCCACAGGACTGCACAAAAGAACGCCCATCCCGTGACAAAGAAGGCCACCAAAAGGATCTAGCCACCAAATCTCTGGTACCAAAGATTCCAGGATGACCAGCCAACACCGAACAATGAACCTCAGAGATAACTCTACTAGTCCATCTATCAGGGACAAACAGTTTCTCCGTAGGACAACGGTCAGGTCTATCAGCCTGAAACTTCTGCAGCACGCGCCGCAAATCAAGGGAGATGGCAGACAAAATTACCCCCTCTTTAAGAATACCCGCCGGCTCCGGAACACCCGGAGAGTCAGGCACAAAACTCCTTGACAGGGCATCAGCCTTCACATTCTTAGATCCCGGAAGGTATGAAACCACAAAATCAAAACGGGAGAAAAAGAGCGACCATCGAGCCTGTCTAGGATTCAACCGTTTGGCAGACTCGAGATAAGTCAAATTCTTGTGATCCGTCAAGACCACCACGCAATGTTTAGCTCCTTCAAGCCAATGTCGCCACTCCTCAAATGCCCACTTCATGGCCAACAACTCTCGATTGCCAACATCATAATTGCGCTCAGCAGGCGAGAATTTTCTAGAAAAGAAGATAGATTAGCGAAATTAGGATTATTTAGTCTAGAAAAAAGACGACTGAGGGGCGATCTAATAACCATGTATAAGTATATAAGGGGACAATACAAATATCTCGCTGAAGATCTGTTTATACCAAGGAAGGTGACGGGCACAAGGGGGCATTCTTTGCGTCTGGAGGAGAGAAGGTTTTTCCACCAACATAGAAGAGGATTCTTTACTGTTAGGGCAGTGAGAATCTGGAATTGCTTGCCTGAGGAGGTGGTGATGGCGAACTCAGTCGAGGGGTTCAAGAGAGGCCTGGATGTCTTCCTGGAGCAGAACAATATTGTATCATACAATTATTAGGTTCTGTAGAAGGACGTAGATCTGGGGATTTATTATGATGGAATATAGGCTGAACTGGATGGACAAATGTCTTTTTTCGGCCTTACTAACTATGTTACTATGTTACTATGTTACTATGGTTTCATCACCGAGCCATCAGAACTTCTTTGCGACAAAACAGCCCCTGCTCCAATCTCAGAAGCATCAACCTCGACCTGAAACGGGAGCGAAACATCTGGCTGGCACAACACAGGGGCAGAAGAAAAACGACGCTTCAACTCCTGAAAATCCTCTACAGCCGCAGAGGACCAATTGACCACATCAGCACCTTTCTTGGTCAAATCAGTCAACGGTTTAGCAATACTAGAAAAATTAGCGATGAAGCGACGGTAAAAATTTGCAAAGCCCAGGAACTTCTGCAGGCTCTTCACAGATGTCGGCTGAGTCCAATCATAAATGGCCTGAACTTTAACAGGGTCCATCTCGATAGTAGAAGGGGAAAAAATGAAACCCAAAAATGAAACCTTCTGAACTCCAAAGAGACACTTTGACCCCTTCACAAACAAGGAATTCGCACGAAGGACCTGGAACACCATTCTGACCTGCTTCACATGACACTCCCAATCATCCGAAAAGACCAAAATGACATCCAAATATACAATCATGAATCTATCCAGGTACTCTCGGAAGATGTCATGCATAAAGGACTGAAACACAGATGGAGCATTAGAAAGCCCGAATGGCACAACCAGGTACTCAAAATGGCCCTCGGGCGTATTAAATGCTGTTTTCCATTCATCGCCCTGTTTAATTCGCACAAGATTATACGCCCCTCGAAAATCTATCTTAGTGAACCAACTAGCCCCCTTAATCCAAGCAAACAAATCAGACAGCAGCGGCAAAGGATACTGAAATTTGACTGTGATCTTATTAAGAAGGCGGTAATCAATACAAGGTCTCAAAGAGCCATCCTTCTTGGCCACAAAAACGAACCCTGCTCCCAATGGTGACGACGACGGGCGAATATGACCCTTCTCCAAGGATTCCTTTATATAACTCCGCATAGCGGCGTGCTCTGGCACAGATAAATTAAACAGACGGCCCTTAGGAAACTTACTACCAGGAATCAAATTAATAGCACAATCGCAATCCCTATGAGGAGGTAGGGCACCAGATTTGGGCTCTTCAAATACATCCCGGTAATCTGATAAAAACTCAGGGACTTCAGAAGGAGTGGAAGGCGAAATTGACAACAATGGAACATCACCATGTACCCCCTGACAACCTCAGCCGGACACAGACATAGATTTCCAATCCAACACTGGATTATGGACCTGTAGCCATGGCAACCCCAAAAACGACCACATCATGCAGATTATGCAACACCAAAAAGCGAATATCCTCCTGATGTGCAGGAGCCATGCACATGGTCAATTGAGTCCAGTACTGAGGCTTATTCTTGGCCAAAGGCGTAGCATCAATTCCTCTCAATGGAATAGGATACTGCAAGGGCTCCTAGAAAAAACTACAGCGCCTGGCAAACTCCAAGTCCATCAAATTCAGGGCAGCGCCTGAATCCACAAATGCCATAACAGAATAGGACGACAGAGAGCAAATCAGAGTAACGGACAAAAGAAATTTAGACTGTACCGTACCAATGGTGGCAGACCTAGAGAACCGCTTAGTGCGATTAGGACAATCGGAGATAGCATGAGTGGATTCACCACAGTAAAAACACAGCCCATTCCGACGTCTGTGTTCTTGCCGTTCAGCTCTGGTCAAAGTCCTATCACACTGCATAGGCTCAGGCCTATGCTCAGAGAATACCGCCAGATGGTGCACAGCTTTGCGCTCACGCAAGCGCCGATCGATCTGAATGGCCAAGGACATAGACTCATTCAGACCAGCAGGCGTGGGAAATCCCACCATGACATCCTTAAGGGCTTCAGAAAGACCCTTTCTGAAAATTGTCGCCAGGGCACACTCATTCCACTGAGTAAGCACTGACCACTTTCTAAACTTCTGACAGTACACCTCCGCTTCATCCTGACCCTGACACAAAGCCAGCAAGATTTTCTCTGCCTGATCCACTGAATTTGGTTCATCATAAAGCAATCCAAGCGCCAGAAAAAACGCATCAACATCACGCAATGCAGGACCTCCTGGCGCAAGGGAAAATGCCCAGTCTTGAGGGTCACCACGCAACAAAGAAATAATGATTTTTACTTGTTGAACGGGGTCACCAGAGGAGCGGGGATTCAAAGCTAGAAACAGTTTACAATTATTTTTGAAATTCAAGAACTTAGATCTATCCCCAGAAAATAAATCAGGAATAGGAATTCTAGGCTCTAACATAGGATTCTGAACCACAAAATCTTGAATGTTTTGTACCCTTGCAGTGAGATGATCCACACAAGAGGACAGACCTTGAATGTCCATATCTACACCTGTGTCCTGAACCACCCAAAGGTTTAAAGGAAAAGAAAGACAAAACACAGTGCAAAGAAAAAAAAATGGTCTCAGAACTTCTCTTATCCCTCTATTGAGATGCATTAATACTTTGGGCCAGCTGTACTGTTATGGACCTGGTGGTTAGGAGCACCCGGCACGACCTGATAGTTAAACTCACACAGGACAAGCTCTGGGATGTGGGAGCTCTGCTGACCGCAGGCCCTAATCCTATCACAACAACTAGAAATAGCCGTGGAGCGTTCCTGACACTCCCTAGACGCCTCTTCACAGCCTAAGAGCTAGCTAGCCCTAGAGATAGAAAATAAAGCCTACCTTGCCTCAGAGAAATTCCCCAAAGGAAAAGGCAGCCCCCCACATATATTGACTGTGAGTAAAGATGAAAGTCACAAACGCAGAAATGAAACAGGTTTCAGCAAAGGGAGGCCAGACTTACTAAACAGACAGAGGATAGGAAAGGTATCTTTGTGGTCAGCACAAAAAACTACAAAAGACCACGCAGAGTGTGCAAAAAGACCTCCGCACCGACTAACGGTGCGGAGATGCCACTCTGCATCCCAGAGCTTCCAGCTAGCAAGACAAAATCATGATCACCAGCTGGATAAGGAAACAATGAACAAATAATAACTATGAGGAACTTAGCTTCTGCTGGAGAAGACAGGTCACCAGAAAGATCCAAGAGCGAACTGAACCAATGCAGGAACATTGACAGCTGGCATGGAGTAACGATCTGAGTGGAGTTAAATAGAGCAGCCAACCAAAGGATAAAGCACGTTACCTGTGTAAGGAACCTCAGAAGCAGCAGCTTCACTCACAGCCACCAGAGGGAGTCCATGGACAGAACTCGCTGAAGTACCATTCACGACCACAGGAGGGAGTTCGACAACAGAATTCAGAACACAGTGCCAACTCCCCCGCCGCCGCATTGAACTATACTGGCATCTGCCAGTAAAGTTCAAAGTAAATGATGGAGGAGAGAGCGTCACCTGATGCTCCCTCTCCCATCATTCCCCACTCTGCCTCTGACACTGCCACTCCGGGTGCGCGATGATGTCGTCGCGCACTCGCTGTGTGTCAGGCAGTGCAGCGGCAGCCGCCGAGACCGGAGCATGGAGCAGCGCGGGCACGTTGAGAGGTGAGGAGTGTTTTTTTTTTGTAACTATAACAGTGAGTACTGGACTATGGGGCCATTCTTGGGGGAGGGGGGCTGTGCTGTATACTACATGTCTGTGCTATTTACTACATGGCTGTGTTATATTCTACGTGGGCTGTGCTATATACTATATGGGCTGTTATATGCTACGTGGGCTGTGCTATATACTACATGGCTGTTCTACATACTACGTGGGCCTTGTTATATACTATGTGGCTGTGCTATATACTATATGGGCTGTTATATGCTGCGTGGGCTGTGTTATATACTACATGGCTGTTCTATATACTACATAGGCCATGTTATATACTATGTGGCTGTGATATATACTATGTGGGCTGTTATATGCTGCGTGGGCTGTGCTATATACTACATGGCTGTTCTATATACTATGTGGGCTGTGTTATATACTATGTGGCTGTGCTATATACTATATGGGTTGTTATATGCTGTGTGGGCTGTGCTATATACTACATGGCTGTTCTATATACTATGTGGGCCGTGTTATATGCAACGTGGGCTGTTATATGCTACGTGGGCTATGGTATATATCACATGGCTGTTCTATATACTAGGTGGGCCGTGTTATATACTACGTGGGCTGTGTTATATAATATGTGGCTGTGCTATATACTATATGGGCTGTTATATGCTACGTGGGCTGTGCCATATACTATGTGGCTGTGTTATATGCTACATGGCTGTGTTATATGCTACATGGCTGTGTTATATGCTACATGGCTGTGTTATATACTATGTGGGCTGTGTTATATACTACATGGCTGTGTTATATGTGACCATGAATCGTGGTATGTGTTAAAGGGGGGGCCCACTGAGACTCTTTCGCCCGGGGCCCTCAAAAACCTGGAGCCGGTCCTGATAGTGGGGTACGGTTCTTCCTCCCTCTTACCCTTTCGATGTGGATCATTTATCTTGCTAATGTTTCTCCCAATATCTGTTTAAAAAAAAAAAACCTCCACATTTATTCAGGTTTACTCTTCATATTTAATCAATACTAAGACTAGTGAGTTATGGATATATGAATTTTTAGAATGAGCTTTTCTTAATCTCTGTGTTTACATCAATATCTTACAGGTTTCCATAAAATGTGGGTGTTCCCTGGGATTTGTTCATGGTTTCTCTCACGGACAGACAGAACTGTGCAAAAATTCAGAGATTTTTAACAAGAGAAAATACAAAACATTTGAAGAGTATCAGCCAGAGCCATCAGTTCCTGAAGTGAGCTGAGATCATTACTGCGTACCTTGTGATTTTCCCCCCATTATTAAGCCTCACACTTGTACATATATAATTGAAGGGATGCATACGTGAAATTCAGTAGGGAATTTGGATTTAGTTATTTTACTCACTCATATAGTGTCATTAATTCCACAAAATCATCATCACTGTCCCCATTGTGGCTCACAATCTAAATTCCCCATCGGTATGTGGTGGCTCAATGGTTAGCAGTTTTTTTGGGTGGATACTTAGGTTCAAATTCCACCAATGACAACATCTGCAAAGAGTTTGTATGTTCTCCCAAGTTTCCGTGGGTTTCCTCCGGGTTCTCTGGTTTCCTCCCACACTCCAAAGACATACTGATAATCAATATACTGTAGATTGTAAGCTCCAATGATGTCTGTAAAGCACTGTGGCTTAATGGCGCTATACAGGGTCAGTCTGGGACTTAAATTCAGCCCTGGCATTTGGGGGCACACAGGTTCACTTGCTGCTAAGTGAATGCGATATATGCTTGGCAATTCTTGTGGATCGCTCAAGATATATATAACATTTACAGAATACAAACTGTTGTGAAGCCAGAAAAACACTATGTGAAATCTAAAGGGAACCTGTCAGTTCAGGTAACTCTATTTACCTTCAGATATAGGGTTAATGTGGAGGCTGATAGCATTATGAAGGTGCTCAGCCACTGTACTGAAAGTGTGGCACCTGGAAAAAATTGTTTTCCTCCCAGGAGCCTCTGGCTTTCAGTCATTAAGGAGTGCCTAGAGCGATTACAGTCACCACAGCAGTGAGAGCAGCAGCTGTAAGCATGGCCCCCGGCTGTCAGTCAAGGAACGAATGCAGCAAGCAGGGACCAGCCCCACCCACGAAAGTGACTGCTCTCCCCATTCGCTCCTTACAATGTGCACTAAAAGTGCGCTCTTTCCGGCTCGTCACTTCTAACTAGAGCCGGCAAGGTTGTGCACTGTTACTCAGCACTGAAAAGAATATTGCCAGTGACAAGATCCTACTGAGCATACATTGGAATTGACAACTGACACATACCCAGTAGAGCAGGGACTAGCCCAGTCTCTGAAATCTATGTCATTGATGATGCCATTGGTGGACACAAACAGAAAAGGGCCCCTGTGCAAGAACAATATTCAGGCCCTTGGCAGTCCAATAGCTCATCATAATGCACAGGAGAGTGAACGTGAGGGTGTCCTCTCCTCACTCCCCGCACCCTCATGTTAACCTGCCGCTTCCAAGCGAATGTCTGTAACCGGAGTATGGTAAAAAAAAGACATTGATTCTACTGCAAACTGGGTGAGTGCCACATCTCTATTTCTTTATTGCCAATGGACACTCTCTTGGAAGTTTTATGTTGTGCACCTTTTCCAAGTGGCAATTAGCAACCGTGTTTCATATGTCCATAAGGATTGAATCCCGTATATTTTTTGATGCGGTTTAACTCCTGGTGCCATTCATTTCTTTCTCTTATTACAACTGACATCCGACTGGACTTGTCCAAAAGCGAGGAGAGATTTCATTTTAGACTGGACAACCTCTTTAAGATAACTGGCGGCGTTGGCGTCATGGCTTCCTCCCTCATTTATGTACTGAATGCAGATAGGAAGAAGCGGAGGTCAGGTCACCACTATAGTTAATCCCTGTGCAGTGCAGGAATTTAAATAGAACAAATGGGGCATCAGGGGCAAGGTTTGTATGTGCTTCCCTGTAGTGAAAGAGGGGCTCGCAGCTGGCATGGGCCCATCTGCCATTTGCCAGAATTGTCAGATGGCCTGTCAGACCCTGGCGCTATATAAGGAAATCATAATATATACAGACAGACCATAGAAACTTCTTACAGATGTTGTCTTTGGTGGGATTTAAACCCAGGATCCTAGCGCTGCAAAGCAGCGTGCTAACCACCGAGCCACCATGTTAACCACTGAGCTAGCATGCTAACCACTGAGCCACCATGTAATCCATTATGCCAATTAGTGATTTTGCTTGCTAAGGAGATACATCAGAAGACAATATGTTAATATTTTCTTCTAATGCTAATGAATACATGTAAATGTATATGGGTATGGGCTGAGCTGACAAGTGATAGGAAGCCAAGCATTATTCTGCTTTTTATGCACAGCCAGTGAACATCCTTAGCAGTCTCACTGTCAGAGAGGCACACGTGTGCAATGTGTGAAGAACGAGCATGAGAGGTGATGTGTGACACATGTGAAGTCATAAGGAATCTGTGAAAAGTGCACCTCTGGAAATAAAGAGATGATAATTTCATCTCTGTCTGTTCTCTTACAACCTGGCAGAAATATCATTGGAGAGCAGCTTCCTTTATAACTTGACTGCTTCTATTTAAAAAGAGATCACAAGTGAAGCATGAAGCTGGGTCATGTAAATTATCCCTTATCTTCCTACCTTGTCATTTCTAATACACTTCAATCTTCCCTTCTCATCTCCCCGATATAGTGCCAGTCTGATACCCACATGCATATTTATAATGTTAACACCCTGTTATGGACACTCCGCATTACAGCTCGGGAAGAGACCTGGACTATTCAGGGATGAATCGTGGCTGTCAGTGCTGGGCTATGGTTTATAATATAAATGCCCCCATCACCACCATCCACTGAAATGTTAAAGTCAGCAAAAAATATAAGTTAGTGAATAATCTTTTGTACATTTCTATGAAAAAATATTATAAATTTATGTTTATATAAAATATAATTATATGTTTATTATATATAATAAAGTTATATGAGAGGTATTGGCAACAACCAACATTGCAGCTAAAAAGGTGTTAGTTACTCAGCTTTCCAAGCATCCTAAGTAGCAAATTCTAGTCATGCAGCACACTCTAAGTGCAAGCTCACATGGGACTAAAAACAGAAAATGTAATAATATATTGCATTTATTATATTCCTACGTGGGCCAGAAACATCAGCTTATGTTGTCATATTCACACTGCAGGTGGTGCTAGTGATGGAGGAGGAGACATTGGCATCTGAAAGGTGGAATACGCATGTTACTGGGACTACTGATACCACAAAGACAAGGAGAATTGACATGTGTGTGTGCTGTCCAGCAACACTGCAAGTTCAATCAACTGTGACCTGTGCGGCAGCACCACACCCGATTTAAGCTCCCAGCGGTTTATTGGGAATTCTTATTGTTTCTGGTTTCCTATACTGTCGGTGTGCTTTTGATATTCTATCACTAATACTGGCCCGGTTTGGGACCTCGACTTTCTCTTACCTCCTGGCCTTGATCCTGGCTTGTCTGACTGAGTTTTTGACTGACCTCTTGGTTTCTGATCCCAGCTTCGCTGATTCACCTGATTCTGTCAATGGTTCTGTATCTGGAGTTACTAATCTGGCTAGTTTGACTACTCTTACCTCAGGCTCATTCCTCCGGCCTGCAGCAACTCTGTGGAAGTAACCCAGGAGACCCTGCCGCTAGTCTAAATCCCTGTATGGAGAGGTCAAAAAGTAAAGGGTTCTGCTAGCACAAAGTCTGTCTGAGGTTACCTTTTTGAGCAGATCACCTCAGACAGACATTACAGTGTTATTAGCCCTGTTTCTGTGCTAGCTATAGTTGTTGCTAGTGTGCAATATCCTGCAGTGAACTAGCCTTGCGCAGGCGTGTACTATAGAGGACAGAGAATGAACTTCAATCCAATATTGCAGCCAGCGGGTAAGGAAAGGGTGAATCAAACACCTGAAAACCCCGCCCCTATGACTGAAGATTGTTCCCTCCAAATTCTGGTGACAGAGTCCCTTTAACTTTCAAATTTTGTCATTGAAAGTAAACATTCTTGTAAACATCTGGAGGCTGAAAACCTGCACTTATCTAATCCTGCTTACGCAACAAATGCTGTGGTTGGATAATTTTTAGACACTTTAATGCACTGTGAGCTAAACACAGCAGTAGAACAGCTTTTACTCTGCGCAAACAGCAGTCCTGCCTTCTGTCCCATACACAATCCCACCTTAAGCCTCAGATGGAAGGCCACAACATACACTGTACCATTCTATAGGTGCACACTGGACCTAGAGAGCCATGGAAAAAAATATACATTTTGTTGTAGTGGCCCTATCTTTACAGCAGAAAAAAAAGATATGTTGACACATTTCACCCGTTGAAGCGTCCTTTATTTGAATGGAGCCTTATGGATACATTTAACGAATACATTTTTCCAGGCATATACACTTGCAGGGGTTTTCTCACCAAATACACTAATGTCCTATTCACAGGATGGGGAAAAAAATGTATGACCACTGAGGGTATGGCTATTAGGACTTCCACAATCCCAAGAACATGGGTTTCAAAATCATCTATGTAAATGGAGAGGTGGTGCTGAAACGCATGTGCTCCACCAGCTTGACCACATAGGGTAATTGGGATGTCTGCTCTTGAAAATGATGTTGGTTCTAGTTAATCAAACACTTATTACTTGATCTTTGGATAAATGATAAATCCATTCATAGAGAAACCCCTAGTAATAAACAGCTCTCACCATGCACACAGCATTTATCCTGAAATTATTCCTACATTCCAGGCTAATTGCTGCCTACATTAATATTTTTCTGAATATTTGTGTATCCATGTACAGTATATTGTTGTCTGTTGACTTCTTCCTCTTTTCTATTCAAATTCATTAAGCATATAAGTTATATTTTTTTCATTACCAGTAGACTTGATTTTGTCAGTTTGATTTCTATTGTATATCCTACACTTTATTTGAAAGGGTTTAGTAATCTTCTCCACCTCTATTATTTTTAGAGGATTTGGGGATTTTTTGAAAAATTGCTTGCCAATAGATTCTATTTTACAACATTTGTACTTGTGGACATTAATTAGGTTGTCCATGAAAACAAGTGGGATAAGTAATAACTCATTGATCGGTGGAGGTGCAACCATTGTAGCCTGCACCAATCGGCAGAATGGAAAACTTTTATCCCTGCTAGAAAGGACTGGCAGTGCAGATGTTGAACCGTTGCTTTATTCATTCTCTATGGGGCTGCCAGAGGGAGCCAAGCGCAGAACTCAGCAGCAATATGGGGAAATAACTAAGGCTACGTTCACATTAGCGTTTTGCGGGGCTGCGTCGGGGGCAGCCGCGGCGACGCATGCGCCATGCACCCCTATATTTAACATGGGGGGGCGCATGGACATGCGTTGTCTTGCGTTTTGTGACGCATGCGTTTTTTTGGCGCAACAGAAAACGCTGCATGATGCAGTTTTTTTCTGCACCAAAAATCATGAAAAAATGAACGCATGCGTCACAAAAATCTGAGTTTTGCATGCGTTTTTGCATGCGTTGTGTCGCCGACGCAGCACCACAAAACGCTAATGTGAACATAGCCTAAGTGGTAGTCAATAAAAGTGCACAATTCTGCCGATCGATCGGTGTGGGGCACAGTGGATGGACTCCCATAAATCAATAAATTGTCACCTATCGCTTGCAAAGCTGTAAACTTGTTTTTACCAGTGAACCCTTTTAAGGAACCGTTTTTGTTATAAGTACTTACAGTATATAGGTGATGATACCCACTGACCACATGTCCACTTCAGGTCCATAGGCACAACCCCTGAGAATTTCTGGAGCTGTAAAAAAAAAAAAAAGAAAAAAAAATGTGAAAAACTAAATTTTTTGAAATATTTTATATCAGATTATTGTAATAAGAAATCCTATTCCAATGTGTTGGCATAAAGGAAGCTTCTATGTTAAAATACTTTACTGGTTAAATATGTAAGTAATGGAATATAATATTACATTGTCAAAAAATCTGCTTCCTCTCACTCAATAAGAAAAAAAACTTATTGAAAATGTGAACATAAAAAAGAAAACCCTTGAAGGTTTTATGAAAAAATTGTGAAAAGTCACATGTAGAATGCAGCAGTAGAAATTGGGTCATAGCTGGTATTGTAATACTCATTTAGGATACATGGTATGTAAAAAAATACATCAGTGCATTTAAGCTAAGAATGATACTAGGAAAGGTTTTTAACCCAAGACCTGTTTTACCTTCCTGACCAGGCTAAAATTTGCCAAACTAATTTGATAACCTAATGTGAAAATAACGCTGAAATGCTTCAATGGTTACTAGTGATTCTGATATAGTTTTTTCGTGACATATTGCACTTTATGATAGTGTTAAATTTGTGTTTAGTTACGAAAACAACCAAAAATTTGATGAAAATTTTGAAAAATTCTCAATTTTCAAACTTTGAATTTTTACACCGTTAAAGCAGATAGTCATACCCCTAAAATTTATTAACATTTTCCACGTGTCTACTTTACGTGAGCATAATTTTTGAGACATTTTTGGGGGGATAGAAATGAAGACGGTTTAAAGTTTAGCAGAAATGTAATTTTTCTAACAAAATGTACAAAAGCTATTTTATTAGGCACCACTTTACATTTGAAGTGACTTTTAGGGACCCACATGTTAGAAACGCCCAAAAGTGACCTAATTATGAAGAATGCACTCATCAAGGTATTCAAAACTACATATAAGAACCATGGATTAAAAGTGGAAGTAAAAAATAAATAAATATTTTCCAAAATAGTGTTGCTTTTGCCCCAAATTTTTCACTTTCACAAGGGAAATGGATCCACACTATCAGTTGTGAAATTTCTCTTGAGTACGATGATGGCACATATGTGGTCGGAAACTGCTGTTTGTGCACATGGCAGGGCTCTGAAGGGAAGGAGCGCTATTTGAATTTTGGAGCGCAATTTTGGCTGCAATAGATTATGAGCACCTTGTTGCATTTGAAGAGCACCTGATGTGCGAAACCAGCAGAAACGTAGAACAAGTGATCCCAGTTTGGAGATTCAAGCAACTTGAACTTCACAGAATTGTATAACATTGGGACGTGAAAATGAAAAATTACATTGTTTGCTAAAAAAATTGCTTAAATAGTGTTACAGTTTTATAAATCAGGTTGTTCAGGACACATCAGTACCAAATATTTGTAATTTTTTTATTATTATTTTTGTTTGTTTTTACATAATAAAATGGGGAAAATAAGTATTTTATACACTGCTGACTTTGCAAGTTTTTCCACCTACAAAGAATGGAGAGGGCTGTAATTTTTATCATAGGTACACTTCTACTGTGAAAAATTTGTCAAAATCTAACAAAAGTTTCAGAAAATCACATTGCATGTTTTTTACATAATTAATTTGCATTTTATTGCTTGAAATAAGTATTTGATCACCAACTAGCAAGAATTCAGTCTCTCACAGACCTGTTAGTTTTTCTTTAATAAGTCCTCCTACTCTGCACTCATTAATTACATCCTGTATTAATTGCACTTGTTTGAACTCGCTACCAATTTAAAAGACACATGTCCACACACTCAATTAATCACACTCCAACCTCTCCACAGGGCTCCTTCCCTGTCCCTAATGCTAGGGGCGCCTTAGCTTGCCCTGCTCACCAGATTACTTCTGATGGTGAAGACGCCAGGCCCACGTACCTTGCTTTAACTACTGAATGAACTTAGATATATAATGACTGCTGAAGGAGGAGCCGGTGACCAGACTGCCAGTCCATCATCACCTCCATTAGAAAAGAAGCTTTCCCATGCTCCATCAGCCATCATTGCATTATATATCTAACGAGAGAGGACGGTATTATTATTATCTATTTATATAGCACCATTAATTCCATGTATGTAATAAAAAACAGGGCTATATATAATCCCATAGAATGTAAGTCCGCAAGGACAGGGTCCTCTCCCCTCTGTACCAGTCTGTCACTGTAAACCTGTTTACTGTAAATGATATTTATAACCCTGTATGTAACCCCTTTCTCATGTACAGCACCATGGAATTAATGGTGCTATATAAATAATAATAATCCAATATGTAAGGGACATGCTGTACATAGCAAGAGAAGGCACTGTATAAAGGACAGCAATATACATAATAAAGGAGACTATGTAATATATATACATGTATGTGTGTGTAGATATATATATATATATATATATATATATATATATATATACACAATACAGACCAAAAGTTTGGATGCACCTTCTCATCTAAAGATTTTTCTGTATTTTCATGACTATGAAAATTGTACATTCACACTGAAGGCATCATAGTTTTGATACATTAACAGATAGTTAAAATTTGATAGTGTTTTTGATACTTAACAAAAAAGTGTGAAACAACTGAAAATATGTCTTATATTCTAGGTTCTTCAAAGTAGCCACTTTTTGCTTTGATGACTGCTTTGCACACTCTTGGCATTCTCTTGATAAGCTTCAAGAGGTAGTCACTGAGAATGGTTTTCACTTCACAGGAGGTGTGCCCTGTCAGGTTTAATAAGTGGGATTTCTTGCCTTATAAATGGGGTTGGGACCATCAGTTGTGTTGTGCAGAAGTCTGGTGGATACACAGTTGATAGTCCTACTGAATAGACTGTTAGAATGTGTATTATGGCAAGAAAAAAGCAGCTAAGTAAAGAAAAACGAGTGGCCATCATTACTTTATGAAATTAAGGTCAGTCAGTACGAAAAATTGGGAAAACTTTGAAAGTTTCCACAAGTGCAGTGGCAAAAACCATCAAGCGCTACAAAGAAACTGGCTCACATGAGGACCGCCCCAGGAAAGGAAGACCAAGAGTCACCTCTGCTTCTGAGGATAAGTTTATCCGAGTCACCAGCCTCAGAAATCACAGGTTAACAGCAGCTCAGATTAGAGACCAGGTCAATGCCACACAGAGTTCTAGCAGCAGACACATCTCTACAACAACTGTTAAGAGGATACTTTGTGCAGCAGGCCTTCATGGTAAAATAGCTGCTAGGAAACCACTGCTAAGGACAGGCAACAAGCAGAAGAGACTTGTTTGGGCTAAAGAACACAAGGAATGGATATTAGACCAGTGGAAATCTGTGCTTTGGTCTGATGAGTCCAAATTTGAGATCTTTGGTTCCAACCACCATGTCTTTGTGTGATGCAGAAAAGGTGAATGGTGTTATGATCAGGTGGCCTTGGAGCAGCATGAAATGACCTTCGCTGGAGCAGTGGTAACTTTACTGACCGCAACCCCTGATCCTATCACTGCAACTAGAAGTAGCCGTGGGGTGTGCCTAACCAGACCTAGACACCTCGACACAGCCTAAGGACTAAATATCCCTTGAGATGGAAATAGGAAAACTTTCTTGCCTCAGAGTAGACCCCCAAAGGATAGGTAGCCCCCCACAAATAATGACTGTGAGTAGGAGAGGAAAAGACACACGCAGACAGAAAACAGGGATAAGCAAAGGAGGCCACTTCTACCTAGATAGGAAAGGATAGTACAGGATACTATGCGGTCAGCATAAAACACTACAAAATATCCACAGCAGAAAAATACAAAAACTCCACCACCTAACTAAAGATGTGGAGAGTATATCTGCGACTCCAGCGAGTCCAACTAGACTGAGAAAAACATCAGGCACAGTCTAGCAGGAACAAAATAGAAACAAGATAAGCACAGAAAATAAACACACAGCAGTGTGTCTAAAAAAATGAAGAAAACACTTATCTTAGCTGAATTGGCAGCAAGCAGGAGGGGCCAGGCAGAGGACCAACACTTCCAAAGGAACATTGACTACTGGCAAGGACTAATGAGTCCTGCACAGCTAAATACCCCAGTCTGAATTGCAATTAGCAGAAACACCTGTCCAAGACTGCTGCTCAGGAATAACTGCATTACCATCAACAACCACCGGAGGGAGCCCAAGAGCAGAATTCACAACAGAATGGATGGACTCTACATGCCTGGTTCCCACCGTGAAGCATGGAGGAGGAGGTGTGATGGTGTGGGGGTGCTTTGCTGGTGACACTGTTGGGGATTTATTCAAAATTGAAGGCATAGTGAACCAGCATGGCTACCACAGCATCTTGCAGTGGCATGCTATTCCATCCGGTTTGCGTTTAGTTGGACCATCATTTATTTTTCAACAGGACAATGACCCCAAACACACCTCCAGGCTGTGTAAGGGCTATTTGACCAAGAAGGAGAGTGATGGGGTGCTGCGCCGGATGACCTGGAATCCACAGTCACCTGACCTGAACCCAATCGGGATGGTTTGGGGTGTGCTGGACCACAGAGTGAAGGCAAAAGGGCCAACAAGTGCTAAGCATCTCTGGGAACTCCTTCAAGATTGTTGGAAGACCATTCCCGGTGACTACCTCTTGAAGCTCATCAAGAGAATGCCAAGAGTGTGCAAAGCAGTCATCAAAGCAAAGTGTGGCTACTTTGACGAACCTAGAATATAAGACATAATTTCAGTTGTTTCACACTTTTTTTTAAAGTATATAATTCCATATGTATTATTTCACAGTTTTGATGCCTTCAGTGTGAATGTACAATTTTCATAGTCATGAAAATACAGAAAAATCTTTAGATGAGAAGGTGTGTCCAAACTTTTGGTCTGTACTGTATATATATATATACTACGTGGGCTGTGCAATATACTACGTGGACATGCATATTCTAGAATACCCGATGCGTTAGAATCGGGCCACCATCTAGTATAATATAATATGTTAAAAGAGTCATTGGAACTTATCGTTTTATCTGCTTTATAGACACATCCAAATTTCAATCTCTTGACAATCAGATGTTCATATTTTTAGAGTCGGGCCACCATCTAGTATAATATAATATGTTAAAAGAGTCATTGGAACTTATCGTTTTATCTGCTTTATAGACACATCCAAATTTCAATCTCTTGACAATCAGATGTTCATATTTTTAGAGTCAGCTAGACAAAACCTTTGCTGTTCCTGATATTTTCAGTTTGGAAATGTAAAATTCTCCCCCATGCCCCTTGGCGTCAGACCAGGGGTAGACACTGACAGCTTGGGGCCCCTGTGCAACAACTGTGTCTGGGCCCCTTCCATTTATGGAGACAAAGCTACATATGTATATACCATACGGTATATATATACCATACGGTATATATATGTAGCTTTGTCTCCATAAATGGTGCCCAGCCACGTAGTATATTTCCCAGTCACGTAGTATATTGCCCAGTTATGTAGTATATTTCCCAGTCACGTAGTATATTGCGCAGCCACCTAGTATATTGCCCAGTTACGTAGTATATTGCCCAGTCACGTAGTATATCGCACAACGACGTAGTATACAGCACAGAGCCACGTAGTATATTGGCCAGTAACGTAGTATACAGCACAGAGCCACATAGTATATTGCCGAGTGATGAAGTATACAGCACAGAACCACGTAGTATATTGCACAGCGAAGTAGTATACAGCACAGAGTCACGTAGTATATTGGCCAGTCACATAGTATATTGCCCAGCTACGTAGTATATTGCCCAGCCAGGTTTGTCACAGGTGAAAAAATAAAAAATAAACATATACTCACCTTTCCGAAGGCCCCTTGTAGTCCACGGCAGCTTGCGGTCCCAGAGTTGGCATCAGAGCGCAGGACCTGTGATGACATCGCGGTCACATGACCGTGACGTCATGGCAGGTCTTTCTAGCGCAGGCGCGCAGGGCCTGTGATGACGTCGCGGTCACATGACCGTGACGTCATGGCAGGTCTTTCTACCGCAGGCGCGCAGGGCCTGTGATGACGTCGCGGTCACATGACCGTGACATCATGGCAGGTCCTTCTGCCATACCATCTTTGCCACCAGAAACTGCAGCGGAAGATGGCGGCCGGCGGGAGCGGCTCAGCAGACTACGGAGGGTGAGTGTAGAAGGTTTATTTTTTTAAAATTATTTTTAACATTACATTTTTCACTATTGATGCGCATAGGCAGCGTCAATAGTAAAAAGTTGGGGACACACAGGGTTAATAGCGGCGGTAACGGAGTGCGTTACCTGCGGCATAACGCGGTCCGTTACCGCCGGCATTAACCCTGTGTTAGCGGTGACCGGAAGGGAGTATGCGGGCGACAGGCACTGACTGCGGGGAGTAAGGGGCGGCCATTTTCTTCCGGACTGTGCCCGTCGCTGATTGGTCGCGGCAGCCATGACAGGCAGCTGGCGAGACCAATCAGCGAATTAATAACCGTGACAGACAGACAGACAGACAGAAGGACAGACGGAAGTGACCCTTAGACAATTATATAGTAGATATTGTTTTAAATTAAATATAACTGTTGGAAAAGTAAGAAATCAATATAATCCTGATGCCCTCAGAAGTCTTCAAAGCCTTCTGATAACACTGAGGGGATAAGTGATTAAAAACAAATTAAGATCAAAGACAGTGGGAGACGAAGGCAACATTAGATATGTATGCAATTAGCATTGTACAGTTAGTAATGGATCTGAGCTAATACATTCAAGGAGATAATTACAGTTCCAGCAATGTTCTTATATCTGCTATTTATTGCGCTACCCTGTGACCTCTTTCTGTGCAGAATATAAGACTTAACATTTGTAATGCGGCTTAATAGTTGAGCCACGCGATATAAATCAGAAACAATTGGCTAATCAGATTTAATCTAAAAAAAGGATGAATCACCAAAGTGCAGACTGACCATTACCTATATATTTCAGGAGAACCAGTCCGCCTACACAACTCTGACAACCGTGTAGGGTTTTATAAAAGTGTAACAAGTAGGGAAGGGACCTCTAATCAAAATGCTAGGCGACAAGAAATGCAGCAAAATGAAATAAATGTAACACTAGTCACGCCACCTATGTAGAGCAGGTACAGCAACAAGAACATGGAAGGTCTTTATATTCAGTAAGGCACAAGTCTGGTATCTCTATATAATTGGTTGGAAATTAACAAATTTTGCACATTTTTCCCCCTAAGAGTACTGTTAGTAGTCTCTACGGACCACTTATCCCTCCATTCTAAAACCTAACAAAAAAACCACAGTCCTCCTTAAAGGCAGTAATGTAACATTTGCTACACTCAGTATTTAACATTATTCCACTGATTTGTATACTAGGAGTTGTCTCCTCAACTGCTTCTTTCAGAGGATTGCTAATTACATTTAAAACCGTCAACCTCCTGGCATGTTTCGCTTATCAAAGGTTTCTTCAGGAGTCTTGGACTGCATGTAGTGCTTGAAACCAAATAATCTCTTGAGAATGGACTGACCTCCCTAACCAATAAAGAAAAAGTATGCTATTGTCCCTCCCCCTATTTCACTAGGTTAGGCCGGTTTCACATTTGTATATCTGTGCTCAGCGTTTGATCCGCATAGATCCACATGCATCTCATGTACCTATCTTTAACATGGCATACGCAGGGACATGTGTTTTCATCAGTTCGCATGCGGATGCGTATGCATGCGTCATTTCTCGGTGTGCGGTGGGGTCTGGCAAACGCAACATGTTGCATTTTTTTAGGCATCAATTATATGCAGTCATCTGCAAGGCCATTAGTTTCAAGACTCTGGATCTGACAACAACACTGGGTATAGAACCTTTGAAAATGTCTGTCTCTCTCACTTCAGTCTGTACTTTGTACTAATTTGTTTTTTGTTCCTTTTAGACTGGTTGTCTCTCCTGGTGCTGCCTTCTGTCCTGGTGCTGCTGTCCTGGTGAAGACAACACTGTCTATATAAGTATCGATTTGAATACTTTTCTGCCCAATGGTGACAGATATTCTAGGAGTGATACCTTTATTGGCTAACCAGAAAATTATATGTTTGCAAGCTTTCAGAGCACAGAGGCTCCTTCTTCAGGCAGGATTACAAGTAGATAAATAAGAAACAAGTACAATATTTAGGGAATACTACAGCAGGACATTTGTTTAGGGGGGTGGGAAAGTTTGGTGCCTTCTAAAGATGAGCCAAGGTAATTAAATTAGGCCTTTTCTTACAAATGGAGAGGCAGTGAGAATAATGTTCTTAGTTTTAGTTATCTGGAGTCTGTCTGGTTTAGGTGTGATTGTATCCATGTAGTAACTCATAAATCCAGGTGTTAAATTAAGTCCTAGTTTCAACGAATTGAACATCCTCATTAGTTTGAATTCCCACATTTTTCTTTCCCTGTGGTCCTTAAAATGACCTTTTAGTATTAAGACTTTTAAATCTGTCATACGGTGTCCAGGACCAGAGAAATGTTTTCCTACAGGCGTGTCCATTTCATTCCTGATTGTGTGTCTGTGTAGATTCATCCTAGTTTGTAGTTTTTGCATTGTTTCCCCAATATAAATACTTCCAGGGCACCTCGTACATTGTATCTGTCCCTGTACTGTGCTGACTGCTGTGCTGTTGGACTACTGCCTGTAATGTAAGGGTACCGTCACACACTGCCATTTCGATCGCTACGACGGTACGATTCGTGACGTTCCAGCGATATCGTTACGATATCACTGTGTCTGACACGCAGCAGCGATCAGGGATCCTGCTGAGAATCGTACGTCGTAGCAGATCGTTTAGAACTTTCTTTTGTCGCTGGATCTCCCGCTGTCATCGCTAGATCGGTGTGTGTGACACCGATCTAGCGATGCGATCCAGTGATGCGTTCGCTTGTAACCAGGGTAAACATCGGGTAACTAAGCGCAGGGCCGCGCTTAGTAACCCGATGTTTACCCTGGTTACAAGCGTAAAACTAAAAAAAATCAAACAGCACATACTTATATTCTGGTATCCGTCAGGTCCCTTGCCGTCTGCTTCCCGCACTGTGACTGCCGGCCGTAAAGTGAAAGCAGAGCACAGCGGTGACGTGTGCTTTCATTTTCACTTTACGGCCGGCAGTCACTGAGTGCGGGAAGGAGAGACGGCAAGGGACCTGACGGACACCAGAATGTAAGTATGTGCTGTTTTTTTTTTTTTTACGCTGGTAACCAGGGTAAACATCGGGTTACTAAGCGCGGTCCTGCGCTTAGTAACCCGATGTTTACCCTGGTTACCCGGGGACCTCGGCATCGTTGGTCGCTGGAGAGCTGTCTGTGTGACAGCTCCCCAGCGACCACACTACGATTTACCTACGATCAAGGCCAGGTCATATCGCTGGTCGTGATCGTAGGTAAATCGTATAGTGTGACGGTACCCTAAGTATTGTTGTCCATTGTTTTGTTTGTTTGTTTTTTGGCTACATTGTGTTTGGCTCTTAACAAGTTTAATTTTTCTTATCTGTTCTTTTCTGTAGTGTTTCACTAGACTGCTGCCTGCTATTCAAATTCCAACATGTCCTCCAGTGAAGATTCTGCCTCCCAGGGTGGACATGACACCGATTATGTAATCACATTTGCTTTACTGATTGGTATGTATTGACTGGCAATACTAAACATGCGTTAAATCATGTAATTTCATTACAGGTACAGTACCTTCCAGTGATGAAGAGCAGGAGCAGTCGAGTGCAAATTAATCTTCCCAGGGTCGTCGGGCTCATGTGTCTCATGAGTAAAGAAGGGGTGTAAGTAGTCTTTGTAATTGAATTTGTTTTAAATTTTACTTAAAATTATTTTGTTTTATTTGATCTCTAGGTTCCACAATGGGGAGAAGCCAAACAGGACATTGACAACGAGCAACTAATTAACCTTGTGCAAGAGCGAGTACCCTTGTGGAACAACCGTGATCATCAGCACTCCAACATTGTTGTGATTCAATGACTATGGGAAGAAGTGGCCAGATTGCTGTTGCATGATTGGAAACGTGCCACACCACATGCCAGAAATGATTTTGGTAAGTATTGCAATGTGGTCTGACGCGCCAGTGAACCAGTAAATGTAGGTGCATTGTTTTACAATTAATTTTTTCCTTTCTCTCCCCCTTCACAGTGAAGAGAATAAGAGTCCGTTGGCATTTAATGAAGGATCGCTTCAACAAGGACATGAGAGAAGAGATTCAGGTTAAAAGTGGTGCTGCTCAAAGGCCAAGGAAATACAAATACCACTGTAACCTTGCTTTTCTGAGGCCTGCACTTGCTTAGCAAATGTGAGTATCTTTTGTGTTGTCTTACTATTATTTAAACTTTTTTTTTTACTAATCTTTTTCTTTTATTTTCCACACACAGAACCTGGTGCAGCACAACACAACCTGGATCGTCCTCTGTTGAAGCGGCCCCTCATCGACCAGCCACCAAACAGACGCAGTCCCAATCATCCACCAGCGATGGAGCAACCGGGCAGGCTTCACAGGCTGGGGAACAGGCAGCCATTACATCTGGTTTTCCCCACTCCCAGCCCTCTGCCGCTGCTTTTGTTGGGTCTTCTCGTCCGTGGCAGAGGGCCTGGAAGAGGCGAGTCATGCCCGAGTTTATGCACTTAAGCTCAGCATTCCAGGATGGCATTAGGGTGCTTGGTGATAGACTGAAGAGTGGGTTCACCCATGTGAACAGACTTCGACAGGATGTCAAACAACGCCTTGACTGCTTGGAAGCCGACCTTGAGAGTCCGGCGCAACATTTTTTTTGCTGCAATAGAGCAGGACTTGTCGGAAAACCTTACGCCTCAACTCCAGCTGAACGTCATGCAGGCCTGCAAGGCTGCTTACAGCTACGTATTGTAGCAGCAGCAGGCACAAAGCTACAATCCACAGTCTGGAGGATATTAACAGCAGCCAAACATCTACTTTCTAACTCCCACATCACCGAACTATCCTCCACCACCAACGCCTCCAGTTCACAGATCCACCACGCTGATGAGTTCAGCACTCCTGCAGCCAGCAGCATCCATCACGCTCCCAAGTTCAGCACCCCTGTAGCCAGCAGCGTCCACCACGCTCCCAAGTTCATAACCCCTGCAGCCAGCAGCATCCACCCCGTGGCCGAGTTCAGCACCCCTGGAGCCAGCAGCATTCACCACGTGGCTCAGTTCAGCACTCCTGCAGCCAGCAGCATCCACGACGATGCCCAGTCCAGCACCACACCAGAAGACTGCTACAGAGGCCACCACTTCCATTTGGTGAAGAAAACAAAGGACAAAAACAAAACATATTCCCACCAGGACGAAGACCCGGAGCAGGACCCTGCCAAAATTGGACCCACAACCTCCACCCTCACCTACCAATGTGTCTCCAATGTGTCTCTGTTTTCAAATGTGTCACTACCTTCCCTTGTGTCTGTGTCTGTCCCTTCCAGTTTGTCTATCCATTCCCATGATTCAGGTGTTTTACTGGAGGTCTTTTATTATTTAAGTCAGCAAACATTACAGGCACATTTTAGCATTAGAGGTACATTTGTACAATACAGGTACATTTTAATATTACAGGTAAATTTTAAAATTACAAGAACATTTTACTTAGCGGCTTAAACCATTCCATGCGACACGTCCATTATCAGAAACAAAGTACGCAGCAAACTTATCCCTCATCTGGGCAACTTCCACTGAAGTCCTCAGAGGATGATCTTGGTAATCCTGCAATGTAACAGGCTCCTCAGCTTCTAAGTTGGGTTGCTCTTTTGCCAGGATGTAATTGTGTATAACAACACACGCTTTCACAACCTCATCAATTGTCTCAATTTTTTAAATTGATGGCTGATCCCAAAATGCACCATTTAGATACCAGCAATCCAAGGGCACACTCCACAGTTCTTCGTTCCCTTGTCAGTCAGTAGTTGTAAATCCATTTGGTGTGATTCAAGTCCCAACTTGAGTACAGTTTTATGATGTTGGCACACATTTGAAACGCCTCATCCCCAACCACAGCAAATGGCGTTGGCGATCCTTCAGTGTTCGGAAGTGGTTGTGGCTGTGGAAAATTTAAATTATTATCATACAAACGTTGGCCTATGTTAAAGTTTTAGAAAGTCTGAGAGTCATTTCCTCATCCAAATGAGCCAACGAACATGGTGACAAATCGACATTCAGCATCTGAAATCACCATGAGAACAATTGAAAAGTATTTTTTGTAATTAAAATACTTGGTTCCACTTCCAGCAGGTTTCATAATCCGAATGTGTTTGCCATCCACAGCCCCCACACAGTTAGGAAAATTACAAATGTCCTGGAATTTTGCAGCATTTTCCAGCCAGAGTTCAGTTGTTGGTTGGGGGAGGAATTCTTGACACAGAACGTCACACAATGCACGGCAGGTAACATAGTAACATAGTAACATAGTTAGTAAGGCCAAAAAAAGACATTTGTCCATCCAGTTCAGCCTATATTCCATCATAATAAATCCCCAGATCTACGTCCTTCTACAGAACCTAATAATTGTATGATACAATATTGTTCTGCTCCAGGAAGACATCCAGGCCTCTCTTGAACCCCTCGACTGAGTTCGCCATCACCACCTCCTCAGGCAAGCAATTCCAGATTCTCACTGCCCTAACAGTAAAGAATCCTCTTCTATGTTGGTGGAAAAACCTTCTCTCCTCCAGACGCAAAGAATGCCCCCTTGTGCCCGTCACCTTCCTTGGTATAAACAGATCCTCAGCGAGATATTTGTATTGTCCCCTTATATACTTATACATGGTTATTAGATCGCCCCTCAGTCGTCTTTTTTCTAGACTAAATAATCCTAATTTTGCTAATCTATCTGGGTATTGTAGTTCTCCCATCCCCTTTATTAATTTTGTTGCCCTCCTTTGTACTCTCTCTAGTTCCATTATATCCTTCCTGAGCACCGGTGCCCAAAACTGGACACAGTACTCCATGTGCGGTCTAACTAGGGATTTGTACAGAGGCAGTATAATGCTCTCATCATGTGTATCCAGACCTCTTTTAATGCACCCCATGATCCTGTTTGCCTTGGCAGCTGCTGCCTGGCTCTGGCTGCTCCAGGTAAGTTTATCATTAACTAGGATCCCCAAGTCCTTCTCCCTGTCAGATTTACCCAGTGGTTTCCCATTCAGTGTGTAATGGTGACATTGATTCCTTCTTCCCATGTGTATAACCTTACATTTATCATTGTTAAACCTCATCTGCCACCTTTCAGCCCAAGTTTCCAACTTATCCAGATCCATCTGTAGCAGAATACTATCTTCTCTTGTATTAACTGCTTTACATAGTTTTGTATCATCTGCAAATATCGATATTTTACTGTGTAAACCTTCTACCAGATCATTAATGAATATGTTGAAGAGAACAGGTCCCAATACCGACCCCTGCGGTACCCCACTGGTCACAGCGACCCAGTTAGAGACTATACCATTTATAACCACCCTCTGCTTTCTATCACTAAGCCAGTTACTAACCCATTTACACACATTTTCCCCCAGACCAAGCATTCTCATTTTGTGTACCAACCTCTTGTGCGGCACGGTATCAAATGCTTTGGAAAAATCGAGATATACCACGTCCAATGACTCACCGTTGTCCAGCCTATAGCTTACCTCTTCATAAAAACTGATTAGATTGGTTTGACAGGAGCGATTTCTCATAAACCCATGCTGATATGGAGTTAAACAGTTATTCTCATTGAGATAATCCAGAATAACATCCCTCAGAAACCCTTCAAATATTTTACCAACAATAGAGGTTAGACTTACTGGCCTATAATTTCCAGGTTCACTTTTAGAGCCCTTTTTGAATATTGGCACCACATTTGCTATGCGCCAATCCTGCGGAACAGACCCTGTCGCTATAGAGTCCCTAAAAATAAGAAATAATGGTTTATCTATTACATTACTTAGTTCTCTTAGTACTCGTGGGTGTATGCCATCCGGACCCAGAGATTTATCTATTTTAATCTTATTTAGCCGGTTTCGCACCTCTTCTTGGGTTAGATTGGTGACCCTTAATATAGGGTTTTCATTGTTTCTTGGGATTTCACCTAGCATTTCATTTTCCACCGTGAATACCGTGGAGAAGAAGGTGTTTAATATGTTAGCTTTTTCCTCGTCATCTACAACCATTCTTTCCTCACTATTTTTTAAGGGGCCTACATTTTCAGTTTTTATTCTTTTACTATTGATATAGTTGAAGAACAGTTTGGGATTAGTTTTACTCTCCTTAGGTATCTCCAACAATCCCAGAAAGGGTGGACACTCCAGTCCGGAATTGGAAATGTAGAGCTGATAAGGTCTCTCCAGGAATCTGCCAAACATAAAATGGAAAAAAAAAATAATACATGGCTTTTCTAACAATAATACTATCGACATGTGATTGTTTTTCAAAATTACGTACCTCAGGGTCATCAACAGACGTTCCTCAGCAGGAGTTGCTTGATGGAGTTGTGTGTCCTGCCTGGTGATGGATCCTAAGACACGTTGCAGCAAGTCATCGAAACTCTGTTCCGACATCCTCGTGTATTCAAAAAACTTCTCCGGGTTTTCACGCAGCTCATTGTACAACTAGTGGTAGGCTCCACGGCTCTCTCGGAGTTCAAGGATGGGGTGTTGTCAGTAGCGACGGACGTCTTTTCCATCTTTGTCTTCTCCTTTCTTCCTCACAAGCCACAGCAAAAGCCAATTTCAATTGCAAATCCAGATTATCATAGAAGCTGTCCATGTCAAGATCCATCTTGCAGCTGGATAAAGCAGCCAAAGACGAGGATTTCATCAGTGCAGTGTCTATATATAGAAATCCCATGAGACATGCCTATTCGGTGTCTGATGTCAAGGAAAAGCTACTGTAAAGCATTGGAAATATCGAACGCATGCGCATAAACAATGCAAATGCATGCCAAAACGCATGCACACACAGCATTTCTTGCCATCATGCGTAAGATGATGTGCATTTGCGCATGCAGATGATACGCTGTGCACACAAACGCTAATGTGAAGCTAGCCTTAGCCAGTCAATATCTTTGCATTCTAAACCCTCTGTGTCACAAGACTAAGAACAAGCATAAGAGTCTGAGCAGGCCAAATGGGAGTAAAAATCCTCCAGAAACTATATATATGGTTCAAAAAGTTGCTAAGTAAATTTGAAAACTATATCCCCCTTCCAACATGATTCACCTACCACAGGTGATCTCAGTGGCGAATATATGAATTTTAAAGTACTTTACCATATTTCAAGCATTTTCTCAGTGACTTATACTGTACAGTAGGGTTGAGCGAAACGGGTCGGCCAGATTCAGAAGTCGCCGACTTTTGGCAAAGTCGGGTTTCATGAAACCCGACCCGACCCCTGTGTGGGGTCGGCCATGAGGTCGGCGATCTTCTGATCTGGAATCGTTATTCCGATACCGAGTTCCGATATGTTTAAGATATCGGGAATCGGTATCGAAATTCATATTTAAGTGTAAAATCAAGAATAAAAAAAAAAATATTGATATACTCACACTCGGACGCGCCCTGGTTCTCACCAGCAGCCTTCCTTCCTAAGATTGAGCGCCTGAAGGGCCTTCGATGACGTCGCGGCTTGTGATTGGTCGCGTGAGCGGTCACATGGGCGTCACGCGACCAATCACAAGCCGCGACGTCATCTAAGGTCCTTCAGGCGCTAATTCTTAGGAAGGAAGTGTCCGAGGGCGCGTCCGAGGGTGAGTATATTCCTAATAGGTATATACTCACCCTCGGACGCGCCCTGGTTCTAACCCGCAGCCTTCCTTCCTAAGAATCAGCGCCTGAAGGACCTTAGATGACGTCACGGCTTGTGATTGGTCGCGTGACGCCCATGTGACCGCTCACGCAACCAATCACAAGCCGCGACGTCATCGAAGGTCCTTCAGGCGCTCATTCTTAGGAAGGAAGTCTGCCGGTGAGAACCAGGGCGAGTCCGACGGTAAGTATATCAATATTTTTTATTTTGATTCTTTATTTTACACTTAAATATGGATCCCAGGGCCTGAAGGAGAGTTTCCTCTCCTTCAGACCCTGGGAACCATTAGAAACCCAATGCACTGCATTGGGTTTCGTGTTTCGGCCAACCCCGACCCCGACTTTTCTATAGGATCGGCCGATTTCACTCGACCCGACTTTTGAAAAAGTCGGGTTTCGTGAAACCCGACCGATCCTATAAAAAGAAAAGTCGCTCAACCCTACTGTACAGTGCATCGAAAATCCAGATGTCTATTCTGATAATCAACTAGAAGCAACTGGGAAAAAAATTATCTTGTCAAAATGGAGTAAGATCTCCAGCACGCACCTAACCAGAGGGACTAACTTTAAATTGCACCCATTGGGTGTAGAACATGTATGCTACAAAGATGTAGCTCCATGAGGCGCTAGTGACCTAAAGTATGTCATAGAATTGTTCTCCTTTACTATTATTTCTTCTACATACCAGCCAATGCAACCTACTCTCATGTGAATGGACCTAGGTCTACTGTACCTAGTGCAGTAGGGGAGGTAGTTCTCTATTTCTCTTGCAGTACCATTCTCGGCCACTAGACGATACATTGTGCCACCTCCGGTGCGCTGCAGCTTGTTTAATCATCTAACCAGTAGAATCGGCAGGAGTTGGATCCCCATCAAGATGATATTTATAGGATATTAATATTAAGTCCCGTAAGAGCCAGTGTTACACTAGTTTCACTGGTATTATCAGTATTAGTAATCAGTGGCATATTTCTAATATATAATGTACTTTAGCTAGCTGGCTAGTTTGTTGTCTTCTTTCTTTAAAAAATTGCCTTTTCAAAGATTAAAAATCAGGTGACGTGTAGTTATTTTCAATATCTTATTTTCTTAAACTCATGCTCAGGGTGCTACAAGAAACTGAGATATGGGCACTTTCATTTCAGGCTTTGGAATTTTTCAGATAAGGCCATGTTCACATGTTGAAGAAAATTTCTTCTGGTAACAAATCCACAACAAATTTGCAAAGGATCTGCAGGCAGAATCCACCTCTGTTACCTGCGTATTTCACCGTGGATTTCACTCTAGTCCATTACTAAGCATCTCATGGGGTTTAATGCGAAATGAAAACCCGCAGAAAAATAAGCATCCTGAGATTTGCAATTTGCACCATGCTTACAGTCTCATGCGGATTTTTTCTGCAACGTGTGAATTGGATTCTCTTACTCCTATTGTACTGTAAAGGACCGTGAGGAATCCAACCTGCAAATGCGAACTTGACCTTAGCCCTCTATGGGATGAACGCGAGGGGATCTTTCCTCACCGATCAGACCAAGCTTTATTTGTAATTTAATAATTAGTCTTTCCTAAGATCATTATCTCCATCAAATGTGTATTATGGGCATCGTAGATGTCTAAAATCACACTGAACTCACAATAAGCCACGAGCCGGATAATTAGGAGGATTGTTTCTCATTACAAAATCCACTTCTCCATACAATATTTTGTGCTCAGTTTTATTTAACAAAGGGAAAGAAATATTGAATTAGTGAGGGGCATTTGGTTTGACAGGAATAAATAATTCAAACCAGGGAACAGATGCGTAACCAGCAGCCATGGCCTCACTTGTGCATGAAAATCAAGTCTGTTTGTCAGAAATTAGGCAGCGTGCAGAACAAAGTGAAATTCACCAAATGACAGCTCTGTAATAACATCCATGACTTATTTTACTAAATTCATCAGTGTGAATAATGCCATGGTCCAAACAGCACCAATGTATTGATAGATAGCAACTAAATTGCCTTCATTAAATTAAAGGGAGTCTGCCACCCCCCCCATACATAAATCAAAGGGAACCTGTCATTTTATTAGTGATGGCCAAGCCACGAGCCGCGTGCTTCACAGCCTGAGTGCACAATCACAGACAGGTGTATTATTCAGTTTAGAAAATAATAAACTTTAGAGTTTATGCCGGAGACTAAATTAGTCCAGCTCTGTCCTCAGCCAGCTTTTGCAAGTGACTGACAGGTCTCTCTAGTGTGTATATAGGGAGAGACCAGTCAAGCTGGATCGCTACAAAGCAAAATTCACCTGTCTGGAATCGCGCAGCCAGGCTTTGATTCACGCTGCTTGCCCTTTGAGCAGAATGAAACAGATGACCGCTTCCTTTTAAATTATGTTTACAGACATATTTGGGTCTTAGCCCCTATAAAACACATATGTTTAAGGTATTACTCCTTGACTTTAGGGTCCAGAAAATCCTTCTGATTAACATGCATATCAGGGTACTCGGCACACCCTTGGCATGACACAGTGCTGTCAGTGCACAGTTCCCTGAAGTAGCATCACATGGCCCCTCCTTGTATCTTGATTGATAGTGCTCCTTTGCAAACAGTGAGGGCTTCCTGAACAGAATCCCTCCAGTGTGCGCACACACAGCGTCAGTTCAGGAGTCGCAAACAGTGAGGGCTTCCTGAACAGAATCCCTCCTGTGTGCGCACACACAGCGTCAGTGCAGGAGTCGCAAACAGTGAGGGCTTCCTGAACAGAATCCCTCCAGTTTGCGCACATACAGCGTCAGTTCAGGAGTCGCAAACAGTGAGGGCTTCCTGAACAGAGTCCCTCCAGTGTGCGCACACACAGCCTCAGTGCAGGAGTCGCAAACAGTGAGGGCTTCCTGAACAGAATCCCTCCAGTGTGCGCACACACAGCGTCAGTGCAGGAGTCGCAAACAGTGAGGGCTTCCTGAACAGAGTCCCTCCAGTGTGCGCACACACAGTGTCAGTGCACGAGTCGCAAACAGTGAGGCTTCCTGAACAGAATCCCTCCTGTGTGCGCACACACAGCCTCAGTGCAGGAGTCGCAAACAGTGAGGGCTTCCTGAACAGAATCCCTCCAGTGTGCGCACACACAGCGTCAGTGCAGGAGTCGCAAACAGTGAGGGCTTCCTGAACAGAGTCCCTCCAGTGTGCGCACACACAGTGTCAGTGCACGAGTCGCAAACAGTGAGGCTTCCTGAACAGAGTCCCTCCTGTGTGCGCACACACAGCCTCAGTGCAGGAGTCGCAAACAGTGAGGGCTTCCTGAACAGAATCCCTCCAGTGTGCGCACACACAGCGTCAGTGCAGGAGTCGCAAACAGTGAGGGCTTCCTGAACAGAGTCCCTCCAGTGTGCGCACACACAGTGTCAGTGCACGAGTCGCAAACAGTGAGGCTTCCTGAACAGAGTCCCTCCTGTGTGCGCACACACAGCCTCAGTGCAGGAGTCGCAAACAGTGAGGGCTTCCTGAACAGAATCCCTCCTGTGTGCGCACACACAGCGTCAGTGCAGGAGTCGCAAACAGTGATGGCTGCCAGAACAGAATCCCTCCAGTGTGCGCACACACAGCATCAGTGCAGGAGCCGCAAACAGTGAGGGCTGCCAGAACAGGATCCCTCCTGTGTGCGCACACACAGACTCAGTGCAGGAGTCGCAAACAGTGAGGGCTTCCTGAACAGAGTCCCTCCAACGTGCGCACACACAGCGTCAGTGCAGGAGTCGCAAACAGTGAGGGCTTCCTGAACAGAATCCCTCCAGTGTGCGCACACACAGCGTCAGTGCAGGAGTCGGTGCGTGTGCATACATACTTTTCTGCTGTGGCTGCTTCTGAGAGGTCCATGTGCACACATGCAGGAGGATTCTACTCAGTGCTATCAGTCAAAAGAAAGGTATATGCCTTGTGATGTGTCAGGTGAGAAGCTGCCCACACTTCCTTGAAGATTTGATGGTTATATAATGCATTATGATATTTTGTAATGTTGTTCGTCTATCTTCTGCCCAGCAACAGTGAGTTAGCTGCAGACAGGATTAACAACTGTAAGGGGAGGAAGCAAAAGAGTATACAGGCATTACAGCAGGAGGTCGCAGCTGATTCTTTCTGTGAGGTAAAACATTTCACTGCATGTTTTTAACAATGTATTATTTCAAAGAAACAATCATTTCTGATCCCTGCTGTCCTGTCTGTATAATCTTTTGCTCTTTCCCCTGCCCAGGAGCTGTGGTTTGATCACTCTCCTTCAGGCCCTGGGATCCATATTAATGTAAAAAATAAAGAATAAAAATAAAAAATATGGCTATACTCACCTTTCCGACGAACCCTGACAGTCACCGCTGCAAGCGTCCGCCTCCGTTCCTGAGAATTGCAGAGAGTGAAGGACCTTCAATGATGTCGCGGTCAGGTGACCGGTCACCTGACCGCTCACGTGACTGCTCACCTGACCGTGATGTCATCAAAGGTCCTGCACTCACTACATTCTCAGGAACGGAGGCGGACGCTTGCAGCGGTGACAGCCAGGGTTCTTCAGAGGTGTGAGTATATCCATATTTTTTATTTTTATTCTTTATTTTTTACATTAATATGAATCCCAGGGCCTGAAGGAGAGTTTCCTCTCCTCCAGACCATTGGAACCATACGCACCGCACACTCCGATACCGATTTCCGATATCACAAAAATATCGGAACTCGGTATCGGAATTCCGATACAGCAAATATCGGCCGATACCCGATACTTGCAGTATCGGAATGCTCAACACTACTCAGCACAGGAATATTTTATGTAAATACATCCAAATGTGGGAATTATTATTATTCCAACATCTATTGATTAAAATTAACTTTTGTTCATGTAAAAACCTCTTGAAGTCCCCTGTATCGCTCTGTGGTTAGTATAAGTTTTGTTTCTCATTAGTACAAATAACTTAATTTATGGACATCTACAGTTTGATTTCTTTCCCTGGGTGGATTGGTTGAGTTGTCACCGACATCTGGTGAGAAGTTCATGTCAATGGCACCTTTGGAAATATATTTACTTAGAAAATTGGTGACATGTTCAATATTTGTTTCAAATATAAGGAGTAGTACAGTTCAAACAAATGAGATGAAAACACAGCCTAACAGAACAGAAAAGTGATATCTATCTATCACAAGGCTTTTACACCTAATGTGGGAGCAGAATAATGTAATGACAGAAACCCTGATTCCACCGATGTGTCACTTACTGGACTATTTGCTGTTCATGTGACAAAATATCTATTTTATCAGCAGATCTTCTTTGGTTGTAAACTTATGGAAATTCTTCTGCATCTTTATGTAATCACAGAGAGACTTGAAGATGTTGAGATCAGTGATCTGTGGAGGCCATACCATCACTTCCAGGACTCCTTGTTCTTCTTTATGCTTATGAATCATAGTGCTGATTTTATGTTTTGGGTCATTGTTCTGTTGCAGAGCAAATTTGGAGCTAATCAGATGCCTCCCAAATAGCACTGCATGGTGGATAAGTATCTTCCTGTATCTCTCAGCATTGAGGAAACCAAAAAATGGGCAACATTGAGGACCATGGTTGGCCAAGACGAAAGATGGAGCAAGCTTATTTCCCTTCAAAATCAGAGGATGTCTAGCAGTGCCATTAGCTCAGAATTGGTAGGACCCAGTTGGACTCAGCTACACCCATCTACTGTTTGGAGAAATCTGGCCAGAAGTGGTCTTTTTGGAAGAATTGCAACCAGAAACAATGCCTCCAACATGGAAACAAGGCCAACTAACTCAACTATGCACAAAAACAGAATCCTTCTGTGAGTTAATTTTGATTGTCCAATGTTAGCATTTGTAGCTTTTTTATCTGTCTTGTTTAGCTATTCTCTACTCATTTCATGTATGACCATAGATCACATCAATGTTGAATGTGTGGAGAAACAAAGCCTGTAAAAGCAAAATGGTTTTCAATTTTTAAATCAAATTGAAAAAAATGATTTCTAGCTCCAAATACATGCACTGAACCAAAAAAGAAATTGTCCTGAAAGGTTCAGTTCTTGTTGTGTTATGTAAAACAAATCCACAGAACACTGAATATCTTTTATTATTTTCTATACCCACATGATAATATCCATTTCTGGGCTGCAAACATTGACCTTTCAGTTCCGGACAGATCTGCCCTGGCTAATGGAATTATTCGTGTACATTCATCAGACTATTACTTCGCCATCTGTTGTCAGAACAAATCTTTTGAGGAACATCAGTAGTAAAATACATAGTAAGTGCAGAAACATAGAGCGGAATAATGTGCGCCAATTGTAATAATTCAGATTCCTAATAAGCATGGAAAATCAAGAATAATGTAATATCGCTGGATCATTAAAAAACTGAAAGCTTAGATGACTTGTAGATTTCAATTAAAAATATGCCCAAAGCAATTTCAGATATTACATTATTTTTCAAAGGGCTAAAATGATTCACGAGTCAAAAGTGGCTCAAAAATGCTCCTACATTGTGGTACTGCTCTCGAACTTTTGATAAAAGTGCTTCAAAGCAAAATAGAAAAAAAGTGATTTTTTTTAGCAAATGTGGGTATGCGTACCGTTCTATGTTTCGGGGTAATATACACTTGGAATATATCATCCTATTAGTCCTTCACCAGTACATGGGACTTCAGCCCTCTACACATAATTCTAATAGAAATACAACCACGTACAGTGCAGCTTCTTACTCACCACAATAGCCTGGGGTTCCACACACTGTCTTCATTGTCACTTGGTCATCCACAATTTTTGAAAGTCCAAAGTCGGCTGGAAAATCATAATAAGACAAGATTATTTTCAAATCCATTTTTCAAACTTTATATGCAATTTACGTCCAGCAATTATGCTGTACAATTACAGAAAAAAATATGACATGGATTACAAGGGATACTAATTCCCATGCAAGAGGTCTATCAAAATATACAATAGTATGACATCCCAAGGCACTCAGATATGCAGTTAAGATTTAAGTTTTATTGATAAGTCAACATATGAAGATAGAATGGGCGGCCAGCGTTAATCTTTCGTTCTAACCCAGACCTTGGTCTATGTCCTACTGTTCACAGCAGATACAGAGGCTGACTGCTAGTTAGTCCAAATGTAGAACTATACAGTGGTCAAAAGAGAATGCTGATGTTTTTAGTCTGGGAGGGGTCAATATCCATGGCCCCTTCCTAGGCTATTAATATCAGCCTGCGGCTGTCTTGTTTAGCCTCTGCTGGTTATTAATTATATGGGGGACCCCACATCATTTTTTGGGGGGTCTTTCATATAATAACCAGTAAAGGCTAAGCATACAGCTGTAAACTGATATTAATAGCCTGGGAACCTTTATGGCTATTGGCCCCTTTCCAGAATATTAACATCAGCCCCCAGCCGTCGGGGCCTCAGTTGTTTATGAAAATTAAAGGGGACTCCACACCGTTTTTTGAAACTATTTATTTATTACCTTAATGGACAGGTGCCAGCTTGTGAATACACTCATTATCATACGCCTGCTCTCTCTGCTATCAGCAAAACCAGGCGTACGATTATGAGAGTAGTACTCTCATCAGTCGACGCCTGTGAAAGGTGGTAACATTTTTACTGCTGGTCACAGGTGCTGTCACACGTGCTGTCATCTGTGTTACAGCGTGAGAACAGCAGCACTGTGACTGGTGGCGCTGTGGCCGGCAGCGCTGTGACTTGCATTTGAAAGGGGTCTAGATTCCACTTTGGGTATCGTTCTGAAACCCGAACCAAACTTTTTTTTAAAGTTTGGCTGAACTCGTTGGACCCAAACATCCACAGGTCTCCGCCCATCACTAATGGTAAGATTTTAATACTAGAGGTTAGGACTATCCAGAATTTGGGTTCAGCTTGACGGTGGTGGGATGGCTTTTATGCTTTGTTTGATCAAAAACGGTGTTAACTAAGTACCTTATTTATTTATATTCACTGTTGCTCTTATTTACTTACAGCAGCATATGTGCTCATTTTGTTTCTATCTTGGATTTTGTCAGTATAAAATCTGCATTTTTCTTAACATGCATCCTTTTGAAAATACAGCAATTTCCAAATCATACACGTTTCCAAATGTTACTGTATCTTTTCAGTGTGATTTGGTCTCATTCTCATATTGATATGGTAAGATTGGTTTTGTTGCGATTTCAGTAGTTGTATCAGTGTCATAAACTTAATTCTGTGACTGGATCACATTTTTACTTGTGTAGTGATAGAGTGCTTCTTGTATTTGTTTTAGGAAAATGGACCTACAACTCCTTATTTCTGAAATCATCTTTACAAATGAAAAAACCCACATCCAGCTGCAATGCTCCCACATTAAATTCAGGATAGAAACATTACAAATCACTAAAGAAATTAAAACTTTACATGATGATCTCAAGTCCACACACACTTGGTTGTTATAAACTATTCCTTAAAAGCCATTAACGTAAAACTGCATAGCAATAATATAAGGAATTCTGCACACCAACAGACAGGGCCATCATCAGTGCATTACTGCCCTTACTGGCAGCACCGGGCCCCCTTCTTCTGCTCACCAAGCCCCAGCGGCAGGATTCTGCCGGTCCAATAACTGAACATATGTACTCAGACACACTTTCAGTTAAAATCTATATTGACGTGCAGGAACCCTTAGCGTACATCAATAGTTAACAACCGCCAGGCAATCACAGACCGGCAGCTGACATCAGCATGTTGTGGGCATATGACGTCACTGCCATGCACCAGAGTGTCTGCGGCTCAGGTTAGTCAGGGAGATGACACGGCTGGACAGTGGCCAGGTAAGGAGTAACTTTTTCTTTTTACTTTTTTTTTGTAAGGCTGCAATATAGGGGCAGAATGGAGAGACATGGGGGCAGAATTGAGAGACATGGGGCAGTATGAAGAGACATGGGGCAGTATGGGCAGACATGGGGCAGTATGGAGAGACATGAGGCACAATGGAGAGACATGGGGCAGAATGGAGACATGGAGCAGTATGGAAAGACATGGGGGCAGGATGGAGTCACATGCACCTGGAATGGGAGAACATATGGGGTCAGGAATTGGAGAACATGTAGGGCCAGGAATGAGACACGTGGGGTCCAGAATTGAGTACATATGAAAGAAGGATGTGGAACATTATTACTGTTGGGGCTAATAAGGAATATTATTACTGCTGTGATGTATTTTATTTTTGTGGTTACTGTTTTCAGTGGGGGGTCATGTTACTGTACAGGTTGACGGTCGCTTTTGTAGTATTCAGTCATTAAGTGGTGGTAATATGTGGTCTGATCATGACGTGGCAGTATTTGTCTCTTGTATGTGGTATTTTTGTGTCACTAGGTGGCGGTGATATGTGGTCTGGTCATGGTGTAGCACTATTTGTTCCTTGTATGTGGTATTATTCAGTCACGATGTGGTGGTAATATGTGATCTGGTTATGATGTGGCTGTTTTCGTCCCTTGTAGATGATATTCTTCATGGTCATGGTGTGGCTGTATTTGTACAATGTATGTGGTATTATTTGGTCACTATGTGGTGGTACTATGTAGTCTGGTTATGGCGTGGCTGTTTTCGTCCCTTGTAGATGATATTATTCAGTCACTATGAAGTGGTAATATGTGGTCCGGCCATGGTGTGACGGTACTTGTTCAATGTACAGTACAGATCAAAAGTTTGGACACACCTTCTCATTTAAAGATTTTTCTGTATTTTCATGACTATGAAAATTGTAAATTCACACTAAAGCAATCAAAACTATGAATTAACACATGTGGAATTATATACTTAACAAAAAAGTGTGAAACAACTGAAATTATGTCTCATATTCTAGGTTCTTCAAAGTAGACATCTTTTGCTTTGATGATTGCTTTGCACTGGCAGTGGTGGTGGCAGTTTACATTTTTTTTAGCCAAAACAACAGCTGCTATCTATGTATGGGTATTCGATGGGAAAGGTTAATGTGTGATTGGTGAGGACGTGGTGCAGAAGTGGAGTTTTTCCAAGAGCGGATGGTGGGACTGTAGAAGGTTCGAGGGGTGGAGGCAGAGCTGGAGTGGAGCCTGGGTGCAGTCTCAATGGGCCCCTAAAATTTGCCAGTATGGGGCCCAGAAATTCCTGGTTGCAGCCCTGCCGACACGACATAAAGCTGCTAATGTTCCTGGCTTTACTTCCTGACTAGGCAGGAATCCCAACATCTATCTATTTAAAGATCATTGATGATAATTATTTAGACACACTTTATGTCAATCACAGGCTGACTTGCATAAGGTGATTGAATATATTAATGCAAAATATTTTGCTTGTCCTGTTCTTTTTTAAATTTTAGATGGGAAAATTACCTTGGGCAGAAAAAAACTGAATTAAATCTACATGATAAATGAATCATGTCATCAATTTGTATGATGAAGATGAACAAGCAAACACGAAAAAACACACATAATGAATATAATCTATATTCTCATAAACAAACTACACTATTGTGCCTGCTTTCAGACATTCATACAGTTATTGATATATCATGACTCTGAGATTTGGTCATTTCTCTAGCAGCAGATGCCTGTGATTACACGTTTCCTGATCTGCAGAGATACAACACTTCTGACTCTGATTCAGTTCAGTTCTTAGAAAATATCATACAGAAGAGAGCAGAGCAAAGAAAATTCAATCAATCAGATAATAGTAAACCTAAAATTAAACGTCTTACAATGCGGTTGTAGTTTCGGTACAGGTCAGGAAAATTAGACTCAATCAGCTTTGCTGGTAAAGCCAGTAGCAAAGTTACATTAATCTCACACGCTAGCGGCCAGATTCCTCAGGACAGGTGTTTTTTATGCCAGTCTTACTACAGAGTCTGTTGGAGTAAGATGCACCAAATTCACTAAAAGGGGTTGTCCACCTTAGGTTACAATTTTCATTTTTTGCTTGTATTTGGGGCTAAAAATCATTTTTGCAATTCCGTTTCATAACATTATTGGCATTGTTTGGTTTTACAGGCTCCTTGTTTTCTTGCACATTCAACTTTTAAGTGGTCTGTGGTAATAAATCAACCAAGCAGAGCTAAGAACAAATATCATAAAAGAATTACAAACTCCCCTTAGTGTCATAATAGAGAGCTTACTAACAGACTCTCAGTTAAGTCATTCTGCAGTCAGCAGCAGACAGGCTATAAAAGGGAAACAATTCCAAATTTTTAAGGAAACCCAATTACAAAATTATTTTTAGCCCTCCAAAAAATTATTTTTTGTCATTGTCAGCTGCTGACGGTGATTCAGCAGCTCCATGTCAAAAAGAAGCTCTTCTACTCTTGAGCTGCTTTGTCGTTGGGGCATGATTGCTGACGTAATGATGATTGCCAGCTGGCTTCTGATTTCCTTTTACCTGTGCAATCTGTGTTAGGCCTCTTTCACACGTCAGTGTCTCCGGTACGTGTACTGACAGTTTTCTCACGTACCGGAGACACTGACACATGTAGACCCATTCAAATGAATGGGTCTATGCACATGTCTCCGTGTTTTCACGGACCATGTGTCCATGTGCAAAACATGGAGACATGTCCGCTTTTCTCCGTGTTTTGCGCATATTCATCAGTAATGAGCGGTACCATGTGACTGCTCACACAGGACCTGCTGCCGGCGCTGAGAGCATACATCGCAGGAGCTGGGTGAGTATTTCTCGGCAAGCGGGCGGGCGCACAGGCAATGGGAGGCGGGAGGTGACACACAAACTTTATTTTTAACACACAAAAAAAACCCTGGATTTTTCATTCCTTCTCTCCAGCGAACGCTGTTGGGGAAAGGAATGAATGCCGGCTTCAGCACCAAAAGCAGGGGACAGCGCTTAAATGTAGCGCTGTCTCCTGCACAGCCCGTGTGGTCCTCAGTCGGCACAAGGGCAGCACACGGCTGCTGCACATGTGCCACACTGATGGGCTACGTGAGCACACGGACACACGGACATGGATAACTCCGGTACCGATTTCTCCGGTACCTAAATTATCTGGACATGTGAAAGAGGCCTTACTGAAGAAGATCCATTTTCAGACCAGAATGTCTGTTTTGGATTGCCTGCACAAATAAAATAAATCACCGTCTTCACATGTGAGTGCCAAGTTTACTTTCAGACAGCGGGGAGCCAGCTGTCAATCATTATTACATCGGCAGTCACGTCCTATCAACAGAGCAGAGCGGAGGAAAAAGAGCTATTCTGTTGACGTGCAGCAGCTCAAGTGCTGACAGGAGAGTTCTGTGAATGTTCTGAGCTGGCAGAGATTGGTATCAGGCATAAAGCTAGGTGGTTAGCAACTAAAATGCTCCCAACACTGGAGAGTTCTCACAGTGTGCACTACGTGCAATGTGCAAATTCACAAGTCTGCAAATAAGCCCTCACATGGCCATATTGACAGAAAAATAAAAAAGTTATGACTCTGGGAATGAGGGAAGCAAAAAACGAAAACGCAAAACCGAAAAAAGCTCTGGGGTTAAGGGGCTAAAGAAAGTAATACATTTAGCTTGCCCATTTTGCACTGTAATACAACTGTCATGGAGATACCATGACAGAGAGGGGCCAGAAGACTGTGGTGCCTACTTACACAAATTCCTGCACTGATAAGAACTGCTTCACCATCTTATTAAACAGTACAAGTTTTCCTTGCTCTGTCATTGCAAGAATTAATCAGTTCAGTTGATTTCCTGTAGCTTTCCTGTTATGAACTGGTGGTTCAGAAACACAATGGACCTGGTGGTTAAGAGCACACAAAGTGACCTGATAGTTACTAATAACATAGGACGAGCTCTGAGACGTGGGAACTCTGCTGACCGCAATCCCTAATCCTATCACACCACACTAGAGGTAGCCGTGGAGCGCTCCTTACCAGACCTAGGCGCCTCGGGCACAGCATGAGAAACTAGCTAGCCCTGAAGATAGAAAAATAAGCCTACCTTGCCTCAGAGAAATTCCCCAAAGGAAAAGGCAGCCCCCCACATATAATGACTGTGAGTAAAGATGAAAATACAAACACAGAGATGAAATAGATTTTAGCAAAGTGAGGCCCGACTTACTGAATAGACCGAGGATAGGAAAGATAGCTTTGCAGTCAGCACAAAAACCTACAAACAACCACGCAGAGGGCGCAAAAAGACCCTCCGCACCGACTAACGGTACGGAGGTGCTCCCTCTGCGTCCCAGAGGTTCCAGCCAGCAAGACAAACCAATATAGCAAGCTGGACAGAAAAAATAGCAAACAAAAGTAACACAAGCAGAACTTAGCTTATGCAGGGCAGACAGGCCACAAGACGATCCAGGAGAGAGCAAGACCAATACTGGAACATTGACTGGAGGCAAGGAACAAAGAACTAGGTGGAGTTAAATAGAGCAACACCTAACGACTTAACCTCGTCACCTGAGGAAGGAAACTCAGAAGCCGCAGCCCCACTCACATCCACCAGAGGAAGCTCATAGACAGAACCAGCCGAAGTACCACTCATGACCACAGGAGGGAGCTCGACCACAGAATTCACAACAGTACCCCCCCCCTTGAGGAGGGGTCACCGAACCCTCACCAGAGCCCCCAGGCCGACCAGGATGAGCCAAATGAAAGGCACGAACCAGATTGGCAGCATGAACATCAGAGGCAAAGACCCAGGAATTATCTTCCTGACCAAAACCCTTCCACTTAACCAGGTACTGGAGTTTCCGTCTCGAAATACGAGAATCCAAAATCTTCTCCACTATATACTCCAACTCCCCCTCAACCAAAACCGGGGCAGGAGGATCAACGGATGGAACCACAGGTGCCACGTATCTCCGCAACAATGACCTATGGAATACATTATGGATGGAAAAAGAAGCTGGAAGGGTCAAACGAAAAGACACAGGATTAAGAACCTCAGAAATCCTATACGGACCAATGAAACGAGGCTTAAACTTAGGAGAGGAAACTTTCATAGGAATATAACGAGACGACAACCAAACCAAATCCCCAACATGAAGTCGGGGACCCACACAGCGCCTACGGTTAGCGAAACGTTGAGCCTTCTCCTGGGACAATGTCAAATTGTCCACTACATGAGTCCAAATCTGCTGCAACCTATCCACCACAGTATCCACACCAGGACAGTCTGAAGACTCAACCTGCCCTGAAGAGAAACGAGGATGGAAACCAGAATTGCAGAAAAACGGCGAAACCAAAGTAGCCGAGCTGGCCCGATTATTAAGGGCGAACTCAGCCAAAGGCAAAAAGGACACCCAATCATCCTGATCAGCAGAAACAAAACATCTCAGATATGTTTCCAAGGTCTGATTGGTTTGTTCAGTTTGGCCATTTGTCTGAGGATGGAAAGCCGAGGAAAAAGACAAATCAATGCCCATCCTAGCACAAAAGGCTCGCCAAAACCTCGAAACAAACTGGGAACCTCTGTCAGAAATGATGTTCTCCGGAATGCCATGTAAACGAACCACATGCTGGAAAAACAATGGCACCAAATCAGAGGAGGAAGGCAATTTAGACAAGGGTACCAAATGGACCATCTTAGAGAAGCGATCACAAACCACCCAAATGACCGACATCTTTTGAGAGACGGGGAGATCCGAAATAAAATCCGTAGAGATATGTGTCCAGGGCCTCTTCGGGACTGGCAAGGGCAAAAGCAACCCACTGGCACGAGAACAGCAGGGCTTAGCCCGAGCACAAATCCCACAGGACTGCACAAACGAACGCACATCCCGCGACAGAGACGGCCACCAAAAGGATCTAGCCACCAAATCTCTAGCACCAAAGATTCCAGGATGACCAGCCAACACCGAACAATGAACCTCAGAGATAACTCTACTCGTCCATTTATCAGGGACAAACAATTTCTCCGCTGGGCAACGGTCAGGTCTATTAGCCTGAAATTTTAGCAGCACCCGCCGCAAATCAGGGGAGATGGCAGACAAAATTACCCCCTCTTTGAGAATACCCGCCGGCTCAGGCAAACCCGGAGAGTCGGGCACAAAACTCCTAGACAGGGCATCCACCTTCACATTCTTAGAGCCCGGAAGGTACGAAACCACAAAGTCAAAACGGGAGAAAAACAGCGACCAACGAGCCTGTCTAGTATTCAACCGTTTGGCAGACTCGAGATAAGTCAAGTTCTTGTGATCAGTCAAGACCACCACGCGATGCTTAGCTCCTTCAAGCCAATGACGCCACTCCTCGAATGCCCACTTCATGGCCAACAACTCTCGATTGCCAACATCATAATTACGCTCAGCAGGCGAAAACTTCCTGGAAAAGAAGGCACATGGTTTCATCACCGAGCCATCAGAACTTCTTTGCGACAAAACAGCCCCTGCTCCAATCTCAGAAGCATCAACCTCGACCTGGAACGGGAGCGAAACATCTGGCTGGCACAACACAGGGGCAGAAGAAAAACGACCCTTCAACTCCTGAAAAGCTTCTACAGCAGCAGAAGACCAATTGACCACATCAGCACCCTTCTTGGTTAAATCAGTCAACGGTTTAGCAATACTAGAAAAATTATTGATGAAGCGACGATAAAAATTAGCAAAGCCCAGGAACTTTTGCAGAATCTTCAGAGATGTCGGCTGAGTCCAATCATAAATGGCCTGAACTTTAACAGGGTCCATCTCGATAGTAGAAGGGGAAAAAATGAAACCCAAAAATGAAACCTTCTGAACACCAAAGAGACACTTTGACCCCTTCACAAGCAAAGAATTCGCACGCAGGATCTGGAACACCATCCTAACCTGCTTCACGTGAGACTCCCAATCATCCGAGAAGACCAAAATATCATCCAAGTATACAATCAGGAATTTATCCAGGTACTCTCGGAAGATGTCATGCATAAAGGACTGAAATACTGATGGAGCATTGGAAAGCCCGAATGGCATAACCAGGTACTCAAAATGGCCCTCGGGCGTATTAAATGCTGTTTTCCATTCGTCGCCCTGTTTAATACGCACAAGATTATACGCACCACGAAGATCTATCTTGGTGAACCAACTAGCCCCCTTAATCCGAGCAAACAAATCAGACAGCAGCGGCAAGGGGTACTGAAATTTGACTGTGATTTTATTTAGAAGGCGGTAATCAATACAAGGTCTCAACGAACCATCCTTCTTGGCCACAAAAAAGAACCCTGCTCCCAATGGCGACGACGACGGGCGAATATGACCCTTCTCCAAGGATTCCTTTACGTAACTCCGCATAGCGGCGTGTTCAGGCACAGACAAATTAAACAGTCGACCCTTAGGAAACTTACTACCAGGAATCAAATCGATAGCACAATCGCAATCCCTATGCGGAGGTAGGGCACTGGACTTGGGCTCATCAAATACATCCCGGTAATCCGACAAGAACTCTGGGACCTCAGAAGGGGTGAATGATGAAATAGACAGAACTGGAACATCACCATGTACCCCCTGACAACCCCAGCTGGACACAGACATAGATTTCCAATCCAATACTGGGTTATGGACTTGTAGCCATGGCAACCCCAACACGACCACATCATGCAGATTATGCAACACCAAAAAGCGAATATCCTCCTGATGCGCAGGAGCCATGCACATGGTCAGTTGGGTCCAGTACTGAGGCTTATTCTTGGCCAAAGGCGTAGCATGAATTCCTCTCAATGGAATAGGATACTGCAAGGGCTCCAAGAAAAACCAACAGCGCCTAGCAAAGTCCAAGTCCATCAAATTCAGGGCAGCGCCTGAATCCACAAATGCCATGACAGAATAGGATGACAAAGAACAGATCAAAGTAACGGACAAAAGAAATTTCGACTGTACCGTACCAATGGTGGCAGACCTAGCGAACCGCTTAGTGCGCTTAGGACAATCGGAGATAGCATGAGTGGAATCACCACAATAAAAACACAGCCCATTCCGACGTCTGTGTTCTTGCCGTTCAGCTCTGGTCAAAGTCCTATCACATTGCATAGGCTCAGGTTTATGCTCAGATAATACCGCCAAATGGTGCACATTTTTACGCTCACGTAAGCGTCGATCGATCTGAATGGCCAAAGACATAGACTCATTCAGACCAGCAGGCATAGGAAATCCCACCATGACATCCTTAAGGGCTTCAGAGAGACCCTTTCTGAAAATTGCTGCCAGCGCACATTCATTCCATTGAGTGAGCACAGACCACTTCCTAAACTTCTGACAATATATCTCTACCTCATCCTGACCCTGACACAGAGCCAGCAAATTTTTCTCTGCCTGATCCACTGAATTAGGTTCATCATACAGCAATCCGAGTGCCAGAAAAAATGCATCAATATCGCATAATGCAGGATCTCCTGGCGCAAGGGAAAATGCCCAGTCTTGAGGGTCGCCACGTAATAAAGAAATAATTATCTTAACTTGTTGAACTGGGTCACCAGAGGAGCGGGGTTTCAAAGCCAGAAACAGTTTACAATTATTTTTGAAATTCAGAAACTTAGCTCTATCTCCAGAAAATAAGTCAGGAATAGGAATTCTAGGTTCTAACATAGATTTCTGAACCACAATGTCTTGAATATTTTGTACTCTTGCAGCGAGATGATCCACACAAGAAAACAGACCTTTAATGTCCATCACTACACCTGTGTCCTGAACCACCCAAATGTCTAGGGGAAAAGAAAGACAAAACACAGTGCAGAGAAAAAAAATTGGTCTCAGAACTTCTCTTTTCCCTCTATTGAGAAGCATTAGTACTTTGGGCCTCCAGTACTGTTATGAACTGGTGGTTCAGAAACACAATGGACCTGGTGGTTAAGAGCACACAAAGTGACCTGATAGTTACTAATAACATAGGACGAGCTCTGAGACGTGGGAACTCTGCTGACCGCAATCCCTAATCCTATCACACCACACTAGAGGTAGCCGTGGAGCGCTCCTGACCAGACCTAGGCGCCTCTGGCACAGCCTGAGAAACTAGCTAGCCCTGAAGATAGAAAAATAAGCCTACCTTGCCTCAGAGAAATTCCCCAAAGGAAAAGGCAGCCCCCCACATATAATGACTGTGAGTAAAGATGAAAATACAAACACAGAGATGAAATAGATTTTAGCAAAGTGAGGCCCGACTTACTGAATAGACCGAGGATAGGAAAGATAGCTTTGCAGTCAGCACAAAAACCTACAAACAACCACGCAGAGGGTGCAAAAAGACCCTCCGCACCGACTAACGGTACGGAGGTGCTCCCTCTGCGTCCCAGAGCTTCCAGCCAGCAAGACAAACCAATATAGCAAGCTGGACAGAAAAAATAGCAAACAAAAGTAACACAAGCAGAACTTAGCTTATGCAGGGCAGACAGGCCACAAGACGATCCAGGAGAGAGCAAGACCAATACTGGAACATTGACTGGAGGCAAGGAACAAAGAACTAGGTGGAGTTAAATAGAGCAGCACCTAACGACTTAACCTCGTCACCTGAGGAAGGAAACTCAGAAGCCGCAGCCCCACTCACATCCACCAGAGGAAGCTCATAGACAGAACCAGCCGAAGTACCACTCATGACCACAGGAGGGAGCTCGACCACAGAATTCACAACACTTTCCATTATGAATTGTCTCAGCTGTTCTGTGATGGCCACTCCACTTGGGTATATGTTCTCACTACTGGCACTTGGTTGTTGCCAGTGATAGTTACAACTTCCTGGTTTGATGGTAAAGGAGAGTTCTGAATTAGTAGCAGTCGGTTGGTGTAGTTTACAGGAGATATCTGCGTGAATTTGGTATTGAGTGTTTTCCTATTTATCTACCATTTAGCTTACCCCTCCTACTGTTCCCTTGATTTCCACTCTGTTGATTTGTGACTGTATTTGTATGATTGTAGTTTTCTTTTAGCCCTTTCTGTCTATATAGAGTAAAGGTACCTTCACACATAACGATATTGTTAAGGATATCGTTGCAACGTCACGCTTTTTGTGACGTAGCAACGATACCGCTAACGATCTCGTTATGTGTGACAGCGACCAATGATCAGGCCCCTGCTGGGAGATCGTTGGTCGCTGGGGAATGGTCAGGACCTTTTTTTGGTCGCTGATCACCCACTGTCATCGCTGGATCGGCGTGTGTGACGCCGATCCAGCGATGTGTTCACTTGTAACCAGGGTAAATATCGGGTTACTAAGCGCAGGGCCGCGCTTAGTAACCCGATATTTACCCTGGTTACCATTGTAAAAGTAAAAAAAAAAAACAACAGTACATACTCACATTCCGATGTCTGTCACGTCCCCCGGCGTCCACAGGGTTAAAACTGCTTTCGGCAGGAGCGCTGCTAATGCACGCGCTCCGGCCGAGAGCTTCCCTGCACTGACTGTCAGTGCCGACCGTAAAGCAGAGCAACTGCCGGCGCTGACAGTCAGTGCAGGGAAGCTCTCGGCCGGAGCGTGTGCATTAGCAGCGCTCCTGCCGAAAGCAGTTTTAACCCTGTGGATGCCGGGGGATGTGACAGACATCAGAATGTGAGTATGTACTGTTTTTTTTTTTACTTTTACAATGGTAACCAGGGTAAATATCGGGTTACTAAGCGCGGCCCTGCACTTAGTAACCCGATGTTTACCCTGGTTACCCGGGTGCTGCAGGGGGACTTCGGTATCGTTGAAGACAGTTTCAACGATGCCGAAGTCTTTCCCTGGATCGTTGGTCGCTGGAGAGAGCTGTCTGTGTGACAGCTCCCCAGCGACCACACAACGATTTACCAACGATCACGGCCAGGTCGTATTGCTGGTCGTGATCGTTGGTAAATCGTTTAGTGTAACGGTACCTTAATTCTATACACTTGGGTGGGGAGGGAACAGATAAGGATTAAGACAGGAGCATAGTGTGATGCCTAGGAGAGGCGAGCTTCCAGGAGTGGACCCTCTGGGTCGCAGCGCTGAACCTCCCCCAGGTGAGCGAACCTGGTGGACCCGACCCCTATACAGGGAACGTTAGGGGCAGGCCTGGAGGAGTCAGACACTGAGACGGCTGGTACCAAGAAGGGTGGCTCGCAGGGAAGCAGAGGACCAAAACGGATACGGCAGACAGGATAGCCGTCAGCAAGGTAGCAGGAGGACAGGAACCTAGGAAGATTGAGCAGGTTCAGGGAATACAGGAAGAGAGAACCGAGAAGAGGAAGACTGCAGAGAACACTAGAAGGAGGACCCCTAAGACACCAGGGAATGGAACCAGGAGAGAGATAGGGACCTCAGAGTAGAAGCCAGGAGCCAAGGAAGCCCCGGGCAGAGCAGGAGCAAGGAACCCAGGGACAGGAAGAACCAGAGACTACCGGTGACTGCAGCAGGGATAGGGTTAACAAATAAGGCAGACAGGTACAGTATATGCAGAGAAGGCCTAAGCGTGAGCACACAAAGTGGGTACACACACAATAATCAGGCTTCTCCATTAAGGGAGGGCGGCCTGATATACCTAGTGAAGGAGTCTGATTGGAGCAGCAGGACTTGCAGGTCAGGTGCCGCACAGCTAAAGAGCCAGCAGAGCGCGCGGCCGCTGCCTAAGGCGCCTGTGCAGAACTGCCTCTGGCCGTGGGATAGACAGCGTGGAAGTGACACGCCGCAACCCCCGCCCAGCAAAACGCCAAGGTGCCGAAGCGGAGAGGTAAGTATCGGGGAACGGGGCGGCTGTGCCTGTGGCGTCAACGGACATGACACATAAAGGTATGAGACCCCAGTGTTTCCACCATCTGGGGTAATCCGGAGGACAAGGATAACCTCAGGTGCACCTAGTTCGATGGATCGGATAGGTGCCCACACTCCTTTGTCACTATGTGACAACAATGCCTCAATAATACCTACAAATATTAATGCCAGGGGAAACTGACATATGGCAAATAAATAATATTTCCATTCTTTGCCCACATAATGCTAAAATATTATGTTAGCGTTACTAATCGTGATGAGCGAACGTGCTCGCCACTGCTCGTTACTCGCCCGAATATCACTATGCTCGGTGTACTTGGCGAGCACCAAGCATTTCCGGGATTATTCGGCGGTAACTGGTGTCTTCACCCAGCATTTTGGCGGACTTTAGAGACCCAATCACGAAGAAGGGATTGTCTGCCAGGCCACGAAATGCAGCAGCCATCTTTGTTGTGGTCGTCCAGTGATTGGCTTGGCCACACAGCATCATGCCGAGTATAAGAGACCTGGCGCCGACCCTGCTCGCCGCATTCTGCTCCGGATTCAGCAAGAGTAGGGAGAGCTGCTGCCGAGATAGGGTCAGAATCGTGGTTTTTAGAGGTAGTGTAGGTCCGCAGCTCTTACATCCACAACTCCTGAGAAACCAAAAGTCCTTTCTAGGGCTAATTCGTGGGTCCCGATATTGCAGCACTTGGTAGGCAAGGCACAGCATATCCACAACAGTGCAAGGCCTGCAGCCACTGTATGTTTGCTCCCACTGCATCCCTCCCAAAGCTCCATAAGTGTCTGCTGCTGCAGCTTCTTTACTATATACCTAGTTGCATTTTTTTTCCAAAAAAATTCACCCCTCAAAAAAAAAAATACAGTGTGTTCTGTCAGAATGAGGCCTGCTTAAAAATCATAGTTTGTCAGGCATATGTAGCATAGTTGCGTGTGCTAGCCTTGTGCTACTTTTTTGGGGGGTCTTTTAAATTCACCAAAAAAGGCCTCATATATCTCCATGCTCCAAGTTTTGGCATTTTAGGCCCTTTTGCCACTGTTTTTGCTGTCTTACTCTAATATACAGCACTGTTTGGCATTTTAAAAAAAAAGCAGGCCACATATTTGCCAGTGTGGTATTTCCGTGACAGCCCTCATATATCTGCATGCTCCAAGTTTGGTCATTGTAGGCCGGAGGACCACTTTTTTTGCTGTCTGTTACTGAAATTATATACAGCACTATTTAGGATAAAAAAACATAAAAAGGGCACATATTTGCCAGTGTGGTATTTCCGTGAGAGCCCTCATATATCGGTGTTGCTCCAAGTTTGGTCATTGTAGGCTGGTGTACCGCTTTTTTTGCTGTCTGTTATTCTAATTATATAAAGCACTATTTAGCATTAAAAAATATATAAAAAAGGCCACATATTTGCCCGTGTGGTATTTCCGTGACAGCCCTCATATATCTGCGTGCTTGAAGTTTGGGCATTGTAGGCCGGAGGACCACTTTTTTTGCTGTCTGTTACTCTAATCATATACAGCACTATTTGGCATATTTAAAAAAAAAGCAGGCCACATATTTGCCAGTGTGGAATTTCCATGATAGCCCTCATATATTTGCGTGCTCCGAGTTTGGTCATTGTAGGCCGGTGTACCACTTTTTTGTTGTCTGTTGCTGAAATTATATACAGTACTATTTAGCATAAAAAAATATAAAAAGGGCACATATTTGCCAGTGTAGTATTTCCGTGAGAGCCCTCATATATCTGCGTGCTCAAAGTTTGGTCACTGTAGGCCGCTTTGCCACTGTTTTTGCTGTCTGTTACTCTAATTATATACAGCACTATTTGGCATATTTACAAAAAACAGGCCACATATTTTCCAGTGTGGTATTTCCGTGACAGCCCTCATATATCTGCGTGCTCCAAGTTTGGTCATTGTAGGCCGGAGGACCACTTTTTTTGCTGTCTGTTACTCTAATTATATACAGCACTATTTAGCATAAAAAATATAAAAAGGCCACATATTTGCCAGTGTGGTATTTCCGTGACAGCCCTCATATATCTGCATGCTCCAAGTTTGGTCATTGTAGGCCGTGTACCACTTTTTTTACTGTCTGTTACTCTAATTATGTACAGCACTATTTGGCATATTTTAAAATAAAGCAGGCCACATATTTGCCAGTGTGGTATCTTAGTGACAGCCCTCATATATCTGCGTGTTCCAAGTTCGGTCATTGTAGGCCGGAGGACCACTTTTTTGCTGTATATTGCTGAAATTATATACAGTACTATTTAGCATAAAAAATATAAAAAGGCCACATACAGTATTTGCCAGTGTGGTATTTTGATGACAGCCCTCATATATCTGCGTGCTCCAAGTTTGGTCATTGTAGGCCGTAGGACCACTGTTTTTGCTGTCTGTTACTTTAATTATATACAGTACTATTTAGCATAAAAAATATAAAAAGGCCACATATTTGCCCATGTGGTATTTCCGTGACAGCCCTCATATATCTGCATGCTCCAAGTTTGGTCATTGTGGGCCGGTGTACCACTTTTTTTGCTGTCTGTTACTGAAATTATATACAGCGATATTTAGCATTTTTTAAAAAAAAACAGGCCACATATTTGCCAGTGTGGTATTTCCGTGACAGCTCTCATATATCTGTGTGCACCAAGTTTGGTCATTGTACTGTAGGCCGGAGGACCACTTTTTTGGTGTGTGTTACTGAAATTATATACAGCACTATTTAGCATAAAAAAATATAAAAAGGTCACATATTTACCAGTGTTGTATTTCCACGAGAGCCCTCACATATCTGCGTGCTCCAAGTACATATTTGCCAGTGTGGTCTTTTCGTGACAGCCCTCATATATCTGCGTGCTCCAAGTTTGGTCATTGTAGGCCGCTGTACCACTTTTTTTTCTGTCTGTCACTCTACTTATATACAACACTATTTTGCATAAATTAACTTCACAAACAGCCCCCAAAAATTGAATACAGTCTGTTATGTCAGGCTGAGGCCTGCCTGGTTTGAAAAATCGTAGATTTGCAGGCATACGGATCAGATATTATTTTGCTACTAATAAATATATTTGTGTTGAGCATTTGAAATAGTGCAGTAATCCATTTAAAATGGGCAAGGCAAGGGGCAAGGGACGGGAAAGTGGACGTGATGATGATGGTGCAAGCAGAGGACAAGGCCGTGGCCAAGGTGAAAGTGGGCAACAACAAAGACCCACATCTTCTCGCTCGACCTTCCTGTCCCAGTTTCTAGGGGACCGCAGCACACCACTATTGAAGCCAGAGCAGTGTGAAACGGTTGTTCGTTGGATAGCGGATAATGCTTCCAGTCACTTAGCCACCACCACCACCATGTCTTCCTTCCACACGGTCAAGTCTGAGTAGCCATTAATGTGGTCCAGATATTCCTCACCCTGATCCTCCTTCCTCCCACCATGCCGAGTGCCCTGAGACAAGTGATCCCACACTTGGACACTTTGAAGAGCTGTTCAGTTTTCCATTTCAAGATTCAGAACTCTCCGCCGGTCATCTTGAAATGGGGACAGATGAGATCGCATGTAGAGATGCCCAAAGATTTGACCAGCCCCTATCACGCGAAGGCGATGGTGGGAAAGTATCAGAAGAGGTGGTCGATGATGAGACACAATGGCCAGAAAGTCAGGAGGAGGAGCAGGTTGCAGATGTGGAAGACGAGGTGGTGGATGACTTTGTGACTGACCTAACCTTGCAGGAGGACATACAGAGTGAGGGCAGCAGCACACATGGGGAAGGAGGCATATTACTCCAACAGGCAGGAAGAAGCAGTGTGGTGGCCACAGACAAAAGGCGTGCATCCGTTCCCCGTTTGGATGACACCGCTGAACCTATAGCCAGGCATGGTCATGTGTGACATTGGCCGTAACTTGGTGGCAGCTCTAAGGCAAGGTGAGCTCACACACGCACCTTGCTTGGCCCATGTACTTAACCTCGTGGTTCAACGTTTTCTGAAAAGCTACCTGGAGCTGCCGGATCTGCTAGTGAAAGTATGCCATCTGTCTGTCCATTTTAGAAAGTCAACTACAGCTTCAGCTGCCCTTGCCGTGTATCAGCAGCGTTTGCAGCTTCCAGCTCACCGGCTAGTGTGTGATGTCCCCATGCGCTGGAACTCTACGCTGCATATGTTGGAAAGGATTTGTGAGCAGAAGAGGGCAGTGGTTGACTACCAACATCAACAAGGCCGTCGATATTCAGTTCAGACTCCACACATAAGACCTCAGGAGTGGACATGGATGTCCGACATATGTACCATATGTCGTCACTTTGTAATGCAGCGCATGCGTTTGAAACACTGCTATTTAAAGTATGGTAAACAACCTATGGTTATGACTATGCAATTTAAAAATGATTCCTTTACGGACTATATGTTATCAAACTGCCTAAGTATGGCCTCCTTTGTATAGAAATCTCTCAACCAGTGGCGTGATGCTACATCTATAAACCTGTTGGCGATGATAGATGGTACGTATATCCAAGTATAAAGCACGGACATCCTGTCTATTTATTTATATGTCTCAATAGCTACTGGGGGCGGGTATGATGATGCGCGATGGGCAGAGTTACCGCCCATGTTTGCAATGCCAGCATTTATCATATGTTAAATCTGTGGACCTTTGTGGTATTGGCTCCTACTGTATGCCTCCTTGTTTGGCTACATCGCTGCAATTAATTTTTAATGCTGTTCAAATGCATATAGGTTTCCATGACTGCGGGGGGCGGACGCTATGACACGCAATAGGCGGAGCCACCATCCACGCATGCGTCGTCAGAGCTTGCCAGACGCTGCTCATGGGGACCTCCGGCCTGATGTATGCCCCGCTCCTTCAGTAAGCAGCACAGCTGCGTTTGATTTGAGATTACATGTTGTATAAAAGGACACAGGAAACATGTAGGAGGCACCCCTGACGAAGCCACTTTGGGTGGCGACGCGTCTTGGCACCACTTGGTCTAACTCCCTGCAGGTACTCACTGAACTTCAGCACCTCCCTTGACTATTGGGTATGGTTGGTGCTTACAGCCTTTTGTAACCATTTGTATGCATTTGTGGCTGGATATTTAGCCGTTTATACTTATACTTTAGTGTATATAGCTCTGGAATGGAGTATCTTTAGGGAGGGGGTCTTATACAAACCTGCAAATCTGCAGACTCTCCTTTATTTTGTTGGTATATCCTGTGTGCAACAGTCAGATTTATTTAACACTGCGTCCACTGTCTTTGTCTAGAGCTGTTGTAGATACACACATTATATAGTCACATGCAAATGGCTATTTCTAACAATTTAATATTTGATATTTAGCTCCTTGGGTTCTTGAAATGCTGTTCATATAGATACCATTACTGTATATATATATGGGTTTGTATCTTTCTGGGAGTATTTCAGGTGGTGGGCTCCATTATGAACTGCTGGATAACATGTTATGTCACATGTGTGACTACTTTTAAATGTTTTTAAACTTGTGTTGTGTGTGTTTTGTGTCTAATAAAAATTAAAGATTTTTATGCTGATCTCATGCTTCAGGTGATCCCCTATATGTGATCTATCTCTTTGCCTTCTTTCTTTACTTGGGCAAGGGGGCTGTGATGGCACTCTTTTTTCCCCCACATTGGGGAATTAAGCATGACATTACATTGGGCCTACTTCTTCATTCTGTCTCCTGCAATGTGTCCTTTAACTGCCACTAGATCACCAGAGTGAACATGCTCTGTACGGTGCATTTTGGGCAAGGGGGCTGTGATGGCACTCTTTTATTTTGTAAAAAAAAGAACCCACATTGGGGAATTGGGCATGAATTGGGAATTGGGCACACACCACATGGCAAGCTAGGGTTATTAAATGTTACAATGACATTTCCCAGTGAACGCATTTGTAGTGGTTGAAAGCAATGTTAAAGTTGAAAAACGCTTCAAAAACGCTGCATCTGAACTAAGCCCAAGTGGGGGAGGACATTTTCGGTCTGGGGTTAAATATTTGACCTTACAGGCAAGTCATTAACCTGCAAAGGATGTACCTTGACATATTTCCAAGCAAAACACGTTTTGTTTTCTTTTTAGTGTGCTTTTGGTGGCACCGGGAAAAATGGCATGAATCTCGAAAAAAAGTTTACAGCTGTGAACTAGGAGTCAGGAATGCTTCCAGGGGCGATCCCCATGATGTTCCTGTGTCATTTGAGCAGTGTTTCCATCATTTGCAGACGTTTTTAGACCTTAAAAGGACCCCCGGGGGATTGAGGTAAAAATACTCGGGTTTCCCATAGACTTACATTGGGCTCATTGTTCTGGCTGAGTACCCGAGTATTCCAATCTGCTCGACCCGAACAATGAGCACCCGAGCATTTTAGTGCTCGCTCATCACTAATTGCTAATTAAATACATTAGAATGAACAATAATTTGCATGCACTATTGAACGCTCACATTATACAAGTACACCATGTTCCAAATTATTATGCAAATGACATTTTTCTCGGATTTTCCTAAATGGTCGGTGGAAATGACAGTCAGTTTAAGCCCGGCGTCACACTGGCGTATCCGATGCGAGATCATCGGATGCGATATGCTAATGATACTCGGCTCCTGCTCGCAGCAGAGCAGGAGCCGAGTGTCATGCGTCTGTGCTCTGATTCTCTCGCACAGGGAGGATCGGAGCACAGCTGCAGAGGAGGCGGAGAAATGAATTTCTCCATCTCCTCCATTGCTGGGGTCCGCTTATAACGCACATCACTCAGATGATATTGGAGTGGTGTGCGCTGTCTCACTCGCACCCATAGGCTTATATGGGTGCAAGTGAGCCGAGAGTTTTCTTTGGTCTGAGACAATCGCAGCATGCTGCGATTGTCTCGGACCGAAGAAAACAGCCAACAAAAAGTCGGCTGCTGGGAGCTGCCCCATAGCTTAACATTGGTCCGAGTGCAATGCGATTTTTTATCGCACTGCACTCGGCCGTTAAAAACGCCAATGTGTGACGCTGGCCTAATAGAAGTCATCACCGGTTAGAGCAGAGGTCTCAAACTGCATTCCTCAAGGGCTGCAAACAGGTCATGTTTTCAGGATTTCCTTGTATTGCACAGGTGATAATTTAATCACCTACACATATAATGATTACAGCACCTTGTGCAATGCTAAGGAAATCTTGAAAACACGTATGGTTTGCGGCCCTCAAGGAATGCAGTTTGAGACCCTTGCGTTAGAGTATGCATCAAATTTTGTTGAAGAAACCTCCCAATGATAACAGTATAATCTCCAAAATGAATAAAAACTCAAAATGCACTGTTCCAAATTATTAGGCACAGTAGAATTTCTAAACATTTTATATGTTTTAAAGAACTGAAAATGCTCATTTGTGGAATTTGCACTGAACAAAAAAGCTATTTAACTCCAAAACCTCCTAAGGCTACGTTCACATTTGCGGTGCGTCGGGCGCAACCGCGGCGACGCATGCGCCATGCACCCCTATATTTAACATGGGGGGCGCATGGACATGCGTTTTGTTGCGTTTTGTGACGCATGTGTTTTTTGGGCGCAAGCGTCAGGGCACAGAGGAGGCAGCTTGTTGCATTTTTTTTGCGCTATAAAAATGAACGCATGCGTCACAAAATGCAGCGTTTAGCTGCATTTTGCATGCGTTTTTGCATGCGTTGTGCGTTGCGTCGCCGACGCAGCACACAACAACGCAAATGTGAACGTAGCCTAACAGGCCAAATTACATGTTAACATAGGACCCTTCTTTGATATCACGTTCACAATTCTTGCATCCATTGAAATTGTCTGTTTTTGGAGAGTTTCTGCTTGTATTTCTTTGCATGAAGTCAGAATAGCCTCCCAGAGTTGCTGTTTTGATGTGAACTGCCTCCCACCCTCATAGATCTTTTGCTTGATGATACTGCAAAGGTTCGCTATAGGGTTGAGGTCAGGGGAAGATGGTGGCCACACCATGAGTTTATCTCCTTTTATGCCCATAGCAGCCAATGACTCAGAGGTATTATTTGCAGCATGAGATGGGGCATTGTCATGCATGAAGATGATTTTGCTCCTGAAGGCACGTTTCTGCTTTTTATACCATGGAAGAACGTTGTTAGTGAGAAACTCTATATACTTTGCAGAGGTCATTTTCACACCTTAAAAGGCTCTACCAGCTGTTTCCCCATGATTCCGGCCCAAAACATGACTCCTCCACCTCCTTGCTGATGTCGTAGCCTTGTTGGGACATGGTGGCCATCCACCAATCATTCGCTACCCCATCCATCTGCACCATCCAGGATTGCTCGACACTCATCAGTAAACAAGACTGTTTGCAAATTAGTTTTCATGTATGTCTGGGCCCACTGCAACCATTTCTGCTTGTGAACACTGTTTAGGGTTGGCCGAATAGTAGGTTAATAATAGGTTTATGCACCACAGCAAGCTTTTGAAGGATTCTACACCTTGAGGTTCGAGGGACTCCAGAGGCACCAGCAGCTTCAAATAACTGTTTGCTGCTTTGTAATGGTGTTTTGGCAGCTGCTCTCTTAATCCAATGAATTTGTCTGGCAGAAACCTTCCTCATTATGCCTTTATCTGCATGAACTCTGTGCATGCATGTTTCAGTCACAAATCTCTTCACAGTATGATGATCACTCTTAAGTTTTCATACCTTGTCCAAGGCATTGCACTATTTAATGGTTTTCAGCAGCTGAGAGATCCTTTTTATTTCCCATATTGCTTCAAACCTGTGGCGTAATAATGCTTAATAATATGGAACACAATTTTTAAGTAGTTTTCCTTTTATTAGAATCACCTGGAAAACTAATTATCACATGTGTTTAAGATTGATTTCAGTGATCCATTGAGCCCTGAGACACAATATCATCCATGAGTTTATTTGAAAAGCAAAACAATTAAATATTTATGACACTTAAATCCAATTTGCATAATAATTTGGAACACAGTGTATAGCTTCTCCCCTCTTTTGCTTTTACAGTGTATATATGTAGGTGCCAGCAGGCTTGGACTTGCCCATAGGAGAACAGGAAAATTCTCCGGTGGGCCTCTCTGAAAGAGTTGGCCACCACCCTCTTTTAAGCAATATTTGCCACAATATACTTGAATCACTATGCACAGACAAAGACAGCATTTATTATTTAATAGTCCACCCAGTTCATTGTTATATAATTTTGTGATTGAGAATAATGTCACATTTGCATGTAGTTGAAAAGTGGGGCCATGAAGTTGGTTACTGGTGGGCCCTTGAAACCCTAGTCTAATGCTGGGTGCCAGAATAATACTGGCTGCAAAACAGATTAAAAGCTAGTCATAATTCTCTTATAATAGAGTCATCCACAGTGCTTCTGTATATAATTCCACCATACTGTGCCCATCAAAGCCAGCATAAGTACAAAAAACTTTTTGCCAATATTTTGCAGCAGTTTGCTCCAATTATAGGAAATTAAAGGGACTCTGTCACCTGAATTTCTAGGGAACAATCTTAATAATAAGTCCCTTTAAGGACAGTTTGTCCCATAGTAGAAGTTTAGAAGACAATAAAGGTGGAGGACTTTCTATTATTACTTTCTACTGCTTTCTTATTACAACTACTGTAATCCAAGAGCACATTTGCACAAACTTTTTTTTATAAATTTCTATAACAGGATTAAATATTTTTCTTCTCAAGACTGGTACTCATGGAATTATCTCATCCAAAGCTCTAAAAACTTGCACAATTTTCTTTCAGATCCTTACTATGGTTTGGCATTGGGAGGTTGATGACGGCTATGCTGTAGTATCATGAGTAGTTACAATGGAGCCTTGCTGATGATACATTTTTTAGCAAGTTGGATTAATGTTAATTTTAATGACAGTCATTATCTTCATTGTAAATTACTGGTTTGGTCATTAACACCCAGTAATTAACTCTAGAAGCGGTCTGTATTGATTAAATCTCATGCAAAGTCATAGCATGTACTGTAGTCCCAGCCATGAACTAGCCAAACACATTAAGCTTATTCTGCAGTGCTCTACAGACATCATCATCACTTTCCCCAATGAGGCTCATAATCTAAATTCTCTATCAGTATGTCTTTGGAACGTGGGAGGAAACCAGAGTACCCGGAGGAAACTCACGCAAACATGGGGAGAACATACAAACTCCTTGCAGATGTTGTCCTTGGTGGGGTTTGAACCCAGGACCCCAGCGCTGCAAGGCTGCAGTGCTAACCACTGAGCCACTAACCCATTGTCCCATAGATAATGTATTAAATGGAGGTGCGCATGCTCAATTTTCTCTCCATTCAGATACCCATTCTCTGGACAGGTGGGGATCCAAGCAGTTGGACCCCAAAGATCAGTAAGTTATCCACTACTCTATGGATACAGGATAGCTTAAAATCTTTAGTAAAACCCCTTTAATTCTAACTTTTCGGCAATGTAGTGAAAAGGTATAGATGGAAATGATATGCTAACTTTGGTGAAGTGCTATAAACTGTATTTAACAAGCTTCGATTTTACTATGAGCTGTTTACCCAAGAGCACGGGGGGCATGAGGAGGCGTTTGATGGATACGGAGAACTTGTGCATTTCAGTTTCAGCTTAATCAATTAAAAGAATTGTGGACGTGAGAGGCTCTTGAAAAGAGTGGGCTGCTAATATCTTCAAAATGAACATTCAGAGAATGAGAAATATCAAATGTAGTCAAGTATGAGATGACGAGCGGCGAAATTGTGCATACTTTTCATGTATAAGGGTTTTATTTTTACATATCTCTATTTTTTTCAAGTTATGACAGAGTGTTACACACATTTTAAAGAAGCACTCCTCCCATCAAAGATTTTATCCTCTTAATATAGTGCAAACATCATATAATATGGCACTGTGTACTTACAATTGCTCATTTTGCTTTTTTATCCAATTAATTATTCTCTTTTCCACTAGGTCTATGAAATGATGTGATTAAAAAGTTTCTAGCTGAATCCTTCTAAGCTCTACTGTACGTAGAAACAATGAAAGACTCATGGCAGCCACAATATATGCTCACCTATACATCTAAGGCGTCTTTTACACTTCAGTCTTCTGGTGTCAGTCAAAATCTGTTGTCGCGACGGATCCGTCAAAAATAGTGAAAAACGGAAACAACGGATCCATTTTTTCGACGGATCCATATAGCGGATCAGTTGAAAAACTAGATCCGTTGCATCCGTCGCATCCGTTTTTTCATCCGTTTCTTCCATTTTTTTGACGAATCCGTTTTTTCATATCTCCAAATTTGAGGTTCCCAAATGTGATTGGCTACTGGAAAATAATGGAAACCTATCTATTGAGTGTTTTAACACCCCATCTTTGAGAGGTTGTAGAGCAAGTGGCAGAAATGGAAGAGGTTTGGGGCTGCCTGGCCAATTGGCTATTAAATACAGATTTGGAGCATGCTCAGTGTAAAAAACGGAATCAGTCGCTGGATCCCGTCATTTGACAGACGGTGCCCATAGGCTTCCATTCTAGCCAATGACGGATGCTGCTGGATCTGTCGCTGTCCGACTTTTTGACGCAGACAAAAAACGTTACTTTGTCCGTCCTCTCCAGACGACGGATAACCAAATTCTGACGGATCCAGCGCATGACGGATGAAACGTGAGGCCATCTGTCGTAATCCGTCACTAATACAAGTCTATGAGAAAAAGATGGATCCAGCAGGCAAATTCGCTGGATCAGTTTTTTTCACAAAAACGACGAATTTTGACTGAAACAAAAAGACTGAAGTGTGAAAGAGGCATAATTATCTAGGTGCTAATCTATACAGAGCATATCCCAGGACTGTTGTGAAAAACAGGGAAAAAAATCGCTATTCAATGATACCACCAATGAAGACCCAAACACAAGCAATCAAATATCCCATATAAGTACAAAATGGCGCCTTGACAAAGGCTTCCTAGTTGAAATCCCTTTTTCTTTTTTCCCTCTGCCTTGTTTCCTTTTGTCAGTGATGTAGGATTGTAGTTCTAATGCTGGCTCATGCAGGATGGCCCATAAAGCCAAAAGTGATTGCAACCAAAAGGATCAAGTTTGAAATTAGAAAAGCATGAATTTTAAATTGATTGTTTGGTCAGCAACGAGGGTCTGATGGGGGCACCTGACTGCTGAGACCCTCATTGATCGTCAGAATGTGTCATTTTTATCCTCATTATAAAATGGAGCGGTAGGTCGGATGCTGACTACTGCTCCATTCACTCCTTATGGGGTTGTCAGAAAGAAAATTGAGCGCAGCACTTTGGCAGACGCAAAAAAATGAATATAGCGGAGGTTGAGCATGCGCACTGCCGCTCCATTCTATCAGTAATAAAAGTGCCTGATTGGTGGTGACTTGTTTTTACCAGATAACCTCTTCAAGTTCTTCCAAGCCCAGAAGAGTCTTGGAAATTTGTTGTACAAGTTGTACGTGAATTTAGAGATCCTAGCAAGCTGATATCTTTGACCTGGTACTTTTGTATTGGTAAGACCATGTTCACACGTTCAGTATTTGGTCAGTATTTTACATCAGTATTTGTAAGCCAAAACGAGGAGTGGGTGATAAATGCAGAAGTGGTGACGGGTTTCTATTATACTTTTCCGAATACTGATGTAAAATACTGACCAAATACTGAATGTGTGACCTACAGCAATCCATGAAACTAGTAGCTGGATAGCGGCGCTGCTCACCCCGCAGTAGGGGCTGCGGTCTAAGCGCACTTCACAAAAGCAGTTCAAATGACCGTTATTGAGAGCGGATTCTTCAATAGGCAAGAACTGTACGGAAAACTCCGAGACATAAGTATTTTGGATGGAATCTGAGTTTCATCCTGCTACAAATAGAAGGTAATTTCTTCCTTCTGGATAACCAATCTTTCTTTCATTGCAGATAACAAAGCTTGAATATCAATGAGACAATCGCGCACAGCCTGCATTGTTAACTCTGCCTAAAATGTTCTACAGACGACGCACGCCAACAACAATCGTGCTCAGCAGCCCTTTATTTCTTAATGGCATCTCTTTTATTTGCTTCACAATTGAAACCTATTCAAATCAGTGCATTTTATAGAAAGATAATATTATTCTTTTACACGCAAAGATTCTGGAGGCCAGCTGCACCTTCGTACGCAATCTTACCATTTACTAGTCAAGTGATGGTAGACTGCACATTTATCCCCTGTAGGACACTAAGTAAAACATTCTTTTACAGTCTCATAAATTGTCCTATAAAATACAACACAAAATATTTTACTAACTATGCTAAAAGATTAACCATTGTTTATTTTTTTTTTTTAGAAATCAATAGTGCCAGTAAGAAACTTTGTAATGTATTTCATTAAAAAAAAGTTGATTCTTTCTCTCCCAAAACTGATCTTTCATTCTCAAAATTCTCATTTCATGGGTAAAATTTGTATTCAGTAAATGTAGATTTAACATTACTGAAATAGGAATGGGCAGTTGGTGCTTATAAAGTTCTATGGAGAACTGTAACTATCATTTCAGGAGAAGTTGCAGCAGAAAGTTTGGCTTTTGTTTCTCCTTACTTTTCTTCTCATCTCCTCTCTCCTTAGAATTTTAAAAGCACCAAATGTCATCTCCTATTTCAGTAATCCGATTTTACAAATGAATTGAGTTGGAGATCAGTCCAAGAAGTGGAAGAAGCAGATATCTTGAAAAAGAAATATTACAGAGCTCAGTTCCTTATGTTCATGAGTACTATTGATTTATGTAATGAAAATGTAAACGGTGGCTATTCTTTCATATCATGCATTATTATTATGCTTACATAATAGATATAGCCCCAGCTCTTTACAGACATCATCTTCGCTGTCCCCATTGGGGCTCACAATCTAAATTCCCCATCAGTATGTCTTTAGAGTGTAGGAAGAAACCGGACAAAACCCACACAAACATGGGGAGAACATACAAACTCCTTGATGTTGTTCTTAGAGGGATTTGAACCCAGGGCCCCAGCACTGCAAGGCTACACTGCTAACCACTGAGCCACAGAGATATGGAGAAATATGTACAGAATGTCAAAATTCTTGACATTTTGTGAAATTCTGTAGATTAGACTAAGCTAACACTACATTTTAGCACAGTGAGTGATATTGTAAATTGCTGCAGATTTTAATGGTACAATCTGCAGCACAAATGAACAATTCTACCACTTCTCACCCCATTTATAATCAAATTCTTTGAGTTTTAAAAGCAAATTTCTTTAAGAGGCTGTTCCATAACCATTGCCTGATGCCTATCCACAATCTGACCTGGTCACTGATATATCCACTCCAAACTGTCCTTCACTAGCTACCCTTGTCACATCCCTCTGCATGGGATGTCCATGTTGGATCACATAGTACCTGGGTAACCTGTTTTTATTCATATTGTTCCTCTTCAACACAAGGACTGGTGCCCAAGACAAAATTAGCACTATGGCTCCTGATTCATCATGACCGGCATTGTCCACACCAGCCTTGATGACGGGGCGTGTTGGAGTCAGAGCGGCCGGATTCATGAAGAGGCACATGTTTCTTGGTGAGTCAGGCACGTCTGAACAGTGGACTGGAGTAAAGGTACCGTCACACTCAGCAACTTTGCAATGAGAACGACAGCGATCCGTGACGTTGCAGCGTCCTGGATAGCGATCTCGTTGTGTTTGACACGCAGCAGCGATCAGGATCCCGCTGTGACATCGCTGGTCGGAGCTAGAAGTCCAGAACTTTATTTGGTCGTCAGGTCGGCGTGTATCGTCATGTTTGACAGCAAAAGCAACGATGCCTGCAATGTATTAACATGGAGCTAACAACTGGCGAGAACGATAAGTGAGTTGCCGTTACGTCACTGGATCGCTCATGCAACGTTCTGGTGTTGCCGTGTTTGACGTCTCCTAGCGACCTAAACAGCGACGCTGCAGCGATCGGCTCGTTGTCTATATCGCTGCAGCGTCGCTGAGTGTGACGGTACCTTAAGAGTTATGGGATAAGGTATGCTACAGTTCTTCATGAATTGGGAAGTTGCAGCCCCCATGCCGCTTCCAGGTGTGAAAATTTGACAAATTTTCAAAATGATTTCCACCAGAATTCTGCCGTAATCGGGCCTATATGCTGTCTTCACATTTCATTTGAATTGCAAGCTTTTATGGACATGGACATCTCTCCTTTTGCCTCATTTTTTTCACGTTTAGTACAGTGGGTTATGAAAGTATTCAACCCCTTGACTTTTTACCTATTTTGCTACATTCCAACTTGTGTTTAAATATTTTTGTAATCTGATTTGTGTGTGATGTATCAGCACTAAATAGTCTAAGTAGGTGAAGTGGGAAAAATATATGCATAAATTATATTTATGGGATGAAAGGACTAAAAATTGGCATGTACATTGGTATTCACCCCTTTTGTGATGAAGCCCCTAAACATTTCTGGTGCAAGCAGATTCCTTTCATAAGTCACATGTTTAGTGAGAGGAAGTTCACCTGTGTGCAATCTACGTGTCACACAGTCTGTCAGTATATACACACCATTACTAACAGGCCACAGAGGCTGCAAACCCATTAAGCAGGAGGCCCCACTAACCAAACACCACCAGGCACGGCCTCCTCTGCATCCTGTGTCTGTGAATGTGCCATAAATGTCAGAGACAGGAATATTGTCTCCAGTCACAAACCTTAGGGTCACTGTGACGTCAGTCCTCTGACTCCTGTTTGTCGCCCAGTGTCTCTTGTCCATGATGGAGAACAAACCTACACATAGCTGAAAGGACGTAAAACAGACAAGGAGGCATCTAAATATTCTATCCGTGAAGTAGATGAGAAATGATAGATCATCTCGTAGTTCCTTTGCTTTGTTACATTTACAATTGCTTTCAACACTTTTTGTAAGTTGAACTTTTAGAAGATTTTTTTTTTCTTGCAGATGTTGTACTATTACGGGAACATTCTGCTCCTGTATGCGATGTTACCCAGCTGAGGCCATTCCATTTATTGCCAATTAACGCACCCAGCAGTCATTAACATTCCTCTTTATAATGAAACCATTTATTGTCAAACATTAAATGTTTTATAGCATTCCTACTAACTTTGCCACTTGTGAATAACCCTTTTGTGGCAAATTACCAGGAGAGGACAAACATGTAACACTATACACTAATTTGGAAAATTGTGGCAAAATGATTTTCATCTTGCAAACAATATAACAAAAATAATAGAGGAACAAAGATGGTCTTTGGAGGGATATATTTGTGTGTGTATATATATATACATAAATTCCAAATTGGGGAGAAAGCCAAATAAACCCTCACTAGAAAACCATTAAATTTAACTTTTATTTCCATTAATTAAAATAAAGAATATACAAATGGTATAAAATGTTTTGTCCCTAATCTGTCTCAGAAGTCTGCAGTTATTTTATGCAGTATTAGTGCTAATTTATATTTAGAAAGTGTATAAATAACCCGAACACATATTGGCAGAACAGGACAACACATTTTAGCACCAGCGTCACCCCAACATGTTTCACTGCACTAGCTGCGTCTTCAGGGGATGGGACATAGGCTTGTCTTGTCTTGTCCTGGCTAGACAAACCTATGTCCCATCCCCTGATGACGCAGCTAGTGCGGTGAAACATGTTGGGGTGACGCTGGTGCTAAAATTTGTTGTCCTGTTCTGCCAATATGTGTTCGGGTTATTTATACACTTTCTAAATATAAATTAGCAGGAATACTGCATAAAATAACTGCAGACTTCTGAGACAGATTAGGGACACAACGTTTTATACCATTTGTATATTCTTTATTTTAATTAACAGAAATAAAAGTTACATTTTATGGTCTTCTAGTGAGGGTTTATTTGGCGTTCTCCCCAATTTGGAAATTATATATTTCTTGTAAACACAACCTAAAGGGGATCTGTCAGTGGGTTTTTGCTATTTAATCTGAGAGCAGCATAATATAAAGGCAGAGAGCCTGATTCCTGGGATGTGTCACTTATTCGGTTGTGTTTTGTAGATTCAATACAATCAGTGCTTCATCAGCAGGAGTTTAGCACTAGGGGACTAGGTCTCATGTGTAAAGGTACCTTCACACATAACGATTTCGTTAACGATATCGTTGCAACGTCACGCTTTTTGTGACGTAGCAACGATCCCGCTAACGATCTCGTTATGTGTGACAGCGACCAACGATCAGGCCCCTGCTGGGAGATCGTTGGTCGTTGGGGAATGATCAGGACCTTTTTTTGGTCGCTGATCACCCGCTGTCATCGCTGGATCGGTGTATGTGATGCAGATCCAGCGATGTGTTCACTGGTAACCAGGGTAAATATCGGGTTACTAAGCGCAGGGCCGCGCTTAGTAACCCGATATTTACCCTGGTTACCATTGTAAAAGTTAAAAAAACAAAACAAAAACAGTACATACTCACATTCCGTTGTCTGTCACGTCCCCGTCAGCTTCCCTGCACTGACTGCGTCAGCGCCGGCCGTAAAGCAGAGCACAGCGGTGACGTCACCATAGTAAAAACCTATTGACAGATTTCCTTTAAAGCTGCACAATTGTAGCTAGATGACTGGCTGACATCCTGCCTATCGTTTAATTTTTTTATATGATGCCCTGTTTTACTGAAAATATAGTTTTATTCTAGCTACCTCATCATTTTTTATTACATTACACATTTCCCATTACCATTATTTTAATACTTATTTAGTGAATCAATATTACACATGAAAATAATCACCTTTGTGATATGTTTTCCCAAAAATAAAACCTATCACAAAAATAAGCCCTGGAATGATTTTACAGGATTTTTGGAGCATGCTTGAAATATAAACCTTACTCCAAAAATGAGCTCTAATTACAGTAAAGGTTGGTGTTAGGGGAATTGCCAAGAGCCCCCGTCTCTCTGAGGAGCTCCCAGTGTTTCTATTCTGAGGCCTTATAAGACTTAAGAGGCCTTAAGAAACTTTGGTGATATCAAGGTCCTTTAACTGCGGGGGTGTAGAGGAACTGAAGAGGAAGCAGGCTGGCAGGTAAAGTGTGTGCAGTGTATGTTGTGTATGCATGTGTATTTGCAGTGTGTATATGTGCTTGTGTATATATGTGTTTTTGCAGCACGTGTGATGACATGAGTATATTTGAATAAATGTTGATTTTTTTTTGTTCAATAATAAATGTGGATTGTTGTTCATGGAAAACAATAAGACATCACCTGAACATAAGCCCTAACCCATGTTTCGGAACAAAAAATAATATAAGACGCTGTCTTATTTTTGGGGAAATATTGTATTTTATAATTAATGTTCTTTCTCTTTCTAGATTGATCTTTCACACTCAATTCAAGTGTAACAGGTGTGAAACCTGAATACAAGAAACACTACAGATGTTCAGATGACAAAAATAAGACATAACGGTTGGTGCCCATAAGATTCTATGGAAAGGGTGGAGTTAGGAGGAGCTGGAGGCAGACATAGACATTCAGCTGCAAACTCTCCTGAAATGACAGTTACAATTTAACTTTTTTTTTATTGATAAATTTAAGTTATAACTAATGTTGTAGGAGAACTTGCAACAGAATGTTGGTGTCTGCCTCCAGATCTAGTGCAAATCTAGTTGGCAGGTGACTGTATGTATCCAAATCACATAATTGTAGTCACGCATCTGCCACAACCGTCGCTGACACCAGAGAGTTCGCACAGTGCGTGCGTTATAAGGATTCACAAGTCTGCAGTCACACAGATTGACTGCAGACATGTACACCAAGGCTGGACAACCCCTTTAGTGTCCAGATTGAAAATTGCAACATTATGGAATAATTTTTAAATGAGATATGGAACATTTAAAACAAAACAATTCTTTTAAAAAAAAAATCTATCTGACACAAACTTCATTTAAATAATAGCTCATTTTCTATTATCACAGTCCCAGTCAAACACAGTGATAGCATTTAGGTTTTTTTTTGTTTTTTTGGGGGGTAAAGACTTAAATAGGATCTCTTTTTTACAATTACAATGAAAACAGTTCTAAAACTTAAATATAATCTATAGCGTGACTCGGGATATAAAGAAAAGATTACAATTTCCAAGTTTCAGAAAGAATAAATGACTCCCTAATAACTGTCAGGCATAATCCATACGAGCCGATGAAGCAGTATTCACAATGTATAATAAAGGCCACTTTCCTCTTTTCTTTTTCTACCAAAATAGACTACGGGATCTATGGACCACATACTTCTTGTCCTTCCTGATATAAAAATTATGGAAAAATTGCAATAAAGCCGAGCAAATGTGAAATGTTGGGTATCAGAGAGTATGACAGGTGAAAATCACCTTAATGCCCACCAGTACTAGAAGTCTGACAGAATGGGGAAAGTATTCAGTATAAAAAATAACCAAAAACATGATAATTGCTGGAGGTCTTCTGACAAACTTACCAATTTTCAGTGGCGCATCGGGAGCTGGTGTAGCATAAAGCAAGTTTTCAGGCTTGAGATCTCGGTGAACAATTCCATTTTCATGTAAATACTAGAGAAAAAACAAAACTTCAGGTTAATCTGATCTCATATTGTATAATGTTATGGCCCATTTGGCAATTATATTCAGATGTTTTGTCTCGGAATGAAAGTTCATAATGAAAGCTGACACCCCTACATCTATACCACCTTTCAGTTTAAGGGAATTTAGCATTGATGTTGATTTTGCTTTACAATGTTGAAACAACTTTGTGACTTCTGGCAATTTTAAGTAACCCAATTTGGCAAGAATAGATCTATCACCATATAAATTAATAATAATAATAGAAAATTAGAAGGAAAAATAGTGTGTTAATAATGTAGATGCGTGCAAAATGGGACATTTTTATTATTAAAAACAACTTTTTGTTTTAAAAAAAATGGAAAAAGGAAAATAATTTTGCAGCACAAATTATTTAGTTGACTCAAAATGTGCCACAATGTAGGAAAAATTTGTTAAACTGTCCAAATTACCTATTGGGTCATATCATACGGACATCATAGAGAAGAACAGATAGTTACTAACAAAATGAAGCTCCGGTGGACTCTTTCTAGTCATGTATTTAATAAAATGTATACATAGCATGTGAAACTACAGGTCCTTCTCAAAAAATTAGCATATAGTGTTAAATTTCATTATTTACCATAATGTAATGATTACAATTAAACTTTCATATATTATAGATTCATTATCCACCAACTGAAATTTGTCAGGTCTTTTATTGTTTTAATACTGATGATTTTGGCATACAACTCCTGATAACCCAAAAAACCTGTCTCAATAAATTAGCATATTTCACCCATCCAATCAAATAAAAGTGTTTTTTAATAACAAACAAAAAAACCATCAAATAATAATGTTCAGTTATGCACTCAATACTTGGTCGGGAATCCTTTGGCAGAAATGACTGCTTCAATGCGGCGTGGCATGGAGGCAATCAGCCTGTGACACTGCTGAGATGTTATGGAGGCCCAGGATGCTTCAATAGCGGCCTTAAGCTCATCCAGAGTGTTGGGTCTTGCGTCTCTCAACTTTCTCTTCACAATATCCCACAGATTCTCTATGGGGTTCAGGTCAGGAGAGTTGGCAGGCCAATTGAGCACAGTAATACCATGGTCAGTAAACCATTTACCAGTGGTTTTGGCACTGTGAGCAGGTGCCAGGTCGTGCTGAAAAATGAAATCTTCATCTCCATAAAGCATTTCAGCCGATGGAAGCATGAAGTGCTCCAAAATCTCCTGATAGCTAGCTGCATTGACCCTGCCCTTGATGAAACACAGTGGACCAACACCAGCAGCTGACATGGCACCCCACACCATCACTGACTGTGGGTACTTGACACTGGACTTCAGGCATTTTGGCATTTCCTTCTCCCCAGTCTTCCTCCAGACTCTGGCACCTTGATTTCCGAATGACATGCAAAATTTGCTTTCATCAGAAAAAAGTACTTGGGACCACTTAGCAACAGTCCAGTGCTGCTTCTCTGTAGCCCAGGTCAGGCGCCTCTGCCGCTGTTTATGGTTCAAAAGTGGCTTTACCTGGGGAATGCGGCACCTGTAGCCCATTTCCTGCACACGCCTGTGCACGGTGGCTCTGGATGTTTCCACACCAGACTCAGTCCACTGCTTCCTCAGGTTCCCCAAGGTCTGGAATCGGTCCTTCTCCACAATCTTCCTCAGGGTCCGGTCTCCTCTTCTCGTTGTACAGCGTTTTCTGCCACATTGTTTCCTTCCAACAGACTTACCATTGAGGTGCCTTGATACAGCACTCTGGGAACAGCCTATTTGTTGAGAAATTTCTTTCTGGGTCTTACCCTCTTGCTTGAGGGTGTCAATGATGGCCTTCTTGACATCTGTCAGGTCGCTAGTCTTACCCATGATGGGGGTTTTGAGTAATGAACCAGGCAGGGAGTTTATAAAAGCCTCAGGTATCTTTTGCATGTGTTTAGAGTTAATTAGTTGATTCAGAAGATTAGGGTAATAGGTCGTTTAGAGAACCTTTTCTTGATATGCTAATTTATTGAGACAGGTTTTTGGGGTTATCAGGAGTTGTATGCCAAAATCATCAGTATTAAAACAATAAAAGACCTGACAAATTTCAGTTGGTGGATAATGAATCTATAATATATGAAAGTTTAATTGTAATCATTACATTATGGTAAATAATGAAATTTAACACTATATGCTAATTTTTTGAGAAGGACCTGTATGTTCCCGCCAATGGTGGCTGCAGATTCCACTATGATGCCAACTAATCGGCAGGTCATCTTCAATCTAAGTACAATGTATGCTTATATTTATACTTCACAGTTTCATAGTTTTTAAGGTTGAAGGTTAAGACCATTGAGTTCAATCTGTAGCCCAACATGTTGATCCAGAGGAAGGCAAAAATCCCACGTGGCAGACACTAATAGCTCTGTATAATGGGAATAATTCCTTCCCAACTCTGAACATGGCAATCAGATTAGTTTACTAGTTACAGAATCTAATGCCCATAACTAGGGTTGAGCGAAACGGGTCGTTCATTTTCATAAGTCGCCGACTTTTGGCAAAGTCGGGTTTCATGAAACCCGACCCGATCCCTGTGTGGGGTCGGCCATGCGGTCGGCGATCTTGGCGCCAAAGTCGCATTTCGTATGACGTGTTAAGCGCCATTTTTTGAGCCAATGAAGGAGCGTGGGCAGAGTGATGGCATAGGTGTCAGGGGCGTGCACATCTATCGGCATTTTTTTTGCTTGTGCGCTGTAGCGATTTGCAATGTGTAAACCCAGCTTTTCTGTGTAGGGACGGACGGGGGAGAGAGAGAGAGAGAGAGAGAGAGGGAAAGAGAGAGAAAATAAATAAATAAATAAAAATAAAAAATAAATCCCACTGACTTTGCATTGGGTTTCGTGTTTCGGTCGATCCCCGACTTTTTGCGATAATCGGCCGATTTCACTCGACTCAACTTTTGAGATAGTCGGATTTCGCAAAACCCCACTCGACCCTAAAAAAGTAAAGGTCGCTCAACCCTACCCATAACCTAATATATTTTTTCAAGGAAGGCATCCAAGCACTTCTTGAAATTTAGCAGTGAATCAACTATTACAACATCATGTGGCAGAGAGTTGCATTGTCTCAAATGTACATCTATCAGTTTCTGTACATGCACATAACTTGCTCCGTTGAATGATCATAATTTAGTTACTGGCATGTTATATATTGTGCCAAGTGAGCCCAAACTATATTAAACAGAACCTGTCAGAAACTACCCCCCAAGCCATTAATATGACTGTGTAGCTCCTTAAAATATAAGCCAGTGGATCCCTTATGGCCCAACGCACTGCTCTTGACGTTGTGTCTGGAAGGTAACTGGGGCGTGATGATGCACTTGTTGCGTCTCAGCCTCATTCTGTATTTCCTGCCTAGCAGCGCCCTCCTCTGGCTGAATGACAGGTCATTTGCTGTGGTACACTGGCCACTGAGCTATCAATCAACCATTGGAGGGTGGTGCTAGATTGGGAATACACTGTGAGAAACGAGACGCCCATCATCATGCACCAATGAACTTCCAGATACAACTTAAAAATGGGATTTCTCGCTGCTGGAATAGCACTTTGGGATCATAAAGGGATTGACTAACTTACCTTTTAAAGAGCTACACAGACATATAAAGAACTTGCAGGGTTCAAGGTTCTGACAGGTTCTCCTTAAATATGTCTTTTACTAGTAGAGTATATTCTGTTCTGAAATGAAGCCACGGTGTATTGCTGTAGTTGAGATCAGAACGCAATGTATCTTGTAGGATTCTTGTGAGAGGAATCATTCTTATCCTCTCATGGTAACATCCAGACAAATCGGCGAAACGGATGTCAAGTGTTAATGATTTCAGCATCCAGTAATAGAAGACGATATGAAACACTCCGTGGTATAGAGATGTCACTGCCGGGAGGAAAAGAAACGTGCCACCTTCTGCGAGGAGACACTAATGCCGCCTAGGTAGGATTTAGGGGCCACAATGACACAACCAGCTGAACTTTGCAAATGTTTTAGATCAGATACAATTTCTGGTTGATAAATGTAGTGAATCAGAAAAAAGAAAAATGATTCAAACCCCCAAACTGAGTGGCCGACTAAGACTTGTAGAAGTATATTCTGCTAATTCAATCCTATAAATGATGGGTCTGATCAATCTGCTCCTATAGACACAACACAGTTGTGGCCATAAAAGCCACCAGTGTACCTTATAATGTCAAAACCTACATTATAGTTTTCTTGCCTGTTTTGTAAAAAAGTCTCCCAATGCCAAGAGTACACAGAATATACTATCATTGGGACCCCCTTAAACCAGCTGTAGCTTGCGGCGCCACTTTACCACTACTTTACTAATCTGCATAGGGTAATTTTATGCAAATGAGTTTCACCACTTCAGATTTGTTCATAATAGACTTTATGCACACGTCTTGCGCATAAGAATTGTATCCTTTTTTCATGGAAATAACACATCCCCATTATAACCTATGGAGATTTTCACATGTCTATGTTTTTTCATGGACTGTGTGTGAATGAGGCCTAATATCCGTGTGCACAGATGAACAGGCCCAATACAAGTCTGTGAAAAACATGTACAGAACACAGACGGCATCAGTGTATCGTCCATGTTTAATATTGCAAAGGATATGAGAAGCTCTCCTATTTATTTATTGACCCATCCATGAAAAATACTGATGACCACACTGATGGTAAAAACAGACACACGGATGCAAAACACTGATGACACTGGTACCGTTATTTTTCATGTACTGATTTATATACGGAAGTGTGAAGGAGGCCTGAGGAGAAACATGGTCAAGTACAGATTTCTGGCAATGCAATAAAAAAGAAAGGGTCTCCTTGATGTCTATACTACCGCCAAATGGCACTTACTACTTTACTCGCTCTCACTTGCGTATAAAACCAGCGAGTGCAATGCACCAATGTTGTTCACTGATATTGTGCTCATCTGCAAGTTTTTGTTCAGGTGGAATCTGGATACGGAAAAAATTGCAGCATGCTTCGAGTGGCCCGCGTCAATGGGTGCGAGAAAAAAAAAGGAACCACGGACTATGCGTATGCCGTCCGATTTTTACAGACACATTACCCCTCTGTAGCCAAGAACACTGTAAATGGACCTGTAAATGAGGGGAGAATAACAGTTGCAGAGAAAAAAGATGCATGTAATATGGATGTCATAGAGATGCTATGTGGGAAAAATCGCATTGTACTCATATGACGCTCATCCCACTTTTCTGGATGAGAATCGGAAATTGAACATTTTTGCACACAGATGAGTGCGAGGTCTGAGACAGACTTCTGGCATCCAAGGAATCAATACTTACTGATTGAAATGAGCACTTTACAAGACCTGCAGTAACTCAGCCAGTAAAACCATAATTTATATTGTGCTTTTCCTGACAATACCACATTATCCCTCCTTGCAGTTAGATTTTTTGGGATCTGCTGATCACATGGGGTCACCAAAATTTAAAATAGATGATATAAACCAAGCAAATCTTTTTAGTAATTCATTGAATATTGTTTTGTCATATAGAAAGGAAAAACATTATTATTATGCTATAGAGCGCCACCATATTCCACAGCGCGTTACATACGCGTGTTATCACTGCTGTCCTAATTGGGGCACACAATCTAAATTGCCTAGCAGTATGTACTTGGCATGAAACCCAAGCAAGCATAGAAAGAACGTGTAAACTCCTTGCAGGTGTTGTCTTTGGTGGGATTAGAACCAATGACTCCAGTACTAGCAATGTAACAGTGCCAACCACTGAACTATAAGCCTCCAGTCACACTGTATTTCTGACTTACATTTCCAAGCCTGTAACTGTCCTTGCTCAACAGATGCCCTTTTAGTTACTGTGTATATCTTTAAAAGGAGGTTTTCCAAAATCCAAAAACATTATACCATAACTTTTAAATATCGGGTACTGAAATTTCATTGGGCTTTACTTACTGGAAAGTTAAAGTGATGCAGTCAAATGATAAATTGACTTTAGATTTGTATAATAATGGATTAAACACTCCAATTATAAAATATTATATTAATTGATGGAAAATACACTATACGAATACAAGTATTGGGACACTTGCACATAATACCTATGAAAGATTTTATGGCATCATATCCGAATCTAATTGGCATAAATATGGAGTTAATTCCTAGTTTGCAGCTAAAAAGCTCCAGTCTTTCAGGAAGGCTTTTTACAAGATATTGAAGTGGTTATTGGAGTTTTTGCCCATTCATCCAGAAGGGCATTTGTGAGGTCTGAAACTGATGTTTTATGAGAGGGCCTTGACTGCAATCTCTGACCAAGTTCATCCCAAAGGTGTTCGATGAGGATGATGTCATGTATCTGCGCCGGCCAGTCAGGTTTCAGTAAATTGCATACCAAACTCAGTCAACCATTTAAAAACTAGCACAAAAAAAGGCCTTATACAAACTATTCCACAAAGTTGTAAGCATACAATTGCTCATAATGTCTTGGTCTGCTAACACATTAAGATTTCTCTTCCCTGGAACTAAGTGGCCTAGGCAACCCCTGATAAAAAATCCATAGCTTAATTACCAGCATAAAAACATAACATAGCCCATAACATACCGTATATACTCGAGTATAAGCCGAGATTTTCAGCCCAAATTTTTGGGCTGAAAGTGCCCTTCAGGTTATACTCGAGTCATGATTGGCGGTTAGGTCGGCGGGTGAGGGGGAGAGAGGACTGTCGCATACTCACCTAGTCCCGGCGCTCCTGGCGCTCCCCCTGCCCATCCCACGGTCTTCAGTGCCGCAGCTCTTCCCCTGTTCAGCGGTCACGTGGGACCGCTCATTAAAGTTATGAATATGGACTCCACTCCCATATGGGTGGAGCCGCATATTCATTCCTCTAATGAGTGGTAACGGTGACCGCTGACAGAGGAAGAGGCTGCGGCACCCGGAGACCAGCTGTCCGGGATAAGGAGCCAGGGACGCCGGGAGCAGGTAAGTATGTCATATTTACCTGTCCACGTTCCACCCGCCGGGCGCCGCTCCATCTTCCGCGTCCTCTTGCTCTGACTGTTCAGGTCAGAGGGCGCGATGACGTACTAGTGTGCGCGCCGCCCTCTGCCTGAACAGTCAGTGCGGAGAGACGCCGAGACGGGACGCTGGGAGCTACAAGCAAGAGGTGAGTATGTGATTTTTTTTTTATTGCAGCAGCAGCAGCATTCTATATTGCACAGATTTATATGGAGCATCTATGAGGCAATACTCAACGGTGCAGAGCATTCTATATTGCACAGCTTTATATGGAGCATCTATGGGGCCATACTGAACGGTGCAGAGCATTATATATGGCACAGCTTTATGTGGAGCATCTATGGGGCCATAATGAACGGTGCAGAGCATTATATATGGGGCAGCTTTATATGGAGCATCTATGGGGCCATACTGAACGGTGCAGAGCATTATATATGGGGCAGCTTTATGTGGAGCATCTATGGGGCCATACTGAACGGTGCAGAGCATTATATATGGGGCAGCTTTATATGGAGCATCTATGGGGCCATAATGAACGGTGCAGAGCATTATATATGGCACAGCTTTCTATGGAGCATCTATGGGGCCATAATGAACGGTATGGAGCATTCTATATGGCACAGCTTTATGTGGAGTATCTATGGGGCCATACTGAATGGTGCAGAGCATTATATATGACACAGCTTTCTATGGAGCATCTATGGGGCCATAATGAACGGTGCAGAGCATTCTATATGGCACAGCTTTATGTGGAGCATCTATGGGGCCATACTGAACGGTGCTGAGCATTATATATGGCAAAGCTTTATGTGGATCATCTATGGGGCCATAATGAACGGTGCAGAGCATTATATGTGGCACAGCTTTATATGGAGCATCTATGGGGCCATAATGAACGGTATGGAGCATCTATTTTTATTTTTGAAATTCACCGGTAGCTGCTGCATTTTCCACCCTAGACTTATACTTGAGCCAATAAGTTTTCCCAGTTTTTTGTGGCAAAATTAGGGGGGTCGGCTTATACTCAGGTCGGCTTATACTCGAGTATATATGGTAATAACCAATTTCAAGTCCACACTCACTGCTGTAAAACAAATCTATGTCTCATCTCTCATATTCTCCTTATCTCACAACTCTAAACAGCTATTCAACACTTTTAGTTCTCTCCTCCGTTCCCCAGCACTTCATCCCCCTCCTATCATTTCAGCAAAAGACTTTGCCTCATTCTTCAAGCAGACGATTGATTACATGAAAGGAAGCTTTGGCCTACAGTCCCCAAAGACCCTCCTCATACCTAATTCTTCCAAAACCAGATTTTCCACCACAGGAGATAAACTTTCCTCTCTATTCTCCACATCACATCTCACTTCCTGGGCACTTGACCCGATACCATGACCAACTCATCCCACACCACAGTCTTCATCCCAACCCTAATCCACCACTTCAACCTATCACTATTACCTGGGGTCTTCCCTTCATGCTTTAAACATACATCGATCACACTCATCTTCCAAAAGCCCTCCCTTGACATTTCCTCTGTGTCTAGCTATCGCTCCATATGACTTCTCCCATATGCCTCAAAACTACAAGAACAGCATGTCCATCTTGAACTGTCCTCGCACCTCTCCTCTTGTTCCATCTTTCACCAGTTACAATCTGACTTCTGACCACATAATTCAACCAAAAGTGCCCTAACTAAAGTCACCAATGACCTACTAACCACCAGAGCCAAGTGAATCTATTCTGTCCTCCTCCTCCTGGACCTTTCATCTGCCTTCAACACAGTGGACCATTCTCTCTTACTACAGATTCTTTGAGCTCTTAGCATCAAAGACTTGGCCCTATCTTAGATCTCTTCATACCTAACAGACCAGACATTCAGGGTCTCCCACTCACATACCACCTCCTCATCTTGCACCCTAACTGTCGGTGTCCTCCAAGGTTCAGTTCTAGGACCCGTGCTCTTCTCCGTCTTCACCTTTGGCCTAGGACAGCTCATAGAATCCCATGGCTTTCAGTATCATCTTTATGATGATCAAACACAGATCTACCTCTCTGTACCCAATATCACCTCCTTACTAACCAAAATCGCACAATGTCAGTACACTATTTTATCCTTCTTCTCTGCTTGATTTCTAAGATTTAACATGAACAAAACAGAAATCATCATCTTTACCCCAACTCACTCAACCCCCCCCAACAGACCGATCCATCAAAGTCAATGGCTGCTCACTCTCCCCAGTCTGCCTCCGGGTAACCCGTGACTCTGCTCTCTCCTTCAAAGCACATATCCAAGCCCTTTCCAACTCATGCTCACTCCAACTCAAAAATAATTTACCACATCTGTACATTCAAGTATTTGAAAAAACACTTGTGGATGCCCTCATCATCTCCCACCTCGACTACTGCAACCCTCTCTCTGTGGCCTCCCCTCCAACACTCTTGCACCCCTGCAGTCTATCCTAAACTTTGCTGCCTGAGTAATCCACCCCCGCTATTCCCCAGCCTCTCTTCTCTGCTTATCCTTTTACTGGCTCCCCAATTGCCCAAAGACTTCAGTTCAAAATCCTAACTATAGCATACAAAGCCATCCGCAACCTGTCTCCTCCATAAATCTGTGAGCTAGTCTCTCGGTGCTTACCTGCATGCTGTGAGGTTATCCTGATATTTAAAATAAAAAAATTCATTTGAAAATGGCGTCCACCATACCTGCGCAGTAGCAGCTATCAATGTATATAGAGGTGATCTTATAGCTGCTACTGCGCATGTGAAAGCGATGCCATCTTGCTAGAGAAGGAAAAAAAATTCCTCCTCCAAGATGGCGTTGTCGGCGCGTGTGCAATAGCAGCTATCAGGGGTGCCATCTTGGAGGAAGACTTTTTTTTCTTCTCTAGCAAGTTGGAACCGCCGGAGCCTGCGCAATAGCAGCTATTGGCGATTGCTGATAGCTGCTACTGCGCAGGCTCGGCGTTGCCATCTTGGAAGAGGACATTTGTTTTCTTTAGCAACATGACGCCGCCTGTTCTTTCACAGTAGCAGCTATCGGATAATCTATATACACCAATAGCTGCTACTGCGCAGGTGTGGCGGGTGCTATTTTCAAATGGATTTTTTTTTAACCTTCGTCCGGCTGAGTAGGTACAATTGTAACTATTCCGTTTTAAAATTGCAATAACTTTTTTTCGAAAAGCCGTAGAGGGCTGAAATTTCGTGACATCTCTGCAGTTTTGGTCCAGAATATACAATTGTACCTCTGCAGCCTGTTAACGTTGTAAAATTATGCAGCCTGACAAAAGTTAAATATCAGGATAATCTCAACCATAGTGAAATTCATGGCAAATTCAATTGCTGAGAATCAATTATTAAAAAAAACTTGACTAAGCTGGCAAATTCAAATTTCAATAGATTTTCTCATCTCTAGTCCTTATGCTATCTCAGCTTCTTAGCAGAAGAAATCGTGGTCCATGTGGGGCACAATTTTACTATTATATGACAAGCAATCAAAAGTTCTAGGTCAGTCTGCAAATCATTGGGGACCATGCTTGTCAGCTCCAAATTAATCATAAGGTATCAATCACAAATCCTTTGTAACCTCTTTAATAAACAGAAAAATGTAGTTGTATTGGGAATTTGATATAAAGCTTGTCATAAATCTTTCAAACCACTGCTAAAATTACAGTTAAAAATGCTCAAAGGGATAGATAAAAATTGTGCAAGTGAACAAAACTGACATATAAGATGTTAGTTTACTTTACTATAGTACTCAGCATAAAGAAACCTGAAATTCAAATGATAAGCCATGATTCAACATAGTGTAAAAACTAAAAGCAATGTGAAATTTAGTCTAGTTAGATGTAATGTTATTTACTAGGGAGACCCAAAAAGTAGTAGACCAGTATTTTTACTTTTTACTTATTCATTATCTAGTTCTATAGTACAGCCAGTATTATCATGTTTAATTGTTAATTTCTATCTGAAAATTCATAGCTTTGCTCTCTTTAGTTAGATAATGTGATTTTATTGTAACTCCCTTGGAATTATACAGTATGCTTTCCTGTTCTCATAAGGGGGTCACCATCTCAGTCACCAGAACATCTTGCATGATGAAACTGTACCACATAATGGACTGTAGCACACAATTTCCTCACACGTAGAGACATAAACTTCTATCACATATACTTATGATAATTAGACAGCTTCTGTTACACAATTATAATGAAGAGGATCAAAGTTCAGCTTCTCTAAATATATATTTACAGTTTCTTGGTACTTTACTCTACCTGCCCATGTAAAGTAGTGCTGATGCAATATGGAATTTTTAGCAAAGTATGGAAGAATACAATGAAATTAGGGACTCAAGACTGAGGGAGTCTAGAGTGAAGCAATAGGAATTGCAGGGAAGTGAGAACACTGCATAAAAAATGTATAGGAAAGATATATATCTTGGTACCATGTTAGCCAGTAGATAGAAACATATTTAGAATTGAGAGTACTCAGTGGTTGATCCCTTTTAATGGCTAACTGAAAAGATTGTAACAAATTGCAAGCTTTCGAGACTACTCAGGTCCCTTCATCAGTGATATGAATCACATATTTATGCACAATACAGCCCAGAAATAATGTATAGGAAAGATATATATCTTGGTACCATGTTAGCCAGTAGATAGAAACATATTTAGAATTGAGAGTAGTCAGTGGTTGATCCCTTTTAATGGCTAACTGAAAAGATTGTAACAAATTGCAAGCTTTCGAGACTACTCAGGTCCCTTCATCAGTGATATGAATCACATATTTATGCACAATACAGCCCAGAAATAATGCCATATATAAGACAGGTGACGTGAAGCAGAATTACCATTATGTGAGAGTGATAAACAGTTGCGTCCATAAATATTGGAACAGTTCATAGATAAGGAAGTCTTAATGTTTTACGGTCCTCTGAATGGGTCTGATACATCAGATATTAAACTTGCTCCAATTAGGCCTCGGCCAACACCCTGATTGACCCTGGGCTCCAGCACTGCCAGTTGCTACTCGGAAGTGCTGTCTGCACAGAGAAAAACACTAGCTCCTGTGTTAGTGGGGTTCAGCAACGTCAGCTGCTCCCCTGCTCTGTATCCGGCAATGTCTCCTGCTCCCTCCACATTCACATTACATCAAATGTTAAACTTGCTCCAATTAGGCCTCGGCTCACACCCTGATTGACCCTGGGCTCCAACACCGCCAGTTGCTGCTTGGAAGTGCTGTCTGCACAGAGAAAAACACTAGCTTCTGTGTTTGTGGGGTTCAGCAACGTCAGCTGCTCCCCTGCTGTGTATCCGGCAATGTCTCCTGCTCCCTCCACATTCACATTACATCAGATATTAAACTTGCTCCAATTAGGCCTCGGCCTACACCCTAATTGACCCTGGGCTCCAACACCGCCAGTTGCTGCTCAGAAGTGCTGTCTGCACAGAGAAAAACACTAGCTCCTGTGTTAGTGGGGTCCAGCAACGTCAGCTGCTCCCCTGCTGTGTATCCGGCAATGTCGCCTGCTCCCTCCACATTCACATTACATCAGATATTAAACTTTCTCCAATTAGGTCTCAGTCTACACCCTGATTGACCCTGGGCTCCAACACCGCCAGTTGCTGCCCGGAAGTGCTGTCTGCACAGTCAACAGTTGCTCCTCTGTTATTGGGGTTCAGTACTGCCAGCTGCTCCCCTGCTGTGTGTGCGGCAATTTCTCCACTCAGTTTCTAGCACTGACCCTGGGCTCCAACACCGCCAGTTGCTGCCCGGAAGTGCTGTCTGCACAGTCAACAGTTGCTCCTCTTTTATTGGGGTTCAGTAATGCCAGCTGCTTCCCTGCTGTGTGTGCGGCAATTTCTCCACTCAGTTTCTAGCATTGACCCTGGGCTCCAACACCGCCAGTTGCTGCCCTAAAGTGCTGTCTGCACAGTCAACAGTTGCTCCTCTGTTATTGGGTTTCAGTAACGCCAGCTGCTCCCCTGCTGTGTGTGCGGCAATGTCTCCTGCTCCCTCCACACTAAGACTACAACAGATATAAAACTTTCTCCAATTAGGCCTCGGCCTATACTCTGCTTCTAGCATTGGCCCTGGGCTCCAACACCGCCAGTTGCTGCCTGGAAGTGCTGTCTGCACAGTCAACACTTGCTGCCGTGTTAGTGGGGTTCAGCAACGTCAGCTGCTCCCCTGCTCTGTATCCGGCAATGTCTCCTGCTCCCTCCACATTCACATTACATCAAATGTTAAACTTGCTCCAATTAGGCCTCGGCTCACACCCTGATTGACCCTGGGCTCCAACACCGCCAGTTGCTGCTTGGAAGTGCTGTCTGCACAGAGAAAAACACTAGCTTCTGTGTTTGTGGGGTTCAGCAACGTCAGCTGCTCCCCTGCTGTGTATCCGGCAATGTCTCCTGCTCCCTCCACATTCACATTACATCAGATATTAAACTTGCTCCAATTAGGCCTCGGCCTACACCCTAATTGACCCTGGGCTCCAACACCGCCAGTTGCTGCTCAGAAGTGCTGTCTGCACAGAGAAAAACACTAGCTCCTGTGTTAGTGGGGTCCAGCAACGTCAGCTGCTCCCCTGCTGTGTATCCGGCAATGTCGCCTGCTCCCTCCACATTCACATTACATCAGATATTAAACTTTCTCCAATTAGGTCTCAGTCTACACCCTGATTGACCCTGGGCTCCAACACCGCCAGTTGCTGCCCGGAAGTGCTGTCTGCACAGTCAACAGTTGCTCCTCTGTTATTGGGGTTCAGTACTGCCAGCTGCTCCCCTGCTGTGTGTGCGGCAATTTCTCCACTCAGTTTCTAGCACTGACCCTGGGCTCCAACACCGCCAGTTGCTGCCCGGAAGTGCTGTCTGCACAGTCAACAGTTGCTCCTCTTTTATTGGGGTTCAGTAATGCCAGCTGCTTCCCTGCTGTGTGTGCGGCAATTTCTCCACTCAGTTTCTAGCATTGACCCTGGGCTCCAACACCGCCAGTTGCTGCCCTAAAGTGCTGTCTGCACAGTCAACAGTTGCTCCTCTGTTATTGGGTTTCAGTAACGCCAGCTGCTCCCCTGCTGTGTGTGCGGCAATGTCTCCTGCTCCCTCCACACTAAGACTACAACAGATATAAAACTTTCTCCAATTAGGCCTCGGCCTATACTCTGCTTCTAGCATTGGCCCTGGGCTCCAACACCGCCAGTTGCTGCCTGGAAGTGCTGTCTGCACAGTCAACACTTGCTGCCGTGTTATTGGGGTTCAGTAATGTCAGCTGATCCCCTGCTGTGTATCCGGCAATTTCTTATGCTCCCTCCACACTCACACTACTACAGAAATTAAAGGGAACCTGTCCCCCCCTAGGCATTGGTAACTAAAAAAGCCACCTGCGGCGTCAGCTGATCCCTAATCGCCGTGGCATGCGCTTAGGGATCAGCTGACGCCACACAGTCTGAAGAAGGCGGAAGGAGATGAGTGAGAGGCGAAGATATGCACTGCGCATGCCCATGAATCCCAGCCCCGCAGTGTGAATAAATCAGAAGACACTGCTGGGCGGTATCTCGGGCAACGCGGCCGCACAGGCGCAGTCAGCCTGACAACAAATGATGTCAGAAGACGGGCAGCGCTAACTGCGCATGCCCAAGGGATAACATAACAGCGCTGGCACCGGGACAGATTCAAACAACGCTGAGGAGGTGGCACCCGGCGCCAAGGGGGTATGAATGACGGCTGTGCTGCGTCTCATTACGAAGGAAAGTCCCACCTCTGGACGGTTTCACGGTATGAGGGGGCACATTTTATAAGTGTTAACTTCCGCGTGTGCTAGAAGCATAAGTAAAAGAGCCACATTTTCCTTGTGCAACATTAGTGCTGCACAAGTTGGCTCTTTTAGTTACAAACGCCTGGGGGGTTGCAGGTTCCCTTTCAACTTGCTCCAATTAGGCCTCAGCCTATACTCTGTTTCTCCTGTAATCCCTGGGCTCCAACACCGCCAGTTGCTGCTCGGAAGTGCTGTCTGTACAGTCAACACCTGCTCCAGTATTATTGGGGTTCAGTAACGTCAGCTGATCCTCAGCTGTGTATCCAGCAATTGTTCCTGCTCCCTCCACACTCACACAACTACAGATTAGAAACTTGCTCCAATTAGGCCTCGGCCTACACTCTGTTTCTCCTGTAATCCCTGGGATCCAACACCACCAGTTGCTGCTCAGAAGTGTCTTTGGCATGGGTACTCCCTCCTGCCCAGCCTGGTTCCAGCACGCCAGCTGTTTCCGGGTAGTGTCAAGGTAACTTTGCCTCCAATACGTTGTCCTGTCGGGTTGCGGTCAGGTTAGCCAACTCTATGGTGCCTGCAGTTTAGGTGCTTCCTATGTGGGCTGCGGGAACTGGCAATCATGGCTGGTTCCGTAGTGCCAATAGGACAAGCTCCTCCTGTAGGACTGTGGGTTTTCGGTAACTACGGCCGGCTCGCGACCTAGCAATTCTTTTTTTCCTGTGGACCTTCTGCTGCCTATCTGAGTTCCAGCACCATTAGCTGGTTCTTTGGAAGACAATCTTGCATAGGTCCCCCTGGTTCCAGTACCATCAGCTGGTTCCAGGCTGTGCCTTTGGCTTAGGTGCCACCTTCTGGGTATTTGAGTTCCACCAACGTCTGGTGGTACTTGGTAGTGCTTTCTGGCACGGGTACCTCCTGCTTAGTAACCGGGTTCCAGTACCATCAGCTGGTCCTCGGTAGTTCCATTGGCTCTTGTACCTTCTGCTACCCATCCGGGTTCCAGTACCATCAGCTGGTTCTTGGCAGTGTCTTTTGCTCTTGTACCTTCTGCTCCCCATCATGGTTCCAGTACCGTCAGCTGGTTCCAGGCAGAGCCTATGGCTTAGGTGCCTCCTTCTGGGTATCCGAGTTCCACCAACGTCTGGTGGTCCTTGGTAGTGCTTTCTGGCACGGGTACCTCCTGCTTAGTAACCGGGTTCCAGTACTGTCAGCTGGTCCTCGGTAGTTCCATTGGCTCTTGTACCTTCTGCTACCCATCCGGGTTCCAGTACCGTCAGCTGGTTCTCAGCAGTGTCATTTGCTCTTGTACCTTCTGCTCCCCATCCTGGTTCCAGTACCGTCAGCTGGTTCCAGGCAGAGCCTTTGGCTTAGGTGCCTCCTACCTTCGGGTAGCCATCCAGGTTCCAGTACCGTTAGCTGGTTCTCGGCAGTTCCTCAGCCTTCTTGTACCTTCTGCTACATTTCCAAGTTCAAGACCCTAAAGACAACGACCCTGAAGACCACCCCGAAGAAGACGACGACGCCGGAGACGACAACCCTGGAGATGACGACACTGAAGACCACCCCAAAGAAGATGACGACCCCAGAGACGATGACCCTGGAGACGACGACCCTGGAGACGACGACCCTGAAGACCGTGGAGCAGAAGAGCAAGAAGCTGCAGAACAAAAAGCAGAAGAACACTAAGCATAAGACTAAAAATCAGAGCCAAAGATATTATCTAAATTATAAGCAGAAGAAGACTAAGCAGTGCATGGGGGTGAGTCAGTTTCTCCTCGTGGAGCCCCTGGAAAAAACCTGCTGCTGCAGGCCAAACTGAACGCGGACAAATCCTGTTGTAAATCTTTTGTGACAGGCAGAACGGAAGGTGTAATCTTCAAACTTTTATAGATAACAATTAGAGGAATGCCTGTCACAAATAAGAATGTGATGAAGAAGAAGAATATGAAGAACATGAAGAAGTAGAATATGAAGAAGAATAATAGTTGAATAAAAAGAATATGAAGAATGTAAAAAAAAGAATAATAGGAAGAAGTTGAAGAAGAAGATGAATAAGGTGAAGGAGAAGTTGATGAAAAAGATGCTGCTGCTGAGGATGATGAAGAAGAAAGTGTGGGAGAAGTAAAAAAGGTGAAGAGCATGGAAGTAGTGAAACATAAATATCTGACAAAATATAAAAAATCTTAACATAGTCAATACCTTTGTAACTCCGAACGTCTTAAAAAAAAATTAATTCCTGCTATTCCATTTGATTGGGTTAAACCTCTATGCCTTTAAAGGGACACTGTCACCTGAATTTGGAGGGAACAATCTTCAGCCATGGAGGCGGGGTTTTGGGGTTTTTGATTCACTCTTTCCTTACCAGCTGGCTGCATGCTGGCTGCAATATTGGATTGAAGTTCATTCTCTGTCCTCCATAGTACATGCCTGCACAAGGCAATCTTCCCTTGCGCAGGCGTGTACTATGGAGGACAGAGAATGAACTTCAATCCAATATTGCAGCCAGCATGCAGCCAGCGGGTAAGGAAAGGGTGAATCAAAAACCCAAAAACCCCGCCTCCATGGCTGAAGATTGTTCCCTCCAAATTCAGGTGACAGTGTCCCTTTAATGCCTCCACCTCCCCCAATACATCCTACATTATTCTTAGTTGTTTGCCTTCATGTAAAATTAACCTACAAGGAAAGAAAGGGTTTATTTTAATTCCGATATTTTTGTCCCATTGACTTGCATTGGTATCTGGTATCTGTATCAGCGATATCCGATATTTTTTGGATATCGGCCGATCCAATCCGATACCGATATTTCCGAATATTGGAAGGTATCACTCTACACTACTAATGGGAAAAACTCTGTACTTGCTGCAACCACTGGAGATGGAGCTATGGAAACAGTTAAGATTGACAGAATGATGCTGTTGCAGTAACTCCCATTTCTAATCGAGTTAGTTAAACTGAGCTTTTCAGCTGCTTTTGGCTTTTTCTGTAGCTCCACCTCCAGTGGTTGAAGCTTGGACAGAATTATTTACATTTCAGACATGAAAAACTAAAGGTACCGTCACACTAAGCGACGCTGCAGCGATACCGACAACGATCCGGATTGCTGCAGCGTCGCTGTTTGGTCGCTGGAGAGCTGTCACACAGACAGCTCTCCAGCGACCAACGATGCCGGTAACCAGGGTAAACATCGGGTTACTAAGCGCAGGGCCGCGCTTAGTAACCCGATGTTTACCCTGGTTACCATCGTTAAAGTAAAAAAAACAACCACTACATACTTACCTACCGCTGTCTGTCCCCGGCGCTGTGCTCTGCACTCCTCCTGTACTGGCTGTGAGCACAGCGGCCGGAAAGCAGAGCGGTGACGTCACCGCTCTGCTTTCCGGCTGCCCGGCGCTCACAGCCAGAGCAGAGAAGCAGAGCGCCGGGGACAGACAGCGGTAGGTATGTATGTAGTGGTTGTTTTTTTTACTTTAACGATGGTAACCAGGGTAAACATCGGGTTACTAAGCGCGGCCCTGCGCTTAGTAACCCGATGTTTACCCTGGTTACCAGCGAAGACATCGCTGAATCGGCGTCACACACGCCGATCCAGCGATGTCAGCGGGACGTCCACCGACGAAATAAAGTTCTGGCCTTTCTGCCCCGACCAGCGATATCACACCTGATCGCTGCTGCCTGTCACACTGGACGATATCGCTAGCCAGGATGCTGCAACGTCACGGATCGCTAGCGATATCGTCTAGTGTGACGGTACCTTAAGATGGAAATAACCCTTCAACCTCAGATTGCTTAGTTTGCAGGTTTGTAGTAAATATAATTTAGAACATAAAAAAGTTAGGTATCCTAGTTAAATAAAATATTAACCACCAAGCCAATGGGTTTTTTTTCAGCGCTGGAGTGTGCCACTAATTTGAGTTCTGTGTCCCTAGTATTGTAATCACCAGCTGCCGTTTTCAGCTATTTTCAGCAGTTCAGATTCGCTATCTTGTGACGGCAACTTTTCACTGACCAGAAGTCAGAGATAACAATCACAAGCTCTTGATGCAAGTCTGTGAGAGCCTCGGTCTAGCTCTCAGATTGACATTGAGCTGTGGCTTCTGGCTTAGTCAAACATTGGAGCTATCCGGGATGATCACAGTGAGAAGAACGACCGCGGCGATGTCGATACAGATGAAGACTGAAACTGGCGTTATAGGATGTTTTGCCCCCAGCAGTTCGCTCCTGGGTACATTTTGCCAGCGCACATTTCGTCCCCAGAATTTGTCCCCTAGGATGATACTTACATATCGCACCTACAGCTCCTTGGGTCACGGAGTGCAGTCTAGCAGTTCCCTGTGACGTCAGATGGAAACAGTTGATATAACATGTCATAAAAGTGAAGCACTCTGTACAGTACTTTTGTGACGTGGATTGATGACGGACGGGAATTCATGAACCACAAGGACAAACTGGTGAAACATCCAAACACAAAATTCTGGGGGCAAAACAGGGTACAAACAAGGCAAAATTTACCCGGGGCGAAACATCTAAATCCCAAAACTTGGCAACTATGATGTTAGGCGTCGAGCTCCTGCCGCTGCACAGGGGAATCTCGAGCCATGTCTGCTGCGGTCTCCCATTCTTCTCCAGCTGCAGTGGAGCCTGCTCAGCGGAGACGTCGGTCCCAGCACCTGGCGAGGACAGATGCTGCACGTTTGGTTACTGCTGCTCTTCCAGGTTCAGCCATTATAACTAGTGCTTTTTGGCGGCGAGCAGACGCTCCTGGGACTAAGTCCTGCTTTTCCCCTCCTGAGCATGCTCAGGGGAAGACCTCTCATTGGAGGTCGGGGGTCACATGCTCAGGTCCTGTAGCAGCTCTTATTGGTCCACTAGGAAGGTCCTGAACTGCTACAGCTATAAAAGGTTCACATGGCCGCACGGCCATGCGCTAGTATCATTTGTATTTGGCAGTTGCCAGTGGATACTCTGCCACACTGTATATAAGTGGTGTGAGTCTGTTTAGCCTTGGGGCTGTACACTCAGGCAGGCAGCTAGCATCAGTAGGGGCAATTAGTCTTGGCTTAGCATCTGGTTCCTTCATGTGTGCGGTTAGCACAGAAGAGTTCCAGAGCAAGCACAACCCTAGTTAGGGTATTATTCCATTTGTACAGCGCGACTCTGTGAGGCAACAGAGCTCACTTTCATTTCACATGGGGTGAAGTTTAACCCACGTGTGAGCTCAGTGTCCATCCGCCATTACTTGCAGCAGGTATTTCTGCACAGTGGACACCGGGCTGCGAACACTCTTCGTATCTATCACCCTATTACTTGGTGCATTCCGATAGCCCTAACATATGAGATTAAGTGCAGGGAACTTATATTAGTAGCACCACTCCAGCAATAAAGTAAAAACAAACTGCTGTAGTGGTGCTTTATAACCTGATTGGCATTAATCATGCTAGTGAAGTAATGCAGTATATTTATATTTTACAATCCAATCCAAACACTGATTTAACATCCATCTATATATAATTATTTGATGGTATTTCTAATTACAGTACATTACTTGCTAAATTGTAAATCAATGGAGCTGAGGCACATATAAATGTAATGATGTTGTAATTGCCTGTTTTGACAAGATATAAATCCATATAAGAATGGAGCTTTCTATAATTCATCTGCCAGGAGAGTTATTTCTAGATAGCAGGGAAGCACAGTTGGTCGGTTCTGCTTTGAAAACACCTTTGCTATAAACCCTTATGGGACATAGACCAATAAATAAACTGGTTCTTGGCTCAAGCTCCAATGATGTCTCTCCTGGGAAATAATATCATCTCAATGTCATTCTTACAGTATTTTATTTAGTTTGGAAGCTATGAGCTGGGATTCTATCGTTACAGACAATTACATTGGTAGCAGAAAATATTGCCTATTATTTGAAAATGCATTTAAAACTATCTCCATATTGAGGAGAGGAATCCACATGAATTATAGGGTGTCACACCCCACTTAGAGTTGTACCACTTGCACTACATCATTATTAAATTTAAAGCTCAACAATCTACAAACCCAATTCCAAAACAGTTGGGACACTGAATAAAATGTAAAGAAAACAAGAATACAAAGACAGTGTTCATTAAACCTCTGTCCCCTGATGACGCCAGATCTCTGGTGAAACAAGTTGGGTAAGCTTTAGGTTTTACTAGCTTCAGTCAGTCTGTGCTATCGGAAACAATACTAGAGTGCAGTTGGTAGGGGCAGCACCAAGCTAATAATTATCTAAATTCACTAATGTGGGACATAGGGAATTACTATATTGTGAGCATAGTGGAAAATTGGTTATATCCCAGTGTCCCCTTATACACACTGGCTGTCAGATCGTTTAATTTTATTCTTTAAATACCTAACTAAAAGTTAATTTTTAACCGTCTTTAGTTAGGGATCAGTTGTCTTCATTGGCAAATCGTAATTAATGCACATGTCGACAGCACAAGACCGCTTAGCCCAGTGATTGGTTGCAGCGGTCACTTGCACTGTAATTGTCATCACAGCTATAACCTGTCAACAAAGACTGAGTGCAGTGGCGTTGTTGGATCTGGAAAGAAGATTAATTGAAATAACTCCCTTGAGAACAGTAAAGTATCATTATATGCCCGGAGCATTGGTCAATGACAAATAATACTTTCTGACTACATTTGCTGTATGTTTTTCTTTCAGATCACATTATTAGTAAGGTGTGTAGATGTTTTGTCTGCAAGAAACATCCCTTTTAGGAGACTACAATGTGTTGTCCTGTAACCTGTAAATGAAATGTCACAGAAAGAGATGACAATTAAAATGTTGTTGAATCTGCTCCTTTACCTAGGAAAATAAAGTGGTAATAGGTAGCCACTTATTCCTCTTGTCCTAGTAACACATTGTGCCCTTTGAGCCTCGCTGAAATGGAAATGATTATGAAAGATTGGTGTCTGGCATTGATCGAATTGACATATCAGTTTGTTTTTCCTAATAAAGGCCCTAATGGGGCAGTGCATGACACCGGGCTTCTTTCTGCCCTATTTCCTCAATGACTCTCCACTAGAGATGACACATGCGGTACTCAGCCGGTATGTAACGTATTTATTTTGCTGAGAATTTTCCTCAGTTACTTACAAATATATGCAATCCAATCATTTTAACCCAAACAGTATAGTTATAAAGTGCAGGTTTACAATGAACATAAAACATCAGAATCAGGAAACATTTTATACAAGAATACTTACAGCAACAGCTTCTAAAATTTGTTTTACTGCGTCAGCAGCATCCCGCTCACTGTAGTAACCTTTCTCTACAATCCTGCAGAAAAACCAACACGTTATTAAACTAGTCAATATAAAACATGCTGCAAAGAAATTGACGTTTGACATTGACAATTTAATTTATGCACTCCTCAGCCCTGAAACTGCAGCACCAAGAATGACAAACTGTAAAGTTGACCACATTTTCAAGCACCAGCCTCCTGCACTTGGGAGGGGCATAAATGCCAGACTGAAAGCAAATTTAGTTTTTGCCGCATAAAACCTCAAAAATCGGATCAAGTCGTGTGTGATGATTGTGTGATGCATCGACATGCCAGTTATCACCATTTGTTGGAAACTGAGAGGGACAGAATCCTTAAACCGAGAGACCTTGGATTATCACTCCAGGAAAACGCAATGATCGTTGGATGAGATGTCAATGTTGTGTGTCCCAGTGGTTGAGAAAATAACGACAAACTGGAATGATAGAAAGATGTGCAGAGAGGTGAACCTCAGCACGGACGGATCATCAGATTAGAAGAATCTATATATATAATTGCCTAAGGGTTTTTCCGTCTGTCTGTCTGTCCTGGAAATCCCGCGTCTCTGATTGGTCGAGGCCGCCAGCCTCGACCCATCAGCGACGGGCACAGTATCGACGTAGAAATCCCGCGTCTCTGATTGGCGGCCTCGACCAATCAGCGACGGGCACAGCGACGATGATGTCATAAAGGACGTAGACATCCCGCATCTGATTGGTCGAGGCCACCAGGCCTCGACCAATCAGCAACGGGCACAGTATCAACGTAGATGTCATAATGGTTGCCATGGCGACGATGATGTCATAAAGGGTGCCTCGACCAATCAGCGACGGGCACAGTCTGCCGCGAATTCTGGAATCATCATTGTCCATATACTACGGGGACATGCATATTCTAGAATACCCGATGCGTTAGAATCGGGCCACAATCTAGTGATACATAATGATCCATTCTGTACTACAAGTGGCATTGCACATCACATACCAAGTATATGGTGTCAAACAGGGTCTACAGAAACCATCAGAAGGTGTTTGCACGACATTGGGCTACAGATCTAGAGACCACGTGGGAAACTGATTGAAGAGGGCTTCACAAGGGAACATCATCCCAGTCCTCCTCTTAGGATTATGATATGAGGCGACATAACGTACAGGAGCCATAAACCCCTAGACTTAAAAGGGTTTTTCACTTTTAGGAAAGTGGCCCCCAAACTGTAAAATACATAAAATAAGAATCTCAGCAGGCTTGGTATTTTATGAGAAGACTTCCATGCTCAGTAGACATGAGGGATTCCTGTTTTCTTATCTCTTTGTCACATGTCATTAGCTGTCACCCTTCCTAGGTATAAAGCTGGCTTTCCACTGCTGCTCAGGTGTTGAGGATTTGACCCCCGCAGTGACATTAGGTCAAAAGTGCATGCCCCCACTCTAGACAGTCACTGAGCTGAGTGCTCATGCCCTGACATTGACAGTGCGTGACACTGAGAGTGGTGACGTGTGCTGTTCATGTGACATCACCACTGTAGTCAAAACACTGAAACTGGAGCAGTGGCAAGGGGCCAGTGCTGGACTTAGGGAGGATGAGTATATGTTGAGTTTGTTATTTTATGTGTTTTACACAGTTTGGTGCCTACTTTCCTGAAATGGGATAACACCTTTAATTCATGGTACACATTGACTTGCTATTTCTCCTCACGGCACTCCTACTCAATACTAAATAAATGAGATGTTCTGAAAATTTTGTTTACATTTTTTAATCATTTTCATATTAATTATTAAAATGTCTATCGATTCTGTGATTTCCATAATTCCATGACTTTTCCTTCTTGGTTTTGCAATTTCAATGTCAAGGAGTATATGCACTTAATGTCAGAATGTGAGGGACAAGATGGATCAGTCAGGTTAAATGTTTTATAATCAAAATGCTGGATGAAATCTAATGGAGGAACTGATTCCTGTGATTGCAATGTGTTTGTTCTCATCTCTCCAGCACATTATTTGTTGTCCTGGACAAGTACAGGCACAGGACATTTGATATAATGTTGTGATTTAGTCCTGGACAAGTAACTGAGATATAGTGGTTAAAAGCCTGACAAAAACACAAAAACTGATGCTTTTGGGTATGCATGTATGCATTTTGCCATCAGATGTGCTCTGTTGAGTTGCATGGGGCTCAAAAAAAGTGAGTGTTATGTTACCAGTCTAAAGGTACCGTCACACTAAGCGACGCTGCAGCGATACTGACAACGATCCGGATCGCTGCAGCGTCGCTGTTTGGTCACTGGAAAGCTGTCACACAGACAGCTCTCCAGCGACCAACTATGCTGGTAACCAGGGCAAACATTGGGTTACTAAGCGCAGGGCCGCGCTTAGTAACCCGATGTTTACCCTGGTTACCAGCGTGTAAGCACAGCGGCCGGAAAGCACAGCGGTGACGTCACCGCTCTGATTTCCGGCCACTGTGCTTACACAGGGCAGAGAAGTAGAGCGCCGAGGGACAGACAGCGGAAGGTAAGTATGTAGTGTTTGTTTTTTTCTACTTTTACGCTGGTAACCAGGGTAAGCATCAGGTTACTAAGCGCGGCCCTGCGCTTAGTAACCCGATGTTTACCCTGGTTACCAGCGAAGACATCGCTGAATCGGCGTCACACACGCCGATTCAACGATGTCAGTAGGAAGTCCAGCGACGAAATAAAGTGCTGGACTTTCTGCAGCGACCAACGACATCACAGCAGGATTCTGATCGCTGCTGTGTCAAACTGAACGATATCGCTAGCCAGGATGCTGCAACGTCACGGATCGCTAGCGATATCGTTCAGTGTGACGGTACCTTTAGCTCTGTGCTTTGGAAACACTGACTCCTGCAGACAGGTACATCTTCATCTGAGCTTGTTAACCTCATTACAATGTTGTTTTAACACTTTCCTTTTCAGAGCAGCAGGTTAGAGGGAACACAGGCTGTTGGACCGCATATCCAAGGCATTTGGACAACTTTCCATCTAAAGGCTTTTCTTGGAAGGCTTTTCTGGGCTTTAAGGCTACGAAAATTTGCCTAACTTTTTTCTGTAACAAACATATTTTATATATTATTTTAAGAATTTATAATAATGAGTATTACTATTATTGTTAGAATTTGTAATAACAAGTAAATGGGAAATTTCCAAAAATGCGTATTAATATTGTGCATGTAGTCGGCGCTATTTTATGTCAAAACCTGACAGAGAGATTTAGGCCCAAATTAATCAAGCCATTTTGTACACCGATCTTTATGAAAGAAGGGTCAGAATAAGATGAGGGAAATTCATGAAAAGGCATGCACCTCTTCGTGAATTTGATGCACTGCAAGAAATGTACTCTAGTCAGTGACTGGAGTAAATGTATCCTCCCAGGTGAAATCCACCCATGAACTGGACAATTAGAAAAATTTTGTAAACAATGAGTTTTCAAATGGAAGGACACTGTGCTCCATATTACACGTTATTAATATTGAAATACCACTATTTTTTATCCCCATTTGGGCAGTTACTCTTTCTGACATGTACCTACACTTACAAATTTCATTCATATATTTTGAAACATGTGCAGCAACCTTTCATTAGTCCGGCGATAAATCTACGGCTGCACTCAGCTCCTACGATGTCATGACTCAGATGTCTCTCTATGTAGCATTTGGCCTAATGACTTTAGATGTTTAACCTCGATTAGCAGACTGTTGATACTGATATAGTTAATTGATTAGGATTTTTAATGTGCTTCAATGTATAAGCATTTAGAACAGATGTTATTTAAAGAAAACCCTTTTGGATAAATAGCCAACAATGTATTTGTAAACCTTCCTCCTATAGAAGTCTGACATGAGTTCGGCTACCGGCCATGCAAGCTTGCAACAGATTTAAGAACTTCTTGTTGGTATATGCAGTGAAAAAAAAAGATTATTGTGCTGCTTCCTACCACTGTTTGGGCATGAGGTCTGTTGCTTAAAGAAAATGATATGTATGTTCACATCTCTTAATGTAATGCTGATTGGTCAATGGTTTTCTATTTGCTGTCCAACCAAGCTATTGGTATCAAGATGGCAGGCCATATTGTACCCCGATACTTGTGTCTCTGCGCTTTTCTACCAGATGCCAGTACTCTTTTTTGCTCTCTATTGGTAAAATGTGTGGCTTTATAGGAGAGAATTTAACCTTTTTTAGAGGATCACAATTTGTTCTATGAGTTGATGTCTATATAAAGGGAACTTGTCAGGTGCCAAGATGCGACCGTCCAGGCTGAGAACCACTGGTGAATGAGCTGCTGTGAGAGCAGCCTCGTGACCAGCGGTGACATCATTCCCAGCAGGGCTGAACTGCAGTGACCTCAGCACCATGTGAAAAAGTCAGTAATGAGGTCACCGCAGTTCAAGCTCAGTGTCTTCACAGCAGATCAATGGCCCCTTACCATCCTGAGAATACCTGCCCCCAGCTGTCTGATTTAGCAAGGCTGGTTGTCAAAAATAGGGGAACCCCACATCATTTTTTAAAATTATTTATTTAAATAATTAAAAAATACAGCATGTGGACCCCTCTATTCTTGATAACCAGCCTTACTGAAGCTGACAGCTGAGGGTTACAGCCCCCAGCTGTGAGTTTTGCCTGGCTGGTTATAGAAAATACAGGGGATTCCACGCTGGGTTATTTATTTATTAGCGCAGTCGATGGGTAAGGAATACTCTCTTCAGCCACTCCTAGGGTCACTGTTAATAGCAACAGGAGGTGTAGACTGATGGGAGTAATAGCCCCAAAAGCCAATGCCTGCTGTCATTGTTCTCACTTGAATACAACTCTCATCATTCTGCCCTGCTCATGCTGATTAACAGCAGAGCAATGGAGAATGATGAGAGCCGTCTTCAGCACCTGGAAACTGCGCTTACTGTACCGCTGCTTCCCAGGCGCTGGGACGTGGCACATGGATGACATCCCAGTGTGTCATCCATGTGCACATGTGTGGGACGTTGTGCGGCCTGTGCTGACGATAAAAAATGGACATGTCTTCTTGTGGGTCACACGGTCCATGGAAACACACTGACATGTGCACAAATACATGTGTAAGTGTCTACGATATGTGTGAAAATTGTCACTACACGTACCAGAGACACTGACGGGTGAAAGAGCCCTCAAGATGTGATTCAGATTTTCCACAGCGCTCCCTATGCCACTGTGTTGGCCAATATGTAGAAGATGAAAATGAGGAACCAATCAGACAGATGGAGACTGCGGCATCAAAGGGAGTTGCTATAAGGGTATATTCACAAGAAGCAGAAATTGCAGCAAATGCCTCTCCCATGTATCAGAATGGCTTTGTTTCTATAGCATATTCATAGAATACTGTACTTTTTTTCCAATAACTCCTAGTTTCATCAATCCACAAATCCATGAGATAATCTGACGAATAACATGTCAGTAAAGCCCAATTTTGTGTCCATGAAACATAATGATTACATTGAAACCTAATAGAAATGTTGAACTGTGGATTTACCGCCAGCTGAATTTTTCACCTTTTCCTCAATTCAGCATTTATTGGGAATGAAGAGAATAACATCATTTGCATGTCTGTCAGCTCCACGAACAAAACACATCAATCTAATGGGGAGACATGATTATGATTTCATTTGGAGGCAGCTTTTCTCAGAAGACCAGGACTCTCTAGCAATAGAAGGCTCTTTGCTAAGTGTCTAAGTCCCAGGAGTAAAGTGATGACATTTGCACACACAGAAGTTCAGTTTCTAATATATTGGTAATGGGAGTGATCCTTAGATCTGTTTATGTCTCTCATGCACCTGATTATGTACAAAAAAAACAATTGTGGAAAATGTATTGATCATTGGTTCATCACTTACCTATCAAACAATTCTCCTCCAGTCACCAATTCAAGGACAAGACTGATTTCTGTAGGTGTTTCAAAAATCTCCTTCAGTTTTATCTACAAGTAATTACACGAGTCATCATTAGTTCACATTCATTTTCACAATTTTGCAAACATTGTTAACCATTTTATAACACTTTTAGAACAAAAAAAAATGTTGCAGTTCTGCAAATAGTTTTGATTGCAAATATCCTTCAGTTTTGTTTATAGAATTATGTATCTCCATGGTTACAGACTACATTCAAAGCTGTCAAAACTCAAGGAAAAAAATGAAGTGAACATATACCGTACCCTGTAATAAGTAAATAGTAATAGTACATGTAAATAATATAGCGTACTTAGTTAACAACATTTTGATGAAAAAAGCATAAAAGCCATCACACCACGACAAGGTGTACACAATCGGGATGGTCCTATCTCTAGTATTAAAACCTCACCTTGTGTCAGATGACCTCAATATAGATGGAAGCAGAGCAGGACCCAGACCCAACAATTCAGACACTGCCTATGGGAAGCTTTTTAGATGAAATGCCTAGCTGAAAAAAGTTAAGCCATTCCCCTGTTTGTAAAAAGTACAAGAAAAAAATTCTCATTTGTACAAACAGCAGCGTGGCTCCCCCTTTTTGAGATTGGGAGCTTTTCCTAGACTATAAGTAAAATGGAGGCTCAAAAATTTGATGTGAACAGGATTAGAGATGGGCGATCACGAACAGTAAAGTTCAGGGTCTGTACCAAACACCTACTGTTTGGGCATGGACCCCGAACACAGACTTCACCAGGAAGTCTGTGCTACTGTTCAGGTTCAGTAGCCTGAACAATCGGTGTTTCAAGAGAAACACCGGCAGCTCTGATCAGCGGTAAGATTATTAACACCGGTCAGAGCGCAGAGGCTACTACGCTGTTAGATGACATCGTGAGTCCACAACTGTGACTGGAGGCAAAAAATTTACCTCTGGTCACAGGCGTCGGCTGATGGGACTACTTCTCCCATCAGCCTTTGCCTGCTGCTAATAACATAATAAGGTATTCATCACCCAGCGCCTGCGCTATAAATACAAAAATAAATAAAAGAAATGACATGGGTTACTCTGTATTTTAGATAACCAGCATGGGAAACCTGCAACCCTCAGCTGTCAGCTTTAGCAACGCTGGTTATCAAGAACAGAGGGGTCCCCATGCCATTTTTTAAAATTATTTAAGTAAATAATTTAAAAAAAGGTGTAGGTCCCTTACATTTTTGACAACCAGCCAAGCTAAAGCAGGCATCTGGGGCTGTTATTCTCAGACTAGTAAGAGGTCATGGATATTGCCCCCAATCTAAAAAGAGCAGCCCACAGCTGACACAGAAAAAGAGCATCTATTAGATGTGCTAATTCGAGCACTTTTCCCTGGTGCTTAGTGGGGTTAATGTCACCTTTGTATGGTTAAGTGACATCTATAAGATGCCTCTCAATTACTAACTCCATAGCCATATTGTAAATGAACACACAGCCAGAATAAAGTCCTTTATTTGAAATTAAAAAACACCCTTTTACTTTTTATTTCAAAATAACAAACAGAGTTATATTCACTTACCAGCCATTCCATTGAAGCCATCGTCTTCTGTAAAAAAATAAAATAAAAAACAACCATATCCCTCATCTGTCCAATGTTCTGTCCCACGCCGTAATCCATGAGTGTGATAAATAGTCTTCAATCTGTACGATACCAAGATGAAACCATCCAGCTGAAAACCCCTGGCGAATGAGCTGGAGTAGTAGTCCCATCAGCTGATGCCTGTGACTGGATTTAAACTTTTTACCTCTAGTGACAGCCGCGGAGTCACACTGTCACCTGACAGTGTGGGAGCCGGGCTCTCTGGCTGGCAATAATGATTTTACCACGGATCAAAGGCAGTGTTTGTCGCAATGTCATGCACCTGACAGAGCGGCAAACAATGGAGTTTTGGGACCCACATTCATGTGAATGGCTTCCAGGTTTGGGTACTGTTCTGGTACCCAAACCAAACATTTCTTAACTGTTCAGTTAAAGTCGTCGGACCCAAACATCCAGTGGTTCCCCTATCGATTAGCTGTTATCATGGAAATAAAAAGATTTTTATATCAGGGAAAAACACAAAATTGTGTTTACTTATTATTATTAGGATTTTTTGTAGTCTAGACATTACATACATACTGTATTACTGTATATTAGTCAGTGCTGTCATTAGTGTCACAGTTTAATATATCATTTCATAACTTATGTTAATTAACAAATTGCCTAAAAATATCATTAACACGATTCAAATAATAGGAGGTATAAGCTAGAAATTACCCCTCCTACGATTGGGGCGGCCTTTGTGACAAGCTGACAACAAGGAGCTCATTACTATGTCACTGACTAAAATGTTACAATTTATTTAGAATAAAGTCAAACTTACAATATTCGGATGTGAAAGACGCAGAAGGACCCCAATTTCTGTTCTTACAATTTTCTTATCTACCTGTTAAAAATAAGTATAGGAACATGGTGAACAATGAACATAGTAATTAGAAATAATATTGAAAATACATAATAGAATTATTAATCTTCAGACAGTTGTCACTGGGTGGTTTAGTGCAGTACATGTCAAAGGTTATTTCCATATTTGCGTTTCATGGCCGAGATGGGAATAATTGCTTTTAGGACACGGCCACCACAGTCGGTGGGTTGCAAAAACTGCTGAAGGCAGCTGCATTACACTGAATGCATAACAGAAAAGAATGGGAGTTACAGAAACTTCATAGCACAGCTCTGGAGTTATGCCAACAATGTAGCTCATTTTGTTATATTGTTTTCGGAACTCTCATTAATTTCTACAGGAGTAAAACAACATAGCAGCAGACCTGCGCTTGGATGCTTTTTACCCCTACTCTGAAGGCAGGGAAGCAACTATTCCCATTTCAACCATAAAACGCAGAGGTGGAAATAACTATTAAATGTGAAATAAATGACTATAAAAGCGCAAAAGGAGAATCTCTATCAACCCTGATATTTGAGAAAGAGGGCAAAAATATAAAAAATTTGGTGACTTATTTATGCCAGAGAACTGTCATTAGCCGGGTTCACATTAGCGGTTGAGTCCGCAGCGTGGTGCTGCGGACTTCTTTCCTTAGCTCCACCTACTTCCGCATGCATCCTCTGTACTTATCTTTAACATTGGGTATGCAGGGACATGCGTTGTATGAGGAAGCGTCTGCATGCATCATTTTCATGTGCCCGCCAAATGCAAAATGTTGCATTTTCTTGCATTCGGCGGGCACATCAAAACGACTCACTCAGACGCATCCACTTGCAACGCATGTCCCTGCGTACCCAATGTTAAATATAGGTACGCAGGACGCATGCGGAAGTAGGCGGAGCTTATGGAAAGAAGTCCGCAGCACCATGTGAACCTAGCCTTAGAGAATGGAATGAGAAATCCCTACTGTTGTCTAATGTATTGTACAGTTAATTAAAGTGACTTGTTTAGTCTTGGCCGCACATTGCATTTTTGCACCAGAAAGAACAGAATTTTACATTACCTACAAAATAAATTAGATACATTTGCTTATTTTTTCTTGCAGATTTGAAGTAGTTTCAGAACTGCAGTATGTCAATTCTTTCAGAGCTTTTGCAACGTTTTTCGCCCATTTAAATGAATGTGAAAATAAGGCACACAAAATGTCAGCATTTTCTTGATTTTCCAGCCAACACATCAGTATTTGCAGCAAACCTTTCTGCTGTAAATACTGATCATGTACACACACCCTCACACAGGGATAGACTTTAGTATTTGCGTTCTAATGCTGGTTTGTTTGGAAGCTCTTTTTTGTGTACATATGCCTCCCACTAAATTTTGTGATCGGACAACTGTCACAGCAAAATTTCCTATTATAATGTTTAGAATTTGTAATGCAGGAAGCATTAACTTAATGCCTGGTGCGTTATGATATGATTCAGCTCAATGTGACATAGTCAAAGGGTTGTGTTGTGTTAACGGCAAGGTTTGCTGTTTCACAGTAGGCAATGCTTCAATGAGTTACTTGTCAATTTACCATTTGCTACATATGTACATTACAACATATAAACACTTCTAAATCTCATCTATAAAACAGGCATCTTTGCACCATTTATGTAAATATCCTTTTCCGAGAGGAAGACGACAGGAACTCTAGTGCTGCCTATTGGATATAGTAAATCTACAAGTCAATATCGACCCTTTAACAAACCTTACACTATGATTTAGGATAAGAAGCCAAACCAGACACTACATTTTCTAACATGTGTTTCGGGTTGTTTGCACCTCATTAGTGAAAAGCAGGAGGTCTGATTTTGCTAGGTGAAAGGTTTCTGACAGGGATTTAAGGGGTAATGTTTCAACCAATTGGTGTCTCTATAGTTCAAGTCCTCTTCCTTATATTGTCATATTTAATGACTTCTAAAGATTTCCGTTAACTTTAAAGGCGCATTAAAGTTTGAGAGGATTAAAGTTAATGTCTAAGAAATGTAGGTTCTACTCCCAGTACTCCCAGAATGAGGGTAGTTTCCCACAATCAGTACTCTAGAAAAGTGTAGACCATGCCCAATATTAGCCACCACTCTAACTCCCATTCCCAGTCTGGATTGCTAAACAGGGGTCAAGGAACCCAAATCTTTTGATGCAAGGGGAACCAAGATGGTTAAACAGTGCTTTATTCGTGCTCGCTCATCCTCGATACTGAGCAATATGTTACTCTTCTTCACTCACACATAGAAAACACTGTGTGCAGAAGATTGGGGGCCTTACAAAATAGTATAGCAGACCACATGCGATCCGGGGGCTGCATTTTGTATCCCCCTGCTCAATCATCGTTTTATAAATGAAGTATAAGCCTTCCCTCATAGTGTGTAAACCATGCTTATAGAGAAAACCCTAATAGGAATTGAAGAATTTACCTTTGGAATAATTTTAGTAGCAAAATACAAGTTTGGTTAGACATGTTGCTCAGATAATCACTCTATTATGTGTAAATCCTGTTTTATTTCATGATTCATGATACACGATGCATATGGGGTCTATATTGCGGTATTGGGGTATTTGCAGACTTTAAAGTTCCAGAGACCCAAATAATGTGTAGTTGATGTGAAGCGATGATGAGAGGTTTGTACATGGAGTACACGTACAATCTCACACAATCTAAAATGTTCAGTACCATGGACAGAAACCTCTGACTGCACAATGCCGAAAATGTCGCATTTCATGATTAGAGTTCCCAAGAGGGAAGGAAGAAACATTGTATGAGCTGTATCGCGCTTGCTGTGAGATCAGCATTACAATTGTGTTGGATATCCTACAAACCAGGGCAATCAAGAGTGATTTCAGAACAAAAATAAGATTTTTCCTAAGCCGAAATGTTATTCATTTGTATTTTTAAGGCATTTCCAGCTGCTTTCCAGTTTACATTTCATGCCATTATATTTACTTCCTTAGAAACAATATCAGTGCACAGCTCCAAACTTTAGTAACGGGAAAACAAAAATGATCTCAAAAGAGCCAAGCTGTTTCTGGGTAATTTGTTTGAATTGCAAATACATATATAAGAGCTTCTATTGCCATACAGAAATTAAATTAATTGGTTTTATAGTTTATTTTAAGCAACTATTATCACATTAGAACCAACCTAAGATAAAAAAAATAATAAAATAAATAAAATTGACTGTAGGGTGATTTCACTAAGCAGGTTGCCATTGCCACTTCCAAAACTATAGAAGTGATGGTTTCTTGGCTGTTTTACCTGTAAAGACCAGACCACCTTGTAGAAGTTTTCCCAAAATGTGTTGCTATACTTAGTTATAGTGAATGATTGTTTCCAACTTTCCGCTCTTTTAACAGTTTTTATTCCATTTGAATATTTTAATTAAAGCCCAGCTATCTCTTAGGATTGGACCCATCAAAGTTTGACTGCTTGTCGGCTAAACACAATCACGTTTTTGATCATCCACATATTATGACAATCAACATGTCATAACATTCTTGCTAAAATGCCAGGTTTTTGTCATGTAAAAAAATCATACCAAAAAGAAACATTTCAGAACTTTTTATTCCTTTAATGTAACCCTTAATCTGTACAATTCAATTGAAAGATAAACCAAACGCATTGCGGGTGTAAAAAGAAAAATAAAGGGCTAAAATAGTGGGGTTGTATAACATACTTTGTTGAAGTACTCTTTGAATTTATAACATTAAGTCTTTTTATGATCGCATTCTATCAGCATGGCCCATCTAGAATTGGCAATCTTTTCCCACTTTTCCTTGCAGTAGCGCTGCAAATCTGTCATTTTACAAGAGCATCTCCTGAGTACAGCGCCCTCTTCAGGTCAACTCACAAATTTTTACTTCGATTCAGGTCTTGGCTCTAGATGACCACTCAAAACCTTTCATTGTCTTCTGACAGCTATACTTTTTCTGATAATAATAATAATCTTTATTTTTATATAGCGCTAACATATTCCGCAGCGCTTTACAGTTTTGTTTTTTTTTGCACACATTATCATCACTGTCCCCGATGGGGCTCACAATCTAGAATCCCTATCAGTATGTCTTTGGAATATGGGAGGAAACCGAAGTGCCCGGAGGAAACCCACGCACACACGGAGAGAACATACAAACTCTTTGCAGATGTTGTCCTGGGTGGGATTATAACCCAGGACCCCAGCGCTGCAAGGCTGCAGTGCTAACCACTGCGCCACCGTGCTGCCCTGATTTGAAGGTATGCTGGGGACAGTTGTCATACTAAAAGGTGAAATTCCTCTTCATTTTCAGATTTTTAGCAGGGGCCTGAAGGTCCTGTTTCAGAATTGTCTGATATTGGAACTGTTCATACTTCACATCACCTTGACTAATGCCTGAGTCCCAACAGCCAAAAATTAGCCCCAAAGCATAATTCTGCCCCCACAATGCTTCATAGTGGGTATGGTGTTCTTTTAGTGATGTGCAGTGTTGGGTTTCTGCCAAACACACCTTTTGGAATTATGGCCAAAAAGTTTAACCTTGGTCTCATCAGACCATAACATGTTTTCCTACATGCTTTAGGCAGACTTGTTGGTTTTTGCAAAACATAGTTAGGCTTGGATGTTTTTCTTTGTAGGAAAAGGCTTCGCTCTTTCCCATCTATCCAATAGGCCAGACATATGAAGAATACCTTCCAAAAATTCCAGTAGCTCCCTTAATGTTTCTGTAGGCCCCTTGATAGCCTTCCAGACCAATTTTCTTCTTGTCTTTTCATCAATTTTTGACAAACATCCAGTTCTAGGAAACTTCCTTATGAAAAATTTTAGTGACTTTTTCATGACCATCTTCACAGTGTTCCATGATATAGCTAATGCCTTGGAAATTAAGTTGTACCCTTTCCCTGTCTGGCAACTTTCAACAATGAGATCCCTTTGCTGTGTTGAAAGCTGTTTATGGACCAAGGATTTTACTGTATAATGCAATTAAGAAAATGTCAGTAAAATCCTATTAGAACTGCTAAACTGTATATTGGGTTAAATCAGAATCATTTTAAATGATGGCAGCTGTATCCCGACTACTATTTAACAGGAGTTTAAATTTGATTGGCTAATTCAGAACACATCCGCATCCCCAATTATAAGAGCGTGTTCACACCTATACAACCACATTATTTGTTTTTTTTCCCCCCTAAAAATGATTTCACTTTATTTGTCAATGGATTTGTGCAAATTTTTGGTACGATTTGAAAATGCAATCAAACATGTTGGTGGAATGTTATAGAGCTAGAGGAGATGAGCATGTTGATATATTTTAAGTTGATACTGGCTACTCTGGGTTTAAGAGTCCAGTTGGCGGTCCTAGGCAGTAACAAAATACTCATTTAGAATACATCCTGCTGAAAAACTACCCGTATTAAAATATAACCTTTATTAAGTGAACATGATAAGTGCCCCTATTAGTCATTTTGTAAACTGGAATATTTTGGGGTTCAAGCATGTGTGTGGTAACATCTATGCATTTATATTATGCTGTTATTTTGCATATTTGCTGGAATATTTATCAGGGTCATTGTGTGTCAGTACTGGTCTAATCCTTTTCATATTGGGGGATTGTTAATGCAGCTATGATATATCTTTTAGTATTCTAACATATTTGTTTTGAGTGACTTAAGTTGATTGTAATCTCTCTTTTTTTGGCCTGTGTTATCATACACTGGCACCACTTCATCTTAATATCATACAATGATTACAGACCATCTGACCCTCTGTTTCTGACTATCAGCCTTATAGGGTCTTCATAGGAGTTCAGGTACAGCCATCGTTCGAGCGGGGGCGCCAATCTCGCTTTTTCTTAGGGTGCCAACCTCCGCATCTAGGTAGGTGCTCAGATAGAAGTGGTATCCAGGGAGAGGTCACTCATTTCTTCACATTGGTTTAGTGAGTTTGTTATGACATAGTTGCACTAATATTATCACCTTGTAATTGTTAACCATTTAGGTGCTGGCAGTTCTGCTTGTTGAGATTTTTTGACTGGGCATACTTCTATCATGTTAGAGGGGTCTTTTTCCTAACATTTTTTCTAGTCTTTTCCGGTATATCATTATTCATATTGACTAGTCAGGTAGAGAACTACAATTTTTTGCTCTCTTGTATTTTTACAAGCCCGGTTTTTCCTAGGCAATTTAGTTATAAGGAACAAACCCCCTTTTTGGGATTCTTTTATCATGTTCACTTAATAAAGGTTATATTTTAATAGGGGTAGTTTTTCTTTAGTAAGCCGTTAATTATTTACCCTTGCATATACTGAGTTGTAAGAATACATCCTGCTGAATCCAATTTGTATTCCCTCTTGACTTCCCTAACCAAAATCGTCCCTGGATCAGTAATTTTTTATGCAATTCATGGTAAGTTTTGCATGGATGTCCAGCCATTACAAATGTTCCTCAGTGGCTGCTACTGGTTCCTCATTCTCTCAGATCTATACCACATGCTGATCCCCCAGTTTTGCGCCTAATTTCTGCACAGACTCCTAAGGTGAGACTCTCCGCGGTGGGCCTGCGACTATTAAATCCATCTTGAAGTTCTTTTGCCAGGAGGCTCTGCATTTCTCTCTTGTTCTTTTCCTTTCTACTCAGTGATTAAACTATGCAGATATAGCTATCAATCACTGAGCAGGACTGCCCATGGACTCCTACACACAAAATTGACAAATTATGGGTAATAATAATTTTACAGAATCTTTTCCCACAAAAAAAGTATTCAGATTTGTTTTACTTATTTTTCTCTAAAACATGTTGCCTATGGTTTGGACTGCATTTTGAACATGATGGGTTCCCCTTTAGCCCTGCTCTTTGTGTTTTATCAGCAGGACAAGGGCATTTAGGATGTGTGCATGCTTGCACTAAGGTTATTAGTCTATTAATTTGTTATACAGAAATTAGAGAGCACTTGCTGTTTTCTAATTGAAACTTAAAATGACACCACACATAGCAGATCTCATTCCTTTTCTACCTATAAATTTGGAGCAAATTTATGAACAGCACACAAAAAAATAAAGCATTGAACCCCAGGACACCCTGTGTTCCTCAGCGTACCATGTTTTGTACTAAGCAATTCATTATATTTTATTAAATACATTCTCTGTCTTTTTCTCCAACAGCTAAAATACCAATATTAGTATCTGTCTAGATGATGCTTTGAGATGTATAATTCACAATCTAGTAATATCTCAAGGAAGTATAAGAGCGTCTATAACTTTGCTTGAGATCATTAAATTAATGATCAGCCATCACGGTTGACCTATAGTCAATGCATTTCTTAAGGAGGCCATATACCTTAGCTAAAGATTGGTTGATGATTGAACAACCTTTCAATGAACGTTTGTCTCATTAACGATTGTTCTACCAATCCAGCTTTACACATTTTACTTGTTATTGGCCATATCAGCAGTTAAAAAGTACTATAAATGTTCTATTGTACGGTGCGAGTAACAACCTGTATAGGATGACAAATGATCTTTCATAGAATGATCGCTGGTTGGCTGAAAATTTCCAACAAGGCTGACTTTGTTTCAATGTCAATGAGGCATCGATTGATGACTGTTAAATTAATCTGCACAAAAATTCACTGTTGTTGAAATCATCTATTTTCATCAACTTTAGTTTTGATCTATGGTACCTTTTATGGAGTCTTTCTATGCAATACTCTAAACAGTTCATTATGTTAGATTTCTATAACTTAGAAAACATCTACGAAAAGTATCTTTCTCATAGGTGACATTACAGGCATCAAACTAAGGGTGCATTCTGGTGTCTATCTCTTCCACCTCCCCCATACACATGAGCGCTTGGCTGAGGGCTTATGTGTTTTCAAAGAGGAGAGGGGAGAAAACTGAAGCCATACAGCTCTGGTAAAGGCTTATTTCCAGATGAACAAAAGGATTGGGACTTATATCGACATGTTCAACCGATTTCAATATAATGTGTATGACACCCCTAAGGGTGGACATATTGCCTTTGCAGTGAGTTCAGACTGGTAGAGGTTAACATGTGGGTTGTAGTTTTGTCTCACTGGGATTTGGTTTACTGAAGTTCAGCACTATGGCTCTGATTCATCAGTACCATAATTTTTCACAATCAGTCTTGATGGATAGGGGGGAGTGGAGTGCATGGTGTGCACCTCTTAATGGATTAGGTGAGGCGCAAAGTGGTGTGCACCCTTTGTATGTGCCAGGATCAAAAAACTTACTCCAGTCAGGAACTGAAGCAAAATTTGTGGCATAAAGAATGCCCCCGTTAGTCATGAATTCGACAAGTGGAAGCTGTCATGTCCCATCCCTTGCCAGCTCTGCCCACTGAGCAAAAACAGCGCAAAAACGCCAAATGTCTCCAAGTTTTTGGCGGGTGCAACAGTTTTCTAGAGTAAAAGATTTGATGAATCAAGGCCTTACTATAGGTGAGCCATCCTGAAATTCATCTTAGTGGTGTTGATGTTGATCTACTTCAATGTCGGGCCAAGAGATAGGTGAATGCTTTATCACATATGAATCAAGAGCATACTGAATTTAGAGTGGGTGTATAGTTATGTACACTGAAATTTTCAGTTATTTTGTTCTAGTTGTTGTTTGCTTCACAATATAAAGAAAACCAAATGTTCACAGCAGAGGCGTAGCTAGGGTTTTGGTTCAGGGGGGGGGGGCGAAGCTTCTGTGTGGGCCCCTAACCAGGTAACCTTGATTACAACTCGGTGACGTGCCCTAATACTGGAGGAGAACTTCAGCAGATGACTGCACTGTTACTGAAGATAATCTCTATATAAAAACCAACACTGATATTACCGCCATATGGTAAGTGGTAGATACCAGTCCTACAGAACATACAGTGGGGCAAAAAAGTATTTAGTCAGTCAGAAATAGTGCAAGTTCCACCACTTAAAAAGATGAGAGGCGTCTGTAATTTACATCATAGGTAGACCTCAACTATGGGAGACAAACTGAGAAAAAAAATCCAGAAAATCACATTGTCTGTTTTTTTAACATTTTTTTTGCATATTATGGTGGAAAATAAGTATTTGGTCAGAAACAAAATTTCATCTCAATACTTTGTAATATATCCTTTGTTGGCAATGACAGAGGTCAAACGTTTTCTGTAAGTCTTCACAAGGTTGCCACACACTGTTGTTGGTATGTTGGCCCATTCCTCCATGCAGATCTCCTCTAGAGCAGTGATGTTTTTGGCTTTTCGCTTGGCAACACGGACTTTCAACTCCCTCCAAAGGTTTTCTATAGGGTTGAGATCTGGAGACTGGCTAGGCCACTCCAGGACCTTGAAATGCTTCTTACGAAGCCACTCCTTCGTTGCCCTGGCGGTGTGCTTTGGATCATTGTCATGTTGAAAGACCCAGCCACGTTTCATCTTCAATGCCCTTGCTGATGGAAGGAGGTTTGCACTCAAAATCTCACGATACATGGCCCCATTCATTCTTTCATGTACCCGGATCAGTCGTTCTGGCCCCTTTGCAGAGAAACAGCCCCAAAGCATGATGTTTCCACCACCATGCTTTACAGTAGGTATGGTGTTTGATGGATGCAACTCAGTATTCTTTTTCCTCCAAACACGACAAGTTGTGTTTCTACCAAACAGTTCCAGTTTGGTTTCATCAGACCATAGGACATTCTCCCAAAACTCCTCTGGATCATCCAAATGCTCTCTAGCAAACTTCAGACGGGCCCGGACATGTACTGGCTTAAGCAGTGGGACACGTCTGGCACTGCAGGATCTGAGTCCATGGTGGCGTAGTGTGTTACTTATGGTAGGCCTTGTTACATTGGTCCCAGCTCTCTGCAGTTCATTCACTAGGTCCCCCCGCGTGGTTCTGGGATTTTTGCTCACCGTTCTTGTGATCATTCTGACCCCACGGGGTGGGATTTTGGGTGGAGCCCCAGATCGAGGGAGATTATCAGTGGTCTTGTATGTCTTCCATTTTCTAATTATTGCTCCCACTGTTGATTTCTTCACTCCAAGCTGGTTGGCTATTGCAGATTCAGTCTTCCCAGCCTGGTGCAGGGCTACAATTTTGTTTCTGGTGTCCTTTGACAGCTCTTTGGTCTTCACCATAGTGGAGTTTGGAGTCAGACTGTTTGAGGGTGTGCACAGGTGTCTTTTTATACTGATAACAAGTTTAAACAGGTGCCATTACTACAGGTAATGAGTGGAGGAAAGAGGAGACTCTTAAAGAAGAAGTTACAGGTCTGTGAGAGCCAGAAATCTTGATTGTTTGTTTCTGACCAAATACTTATTTTCCACCATAATATGCAAAAAAAATGATAAAAAAACAGACAATGTGATTTTCTGGATTTTTTTTTTCTCAGTTTGTCTTCCATAGTTGAGGTCTACCTATGATGTAAATTACAGACGCCTCTCATCTTTTTAAGTGGTGGAACTTGCACTATTGCTGACTGACTAAATACTTTTTTGCCCCACTGTATAACAGATCACTGCACAGTTACAGATAATGACTTACCACTGACGTTCTTTCTGATGGAATCGATAATTTTTCCTGTCTTCTTTTTCATCTGGCCCAGGCCGACATGACAACTTCTTCCACGCAGGACTTGGCTGCAGAGAATACAACAAAGACACGTTTCACTTCTCACATTCCAGCCAAATCATCATCTATTCCCAACCTGCACAAACTCCTCATCCTACTGATACCCCAATGCTGAGCCGCTGCTGCAGTATGTGTCCCTATTACTGCCCCTGCTACCCCAATACTGAGCCACTGCTGCAGTATGTGTCCTTATTACTGCCCCTGATACCCCAATACTGAGCCGCTGCTGCGTATGTGTCCCTATTACTGCCCCTAATACCCCAATGCTGAGCCGCTGCTGCCATATATGTCCCTATTACTGCCCCTGATACCCCAATACTGAGCTGCTGCTGCCGTATGTGTCCCTAGTACTGCCCCTGATATCCCAATACTGAGCCGCTGCTGCTGTATGTGTCCCTATTACTGCCCCTGATACCCCAATACTGAGCTGCTGCTGCCGTATGTGTCCCTAGTACTGCCCCTGATATCCCAATACTGAGCTGCTGCTGCTGCTGTATGTGTCCCTATTACTGCACCTGACACCCCAATACTGAGCCACTGCTGCCGTATGTGACCCTATTACTGCACCTGACACCCCAATACTGAGCCGCTGCTGCCATATGTGTCCCTATTACTGCACCTGATACCCCAATACTGAGCCACTGCTGCCGTATGTGCCCCTATTACTGCCCCTGATACCCCAATACTGAGCCACTGCCGCCGTATGTTTCCCTATTGCTGCCCTTGATACCCCAATACTGAGCCGCTGCTGCTGTGCCCTCTAAATTCTAAAGCACCCCTCTATAATATAGCAATGCAGATGCAAGTGCCCTAGAAAACAGTGCCCATATTTTGCCCCCTAGAAAGTAATAATGCTCTGTGTGCCCTTTTGATAGTAACATTAACCTGAGTTCCCCTATAACAATAAGTGCCTACTTTATATTTAATAATGTTCTGAGTCTCCCCCCTGTACAGCTCCCCAATACACAGTATAATGCCCCCTCAATGTAGAGTACCACCCACACAGTATACTGACTCCTTAGTAGCCCCCAAACTGTTTGATGGCTCCAACAATGTATAATGACCCCCACACTGTAATCTCAATACGATCTCCATATGATGGCCCCCTAGATAGCCTCCATATACAGTTGTATAATGCACCAAATAGTCCACAATATAGTATAATGCACTCCCCATAGGCAGACTGTATAGCATAAGGCAGCCCCCATAGGCAGACACTGTAATAAGGCAGCACCCCCATATAGGCAGACCCTCTAATAAGGCAGTACCCCATAGGCAGACTCTAGTATAAGGCAGCACCCCATAGGCAGACCCTGTAATAAGGCAGCACCCCCATAGTCAGACCCTGTAATAAGGCAGCACCCCCATAGTAAGACCCTGTATTAAGGCAGCACCCCATAGTCAGACCCTGTAATAAGGCAGCACCCCCATAGTCAGACCCTGTAAAAAGGGAGCCCCCATAGTCAGGCCCTGTAATAAGGCAGCACCCCCATTGTCAGACCCTGTAATAAGGCAGTACCCCTATAGGCAGACCCTGTAATAAGGCAGCCCCCATAGTCAGACCCTGTATTAAGGCAGCTCCCCTATAGGCAGACCCTGTAATAAGGCAGCACCCCAATAGTAAGACCCTGTAATAAGGCAGCACCCCCTAAAGCAGACCCTGTAATGAGGCGGCAGATCCCCATAGGCAGACCCTGTAATAAAGCGGCAGATCCCCATAGGCAGACCCTGCAATAAGGCGGCAGATCCCCATAGGCAGACCCTGTAATAAAGTGGCAGATCCCCATAGGCAGACCCTGTAATAAGGCAGCAGCACCCATAAAAAATAAATAAATAAATACTCACCTCTCTTCTTCCAGTGACGTCATCGCGCTCGCTGTCAGTGTCGTCATACGCCAACACTGACAGGGGGATGATGGGAGAAGGGAGAGCACAGCGCTCCTTCTCCCATCAAAGCGATCAGCTGTATCAGCTAAATGCCGGTACAGCTGATCTTCCGACGACGGCGGGGGGCCCACTGCTGGCACTGGGCCCCCCCGCCTGCTCAGGGGCCCCATAGGAGCCGGGCGGCAGAGCAGGGAGATCGATTCTCCCTGCTCTGCTGCAGAAAGTAACTGTATACAGATGCAGTGGCGTAGCTCCGGGTGGGCCCCCTCTGAGCACCGAGCCCAGGGTGCCCGCACCCTCTGCCCCCCCCCCCCGGTAGCTACGCTACTGGTTCACAGTTGTAGGTATGTTCTTTACATGAACTGAAACAAACCCTCAAAAACCCAGTGAAATTCCAGGTTATGAGGTAGCAAAACATGAAAAATGCCAAGGGGGTGAATACTGTTGCAAACCACTGTAAATTTAAAGAGAATGTGTAATCTGAAGATGATCTATCATTTAAATTACGTTTTCATGGTGTTTTTTCTAATTGTAATATTCAGGGCTCAGGAGACAAACTAACAAAGTAGATCTCCAGAATAGATGCCTTATAGGTCTCCTGATCCCCAAGGATCACTCTGCTCAGGGACCTACTTATCAGACATTGCTGTCATATTTTAGTAAAATGACACCAAAGTCTGCCATGAGACACTCCCTTTCAGTCAAATATGTAAATCTAACTTGCATACATATAGAAATAATTGGCAGCTTTTAACAAATAGATTGATGTTAGTGAAGAAATATAAACGGAATACTTCTATTCAGTTCCTGACATTTTATGGAAGCACATCATTCAATTTAGACTCTTTAACTCCTTCCCGACATGTGCCGTTGCTGTACGCATACTGCTCTGTGGGAGGTGCGTTCCCGCAAAGAGAAGTATATGTATGGCGCTGAAATACGTGATTCAGATAGAACCCCCGGCGGAAGATTCCATATAATGAGGCAGATAGAGGCACTGTAATTGCCATCTGACCTGTGATCTGGCGGTGCAAACCTTTTAGTGCCACCAGCGACAGTTTTGTGCGCTTCTGAAAAGGACACCGCTGAACAGAGGCCAGACGGAGTATAGAGTAAATTTGCTGCCTCATTATAGTGAACGGATCCCTCGGGGGTTTCATCTGAATCACGTCACACAGAGATTTAGAGTGGTCTGACTAGTGCGCCGGATAACTGTGATCCCAAACGTTATTTAAAATGTTCCCAATAACAGCCTCAACTCAATCCACAAAAAAAGCAAGTCCTCACTCAGGTCTGTCATCTTTTAATGGAAATATAGAGGGCTTTCACATTACTGGTAGCACAAACGCTCTGGAAAAGCGAAATTGCTCCTCACCCGCCAAAAGAAATTCAGCAAATTCTCCGCTCCCAAATCCAAATCCCCCCCCCCTCCCTTCTGAACGCCAGTGTTCCTAAACCACATTTAACACCCACGTGATTGGCATTTCTGTAGTGATGAGAGCCCGTCTAATTTACAGGTGCATTTCTCCAGAAGCATGAGCTGGGCATAATGTACTGGTCACTACTAGGGTTGAGCGAAACGGGTTGGCCATTTTCAGAAGTCGCCGACTTTTGGCAAAGTCGGGTTTCATGAAACCCGACCCCTGTGTGGGGTCGGCCATGAGGTCGGCGATCTTCTGAATCTGGTATCGGAATTCCGATACCGAGTTCCGATATGTTTGCAATATCGGAAATCGGTATCGGAATCCATATTTAAGTGTAAAATAAAGAATTAAAATAAAAAATATTGCTATACTCACCCTCGGACGCGCCCTGGTACTAACCGGCAGCCTTCCTTCCTTAGAATCAGCGCGTAAAAGACCTTAGATGACGTCGCGGCTTGTGATTGGTCGCGCGAGCGGTCACATGGGCGGTCGCGCGACCAATCACAAGCCACGACTTCACCGAAGGTCCTTCAAGCGCTGATTCTTAGGAAGGAAGGCTGCCGGAAAGAAGCAGGGCGCGTCCGAGGGTGAGTATATTCCTATTAGGTATCAGCGCTTGAAGGACCTTCGGTGACGTCGCAGCTTGTGATTGGTCGCGTGAGCGGTCACATGGGCGGTCGCGCGACCAATCACAAGCCGCGACGTTATCTAAGGTCTTTCACTTGCTGATTCTAAGGAAGGAAGGCTGCCAGTTAGTACCAGGGCGCGTCAGAGGGTGAGTATAGCAATTTTTTTTATTTTAATTCTTTATTTTACACTTAAATATGGATCCCAGGGACTGAAGGAGAGTTTCCTCTCCTTCAGACCCTGGGAACCATTAGAAACCCAATGCACTGCATTGGGTTTCGTGTTTCGGCCGACCCCGACTTTTCTAAAGGATCGGCCGATTTCACTCGACCCGACTTTTGAGAAAGTCGGGTTTCGTGAAACCCGACCCGATCCTATAAAAGTAAAAGTCGCTCAACCCTAGTCACTACAACATTAGTTTACAATTTTTACTCAGCAGCATCCACTGCTTGTTTCTGGAAAACACCCATGGAGTCAAACTCATCATCACATCTGTAGATAAATTCCCAAAGGGTTATAATTTCCAAAATGTGGTCACTTGAGGGGGGATTCTGCTTTTCTAGCACTTAAGGGCTCTTTATATGGAATCCACAAACTAGTCTAGGAAAATCTACACTCCTGGAGGCAAATAGCGCTCCGTCCCTACCAACTCTCTTCTTAAGTAGTACTGAACATCCACATATGGGGTAGTTCTACATTCAGCAGAAATTGTGGGACAAATTTTGATGACATTTTTACCCATTTCTCAGTGTGAAAATGTAAAACATGGGGCTAACACACAATGTATACCCCTCCTCACATGTAAAGTGCTAGTTAATAAATGGCGCTATAATAATAATAATAATCTTGGTGGTAAAAATGTAAATTATTTTTTCTTCTCTGCCCAATGGTATAAAAGCCTGTGACACACCTGTGGTATCAATATAATCACTGCGCCCCTAGATGAATTCATTGAGAGGTTTAATGGGTAAAACGGGCTCACTTATGGGGGGTTCTGCTGTTCTTGCACCTCAGGGGCTCTGCCAATGTAACATGGCATCCTCAAATTAATGCAGCAAAATCTGCACTGTAATATGGTGCTACTTCCTATCTGAGCTTTGCACTGTGCCTCAAAAGTAGTTTTTGACCACATTTGGGGTATCAGTGAACTCAGGAGAAATTGCACAGCAAACTTTGGGGTCCATTTTCTCCTTTTGCTCTTGTGAAAATACAAAATGTGTAGCTAAAAAAGAGTTTTGTGGGAAAAATGTGATTTTTTTATTTTCACGACTTAATGTTATAAACTTCTCTGAAGCACCAGGGGGTTCATCTAAATAAAGTCCCAAAGGGGTCTAGTTTCCAAAATGGTGTCACTTGTGAGGGTTTTCCACTGTTTAGGCACATCAGGGGCTCTCCAAACGCGACATGGCAACGGCTAATTATTCCAGCAATTTTTACATTTTCCTTCCAAGCCCTGCCGTGCACCCAAACAGTTTTGGGTATCTGCACACTCAGGAAAAATTGCACAACAAAGTGTATGGAGCAATTTCTCCTGTTACTCTTATTAAAATGCAAAATTTGGAGCTAAAAAACGATTTATCTGGGAAATATGTGATTTTTTATTTTCACGGCTTAACTTATAAACTTCTGTGAAGCACTTGTGGGTTCAAGATGCTTAATACACATCTAGATAAGTTCCCTAAGGCGTCTAGTTTCCAAAATGGTGTCACTTGTTGGGGGTTTCCACTGTTTAGGCACATTAGGGGCTCTTCAAACATGCCAAAAAACAGGCAAAGATGCTTACCTGTCCAGGACTCTAAACAAATGCACTATCAGGGTGCAGCAGACCCAAGTAAAGATGGCAACTGCACAGGAGCAGTAATACTGATGAGGCAGCCAGCCTACAATCAGGGATTGGCCACTTGGCACACCAGTGCACATAAAAAATAATCTGTATGCAACGATATTCACACAGAAATTTGTTTAGAGGCCTGGACAGGTAAGCATCTTTGCCTGTGTTTTTTTGTGGTTTTTTTCAATAATAGTGGAGGATTTTTCCTCGTTTGGTTGTTTTTGTTGTTAGAGTAGGACTGGAAATGTGAGGACCCTTGACGTGGGTTGGCAGCTTACGAATTGTGACCATAATATCAATTAATATCTTACATATACATATATTATTATGTGTTTTTGTGCACTTTATTTATTTTTCGGGGTGCGGCTGGGCCCAGATGGCTCTGTAAACTGTGGCCTCTGTTCAAACGGAATGTATTATAGTTAGTACTGGGCAGCCCGCCATAGGGCGCCATTAATAGGTTGTGAGCCAGATGCTCTGCATTTTCTGCGTGAACATCGCCGCCTTCAGATTATTCTTTGTTTGCACTGGTGTGCCAAACAGCCAATCCCTGATTGTAGGTTGGCTGCCTCATCGGTATTACTGCACCTGTGTAGCCGCCATCTTTAAATGGGTCGACTGCGCCCTGATAGTGCATTTGTTTAGAGGCCTGGACAGGTTAGCATCTTTGCCTGTGTTTTGGTGTTTTTTTCAATAATAGTGGAGGATTTTTCCTCTTTTGGTTGTTTTTGTTGTTAGAGTAGGACTGGCAAATGTGAGGACCCTTGACGTGGGTTGGCAGCTTATGTATTATGGCCATAATATCAACTAATACCTTACATATACATATATTGTTATCTGTTTTTGTGCACTTTATTTATTTTTCAGGGTGCAGCTGGGCCCAGATGGCTCTGTAAACTGTGGCCTCTGTTCAAACGGAATGCATTATAGTTAGCACTGGACAGCCCACCATAGGGCGTCATTAATAGGTTGTGATTGTGAGCCAGATGCTCTGCATTTTCTGTGTGAACATTGCCGCGTTCAGATTATTTTTCGTTTGCACTGGTGTGCCAAATGGCCAATCCCTGATTGTAGGTTGGCTGTTGTGAATTCTGTTATCCAACTCCCTACTGTGGTCATGAATGGTACTTCGGCGAGTTCTGTCCATGGACTCCCTCTGGTGGCTGTGAGTGGAGTTGCTGGTTCTGAGGTTCCTTCCACAGGTGACCTAGGTTATTCTTAGGCTGGCTTCTCTATTTAACTCCACTCAGATCGTTACTCCATGCCAGCTGTCAATGTTCCTGTACTGGTTCAGTTCGCTCCTGGATCTTTCTGGTGACCTGTCTCTTCCTGCAAGAAGCTAAGTCCCCGATTGTTATTTTCTGCTCATTGTTTTCTTGTCCAGCTTGCTTTCATGATTTTGCTTTGCTAGCTGGAAGCTCTGGGATGCAGAGTGGCACCTCCGCACCGTGAGTCGGTGCGGGGGTCTTTTTGCACACTCTGCGTGGTCTTTTGTAGTTTTTTGTGCTGACCGCAAAGATACCTATCCTCTGTCTGTTTAGTTAGTCTGGCCTCCCTTTGCTAAAACCTGTTTCATTTCTGTGTTTGTGACTTTCATCTTAACTCACAGTTAATATTTGTGGGGGGCTGCCTTTTCCTTTGGGGAAATTTCTCTGAGGCAAGGTAGGCTTTATTTTCTATCTCTAGGGCTAGCTAGTTCTTAGGCTGTGTCGAGGCGTCTAGGCCATGTCAGGTACGCTCCACGGCTATTTCTAGTGTGTGTGATAGGATTAGGGATTGCGGTCAGCAGAGTTCCCACTTCCCAGAGCTTATCCTGTGTCGGTTTAACCATCAGGTCATTTCGGGTGCTCCTAACCACCAGGTCCATAACAGTTGGCTGCCTCATCGGTATTACTGCACCTGTGTAGCCGCCATCTTTAAATGGGTCCACTGCGCCCTCATAGTGCATTTGTTTAGAGGCCTGGACAGGTGAGCATCTTTGCCTGTGTTTTGGTGTTTTTTTCAATAATAGTGGAGGATTTTTCCTCTTTTTGTTGTTTTTGCTCTCCAAACTTGACATGGCGTCTGCTAATTATGCCAGCAAATTTTACTGACAAAATGTGAAATGGCACTCCTTCTATTCCGAGCTCTGCCGTGAGCCCAAACAGTAGATTTCGCCCACATATGGGGTATCGCCATGCTCAGGAGAAGTTTCCAAAATGGCTCTGCCTGCAGAAGCGTTTCTGCTTTTTTCTTCAGTATGTACAGATATTCATTATGCAAACTAGAGGGCAGGTCAGTGAGGGATCAATGACCTGTCAGCAGTTTGCATTAAGAATAGCTAATCAGACCACATGAAGACCCCCCACAGGCCGCCCCGAAGCAGGGGGATATCATTAACTCAAAACTGAAAATAAAGATTAAAAAACAACCACAAGACGGATTTCCTCAACCAAGGTATCATTTTAATCAGTATAACGGCGCCAACCTGACACTGTGTGTTGGTTACTGTGCACAATCCTCCTGACAGGTTTCATTTATTAATAGGAAGGCACAGAAAGGACAGAATTATTGTATAAGACATTATTGCTGTCTGAGGAACTGGTTCTAGAGCTATAGGGTTTCTGTGAAAGTGGGGAATGTGAGGAGGGTGATGGAAATGCAGTAAACCAAAGATATCGGTGTTACATTTTGCAGGGATGAGTTAAGGATGGAAGAATTAGTAATGACGATCTGGGCCAAATGGAAAGGCAAACAGAAAATGAATGACTAGGATCATCAAGAATGGCACTGGCGAGTGACTGTTCAGCATATACAGTAAATACAGTCAATTTTCAGTAGAACTCTAGGGTGAAACAATATTATATGGTGATAATATCAGTGATAGTACGGTGGTTTTGGTTAATGATCAGTATGCGGGAATTATCAATATTGTATATGCTAGTAATAATGTGGTAATGGACCAGATGGAGACAAAAGAGATGAGAATGACTCCAGAAAAGATATCACTCAGAAGGTACTTGGGTATAAATGTTTATTTGTAATACTGTCTGCATCTAATCAGTGCTATGGTTCCTGTATGGTTACAGTCTGATGATGACTGGTAACAACAATTCCTAGGATTGCCTTACCACTGCTAAAGAGAATCTGTCAGAATGATCAACCTTCCTAACTCCTCTATATGAGCATGGAGGTCTTAGAGAGTTGAATAAAATGATACTTTTAAATGTACTATACGAAACCTTATTCCAGAGTGATCCATGTTTCTCCTATATGTAAATGATCTGTTTAGATCTCTGGGCCGAACACAGTTCTACATGACAATCTGCATCCACAGCTTATTTTAAATGAAAGGTGTTACCAGTGTGAACCAAGTAATACTGAGACTTTGGACTTACACAGCTCTTCAGTGAGATCATAACTAACAAAGTACAGAAGAGCTAACATAACACAGTACAGCAAAAGTGAACTTTGTCTCATTACAAACACAACAATCACATTTGCAGTTTTCTTCTCACACTATTGTTTGCTTTGCTGTACTGTTCTTCCCCAAACCTGGCTGCTTGTGAGGTGAAAGCTCAAGCACTATGAGAGGACATGCAGCTGCAAATATTTTTGTATTGAGACAAATATCACTTCTGCTGTACTGTGTTAGATCTGCTGCACTGTATTAGCTCCGCTGTACTGTAATAGTTCTGATCTCACTGCAGAGATGTGTGATATTATGAGAGCTAAATTTCAGTCGGTCACATGGTTCATACTGGTAACACTTCTTTTCTTTTAAAATAAGCTCCAGAGGCAAATTCTTGTGCAGATCTGTTTCTGGCCAATAGGTCTTAACAACTCATTTGCATTCAAATTTCTATCACTTGCATGCCCACATAGATGGCTCAGGAGGGTTGATCCTACTGAGAAATATTCCCTTTAATACCAATTTGATACCATCTGATGATAGTGATATATTCATGCACTAATGGTGGTTCTGATGTTGTATTCCTGTACTGATGATGGGTCTGGTGATATATTCATGTACTGATGGTTGTTCTGGTGCTATATTCATGTACTGATGATCATTCCAGTGCTGTATTGATGGTGGTTCTTGTTCTGTATTCCTTCAGAGATAGTAATTTGTTTTATATATTTTAAAATTGTGGTATTGCAGTATAGTGTAAGCAATCAGACTATAGCAGGTTCAAGTGAATAAGTAATAATGAATATCGTAAAAGCAGAACCCCATAACCAATGACGGAAAAACATTTGTTCACTGCAGATTTAAATTACACTGCGTGGAGGGGTGGCATTTCAATTTTTGACCTCATACAGCATAATTATCTAGAATCAAATTATTTTACTAATTGTTTAAAAGATAACACTGAATTGATGCTGTCAGATATCCAGATAAGCAACATCCACACATTAGAAATGGTTTCTTTTGCCATAAACAGAAGTGTAGTGTAGCTTTGAGTAACATCAATCCTTTTTAACTCATAAAGCCATAAATAGCAAAGATTTCCCATAGTGAATTTACTGTAATGATGTAGGCCTTCCCATCAAAATAACTTCTTAGATCTTTAATATTTTGCAATTGGGCAGGATATGGGTTTGATGGGTAAATTTCATGAATCAGTAACAGATCTTACATTAAAGGGAACCTGTCATGTAAATAAAACACTATTAACCTGCAGATATGCATTTAACCTGCAGGTTAAAAGAGTTCGGAACCTTCTCAGAGCCAGCACTCAGACCCCCCAACCCCCCACCCCCACCCCCGTCAGGAGGAAATGAACTTTCAGTCACCACTCTGTGTATAGAATATCAGAACATTTTTAAGTTTGACAAAGAGGTTCAGTTACACTTACCATTTGCCTTGAATAAAAATAATATGAATACTGTTTAATTTCTTTATTAAACCAAATTTACTTTCATAATTTAAAGAAAATCATTATAATGTTTAAAAGTGTCAACTCACTGTTTTCTTCAACATTTTGACTGCATAAGGCTTCTGAGTTCCCTTTTGTCTGCATCTGTACACAACCGATGTTGCACCCCTAAAAGAACAAGAAGGAGTAAACTATTATAACTTAATGATACAAAGGTAACAGCTTACATGCTAGCTGAGTTGGTGAAGACATTTTGATCATTTCTTTTCTTTGTGTAGCTTTTCTTGAAGGTCAAATAGTCACAGGGCAATATAATTTTTCTGAATTGTAAAAACATTCATACAGAAATGAAAATTAATTATCTGAATGTCTTTACTACTATTTTTAACAGAGACCCGCGCAAGTAATTCGCATGGCATTATCTGGATAATTAATACCCCACCCCAGGAAATATAGAAATAATCGGATTGTGACTATATCCTTCTACCCTACTAACATAAACTCAATTCTCCGTGGCAGAGCAGAAACATTCACTTATGATCAATCACTAAGGAACATTACATCCCTAAGTTCTTCTGATGTTAATGCAGGGAGCTTGCCTGGAGCGCATGCTAAGGAAAGTTCGGTCAAGAACCCCAGCTAAGTAGGGGTGAAAATTAACAGTAGAGTGGTGAGAACATGGTGGTTGTAGATGTTGTTAGATAGTGATAGTTGCTAATTTCTGGCTGGAGAACGAGAGAGGTCACTTCAGTGTGTCAGGGAGTTTTACATTCAAAGTGGTAGTTATAGTTCATCTTTGAGGTTGGCCATAATTTAATGCAAGGTAAGGGACAAAAAGAAAAGTACTGGAGCTTGGTGGCTGGCAAGTGCAAGGAGTTTCGAGTTGTACCTTGTAGCCACAGGTGCTATGTGCATCAGATTTGCAGTAACTACCAACACTCATGGCAAGAAGGGCAGTAGTAGGTGCACGGTACAGTCAGTAAGGAGGAGAATTACGCTTTTGGGTGCAGAATGTCGGTTAGCAATGGTTGCTGGATTGAGCAAGTGGTTCTTTCCCCTGTGCCCAGGCCTTCAAATGGACTGGTACTGGCTCAGATTAGTGTGATTAATGCTGTTACAATGCCATGTGCTGGCATGGAAAGGTCTTGCAGCATTTGGGCTAGGTTTTATCCTATTCCAGCACCAAGTGCTAGTGGTAAGGGGCATTTTAGTAGAGTCTTATCTGTCTCTTTTTCACTGCAGGTTCCAGGCTGTGTGCAATTTCAACCTACAGACAAGATGTGATAGGTGGTTGGTCTTAGTCATCAGTCAGTGGGTCAAAACAAGTGGCATCACCTGAATGACTGACTCATAGATTGATGATATAGGAACCTGGTTGGATGGTGTTGCCGTATCTTGGAGCAAGTGATCTCTCTGTTAGTTACGAGTTTTCATGACTTCCGGCACATATCTAATGCAGGAAGGAGGATCAATTAGTACTAGAGAAGGTTAGGTTACAATCCAAGGACTTATTGGGGAAGTTAGTGGGCTCAGGCAGTTGTTCGGGTTTTTCGAGGGAGCTCTGGGGTTACAATGTGGCTGTCCTCTTGATTCTTAGTCATTAATAGTCTGACACATTGCTGGTCTGGCATGTTGCTTGGTTACACTGGCAAAAATGCAGTCCACATTGAGTTGAATATACAGTATTTCATGTTGATTTCCTGAAGGTTTTTAAATTCAATCTGGTGATGTGGAAGGGTATGAAGACAAACTGAAGCTGTCATCAGAAAAAAACCTATAATTTAAATCACGTTGTTGTGTTACACATGTTTATGTATATATAAAAGAGATGTTCTCTACACATACACGTGCTTCTCACAAAATGAGAATAATATCAAAAAGTTAATTTATTTCAGTTCTTCAATACAAAAAGTGAAACTCATATATTCTGTAGAGTCATTACAAACAGAATGATCTATTTCAAGTGTTTATTTATGTTATTGTTGATGATTATGGCTTACAGCCAATGAAAACCCAAAGGTCATTATCTCAGTAAATTGCTGACTTGACAGATGTCCAGAAGGCAGTCAGTGACACAAAAAACACTAAATTAGTAACCTTTCCATTTTCATACTGGCCACTGGGGCTTTTATAAATGCGGATCACATTGACAGGTAACATCTCTATTCATATCTGATAATCTGATAACACAGGATCCTCCAATCACAATAGGCGATATCAGACTGACCCTGCCCCTTCTCCCTTTACAATGACCTTTGCACGTGCTCATTAGACACTTTAATACAAAAGATAGGGTTGGGGCTGTCCCTTGTGGCTAATTGAGTGTTATTTTGTAAAACAACTGGAAGCTAATGAGATGGTCTGGCACCTAAAATGTACTTTCTAAATATCGATCTGTACACCCTAACTACTTTTGTAATTAGCTTTATAACACAATACCCTACACTTCTCCCTATCTTTCTCATCCCTATATGTGTTTTTTTCTTCACATCCTGTGACATTTCTTTTGAGAGGAGCCTCAAAAATGACATCGCAGGATGCTGGGGCTCCATTCACTTCCGTCTATCACCCATCTAGGAACAGGATGCTAGGGGGATAGCACTGAAGTTAACTACAACAGTTTCTTCCATCACCAGCCTCTGAAGATATCCTTAATCCATGGTCATAGTGATAGAAGCAAAATGCCTGCACTGCATACACCTCTCCCATGGATTCTATCTCCACCACCACATCTTCTAACTGTGAAAGAAGACATCATCAGGAGTGGAGATAGAAGCAGTCAGAGACATCATTGCCAGCTTCTAGCACTGTCTTCAAATGATTCATTATCAGGTTACAGTGATAGAAGCAGTGTGAGTGATACCTGTCGTTCCTTTCTTTTACATTGAGCTAGTTGCTACCAGAAATGTATGGTATCAGCTTGCTTCCCTTTCCTCCTTGAGAATGTATGTAAAACTTGGGGGAACCAAGAGAAATACTGTAGCTGTGTAGCTGGAGATATTAAAGTTAAGTGGACACCTTAGGCTGTAAATCTTTAGCATTCTAGTACATATCACATGAGGTATGGAAAGCGTTACCTAGCGAATTTGTAACCCTTTCATATATCACTTCTTCACAGAATTAGTCCTATTTCAACATATTCATGCAAAGTTCTTGGAACAAGTGGTTCATTTTACCTCTGACAAGGAGCGGCTGCCAGCACTGACTACATATAATACCATGCTACATCTGAGAGACAAATGACAAAGGCTAAGGGCACATCTCATTACATCTTCCTCCCACTTTCCAGGAGAATAAACTTTTCTATTTTTATAAAGATTTATACACAGTGCCAGAAGTGTCATGTAATGAGATGACAACATTTCCAACATAATGCAGCTGAGAACATACAGTGGTTGCTTTAAAATACAATCATACTCCAATTAGCGCGTCTTTTTCCATTCAGAACTTGCTTCCCATTCACTGAGACACACTGTCACTTCAGTGATACCGACGCCTACGCTCCATAAGTGCCATAAATCTCTCTCACTGTAAAAGATTGCAACTGGAATCACATGGCTGAACAGAGCGATATTCTCAAAAGTATACATAGATTGTCATTGTTACCAATTCAATAAGTCTCACTAAGGAGCAAGAGGAAATTATCCAGTATGCAATCGTCATTATCAAAATAAATCATCATATTCAGAAAATAAATGATAAGTAAAGTGGAATTTCTAAGGTTAAACGGACTGAAAATAGAAATATTTTACTTTTTTTTACTATAAATATATTTTGTACACCAATCACCTGGATCGAAAGTACTGGCTCCAAAAAGCAATTGCACAAGACTAACACCAAAATAAATCAAACTTTTCTGGAAATGGCTGAAAACAGAATGTAGGTATGTATTCATACATGACCAGGAAATATATAAAAAAGTACATACCGTATATACTCGAGTATAAGCCGACCCGAGTATAAGCCGACCCCCCTAATTTTGCCACAAAAAACTGGGAAAACTTATTGACTCGAGTATAAGCCTAGGGTGGAAATGCAGCATTTACCGGTGAATTTCAAAAATAAAAATAGATCATTATTTCCCCATAGCTGTGCCATATAGTGCTCTGCACCGTTCATATTTCCCCATAGCTGTGCCATATAGTGCTCTGCACCGTTCCTTATTTCCCCATAGCTCTGCCATATAGTGCTCTGCACCGTTCATATTTCCCCATAGCTGTGCCATATAATGCTCTGCACGTTCATTATTTCCCCATAGCTGTGCCATATAGTGCTCTGCACCGTTCATATTTCCCCATAGCTGTGCCATATAGTGCTCTGCACCGTTCCTTATTTCCCCATAGCTGTGCCATATAGTGGTCTGCACCGTTCATATTTCCCCATAGCTGTGCCATATAGTGCTCTGCACCATTCATATTTCCCCATAGCTGTGCCATATAGTGCTCTGCACCGTTCATATTTGCCCATAGCTGTGCCATATAGTGCTCTGCACCGTTCATATTTCCCCATAGCTGTGCCATATAGTGCTCTGCACCGTTCATATTTCCCCATAGCTGTGCCATATAATGCTCTGCACCGTTCATTATTGCCCCATAGCTGTGCCATATAGTGCTCTGCACCGTTCATATTTCCCCATAGCTGTGCCATATAGTGCTCTGCACCGTTCATATTTCTCCATAGCTGTGCCATATAGTGCTCTGCACCGTTCATATTTCCCCATAGCTGTGCCATATAGTGCTCTGCACCGTCCATATTTCCCCATAGCTGTGCCATATAGTGCTCTGCACCGTTCATATTTCCCCATAGCTGTGCCATATAGTGCTCTGCACCGTTCATTTTTCCCCATAACTGTGCCATATAGTGCTCTGCACCATTCACATTTCCCCATAGCTGTGCCATATAGTGCTCTGCACCGTTCATATTTCCCCATAGCTGTGCCATATACTGCTCTGCGCCATTCATTATTGTCCCATAGCTGTGCCATATAGTGCTCTGCACCGTTCATTATTGCCCCATACCTGTGCCATATAGTGCTCTGCACCGTTCATATTTCCCCATAGCTGTGCCATATAGTGCTCTGCGCCGTTCATTATTGCCCCATAGCTGTGCCATATAGTGCTCTGCACCGTTCATATTTCCCCATAGCTGTGCCATATAGTGCTCTGCACCGTTCATATTTCCCCATAGCTGTGCCATATAGTGCTTTGCACCATTCATTATTGCCCCATAGCTGTGCCATATAGTGCTCTGCACCGTTCATATTTCCACATAGCTCTGCCATATAGTGCTCTGCACTGTTCATATTTCCCCATAGCTGTGCCCCATATAGTGCTCTGCACCGTTCATATTTCCCCATAGATGCTCCACATAAATCTGTGCCGCTACTGCTGCATTAAAAAAAAAACACATACTCACCTCTCTTGCTTGCAGCTCTTCAGCGTCCGGTCCCGGCGTCTCTCCGCACTGACTGATCAGGCAGAGGGCGCCGCACACACTATATGCGTCATCGCGCCCTCTGACCTGCACAGTCAGAGCGGAGAGACGCCGGGAAGATGGAGCGGCGCCCGGCGGCTGGAATGGGGACAGGTAAATATGCGATACTTACCTGGTCCCGGTGTCCGGCTCCTTCTCCCGGACAGCTGTCTTCGGTGCCGCAGCCTCTTCCTCTATCAGCGGTCACCGTTACTGCTGATTAGAGAAATGAATATGTGGCTCTGCCCCTATGGGAGGTGGAGCCGCCTATTCATTTCTCTAATGAGTGGTCCCACGTGACCGCTGAACAGTGGAAGAACTGCAGCACCGAAGACCGTGGGACGGCAGGGGGAGCGTCAGGACCGCCGGGACTAGGTGAGTATGCCTCAGCGGCCTCTCCCCCTCACCCGCCGACCCTGCCACCTACCTTGACTCGAGTATAAGCCGAGAGGGGCACTTTCAGCCCAAAAATTTGGGCTGAAAATCTCGGCTTATACTCAAGTATATACAGTAAATAGAAAAACTGGTTAAGGTGCAAATGCAAATAAGGTAAAGTGCAAGTGCAATCAGGTAAAGTTTAGAATTAAGATTCAACCTGAAAAGTATATATGTAGAAACTAAAAAATGATTAGGAGAACACATTAAAACACACTGCAATTGTTTTCAGTATGATAGAGTCCCAGCTATGGTAGATACCCATTATCAACTCAAATTAATGCAACGTATAGACACAAATAACAAAGAACATATTACTTCAAAGTGCAGATAGTCAGGTGCCCACCACGCCCAACACACGTTTCGCTTCAAAGGCTTCATCTGGGGGTATTTTCTTACACAGTAAGATATAAACAGATCTGTCACCAGGTTTCACAATGCAAACTGTAGTTACTAATAAATAGATCTCTAAAGGTACCTTCACACATAACGATATTGTTAACGATATCGTTGCTATTTGTGACGTATCAACGATATCGTTAATGAAATCGTTCTGTGTGACAGCGACCAACGATCAGGCCCCTGCTGGGAGATCGTTGGTCGCTGAATAAAGTCCAGAACTTTATTTCGTCGCTGGACTCCCTGGAGACATCGCTGGATCGGCGTGTGTGATACCGATCCAGCGATGTCTTCACTGGTAACCAGGGTAAACATCGGGTAACTAAGCGCAGGGCCGCGCTTAGTAACTCGATGTTTACCCTGGTTACCATGCTAAAAGTAAAAAAAAACAAACAGTACATACTTACCTACAGCTGTCTGTCCTCCAGCGCTGCGCTCTGCACTCCTCCTGTACTGGCTGTGAGCCGGAAAGCAGAGCGGTGACGTCTGTGCTTTCCGGCTCCCAGACAGTACAGGAGGAGAGCAGAGAAGCAGAGCGCAGCGCTGGAGGACAGACGGCTGTAGGTAAGTATGTACTGTTTGTTTTTTTTTACTTTTAGCATGGTAACCAGGGTAAACATCGGGTTACTAAGCGCGGCCCTGCGCTTAGTTACCCGATGTTTACCCTGGTTACCGGCATCGTTGGTCGCTGGAGAGCGGTCTGTGTGACAGCTCTCCAGCGACCAAACAGCGACGCTGCAGCGATTCGGATCGTTGTCGGTATCGCTGCAGCGTCGCTAAATGTGAAGGGGCCTTTAAACCTGATGAAGCTGTACAATCGTTTTTGAAAGTTTAAATTAATTCTCCTCCCTCCTAGCCTGATTGACAGCTCTTCAGTGTCCCTTCTGCTACTACGATCTCACACTGCACAGTGAAAGCTGCAGATGTCAGTCAAACTGGCTACACTGAAAATGAATACACTTGGCTTCAAGAAATCTCTCAATATTTAGTTAGTCTTATGGTATGTTCAGTTTACTTACTGTATTATACAGCCTATCTCGCAAGGAGTTTCATAGTAAGTACAAAAGCATCATCAGATCTTAGAAACCTTTTTAATAATGTATACAGTTTGTATTGTGAAATCTGGTGACAGATCAGGAAACAAATTTGTTAATGATCTTTTTATATCCTGATATTTCCAGATATACCTGTCCATCCAATACCAGCTTCAATTTAGAGCAAAGTATGGTTGGATCCAGTGCCAATGCTTTCTCAGTCCAGGTGAGGCCTAGGCACAGACAGGTGTGAGTCGTTTAGGTTAGGGTGCCAGCTATAAAGGGGTTGCTTTGTCATTGGCAGTTGGGTTTACATATTTCGATCATTTGTACGCAAAGAACTTCATGTTTTTGCAAGTGTAACAATAGTGGAGTTCATGTACTGTACAGAATATTGAAACATCTCTGTTTCGCAGTGGTTGTTAGATAGAAAGATAGATAATAGATAGATAGATAGATAGATAGGTAGACTCAATTGAATTTTTAATATTCTAAATTATTCTATATATTTTTCCCAAAAAACAATATTTCAGCACGCTCAACATCTCTTGTTCCATCAAATCTGCCCACAGATAAGTAAACATGTTCAACTTGACATATTTCCCTAAACTGTGAAATTTTGTAATACTGCGAATACAAAAGACTATAAAATGCAGTATCAAAATAATGCACCCACATAAACTAAAAAACACAGTCAGGAAAGCTTTTTACAGGAATAAATATATATCCACCCTGAAAACATGCTCATACGTTCTTGTTTAGAAAAAAAGCAAATTTCATTACACGTTTTATTAAACGACTCTCAAAGTGCGATCTATCACATTTTATATTTAGTCTTCTCTGTGTTAAAGAATCTCACTTACCAAACAGATCTGTCAAGTTGGAAATAATGATCCAGCTGCTTCATTATGAATATGCATATCTGTGAATTGGTGCCATTTACAAATGCACTGCTCTTACATGAACACTCCCCATATAGCATAAAAGACAAGTGCGTCTATACAGAGAAAAAAAATCATCAATCTATCTAAAGAGAAAAAATGGAGCAGCAACAGAAAAAATAGAAAAGTGGGTGTGGAGCCCCGCAGGCAAACCAAACCTTAGTAACATCCAAATATAGAGGCAGCACTCCGAGGTCAAAAAATGAATTGTTTATTGACCCATTATGATTTCTCAAGCCAAATAGAAATCTTCGCATTTGATAAAGTTCCACACTTGGAATGAAACAATGCTATCATAATGGGTCAATAAACAATTCATTTTTTTGACCTTGGAGTGCTGCCTCTATTTTTGAATATCTATCTATCTATCTATCTATCTATCTATCTATCTATCTATCTACCTATCTATCTATCTAGGTCCAATTCTAGCTTTCATGTGGACTTTTTTTAGTTTTGTTTTTAGTTAACTACTTCTGGACTGATCATAGACTATAAACATCATTTTTTTGACCTTGGAGTGCTGCCTCTATTTTTGAATATCTATCTATCTAATCTATCTATCTATCTATCTATCTATCTATCTATCTATCTGTCTATCTATGTATCTATCTGTATATCTAGGTCCAATTCTAGCTTTCATGTGGACTTTTTTGAGTTTTGTTTTTAGTTAACTACTTCTGGACTTATCATAGACTATAAACATCTGGACAGTCCACACATTACTCTCAGTTGTCCTAAAAGGGATCTTCTTCAAGTCAAAAAGAAAATACGGTAGTTAAAACTTAGTCTTTAATCACAGAGGATAAAAAAGGAGAATGTACACATATTTAAAAAAGAAAACTTATAATGGTTTTCTACCTGAAACGCTTAAGTATTATTAGTTTTCTTTTTCTAATTTGTGTACATTCTCCCAATAAAGTAGTTTTAACTACTTTCCTTTAGTGCTGGAGAACATCTCCTTTTGGACCATTGAAAGCTGCGTAGCCTGGAATCCAAACCAGTACATACTCTGTGCACCAGACTCAGACCACAGACTGTCTACCCCAGAAGTCTCCTGGGATACTTATCTCTAACACAAAAGTGGTAAGCTGAATTGACACTTTTTCTATTTTTCCACACTTACTCTGCACTGACATTGTAAAACATCAATGCAGTGTAAGGAGCTTGTACAAGGTTGTACAGCTGTTGTAGTGTGAAGCTGCTGCCACACACAGCGTGACTCCCCATAGAGAAGCAACATGGTATATTACCATGCTTACCTTGTCAATATCTGTAAAAAAAAGCCTAGATAAAATAAAGCTTAAAAATGAAATATTGCCAGCGTTTATCACTTTTTGTATTGTTGACTCCATTGAAAAAAATATTTCAAATTCATAAGAATAATTTATACGGAAAGTAGAACGCTATTTAAAATATTTTTAGCAGTCTATTATTGTTATAATAAAAAGTAACATAAATAATGAAAATAATAATTTGATTTAAAATTTTCCTCAATATTAGCACAAAAATAAATGAATAAAAATGACAAAAATAAATCCCCATGTAATAAATCCCCATGTAAATCCCCATGTATTGAGAGAAAAAATGGGCAAAAATTATTTGAAAACCCGAATGAGAACATTTTTTAGAGCTGTTAAAAGTACATGAACGATACATGTAAAACCTGAAAATGTGCCTGATCAGGAAGGGAGATGATCCTGTCACAAATTTTTTAAAGAGTACCAACACCTTTTTTCACATTTTCTTGTCTTGTCCAAGATTTCCCAGGAATATCCCCCATCCTCTCGAATTACACACCTCAACAAGTCCGATTAGCCATCACCCTCGGATCCTTCAGACGGAACCTGAAAACCCATCTTTTCAGGAAAGCCTACAGCCTGCAATAAACATTCTGCCACCTCACCATCACCCGAGCTGCCGCCTCACCACCACCAGAGCTGCCGCCTCACCACCACCAGAGCTGCCACCTCGCCACCACCCGAGCTGCCGCCTCACCACCACCAGAGCTGCCGCACCCCCGACCTTCTGTCTCTTCCCCATCATCAGAATGTCCACAAGGACAGGGTCATCTCCCCTCTGTACCAGTCTGTCATCGTAAATTTGCTTACTGTAAACGATATCTATAACTTTGTATGTAACCCCGTCTCATGTACAGCACCATGGAATTAATGGTGCTATAGAAATAAATAATGATAATAATAATAATAATAAAGATAAAATTCTTGTCCAGCAGTGAAAAATATATAAAAATGTAAGTATTCAGTGTAAAAATAAGTTGTTTTGCCTTAAAAAACACTTCTCGACAAACAGCTGTCATGTTCCTTATGTAGGTCTAATCCAGCTCTCCTCTGGTGTTGCAGGGTGAAAGCTTTACATCTCCTGGAACGCTGTGTACGGCTCTCGTTGATTGACAGCTGGTGGGGTGGTGATCAATATCTCACTATCACCTAAATATCTGATTGAAAGAGCTCCAAAATTGCATGTGTTTTCTGTGGCCAAACACCAAGGAGCCACAGAAGACACATACGCTGTCCTCTCAGCATTGTGTCAGCCAGCTGAGAAGAATCTCTGTCACACGGCTGGGAAGAGACCAAGCTTTGTGTGATTTCACTACTGAGCTACTTAAGCGCTGCCTGTCCAACTGTCAATCAAGGAAAGACTAACACAGGGTTCTGGGAAGTGATATACAGATTTGCCCTAGCAACAGCAGAGGGAAGCCAGATTAAACCAGCATGAGGAAGATGCCAGCAGTATGATGAACAGGTATTTTAACACTTTATGAGGTAACAACTCTGGAACACTTAAACGTATCTCACTGATTCTGAGAAATTTATTTTTTGCATTTATTTGTGAAAGTATGGAAAAATTTGGTGAAAATTTAGCAATTTTCAAACTATTAATTTTGATGCCCTTAAACCAGAGGGTTATACCACACATGTCTATTTTACATCCGCATCATTTTTAAACATTTTTTTGTTAGCAAGTTATAAGGCTTAAAAGTTTATTAGCAATGTCTCATTTTTCCAACAGAATTTACAAAACAATTTTTTGTAGGGACTCCATCACGTTTGAAGTGACTTTGAAGGGCCTATGTGACAGAAAATACCCAAAAGTGACAACTTGCACCCCTCAAAGTGATCACAGTGTGGAGATCAGACTGAACTAAAGGAATCCATTTTGTCTTCTTCCTGAGAAATCTCGCTTACAACAAGATACATTTCTGCTGACTTGACATTTCCTTTTATGGAAGTAATCATGTGTGCATTCCTTCTTTCAATAGCAGCCTTTCATTCACCTTCCAGATGATGTAACTTTCTACTGATAAAGACTGGTATAGATTGTTTATGTAAGAGATAGTGAAATATGAGCGCTTGTGCGCATGTCTGTAAAAGAATAATTCTTTTCTATATAAAGGAAGGGCAAAGCCCAGAGAGAGAGATGTGCTCCTGGGCTTCCCCTGTATATGATCACACAATACCTTGTTTGCGTGTCATTTACTCAGGATCCCTACCTCTAGTAAGCCAGGGACTGAGAAGGACTTAACATTTCTTTGGCGCACCGAACAGGGACCCGAGATGAGAGTATTTGCTCGAGATTCACCTGCAGATACGGACAATGGAGATCTGGGATAATGGACGGCAAATGAACTGAAAAACCTGGCCAGGTAAGAGACATTATTAGTTCTCTTTTATCTGCCTTGTATTATCCGAAAGATCTCTATGAGCCGTGTCACGCTGGGTTAGTCTAGTAGTGAGTAGATACCTATAAAACTCGGGTTACTATATTGTATAGATTTATGAGTCCTGTCCCTGGCAGTGTGTGAACAGTGTGAAGGTTGTGGTATGTTGTGAAAGAAGAGCAAAAGTGCGTAGAAAAATAAGCCGAAATAGTTGGGGTATAAGCCTTATACACGGAAGTCAGCCTAACTGGGTCATGTGGTTGCGTCCTTTCGGGGAGACCTCCGCCCATGCTTGACTCTCATTTAAGTGCTTAACCTCCTTCATTTCTGGATAAGGTTTGATAGAATGAGCCCAGGACGCGGGTCCATGAGCCTGGGACAAGTATGCTAACTGACACAGAAAGTTTTGTGATCTGTATGGTGTTGCTGGGTCTGTTTGCGTGCATAATAGCACTTAAGTACATTCTGCACATTAGAAAGAATGGAGCAGATCAGCCCTTCAATATTTTAGCTCCCTAGGAGAGAAGGCAACGAGACATCACCTAGGATAAGTGATTGTCCAAACGTCACCTGGGGTAGAAATAGCTAATATTGAAAAAAAAATAAATAAAAAAAAAAAAAAAGAAAAATGGGAAATAAACAGACAAAAACCGTCTTAGGACAAGTGGAAGCAGCAGATATCATACAGGAAAGATGTGGGAAGACAGTCAGAAGTCAGATTAGAAGGGTAAGAGAAAAATTGGGAATTTCAGAAGCACTTATGTTCAGTACAGAATGGGAAAAACTGAGTAAAGAACGAGGTGGAATTATCAAAGACAATGGGTGGGAAGAAATCATACACTGTATGATAGAGGTCTCAAAAACAGCTAAAGAGGAGAATTGGAAGTATGATCCAGACACTTCCAAATGGATTATGGGGAAGGGAAAAAGTTGTGACATAATCCCACCACCTTACCTAGATCCAAAAGCCCAATCATTTGTACCATCTGGAGGAGCAGAAGGAGGAAAACAATTTCCAGCCTTGTATCCCAATCTTGGTGGGGTAGGAGGATGGGTATGTTCACACTGTGGACAACAAAATCCAGATTGGAGAAATGATTGCCTAGTCTGTGGTACACCTAGACATGGCGCTGTACTTGCCCCTGTTAGGGTAGTACCAAGACCCTTTAGGGAACCTGGTGCTGACGGGGTAATGGGAACTAGATATCACCAGACCCGACAGTATTTTCCTTGGTCCCCTGCTGAAGGTATGTCCCTCCTGCATAATGCGCCTGATCCCACTCAATATCCCATCCGATTTGCACAATACATACAACAAATCATGCAGACTCATGCTGGGGTCTGGGCGGACGGGGAAGAATTATGTAGAATGAAAATGTCCCCCGGACTTTTTCAGGAATTATTGACACACCTACAGCCCAATAGACCAGTGGCAGAAGGGGGTGCCTTACAGACAGAAGCATCAGGTACCCAGTTCACAGAGGCATTAATAATTTTCATGAGAGAAAAACAGAGGGAAAGGGGATCTACGGGTGTGATTATGCAGAAATTTGGGCAAAGTATTGAAGAATATAGTCAAGAATTAGAAAATAGCTTTAGGGATGAAGGATTGGATTTGACTGATGCTTCAGTAAGGAGACTTTTTACAAAACAATTAATAGAGGGGCTAGATCCGAAAATCAGAGAAAAATTTAAATCCTCTACTCCAGATTGGAGAACAATTGAACAACCAAATATTGTGAAACAACGATGTTTAGGAATAGTCATGGATATGAGAGAGAATCGTAAGCCTGTTAGAATAGCACAAGCTAATACAGGAGGAAGAGTGAGACACAACTTTCCTTGCCACTACTGTAAAAAGCCAGGTCATTTCCAAAGAGAGTGCAGGAAGAAGTTGGCAGATATAAAGTCAGGCAAATTTGTTCCCAGAAATAACCCTCCCCAAACGGACAACCAGCAGAAATCTACCATCATAGATGGTCCCATACCAGATTCAGATTGACTCGATGTGTTACAAACTTCCCTACCAGCTAGAAGACCTATGATACAGGTGAATGTGGGGGGGAGAGAGATTCCATTTTTGATAGATACAGGTGCAACTTCCTCAATTTTGAATCAAGATTTTCTTCCGAATCCGGAAGATATTTCAGAACAAACAACTTTTGCTGAGGGTTATGATGGGGTAATTCGAACACTGCCATATACTGTGCCCCTAGAGGTCTCATTAGGACCTAAATGTTTTGCATCCAGATTTTTGTTTGCCAGAGGTGCCCCAACATGTTTGTTAGGAACTGATGTCCTAAAGAAATTAGAAGCTAACATCAATTTTAGGGAAGATGGCACAGTTATACTGACTATCCCTGATGATGCAGAAACATTAGAACAATATGTTAGAATTCAGGCTTTTGAGGATTATGCTGAAGAAAAAGAGTACACCACAGATCTAGACCTCTCAATGGTCCCAGAAACACTGTGGGCACAGGGTGACACCGATGTGGGACTATTGCATATCTCTCCTGTAAAACTATCTGTGCAACCAGGAACTGTTCTCCCACAGCTCAGACAATACCCTGTGAGTGCCCAGCAGGAACTAGCGATTACAAAACAGATAGAGGGATATAAAGAGAAAGGAGTTTTGGTAGAGATACAATCACCTGCTAACACTCCTCTGTATCCAGTCAAAAAGAGAACTCTTGATAAGAGTTCTATGCCCAAATATCGTATGGTACATGATTTAAGAGAAATAAACAAAGTTCTAGATCCAATCACCCCAGTTGTACCCAATCCTCATACGCTACTATCACAGATACCAGCCAGTTCTCAAGTATTTACTGTAATAGATCTTTCAAATGCATTTTTCTCGGTTCCTTTACACCAAGATAGTTGGCATTTGTTTGCATTTACATTTAAGGGCAAACAGTTGGCGTGGACACGCCTTCCACAGGGAATGATACACTCCCCTACTCTTTATTCAAATGCCCTACAAACAGTCCTTCAGAGGTTTGAACCCGAACCACAGGTAGTAATTTTGCAGTATGTGGATGACCTACTACTTTGCTGCCCAGATCTAGAAACTGCAGAAAGGTCCACTGTGAGTTTACTATGTTTTTTAGAAAAAGAAGGGTGTAAAGTGAATAGACAAAAGCTACAAGTTTGTCAGACCAAAGTGGTCTTTCTAGGTCATTGCATTTCTCAAGGTAAAAAGCATCTTACACCACAAAGAACTGAAGCAATAAGACAGATGAATGAGCCTAGAAATCATAAACAGCTACGAGCATTTTTAGGAATAGTGTCTCATTGTAGACAATGGATTATACATGCCAGTCAACTAATGCAACCACTGTATGACTGTGTAAAAAGTGAACCTTATTTGTTGACAAAAGAAGGTCAGATTTCGTTCCAACAATTAAAAGATGCCCTTGTTTCAGCTCCAGCGTTAGGGCTACCAGACTACACCAAACCGTTTCAGCTTATGGCTGCAGAAGTTGATTCCCATGCTACAGGAGTTCTTACCCAGAAGCATGCAGGGAAACAAAGACCAATTGCATATCTTTCAGCAAGGTTAGATCCCGTAGCTAGAGCAGCGCCAACCTGTGTACGTGTAGTTGTTGCTGTCTCACTATTGTTGGACAAAGCATCAGAAATTGTCCTAGAGTATCCACTCACAGTTCAAACTACACATGATGTTTATGGGATATTAAACCAGGTCCAACCAAAACACATTTCCATGGCCAGACATTTGCGGCTACAGTGTTCTTTGTTGCTCCCCTCTACTATCACATTTGCTAGGCTTCAGACTCTCAATATAGCTACACTGCTACCTCTCGAGTCTGAAGGGGGGAATAAGGACACTGATCCACACGCAAATTTTTTCCCTACAGACACACATGATTGTACAGAGCTCATTTTACAAGAAACGGTAGGCTTACCCAATGTATCCGAAACACCACTTCAAAATCCAGATTTAGAGCTGTTTATAGATGGTAGTAGGTTTGCAGATGACACAGGTAACTTCCATACAGGGTATGCAGTTGTGTCAGAATCTGAAACTCTCAAAGCAGAACCACTTCCACCGAAACAGTCTGCACAAGAAGCAGAACTAACAGCATTGATTGAAGCTCTTAAAATAGCTGAGAACCAGACAGCTAATATATACACTGATTCTAGGTATGCACATGGTATTGTGTTTGATTTTGGAGTAATCTGGAGAGCTAGAGGTTACATGACAGCGTCAGGACAACCTGTAAAACATGCTTCTCTGATCAAACAGATCTTAGAGGCTGCACAAGAAACAAAAGAAGTAGCAGTAATCAAGGTAGCTGCACATGTGAGACTCGACACTAGGGAATCTAGGGGAAATGATAGGGCTGATAAAGCAGCCAAAGCAGCAGCTGTCAAACCCTTACAACAGGTTCATACTGTAAACCCCACAGAAAATACTGAAGATAGACTGAGACAAGCACAGGAAGATGCAGGAGAAGAGGAGAGGGACAGGTGGAAAAAGGAAGGGGCAGAAGAACAAGCGGGAATTTGGAAGAAAGATGGACTAATATGTCTACCTAGAGCCTGGTATCCGATTGTAGTTGGTGGACTGCACCACCCTACTCATGTGTCTGCAAATGCAATGACACTACTGGCAAAGCAAGTCTGGTTGGCTCCAGGTTTTGGCAACTATGCAAGAGACTATTGTGCTGCATGCGCTATATGCCTGGCACATAATCCCGGACAGACAACAAAGACCCCTATGAAGCACCACGTCCGACCTCTCTACCCGTTTCAGCGATTACAAATAGACTTTATCCAGCTGCCAAAAAGTAATGGGTATGAGTATGTGTTGGTATGTGTGGACATGTTCTCGGGGTGGCCAGAGGCCTATCCAGTTCGGAAGGCTTCAGCTAAAAACACTGCTGTAAAGCTAGTTGCCGAACTGATACCCCGTTACGGTCTCCCTGAAGTGATCGAGTCAGATAGGGGTACTCATTTCACTGGAGAAATATTTCAAAATGTACTGAAAATGTTGGGTGTTGAAAGTCAGTTACACACTCCGTACCATCCTCAAAGTTCTGGTAAGGTGGAACGCATGAATGGAACTTTAAAATTAAAAATACAGAAAGCCATGGCTGAAACAGGAAAGCCTTGGACAGAATGCCTTCCACTGGCCCTTTACTCAATACGCAATACCCCAAGGGGTAAGACTAAACTGTCTCCATATGAAATTTTGTTTGGCAGGACTGCCAATTTAGGATGTTATTTTCCACAGCAACTTGTGTTAAATATTGAGTCATTGACTTCTTATGTGCAAAATCTTCAGAAACAATTAACTAAGGTGCATGCACAAGTTTTTGCTTCCCTTCCAGATCCTGACAACACAGAAGGAAGTCACAAGTTGGAACCAGGTGATCAAGTCTATGTAAAAAGACACACCAGAAAGGCTCTAGAACCAAGGTTTGACGGACCCTTCCAAGTCCTGTTGACAACACCTACATCAGTCAAGCTTGGAGGAAAGGCATCATGGATACATGCAAGCCATTGCAAGAAAAGCAGTATAAACTCATGATATTGATGTTAATAATGATAACCTCAACGGAGGCGTGGGATAGACTGAATTCTCTAGCCCCTTTGAACAATAGATTCGTACAACATCATAGAAAATTAGTGCATGACTTGTTAAACAATACACAAACCCTGACAGATTGTTGGATCTGTACCCATTCGCCGGTATCAGCCACAAGTATACCTTTTCTAGCAGTTCCCGTATTAGCAGAAGAAATATTCGCTTGGCCTAATTGTTCAGACAACCTGGCCAACAACCAAATTGGTAATGCTAGGCTATGGAATACTACAATCGCCATACCAATTGTGGGATGGGTAGAATTTCCTTGGTGGCAGGGTAATCTCTCAGGGAGTAACACACATCTACAATATTTAGCATTTAGGGGAGGAAAATGGGTACCTAGAAATAAGACTGGATTAACTAATTTAGGACAGGTCCCCACAGAAAATCTACAGCTTAGTTTCAGTACAACCGTCCCCCCCTCTGATGCTTTCAAACCTGTAGTATTGGAAAGATACATACATAATAGAAAATGGAAACATTCTAAATTGTTCCCCCAAGGTGATGCAAACAGTTGTACAAGTAAGCTGGGGAACCTGGTTTGTAATAAATCCGATGAGTATATCAAAGGAATGCCTGTATGTGGGAATCCCGCAGCCGGGTACTGTAGCCCCTTGGGACAAAAACCCTCTTGGTGTATGCTTCAGAATGTATCTAGATTTGTGGACTTGGCTCACAGATTGGTATTGCAGCACTCAGCTCTATGGGATCTGCCTGAAGGTACATTTTGGATATGCGGAGAAGGAGCATATAAATGGCTTCCCGTAGGTATAAAGGGTACTTGTACATTAGGACGCCTAACCCCGGCTACATTCATAATTTCAAATAAACAAGTGAATATGCAAGCCGTGCCCAAGCACACACTGTATAAAAGAGCTGCAGATAACTCACCACGTCCCTCGGGGAGGCCACATATAGTACAAATGGGAATTCCTAACAAAATTGCTAGTACCATTTTTATTTATCCTATGTTAACACAGATGTGGGATAAATTAGTTAGAGCCACGGATTATCTAGATGATCAGATCTGGGATATATTGGATATACTAAACACTAGTATAGCTGTACAGAATCAGCTTATAATAGTCACTAACCAACATACCCTGGTATTGGATTACCTAACTGCCTCACAAGGGGGTATGTGTCAAATCATCGGACCCACCTGCTGTCATTATATAGACCCGAATAGTACTATGAGTATGACATTTAAATTAAAGGACGTACAACGACTCAGAGATCAGTATGACAAAGACAATGACCAGAATAAGGATAGCTGGTGGTCAGATACCTTTTCTTTTCTTAACCCAGCCAACTGGTTCAGAGGAATCGGTGGGTGGGTTGCTGGGATTATGCAGAGCATAATACATATAGTTATGATTATTGTAGTCATATACGTACTATTCCAGATTGTGCTCAAGAGTATCTCAGTATGCACAGATAAACTTTGTGTAATAGATGCAAGAGTATAAAGTTTTTTTTCCTTCTTCTCTTATGTTATCCTTTGCTAATACTGATTATTGCGCTTATTTTGCTATCCCTTTGTAATATCTGTACTTATTGCAAAACAAAGAAAAGGTTGCGAGAGTTAAACGGAAGAATTAATACTAGATTTGATTCTCTTATTGAATACAAGCATGTACATGTGTAATACCAAATAAAGGCTTTGTCTTTGGCCCTGTGGTAATAAAACAAATAAAAGAAAATGTCAAAGGGGGGAATTGTGGAGATCAGACTGAACTAAAGGAATCCATCTTGTCTTCTTCCTGAGAAATCTCGCTTACAACAAGATACATTTCTGCTGACTTGACATTTCCTTTTATGGAAGTAATCATGTGTGCATTCCTTCTTTCAATAGCAGCCTTTCATTCACCTTCCAGATGATGTAACTTTCTACTGATAAAGACTGGTATAGATTGTTTATGTAAGAGATAGTGAAATATGAGCGCTTGTGCGCATGTCTGTAAAAGAATAATTCTTTTCTATATAAAGGAAGGGCAAAGCCCAGAGAGAGAGATGTGCTCCTGGGCTTCCCCTGTATATGATCACACAATACCTTGTTTGCGTGTCATTTACTCAGGATCCCTACCTCTAGTAAGCCAGGGACTGAGAAGGACTTAACAACAGGAATGAAAGCAATGTGAAAGGAAAAAATGAAAATGTTACTTTTTCGCACAAAAATGTTACTTTAGCCCCAAATTTTTCATTTTCACAAGGGTAACAGGAGAAAATGCACACCAAAATTTGTTGATAAATTTCTCCTTAGTATGCTGATGCCTCATATGTGGTGGAAAACTATTGTTTGGGCTCAGAAGTGAATGAGAGCCATTTGACTTTTGAAGCAGAAAATTGCCTGGAATAGATATCGGATGCCATGTTGCTTTTGACAAGCCCCTGATGTGCGTAAACAATGTAAACTCCCCACAAGTGACCCTATTTTAGAAAATAAACCTCTCAAGAAATGTATCTAGAGGTGTGGGGAGCCTTTAAGCTGCAGGTGCTTTGCAGAATTTTATAACATTGAGCCAAGAAAATTAAAAAAAAAAAAATTTTTTGCAAAAATGTTGCTATAGCCCCCAAATATTTCATTTTTACAATGGTAAACAAAAGAAAATGAATGGTACAATTTCATTCCCATAAGTAGTGGGCACACGCGAACACCCTGCAGCTGCAGGAAGCCAACTGCTGCGACTAACAGCTTGTTCGCTATTAAAGAGAAATGAATATTCAGTGAATATTCACTGCTCTCCACTCCCATGGGCGTGGAATGCAGTGAACATTAATTTCTCTTTAGCAGTGGGCACAGGAGTTAGCCGCAGCCCCTGCTCGTGACTCCTGTGACCTGCTGCTCCGCTGCTGCCTCTCCTCCACCTCCCCATCCTCAGCCAAAGCAGGTACAGCTGGACTATAAGACACACCCCACATTCTCCTCCACATTTTTGGACGAAAAAAGTGCTTCTTATTCTCAGAAAAATACAGTATATTTTCACATAGGGAAATCCATTAAAATGGCAACAAAATTTGTTACACAATTTCTGCTTAACATGGTAATACCTCATATATCTGTACAGTACTGCTTAGACCCACGGTGAGACTTGGGAGGGAAGGAGCACTATTTGACTGGAGCACGGATTTTCCTAGAATAGTTTGTGGACTCCATATACAGAGCCCCTAATTTCCGGAACATCAGAAATTATCAGGTGTATTGATGATTTTGACTCCATGAGTGTTTTCCAGAAATAAACAGCAATAGATGTTGATGATTGAAAATTGAAAATCGGCCGTTGTAGTGCCCAGTATGTTGCAGTGCTCAGTACATTGCACCTAACTCGTGCTTCTGGAGACAAGCACCCTGTGATGGACACTAAATGTGGTTTAGGCACACTAAGGCTCAGAAGGGAGAGGGACATTTATATTTGGGTGCACAGAATTTGCTGGATTTCTTTTAGGGGAGCCATTTCGCTTTTCCAGAGCCTTTATGTTACCAGCAACATGGAAGCCCCCTATATTTCCATTAACAGATGATGGACCTGAATGGGGACTTACTTTTGTGTAGATTGAGTTGAAGCTTTTACTGGGAACATTTTACATAACGTTTGGGTTCACATGTATCCTGCGCTCTACACTGGGCACTTATGTCGGGATTTCCATCTAAACCTCTGAATGATGTGATTCAGATGACACCCTGAAGGGATCCAATCACTATAAAGGTAGCAGAGGTATTCTGGACTTCGTCGTCTGGCCTCTGTTCAGTGGTGTACTCCTTTTCAAAGGTGAACAAAACTGTGGCTGACTGTGCTTTTATGCACGCTTAAAAAGACAGACACTGTCAGATCATAGGTCCAGAGTATCTCCATCTGCCTCATTATAAAGAATCTTCTGGCGGGGGTTCTGTCTGAATCACGTATTTCAGAGATTTACACGGAAACCCGGATGTAAGCGCTCAGCATAGAGCGTAAGATAAATGTGAGCAGAGCCTTACTGCTATCTTTGGGAGGCAGAATGAACAAATCAACCACAGGTTAAGGATTGGTTTTATTTATTTTTACACTGTTTGTGCAATATAAGTGATTAGACGACTTCATTCTCCGGGTTGATGCGATTACAGCGACACCACATTTATATCTTGCTTTCATGTTTAAATGTTTTTGTATTCCGAGAACTGTAGCTTTTTTTCTCAGATGATCGAGCTGTATGGTGGCTTGTTATCTTGTAGGACAAGATGAAGTTTTCATCATTTTTATTTACATTTGACTTTTTAATCTCATTTTATTTTTTCTGTTTGGAAGTCCATTGAAAAAGCATAGGTTTTTGCCATTTTTTAATGGTATTCAATGAAGGGGTTACCTAGTGGGACAGTTTTCTGGATATATTTGTTATGGATGCCAGATATGTGTATTTTATTTGTCTATTTTTGTTTTTACCTAAATATGTGTATTTATTGGCAGAATGTTTTTACATTTTCTCATTTTTTAATTAGTGAATTTTTTAAAACATTTTATAAAACTTTATTCTTACTTTTTTTACCTTGTCCCTCTATGGGACTTTCACTTCCCTGATTACAGGGCATTAGATCAGGCAATTATACACAGGCTGGAGGTGTGTCAGGTGTACTCTGAGCAGGAACTTACAGGCCACAGTACCACAGAGATCCCATGGCCATTTTTTCGGCCCAGGGTCACCATGGAGACGATCGGCACAAGGCGATCGCAGTCACATTGTGCCGATCGGAGCAGAGAGAGAGTTTCCTCCCTCAGATAAGCTGATCAATGTCAGTGTCACTGTTGACAGCTGCATCAGAGGGAGTAAACATCCGTGATTGGAGCTTACACTAATCATCGGCACTTCAGCAGAATGTCAGCTATAATATATAGCTGATACCCGCTGATGATTGTGTAGGCTCTGCTGATGAGCTGAGCAAATTGTCCCATGTGCAGCGGTTTGTGGGATCGCACCTCCGGCGGTGTCATAAATATATGGCGGATGTCGTGAAGGGGTTAAGAAAAACAAGATAACATTTTACATTAATGGGTTATTTTCAAGTTGTGTTTTGAGCAGCACATAGCTATGCACTCTCCTAATTTCCATGTTATTAGGGGGGTGAGCACTCCTCCTTGAATGACAGTTCTGGTTCAGTAGCTTTGTCTTTCTATTGAGCTGATGCTACTGTGACACATTTTTGGTCTTTCAGTGCTAGTCTTAAAATCTACACAGTTATCACCAGTGGCGTAACTTGAAACTCATGGGACCTGATGCGAAAGCTCCAACGGGGCCCCCTAATATTTTAAATCTTTAATAGCAATAGTCTATTTCTATAGGCCAAAGAAATGTTTCTTTTTGGTATGATTTTTTTACATGACACATTTCCGTTGGTACGGGCCCGTTGCAATGTGTCGGGCCGACGTACCGACGGACGTTGTGAAATAACTGCAAGACGTGGGCAGCGGATGCAGTTTATCAATGCATCCGCTGCCCATTATGCAGTCCGGGGAGGAGGGGGCGGAGTTTCGGCCGCGCATGTGCGGTCAAAAATGGCGGACACGTCACACAAAAAAGTTAAATTGAATGTTTTTTTGTGCGTCGCGTCCGCCAAAACACGACGGATCCGCACATGCGCGGTCGGAAATGGCGGACACGTCGCACAAAAAAAGTTACATTCAATGTTTTTTGTGCGTCGCGTCCGCCAAAACACGACACATCAGTTGCACAACAGGTGCGACGTGTGGCCATATGTCACAATGTGACAATGTGACAATGTGAAAAAACGCATCCTGCGGGCAACTTTGCAGGATGCATTTTTTCTGCAAAACTACGCATTGCGACGTAGCCCAAACGACGGAAGTGTGAAAGTAGCCTTAGATGAAACAGCTCACAGCAGGAGAATAACAGAAGATAGAATAAGCAAGTCAATTGCAATCGGGCTTATTTTCCTGCTGTCTAACTAATTATATCAATTTCATAACATGGCGTTAACACTTTTTCACTGCTGGGAAATATGTAAAAAAAAGTTTGAAAAAAAATTTGGGGGTTTGTGTGGCCATTTTCCAAGACCTATAAAAATCTTATTTTTTCCATTGATGGAGCTATGTAATGGCTTGTTTTTGTGTGTGCTAAGACGATAGTTTTACTGTTATCAATTTGAGGCACGTATGACGTTTTGAACACTTTTCAATGCATTTTGTTAGGGAGGTCTTTCAATTTTTTTTCTTTTATGGTATTTATTGTACGAGTTCATTAATTTTATATTTTGATAGACTTGAATTTTATAGAGATGGCAATGCCAAATATACAGTACATATTTTTTAATTTCTTCATTTTTAAAGAGGGAAAATTGGCAGACATTATTTGTTATTTTTTTTAACTGTTTTCCTTTATTTTTAGCTCCCCTAAGGAACTTGAATCCGCAATTGTCTGATAATATACTGCAAAGCAACAGCACGCCCTCAGCTGCCACGACAACCCATTGGTACCATTTTTTCATGTATTTGTTTAAACACATATGTCTGAATGAGGCCTAATGTTGTTTTTAATTAGTGCTGAATCCTATCTGCCCTTTACATTTGTAGGATTTTAGCCCAGGAAAGGCCAAATTGTGAACTTAGTATCTTTATTTTATAAGAATATAGCAGACAAAACATGGAGATTTCATCTTGGGTCAGCAGAATTGCAAATATATTGTAATATAAAAACCTAGAGAAATTAACTGGAATATAAGTTGGTATGCATGCAATGTGTAGGTGCATGTTCAAACTGGCCACTAAACTTAAAAATAAAAATAATAATATTGGCTACTTGGTCAAGATAATTTTGATAAAATAAAAAGTAAAAGCCATCTCACCACATCACGGTGACTCTATTCAGGATGGCGCTATCCTTTAGTTATAAAACCTCACCATGTGTAAAAATGACGTAAATGTGAATAAGTGTGGAGCAGGACCGAGACCCCAACTAACAGACACCCACTGATGGGGAGCTATATAAATATTTAGGTTTTTGTTTCAGGCTTTTGCACCGTGTACAAAGCAAGGGTGTGGCCTCCCTTTTTCTTGAGCTAGACATTACCAAGGGTCTTGGTTGGCCCTTACTCACGTTTACATCATTTTGACATATGGTAAGATTTTAATACTACAGGCTAGGACCATCCAGAATAGGGTCACTGTGATGTGGTGGGATGGCTTTTAGGTTTTTTTTTTTAATCAAAATTATGTTAAGTACCTTATATTATTTTCATGTACTATTGATATTTATTTAATTACTGCATGGCATTTGCTCACTTTGTTTATATCTTTGGTTTTGTCTGTCTTGCAATACCTTCCAGAGCTGTATTCACATTATAGCCCAACATCAGATGAGGAATGTAATGTATGTTTAGGGAGGAACAGTTTAATGAAGAAATAATTGCACATGGTACAAGGAAAGGGCTTGAAGACCCAGCGCTGGTTGTTTCAATCCCTACTCACTAGAGATGATGGAATCAATTTGATGTACATTCAATTTTTGTTGAATTTTTATGAATCTGAACAACTTGCGATTCGCTTCACGCAAATTGTCTAAAATGGCCACCGCTGACTGAATCTGCCAGAAAAGGTTTACATGACCTGAGATGCATACAGGCGGGCTTCCCCACAATTCTTTGCAGCTATCACATTGCATGGTATAGCACAGACAGTTGGGAAAGACTATCACAGCGTAAACCTATCACATCATTGTGCGTAAGCTGAAGCAGGGAATGCATCAGCCATTTTGTGGTGAGTCTGGATAGTGAGAGACCATCACAGATCAAAGCCTAGCTATGGAGAGTAGTAGTCATTTTGATTTGTGGCATGTTGATTCTCTACAAGTCAAATTAAAAAAAAAAAAATTGTTGAAGCTGGCAAATTAAAATTTTAAAAGACTCAATTCATCTGTAATGACAAGCTGTACAAAACATCTCCATCGGCAGCAAGAAGTGAGTGAAATACTGGCAAAAGAGCATGGAAGGAAAAACAAATGTCCAGGGCATCAACACTTATAGTTTCATATTTGTTATGGTTGAAAAAAGATCCAGTTCCATAGAACTCAAGCAGCATCATAACGAGAGCTTCATTTTTAATGTTTACTATAAAGCACTCTCTATTCTATGTTTATCACTGGCTCCCATAGATCTAAAAATATAGAGGTCTTAACCCCACATTCTTTCTAAAGAAAACCAAAGAAATGGCATGATCAAGCATTAGAGATGCTGTTCCATTCATTCTTTATCAGTGATAAATTTCTTTACCTTGGGAGTGCAAAATTCTGTTTAAAATTTCAACTGCACATTTTTTTCTGAAAACAAAACATATTTTTGATGTGCCATGTGGCAAATGACACTCAAATCCACTATTGCCATCTACCAAAATGGCTACTTGCTTGAACATCGAAGACCAGACAAAAGACCAACTATAAATAGCAAGCAAAAGACCCAGCATTACTGTCTACAGTGGGCTCCAAAAAAAAGTCTCTCACCCTACTTTTTTCCTAAATCCCCACATTTTACCTAAAGCAAAGCTGCCGTAGGAATAGCTGTGACACCCAGCGCAGGCTACATTGTTTGCCAACAAGGGGCATAATGCAACTATCCTGACCAAGCCAACCATGTCTGAAAGCGTAGAGCCAAAAAAAAGGAGGAAGAGAATGGCTACAGCTAAACCTAAGTTTTCCATGTCTGACAATTACTCTATTTGTTTTTTTTTAAGAAGATGAGAAAGATGATAAAAACAATAACAATACAGTGTAAGACAAGCAATGTGAAATAAATGGTATAAGAATTATTCCTTGAGGAATCCGTTATTGGTCCTGATCATCGAGCACATCTAACAGGATGTTCTCTTTCTCTCTATTGCCGTAAACCAGGCAGAAATTATGATTACATAAAAATTACTCAGCGCTTCCTTCACTGAGAACAATCTGGCTCTTTCAAATGTGCAATTTATTACAAGTACCAAGCGGTTCAACTGAGAGACATCTTTGAATCACATAATGTGACCGTGTCTCCATGCTCGGCTCTTCTACACGGGAAGGACAAGTATTTCAAATCACACAAGTGCTCAAAGGAGACTTCATCCAGTAACCACGAAGGATCAATAATCCAGGTTCTGTGTAAATAATAGAACCGCGGCAGGTATATTCAGAGCTTGTCAACCTTTCAAGAAATACTGTAATAATGCCACAGTGAAACAGCATGCTATGCACTTATCTGACGGGTCACACACCAGACTATGGGCATGTTCACACAATAAAAAAGCTGGGAAACACAGAGCAGCGGAGAATCACTTAGCCTTTAATCATAGTGAATAAAAAAATTGACAGAATGTGCACATATTAATACATCTCATAAGGCTTATGAGTATGATCAAAGGCTTTTTATACCCGAAATGCGCAAGCATTGTGGTTTTTTTTAAATGTACACATTCTGCCATTTTTTTGCATCCTATATTATTAAAGTTTTCACTACTTTTCTTTGGTGCTGGAGAACATCCCCTTTTGGACCATTTAGCTTGACGTCAGATCAGTGTATAGTCTGTGTACCACAGCCAGACCACAGACTGGCTACCCTGGAAGTCCCCTGGGATACTTATCTCTAAGGGTATGTTTCCATGGTCAGGATTGCATCAGGATTTGACACAGGTAAAATCTGCACCAAATCTGCACCTGAGGTCACTGGCAGGTCATCTCCATTTTTGATGCGTTTTACATGCGTTGTTTTATGCGGATTTGTGTGTTTTTGTAAGCTAAATAAAGATATACAAAAAAAAAAGAAATGTGATGTCATTTCTTGTCCAACCTCTTCATTTACATACTCCATTGAAGAATAATGCTTACACACGGAGATAGATGATAGATAGATAGATAGATAGATAGATAGATGTGGGGATAGATAGATAATAGATCTATCTATCTATCTATCTATCTATCTATCTATCTATCTATCTATCGTATCTATCTGTCGTATCTATCGTATTTATCTATCGTATCTATGCATTATCTATCGTATCTATCAATTGTAGCTATCTATTATCTATCTATAAACATTTATGATAGACCCAAACCAATGCACAGGTAACAGGAAGGAAATGCCATACAAGGATAGGTATGATAATGATTAATTTTTATTTTATCATCAGGTAATGAAGCAATAACAAAGAATAAATAGATAAAAAATGTGCACACCACAGAATATAAAAGGTAACCCCCCTCTTTGGGTAGATATCACTAATAAAGTCCTGCTATATACGAGTATGTATATGGGAAGGTATTATATAATAAATAAATATATACTTATTATGCAACAAGGCAAAAAGTGTAAAAAAGACAAAAAACTTGGTACATAATGTGCAAATAGTGCAAAATGTGCCAGAAAAGCGAAAATCAATTGCTGATAAGAGAATGTGTTATAAAAACTGGCATCATAATACCCTAAATATAAAGTGCAGTGAAAGGCAGGCAATTGCAAATAAGCGATAAAGTGCTCAAAAAGAGTTGCAAAGGGTAAATAACCTTACCACATTATGCAGGGTATCTTGGGGGGAATAAGATCTGTGTGTGCATGTGCGCCCCGACGCGCGTTTCGGTTAGACTTCCTTCGTCAGGAATATATGAACTATATGAATAAGCTATATGAACATATGAATCTATCTCAACATATTATTTCCATTTAATTTTATTCAAGTGTTGTGATTTTTAGCTCTATAAATATTTATCTATCGATAGTTACATAGATAATAGATAGATACGATAGATCGATAGATAGGTAGATAAATAGATAGATAGATAATACCAAGCCCAATGTATAGTAATAAATATAATAAAATGGTACATAAAGATTTAGGCCGGGATCACACATGTGAGAAACTCAGACGAGTCTCGCCTCAATACCCAGCACTGCTGACAGCACTCAGGAGCGGAGCATGCTGTTGCATGTATTTCTACAGTATGTAGCCATACGCTCTGCTCCTGAGTGCCGGCGGCATGTGTGATACCGGCCTTAAATAAAGACACACAAGAAATCTGCGCTTACTGTATGCACACATGGATTTTTCCTCTCTGAACCCTGTTCACACAGGTAATATACAGATGATCAGGTTTTTAAATACATCAGATAGGGATTGCATACATTAGTTAGGACTGCTCTGATATGGGTATACCGTGAAGTTTGGTAGAGCAGCTTAGTATACATTTTTTGCAAAAAACGTATCAACCAAATACCCTGTTTTTTACATCTTTTACTAGCACTTGCGGATTACTGCAATTTTTTTCAAACTGAGTGTTTTTGGTTTTACTATTCTCTTTTGTGTCTTCAGGTTTCTTGGTGGTGTGTGAACATGTTCCTACAGACTTGTTCACTGTGCAAGTAGCCCATGTGTTTCTGTTTAGATAAATAGATAGATAGATAATACCAAGCCCAATGTATAGTAATAAATATAATAAAATGGTACATAAAGATTTAGGCCGGGATCACACATGTGAGAAACTCAGACGAGTCTCGCCTCAATACCCAGCACTGCCGACAGCACTCAGGAGCGGAGCGTGCTGTTGCATGTATTTCTACAGTATGTAGCCGTACGCTCTGCTCCTGAGTGCCGGCGGCATGTGTGATACCGGCCTTAAATAAAGACACACAACAAATCTGCGTTTATTGCGGGGTCACACTTGCAAGAAACTCGCATGAGTCTCGCACCTCAATACTCAGCACTGCCGCCGGCACGCGGGACCAAAGTGTGTGGCTGCATGTATTTCTATGTAGCTGAACGCTCCGCTCCCGTGTGCCGGCGGCAGTGATGGGTATTCAGGCGAGAGACTCATGTGAGCTTCTCACAAGTGTGACCCTGGCCTTAAAAGCAATATGTTTAATTTAAAATAAAAAACAAACAAATGGCTTGGGCTCCAGCGCAATTTTCTACGCCAGAGAGGGAAAGCCAGTGCCTGGGGGACCGATGTTTGTAGCCTGGGAAGGGGTTAATAATACCCATGGATCTTCCCAGGCTATGAATATCAGCCCACAGCTGTATATTTAGCCTTTACTGGCTATAAAAAATAGGGGGACCCCTCAAAGAAAATGACGTGGGGTCCCCCTATAAATTATAGCCAGAAAGGCTACGCAGACAGCTGCGGGCTGATATTCATAGCCTAGAGAGGGGCCATTGATATTGGCCCCCTGTTGTGAATTCTGCTCTTGGGTTCCCTCCAGTGGTTGTAGGTGGGAATGCAGTTGTCTCTGAGTCACAGACCTGGCCAGGTGTATCGGATGATTACAATTCTGACTGGGATATTTAAGTGGGCAGGATCCTTTAGCCCTTGCCAGTAGTCAATGTTCCTTGTGAAGTGTTTGATCACTTTCTGGCTTCTCCTGCTCGCTGCCTATTTCAGCAAAGATAAGTGTTTGGTTTTTGTTTCTGTGGCACACTGCCAGTGTGCTTGTTTCAGTTTTATTCCTGCTCTGATTGTAGGATTCACTGGAGTTGCAGATTTACGCTCCTACATCTTTTAGTAAAGATGTAGGAAGTTTTTGTATATTCTGCTGTGGATGTTTTGAAGGGTTTTTATACTGACCGCACAGAACTCTGTCCTATCCTGTCCTATCTAGCTAGAGTGGCCTCCTGTGCTAATCCTGTTTTTCTGCTTGTGTATGTTTTGACTGACTCACGCCAATATTTGTGGGGGGCTGTCTATCCTTTGGGGATTTTCTCTGAGGCAAGATAGTATTCCTATTTCCATCTTTAGGGGTATTTAGTTCTCCGGCTGTGACGAGGTGTCTAGGTGTGTTAGGTACACTCCACGGCTACTTCTAGTTGCGGTGTTAAGTTCAGGATTGCGATGAGTACAGTGGCCACTTTCTCCAGTGAATGTTCTCATGCAGCTCCTAGGTCACCGGATCATAACAGTACTACTGGCCAACAATGAGTTAAATGCATCTCAGAAGAAGGGAAGGAAGCTCTTGAGCCATTTTTTTTTCTCCAGTCTGTTTTGTCTTCTCCTCCCTCTTTATCTCTGGGTGCCTGAGGAGCCTGGTGCAAGCATGAATGTTCAGGAATTAGTTTCTCGTGTAGACCAGCTTGCTGCTAGGGTGCAAGGTATTTCTGATTATATTGTTCAAACTCCTGCTTTAGAACTGAAGATTCCTATTCCTGATTTGTTTTCTGGTGACAGGTCTAAATTTTTGAGTTTTAAAAACAACTGTAGACTATTTTTTGACCTGAGACCTTGATCCTCTGGTGATTCCATTCAGCAGGTAAAAATCGTAATCTCCCTGCTGCGTGGCGACCCGCAGGATTGGGCGTTTTCCCTGGAATCTGGGAATCCGGCTTTGCTTAATATTGACTCCTTTTTTCAGGCTTTAGGACTATTATATGATGAACCTAATTCTGTGGATCAAGCTGAGAAAACCTTGTTGGCCCTGTCTCAGTGTCAAGAGGCGGCAGAATTGTATTGTCAGAAATTCAGAAAATGGTCTGTGTTGACTAAATGGAATAACGATGCTTTGGTGGCAATTTTCAGAAGGGGGCTTTCTGAATCCGTTAAAGATGTTATGGTGGGGTTTCCCACGCCTTCCGGTCTGAGTGATTCTATGTCTTTGGCAATTCAGATTGACCGACGCCTGCGGGAGCGCAGAACTGTGCGCGCTGTGGTGTTATCCTCAGAGCAAATTTCTGAGCCTATGCAATGTGATAGAATTCTGTCTAGAACGGAACGACAAGGTTTCAGACGTCAAAATAGGTTGTGTTATTATTGTGGCGATGCTTCTCATGTCATTTCTGTCTGCCCTAAGCGGACAAAGAGGATCGCCAGTTCAGTTTTGTCTGATTTTCAGGATGTATTCGATGAGCCCAAGTCCAGTTTCCTTCCACCGCACAGGGACTGCGATTGTGCTATTGACTTAATTCCAGGCTGTAAGTTTCCTAAGGGTCGACTTTTTAATCTATCTGTGCCTGAACATACCGCCATGCGGAGCTATATTAAGGAGTCTTTGGAGAAAGGGCATATTCGGCCATCTCTTCACCGTTGTGAGCGGTGTTCTTTTTTGTTGCTAAAAAAGATGGTTCCTTGAGACCCTGTATAGATTATCGCCTCTTGAATAAAATCACGGTCAAGTTTCAATACCCTTTACCTTTGCTTTCCGATTTGTTTGCTAGGATTAAGGGAGCTAGTTGGTTTACGAAGATTGACCTTCGGGGGGCATATAATCTTGTTCGTATTAAGCAGGGTGATGAATGGAAAACTGGGTTTAATACGCCCGAAGGCAATTTTGAATACCTTGTGATGCCATTCGGACTCTCTAATGCTCCATCTGTTTTTCAGTCATTCATGCATGATATCTTCCGGACTTATCTTGATAAATTCTTGATTGTATATTTGGACGATATTTTGATTTTTTCCGATGATTGGGAGTCTCATGTGCAACAGGTCAGGATGGTATTTCAGATCCTTCGTGACAATGCCCTGTTTGTGAAAGGGTCTAAGTGTCTCTTTGGGGTGCAGAATGTCTCTTTTTTGGGCTTCATTTTTTCTCCTTCGTCTATAGAGAAGGATCCGGTTAAGGTTCAGGCCATTCATGATTGGATTCAGCCCACATCTGTGAAGAGCCTTCAGAAATTTTTGGGTTTTGCAAATTTTTATCGCCGTTTCATTGCTAATTTTTCCAGCGTGGTTAAACCCTTGACCGATTTGACGAAGAAAGGCGCTGATGTGGCGAATTGGTCCTCTGCGGCTGTCTCTGCCTTTCAGGAGCTTAAACGTCGATTTACTTCTGCTCCAGTGTCGCACCAACCGGATGTTTCTCTTCTGTTTCAGGTTGAGGTTGACGCTTCTGAGATTGGGGTAGGGGCTGTTTTGTCTCAGAGGGATCTTGTTGGTTCCTTAATGAAACTGTGTGCCTTCTTTTCCCGTAAGTTTTCGCCTGCTGAACGCAATTATGATGTCGGCAATCGGGAGTTGTTGGCTATGAAGTGGGCGTTTGAGGAGTGGCGACATTGGCTTGAGGGAGCTAAGCACCGTATTGTGGTCTTGACCAATCATAAGAATTTGATTTACCTCGAGTCTGCTAAACGGCTGAATCCTAGACAGGCTCGATAGTCCTTGTTTTTTTCCCATTTTGATTTCGTGGTCTCGTACCTTCCGGGTTCTAAGAATATTAAGGCTGATGCCCTCTCTAGGAGTTTTTTGCCTGATTCTCCTGAGGTCTTAGAGCCGGTCGGTATTCTGAAAGAGGGGGTGGTCCTTTCTGCCATTTCCCCTGATTTACGACGCGTTCTTCAGGAATTTCAGGCTGACAAACCTGACCGCTGTCCTGTGGGGAAATTGTTTGTTCCTGACAGATGGACTAGTAGAGTGATTTCTGAGGTTCACTGTTCCGTGTTGGCCGGTCATCCTGGCATGTTTGGTACCAGAGATTTGGTTGGTAGGTCCTTTTGATGGCTTTCATTGTCACGTGATGTGCGTTCTTTTGTGCAGTCCTGTGGGACTTGTGCGCGGGCCAAGCCTTGTTGTTCCGTGCTAGTGGGTTGCTTTTGCCATTGCCAGGCCCTGAGAGGCCCTGGACGCATATTTCGATGGATTTTATTTCTGATCTTCCGGTCTCCCAGAAGATGTCTGTTATCTGGGTTGTTTGTGACCGGTTCTCTAAGGTGGTTCATTTGGTGCCCTTACCTAAATTGCCTTCCTCTTCAGATTTGGTTCCGTTGTTCTTTCAGCATGTGGTTCGTTTGCATGGTATTCCGGATAATATTGTGTCCGGCAGAGGTTCCCAGTTTGTTTCTAGGTTTTGGCGGGCCTTTTGTGCTAGGCTGGGCATTGATTTGTCTTTTTCTTCTGCGTTTCATCCTCAGACAAATGGCCAGACCGAGCGAACTAATCAGACCTTGGAGACTTATTTGAGATGCTTTGTGTCTGCTGATCAGGATGATTGGGTGGCCTTCTTGCCATTGGCCGAGTTTGCCCTTAATAATCGGGCTAGTTCTGCTACCTTGGTTTCGCCTTTCTTTTGTAATTTTGGTTTTCATCCTCGTTTTTCTTCTGGGCAGGTTGAGCCTTCAGCAGATTTGGGCTCATGTGGTGGACAAGTTGGTGTTGTCTCAAGAGGAGGCTCAATGTTTTGCTAATCGTCGTCGGTGTGTTGGTTCCCGGCTTCGGGTTGGGGATCTGGTCTGGTTGTCTTCCCGTCATGTTCCTATGAAGGTTTCTTCTCCTAAGTTTATGCCTCGGTTTATTGGTCCTTATAGGATTTCTGAGATTAATAATCCGATGTCTTTTCGACTGGCGCTTCCGGCCTCTTTTGCTATCCATAATGTCTTCCATAGATCTTTGTTGCGGAAATATGTGGAGCCCGTTGTTCCCTCTGTTGATCCTCCGGCCCCTGTGTTGGTTGATGGGGAGTTGGAATATGTTGTTGAGAAGATTTTGGATTCCCGTTTTTCAAGGCGGAAGCTCCAGTACCTGGTCAAATGGAAGGGTTATGGCCAGGAGGATAATTCTTGGGTTTTTGCCTCTGATGTCCATGCTGCTGATTTGGTCCGTGCCTTTCATCTGGCTCGTCCTGATCATCCTGGGGGCCCTGGTGAGAGTTCGGTGACCCCTCCTCAAGGGGGGGTACTGTTGTGAATTCTGCTCTTGGGTTCCCTCCAGTGGTTGTAGGTGGGAATGCAGTTGTCTCTGAGTCACAGAGTCCTGGCCAGGTGTATCTGATGATTACAATTCTGTCTGGGATATTTAAGTGGGCAGGATCCTTTAGCCCTTGCCAGTAGTCAATGTTCCTTGTGAAGTGTTGTATCACTTTCTGGCTTCTCCTGCTCGCTGCCTATTTCAGCAAAGATAAGTGTTTGGTTTTTGTTTCTGTGGCACACTGCCAGTGTGCTTGTTTCAGTTTTATTCCTGCTCTGATTGTAGGATACACTGGAGTTGCAGATTTACGCTCCTACATCTTTTAGTAAAGATGTAGGAAGTTTTTGTATATTCTGCTGTGGATGTTTTGAAGGGTTTTTATACTGACCGCACAGAACTCTGTCCTATCCTGTCCTATCTAGCTAGAGTGGCCTCCTGTGCTAATCCTGTTTTTCTGCCTGTGTATGTTTTTTCCTCTCCGACTCACGGCCAATATTTGTGGGGGGCTGTCTATCCTTTGGGGATTTTCTCTGAGGCAAGATAGTATTCCTATTTCCATCTTTAGGGGTATTTAGTTCTCCGGCTGTGACGAGGTGTCTAGGTGTGTTAGGTACACTCCACGGCTACTTCTAGTTGCGGTGTTAAGTTCAGGATTGCGGTCAGTACAGTGGCCCCTTTCTCCAGTGAATGTTCTCATGCAGCTCCTAGGTCACCGGATCATAACAGCCCCCACCTGGCTACAAATACCAGCCCCCAGCCTCCCCAGAAATGGCGCATTTGTAAGATGCGCCAATTCTGGTGCTTAGCCTCTATCTTCTCACTCCCGAGTAACAGTGGAATATGGGGTAATAAAGGGTTAATGTTACCTTTGTAAGGTGACATTAAGCCGGCTTAGTAATGGAGAGGCGTCAATAAGATACCTACCATTACTAATCCTATAGATGTAAAAGGGTTAGTAAAACACACACACATGCAGAATAAAGTATTTTAATGAAATAAAACACCACACAGTTTTGACCATATTTTTATTATACGCTCAATCCATGCGATACCCTCGTCTCCTGGAAAGAAAGAAAAATAATAGACCAACTGTATACTCCCTCAGTCCGATGCAGTCCGTAATAACGAGTGTCCCACGACGAGTCCAGCTCTGCTACATCTGGATGCCTGACATCCAGATGTAGCAGAGCTTGTAGATGATAGCTGGAGATAACTCTAGAACCAGCCTAGTGTGACCGTAGATAAACCCAGGTCATGTGCACGGCAGTTCTCGCGGTAAGCTAAGTTATCACGAGAACTTAGCTCACCGCAAGAAGTGCAGTGGAGGCGGACTTCCGGCGGCGGGACAGGTAAGCCGGCATGTGAATTAGTAGACATGCGTAGTAAGCTGCGTTAACGCAGTTAATACGCATATGACTAATTATTAGATGCGGTTTTACCGCCACATTGTAAACAGACATGCTGGGTTCTGAAAAAACGCGCCGCATGTCCGTTTACGCAGGTCCGCCGCCGGTGTGTTTTAACGCATAGTGGAGACGGGATTTCATGAAATCCCCTCCACTATGCTGTAACATCTGGACGCTGCGTGTTTGACACTTTTGGCAAAGATAGCTATCACAGACTTCATGTTTTCAGTGCAATAGACTTACAATGGTCTAGCTGAGCACACACGTGAACATTCACTCCATTCATCTCTCCCTTGGCTGCAGTCTTGACACTGTCACCCATTCTGACAAACAGTAAGGGTTTGAGCAAGAAGACACGCAACGGTCTAAGAAATATAGAATAAAAGTAAAAAAAGTTTCTGCAGTGAAATTGTGGAGATTTAAAGGGAATCTGTCACCCCAAAAATCGTATATGAGCTAAGGCCACCGGCATCAGGGGCTTATCTACAGCATTCTGTAATGTTGTAGATAAGCCCCTGATGTAACCTGAAAGGTAAGAAATACAGGTTATATTATACTCACCCAGGGGCGGTCCCGCTGCGGTCCAGTCAGATGGGTGTTGCGGTCCGTGTCCGGCGCCTCCTAGCTTCATATGATGACATCCCCTTCTTGTCTTCCTGCCACGGCCTCTCTGACCTTTCCCGGTGCCTGCGCACTGCAGTACTTTGCGCTGTCTTCAACAGGGCAAAGTACGCCTGCGCTGGAGCCGCGGCAGGAAGACGTAAAATGGGAGGCCTCGGACCCGGACCGCAGCGGGTGAGAATAATATAACCTGTTTTTCTTACCTTTCAGGTTACATTGGGGGCTACAGAATGCTGTAGATAAGCCCCTGATGCCGGTGGCCTTAGCTCATATACGATTTTTGGGGTGACAGATTCCCTTTAATCTCTGGCCAGCAGAATTGTGAATACAGCTCTGGAATATAAAGAGTAAAACTCAAAATCAGTCTTGAGGCCAGGAAAATATAAGGGGCCTAGCAGTATGACTCACTCCTTTCTAACAAATATTATTGACTCAGTAGATAGTGATAATTTATGCAGACAGGAACTTCATATGGTTAATTTTAGGGTTTAAACATCATATTGGGAAAAATAACTATAAAAATTGTAAAACTATAACGTTGGGAAAAACTTCTATAAGAATTCTATTTAACATATTTATGATTATAAATGGATTATCTGATGATGACAATTCACTTTCAAATAAAACCATGCACAACGCTGCTCTAACCCCCAAGCGACCTTCCAGGAAAATGAAATCTGTCATACATTTAGGCTATGTGCAGATTTTTCGCGTTTTTTTGCTATAAAAATGCTATAAAACCGCAAAAAAACGCTCACATTAAGCATCCTATTTAATAGAATGCAATCCGCATTTTTTGTGCACATGCTGCATTTTTTTCCTGAGCGGAATCGCATTCCAGAAAAAAAACGCAGCATGTTCATTAAATTTGCGGAATCGCGGGGATTCTGCACACCTAAGAATGCATTGATCTGCTTACTTCCTGCATGGGGCTATGCCCACAATGCGGGAAGTAAGCAGATCATGTGCGGTTGGTACCCAGGGTGGAGGAGAGGAGACTTTCCTCCACGGACTGGCCACCATATAATTGGTTAAAAAAAAAAGAATTAAAATTAAAAATCGTGATATACTCACCTTCTGATGGCCCCGGAGTCCTCTTGCCTCTCAGCGGTTCACGCGGCCGCTTCCGTTCCTATAGATGGTGTGTGTGAAGGACCTGCGATGATGTCGCGGTCACATGACCGCGATGACGTCGCGGTCATGTGACCGCGACGTCATCGAAGGTCCTGCACACACACCATCTATAGGAACGGAAGCCGCTGAGGAGATCGGGACGTCAGAAGGTGAGTATAACCATTTTTTAAATTTTTTAAAATTATTTTTAACATTCTATCTTTTACTATTGATGTGGCATAGGCAGCATCAATAGTAAAAAGTTGGTCACACTTGTCAAACACTATGTTTGACAAGTGTGACCAACCTGTCAATCAGTTTTCCAAGCGATGCTACAGATCGCTTGGAAAACGCTAGCATTCTGCAAGCTAATTATTCTTGTAAAACGCTAGTTTTCTGCGGGAATATGCATGCCAATTCCGCATGCGATATACCTGCGGCAGGAGTTGCAGAATTGCCGCGGAAATTTCCGCGGCAATTCTGCAACGTGCGCACTTAGCCTTACTGTGTGGTGGTGGGTGCAGGATAAATATAGCAGGTAGCTGATCAATGCAACAAATGGCCAACCATGTAATGCATAGATGGGACAGGTCCGGCACAAATCAGAGGCATGTCTTACCAAGCGGCCCACCAATCTGGAATCATAACATCTAATTGGACAGAGGTTGTCTTGATGGAACAACCCATTTAACTTTTCCTCAACTTGAAATCAAAGTGATCTAATTGAGTCTTTCCCATGATGCTACACAAACAAGCAGTGTGTTTCAGGTGTGCATTAAAATACATCCATAGGTGTGTCTCTAATTAACTCAGATGTTGTAAAAAAAAATCCAGAAACTTCCAAAATATTACATCATCATATGGGCAGTCCAGAATTGTTTACAGGCATAGTAATCTTTGTGTATGTAAATGTTTGACTTTGCAGTAAGTAATAAAAATGCCTTAAAACATTCTTTCCCTCTCATTATTCTGGCATTTGGCAAATATTAATAATTATGGTAATTCTAATTGACCTAATATGGGAACTGTTTATCCTGATTTCATTTGAGAATAACATGCAAATGTGTCTTCTTCTATAGTGTAGAGACAGACAGTGATTTTTATGATAGTATGGCCTGCAAGCGATCTAGTGTAAAAACCACATTATTTTTCTGTCTTAGCTAAGGGAAGATAGGACCTTGAATTACGTTGCCAGAAAAGTACTGACGTGTTGTTAAGTAAGCACTGGCTGATATATATATGAAAGTCTATAAGTGTTAGGTTGTGTACCCTCAGCATCTAAGCTTTCCCCAATTTATTGAGCTGCTCAGCTTAATTTGACAGTAAAGTTAGTAATTTTGTCACAAAGGTAGAAGCGGAAAAGCAGTGTGCAAGCATATTAGCTTGTCCATTCTCCAACCCCATCTGTTATTTTTCCGTAAAAGCTTTAATAAAAAAATAATTTTAAAATAAAGTACCATCTTTGTGTAGCTGAATATAACTTCAATTAAAATAGAAATTAATACATATTAATGCATGTTGAGATCAGTTTTTCTGATGCAGAATTCCCAATTTCCTATATAGACATATTATTTCTGAATTAAAATAATTAAATAACACAATCCCGAAGACGCCAATTATAAAATATTATGAAAAGCATCTTTCATTAGTGCATTTATCAGGCTGCTTAACTAGTGTCACATGGTAATCAAACCACCTATAAGGATCATCTCTCAATTCAAAGTCTCATCTCATTATATACTGTAGGGTTTCTGCTCTCTAGTAGCGCTTGGATACACACAGGCACAGGGTTTTATATCAAAAGAGCATAAAGTTTATTATCCATCATAACTTTTACTAAAGCGAAAAATAGCCTTCCTCCAGTACAACATCTCCAGTACAAGTGAACAACATAAACAGTCCTTCCTTCAGGCACAATAAAATAAGGTAAATCTAGCTGACTCACAAATCTTGGTATTTCAGGCTGTAGCAGTTCAAGCAGTTTAAACATGTTCGCTAGACACACACAGCTCTATTGAGAGCAGCCCAAACTCCACATTGCTCAGCTAACCCAGTTGCCTGCTGTTAGGCCTGTAAGCCCAGGGTTGGATTATGAGAACAACCTTTTTCCACGCAGACTCTTTTGGTTGCTCCTAAATCCTGGACCCAAAATCACATGAAATTATAACATTTTCAGGAACCTAGTGCTACTGGTACATACTTTACATTCCCGAGGCCAACCCTCCTGGTGGCACCTACAGCCATCCAAAACTTTACCTCCTGCTTTCTTACATAGCCTTGAAACACATTACCAGTGTAACACAATGTCATAATAAGACCCAGAGTGTCATACTGAGACTCAGTATGCAATTATGAGAACATATTGTGCCCACAGAGTCAAAAAAGGCCAACATTGTCCAAAAAGTGTCACTGACAAAATACATAGAGACCAGGAATTCAACAGTACTGGTGCTTTATATGCCAGTTTTGATCCAGGGTTTACTGGAATAACATGTGACAAGTTCATAATTGGAATGGGGCTCTTAAAGGGATTGTCCGGTACTTTAACATTGATGGCCTATCCATACGAATTGTTATCAATGCCTGATTTATGGGGGTGCGACACCCGGCACCACCGTCGATCAGATGTTCCTGTTGTCAGCAGCCAAAACTGCTCAGTTATGGACCTGTGCTGTTCCAATCAATAGGGATGGATATACAGCACCTGGCTGCGGCCACCATTCCGTCGATGGAGCTGTGCAGCTCCATAACTGAGCAGTTCTGGCTGTCGACACCGGTTGGCGGGGGTGCTGGGTGACATTGATGACCTATCCTAAGTATAGGCCATCAATGGTGCATGTTTCATCTGCCCATCCGCCAGAGATATCAATGCATATTTCTTCTGTAAGTTATGCTACATTTGTGGCGCAAATTATAGTGCTACCTACAACGTTTGAAAAATTTGCTGGAGTAGCATAAACATGCAAAAAAGTCAGAACATTTTTGGTATGGATTGTGTAAAATGTTCTGCTCTTTCTACATCAGTTTTCTGAGATAAAGGGGCTGTTAGGAGTCGAGTTTCCTCTGCTGCACAGGGGGAATCTCGATCCGTGTCTGCTGCGGTCTCCCATTCTGTTTCGGCCGCAGTGGGCTCTGCTCAGCGGAGGCGTCGCTCCCAGCGTCTTGCTGGGACTGATTCTGTGCAGAGGGTTACTGCTGCCTTTTCTGGCTCTCCGGTTGTACCCTGCACTGATCTGCGGCGAGCGGGCTTCTCTGGGACTAAGTCCTTATTTGCACACACTGAGCATGCCCAGGGCAACATCTCCCCTTGGAGATCGAGGGTCACATGCTCAGGCACTGCAGCACATCCCATTGGTCCTCTTGGCAGGTCCTGAAAGGGCAAAACTTCTGTAGCTGCTTCCTGTGCTGCAACTATATAAACTGCGCATGACCGCACGGCCATGCGCTAGTATTGTCTTGTTATAATGTGTGTGTGTAGATGGATGTATGTCGATGGATGAAAGCTCCTAAGTATCCCTCCCTAGTGTTGTTGACTGCTCGCGGATGATGGTAGCTATCTAGCGCCCGACTAGCCATCTGCACGTAACACACATCACAGCGTCCAGTTGCTGTGTCTGCCAGTACGGCACCGTGCGCTTCCTCTGCGCTTTCCTTACCCAAGCCTGGGTGGTTAGTGGCGTCCGTCAGTGCGGCACCGCATGCACTCTCGTGCCTCTATACACTATTTAATAGTTTCCTTACACACCCAGTTGCGGTGTTGTGCCAGCAAGTGGTCTAATCGGACTTCAATCCTGAGTTGGGGTTGTGTTCGCTGACTTCTTGCTCGCGCTCTATGTGCGGTACCGCGGTCCTGTGATGCAACAGGATTGCTTCCTTCACGCAGGGTGAAGTTAACCCGTGCGTCTATACTTTTAGTACCGCCATATAGTCCGTCTTACTAGCAGCAGGGTTTATACCTGCACGGTGGACCTCGGACTGCGAACGCACCTAGTTTCATCTATACTTGGTGCGTTCCGCCAGTCCCTAACATAATACTAGCGCCAAGGTCTGGCTAGTAAATGGCGGACATTCAGCAATCTTTGCGGTATATCCAGCAGCTGGAGGGTAGGTTGACGGCTCTCGAGAGCTCAACCTCAGCTGTGGATGTTACCGCAGTTGCTGTACAGGCTGCTAGCGTGCCTGCAGCAACCTTGTCCACTGCCACCCCTGTTCCGACATTTTCTCTCCTCCCGTTGCCAGAAAAATTTTCTGGAGATTGCAAAACTTGTAGGGGATTCGTGAGTCAGTGCTCTATCCACCTCGAGCTCCTGGCTGCACGTTTTCCTACAGAGCGGGCTAAGGTGGGATTTATTGTCTCTCTCTTGTCGGACAGGGCGTTGGAGTGGGCTATGCCGCTGTGGGAGCGTGGTGATAATGTGGTGCAGAGTGCTCCGTTGTTTCTGAGCACCCTGAAAAAGGTCTTTTTAGGACCTCAAGTCACCCATGACACAGCGCTCCAACTACTGGCATTAACTCAGGGTGAGTCCTTGGTCAGCCATTTTTCCGCCCGCTTCCGTACTTTAGCTTCTGAGCTGGAGTGGTCGGATAAAGCCCTTATCCCCATATTTTGGAGGGGCCTGGCTGATCACGTTAAGGACGCTTTGGCCACTAGGGAGATTCCTGCCACACTGGAGGAGTTAATAACTGTCTCTACTCGTATTGACCTCCGTTTTAACGAGCGGAGGTTAGAGCGAGCCCAGTGTAGGCAGAGGTTTCGGCTGGCTCCCACCTTCGCCAAACCTTTGGAATCTCCAATCCAGGCATCTGAGTCACGTTTGCCAGCAGTCAGGACATCTTGCCTCCAAGGGTCCTCAGCGGTCGGGGAAACGTCAGCGTCTAGTGGCAGTTGGAGGAGGTACACTAGACACGGCAACGTTTGCCTCAAAGTTGTCCTTCAAGGGGACAATTACCATAGGCCCATCCACTCTTATGGTCGAGCTATGCGTGGATTCTGGGGCAGAGGGTAATTTTATGTCTTCCTCTTTTGCCCAGCGTCACGCAATAACGTTGGTGATGCTCGCCAACCCTGTAACCATTCGAGTGGTAAATGGGTCAACACTACCCTCACAGATTACCCACCAAACCATTCCTTTCATGCTTTCTGTGTCTCCATCACATCAGGAGATAATCTCCCTATTAGTCATTCCTGAGGGAATTGATGAGGTCCTGTTGGGGATACCATGGCTTCGCTACCATTCTCCTCATATTGAGTGGTCCTCTGGGAGAATTTTGGGATGGAGTAAATCCTGCGAGGGTAGATGTCAGAGGGAGTGCGTTCAGGTTGCTACTACACAGGTACCCGCAGATCTTTCCTCTCTTCCCAAGCACTATTGGCCCTATGCAGATGTGTTCTCCAAAAGAGCTGCGGAGACCCTTCCGCCTCACCGCCCCTATGACTGTCCTATTGACCTCTTGCCTGGTGCTGAGCCTCCTCGGGGTCGAGTCTATCCGTTATCTCTCCCGGAGACGGAGGCAATGTCTCAGTACATCCAAGAGAATCTGGCAAGAGGATTCATTAGGAAGTCAGTGTCACCGGCAGGGGCTGGGTTCTTCTTCGTACAGAAGAAGACTGGAGACTTACGTCTATGTATAGACTACATGGGTCTTAACGCCATCACCGTTAAGAACAAGTACCCATTACCCCTGATATCTGAGCTGTTTGATAGGCTACGGGGAGCGAGGATATTTACTAAGTTAGATCTGCGGGGTGCTTACAACCTGATTCGCATCCATGAGGGGGATGAATGGAAGACGGCTTTTAACACCAGGGATGGGCACTATGAATATCTGGTGATGCCCTTCGGGCTCTGTAATGCCCCAGCCGTTTTCCAAGACTTTGTGAACGACATCTTCCGGGATATGCTCACCACCTCGGTCGTAGTCTATCTGGATGATATTCTCATCTTCTCTCCAGATATTGACTCCCATCGGAGAGATGTTTGCAAAGTCTTCGACCTCTTACGGGCAAACTCCCTCTACGCCAAGTTGGAGAAGTGTGTGTTTGAGCAGGAGTCCTTGCCTTTCCTTGGTTATATCATCTCTGCCCAGGGTTTGGCTATGGATCCTGCCAAGCTACAGGCTGTAATGGACTGGCAGGAACCCCATTCTCTTAAAGCGGTGCAGCGCTTTATGTGGTTCATTAATTACTATCGCCAGTTCATCCCACACTTCTCAACTTTGGTAGCTCCCTTGGTTGCCCTCACCAAGAAGGGAGCAAATCCCAAGTTGTGGTCAGAGGAGGTCTCCAAAGCCTTTCTCTCGATCAAGTCACACTTCGCTAGCGCTCCCATCCTACATCGCCCCGATGTTGATAAACCATTTATCTTGGAGGTGGATGCCTCATCCGTTGGTGCTGGAGCAGTCCTTTTCCAAAAGGATGCTCAAGGTCGGAAGCATCCTTGCTTCTTCTTCTCCAAGACCTTCACACCAGCGGAGAGGAATTATTCCATCGGGGACAGGGTGTTGCTAGCCATGAAGTTGGCTTTTTCAGAGTGGAGACATCTCTTGGAGGGAGCTCGCTTTCCCTTCCAAGTCTTCACTGACCACAAGAACTTGGTATATCTACAAACGGCCCAGCGGCTGAATTCTCGCCAGGCTAGATGATCCCTGTTCTTCTCCCGGTTCCATTTTACTCTCCATTTCCTCTCCGGGGAGAAGAACGTTCGTGCTGACGCTCTCTCCCGCACCGTAGTGTCATCGGAGGAGGAGGAGCCTCGGCTTATTGTCCCTTCTGAGAGCCTGAGAACTGTAGCTCCGGTTTCGCTAGAGTCTGTGCCCCCGGGCAAGACTTTCGTACCAGCTAACTTGCGACCGGAGGTTCTCTCTTGGGCTCACTCCTCCAGAGTGGGTGGGCATTTTGGGACCAAGAGGACATCTGAGCTTTTGGCGAGAACATACTGGTGGCCGCATATGGCCCGAGATGTCAGGGACTATATTCAGGCGTGCGTTTCTTGCGCCCAGAATCGGTCTCCTCGGCAACGGCCTGCTGGGTTGCTTTACCCTCTACCGGTGGCAGACAGGCCCTGGGAGATGGTCGGGATGGACTTTGTGGTGGGCTTACCCAAGTCGCGTGGCTGCTCCATTATTTGGGTTGTCATGGTATGCCTGATAAGATTGTCAGCGATCAGGGTCCCCAGTTCGCGTCTCGGTTTTGGAGAGAGCTCTGCCGTTTACTCAGCATAGAGTTAAACCTCTCCTCTGCATACCATCCCGAGACGAATGGGTTGGTGGAGAGAACCAACCAGACTCTGGTGACATATTTGCGACATTTCATCTCTGCTAGGCAGGATGACTGGGCATCTTTGCTACCTTGGGCGGAATTTGCCTTGAACAATGCCGTAGCCGATTCCACTGGTCAAACTCCCTTTCTCCTTAATTACGGCCAGCATCCGCGTGTCCCTGTGCCCATGCCCGTGTCATCCACCGATTCTAGGGTGGCAGACTGGGCGGTGGAGGCACGTGACATCTGGGACCGCACACAGGATGCCATCCGGGCCTCCAAGGAGAGAATGAGGGTTTCGGCTGATACACACCGGCGCCCCGCTCCGGTCTTTGCTCCTGGCGACTTAGTGTGGCTCTCCGCCCATAACATCAGGCTGCGAGTTGAGTCCACTAAGTTTGCTCCTCGCTACATTGGCCCGTTTAAGGTTCTGGAACAGGTCAACCCTGTGGTCTACCGTTTGGCTATTCCTCCACGCCTTGGTATCACCGATACTTTTCACGTTTCCCTCTTAAAGCCCGTTCATTTGTCCCGGTTTTCTGAGTCATCTGCTGGGACATCGGGTTCATCCACGGATGAGTTTGAGGTGAGTGCTATTGTGGGGTGCAAGGTGGTACGTGGCAAGAAATTTTATCTGGTGGACTTTAAGGGTCACGGCCCAGAGGATAGAACCTGGGAGCCTGTGGAGCACATTCGGGCTCCGCTGCTTATTGCAGCTTTTGAGCGTAGTGAGGCTCAAGGAGGGGGGGGGCCCTAGGAGGGGGAGTAATGTTAGGAGTCGAGTTTCCTCTGCTGCACAGGGGGAATCTTGATCCGTGTCTGCTGCGGTCTCCCATTCTGCTTCGGCCGCAGTGGGCTCTGCTCAGCGGAGGCGTCGCTCCCAGCGTCTTGCTGGGACTGATTCTGTGCAGAGGGTTACTGCTGCCTTATCTGGCTCTCCTGTTGTACCCTGCACTGATCTGCGGCGAGCGGGCTTCTCTGGGACTAGGTCCTTATTTGCACACACTGAGCATGCCCAGGGCAAGATCTCCCCTTGGAGATCGAGGGTCACATGCTCAGGCACTGCAGCACATCCCATTGGTCCTCTTGGCAGGTCCTGAAAGGGCAAAACTTCTGTAGCTGCTTCCTGTGCTGCAACTATATAAACTGCGCATGACCGCACGGCCATGCGCTAGTATTGTCTTGTTATAATGTGTGTGTGTAGATGGATGTATGTCGATGGATGAAAGCTCCTAAGTATCCCTCCCTAGTGTTGTTGACTGCTCGCGGATGATGGTAGCTATCTAGCGCCCGACTAGCCATCTGCACGTAACACACATCACAGCGTCCAGTTGCTGTGTCTGCCAGTACGGCGCCGTGCGCTTCCTCTGCGCTTTCCTTACCCAAGCCTGGGTGGTTAGTGGCGTCCGTCAGTGCGGCACCGCATGCACTCTCGTGCCTCTATACACTATTTAATAGTTTCCTTACACACCCAGTTCCGGTGTTGTGCCAGCAAGTGGTCTAATCGGACTTCAATCCTGAGTTGGGGTTGTGTTCGCTGACTTCTTGCTCGCGCTCTATGTGCGGTACCGCGGTCCTGTGATGCAACAGGATCGCTTCCTTCACGCAGGGTGAAGTTAACCCGTGCGTGTATACTTTTAGTACCGCCATATAGTCCGTCTGACTAGCAGCAGGGTTTATACCTGCACGGTGGACCTCGGACTGCGAACGCACCTAGTTTCATCTATACTTGGTGCGTTCCGCCAGTTCCTAACAGGGGCTTTATGATTTCACCCCACAGTGTATGCAATTCTTACGGTCTCCTGTGATACACTACACAGAAAAGCCACTACCCACCTCCCTCTGGATCATCCAGAGATCCTTTCATGGCAGCATGTCATTGTTATGTGCTTTCCTCCAACTATCCTAAGGGAATTTTTATACAGGAGTATTATATTTTCCATCAGTACTGGTCAGTATAAAGCTGTGTGAGTAAATTACCTAACATGGTAAGCACTATATGTATATGTAAACTGTATTGTGGGGTTAAAAATGAATATACCCCAATCTACTGGAAACCATGAACGATAAGAATAAAAAATCAAACAAACTAAATCTATTCCTCTAGGGGTACCGTCACACTATACCATTTCGATCGCTACGACGGTACGATTCGTGACGTTCCAGCGATATCGTTACGATATCGCTGTGTCTGACACGCAGCAGCGATCAGGGATCCTGCTGAGAATCGTACGTCGTAGCAGATCGTATGGAACTTTCTTTCATCGCTGGATCTCCCGCTGTCATCGCTAGATCGGTGTGTGTGACACCGATCTAGCGATCTAGCGATGCGATCCAGCGATGCGTTCGCTTGTAACCAGGGTAAACATCGGGTAACTAAGCGCAGGGCCGCGCTTAGTAACCCGATGTTTACCCTGGTTACAAGCGTAAAACTAAAAAAAAACAAACAGCACATACTTACATTCTGGTGTCCGTCAGGTCCCTTGCCGTCTGCTTCCAGCACTGTGACTGTCGGCCGTAAAGTGAAAGCAGAGCACAGCGGCTGTGCTTTCACTTTCACTTTACGGCCGGCAGTCACAGTGCGGGAAGCAGAGACTGCAAGGAACCTGACGGACACCAGAATGTAAGTATGTGCTGTTTGTTTTTTTTTAGTTTTACGCTTGTAACCAGGGTAAACATCGGGTTACTAAGCGCGGTCCTGCGCTTAGTTACCCGATGTTTACCCTGGTTACCCAGGGACCTCGGCATCGTTGGTCGCTGGAGAGCTGTCTGTGTGACAGCTCCCCAGCGACCACACTACGATTTACCTACGATCACGGCCAGGTCGTATCGCTGGTCGTGATCGTAGGTAAATCGTATAGTGTGACGGTACCCTAAAGCTCAGTGACTCAACTTTTCATTTCTGAGTCATCGCTGCTATCTCACGCGCATTTACATTTGTATTCTACCTGGATAGCATTTAGGCCACACAGAATATTTACGCTCTGTCTCTGCTTTCTTTTATGTGCTTCCACTCCAACATTACTATATAAATTTAATGTAAAGTACAGTATAAAGCATAAAATAAAATTCACCAAAAATTATCTGGAATAGAAACTGTGTTGTAGATCACGGTCCACTGATCTATTGATAATTAGAAGTGACGTAAAAAAACAATGACAAGCCAAGGTTTTTAAAATATAATATAATAATAATAATATCTATAATAATAATAAATATATATTTCATCTTCATCGTAATAATATCGAACAAAAAACAATAACATATTTTCAGCTGTAATAAAAAATTGAGAAGTTTTATATGTTGTGAACCCTTAAACGTCCTGGCAATTGGTGGGGGCCTGGGTCCTAAAGCCTCATCGATCGTTTAAAAGATTCAGGCTGGTTCATTAATGCCAGTCCTAATGAAGGGCATGCAGGAATAAGCCTCTATGCTGCTCACCAGAAATATTATTCCAGTTAGAAAATGCCACCACTTTTTCTGGTAAAAACATTTTGATTTCTCAGCCCCTCCGTTCCTGCAATAGTGCGCGGTCATGCAGGAGCTCTCCGCCTCTGCCTTCTGAGCGGAGAGTTTCTACACAGTGTATTGACAAGTGATATGAAGCAGAACCACCAGCATGAGAACTTAGGAGTACTACTTATAAATTCTGCGTCACATCACTTATCTTATTTTCTGAACTATTCCTGTCTTGTGATGTAAAAATAAGAGACTCATCAGATATTGTGTTAAACCATGCCTCTTGCACTATAAAATGGTATGAAGTTTATCAGATATGGGCCTCAACAGTGGAACTAAACTGGTACATATACATATACCCTAAGATTGCATCTTTCATCACTACTGATGTCAACGTCCATGCGTCGATACAAGAAAGAGGCTTCACAAATTCAACAAAAACAGCAAGTCTACAGGAGAAGACTAAACATCAGTGAACAAACTGCAAACACTAGGGCCCTAATGCATGAAGGAGTTTGATCGAAAAGAAAAACTTCCTGAAATTACCCAGATGTTTTGCACATCTTTGAATTTTGTGACTTTTGAGATTTTTACACTAAACTCTGTGAGCTCTATCTAAGTAGGAGGAGCTGGAGCTGAATGAAGCCTAGCGAATTACACTCATCAAATTCATCATAATTTATACCACAAAAGTGGCATAAAATACACCAGAAATGTTCACAAGCCACCGACTGGTGTAAAATTTCTGTCTGAGGCACATGTCAGTTGTAACATGTGTCCAATTCTATATAAACTTTGGGTGCCTCTAATTGATTTTGCTGCATCTTACTCCAGTGCACTATTTTATTGAGACTGGTGCGAAAAATGCCAGTATTAAAGGAGCTGCCCACTACCTGGACATCCACTTCTCATTCCTCATGTTTGCCCGTTACAATAAAAAAGCTTATAATCACTTCCTGTGCCAGCGCCAATTCCAGTGGTTTTGGCAGTCGCGTTCCCGCAGCTCACGTGTGGTTGTTATGACACATGAGCCCTGCGGCCAATAAGTGCTGGCATCATTGTCCCCATCTTCAGATGTTTAAGTAATTATCATCTGCAGATCTCACTTCCTCTTGATTATTTATAAAACCAGGTAAGCCTCGGGCATGCGGGTGCCAATACCGCTGGAATGGTGTTGGCACGGGAGGGGAGTATAAGTGTTTTTATTTTAACAGGGCAAAGACTCAGACTGAGAAGGGGTGATAATAGTAGTGGTCAACCTCTTTAACACCTTTACGACTTATGATGTCTATTTATGTCATATGTCGTGTCTATGACTGATATGGGCTCTGACGCTGATCCCACATCTTTCCCTGCACATGACAGCTGGTGGAGAGGTGCTCTGCCACCTGGCTGTAATACTGTTAAATCTTGCTGTTAATCTCTGACAGTAGTCACGTGGAGGAATGAGATCGCAGTGGGGGACCGGCCCCAGACTAGTGGAGAGGCTGTAGGACTCAGCTAGCAAACCGGAGGCTGTGGTGTCTGTATGTGCCACAGCCAAATCTACACACAGTAACTGAAAAGGCAGCCACATAGGATCAAGGGGACCAGAAGAATGTGGCCTGACAGGATCTGAGGCTGCTGGCTTGGGACCCTGTGTGTAAGGCGCAGGGCAGGTGGGTGAGAGCCAGCGCAGAGAGACGAACCAAAAAGGTACATAAGAAGGGGGTCCCAGAAAAGTGCACCCAAACTACATGAGTGCTGGCTGAACCACTGACCCGAAGGACACAGCACCCGGCGGGTGATTGTACCCCACAAACTGTGAGTAAAGTGTGAGGACTGCACCCTGCTGTGTCCTCAGAATTATTTATTGTGTCACCTGCCCAGTACTGCAACAGTTACCATCATTAACTCTATATCTGCCCTGGGCCTTGCTCTACCCGTGGAGAGCTGAAACATCCTTGCTGCGTCACCATCGGCCCCAGTGGACCTGAACCGCAGCGTCGGCAATCCCTTGCCGAAAACCATGGGTGGCGTCGCAAATTAATCCCCCTATAAACTTTTCCCCCTTGCATCATTTTTATTGCACGCTCAGGGCCAAGGTGTCGGGTCATGGCCCCATGACTTCCCGAAAGAACTGTCCGACCTGGTTCAGAGTACCCCACGGTCCTGGTGGGCATCGCATTAACTTTATTAGACATGGTATAGCTGTAATGATGCCACAAATGCATATTTTTCATTGTTTTAAAATGCATTTGTGAAAAACAATTTATACTGTAAAAACAAATACTTTATTTACAAAATTTATAATTTTTTTTAGTTCCAAAAGGGGACTGAAAAATGCTACTTGCTGATCACCTATATAATGCTTTGGTATAACAAAGCAGTTATTAGCTGACATGCAATCTATTAGGCGGGCTAATCAATCTTGGTAGCTGTAAACCAAATTTTTGTTCAACAGGCAGTATTCTCTCCTGATTCCCCCATGAGTGCAAGGCTCTGTCAAGTGTTCACGTCTTTTCAACAGGGACAGAGAAAGCCGCGCAGACACCTATCAGCGGCTTTGAGAACAAAAGAATTGGTAGTGTGTTATGACCTGGTGGTCAGGACAATAATGGACCTGGTGGTCAGGACAATAATGGACCTGGTGGTTAAGAGCACACGGAATGACCTGATAGTTACTGATAATAAAGGACGAGCTCTGGGACGTGGGAACTCTGCTGACCGCAATCCCTAATCCTATCACACACACTAGAAATAGCCGTGGATTGCTCCTAACGCTCCCTATGCAACTCGGCACAGCCTAAGGAACTAGCTAGCCCTGAAGATAGAAAAATAAAGCCTACCTTGCCTCAGAGAAATTCCCTGCCTCAGAGAAATGACTGTGAGTAAAGATGAAAATACAAACACAGAGATGAAATAGATTTAGCAAAGTGAGGCCCGACTTACTGAACAGACTGGGATAGGAAAGGTTGCTTTGCGGTCAGCACAAAAACCTACAAAAAGACCACGCAGAGGGCGCAAAAAGACCCTCCGCACCGACTCACGGTGCGGAGGCGCTCCCTCTGCGTCCCAGAGCTTCCAGCAAGCAAGACAACAATAAAAATAGCAAGCTGGACAGAAAAATAGCAAACCAAAGAAAATACAAGCAGGAACTTAGCTTCTGCTGGGAAGACAGGTCACAAGAACGATCCAGGAGTGAACTAGACCAATACTGGAACATTGACAGGTGGCATGGAGCAAAGATCTAAGTGGAGTTAAATAGAGCAGCCAGCTAACGAATTAACCTCGTCACCTGTGGAAGGAAACTCAGAAACACCCACCAGAGGAAGTCCATGGACAGAACCAGCCGAAGTACCATTCATGACCACAGGAGGGAGCCCGACAACAGAATTCACAACAGTAGTGGCAATTTTAACAGCCAATTTTACTCTACATGGACATCTGTTTGGGAAGTGTTGGAAGTCCGCCATATACAACTGTGGATTGGTCAACTTATTTGTAGCATGTATGGGGGACCTTTAGGCTGTATATCATGTTTGGCCTTTAGCCATGGCAAACCTAAGGGCTGTCATTGGACTTCATCAACACATCACAAATCAGGACCACCTATTTCACATGATGTTAGATAATGTACAAGATCCAGCAACAGCTGCTCATACTATGGGGACAATGTCTGTGGCATCCCTTGGATGTACGTGTACTTCTATTTGAAGTGTTGCACAGTCAAAATGGATGTCCAACTGCAAAATAGGTGGAGAAAAGCAAAAACCCTGATTGTCTTGTATAGCCATACACACGCACTAGTTTGCTTAATGTTAAATTCAGGATGGCCTGATGCATATTAGACAGACAAAGAACAAGAAAGAATCAGAAGAACAGTTTTGAAAAACACAATTTACAGCACAGTTTCAGGTTTCCAGCATAGATTTACTCAAACTGCTGCGCTGAAAAGACTCCAGTTTTGACGGATAAGTAGTAATTAGAGAATTCTAAATGTAAACTTTATAGCCCATAATTACCCTACAAATGGCTGTACTGAAATCACATTGCTGTGAAATGAAGATACATTTTGTTTGTTGCAACTAAAGACTTTGCAGGCTCTTAACATATTTGCAAAAATCCATTCACTGTAGAGACAGCGTGGGCTCGGCAACTGCCAAGCTGTCAGCGAGAGGATCCAATTAAAATCTCTGGAGGCAATTAGCTGTAATTATCAAGAAAGTACATGCAAGTACATGAAGGATGGGGTGTGCAATGTATTAATATTTTTCTGATTAAACTTCATTTGGTGATCTGAAATTACTAATAGGTCTCCTACAGGTAACTGATATCGTAGAGCATATTTAAGCTTTTCATTAAAGCGCACCTCCACTTTCAGAAGAAAATAATTACAGTGCAGTATGATCACTTTTCTAAATCACTCTATTAGTGATTTTTGCTGATAAGTCGCAGTCTGCAGGGGAGAGCACAAACAGAAGAGGTCCACTGGGCAATAACAATATACAGTATGGGCCTTAAGCATTCCAATAGCTCATCATAAAACACAATCCCACCTGCTTTGGGGGTGCCATTCTGCAAAGGGGACAGGATGACTGCATCGTATTGAAGGGAGGATGGACTGGCTCATGTATGGTGATATTTTAGCCAGCCACCTCCTTCCCTCAGTAAGAGCATTGAGGATGGGTCGGAGCTGGGTCTTCCAGCATGACAATAACTTGAACCTCAGATCCAGGGAAACTAAGGAGTGTCTCAGTAAGGCCGAGATCACACATGCGAGAAACACGTCCGTGTCTCGCATGTGAAATCCAAGCTCTGGTGCCGGCACTCCAGAGCGAAGCGTGCAGCCGCATAGCAACACATGGAGCCGCACGCTCCGCTCTGGAGTGTCGGCGCCAGAGCTTGGATTTCACATGCGAGACACGGACCTGTTTCTCGCATGTGTGATCCCGGCCTAAGAAGCATTTCAAGGTCCTGGAGTGGCCTAGCCAGTCTCCAGACCTGAACCCAATAGAACATCTTTGGAGACAGCAACTCAATGTTGCCTAGCGACAGTCCCGAAACCTGAAAGATCTGTAGAAGAACTGTATGGAGGAGTGGCCCAAAATCTGTACTGTAGTGTGCACAAACTTGGTCAAGAACCACAGGAAAGGTCAGACCTCTGTAATTGCAAACAAAGGTTTCTGTACCAAATATTAAGCTCTGTTTTTCTATTGTATCAAATACTTATTTCATGCAATAAAAAGCAAACTAAATATGTAAACATCATACAATGTGATTTTCTGGTTTTTATTTTAAGATTTTGTCTATCACAGTTGAAGTGTACCTACAATAAAAATTATATTATTTGTAGGTGGGAAACTTACAAAATCGGCAGCATATAAAATACTTATTTTCTCCATTGTACATATGTGTATTTATGCATACGGTCATGGCCGAAAGTGTTGGCAGGATTCCTCCCAGACAAATATTGCAGTTACACATATTTTTTATACACATTTACTTCCTTTGTGTGCACTGGAACAACGCAAAAAAACAGAAAAAAAGGCAAATTGAACATCATTTCACGCAAAACTAACGGACAAAATTGATGGCACCTATCCAAAGTTGCTTTAACATGCAAGGCCATCCCTGAAATAGCCATTGTTTGGATGGGAGGATATGTTGTTCTAATGCCTCTATATAATGCTCAGCATTGATAGTGCCTTTAAAGATGTGTGAGCTATCCATGCCATAGGCACTAATGCCATACTTCCCATCTTTTAAAGAAGGGAAAGAGGGATAAAATTTGCGGCATGATGCGTGCACCACAGCAAATTTTAGGCCACACCCATATCTACACCCCAACCCACCCAGGCAGCACTGCCAATCACATTGTTTTATGAACAATAATTAAAACAGAAAAAATAAATATTTATTCACAAGTAATGAATTAAAATATAAATGCAAATTTGCTTGTATTACTTGTAAATTAGAATATTTTTAACTATATATTTTATACAAAATTCTATTTTAACCCCATCATGACTTATAGGTACATCATAGGTCATGTCCCTCCCTTTGATGTGGTGCTGAGCCCACATCTTTCTCGGCACATGACGGCTGTGCTTTTCATTGCAGATCTCAAATGAATGCCAGCCCATGGACAGTGTTCATAGGAGATGATGATCTCTGCAACACATAGCAGGGCTTAAGATCGGATGATCGCAGCTTCAAGTAAGAGGATTACTGAAGCAAGTAAAAAGTTTTAAAAAATATTTAAAAAATATAAAAGTTCAAATCAGCCCCCTTTTACCACATTCAAAATAATAATCTATCAAAACATAAAAACAATTAATCTGATTGGTAAACGGTGTAATGAGAAAAAAAATCAAAACATCAGAATTACTTTTTTTGCTGTCACAACATTGCAATGAAATTAAATAAAAGGCGATCAAAATATTTTATCTATCCCAAAATGGTATCAATAAAAATGTCAGCACTGCGAGCAAAAAATAAGCCCTCATCCAGTCATAGATCACGGAAAATGGAGACACTACGGGTCTAGGAAAATGGTGTCATTTTTTTTTTTTTTTACAAATTTTGGATACTTTTTTCACCACTTAAAAAATAACCTATACGTGTTTGATATCTGAAAACTCGTAACGACTCGGAGAATCAATATGGCAGGTCAGTTTTATCATTTAGTGAACATGGTAAATAAAAAACAATTGTGGAATTTCACTTTTTTGCAATTTCACTGCACTTGGAATTCTTTGTCTGTTTTCCAGTACACTATATGTTAAAACCAATCATGTCGTTCAAAAGTACAACTTGTCTGGCAAAAAAACAAGCCGTCACATGGTCTATTAAGAAAGATGGCAAAAAAATAAAAAAATAAAAAACAAAAAACTGGAAAATCGCAAGGTCATGAAGGGGTTAAAGCACATCTGTCACATAAATCTGCACTCACTACATAAAGGCTGCATATTACATAACTGGTCAACTCTATTAGATAAAATTTCAAACATGTGCTTTCGGTTAATATTAGCAATTAAAGAATACAGTCCACTCATATTTCTGCGTCTTTGCTGAAAACACTGGTACTGCATCAGTAAGAGTGGTCAGTTTAGAGTATTTTATTTTACAAGAGGGACTACTTTATTTTGAAAGGGGTTGCCCAAGTAGTGGAAAAGCCCTTTCATATACAATAAAATGTATTTTTTGTCTTAAAATGGTTGTCTGGGCTTGAGGTGAAAGTCTGACTTTTGAATCCTCACAGTACATGCATCACACGCTGCGAGGATTCTCCGATGCCTGGTGGTCATGTGACTGCAAGTATGCAATTATCGTACATGCGGTCATGTGCTGACTTGATATGTCCGGCCTCGTAGAATACAAATTGTGGGAATGTTACTCACTTGGGTGTGTGCGTAGTGCGGTAACACAGACATCATTTCCATTTAAATGTCCAGGCTGGTTTATTGGTGCTTCATAAACCATGCCACAAGCGAAGGAAAAGTTCCTTCCCGGGGAAAGGCCTGGCTATTCACTGCCTGCGTTGAGAAACACGTGATGGTGTCTCTGCAGCTCCTCTACATGCATTTGCATATTTGGGGGCAGTGTTCTGGATCACTGCGTTGAGAAACACGTGATGGTGTCTCCGCGGTGTTGGATGTTTTGGTCTCCACGAGGTCAATCATCCGTGCCTTTATAGACTTTCTACTAGGCACTGCTCCTGATAGCCAGTTTCCTACTCCACACTGATGAGGGGCAAAAACCCAGAAACAGCTGTCTGTGGATGGATACCATGCTTGGCATAGGTGGTTTTCCTTTATTAGATGTTTTCCTTTATTGGATGCTGCCCTTCCCTTGGTTGCTCCTTCCCGGGGAAAGGCCTGGCTATTCACTGCCTGCGTTGAGAAACACGTGATGGGGTCTCCGCAGCTCCTCTACATGCATTTGCGTATTTAGGGGCAGTGTTCTGGATAACTGCGTTGAGAAACACGTGATGGTGTCTCCGCAGTGTTGGATGTTTTGGTCTCCACGAGGTCAATCATCCGTGCCTTTATAGACTTTCTACTAGGCACTGATCCTGATAGCCAGTTTCCTACTCCACACTGATGAGGGGCAAAAACCCCGAAACAGCTGTCCGTGGATGGATACCATGCTTGGCATAGGTGGTTTTCCTTTATTGGATGCTGCCCTTCCCTTGGTTGTTCCTTCCTGGGGAAAGGCCTGGCTATTCACTGCCTGCATTGAGAAACACATGATGGTGTCTCCGCAACTCCTCTACATGCATTTGCATATTTGGGGGCAGTGTTCTGGATCACTGCGTTGAGAAACACGTGATGGTGTCTCCGGGTTGTTGGATGTTTTGGTCTCCACGAGGTCAATCATCCGTGCCTTTATAGACTTTCTACTAGGCACTGATCCTGATAGCCAGTTTCCTACTCCACACTGATGAAGGGCAAAAACCCCGAAACAGCTGTTTGTGGATGGATACCATGCTTGGCATAGGTGGTTTTCCTTTATTGGATGCTGCCCTTCCCTTGGTTGTTCCTTCCCGGGGAAAGGCCTGGCTATTCACTGCCTGCGTTGAGAAACACGTGATGGTGGCTCCGCAGCTCCTCTACATGCATTTGCATATTTGGGGGCAGTGTTCTGGATCACTGCGTTGAGAAACACGTGATGGTGTCTCCGGGGTGTTGGATGTTTTGGTCTCCACGAGGTCAATCATCCGTGCCTTTATAGACTTTCTACTAGGCACTGATACTGATAGCCAGTTTCCTACTCCACACTGATGAGGGGCAAAAACCCCGAAACAGCTGTCTGTGGATGGATACCATGCTTGGCATAGGTGGTTTTCCTTTATTGGATGTTTTCCTTTATTGGATGCTGCCCTTCCCTTGGTTGTTCCTTCCCGGGGAAAGGCCTGGCTATTCACTGCCTGCGTTGAGAAACACGTGATGGTGTCTCTGCAGCTCCTCTACATGCATTTGCATATTTGGGGGCAGTGTTCTGGATCACTGCGTTGAGAATCATGTGATGGTGTCTCCGCGGTGTTGGATGTTTTGGTCTCCACGAGGTCAATCATCCGTGCCTTTATAGACTTTCTACTAGGCACTGCTCCTCATAGCCAGTTTCCTACTCCACACTGATGAGGGGCAAAAACCCCGAAACAGCTGTCTGTGGATGGATACCATGCTTGGCATAGGTGGTTTTCCTTTATTGGATGTTTTCCTTTATTGGATGCTGCCCTTCCCTTGGTTGCTCCTTCCCGGGGAAAGGCCTGGCTATTCACTGCCTGCGTTGAGAAACACGTGATGGTGTCTCCGCAGCTCCTCTACATGCATTTGCATATTTGGTGGCAGTGTTCTGGATCACTGCGTTGAGAATCACGTGATGGTGTCTCCGCGGTGTTGGATGTTTTGGTCTCCACGAGGTCAATCATCCGTGCCTTTATAGACAGTCAGTGCGGGAAGCTGACGGCGGGGGATGTGACAGACATCGGAATGTGAGTATGTACTTTTTTTTACTTTTACAATGGTAACCAGGATAAATATCGGGTTACTAAGCATGGCCCTGCACTTAGTAACCCGATGTTTACCCTGGTTACCCGGGGACTTTGGCATCGTTGAAGACAGTTTCAACGATGCCGAAGTCTTTCCCCGGATCATTGGTCGATGGAGAGAGCTGTCTGTGTGACAGCTCCCCAGCGACCACACAATGACTTACCAACGATCACGGCCAGGTCGTATTGCTGGTCGTGATCGTTGGTAAGTTGTTTAGTGTAACGGTACCTTTAGAATGCCTCCGATATCTGTGTGCGGTGGTCTATTCTGCAAAGAGGCAGTCATATGTGGAGAGATTGTGAAATCAGTAACCTGAAGATGTTCTTTAATTTTTCTAGGGAATGCAAATAGCTAAGCATAGCTTTATTGTATATCGGTCTTTAAAGGTGCCTAAGGATGGTAAAAGTCAACCAACATTGAATAATCTTCAAAACGCATTAATGATTAAATTTTATCTTTATTGATGAACATTTGCCATATTGGAGATAAACCCAGAAGGGAGTGGGAGGCGGAGGAGCTACAGGAAGAGCTCCTCCCTCCTTATCCCTCATCACATCTGTCATCTCCTATCTCAGTAATGTAGCAATAAGAAATATACCCGGGAATTGACAATTTTGAAAATTAATGATCAGTCCAGGAGGAGAAAGAAGTAGATTTCTCTGATAAGATATATCATAAAGTTTCTTATTTTCATGTGTACTATTGATTTATGAAATAAAAATGAAAACAACGGTTCCTCTTTAAAGACAGTAATATTGAGCACCTATCCTAAGGTTAAGTCATTAATATCAAAGAAGTAGACAATAATTTTAATTAGTTTGTTAAAACTTTTTGTTTAAACAAGTTTCTGATTGTCTGAACTTTCACAGGAAAAGCACCGTTGAGAAGACTGCAAACTAGGAGAAGTGCATTGTGTAGGATGGATTCTCTATCAACAAGCCCACATATGTACACTGTAAAAATAGAACAAACAAACAGCTATATACCATGCATACAGAGTAGGAAAGAAACCGCGGGCAAGCTCATCTAAGCTATTAATGTGCCTATTTGTAATATTTCTGGTACACAGCATTTGTTTCAGCGTTCACGGTGAATATATGGAAATGATGTTAACACCATGTAAGGAGCTTATTTATTACATTTTCACTATCAATGGAAAACAGAAGGGAAATGTCTTATTGAAAACAGCAGCACAGCCTGAATTAATATGGTATAACCAGCACTGCTTCAAGGCAAACTGTAAGGCTGGAGAGTGCGTAAGATATGGAGGCTTATTGGCATATTAATGGAAACCTGTTACCCTTATAATGTATTAGAGGAACTTCATCAGTCTCCAAATAACATTTTTAATAATCCCTTTATTACACTTAATTGCCTGTGTATAAAGTGTTTCACTCTGGCACAGTTGTACCAAAACTAATCCGGAAATGCCGTTGTGCATCCCGCAGTTCACTGGAATCATGCTGGCAGAGGCGTGGTTGCCAAACCAGTAAGAGCTGACATTGATACTGAAGTGCCATCCTCCATTTTAGACACAATAAGTCTTCTTCTCCACTCTTTCTTGCTGCACACTCTGGGTATGTGCACACGCTGCGGATCTTGCTGCAGATTTTGCTGCAGATTTTGCTGGCCGCTGCGGATTCGCAGCAGTTTTCCATGAGTTTCCAGTACTATGTAAGCCTATGGAAAACAAAATCTACAGTGCACATGCTGCGGGAAAAAAACGCACGGAAACGTAGAGTTGTTTATCCCGCATGTCAATTCTTTGTGCGGATTCCACAGTGGTTTACACCTGCTCCATAATAGGAATCCGCAGGTGTAAAACCGCAGGTGGAATCCGCACAAAATCCGCAAAAAAATCGCGGTAATTCTGCAGGAAATCCACAGTGCGTATTACCTGTGGATTTACCAAAATCAAATCAAAATCCGCACCACTTTACGCAATGTGTGCACGTGGCCTCTGGCTTCTCCATAAAGCTGTGGGTGTGACACGTGCAAACTGTAAGGATGAGTGATCACGCTCCTGGAATAGTTCGGGTACACGCACAACAGGATCAAACATTGATTTTTCACAGATTGCAGCAACACTTAGGTGTAATAAATGCATCATTAAAAACATTACTACAAGGCAGATAAAGTGCTCTAAATCCATTATAGAGGTAAATCCATTTAATAGGTCTCTTTTAAGCAGTGGTGTGCTAGCAAAGTGGCAGACCACGCGGAACTATGGTTCTTGTGAATTGGGCGGTGGCCTGGTGCCGATGGACTTGAATATAATGGTGGAGCAGGAAGATATCAGACATCTGAATGAAGTCTCAGTCCAAACACAACACAGACCGAGTGAATCAGGGGAATGGGGCTAGATAAGCAGGACTTTTTTATATCATGTGGGGGCACTTGGGAGTTATCATACTGTGTGGGGGAAGGTGGCTGTGGTACCATCATACTGGGTGGGGGTGGACTGTGAGGGCACTATACTGTGGGTGAAGGTAACTTAGGCCATCATACTGTATTGAGGGACACTTATACATCAATACTAAATGGGCATCAGAGCGTGGAGGGTCAGTTTTGTGAGGCATCATACTGCAGGATTGGGGGAGGCTGTAGGGGCTGCAGTACAAGTCACACTCACAGTGGTACATATGGATTAAGGATTTCTTTAGTGCCGCTCACTTTTGCTTCAGGGTCAAGAGGTACCTACCACGATGTGTGCATGGCTAGCAGGTATCTACGAGAAATCATCAGTACTGCTCCACAGCCAACGCAAATTTGAGCAACATTGGAGAAACGTTAATGGGTGCATTACTCAATGGACAGGTCATCAATTTACAGTATATAATGCATAGCCCCTTTATCTTGAGTTACAATGTAACTAAATGTAATCTATAATTCTCAGTAAGAAGTCTTTTCAGATTGGAAAGAAATTGATTGTAGCGATCAACAGTATCTCTGGCAAGTGAAAAATGTCATCCTTGATCTCCACTACAGGAAACCTTGCTGTCTCAAGATGCAGCTTCAGGAGTTTATCACTCCTGGTCCTTGGTTTCCTGCTTTGATGTTGGCAGTTTCCTCCAGAAAACTGATAATTCAGACCAACGGCATTATTGTACCGCGGGTCCAACCTGTGAGCTCTGCCTCTTCTGCAGCATGGAAGGAGTGCAGCGGGATTGAAGCTGGCCAGATCCAGTGATCCACCCAGCTCCAGCTTATACAGTAAAACGTGATCTAAACGCACCGTGCACTCATTCCCCAGGTAACTGGCCAGTCTGGGACTGCAGAGTGGTCGATAGCCTAGATAATAAGCTGTACACTATGAAATTAAAAATCCATCTGTTCTTGAGAACAGAGAGAATTTTTAATAAGGGGTAAAATGCAAAGTTGCATGCTTTTACAACCACTTTACAATTTTACCCATTTTCAACCTTGAGACAAACTCTTTAAAGCTTTTTTATAAGCTGCACATTTACAAACTTTGTAGCTTTAGGAGTTTTAGTGTCTCTTCAAAGATATTTCTACAGTACTAATAAGTAAAAAATATATTTTAAAACTGTGTGCTGATCTTTATACTTCCATTGAAAGTGACTACAAGCAGCTTTTCATTGCATTTCATTTGCTCACTGGCTCAGTGACCTTCTTTTTGTATTTAGGTCACATACACTTCATTCCACAGGCAACTTTAGTTGACGGATTCCATAATGTCTGATTCCACATAACACAGAGTAATATCGAGCAGAAAACAATACTGTCTTGGCTTTCTTCTGCCTCTGCTCGGGATTTTATGATACAGATAGAAAACAGTATTAGATGTGGCATTTATAATGCATTATTCTGATGGTGTTTCAGGTCACATCTTCAAATTTACAAAGAATGCTGTGTAATCTCCTATATGCTCCCCTCTCTGTGCCCTTAGATATACGTGTATATATATAAATCTACATATAAGGTCATAGCCAAAAGTGTTGGCATCGTTGACATTGTTCCAGGAAAATAAATATTTCTCCCAGAAAATTTTAGCTATTATACATGTTTTGTTATACACATGTATATTTCCTTTCTGTGTATTGGAATAACATAAAAAACTAAGAAAAAGCAAATTTTACATTTTACACAAAACCTTCAAAAAGAGCAGAACAAAATTTTTGGCACCCTCAATTTAACATTTGGTTGCACACTCTTCGGAATAAATAACTGCAATCAATTGCTTCCTATAATCATCAACAAGCTTCTTCACCTTCTACACCTCTCAACTAGAATTTTGGACCACTTTTCTTTTGCAAACTGCTCCAGGTCTCTCACATTTGAAAGGTGTCTTCTTCTCCCAACAGCAATTTTATGATCTCTCCACAGGTATTCAATTTGATTTAGATACAGACTCAAGGCTGGCCACTTCAGAACTCTCCAGCACTTTGTTTCCATCCATTTCTAGGTGCTTCTTAAAGTATGTTTGGGTTTATTGTCCTGATGGAAGACCCATGACCTAGGACGCAAACTCAGCTTTCTGACACTAGGTATTACATTGCGACCCAAAACCTATTGGTAATCTTCAGATTTTATGATGCCATGAACAAAGGCACCCATTGCCAGAGGCAGTAACGCAACTCCAAAACATCTTTGCACCTCCACCATATTTGACTGCAGGCATTGTGTTCTTGTTTATATGTTCCATTTTCGGTAAACAGTAGAATGATGTGCTTTACCAAAAATCTCTATCTTGGTCTCATTTATCCACAAGATGCTTAAGGATTTTGGCTTACTCACATACATGGCAAACTGTAGTCTAGCTTTTCTAAGTCTCTGTGTCAACAGTGGGATCCTCCTGGATCACATTCCACAGTGTTTCTTTACATTCAAATGTCGATCGATAGTTCATGCTGACACTGATGCACCCTAAACCGCCGAGACAGCTTGAATGTCTTTGGATCTTAATTGGGGATGCTTATCCACCATCCGAACTATCCTGTGTTGCACCTTTTCATCAACTTTTCTTTGCTGTCCACATCCAGGGAGGTTAGCTACTGTGCAATGGGTTGCAAACTTCTTGATTATGTTATGTACCTTGAACAAAGGAACATCAAGTTCTCTGGAGGTGGACTGGTAAACTTGAGTTTGTTGATATTTTACAACAGTTTTTGTTTCTCGAGTCCTCAGACAGTTCTCTTCTCTTTCTGTTCTCCATGCTTAGTGTGGCACACATAAACACACAATGCAAAGATTAAGTCAACTTCTCCCCTTTTTATCTGGTTTTAGGTGTGATGTTCATATTGGCCACACCTGTTACTTACCATAGGTGAGTTTGATCGAGCATCACATGCTTGAAACAAATTTGTTTACCCACATTTTTGGAAAGGTGCCAACAATTGTGTCCGGCCCGCGTTTGGGGTTTTGCGTGAAATTATGTCCAATTTGCCCTTAATTTTCATTTTTTTTGTGTGTGTTGTATATAGATTTGTACTCAGCGGATCTTCTCAAGTGCATATACACATATAGAGAGAGAAAACTTCTTATCAATATACTTACCACAATTTATCTGAAAAAATAGGTCATTCAAAATATGCTGGTTAAACATTGTAGAGTACAAAGCTGAATTTCTGTTGAGCGGCTTTAGGATGAGTTTACAGACTTATAATCCCCCATCTGATAGCAGCTTAAGAATCAGAAGTGAGAAAGCATCGGATCTTGTTAAATCTTGTGTATTAAAGTAAGTCCAGATACACCATTGCCCTTGTAGCCATTCTAAAACTACTTTTTCTGGCGTCGTGTATTCTTTAGGTTTTCTTTAGTATCCAATCTACCATATTTGCTATAAAAATCATCTGAATCTGAATTACTCTGTAAACTGCAATAAAGACACATGAACACTGTATTTTTATTAGAATTATTATTTTAGAACATTCATTTCTAAATGAAAGATTTTTTTCTATAAACCATTATTTCATTTGGTAGCATTACCAAGCAAATGCATGTAGAGAAAAATTTCCAACAAATCAAATATATTTTACAAACAAGCATTCAAATGATATAAATGTCTTTACATAGCTTGACAGTATTTTAATATGCATGTTATGCATTTTTTTTAAACGTAAAGGGATTTCCCCATAAAGTACATTTTAATGAATAGATCTTGGAATAAAAATAAGTTCCACAATTAGATGTGTTTAAAACAATGTTCCTGTGCTGCAATAATCTTATAAATGTGTCCCTGCTGTGTACTGTGTAATGGCCGTGTCTGACCGTGCAGTAACATGGTCTGATCATGCCACATCTCCTGGGCAGGGGAGGAAGCAAAAGACAATACTGACATCACAGCACGGGATCACTGCTGATTCTTTTTATGAAGCAAAACATTTCACTGCCTGTTTTTAAGCAATATTTTACCAGAAACAAAGAACCAACTGCAATCCCCTACACAGACCACTAGGGTTATTCTAGATTTAAACTTCCTGCTCAGAACAGATAACTTTTCAGAGGTCTCCTTATAATCATGCACATGATTATAATGACAGGCATCACTTCTATGCAAAGCTGATAACACAGGAACCACCATTCACAATAAGTGCTGAGCCTGCTCACCCTCCCTTCACAATAACTGTCTCGCATGCTCATTAGAAGCCGCAATACAAAAGATAAGGTTTGGGCTAGTTAATTGCTGCTAATGAATAAATGGATCTCCTGAACTTCAGGATGTATGAATCTACAGACGCTCCAGTGGCTAGTGTGAAAATTGAATTTTTAAGGATCGTGACATTACCAAAAATTTTGTAAACCACATTTCACATAAAAATCTGGTTTAAACAATAGAACATTTTCTGGTGACATATTCCTTTTAAAGGCGCCTTTTATATGGGTCGATTAAAACTAAAACTATATGAATTCATAGGGTTCCAATACAGTATTCATATCGGCGGCAGCACGTGCCTGTTTACATCATGAGATGTGCTGCCAGCAGCAATGATTTTTAACCCCAAGTAAAGGAACTGACGAGATGACGAATGAGCGTTTGCTTGGGAGTGAGTATTCTTGTGAAAAATTAATGAGACAATTACAGCCCTGTAAAAAATCCTTAAAGGGAACCTGTCAGCAGGATTGTGCACAGTAACCTACAGACAGTGTCAGGTTGGTGTTGTTATACTGATTAACATGATACCTTGGGTGATGAAATGCATCTTGCGGTTGTTTTTTATTCTTGATTTTCAGTTTGTAGTTAATGATATGCTCGTGCTCCAGGGCGGCCTGTGGGTGGGGGTCATTATGTGGTGCTCTGATTTGGTATTCATAATGCAGACTGCTGACAGGTCACTGATCCCTCTCCCACCTTCCCCTAGTTTACATAATGAATACATGTACATACTGAAGAAAAAGGAACCCTTCTCCAGGCAGGTGCCAGCCATGGCACCTGCTCTGCAGCATAATCGCATCTAATAATTGTATGACTTAATATTGAGCAGAATTAAGTATGCTGATGTCTCACTATATACAGTATGAGCCCCACATAGTCCCCTACATGCAATATGAGTTCCCACATAGCCCCCTCAATTAACAACCAAAGTGATCAACCTATGGAGCCCTTATACAAGTAAATAATAACAAAAAAAACTAACTAACTAACTTATTTAGTTAATTTAAAGGGAACCTGTCACCCCACCCCAGACGTTTGAAACTAAAAGAGCTCTTTTAGTTATTGGTGCTGTAACTGCAGAAATAATCTGTTTTGTAATTTGTCCTAAATACCTTTCTTCAGTCCTGGAGGCAGGTCTTTCCCCCCCCTGCTACAGACACCACACAGCCGTCACTCAAGTCTTCTTGGCGCCGGGCGCCGCCTCCTCAGCGCTGTTTTGAAATCAGCCGGCGCCTGCGCTCTTTGTCATGCCTTGGGGAGGCGCAGTGAGCGCTGCCCGTTTGTCCTCATATGCAGTCTAGCTGACTGTGCCTGTGCGGCCGCCCTGCCTTTGAATCCCAGCCCCGTAGTGTCTTCTGATTTATTCACACTGCCCACGTAGTATATAGCAATGTGGGCACTATATGCGTGGTTAAAAAAGACTTAAAATAAAAAATAAACATATACTCACCTTCCGAAGGCCCCTTGAAGTCCTTGCGCCTGTGTGCGGTGCACATGGCAGTTTCTGGTCCCAGGGCTGGTATAAGTGCAGGACCTGTGATGACGTCGCGGTCACATGACCGTGACGTCATGGCAGGTCCTTCTTGCATAGCATCCTTGGCACCGGAACCTGCCGCTTGCACTGCCGAAGACAGCGCGCCACATCGGTAGGTGAGAATAACCTTTTTTTTATTATTATTATTTGTAACATTAGATCTTTTTACTATTGATGCTGCATATGCAGTTGGTCACACAGGGTTTATAGCTGCGTTAACAGAGTGCATTACACCGTGGTCCATTAACGCTGGCATTAACCCTGTGTGAGCTCTCTGACTGCAGGGCAGTAAAGCAACGGCCATTTCGCTGCCAGACTATGGCCGTTGCCGATTGGTCGTGGCAATGATCATGGGTGTTTTGCTACGACCAATCAGCGACTTGGATTTCCATGACAGACAGAGGCCGCGACCAATGAATATCCGTGACAGACAGAAGGACAGACGGAAGTGACCCTTAGACAATTATATAGTAGATGAGTCTGCACATGGCTCCTTATATACAGTATGAGCCCCCACATAGCCTCCAATATACAGTATGAGCCCACATACAGCTCCCTAAATACAGTATGCATCCCTATATAGCCTCCTATATACAGTATGAGACCCATATAGCCTCGTTTATACAATATGAGCCCATACATAGCTCCCAATAGAAATTATGAGCCCCACATAGCCTCCATTTATAGAGTGTGAGCCCCACATAGCTCCCTATATACACTAAGAGTTCCTACATAACCTCCTATATACAGTATGAGCCCCTCATAGCCTCTTATATATAATATAAGCCCCATATAGCTCCCTGTATACAGTATGAGCCCCATATGGCTTCCTATATACAGTATGAGCCCCTATATAGCATCCTATATACAACGTGAGCATCCACATATCCTCCTATATACAGCATGAGCCCCACATAGCCCCCATTTACAGTATGAGCCGTCACATAGCCCCCTATATACAGTATGAACCCCCACATAACTCCCTATATACAGTATGAACCCCCCACGTAGCAACCTATACACAGTACGAGCCCTCACGAGTGGCATGTAAAAGTTTGGGCACTCTTGAAAGGCCCAACGTTAAAGAATAAACATTTCCTTTGCATTTTAGGTATATACAGTACATATATATATAGGTATATAAAGGTATATATAGGTATATATATATATATATGTATATATTAATCTTTTACATTTTAAAATGACATAAAGGGAAATGGACAGATGCAAAATTATAAGCACAAATAGAGATTTAAGTACTCAGACACCTTTGACCAAGGTTTTAGACCTTAATTAGCCTGTTAGGGTTATAGCTTGTTCACTATCATTAGGAAATGCCAGATTATTCAAATTTCCTAGCTTTATAAAAACACAGCCTCCTTTAACCTTGTGCCAAAACACAGCAACCATGGCTACTTCTAAGCAGCTGCCTAGCACTCTGAAAATGGTGGAGGTCCATAAAGCAGAAGTCAAGATAGCAAAGCGTTTTCAAGTTTACTCTACCACAGTTTGAAATGTAAGAAATGGCAGTTAACAGGAACAGTGGAGGTCAAAATAAGATCTGAATAAATCAAGCAAAATTTCAGTGAGAGCTGCTCATAGGATTACTAGAGAGGCAAAATCAGAACCCCAATTGACTGTAAAAGACCTTCAGAAACATTTAGCAGACTCTGGAGTTGTGGTAAATTATTCTACTGTTCAGAGACACCTGCACAAATACGGCCTTTATGGAAGAGTCATCAGAAGAAGACTTCTGTGTCCTCACCGTAAAATTCAGCATCAGCGGTATGCAAAAGAACATCTAAACAAACCTGATGCATTATGTAAACAAGTCCTGTGTACCGATGAGGTTAAAACAGAGCTCTTTGGCCACAATGATCGAAGGTATGTGTGGACAAAAAAGGCCAAAGAATTTCAGGAAAAGAACATCTCGACAACCATTAAAGGGACACTGTCACCTGAATTTGGAGGGAACAATCTTCAGCCATGGAGGCGGGGTTTTGGGGTGTTTGATTCACCCTTTCCTTACCCGCTGGCTGCAATATTGGATTGAAGTTCATTCTCTGTCCTCCATAGTACACGCCTGCGCAAGGCAAGATTGCCTTGAGCAGGCATGTACTACGGAGGACAGAGAATGAACTTCAATCCAATATTGCAGCCAGCATGCAGCCAGCGGGTAAGGAAAGGGTGAATCAAATACCCAAAAACCCCGCTCCATGGCTGAAGATTGTTCCCTCCAAATTCAGGTGACAGTGTCCCTTTAAGCATGGGGTTGGAGCAATCTTTCTTTGGGCTTGTGTTGCAGCTAATGGGATGGGGAACTTTTCACGGGTTGAGGGAAGAATGGGCTAAATTAAACTTCAACTAATTATTGATGCCAACTTAACAACATCTTTTAAAAAAAGAAAGTTGAAAAGAGGATGGCTTCTACAAATGCAAAATGATCCTAAAAATCCACAATAGACTACGTCAAAAGGCGTAAGCTAAAGGTTTTACAATGGCCCTTACTGTTCCTTGATCTGAACATCAGTGAAAATCTGTGGTTATACCTCAAAATAGCAGAGCATGCAAGACAACCCAGGAATCTCTCAGAACTGGAATAATTTTCCAAGGAAGAATGAATGAAAATTCCTCAAACAAGAATTGAAAGACTCTTGTCTGTCTGCAAAAAGCATTTTCAAGCTGTGACACTTTCAAAAACGGGTGCTACTAGGTACTAACCATGCAGGGTTTCCAAACTTTTGCATATGCCCATTTTTCTTTTTGGATTTTTTTAAATGTAAAAGATGACAAAATGTATGTATTGAATATGTTGCAAAAGGAAACCAATGGTAACTGGTGGTAACCAACACAGGTATTTTGGTGGCGTGTACCACTTTACTATTTCCCTATGATTAGCAACAAAGTGTGCAAAAAATATATATGGTAGATATTTGCCAATATTTCTAGATGATGGAGATTTTCTTGTGTCTTAAAAATTGATGACTTGTTTCGCAAGCCTGGAAGCACACTTTTGATGACACACAAACCCTGGTTTGAGGATTTTGGTTCAACTGCAAAATTAGGACAGGGTAATAAAATGCAATCTTTGCAGTGTGTAGAGAATGAAAAAAATGCTATTAAACAGAATCTGTCACCCGGGGTCGTATATGAAAATATGGGAATACAAGTAATAGAAATGTTATATTCTTTCTTTAAGGTCACATGGATTCTAATAAGGCTATAAGGCTATGTTTGCATGAAAGAGCTCAAAAGGGGTTCAATACAGACCTAGGAGACCTCAGAGTGTTAGACAGGTATTTTCTCAGCAATTATATGCTTTTCAGCATTACAATTCAAACTTATTTGGAAATTTGTTAGAAATGGGAGACTTTGAATTTAAAACAGTCCGCCCAACTGTGTCTCTCTTTCAATCTCTCGCTCTCTATACATGTATAATAGTCCTACCTAAAGTGCATAATAGTCCTACATAAAGCACAGCAGCTTTATTAGGCATATTTCTGGGGCACATTGTCATTGTCATTCTGGCCTAGAAAACAAGCCACCATGGACTAAGCCAGTGGAGTAAATCGATGACGGTGACACTTAGCACAAGAGGTGTGGATCATTATACAAGTGTGTTACTTGTAGGAAGCAGATCACTAGATCACATAGGAGATGAAGAAGAGACGTGGAAACAATTCATGTTCTCACTTATTGCACGAGCTGCAGGTTATCACAGTACATCTCTAGGGAAGGCATCGACAGTTACGGTCTTTGTAACTTACCACAGAAAGCATAGGTGATTTTCAATAGTGTACTATGGAGGGACATTGCTTTGTCTTTTACTCCTTAAACATTTATATAGGCTCACATATATCTTAAAAAAATCTAACCAAAATGATGCACATATCACTAGGTTCAATTAAAATATTGGTGATATAGCCAATATTTATATAAACATACAGTTAGGGCCAGAAATATTTGGACAGTGACACAAGTTTTGTTATTTTAGCTGTTTACAAAAACATGTTCAGAAATACAATTATATATATAATATGTGCTGAAAGTGCACACTCCCAGCTGCAATATGATAGTTTCCACATCCAAATCGGAGAAAGGGTTTAGGAATCATAGCTCTGTAATGCATAGCGTCCTCTTTTTCAAGGGACCAAAAGTAATTGGACAATGGACTCTAAGGGCTGCAATTAACTCTGAAGGCGTCTCCCTCGTTAACCTGTAATCAATGAAGTAGTTAAAAGGTCAGGGGTGGATTCCAGGTGTGTGGTTTTGCATTTGGAAGCTGTTGCTGTGAGCAGACAACATGCGGTCAAAGGAACTCTCAATTGAGGTGAAGCAGAACATCCTGAGGCTGAAAAAAAAGAAAAAATCCATCAGAGAGATAGCAGACATGCTTGGAGTAGCAAAATCAACAGTTGGGTACATTCTGAGAAAAAAGGAATTGACTGGTGAGCTTGGGAACTCAAAAAGGCCTGGGCGTCCACGGATGACAACAGTGGTGGATGATCGCCGCATACTTAATTTGGTGAAGAAGAACCCGTTCACAACATCAACTGAAGTCCAGAACACTCTCAGTGAAGTAGGTGTATCTGTCTCCAAGTCAACAGTAAAGAGAAAACTCCATGACAGTAAATACAAAGGGTTCACATCTAGATGCAAACCATTCATCAATACCAAAAATAGACAGGCCAGAGTTAAATTTGCAGAAAAACACCTCAAGAAGCCAGCTCAGTTCTGGAAAAGTATTCTATGGACAGATGAGACAAAGATCAACCTGTACCAGAATGATGGGAAGAAAAAAGTTTGGAGAAGAAAGGGAACGGCACATGATCCAAGGCACACCACATCCTCTGTAAAACATGGTGGAGGCAACGTGATGGCATGGGCATGCATGGCTTTCAATGGCACTGGGTCACTTGTGTTTATTGATGACATAAGAGCAGACAAGAGTAGCCGGATGAATTCTGAAGTGTACCGGGATATACTTTCAGCCCAGATTCAGCCAAATGCTGCAAAGTTGATTGGACGGCGCTTCATAGTACAGATGGACAATGACCCCAAGCATACAGCCAAAGCTACCCAGGAGTTCATGAGTGCCAAAAAGTGGAACATTCTGCAATGGCCAAGTCAATCTCCAGATCTAAACCCAATTGAGCATGCATTTCACTTGCTCAAATCCAGACTTAAGACGGAAAGACCCACAAACAAGCAAGACCTGAAGGCTGCGGCTGTAAAGGCCTGGCAAAGCATTAAGAAGGAGGAAACCCAGTGTTTGGTGATGTCCATGGGTTCCAGACTTAAGGCAGTGATTGCCTCCAAAGGATTTGCAACAAAATATTGAAAATAAAAATATTTTGTTTGGGTTATGTTTATTTGTCCAATTACTTTTGACCTCCTAAAATGTGGAGTGTTTGTAAAGAAATGTGTACAATTCCTACATTTTCTATCAGATATTTTTGTTCAACCCTTCAAATTAAACGTTACAATCTGCACTTGAATTCTGTTGTAGAGGTTTCATTTCAAATCCAATGTGGTGGCATGCAGAGCCCAACTCGCGAAAATTGTGTCACTGTCCAAATATTTCTGGCCCTAACTGTACATATTATATAAACATTTAAATTGAGGTTAAGATATCTTTTTTTTTAGTTTTAAGAAGATTATGTTGAAAAAAAATCAGAGATGTAATCCAGGATTTGTAAAATGCCTAAAGATTACTATTTAATTAAATATTAGGACACAATATGCCACGTTATATGGGGTAACGACCTTCAGCGGATTCTGAGGAAGTACTCAGTCTGACTATATATACTGCATTATGCCTAACTTTAAATTTAGTTGTAGGATATATGTGATAAATGGTCATCACTTCAGATTGGGTTCATTTATGTACTGCATCCCTGTATTGTGGGGTGTTATCTACCTTCTGGAAGAGACTATATGAGAATGAAGAGCACAGCCTACTCTTCCTATAATATATCACCTTGTCTATGATTCACTATTACTTCCTTAGCAAACTGAATTTTCTACAATAAAGTAGAATCTTCCATAAATAGGAAATTTAATTGTTTGGGATAGTGAGAACAAATGTGGGTTTATGGTTTTGGCAGTGGTATATCTGGTGGGCAGCCGGGGCATGTGCCCCGGGCGCAGCCGGCAGGGGGGCGCAGTCGGGCCACCTAAAGCGGCGGTCCGCAATGTCTCCCCCGGTGGCTGCTTTCTGCTGCCCCCCGGACTGGGAGTCAGCTGTTTTCTGTGCCGACTGTCAAGCTGACAGCCAGCAGAGAGAAGCTGCAGCGCGCCGGCTCCCAGTGTTCAATTGTACTGCATCTGAGATGCGAGTACAAATGAAGCTCTGACTGCTGGGTCAGAGCGACGCCAGCAGCGTGATCAGGGCATGTGACCACGCTGCTGACGTCACTCGCCCGCACTGCAGAGCAGGGTTAGAGACGCAGATCAGTGGTAGGTGCTCCAGTGGAGCTGAAGACACTGAAGGTGCAGGGGTAGGGGGGATTTAATGTGAGTGGGGATGGGGGATATATTGTGGGGGGGATTTAATGTGGGGAGGATTTAATGTGAGTGGGGATGGGGGATTTATTGGGGGGGAGATTTAATGTGAGTGGGGGAATTTAATGTGAGTGAGGATGGGGGGATTTATTGTGGGGGGGAATTTAATGTGAGTGGGTGGGGAGATTTAATGTGAATGGGGATGGTGGTATTTATTGTGGGGGGGAGATTTAATGTGAGTGGGGATGGGGGGATTTATTATTGGATGGGGAAGATTTAATATGAGTGGAGATGGGGGGGATTTATTGTGGGGAAGGGATTTAATGTGAGTGGATATGGATTTATTGTGTGTGGGGAGAATTGGAGTGGAGATGGGGGATTGAATGTGTGGGGAGATTGAATGTGTGTGGGGGAGATTTGTCATGGTGATGTGGGTGTTTAATGTGTGGGGGAGATTTGGTGTGGGGATGGGGGATTTAATGTGTGGGGTGATATTTGGAGTGAAGATGGGGTTATTTATTGTGTATGGGGAGATTTGTAGTGGGGATGGGGGGATTTAATGTGTGGGGGAGATTTGAGGACACAAAATGAAGAGCAAAGGGGGAGATGCGGGGCATGTATGAGGAAACAGTACAGGGGAATGGGGGCATGTATGAGGAAACAGTACCGGAGAATGGGGGGCATATATGAGGAAACAGTATGGGAGGATGGGTGCAGACAGTATGGGGAGCATACGGGGGAATGTATGCAGACACAGTATGAGTAGCGATGTGAAAAACATATGTGGACAGAGTACGGGGAGTGAGGGTGTTGGGATGTGTGCATGCGTAGCATGAGAGGACAGTGTAAGGGCACATCCAGGAGAGGACAGTATACCAAGGAGAGGGAGTATGATGAGAGAGTACAGTATAAATACTGGGCCCTATAGGGGGACACAGTATGAGAGGACAGTGTTAAAATGGGGGCCGGTATGAAAAGGAGAGGTCAGTGTAAAGAGCATGTACCATAAGAGGGACAATGTGTGGGTCATATTTTGTGCAGATAATATAGTGAGGGGCAATTTTTTATTCGAAAGCATTATAATGACACTTCTATTTTTAAGGGCATCATGTGGAGATTTTCTGCAAAAGAGTGGAGAAGATGGAAGTCTGCAGAGACGGCTGTGGATGAGAAAACTTATAATGGAGTCTGGACAAGATGAAGAAAAGAAGAACGGCTCCAGAGACGTCATCTATAAGGTACCTGGATGTAAATGTTATTTGTGATACTGACTAATTCTCATGTTTTTATTTATGTTAGGAGCATTAAAGGGGATGTCCAGGTTTATAATGTGTCTGCAGTCATTCCTTGTGACTGCAGACTTCTGAGTTCTCACAGTGCGCACTGCACACTGTCAGGATTCTCTCATGCTGGCGATTTACATACATGCCATCATGTGTTGACTAGACATGTGTGGCCTCACTCAATGAAAACGAACTTGGTGAGGCTGGGCACGTCTAGTCGGAATGTGGCCAGTGGTATACAAATCACATGCTTGTCCTGACATGACAGTCCACCGGCAAGGGAGAATCCTAAAAGTGTGCAGTGCATTCGTTGAGAGAATTCCGTAGCCTGCAATGTCAGGATTCAGCTCTGCAGGTTCCAGTAGTCGTCACATGGACACTTCACTCATATGCGATTTTCATACGTATGGTCCTGTGACAACGAGCTTCTCTCAGTTTTTCACTGAACAATGAGAGCGTTAGAGAGAGGAGCTCGTGGGTAAATGACTAAGTGTGCAAATCGCATATGTTCGGAGGGGGGGGGGGCACCAAACTGAATTCTTGCCCCGGGTGCCAGAAACCCTAGATACACCTCTGGGTTTTGGAATGATATGCCCTTGGTTTTCACAGAAGTTCCTAACATGGAAGTTAGCTTTGAGACCTTTTCTACACAAATGCTGTCTAAAATACAAAGCCACATTATTTGGTCTACATTTTCCCTATTTTACAACCTTAAGAGTTTGCCCCGTTTCAGGAGATAGTGGTCCACAGGCGCAATTTGGTTAAAAAAAGGGCTGTAATTCACAATACTCAGGTCCACTGGTGATTTTCTGCTGATGCTCTTGATAGCTTGTATTGGCTGCATCAACAGCACTACAGCCACTCAGTGATCTTAGCGGATCTGCCAGTGTAGATGGAATGCCTTTAATATTCCTATTCTTTTGCATAGGCTAAAGTGATGTCAGAGCATCAAACACTTAGGTTTAAATCCATCATCCACCAATCTGCTTGCACTTTTTAGACTGGTTTCACACATCAAATAATCATGGTTTGAGCACGGCCTGCAATATCCACACCAAATACAGGTCTCCAGACATGAAATCAGCAGCATCATGGACATAAATGAAACTGCTTATTTCTAGCCAGGAGACCACTGGCCGGTATGGACATCATGGTCCATACTCTTACTGTAAATATCAGATGTCTGAAACTGGCCTTAGTCGAGATGACTGCAATTTGTGTAGCTGCCTTAAAACTGTGGAAAAAAAGCATTATATGACTTTTTCCAATTTATGGTACTCAAAAGTCCCATGTTTCGGGAACAGCCATATTTTCTATAAAATTTGCAACTGTTTAATTCTCTTGCAAGTTGTGAAAATGGTCAGAAATGTGGACATGGTTATGTTGGAAGGGAAATACCACCTTAGGTCTCAAAGATTTACTATAATTTATCCTAGACATAGGCATAACTTGTGCAGCAAATCAAAACTTATTATTACTATAGTTTATTTTAATTTCTGGAGCACAAACATCCTATGATAAACCAAATTTATTACATTTTACTCCAACATACTTTGGTACGAGATGGCGGATAAAACGTGTTTTCTTGTAATGCCTTTCTGAGAAGAAACAGAGAAGTTAAAATGGGGTTAAATCAATTACTGAACTGCTCAAGACTTCAACTTTCAAATAAATAATCACTCATAAGATCAATATGCTATAAAGCCATCATTACACTGGTGGGGAATTGTACTGTCAGCCTTGACATTACAGTAAAATTTTCTGATAAGCTCTATTTTCTGTTGTATGCCAGACAGATCGGGAATGAGAAATGGCAGCAAAAAATAAGGGTTTATTTTATATCATAGTCAATAAGGTTGGAAACTGATGCAGGTCCATCAAGTGAAGGCTTTCAAAACGTGCATGCTTGGTGTAGATGAAGTAAAAGCCAAACTACTAAAATTGAACCAAATATGACTGGACAAAGAAAATTCATATATCCTGTGCAATTCGTAACAACATAAATGTGTTCTTTTATGCTGCTAATTTGCATAGAAATATCTTTCAGCAGATATGACAATGACTGTCTACGAAAAAAGACCAAAAATAAGATGCCAATACGGATTTTTTATCTAGCAATTTCTAAACTCCGTATTTTTTGATGTTGGCAGAGTTATTTTAAAAAATTACAGTGTTATTATGTGGCCTGGATAAGAATGTTCAAGTAAGTAGCAATTCAAGCAGTACAATTGCATTCATACCAGTGGAATCAGGTCAACGAGTTTATTTTGCACAGCTGATTTCTTGAAGACCTGGTCTGACCGCCATTGTCTCTAGACTTGAGCTAAACGTCTCAACAAAATAGTGTGAAGAAATTTGCTCCATATTTCTCTTAAGGAATGTGACATTACATTGGAGTAAGCTTGTTAGTCAAAGCCAAATGTTTTGATACAGATTCAAATTTTGGTTTTCACAAAGTTTACTGCTTCATTGTTTTTAAATCTCCAGGTTACTAAATTACTATTATAAGCACTTCAATCGTTTTTCATAAGTTTTTTAACATTTATTGACAAATACATCAAGTTTATGTAAATGCTCAACATTTAAAATGTTGACCATAATTCTGAAATTTTGCCTGTAATGTTGGATATTCAATTCAGGGCCAAATACTGACTGATTGCAACCAAATCTTGCTAATTAGTGCTTGGAGTTTATTACAATTTCTGCGATTTTGTTTGTCCATCTGCTTTTGAAGATTGACCAAGAGGTTTTAAATGGGATTGCAATTCGTGGGAGTTTCCTGGCCGTGGACTCAAAATTTCAATGTCTTACTAATTGAGGCATTTAGCTAACAATCTTGCCTTGTGACATAGCCTCCATCATACTGGAAAAAGCATTGTTCATCGCCAAATAGCTCTTAGATCATTGGCAGAGGCTGCTTATCAGGAGAAACCACCAGGTGGCACTCCCCAGTGGTTTATGCTGCCCTGACAGTGAGAACCCAGAGTCTCAGACAGCCTGTGACAGCTATACTCACAGCACCCGAGAGCTGGGCAAGAAAACACCGTAACAGCTGAGCTGGAGTGAGCAGAACGCCAGGTAGTGAATGTACTGAAAGGACCTGTGGTCATGTGACAACAGGGGGCAGGGCTTAGTGTCCTGTAGCAGGAGTATGCAGGATACTACAGGAACAAAGGGTACAGGAGAAGGGAAAGGGAGTCACTGGACACCAGGGAAAGGATGAGGCAGAGGGAGGGGCAATCCAAGACAAGCCGAGGTCAATAAACGGGAGCGGAAACGCAGTACACAAGGAGCAAGAAAATAAAGAATAGTCAGGGACGTGGCAGGAGTCAGAAAACCAGAGAAGCAGATACACAGTACAGAATCAAAAGGCAAAATCACACCAGGGAACAGAACCGAGTCAGAACCATACAAGCAAATTAGAATACTGGCACAAGGCACAAGCAAACAGTGGTCAACACACTCAGCCAATAGCAAAAGTATAACTGACAGAGATTGAAGCTTCCCAGGACTATAAGAAGCTCACCCCGAACCAAAGAGAGGCCAATAACAAGCCCCAGGTGTGCAGGTCAGAGACTGCACTGATCAACACATTAACCCCTGGCGTGCAGGTGAATTTTGTCAAATATATCATTCCATATAACATTTTGCAAGTATGCATTTCCTTTTATTTTCACACTCTCTGATGGACTCATGTATGCAATTCCCGAGTTGTACAGAGCCATAACACATTACATGTAGTGTTCTGTATAACCATTCTTTTTATTCATATACTTCGATTTCATATGGAGTTGCTTGCTATTCATTACATTGTCAGACAGAAAAAAAAGTGCAATGCTCTGTGATACAGTGCCATAAAAAAGATACGATACAGTGACAAACTAAAAGTTAATGGCTTCATAATACAAAGCAACAGGGATGACTTAAAGGGGTTACCCCACAAACAGCATTTATTACCTACTTACTCAGGTATGATTGCTGGGAGCCTTACCATTAAGACCCATACTAATAACAAGAATGGGGACCCCAACGTACCATTTTTAATCCCTTTCTGATCTGAAGGAATAGTACGTCCGAGGTCAGATCCCCTGCTTTGATGTGGGCTCCGGCAGTGAGCCCGCATCAAAGCCGGGACATGTCAGCTGTTTTGTACAGAAATGTAGACATTTTTTTTTCCAGACCCTTTTCTCAGTATTGAGTAGAAGCACCCTTTTGAGCTAATACAGCCATGAGTCTTTTTGGGAATGATGCAACAAGTTTTTCACACCTGGATTTGGGGATCCTCTACTATTATTCCTTGCAGATCCTCTCCAATTCCGTCAGGTTGGATGGTGAACGTTGGTGGACAGACATTTTCAGATCTCTCCAGAGATTCTCAATTGGGTTTAGGTCAGGGCTCTGGCAGGGCCAGTCATGAATGGTCACAGAGTTGTTCTGAAGCCACGCCTTTGTTATTTTAGCTGTGAGCTTAGGGTCATTGCCTGGTTGGAAGGTGAACCTTCGGCCAAGTCTGAAGTCCAGAGCACTCTGGAAGAGGTTTTCATCCATGATATCTCTGTACTTGGCCGCATTCTTGTTTCCTTCAATGGCAACCAGTCGTCCTGTCCCAGCAGCTGAAAAACACCGCCATAGCATGATGCTGCCACCACATTTCAGGGTTGGGATTGTATTGGGCAGGTGATGAGCAGTGCCTGCTTTTTCCACACATACTGCTTAGAATAATCACCAAAAAGGGCTATCTTCTTCTCATCAGACCAGAGAATCTTATTTCTCATAGTCTGGGAGTCCTTCATGTATTTTTTAGCAAACTCTATGCGGGCTTTCATATAAGTCTTGCACTGAGGAGAGGCTTCTGTCTGGCCACTCTGCCATAAAGGCCCGACTGGACGGCCAGGTCTAGGGAGACTTCTGGTGGTCCCAAACTATTTTCATTTAAGGATTATAGAGGCCACTGTGCTCTTAGGAACCTTGAGTACTGCAGAAATTCTTTTGTAACCTTGGCCAGATCTGTGCCTTGCCACAATTTTGTCTTTGAGCTCCTTGGCCAGTTCCTTTGACCTCATGATTCTCATTTGGTCTGACATGCACTGTGAGCTATGAGGTCTTATATGGATAGGTGTGTGCCTTTCCAAATCAAGTCCTATCAGTTTAATTAAACACAGCTGGACTCCAATGATGACGTAGAATCATCTCAAGGAGGATCACAAGGAAATGGACAGCATGTCTACATTTCTGTTTTTTTCAGTCAAGATGGGGTTAAGAGGGTAGATTAATGAGAAAAAAATGAACTTTTTTGAATTTACCAAATGGCTGCAATGAAACAAAGAGTAAAAAATTTAAAGGGGTCTGAATACTTTCCGTACACCACTGCATATTGGGCAATCCCTTTGAGGCCCTTTTAAACACTACAAATATTCTGAATTATATTATAGTATGGTAATTTCTAACATACGAAAGTGTTGCAGCTCAAAATGGATATTTACATCCATCCTCTTCCCAAACATCTACTACTTCACGAAAATAAGATTTACTAATACACTTCTAGGAACCAAGAAGTATGCAACACTAAAACACTGATATCACAGCAAAGCATATCAAGAAGGAGTTTACCACTGTTTTTGAAACAAGGCACTAAAAGCAGAAATGTAAGCAGAGATCAGGGGACCTGACAAGACAATTTGTTATATCTTCAACTCATCCCTAGAGCTCGCTTACTGTGCCAAGCACATAACGCTCATTGAGCCAATTACTGAAATACTACTCAAAAGTTAAATGTGAGCAATCAGCTATTTACTCAAAAATAGAAACTCACTTTCCTTTTCTAGAGCTTCTATAAATCTATTTCATACATTCTGTTTGTCAAAATAAAGAGAGTATATGGCTCCAATCATCAAAACTGGCTATTTTCATAAGAGTAAGATGTGCTAAACTCGAAAAGAGGTATACGCATCATAGTGAGCTTAATGCATCTTCTAACAGCCATGCACCACTGCCAGAAATGTTATCTAGTCAGGACCTGGAGTACATTTCTGTCATAATTTATGACACTTTTGTGGCACACATTATGGTGAATTTATTAGTTACACTTAGCCACACCCCATCCAAGTTCCACTCACTTTTTAAAACTTTGCCAGACCTGGAGGGAACTGATGAAAAACAAAAAAGTCAGCAAATGTTTGCACAATTTTGAGTTGCCAAAATTTATGCAAGGTTGTGAACAGTTTTACTGCAGAATTTTGTGGAAAACTGCCCGATGAATTGAACACTATATCCTTCCAAAACTTATGAGGAGGGACATGGGAGTCACAGGATTCAAACAATGTGTTACGTTCTGATTCATGGGAACTTTCTGGTCTCTACATATTGTGAAAATGAAGAAGCAGTACTTTTGATATAAATAATCCTTTAATTTTACATTTTAGGATTTAAAGGTGTTTTAAGGTAAATTGGTAATATAGTTATTATTGAAGGAAATATGAGAACATTGATCCGTAGACCGGAGTCCAAACTAGGTATTTCCTCTTTATCCATTAGCGTGGATTGTGCTCTGGTAAATAAAGTGGATTAACTTCTAAGATAACCCAGATAAAAAAAACACATAACCAACAGTCTGTGCTTTTTTTGCAGTAAAGAAAAGAAAATCTCTAGTAATCTCCAGTTTCAGGTCAAAGATCATTATATCTCTTATATAAAGAGAAGGATAAGACTTCTACATTCAGTAAAATCAAAGGTTGAATGTACTTGATGAGAGGTGTATACATTCCAACCATGACAAAGATAAATGTGACACATGCACTAAGAAGGAAATCTGAAATACATTTTGCAATTTGTTAAATATTGATCTTTGGTATTCAATCTGTCAAACCAAGAAATAATAAAATGTAGATTTTCACCATCCTCCCTTAAAAATTTTGGCAGATTTTTTGCCAAAAATTTGAATTTCCGGGAATAAATTTAGGCAAATCGCAATATTCAAAAGCTTGTAATTACTCAGAAAATGCATAAGAGGAGAGGAGAGAGAGCACCCCTCTAACCATAAGAGCTTTTACTTTTCAGGAGAAACACAGAGGGGACCCTGCTGGTCATAAGAGCTTATACTATGCAGAAGAGAGATATTTATCCAATGACTCTGGAGATGGAAAATGACTCTGCTGAACAAGCTCCGCTCCGCTGGGAACTGATGATCTGTGATGACCCAGGTGCTGATCACCATTGTGCAAGGTATAATAATCTGCTAGATATCATAGCTGCAGGGCATTATGGGGAGTCCTACAACGCAAAATGACATTAGTTCACTCTCTGATGCTTCAGCAGTGTGGGAAATGGTGCAGGACAAGTTTTTTTTTCTGAAACTAGAATCTCAAAGTGTTCAAATTTGTGTAAAACCGCAAATTTCAGGAATTTCGACTCAAACTCAATCCTCAGCGGAATATCTGTTCATCTCTACCTAAAAGACTTATGTTTCAATCTAAACAAATTTGTACTTGAAGGGGCTCCGAGTGATTAAAATGAATAAAAAAATCTGATCAATTTCCATGCATGTTCTATTCCGATGCCTTTTGGCCACTGCTAGTCTATGGTTACTGGTTTGTCCTCAACACACAGAAAATGGTGTAAATATCTGCTCGACCAATCTCTTCTGCCACCACTAATTAGCCGAGTGCAGCTTCAGACTAGGGTACCTTCAACCCACAAAAGAGAATCATGCTTGGGGCCCACAATGCAGCTAGATAGAAATAACAGACCACCTATTGTGGAGTGAAATACGCTAATATTGTAATGTAATATTACACATGCTTATTGACCAATAAATCAATGTCTGGATGGCAGATCCATTGCATTTTACAGTACCAGAATAGTGGATGAGATTTTCTGAAATCTTATCAGCATGCTGCTGAGAGGACCTGAATAGTAAATTGATCAGTGCTGTGGATTTGACATCTGCAGTATATCAATTTATGCTGTGTTAGGAGTCGAGTTTCCTCTGCTGCACAGGAACTCCGCTGCAGTCTCCCATTCTCCTCCAGCCGCAGTGGAGTCTGCTCAGCAGGGACGTCGATCCCAGCGTCTCGCTCAGTCTGACTCTGTGAGAAGAGTTTCTGCTGCTTCTCCAGCTTCTGCCTTTAAAGCCAATACTGGTCAGCAGCGAGCGGACTTCTCTGGGACTAAGTCCTTATCTGCACACACTGAGCATGCCCAGGGCAAGATCTCCCGTTGGAGATCGAGGGTCATGTGCTCAGGCTCTGCAGCACATTCCATTGGTCCTCTTGGCAGGTCTTGGAAGGGCAAAAGTTCTGTGGCCACTTCCTGTGCTGCAACTATATAAACTGCGCATGACCGCACGGCTCATAATGTTATATGTGTGTGTGTAGATGTATGTATGTCGATGGATGAAAGCTCCTAAATATCCCTCCCTAGAGTTGTTGTCTGCTCGCGGATGTTGGTAGCTATCTAGCGCCCGACTAATCATCTGCACGATACACACATTACAGCGTCCTCTTGCTGTGTCCGCCTGTACGGCGCCGTGCGCTTGCCTAGCGCTTTCCATACCCAAGCCAGTGTGGTTGGTGGCGTCCGTCAGTGCAGCATTGCTCGCACTCCTGTGCATTTATATATTTATATTTAGTTTCCTTTCACACCCAGTTGCGGTGTAGTGCCAGCGAGGGTCTAATCGGACTTCAATCCCAGTTGGGGTTAAGTACGCTGACTACTCGCTCGCGCTTTAGGTGCGGTACCGCGATCCTGTGACACAACAGGATTGCTCCCTTCACGCTGGGTGAGGTTGAACCCACGTGTATATACTTTAGTGTACCGCCACATAGTCTGTATTTACTAGCAGCAGGTTTTCGCCTGTACGGTGGACCCCGGACTGCGAACGCATCTATATCACCTTTCTTGGTGCGTTCCGCCAGTCCTAACATGCTGTTGATATCCACCACAGATGTCACTCTTTGCCGGGCAAAAGATGAAGTTGTGGGTAAATGTGCATTAATTGCACAGTAGTATACGCAATGATGTATGCACAAATTAATATCTGTGATTTGATCTGGGATTTCCACAAATTCTGCACCAAGCACATTACATGTGAACACACTGACTAAGGCGCTGTTCAAATGTCAGTTTGGTAGTTCTATTTGTCTGTTCCAATTTAGGAGATAGATGGAATTCGTGCCCCAAACAATCTTGTTTTCTACCTGATGCAAACAGAAGTGGAGCCCAACTAATAATTACAGGGTCCATCTGGGTTCTGTTTGATATATTTTTTAGAACAAAAGGCAAATTGCAGCACGCAGAACTTTTTCTTTCCCTTCTAAGGAACTGACGCAACGTAATGAATAAGCCCTATTGATCCTTACCCAGGTACTGGTGATCAGGAAAACCCACACGGTGGCCCCAACGCGCGTTTCGCGTCAGCTTCGTCAGGGGGCAGTGTTGCTACAAGTCAAAGATGTGCCTTATAAATGTGCTCAAATCTAATGCGATATGATCCACCTGGTGCGGCGCATGTCACCGCACGTCCGACCGGGAATTGCATCCCGGGCGGCCTCCAAGATGGCGCCGCGGCCAGTTCCGTAGCACTGACGTCACTGAGCCGCACGCGTCATCAATAGGCGCCGCCCACAATGCCCCGGATAACAAACGCCAGCCGACATGCGCACAGTGGACGTCAGTGCTACGGAACTGGCCGCGGCGCCATCTTGGAGGCCGCCCGGGATGCAATTCCCGGTCAGACGTGCGGTGACATGCGCCGCACCAGGTGGATCATATCGCATTAGATTTGAGCACATTTATAAGGCACATCTTTGACTTGTAGCAACACTGCCCCCTGACGAAGCTGACGCGAAACGCGCGTTGGGGCCACCGTGTGGGTTTTCCTGATCACCAGTACCTGGGTAAGGATCAATAGGGCTTATTCATAGCAGTTTCTCCCTATTTGTGTTCTGGCTTTAGAAGATTGATTAGTACTTGTGGATATTCAGCCTGTGCGCAGGGCTTGTTATACCTAGATAAGAGCCAGCTGTACAGACTTATAGAGGAGCCTTATATTTATGGTCCCCTGTCCCGGTTATGTTTTATCTTTTGTTGCACTATGCACTTTACAAATACTAAATCTGGTATCAGGAGTGCCCACACTGTGTCGTTTTCCATCTTTTGCTACCACCTACCCTTCTTTTGATTTATATGTTATGTCTATTTGAATTATGACTTTTTGTATGTATTTTTGGCTATGGATGCCATTTTTTATAAACAATAAAAACATATTTATGGACTTGAACTCCATTTGTTCTCTGTTTATTGCTGTATTGAGGAGTGTCCATTTTGATAAAGTGTAAATATCTCCCTTAGTGACTCTCCCATTTGGGGTTGAGTATGGTGAGAATATTAGTTACAGTATCTTCTTATTTGACTTTCTTTGTATATATCCGTAACTGGCTGAGTTACCCACCCCCCACTTATGCTATTACAACTAATTGACTGAGGGCCCCGTAAGTAAAAAGAGTGGTGGGAGAAGGAGCAGACATATATCCCTAACTGGCTGACTTACTCATCCCCCCACTTATGCTATTACAACTAACTGACTGAGGACCCCCCTACCACTTTATCACCCCTAATTGATTCTGGGCCATTTCCCACCTCATATTTACTGACTGTTCAGGGGTTGGGTAGTTATAGGCGATAATGGTTCATCGATGCAGTAAGGAGACGCCTATCTCCTTCCTCTCCTCACAGTGTTACTGACAGTGCACAATGGATTGGGCTTTACCAAGAGCTACAAGAGCTAGTTAGTCCAAACAATCAGTGCTAGGCCTAAAACCAGCAGTTCTGCTCTCAATGGGGTTGCTCAATCCAGCAACAGCGGTGTTAAACAGACAACTAATCACAAGAAAATTTTGGTCAGTGCATAAAATCTTCTGTAACACAATAAAAACAGCATAGATATTCTTGTTCTTTCCACATTTTACTGTTTAATGTGTAGAAAAATCTACTTTTTTTCATCATATGAGAATAACAGATGCGAGAAGGAATTCAAAAACTGATACACTGACCAAAAATGGGTTTTGCATACTGAAAGACCACAGACCATTTTTCATGCATAAGAAAAAAAAAACTGACGTGTGAAACTGGCCTTAAGGTACCGTCACACATAACGATATCGTTAACGATATCGTTGCTTTTCGTGACGAAGCAACGATATTGTTAAGGAAATCGTTATGTGTGACAATGACCAACGATCAGGCCCCTGCTGGGAGATCGTTGGTCGCTGAGGAAAGTCCAGAACTTTATTTCGTCGCTGGATCTCCCGCTGACATCGCTGAATCGGCGTGTGTGACGCCGATCCAGCGATGTCTTCACTGGTAACCAGGGTAAACATCGGGTTACTAAGCGTAGGGCCTCGCTTAGTAACCCGTTGTTTACCCTGGTTACCAGCATAAACGTTAAAAAAACAAACACTACATACTTACCTTCAGCTGTCTGTCCCCGGCGCTGTGCTTCTCTGCACTCCTCCTGCATCCTGTGTCAGCGCCGGCCAGCCGGAAAGCAGAGCGATGACGTCACCGCTCTGCTTTCCGGCTGACCGGCACTGACAGTGCAGAGGAAAGCAGAGCGCCGGAGGACAGACAGCGAAGGTAAGTATGTAGTGTTTGTTTTTTTAACGTTTACGCTGGTAACCATGGTAAACATCGGGTTACTAAGCGCGGCACTGCGCTTAGTAACCCGATGTTTACCCTGGTTACCGGGGACCTCGAGATTGTTGGTCGCTGGAGAGCTGTCTGTGTGACAGCTCTCCAGCGACGCTGCAGCGATCGACATCGTTGTCGGAATCGCTGCAGCGTCGCTGAGTGTGAAGGTACTTTTAGTCGCAGTTTCCTATGCCAGGAATGCGAGTTTCAAATTCAGGACAATATTTCATGGTAACATATAATTGCAGTTATCCTTTCATCTATTGGTCAAGAATTACACTGTGCATATTGCATATTAATTAAATTATTGCTAAAGATGGGTTACATCTTTGCGCTTATCCCTAGCTTTTGGCTTTGCTAACACCTCACTCCTTCTTAATACCAGAAAAGAAATCGTACAGGAACAGTTTAGCTTCTGCTCCATGAAAATGTGTTGCAAGTGTAACAGTAAAATGTATCTCATCTATTAATAAAAGATCATTATTTTTTTAAAGGATCTTTTTAACTGTAAAAGCAGACTAGCTCTGACAAGCATCTATCTCTGCTAAGGCTTCATTCAGACATCAGTTATTTTCACTACATCTTAGTGGCTTTGTGAATACATAAATATATATGAACAAGACAAATGAAGTGAATTAAAATCCTCAAAATATGCCTCACAAATGGACCAAAGGTAGTTTATGACATACAGTACAGAGTACAGTAATCCTAGCATTTGAACTAATGAGCACATTGGGCTATCACATAGTACATTACATATATTACACACCCATGGGTAAAACTGAACACAAAAAATATTTCTAAGTAAGACAACAGTGAAAATATATTGTGGAATACAAATTGCTTAGGTCAGACTATGGGTCAGGTTTCTTCACCCCAACACACTTTTCTAACTGCTTCCTCAGGGACTGTCGCAAGGAACCAGGATGCAAAATATTACTTCCTATCACTGTTGTCTTACTTCACAATATCTTTTCTGTTATTCCTTACCCATGGGTGTGAAATACAGTATATGTAATATACTATATGGCAGCCCAATGTGCCCAATTAGTTTACGTGCTAGGATTACTGTACTTTGTCTTACATTCCATATACTACCCTTGGTTAGGTCTATTTTTGCATCCCTCATTTGTGAGGCACCTGTGTTTTATATTTTGTATGTAATTTATATAGCTAAAATGTGGAGGATTTTTAGTTCACCTCATTTGTCTTGGGCATATATATTTATTTACCAAGGCACTGGAATGTAGGCTTTATTTAAGTGTTATCTTGTATGCTACAAGTGAGGACAGTATATTTTATTGATTTAATCAGTCATTTTCATGTAAAGGAAAAACGGTCCGAGCTTCATAAGTGGTTTTGATGGTTTTGATCAAAGTTTCATCACTTATTCTTCAAAGTGTCATCAAAGTTTCATCAGTTTTTCTCTGAGGGGAAAATAAAGTTTCTCTAGCTTCTCTTATCAGCCTGTCAAAAACAGACAGCACAGGGCTGGCATCAGAGTGCTGTTTGATTTTTTTTTCAAGGACTAGGATAGATTTGCATTGTTGATTAAGATCTGACACTCAGATCAATATCGAACATGTCTCCGCGATATTACACAGACCATTTGGTCCACAATAAATCACTTAGACTATCAGGGGTATAAGTGCTATTCGTACATGAATAACTGACGTCTGAGTACAATAACTAAGTCTATAGTACAATAATAGACTTATTTACTGGTAGAACAGGTGAAGACTATAATGTCATTCTCATTAATGCTATAAACACAGGTACTATCAAAGAATTTTTACCATTGTCATGAAGTACAATATGTCACGAGAAAACAATGTCAGAATCACTGGGATCCATTGAAGCGTTTCAGAGTTATAACCTCATAAAGGGACAGTGGTCAGAAATGTAAAAATTGGCCAGGTCATTAACGTGCAAACCACCCTTGGGGGTAATGGGGTTAAGGATGTTTTTTATTTGCAGCAGCGCGGCGCTGCCATGGGCGCGGCCTGTGCGCCTTACTTCGCCAATCTTTTCCTGGGATATTGGGAGAGGGAGATTTTTGGTGGGGGGGGGCCGCAGGCCGCGGACCATGTGCCGTGCTGGCTGCGTTACATTGATGACCTGTTCATTATATGGCAAGGGCCCAACGACGCCCTGCATGGATTTATGCAGGAATTAAACAACAATGTATATAATATCAAGTTAACATATCAGATGAGCAGGACCGAGGTGGATTTTCTGGACATCAAGATTGAGGTTGATGACAATCTGTATTTGCAGACGGATGTTTTCAGAAAATCCACCTCCGTCAACTCACTGCTACATGTGGAGTCGGGCCATCCATATAGCACCATCAAGGCCATCCCTGTTGGTCAGCATCTAAGAATGAAGCGGATATGCTCTTCTACTACCAAGTTTGAAGCACAGGCAGCTGACCTTAGAGTCAGATTTCAAGCAAGGGGGTATAGTAATAGAAGCATCAGGAAGGTATATTTGAGAGCCAGATATGCACCACGCAATGAATTACTATGCTCAGGTGGTAGAAACCAAAAAAGAAATGAGCAACAGGATGTCATACGTTATATTTCAACCTATAACGGTGAGTGGTGTACAATGAGGGGTTGTCTCCAAAAACATTGGGGTATCCTCAAGAGTGACCTGTAAGGATTCGGAAAGGAATCCGAGAGTGGACCCTCTGGGTCGTGACTCTAGAGCCCCCGGGGTCGAGCGGACCAGATGGAACCACCCCCTATACAGGGAGTGTTAGGAGCAGGACCTCGGGGGAATGGAGACACAACAGCTAGAGCCAAAGGGACGACCCGAGAGAAAGAAAGAGACCACAGAGCTATAGGAATGGCGGGGAACAATAGGAAAACAGGACTTAGCTGAATACGGCAGGAACACGAGACGAAGCAGGACTCGGCAGGAACTCAGGACTAGGCAGGACACGGCAGGAACACAGGACTTGGCAGGACACGGCAGGAACACGGAACTTGGCAGGACACGGCAGGAACACGGAACTGGGCAGGACACGGCAGGAACACAGGACTTGGCAGGACACGGCAGGAACACGGAACTGGGCAGGACATGGCAGGAACACAGGACTTGGCAGGACACGGCAGGAACACGGAACTAAGCAGGACACGGCAGGAACACAGGACTTGGCAGGACACGGCAGGAACACGGAACTAAGCAGGACACGGCAGGAACACTGAGCAGAGACACAGAAAGAACCAAGCTGGGAACAGATACTAAGACTAGGGAGCCTAAGGCATAGGAACGCTGACAGCAGACAGTGCACCTACAAAGCAAAGGTGTCTTACCTGGAAAGACGCCGGGACGTAATACCCGATGGGCGCCGCCATGTTGGGGCGGAGCCATCGGGTCGCGACCTCCCAGAGGGCTCAGCAACGGAGGAGACGCGACCGCGCATGCGCAAAGACACAGGACGCCGTGAGCCAGCGAAAGAAGAGGCAGAGCGGCGAGGGACAGGATCGTGAGTGCGCCGAGGGATGGGAGAAGGCCGGTAAGTATGTGCGGACGTGACATGACCCTACGCTCTCTAAATGCCTTACTAATTACCCTGCAATGACTGCCAGAAAGAGCAAAAATTTGAGAGATCTATTAGTCTCCAGTCATTATGCCCCGAAAACAATCAACTATAATTTTGGCTCTGGTGGACCGCCTAAAGGCTGTTTCCCTTACGGAAACTGCATCACATGACCAAATATTTGTCGGACTACTACCTTTGATTCAGTTGATGGCAATAGAACTTACATCATTAACCACCATATAAATTGCAACACGACTCAGGTAGTTTATTATGCGGTATGTGGTTGCACGAAAGTCTATGTAGGTTTAACATCTCGACGTCTGGGAACTCGCATACGTGAGCACGTACGCGACATAATGGCCGCAAAAACAGTGACAGACGTGACGCTTTTGAAGACGATACCACGTCATTTCAGACAATATCATGGGTGTAGTCCTAAAACGTTCCAGGCATGAGGTATTGACCATGTCCTTTGTGGTATAAGAGAAGGCGACATCAAGCGTGTATTAGCACAGCGGGAGTGCCGCTGGATTACTCTATTGGGCACCATGGCTCCCATGGGTCTCAATGAAACCCAGGGCTTCTCATCTTTTTTGTAGATATTGTTGGGAACGTCTTCTGTTTTGTCTCTGCCATTCGTCATCGGTTTTAATTTGTTTCTCTATCCTTAATTACTTGTTTTTAGAGTGTCGTTTGATCCTTTCCATATGCTTTCCGCTGCTGGGGACATTCACGTGAATATGGGATAAGAAGTCAGTTGCGTTTGGAGGAATTACAAGATACCGCAAAATGGGATACATCATGGACTATATATTGTCATTGAATAATATATGTACCATTTGTTGTGTATGTATGTTATGGATTATTAACACTGATTCTGTTGGTGCGCTCTGATGTATTTATGGCACACTTATATGTAAATATGTGACAATTTATATATACTTTTCTCATTCACGAGCCGTCCTCATATTTTCGGGTAGGCAGTAGTTTGGATCATTTTATACTGTCTTAATATTTAGGATATAACTACCATATTATGTAAGTAGTACACTATTTCATTTCACGCTTCACTCTTTTTATCTCATTTTTTAATATTTATGCAGTTTTGCACTATTATGTTCATTTTACCTTGCTGGTATGTGAACCATGCTCTTTGGTCCCTTGCTCTATCTGGCGGTGAATTTTCAGTTTATGGGGTTTGGGTGAACTGTACCCCGCTGTGGAGGAGCGGCCCTTATATAGAGTGCTAGTCGGCTACTCTATGTGTTCGGCTAGTTGTAATATTGACAGCTACAGTACTTATTCACAGCACTTAGTCACTTTTCACAGGCACTTGTCACTTTAAAGGCTCCTCACTCGTCGGCGGACGCTGGTCACGTGATGTGGGCGTAGCGCTGGCCCGCTCACGTGACGGCGGAGTGCCGAACGAGTCTGAGGGCTGAGATGCAAGGATGCGGTTCACGCATGCGCACAGGCACCAGGCACAGTCGTCGCCTTATTGGCGGCGACCTGTATATAAACCGGATGGAGATTCCAGTTAAGCCATTCCCCCTGAGGAAGCGGGATTCACCAGACGCGAAACGCGCGTTGGGGCAGATTACAAGGACTATTACAGGACCTGCCATACTTCAAATGGGTAATTAAAACTTTATTTTGTACGCTTCACTGCCCATTATTCCCTGACTGGCCTGGCAATATCACCGGTATTGTACACACTAGCTAGAGTGGATAGCTTAATTGCCATGGTCTATCAGTGGTCTAATATATGTAATAACAGCATACTAGCTGCATATTTTGCATAGGTATTTATGATTGATATACTCTGCAGTGTCCTGATCCGTGATCTTTGGTTCTGATGTACTCACGGATTTTTCACATGTCTTTACATATATGGTACATGTTTCTAATGTTTAGTGTACAGTTGTATATTTTTCAAATTTACTTATGATTTATTATACTTTTATTGGCTATTTGTTGGACTCTTGGTTCTCCTTTGGTATATGATTATGATTAGAGTCGCCATCAGTTACTTTGGGTGTTATCTATAACTGATGTTCTCTTGGTACCCATGCACATAGAGTTGCACACATTGTCCAAATGCCATCTTTATAAACAACATACAGTATGTATACATTTTTACTAGTTTACAACGCTAAAGGAAAACCCATTAGACTAAGCTTGCCTATGCAGTAAAATATTAACTACTGTGACATATACTCGTCTGGGATTCGTCATGCTCAATGGCAGTCTGTTGTCCAGCTTGGCTTATTTCTGTGATTGTTTCCTGCACATACGCTGAACATACACACTAAACACAGTCAGATAGGACAAAATAATCTCCAGCAGATGTTTCTCAGCAGACGTTCATTTCAATCTGTTCATGCTTGTAGTTTTCTATATACCATGGTGAGTCAACTAATCAAAATGAAGTCCTGATCAATTAAGTACCGGTAAGTTCTGCAGCAGGGCACACCTTCAAATAACCATGTGTAGCCCAAATCTAATATATAAAGCTGAATGTGTGTGTGTGTGTGCGTGTGTGTGTGAGTGTATGTTCGGGATTGGCATCTGCACCGTCGCAGCTACAGCCACAAAATTTTGCACAGTCACACGTCTGGACCCCGAGAGCGTCATAGGCTATGTTGTGAGGTGAAATATTAACCCTGCGTGTTCCAATTCACCAAGCAATTTTACCCCTATCTACATAATGGGGAAAAAGTGAAAGGAAAAGTGTTGGAGGCAAACTGACAGCTGCCAGATGTGAACAAGGGGGACATAAAAAATGAGAGCGATGGCGCCAAAGAGTATATACCATACAGTTGCTAAGGTGGGGCCCCGACATGGTATACTCACCACACACGGGGATATGAACACACACGCGCCACACACTACCACGCCAAAATGCGCCACACACTACCACGTGCTTGAACACATATACCCCCCTCAGCACACATTTCACCACACATACACCAACCTCGCCACATAAAAGTCGAAACACAAAAGTCACCGCTCAAAACTCGCCACGCACAAAACTCGCCACATGCAAAACTCGCCACATGCAAAACTAGGCTCACGCAAAACTAGCCACAAGTGCAAAACTCACCGCATGGAAAACTCGCCACACGCAAAACTTCCACACGTGGAAAAATTGCCACATACACAAAAGTTGCAACACATGCAAAAGTTGCCTCACACAAAACTTGCACATACTCAAAACGCACCACATATAAAACTCGCCACGCGCAAAACTCGCAATGTGCAAAACTTGCTGCACACAACTTGCTACACTAACCTTTTACATGCAACTCGACACACAAAAAGTTGCTACACGCATGTCGCCAAACAAAACTCATCTCACAAAAGTCGCTATATGCATGTCGCCACATGCAACTCAACACACACAACTTGACACATGAAACTCGCCCTAAAAGACACACAAGTCTGGTATTATCCTTCAAAAATAAAAATCTGATTAATAAGCAGACAAACTACAAGAGCAACAAATGTACCATATAGGAAATACGGCAGCTGTCAGTCGCATGACCTGTCTATTATGTGTATGTGTGAGCTAATATATACTGACAGGGGGGAGGGCTTCCTGTTGGCTGGGGATTTATCAGGCTGCCAACTTAGGTTACAAATACTGAGGTAAAAATACTGACCAAGTAATGTGTGAACGTGGTCTAATACAGGAGGAGATGACATACAGATATATACTATATACAGGGGAGATGACACACAGATATATACTATATACAGGAGAGATGACACACAGGTATATACTATATACAGAAGATGACACACAGGTATATACTATATACAGGAGGAGATGACACACAGGTTTATACTATATACAGGAGGAGATGACATACAGGTATATACTATATACAGAAGAGATGACATACAGGTATATACTATATATAGAAGAGATGACATACAGGTACATACTATATACAGGGGAGATGACACACAGGTATATACTATATACAGGAGCAGATGACACACAGGTATATACTATATACAGGGGGAGATGACTTACAGGTATATACTCTATGCAGGAGGAGATGACATACAGGTATATACTATACATATGAGATGACATACAGGTATATACTATATATAGGAGGAGATGACATACAGGTATATACTATATATAGAAGAGATGACATACAGGTATATACTATATACAGGAGGAGATGACACATAGGTATATACAATGTATAGGAGGAGATGACATACAGCAGGTATATACTATTTACAGGGGAGATGACATATAGGTATATACTATATACAGGAGATGACATACAAGTGTATACTATATATAAGGGAGATGACAAACATGTATATAGTGAGGGGAAAATGAGAGGTGTGAGGTGAAAATGAGAGGTGTGAGGTGAAAATGAAAAGGTGTGAGTGCAAAATGAGAGGAGTGAGGGAAAATAGTGGAGTGATCGTAAAATGACAGATGTGAGGTCGAAATGACAAGTGTTAGGGGGAATGAGAGGAGGGGGGAATGAGAGGAGTGAGGGGGAAAATAAGAGGAGTGAGGGGGAAATGAGAGGTGTGAGGGAGAAAATGAGAGATGTGAGGGGGAAAATGAAAGATGTGAGGGGGAAAATGAGAGGCGTGATGGGAAAATAAGAGAAGTGAGGTGCTATAACTAACCACAGATATTTACTATGCCTAGGCAATGCCGGGCTCTTCAGCTAGTATACTATAAATACACAAGTTACATGGACAGATATTACCAGTTTCGAAATGAAGTAGCAAGGCCCAACAAAAACATGGATGCTGGGGGGGGGGGGCAAATACTCAGCTACATGCAAATATTACATTACCCTCATTCATAAATGTACCTATGTTTCTCTATAATAATAAACTGGGTAGTTTGTTAAATAATTGATGAGATGCTGCCTCTCTTTACATAGTGAATCAAGTGTATTGTGCTAACTACTGCTTAAATAGGATAACGGAGGGCTCACTCATGCACAAGGGTCCACCAGGGAATTTACCTATCACCCTGTGGGCTAGTCCAAGCTTGTATTTATATATTATACATTCACAGATCTACTAGTTCTTGCAGATAGTAAATCTTGTCAAATTAAGGATATAATAAGGGATCTGCTTATATAGTCACCTAAGTGTCAAGTTCACCTACAGAGGAGTAATGGTATATTTCCTCAATCATTTTTACATAAACCCAAATGAAGCACAGATTACTGGTAAAATATCACTTGAGCTCCATTTTAAGCCACAAGTGGTTAAATCTGTGCATTTGAACGGGAACAAAGATGCTACATCTAAGTGGTAAATTATACCAACAGAATCAAGGTTGAATCAAATAGCATGAAGAACAGCAAAACGAATTTCATATCGCAACAATTATGCTACTCTGTACCTCCAGGATTTTAAGTCCTCAGCTCTCGGCAAATTGCTTTGTTACCTTTTGACATTGACTAACATATGAATGCATGTTAAGCTGGAAAACTGATATTCTCTTTCCCCACTGCTCTGTGAGCCTTCAACAAGGGTCCTATTGCATTTTGGTCACAGATTATGGGAATAGAACAACATGCAGCACTATTACTGTCAAAACAATGTGAACCTTGACAGATCCCCAATGCTAGCCGATTGTTTCAACAGAATCCATCACCTTTGCATTAGTGTCAATAGATCCTATAATATCTAACTTGTCCTAAGGGCAACTCATCATCTGCTGTAGCCCCTCTCTAGACAACACCTATTTTGGGCCATTTAGACAAAATGTAGTATACCTGCATTTATATCATTACCAAAGCAATCACTTGTGTGTAAAACATAAGTGCATGTACTGATAAGTTCATTACAATATGAAGTTAATTTTTATATTGAAGAATTTTTAATTGAAATTTCTGTATTGTTGTCTGAGCTATAGTCACAATCTAGCTTCATTAAAGGTTTGCATGGTCACTGAGAAAATAGTGTATCAATGACAGAGATACAACAAAGTTATGCAATGTTTTCTCAAGACAGTGTGGGTCACATGGTTCTACAGTCCCTCTAAATTAGAGATTTCACCAAAATATAGCCAATTGGACACATGGATTTCTCATTACCCACGAGAGATTCAATCATAGGAGTGGAAAAGGACAAATGGCAGTTTGCTCCGAGATTGTCATATTATAAATGATGCAATAATGGATGGTGTATAGTGATGAGCGAATAGCTTCGGATAAGAGCTTATCCGAATACCTATAGCGCTTAACTAATAGCTGGATACCTGGAACGCTCCCGATAATCAGCTGTTTGGCTCCACAGCTGCATGTGTCGGTGCCCACAGTGGTCTGCTTTACCTTGGCTGGTTATCAAAAATAATGGAATCCCACATCATTTTTTAACTGATTTATTTATTAAAAACACCTGCATAAATACTCTTACAATGCATGTGCTATTTTTTTTAAACTGCAGATTTACTGCATCGAATGACATGTTAAGCCTCATATGCAAATTGCCTCTTCTGAGAAAAAGAGGACTTAACTCTATAGCACCATCTGTTGGAAGTATCGTTTCTCCTTATGGCGAGTGACATACCATCTCTGGCTTGTCAAGGTAAGGAGGCTTATTCGCCATGCAATGCTCCTCTGGGAAATATAATATGCAAATTGCCTCTTCTGATAAAAAGAGGACTTAACTCTATAGCACCACCAGTTGGAAGTAGCGATCCTACAAGTCACAATCAACTCTTTGACGAGTCGTGCAATATGACTTAGGATAAAAGCCAAATTAGTATCTCAATCCGCAGACACTGTGTTTCGGGCTGTTGGCCCTCGTCAGTGCGAAGCATGAGAACTAATTTGGCTAGGTGAGACGCTCTGGACTGGGGTCTAAGGGGTATCGTTTCTCCTTATGGAGAGTGACAAACCATCTCTGGCTTGTCAAGGTAAGGAGGCTTATTCGCCGTGCAATGCTCCTCTGGGAAATATAATATGCAAATTGCCTCTTCTGAGAAAAAGAGGACTTAACTCTATAGCGCCACCTGTTGGAAGTAGCGATCCTACAAGTCACAATCAACTCTTTAATGAGTCGTGCAATATGACTTAGGATAAAAGCCAAATTAGTATCTCAATTCGCAGACACGGTGTTTCGGGCTGTTGGCCCTCGTCAGTGCGAAGTATGAGAACTAATTTGGCTAGGTGAGACGCTCTGGACTGGGGTCTAAGGGGTATCAGACTCAGAAACCCGCACCGCAGGAGAATTTATGCAGCATAAAAAGAAGCATGATGGGCATGAAATTTATATTAATCTCATCCACTGTGCTTCTACTGTACAATGCAGCGTTTTGGAGACAGCTAAAATATGCTACACCAAGATTGCTAGTATTTCTGATCGTGGGCACAAAGCCTAAGGGGTGGAGGAGGAGTTTTGTTTTTTTTCTCTTTTTAATTAGAATTTTATATGTAAGTCATTATACAGGAAAGAATGTTTCCTAACATTTCTCCCTTTAAAATCCATTTTATCTTCGTTTTGTATGTTTTATTGTCAGTCCATAAGAGATTGTTCCCAGCAGCGACCTGGGAATCAGACATGAATCCAGGCATCTTACCCATGCGGTTCTCATTCCATTTGAACACTGTTTTAATCCATTTCAGCGATTTTCCTGCCTCCCCCTCAGCCCTCCTTTTAGGGTCTTCCAGAAAAATGCTTGAGTTTCCCATTGACTTCCATTATACTCGGTACTCGTCCGAGCGTTTGACCTACTCGAGTACTGAGCACTCAAGCATGCTGTTTTGAACAGCTGACATGTGCCGCTAACAGCTGCGAGTGAAATAGCGATCCTCCTGCGACTGTTAACCCGTTAAATGCCACTGTAAAACTCTGACAGCGGCATTTAATACACATTTCCAACAAGCGCACCAGAAATCCTCCCATCGTTGACCCCATCAAAATGCCAGAATTATGTTTTTTTGTCGCCGTGACAAAGCATTAAAATGCAATAGTGAGTGATGAAAAGCACGTATCGTATCTGCACCAAAATGGTCATTAAACATAAGGATGAATGACCTCGGGGAGATCAAAACATCCAACACCGCGGAGACACCATCACGTGTTTCTCAACGCAGTGATCCAGAACACTGCCCCCATCCCTTATGGGAAACATGCAAATGCATGTAGAAAAGCTGTGGAGACACCATCACGTGTTTCTCAACGCAAGCAGTAAATAGCCAGGTCTTTCACCAGGAAGGAACAACCACAGGATGGGCAGCATCCATAAAGGAAAACCACCTATGCCAAAACATGGTATCCATCCACAGACAGATGGGCACTGCTCCTAATAGCCAGTTTCCTACTCCACACTGATGAGGGGCAAATACCCTGAAACAGCTGTCTGTGGATGGATACCATGTTTTGGCATAGGTGGTTTTCCTTTTTGGATGCTGCCCTTCCCGTGGTTGTTCCTTCCCGGTGAAAGACCTGGCTATTTATTGCTTGCGTTGAGAAACACGTGATGGTGTCTCCGTGGCTTTTCTACATGCATTTGCACCAAAATGGTGTCATTAAAAACGTTAGCTCGGTGCGCAAAAAATAAGCCCTCACCCAACCTGAGATCACAAAAATTGGAGACGCTAGGGGTATCAGAAAATGGCACAATTTTTTTTTAAATTTTTGGTGTCTATGAACTTGTAATGACCTGGAGAATCATAATGGCAGGTCAGTTTTAGCATTTAGTGAACATAGTACAACAGCAAAACAAAAAACAAATGTGGGATTGCACTTTTTTTGCAATTTCGTCGCACTTGGAATTTTTTCCCCATTTTCCAGTACACGATATGTTAAAACCAATGGTGTCTTTCAAACGTATAACTCATCCCGCAAAAAAAAGGCCATCACATGGCTGTATTGACTAAAAAATTAAAAACTTATGGCTCTGGGAAGAAGGGGAGCAAAAAACGAAAACGCAAAATCTAAAATACCTACGGTGATGAAGGAGTTAAAAGAGGTTGCCTGGCTATCTTATACTCATGACCTATCAAGTGAAAAAGAGCTGATGTGTAGTTCTTGGCAGCAGCTTCTATATGATGAATAGAGTTGTGCTGTTCAGCTACGTTCAATGTTTTCTTCTGTCTGGATCTAATAACGGCTGATTGCTAAGGATGCCTTGAGTCGGACCCACTTGGTTCTGATATTGATAACCTATGCTAAGGATAGTTCAGCAAGTTTTGATGATGTACAGTATAATCCCTTCAAATATTGTTTCTTCTCTGATTCTTAGCCAGTATTATTCTTTTGTTTCACACCAAGTTTCCATTAATGTAATTCTGATACTCACTGTGCTTTTTTTTGGTGCCTTTATTAATGGAGGAGACCAAAGGCACCAAAAATGGTGTGCCCACAAGCCCTGTCTACATGTATTACTGCTCTTTGCTAAAATATAAAAAATAGGCAAGAAAGACAACAAAATGAAGATACTAGCTGATAAATTACTCTATTCTGGCATTACATAGAACATCCTTGTTAATATAATGCATTTCATTTCTGTAGGAGAATGCCTTAGGGCATGTTAAGACGAGCACTTTGGCCCGCTTCCCAGGCAGCGCATAGCGTTTCTAACAAGACATCATGCCAATGCAAACTCCTAGTATTGTAATTTTAGAGGTTTAGGGAGATGGGGGGAGCTTTGAAGGACGGAATAAAAGGTTAAAATGAGATGAGAAGAACTAATAACTGGTTCTGCTGTTTTATATTCATTTGTGTTAGCTGCCGTAGGGAGAAATGCTAGGCAACACAGCAAAATGTCTTTGGGTGCTGATCCCCATTGGTATTCATAGATAATAACTAAAGGGGTTGTCGGCGATCAGTAAAAACAGGTTAGTGTGGGGGCATGCATCCTATGACAGAATTTTAAAAAAGCATTACCGGTATATTAGAGATAAGTGCATGCTTTGAAATTTACATGTCAGGTTAGCTGATTTCTACCCAAAAAGTGATTCACGAAAAGCTTCTAAATGACTGAAAAATAGGTGTATAACACTGGGAGGTCTCTTAGATGTGTACTAAACCCCTTTTGAGCTCTTTAAGGCAGAAAAAGCCTTATTATGTCCAAATGTCCAAGTTACCACAACTTATCTAGCAAAGGAAAAACAGATGGTAACCAGTTAAAACCAACATTGAAGTGGAATGGCATGTACGGGTCTAATAATGGACTATTACATTATGTAAGTAAATGGGGAGAAAGGGTTAAATTAGATTATAAAATTACATTGGTGGAAAATCTTGAGTATAATTGTTTAAAATAGTTTTATGCTTTTATTAGTGAAAATATCGTAATTTTGGAGAATATTTTTGAAGAATTAGCAATTTTCAAACTTTCGATTTTGATATCCTTAAACCAGTTAGTCGTGCTGTGCAAGATAATTAATGAATAACATTTCCCATATGTGTACTTTAAATCTGCATAACTTTTCAAACGCCACTTTATTTTGTTAGGATTTTAGAAGGGTTAAAAGTTTATCACTAAACAGAAAAACCACAAAAAGAGGACTTAAAAATCCTCCAAAAATTCAAAAAACAGCAGAAAAAAGGCAGCGAAGTTTACCTGCCGAGGCCTCCAACCAAATGCATTATCAGGATGCAGTGGACCACCTTAACTACATGGTGCATTTGTTTGGGGTTTAAAAGTTTAGCAACAATATCTCACTTTTTCAAGAAATTTACAAAACCTGTTTCTTTCAGGACCTTTTCAGACTTAAATAAACCATAAGGGGCCTATATATTGGAAACGTCCCAAAAGTGATACCATTTTAAAAACTGCACCATACAAATACTTCAAAACTGCTGTCAGGAAATGTTTTAGCCCTTCAGGTGCTACACAAAAGTTAATGCAAAATGTAATTAAAAAAAATAAATTTGACCTCTAAAATATTGCTAAAATGTTACACAGATTTGGCTGTAATAGATTGGGGACACCAATTTGCATTTACAGTACCCCTAATGTGCCTAAACAGCGGAACCCCCCACAAGTGACCCCATTTTGGAAACTAAACCCCACATTAATTTTATTCAGGGGTATAGCAAGCATATTGAAACCACAGGTACTACAAAGAACATTAGGTCTACGAACCAAAATATTGGAGTGCTATACAACATGATTAAAAAATTTCGAAACGTTTTTATTATTAACATGGTTTAAGATAAGAGACATATTTAATATTTGACATACTGAAAATTTCAACAAGGACAGAGTTCCTAGAAAAGAGCCAAAAAACTGGGATGGACAAACAACCAGTGTACAATCACAGTGAATAGTAAGCGATAAAATTAGCTGTAATAAACAAATTCTAAACACCCTGGTGAATACCAGGTAAGTGGTAAGTGATTCACATACTAGAAAATAGATAAAATTAGTTGTAATAAACAAACTCTATACACCCTGGTGAATACTAGATAAGAAGGTGAGGAGGCAAAACCCCTTGTGACCTATCTTTCATATGCAAATTCAGATGATTTTAGTTGTAGGTCAAAACAAGTGGTGCTTTCACATTTTGTGGTAGGTGTTCCACAGGATATGGCACAGCCCCGACGCATGTTTCGCGACATCTTTTTCAAAGGGATTCCCTGTGAAATTTTGAACTCTCAGTTGAATTGGGATGTGGAAATATTTTAGTGGAAAAAATGTAATTTTTTTATTTGCTGCAACTTTTCAGTTACACAAGCATTAATAGGTGAAACTGGATGGCACAATTTATTGCATAATTTTTCCCGAACGTGAAAATATATATGTCACCGGAAACTACTGTGAGGCCACATGTCAGGGCTGAGAAGAAAAGAGTGCTACATGGTTTTTTCAGCACAGGTTTTTCTCGAGTAATTTGCGGGCGACATTTTAGGAGCCTCTAAGGCCGGCGTCACACACAGCGTAAAACAATACGGTCCGTATATTACGGCCGTAATACGCTGAAAAGTCCCGAAAAAAGTGGTCCGTAGCTCCTCCGTAGGCAGGGTGTGTCAGCGTTTTTTGCGCATGGCATCCTCCGTATGTAATCCGTATGGCATCCGTACTGCGTGGTTTTCTCGCAGGCTAGCAAAACCAACATACCGCTATAGAAGTGATCCATGTGTCCCAAAAAGAAAAGAAAATATATATATACTGTCTATATATATATATATATATATATATATATATATATATATATATGTGTGTGTGTCAGTAGACACATATATTAGAGAGAAAAGCCGGTAATTCAGTGCGGTGTACAGTAAAATCACACTGACAGCTTACAGTAGAATAGGTAGAATAAATGTGTACACATAGAATAGGTATATATATATATATATATATATGTCAGTGAGACACATATATGTATATATATTAATATTTATTCCAGCGCTAGACAGCTTGAAAGCCGGTAATTCAATTACCGGCTTTTTCCTTCTCCTTCCTAAAACCCGACATGATTTGAGACATGGTTTACATACAGTAAACCATGTATTCTCTCCATTTTTTTTGCAGATTCCACACTACTAATGTCAGTAGTGTGTATCTGCAAAATTTGGCCGTTCTAGCTCTTAAAATAAAGGGTTAAATGGCGGAAAAATTGGCGTGGGCTCCCGCGCAATTTTCTCCGCCAGAGTAGTAAAGCCAGTGACTGAGGGCAGATATTAATAGCCTGGAGAGGGTCCATGGTTATTGGCCCCCCCCCCTGGCTAAAAATATCTGCCCCCAGCCACCCCAGAAAAGGCACATCTGGAAGATGCGCCTATTCTGGCACTTGGCCACTCTCTTCCCATTCCCGTGTAGCGGTGGGATATGGGGTAATGAAGGGTTAATGCCACCTTGCTATTGTAAGGGGACATTAAGCCTAATTAATAATGGAGAGGCGTCAATTATGACACCTATCCATTATTAATCCAATTGTAGTGAAGGGTTAAATAAAACACAAACACATTATTTAAAATTATTTTAATGAAATAAAAACAATGGTTGTTGCAGTATTTTATTCAACGCCCAATCCAGTCACTGAAGACCCTCGTTCTGTGAGTAAAAAAACATAATAAACCAACAATATACTTACCCTCCGCAGATCTGTAACGTCCAACGATGTAAATCCTTCTGAAGGGGTTAAAACATTTTGCAGCAAGGAGCTGTGCTAATGCAGGCTGCTCCTCGCTGCAAAACCCCAGGGAATGAGGCTAAAAATAGATCAATGATCTATATTTAGCTTAATTTGCGGTGAGGCGCCCTCTGCTGGCTGTTCATAGATCGTGGGAAATTACCTAGAAAGCCAGGGAGCTTTCTAGGTAATTTCCCACGATCTATGAACAGCCAGCAGAGGGCGCCTCACCGCAAATTAAGCTAAATATAGATCATTGATCTATTTTTAGCCTCATTCCCTGGGGTTTTGCAGCGAGGAGCAGCCTGCATTAGCACAGCTCCTTGCTGCAAAATGTTTTAACCCCTTCAGAAGGATTTACATCGTTGGACGTTACAGATCTGCGGAGGGTAAGTATATTGTTGGTTTATTATGTTTTTTTACTCACAGAACGAGGGTCTTCAGTGACTGGATTGGGCGTTGAATAAAATACTGCAACAACCATTGTTTTTATTTCATTAAAATAATTTTAAAAAATGTGTTTGTGTTTTATTTAACCCTTTACTAGTATTGGATTAATAATGGATAGGTGTCATAATTGACGCCTCTCCATTATTAATTAGGCTTAATGTCACCTTACAATAGCAAGGTGGCATTAACCCTTCATTACCCCATATCCCACCGCTACACGGGAATGGGAAGAGAGTGGCCAAGTGCCAGAATAGGCGCATCTTCCAGATGCGCCTTTTCTGGGGTGGCTGGGGGCAGATATTTTTAGCCAGGGGGGGGCCAATAACCGTGGACCCTCTCCAGGCTATTAATATCTGCCCTCAGTCACTGGCTTTACTACTCTGGCGGAGAAAATTGCGCGGGAGCCCACGCCAATTTTTTCCGCCATTTAACCCTTTATTTTAAGAGCTAGAATGGCCAAATTTTGCAGATACACACTACTGACATTAGTAGTGTGGAATCTGCAAAAAAAATGGAGAGAAGACATGGTTTACTGTATGTAAACCATGTCTCAAATCATGTCGGGTTTTAGGAAGGAGAAGGAAAAAGCCGGTAATTGAATTACCGGCTTTCAAGCTGTCTAGCGCTGGAATAAATATTAATATATATACATATATGTGTCTAATGACATATATATATATATATATACCTATTCTATGTGTACACATTTATTCTACCTATTCTACTGTAAGCTGTCAGTGTGATTTTACTGTACACCGCACTGAATTACCGGCTTTTCTCTCTAACAGCGCTGCGTATTTCTCGCAAGTCACACTGCTTGTCCGTGTGTAATCCGTATTTTTCACGCTTCCATAGACTTTCATTGGCGTATTTCTTGCGCAGTACGGTGACAAACGCAGCATGCTGCGATTTTGTACGGCCGTAGAAAGCCGTATAATACTGATCAGTAAAATACGGCAAATAGGAGCAGGGGCATAGAGAATAATTGTGCCGTATTTTTTGCGAGTTTTACGGACGTAGATTCTGCGCTCTTACGTCCGTAAAACTCGCATGTGTGACGGCGGCCTAAGGCTACGTTCACATTTGCGTTGTGCAGTGCAGCGTCGGTGATGCAAAACGCACAACGCAAATGTAAACGCATGCACAACGCAGCGTTTTGTGATGCATGTGTTCACTTTTGCATGCTTTTTGGCGCAGAAAAAACTGCATCATGCCGCGTCCTCTGCGCCCTGACGCTTGCGCCACAGTGACGCATGCGTCACAAAACGCAAGAGCAACGCATGTCCATGCGCCCCCATGTTAAATATAGGGGCGCATGACGCATGCGTCGCAACGGCTGCCCCCGACACATGCGTCATGCCAAAACAGCAGAAAAAAATAAAAGTGACCCCATTGTTGAAATTGCACCACTCAATGAATTCATCTACAGCTGCAGTGACTATTTTGTAACATCGATGCCAGTCTTTATTCTGGAGAATTGCAAATCTGTCAGTTTTGTTCCCATACAATGTAGAGCTCCCATATATTGTAGCCCCCCAATACATTGTGCCCAAATTGTGCTTCTGGTGACATACACCCTGTAAGTTTTTTAAGTGCGCTCCCCATGTGGCAATCATGTTCCTAATATACGTAATGACCTAAGCACAGCCCTGGGTAGGAATGCTAGTCCTGCTCTATAATACAAACACAAAGGAAAACAGACTAGGGTTTAAAAAAACAAACAAACACTCTCACTCGCACCCAGACAGAATGGTATGTAAAGGGAGAGAAAGGTTAAGGTAAACCAAAACGGGAGATAAGGAGAAGGAAAACACCAAACTTCAAAACAGTAATCTCCAGAGGCAACTACTAAATGGTTTCTCTTTCCACGGCTCACAGCACCAAACAAACTCCAAAGGTGTATCAAGCTATCACTGGCAAATACCCAAGCTAAGAGGTTAATACTTATACCAGAGGGAAGTGGAGAAAATGAGAACAGCTGAGATAACTAAGGACAGAAAGCTTTAGGACACAAGCAGATTTTTAACCCTTGCAACCAATGAACAAGGAAATCTGCATAGCTACCTGGAAGGCAATAAGGATTCAACCAGTGCAGCCATACCCAGAATGCAAATGTTTTAATCTTCTGACCCCTGAAATAGAGGGAACCACTCTCCTTTGCAGTACCCTCATGACACCAGAGCCTTATTCCAATTTTTGGGAGGTAGAATGAACAAATAGATAGCAGTACAAGAATAGAAAATAACCATTTTGGGTACATCATGTTTTTTTATGGCTTTTTAATCAGATTTTTCAGACACAGAATGAGCAAAAACTAGCAATTGTGTTATTGTATTTACTTTTTATTTGAGTGCAGTTCATCATGTACTAAAAGTGATCAGACCGATTTGTTCGTCTGGTCAGGATAATTCATTTTTTTTGTCACTATGATGAAAAAGCGATCTTTTTGGTGTGTTTTTTATTTTTTTATGGTGTTTGCTGTTCGGAATAAATAATGTGACAGTTTTATAGAACGGGTCATTCCAGACAGTGTTATTTTCTTGATATGCTTCACTTTTCCATCTGTGAACATAGAGCTGATGTGCCTTGCCAAAATGTTCCATTTTGTCTCATCTGTCCATAGGAAATTCTCGCAGAAGCTTTGTGGCTTGTCAACATGTAGTTTGGCAAATTCCAGTCTGGCTTTTTTATGATTTTTTTTCAAAAATGGTATCCTCCTTGGTCGTCTCTCATGAAGTCCACTTTGGCTCATACAACGACGGATGGTGCAATCTGACACTGATGTTACTTGAGCTCGAAGTTCACCTGTAATCTGTTTAGAAGATTTTCTGGGCTCTTTTGTTACCATTCGTATTATCCATCTCTTTGATTTGTCATCAATTTTCCTCCTGCGGCCACGTCAAGCGAGGTTGGCTACAGACCCATGGATCTTAAATTTCTGAATAATATGTGCAACTGTAGTCACCGGCATATCAAGCTGCTTGGAGATGGTCTTATAACTTTTACCTTTAACATGTTTGTCTATAATTTTCTTTCTAATCTCCTGAGACAACTCTTTCTTTCGCTTCCTCTGGTCCATGTTGAGTGTGATACACAACATGTCACCAAACAGCACAGTGAGTATCTGTAGCCCTATATACAGGCCCACTCACTGATTCCTATATTGGAGATACCTGTGATGCTAGTTAGTGGACACACCTTAATTTAACATGTCCCTTTTGTCACATTATTTTTAGGGGTACCATCATTTCTGTCCAGGCCTATTTCAGGAGTTTTATTTTTTTTTTAATTCTGTGGAAGCATGGTTGAAAAGCAATGTCTGACTTTCATTTGTTCATTTTCATAGATCTTTTATTTATTATTTCTTTTGTCAGATTCACGTTATTTCTGGGACCATTGTGGGTTTTTCTGTCATTAAATGAGGTGTACCAACAATTTTGACCACATGTGTAGCTGAACTGTATAAAACAGGAAAAGGATACAAAAAGATATCCAAGGAATTGATAATGCCAGTCAGCAGCATTCAAACTGTGATTAACAAATGGAAAATCAGGGGCTCTGTAAAAACAAATCCATGGTCAGGTAGACCAACAAAAATGTAATCCACAACTGCCAGGAAAATTGTTCAGGATGCAAAGAAAAACCCACACATAACATCAGCTGAAATACTGGACTCTCTGAAAACTAGCAGTGTGACTGTTTCAAGATGCACAATAAAAAGGCACTTGAAGAAAAATGGGTTACATGGTCTGTCCCTAGAAGAAAGCCATAACTGCGCAAATGCCACAAAGTATCTCACCTACAATACGCAAAGCACAGAGACAAGCTTCAAAACTTCTGGAACAAAGTAATTTGGAGTGATGAGGCCAAAATTGGACTTTTTGGCCACAACCATAAACGTTACATTTGAAGAGAGGTCAACAAGGCCTATGATGAAAGGAACACCATTCCTACTGTAAAGTACGGAGGTGAGTCATTTTGGGGAAGTGTGAGCTACAAAGGCACAGGAAACTTGGTCAAAGTTGAATGAAAAGATGAATGCAGCAGGTTATCAGCAAATACTGGAGGCAAATTTGAAATCATCAGCCCGAAAGCTGCTCATGTGACGTACTTGGACGTTCCAACATGACAACGATCCAAAACACAAGGCCAAGTCGACCTGTCATTGGCTACAGCAGTACAAATTGAAGGTTCTGGAGTGTGTTGTGAATTCTGTTGTCAAGCTCCCTCCTGTGGTCATGAATGGTACTTCGGCTGGTTCTGTCCATGGGCTTCCTCTGGTGGTTGTGAGTGGAGCTGCTGCTTCTGAGTTTCCTTCCACAGGTGACGAGGTTAATTCGTTAGCTGGCTGCTCTATTTAACTCCACTTAGATCATTGCTCCATGCCACCTGTCAATGTTCCAGTATTGGTCTAGTTCTCTCCTGCATCGTTCTTGTGACCTGTCTTCCCAGCAGAAGCTAAGTTCCTGCTTGTTTTTCTCTGGTTTGCTATTTTTCTGTCCTGCTTGCTATTTTGATTTGTCTTGCTTGCTGGAAGCTCTGGGACGCAGAGGGAGCGCCTCCGCACCGTGAGTCGGTGCGGAGGGTCTTTTTGCGCCCTCTGCGTGGTCTTTTGTAGTTTTTTGTGCTGACCGCAAAGTTTCCTTTCCTATCCTCTGTCTGTTCAGTAAGTCGGGCCTCACTTTGCTAAATCTATTTCATCTCTGTGTTTGTAATTTTCATCTTTACTCACAGTCATTATATGTGGGGGGCTGCCTTTTCCTTTGGGGAATTTCTCTGAGGCAAGGTAGGCTTTATTTTTCTATCTCTAGGGCTAGCTAGTTTCTTAGGCTGTGTCGAGTTGCATAGGGAGCGTTAGGAGCAATCCACGGCTATTTCTAGTGTGTGTGATAGGATTAGGGATTGCGGTCAGCAGAGTTCCCACATCTCAGAGCTCGTCCTATATTATTAGTAACTATCAGGGCATTCCGTGTGCTCTTAACCACCAGGTCCATTATTGTCCTTACCACCAGGTCATAACAGTACAGGTGGCCTAAAGTATTAATGCATCTCAATAGAGGGATAAGAGAAGTTCTGAGACCATTTTTTTTTCTTTGCAGTGTGTTTTGTCTCTCTTTTCCCCTTTACCTCTGGGTGGTTCAGGATACAGGTGTAGATATGGACATTCAAGGTCTGTCCTCTTGTATGGATAATCTCACTGCAAGGGTACAAAACATTCAAGATTTTGTGGTTCAGAATCCGATGTTAGAGCCTAGGATTCCAATTCCTGATTTGTTTTTTGGGGATAGATCTAAGTTTCTGAATTTCAAAAATAATTGTAAATTGTTTCTTGCTTTGAAACCTTGCTCCTCAGGTGACCCTGTTCAACAAGTGAAAATCATTATTTCTTTGTTACGTGGCGACCCTCAAGACTGGGCAATTTCCCTTGCGCCAGGAGATCCGGGATTGCGTGATGTTGATGCGTTTTTTCTGGCGCTCGGATTGCTTTATGATGAACCTAATTCAGTGGATCAGGCAGAGAAAATCTTGCTGGCTCTGTGTCAGGGTCAGGATGAGGTAGAAATATATTGTCAGAAGCTTAGGAAGTGGTTTGTACTCACTCAGTGGAATGAATGTGCCCTGGCAGCAATTTTCAGAAAGGGTCTCTCTGAAGCCCTTAAGGATGTCATGGTGGGATTTCCCATGCCTGCTGGTCTGAATGAGTCTATGTCTTTGGCAATTCAGATCGATCGACGCTTGCGTGAGCGTAAAGCTGTGCACCAATTGGCGGTATTATCTGAGCATAGACCTGAGCCTATGCAATGTGATAGGACTTTGACCAGAGCTGAACGGCAAGAACACAGACGTCAGAATGGGCTGTGTTTTTACTGTGGTGATTCCACTCATGCTATCTCCGATTGTCCTAAGCGCACTAAGCGTTTCGCTAGGTCTGCTACCGTTGGTACGGTACAGTCGAAATTTCTTTTGTCCGTTACTCTGATTTGCTCTTTGTCATCCTATTGTTATGGCATTTGTGGATTCAGGCACTGCCCTGAATTTGATGGACTTAGAGTTTGCTAGGCACTGTGGTTTTTTCTTGGAGCCCTTGCAGTATCCTATTCCATTGAGAGGAATTGATGCTACGCCTTTGGCCAAGAATAAGCCTCAGTACTGGACCCAATTGACCATGTGCATGGCTCCTGCACATCAGGAGGATATTCGCTTTTTGGTGTTGCATAATCTGCATGATGTGGTCGTTTTGGGGTTGCCATGGCTACAGGTCCATAATCCGGTATTGGATTGGAAATCTATGTCTGTGTCCAGCTGGGGTTGTCAGGGGGTACATGGTGATGTTCCATTTTTGTCTATTTCGTCATCCACCCCTTCTGAAGTCCCGGAGTTTTTGTCGGATTACCGGGATGTATTTGATGAGCCCAAATCCAGTGCCCTACCTCCTCATAGGGATTGCGATTGTGCTATCAATTTGATTCCTGGTAGTAAGTTTCCTAAGGGCCGACTGTTCAATTTATCTGTGCCAGAGCACGCCGATATGCGGAGTTATGTAAAGGAATCCTTGGAGAAGGGTCATATTTGCCCGTCGTCCTCACCATTGGGAGCAGGGTTCTTTTTTGTGGCCAAGAAGGATGGTTCTTTGAGACCTTGTATTGATTACCGCCTTCTTAATAAGATCACAGTCAAATTTCAGTACCCTTTGCCGCTGCTGTCTGATTTATTTGCTCGGATTAAGGGGGCTAGTTGGTTCACCAAGATAGATCTTCGTGGTGCGTATAATCTTGTGCGTATTAAACAGGGCGATGAATGGAAAACAGCATTTAATACGCCCGAGGGCCATTTTGAGTACCTGGTTATGCCATTCGGGCTTTCCAATGCTCCATCAGTATTTCAGTCCTTTATGCATGACATCTTCAGAGAGTACCTGGATAAATTCCTGATTGTATATTTGGATGATATTTTGGTCTTCTCGGATGATTGGGAGTCTCACGTGAAGCAGGTCAGAATGGTGTTCCAGGTCCTTCGTGCGAATTCTTTGTTTGTGAAGGGGTCAAAGTGTCTCTTTGGAGTTCAGAAGGTTTCATTTTTGGGTTTCATTTTTTCCCCTTCTACTATCGAGATGGACCCTGTTAAAGTCCAGGCCATTTATGATTGGACTCAGCCGACATCTGTGAAGAGTCTGCAAAAGTTCCTGGGCTTTGCTAATTTTTATCGTCGCTTCATCAGTAATTTTTCTAGTGTTGCTAAACCATTGACTGATTTGACCAAGAAGGGTGCTGATGTGGTCAATTGGTCTTCTGCGGCTGTGGAAGCTTTTCAGGAGTTGAAGCGTCGTTTTTCTTCTGCCCCTGTGTTGTGCCAGCCAGATGTTTCGCTTCCGTTTCAGGTCGAGGTTGATGCTTCTGAGATTGGAGCAGGGGCTGTTTTGTCGCAAAGAAGTTCTGATGGCTCGGTGATGAAACCATGTGCCTTCTTTTCTAGAAAGTTTTCGCCTGCTGAGCGCAATTATGATGTTGGCAATCGAGAGTTGTTGGCCATGAAGTGGGCATTCGAGGAGTGGCGTCATTGGCTTGAAGGAGCCAAGCATCGTGTGGTGGTCTTGACGGATCACAAGAATTTGACTTATCTCGAGTCTGCCAAGCGGTTGAATCCTAGACAGGCTCATTGGTCGCTATATTTCTCCCGTTTTGATTTTGTGGTTTCGTACCTTCCAGGCTCTAAGAATGTGAAGGCTGATGCCCTTTCAAGGAGTTTTGTGCCCGACTCTCCGGGTGTCCCTGAGCCGGCGGGTATTCTCAAAGAGGGGGTAATTTTGTCTGCCATCTCCCCTGATTTGCGGCGGGTGCTGCAAAAATTTCAGGCTGATAGACCTGACCGTTGCCCAGCGGAGAAACTGTTTGTCCCTGATAAATGGACTAGTAGAGTTATCTCTGAGGTTCATTGTTCGGTGTTGGCTGGTCATCCTGGAATCTTTGGTACCAGAGATTTGGTGGCTAGATCCTTTTGGTGGCCGTCTTTGTCGCGGGATGTGCGTTCTTTTGTGCAGTCCTGTGGTACTTGTGCTCGGGCTAAGCCCTGCTGTTCTCGTGCCAGTGGGTTGCTTTTGCCCTTGCCGGTCTCGAAGAGGCCCTGGACGCATATCTCTATGGATTTTATTTCGGATCTCCCTGTCTCTCAAAAGATGTCGGTCATTTGGGTGGTTTGTGATCGCTTCTCTAAGATGGTCCATTTGGTACCCTTGTCTAAATTGCCTTCCTCCTCTGATTTGGTGCCATTGTTTTTCCAGCATGTGGTTCGTTTACATGGCATTCCGGAGAACATCGTTTCGGACAGAGGTTGCCAGTTTGTTTCGAGGTTTTGGCGAGCCTTTTGTGGTAGGATGGGCATTGATTTGTCTTTTTCCTCGGCTTTCCATCCTTAGACAAATGGCCAAACCGAACGAACTAATCAGACTTTGGAAACATATCTGAGATGCTTTGTTTCTGCTGATCAGGATGATTGGGTGTCCTTTTTGCCTTTGGCTGAGTTCGCCCTTAATAATCGGGCCAGCTCGGCTACTTTGGTTTCGCCGTTTTTCTGCAATTCTGGTTTCCATCCTCGTTTCTCTTCAGGGCAGGTTGAGTCTTCGGACTGTCCTGGTGTAGATACTGTGGTGGATAGGTTGCAGCAGATTTGGACTCATGTGGTGGACAATTTGACATTGTCCCAGGAGAAGGCTCAACGTTTTGCTAACCACCGGCGCTGTGTGGGTCCCCGACTTCGTGTTGGGGATTTGGTTTGGTTGTCGCCTCGTTATGTTCCTATGAAGGTTTCCTCTCCTAAGTTTAAGCCTCGTTTCATTGGTCCGCATAAGATTTCTGATGTTCTCAATCCTGTGTCATTTCGTTTGGCCCTTCCAGCTTCTTTTGCCATCCATAATGTGTTCCATAGGTCGTTATTGCGGAGATACGTGGCGCCTGTGGTTCCATCCGTTGATCCTCCTGCCCCGGTGTTGGTTGAGGGGGAGTTGGAGTATGTGGTGGAGAAGATTTTGGATTCTCGTATTTCGAGACGGAAACTCCAGTACCTGGTCAAGTGGAAGGGTTATGGTCAGGAAGATAATTCCTGGGTCTTTGCCTCCGATGTTCATGCTGCCGATCTGGTTCGTGCCTTTCATTTGGCTCGTCCTGGTCGGCCTGGGGGCTCTGGTGAGGGTTCGGTGACCCCTCCTCAAGGGGGGGGTACTTTTGTGAATTCTGTTGTCAAGCTCCCTCCTGTGGTCATGAATGGTACTTCGGCTGGTTCTGTCCATGGGCTTCCTCTGGTGGTTGTGAGTGGAGCTGCTGCTTCTGAGTTTCCTTCCACAGGTGACGAGGTTAATTCGTTAGCTGGCTGCTCTATTTAACTCCACTTAGATCATTGCTCCATGCCACCTGTTAATGTTCCAGTATTGGTCTAGTTCTCTCCTGGATCGTTCTTGTGACCTGTCTTCCCAGCAGAAGCTAAGTTCCTGCTTGTTTTTCTCTGGTTTGCTATTTTTCTGTCCTGCTTGCTATTTTGATTTGTCTTGCTTGCTGGAAGCTCTGGGACGCAGAGGGAGCGCCTCCGCACCTTGAGTCGGTGCGGAGGGTCTTTTTGCGCCCTCTGCGTGGTCTTTTTGTAGTTTTTTGTGCTGACCGCAAAGTTTCCTTTCCTATCCTCTGTCTGTTCAGTAAGTCGGGCCTCACTTTGCTAAATCTATTTCATCTCTGTGTTTGTAATTTTCATCTTTACTCACAGTCATTATATGTGGGGGGCTGCCTTTTCCTTTGGGGAATTTCTCTGAGGCAAGGTAGGCTTTATTTTTCTATCTCTAGGGCTAGCTAGTTTCTTAGGCTGTGTCGAGTTGCATAGGGAGCGTTAGGAGCAATCCACGGCTATTTCTAGTGTGTGTGATAGGATTAGGGATTGCGGTCAGCAGAGTTCCCACGTCTCAGAGCTCGTCCTATATTATTAGTAACTATCAGGGCATTCCGTGTGCTCTTAACCACCAGGTCCATTATTGTCCTTACCACCAGGTCATAACAGGAGTGGCCATCTCAGTCTCCTGACCTCAATATCATTGAGCCACTCTGGGGAGATCTCAAGCATGCAATTCATGATAGACAGCCCAGGAATTTACAGGAACTGGAGGATTTTTGCCAAGAAGAGTAGGCAGCTTTACTATCTGAGAAAATAAAGAACCTCATCCACAACTATCACAAAAGACTTTAAGCTGTCATTAATGTTAGAGGGGGCAATACACGGTATTAAGAAATGGGGTATGTGAACTTTTGATCAGGGTCATTTGGATGTTTTGGGTTGTTATTATGATTTAAAAAGAGAAAACACAGTAGTTTGACAATAAATGCCTTCACCCAACCACTAACCATGAGTGGAGAAAAAGTTTTGGTGTTATCATTCATATTCTTTGAAAAAAGGCCAAGAAAGCAAAAATTCAGCCGTGGTATGTAAATGTTTAAGCACAACTGTATTATGTGACTTTTTCAACTTTTCAACTTAGTCCCACTATGGGACATGCATAATTTTCACTTTGCTCACTGGTCTCATGCATTGCAGTACTCATGTACTGCAATGCCTGAGACGTGTCAGTGACTCACTGACTGGGGGTCATAATATGACTTCAGGGTACCATGGCAATGATCAGCACCCACGATTAAGATCGCAGGGGTCGCTCCTGCCATAGGGGTCTTTCAACCTCCTTTTAACCACTTAAATACCACTGTCACGATTGACAGCTGTATTTAATTGGACTCAATCAGTTTCACAACAGACATGTATTTTGACTCGTGGGGTATAAAGGAAGCGGGATGAAACTTGTGCTGGGGCAGAGGGACACCAGGACATGCTCTGCATCCCTTCACTGCACTAGCACTTTAAACACAAGATTCTGACCTTACCTTTTCATTGTACTATGTTTATTTGTTATGCCACTGAGCCATATACTGCGGTGATGCATGCTTAGGGCTAGCAGGTTGATTTTTCGGTGTGTCTCCTGCCTCATGAGGTATCCCTTTATTAACATTGAAGTGTTATCTCTGTTATGTTTTTCAATAAAATATTTTTGCTCACATTTCAAGTGGTCACTTTGCCTGATTGGCCTTTGTATGTGTCAGTATAGGCAGTTTGACATAGTGCCATAAATATTAGACTGATATGAACCAAATATGGTGAATTTGGCCTACGGTCTATCGTGCATTGCGGCACCAGATGACTGATCTTCGGAAAATGTCAATCGAGCATGTCTGATTTTATTGTCTCATTGTTCTCTCAGAGATAAATTGCTGGCTGACATATCAGCCAGCAGCTTCTTCGTAGGGAAACAGAAGCACTCGTTCAAATAATTGCTCTTCTGTATGGGACAATCAGCTGAGATGATTGTCGGACAAATGATAGACCGTTTCATTATATTCATGAAACATGACCACGTCAGACTGCTTGATCTCCCAACTTGAGTTGATCTGACCTGAGTTAACAGAGCTGCCGCAAATCTCAATTCCTCTGGATATCAGATCTATCCAAAGGCGGCTAGAGTGATGTGCCTGCTGAATGGCTGCAGGGCTCGCATGACATGACAATGTCACCCAAACCCTGGGAGAGCCAGTGCCGACACTGCTGGAATGACACCTGCACCAGAGGTGAGTATAGCTGTTATTATGTTATTTAGTGTAATATAATGATTAAGAAGGGGCTGTCTGAGTAGTGGACAACCCATTTTAAGTCTGATTTATGACATCCTAAATGAAAAATAGAAAAATCAACCAAGACAAAACTACCGTGTTTCCACAGAGCAGAAGTTTGATAGCAATCACTTTAGGAAAATCCCTTAAGCTAGTATTATTGATCACTAAGGAAACGTACTACAACACAGATATATATTTTTAATATTGTTCCACAGTGGATTTTCTGCGGATTGCTCATGGAAAACTTTCCTTAACAGGATTAAATAAACATTAAAATGTAGTTTAAGGTTTTATCTGCTTGTAACATAATGTATCCCCACAGCACTGTACACTATTTTATATTACAGTTGGAGTGTGCTGTATCGTACAGTGTCACCAAACTTACAGGCCTTCTGCTGTTGCAATTCTATAATATACAGTCTGTAGCTATCAAGGCATGGTGAGAATTGTAGTTTTGAAATATAGAAAACCACTTGTGGGAGACCACTGTTGGCACAGACACAACTTTCTTTGACAATTTCAATACATGAACATCTACTCAACAGTAATCAATTGGGAAAAAGTGGAGTGGATACTGGTCAGCCTGAAACACCACAACCTTCAAAATTCACTATGGTGATGAAATTGGTTATAATGCTACAAATCAATATATGGTGGAGGTGTTATTACTGATTTACTAGAGCTATTTTAGCCTACTTTCAACAATTTTCAACAGAGATGTTAAAATGGGAAAGGATTTAGAAGGAGGGGCAGGGAATGACAACAAAATAAGAGATTTACTGTTTCTCCCTTGTTCTGGCTGAGGTGCTGGCTCAAAGACCAGTTCCCTTTGTGCAAGTTTGTGTTAGGTTATTACAAGGACTGCAACTACCTTTGTCATCATTACGCAAGGCTGTTTAAAGTCAGCTCTAACAGCATTGTGCTGTCTGAGTATTCAGTAAGTTTTTCAATCATTTCCTCATGTACTTCTGGAATTTCCCTCACCATTCTTTTCTCTCAGCTGATTAATCATTTCTACAGCAAACTCCTACTTGCTTATCATCTGTCTGCTTTTACTTCCTGGTGTAAACCAGCAGTTAACCATTTGTCTTCTGTAAGCATAACAAACTCTTCTCTACTGGTGCTGTTCACACTAAAATGCTACACCAACAGTATATAATCATCTCTGCAAGCAAGTATTCAGTTACCTGTTCATCACTCCTGACCTGCAGTTAGCCAGTTGCCAGAGGTAAGTATAAAAAACTTCTCTGCTAATATTGGTACTGTTCACACAGCAATGCTGCTGCAACCGTAGTGATGTTTTCTGCAAGCAAGTATCTAGTTTGCCTGCTTATCACTTCTGCCTGTGGAAAACAATTTGTTTACTGACAGACTACGTCTCTGCGAAAGACATGTATTTGCCAATAGCATACAACTCTGCCATTAACCCCTTTCCGACCTGTGACGCCACGTAGGCATCATGAAAGTCGGTGCCTATCCGACATGTGACGCCTATGTGGCATCATGGCAGGATCCCGTTCCTGCAGATTGGGTGAAAGGGTTAACTGAAATTTCACCCGACCTGCAGGGACAGGGGGAGTGGAGCATGAGCCCAGGGGGGGTGGCTTCGCCACCTCGTGGCTACGATCGCTCTGATTGGCTGTTGAAAGTGAAACAATCAATCAGAGCAATCATAATATTTCACCAATGAAAATTGGTGAAATATTACAATCCAGCCATGGCCGATCTGCCCCAGCCACCGACTGACTGCAGTGATCTGCAGCCGCTGCCAGTGTTCCCTACCCTCCCTTATGTTCTCTGCTGCAATCTTCTCCCCCCATCCTGTCCGGCGACCCCCCGCTGTCTGATCCATCCCCCGTACCTCCGGAGTCCCGGGGTCCCTCCCGGTGTCCGTCCAGCTTCTAGGGCGCTGCCATCTTCCAAAATGGTGGGCGCATGTGCAGTGCACCCACCGAATTTGCCGGCTGGCAGATTCGTTAATTTATTTTGATCACTGTGATAGATCATATCAGTGTTCAAAATAAAAAGAATAGTAAATAAACCCCCCCTTTATCACTCCCATGGGTAGGGAACATAATAAAATAAAGAAAATATGTTTATTTTTTATTTTCCACTAGGGTTAGGGTTAGGGTTAGAATTAGGTTTTGGGTTAGAATTAGGGTTAGGGTTGTAATTAGGGTTAGGGTTAGAATTAGGGTTGCAATTAGGGTTAGGGTTGTAATTAGGGTTAGGGTTATGGTTAGAATTAGGGTTAGAATTAGGCTATGTGCACACGGTGTGGATTTGACTGCAGATCCGCAGCGGATTGGTCGCTGCGGATTCGTAGCAGTTTTCCATCATGTTTACAGTACCATGTAAACCTATGGAAAACCAAATCCGCTGTGCCCATGGTGTGGAAAATACCGCTCGGTATTTTCCACAGCATGTCAATTCTTTGTGCGGATTCCACAGCGTTTTACACCTGTTCCTGTATAGGAATCTGCTGGTGAAATCCGCACAAAAAACACTGGAAATCTACACACAAATCCGCAACGTGGGCACATAGCCTTAGGGTTGGAATTAAAGTTAGGGTTGGAATTAGGGTTAGGGTTGGAATTAGGGTTAAGATTAGGGTTAGGAATGTGTTGGGGTTAGGGTTAGGCTTGTGGTTAGGGTCATGGTTGGGATAAGGGGAGTGTTGGGGTTAGGGTTGTGGTTAGGGTTGGGATTACGGTTAGCGGTGTGTTGGGGTTAGGGTTGTGGTTAGGGGTGTGTTGGGGTTTGGGTTGTGATTAAGGTCATGGTTAGAGTTGGGATTAGGGTTAGGGATGTGTTGGGGTTAGTGTAACATGATGTCCGCAGACCATTCTATCAAAGTCTGCATTCCAAAACGTCACTACTTCTCTTCTGAGCCCCGACGTGTGCCCAAACAGTGGTTCCCCCCCCACATATGGGGTATCAGCGTACTCAGGACAAACTGAACAACAACTTTTGGGGTCCAATTTCTCCTCTTACCCTTGTGAAAATAAAAAATTGCGGGCTAAAAAAATCATTTTTGAGGAAAGAAAAATTATTTTTTATTTTCACGGATCTGTGTTATAAACTTCTGTGAAGCACTTGGGGGTTCAACGTGCTCACCACACATCTAGATAAGTTCCTTGGGGGGTCTAATTTCCAAAATGGGGTTACTTGAGGAGCTCCAATGTTTAGGGACACAGGGACTCTCCAAACGCGACATGGTGTCCGCTAACGATTGGAGCTAATTTTCCATTCAAAAAGTAAAATGGCGCTCCTTCCCTTCCGAGCGGTTTACCCCCACATATGAGGTATTGGTGTACTCAGGAGACATTGCCCAATTTTATGATTCATTTTATCCTGTTGCTCATGTGAAAATGAAAAAATTGAGGCTAAAAGAACATTTTTGTGAAAAAAAGGTACTTTTTCATTTTTACGGATCAATTTGTGAAGCACCTGGGGGTTTAAAGTGCTCACTATGCATCTAGATAAGTTCCTTGGGGGTCTAGTTTCCAAAATGGGGTCAATTGTGTATGAGCTCCAATGTTTAGGCACACAGGGGCTCTCCAAACGAGACATGGTGTCCGCTAAAGACTAAAGATTAGAGCCAACTTTTCATTCAAAATGTCAAATGGCGCTCCTTCCCTTCCGAGCCCTGTCGTGCGTCCAAACAGTGGTTCCCCCCACATATGGCGTACTCAGGACAAATTGGACAACAACTGTCGGGGTCCCGTTTTTCTTTTTACCCTTGGTAAAATAAAAAAATTGTTGCTAAAAGATCATTTTTGTGACTAAAAAGTTAAATGTTCACTTTTTCCTTCCATGTTGCTTCTGCTGCTGTGAAACACCTGAAGGGTTAATAAACTTCTTGAATGTGGTTTTGGGCACCTTGAGGGGTACAGTTTTAAGAATGGTGTCAATTTTGGGTATTTTCAGCCATATAGACCCCTCAAACTGACTTCAAATGTGAGGTGGTCCCTGAAAAAAATGGTTTTGTAAATTTTGCTCTAAATCTGAGAAATTGCTGGTCAAATTTTAACCCTTATAACTTCCTAGCAAAAAAAAATTTTGTTTCCAAAACTGTGCTGATGTAAAGTAAACATGTGGGAAATGTAATTTGTTAACTATTTTGTGTCACATAACTCTCTGGTTTAACAGAATAAAAATTAAAAATTTGAAAACTGCAAAATTTTCACCAAATTTCCATTTTTTTCACAAATAAATGCAAAAATTACCGACCTAAATTTACCACTACCATGAAGCCCAATATGTCACGAAAAACAATCTCAGAATCGCTACAATCTGTTCAAGCGTTCCTGAGTTATTACCGCATAAAGGGACACTGGTCAGAATTGCAAAAAACGGCCAGGTCATTAAGGTCAAAATAGGCTGGGTCATGAAGGGGTTAACTGTTATGGCTGGCAATCAGGCAACACAGCGTGCAGTAATCAGCGCACATACAGAGATCTGGCAATAACCAAAAACAATAGGACGAGCTCTGAGACGTGGAATCTCTGTAGACTGCAGTACCTGATCTATCCTCACACAACTATAAGCAGCAGTGGATTGCGCCTAACAACTACCTATGCAACTCGGCACTGCCTGAGGAGCTGACTAGCCTGAAGATAGAAATACAAGCCTGACTTACCTCAGAGAAATACCCCAAAGGAATAGGCAGCCCCCCACATATAATGACTGTTAGCAAGATGAAAAGACAAACGTAGGAATGAAATAGATTCAGCAAAGTGAGGCCCGATATTCTAGACAGAGCGAGGATAGCAAAGAGAACTATGCAGTCTACAAAAAACCCTAAAACGAAAACCACGCAAAGGGGCAAAAAGACCCACCGTGCCGAACTAACAGCACAGCGGTGCACCCCTCTGCTTCTCAGAGCTTCCAGCAAAAGACAATAGCAAGCTGGACAGAAAAAAAACAGAAAACAAACTAGAAGCACTTATCTAGCAGAGCAGCAGGCCCAAGGAAAGATGCAGTAGCTCAGATCCAACACTGGAACATTGACAAGGAGCAAGGAAGACAGACTCAGGTGGAGCTAAATAGCAAGGCAGCCAACGAGCTCACCAAAACACCTGAGGGAGGAAGCCCAGAGACTGCAATACCACTTGTGACCACAGAAGTGAACTCAGCCACAGAATTCACAACAGTACCCCCCCCTTGAGGAGGGGTCACCGAACCCTCACCAGAACCCCCAGGCCGACCAGGATGAGCCACATGAAAGGCACGAACAAGATCTGGGGCATGGACATCAGAGGCAAAAACCCAGGAATTATCTTCCTGAGCATAACCCTTCCATTTGACCAGATACTGGAGTTTCCGTCTAGAGACACGAGAATCCAAAATCTTCTCCACAATATACTCCAATTCCCCCTCCACCAAAACAGGGGCAGGAGGCTCCACAGATGGAACCATAGGTGCCACGTATCTCCTCAACAACGACCTATGGAATACATTATGTATGGAAAAGGAGTCTGGGAGGGTCAGACGAAAAGACACCGGATTGAGAATCTCAGAAATCCTATATGGACCAATAAAACGAGGTTTAAATTTAGGAGAGGAAACCTTCATAGGAATATGACGAGAAGATAACCAAACCAAATCCCCAACACGAAGTCGGGGTCCCACACGGCGTCTGCGATTAGCGAAAAGCTGAGCCTTCTCCTGGGACAAGGTCAAATTGTCCACTACCTGAGTCCAGATCTGCTGCAACCTGTCCACCACAGAATCCACACCAGGACAGTCCGAAGACTCAACCTGTCCTGAAGAGAAACGAGGATGGAACCCAGAATTGCAGAAAAATGGAGAGACCAAGGTAGCCGAGCTGGCCCGATTATTAAGGGCGAACTCAGCCAACGGCAAAAATGACACCCAATCATCCTGGTCAGCAGAAACAAAACATCTCAGATATGTTTCCAAGGTCTGATTGGTTCGTTCGGTCTTGCCATTAGTCTGAGGATGGAAGGCCGAGGAGAAAGATAGGTCAATGGCCATCCTACCACAAAAGGCTCGCCAGAACCTCGAGACAAACTGGGAACCTCTGTCAGAAACAATATTCTCAGGAATGCCATGTAAACGAACCACATGCTGGAAGAACAAAGGCACCAAATCAGAGGAGGAAGGCAATTTAACCAAGGGCACCAGATGGACCATTTTAGAAAAGCGATCACAGACCACCCAAATGACCGACATTTTTTGAGAAACGGGAAGGTCAGAAATGAAATCCATCGAAATATGTGTCCAAGGCCTCTTCGGGACCGGCAAGGGCAAAAGCAACCCACTGGCACGTGAACAGCAGGGCTTAGCCCGAGCACAAATTCCACAGGACTGCACAAAAGCACGCACATCCCGTGACAGAGATGGCCAACAGAAGGATCTAGCAACCAACTCCCTGGTACCAAAGATTCCTGGATGACCGGCCAGCACCGAACAATGAAGTTCAGAGATAACTTTACTAGTCCACCTATCAGGGACGAACAGTTTCTCGGCCGGACAACGATCAGGTTTATTAGCCTGAAATTTCTGCAACACTCTCCGCAAATCAGGGGAGATGGCAGACACAATGACTCCTTCCTTGAGGATACTCGCCGGCTCAGATAACCCCGGAGAGTCGGGCACAAAACTCCTAGACAGAGCATCCGCCTTCACATTTTTAGAGCCCGGAAGGTATGAAATCACAAAATCAAAACGAGCAAAAAATAACGACCAACGGGCCTGTCTAGGATTCAAGCGCTTGGCAGACTCGAGATAAGTCAAGTTCTTATGATCAGTCAATACCACCACGCGATGCTTAGCACCCTCAAGCCAATGACGCCACTCCTCGAATGCCCACTTCATGGCCAGCAACTCTCGGTTGCCCACATCATAATTACGCTCAGCAGCAGAAAATTTCCTGGAAAAGAAAGCACATGGTTTGAACACTGAGCAACCAGAACCTCTCTGTGACAAAACCGCCCCTGCACCAATCTCAGAAGCATCAACCTCGACCTGGAACGGAAGAGAAACATCAGGTTGACACAACACAGGGGCACAGCAAAAACGACGCTTCAACTCCTGAAAAGCTTCCACGGCAGCAGAAGACCAATTAACCAAATCAGCACCCTTCTTGGTCAAATCGGTCAATGGTCTGGCAATGCTAGAAAAATTACAGATGAAGCGACGATAAAAATTAGCAAAGCCCAGGAATTTCTGCAGACTTTTTAGAGATGTCGGCTGAGTCCAATCCTGGATGGCCTGAACCTTAACCGGATCCATCTCGATAGTAGAAGGGGAAAAGATGAACCCCAAAAATGAAACTTTCTGCACACCGAAGAGACACTTTGATCCCTTCACGAACAAGGAATTAGCACGCAGTACCTGGAAAACCATTCTGACTTGCTTCACATGAGACTCCCAATCATCTGAGAAGATCAAAATGTCATCCAAGTAAACAATCAAGAATTTATCCAGATACTCACGGAAAATGTCATGCATAAAAGACTGAAAAACAGATGGAGCATTGGCAAGTCCGAACGGCATCACCAGATACTCAAAATGACCCTCGGGCGTATTAAATGCCGTTTTCCATTCATCTCCCTGCCTGATTCTCACCAGATTATACGCACCACGAAGATCAATCTTAGTAAACCAACTAGCCCCCTTAATCCGAGCAAACAAGTCAGAAATCAATGGCAAGGGATACTGAAACTTAACAGTGATCTTATTAAGAAGGCGGTAATCAATACACGGTCTTAGCGAACCATCCTTCTTGGCTACAAAAAAGAACCCTGCTCCCAATGGTGACGACGATGGGCGAATATGTCCCTTCTCCAGGGACTCCTTCACATAACTGCGCATAGCGGTGTGTTCAGGTACGGACAAATTAAATAAATGACCCTTAGGGAATTTACTACCAGGAATCAAATCGATAGCACAATCACAATTCCTATGCGGAGGTAGGGCATCAGACTTGGACTCTTCAAATACATCCTGAAAGTCCGACAAGAACTCTGGGATGTCAGAAGGAATGGATGACGAAATAGACAAAAATGGAACATCACCATGTACTCCCTGACAACCCCAGCTGGTTACCGACATAGAGTTCCAATCCAATACTGGATTATGGGTTTGTAGCCATGGCAACCCCAACACGACCACATCATGCAAATTATGCAGTACCAGAAAGCGAATAACTTCCTGATGTGCAGGAGCCATGCACATGGTCAGCTGGGCCCAGTACTGAGGCTTATTCTTGGCCAAAGGTGTAGCATCAATTCCTCTCAACGGAATAGGACACCGCAAAGGCTCCAAGAAAAATCCACAACGTTTAGCATAATCCAAATCCATCAGATTCAGGGCAGCGCCTGAATCCACAAACGCCATGACAGAATACGATGACAAAGAGCACATTAAGGTAATGGACAAAAGGAATTTGGACTGTACAGTACCAATAACGGCAGAGCTATCGAACCGCCTAGTGCGTTTAGGACAATTAGAAATAGCATGAGTAGAATCACCACAATAGAAACACAGTCTGTTCAGACGTCTGTGTTCTTGCCGTTCGACTTTAGTCATAGTCCTGTCGCACTGCATAGGCTCAGGTTTACTCTCAGGCAGTACCGCCAGATGGTGCACAGATTTACGCTCGCGCAAGCGACGACCGATCTGAATGGCCAAGGACATAGACTCATTCAAACCAGCAGGCATAGGAAATCCCACCATTACATCCTTAAGAGCTTCAGAGAGACCCTTTCTGAACAAAGCCGCTAGTGCAGATTCATTCCACAGAGTGAGTACTGACCATTTCCTAAATTTCTGACAATATACTTCTACATCATCCTGACCCTGGCATAAAGCCAGCAGATTTTTCTCAGCCTGATCCACTGAATTAGGCTCATCGTAAAGCAATCCGAGCGCCAGGAAAAATGCATCAACATTACTCAATGCAGAATCTCCTGGTGCAAGAGAAAACGCCCAGTCCTGTGGGTCGCCGCGCAAAAAGGAAATAATAATCAAAACCTGTTGAATAGGATTACCAGAAGAATGAGGTTTCAAGGCCAAAAATAGCTTACAATTATTTCTGAAGCTCAGGAACTTAGTTCTGTCACCAAAAAACAAATCAGGAATCGGAATTCTTGGTTCTAGCATCGATTTCTGATCAATAGTATCTTGAATCTTTTGTACATTTACAACGAGATTATCCATTGAGGAGCACAGAGCCTGAATATCCATGTCCACAGCTGTGTCCTGAAGCACTCTAATGTCTAGGGGAAAAAAAAGACTGAAGACAGAGCTAAGAAAAAAAAATGATGTCAGGATTTCTTTTTTCCCTCTATTGGGAATCATTGGTGTGGCTCCTTGTACTGTTATGGCTGGCAATCAGGCAACACAGCGTGCAGTAATCAGCGCACATACAGAGATCTGGCAATAACCAAAAACAATAGGACGAGCTCTGAGACGTGGAATCTCTGTAGACTGCAGTACCTGATCTATCCTCACACAACTATAAGCAGCAGTGGATTGCGCCTAACAACTACCTATGCAACTCGGCACTGCCTGAGGAGCTGACTAGCCTGAAGATAGAAATACAAGCCTGACTTACCTCAGAGAAATACCCCAAAGGAATAGGCAGCCCCCCACATATAATGACTGTTAGCAAGATGAAAAGACAAACGTAGGAATGAAATAGATTCAGCAAAGTGAGGCCCGATATTCTAGACAGAGCGAGGATAGCAAAGAGAACTATGCAGTCTACAAAAAACCCTAAAACGAAAACCACGCAAAGGGGCAAAAAGACCCACCGTGCCGAACTAACAGCACGGCGGTGCACCCCTCTGCTTCTCAGAGCTTCCAGCAAAAGACAATAGCAAGCTGGACAGAAAAAAAACAGAAAACAAACTAGAAGCACTTATCTAGCAGAGCAGCAGGCCCAAGGAAAGATGCAGTAGCTCAGATCCAACACTGGAACATTGACAAGGAGCAAGGAAGACAGACTCAGGTGGAGCTAAATAGCAAGGCAGCCAACGAGCTCACCAAAACACCTGAGGGAGGAAGCCCAGAGACTGCAATACCACTTGTGACCACAGAAGTGAACTCAGCCACAGAATTCACAACAGTTAACCATTTGTTTGGAGCAAGTCCTGAACTGACTATGAATCAGCAGCAGCTAAGCTACCTTAACCCCTTAGCGACCGCCGATACGCCTTTTAACGGCGGCCGCTTACGGCACTTAAACCACAGCGCCATTAATTAACGAGACCTTGTATAGATTACCGCCTTCTTAATAAGATCACGGTTAAATTTCAGTACCCCTTGCCATTGTTATCTGATCTGTTTGCTCGGATTAAGGGGGCTAGTTGGTTCACAAAGATAGATCTTCGTGGTGCGTATAATCTGGTGCGAATTAAGCAAGGTGATGAATGGAAAACTGCATTTAATACGCCCGAGGGTCATTTTGAGTATCTCGTGATGCCGTTCGGACTTGCCAATGCTCCATCAGTGTTTCAGTCCTTTATGCATGACATCTTCCGAGAGTACCTGGATAAATTCCTGATTGTGTACTTGGATGACATTTTGATCTTCTCGGATGATTGGGAGTCTCATGTGAAGCAGGTCAGAACGGTTTTTCAGGTCCTGCGTGCTAATTCTTTGTTTGTGAAGGGATCAAAGTGTCTCTTTGGTGTGCAGAAGGTTTCATTTTTGGGGTTCATCTTTTCCCCTTCTACTATCGAGATGGATCCTGTTAAGGTCCAAGCCATCCATGATTGGACTCAGCCGACATCTCTGAAAAGTCTGCAAAAGTTCCTGGGCTTTGCTAATTTTTATCGTCGCTTCATCTGCAATTTTTCTAGTATTGCTAAACCATTGACCGATTTGACCAAGAAGGGTGCTGATGTGGTCAATTGGTCTTCTGCTGCTGTGGAAGCTTTTCAAGAGTTGAAGCGTCGTTTTTCTTCTGCCCCTGTGTTGTGTCAACCAGATGTTTCTCTTCCGTTCCAGGTCGAGGTTGATGCTTCTGAGATTGGAGCAGGGGCTGTTTTGTCGCAGAGAGGTTCTGGTTGCTCAGTGATGAAACCATGCGCTTTCTTTTCCAGGAAGTTTTCACCTGCTGAGCGTAATTATGATGTGGGCAACCGAGAGTTGCTGGCCATGAAGTGGGCATTCGAGGAGTGGCGTCATTGGCTTGAAGGAGCTAAGCATCGCGTGGTGGTATTGACTGATCATAAGAACTTGACTTATCTCGAGTCTGCCAAGCGCTTGAATCCTAGACAAGCTCGTTGGTCGTTGTTTTTTGCCCGTTTTGACTTTGTGATTTCGTACCTTCCGGGCTCTAAAAATGTGAAGGCGGATGCTCTGTCTAGGAGTTTTGTACCCGACTCTCCGGGTTTATCTGAGCCGGCGGGTATCCTCAAGGAAGGAGTAAAATGTGTCTGCCATCTCCCCTGATTTGCGGCGGGTGCTGCAAAAATTTCAGGCTAATAAACCTGATCGTTGCCCAGCGGCGAAACTGTTTGTCCCTGATAGGTGGACGAATAGAGTTATCTCTGAACTTCATTGTTCGGTGTTGGCTGGTCATCCTGGAATCTTTGGTACCAGAGAGTTAGTGGCTAGATCCTTTTGGTGGCCCTCTCTGTCGCGGAATGTGCGTGCTTTTGTGCAGTCCTGTGGGATTTGTGCTCGGGCTAAGCCCTGCTGTTCTCGTGCCAGTGGGTTGCTTTTGCCCTTGCCGGTCCCGAAGAGGCCTTGGACACATATCTCTGTGGATTTTATTTCTGACCTTCCCGTTTCTCAAAAGATGTCAGTCATTTGGGTGGTCTGTGATCGCTTTTCTAAGATGGTCCATCTGGTACCCTTGTCTAAATTGCCTTCCTCCTCTGATTTGGTGCCTTTGTTCTTCCAGCATGTGGTTCGTTTGCATGGCATTCCAGAGAATATTGTTTCTGACAGAGGTTCCCAGTTTGTTTCGAGGTTTTGGCGAGCCTTTTGTGGTAGGATGGGCATTGACTTGTCTTTTTCCTCGGCTTTCCATCCTCAGACTACTGGCCAGACCGAGCGAACCAATCAGACCTTGGAAACATATCTGAGGTGCTTTGTTTCTGCTGATCAGGATGACTGGGTGTCCTTTTTGCCTTTGGCTAAGTTCGCCCTTAATAATCGGGCCAGCTCGGCTACCTTGGTTTCACCGTTTTTCTGCAATTCTGGGTTCCATCCTCGTTTCTCTTCTGGACAGGTTGAGTCTTCGGACTGTCCTGGTGTGGATACTGTGGTGGACAGGTTGCAGCAGATTTGGACTCAGGTAGTGGACAATTTGACCTTGTCCCAGGAGAAGGCTCAACTTTTCGCTAATCGCAGACGCCGTGTGGGTCCCCGACTTCGTGTTGGGGATCTGGTTTGGTTATCTTCTCGTCATATTCCTATGAAGGTTTCCTCTCCTAAGTTTAAACCTCGTTTTATTGGTCCGTATAGGATTTCTGAGGTTCTTATTCCTGTGTCTTTTCGTCTGACCCTTCCAGATTCTTTTTCCATACATAACGTATTCCATAGGTCATTGTTGCGGAGATACGTGGCACCTATGGTTCCATCTGTTGAACCTCCTGCCCCGGTTTTGGTGGAGGGGGAATTGGAGTATATTGTGGAGAAGATTTTGGATTCTCGTGTTTCAAGACGGAAACTCCAGTATCTGGTTAAATGGAAGGGTTATGCTCAGGAGGATAATTCCTGGGTTTTTGCCTCTGATGTCCATGCTCCCGATCTTGTTCGTGCCTTTCATGTGGCTCATCCTGGTCGGCCTGGGGGCTCTGGTGAGGGTTCGGTGACCCCTCCTCAAGGGGGGGTACAGTTGTGAATTCTGTGGCAGAGTTCACTCCTGTGGTCACAAGTGGTACTTCGGCTGATTCTCTCTGGGATCTTCCGTTTGTGGAGGAAAGTGGTACTGCAGCTTCTGAGTTTCCTCCCTCAGGTGATCTGGTGAGCTCGTTAGCTTCTTCTCTACTTAACTCCACCTGATGCTTTGATCTATGCTTCCTGTCAATGTTTCAGTGTGGGACTTGTTTTTTCCCTGGATCATTCCTGTGGCCTGCTGCTCTGCAAAGCTAAGTTTTGCTTATGTTATTTTGTTGCTATTTTTCTGTCCAGCTTGCTTTATTGGATTTTCTCGCCTGCTGGAAGCTCTGAGACGCAGAGGGACCACCTCCGTACCGTTAGTCGGTGCGGAGGGTCTTTTTGTCCCCTCTGCGTGGTTTTTTATAGGTTTTTGTGCTGACCGCAAAGTTATCTTCCCTATCCTCGTTCTGTTCAGCTAGTCGGGCCTCACTTTGCTAAATCTGTTTCATCTCTATGTTTGTGTTTTCATCTTACTCACAGTCATTATATGTGGGGGGCTGCCTTTTCCTTTGGGGAATTTCTCTGAGGCAAGGTAGGCTTATTTTTCTATCTTCAGGATTAGCTAGTTTCTCAGGCTGTGACGAGGCGCCTAGGTTCTGGTCAGGAGCGCTCCACGGCTACCTTTAGTGTGGTTTGATAGGCTTAGGGATTGCGGTCTGCAGAGTTCCCACGTCTCAGAGCTCGTTCTATTATTTTGGGTTATTGTCAGTTCACTGTATGTGCTCTGACCTCCATGTCCATTGTGATTCTGAATTGCCTTTCATAACAGCATGCGCAGTGCGCCCGCCGGCCGGCCCCGCGAGGATCTTTGGGGTCTCGGCTGCCGGGGGTAGCCGAGACCCCAAAGAGCATGATCTGGGTTGGTTTTACCGACCCCTGTTTTGCGATCGCCGGTAATTAACTGTTTACCGGCGACCGCAAAAAAAAAAAAAAGTAAAGTGTAATTCTCTGTCCTCTGATGTGATCGCACATCAGAGGACAGAGAAATAGGGGGATTCGGGGACCCTGTCATACTCACCTGTGTCCCTGGATCCTCCTGCTGCTCTTCCTGGCCGCCGGCAAAAGAAAATGGCGGGCGCATGCGCAGTGCGCCCGCCATCTGTCTCCATCTGCCGGCCGGCAGGAGAACAGCAGTTGGGGCTAAAATCAGGGTTAGGGCTAGGGTTAGGGCTAAGGTTAGGGTTAGAGTTAGGGGTAGGGTTAGGGCTAGGGTTAGGGCTAGGGTTAGGGCTACGGTTAGGGTTAGGGCTAGGGCTAGGGTTAGGGCTAGGGTTAGGGCTAGGGTTAGGGTTAGGGCTAAATTTAGGGTTAGGGTTGGGGCTAAATTTAGGGTTAGTGTTGGGGCTAAATTTAGGGTTAGGCTTCTTTCACACTTACGTCGGTATGGGGCCGTCGCAATGCTTCGGCCCGACATACCGACGCACGTTGTGAAAATTGTGCACAACATGGGCAGCGGCTGTAGTTTTTCAACGCATCCGCTGCCCAATCTATGTCCTGGGGAGGAGGGGGCGGAGTTACGGCCACGCATGCGCGGTCAGAAATGGCGGATGCGACGTACAAAAAAACATTTCATTGAACGTTTTTTTGTGCGGACGGTCCGCCAAAACACAACTGATCCAGTGCACGACGGACGCGACGTGTGGCCATCCGTCACGATCTGTCGGCAATACAAGTCTATGGGCAAAAAACGCATCCTGCGGGCACATTTGCAGGATCCGTTTCTTGTCCAAAACGACGGATTGCGACGGATGCCAAACGATGCAAGTGTCAAAGTAGCCTTAGGGCTAGGGTTAGGGTTGGGGCTAAAGTTAGGGCTAGGGTTGGGGCTAAAGTTAGGGTTAGAGTTGGGATTAGGGTTAGGGTTTGGATTAGGGTTAGTATTAGGGTTAGGGTTGGAATTAGGGTTACGCTTGGGATTAGGGTTAGGTTTGGGACTAGGGTTAAGGTTAGGGTTGTGATTAGGGGTGTATTGGGATTAGGGTTAGGTTTGAGGTTAGGGTTGAGATTAGGGGTGTGTTGGATTTAGGGTTTTGATTAGGGTTATGGTTAGGGTTGACATTAGGGTTGTTTTGGGGTAAGGGTTGTGATTATGGTTAGGGTTAGTGATTAGGATTGTGGATCAGGTTGAGATTAGGGTTAGGGGTGTGTTGGGGTTAGGGTTGGAGCTAGAATTGGGGGGTTTCCACTGTTTAGGTACATCAGGGGGTCTCCAAACACGACAGCCAATTTTGCGCTCAAAAAGTCAAATGGTGCTCCCTCGCTTCTGAGCTCTGCCGTGCGCCCAAACAGTGGGTTACCCCCACATATGGGGCATCAGCATACTTGGGATAAATTGGACAACAACTTCTGGGGTCCAATTTCTCTTGTTACCCTTGTGAAAATAAAAACTTGGGGGCTACAAAATCTTTTTTGTGGAAAAATATATATATTTTTTTATGACTCTGCATTCTAAACTTCTGTGAAGCACTTGGGCATTCAAAGTTCTCACCACACATCTAGATAAGTTCCTTGGGGGGTCTAGTTTCCAAAACGGGGTCACTTTTGGGGGGTTACTACTGTTTAGGTACATCAGGGGCTCTGCAAATGCAACATAACGCCCACAGACCATTCTATCTAAGTCTGCATTACAAAACGGCGCTCCTTCCCTTCCAAGCTCTGCCATGCGCCCAAACAGTGGTTTACCCCCACATATGGGGCATCAGCATACTCAGGATAAATTGGACAACAACTTTAGTGGTCCAATTTCTCCTGTTACCCTTGTGAAAATAAAAACTTGGGGGCTACAATATCTTTTTTGTGAAAAAAAAATATTTTTTATTTTCACGACTCTGCATTCTAAACTTCTGTGAAGCACTTGGGCATTCAAAGTTCTCACCACACATCTAGATAAGTTCCTAGGGGGGTCTAGTTTCCGAAATGGGGTCACTTGTGGAGGATTTCTTCTGGTTAGGTACATCAGGGGCTCTGCAAACGCAACATAATGCCCGCAGACCATTCTATAAAAGTCTGCATTCCAAAACGGCGCTCCTTCCTTCCGAGCTCTGCCGTGCGCCCAAACAGTGGTTTACCCCCACATATGGGGTACCAGCATACTCAGGACAAATTGGACAACAACTTTTGCAGTCCAATTTCTCTTGTTACCCTTGTGAAAATAAAAACTTGGGGGCTAAAAAATCTTTTTTGTGGAAAAAAAAAATATTTTTTATTTTCACGACTCTGCATTATAAACTTCTGTGAAGCACTTGGGCATTCAAAATTCTCACCACACATCTAGATAAGTTCCATGGGGGGTCTAGTTTCCAAAATGGGGTCACTTGTGGGGGATTTCTACTGTTTAGGCACATCAGGGGCTCTCCAAACGCGACATGGCGTCCGATCTCAATTCCAGCCAATTCTACATTGAAAAAGTAAAACGGCACTCCTTCTCTTCCAAGCTCTGCAGTGCGCCCAATCAGTGGTTTACCCCCACATATTGGGTATCGACGTACTCAGGAGAAATTGCACAACAACGTTAGTGGTCTAATTTCTCCTGTTACACTTGTGAAAATAAAAATATGTGGGCAAAAAGATCATTTTTGTAGAAAAAATGCGATTTTTTTTTTCATGGCTCTACGTTATAAACTTCTGTGAAGCACATGGGGATTCAAAGTGCTCACCACACATCTAGATAAGTTCCTTAAGGGGTCTAGTTTCCAAAATGGTGTCACTTGTGGGGGGTTTCCACTGTTTAGGCACATCAGGGGCTCTCCAAACGCGACATGGCGTCCAATCTCAATTCCAGCCAATTCTACATTGAAAAAGTAAAACGGCGCTCCTTCACTTCTAAGTTCTGCGGTGCGCCCAAAAAGTGGTTTACCCCCACATATGGGGTATTGGCGTATTCAGGAGAAATTGCATAACAAAATTTATGGTTACATTTCTGTTTTTACACTTGTGAAAATAAAAAAAATGGTTCTAAATTAAGATGTTTGCAAAAAAAAGTTAAATGTTCATTTTTTCCTTCCACATTGTTTCAGTTCCTGTGAAGCACGTAAAGGGTTAATAAACTTTTTGAATGTGGTTTTGAGAACCTTGAGAGGTGTAGTTTTTAGAATGGTGTCACACTTCATTATTTTCTATCATATAGACCCCTCAAAATGACTTCAAATGTGATGTGGTCCCTAAAAAAATGGTGTTGTAAAAATGAGAAATTGCTGGTCAACTTTTAACCCTTATAACTCCCTAACAAAAAAAAATTTTTGTTTCCAAAATTGTGCTGATGTAAAGTAGACATGTGGGAAATGTTATTTATTAACTATTTTTTGTGACATATCTCTCTGATTTAAGGGCATAAAAATACAATGTTTGAAAATTGCAAAATTTTGAAAATTTTCGCTATATTTCCGTTTTTTTCATAAATAATCGCAAGTAATATCGAAGAAATGTTACCACTAACATGAAGTACAATATGTCACGAAAAAACAGTCTCAGAATCAGCAGGATCCGTTGAAGCGTTCCAGAGTTATAACCTCATAAATTGACAGTGGTCAGAATTGCAAAAATTGGCTCGGTCATTAAGTACCAAATTGGCTCTGTCACTAAGGGGTTAATACTTCTGGCACTTGCCCATAGACAATCATTCTAAATAGTAATGCAATGTGGGCAGGTGGAGATATTTTTGTAAACCACATACAGCAGTAACTACCAAGAATATATTTGAGAGATGAAGATATATATTACACTACTTATGGAAACTTTTTTATATTTTTCATAACTTTCTATACAATCCTGACATGTGAGTCAAGTCATAAAACTAAGGCTGGAGTCACACTAGCGAGTTTTACGGACGTATGAGTGCAGAAAATACGTCTGTAAAACTCGCCTAGCAAACGTCCCAATTATTCTCTATGCCCCTGCTCCTATCTGCCGAATTTTACTGATCAGTATTATACGGCTTTCTACGGCCGTAGAAAATCACAGCATGCTGCGTTTGTCACCGTATTGCGCAAAAAAAAAGCCAATGAAAGTCTATGGAAGCCAGAAAAATACGGATTAAACACGGACCAGCAGTGTGACTTGCGAGAAATACGCAGCGGTGTTAGAGAGAAAAGCCGGCAATTCAGTGCGGTGTACAGTAAAATCACACTGACAGAATAGAATAGGTAGAATAAATGTGTACACATAGAATAGGTATATATATATATATATATATATATGTCAGTGAGACACATACAGTGGGGCAAAAAAGTGTTTAGTCAGTCAGCAATAGTGCAAGTTCCACCACTTAGGCTACGTTCAAACTAGCGCTGCGCGCCGCTGCGTCGGCGACGCAACGCACACAAAAACGCGGCAAAACGCACGCAAAAATGCTGCGTTTTGCGACGCGTGCGTCGTTTTTTGCTGAAAATCGGACGCAAGAAAAATGCAACTTGCTGCGTTTTCTTGGTCCGACGCTAGCGGCAAAAAAGACGTAAGTGTTGCAAAACGCAACACACAAAAACGCATGCGTCCCCCATGTTAAACATAGGGGCGCATGACGCGTGCGTCGCCCGACGCTAAGGCGACGCACACTATCAGAACGCTAGTGTGAACGTAGCCTTAAAAAGATGAGAGGCGTCTGTAATTTACATCTTAAGTAGACCTCAACTATGGGAGACAAACTGAGAAAAAATAATCCAGAAAATCACATTGTCTGTTTTTTTTAACAATTTATTTGCATATTATGGTGGAAAATAAGTATTTGGTCAGAAACAAACAATCAAGATTTCTGGCTCTCACAGACCTGTAACTTCTTCTTAAAGAGTCTCCTCTTTCCTCCACTCATTACCTGTAGTAATGGCACCTGTTTAAACTTGTTATCAGTATAAAAAGACACCTGTGCACACCCTCAAACAGTCTGACTCCAAACTCCACTATGGTGAAGACCAAAGAGCTGTCAAAGGACACCAGAAACAAAATTGTAGCCCTGCACCAGGCTGGGAAGACTGAATCTGCAATAGCCAACCAGCTTGGAGTGAAGAAATCAACAGTGGGAGCAATAATTAGAAAATGGAAGACATACAAGACCACTGATAATCTCCCTCGATCTGGGGCTCCACGCAAAATCCCACCCCGTGGGGTCAGAATGATCACAAGAACGGTGAGCAAAAATCCCAGAACCACGCGTGGGGACCTAGTGAATGAACTGCAGAGAGCTGGGACCAATGTAACAAGGCCTACCATAAGTAACACACTACGCCACCATGGACTCAGATCCTGCAGTGCCAGACGTGCCCCACTGCTTAAGCCAGTACATGTCCGGGCCCGTCTGAAGTTTGCTAGAGAGCATTTGGATGATCCAGAGGAGTTTTGGGAGAATGTCCTATGGTCTGATGAAACCAAACTGGAACTGTTTGGTAGAAACACAACTTGTCGTGTTTGGAGGAAAAAGAATACTGAGTTGCATCCATCAAACACCATACCTACTGTAAAGCATGGTGGTGGAAACATCATGCATTGGGGCTGTTTCTCTGCAAAGGGGCCAAGACGACTGATCCGGGTACATGAAAGAATGAATGGGGCCATGTATCGTGAGATTTTGAGTGCAAACCTCCTTCCATCAGCAAGGGCATTGAAGATGAAACGTGGCTGGGTCTTTCAACATGACAATGATCCAAAGCACACCGCCAGGGCAACGAAGGAGTGGCTTCGTAAGAAGCATTTCAAGGTCCTGGAGTGGCCTAGCCAGTCTCCAGATCTCAACCCTATAGAAAACCGTTGGAGGGAGTTGAAAGTCCGTGTTGCCAAGCGAAAAGCCAAAAACATCACTGCTCTAGAGGAGATCTGCATGGAGGAATGGGCCAACATACCAACAACAGTGTGTGGCAACCTTGTGAAGACTTACAGAAAACGTTTGACCTCTGTCATTGCCAACAAAGGATATAGTACAAAGTATTGAGATGAAATTTTGCTTCTGACCAAATACTTATTTTCCACCATAATATGCAAATAAAATTTAAAAAAACAGACAATGTGATTTTCTGGATTTTTTTTCTCAGTTTGTCTCCCATAGTTGAGGTCTACCTATGATGTAAATTACAGACGCCTCTCATCTTTTTAAGTGGTGGAACTTGCACTATTGCTGACTAAATACTTTTTTGCCCCACTGTATATGTATATATGTTATTACTTCATACAGCGCTAGATAGCTTTAAAGCCGGTAATTCAATTACCGGCTTTGCTATCTCCTTCCTAAACCCGACATGATATGAGATATGGCTTACATACAGTAAAACATGTCATATCACCTTTTTTTTTGCATATTCCACACTACTGTTAGTAGTGTGTATATGCAAAATTTGGCCTTCTAGCTATTAAATTAAAGGGTTATATGGCGAAAAAAATTGGCGTGGGCTCCCGCGCAATTTTCTCCGCCAGAGTAGTAAAGCCAGTGACTGAGGGCAGATATTAATAGCCTGGAGAGGGACCACGGTTATTGGCCCCCCCTGGCTAAAAACATCTGCCCCCAGCCACCCCAAAAAAAGGCACATCTGGAAGATGCGCCTATTCTGGCACTTGGCCACTCTCTTCCCATTCCCGTGTAGCGGTGGGATATGAGGTAATGAAGGGTTAATGTCACCTTGCTATTGTAAGGTGACATTAAGCCAAATTAATAATGGAGAGGCGTCAATTATGACACCTATCCATTATTAATCCAATACTAGTAAAAAGTTAAAAAAAACACAAACACATTATTAAAAATTATTTTAATGAAATAAAAACAAAGGTTGTTGTAATATTTTATTCCACGCTCAATCCAATCACTGAAGACCCTCGATCTGTAACAAAAAAAATAAAAATAAACCAACAATATACATACCTTCCGCAGATCTGTAACGTCCAACGACGTAAATCCATCTGAAGGGGTTAAAATATTTTGCAGCCACGAACTCTGCTAATGCAGCGTTGTTCCTGGCTGCAAAACCCCGGGGAATGAAGGTAAAGTAGGTCAATGACCTATATTTACCTTCATTTGCGGTGAAGCGCCCTCTCCTGGTTGTTCCTAGATCGTGGGAACTTTCCTAGAAAGCTATCAGGCTCGAGTTCATATGAGGGCGCCCTCTGCTGGTTGTTCCTGGAGCGTGGGAACTTTCCTAGAAAGCTCCCAGGCTCGAGTTCATAAAAGGCGCCCTCTGCTGGCTGTCCTCATATTAACTCGAGCCTGGGAGCTTTCTAGGAAAGTTCCCACGATCTAGGAACAACCAGCAGAGGGCGCCTCACCGCAAATGAAGGTAAATATAGGTCATTGACCTACTTTACCTTCATTCCCCGGGGTTTTGCAGCCACGAACAACGTTGCATTAGCAGAGCTCGTGGCTGCAAAATATTTTAACCCCTTCAGATGGATTTACATCATGGGACTTTACAGATCTTCGGAAGGTAAGGATATTGTTGTTTTTTTTTTTTTTTTTTGTTACAGATCGAGGGTCTTCAGTGAGTGGATTGAGCGTAGAATAAAATATTACAACAACCTTTGTGATTTTTTCATTAAAATACTTTTTAATAATGTGTTTGTGTATTTTTTAACCTTTTACTACTATTGGATTAATAATGGATAGGTGTCATAATTGACGCCTCTCCATTATTAATTTGGCTCAATGTCACCTTACAATAGCAAGGTGGCATTAACCCTTCATTACCACATATCCCACCACTACACGGGAATGGGAAGAGAGTGGCCAAGTGCCAGAATAGGCACATCTTCCAGATGTGCCTTTTCTGGGGTGGCTGGGGGCAGATGTTTTTAGCCGGGGGGGGGCAATAACCGTGGACCCTCTCCAGGCTATTAATATCTGCCTTCAGTCACTGGCTTTACTACTCTGGCGGAGAAAATTGCGCGGGAGCCCACGCCAATTTTTTCCGCCATTTAACCCTTTAATTTAGTAGATAGAACGGCCAAATTTTGCATATACACACTACTAACATTAGTAGTGTGGAATATGCAAAAAAAATGGGGATATGACATGGTTTACTGTATGTAAACCATGTCTCAAATCATGTCGGGTTTAGGAAGGAGATAGCAAAAGCCGGCAATTGAATTACCGGCTTTTAAGCTATCTAGCGCTGGAATAAATATTAATATATATACATATATGTGTCTATATATATATATAGACAGTATATATATATTTTTTGACACATGGATCCCTTGTATATCCGTATGTTAGTTTTGCAAGCCTGCAAGAAAAACACGCAGTACGGATGCCATACGGATTACATACGGAGGATGCCATGCACAAAAAACGCTGACACACCCTGCCTATGGAGGAGCTACGGACCACTATTTTGGGGACTTTTCGGCGTATTACAGCCGTAATATACGGACCGTATTGTCTTACGCCGAGTGTGACTCCAGCCTAATAGATTAATTTTTTTTTTAATAATAAAGATATCAGATACAGACCCAGTGTAGACTTTTTGTCCTCTTTAATGGCTAAATAAGTTGTATATAGTTATGAAAATGTCTGCAAAATATAATTTGCTGGTAATTGCCTCTTTTGTGGCCTGGATTATGGAATCGGACTCTTACTCCCATAGCTGTCACTTTTGATGATTAGCTGGGAGCTTTAATTAGGCGAGATGTTTGGGGGATCAATCACACTGTGCGGAGCAGTGATACAGAGTAAGCTTTGCGTACATTTGAGACCACTTTATTGCCCACAGCTACTTTACATTATGACTGCTCAGCAATTGTTACTTACGTCCTGTGTTTTCTTCATTAGGAAAACTTTTTCTACATGTCTGGAATGATCTGCAGACACTTTGCTGAGAGTAAAGTTTAACCAATGGCAAACATGCAAAGATAGGTATAAAAGAGGAAACTGTCTATGTAGTTGGAAAATATTAAAATTTGAGCGTCCTCAGTGGTTGAACTCGATACCATTTAATGGCTAACTGAAAAGATGGTAACTTATTTTTCGTTAGACATTAAAAAGTATCAACCACTGAGGACTCTCAAATTTTAATATTTTTCTATCTCTTAGCTAACATGGTGCAAAAATATATATTTTTCTTGTATTCAGTTGAAGTATTTTCTGAAGGAGAAAAGAAAATAAAGAACCCCAAAACTGTCCTTGTATAAAAAAAAATGAAGTCATGCTGTATATTACAATTCTATTACAATATTCAATAGCTTCTCCTTTCCTATCTTCATGAATAGGCCATGCAGTTTAGAACTAGGCTGAAAACTTCTCTCTAGCTCATTATAAATATGCAAGTTATTCTTGCAGTGGAATTAACATAATAGCACAATTTACAGGTTTTGGTTATTTAATATCTGCTTGCAGAGAGCTAAAAGGTGTGATGGCGGAGGCGTAGAAATTGAAATTTCTTGTGGACTCCATTACATAATGGCACAAAATAACAGCATTCGTTATTAGCATGCACACCTTTAACTTTTCAAATCTGTATTCAGGTCAGAGCTGAAGTTTTGTAAAAATGCTTCAAACAATTTGTCTTTCAAAATGTATATAGTTTTGTATAATACTAGGGAAATCAAGCCACGGAATTCTGTTCTTTCGATTTTTTATATTTCTATTACTAATTGTGAATTTATTAAGATAAACTGAGCACAAACTAGATAATAAGCTTAATTCTACGGCATGCAATAGGGAAAACTGGGGAATTATTAAAAAAAGGGGACACACTTTATCCTAAAATGTAACTATATAGGAATTTTTATTCCCTTTGTTAATGACTACAATAGTGACAAGCATGCTAGTATGAGGTCTAGCAAACAGCTACGATGAGCAGATCTCCAGATGGTGACTATTGTGAGTAGACATGCACAGAATAGCAGATCTGGATACTCATATACTGCCCGTTGGGTGGAGAGATAAATAATTTATAGTAACTTGGAAACAGGATGATACTGCCAGTTGGAGGAGGTGCCTGAAGATGGATGTGATGGTGTTGTGTGAGTGCTTGGTGTTTGAATACTGAACCGGGCAAGGTAGAAACCCCTGTATGGAAGTATACTGCTCAGTGTGTTTTTTGTGGGAAAGCTTTGGCTCTTATTATACTTTTGGCTTTGGGTGTAATTACATTGAGGCGGTAGGAGCAGGATATCCCTACTCTAATGGGCGGGAAGAGGGAGAGGATTGGATGTGGCTTGTGACCTTCTTTAAGAGTTGAATGTGGCTCTCCAGGTAAGAAAGGTTGCGAACCACTGGACTGCATGTAGGTTATAGGGGATGTAGCCATCTCTTTCGTGGTCTTTAGTGGACCAACTGACTAGGAGAATTTTAAATAGTGACTCTGAAATGTTTATTAAGTATTGATCGTAAAACATGTATCTCTGAATATCTATAAATAAATCAGATGGACAAATTGGGGCACATGGGGTAGAAAATTCCACCTTTTATCATAAGAGCAAACATACCACTGAGACACCCACCCATTACAAACTGAAGACACGGGCTGATGGGACTCAAACGGAGCCAAGTGATGACATGATAGTGTCCTACCCAATAGATCTCAAGGCATAACACTCTCCTGCTGCAATCGCTGCATGTGCCCAGACCAATTCTAATACTGTCCTCTAAAATGTCTCCATAAAATGTCAAAAAAAGAGAGGCTTACTTGTGTTATCATAGTGGGAACAAAGAGAAGCAGACAGACAGTTAAAAAAACATATTCCGGCAAAAAAAGGAAGGCATTTATGCACTACAATAAATGAATACATGAAATCCACTATTGCTATACACAAAAGAATATAAGGTACCGAACTTCCCACCTCCATCTCCAAGACTTCTCTTATGCTGCACTAGTTTTCCGGAATGCATTATCCCAGATGATCCAATTAATACCCAGCCCCCACATTTTAAGCTTGCTTTAAAAACACATCTCTATAGACAAGTCTTTCACCTTAATTAAGTAATTAAACTCTTCCCTGTTCCCTCTTTCTTCATTTTCCTCAGAATCTGCTCCCTCCTATTTATCTATCTCCACATGCACCCAATAGCACCTGGTAACTGCACTCAGACAGATCCTGGCTGATGACGGCTCATGCAGCTTATCTGAAATGTCCTATTTATTAAAATGATGGCTGGACCATACATAACAAGCACTTTTTACCTACTGTATCTTAATATTTCCTTATAGATTATAAGCTTGTGAACAGGACCTTCACTCCTCCTGTAACTGGTGAACTAAACCTATGTGTTGCTTTGTAATGTCTTTGTACATGTACCCGCAAATTGTAAAATGCTGCAGAATATGTTATTAATTATTAAATTATTATTATTAAGGTACTTGATTAACCCTGGTGATAAAAAAATCTGGTCTAGGGCTAACTACCTGTCTGAGAAATATTCACTTTTGGTTCATGTATCTGTCTTTACAAAAAAAGATTCTAAGCTTCTCCAACCTCTTAGTAAAAAAAAACAGACATACCTATTATGATGCACCTGTCTGCTGTCTTTTTCTTTCAAGACCCATTGACTTGAATTGTTGCTTTTGATACATGAATTGGATCAAAATCAGAAGTTTTGGTTTGGTTTTTTTTTAGGACAACTGATCCCACCCAAAAATTGCAATGTGAACATTCCCTTAGATTATAACACTGGTATACAGTGATTTTGGTGCCAACGATGTCTGAACTATTTTATATTAAGTTTATGGTGATGATTAAGAATATGACTTTGTTTTTGCCAAATTGGCTCTAGTTTCTGAGATATTTAACCCCTTAGCGACCGCCGATACGCCTTTTAACGGCGGCCGCTAAGGGTACTTAAACCACAGCGCCGTTAACGGCGCTGTGGAAAAAGTAAATAGCGCCCCCCAGAGTCGGATTTTCTCTGGGGTCTCGGGGGGTTTTGTACCGACCCCGCATTTGCGATCGCCGGTAATTAACCGTTTACCGGCGATCGCAAAAAAAAAACAACGCGATTTCTTTTTAATTTCTCTGTCCTCCGATGTGATCGCACATCAGAGGACAGAGAAAAGGGGTCCCCGATCGCCTCACCTGTCTCCCCCGGTGCTCCTCGTGGCTCCCGATGGGCGCCGCCATCTTCAAAATGGCGGGCGCATGCGCAGTGCACCCGCCGGCCGGCCCCGGGAGAATCTTTGGGGTCTCGGCTACCAGGGGTAGCCGAGACCCCAAAGAGCATGATCGGGGTCGGTTTTACCGACCCCTGTTTTGCGATCGCCGGTAATTAACTGTTTACAGGCGACCGCAAAAAAAAAAAAAAAAAAAGCAAAGTGTAATTCTCTGTCCTCTGATGTGATCGCACATCAGAGGACAGAGAAATAGGGGGATTCGGGGACCATATCATACTCACCGGTGTCCCTGGGTCCTTCTGCTGCTCCTCCTGGCCGCCGGGGAAAAGAAAATGGCGGGCGCATGCGCAGTGCGCCCGCCATCTGTCTCCATCTGCCGGCCGGCAGGAGAAGAGCAGTTGGGGCTAAAATTAGGGTTAGGGCTAGGGTTAGGGCTAGGGTTAGAGCTAGGGTTAGGGCTAGGGTTAGGGCTAAATTTAGAGTTAGGGTTGGGGCTAAATTTAGGGTTAGGGTTGGGGCTAAATTTAAGGTTAGGGTTGGCGCTAAATTTAGGGTTAGGCTTCTTTCACACTTACGTCGGTACGGGGCCGTCGCAATGCATCGGCCCGACATACCGACGCACGTTGTGAAAATTGTGCACAACGTGGGCAGCGGATATAGTTTTTCAATGCATCCGCTGCCCAATCTATGTCCTGGGGAGGAAGGGGCGGAGTTACGGCCACGCATGCGCGGTCAGAAATGGTGGATGCGACGTACAAAAAAACGTTACATTGAACTTTTTTTGTGCTGACGGTCCGCCAAAACACTGATCCAGTGCACGACGGACGTGACGTGTGGCCATCCGTCATGATCCGTCGGCAATACAAGTCTATGGGCAAAAAACGCATCCTGCGGGTACATTTGCAGGATCCGTTTCTTGTCCAAAACGATGGATTGCGACGGATGCCAAACAATGCAAGTGTGAAAGTAGCCTTAGGGCTAGGGTTAGGGTTGGGGCTAAAGTTAGGGATAGGGTTGGGGCTAAAGATAGGGTTAGAGTTAGGATTAGGGTTAGGGTTTGGATTAGGGTTAGGGTTGGCATTAGGGTTACGCTTGGGATTAGGGTTAGGTTTGGGATTAGGGTTAAGGTTAGGGTTGTGATTAGGGGTGTATTGGGATTAGGGTTAGGTTTGAGGTTAGGGTTGAGATTAGGATTAGGGGTGTGTTGGATTTAGGGTTTTGATTAGGGTTATGGTTAGGGTTGACATTAGGGTTGTTTTGGGGTAAGGGTTGTGATTATCGTTAGGGTTAATGATTAGGATTATGGATCGGGAAGGGATTAGGGTTAGGGGTGTGTTGGGGTTAGGGTTGGAGCTAGAATTGGGGGGTTTCCACTGTTTAGGTACATCAAGGGGTCTCCAAACACGACAGCCAATTTTGCGCTCAAAAAGTCAAATGGTGCTCCCTCCCTTCTGAGCTCTGCCCTGCGCCCAAACAGTGGGTTACCCCAACATATGGGGCATCAGCGTACTCGGGATAAATTGGACAACAACTTCTGCGGTCCAATTTCTCCTGTTACCCTTGTGAAAATAAAAACTTGGGGGCTACAAAATCTTTTTTGTGGAAAAAAAAAATATTTTTTATTTTTATGACTCTGCATCATAAATTTCTGTGAAGCACTTGGGCATTCAAAGTTCTCACCACACATCTATATAAGTTCCTTGGGGGGTCTAGTTTCCAAAATGGGGTCACTTGTGGGGGGTTACTACTGTTTAGGTACATCAGGGGCTCTGCAAACACAACATAACGCCGACAGGCCATTCTATCTAAGTCTGCATTCCAAAACGGCGCTCCTTCCCTTCCGAGCTCTGCCGTACGCCCAAACAGTGGTTTACCCCCACATATGGGGCATCAGCGTACTCAGGATAAATTGAACAACAACTTTAGTGGTCCAATTTCTCCTGTTACCCTTTTGAAAATAAAAACTTGGGGGCTACAATATCTTTTTTGTGGAAAAAAAGATATTTTTTATTTTCACGACTCTGCATTCTAAACTAATGTGAAGCACTTGGGCATTCAAAGTTCTCACCACACATCTAGATAAGTTCCTTGGGGGTCTAGTTTCCAAAATGGGGTCACTTGTGGGGGGCTACTACTGTTTAGGTACATCAGGGGCTCTGCAATCGCAACATAACGCCCACAGACCATTCTATCAAAGTCTGCATTCCAAAACGGCGCTCCTTCCCTTCCGAGCTCTGCCATGCGCCCAAACAGTCGTTTACCCCCACATATGGCGCATCAGCGTACTCGGGATAAATTGGACAACAACTATTGCAGTCCAATTTCTCCTGTTACCCTTGTGAAAATAAAAACTTGGGGGCTACAATATCTTTTTTGTGGAAAAAAAAAATATTTTTTATTTTCACGACTCTGCATTCTAAACTTCTGTGAAGCACTTGGGCATTCAAAGTTCTCACCACACATCTAGATAAGTTCCTTGGGGGGTCTAGTTTCCAAAATGGGGTCACTTGTTGTTAGGACTGGCGGAACGCACCAAGAGAGATGATATAGATGCGTTCGCAGTCCGGGGTCCACCGTGCAGGTGAAACCTGCTGCTAGGAAATGACAGACTATATGGCGGTATCCAAAAGTATACACGCGTGGGTTAAACCTCACCCAGCGTGAAGAAAGCGATCCTGTTGCGTCACAGGACCGCGGTACCGCACATAGAGCGCGAGCAAGTGGTCAGCAAACTTAACCCCAACAGGGATTGTAGTCCGATTAGACCCTTGCTGGCACTACACCGCTACTGGGTGTGTAAGGAAATATATAATTATAGCACCGAAGTGTGAACTGTGCCGTGCTGGCAGGTACCACTAAGCACCCAGACGTGGGTCAGGAAGCGCACACTGGCGCGTGGCACCGCACTGGCGGTCACAGCAATAGACGCTGATACGTGTGTGACACGTTGAGTGATTAGTCGGGCGCTAGATAGCAGCCATACACCATACGCGAACAGTCATACAATAGGGTAGGGGTATTTAATGAACGACTTGCACTCACAACAAACACACGTATTAAATTGTACACTAGCGCATGGCCGTGCAGTCATGCGCAGTTTATATAGTTGCAGAACAGGAAGTGGCCACAGAAACTTTGCCCTTCCAAGACCTGCCAAGAGGACCAATAGAATGCGCTGCAGAGTCTGAGCACATCACCCTCGATCTCCAACGGGAGATCTTGCCCTGGGCATGCTCAGTGTGCGCAGACAAGGACTTAGTCCCAGAGAAGTCCACTCGCTGCTGACCAGCACTGACTTTAATGGCAGGAGCAGAAGAAGCAGCAGTAACTCTCTGAACAGAGTGAGACCGAGCAAGACGCTGGGACCGACATCCCTGCTGAGCAGGCTCCACTGCGGCTGGATAGGAATGGGGGACCGTAGCGGAGACGGCTCGAGATTCCCCCTGTGCAGAAGCGGGAACTCGAGACCTAACACTTGCGGAGGGTTTCTACTGGTTAGGTACATCAGGGGCTCTGCAAACGCAACATAACGCCCGCAGACCATTCTATCAAAGTCTGCATTCCAAAATGGCACTCCTTCCTTCCGAGCTCTGCCGTGCGCCCAAACAGTGGTTTACCCCCACATATGGGGTACCAGCATACTCGGGACAAATTGGACAACAACTTTTGGGGTCCAATTTCTCTTGTTACCCTTGTGAAAATAAAAACTTGGGGGCTAAAAAATCTTTTTTGTGGAAAAAAAAATATTTTTTTTTCACGGCTCTACGTTATAAACGTCTGTGAAGCACATGGGGGTTCAAAGTGCTCACCACACATCTAGATAAGTTCCTTAAGGGGTCTAGTTTCCAAAATTGTGTCACTTGTGGGGGGTTTCCACTGTTTAGGCACATCAGGGGCTCTCCAAACGCGACATGGCGTCAAATCTCAATTCCAGCCAATTCTGCATTGAAAAAGTCAAACGGCGCTCCTTCACTTCCAAGCTCTGCGGTGCGCCCAAAAATATGGGGTATTGGCGTATTCAGGAGAAATTGCATAACAAAATGTATGGTTACATTTCTGTTTTTACACATGTGAAAATAAAAAAAATGGTTCTGAATTAAGATGTTTGCAAAAAAAAAGTTAAATGTTCATTTTTTCCTTCCACATTGTTTCAGTTCCTGTGAAGCACGTAAAGGGTTAATAAACTTCTTGAATGTGGTTTTGAGAACCTTGAGGGGTGTAGTTTTTAGAATGGTGTCACACTTCATTATTTTCTATCATATAGACCCCTCAAAATGACTTCAAATGTGATGTGGTCCCTAAAAAAAAGGTGTTGTAAAAATGAGAAATTGCTGGTCAACTTTTAACCCTTATAACTCCCTAACAAAAAAAAATTTTGTTTCCAAAATTGTGCTGATGTAAAGTAGACATGTGGGAAATGTTATTTATTAACTAATTTTTGTGACATATCTCTCTGATTTAAGGGCATAAAAATACAAAGTTTGAAAATTGCAAAATTTTTAAAATTTTCGCCATATTTCCGTTTTTTTCATAAATAATCGCAAGTAATATCGAAGAAATGTTACCACTAACATGAAGTACAATATGTCACGAAAAAAACAATCTCAGAATCAGCGGGATCCGTTAAAGCGTTCCAGAGTTATAACCTCATAAAGTGACAGTGGTCAGAATTGTAAAAATTGGCTCGGTCATTAAGTACCAAATTGGCTCTGTCACTAAGGGGTTAATAGTTAATTCATCACTGTAGAATTCCGGCTTCAAAAAGTTGCTTTTATAACATTGTAAGCTTACAAATTGAAATACAAAATAATTATATGGGATATTTCATTACCTAATACATTGTTTAACCCCTTCATGACAATGGGATTTTTCATTTTTCCGTGTTCGTTTTTCACTCCCCTCCTTCCCAGAGCCATAACTTTTTTACTTTCCTGTTAATTTGGCCATGTGAGGGCTTATTTTTTGCGGGACGAGTTGTACTTTTGAACGACATCATTGGTTTTAGCATGTCGTGTACTAGAAAACGGGAAAAAAATTCCAAGTGCGGTGAAATTGCAAAAAAAGTGCAGTCCCACACTTGTTTTTTGTTTGGCTTTTTTGCTAGGTTCACTAAATGCTAAAACTGACCTGCCATTATGATTGTCCAGGTCAGTATGAGTTCATAGACACCTAACATGACTAGGTTATTTTTTATCTAAGTGGTGAAAAAAAATTCCAAACTTTGCTAAAAAAAAAAAAAAAAATTGCACCATTTTCCGATACTCGTAGCGTCTCCATTTTTCGTGATCTGGGGTCGGTTGAGGGCTTATTTTTTGCGTGCCAAGATGATGTTTTTAGTGATAGCATTTTGGTGCAGATACATTCTTTTGATCGCTCGTTATTGCATTTTAATGCAATGTCGCGGCGACCAAAAAAACGTAATTCTGGTGTTTCGAATTTTTTTCCCGCTGCGCTGTTTAGCGATCAGGTTAATGCTTTTTTTTAATTGATAGATCGGGCGATTCTGAGCGCGGCGATACCAAATATGTGTAGATTTGATTTTTTTTTATTGATTTATTTTGATTGGGGCGAAAGGGGGGTGATTTAAACTTTTATATTTTTTTTATTTTTTTAACATTTTTTTCAACTTTTTTTTTTTAACTTTTGCCATGCTTCAATAGCCTCCATGGGAGGCTAGAAGCAGGCACAACTCGATCGCCTCTGCTACATAGCAGCGATCTGCTGATCGCTGCTATGTAGAAGAAATGGAGGTGTGCTGTGAGCGCCGACCACAGGGTGGCGCTCACAGCCACCGGCGATCAGTAACCATAGAGATCTCGAGGACCTCTATGGTTACAATGGAGATCATGTGACGGGGGTCGGCGATGACGTCATTTCCGGCCGCCCGGCCGGAAGCGGTAGTTAAATGCTGCTGTCTGCGTTTGACAGCGGCATTTAACTAGTTAATAGGTGCGGGCAGATCGCGATTCTGCCCGCGCCTATTACGGGCACATGTCAGCTGTTCAAAACAGCTGACATGTCCCGGCTTTGGTGCGGGCTCACCGCGGAACCCTGCATCAAAGCAGGAGATCTGACCTTGGACGTACTATCCCGTCCAATGTCAGATAGGGGTTAAGAGTCAAAAGACCAAAAAAAGCTAAGGCATTTGCTATCGCACACAAGTCTCATTGGGGGAATGCATTGTTTTCATGGATGATATATCTAAAAAACTAGAACCAATTCAGCAAAAGTAATAGGATTTTTTAATTCAGCACCATCAAGATACCTTAAAACCATTAAAAAAACCTTGGCGCCTGAAAAAAAAATTTTTGTTGACCAGTGTAATGGGTATGCGTCTTAACAACATGGAGAGAACACGTACATGAAACACAGATGTGTGAACGGGGCCTAAAGCTGAGTTTGCTCACTTTGTGTGAATGTTACACTGAGACTGCAGAAAAGCCAAAGCAGAGGGACACTGTACTGTTCCTTAATATAGAGGAGTTCTAGTCTATCCCTAACCCCAGGGTTACCCCTGAAGGTGGAGATGCCTGGGTCTCGTACCTCTCTGTGCTCCTACAAAATCATAAGGTGCTCCCACCCTCCCACCAGGGAGGAAAGAGGCAGGAGTGAAAGGGTAAACACAGGCTGGACAGACAGGAGAAAACTAATGCACAATAAAAAGGCAGACATACAGGATAAAATACGAAGAAGAAATGGGTGCACAATAAACATTCAGAAAAAGCAACACAAGCAAATGCCAAAAGGGGAGCATAGAGGTATTCACAACAAACTGCAATCAACAATCTCAAAACGACTAAGAGCGACTCTCCATACCGTTTTCTCCAATGAAGCCAGGAACAGAATGAAGATTCTATTGCTGGCAAGGAGGGAAGCCATGCACAGCTTTATATAATAGAAGTGTGTTGTTCCAATAAGCAGCACAGCCAATTGACAACGAAGAACTCTAAACCCTGTTCATGCCCCAAGAAACCTGTTAACTCATGAGTGGCAGTGTAGATTTGAAAGAAGACCTGTGCTCAGCTAGTCTCTGTGATCGTCTAATCTCAGATGTACCACAGGTCCCAGGAGAGTGTGGCACATTCACAACACCTGCTTGATGGGAGTCATGATTGATGCTGTGATTCTCAGCGTCAACTCTTTCTGCAAACTTTATACATTATTGTATTCATGGGCTCTACAGAAATCCACAAAATGTTACTTTTTTCTGTAAAAATTAAATTAATTAGTTTTGAGAAGTACAGTATATTTTTCGCTTTTGGACTCTAATGAATGGTGATTATCCATGAATATTATTAATTGGCAAAGGTTCCTGGTCCCTGGATACACAATGCCTATTTACTCATCTTTCTTTTTAGTGTATTCCATGCTGCATTATGATGGTTTAATCCGTCTATGGATGTGCACTCCAGTTTTTATTCCAATCACAGTTGGCGTTCTCCTTCATAGTAAGGGTTTGCACTGGAAGATCTGGCACTGAATATTTTAATCAATTATTGATGATCTTTTTCTGAAATGCAGCTTCCCAGCCAGTTTTTTACATTTCACATTCTAGATGTACCATGAATAGCTAATTCATTACAGTAGCTGTATGATCATGAAGGTTAGATAAATTGAGATATCCATTATTTAATCATTGCAGTACAGACATTCTGCGCTACATAATGGAACATTCCTCTTGTGTTAACCCTTCTGATTCTGCTCTCCGCATCCACTGACATTCACATTAAAATATCACTACAGTACTGAGTTAAAAACGCAGCATGGCAAAATCGATCCATATAAAAGCATTGGCTGCTCCAAAAGTTTTAATTCAAAGAGCAATTTATAGTAAATGCACATGAAAGCATTAAGTGTCCTCCAATTACTTTCTTCGTGTGAAATAAGTATTAGCCCAGAAAATAGTTTTATAACGATTAAAAAATAATTATGAGTCTCACTTTTTCTAAAGGGAATGGAATGTAGTAGATAAAATATTACATGGCAGTATATGTAGGGCCAATGATCGAAATAATAATGGTGGCGGCAGCTGCCTAGGGTGACATTAGTGGACACTACCCTGTATTAAAGTTTCTTTTTATAATTAATTGATTGCTGCTTCTAAGATGGTGGTTAAGGTGGTATGATGCACATATACTCCAGTGGTGAGGAAATGGCATGTGTCATCTATCACCATTTCTCCATAGAATATATGATATAAAAGTGAAGCAGTAGAGGAGCTGCAGCAGCTGAGGCGGCAAATGGAGCAAATATACTGTAATCAAGAATTGGTGTGGAAATTAAACACTTTTCCATTTGGTAGCTTTCGTGCTGAACTTCAGGGCTAAGGGTAGAGTGTTGCATTCTGCAACCCCTTTCCTTGGGCACCTATGGTCAGATTCGCTGACCTGATTTTGATGCCAACCGATCCAGGAAAGACTGAAAACAGTCAAAGTCCAAGTAAGGTTGAGATATTTGGGGATTTCTTCATATTTTACCAATTAAACATCTGAACAGGGAAGATACACTGCACATAGTTTATCTATTCCCTAGTCGTCCCTTCTAGTTCTTTGCTGTGAACATTCTGTATCTCCTGGGTTTTGATATGCACATTATGAGTTCCAGTTTGGCAGCTGTATATTCTTTTAATATAATGAATTCTCTTTTTAATGAAACATACTCATCCATATTCCCTTTGTGATAAATCATTTTTAAAGGTCCCTAGAAATGAATTTAAGACATCAAGAAGGAAAATGACTGATGTACCGAGAGCTATGAATAGCATCAATATCATCACAGTACCGAAATGTGACCTCCTTTAGTCCTTTCATAGGTTATTAAGTGTCAAGTATCTTCAGTTCATTTATCTGCTACAGAGACAGAATATTAATCAATAATGTCTATTTTAATGCTCACATTAATGAGACAAATTAATTACGATATTAATGATTAAGTGCGACCATACAGGCTGAGAGCAACTATTGAATGAGCTGCTGCAAGCATTATTGACCAGCGGTGACATCATCGAGATTACCGCCGGTCAGTGGGGCTGCGTTCCCAGCCGGGCTGAACTGCGGTGACTGCAGGATTGTGGAAAAATGCTAGAAAAAAAAATTTTAAAAAAATAAAACATGTCTACGTGTGGGACACACAGAAACACGGTCCTTGGAAACACACTGACATATGCAGAGACCCATTTAGGTCAGGTTTCCTGTATGTGTGAAAACTGTCACCACATGTACTGGAGACATGGAAGTGTGAAAAAAGCCTAAGGATGACTGGGTGAACTCATGCCAGTTTAGTCCTGGCTAATTAGGATAAGACATTCTGCACTTTTAATGTTATTTTCTAATAATAAGGAAACGTTTGTGTAGGTCATCAATGCTATATAATAACAGGCCAGCTTATCCTCATGTTGGTAGCTTGGGAGGCTTGGTGGACATGACAGGTTCAATTGAAAGGGGGACGCCCAGGACATTTAAAATGTATGTATTGTATACTACTCATGGTCAGGATGACCACTGCCGGCACTCATATTTGAATCCATTAAGAGAATTGGAAGATAAATTGATAAATTGGTTGTTCCATTTTCTTTGTTATTTAACGGCCTTCTGCTTGATCTTGAGCCATGGTCAACTTGATGGATGAACGATCTGTAGGAAGATCGATCTTGTTCAAGCCTACATAGGCTCACCAGGTTCTTCTCCGCCATTATGTTGATAGTATCAAGCCATGGGGTTGCTGGTCTTCCTCTTTGCCTTGTTCCTTCTATTATTCTGACCATCATGTCCTTTTCCAGTGATTGCTCTCGTTGTATAATGTGTCCAAAGCAGGCAAGTCATAGCTTGGTGATCCTTGCTTAGAGTTACATGTCTGACTTGATTTGTTCCAGAATTGATTTATGTGTTCTCCTTGTCATCCATGGTATTGATAACATTTTTATCCGGCACCACATTTCAAAGTAGTAGATTCTTCGTCTGTCTTGTTTCTTTATCGTCCAGGTTTCACATCCATATGCGAACCGGTCAGTACATGATCATGAAAATCGCACATGAGCAGTCATCTTACAAGCTCCGGACATCTTAAGCAGAACAGAATGCTAATAGTTTGTACATTGCACAATTTGAGGATTCAGTAAGTTGCAAATTTTATACATGTCCTGAACGACCACTTTAAAAGTGGACATTTACAGTAAGTGGGAAAAAAAGATGTATTTGTGGATTTTACAGCAAGAGCTATGTGTTATACATGCAGAAATTGCTATGAATTAGACACCGATTTTACCGTGTGTCTTGCAATGACTAAATTTCATAGTAAAAATCTGCAGTATGAAATTACTTGATGTGAGTTTGAAATCCACATGTCAAATTACACGGGAATATTATCCTGCAGTGTCTGGATGAGATTTAATAAAATCTCAACCATGTTGCTACAACTGTGATACACAGGAAATTTTCTGTCTGCAAATGCAGAATGTAGCCAGTGTATGTAGTGTATGAATGCAGCCTTATCCTGAGACTATAAATGACAATAAATAGGGATAGAGAATATGTCCTTTGACAAGAGATCATCTTTTTCTAATATACTAGATAAAGGACTATTTAAAGGGAACCTGTCAGCAGGATTCTGCACAGTAACCTACAGACAGTGTCAGGTTGATGCTGTTATACTGATTAAAATGATACCTTGGTAGATGAAATCCATCTTGTGGCTGTTGTTTATTCTTTATTTTCAGTTTTGAGTTAATGTTATGCCCGTGCTCTGGGGCGGCCTGGAGGAGGGGTCTTCATGTGGTGCTCTGATTAGGTATTCATAAAGCAGACTGACCTCTCAGTGACCTGCCCCTTAGTTTGCATAATGAATATCTGTACATACTAAAAAAAATCTTCTGCAGCATAATCGCATGTTTTATGCACCAATAATATCTGTTCTTCATGTTCTTTAGCTAGAAAAAAATCAATTTGAAAATGGCACCTGCAGCACCTGTGCAGTAGCAGCTATCTGTGTATATAGCTGTGATTTGATAGCTGCTAGTACGCATGCGCCAGTGCCCCTCTCAGCTTATAATCGAGTCATTGTCCAAGTGGGTCAGTGGGGGAGGGGGAACGGCAGGAGTGGCGGCTGTTACATCATACTTACCTGCTCCCGTCGTGGTCTCTGCACTTCCCTGCTTCTCCGATGGGCTCCGATGCCCGTAGCTCTTCCTGGGCTCAGCAGTCACGTGGTACCGCTCATTAAAGTAATGAATATGAGTGCGACTCCACTCCTATAGACGTGGCGTGCATATTCATTACTTTAATGAGCGGTACCATGTGACCGCTGAATACAGGAACAAGCTGTCTTCACGCGTCAGAGAGACCATCGGAGAAACAGGGAAGTGCAGAGACCGCGCCGGGAGCAGGTGAGTATGATGGGGGAGGGTGAGCCATGCGATATTCACCGGTCCCCGGTCAGAGGGTGCGATGACGTGGTTAGTGCGCGCCCTCTGCCTGAACAGTCACTGCAGAGACCTGGAAGACACAGCGGCACGCAGCGGTGGAACGGGGACAGGTGAATATCGCAAGTGCTGGTGTCCTGACCCTCAGCGACAAGATGTAATTTTTTTTTTTATCGCAGCAGCAGTAGCATACAGGGCATATTATGCTGTGGAGCATCTTATGGGGCCATCAATCTTTGTGCAGCATTATAAGGGGCATGATATTCTATGGAGCATCTTATGGGTCCATCAACCTTTGTGCAGCATTATATGGGTCATAATATTCTATGGAGCATCTTATGGGGTCATCAACCTTTATGGAGCAGAATATGGGGCATATTATTCTATGGATCATCTTATGGGGCTATCAACCTTTATGGAGCAGCATATGGGGCATATTATTCTATGGAGCATCTTATGGGGCCATCAACCTTTGAGTAGAATTATATGGATCATAATATTCTATGGAGCATCTTATGGGGCCATCATTAACCTTTTATGCAGCATTATATGAGGAATATTTTTATATGGAGCAACTTATGGGGCCCATCATGAACTTTATGGAGCTCTGGATTCAATATGGATATTCAAAACACTTAACCTAACTTTTATTGGTATCTATTTTTATTTTTGAAATTTTCCAGTAGCTGCTGCATTTCCCACCCTAGGCTTGTACTCGAGTCAATGAGTTTTCCCAGTTTTTTGTGGCAAAATTAGGGGTCTCGGCTTATAATCGGATAGGCTTATACTCGAGTATATACAGTAAGTTTTGAAGTGACTTTGGGGGACCTATATATTGGAAAACCACAAAAGTGACACCATTTTCAAAACAGCACCCCTCAATGTGTTCAAAATTGCTTTCAGATAGTTTATTAACTCTTCAGGTGATTTTGAAGCTATCATTTGAAGCTTATCAAGAGAATGCCAAGAGTGTGCAAAGCAGTCATCAGACCAAAAGGTGGCTACTTTGAAGAACCTAGAATATAAGACATAATTTCAGTTGTTTAACACTTTTTAAGTATATAATTCCACATGTGTTAATTCATAGTTTTGATGCCTTCAGTGTGAATGTACAATTTTCAGTCATGAAAATACAGAAAAATCTTTAATTGAGAAGGTGTGTCCAAACTTTTGGTCTGTACTGTACATGCCCTCCATTCCCCTGTACTGTTTCCTCATACATGCCCCCCATCTCCCCCATTGCTCTTCATTTTGTGTCCTCAAATCTCCCCCACACATTAAATCCCCCCATCCCCACTACAAATCTCTGCACACGCAATAAATAACCCCATCTCCACCCCAAATCTCCCCCACACAATAAATCCCCCCATCCCCACTCAAATTCTCTCCACACACATTAAACACACCCATCCCCACTTCAATATTCCCCGCACACAATAAATCCCCCATCCCCACTCAAATTCTCCCCACACAATAAATTCCCCCATCCCCACTCCAATGCCCCATAATAAATTCCCCCATCCCCACTCCAATTCTACCCCACACAATCAATTCCCCCATCCTCAGACACATTTAATCTCCCACCCACAATAAATCCCCCCATCCCCACTCACATTAAATCTCCTCCACTCACATTAAATTTCCCACCCCCACAATAAATCCCACCATTAACACTCACATTAAATCTTCACCCCACAATAAATCCCCCCATCCACACTCACATTAAATCTCCTCCCACAATAAATCCCCCTCCCCAGTCACATTAAATCTCCCCCCACAATAAATCCCCCCATCCCCAGTCACATTAAATCTCCCCCACAATAAATCCCCCACCCCAGTCACATTACATCTCCCCCCACAATAAATCCCCCCATCCCCAGTCACATTAAATCTCCCCCACAATAAATCCCCCGCCCCAGTCACATTAAATCTCCCCCCACAATAAATCCCCCCATCCCCAGTCACATTAAATCTCCCCCACAATAAATCCCCCTCCCCAGTCACAATAAATCTTCCACCCCTACAATAAATCCCTCCATCTCCACTCACACTAATCTCCCACCCACAATAAATCCCCCATCCCCAGTCACATTAAACCCCCCCACAATAAATCCCCCACCTCAGTCACATTACATCTCCCCCCACAATAAATCCCTCCATCCCCAGTGACATTAAATCTCCCCCACAATAAATCCCCCGCCCCAGTCACATTAAATCTCCCCCCACAATAAATCCCCCCATCCCCAGTCACATTAAATCTCCCCCACAATAAATCCCCCTCCCCAGTCACAATAAATCTTCCACCCCTACAATAAATCCCTCCATCCCCACTCACACTAATCTCCCACCCACAAAAAATCCCCCCATCCCCACTCACATTAAATCTCCCCCCAACAATAAATCCCCCATACCCAGTCACATTAAATCTCCCCCACAATAAATTCCCCCCCAGTCACATTACATCTCCCCCCACAATAAATCCCCCCATCCCCACACACATTAAACCCCCCCACAATAAATCCCCCCATCCCCACTCACATTAAATCTCCCCCCCAACAATAAATCCCCCATACCCAGTCACATTACATCTGCCCCCAACAATAAATCCCCCACCCCAGTCACATTACATCTCCCCCCACAATAAATCCCCCCATCCCCAGTCACATTAAATCTCCCCCACAAAAAATCCCCCGCCCCAGTCACATTAAATCTCCCCCCACAATAAATCCCCCCACCCCACTCACATTAAATCTCCCCCCATAATAAATCCCCCCACCCCACTCACATTAAATCTCCCCCCATAATAAATCCCCCCACCCCACTCACATTAAATCTCCCACCCCCCCACACAATAAATTCCCCCATCCCCACTCACATTAAATCTTCCATCCCCACAATAAATCCCTCCATCCCCACTCACATTAATCTCCCACCCACAATAAATCCCCCCATCTCCACTCACATTAAATCTCCCCCCACAATAAATCCCCCCATCCCCAGTCACATTAAATCTCCCCCACAATAAATCCCCCTCCCCAGTCACATTAAATCTCCCCCACAATAAATCCCCCTCCCCAGTCACAATAAATCTTCCACCCCTACAATAAATCCCTCCATCCCCACTCAAACTAATCTCCCACCCACAATAAATCCCCCATCCCCACACATTAAACCCCCCACAAAAAATCCCCCCATCCCCACTCACATTAAATCTCCCCCCAACAATAAATCCCCCATACCCAGTCACATTAAATCTCCCCCACAATAAATCCCCCACCCCAGTCACATTACATCTCCCCCCACAATAAATCCCCCCATCCCCACACACATTAAACCCCCCCACAATAAATCCCCCCATCCCCACTCACATTAAATCTCCCCCCCAACAATAAATCCCCCATACCCAGTCACATTAAATCTCCCCCACAATAAATCCCCCACCCCAGTCACATTACATCTCCCCCCACAATAAATCCCCCCATCCCCAGTCACATTAAATCTCCCCCCATAATAAATCCCCCCACCCCACTCACATTAAATCTCCCCCCATAATAAATCCCCCCACCCCACTCACATTAAATCTCCCACCCCCCCACACAATAAATTCCCCCATCCCCACTCACATTAAATCTTCCATCCCCACAATAAATCCCTCCATCCCCACTCACATTAATCTCCCACCCACAATAAATCCCCCCATCTCCACTCACATTAAATCACCCCCACTCACATTAAATCTCCCACCCCCACAATAAATCCCCCATCCCCACTCACATTAAACCCCCCACAATAAATCCCCCATACCACTCACATTAAATCTCCCCCCTCACTCACATTAAATCTCCCACACCCCACAATAAATCCCCCCATCCCCACTCACATTAAATCTACCCACAATAAATCCCCCCATCGACAATCACATTAAACCCCCCCATAATAAATCCCCCCATCCCCACTCACATTAAATCTCCCCCCCCACAATTAATCTTCCCATCCCCACACATTAAATCTACTTCCCACAATAAATCCCCCCATCGCCACTCACATTAAATCTCCCCCCATAATAAATCCCCCCATCCCCACTCACATTAAATCTCCCACCCCCCCACAATAAATTCCTCCACCCCCACTCACATTAAATATCCCCCCCACAATAAATCCCCCCATCCCCAGTCACATTAAATCTCCCCCACCATGATAAATCATTTTGTTGTTACAATTGATCCCTGGGAATCGGCGCACTGCAGCTTCTCTGTGCCGGCTGTCAGCTTGACAGTCGGCACAGAGAACAGCTGACTCCCAGTCCGGAGGCGGCATAATGCAGCCGCTGGGGGAGACACTGCGGATTAGGCAGCCCGACTGCTCCCCCCTACCGGCTGCCCCCCCTCCTAGATACTCCTCTGTCAGGACCCCACAATCTCAGGGTGCCAATGGGTGTGAAGAAAGCCCCACACTCGGTAAACCATCTAGATGTTGTAGGCATTTTTATGTGTCACAAATTAAATAACCTGTTCTGTATATATACTGCAGGTTTTTAGATATTGGTATTATCAAATGTTGGCATCCTTGTTCCTAGAGAGTGACAAGACGTTGTGTCATGAGCCAGCGGCAGCCAATGATTGGCCCCTCTTTGACTGCAGCTAATCAATATTCATTCATCATCAGGACATCGGGCCTGATGAAATTGTAAAGGCTGCAGCTGATGAGTGGGACGTTAAATGGCTGTAGATCACACGTGACACAACATCATGTCACTCTCTGGAAGTAGTGACGTCATCGCTGTAAGGCCACGTCCACACGTTCAGTATTTGGTCAGTATTTTACATCAGTATCTGTAAGCCAGAACCAGGAGTGGAACAATTAGAGGAAAAGTATAATAGAAACATATGCACCACTTCTGCATTTATCACCCACTCTTGATTTTGGCTTACAAATAACGATGGATAATACTGACCAGATACTGAACGTGCGAACGTGGTCTATGGGTGTTGGACTGATTAAGCTGGGGATGTCCAGTAGTAGACAACCCCTTAAAATATATAATATAATGTATTTCCAAGAAAGAAAACTTTTTTTCCCTATGTGAGTGGGGTTTTATTTTTTATATTCCTCCATCAAACATTCCTCAAATCAAACATCAAGAGTGAGTCAAAGAGCAGCCCTGACTTCCTGTTGATGTTCGATTGGTCCAAAAGAGGGGATATTGAAGCTGGTGCTGATGGTGACGTAACAACCTCACAACAACCTTACTTTTTATTATTTACATACATTGCAATTGATCATAAAAAATCTTTGGGAGACACATTTTTTGTACATCTTTTCCACTGTACCTGGGGCAGCCTAGGAGTCCCAGATACTGAGAATACAGCCAGTAAGAAGCCATTGGCAGAGCTGATCTGGGTGAACTAACACTCATCAGTTCTGCTATGTCAGGTAGATACCCGGCTGTCAAGTGACCGTTCAGTCTAACAGAAGCATCGGCAGTGCAGTAGGGATTCTCAAACAAAGCGTCATCAAAACGGAAGTGAGTAAAAAAAGATTGAACAGTTAGAAACAATAGAGAAGGAATGGTAAGGAATCTTTAATTAAACTAGAAAAACAATTACCGTATTTTCCGGCGTATAATACGACTGGGCGTATAAGACGACCCCCAACTTTTCCAGTAAAAATATAAAATCATCTCAAAAGTCGGGGGTTGTCTTATATTCCGGGTGTCGTCTTATAGGATGGGTTCGGAGCAATCTGCTGTCGAAGTATATAGTGGGGGGGAGTGGTCCCGATGACGAGGTGAGGGAGCGCCTCACCAGGAAGGTGTAAGTGAAGCAAACTGTCAGCTTCTGGGATGCCAGGGGTATGCAAAAAAAGAGAGAGAGAGAGCGGTGCTGTGCCTAGAAAAACACTCCTCTTTCACTCATCTGGCTCGCCCTTGTATCCTATTATCTCCTTCTCTGCCTCTGCTTCACTTACACCTTCCCGGTGAGGTGCCCCCTCTCCTTGTCATTGGGATCGCTCCCCCCACAATATGCGGCGACCGCAGATTACTCCGCACCTGCCTATAAGACGACACCTGGCGTATAAGATGATACCCGACTTTTGAGAAGATTTTCAAGGGTTAAAAAGTATACTTATAGACCAGAAAATACAGTAAATTATTACAATAGAGAGATATTTATGATTTAGTTTTGTACCACCTCTTTATGGTTGTGGAATACATAACTCTCAATACTATTATAGAAAAACATTTTATTGCATTACTCGGAAGCACAATTCCACTCACTGTGTTACATATTATATTCCATGCCATGAGAACTCATTTTTCTTCAAGACATAGTTTAATGCTAGTAGAGTACAAAGCAGAATGCCAGTTCCACTTAACCCCTTCACCCCAAAGCCTGTTTTCACCTAAGTGACAGGGCCAATTTTTACAATTCTGACCACTGTCACTTTATGAGGTCATAACTCTGAAACGCTTCAACGGATCCTGGTGATTCTGACACTATTTTCTCGTGACATATTGTACTTCATGATAGTGGTAAAACTTCTTCGATATGACTTGCATTTATTTGTGAAAAAAACAAAAATTTGTCGGAAATTATGAAGATTTAGCAATTTTCAAACTCTTTGTTTTTATGCCCTTAAATTAGAGAGTTATATCACATATTATAGTTAATAAACAACATTTCCCACATGTCTGCTTTACATCAGCACAATTTTGGAAACATAACTTTTTTTTGTTAGGACGTTATAAGGGTTAAAAGTTGACCAGCGATTTCTCATTTTTGCAACAAAATTTGCAAAACCATTTTTTTACGGACCACCTCACACTTGAAGTGACTTTGAGGGGTCTATATGACAGAAAATGCCCAAAAGTGACACCATTCTAAAAACTGCACCCCTCAAGGTACTCAAAACCACATTCAAAAAGTTTATTAACCCTTCATGTGCTTCACAGGAATTTTTTGAATGTTTAAAAAAATTAAACATTTAACTTTTTTTTCACAAAATTTTTACTTCAGGTCCAATTTGTTTCATTTTACCAAGGGTAACAGGAGAAATTGGACCACAAAATTCGTTGTACAATTTGTCCTGAGTACGCCGATACCCCATATGTGGGGGTAAACCACTGTTTGGGCACATGGCAGAGCTCGGAAGGGAAGGAGCGCCATTTGACTTTTCAATGCAAGATTTGCTGGAATTGAGATCGGAGCCCATGTCAAGATTGGAGAGCCCCTGATGTGCCTAAACAGTGGAAACCCCCACAAGTGACACCATTTTGGAAAGTGGACCCCCTAAGGAACTAATCTAGATGTGTGGTGAGCACTTTGAACCTCCAAGTGCTTCACAGAAGTTTATAATGTAGAGCCGTAAAAAAAATTTTTTTATTAATTTTCACAAAAAATGATCTTTTTGCCCCAAATGTTTTATTTTCCCAAGGATAAAAGGATAAATTGGACCCCAAAAGTTGTTGTGCAATTTGTCCTGAGTACGTCGATACTTCATATATGGGGATAAACCACTGTTTGAGCGCATGGCAGAGCTCGGAAGGGAAGGAGTGCCATTTGACTTTTCAATGCAAAATTGGCTGGAATTGAGATCGGACGCCATGTCGCATTTGGAGAGCCCCTGACGTGCCTTAACAGTGGAAACCCCCCACAAGTGACCCCATTTTAGAAAGAAGACCCCCTAAGGAACTTATCTAGATGTGTGGTGAGCACTTTTAACCCCCAATTGTTTCACTAAAGTTTAGAATGTAGCATTGTGAAAATTAAAAAATCATTATTTCTTTCCACAAAATGATGTGTTAGCCCACAATTTTTTTTTCCGAAGGGTAACAGGAGAAATTGGACCCCAAAAGTTGTTGTCCAACTTGTCCTGAGAACGCTGATACCCCATATGTTGGGGGGAACCACTGTTTGGGTGCACGGCAGAGCTCGGAAGGGAAGGAGCGCCATTTGAAATGCAGACTTAGATGGATTGGTCTGCAGGCGTCATGTTGCATTTGCAGAGCCCCTGATGTACCTAAACAGTAGAAACCCCCCACAAGTGACCCCATATTGGAAACTAGACCCCCCAAGGAACTTATCTAGATGTGTTGTGAGAGCTTTGAACCAACAAGTGTTTCACTACAGTTTATAACGCAGAGCCGTGAAAATAAAAAATATTTTTTTTCCACGAAAATGATATTTTATCCCCTATGTTTTTATTTTCCCAAGGGTAACAGGACAAATTGGACCCCAAAAGTTGTTGTCCAACTTGTCCTGAGAACGCTGATACCCCATATGTTGGGGGGAACCACTGTTGGGGTGCACGGCAGAGCTCGGAAGGGAAGGAGCGCCATTTGAAATGCAGACTTAGATGGATTGGTCTGTAGGCGTCATGTTGCATTTGCAGAGCCCCTGATGTACGTAAACAGTAGAAACCCCCAAAAAGTGACCCCATATTGGAAACTAGACCCCCCAAGGAACTTATCTAGATGTGTTGTGAGAGCTTTGAACCAACAAGTGTTTCACTACAGTTTATAACGCAGAGCCGTGAAAATAAAAAATATTTTTTTTTCCACGAAAATGATATTTTATCCCCTATGTTTTTATTTTCCCAAGGGTAACAGGACAAATTGGACCCCAAAAGTTGTTGTCCAACTTGTCCTGAGAACGCTGATACCCCATATGTTGGGGGGAACCACTGTTTGGGTGCACGGCAGAGCTCGAAAGGGAAGGAGCGCCATTTGAAATGCAGACTTAGATGGATTGGTCTGCAGGCGTCATGTTGCATTTGCAGAGCCCCTGATGTACCTAAACAGTAGAAACCCCCCACAAGTGACCCCATATTGGAAACTAGACCCCCAAAGGAACTTATCTAGATGTGTTGTGAGAGCTTTGAACCAACAAGTGTTTCACTACAGTTTATAACGCAGAGCTGTGAAAATAAAAATTTTTTTTTTTTCCACGAAAATGATATTTTATCCCCTATGTTTTTATTTTCCCAAGGGTAACAGGACAAATTGGACCCCAAAAGTTGTTGTCCAACTTGTCCTGAGAACGCTGATACCCCATATGTTGGGGGGAACCACTGTTTGGGCACACAGGAGAACTCGGAAGGGAAGGAGCCCTGTTTTACTTTTTCAAAGCAGAATTGGCTGGAATTGAGATCGGACGCCATGTCGCGTTTGGAGAGCCCCTGATGTGCCTAAACAGTGGAACCCCCCAATTATAACTGAAACCCTAACCCCAACCCTAACCCTAGCCCTAACCCTAACCCTAGCCCTAGCCCTAACCCTAGCCCTAACCCTAGCCCTAACCCTAGCCCTAACCCTAGCCCTAGCCCTAACCCTAGCCCTAACCCTAGCACTAATGGGAAAATGGAAATAAATACATTTTTTTACATTTTATTATTTTTCCCTAACTAAGGGGGTGATGAAGGGGTGTTTGATTTACTTTTATAGCGTTTTTTTGGCGGATTTTTATGATTGGCAGCTGTCACACACTAAAAGACGCTTTTTATTGCAAAAAATAGTTTTTGCATCACCACATTTTGAGAGCTATAATTTATCCATATTTTGGCCCACAGAGTCATATGATGTCTTGTTTTTTGCGGGACGAGTTGACGTTTTTATTGGTAACATTTTCGGGCAGATGACATTTTTTGATCGCTTTTTATTCCGATTTTTGGGAGGCGGAATGCACAAAAACCAGCAATTCCTGAATTTCTTTTAGGGGGGGCGTTTATACCGTTCCACGTGTGGTAAAATGGATAAAGCAGTTTTATTCTTCGGGTCAGTACGATTACAGCGATACCTCATTTATGTAATTTTTTTTATGTTTTGGCGCTTTTACACAATAAAAACTATTTTATGTAAAAAAATAATTGTTTTTGCATCGCATTATTCTGAGAGCTATAACTTTTTTATTTTTCTGCTGATGATGCTGTATGGCGGCTTTTTTTTTGCGGGACAAGATGACGTTTTCAGCGGTACCATGGTTATTTATATCCGTCGTTTTGATCGCGTGTTATTCCACTTTTTGTTCGCCTGTATGATAATAAAGCGTTGTTTTTTGCCTTGTTTTTTTTTTTTTTTGTGGTGTTCACTGAAGGGGTTAACTAGTGGGACAGTTTTATAGAGCGGGTCGTTATGGACGCGGCGATACCAAATATGTGTACATTTATTGTTTGTTTTTTTTTTTACATAAATAAATGGATTTATTGGGAAATGTTTTTTTTTGGGGGGGGGATTTTTTTTTATTTTTTTTTACACATTCTATTTTTTTTTTTTTTTACTTTCTAACATTGTCCCAGGGTGGGACATCTCTGTATTAGATCAGATCGTTGATCTGACACTGTGCATAGCACACTGTCAGATCAACGATCTGACATGCAGTTTAGCTGGCTTTCCAGCGCCTGCTCTCAGCAGGCGCCGGCTAGCCAGGTCACTTCATGACCCGGAAGGAGTCCGGCGGCCATCTTGGATCCGGGGACTCCTTCCGGGTCACCGGAGCAACGCGATCTCATTGCGTTGATCCGGTTGGAGAGCGCAGGGAGCCCCCGTCCCTGCGCGATCCCCCTCTATGCCGCTGTCACTACTGACAGCGGCATCAGAGGGGTTAAATGCCCGCGATCGGCGATAGCGCCGATCGTGGGCATTGCTGCGGGGTGTCAGCTGTCATATACAGCTGACCCCCGCACCCGATCACCGCGGCGCTCAGCGCGAGACCGCGGTGATCGGTGCGCCGTACTAGTACTGCTGCTGGCACTAATGCAGTGCCGGCAGCGCAGTACTAGTACGGCGCATGTCGCGAAGGGGTTAAAGTGAAACACCTACAGAGAGACATGAAGTCTCATCTTCAGGAAAAGTACAAAATCAGAGTTCGCAAGAATAGTACGCATTGCGACGGACCCATACCGACGGACGTTGTGAAAGTTTTGCACGATGTGGGCAGCGGATGCAGTTTTTCGTTGTATCCGCTGCCCATTCTGCAGTCCGGGGAGGAGGGGGCGGAGTTTCCGCGGTGCATGTGCGGTCGAAAATGGCAGACACGGCGGACAAAAAAAGTTCACTTGAACGTTTTTTTGTGACGATGGTCTGCCAAAATACGACGGACGCGACGTGTGGCCATCCATCGCGATCCGTCGCTAATACAAGTCTAAGGGTAAAAAAACGCATCCTGCGATCACATTTGCAGAATCTGTTTTTTGCCTAAAACGACAGATTGCGACGGAGGACAAACCGACGGAAGTGTGAAAGAGGCCTTACAAGATGAGGTCCAAACAGGAAACAATGATAATATACAGGAGCAGGACAGACAGGACTAAACCAAACGAGCACAAGGCTATATCTGGCAACTTCAGGCAGTAAGCTGGAAGCTTAAGTAGGGTGTGGTGCTCACCAATTGGCTGGAGCAGGGAGCTGATAACTCCAGCTGAACAGTACACACATTCATATTTTCAGACAGGACGGCACTGCAGGTCCACAGCCACCCTAATCTCAGTGGCTAGACAGAGCATGCAACATCCAGATCTTCTGTTTCCATTGTCTCTTCTATCACCAGCGCCACCTGAAAAATGACTGACCACGGTGACACCTGGCGACAGAAGCAGGTGCCGCAGGAGAAGGACCTGGTGGAGATGTGACTGTTACATGCAGATTTTCCCCTGGATTTTCTTGCAAGGGGTGAATTATGTGCTGGATGAACACAAAGAATTGATTTTATAATTCATATTGCAGGGACTGAGGGTTGAGAACGGCATTTTGGAATTTGGTTGCTTTGGTACCGAGGTGGCTTGTACAATCTCTGTCTTCACAAAAGATCAATATCAGCTGTATTATATCTGGATGTCTTTGGCCAGATCCATTGTCTTGGTTCTGGAACCAACTGATCCAGGACAGACTGAGAACCTACAAAGTGTAAATAACGTTGGTATACTTGGACACTTACAGCGTTAGGGCTCATACTCACTTGCGAGCAAAACGGACGAGTGCAATCCGATAAAAAATCGGATTGCACTCGGACCAATGTTAGCAATAGGTAACATTCATTTGCGATTTTTTTCTCAGCCGAAATCCAACTGAGAAAAAAATCGTAGCATGCTGCGATTTGCTGCGATTCTCGGACGAGACTCGCCAATGTAAGTCAATGGGTGCGCAAAAAAAATCGCACAGCAACAGTAAAATTACACTGACAGGTTAGAATAGAATAGATATATACACATAGAATAGGTATATACGGTATATATATATATATATATATATATATATATGTCAGTGAGACACATATATACATATTTATATTTAATACAGAGCTAGATAGCAGAAAAGCCAGTAATTCAATTGCCAGCTTTTGCTATCTCCTTATCAAACCTGACAGGATATGAGACATGGTTTACATACAGTAAACCATTTCATATCCCTTATTTTTTTACATATTATTCACTAATAATGTTACAAGTGTCTGTGTGTAAAATGTGGGAGCAGTAGCTGTTAATGGGTTAATTAACGGAAAAAAACTGGCGTGGGCTCCCATGCAAATGTCTCCGCCAGAGTGGGAAAGCCAGTTACTGAGGGCAGATATTAATAGCCTTGAGAGGGACCATGGTTATTGCCCCCCCCCCCCCCCCGCTAAAAACATCTGCCCCCAGCCACCCCAGAAAAGGCACATCTGAAAGATGCGCCTATTCTGCCACTTAGCCTCTCTCTTCCCATTCCCGAGTAGTGGTGGGATATGGGGTAATAAAGGGTTAATGTCACCTTGCTAATGTAAGGTGACATTAAGCCTGGTTAATAATGGAGAGGTGTCAATAAGACACCTATCCATTATTAATCCAATATTAATAAAGGGTTAAAAAACACACACACATTAGGAAAAAAATATTTTAATAAAATAAAGACACAGGATGTTGTAATAGTTTATTATACGCTCAATCCAAATGATGACCCATATCTTCTGTAAAAAAGTTAAAAAAAAACAAACAACAATATCCCATACCTCTCCGCCAGTACAGTCATGTCCCACGCTGTAAATCCATCTGAAGGGGTTAAATAATTTTACAACCAGGAGCCTGCTAATGCAGCTGTGCTCCTGGCTGTAAAAACTGGGGATGAATGGAAAGCTACCTAGACTTGCGGTGCTATCCCATATCTATCGATCTATCTATCTATCTATCTATCTATCTATCTATCTATCTATCTATCTATCATATATATATATATAAACATATATATATGTGTATATATATGTGTGTTTTGAACAATATTTCAGTATAAAACGATATGTAAATGTCAGAGAACTGCTGTAAGTAAAAGCTCATGTTAAAATCGAATTGCACACGGATTGCATACGGATGTAATATGGATGTCATACGGATGTTGCGATAAAAAAATCGCATTGACATCGCATGACAATCGCATGTCTTACCTCCGTTTTTTCGGTCCAGAAATTGGATAGTTTTTTTTCTCACATATGGGCATGAGCCCTTATGATTTCTCTACAATACAACAGGTCGATCGATACATATGCCTGAAAATACTCACCAAATATACAACGTGTAAACCTAACAGTCAATATTTTTAAATTTGTCTCCTCGCATTTCAGCAACCATAATGTTTTTTTTTTTTTTTACTTATGTGGCTAGATGAGGCCTGTTTTTTCATGAGGGAATTTCTATAATTTTAGAGCTGTTTCGGTGTGCATTAAAATTACTATGTATTTAAACTTTTTTTTTTTTAAAGTAAATCTGGGGAAAAAAACATTTTGCTTTTTTTAAATTTTTTATGTTGTTCAGTTTTCACACTAAACAACCTATTTAACTAATTCTACAGAGTGTTACTGTCATTACAAAAGTAACATTATTTTGTTTTATGCAATGAATGTGTTATAAAATACATTTTTGTACTAAACTAGATGGTGGCCCGATTCTAACGCATCGGGTATTCTAGAATATGCATGTCCACGTAATATATTGCACAGCCCACATAGTATATTGCCCAGTCACAAAGTATATTGCCCAGCCACGTAGTATATTGCCCAGTCATGTAGTATATTGCCCAGCTACGTAGTATATTTCCTAGTCATGTAGTATATTGCCCAGCCACGTAGTATATTGCCCAGCTACGTAGTATACAGTTAGGGCCAGAAATATTTGGACAGTGACACAATTTTCGCGAGTTGGGCTCTGCATGCCACCACATTGGATTTGAAATGAAACCTCTACAACAGAATTCAAGTGCAGATTGTAACGTTTAATTTGAAGGGTTGAGCAAAAATATCTGATAGAAAATGTAGGAATTGTACACATTTCTTTACAAACACTCCACATTTTAGGAGGTCAAAAGTAATTGGACAAATAAACATAACCCAAACAAAATATTTTTATTTTCAATATTTTGTTGCAAATCCTTTGGAGGCAATCACTGCCTTAAGTCTGGAACCCATGGACATCACCAAACGCTGGGTTTCCTCCTTCTTAATGCTTTGCCAGGCCTTTACAGCCGCAGCCTTCAGGTCTTGCTTGTTTGTGGGTCTTTCCGTCTTAAGTCTGGATTTGAGCAAGTGAAATGCATGCTCAATTGGGTTTAGATCTGGAGATTGACTTGGCCATTGCAGAATGTGCCACTTTTTGGCACTCATGAACTCCTGGGTAGCTTTGGCTGTATGCTTGGGGTCATTGTCCATCTGTACTATGAAGCGCCGTCCAATCAACTTTGCAGCATTTGGCTGAATCTGGGCTGAAAATATATCCCGGTACACTTCAGAATTCATCCGGCTACTCTTGTCTGCTCTTATGTCATCAATAAACACAAGTGACCCAGTGCCTTTGAAAGCCAAGCATGCCCATGCCATCACGTTGCCTCCACCATGTTTTACAGAGGATGTGGTGTGCCTTGGATCATGTGCCGTTCCCTTTCTTCTCCAAACTTTTTTCTTCCCATCATTCTGGTACAGGTTGATCTTTGTCTCATCTGTCCATAGAATACTTTTCCAGAACTGAGCTGGCTTCTTGAGGTGTTTTTCTGCAAATTTAACTCTGGCCTGTCTATTTTTGGTATTGATGAATGGTTTGCATCTAGATGTGAACCCTTTGTATTTACTGTCATGGAGTCTTCTCTTTACTGTTGACTTAGAGACAGATACACCTACTTCACTGAGAGTGTTCTGGACTTCAGTTGATGTTGTGAACGGGTTCTTCTTCACCAAATTAAGTATGCGGCGATCATCCACCACTGTTGTCATCCGTGGACGCCCAGGCCTTTTTGAGTTCCCAAGCTCACCAGTCAATTCCTTTTTTCTCAGAATGTACCCAACTGTTGATTTTGCTACTCCAAGCATGTCTGCTATCTCTCTGATGGATTTTTTCTTTTTTTTCAGCCTCAGGATGTTCTGCTTCACCTCAATTGAGAGTTCCTTTGACCGCATGTTGTCTGCTCACAGCAACAGCTTCCAAATGCAAAACCACACACCTGGAATCCACCCCTGACCTTTTAACTACTTCATTGATTACAGGTTAACGAGGGAGACGCCTTCAGAGTTAATTGCAGCCCTTAGAGTCCATTGTCCAATTACTTTTGGTCCCTTGAAAAAGAGGACGCTATGCATTACAGAGCTATGATTCCTAAACCCTTTCTCCGATTTGGATGTGGAAACTATCATATTGCAGCTGGGAGTGTGCACTTTCAGCCCATATTATATATATAATTGTATTTCTGAACATGTTTTTTAAACAGCTAAAATAACAAAACTTGTGTCACTGTCCAAATATTTCTGGCCCTAACTGTATTTCCTAGTCATGTAGTATATTGCCCAGCCACGTAGTATATTGCCCAGTCATGTAGTATATTGCCCAGCTACGTAGTATATTGCCCAGTCACGTAGTGTATTGCCCAGCGACGTAGTATAATGCACAGCGATGTAGTATATTGCCCAGTCACGTAGTATATTGCCCAGTCATGTAGTATATTGCCCAGCTACGTAGTATATTGCCCAGTCACGTAGTATATTGCCCAGCGACGTAGTATATTGCACAGCGATGTAGTATATTGCCCAGTCACGTAGTATATTGCCCAGTCACGTAGTATATTGCCCAGTCACGAAGTATATTGCGCAGCGACGTAGTATACAGCACAGAGCCACATAGTATACAGCACAGAGCCACATAGTATATTGCCCAGCCACGTAGTATATAGCACAGCCACCTAGTATATAGCACAGACCACGCAGTATATAACAGTGACCACCTAATATATAGCACAGCCCACATAGTATATAACACTGCCAGCACAGAGCCACGCGGTATGTAACACAGCCCACATAGTATTTAGCAGTGTGGGCACCATATCCCTGTTAAAAAAATAATTAAAATAAAAAATAGTTACATACTCATCTCCTGGGATCCAGCGGAGCTCTGGCGATAGGCGCGCGGCTGCTGCCATCTTCCGTTCCCAGGATGCATTGCAAAATTACCCAGATGACTTAGCGGTCTCGCGAGACCGCTAAGTCTTCTGGGTAATTTCGCAATGCATCGCTGGGAACGGAAGATGGCGGCAGGCGCGAGCGGCTCAGTGGACAACGGAAGGTGAGTATAACAGGTTTTTTGTTTTTTTATTATTTTTAACATTAAATTTTTTTACTATTGATGCCGCATAGGCTGTTTTGCCGTGACCAATCAGTGACTTGGATTTCCAGGACAGACAGAGGCCGCGACCAATGAATATCCGTGGCAGACAGACAGACAGACGGAAGTGACCCTTAGACAATTATATAGTAGATGTATGCACTAAATATCCTGGAGTTTTTTAGGGGAACATTGTTACTTTCCTTTTTTTAATTTATTTTTTTTAATCCATTTTTTTCTGATAGTTTAGAATCATTTAGATTGTTTACATATGTCCCCAAGAGATCAAAAATATATCTATGATATTTTTTCCTTTAATTATGTAGCTTTAATTTTATGCATTTATGTAGATTTTCACTGTAGCTGGGTCATCCATAGGTAAATCAGGCCTCTGCCATAACACATTTTACTGACAGACATGATCTGGGTCTGCTAAGACTGAGCATCTCTTCTATTCAATTCAGGCACCAAGCGATTATGCAATCACCGGAACTAATAGAAAATTTGGCACTGGCGATACTTACAGGGAGGGCACAGACAGCAGAAGGCCTCTGTTCAATAATACATGGGCCCACTGCAGTCCAATAGCTCATCATAATGACCAATTCCACCTGCTTTGGAGGTAGGTGGGCTCCCTTACCTCTTGATAAATATATGTTCTTTGAGGTCCCAGGAACTAGACCTCATTCTAATGAAAAGGGAAGCCTAGTGCCTAGAACTGATCTGAAGTACTCAGGAGTGGCCACTCAACAGTGTCCGAATTGTTGGTGTTTGCTCCATAAATAGTGTTGATTTCGGGTGTCGGACCCCACTGATCTGATATTGGCAACCTACTGTTAAGATAGGTCACATATCATTCCAGTGCACAATCACTTTAACATGAGTGCCTTTTTTCTTGTTTCTGAGCAGATTTGAACATGATTTAATTCTCGAGAAAGTAAAAAGATCAGGCAGGCAAAAAGTAATCTGTCCTGCAATTTTTATTCCCAACATCAAACACAAGGAGACTTTGTGGCAACCCTCATAGACTTAAGATTGTAAGCAGATCTTGTCTAAATCATTGCATGGAAATCCGATGACACTTGTAATAATTGGTAAATATGGTCTTCAGATGTTCTTACGTAACACGGGCTTCATTTATCGATAACTGGAATCAAACAGAAACCTGAGTGTATATACCGTACACCGTACACAATGCTGTACATACTGTGCAATCCTTAGTCTTATCACCCAAGTAGCAAACAGCCCTGTGTATCCACCCAAGTCCTGCGCAAGTAATCCTCCAAAACACACAAGATTACACAACATGCTCAAATAGCGTATCCACAACATTGTAATGACCGAGTCATGTCGCTTGCTCAGACAATAAGCAATAATAGAAATTTATGTTAATACACTTATGATGAATGCAGATATAATCTGTGTGTGGTTACTATTAGTCCAAAGTATTTACTCACTCTTTCACTCTGTTTACTGAACTGTCATCCATCTAAAGTGACCTCTACCGCATTCCTCTACAACTGGTTGTACTCACTTCAGTCATCGTCAGATCAATGGAAACAAGTTTAGTAGTATATTATGTCTTCATGTTATATATTCAATCACACTACAAATGACAGGGCACTGGAAAGCGTTTATTTAGTACAATATATGTTTTGCTTATTGTTGATTATAGCGACAAACTATGTAAAAAATCTGAGCAATTTAGTGATATTCTTAATTTTATTCATCAAAAGCTCGACATTCACACTTTCTTGTGGATTTTCATGTGGTTGCTTTGGTCTAGAAGTTGTCATGTAACTAACATTTTTGTGACTGTCTATTCACTCCAAACATTGGGCATACAGTTGTGACAAACATTGGGCATATAGTTGAGACAAACATTGGGCATATAGTTGAGACAAACATTGGGCATATAGTTGAGACCGACATTGGGCATATTGAGACCGACATTGGGCATATAGTTGAGACCGACATTGGGCATACAGTTGAGATTAGGAAAAACGCCTGCAACTTCATGAAACCAAGTTGAATAAGCTTGCCAATGACTTTCATTGTGAGAACACATAACTTAACATATCCTTTTTTTAAGTGTCCAATATATACCTCTTAGGCCTCTTTCACACTTCGGTCTTTCTTTTTCTGTCACAATGCGTCGTTTTGTGAAAAAAACGGATCTAGCAAATGTTTCTGCTGGATCCGTTTTTTTCTCATAGACTTGTATTAGCGACGGATTGTGATGGATGGCCTTCCATTTCAGCCGTCGTGCACTGGATCCGTTGTAAAATTGCTGTCCATTGGGCGGAGACAACGCACAGAGGAACGTTTTTTCTGTATGTTGGAAAATCGCTCAGCGACGAATCCTGTGCTGTCCATCGTTGGCTATAATGGAAGCCTATGGATGCAGGATCCGTTGCTGACTGTCAAAAGCAGGAATCCAGCGATGGGACCCGTCTTTTGAAACTGAGCATGCGCGGAAGAATTTTAGGGAAATTCTCTCTCGCTCTCTCTTTTTACTGGGAAATTCTCTCTCACTCTCTCTTTTTTCTATTGATGCTGACTATGCAGCATCAATAGTAAAAAGATATAATGTTAAAAATAATTAAAAAAATAAAAAATGACCTGTGATGACGTAGCGGTCTTGCGAGACCGCTACATCATCGGGTCATTTCGCAATGCATTACTGGGAACGGGAGCTGCCGGCAGCATCGCGAGCATCGAGAAGGGGGGGGGGACGCCAAAAGGTAAGAATATCATGATTTCATGATTTTTATTTTTTTTTAGTTATTTTTAACCTGGGTTATGTTGTGTATGCATTTTTGCAGCGGAAAAACGCGGCGAAGATGCATACACAACGTGTGCACATAGCCTCGACGGATCTGTCACGAAAAAGGAACCCAGTGCATCCGTTTTTTAAAATCTGCACAAGATCCATCTTTTCAACATTTTGACGGAGGATTGTGACTGACTGTAAAAAACAGAAGTGTGAAAGAGGCCTTAAAGAGGCCTTAATCACTAAACTGAGGTGTACACAATCCAGCTCCTCGCCATGCAGTCTGTCTTTCCAAATATTTGTAAAGGAATGGCTCTTTCTAAAATACTCACTGAATTTCAAGCGTGGTCCTGTAATAGGATAGGTGCCATTATGGCAAGTCAAGTTTGTATGTAAAATTTCTTCCCTCCTAAATGTGAACTGTGTGATATTATTAAAAAGTGGAAGTGTTTAGGAAAAACAGCAAAACAGCCATAAAGTGGCAGAACAGAGGAAATTACAAATAGGGGCCTGAGTGCTGAGTCGCATAGTTCATAAAATCGCCATCACGTTGCTGACTGAATAAATGCAGAACGCCAAGCCTCCAATGGCTTTGACATCCCCAAGAAAACCGTGTACCAGAAGCTTCATGACATGGGGTTTCTTTACTCGGCAGCTTCATGCAAGCCTTACATAACCACGCACAATGTCAAGTGTCAGATGGAGTGGTGTAAGGCACTGCGACACTGGAGCAGTGGAAACATGTTTTATGAAATGACTAATCACTAGTGTTGAGCATTCCGATACCGCAAGTATCGGGTATCGGCCGATACTTGCGGTATCGGAATTCCGATACCGAGATCCGATATTTTTGTGGTATCGGGTATCGGTATCGGAGGTGTAAAATAAAGAATTAAAATAAAAAATATTGTTATATTCACCTCTCCGGCGGCCCCTGGAACATCACCGCGAGTCACCGGCGTCCGGCAGGCTTCTTTGTTCAAAATGAGCGCCTTTAGGACCTGCGGAATGACGTCGCGGCTTCTGATTGGTCGCGTGCCGCCCATGTGACCGCCACGCGACCAATCAGAAGCCGCGACGTCATTCCTCAGATAAATTCCTAGAATGAGCGCCTTTAGGACCTGTGGAATGACGTCGCGGCTTCTGATTGGTCGCGTGGCGGTCACATGGGCGGCACGCGACCAATCAGAAGCCGCGACGTCATTCCGCAGGTCCTAAAGGCGCTCATTTTGAACAAAGAAGCCTGCCGGACGCCGGTTCCTCGTGGTGATGTTCCAGGGGCCGCCGGAGAGGTGAATATAACAATATTTTTTATTTTAATTCTTTATTTTACACCTCACTATGGATCCCAAGGGCCTGAAGGAGAGTTTCCTCTCCTTCAGACCCTGGGATCCATCAGGATACCTTCCGATACTTGGTGTCCCATTGACTTGTATTGGTATCGGATATCGGTATCGGCGATATCCGATACTTTTCGGGTATCGGCCGATACTATCCGATACCGATACTTTCAAGTATCGGACGGTATCGCTCAACACTACTAATCACACTTCTCTATCTGGCCGGCTGGTGGATGATTCTGGGATTGGCAACTGCCCGGAGAACGATACCTGCCTGACTGCAATGTGCCAACTGTAGTTTTGTGAAGAGAGGGATGTTATATTGATGGTATTGGCCTATGTTCCTTAATTCCAGTGAAGGGAACTCTCAATGCTTCAGTATACTAAGACATTTTGGAAAATTGTATTTCTAACTTTGTGAGAACAGTTTGGGGAAAGTCATTTTCTGCTCCACCATAACTATGCCCCGATGCATAAGACAAGGTTCCTAAAGGCATGGTTTGGTGATTGTGTTGTGACAGAACGTGATGGGGAACCTAACCCCATTGAACAATTTTGTGATGAACTAGAACGAATTGCGAGTCAGTCCCACATCAGTGTCGGACCTCACAAATGCTCTTCTACATGAATGGGCGTCAATTTCTACACACATACTCCAAAATCTTGAAGACAGTCTTCCCAGAATCTGTTAAGGAGGGAACAACTCCATATTACTGTCTATAGATTTAGAATGGGGGGTCATAAAGCTCCTGTAGGTGTAATATGGAGATGCCAAATACTTTTGTCCCTAGTGTATGTCGCAGCTAGCCTTTAGGCACAGACCGTACGTATATCTCATGTGAACAGAGCTTTACTCAAGGTATCATTTGTCTGCAACCTGAGCAGAACCAGACATTGTCATGCATCATTCAAACCCCATAAAAATAATGGAAAGCGTCACACAACCTCATCCACAAATATTACAGGGGCAGATTTATAAAACCGGTCTAAAAGAATAGCTTTCCGTGCTGCCCACAGCAACCAATCACAGCACAACTTTCATTTTACCACAGCAGTCTAAGAAGTGAAAGTTGAAGCTCTGGTTGCTATGGGCAACAATAGCTATTCTTTTAGACAGTTTTAAACATGAGGCCCAATTAACAGATTGGAGAAAAAGAAAAATGCACAACTTCATCGACAAAAAAGTTACATCGTACAACATTCTTTTTTTCTTTTTTTGCCAAGGATATGAACTGACCAAAAACACAGTTGGGTTCCTGGCCCTTGCTTCATATTTCATGTACAGTAATTACACCCCAAGGAAGTATGATAAAAAAAGGAACAACAAAGTTAATTATTTTGCAAATATTCTGCTTTTATTTTCCACTGCATGTTAATTTATGTAATTTATTCCCTAAACACTTTCATTTGCGTAACTTCAAAGCAGAAAAAGAAATTTGATTAAAAAGAAATAAGACATTAATTAATCCGATAAATACAGAGCGCTGCTAAAGTAATACAGTAATGTAATTTATTGGACCAAGTCACTTGGACAGAAGCAAAAGATCAATTACTATCAGCCTTGTTTCTAAGAACACCAATAGAAACTTACCAGTAAATTTCAAATGTAATTTGTGTGCCTAGAAGAACTGGAAAGAGAACATGAGGCTTCATTCAGATGTATGTGATTTTCACTTAGGCTACTTTCACACTTGCGTCATGCACTGCACGTCGCAATGCGTCATTTAGGAGAAAAAACGCATCCAAAAAAATTGCTTGCAGGATGCGTTTTTTTCTCCATTGACTAACATTAGCGTCGCATTGTGACGCTTTGCCACACGTCGCAACCATCGTGCGACGGTTGCGCCGTGTTGTGTTGAACAATGGCGCTGCGTTGTGTCCGCCATTTCCGACCGCGCATGCGCAGCCGGAACTCCGCCCCCACAACTCACAATGGGGCAGCGGATGCGCTGGAAAAATGCATCCGCTGCCCCCGTTGTGCGGCGCTTGCACAGTATGCGTCGGTACGTCGGGCCGACGCAGCGTGACGGCCATGTACCGACGCTAATGTGAAAGTAGCCTTAGGCAGAAAAGTATCATCAGTGTTTTGAATTTGAGTATTTGTTTTCTCAGTGTTAGGTTTTAGTGTCAATGTTTTATCAGTGTTTTTCATATATAGAAAAATAAATAAAATAATCTTAATCATGGACAGCAAACAGATGCCGTGCTGTCCATGATTTTCACAGACCCATAGATTTGTATCGACACTTTTCATCTGTAATGTTGCTAAAAAAAAAGACGTCTCCATGATTTTTTATGGACACACAGTCCACAAAAAACATGGAAATGTCAACAGTCCCATTGTCACAGGTGTGTCTCATCCTGATGTGAGTCCTGGAGGATCTGGGACCAGAAGGGTATAAAGTTTATTAGATCGCAGGTCCTCTTTAGGATATGTTTGTCATTTGCCTTGAATTGGAGTGGATTTACTTTCATTCTGTGCCATTTTTCTGGAAGGGAATTTGGAGCTTGAGCACCCAGCTACAGCACCTTGTGACCGTTCCCAACCACTATAAAATACAACTGCTAGCTTCATTCCTTGCCGGTTATAGTTCATCTATACTGACCTCTTTAAAGGAGTCTGTTGCAGCAGTAAAGTTTCCTGTTGTGGAAGTTGAGGAGTGTCATTTGTTGGGTCTTTTCCCATTGGCTGTCGTACCTTCATTGTGTTGTCTTATTGCAGTAGTGTCTTGCTGGCCTACGCACTAGACAGGGTAAGTTCAGGGTCAGCGAGGCCTTAAGCACGATTGCGCACGGGGGGAAGGACCTGTCTAGGGATGATAGGGAGTGCAGGGATCAGACTCAGGTTTATGTTAAGAGGTGACCCCTCTCCCTTCTTCCTATCGCCAGGGATTCCTTGTACATCTTCCCAGGTGTTGCGCCACACGCTGGGCGTCCTCTCAGCCTCAACGTGACACCCATAGACTATAGTGGGTGCATGTTCTATTCATGTAAACCATGCATAAAACACAGACATGAGCCATAAATGTCTGAATGAGTCCTTAGAAAGTGACCTGTATATAATGTATCACACTGTATGATACATACTCATGATGTCAAACATTTTATAAATATGGTTATACAATATTTATTGCAACATAATTATTTTTGTTTCACTAAGGATTTTTTTCTACAAACTGAAGGACCCCTGAAAAGGTCAAAGTTTATGTTACGCTGGTATAACCCATAAATGCCCTCTATTACATGGTATGGTCATTTAATAGACACCATGTTGATAGTTTGGGGAGATAACCAAACAATTTTTCCAGCCTTGTTAGAGTATCTCAGTGACAACAAGATGAATCTGAAATTTACTGGAGTAGTCCACGAAGATACAGCCAAATTTTTGATATACAGTTAAAGGGAGCATTTCCATCTCCAATATCCTTTCCCAATATGTAGTAGGTGTAATAAGAATAATATTAGCAAATACCTCCAATTAGAAATGTAGCAAAGTTTTCCTGATTCGCTATGTCTCTTTCCTCATGTGCAGGCATTGTAGGACCTTAGGTATCCATGGTTGTGACCACTGAGATAATGACAGCTAGTTACTAGTGGTTATAACCATGGAGACCTAAGGTCCTGCAAAGCACTGCACATGAGGAAAGAGACATAGCGAATCAGAAAAACTATGCTACATTTCTAATTGGAGGTATTTGCTAATATTATTCTTATTACACCTACTACATATTGGGATAGGATCCTGGCGATAAGAAAACCCCTTTAAATAAATATACAATAGAGATACCAGCAGGTTAGATATTTACCAGTTTTAAATCTGAATACACTATTGGAAGACAACTTAAAAAATGGCATGTGTTCTGAAGCTAAAAGGGACAAAACAATTGGCAGTGTTCTATCACCCAATGTACAAAAAAAAAAAAAAACGTCCAAAAATATGAGGATGGAACCGCTGTAATGTGTGTACATATGCAAAAAATAATGTTGAATTACAGATCTTAGGGAAAATAAATATGAGATCATTTCTTTTATGAATTGAAAATCCCATAAATCTTGTGTGTTATAGAGTGATCGCTTTGTAATCTAAATATGCCAGATGCATGAAGAGAAAACTAATCTAATAGCATTGCAGGAGACTTATATGATATCTTAAAATAGCACTCCCTTGATTTCTTTTCCAAATCTGTGTGAATGTGCATGTAGTGTACTGTGGGTGTATTCATTTACTCACCTATCGCCGTCTTCTCCAGGATCCAGGGCCATTCTGCTCCTCATCTGAGTGACGTCACTGCTCTTCAGACTCTTGGGGTCACGTTGCACTCTGTGGCTTTTACAATATAAGCCTTAGGCTACTTTCACACATCAGGTTTTCAGTGTCAGGCAAAATCCGGCTAAATTTCAAAAAAACGGATCAGGCGAATGTTGCCACCGGATCAGGTTTTTTACCCATAGACTTGTATTAGTGCCGGATTGCACCGGATGACATTGCGTTTCGTCCAGTTTTCGCTGGATCCGGCAAATCTGGTTTCTTGAAAAAACGTCCACTGCAACGTTTTTTTTCTCCGGCGAAAAAGCCTGAAGCACCGGATCTGGCGCTTCCGGCTGTTTGCTAGAATGGAAGCCTATGGGAGCCGGAAGGTGCCGGATCTGGAAAAAGGCGGATCCGGCGGCCTGATCTGGTTTTTTAAACTGAGCATGCTCCAAATTTTAGTTTTTAATAGGCTGGCCGGATCCGTCAAAAAAACAGATCTGTCGCATCAGTTTTTCACAATCTGCGCCGGATCCAGTTTTTCCAACATTCCCCCGGATTTAGCCTGAGACTGAAAACCTCATGTGTGAAAGTAGCCTAAGGAGTGTCAGAACGAGGCTCCATCAGCTTACATTGTAAAAGAAACTTCTGATGCGTTTATAGAGCGTAGAGTGGATAGTCTGAAGAACGGGGATGTCACTGAGAAGAGGAGCAGAATATTAACACATATGCTACACTACATACACATCTACACAGATTTAAAAAAAATAAAAAAAGAATCTTTGTGGGAGGGATTCTTTAAATCAGAGGTCCCCAACTCCAGTCCTCAAGGCCCACCAACAGGTCATGTTTTCAGGATTTCCTTTGCATTGCACAGGTGATGCAATTATTACCTGGGCAAGACTAAGGAAATCCTGAAAACATGACCTGTTGGTGGGCCTTGAGGACTGGAGTTGGGGACCTCTGCTTTAAATAATAAAAAAAAATATATAACCTAGATATTCATATGCATAGTAGAAATCTAGATTGTTACTGTTTTTTACCGTATTGAACATATAGATAAACCTTATAGAAGAAGCAATATGCATGCAAAAAATTGCAACTTAGAGAATAGATGTTTGCTGAATATACTATAGCAGAATGTTACAAGATGTTACAATTGTGACATTTTTAGAGTTAATGGCACAGGTGATATGTGATGTGTGAGATCACAGGTGCGTGTAACCTGGCTTCTAGTCTCCCACACATGGGGTGGATCTATTATTTTTGTTTCTGTCTCCACATAGAATACTGGCTCAGAAAAGTGTTATCATTCGGATTTCAGATAATAAGGACCATTATACCATGTTTTTAAAATTACACTGAGAAAAGAAGAATGTATTTCAACTGATGGGCTGAAACAGCGTTCCATTTAAAGCGGCAAATATCACAGGCTTCTGACCAAGAAATACATGTTAAATCCTCTAAACATGTACCTCTCTCTGTTGGCTCAGGAACAGTATAAACAGACTGTGTACAAAACCTAAACAGTTAATATATACAGTGGGAAAAAGATCATTATAGGGAATCTGTCAGTAGGATCTACCCTGTAAAGCCGTCTATATGGGCATGCAGGTCGCAGGAAGCTGAATAAAATGATGCCTTGATCTCTGAGATCTGATATCTTGTTCCAGAGAAATCCACATTTTTGTTAATATGTAAATGAGCTGTTCCAGGCTATGGGCCGGACATAGATCTCCCTGAGAATCTGTCTCCAGAGCTTATTTTAAATCAAAGGAGACGTTGCCAGTGTGAGTCTGTTGATCAGGAGAGCAGACTGTCAGTCATTACATGTCTCACGCTGGTAACACCACTCCTTTCATTTCAAATAAGTTCTTGAAGGCAGATTTCTTAGGAGATCTGTGTCCAGCCCATAGATCTTAACAGGTATACATAGTAAGAAAAGTGTAGCTTTCTCTGGAATAAGAAATTAGAACACAGATATCAAGGTGTCATTTTATTCAGCTTACTATGACCTTCATGGCTTAGGAGGGTTGATCTTACTGACAGATTTTCTTTAAGAGTGTAAATGAAAATTAATGCTACTGCAAATTTGGAGGGGGAAAGGATTTTCAGAGTGCTTAAAAAGGACAAGATACACATGGTGCCTACAGCAAAATACAACAGAAACTGCAACCAAATTTTAAAAGGAAAGACTTAAAATAAAGCCCCCACAAATAACGTGAAAAAGGCATAAATGGTCACAAAGAGGGTGCAGGACTTGAAGATTGCATGCAAGGTTGGGAAAGGAAGAAGAGTATTTCCTCCTGCTAATTAAAAAATGCGAAATTGCCATGGGAAAGGTAGTGGAACAAAGTCAGAGATTATTTTTTTGCTGCAAAACCCACCACAAAGGAATTGTGTTTGGCCATAACAATGGAAGAGATGATGTCTGCCCTGATGTGCCATAGTGGAAGAGGTTGGTTCGGTGTGAAGATAACCTGGGAAGCCTGACTTGTAGCCATAAAATTATGAAGCATACCTTCAAGTAACTACATAACCCAAGCAACTTCAGGAGAGAGGCGGCATGGAATGGAGAGCAATAATCAGAGGGTTGATATTTGGTGGCATGGACAAAGTGGCTTATAATTCAGATTTCCATACCCCTGAGGTGTTTCTTGGAAGTCAGTGTCCCCTGAGAAATTATCATAGAAAGCCTAGGATTGGGAGGTCATGTTTTTCAGTTTTAATTTATGCTTGAATGCAAAACTCAAAGGGTACAAGTCTAACCTTGGCTAAATCTTCCCTGGCCACCCATAGTGGGAGTTTTATGTTAAACTGTGTTTTGTGTATGAAAGTAAATAATTGTACCCACAGGGTTCACACTGTTCCTAATAGCAGCTGGTCAAAGTGGAAAAAGCTTATAGGGCCCATAATTAATGTGACCCGGCAGTCCCACTAGCACTTTATAGAAATAACAGGGCCCAACAATGGCCGCCACCTAAAGCTACCAGCAGAGTGAATAATGCATTTTATGCGAAATGGTTGAGTGTCTCACACTGACTAATGTCAGCCCAGAGGCAGCCTCAAGCCACCCTGGTTGAGCGTTGTAGATTGTTCCGGTAATTGGCATGATGTTTTTTTACATTTGCTGATATGATTTTCTATCACTGTTTGTTGTCAGACTATTGCACAAAGCATCTGCGGCCTCTAATAAGACAAAGAGTAGAGTTGGGAGAGAGTGCCTGCTTTCTTTCAATTACTCTCATAGTCTTTTCCTGTTCCTTCTGACAAACTACCTTAATTCTGAAAAGTCTTTTTCGTGGTTTGAATCAATAAACAGTTTTTATTGTGTCATATTATAGATTTAATAATGTTTTCATATATTGTAGCTGAACATTGAATCAATACATGTAATTACTCCATGATTCCCCTTTACATACGGATACTACAAACCTAATTGTACTATTATTTCATCGGAGAAGAGAGAATAGCATGGTACAAGGATCTAACGTCTCAGTCACTGGACATCAGACAATAAGGGACACATGCCATATCATAGCATAGTATACGATTTTTTATGACAACCTACTTTAAAAAGAGTGTGTAGCTAGGAAGTCATTGCAATTTTGCACCCCCAAGCCCCATCTACTATATAATTGTCTAAGGGTCACTTCCGTCTTTCTGTCTGTCTGTCCTTCTGTCTGTCACGGATATTCATTGGTCGCAGCCTCTGTCATACTCACCTCCGGTCACCGCTCACATAGGGTTAATGCCAGCGGTAACGGACCGCGTTATGCCGCAGGTAACGCACTCTGTTACCGCCGCTATTAACCCTGTGTTTTTACTATTGATGCTGCCTATGCAGCGTTAATAGTAAAAGGATTTAATGTTAAAAATAATAAAAATAATAAAAAATCATCATATACTCACCCTCCGGCGCCTTTCCCACTCCTCGCGACGCTCCGGTGCTAAGGATGGTATGCGACAAGGACCTTCCATGACGTCATGGTCATGTGACCGCGACGTCATCACTGGTCCTGTGCGCCTACGCGAGAAGGACCTGCCATGACATCATTGTCATGTGACCACGACGTCATCACACCCTGGGACCGGAAGCTGGCGACAGAACTACGAGGGGCCCTCGGATCGGAAGGTGAGTATATGTTTATTTTTTAACCTGTGACATACGTGGCTGGGCAATATACTACGTGACTGGCCAATATACTACGTGGCTGGGTGTGACGTCTAAGTAAGATGAAAAGAGAGTGGACCCTCTGGGTCACGGTACTGACGCACCCAGGGGCGAGCGAACCCGGGATGCAAACCCCTATACAGGGATAGTTGGGAGCAAGTCCGAGGGGGACAAGTACCGCAACAGCCGGTGCCAAGAGGGCCGGCTCTTAGGAGAGACAGGAGAGGGAGGATGGGAGAAGACAAACAGAACAGTGGGTAATGGAAGCGGGAAAAACAAAGAACGGACTACAGGAGGCAGGGCTAGACAACGGAGGGAGACAAGAGGTAATACGAGAATTAGCCTGCGAGGGCAGACCAGTCAGGAACGGAAGAGAATCCGAACCAGACAAGACCAGAACAGTGTACGGACTGCACACAATAATGAGGCGCCTCCATTATGGAGGAGACGCCTGATATAGCCAGAGGAAGTACCTGATTGGAGGACCCAGGAGCAGAGAAGACGCAGAAGGGGTTAAGAGGAGGAAGGAGCGCGCGCCCGCGTCCTAAAGCGCATGTGTGGAGAAGGCACAGGACGGAGGAAGGAAGAAGCGCGGACACCACGCCGGAATCTCCGAGCAGCAGGAGGAGGAACCAGGGAACCGGCGCGATGCTGAGAGCGGCGAGTGGAGACGCAGTGAGAGGAGCCGGCAGGAGCAGCGGCCGCAGCGTCAGAGAAGGCTGGTATGACGCTGGGCAATATACTACGTGGCTCTGTGCTGTATACTACGTCGCTGTGCAATATATTACGTGGCTCTGTGCTGTATACTACATCACTGGGCAATATACTACGTAACTGGGCAATATACTATGTAACTGGGCAATATGCTCTGTGCTGTATACTACATCGCTGGGCAATATACTACCTGGCTGGGCAATATACTACGTGACTGGGCAATATACTACGTGGCTGGGCAATATACTACGTGACTGGGCAATATACTACGTGGCTGGGCAATATACTACGTGGCTGGGCTGTATACTACGTGACTGGGCAATATACTACGTGACTGGGCAATATACTACGTAACTGGGCAATATACTACGTGACTGGGCAATATACTACGTGACTGGGCAACATACTACGTGACTGGGCAATATACTACGTGGCCTGTGCAATATACTACGTGACTGGGCAATATACTACGTGGCTGGGCAATATACTACGTAGCTGGGCAATATACTATGTGGCCTGTGCAATATACTACGTGACTGGGCAATATACTACGTGGCCTGTGCAATATACTATGTGGCTGGGCAATATACTACGTGAATGGCCAACATACTACGTAACTGGGCAATATAATACGTGACTGGGCAATATACTACGTAACTGGGCAACATACTACGTGACTGGGCAATATACTACGTGGCTGGGCAATATACTACGTGACTGGGCAACATACTGCATGACTGGGCAATATACTACGTGACTGGGCAATATACTACGTGACTGGGCAACATACTACGTGACTGGGCAATATACTACGTGGCCTGTGCAATATACTACGTGACTGGGCAATATACTACGTAGCTGGACAATATACTACGTGGCCTGTGCAATATACTACGTGACTGGGCAATATACTACGTGACTGGGCAATATACTACGTGGGCTGTGCAATATACTACGTAGCTGGGCAATATACTACATGGCTGGGCAATATACTACGTAGCTGGGCAATATACTACGTGACTGGGCAATATACTACGTGGCCTGTGCAATATACTACGTGGCCTGTGCAATATACTACGTGACTGGGCAATATACTATGTGGGCTGTGCAATATACTACGTAGCTGGGCAATATACTACGTCGCTGTGCAATATACTACGTTGCTGGGCAATACACTACGTCGCTGGGCAATATACTACATGGCTGGGCAATATACTACGAGGACATGCATATTCTAGAATACCCGATGCGTTAGAATCGGACCACCATCTAGTTTAATATATGTGTACATATTGCACAGATTAGCCCTCCAGTTTAAGTCTAAGGCTAGGGTCACACTGGCATATATTCGCTCATCTGAGATAATTGGGCCAATTATTTTAATCCCATTCTCTGATCAGAGTGTGATCTGATTCTCTTGGATGAGGAGAAGATGGAGGAATTGTTCCATCTTCTCCAGTCTGTGAACCCATGGAAATCGAACTGCACTCAGATGTCATCCATGTGCACTCAGATGTTTCTGACTTGCATGGCCGAGTGCGATACAATAATCGGATCCAACTTGGGCATTGAGCGATTTTTTTCCCCGGATCGTCTCGGTCAAAGGAAACGATTGAACATGTGCATGGCCCCACAGAATAACACTAATCAGAGTGGGATCCAATGGAGCGCACTCGTCCAGAAAATACGGCCATGAGCACGAGCCCTTAGTGTGACTTTTTAAACATTTGTCTCAAGTTACTGTCACTATCAGTGGCATGCAGTATGAATGGCATCAAATCCCATAGAATTACTAACAGGATAAAAAACCATATTCTAATTTAGTATTCGCTATAGTAATTATTAAAAAAAAAAAGATATTTGCTTACAAAGACCAATTTCCCTGCTGCAGGTGACAAATTCGTTTATTGTGTTATTACTGTACATACTGATTCTATGTAGCTGTCAATAATCTATACATAAAAAGACGTAAAATCATCCTTATGAAAAAATGCTAATTTCCCATTAACATTTGCTATTTGCATCCAAGCCAAAGCACGACACAATCTCTCCAGTGTAATATTCCGTCCTAGTACCAGTATGGACATATTATTATTGATAATTATTATTACAATATTATTATTATTATTACAACCTTTTCACAAGCCAATGCACAGAACATGATCAGCTATGTCTTCCCTGTTCCAAGTGACCTCAAGAAGGTGGAGACAACATCTGATCTCCAACAGGGGGCACCAAGATTAATCCTATGCATCCACCTGCTGTGCAACAAGATACCATCCCAGCATAATGGCTAATATGTGTGAGCTGATGGAGGCAGCACTGCCCCCCATGCCTGCCCAGGGTAAGATCACACATGTGGAATAGGCTGCAGCTCCTGGGCAGAGCCTTGGCTGATGGGCTGAGAATGAGAATGCATGGTGTCCCCAAAGACTTCTGTAAGAATGGGATGGCATTGTTATCATCCATGCTGGTGAAGATCAGCACTGTGCCAGCCCCTGCCATCCACACGTCTCCCTGATCATGACAGTGACTGTGGGCTGCTGTGGGCAGGGGGAGATGGCAGGGCAGAGGACCACTCCTAGACATCATATGCTCCTCCACTTACCGTCCCAGCTCGGACTCCAGCTCATAGTAATGGGCCAAGGTGTCCTTGTTGGAGCCATCGATCCAGTAATCCGGTGCAGAGCTGCCAGACCTGGAGGAAGAGGAGGAGGTAGAGGAGGATGCTGAGGAAGACGACGAGGACGAGGAGGGGAGAGTGACTTTCAGCATCTCGGGGAGGTAGAGGAGGACAGGGCTGCCAGGAGGGGGAATGAGACACAGGCAGCACTCCGCTCTGCTCCTCAATCACTAGAGCACAGCTCCCAGCCAATGGGGCAGCAGCAGGAGGAGGGGGCAGGCTGTGTGTGCCCAGGACCCTGGCCCTCAGTGTGGCTGCTGCTGGAGAGGGCAGCCTTGGGCACTGTTCACATGGAAGTGGCTGCCAGCCCTGGAGATAACACGCTGGGGAGGTATTTATAGGCACTTGGAGTCTGTTTAGTGGATTTGCTGCCATCACTACCACTGTGTAAATCTATGAAAATGTCCTCCTCTTTATATTGTGAACGAAATATGAAAATAAATATATGTATTAAAATGTAATAACCATTCACCAGGGAGAAGGCTCAGAGACAGGAGAGCAGGACACCGACTATCCTTCCATCAAGCTGCCCTTCAAGGGGTTAACATGAATAATTGATAGACAGGGAGGGAAGGCAGGGAGTCTCTGCTCCCAGGACTACGCTCCCTATCATTACTATCCCTCTGGAAATCACAGACGGCTAATAATGCCTCAGCCGCCGTGCCCCTGGTTTCAGGTCTCCATGGGCGATGCTCTGTGTAATCTCGGATCTGCCTGTACTCATAAAATCATAAATGACGTGACCCATCGGTGTGATACCCAGCCATATACTCCGCCATATACTCCGCACCGCAGCATCTGGACGTGATGTGTAGCCAAATGCTGACTAGGATTGATGAGCAGGGCACCTCCTAATGTACCAGCTCCAATATTCTTCCTCAGCACCCTACATGATGCTGGCTAGAGGGGTCCTCAGCCAATTGGGGGGATGCCTTGACCCCGTTTCCAAGGGGATTCTCTATGTGCAAAAAGCCTGGTGTCCAATAGATCAGACATCTGAGGGGGATCACACATGAAACGCAGTTACTACTAGGGAAAATCTGTTGTAGGCATTTCTGTGACAAAAAATTAGCTTCCATACATCTGTGCTCTGGTCACACAGCACCGAGGTCCATATAGTAAAAAAACTAAGGTTTAAGCATGGCCTGGATCCCTTAATTGAAATATATACAGTATTACAGGTTAGTATTCCATTTTAGAGGGGGACGTTGATCCAGGAAAAAAGTCTGATATTATTGTTTCCCCTAATATGGGACAATTAACATCTGCCTCAGGGGTTTTTTGCTTTCCTCTGAATCAACGTATTAGGCTTGTTTCACATTTGCGGTAGAATCCGCAGCGTTTAATCCGCAACCTAAAACGCACGATAAACCGTATGCAAACGTGTGCAAACGCAGCGGTTTTAGACACGTAAGGTATCGCATGCGGTAAAAAAAACGCTGCATTTTCACGCTTTTTTTTTATGCGGTTTGCATGCATTTGCGTTTTCTGTGCGCATGGTGGAAAATTTAACATGAGAAAAGTCTAGATAAACAGACACCGCCAATGGGACTAAAGAGGGCGTGTATTATGGGATATCTTTATATAGACCCTAGGACTGCTGAAATCTTCACAGTTTGCTCCTGTATCCTGTGTCATGATGGATCTTCGCATGGATAGCTTTTATTTCAACCTGGATTTAAGCATCCAGCTGTTTCTTGCCTGTGCGTTTGCTTGGGAGCAACAAAGAAATAGGGAACGACAGAGAAGGACATGGCGTAGGCGTTTTTGGAGACACCCCATTATTGAACTCCGGGAGAGCCGTGGAGCCTACCACACGCTATATGGCGAGCTTAATGCCAACCCAGACAAATTCCCGGAATATACCAGGATGTCTCAAGAGTCTTTTTGGGATTTGCTTGGTCGTGTCCAAGGAGCCATCTGGAGACAGGACACCCAGCTCCGTAGAGCGATTCCTGCACAGGAACGTCTCCTGGTCACATTAAGGTACGTAATAATTCTAAACAAATGCCAGTCATAATTATTGTTGGTCTGCCATGTATTATTTGTATTTTCCTTTAGCTAAACACCACCCTAAATATAATTGTAATTTTTTTTAATTTTTATTTCAGATTCCTGGCTACCAGAGAGAGCTTATCATCTCTCCACTTTCAGTACCGGCTTGGAATTTCCACCCTGTCTGGAATAGTTGCGGACACCGGCCGGGCTTTGTGGAACATTCTCCGGGATGAATTTATCCCCCTACCCACCGCGGACATGTGGATGGAAATTGCCGAAAAATTCTGGAGTGTGTGTGATTTCCCCAACTGTTTGGGAGCAGTGGATGGAAAGCACATACGCATTATCAAACCCACCAGAACTGGATCTGAGTACTTCAACTACAAAAAATATTTTTCTGTAGTAACATAGTACCATAGTTATTAAGGTTGAAGGAAGACTTTAAGTCCATCTAGTTCAACCCATAGCCTAACCTAACATGCCCTAACATGTTGAACCAGAGGAAGGCAAAAAAAACCCATGTGGCATATAGTAACCTCCACTTTGGGGAAAAAAATTCCTTCCCGACTCCACATATGGCAATCAGACTAGTTCCCTGGATCAACGCCCGCCCTATCATGGAATCTAGTATGTATACCCTGCAAAATTATACTTTTCAAGAAAGGTATCCAGTCCCCTCTTAAATTTAAGTAATGAATCACTCATTACAACATCATACGGCAGAGAGTTCCATAGTCTCACTGCTCTTACAGTAAAGAACCCGCGTCTGTTATTATGCCTAAACCTTCTTTCCTCCAGATATAGAGGATGCCCCCTTGTCCCTGTCTCAGGTCTATGATTAAAAAGATCATCAGAAAGGTCTTTGTACTGTCCCCTCATATATTTATAAATTAAAATAAGATCACCCCTTAGTCTTCGTTTTTTAATTCTAAATAGCCCCAAGTGTAATAACCTATCTTGGTATTGCAGACCCCCCAGTCCTCTAATAACCTTGGTCGCTCTTCTCTGCACCCGCTCTAGTGCTCATGGCAATAGCAGATGAGGACTGTCACTTTATCGCCGTGGACATTGGAGCTTTTGGCGGTGGCAATGACTCCCAGACTTTCAAGAACTCGGATATGGGCCGACGTGTGTATGGCAAAAATTTTAATTTTCCCCTGCCACGACCTCTCCCCAACACTCAAGGCCCACTGATGCCATTTGTTATGGTTGGGGATGAGGCCTTTCAGATGTGTGAAAACCTACTGAAGCCATATTCCTGTCAGGACTTGAACCACACTAAAAGGATTTACAACTACAGACTGACCAGGGCCCAAAGAACAGTGGAGTGTACCTTTGGGATTCTTGTCTCAAAATGGCGCATTCTTGGGACAGCCATTAATCTAAAAATGGAGACAGTCGATGAGGTGGTCAAAGCCTGTGTGGTTCTCCACAATTACATAATGGCTAAAGAGCGACCCCACATTGAACTGGATGAACCAGTTGCAAACCCCTTGCCAGATTACCAGCATCACCCGCTGCAGTCAACTGTTGAAGTTGGCCACATTCGGGACCAATTTGCTGCCTATTTTGTTTCTGAAATTGGACATGTGGCATGGCAAGATAATATTGTGTAAAATGTGCTGTTGGGTTTGGGTCTGTATCAGTTATGTTTTAAATGTTACTAATATTTTTAGTCATGCGTGAGAAATAATGACTTCATGAGCACAAAACCCAGCCTCATGAATTCACTATTTCTGACACCTGTCCAGGGGAGTATAGATATGCTTTGTATGACCTCCATCGTCTCTTTGGTTTGTGTGAAATAGATTACCTATACTGAAGAGAAAATGGTGGTTATACAAGGCAGTTCTCTACTCACCAGGTCAGGTGTCATAAATAATGAGTCTTTGGACACATGACCTGTTGAGTATTATTATTATTATTTATATAGCAGCATTAATTCCATGGTGCTGTACATGAGAAAGGGGTTACATACAGAGTTATAGATATCGTTTACAGTAAACAAATTTACAATGACAGACTGGTACAGGTGGGAGAGGACCCTGTCCTTGCGGACTTACATTCTATGGGATAATGAGGAAGAGACAGAAGGTCGGGGTGTGGCAGCTCTGGTGGTGGTGAGGCCGCAGCTCTGGTGGTGGTGAGGCAGCAGCTTTGGTGGTGGTGAGGCAGCAGCTCTGGTGGTGGTGAGGCAGCAGCTTGGGTGGTGGTGAGGCGGCAGAATGGTTATTGCAGGCGGCTGTAGGCGATCCTGAAGAGATGGGTTTTCAGGTTCCGTCTGAAGGATCCGAGGGTGGTGGATAACCAGACGTGCTGAGGCATGGAATTCCAGAGGATGGGGATATTCGGGAGAAAACTTGGAGGCGGTTGTGTGAGGAATGAATAAGTGTGGAGGAGAGTAGGAAATCTTGGGAGGATCGGAGATTACGTGAGGGAAGATATTGGGAGATTAGTTCAGAGATATAGGGAGGGGACAGGTTGTGGATGGATTTGTAGATCAGTGTTAGTAGTTTGAACTGGATTAATTGGGGAACTGAGAGCCAGTGGAGGGATTTGCAGAGGGGAGTAGCGAGGAGAGAGGCGGATTAGCCAGGCAGCAGAGTTGAGGACAGACTGGAGCGGTGCAAGAGAGTTAGCGGGAAGGCCACAGAGGAGGGCATGCACAAGAGTTTTGGTAGATTGTGGGCTGAGGAAGGGATGGATTCTGGCAATATTTTTGAGATGAAGGGGACAGGAGGTGGCAAGAGTTTGGACCTGTGGTTTGAAGGACAGGACAGAGTCGAGAGTTACCCCGAGGGAGCAGATTTCAGGTGCGGGACAGAGCGTGATGCCGTTTACCATGATCAGGTAGGGGGGATACGCGAGATGGGGGAAAGATGATTAGTTCAGTTTTGTCTACATTGCGTTTTATGAAGCAAGAGGTGAAGGAGGATATGGCTGACAGACACTGCGGGATTCTGGACAGCAGAGGTGACATCTGGGCCAGAGAGGTAGATCTGAATGTCGTCAGCATACAGGTGGTACTGGAAGCCATGGGACTTCATGAGTTGTCCTAGGCCAATGGTATAGATGGAAAAAAGTAGGGGCCCTAGGACAGGGCCTTGAGGGACTCCAACAGAGAGAGGGTGGGATGAGGAGGTAGTGTGGGAGTGGGAAATGCTAAATGTGCGGTCAGAAAGGTATGAGGCAATCCAGGACAGGGCAAGATCTTTGATGCCAAGGGAAGAAAGAATCTGTAGCAATAAGCAGTGGTCGACTGTGTCGAAGGCAGAAGACAGGTCGAGAAGGAGGAGGATGGACAACTGTCTGTTAGCTTTTACTGTTAGTCATTAGTAATTTTTGTCAGGGCAGTTTCGGTGGAGTGGTGGAGGCGGAAGCCAGATTGGAGGTTGTCAAGGAGAGAGTTAGATGAGAGGTGGGAGGAAAGTTAAGCATGGACATGCTGCTCAAGGAGTTTTGAAGCAAACGGGAGCAGTGATATGGGGCGATAGCTGGGCATAGCAGTTGGGTCAAGGTTAGTTTTCTTGAGGATGGGTGTGATGGTGGCATGGTTGAAGGCAGAGGGGAAGGTACCAAGATAGATAGGTTGAAGAGATGGATTAGGGCTGGAATGAGCGTGTTAGTGAGGTTGGGGAGCAGGTGGGAAGGGATGGGGTCAAGTGCACAGGTGGTGAGGTGTGATTTTGAAAGGTGAGTAAGCTCTCCTTCAGTGATGTTGTTGAGGGAGGTTATTAGGGAAGGGTAGAGGTTTGGCATATGGAGTGGTTGGGCTGGTGGAACAGTAAAGATCTGTCTTGTTTGGTCGATCTTATTTTTGAAGTAGGTGGCAAAGTCCTCGGAAGAGATTAGGGGAGTTGGAGGTGGCAGTGGTGGGCGGAGGAGAGAGTTAAATGTGCTGAACAGTTAATTTGGGTTGCAGGATAATGAAGATAATAGGTTTGTGAAATAGGTCAGTTTAGCAGAGGTGAGGGCTAATTTGAAGGCAAGTGTAGCTTGTTTGAAAGCAGTGAAGTCGTGTGGCAGGCATGTTTTCTTCCAACGCCGCTCCGCGACCCTGGATGCTTGTAATAGTTTTTTGGTGAGATTGTTATGCCAGGGTTGCCTATTGATTTCTCGCACTTTGCCAAGCATGAGAGGGGCGACTGAGTCTATGGCTGATGTGAGGGTGGTGTTATAGAAAGCAATGGCGCTGTCCATGTCATGGAGTGAGGATGTGGATGACAGGGTAGAAGAGTCTGAGAATGTCTAAGTGTGCGAAGATTCTGCGAGGATGTGGTAATTGCTGGACATGGAGGGCGGGTGAGGAGGACAAGGATGGCAAGGTGAGTAGATGGTGGTCAGATAGGGGGAAGGGAGAGGTTGTAAGATTAGAAATGAAACAGAGGTGGGTGAAGATGAGGTCTAGTGTATGTCCGTCTGTGTGGGTGGCTGTGGAGGACCCCTGAGTAAGTCCAAAGGATGAAGTAAGGGCCAGGAGCTTGACGGCTGCTGGCTGGCGGGTTTCAGTAGGGATATTAAAGTCACCCATGATGATGGTGGGGATGTCAGCAGAGAATGTGAAGAAGCCAGGTGGAGAATTGGTCGATGAAGGCAGTGGCTGAGCCCGGTGGTCGGTATATGAGAGCCATTTGGAGATTAGAGGGAGATTAGATATGGACAGAGTGAACCTCGAAAGGGAGGATAAGGGAGGGTGGGGGTTGGATAGGGTTGAAGGAACAGTTTTTAGAAAGAAGGCAACTCACTCCTCCGCCATGTCTGTTGCTAGAGCAAGGAATGTGGGTTAATTGGAGGCCACCGTAACTCAGTGCTGCAGAGGAGGCCGTGTCAGGGGGTGTCAGCCAGGTCTCAGTGAGGGCCAGGAAGGAAAGGTTACGGGAAGTAAAGAGATCTTGGATCGTGTGGAGATTGTTGTAGACAGAGCGGGATATGGTTTTTTTTTTAGCATTTTCCAGTAGGCTTCCACATATTACATGAAAAACATGAAAAGCAGGTATTTACATGTAACAAAATAAAATTGGGCATAGAGGTACTGTGGGAACATTATACTATGTGGGGGCCCTGTACTATGAGAGTAATACATGTTTCATTGGTTCCCGGTCTTTCATAGTTGGGTCGTTTGTATCTATCCGCAGAAAAGGAGCAAAATCATTGTGATTCTTATAAGGAGACAACACAAAAAACCCCTAACTATAACATTTTATAACAACCCCACAATCTATGACTCTTCCGGGTAAAACGCTATCTCACCATTGGATTAGAGCTGATTCTATGAAGCTTAAGTGATTGTAATGAATATACACAGCTCTACTACACCCATTAGGTCTGTGTAAAGTACACACACACTCAGGGCTGCTGCATCTTCCTGCCTTTGTGACATGCTAGCCCAGACACACGCAGCAGATTTGACCCCCTTCTCTTTCCCCCCAGCTTTTCTCCTCAACCTGCTGACAATATAGCTGTAACGTGAGACTCCAGGGTGTGATTCCCTCCCCCCTCAGTCCTGGCAGCTGGAGAGAACTGGTTGAAAGCAGCCTACAGCCTCATGGCATTCCGTTTGTTCTCTTAAACTGGTATATACAGTAATCACACAGATTAAGTCTGAAAGCAGGACAAATACATTTTTGGCCTCCGCATTGGCAGTGCCATCACACAGTGCTTTTTCTAAGATTCAACAGTAGCAGAATTTGAGAAACACATTACTGCTTACCTGAGTCACATAGCCAAGTCATGTTTAGACTTAATAGAACGCTAATCTCAAAACAAGATTAATAATACGCTCGTTGTCCTTCCATGAGCCCCTCCCCAAGAGTTATGAGTAATAGAAGATTTGACATAACTTCCAGAAAGGGGACAGCATTCCAGGGCGGTCCACTTAATGAGGTCATGAAGCACAGGTTATAACATTGACCAGCTGAGTTGGAAGGTGGTCTATTGTCCAGGAAGTCAGCTAACAGAAACGCTGCAATCTGCTCTGATGCATTGGGATGTGTCGCCCTTTCCCCGCCACATTACCTACCATTATCTGGGAGAACTCTAAGGGTATGTGTCCACGGGCCGTTTTACATCCGGACTAGCTGCGGATTGAACGCTGCATGGAGCCACAGCGTTCAATCCGCAGCGTCCAGATGTTACAGCATAGTGGAGGGGATTTTATGAAATCCCGTCTCCACTATGCATGGTAACACGCATCCGGTGGCCCTGTGATTTCAGACATGCGGCGTGTCTTTTTAGATCGCAGCATGTCCGTTTACCTTGCGGCGACGCTGCGCTGCCGCAAGGTAAAACACAGGGCCCTATGTGTAGGGTGCGATGATTCTGGATGTGTGCAATGAACACATCCGGCATCATCGCGTCTCCAGAAGGGGGCGGAGCTTTGGGCGGAGTAAGTTTTCCGCTCCGTCCAAAGGACCGGCCATCCTGAACGTGGACACGTACCCTAAGTGCTTTAAATCTTTAATCCCTTGTATTTTGTAATCGTTCTGTACATACTACAGTTGTCTCATTTTGTAAGATCTTTTTATATACTTTTGTAAACACTGCCTAATTCTTTTTGGAGTAAAAGCTATATTTACTAGCTTTGTTTTGCTTGCTCTAAAACGTACCTCCAATGTCCTCTGAAGTGAATTACGCTTCTGACTGGGTTGGATCCTGACCCGCTATTAACCATAAGTAATAGGAGCTGGTGGCAGCAAAGTGTCCTGAGCTTTTGGGGAAACCGGCAGCGACGGACGGCATTGATAATTATATTTCCCGCCTGAGTGTGAGTAGTTATATCGTTCTCGCTGCAGTGTGCCCAATAGCCAGTACATAGCAAGGCAGCTTTTCTGGTGACTAATTACCCTAGGTGCAGTTCCCTGACTGACCTGAGGGTAATGGGGCAACTGAGAGCTGCAAGTTCCAAACTGGAACTGGGATATAAATAAATCCCTGACGAAAGAACTGGGGCAACCAAACACCCCCGGTTCATGACAGTGACTAAACAGACTTCCTGTCACATCCATAAAGAGGCACTTTTCGGTGTTTGTCAGAACTGTCCGAGGATTATTAGAGGTGATAGATTCCCCCAATTAGAAGGGACACCAGTGGATATTGGGGTCTTTACCTGCTACAGTTCTGGTGTAGACCCTTCTCCTGCAGAGCCGCACTCTATTGATGAGTCCTTAGTGAACGATCCGAGACGAAGAGCTGGCTCTTTCATGTGAACAACGGGGCCCCCGGCTCACCACTGGGAGCTGAGTTAAATATTTTTTTCCCTGCTGTTTGCTTAGCTTCTTCCCGCCTGACAGGGAGGAGTCGAGGAGGAGACTTAAATCATTGTGTACAAGTGGGGAATAATTGGCAATGCTTTGTGAGTGGGCTCCTCCCAAGAGAACAAGATGTACTGTGATGTACTGTGACTGGCTGCTCAGTGTAGTGAGGGCACACATGATCTGTGATTGGCTGCTCAGTGTAGCGAGTGCACACATGATCTGTGATTGGCTGCTCAGTGTAGTGAGTGCACATATGATCTGTGATCTATCACAATCTGCAGTTAGAGACTGGACAGTGGTGGATGTTCGTCAGCTGCAGGAATAAAGGCACTGCGGTGAGGAACTGGCAGCAATTAGGTTAATAACAGGATGATTTCTACCTCCCCTTAAAGGGACACTGTCACCTGAATTTGGAGGGAACAATCTTCAGCCATGGAGGCGGGGTTTTGGGGTTTTTGATTCACCCTTTCCTTACCCGCTGGCTGCATGCTGGCTGCAATATTGGATTGAAGTTCATTCTCTGTCCTCCGTAGTACATGCCTGCACAAGGCAATCTGGCGTAGCACCCCATCACTCTCCTACTTGGTCAAATAGCCCTTACACAGCCTGGAGGTGTGTTTGAGGTCATTGTCCTGTTGAAAAATAAATGATGGTCCAAATTAACGCAAACCGGATGGAATAGCATGCCACTGCAAGATGCTGTGGTAGCCATGCTGGTTCATTATGCCTTCAATTTTGAATAAATCGCCAATAGTGTCACCAGCAAAGCACCCCCACATCACACCTCCTCCTCCATGCTTCACGGTGGGAACCTTTTCTATGTCGCACAAAGACACGGTGGTTGGAACCAAAGATCTCAAATTTGGACTCATCAGACCAAAGCACAGATTTCCACTGGTCTAATGTCCATTCCTTGTGTTCTTTAGCCCAAACAAGTCTCTTCTGCTTGTTGCCTGTCCTTAGCAGCTATTTTACCATGAAGGCCTGCTGCACAAAGTCTCCTCTTAACAGTTGTTGTAGAGATGTGTCTGCTGCTAGAACTCTGTGGCATTGACCTGGTCTCTAATCTGAGCTGCTGTTAACCTGTGATTTCTGAGGCTGGTGACTCGGATAAACATGCTCAGAAGCAGAGGTGACTCTTGGTCTTCCTTTCCTGGGGCAGTCCTCATGGGAGCCAGTTTCTTTGTAGCGCTTGATGGTTTTTGCCACTGCTCTTGGGGACACTTTCAAAGTTTTCCCAATTTTTCAGACTGACTGACCTTCATTTCTTAAAGTAATGATGGCCACTCATTTTTCTTTACTTAGAATTTGTATTATGGTGAGAAAAAAGCAGCTAACAGTCTATTCAGTAGGACTATCAGCTGTGTATCCACCAAACTTCTGCACAACACAACTGATGGTCCCAACACCATTTATAATGCAAGAAAAGGTTATTAAACCTGACAGGGCACACCTGTGAAGTGAAAACCATTCCTGGTGACTACCTCTTGAAGCTCATCAAGAGAATGCCAAGAGTGTGCAAAGCAGTCATCAAAGCAAAAGGTGGCTACGTTGAAGAAGCTAGAATATCTATATACATAATTGTCTAAGGGTCACTTCCGTCTGTCTGTCTGTCCTGCTGTCACGGTTATTCATTCGCTGATTGGTCTCGGCAGCTGCCTATCATGGCTGCCGCGACCAATCAGTGATGGCCACAGTGCGATTAGTCCCTCCCCTACTCCCCTGCACTCTCTGCCCGGCGCCCGCTCCGTAGTCCCCTCCACTCACACAGGGTTAATGGCAGCAGTAACGGCCCGCTGTGTAACGCACTCAGTTACCGCTGCTATTAACCCTGTGTGTCCCCAACTATTTACTATTGATGCTGACTATAAAGCGCCAATAGGGATACTATTTTAAAAACAGCACCCCCTGACAGATTGAAAACTGCTGTCAGGTAGTTTATTAACCCTTCAGGTGCTTTTCAGGAATTAATGCAAAGTAGCATAACAAATGAAAATGTCTATTTTTACCACCTAAATGCCTCTAACTTCTGAACAGGTTACAACAGCCGTCACACTCTAAGGCCGCTATTTGGTCATCAATTGCCATGGCAAGCATCAGGACCACACAATCATGATCAGAGACAACCAATTGGGATATAGAGGAAGCCCCCTTGCTGTTATCCATTTATAATGATGTAGTCACTATTGACAGCAGCATCTAAGGGGTTAAACAGATTTGGACTGTGCAAACACTGATTGTGGCTGATACAGCACGTTGTCAGCTATAGAGTACAGCCGACAGCTGCTGGATTGTCACCTGTATGGGGAGGCTATTCTCTTATATCTCAGGTCAGTTAAAAGGCGTATTGGCTGTCATTAAGGGGTTAACCTGATCGCTAAACGGCGTAGCGAGAAAAAATTTCAAAACGCCACAATTACCTTTTTTTGGTCGCCGCAACATTGCATTAAAATGCAATAACGGGCAATCAAAAGAACGCATCTGCACCAAAATGGTATCATTAAAAACGCCAGCTCGGCACGCAAAAAAATAAGCCCTCAACTGACCCCAGATCATGAAAAATGGAGACGCTATGGGTATCGGAAAATGTTTTGGAATTTTTTTTCACCACCTAGATAAAAAATAACCTAGACATGTTAGGTGTCTATGAACTCGTAATGACCTGGAGAATCATAATGGAAAGGTCTGTTTTAGCATTTAAAGAACCTAGCAAAAAAAAACAAAAAAAGTGTGGGATTGCACTTTTTTTGCAATGTCACCGCAATTGGAATTTTTCTCCTGTTTTCTAGTACACGACATGCTAAAACCAATGATGTCGTTCAATAGTACAACTTGTTTCGCAAAAAATAAGCCCTCACATGCCATATTGACGGAAAAATAAAAAAGATATGGCTCTGGGAAGGAAGGGAGCGAAAAACGAACACGAATGGAGGGGTTAAAGATGAGAGACGCCTGTAATTGACATCATAGGTATACCACAACTATGAGAGTCAAAATGAGAAAACAAATCCAGAAAAATCACCTTGACTGACTTGGCAAGATTTATTTAGCAAATTATGGTGGAAAATAAGTATTTGGTCACCTAAAAGCATGCAAGATTTCTGGCTCTCACATATCTGTAACTTCTTCTTTAAGAGGCTCCTTTGTCCTCCACTCATTGCCTATAGTAATGGCACCTGTTTGAACTTGTTATCAGTATAAAAGACGCCTGTCCACAACCTCAAACAGTCACATCCAAACTCCACTATGTTTAAAGGGACTCTGTCACCTGAATTTGGAGGGAACAATCTTCAGCCATAGGGGCGGGGTTTTCGGGTGTTTGATTCACCCTTTCCTTACCCGCCGGCTGCATGCTGGCTGCAATATTGGATTGAAATTCATTCTCTGTCCTCCGTAGTACATGCATGCACAAGGGAATCTTGCCTTGCGCAGGCGTGTACTATGGAGGACATAGAATGAACTTCAATCCAATATTGCAGCCAGCATGCAGCCAGCAGGTAAGGAAAGGGTGAATCAAACACCCGAAAACCCCGCCCCTATGGCTGAAGATTGTTCCCTCCAAATTCAGGTAACAGACTCCCTTTAAGACCAAAGAGCTGTTGAAGGACACCACAAACAAAATTGTAGCCCTGCAGGGCTGGGAAGACTGAATCTGCAATAGGCAAGCAGCTTGGTGTGATGAAAACAACTGTGGGAGCAATAATAAGAAAATGCAAGACATAAAAGACCACTGAATCTCCCTCGATCTGGGGCTCCACGCAAGATCTCACCCCGTGGGGTCAAAATGATCACAAGAACAATGAGCAAAAATACCAGAACCACACGGGGAGACCTAGTGAATGACCTGCATAGAGCTGGGACAACTGTAACAAAGGATAACATCAGTAACACACTATGCCGCCAGGGACTCAGATCCTGCAGTGCCAGATGTGTTCCCCTGCTTAAGCCAGTACATGTCGGGGCCCATCTGAAGTTTGCTAGAGCGCATTTGGATTATCCAGAAGAGTATTGGGAGTATGTCAAATGGTCTGATGAAGCCAAAAGATAGAACTGTTTGGGAGATAAAACACTCGTCGTGTTTGGAGGAGACAAAATGCTGAGCTGCATCCAAAGAACACTATACCTACTGTGAAGCATGGGGGTGACAACATCATGCTTTGGGGCTGTTTCTCTGCAAAGGTACCAGGACGACTGATCCGTGTACATGAAAGAATGAATACGGCCATGTATCGTGAGATTTTGAGTGTAAACCTCCTTCCATCAGCAAGGGCATTGAAGATGAAACGTGGATGGCTCTTTCAGCATAATAATGATCCCAAGCATACCGCCAGGGCAACAAAGGTGTGGCTTCGTAAGAAGCCTAGCCAGTCTCCAGATCTCAATCCCATAGAAAACCTTTGGAGGGAGTTGAAAGTCCGTGTTGCCCAGCGATAGGCCCAAAACATCACTGCTCTAGAGGAGATCTGCATGGAGGGATGGGCCAATATATCCCCAATAGTGTGTGTTAACCTTATGAAGACTTACAGAAAACATGTGACCTCTGTCATTGCCAACAAAGGATATGTAACAAAATATTGAGATGAACTTTTGTTAATGACCAAACACTTATTTTCCACCATAATTTGCTAAATAAATCTTGCCAAATCAGACAAGGTAATTTTCTGGATTTGTTTTCTCATTTTGACTCTCATAGTTGTGGTCTACCTATGATGTCAATTACAGGCCTCTCTCATCTTTTTAAGTGGGAGAACTTGCACAATTGGTGGCTGACTAAATACTTTTTTCCCCCCACTGTAGATATGTTATATAATCACTAAGGGGCTACAGGAAGAAATTGTTGGATTATAGAGTTGAGTGACTTACTTTTTTAGGATCGAGTCGGGTTTCGCAAAATACGACTCTCAAAAGTCGGGTCGGGTGAAATCGGCCGATTATTGCGAAAAGTCAGGTGCCGACTGAAACACGAAACCCAATGCAAGTCAATTGGGGAATCAAAGTCCACAGTGAGTGGAGGACAGGAAAACAGCTACAGTGCCCATTTTAATGCCAAAAACATCAATTCGTATTACTGAAGCTTGTCAATCTTAATTTACTTTATAATAATAGTTAGGCATTGAAAACAGGGGGTCATTTGGCTAAAGTTGTGGGGGGGTAGGGCTGGCTCAAGATTTTCGTGGGCCCAGGAAACGCGGAATACGTCACGGCGGTGGAGCAGGGAGAGGTATTTCAACTTTGCAAGTGCTGTGATCCTGAGAAAGCAGGGGGGGCCGACTAGTTGGCACTGGCACAGGGCCCCTCATAGTACGGCGGTGTGTTTGAAGGCGGGTGGCGCCTCCCACTGCCAGAGACACTTTTGCATACTATGAGGGGCCCTGTGCCAGTGCCAACGAGTATGCCCCCCCACCTGATGAAGGAACCTGCACTTTCAACTGTACCTTCCTCTTTGTCCCCGTGTAAGGTGGTATAGTATGCAGGAAGGGGAACCTGACTTTCAGCAGGGTCAGATTCTGGCTGTGTAGAGTGAAAGGGGAATGTAGTGGTCTGGGTCAATATACCAGCAGACTCATCAAGCAGTGGCTGGGCAATGGGCAGGATGAGGAGGAAACACAGATATAGGCCCAAATAATAAAGTAGGCTAAAGGCAGTTCAAAATTGGTAACAGGACTAAACAGGCGGCATAGCTTTGTCCAGTGGATGACAACTGTAGTGAGTGTCACAGACACAGTTTGTAGGCCCAAAATTAAAAAGGAGCCTAAATGCAGTCCAAATTTGGTAACAGGACTAAACAGGCGGCATAGCTTTGTTCAGCGGAGGACAACTGTAAGGAGTGGCTGACAGTTACTAGGCCCAAATAAGTAAGTAGGCTAAATGCAGTTCAAAATTGGTAACAGGACTAAAAAGGCAGCATTGCTTTGTTCAGCGGAGGACAACTGTAATGAGAGGCTGACACAGTTAGTAGGCCAAAATAATAAAGTGGGCTAAATGTCTGCCAAAAAATTGTTCATAAACAGGTGGCATAGCTAGGTGCAGGGGTGGGCTCCTCTGCTGAGTAACAGACAGTGGTAGTTGGCGCAAAGTATTAACTGGTCTAAATGGAGGCCAGGGCCCCTGTATATTTTTACTATCATTTCAACAAATTTGTATTGGCAGTGCCATTGAAGGATTTAACAGCACAGACTACACAGTGGTGGAGCAGGGAGAGGTAAGTATTGCAAGTGGTAGAGCACTGTTTGAGCTGGGGGGGGGGAACACTCTCGTGGGCGGCGGTACTGGCACAGGGCCTCATATTACGACGGTGTGTCTGACGTTGGTTGTGCACCACCACCGTCAGACATTTCATTGTACTATGAGGGACCCTGTGCCAGTGCCGTCGCCCAAGAGTGGGCACACCCACCTGTCCAGGCAAACGGCACTCGCACGGGTGCTTGCGCCAAGTGGTGACCACGGCGCTGTGGGGGGAGTCAGCCCATAGAGGTATAAAAGTGGCCTATGGTGGACATTCAGCAGCTGCAAATGGAGGAATTGGAGCATTCAGTAAGAGGAGGCCAAAAGCAAGACATTTTTCAGGCAAGCTACGTGTCAGCAGGTGAAGGTGGGGCAAAATAATTTGAAATCCATGATTGGTTAATTTTAATGAAGGTTAGATCATCAACATTTCGGGTAGCCAGACGTGTCCTTTTTTCGGTCAGTTGAACCAGCAGCACTGAAGACTTTCTGATAGCACACTAGCAGCTGGGCAAGCGAGCTCCTGTAATGCATATTCTGCCAATTCAGGCCAGGGGTCTATTTTAGATGCCCAGTAATCAAAGGGGAATGACCTGTGAGGGAGAACATCGATAAGGGAGGAAAAATATTTCGTAACCATACTGGACAAATGCTGTCTCCTGTCACTTTGAATCAATGCAGCAGTACCTGTTGTGTCTGCGGTCATTGCGAAATCACTCCACAACCTGGTCATAAAACCCCTCTGTCCAACGCCACTTCGGATTTGTGCACCTCTGCCATGTTGCCCCCTACAGCTCGTGTGAGAACCATCACCGCCGCTGTGTGCTGGGAATGCCTGAACCAAACGGGTTACAAGAGTTTCTTGTTTGGTAGCCAATATTTGCTCAAGGTTCTCATGTGGCATGATATTTTGTAATTTTCCTTTATATCGTGGATCCAGGAGGCAGGCCAACCAGTAATCGTCATCGGTCATCATTTTGATAATGCGGGGGTCCCTTTTTAGGATACGCAAGGCATACTCAGCCATGTGGGCCAATGTTCCAGGTGTCAATTCACTGCTTGTGCTGGGTTGAGGAGCACTTTCTTGCAAATCAACATCACTTGTGTCCCGCAAAAACCCTGTACCTGACCTTGCAACGCCACCAGTTTGCATTGCCCACTGAGAAGCATCCCCATCATCATCCTCCTCCTCGTCCGCCACGTCGTCCAGGAGAGTTCCTTGAGCAGACAAAGGCTGACTGTCATCAAAGGCTTCCCTCCTCCTCGGCTGCAGACGCCTGCTCTTTAATGTGCATCAAACTTTGCATCAGCAGACGCATTAGTAGGATGCTCATTCTTATGATGGCGTCGTCTGCACTTACCAGCCGTGTACATTCCTCAAAACATTGAAGGACTTGACAGAGGTCTTGTAGCTTCGACCACTGCACACCCGACAACTCCATGTCTGCCATCCAACTGCCTGCCCGTGTATGTGTATCTTCCCACAAATTAATTACAGCACAGCCTCTGAAGCATGTGCAGTGTGGAGTTCCACCTTGTTGCAATGTCGAATATTAGGCGTGCTGGGGAAGATTCAGCGATCGCTGATGGTTCAGCATACGGCTGGAGTGTACGGGCGACCGGCAGATGTGCGAGCAAAGTCTTCGCACCTTCAGGAGCAGGGCTGGTAACCCCGGATAATTTTTCAGGAAGCACTGCACCACCAGGTTCAAGGTGTGAGCCAGGCAAGGAATGTGTTTTAGTTCTGAAAGGGCTATGGCAGCCATAAAATTCCTTCCGTTATCACTGACTACCTTGCCAGCCTCAAGATGTACACTGCCCAGCCATGAGTTTCTTGCTGCAAGTACTCGGCCAGTATTTCCGCGGTGTGTTGTCACCCAAACACTTAATTTCTAACAGCCTGCTGATGCTTACCACTAGCTGTTCGATAATGGGACACCTCGTGTGCCACACTGGCAGCTGCGGATGGAGTGGTCGTGCAACTGCGCTCTGTGGATGAGCTTTCGCTTCTGGAGGAGGGTTGGCAAATGCCTACAGCCAACTGTTTCATAGACCGTGGGCTAGGCAGAACTGTACCAATATGGCTGTCCCCTGCATCCACCATATTAACCCAGTGCGCCGTGATGGACACGTAACGTCCCTGGCCATGCCTACTGGTCCATGCATCTGTTGTGAGGTGCACCTTTCCACTGACTGATTGCTTCAGTGCATGGACAATGCGGTCTTTGACATGCTGGTAGAGGGCTGGGATGGCTTTTCTCGCAAAGAAGTGCCAACTAAGTAGGTCATAGCGTGGTACTGCGTATGCCATCAGGTCTTTGAAATCTTCGCTTTCAACCAACCGGTAGGGCATCATCTCTAAAGAGATTAGTCTAGCAATGTGGGCGTTCAAACCCGGTGTACACGGATGAGAGGATGAGTACTTTCTTTTCCTAACGAGAGTCTCTTGTAGGGTGAGCTGGACTGGAGAGCTGGGTATGGTGGAACTAGCGGGGTTGGTGGTGGACATGGCAGATTGAGAGAGGGTTGGTGATGGTATTCTTGATGTTGGCCTACATACAGTGTTTCCTACCAAGAACCTTGTGATTCCCTGACTGCTTTGGCCTTGCGACGATACCTCCACATTTGCTGCTGGTGGTGTCCTAACCGGTGGGCTTACAGTGAGGGAAGCAATGTAGCGTTGCTGACTACCTTCATTCTGAGCAGGTGCACCAACGGCACGGGATGTTTGGTAGTTAGTCCAGGCTTGCAAGTGCATGCTGGTTAAATGTCTAAGCATGCATGTTGTATTTAAATTTTGGAGATTCTTCCCTCTGCTAAAGGTCTTTGAGCATTTCTTACAGATAACTTTGCACTGATCTTTCGGATCTTGGTGAAAAAATTGCCACACTACACTCTTCCTACTATGGAACACCTTTTCAGGCATTGCACGCTGTGCTACTTTCACCAGATGGCCACGCTGTCCTAAAACTGTTTTTGCTCCTGACAAACGTTTTTGGCCAGATACGGGCCTGCCAGATGAAAGTTGTTGCGATGTAGATGGCTGCTGCGGATCATCCTCCTCCGCTTCTGAGCTACTGGCAGCGGCACCCTCTTCCCCCAATAGCTGCCAATCTGGGTCAACAACTGGGTCATCTATCACCTCCTCTTCAATGTCATGTGCACCTTCCTCTGTGTCACCGTGTAAGGTGCTATAGTGTTCGTGATGGGGCACCATAGTCTCATCAGGGTCAGATTCTGGCTCAGTACACTGCGAGGGCAATGTAGTGATTTGAGTCAATGGAACAGCATTATAATCTAGCTGTGGCTGTGCATTAGTGCACTCCATGTCCAATTCATCTTGTAATGGGCTGTTAACAATTTCCCTTTCTAACCCAGGCACGGTATGTGTAAAGAGCTCCATGGAGTAAACTCTAGTGTCGCCTGCCGCATCCTTCACTTTTGGTTTGGGTGAAGGACACAAGGAAGCGACTTGTTCCTGACCAGGAGCATCCACTGACGACTCGCTGCTTTTATATTTCGAACTTTCTGAAGAGGTGGCAAAAGAGCTAGAGGCTGAGTCAGCAAGGAAAGCCAAAACTTTTTCCTGTTGCTCCAGCTTTAAAAGCTGTTTTCCTACTCCCAGATAAGGGAGCCTTCGAGGCCTTATGTAGCCAGACGATGACGCTAGCTCAACACCTCAAGCCTTTGGTGCTATTTTGCTTATCCCACTACCACCAGATGCTCCAACACCACCACCATCAGTACCAGCTGGCAACGACCGCCCACGGCCTCTTCCACCAGACTTCCTCATTTTTGGGAAAATGTAACCAAAATAACAACCGTTATATGGTACTGTAAAACAAGGTAGAAGGTGTATATAAACTAGTTGAGAATTTAAATCTCCCTTTTTTTTTTGGGAGACTGAACCAAAACTCAGGCCCAGTGTATAACACTACACAATGTAAGTGGCAGAACGTGGCTGGCTGATATACGACGATAAACTAACAGAACTGACGTAGATCCACTTAGTGACAATTTAAATCTCCCGTTTTTGGGGGGGAGACTGCACCAAAACTCAGGCACAGTGTATAACACTACACAATGTAAGTGGCAGAACGTGGATGTAAGATATATGTAAAAAAAAAACAAGGACTGTAGTACAATTTCAATCTCCCTACAATGATCTCAGGACAGTGTGGACAAATAAACAAGAGAACTGTGCAGAAAGCAGCAACAGGATTTTTGCTTTTAAAAAAGCAGTTGGTTTGCACAGCGGCGTACAAACAGCAATGCAGCTATCAGGGAGCCTTATAAGGCAGCCTAATAAGCTACAGAGCTGATGCACAAAAATATAAACTCCACTGTCCCTGCAAAGAAAAGGTGGTGTTGGACAGTGGAAATCGCTACAGCACAAGCAGTTTTGGGGCTTAATCTTCCCTCCCTAACTATATCCCTTCTTCTGATGCAGCTGCAGCAACCTCTCCCTATGCTAGTATCGGTATAAGTAAGATGGCGGTCGTCGTGCACGCCCCTTTATAGCCCCTGTGACGCTGCAGAAAGAAAGCCAATCACTGTCATGCCCTTCTCTAAGATGGTGGGGACCGAGACCCATGTCATCCCGCTGCCCACACTCTTCGTCCTCCTTCATTGGCTGAAAAATGGTGCTGAAAACGTCATATGAAACGCGACTTTGGCGCGAAGATCACCAACCTCATGGCCGATCCCACACTAGGAACGGGTCGGGTTTCACAAAACCCAACTTTGCCGAAAGTCAGCGATTTTTGAATTTGTCCGATCCGTTTCGCTCAACCCTATTGGATTACTTTGTGCATGTTCAATATTTAGTGCTCCTCAAAGTGAAGTAATGTGAGTAATTTGTTACTGCAGACGATGAGCGCTTATGGTCTAGTGGATATGTGAGAATTACAGTCCTAATCATTTACACCATATTTTGATTTGTGCATTACCCAGGCAATTTAAGTGCTGTAAAAGTCTTGCCATTTCTGTGTGGCGACCACAAAAAGCAGATTTCAACCAAAAAACAGGTTACTTTTTTTTTTAAATTAAATATATATATATATATTCTCTTTGCTTTACCAGCAACATATAAACTGTAAAAGTTTGGTGAATCTGCAAAGTGTATTAAATATAGTAAAATATGTCAAACGACAAACAAATGTAATTATATTTACACACGATTGTATGTATTCGTCTTACAATATAGTTCAAGATAAAGTCACGGCATTTCAGAAGATATAATTGTATCTAAAAACTTTGGAAATGGCCATACGTACTTTTGCTAGTTGACAATTATTCTTATAACATAACAGAAGAGGAATATATTCAGACTATATTACATTCCTAGAAAAAAAAAAAACGTACCCCAAGCCACAATCACTTGATTTCCAAAATGCTGAAAATTCCGGAAGTGGCAGTTATGTACTATCCCCTTTCTTTCGCAAAGAAAATTTTCTAAACATTTACAGTGAAATTTGAAGGATTTACAATAAAGCACTTTTCATGTAGTTTAGCACACACAAGCTCTGGTTAAACAAGGTCTGCATGTGAAGCCAGGTCTCTTCCAGATTTGTTGATAATACGGAAATCTCTTCTAGTAATGTTGATTGTGAGGAGATAAACCTGAGGTGGATCTGCAAAACATTCAGATAAGGAAATGAGAAGGAAAGTAACACACATCAGAAGTTACAAGAAATGTATGATCAAGGCCAACATTGTGCCACTGTTCCTTAACTTTGCCAAGACAGCACAGTCCCCGTTAATTTGCATAGACTGCAAGAATATGAATTTTATTGTGATGATCTTATTGGGCCGTTGTAGAATGAATCCCGTACGAACATCCACCATACATGTACGGCGCAAATCGGGAGCAGATGTATGGAGTGGTCTCACTGGCTGAGCCCTCCCCATATCAGACAAGATCATGGCTGCGTGTCACAGCCTGAATCTGTTTCTAACAGCAGCGCAACATGTGGTGCAGAGCTCAGACTATGTCTCTAAACTGGTTAAATGTCACTGTGAATCTCATTCAGCCACATTAACCGCGCCAGCACGGGGACACGTCATTCCATGTGGCCGATGGCTTCCTATGGCAGCCGAGGGTTTGCTTAAGACCTCCACTGTACCTGTCGTCACAGAGCTCCATTGAACCTCAGTCTGTTGCGGACCTTCAAAGAAGACCGTTATTATTCTATACATAGCAGTACTCTAGTACAGAGTAGGTGATCAGACCATTGTAGGGAACTTTCATTTCAAAGCTAGTATGTTTCATTTCTTTAATTAGCTACATAGACAGATCTAAATATTTGTAATTATGACAATTAAAACGCGTACCTTTAAAAACAACGCAAGGTATGCCTGGGCTAGCTCAAAATCAAGTTTTGTTTCCAGCATGCTCTCAATCATCTTTAAGAAACTCTGCATCACCTCTACAGAACCACCACCTTCTGGAGCCAGGTTTCGTATCTCTGTGTCAATGCTGGAAGGTCCTAACTCCTTTATAGTTTTTAGAGGAATGTCATCTGCAACGATTAATACATACAGAGGCTTTTAGTTCTTCTAATATATACCCTTCTTTCCCCAAAAAACAGATTAGATCACAAAATCTATTTGAACTCACAGTTGTTATGGACAAGTGATTCTTCAAGCTGGACACAAAAAGCAGATTTCCGTTCAAGAACTCCAAGATTTACAATCTTAGACTAGAAGCGTGCAAAAAAAAAAAAAAAAAAATTAAATTAACAAGTTAATACATGTCACAAGCAAAAACTGGTAGTAAATGTTTTTTTTTTACTGGAGATTTCTTCCAAAAACAATGGAGTTGAGCTGCAATGACGCACAACTCATGGACAGGTGTGGTGTGCATTCTGAAAAAAAGAAGCAAGGCTTTTCTAATTATGTAGATACTTTTAATTTTCCAACCAGGGCTGTGGAGTCGGTAAGCCACAGTTGCGACTCCGACTCCTGGATTTTATCAGGTTCCGACTCCGGCTCCTTCATAAATGGCGAATTCGTAACAATAAATTTACTGTTGTCAAATATTAACATCGTGCTTATTCAGTTTCTCACCATCATATAAGTAATCAGACCACTTGGAGCAAAAACTATATTTATTAGAATACAATTAGAATATAGCAAATAACTTTTATAAACTTTTCTAAACTCTTGTAAGTAAATATGTAATAAACACTGTTATGCAGTTAATAAGAAGAAATCTATAAATTTGTCCTCAGAAAAAGTATTGCCTCTGTCAGATCCTCCTTCATGGATGCCCTCAAATCTGATCTAATTATTTTGAGAGCAGAGAACAACCTGTCTACACTAACTTGGGTTGGTGGCAAAGCAGTAACCACTCAGGCAACATCTGACAATGTCAGGATACAGAGGAATTGCTTTTTGCACTGTTATTTTTGATGAACGGTCAAATTTCTCAATTTATTTTAGTGCACATGAAAAATTCTGCTGAAATGTACTGGCTGTGTTCTTTGATGGGGATGACTCTTCTATGCGGGAACGTTTTGCACGGTCCTTGTGATCCAAATATTTTTCGAAATTAAATTCTTCATCAGTTGATGAGGGTGAAGATGTGGCAGGACGACCAAATTCTTCTTGTTCCTCCTGACTGTTCTGCAACCCGTTCATCCTTACTGCTAACTAAAGGAAAAGAAGCTATGTTTGAAAACATAGCTTCTTTTCCTTTAGTTAGCTGTTGATCATCTAGAAGAATCCGATGCATTAGGTCTACATAAACAGCTGCCAAAAGAATGTTATTTTGTAATAGTAGCTCCTCTCTCCGTTTCATTTATGTAGCAATGCCACTTGCAATTAACCCTCCTCTTTGGGACAGGCGAAATATCAGGTTCTTCCACTCTAAGAAAATACCTGGAGTTAAGTCCTCTGCTTGTAATTTTTTAGTCACTGTAAATGGGTGCTCTAGCAATTTTTCCAGCTCAGTCACCTGATTCCACTGACTTTCATTTAGCGTCAGTTGAGGGTTAGCCATGTCTACAAGAAAGGTTTTCAGTTCAACCAAGCGCTGAATCATTAAGTACTGCCCCATCGTGTGGCTTGATCAATAATTGCCCCTTTTCCAGCACGTCTCTTCAAAATTGAGTCAACTTTAGGGGTTCTGGCAACAGTAGCCAATTTTCTCACCTTGCCAATCAGTGCAGCAGCATGTCCTTCTTGCAGACTGCCTCTTATAGCCAGCTGTAGCGTATGCACAACACAGCACATGTGATGAATGAAAGAACGTATTGACAGGGATTCAAGCTTGAGGAGGCTAATTTGCATATTCCAGGTGCCTTCTGGGAAAAGCAAAGTCTCCCTAAGCTAGAAGATCGTTGGGTACAGCCGGGACCAGCTGCTTGGAAAGCATCGCCAAACCAGGGATTCAAGCTTGAGGAGGCTAATTTGCATATTCCAGGTGCCTTCTGGGAAAAGCGAAGTCTCCCTAAGCTAGAAGATCGTTGGGTACAGCCGGGACCAGCTGCTTGGAAAGCATCGCCAAACCAGGGATTCAAGCTTGAGGAGGCTAATTTGCATATTCCAGGTGCCTTCTGGGAAAAGCGAAGTCTCCCTAAGCTAGAAGATCGTTGGGTACAGCCGGGACCAGCTGCTTGGAAAGCATCGCCGAATTTTTGCCTGTAGGATATTATTGCAAGAGAGCTTGGCTGAGTAGATTACACAAGAAGGAAAACACACAGCAAGTCAGCAGGATCTAGGAGCAACATGGCAGATGTGACAACCTACATGGTGAGCTGCAGCATGTGCTACATGTTCACAGACCGACCAGAAGAAGAATCAAATTTCACCTGTCAGAAGTGTAGACTAGTGGCCCTTTTAGAAGAAAAGGTGTGGGGTCTGGAAGAAAGAATAGCAACTTTGAAACTCAAAGAGAATGAAGACTTTCTAGACAGAACAGAAGCATCTCTACTGGTCACAGAAGGTGAAAAAAGTGTCAGAGAACCTCCAAAAGCAGATGAGTGGAAGCATGTGACCAAAAGAAGCAAGAAGACCATGGAGAAATCACCAACCACACAACTGAAGAACCGATATCAAATCTTTGTAGAGGATGAAGATGGCACACCTAAGGATGAAGCAATACCAGCAAGCAAAAAAGAAAAGGGCACACAGCAACAAGTGACAGCAAAAAGTACAGCCAAGAAGCAACAAAGAGTGGTGGTGGTGGGAGACTCACTACTGAGAGGCACAGAAGCAGCCATCTGCAGACCGGACATAACTGCAAGAGAAGTATGCTGCCTTCCAGGTGCGATGATCAAGGATGTGACCGATAGGATACCAAAGCTCTTCAGCTCCAAGGACGTCCACCCATTTCTTCTGATACATGTTGGCACCAATGACACGGCAAGGAAAGACCTACCGACAATCTGCAAAGACTTTGAAGAGTTGGGGAAGAAAGTAAAGGAACTGGATGCACAGGTAGTTTTTTCTTCTATCCTTCCAGTAGACGGGCATGGCACCAAGAGATGGAACAGGATCCTTGATGCAAACAACTGGCTAAGACGATGGTGCAGACAACAAGGATTCGGATTCCTGGACCACGGTGTGAATTACTGGTACGATTGACTCCTCGCCAGAGATGGACTACACCTCAACAAACCTAGGAAACACACATTCGCCAGAAGACTCGCTACACTCATCAGGAGGGCGTTAAACTAGAAGAAGAGGGGACGGGAAGAAAAACATTAGACTTGAACAAAGAAGACCCAGGAAAACATACTCAGATGGGAGGTAAGAACATTTCTAAAACAATCCACAGCGAGGAGATTGGAACAAAACAAAATCCTCTAAACTGCATGCTCGCAAACGCCAGAAGCCTGACAAACAAGATGGAAGAACTAGAAGCAGAAATATCTACAGGTAACTTTGACATAGTGGGAATAACCGAGACATGGTTAGATGAAAGCTATGACTGGGCAGTTAACTTACAGGGTTACAGTCTGTTTAGAAAGGATCGTAAAAAACGGAGAGGAGGAGGGGTTTGTCTCTATGTAAAGTCTTGTCTAAAGTCCACTTTAAGGGAGGATATTAGCGAAGGAAATGAGGATGTCGAGTCCATATGGGTCGAAATTCATGGAGGGAAAAATGGTAACAAAATTCTCATTGGGGTCTGTTACAAACCCCCAAATATAACAGAAACCATGGAAAGTCTACTTCTAAAGCAGATAGATGAAGCTGCAACCCATAATGAGGTCCTGGTTATGGGGGACTTTAACTACCCGGATATTAACTGGGAAAGTGAAACCTGTGAAACCCATAAAGGCAACAGGTTTCTGCTAATAACCAAGAAAAATTATCTTTCACAATTGGTGCAGAATCCAACCAGAGGAGCAGCACTTTTAGACCTAATACTATCTAATAGACCTGACAGAATAACAAATCTGCAGGTGGTCGGGCATCTAGGAAATAGCGACCACAATATTGTACAGTTTCACCTGTCTTTCACTAGGGGGACTTGTCAGGGAGTCACAAAAACACTGAACTTTAGGAAGGCAAAGTTTGACCAGCTTAGAGATGCCCTTAATCTGGTAGACTGGGACAATATCCTCAGAAATAAGAATACAGATAATAAATGGGAAATGTTTAAGAACATCCTAAATAGGCAGTGTAAGCGGTTTATACCTTGTGGGAATAAAAGGACTAGAAATAGGAAAAACCCAATGTGGCTAAACAAAGAAGTAAGACAGGCAATTAACAGTAAAAAGAAAGCATTTGCACTACTAAAGCAGGATGGCACCATTGAAGCTCTAAAAAACTATAGGGAGAAAAATACTTTATCTAAAAAACTAATTAAAGCTGCCAAAAAGGAAACAGAGAAGCACATTGTCAAGGAGAGTAAAACTAATCCCAAACTGTTCAACTATATCAATAGTAAAAGAATAAAAACTGAAAATGTAGGCCCCTTAAAAAATAGTGAGGAAAGAATGGTTGTAGATGACGAGGAAAAAGCTAACATATTAAACACCTTCTTCTCCACGGTATTCACGGTGGAAAATGAAATGCTAGGTGAAATCCCAAGAAACAATAAAAACCCTATATTAAGGGTCACCAATCTAACCCAAGAAGAGGTGCGAAATCGGCTAAATAAGATTAAAATAGATAAATCTCCGGGTCCGGATGGCATACACCCACGAGTACTAAGGGAACTAAGTAATGTAATAGATAAACCATTATTTCTTATTTTTAGGGACTCTATAGCGACAGGATCTGTTCCGCAGGACTGGCGCATAGCAAATGTGGTGCCAATATTCAAAAAGGGCTCTAAAAGTGAACCTGGAAATTATAGGCCAGTAAGTCTAACCTCTATTGTTGGTAAAATATTTGAAGGGTTTCTGAGGGATGTTATTCTGGATTATCTCAATGAGAATAACTGTTTAACTCCATATCAGCATGGGTTTATGAGAAATCGCTCCTGTCAAACCAATCTAATCAGTTTTTATGAAGAGGTAAGCTATAGGCTGGACCACGGTGAGTCATTGGACGTGGTATATCTCGATTTTTCCAAAGCGTTTGATACCGTGCCGCACAAGAGGTTGGTACACAAAATGAGAATGCTTGGTCTGGGGGAAAATGTGTGTAAATGGGTTAGTAACTGGCTTAGTGATAGAAAGCAGAGGGTGGTTATAAATGGTATAGTCTCTAACTGGGTCGCTGTGACCAGTGGGGTACCGCAGGGGTCGGTATTGGGACCTGTTCTCTTCAACATATTCATTAATGATCTGGTAGAAGGTTTACACAGTAAAATATCGATATTTGCAGATGATACAAAACTATGTAAAGCAGTTAATACAAGAGAAGATCGTATTCTGCTACAGATGGATCTGGATAAGTTGGAAACTTGGGCTGAAAGGTGGCAGATGAGGTTTAACAATGATAAATGTAAGGTTATACACATGGGAAGAAGGAATCAATATCACCATTACACACTGAATGGGAAACCACTGGGTAAATCTGACAGGGAGAAGGACTTGGGGATCCTAGTTAATGATAAACTTACCTGGAGCAGCCAGTGCCAGGCAGCAGCTGCCAAGGCAAACAGGATCATGGGGTGCATTAAAAGAGGTCTGGATACACATGATGAGAGCATTATACTGCCTCTGTACAAATCCCTAGTTAGACCGCACATGGAGTACTGTGTCCAGTTTTGGGCACCGGTGCTCATGAAGGATATAATGGAACTAGAGAGAGTACAAAGGAGGGCAACAAAATTAATAAAGGGGATGGGAGAACTACAATACCCAGATAGATTAGCGAAATTAGGATTATTTAGTCTAGAAAAAAAAGACGACTGAGGGGCGATCTAATAACCATGTATAAGTATATAAGGGGACAATACAAATATCTCGCTGAGGATCTGTTTATACCAAGGAAGGTGACGGGCACAAGGGGGCATTCTTTGCGTCTGGAGGAGAGAAGGTTTTTCCACCAACATAGAAGAGGATTCTTTACTGTTAGGGCAGTGAGAATCTGGAATTGCTTGCCTGAGGAGGTGGTGATGGCGAACTCAGTCGAGGGGTTCAAGAGAGGCCTGGATGTCTTCCTGGAGCAGAACAATATTGTATCATACAATTATTAGGTTCTGTAGAAGGACGTAGATCTGGGGATTTATTATGATGGAATATAGGCTGAACTGGATGGACAAATGTCTTTTTTCGGCCTTACTAACTATGTTACTATGTTACTATGACACAGTTTCAACAAGATCATCTAAACTATAATGTTGCTGTTCATCTGAAGCAACTTCCGTTTGTTCCTCAGTTACAATACTGTGTTCCTCTATTTCAAACATTTCTGTGTCTGTGGACCCAGAATGTTCTTCTAGCTGCTGGTCACCATCATTACTCTCATTCATTAGCTTAACAGTACTTATCATATTTGAAGTATCGTCAGTTACGACAGAAAGAACTTGCTCTTTTTTAAGTTCATAGTCTTGCAGAACCTTTTCCACCAAGACCTGGAGAAACTCACTGGTGTGATGAGCTTTGGTGTCTTTTACTGCCAATGTCTTGGTAACCATTTCATTTTTGTCACAAACAAAACGGACATTGATGGCAAAATAGTTCACTCTGACGTGTGCAGGCATCCATTTTAAGAAGCAGAAAGCGTCCCTTGAGAGTTTTTTTAAGTTCTTCCTTTTGTTTAAACGCTTCTTCGATTACTAAGTTTCTAATACTCTCTCTCTCCAGAGAAACTCCAAGCTTGCGGGCCATTTCCCCATTCAGACACATAAAAGCTGGTCGTGAAAATAATGAAATAGGCATACTATCCTTTTCAACAAGCTCTATGATCTGTTTTTTAAATGTATCTACTGTCATTGTCACAGTAACTTTGTCACTGACAAAATATCTTGCAACTGATGGCTGCAAAGTTCTCTGCTCCTTTGGCTGGAAGAGCTGGGCACTGGTTCATTGGTTTAGATGCAGTTTTTCTCATCCACTGCTTTCAGTACTTCTGGATGAAAGCGCTGTAAATGTCTCTTTAGATTAGAAGCTCTGGTAGGAGCATTTTTATCTTTGCCTGAATATGCAATGATCTTGGCTTCACAGCATTTGTTTTCATCGGGATCATTTGTCATACACTGACAGACATAATGTTTTCTATCTTGAGTGATGGTGAAATGGTCAAATACAGCAGATTTAATGTGACGCTTCTTTGACATTCTCAGGTTTTTAATTCTGCATTCACAATCCAAATGACAATTGTTTTTCCTAAAAACAATTGTACAAAATTATTGCCAGGTCGTACAACTGATATAGTGGTCAGTAATACTGTTATTCCTCATGTACTCACAGTTAACTGATGCAAAGTTTGTTGAAAGGATAATACTTTTTACAGTCTTCCTCTTCTGAGTAGCAGCTGTGAGATGCTTGGAAGACGCACACCAAACATCTAGTCTAGAGGAGGAGCTTTACTACTAAGAATTTGCAACACATTTTCACTTTCAGTTTCATACATTGTAAGTAGGGGGGTTGGGGCAGCATGAGGTTAACCAAGTATAAGACTAGATAAGGGCAGTGGAGAACAGTGACACACAAGAAGTAAGAAATGTCTATCTCCAGCAGAACTGCTTATCACTGTTGTTCATAGTTAGATAGAACATATATATTTGAGTAACATTTATAAAATTCATATAAAAGTTCAATTATGAAATATTAATACATTTTTTTAAAGCTGGAGTCGGAGTCTGTACATTTCTACCGACTCCAACCAAAACTAACTCCGACTCCACGACTCCGACTCCACGGCCCTGTTTCCAACGGTAAATATGTAATGTAAATCAATGCGCAACCACAAAACAATTAAAGGTTTTAAATCAGATCAGTCAATAAACTACAAACTGCCCTATATAAGGGCACAAAACACAGGGACAGGTCTTGGCCATTCTAACAAGACAAAATATTAATCTTTGCATAGTTATAGGCCCAATGTATTGTGTTCACCAATGCTCTACGCAGTGATCCAACAGCTCGCCGTTATACATCTGCATTTACAGAAGCCAGTGAACAGTGAATCAGTTAGTAATGGGCAGGGAAGCGCTTTCCTAAAAAAAACAAACTCGAACTCTGTGTAGTGCAATCTTGGGCCCTTATAAACTCAATTGAACAATATTGTTTTGTTCCCATTTGGCTAACAGGAGAGCAGACATGTCCTCATACCATGCTGCCAATAAAAGCTTTACTTTAAGGGTATATGTTATAGTATAAGAAGCAGACAGATGTTTTATTTTCATCATCCCTGCATCCTTGCTCTGATCCTCTATCACACACCAACCTCTCTTATACATGGTGTACTTGCATGAGTTCAGTCTCCATCTCAATTTCTGAATTTCACCCTGCATTTTATTCCTCTTTGCTCAGCTATCAATTCCATTATCCCTCTTGCTGCTGTAACACTGACTAACATCCCTTAGTCATGAGCAGTGACTTTTGATTGGAGTTTGTGTCTTCCTGTGAAGAACCTCGGTTGTACACTCCATGCAATTTCATCATAATGGAAGCTCTACTGTCTGAGATGTGACCCTCTCACAAGTCATTCCCAGGTATATACACATATACAGTACAGACCAAAAGTTTGGACACACCTCATTTAAAGATTTTTCTGTATTTTCATGACTATGAAAATTGTACATTCACACTGAAGGCATCAAAACTATGAAATAACATATTCTAGGTTCTTCAAAGTAGCCACCTTTTGCTTTGATGACTGTTTTGCAGACTCTTGGCATTCTCTTGATGAGCTTCAAGAGGTAGTCACCAGGAATAGTTTTCAATTCACAGGCGTGCCCTGTCAGATTTAATAAGTGGGATTTCTTGCCTTATAAATGGTGTTAGGACCATCAGTTGTGTTGTGCAGAAGTCTGGTGGATACACAGCTGATAGTCCTACTGAATAAACTGTTAGAATTTTTATTATGGCAAGAAAAAAGCAGCTAAGTAAAGAATAACGAGTGGCCATCATTACTTTAAGAAATGAAGGTCAGTCAGTCCGAAAAATTGGGAAAACTTTGAAAGTGTCACCAAGTGCAGTGGCAAAAACCATCAAGCGCTACAAAGAAACTGGCTCACATGAGGACCGCCCCAGGAAAGGAAGACCAAGAATCATCTCTGCTTCTGAGGATAAGTTTATCCGAGTCACCAGCCTCTGAAACTGCAGGTTAACAGCAGCTCAGATTAGAGACCAGGTCAATGCCACACAGAGTTCTAGCAGCAGACATCTCTTCAACAACTGTTCAGAGGAGACTTTGTGCAGCAGGCCTTCATGGTAAAATAGCTGCTAGGAAACCACTGCTAAGGACAGGCAACAAGCAGAAGAGACTTGTTTGGGCTAAAGAACACAAGGAATGGACATTAGATCAGTGGAAATCTGTGCTTTGGTCTTATGAATCCATATTTGAGATCTTTGGTTCCAACCACCTTGTCTTTGTGCGACGCAGAAAAGGTGAACGGATGGACTCTACATGCCTGGTTCCCACCGCGAAGCATGGAGGAGGAGGCGTGATGGTGTGGGTGTGCTTTGCTGGCGACACTGTTGGGGATTTATCCAAAATTGAAGGCATATTGAACTAGCATGGCTACCACAGCATCTTGCAGCGGAATGCTATTCTATCCGGTTTGCGTTTAGTTGGACCATCGTTTAATTTTTAACAGGACAATGACCCCAAACCCACCTCCAGGCTGTGTAACGGCTATTTGACCAAGAACTAGAGGGATGGGGTGCTACGCCAGATGACCTGGCCTCCACAGTCACGAGACCTGAACTCAATCTTGATGGTTTAGGGTGAGCTAGACCGCAGAGTGAAGGCAAAAGGGCCAACAAGTGCTAAGTATCTCTGGGAACTCCTTCAAGATTGTTGGAAGACCATTCCCGGTGACTACCTCTTGACGCTCATCAAGAGAATGCCAAGAGTGTGCAAAGAAGTCATCAAAGCAAAAGGTGGCTACTTTGAAGAACCTAGAATATAATACATAACAAAAAAGTGTAAAACAACTGAAATTAAGTATACAATTCCACATGTGTTAATTCATAGTTTGGTGCCTTCAGTGTGAATGTACAATTTTCATAGTCATGAAAATACAGAAAAATCTTTAAATGAGGTGTGTCCAAACTTTTGGTCTGTACTGTATATGTGTATATACCTGGGAATGACTTGTGAGAGGGTCACATCTCAGACAGTAGAGCTTCCATTATGATGAAATTGCATGGAGTGTACAACCGAGGTTCTTCACAGGAAGACACAAACTCCAATCAAAAGTCACTGCTCATGACTAAGGGATGTTAGTTAGTGTTACAGCAGCAAGAGGGATAATGGAATTGATAGCTGAGCAAAGAGGAATAAAATGCAGGGTGAATATTTAAATGAGAAGGTGTGTCCAAGCTTTTGGATAGTGTGTATATATATATATATATATATATACATATATATATACATATATATATATATATATATATATATATATATATATATATATATATATATATATACACACATATACATATATATACATACATATATATATATATATACACATACTAGATTGTGGCCCGATTCTAACGCATCGGGTATTCTGGAATATGCATGTGCCCGTAGTATATGGACAATGATGATTCCAGAATTCGCGGCAGACTGTGCCCGTCGCTGATTGGTCGAGGCAACCTTTATGACATCGTCGTCGCCATGGCAACCATTATGACATCTACGTCGATACTGTGCCCGTTGCTGATTGGTCGAGGCCTGGCGGCCTCGACCAATCAGAGACGTGGGATTTCTACGTCGATACTGTGCCCGTCACTGATTGGTCGAGGCCTGGCGGCCTCGACCAATCAGACGTGGGATTTCCAGGACAAACAGAAAGACAGACGGAAAAACCCTTAGGCAATTATATATATCTATATATATAATTGTCTAAGGGTTTTTCCGTCTGTCTGTCTGTCTGTCCTGGAAATCCCGGCTCTCTGATTGGTCGAGGCCGCCAGGCCTCGACCAATCAGCAACGGGCACAGCGACGATGATGTCATAAAGGACGTAGACATCCCGCGTCTCTGATTGGTCGAGGCCGCCAGGCCTCGACCAATCAGCAACGGGCACAGCGACGATGATGTCAAAGGACGTAGACATCCTGCGTCTCTGATTGGTCGAGGCCACCAGGCCTCGACCAATCAGCAACGGGCACAGCGACGATGATGTCATAATGGTTGCCATGGCGACGATGATGTCATAAAGGTTGCCTCGATCAATCAGCGACGGACACAGTCTGCCGCGAATTCTGGAATCATCATTGTCCATATATTACAGGGACATACATATTCTAGAATACCCGATGTGTTAGAATCGGGCCACAGTCTAGTATATATATATGTGTGTGTGTGTGTGTGTGTGTGTGTGTGTGTGTATGTGTATATATATATATATATATATATATATATATATATATATATATATATATATATATATATATATATATATATATATATATATATATATATATATATATATATATATATATATATATATACTGAATGTGTGTGTGTGTGCGTGTGTCTGAACTTGGCTTCTGCACCGTCGCAGCTACAGCCACAAAATTTTGCAGTCACACATCTGGACCCCGAGAGCGTCATAGGCTATGCTGTGAGGCGAAATTGTATCCCCGCGCACTCCAATTCACCAAACAATTTTGCCCCTATCTACATAATGGGGAAAAAGTGAAAGGAAAAGTGTTGGAGGCAAATTGACAGCTGGCAGATGTGAACAAGGGGAACTTAAAGACTGAGAGCGATGGCGCCAAAGAGTATATACCGTACAGTTGCTAAGGTGGGGCCCCGACATGGGATACTCACCACACACGGGGATATGAAAACACACAAAATGCGTCAGACACTACCACGTGCTTGAACACACATACCACCCTCAGCACACATTTCACCACACAGACACCAACCTCGCCACATAAAAGTCGAAACACAAAAGTCGCCGCTCAAAACTCGCCACACGTGCAAAACTCACCTCATGGAAAACTCGCCACACGCAAAACTCACCTCATGGAAAACTCGCCACACGCAAAACTTGCACGCGTGGAAAAATTGCCACATGCACAAAAGTTGCAACACATGCAAAACTTGCCTCACACAAAACTTGCACATACTCAAAACGCACCACACATAAAACTCGCCATGCGCAAAACTCGCTGCACACAACTTGCTACACGAACCGGTCACATGCAACTCGACACACAAAAAGTTGCTACACGCATGTCGCCACACAAAACTCATCTCACAAAAGTCGCTACATGCATGTCGTCACATGCAACTCAACACACACAACTTGACACATGAAACTCGCCCTAAAACACACACAAGTCTGGTATTATCCTTCAAAAATAAAAATCTGATTAATAAGCAGACAAACTACAAGAGCAACAAATGTACCATGTAGGAAATACGGCAGCTGTCAGTCACATGACCTGTCTATTATGTGTATGTGTGAGCTAATATATACTGCCAGGGGGAGGGCTACCTGTTGGCTGGGAATTTATCAGGCTGCCAATTTAGCTTACAAATACTGAGGTAAAAATACTGACCAAATAAGGTGTGAACACGGTCTAATATTGGGGCAGCACGGTGGCGCAGTGGTTAGCACTGCAGCCTTGCAGCGATGGGGTCCTGGGTTGTAATCCCACCCAGGACAACATCTGCAAAGAGTTTGTATGTTCTCTCCGTGTTTGCGTGGGTTTCCTCCGGGCACTCCGGTTTCCTCCCACATTCCAAAGACATACTGATAGGGATTCTAGATTGTGAGCCCCATCGGAAACAGCGATGATAATGTGTGCAAAAAACTGTAAAGCGCTGCGGAATATGTTAGCGCTATATAAAACATCTCCTCCTGTATATAGTATGTACCTGTATGTCATCTCCTTCTGTATATAGTATATACCTGTGCCATCTCCTCCGGTATATAGTATATACGTGTGTCATCTGCTCCTGTATATAATATGTACCTGTGTCATCTCCTCCTGTATATAGTATGTACCTCTATGACACAGGTACATACTATATACAGGAGCAGGTGACACACAGGTATATTATATATACAGGAGATGACTTACAGGCATATACTATATACAGGAGGAGATAACAGGTATATACTATATACAGGAGGAGATGACACAGGTATATACTATATACAGGAGGAGATGACACAGGTATATACTATATACAGGAGGAGATGACACAGGTATATACTATATAAAAGAGGAGATGACACATAGGTATATAGAGGAGGAGATGACATACAGGTATATACTATATAAAAGAGATGACACATAGGTATATAGAGATGACATACAGCAGGTATATACTATATACAGGGGAGATGACATACATGTATATACTATATACAGGAGATTGACACAGGTATATACTATATACAGGATATGACACAGGTGTATACTATATATAAGGGAGATGACAAACATGTATATACTGAGGGGAAAATGAGAGGTGTGGTGAAAATGAGGGGTGTGAGGGGAAAATGAAAAGGTGTGAGTGCAAAATGAGAGGAGGGAAAATAGTGGAGTGATCGGAAAATGACAGATGTGAGGTCGAAATGACAAGTGTTAGGGGGGGAATGAGAGGAGTGAGGGGGAAAATAAGAGGAGGGGGAAAATGAGAGGTGTAAGGGAGAAAATGAGAGATGTGAGGGGGAAAATGAGAGGCGTGATGGGAAAGTAAGAGAAGTGAGGTGTGCTATAATTAACCACAGATCTTTACTATGCCCAGGCAACGCCGGGCTCTTCAGCTAGTATATATATATTGGAGGATTTATGACTCTGTGTTTTCCTGGACTAGCACCTGGGGTCATAAGTCTAAGTCTGAAGTATGGTTTGACATTGACAGCACAGGAATCAGCAGCACTGGAGGTGCCGTCTGTCTTTTTGCCTTATAGCTCAGTGGATAGAGATATACAGTATATATTCCACTACTCTAGTAACAGTGCAAGAAACCTGTACTAGAAACAACAAATCACCTGAGAGGATTCATCCTGCGCTTCAGAAGCAAAACGTGGCACAAGTCCAGGCAAGGTTGGAATGAAAAAAGGTGCAGACTTAGGGAGTTTTGGAGGCTCTTTAGGCTTGTTCCTTCTCTGAAAGAAAAAGGACATACATTTATAATTACATGTTAAATGTTAAAAATATAAATAATTTTTGCTTCCCATATCATGTGAAAACAAAAACCTGCTTTTCAACTCTATTCCCTCTTATCTCAATGTGCATGATACAATAATGTATTATTTTATGGTCCTTTATTTTCTGAGCTTCAAATTCACTTATGGAAACTTTATGTGCAGCTTGCAGAGGATAAGTACCTTGATAACATCAAGGTTTAAGAGGTTTTTCCACCTTGACTCAGGCAAGAGTGATAGGGTCACCAACTTTTCTCCCAGTTGCTCTGGTGATTCATACTCCATCACATCATCGGTGGCATCTTCTACTTCAACAATGTCTTCTAAATCCGAGAAAAAGTAAATGGTCACATAAAGAACACCACCATTGATCAAATTAACCCCTTCCCGACCTGTGACAGCGTATGCGTCATGAAAGTCGGTGCCAATCCGACCTGTGATGCATATGCTGTGTCACAGAATGATTGCGTTCCTGCAGATCAGGTGAAAGGGTTAACTGTAATTTCACCAGACCTGCAGGGACAGTGGGAGTGGTACTTCAGCCCGGGGGGGGGGGGGGGGGGGGGGGGAGGGGGAGTCTTTGCCCCCCCTCCCTCCCCCCCCCCCCCCCGTGGTTACGATCGCTCTGATTGGCTGTTGAAAGTGACTGTTTCACTTTCAATCAGAGCAATCGTAATATTTCACCAATGAAAATTGGTGAACTATTACAATCCAGCCATGGCCGATGCTGCAATATCATCGGCCATGGCTGGAGACCACGATCTGCCCCCGTCACCGATCTCCTCCCCTCTGTCCTGTCATCTACTGTCCTCTGCTCCCCTCCGTCCTCCTGTCCGCTCCACCCGTGCTCCGATCCCACCCCCACATACTTACCGACCTCCCATGCCCCTCCTGGTGTCCGTCCGTCTTCTGCATGAGCGCCGCCATCTTCCAAAACGGCGGGCGCATGCGCAGTGCGCCCGCCGAATCTGACGGCCGATTCATTCCAGGTACATTTTGATCACTGTGATAAAAACTATCACAGTGATCAAAATAAAAAAAAGTAAATAAACCCCCCTTTATCACCCCCATAGGTAGGGACAATAATAAAGTAAAGAAAATATATTTACTCTTATTTTTCCACTAGGGTTAGGGTTAGAACTAGGGTTAGGGTTGCAATTAGGGTTAGGGTTACAATTAGGGTTAGAATTAGGCTATGTGCACATGGTGCAGATTTGGCTGCAGATCCGCAGCGGATTGGCCGCTGCAGATTCGTAGCAGTTTTCCATCACGTTTACAGTACCTTGTAAACCTATGGAAAGCCAAATAAGCTGTGCCCATGGTGCGGAAAATACCGTGCGGAAACGCTGTTGTATTTCCTACGGCATGCCAATTCTTTGTGCGGATTCCACAGCGTTTTACACCTGTTCCTCAATAGGAATTCGCAGGTGAAATCAATACAAAAAACACTGGAAATCCGCTGTAAATCCGCAGGTAAAAGTTGTGCCTATTACCTACAGATTTTTCAAAAACGGTGTGGAAAAATCCTCACACGAATCCGCAACGTGGGCACATAGCCTTAGGGTTGGAATTAGAGTTAGGGTTGGAATTAGGGTTAGCGATGGAAGTAGGGTTAAGATTAGGGGTTATGGTTGGGATTAGGGTTAGGGGTGTGTTGGGGTTAGGGTTGTGGTTAGGGCTGGGATTAGGGTTAGGGGTGTGAAGGTTAGGGTTGTGGTTAGGAGTGTGTTGAGGTTAGCGATGGAAGTAGGGTTAAGATTAGGGGTTATGGTTGGGATTAGGGTTAGGGGTGTGTTGGGGTTAGGGTTGTGGTTAGGGCTGGGATTAGGGTTAGGGGTGTGAAGGTTAGGGTTGTGGTTAGGGGTGTGTTGAGGTTAGAATTGTGATTAGGGCTATGGCTAGAGTTGGGATTAGGGTTAGGGGTGTGTGGGGGGTTAGTGCTGGAGTTAGAATTGAGGGGTTTCCACTGTTTAGGCACATCAGGGGTCTCCAAACACGACATGGCGCCACCATTGATTCCAGCCAATCTTGCGTTAAAAAAGTCAAATGGTGCTCCCTCCCTTCCGAGCCCCGACGTGCGCCCCAACAGTGGTTTACCCAAACATATGGGGCATAAGCGTACTCAGGAAAAATTGCACAACAACTGTGTGGGTCTAATTTCTCCTGTTACCTTTGAGAAAATAAAAAATGGGGGTTAAAAAATTATTTTTTATTTTCACGGCTCTGCGTTATAAGATTCTGTGAAGCACTTGGGGGTTTAAAGTGCTCACCACACATCTAGATAAGTTCCTTGGAGGGTCTAGTATCCAAAATGGGGTCACTTGTGGGGGTTTCTACTGTTTAGGCACATCAGGGGTGCTGCAAACGCAACGTGATGCCTGCAGACCAATCCATCTAAGTGTGTATTTCAAAACGTCACTACTGCCCTTCTGAGCCCCGACGTGCGCCCAAACAGTGGTTTACCCCCACATATGGGGTATCACCGTACTCAGGACAAACTAGGCAACAACTATTGGGGTCCAATTTCTCCTGTTACCCTTGTGAAAATAAAAAATTGCTTGCTAAAAAATAATTTTTGAGGAAAAAAAATGATTTTTTATTTTCACAGCTCTGCGTTATAAACTTCTGTGAAGCACTTGGGGGTTTAAAGTGGTCACTGCACATCTAGATTAGTTCCTTGGGAGGTCTAATTTCCAAAATGGGGTCACTTGTGGGGGAGCTAATGTTTAGGCACACAGGGGCTCTTCAAACGCGACATGGTGTCAGCTAACGATTGGAAATAATTTTTCATTCAAAAAGTCAAATGGCGCTCCTTCCCTTCCGAGCCCTGCCGCGTGCCCAAACAGTGGTTTACCCCCACATGTGAGGTATCAGTGTACTCAGGAGAAATTGCCCAACAAATTTTAGGATCCCTTTTATTTTGTTGCCCATGTGAAAATGAAAAAATCGTTTCTAAAATAATTTTTTTTGTGGAAAAAAAAAAGTACTTTTTCATTTTTACGGATCAATTTGTGAAGCACCTGGGGGTACAAAGTGCTCACTATGCATCTAGATAAGTTGCTTGGGGGGGGTCTAAATTCCAAAATGGGGTCACTTTTGGGGGAGCTCCAATGTTTAGGCACACAGGGGCTCTCAAAACACATGGTGTCCGCTAACAATTGGAGCTAATTTTTCAATCAAAAGTCAAATGGCGATCCTTCCCTTCCGAGCCCTGTTGTGCACCCAAACAGTGGTTCCCCCACACATACGTTGCTAAAAGATCATTTTTGTGACTAAAAAGTGAAATGTTCATTTTTTTCTTCCATGTTGCTTCTGCTGCTGTGAAGCACCTAAAGGGTTAATAAACTTCTAGAATGTGGTTTTGAGTACCTTGAGGGGTGCAGTTTTTAGAATGGTGTCACTTTTGGGTATTTTCAGCCCTATAGACCTCTCAAACTGACTTCAAATGTGAGATGGTCCCTAAAAAAATGGTTTTGTAAATTTTGTTGTAAAAATGAGAAATCGCTGGTCAAATTTTAACCCTTATAACTTCCTAGCAAAAAAAAAATTTGTTTCTAAAATTGTGCTGATGTAAAGTAGACATATGGGTAATGTTATTTATTAACTATTTTGTGTCACATAACTCTCTGGTTTAACAGAATAAAATTTGAAAATTACGAAATTTTAAAAATTTTCACCAAATTTCCTTTTTTTCACAAATAAACGCAAAAATTATCGACCTAAATTTACCACTAACATGAATGAAGCCCAATATGTCACGAAAACATCTCAGAACTGCTAGGATCCGTTGAAGCGTTCCTGAGTTATTACCTCATAAAGGGACACTGGTCAGAATTGCGAAAAATGGCCAGGTCATTAGGCTAGGTCATGAAGGGGTTAAACAAAGTATATATGTGTGTGTATAATTATATATATATATATATATATATATATATATATATATATATATATATTTTTTTTTATTAAGTGCGACAAAATGACATCATGAATATGTATAATGACTACTACTTACCCTCAGTGTCGTCGACTGCACCAGGAAGCATCACCACCATTGGCTCATAGCTTGGCGGAAGAGGTCGTAAGGAAACCAAGGAGAACAAGGTTTTGTTTGCCCTGTTGAAATAAACCCAAAACATATTTTATATATACATACAAAAATATAAACTAATATTCACAAAATCTGAACATATTGTTAGCTGACACAAAGTGGTAGACTTAAAGGGAATCTGCGGGCAAAGCCGAAAAGCATTACTGCGCATGCGCCCGTGTCCTAGAAGTATTTTGCTGTGTTCTGGGACATAACACGCCGGCGCATGCGCCGTAATGCCATTCGGCTTTGCCCACAGTTGAGCAGAGCATACTGCGCGAGGCAAGATTGCACTGCGCAAGCTCGAACTATGGAGGACACCTACTCAAATTCTCGAAAATATTGTGGACAGCAGGAAAGGATGGGGAGGAGGAAAGAAGACCAAACACCGCCCACTGGACTGGACATAGGGCATTTACATAGCCCACCAATTTGAGGTGACAGATTCCCTTTAAAAATAGTGCTGACACGATCAGCAGTAAGAATATGTTAGATATGCTAACAGAATGGACAATCACATGGGTTAATATCTGGTCACTCAGATCCCAGCAACACATAAAAACCTTCAGGATACTACCCTTATGAGGGCTGTGTTCTGTATATTGTGTTTCTGTTACACAACTTTGGGGTTCGAGTTTCCTTCCCCATGACCAAATGGAACATTTTGAAAGAGCATGCACTTCGGAAGATGTGCAAATCAAATCATTGGGGAATTATGGAAATCTATTCGGGTCTCTTTGTATAATTTTTTTAAATTTTGCTCTCTGCTCTCTCCTCTAGCAGTCAGTAGTGGAAATTTGGTATTAATTTTTGATAAACTGTAGATGTGTGTCATACCTTATGTGGATAGCTATATATTTAGAACCATGAGATATCTGGGCCTTGAGGCCTTATCACAAAGAATATTTTGATTTCAAGTGTATTCTGAAACATGACATACCATAAGTAAATGGCGAGGTCATCCACATGGGCAGTTGCTAGATAATCTCCTGTGGGAGACATTGTGAGACTCACAATGGGTGAATCCAACAGAAAACAGTCTATGAGGCTGTGGTAAAAAAAAAAAAAAAATGTAAGAAAAAGACATGCAAAAAAACCAAACAACCTAAACATTTTTCCTTTCCACATACACCGCTCTATTCTTTAACATGCCAATAATACAGTGTCCATCCACGGCTGATATTAGTAACCTCATATATTAGAATAAGAAAGGTTATATGATATGGTGAATGCCAATCTACTTGTTGATATATTACATATAGTAACACTGACTTTTATAAATTTCTGCTGCTATTGGACTCATACCTGGCTTACAAAAGATAAAACATGTCAGAAAACCAGATAGTTAAATAATCTGCAAAAAAAAAGCCCTGTGAATTGATAAACATATACAGTTACTATACTGTAGGCTATAATGATGGATGAAACAGATCAAAACTTTACACAATGCAATTTTGCTAAAATATAGAAGATGACAAGTGGATTTGGACAGCAAGGTGGATTGCTGTTAAGGGAGAGAAAAAAAAATAAAAAATCTTTAAATCTTCAGCATAGCGAGTGTGAGCGAGCTGAGTGTGGCCTGAGCGTAAGTGTGGACGGCGGTAAGTGTGACTTGTGATTCAGTGAAGAGGTATTTGGAAAGCCTTTAACAAATACCTGTGTGAATTGGTGTGAGTTGCTGAATTGGGGGTAGCTATATTCATAAGGGGTTAACTTAGGGTGGGGGCTCATAATTAAGGGTTTATAAGGGGCAGCTGTTTGGGGCTCCAGTCCTTTTTGGAAGTGCATTTGGACAGCAAGGTGGCTGGCTGTTAAGGGAGAGAAAAAAAAAAAAAATCTTTAAATCTTCAGCATAGCGAGTGTGAGCGAGCTGAGTGTGGCCTGAGCGTAAGTGTGGACGGCGGTAAGTGTGACTTGTGATTCAGTGACTTTGGAGTCAGGGAGTTTCCAAGGGAGGAATTACTGAATTGCTGTCTGATTTTTATTAATACTTTGTATTTATTTTTATTTTTTTTTATTGAACTGTTCTGTCTGGTGCAATCCCCATTAGGAAATGTGCTCCACGATTGTTAATGCCATCCAGTGCACATCTTGCCACATGTATGCAGTCCTTGAGCAGCCGATCGAGGATGCATACTGCTGTGCGAGATGTGAGCACGTTGTGCATTTGCAAACCCAGATTCTGACTCTAAATGTGCAGCTGGCAACACTGAGATCCATAGACAATATGGAGAGGAGTCTTCTGCTCACGGAGCAGACGCTCAATGGGACAGATGAGGGGGGGATGGTAGGATGGAGCTGCAGGATGGTGAAGTAGGAAGCTGGGTGACAGTTAGGAAGCGGGGTAGAGGGAAGAGTGCTAGGGAGGCTAGTCCTGACCTGGCACACCCCAATAAGTTTGCTAAGTTGGCAGATGAGGGGGGTGCCAGTACAGGGGTAGCACTGCTGCAGCCAGGCATGTCCTCTGAAAGCCGGAGGAGTGACTGCTCCAGTAAGGAGGGAAATAGGAGAGCAGGGCAGGCCAGACAGGTGCTGGTAGTGGGCGACTCAATTATTAGGGGAACAGATAGGGCAATCTGTCACAAAGACAGGGATCGTCGAACGGTGTGCTGCCTACCTGGCGCTCGAGTCCGACACATCGCTGATCAGGTGGACAGATTGTTGGGAGGACCCAGCGGTCATGGTGCACATTGGCACTAATGACAAAGTTAGAGGTAGGTGGAAGGTCCTTAAAGATGATTTCAGGGAATTAGGCTGCAAGCTGAAAGCAAGGACCTCCAACGTGGTATTTTCCGAAATACTGCCGGTACCACGTGCCACGCCAGAGAGGCAACGGGAGATTAGGGAGGTTAATAAGTGGCTCAAGAATTGGTGTAGGAAGGAGGGGTTTGGGTTCCTGCAGAACTGGGCCGACTTCTCAGTTGGCTACAGGCTCTACGCTAGGGATGGACTGCACCTCAATGGGGAGGGTGCAGCTGTGCTGGGGGAGAGAATGGCTAGAAGGTTGGAGGAGTGTTTAAACTAGGAATTGGGGGGGAGGGTATTCATTTTATAGGAGGGGAAGATAGTGCAGACAGAGACCTGGGCACAAATAAGGAAGTTGGGGGTGGCGGTGGCATGGGGGGTGGGGTCAGAACAGTTAATAATTTAAGAAATAGAAGTACAGAGAGGAACATAAAGTGCATGTATACTAATGCCAGAAGCCTCGCCAACAAAATGGACGAATTAGAACTAATGTTGTTGGAGCATAATTATGACATGGTGGGGATATCTGAAACGTGGCTGGATGAGAGCCATGACTGGGCTGTTAACTTGCAGGGCTATAGCCTGTTCAGAAATGACCGTACAGATAAGCGAGGGGGAGGGGTGTGTCTATATGTAAAATCGTCCTTAAAACCCATCCTGCGCGATAATATAGGTGAATTTAATGAAAATGTAGAATCCCTGTGGGTGGAGATAAGGGGAGGGGGAAAAAATAATAAATTACTGATAGGGGTTTGTTATAAATCTCCAAAAATAATGGAAGCAATGGAGAATATCCTCGTAAAGCAAATAGATGAAGCTGCGACTCAAGGAGAAGTCATTATTATGGGGGACTTCAACTACCCTGAAATAGATTGGGGAACAGAAACCTGCAGTTCCAGCAAGGGTAATCATTTTTTGACAACTATGAGAGACAATTACCTTTCACAACTGGTTCAGGACCCAACAAGAAAGGGGGCACTGCTAGACCTAATATTAACCAACAGGCCAGACCGGATATCAAATATAAGGGTTGGGGGTCACTTGGGAAATAGCGATCACAAAATAATAAGTTTTCATGTATCCTTTAAAAAGATGTGTAGTAGAGGGGTTACAAGGACACTAAACTTCAGGAGGGCAAATTTCCAACGGATGAGAGAGGATCTTGGTGCAATTAACTGGGACGATGTCCTGAGACACAAAAATACACAAAGAAAATGGAAGACGTTTATTAGCATCCTGGATAGGACCTGTGCACAGTATATACCGTATGGGAATAAACATACTAGAAATAGGAGGAAACCAATATGGCTAAATAGAGCTGTAAGGGGCGCAATAAGTGACAAAAAGAAAGCATTTAGAGAATTAAAGGAAGTAGGTAGTGAGGAGGCATTAAATAAATACAGAAAATTAAATAAATTCTGTAAAAAGCAAATCAAGGCAGCAAAGATTGAGACAGAGAGACTCATTGCCAAAGAGAGTATAAATAATCCTAAAATATTCTTTAACTACATAAATAGTAAGAAACTAAAAAATGATAGTGTTGGCCCCCTTAAAAATAGTCTGGGTGAAATGGTGGATGAGGATGAGGAAAAGGCCAATATGCTAAATGACTTTTTTTCATCAGTATTTACACAAGAAAATCCCATGGCAGACAAAATGACTAGTGATAAAAATTCCCAATTAAATGTCACCTGCTTAACCCAGCAGGAAGTGCGGCGGCGTCTACAAATCACTAAAATTGACAAATCTCCGGGCCCGGATGGGATACACCCTCGAGTACTGCAGGAATTAAGTACAGTCATTGATAGACCATTATTTTTAATCTTTAAAGACTCCATAATAACAGGGTCTGTGCCACAGGACTGGCGTATAGCAAATGTGGTGCCAATATTCAAAAAGGGAACAAAAACTGAACTCGGAAATTATAGGCCAGTAAGCTTAACCTCTACTGTGGGTAAAATCCTGGAGGGCATTCTAAGGGACGCTATACTGGAGTATCTGAAGAGGAATAACCTCATGACCCAGTATCAGCACGGGTTTACTAGGGACCGTTCATGTCAGACTAATTTGATCAGTTTCTATGAAGAGGTAAGTTCCGGATTGGACCAAGGGAACCCAGTGGATGTAGTGTATATGGACTTTTCAAAAGCTTTTGATACGGTGCCACACAAAAGGTTGATACATAAAATGAGAATAATGGGGATAGGGGAAAATATGTGCAAGTGGGTTGAGAGCTGGCTCAGGGATAGGAAACAAAGGGTGGTTATTAATGGAGCACACTCGGACTGGGTAGCGGTTAGCAGTGGGGTACCACAGGGGTCAGTATTGGGCCCTCTTCTTTTTAACATTTATTAATGACCTTGTAGGGGGCATTCAGAGTAGAATTTCAATATTTGCAGATGACACTAAACTCTGCAGGGTAATCAATACAGAGGAGGACAATTCTATATTACAGGATGATTTATGTAAACTAGAAGCTTGGGCTGATAAATGGCAAATGAGCTTTAATGGGGATAAATGTAAGGTCATGCACTTGGGTAGAAGTAATAAGATGTATAATTATGTGCTTAATTCTAAAACTCTGGGCAAAACCGTCAATGAAAAAGACCTGGGTGTATGGGTGGATGACAAACTCATATTCAGGGGCCAGTGTCAGGCAGCTGCTACAAAGGCAAATAAAACAATGGGATGCATTAAAAGAGGCATAGATGCTCATGAGGAGAATATAATTTTACCTTTATACAAGTCACTAGTTCGACCACACTTAGAATACTGTGCACAGTTCTGGTCTCCGGTGTTTAAGAAAGACATAGCTGAACTGGAGCGGGTGCAGAGAAGAGCGACCAAGGTTATTAGAGGACTGGGGGGTCTGCAATACCAAGATAGGTTATTACACTTGGGGCTATTTAGTTTGGAAAAACGAAGACTAAGGGGTGATCTTATTTTAATGTATAAATATATGAGGGGACAGTACAAAGACCTTTCTGATGATCTTTTTAATCATAGACCTGAAACAGGGACAAGGGGGCATCCTCTGCGTTTGGAGGAAAAAAGGTTTAAGCATAATAACAGACGCGGATTCTTTACTGTAAGAGCAGTGAGACTATGGAACTCTCTGCCGTATGATGTTGTAATGAGTGATTCATTACTTAAATTTAAGAGGGGACTGGATACCTCTCTGGAAAAGTATAATGTTACAGGGTATATACACTAGATTCCTTGATAGGGCGTTGATCCAGGGAACTAGTCTGATTGCCGTATGTGGAGTCGGGAAGGAATTTTTTTCCCCAATGTGGAGCTTACTCTTTGCCACATGGGTTTTTTTTGCCTTCCTCTGGATCAACATGTTAGGGCATGTTAGGTTAGGCTATGGGTTGAACTAGATGGACATATAGTCTTCCTTCAACCTTAATAACTATGTAACTATGTAACAAAACCTTGGCCTGTAGGATTCACAGTATGTAATGTTTATGTGGCTGAAGTCACTTTCTTATTCAAGGTGGAAGTCTGTTTCTTATCCGGCAATCATTTATGTATTTTACAGGTTTAACCACAAAAATCACACTAAAATACAACACAACAAGGTGCCCTGATGTGAATACACCTAAAAGCAGCAACAAAAATTATAAAACTGGCACAAAAATGGGCTTTCTCTAATCTCACAATGCAGACACAGATAGTGATGCCCCACATCTAATTCAGGTCACTCTAGCCTGGCCCAAACGGATTATGGGCATCAAAACGGGCATTGAAGTGGGTATATACAAATGCATCTCACAAAATTAGAATATCATCAAAAATAGGGATTTTTGTGTTACTCACCGTAAAATCCTTTTCTCCGAGACGCTCATTGGGGGACACAGGACAGTGGGTGTATGCTTCTGCCGCCAGGAGGCTGACACTAAGTAAACTTGAAAAAAAGTTAGCTCCTCCTCCATCGTATACACCCTGACACTGGCTACCAGAGACTCCAGTTTGGTGCAAAAAGCAGTAGGAGAACAAAACACAAAAAATAATATAACAGCATAAATACAGAAACTTTATGTCTAGAAAAGCTCCTACTGACTAATGTAATCAGACATAACCAAAGCAGCCATAAGGCTACCAGGGAGGGAGCTGTGTCCCCCAATGAGCGTCTCGGAGAAAAGGATTTTACGGTGAGTAACACAAAAATCCCTATTTCTCCTTCGCCTCATTGGGGGACACAGGACAGTGGGATGTCCTAAAGCAGTCCTTGGGTGGGAAAAATAACTCACCAGTCAAAGACATCCAGATGATGGTTGTCTATAAATGCGCCACTGCCGCTTGAAGAATCCTTATACCCAGACTTGCATCTGCAGAGGTCTGGGAGTGGACATTATAATGTTTGACAAACGTATGTAGACTAGACCAGGTCGCAGCTTTGCAAACCTGTTCTGCTGAGGCCTGGTGCCGAATGGCCGGAACCGTCATGCCCATGGTGCGATAAGCCTCCTGAATGGTCGCCCTTATCCACCTGGCCAGGGTAGATTTTGAAGCAGCGCATCCCGTTCGGGAAACGTACCTCCTCAGAGCCCTTACCAGATCCAACGTATGGAGAGCTTTTTCTACACGGTGCGTAGGTGCCGGACAAAAAGAGGGCAGAACAATATCTTCATTGATGTGGAATGACGAAACAACCTTCGGCAAAAAAGAAGGTGCTGGTCTGAGAACTACCTTGTCCTGATGAAACTGCAGAAAAGGGGAACGACAGGAAAGGGCTGCCAGCTCCGATACCAGTCTTATGGACGTTATGGCCACTAAAAATACGACTTTCCAAGAAAGAAACATCAAAGAAATATCTTGAAGAGGCTCAAAAGGAGCGTTCTGTAAAGCCCTTAAAACCAGATTAAGGTCCCAAGCTTCCAAAGGAGTCCTATAAGGAGGGACCTTATGAGCGACTCCCTGGAAAAAAGTCCTGACCTGACGATTAGTAGCAATCTTGCGCTGAAAAAGGACTGATAAAGCCGAAATCTGCCTTTTAAGAGTACTTGGAGCAAGCCCAGAATCCAGGCCTGCTTGAAGGAAGGCTAGAATGTTCGGAATGGAAAAACGCAGAGGCAGCCCGCGCTCTCTACACCAGGAAAGGAACACCTTCCAAGTGTGATAATAAATCTTGGCCGAGACGGGCTTACGTGCACTGATCATGGTATCCGCCACTTCTTGAGAAAACCCTGCCTGGGTTAAAACCCAAGATTCAACAGCCAGGCCATCAAACGTAGGACCTCTGAGTTCTGGTGGTAGATCGGCCCTTGAGATAGAAGATCCGGCCGATCGGGGAGCCGCCAAGGAACCCCGGCGAGAAGTTGTACCAGGTCTGCATACCAGGTCCGTCGTGGCCAATCCGGAGCAATCAGGATGGCCGGTGCTCTCTCTGATTTGATTTTCTTGATTACCCTCGGGAGCAGTGCCAGAGGAGGGAACAGATAAGAGAGATGAAACTGGTTCCAAGACAATACCAGCGCATCCACGGCGATTGCCCGGGGGTCTCGGTACCGAGAGACAAAACTGGGCACCTTGGCATTCATCTTGGACGCCATTAGATCCACGTCCGGAGTCCCCCAAAGATGGCAAATCTGCAAAAATACCTCGGGATGGAGAGACCACTCCCCGGAGGCCAGACCCTGACGGCTTAGAAAATCTGCCGCCCAGTTTTCTTCGCCCGGAATGTAGACCGCTGAGATTACAGAGTGATTCCTCTCCGCCCAGAGTAGGATTTGCTTTACCTCCCGCATGGCTGCCTTGCTGCGGGTGTTCCCCTGGTGATTTATGTAGGCTACCCCTGTGGCGTTGTCCGATTGAATCCGGACAGGGCGACCTGCCAGAAGATGGTGGAAATGTAACAAGGCTAGACAAACTGCTCGAATCTCTAAGATATTGATGGGGAGGGCTGATTCCAGAGGAGACCAGAGCCCCTGAGCAGTGTGATGAAAGAATACTGCTCCCCAACCCAGGAGACTGGCATCTGTTGTGACCACTAACCAATTGGTTGGGGGAAAGGGCTTCCCCCTGAGTAGAGATGAGCTGTTCAGCCACCAAGAGAGGGCCAACCTGGCCTGGAGAGACAACCGAAATCTGTGGTTGAGAGAGAGAGGATTTCTGTTCCACACTGATAGGATTGCTTGTTGGAGGGGTCGAAGATGAAGCTGCGCAAACGGAACCGCCTCTATAGTCGCAACCATCTTTCCTAACACCCTCATGCCAGACCGAATCGTATGAGGGCCTGGTTCTTGAAGATTCCTCACTTCCTGCCGAAGGGCTAGGACCTTGTCCTGGGGAAGGATTGATAGGGCTTGAGAGGTGTCGAAGATCATGCCTAAAAATGAGATCTTCCGGGACGGCTGTAGGGATGACTTCCTTAAAGGGAACCTGTCACCTGAATTTGGCGGGACTGGTTTTGGGTCATATGGGCGGAGTTTTTGGGTGTTTGATTCACCCTTTCCTTACCCGCTGGCTGCATGCTGGCTGCAATATTGGATTGAAGTTCATTCTCTGTCCTCCATAGTACACGCCTGCACAAGGCAATCTTGCTTTGCGCAGGCGTGTACTATGGAGGACAGAGAATGAACTTTAATCCAATATTGCAGCCAGCATGCAGCCAGCGGGTAAGGAAAGGGTGAATCAAACACCCAAAAACTCCGCCCATATGACCCAAAACCAGTCCCGCCAAATTCAGGTGACAGAGTCCCTTTAAATTCACCAGCCAACCTAGACGAGAAAGGGTGTCCAGAGTGAAGCCGACATTTTCCCTGCAAGATTGAAAAGTCGGTCACTTGATCAGCAGATCGTCCAGGTATGGCAAGACAACTATACCTCGGGAGTGCAGAATGGAAACCACAGTAGACATGACTTTTGTGAACACCTTGGGAGCGGAGGCCAGCCCGAAGGGTAATGCCGTGAATTGAAAGTGTAGATTGTTTACGGCAAACCGGAGAAATCTTTGATGGGGTGGAAAGATGGAATATGTAGATAAGCATCCTGAATGTCTACTGAGGCCAAAAACTCTCCCTTTTCCAAAGAGGCGATGACTGACCGGAGAGACTCCATCCGAAAGTGACGAACGCGGACAAACCTGTTTAAGAGTTTGAGGTCTAGAATAGGCCTTACTGCTCCGTCCTTTTTGGGCACTACAAAAAGATTGGAATAAAAGCCCTGAAACCTTTCCTCCCTTGGAACAGGAGAAATGACACCGCTGATACGAAGGGACTCTACGGAATTGAACAGGCTTTGACGAAGAGACCTGGACCTGGGAAGACGGGATGGAAAGAACCGGGGAGGAGGCAGCTGAACCAGCTCTATTTTGTACCCTGATGATACGAGCTCTCCAACCCACTGGTCGTGGATTACCTGAAGCCAGACCTGGCGAAATAAAAGTAGACGTCCGCCTACTCTGTTGGAGACACCCAGAGGAGGCCTCCAGTCACTTAGCCGGAAATCTTTGAGTCCTAGATCCTCTGGATCTAGTAGACTGGGGACGCATTCTTCCCCCCTGGCTGGCCGTATAAGGGGTCCGACCGTCTCGGTCCTGATTGGGTCGACCCTGCGCAGGAGAGCCTGATGCTGGGGCCCATCTAACGTTGCACAGCAGGCCTTCGGGGGGAGGGACCGCCAAACGATGCTGCGGCCTGGAGCAGGCCCGAAGCCGGGGCCTCAATTTTTCCTCCTTAGACGAGAGCCGGAACCGGAAGTGACGCGCCGGAGGGGGCGGAGCCTCACAGCGCGGTCTGATGGCCGGAAGTCCCGGGCTCCAGGAAGCTGCCCCACGCCCGAAACAGCCGAAGCCTCTGGGGAGACAGCGGCGCCGATCATACCCGCAGCGTCGCTCCTAACGCCGCGGCGCCGCCCGGATCATGCTGTAGCGTAGCTGCGCTGCAGCGCCGCTGTCATAACGCCACAGCGCCGGACCACGCTGCAGCGCCGCTGTCCTAACGCTGCAGCGCCGGATCACGCTGCAGCGCCGGATCACGCAGCGCCGGCCCACAGCAACGCTAAAAAAGGCACCGCACTCCCGGAGGACGCAGCCGCAGGTAATGCCAGGAGCCCCCCCTTGTCATACCGCACTCATCGAGGGGTAGAACAAATGACGGTGCAGGAACCCTATCTCCATTATCCCCAGGATAAGGAGAGGGACCGTCCACCACCCCAGCTAACACCGCAGGGGTGTAGAAATCAGTGGGGGAACACACGGACATCTTACGGGCACCTGTACAGCCTGGAGTCTAGGTACCTCAGGGTGGTCAGGGCTAAGTCCGGTGAAGAATCCCACGTAGTGGGGAAGGATACGTGGAGAAACATCGCACGTACTTGCCCGTTGATGGTTTGGGGAGATCGGACCCTCAAAAAGGTCCGTCGCCCCTTCAATCCAAAGATGTTGAAAAATTGGGTCCAACGATCCAGGACCCAGAGATGTGCCTCTTTGAGACACTAAGCATAAACTGGAGTCTCTGGTAGCCAGTGTCAGGGTGTATACGATGGAGGAGGAGCTAACTTTTTTTCAAGTTTACTTAGTGTCAGCCTCCTGGCGGCAGAAGCATACACCCACTGTCCTGTGTCCCCCAATGAGGCGAAGGAGAAAGTTAATTTATTTCAGTTCTTCAATACAAAAAGTGAAACTCATTTTCTAGAGTCATTACAAGTGATCTACTTCAAGCGTTTATTTCTGCTAACGTTGATGATTATGGCTTACTGCCAATGAAAACCCAAAAGTCATTATCTCAGTAAGATAGAATACTTTATAACACCAGCTTGAAAAAAATATTTTAAAATCTGAAACGTTGGCCTACTGAAATGTGCATGCTGCTGAGGTGTTATGGAAACCCAGGTTACTTTGATAGCAACAAAAAGAAAGCGTTCCGGATCCATAAAACAATGTTTCTTTATTCATTCATTAAAATCCCTTCAATTCCATAATTCCTTGCTATTGTGCAAATTCTTAGGTACAGAAGAATATGCGACGCGTTTCGATCGTGTCAGATCTTAGTCAATGCATCATCCTAACATGCATATACTGATTCTTTTATATTGTGATATTGTGCTTGGACCAATGCCAAGAACAGTCCAAGTGACCTGACTGGAACTGCAGGTCCTAAACAGCAATTCTACCCCTTGCATATAAATATAACAGTTAATTTGTACAAAACTATCTAGTAAATTCACAAAGATTAAAATTTGACAATAACATTAATTTTAATTGTTCGATTGGAATCTAATAGATATCTTATTATTTTTTTTTTTTTGTGTTGCTTTTACCAATGTCAGAGGCAGTTCAAGTCACCTGACTGGAGCTGCAGGTCCTGAACAGAAATTCTTTCTTTTGCATATATAAATGTAGATATAACACTTCGTTTTGTACAAAACTATTAACTAAATTTACAAAAGTTAAAATATAAACACATAATGCAATTTAAGAATAATGATACATTATTTCGGTTTTTCGGTTGAGACCTAATGGATATCTGGTTTGTAAATTATCCAGAAGGCTTCTCTAGTGAGAAGCCGTCTTTTGACATCACCTCCACGCTGCAACATTTTAACATGTTCAATTCCTTGATAATTTCCATGTTAATGCTCCTACATAGGCTGGTGACTGTGTGTCTTTATTTAAGTGTGTGTGTGTGTGTGTGTGTGTGTCTTTATTTAATATTAATGAGTGTACATGGCTGAAGAGGTTGAACAAGGAAATTGCATCACTTTTTTTTTTTTAAATATATATAATATATCTTTATTTAGCTTACAAACCCGCATGAAAATCCGTACCAAAAACACGCGGAATTTCCACTGCGTTTTTGACCAAGAGATGCAGAAATTTCCAAAAGCAAATCCGCAATGTGCGCACATAGCCTAAGTCTATACTACTGGTTGTATAAGTCTAAAAACATCTACAAAGGGAAGGGAAAAGATGAATGAGAGAGGATCAAATTAAAAATAAAAACTTTTATTCATGTATAATAAAATATCCCACTGCTTTGCTAGTTGGCTCTAACCCCACAGATTTACAACACAGAGTTTTCAGTCTTCCCTAATCCTTGTGATTTTGTTTCAATATACTGAAGCCTACCAACCTAATATGCCAGAAGCTGTTTTTGGCATAAAACTGGTACTTTTAGGATGTGTGCCTACGTTGCGCTTTTTATGCGTTTCCGCCGCAACAAAGTGCTTAAAAAATGCATTCCCATGCAATCCTATGGGATTCCGCAGTTGCTGTGCCCATGCAGTGGGGAAGCACGGTGGCTCAGTGGTTAGCACTGCAGCCTTACAGCGCTGGAGTCCTGGCTTCAAGCCCCACCCTGGACAACAACTGCAAGGAGTTTGCATGTTCTCCCCGTGTTTGCGTGGGTTTCCTCCGGGTACTCCGGTTTCCTCCCACATTCCAAAGACATACTGATAGGGAATTTAGATTGTGAGCCCCATCGGGGAGAGCGATGTTAATGTGTGCAAACTGTAAAGCACTGCGGAATATGTTAGCGCTATATAAAAATAAAGATTATTATTATAAAATCCGCAGCATGTTCATTATTTCTGCGGAATCACGGCGATTCCATAGGATTGCATTGACACGCTCACTTTACGCATGTGGCTATGCCCACCATGCGAAAAGTGATCGCTTCCTGTGTGGATGGTACCCAGGGTCTGGACTCTGGAGGAGAGGAGACTGTCCTACAGGCCCTGGGTACCATATGCCTGTAAAAAAAAAATAAATAAATAAAAAAAAATATGTAAAAATATACTTACCTTCTCATGGCCCCCGGAGTCCTCCTACCCCTCAGCGGTGTACGCGGCAGCTTCCGTTCCCAGGGATGCATTGCCCGAATCACCTGAGATGACGTCACCGTGACATCACAAAGGTCCATAGTGCAATGCATCCCTCGGAACGGAACGTACCGGGAGCAGCGCGGAGGAGATCGGGGCCGTCGGAAAGTGAGAATAACCATATTTTTGAATTTTTTTAACATTCTTTTACTATTGATGCTGCAAATCGCTTGGAAAAGTACAAGCATTCTTCAAGCTAAAAACGCTTGCAAAACGCTTGTGTTTTGCGGGAAAAAGCATGAGAAGTCCGCATGTGTTTTACCTGCGGCAGGCAGTTGCGGAAATGCTGCGGAATGAAATTTCCGCAGCATTTCAACAACGTGGGCACATAGCCTTATAGCATACACGCTGTGTGCATCTTCTGCTAAGTGAGCTGATTGATCACAGTGAAAAAATGCGTTATTGTACTTGCTTTACAAGTTCACAAACCTTCAAAAATAATAGCTGCAGGTTAAAACTATTATGATTAAAAAGAAAAAAGAAAACAGGATTTTTGGTTGCTTACCGTAAAATCTGTTTCTTGAAGCCTCCATTGGGGGACACAGGAACCATGGGGTGTATGCTGCTGCCACTAGGAGGCTGACACTATGCAAATAAAAAAGTTAGCTCCTCCTCTGCAGTGTACACCCCACCGACTGGCACCGACTGGCGCGTGCCATCAGGAATGACGAAAAAGGAATCCGTCTTCCGGAAAGTGGACGTTCTGTCCAGATAGATCCTCACAGCCCTGACAAGATCCAGCTTGTTCAATGATCGCTCCAGAGGATGAGTCGGAGCTGGACAAAAGGAAGGTAGAACGATGTCCTCGTTGAGGTGGAAGGTGGAAACCACCTTAGGAAGAAAAGAAGGTGGGGGCCGGAAGACCACCTTGTCCTGGTGAATGACCAAAAACGGAGGACGGCAAGACAGGGCCGCCAGCTCGGAAACGCGGCGAATGGACGTGATGGCCACAAGAAAGGCTACCTTCCATGATAAAACTGATAGAGGAATCTCCCTAAGAGGTTCAAAGGGAGAAACCTTCAGAACGTCCAATACCAGGTTTAGGTCCCATGCCTCCACAGGGGCCCTGTACGGCGGGACGGCGTGGGCTACCCCCTGAAAGAAGGTCTTAACCTGTGGCCGAGAGGCCAAGGTCTTCTGAAAGAGGATGGAAAGCGCAGAGACCTGACCCTTCAGGGAACTAAGAGCCAGGCCCGAATCCAGTCCTGCCTGAAGGAAGGCCAAAAGAGAAGGCAGGGAAAAAACCATAGGCGGAACGCGGTTGGACTCGCACCACCGGAAGTAGGCCTTCCAGGTGCGGTAGTAGATCCTGGAAGACGAAGGCTTCCGAGCCTGAATCATGGTGTGAATCACCCGGTCCGAAAGGCCGGACGCTCTCAGAACCGCGGTCTCAACAGCCACGCCGTTAAACTGAGCGACCGAGAATTCGGGTGGCAGATCGGACCCTGGGACAGCAGATCGGGCCTGTCTGGAAGGCGCCAGGGAGCGTCCGCGAGAAGGTTGACGAGCTCCGCGAACCAAGCTCTCCTGGGCCAATCCGGGGCGATCAGGATGACTGGCACCCCTTCCGCTTTGATCTTCAAGAGTTTGGGAAGTAATGGAAGGGGTGGGAACAGGTAGGGCAGCTCGAACTGTGACCAAGGAATGGCCAGAGCATCGACGCCCACTGCGAGAGGATCGAGGGACCTGGAGACGAACTGCGGAACCTTCCTGTTGACTCGGGACGCCGTGAGATCCACATCCGGAGTTCCCCATCGAAGACAAATCTGATGGAAGACCTCCGGATGCAAGGACCATTCCCCTGCCGCGAGGCCCTCGCGGCTGAGGAAGTCGGCGGCCCAGTTTTCCACGCCGGGGATATGCACCGCGGATATCACCGGAACCGTTGCCTCTGCCCAAAGGAGGATCTTGGATACCTCGGCAAGGGCCAAGGAGCTCCGAGTCCCCCCCTGATGGTTGACATATGCCACAGCCGTGGCGTTGTCCGTCTGGATCCGGACTGGAAGGCCCCTGAGGATCCTTTCCCAGTGGCGGAGGGACAGGAAGATGGCCCGAATTTCGAGGACGTTGATCGGCAGAGATGACTCCCGCAGCGACCAGCGGCCCTGGACCGTCAGGTGGCGAAAAACCGCACCCCAGCCGAGCAGGCTGGCGTCCGTTGTCACCACCTGCCAGTGAACCGGTAGGAAGGACCTGCCCTGGGAGATGAGAGGTGACGTCAGCCACCAGTTGAGAGACCGCCTGACCCGAAAGGAGAGTTTGATCGGTCGATCCAGGGAGAAGACCGACCTGTCCCACTGAGACAGAATGGCTTGCTGAAGGGGTCGCGAATGGAATTGGGCGAAGGGAATCGCTTCCAATGTAGCTACCATCCTCCCCAGAACCTTCATGGCCGAACGGAGGGAGGGAGGTCGAGGACCCTGGAGCAAGCGTATGTCCCGACAGAGAGGATCTCTTGTCTGTGGGAAGGAAGACTCTGCTCTGACGAGTATCGAAAAGCATGCCCAGAAAGATGATGCGCTGAGAAGGAATAAGGCAGGACTTCTTCCGGTTTACCAGCCACCCGAAACGGGCTAAGGTGTCGAGAACAATGGACAGGCTTTCGTGGGCCTGAGCGAAGGACGGAGCCTTGATGAGGATGTCGTCGAGATATGGAAATAGGACCAAGCCTCTGACTCTCAAGATGGCCATCAGCGCCGCCATGATCTTTGTGAACACTCTTGGCGCGGTTGCAAGACCGAACGGCAGAGCGACGAACTGAAAATGATCTCGTTGCACTGCGAAGCGCAGGAAACGGTGATGTCCGGGAAATATCGGGACATGGAGGTAGGCGTCCTGGATATCTATTGAGCATAGAAACTCCTGAGCCTCCATGGAAGCAATTACTGAACGAAGGGATTCCATCCTGAAGTGTCTCAGGCGAACTCTCCTGTTCAGCAATTTGAGGTCCAGAATGGGGCGAACTTTGCCATCTTTTTTCGGTACCACAAAAAGATTCGAGTAGAAACCCGTGAAGCGTTCTTTTTCTGGGACGGGAACGATTACCCCGGATTTGAGCAGAGAAGCGATGGCTGAGAAGAAGCCCGGAACTAGAGCGGGGTCTCTTGGAGGACGGGATTGGAAGAAACGATCCCGAGGTCGGGAAGCGAATTCTATTTTGTATCCCGAGGATACAACTTCCCTGACCCATGCATCCTCTACTGCGGAAATCCAGACGTCCCTGAAAAGAAGAAGACGGCCACCCAATCTGGGAGTTGGGCTGGAGTCTTGCCGAGAGTCATGCCGAGGTGGATCTTCCAGTCCTGGGCCTGGAGGATCTACCCTGGGAGAAACGAGGACGCCAGGATGGAGTGGGCCTAAAGGACACCGCCTTCTTCTCTTGACGTGCCTGTGGCCTCTGTTGCTGCTGGGAAAAGGAGTTTGACGCAGCGAAGCGACGAAAAGGCCGAAAAGAACGAAACTGTCGTCTAGGAGGAGGGCGACGAGGCTTGGCCTGGGGGAGAAGAGAAATTGTACCCACGGTGGCGTCCTTAATTATTTGGTCCAGCTGGAAACCAAAGAGGCGAGAGCCCTGGAAGGGCAGACTAGTGAGGGACTTTTTGGATGACAAGTCCGCCTGCCAGGCCTTGAGCCAAACGGTCCGGCGGATGGCAACGGCATTGCTGGAAGCTTGAGCCGCACAAGACGCGACATCCAGGGAGGCGGAAACCAGGTATTCACCAGCGTGGGAAATCTGGTTGGCAAGTTCCGCTAATTGCGCGGGAGGCGCCCCATCCAGGATACCTCGCCGAAGATCCTTGGCCCATTTTGAGATGGATTTTGAAGCCCAAGTGGACGCAAAAGCTGGACATAGAGCCGCTGAAGCCGCTTCAAAAGCAGATTTCGCGAAGGATTCTATAACTCTATCGTTAGAATCCTTCAGAGATGCTCCGCCGGACAGAGGAAGCACCGTGTTGGTGGACAGCCTGGAAACAGGGGGGTCCACCGAGGGAGAGGCCGTCCAATTGGCGGTAAGTTCTGGAGGAAAAGGATATAACACACCCAGGCGTTTTCCCCTCTGAAAACGCCTAGTGGGGTTCTCTCTCTCTCTGGACACGATTTCCTCGAATTCAGGATGAGGAGCGAAAAATTTTGAAGGTGGTTTGGCCCGTCTAAACGAAACCGCCTGATCTGTGGGTTCCGTAGAGGGATCCTTGATGCCACATGTTTGGTTTATTGCCCTAATGAGGTTCTGGACTGTCTCACTCATTGTGGCGATTTGGTTAGGATCCAGCTCCGAAGTATCCTCCGAAGGCGCATCAGATAATGCCTCGCCTGACTCAGGGGAGGAGGATCGGTGGGACACCAACCGCGGGGGAGGGCCGAGCGGCGAGATGGAGCGCGAAGAGGACTCAGACCGACGTTCCTGTCTGGACCTTTTGTGGCTTATCAAGGAGAGCTCTGGCGGCGGTTCCTGTGACCCGCTGGCTACGGCCGGGGTCTGCAGGGGTAACCGATCCAGCGCGGACACCAGGGTTTGAGATACCCGTGTTAAATCGGCCACCGATTGTGACAGAGAGGCGGCCCATCCTGGGATGGGGGGATCACTCTCGGGCGGAACAGCCGGGGGATCCTGGGCGGTGGGAACAATCGGGTTGCTGCAGGACTGACACAGCGGGGAGGACTGACCTGAGGGAAGTTTGCTGTTACAGGACGAACAAGCAAAGTACGTGACTAAGGCAGAAGAAGAAGTAGGGGGGCGAGAGCGGCCCCCTTTAGAGGTAGACATTTTGAGAGGTCCTCTGAAGATGCCAGTGGGTTAGGGGACAGTGGGGCAGAGGGGGGTGTCAGTCTGCAGTGCAGCTACTCATGGACCCGTCCTGGAAGATGTCCCACTTGCCGGAGGAGAACTCCTGCCCTGAGGTGCTGGATTCTGTGCAGATTTTGTGCCCACGGAGGATGCAGTGGCGAAGGTGTGGGGCGCGCTGCGTGAGCTCCTGCAGCTAAGAAGCGGTGAGCACACACAGACTCTGTCCCTGGAGGAAGGGGGCGGAGCCAGACAGGGGGGCGCCGATGAGCAGGCACAGTATGTCGGCGGAGCGCGGCACCGGAAGTAGGCCCCGGAAAAGCCGGGGCCTAAATTAGAAGCCGGTGCCCGCTGAGAAGAACCCCCGCGGCGCAGACACTGCCCGGCAGAGCGGCGAAGACACTGCCCGGCAGAGCGGCGCTGAAGCCGCCGCATGAAAGAAAGAGAGCGCTGCCGCCGGAGAAGAGTCGCCGGAGTAGGCCCCGGAAAAGCCGGGGCCTAAATTTGGAGCCGGTGACCGGAGGGAAGATCCCCGCGGCGCAGACGCTGCCCGGCAGAGCGGCGCAGCAGCCGCCGCATATAAGGGAGGGAGCGCTGCCGCCGGTGAAGAATCGGCGGAATAGGCCCCAGCTGGCTGTGGAGGTGAGCGCCGCCGGAGAGGCCGCCGCATAGAACGCTGAGGGGGGAACGCTGAGGGCAGCTGGTACGCCGCAAGTAGGCCCCGGGAAAGGCCGGGGCCTAAATTAGGAGCCAGCGACCGCTGAAGGAAAAACTGCAGGCAGGAGTGTGCCGCAAGCAGGCCCCGGGAGGCCGGGGCCTGAAGGAAGAACGGCGACCGCTGGAGGAACGCAGTGGGGCATGGAAAGGTAGCCACCGCGCAGGGAACGGGGAAAGTGCTGCAAATGCAGCGATGACCTTTAGAAATACTCACCTAGTAAAATCCCCCGTCGTCTGCTACTAACCTTGAGAAGGTATCAGACGTCCATAGGAGCTGCTGATGGACGTCCTCGTCTCCTCCGACCGACAGGCTCTGGTGGGCGAGTGGGTGGGGGACGGGCCAGGACCGGACTTCTGAGCACGCTTCTGTGCTAGGATCTTGGTCCTGCTGAGGGATCTATGAGGATACGGGGTGGCAGTACACGCCGTACTCATAGTCCGCTTGAGGGACTACAGGTGTGACTGTTCACCCTGTATCCCATCCGGAAAAAACCTGAAAAGAAACGACGCACATTGAGGTAGATAAGGGTCTAAAGAAAGACCCGTGTCCACCTCCTACTGACACTAAGCTAAAACTGAAGAGTTTAATGCCAGTCGGTGGGGTGTACACTGCAGAGGAGGAGCTAACTTTTTTATTTGCATAGTGTCAGCCTCCTAGTGGCAGCAGCATACACCCCATGGTTCCTGTGTCCCCCAATGAGAGGCGATAAAGAAAGCAAGATGCTGATATTCAATGGAACTGATTAAATAGGGAGCAGGAATTACTAACAAAGCCCAGGCAATGCTGTGTTCTGTGTCAGTCTTACCATCCAGAAGGGAAGTCCCATACTTTCACAGTACAGTCCATCGATGCTGTCATCAGCCATCGTCCATCAGGGCTGAAAGTCTTTGAAAAAAAAATATACATATATGAGATTCAAAAAAATTAAGTTTTTGTCCACGGTAAATGCAAAGTGATGCGACTGTCCTCACCATATCATTTATCTTTCCGTTGTGTCCAGGGAACCTTCGCACCAGTTTACAAGTTTCAATATCAAAAACATTAATGCTGAAGTCATCCAGGGCGACCGCTAACATACCACTGTAAGTGATAAGCATTTATTCATCATTAGTCCATAAGAAACATACAAATTATAGCATTTTTAAAGGGGTTGGAGGGGGGGAATCCAGGAGGAACATCTGATACATAACTTACCTCTCCCTATGGAGTAGGATGGATGTAGGGGAGACAGTAAGATCTATTGTGTGTATTAACTGTTTAGACTTGAACTTCCAAAATTTAATGAGTTTGTCACTGCCCACGGTAATAGTCATCTGGTTTAAACCATCAACTACAACCCCTCTGACAGCACCATCATGAGCTGAAAAACATACAAAGTACATTCCTTATCACCTGGGTTACAAAAAAAAACAAAAAAACAAGGCCATGACATGGATTACAGAAGCTAAATGGTATAAAACAAATAAAACAATCACTTTTCCAATCCCCCGACACTTGATGCTTCCTTGTCCCCGCTATCCTCTGTTGGTGTGGCTCCAGTGATGTCGTTGCCAAGTCTTGTGACCGTGCATCCGTAAAGCGGCAGTGTTGACAGGTCACATCATGAATGAACACTGGTAAGCAGAGACCGGCAAGGGGACCGGGACAGCATCAGAAGAGGAAGCAGAATGGGATTGCTAAAGTAAGGGTACCGTCACACAGTGGCATTTTGATCGCTACGACGGCACGATCCGTGACGTTCCAGCGATATATCCGTGACGATCCAGTGATCTCGCTGTGTCTGACACGCTCCTGCGATCAGGGACCCCGCTGAGAATCGTACGTCGTAGCAGATCGTTTGAAACTTTCTTTCGTCGTCTAGTGTCCCGCTGTGGCTGCATGATCGCATGGTGTAACAAAGGTGTGCACGATATTGTATACGATGTGCGCATAGTAACCAACGGCTTCTACATTGCACATACGTCATGAAATTATCGCTCCAGCGTCGTACATTGCAAAGTTTGACAGCAGTCTACGACGCTGGAGCGACATTGTTACGATGCTGGAGCATCACGGATCGTGCCGTCGTAGCGATCAAAATGCCACTGTGTGACGGTACCCTAACTTTTACTTTTTTTTTTGTCAAGATCATCAGCGATTAGTAAAAAGATTTTACCGGGTCAAAAGACCCATTTAACAATCCAATATTGGCAGGATCTGTGGCTTCCTGCTTCGATCAGATAAGCGGGTCACCACATTGAAGCTGTTGGAAGACTCCAAAAACTTTCATTTATCAGTGCCATATCTGCATTATTTAACAACAGATACCAAGGTTAAAGCTGCCCTAAAGGTACCGTCACATTAAGCAAATTACCAACGAGAACGACAACGATCCGTGACGTTGCAGCGTCCTGGATAGCGATCTCGTTGTGTTTGACACGCAGCAGCGATCAGGATCCCGCTGTGACATCGCTGGTCGGAGCTAGAACGCCAGAACTTTATTTGGTCGTCAGGTCGGCGTGATTCGTCATGTTTGACAGCAAAAGCAACGATGCCTGCAATGGTTTTCCATGGAGCGAACAACCAGCGAGAACGATAAGTACGTCACTGGATCGCTCCTGCATCGTTCTGCTGTTACAGTGTTTGACATCTCTACAGCGACTTAAACGCTGCAGCGATCGGCTCGTTGTCTATATCGCTGCAGCGTCGCTTAATGTGACGGTACCTTTACACTCAACAAGCAGCAGCACTAAATGACAGCTGACCAGCAATGTATAGGCTAATCAGGGTGTGTGTGTGTGTGTGTGTGTTTTATTAACCTGTTTACACATACAGAGCACAGTCCTGATATGAACAGAATGGTAGGTAGTAGATCCTTCTGTGCTTGCAGGCAGCCATTGTTCTTGGCAAGGCAAGATGCTTTAACAAGTGGATCCTCTGCTGAGAACGATTAGTTCGGCCGAAAAGCAGCCTGTATAAGCTGCAACGTTAATCCTGAAGTTCCTAGGAGTGCTCGTGCACGATAACTCTCCAGTGTAAATACACATCATGTTCACATTTCATCATTTTAATGACCGCAGGCACAAATGCAATCACCAAGACATACAAAACAGAGCGAGCTAGCCTGGGCAGCTACAGCAGGAGACCGACATAACTCCTCGTGGTGACACCAATAGTCCAAACGTGAAGTCCAAAATGCTGGCGCAGTGTTTTACTAGTTATAAATAAAATCAGAATATACTGAAATAAATCAGGAGTGTGAATGTGAGATAGGATCACAGATGTTGTGACTGGTGATGAGCGAGTGCACTCCTTGCTCGGGTGGTCTCCTAGTATTTGTGACTGCTCGGGGATTTAGTTTTTGTTAACGCAGCTACATGATTTGGGGCTACTAGACAGCCTGAATACATGTGGGGATTCCCTAGCAACCAGGCAACCTCCACATGTACTCAGGCTGGCTAGTAGCCGTAAATCATGTCGCGGCGTTAACAAAAACTAAATCTCCGAGCAGTCACAAATACTCGGAGACCAACCGAGCATGAGCGGGAAAACCCGAACAATGAGTACACTCGGTCATCACTAGTTGTGATCAGAATTTATTTATTTTGGGGGCCAACAGGTATACCTGCGAGCAACACAATGAAACACTGCAACTATCTCCTTTTCTCAAGCATTTTGTAAACAAATGGTAGTATATATGGTACAGATAGAACATAACAGCATGCACAAAGGAGAACTTGCCTTTTTCTTTCCCATAACAGCCTCTGTGAATTGCAGACTGGATGTTATATACATCCACGTTACCAGCGGACAATCCAATCACTGCAAAATTACCACAGCTTGTGATTTCTACAGCCTGCAAAGAAACAACAAGAAACGTAAGCTCCAAGCAATAAGAGCAATCCATGACTGCCTAATTCTTCATTCAAGGGTGAAAGGTAGAGGGCAGCACCTGCGGACAACCAAGGACTCTGTGCTGCAAATGGAGAGGCACTAGTTTCCCAGCTCTCCGATATGGAGAGTCCTAGGAAGCATTTCCTTAGAGGCGTCACACACAGTTGTATGTACAGTCTTTGTAAAGGCTTTTTTTTTTCTTAATTCATTTAATTATTTCAGAAACAATTACTTTACTTTTCTATCTAAACAGCCAGATAATTATTGGTTTTTGCAAGACAAGTTTTCTTTTCCATTTTCTTCATGTAGTAACATTTTTAAACTTGACATTTTCATTTTGGTGACAGAGTTGTTTGAGTTGCTTTTTTGTGCAATCCTTACTTGCATTATATTTAATTATAATCCCTGAACAGGATAATGTGATTATCTTATTAAACCTACCTGACTTAATGCAGAAAAACAATTTTGAATTGCTTATAAATTTAGTTTGACCATTTTCTTGGTCACCTAGGAGGACTTGACCATTAAAGCGACTTCATAATACACTGCAAAATATGAGTCTTGCAGTGAATTCTTGTCTAAGGGTAGAAAAGACAAGCAGGGTCTGCAACTGGCAGGATCTAATAGGTTTCCATACATGGCAGCCTAGGGGGTCGATGTTCGGCTACATTTGTAATAGCAGCCCGTCGGCACGGTATAATCACGTCATCACATGCGCATTTGCTAGGTAAAATACGACCTGCCCTTTACTGCTAATATACCATTTTATGGCAGTCACACAAGGGCTTCTCCGAGAAGTCATCCAATGTGGCTGCCACCACATATTTCAGGCTGCAATCCGAGGCTCGCATGAGGGTAAGAAGAAGAAACTGTGCTCATGACAAATGGCTCAGAGTTTGTATATAAATCCTGGAGCAACATCACAAACAAGCAGGTTTAGAATGGAGCAAAGAGCAAGAGGGTGAAAAAAAGCCACTTTGCTCAGAGTCTTTGTGCTCTGCTGTAAAACATTTTTTAATCAAAACTGCTGCAACCACAAATAGTGACATAGCTGGAATCAGCGTCTCTGTCCCTACATGATGCTGCTCTCAGATGGGGCAGCAAAAACCTGCTGACAGATTCCCTTTAAACTTTGACAATCTGTTTGAAGGGTATAAAAATTAAAAAAAATTGTTAACTTGTCAACAAATTACTAATATTTTCAGAACTAAATGTAAAACATATTGACAGTAATGTATTAACATAAAGTACAATGTGCAGTGAAAAAAAAACACTTTCAGAATCCTTGATATGTTGAAGGATTACAAAGTTATTACAACTGAGCGATAATGTCAGATTTGAAAAATTTAGCTTGGCCATGAAAGTCCTGACTTCCTGTGTCACTAAGGGGTTATCCCAGTGATTTTGAGACTATTTTTTCGTGACACATTAGATTTTATGGTAATGGTAAACATAGGTAGATATTTTAATAAAAAAAAAAAAAGAAAACATATCAGAAGTTTAAGAAAAATTTCAAAACACTGGCAATCTATATATCTATATCTATCTCTATCTATCTATCTATAATCGTCTAAGGTCCATTTCAGTCTGTCTGTAATGGAAATCCCGCGTCGCTGATTGGTCGCGCCAGCCGACCGCGACCAATCAGCGATATTGGCGCGGGATTTGAGCCACGCTTCGCTGATCGGGCGCGACCAATCAGCGAAGCGGTGTTTAAATCCCACGCCAATATAGCTGATTGGTCACGGCCGGCTGGCGCGACCAATCAGCGACAGGCTTTAATATTGATGCTGTCTATGCAGCATCAATAGTAAAAAGATATAATGTTAATATTAAAAAAATCGTGCTATTCTCACCTTCCGGCAGCCCCTGAAGCCTTCCCCATCCTCGCGATGATCTAGGCAGCTCCGTTCCCAGTAACGCTTTGCGAAATGACCCCAGATGACGTAGGATCAAGAAAGACCGCTACGTCATCACAGGTTATTGCCGCAAAGCATCACTGAGAATGGACCTGGAGAGTGCATCGCTAACTCCTGGGCTGGATCAGGGGACCGCCGGAATGTGAGTATATAACTATTTTTTTTTTTTTTTTTTACAGGGATATGGTGCCCACACTCCTATATACTACGTGGGCTGTGTTATATACTCCGTGGCTGCTATATACTCCGTGGCCGTGCTATACACGTGGGCTGTGCCCGTGCTATACACTACGTGGGCTGTGCTATATACTACGTGGCTGTACTATACACTACGTGGGCTGTGCCTGTGCTATATACGTGGCTGTGCTATATACTATATGGCTGTGCTATATACTACGTGGGCTGTGCTATACACGTGGGCTGTGCCTGTGATATACACTACGTGGCCTATGCTATAAATTATATATGCTACGTGGCTGTGCTATATACTATGTGTGCTGTTATATGCTACGCGGCTGTGTTATATACTACGTGGATTATGCTATATACTACGTGGGCTGTGACTGTGCTATATACTACATGGCTGTGCTATATACTACGTAGATTGTGCTATATACTACATGCACTGTGCTATACACTATGCGGACTGTGCTATGTACTACGCGGACTGTACTATATACTACGCGGACTGTACTATATACTACGCGGACTGTACTATATACTACGTAGATTGTGCTATATACTACGTGGCTGCTACATACTCCGTGGCTATGCTATATACGTGGGCTGTGCCCATGCTATACACTACGTGGGCTGTGCTATATACTACGGGGCTGTGTTATATACTACGTGGCTGCTATATACTACGTGGCTGTGCTATACACTACGTGGGCTGTGCTACATACGTGGCTGTGCTACTACGTGTGCTGTGTTATATACTAAGTGCACTGTGCTATATACTACGTGCGCTGTGTTATATACTAAGTGCACTGTGCTATATGCACTGTGCTATATACTACATGGGCTGTGCCTGTGATATACACTACGTGGGCTGTGCTATATACTACGCGGACTGTACTATATACTACGTAGATTGCGCTATATACTACGTGGATTGTGCTATACTATGTGGCCTATGCTATAGACGATATATATCCTATGTGGCTGTGCTATATACTATGTGGATTGTGCTATGTACTACATGGACTGTGATATATACTACGTGGGCTGAACCTGTGCTCTATATTACGTGGCTGTGCTATATACTACGTAGATTGTGCTATATACTACGTGGACTGTACTATATACTACTTGGGCTGTGCTATATGCTATGTGGCTGTGTTATATACTACGTGGACTGTACTACATACTATGTAGGCTGTGTTATATGCTACGTAGGCTGTGTTATATGCTACGTGGGCTGTGTTATATGCTACGTAGGCTGTGTTATATGCTACGTGGGCTGTGTTATATGCTACTTGGGCTGTGTTATATGCTACGTGGGCTGTGTTATATGCTACGTGGGCTGTGTTATATGCTACGTGGGCTGTGTTATAGACTACATGGACTGTACTATATACTACATGGACTGTACTATATACTACGCAGACTGTACCATATACTACGCGGACTGTACTATATACTACGTAGATTGTGCTATATACTACGTGCACTGTGCTATATACTATGTGGATTGTGCTATATACTACGTGGACTGTGCTATATACTACATGGCTGTGTTATATACTACGTGGACTGTATTATATACTACTTGGGCTGTGTTATATACTACATGGATTGTGCTATATGCTATGTGGCTGTTATATACTACGTGGAATGTACTACATACTATGTGGGCTGTGCTATATGCTACGTGGGCTGTTAGATACTACGTGGCTGTGCTATATGCTTCGTGGCTGTGCTATATACTACGTGGGCTGTTATATGCTACGTGGCTGTGCTATATACTACGTGGGCTGTTATATGCTACGTGGCTGTGCTATATACTACGTGGGCTGTTATTTGCTACGTGGCTGTGCTATATACTATGTGGCTGTGTTGTAAACTACGTGGGCTGTTATATGCTACGTGGCTGTGCTATATACTACGTGGGCTGTTATATGCTACGTGGCTGTGCTATATGCTACGTGGCTGTGCTATATGCTACATGGGCTGTTATATGCTACGCTTACCGAACAAGTTCGGTCATACATATTCTAGAATACCCGATGCGTTAGAATCGGGCCAACATCTAGTTTTCAATAATTACTTATCCCTTTAATCCAGACAGAGCACTCCACAACATTTCCCTCATGCCTGCTTTACATCAGCACCATTTATAAAATGGTCTTTTATTCTGTTAGGGCATCAGAAAGTTTAAAAATGTAGCAGTAATTTTTCAAAGAAATTTACAAAACTTATTTGTTTAAGGACAAACTGTTTTGAAGTGACTTTGAGAGACCTATATATATTGGAAAACGCTCAAAAGTCGTATTTTAATAAAGGTACCTTCACACTAAACGACGCTGCAGCGATCCAGACAACGATCCGGATCGCTGCAGCGTCGCTGTTTGGTCGCTGGAGAGCTGTCACACAGACAGCTCTCCAGCGACCAACGATGCCGGTAACCAGGGTAAACATCGGGTTACTAAGCGCAGGGCCGCGCTTAGTAACCCGATGTTTACCCTGGATACCATCCTAAAAGTAAAAAAAAAACAAACGCTTCATACTTACCTTCTGCTGTCTGTCCCCGGCGCTGTGCTTCTCTGTACTGGCTGTGGGCACAGCGGCCGGAAAGCACAGCGGTGACGTCACCGCTCTGCTTTCCGGCCGCTGTGCTCACAGTCAGTGCAGGAAAGCAGAGCGCCGGAGGACAGACAGCAGAAGGTAAGTATGAAGCGTTTGTTTTTTTTACTTTTAGGATGGTAACCAGGGTAAACATCGGGTTACTAAGCGCGGCTCTGCGCTTAGTAACCCGATGTTTACCCTGGTTACCAGCGAAGACATCGCTGAATCGGTGTCACACACACCGATTCAGCGATGTCAGCGGGAGAGCCAGCGACCAAAGAAAGGTCTGGCCCTCTAGCCCCGACCAACGACATCACAGCAGGATTCTGATCGCTGCTGCGTGTCAAACTGAACGATATCGCTAGCCAGGACGCTGCAACGTCACGGATCGCTAGCGATATCGTTTAGTGTGAAGGTACCTTAACACCCATCATATTCAGGTAGATTATTAACCCTTCAGGTACTATTCAAGAATTAATGCAAAGTGGCATGTCAGGAGAGAAAAATTAATTTTTACACACCTAAATGTTGCCAACTTCTGAACAGGCCACTATAACCGCAGACTCTAAGACCATTATATGGCTGTGATTTGCCATGGCAACCGTCAGGACCATAAAATTATGATCTCATTGTGCCGATGGAGTTAATGAGGGCTGAAATGGACAGTTGGTCCCAATACTGATCGTGGCTGATGCAGCAAGCTGGCAGCTGATGGGTTCTCGCCCCTTGAAGGATGCCATTCTCTTACATCTCATGTCAGTATAAAGATGTATTGTAGTCACTAAGCGGTTATATAGCCATCCATTTTCCTTTCAAATGGAAAGGATCAGTTTTTGTTTACTGGATGAGTTTCAAATGGAAGGAAAAGGATGGCCATTTAGCGGTTCTGTTTTCCATAGACTTCAATGTTAAAAAAAAAAAAAAGTTGAAAATCAGTTTTTTTTTAGCCGGACAAAAACAGCTGTGTTTGCACAACTCTTGTCAACAGACTGCTGCTGGATCGGTTCTAGCGGGTGATGACTAGACATGAGAACATAGCCTAACAAGATAAATGGCAGATTAGTCTCGCCTCCTGTCACTGATACATAATAAGGCTGGCTTAACTCCTGTGCTTGCATCATTACTGACTGCCCCTTAACAGTATGATGTGTTGTGCCATTATGGCTCAAGGTGTTAATTCAGGGGCACCGCTATCATGGGGCAAGTTGAGCCCTTTGCTTCAGGCGGCAGTCGTCACTGAAAGACAGGGGGCGGCAGAGCGGTGGTCAGAACACCTGGTGCCGACTTCATAATCCCTGACATTTGCTGTCACTAGTGCGGTGCGCGCGCCCCTGCTCACAACCCACGGTGTGCAAGATCAGCCGGTCATCCCTGCACCCACAGAGCAGCACAACACATATCGGCTGCTCTGCACAAACAGGACCTGTGATGAGGTCACAGGAGGGGGAGGAGTCAGGGGTCACATGATCGGGACCTCCATGGATTGCAGGACTCTGCTGTGCTGGTTGCCATGGTGTGTATATGAGGTGTATGGAGCCAAGCCGTGTGCATATGAGGTGTATGGAGCGGTGCTGAATGTGTACAAGGTGTATGGAGCGGAGCTGAATGTGCACGAGGTGTACGGAGTGGAGCGGAATGTGTGTATGAGGTGTACGGAGCAGAGCCGCGTGTGTATGAGATGTATGGAGCAGAGCCGGGTGTGTATTCAGTGTACGGAGCGGAGCCGGGTGAGTATTCAGTGTACGGAGCAGAGCCGGTTGAGTATTCAGTGTACGGAGCGGAGCCGGTTGAGTATTCAGTGTACGGAGCGGAGCCGCATGTGTATGAGGTGTACGGAGCGGAGTCGGGTGTGTATGAGGTGTATGGAGCAGTCGGGTGTGTATGAGGTGTATGGAGCAGTCGGGTGTGTGCGAGGTGTATGGAGCAGAGCCGCGTGAGTACGAAGTGGAGCCGTGTGTGCAAGGTGTACGGAGCGCAGCCACGTGTGTAGGAGTAACTATGTGTGGCCATTATACAGTATAGAGCATCATGTGTGGCCATTAAACAGTATGGAGCATCATGTGTGACCATTATACAGTATGGAGCATCATGTGTGGCCATTATACAGTATGGAGCATCATGTGTGACCATTATACAGTATGGAGCATCATGTGTGACCATTATACAGTATGGAGCATCATGTGTGACCATTATACAATATGGAGCATCATGTGTGGCCATTATACACTATGGAGCACTGTGTGGCCATTATACAGTATGGAGCACTGTGTGGCCATTATACAGTATGGAGCATCATGTGTGGCCATTATACAGTATGGAGCATTATGTGTGGCCATTATACAGTATGGAGCACTGTGTGGCCATTATACAGTATGGAGCATCATATGTGGCCATTATACAGTATGGAGCACTGCGTGGCCATTATAGAGTATGGAGCACTGTGTGGACATTATACTATCAGGAGAAACCACCAGGTGGCACTCCCCAGTGGTTTATGCTGCCCTGACAGTGAGAACCCAGAGTCTCAGACAGCCTGTGACAGCTATACTCACAGCACCCGAGAGCTGGGCAAGAAAACACCGTAACAGCTGAGCTGGAGTGAGCAGAACGCCAGGTAGTGAATGTACTGAAAGGACCTGTGGTCACGTGACAACAGGGGGCGGGGCTTAGAGTCCTGTAGCAGGAGTATGCAGGATACTACAGGAACAAAGGGTACAGGAGAAGAGAAAGGGAGTCACCGGACACCAGGGAAAGGAAGAGGCAGAGGGAGGCGCAATCCAAGACAAGCCGAGGTCAGTAAACGGGAACGGAAACGCAGTACACAAGGAGCAAGGAAATAAAGAATAGTCAGGGACGTGGCAGGAGTCAGAAAACCAGAGAAGCAGATACACAGTACAGAATCAGAAGGCAAAATCACACCAGGGAACAGAACCGAGTCAGAACCATACAAGCAAGCTACAATACTGGCACAAGCAAACAGAGGTCAACACACTCAGCCAATAGCAAAAGTATAACTGACAGAGATTGAAGCTTCCCAGGACTATAAGAAGCTCACCCCGAACCAAAGAGAGGCCAATAACAAGCCCCAAGTGTGCAGGTCAGAGCCTGCACTGATCAACACATTAACCCCTGGCGTGCAGGTGAAACCCAGCACTGGGATCATGACATATACAGTATGGAGCATCATGTGTGGCCATTATACAGTATGGAGCATCATGTGGGGCTCATTATACTGTATGGAGCACTATTTGGGGCTCATTATACTGTATGGAGCAATATATGGGGCATGTTATTCTGTATGGGGCGCTGTGCGATGCCCACAATACTGTATGGAGCAATATATGGGGCTTCTTATACTGCATGGAGCAATATACGGGGCTCATTATTCTGTATGGAGCACTGTGGTGCCCCGAATACTGTATGGAGGACTATACTGTCTGATTCATGACCTATTGTAGAATGTACAATAGTTATCACTCATGTAATGTATGGGGGGACTGTATATGGGATGGTAGCCCTATAGGGGGGCTGTACTGTATATGCGTTTGGGGGGGGGGGGTGCCGTTTTGAAGTTCGCCTCAGGCAGCAGTGTGGCTAGGTTCACCCCTGTGTTAAGGGATGATGTTTTTACCAATTCTTAAATCCTATTACATCAATCCAAATACCACTAAAATGAACCATACTTACAGTGGCATGTATGTCTTTCGTTTCAACATTTATGAGATTTGGGGGCTCCAGCTTGTGAGCCCCCATTGTAGATCGAATATAATTCCAGGTAGTACAGGTTAATTTGCGTTGGTGACATGCAATAATCCCATCCCAGTCATTCTGTCGTGCAGTTTCTGCCAAATCATATGAAAACATCAGCACATCTATAGAAAGCCATGTACACAACATATAAAACAGGATTTTTGGTTGCTTACCGTAAAATCTGTTTCTTGAAGCCTCCATTGGGGGACACAGGAACCATGGGGTGTATGCTGCTGCCACTAGGAGGCTGACACTATGCAAATAAAAAAGTTAGCTCCTCCTCTGCAGTGTACACCCCACCGACTGGCATTATACTCTTCAGTTAGTGAGAAAGCAGTAGGAGATAATGAAACAAGGTTGAAAAACCATAACCACAAACTTGAGAACTGTAACGTGAGAACAGTCATAGAACAGATAACAACAGAAAACATTGGGAGGGTGCTGTGTCCCCCAATGGAGGCTTCAAGAAACAGATTTTACGGTAAGCAACCAAAAATCCTGTTTTCTTTATCGCCTCTCATTGGGGGACACAGGAACCATGGGACGTCCCAAAGCAGTCCCAAGGGCGGGAAAACGGACTTCCATCAGGTCAGAGGACTCACCACTGCCGCCTGCAGGATCCTTCTGCCTAGGCTGGCGTCCGCCGATGCGTAGGTATGGACCTTGTAAAATTTGGCGAACGTGTGGATGGAAGACCAAGTTGCCGCTTTGCAAAGCTGTAGGGCGGAAGCCCTGTGGTGCACCGCCCAGGAGGCGCCGACTGCCCGGGTAGAGTGAGCCTTAATCCCAGGAGGGGGCACTCTGTTCTTGACCCGGTAAGCCTCTAAAATTGCCGTTCTGATCCAGCGAGCAATAGTCGCTTTAGAAGCCGGCTGGCCTCTGCGTGTGCCATCAGGAATGACGAAAAAAGAATCCGTCTTCCGGAAAGAGGATGTTCTATCCAGATAAATCCTCACTGCCCTGACTAGGTCTAGCTTGTTCAACGATCGCTCCAGAGGATGAGTCGGAGCTGGACAAAAGGAAGGTAGAACGATGTCCTCGTTGAGGTGGAAGGTGGAAACCACCTTAGGAAGAAAAGAAGGTGGAGGTCGGAAGACCACCTTGTCCTGGTGAATGACCAAAAACGGAGGGCGGCAAGACAGTGCCGCCAGCTCGGAAACGCGGCGAATGGACGTGATGGCCACAAGAAAGGCCACCTTCCAAGATAAAACTGATAGAGGAATCTCCCTAAGAGGTTCAAAGGGAGAAACCTTCAAAACGTCCAGTACCAGGTTTAGGTCCCAAGCCTCCACAGGGGCCCTGAACGGCGGGACGGCGTGGGCTACCCCCTGAAAGAAGGTCTTAACCTGTGGCCGAGAGGCCAAGGTCTTCTGAAAGAGGATGGAAAGCGCAGAGACCTGACCCTTCAGGGAACTAAGAGCCAGGCCCGAATCCAGTCCTGCCTGAAGGAAGGCCAAAAGAGAAGGCAGAGAAAAAACCATAGGTGGCACGCGGTTGGACTCGCACCAACGGAAGTAGGCCTTCCAGGTGCGGTAGTAGATCCTGGAAGACGAAGGCTTCCGAGCCTGAATCATGGTGTGAATCACCCGGTCCGAAAGGCCGGACGCTCTTAGAACCGCGGTCTCAACAGCCACGCCGTTAAACTGAGCGACCGAGAATTCGGGTGGCAGATCGGACCCTGGGACAGCAGATCGGGCCTGTCTGGAAGGCACCAGGGAGCGTCCGCGAGAAGGTTGACGAGCTCCGCGAACCAAGCTCTCCTGGGCCAATCCGGGGCGATCAGGATGACCGTCACCCCTTCCGCTTTGATCTTCTTCAACAGTTTGGGAAGTAATGGAAGGGATGGGAACAGGTAGGGCAGCTCGAACTGTGACCAAGGAATGGCCAGAGCATCGACGCCCACTGCGAGAGGATCGCGGGACCTGGAGACGAATTGCGGAACCTTCCTGTTGATTCGAGACGCCGTGAGATCCACATCCGGAGTTCCCCATCGAAGACAAATCTGATGGAAGACCTCCGGATGCAGGGACCATTCCCCCGCCGCGAGACCCTCGCGGCTGAGGAAGTCGGCGGCCCAGTTTTCTACGCCGGGGATATGCACCGCGGATATCACCGGAACCGTTGCCTCTGCCCAAAGGAGGATCTTGGATACCTCGGCAAGGGCCAAGGAGCTCCGAGTCCCCCCCTGATGGTTGACATATGCCACAGCCGTGGCGTTGTCCGTCTGGATCCGGACTGGAAGGCCCCTGAGGATCCTTTCCCAATGGCGGATGGACAGAAAGATGGCCCGAATTTCGAGGACGTTGATCGGCAGCGCAGACTCCTGCGGCGACCAACGGCCCTGAACCGTCAGGTGGCGAAAAACCGCACCCCAGCCGATCAGGCTGGCATCCGTTGTCACCACCTGCCAGTGAACCGGAAGGAAGGACCTGCCCTGGGAGATGAGAGGAGACGTCAGCCACCAGTTGAGAGACAGCTTGACCCGAAAGGAGAGTCTGATCGGCCGATCCAGGGAGAAGACCGACCTGTCCCACTGAGACAGAATGGCTTGCTGAAGGGGTCGAGAATGGAATTGGGCGAAGGGAATCGCTTCCAAGGTAGCTACTATCCTCCCCAGAACCTTCATGGCCGATCGGAGGGAGGGAGGCCGAGGACCCTGGAGCAAGAGTATGTCCCGACAAAGGGTGGATCTCTTGTCTTTGGGAAGGAAGACTCTGGACTGACGAGTGTCGAAGAGCATGCCCAGAAAGATGATGCGCTGAGAAGGAATAAGGCAGGACTTCTTCCGGTTGACCAGCCATCCGAAACGGGATAAGGTGTCGAGAACAATGGACAAACTTTCGTGGGCCTGAGCAAAGGACGGAGCCTTGATGAGGATGTCGTCGAGGTATGGGAACAGGACCAAGCCTCTGACCCTCAAAATGGCCATCAGCGCCGCCATGATTTTCGTGAACACCCTTGGCGCGGTTGCGAGACCGAACGGCAGGGCGACGAACTGAAAATGATCTTGTTGCACTGCAAAGCGCAGGAAACGGTGATGTCCGGGAAATATTGGAACATGTAGGTAGGCGTTCTGGATATCTATAGAGCATAGAAATTCCTGAGCCTCCATGGAAGCAATTACTGAACGAAGGGATTCCATCCTGAAGTGTCTCAGGCGAACCCTCCTGTTCAGCAATTTGAGGTCCAGAATGGGACGAACCTTGCCGTCTTTTTTCGGTACCACAAAGAGGTTCGAGTAGAAACCCGTGTACCGTTCCTTTTCTGGGACGGGAACAATTACCCCGGATTTTAGCAGAGAAGCGATGGCTGCGAAGAAGCCCGGAAACAAAGCGGGATCTTTTGGAGGACGAGATTGGAAGAAACGATCCCTGGGTCGGGAGGCGAACTCTATTTTGTATCCCGAGGATACAACTTCCCTGACCCATGCATCCTCTACTGCGGAAATCCAGACGTCCCTGAAACGGAGAAGACGGCCCCCCAACCTGGGAGTTGGGCTGGAGTCTTGCCGAGAGTCATGCGGAAGTGGATCTTCCAGTCCTGGGCCTGGACGATCTACCCTGGGAATAGCGAGGACGCCAGGACGGAGTGGGCCTGAAGGACACCGCCTTCTTCTCTTGACGTGCCTGTGGCCTCTGTTGCTGCTGGGAAAAGGAGTTTGATGCAGCGAAGCGACGAAAAGGCCGAAACGAGCGAAACTGCCGTCTAGGGGGAGGGCGACGAGGTTTAGCCTGGGGGAGAAGGGAACTTGTGCCCCCAGTGGCGTCCTTAAAGGGAACCTGTCACCCCGTTTTTTTGAGATTGAGCTATAAATACTGTTAAATAGGGCCTGCGCTGTGTGTTCCTATAGTGTATGTAGTGTACCCCGATTCCCCATGTATGCTGAGAAATAACTTACCAAAGTCGCCGTTTTCGCCTGTCAATCAGGCTGGTCAGGTCGGGAGGGCGTGGTGACATCGCTGGTTCTTCCTCAGCTTTACGTTGGTGGCGTAGTGGTGAAGACACAGCGCGCGATCTGCGCTGTCATCCCTTTCGTCGGTGGGGGCGGCCATCTTCCTGGGGCCGCGCGTGCGCAGATCGAGTGCTCTGCTGCACGGGGCTTCAGGAAAATGGCCGCGGGATGCCGCGCGTGCGCATTAGAGATCGCGGCGGCCATTTTCCCAAAGCCGAGTTTGCATCTCGGCTTTGGGAAAATGGGCAGGGCGCAGTATGTCGGGCGGGAAAAAGCCCGCCCGCAGGAGCGGAAAAGAAGAGGCCGAAAACCGGAAGTAGGCCCCGGCCGAAGCCGGGGCCTAAATTTGGAACCGGCGGCCGAGAAAAAGAGCCGCGGCGCCGAAATAAAGCGCCGGAACAACGCGGCGTGAGGAAGGCTGGCGCCGCAGCCTGCTTAGGCTGCGCCGCTGAAGGGCGCCGCAGAAAAAACACCCACCTGCGGCGCCAGCAATGTGCCGCAGGGAGACGCGGCGCGACAGCCTGCAGGGCTGCGACGCTGAAGGGCGCCGCAGAACACCACCTCCTGCGGCGCCAGAGCAATGCGCCGCAGGGAGACGCGGCGCGACAGCCTGCAGGGCTGCGACGCTGAAGGGCGCCGCAGAACACCACCTTCTGCGGCGCCAGAGCAATGTGCCGCAGGGAGACGCGGCGCGACAGCCTGCAGGGCTGCGACGCTGAAGGGCGCCGCAGAACACCACCTCCTGCGGCGCCAGAGCAATGCGCCGCAGGGAGACGCGGCGCGACAGCCTGCAGGGCTGCGACGCTGAAGGGCGCCGCAGAACACCACCTCCTGCGGCGCCAGAGCAATGTGCCGCAGGGAGACGCGGCGCGACAGCCTGCAGGGCTGCGACGCTGAAGGGCGCCGCAGAACACCACCTCCTGCGGCGCCAGAGCAATGCGCCGCAGGGAGACGCGGCACGACAGCCCGCAGGGCTGCCGCGCTGAGGAAGCTGAGCTGCGGCGCCAGAAGATGTGCCCAGAGTAAGAACCGCAGCGCTGGTAATGCGCCGCGGAAAGTGCTGGGGGGATAGAGCGCGGTGGCCTAAAAGGGGGGCCCCTCGCTGAAGACAGAAGGCCCTTGGTAAAAGGGAAGAAGAAAGGCGACAGGGAGCCCCTAACAAGAACCCCCCCTAACAAAGATCCGGGATGGGAAGGGGGAAAATACTCACCCAAACATCCCACGCTGGTACTAACCTTGAAAGGGTTTGAGACGTCCAGGGAGCTGATGGACGTCCTCGTCTCGTCCGACCGACAGGCTCTGGTAGGCGAGTGGGTGGGGGACGGAGCCAGGACCGGACTTCTGAGCACGCTTGTGTGCTAGGATCTTGGTCTGGTGAAGGATCTATGAGGATACGGGGTGGCAGTACACGCCGTACTCATAGTCCGCTTTGTGGGACTACAGGTGTGACTGTTCACCCTGTATCCCATCCGGAAAAAACCTGTAAAGGAAACGACGCACATTGAGGTAGATAAGGGTCTAATGAAAGACCCGTGTCCACCTCCTACTGACACTAAGCTAAACTGAAGAGTATAATGCCAGTCGGTGGGGTGTACACTGCAGAGGAGGAGCTAACTTTTTTATTTGCATAGTGTCAGCCTCCTAGTGGCAGCAGCATACACCCCATGGTTCCTGTGTCCCCCAATGAGAGGCGATAAAGAAAGTACAATAACTTAACCCTCTTAGATTCTCAACATTAGGACAAAAGCTAATGGGACATTTCCGGGGGTTATCACAATGTTCTAAAAGGTGTAGCATTATTGTGAAGGGTAATCACTCCCAGGGCCACTAATTCAGGCCGTGATGTAGCACCCAGCACAGCTAATGGCTGAGAGTGTGACTATGCAGGAAAAAAACTAATCAAGTAAGAGCTACTAGCCCCTTCATCCTCAGGATTGGCGGTGGGCCTAGATATTAGATACAATAAACAATTACCATGTTAATCTTTACTATAACCAGTCCACATGAAAGTGTAGGCTATTCTCTATACAGTATCTCTGCTTTCTTTAGTTACGTCAATTCCACTTTTCTGCTGCACTGAACCATTTCACTTATATACAAAGCAATTTCTATATTTTCTATTGACTTAAGTTACCGTATTTTTCGGACTATAAGCCGCACTTTCTCCCCCAAAATTTGTGAGGAAAATGAGGGTGCGACTTATACTGTGAATGTAGCTTACCGGGGAGGAGGGATGGGTCTGGGGGTGGAGGGGTGTCACGGGAGGCAGAGTCGCTGCTGCATATAGCCAGTGGAGGCAGGAGTGGGGCGATGCGTGGGCCCTGGGCTGGGAGGAGGGGGTGTCCCAGCGGTGCGAGGCAGGAGCCATTGATCTCCCAGTGGTGGCTTCAGAAAAGTGTCGGCGGTGCGAGACATGAACGGACTTCCCCGCTGCTCATATTCATTTCCTGGGGCCTCGCCAACCCCCTTGGTAACCTAAAGTCGGACCCCCATTTTCACAATAAAAAAAAAATGTTTTCCCTACTCTCCTCCTCTAAATTTGGGGTGCGTCTCATAGTCCTAAAAAAATATGGCAAGTATTTTGGGTACCCTCTCCCATTAAAATGTCTTTTTTTTTTTTACAGTTACAACATGCCGTTAATCATAACGACAAGAATCCTTTATAATTAAGAGGGAAAAAAAAAGTAGTATTTATAAGGATACACACCAGATGCAAATGATACAACAGGAGGCAGTCTTAGGGATTTGCAGCGAAGTCCAACTTTTTTAGCTTTGGCTTTATTTACTGATCCTAATAAAATAAGACCATGTATTCCATCATTAGCAATGCGACTTAAAATAAGATGTGGGTTAGTTTACAGAGTGGTGCATCAGAACGATATGCCACCGATACAGTCACAGGGGCAAGAAGAGGATTTTTCGGTTCTCACTGTAAAATCTCTCACAGATGTCATTGGGGGATACAGCTGAACAGTGGTTCCTGTGTCGCCAAGTGAAATGCCCGAAAATAGGGGATTTTGGGCTTTTACAGGAAAATCGCTCTTGTAGCCTTCACTGGGGGACACAGGAACCATGGTTTAGCAGAGTCCCCAATGAAGCACCCGAGAAATTCTATTTTATTGTCCCCCCATTAACTTACCATGACCAAGGCTTTTACTGTATCGATCATGAACTGTGGAAAACGATTGAATAGTTCCATCTTGTCCTGCAGAAAAGTAATACAGGGAATATAATGTATCCCTAACATTAAATAGAAACCACCAACCATAACCCCTTCACGACCTTTGATGTATGTCAAAAGTCATGTCCCTGCCCTTTGATGCGGGCACGCATGACCAGCCCACATGTTTCCCAGCACATGATGGCTGATGACCCTCGTGCCTGTCATTATGATCCTCCTGTGAGAGCCAGCCCGTGGTTTAATTCACAGAAGATCGTAAGTTTAGCAACACATAGCCTTGCTGATACACAGCTATGTATAGCACAAGCGGATAATCAGAGCTTCAAGTCCCCTAAAAAGATTATTAAATACAGTAAAAAATAAAAAAAAAATACAAAAATACGAGGATCAAATCACCTCCCCTGTGCCCAATTAAAAATAAAAACAATTGAAAAAAAACAAAAAAAAACAAAAACACATATTTGGTATCGCTGCATTCGTAAAAGTCCGATCTATCAAAATATAAAATAAAATAATGCAATTGGTAAAAGGTGTAACGAGAAGATAAAAAGCACCAGAATTAAGTTTTTTGTTCACTGCAACATTGCCCTGCTTTCCAATGCATCACATGATAAAATGAATAATGTCATTGAAAAGTGCAACCTGTCCCGCAATTAAAAAAAAAAAAAGTCCGCATATGGCTATGTGGACGAAAAAAGTTAAAGTTATGGCTCTTGGAAGAAAAGGAGGAAAAAACTAAAACAAAAAGTGGAAAATCGCAAGGTCGTGAAGGTGTTAATGATGGCTTACCTGCACTCAGGACATGTTTTCCATCCTTTCCATGGTGCCGAATAAAAGTAGGAGGCGCACTATGACCAACACGGAACCTAAGCAAACGACCTTGGCCCCCAGGGCCATCAAAGATCCATACCTATTAAAGCAGAAAGTTGTGCGACATTTATTACATTAAGCAACTCTACAGGAGTTCATCATTACAAATTAAAAAAAATAAAAAATCAGCCAAACACTTCAATGACATAATATTCACAATATGAGCAAGATGTCCGACAGCTGCCTGGGACCACCACCTATTACCAGAATACAGACAAACGATTGATTTTGCAGTGAAGACAGCACTGCAAATATGAAGACTGGTCAAACCATTGTACAGCTCATTACTTCTATGGACCTCGCAAGGGATGTGAGCCATGAGAAGCTTCACCTGTTTGCAACAGCTACTGGCAACCTTACACTATAATTGAAAGTTAGTGTATGTGTCCACGGGCCGGATTACCTGCGCATTAGCTGCGGACTGAAAGCTGCGCACAACTGCAGTGTTCAACCCACAGCGTCCAGATGTTACAGCATAGCGGAGGGGATTTTATGAAATCCCGTCTCCACTATGCGCGCGAACAAGCACCCGGCGGCCTTGCGTTTACAGAAATGCGGCGCATCTTTTTAGAACCGTCGCCGCAAGGTAAATAACAGGGTCCTATGTATGGGGTGCAGAGATTCCGGATGTGTGCAATTAACACATCCAGAATCATCGCGTGTACAGAAGGGGGCGGCGATTTGGGTGGAGCGGGTTTTCTGAACCGTGGAAACGCACCCTTATAATAGGAGGAGACTTCATCCTATCTAAAGCAACTCTGGGTTGTCAATTAAGAATCAATGCAAGAAGAGGATTTTTGGTACTCACGCTAAAACCTCTTTCTAATAGCTTTCATTAGGGGACACAAACTATGGTAATATGCGGACAGTAAAAATACATCTTAGGAAGAGTCAGCTCCTCCCCAACAGCCTACACCGGGTCTATTCCAGAATATAACACCTAGCTATTCAGTTAGTACAAAAGCAGTAGGAGCACTGATCGCTCAAACAAGGGAGGTTGCAGTATCTCTCTCAAATGAAAGCCTTGAGAAAGATTTCACAGTACAAAAAAAAAAATCATTTTCTTGGGTGCTTCATTGGGGACACAAACTATGGGATGTTCTAAAGCAGTCCCTGGGGATGAAAAACTGATAGAAGTATTTGCAGAACAGCAATCCGTCAGGTTACCATCCAAGTGATTGCCACTTGCAGTATCCTCCTGGTAAGACTTGCATTCTTCGACCCAAGGTAAGAGCTCCACAAAGATATAGATTAAAGACTAGAGGCCCTATGGCACAGAAAAAGATGCCTGGCGGCATATAACCCAGGAGGCTTCTACCATATGGGAGGAGAGACAATGCGCTAGCAGGGGTGCCGTAGCTTAGCCTAATCTTCTACAACGGCAGATCCATACCCGTGAACAATGCTAATCCCAGAGGTGGTCAGACCTCTGCAAAGACTTACTGGGATGACCATCTGAATGTGGATATGAGGGATAAGTACAGCTGCACAGCTCTTAAGATACCTTCACACTAAACGACGCTGCAGCGATCCAGACAACGATCCGGATCGCTGCAGCGTCGCTGTTTGGTCGCTGGAGAGCTGTCACACAGACAGCTCTCCAGCGACCAACGATGCCGGTAACCAGGGTAAACATCGGGTTACTAAGCGCAGAGCCGCGCTTAGTAACCCGATGTTTACCCTGGTTACCATCCTAAAAGTAAAAAAAAAACAAACGCTACATACTTACCTTCCGCTGTCTGTCCCCGGCACTGTGCTTCTCTGTACTGGCTGCGAGCACAGCGGCCGGAAAGCAGAGCGGTGACGTCACCGCTCTGCTTTCCGGCCGCTGTGCTCACAGTGAGTGCAGGAAAGCACAGCGCCGGGGACAGACAGCAGAAGGTAAGTATGAAGCGTTTGTTTTTTTTACTTTTAGGATGGTAACCAGGGTAAACATCGGGTTACTAAGCGCGGCTCTGCGCTTAGTAACCCGATGTTTACCCTGGTTACCAGCGAAGACATCGCTGAATCGGTGTCACACACGCCGATTCAGCGATGTCAGCGGGAGAGCCAGCGACCAAAGAAAGGTCTGGCCCTCTAGCCCCGACCAACGATATCACAGCAGGATTCTGATCGCTGCTGCGTGTCAAACTAAACGATATCGCTAGCCAGGACGCTGCAACGTCACAGATCGCTAGCGATATCGTTTAGTGTGAAGGTACCTTTACTACTTTAGATTGCATAAGAACCTCTCAGGGAAATGCCTGAAGGAAGGCAATCTCCTCATTAAGGTATAAAAAATGGAGGACATGCTAGTGAGAAAAGGAGGGTTCCAGACTAAACTGTGCCGGTGAAGGAGACAGGCGAGAGCCATTCAGGGCTGTGGAGTCGGTATAAAATGCACAGACTCATAAAATATATAATACATTGGGTACAGTAGTTCAGTGCAGGATGTGCTGTAATCGTTTTCAGAAGAATTTGGGAAAGTGATGAAATGTCCTATAAATGTCAGTTCAGTTCCTGATCTGAGGATCTCTGCTTTTAGTTGAGATGAATCTGTGCTGCACTTTATGCACATGCTCAGTAGTGATCAGTGCTGGGGAGTCGGAGTTGTGGAGTATGGGAAATTGAGCAGTCGGATGTTTGGCTTACCGACTCCACAGCCCTGTAGCCACTATTCAGTGCCTCGCCTGGTGACAGAGTTTGCTAAGAGGAAAAGCTAAACTGAAAGCTTGGTGTCCGCAGGCCAGGTGAAGGCTGCTGCGGAGGAACAGACGACTTCTTCTAAGATATATTCTTAGTGTCAGCCACTAGGTGGCACATATTACCATAGTTTCTGTGTCTCTCTACGAAGCGCCTGAGAACAGGGTTTGTACATAGACATAAAACCATTCCAGAGGTGATGAATGAAGTAATGGTAATTATAGTTACAGATACTAAACATGATATTAACACATTCAAAAATCATACTTGCTAATTAAAGGAAACACGATTCAAACATCCATAAGTTATTACCCGTATGGCGTTATCAGCACCATTGCTGATCAGAAGAGGTTCTCCATGAACATATGTGAGACCAGCAATAGCAGTTGAATGAGCCTCTCTCATTTGGCTCATCAGCTTCTTTTCTTCTAGATCCCATAGACCAATGTGGCCAATGGGACTTCCAGCTGCCAATATCGGATGTCCATCTAAAAACCAAAAGCAAATGAACATTCAGATCAAGCACAAGACGTAGGTTGTTTTTATCGTGCGCGTGTTACAGATAAAAAGGAAGCTTTACTACTATAACCTGTTGGTATTGGTTATACTGATCTGTAAGGAAGGAGCTAAACTAATATTTTATTACAACTAAAACAATAAGGCAGAGACGTGAACTCACCGGTGCGAAAGGATATTGAAGTAATAGGACCCCAGTCTTGCTGAAAAGTCATTAATGTTTCATCAAATTTGATGTTGTGCAATACAATTTTACCACTTGTCAAACCAATAGCCACAACATCCACTGCAGGAGCCTGTAAATGGGTGGGATAACAAAAATTGTTAGCACAATACTACGTTTTTATGTCTAACTCTTTCGGAGATATTGAAAGCTTATAGGAAACCTGTTTATAAAATGCTGCAGCATCAGAGAAAAAGTCCGAAAAAGAGCAGTGTCCACTGGAGGACCCGTCATGGCTTCTCTCCAGATGGCTGTGTGTTTTGGAAGAAAGCGGTCATCCAAGCCAAGTTGGGAAGAAGCCAAAGAACAGCTGTAAGAAGACTCTTCTCAATAGGGCAGGGCAATTATTCCAATTCTTTCGGTTGGTTTGCCGTTTATCTTCCGCACGCTTCTACTGTTGCTCCAAACTTTTTATTAAATGTTGCCCCGCTATGTAGGGAAGGCTAATATTGGGGACTGACGTGACTGGCTCTGTGTGCTCGACTACATGGTGGATGAGTGCAGGAGATGCCTGTTAATGTCATGCACTACTTTGGTCCATGATAGGACCAGTCTAGGGCATCACCCAATATTTTTGAACCATGGACCATCAGCCCAGGTGTCAAATCTCTGGTGTGAACAGGCACACCGATTCTTACTGGATCAATATGCTGTCCTTTAAGTACACAGACAGAAAATATGTCACCCAATCTGCAGGAATGTTCACACTGCTCCTATAACTCGCATGCAGATTCGACGATACAGAATTCTGCCCAATCCTCAGTTATTATATACAAGGTAATACTTGGCTGATGTCTATACTATAAATGCCAGATATTACACCAACCACATATTATCCTGAATAGAACATCTGATACCTTATTTAAGTGCATACTATAGGTACAGATATTAAATGTGACGGGAGATTATACTATACTGCAGGAAAGCAGATATACCATTCACATTATTTGTATTACACATTGTTGCATAGTTAATAAGGTTGAAAAAAAATGTTCAAATTCAACTGAGTGATGGGAGAAGACAAAGGGAAGGATACATACACAACCACAAGGCATCATCCAGTCCTCTCCAAAACAGCTAATTGTTCCCTTCTGATCCCAACTGTCGCTCAACCATGATGGTTTATAATTATCATATACCATTTGTGTATTATACTGTACATTTTATGTAATATACTGTGAATATGGTGTTATATCTGAGGCTCTGTAATCATAGCACGATAAAAAACATCTTATATATGATGTCTGTAGTCCTAGTATACCTTATTCCATTCTATACCGTATACTTTGTGGTATACTGTGCATACTGACAATAGATGTTATATGAAAGGTAATATGTGACTATCTAACGTGATTAGTTCCTCATACAGCACCAGGCAAAGGTTTGGACACTCCTGTTCACGCAATGGTTTTCATTATACTTATTGGTATAGGCACATTGTAGATTCAGACTGAAGGCAACAAAACCATAACAAGGTATAAGGAAACACGTGAAACAAAACAGGATGTGTGTTACACCTTAAATTCCTCAAAGTACCCCTCACTCTGCTGATGGCTTTCCACATCCTTGTCAATCTCTCAAGCAGAATTATCATATACATTTATGGAATCATTGGTCTTAAAGTGTTTGAGACCATCGAGTGTGTTTAGCAGATGCAGTGGTGGATACACTGTTCCATATAGTCCATTCATCACTATGTTAAAGGGAATCTGCTACCCCCTGGGACGTGTATAACTTATTACTATGGGCATACAGGTGGCAAATGTTAAAATAGTCCTACCTGTATGCCTCATATTTGTGGTCTTGTTGTTCAAAAGTCATCTTTTATTTCTTTATGCTAATGATTTCTTCCAAGCGCCAGTGCATGCAGTGCCTGGAAGAAAACTCTGCCGCCTGTCTTCATTTGCGTACCACCCTCTTCCCAGCAGCGTCACAGTGATCAGTTACTTGTGGTAGCCCCGGAACGCCGCGCCCTGCAATACTGCGATTATACAGTCCCTATTCCGCCCTGCTATGGGCATTGGATTAACAGCAGCTACAAATTATGGAAATGTATTTACCTGCTGAAGAACAGTCACTCCTGTTTGCCAACCAGGAAAGGTGAACAAAAGTTTGCTAAGAAAGAAAATGTATATAGTTCAATATCTTAACAGTAGAATCACAGACGGTCACAGTTTTATTATGTACTGAAAAGCCACATGGACAATATAAAGAAAAAAACATCTGATATAGCTGGTCAATTAAAAGAGGTTGTTTCTTCTAAATGCTACATTGTCCAAGATGAAAAACAAAAAAACAAAACGCAAACCAAGCGCCTCATTTTTGCCTTCCGGACAGGCAAAGTTCCAGCAATATCAGCATTGTGTCCACAGGCTGTCATGCGACATTGCTGTCATGTGAATGCTGCAGTGGCCGCTGACAGGCTGCAGCGGTCGCTGACGGGCTGCAGCCTTCACAGTTCCGATATGTCGTCACGTGGCTACTAGAGAGACACCGGTCTTGGAGGGGAGTCTGTGGTTTATTTGATCTGAGGCATGTTAGAATGGATCTGTCATTATAATGTTTAAGATGTCATGCACACAGCAGATGTAGACAGGAACAAATACAAGATTCTATAGCATCTGATCCTAACGTACAAATACTAGTCAACTATTGCAACACTGCACTAGCCTTAGAATAAGATCCCCTTTAGTTGTGACATACGTCAGCCATAACGTTAAGATTCTTTAACCTTCTGGATAACGCATAAACTTTCCAATCAATGATGAACTGCCCTCAGATTTTGTTTGTGGTTTATTATACAAATATGCTTGAAGCTAATATTTTCAGAAATATATGTAATAATGTCTTGGTGAACCAACATTTACATATGTAAAACACTTTGCTTCTAATGCATGACTAATGTAAAGTATGGAGTGCTGATTTAAAAGGGGTTTATGTGACTATACTATTTTTATTCCATGGGCTTAAGAACTAACAAGCTGGTAGTTGTTAACTACCCAGCACCGGCTCAGTGAGGCCACAGATTGTTCCGGTTGATGAATCTACTGCTTCACATGAAAAAAAAAAAAAAAAACAGCTATTCTTCCAGGCTGTTCTGTTAACCTGGCACGGCGGTCATGTCGATTGACTACCGGCGTCATGCCGATTGACTGCCGGCGTTATGCCGATTGACAACTACTTTGTCAACGTGACATCAATGGAAGCCGTAGAATCACTGGCAGAGGCTGTCTTTGACCGCTCTGAACTGGCAAAAATTGGTGGCGTGCAGAATAGGCACATAATTTGCAACTACCTGACTGTTAAGTTTTTAGCCCCATAGTAAAGGTGCCCTGGGGATTACTCTTTGATTGCAGAAATTTCTTACTTGGATTTCACGTTCCACAACTGAAGAGAGCCTTGCTGACATCCTAGGAGGATTTTATTCAAGTATGTGCTTGGATGCATTATTGCAGAAATAGCAAAACTGCTTTTGTCAAAGTTCAGCTGTAAATATTCCTCTGTGGGAAAAACAATATTTTAAGATTGTTAACTTAAAAAACAAAACAAAACAAAAAACAGTAAATTCCCAGTGAATTTCAGCCATTACAAAATGGCCTGCTTATATCATTTCACAGATCTTATTCACGCTAAAGAAAGTGTTATTAAATAATATCAATGTCTTGTTTTTATTAAGCATAACAGAATGATTGTCTTAAAAGGGCTGGTATTTGAAATAACTGTCTTCTATTAACCATGGTTATCTCCAAGGAAATGTGTGCAGTCATCATTGCTTTGCATCAAAAGGACTTTATAGTCAAGGACATTGCTGCCTGTAAGATTGCTCCTAAATCAACCATATATCCGACTATCAATTACCGTATATACTAGAGTATAAGCCGACCCCCCTAATTTTGCCACAAAAAAACTGGGAAAACTTATTGACTCGAGTATAAGCCTAGGGTGGAAATGCAGCATTTACCGGTGAATTTCAAAAATAAAATAAAAAAATCATTATTTCCCCATAGCTGTGCCATATAGTGCTCGGCACCGTTCATATTTCCCCATAGCTGTGCCCCATATAGTGCTCTGCACCGTTCATTTTTGTCCCATAGCTGTGCCCCATACAGTGCTCTGCACCGTACATTATTGCCCCATAGATGCTCCACATAAATCTGTGCCGCTGCTGCTGCTGCAATAAAAAAAAAAAAAAAAAAAGCCAAACTCACCTTTCTTGCTTGCAGCTCCCAGCGTCCGGTCCCGGCGTCTCTCCGCTCTGACTGATCAGGCAGAGGGCGCCGTGCACACTATATGCGTCATCGCGCCCTCTGACCTGCACAGTCAGAGCGCAGATAGACGCCGGGAAGATGGAGCGGCGCCAGGCGGCTGGAACGTGGACAGGTGAATATGACATACTTACCTAGTCCCAGCGATCCTGGCGCTCCCCACCTGTCCCACGGTCTTCGGTGCCGCAGCTTCTTCCTCTATCAGCGGTCACCGGCACCGCTGATTAGAGAAATGAATACGCGGCTCCACCCCTATGGGAGGTGGAGCCGCCTATTCATTTCTCTAATGAGCGGTCCCACGTGACCGCTGAAGAGGGGAATAAGCTGCAGCACAGAAGACCGTGGGACGGCAGGGGGAGCGTCAGGATCGCTGGGACTAGGTAAGTATGCCTCAGCGCCCTCTCCCCCTCACCCGCCGACCCCACCGCTACCGTGACTCGAGTATAAGCCGAGAGGGGCACTTTCAGCCCAAAAATTTGGGCTGAAAATCTCGGCTTATACTCGAGTATATACGGTACTTCAAATACAGAGGTTCAGTTGCTGTGAAGATTTCAGAGCAGCCCAGAAAGTCCAGCAAGTGCCAGGACCATTTCCTAAAATGGACGCAGCCATGGGATTGGTTCAACATCAATGCAGAGCTTGCTCAGGCATGGCATCAGGCAGGTGTAAGTGCATATTCAGTAAGGCAAACACTTTTGGAGGCTGGCCTGGTGTCAAGAAGGGCAGCAAAGGAGCAACTTCACTCAAAGAAAAAACATCAAGGACAGACTGCCATTATGCAAGATGTACAAGAATTGGACTAGCGAGGACTGAAGTTAAGTTAATTTCTCTGATGAAACCCCATTGTTTGGGATATCTGAATGATTGTCCAGTAAAGAAAAAGGTGAGCAGTAGCACGAGTCCTGTGTTATGCCAACAGTAAAGCATCCCAAGACCATTAATCGGTGGGGGCTTTTCACACATGAAGAGGCCTCACTCACAATTTTGCCTAAGAACACAGCCATGAATAAAGCAATAAAGCATGCTATCTAAATATCCTCCAAGGGATACTTCTGCCAACCATCCCAGAGCAATTTGGTTAAGAACAATGCTTTTTTCCAGCATGATGGAGACCATGTCACAAGGGAAAAACAACTATTAAGTAGCTTGGTGAATAAAATATTGAAATTTTAGGTCTATGGTCCTGAATCTCCAGATCTCAATCCCGTGGTCAATCTTCAAAAAGTGGGTTGACAAACAAAAAACACAAAAATTGTAACAAACTCAAAGCACTGATTAGACCAGAATGGGCTGCCGTCAGTCAGGATTTGGCCCAAAACCTGATATCCAGCAACCAGAGCAAATTGCAGAAATCTTGAAAAATAAGGGTCAACACTGTAAACATTAAGGCTATGTGCACACGTTGCGGATTCTCTGCAGATCCGCAGCATTTTTTGAGGTGCAGAAACGCTGCAGATCCGCAATTGATTTACAGTACAATGTAAATCAATGAGAAAAAAAAATGCTGTGCACACTTTGCGGAAAATCCGCTGCGGAAACGCTGCGGTTTAAAAGAAGTAGCACGTCACTTCTTTTTTGTGAATCTGCAGCGTTTTTGTACCCATTCCATTATAGAAAACCGCAGGGGTAAAAACCACAGCAAATCCGCATGAAAACCGCAGCAAAAACGCACAAAAAACGCGACAAATCTGCAGGTGCGTTTTCTGCCAGGAGAGGCAGAATCCGCACCAGGAATTCCTAAGGCTGATCGGCAACGTGTGCACATAGCCTAAAGGGGTTGTCCACTACTAGGACAACCTCTTCTTAAAGTAAATGTTCGGCCCCGATAATAAAGCCTATACTCACCTCCAATGCCAATGCTGTTCCAGCGGTGTTGGCACTCGCCTTCCTGGGGCTGTGATGTGGTGGAATGACACGTGATGCCTAATCAGCGTTGGCGTCACCGTATCCACCTTTGCACAAACTGAACATGAAGTTGTGGGATCAGCTGCAGCCTTGGCTTCCTCTTCACGTTCAGTTTGTCCGAAGGCAGAGACAGTGACGCCAGCCCTATTTGGGCCCCGGCATCCCGTGTTACAAAACTACATCACAGCCCTGGGGACAGCAAGTGCCGACACTGTGGGAACAGCGCTGGCACAGGAGGTGAGTACAGGCTTTATTATTTTATTGGGGCCAAACATTTACTTTAAAGGGACACTGTCACCTGAATTTGGAGGGAACAATCTTCAGCCATGGAGGCGGGGTTTTTGATTCACCCTTTCCTTACCCGCTGGCTGCATGCTGGCTGCAATATTGGATTGAAGTTCATTCTCTGTCCTCCGTAGTTCATGCCTGCACAAGGCAATCTTGCCTTGCGCAGGCGTGTACTATGGAGCACAGAGAATGAACTTCAATCCAATATTGCAGCCAGCGGGTAAGGAAAGGGTGAATCAAAAACCCCAAAACCCCGCCTCCATGGCTGAAGATTGTTCCCTCCAAATTCAGGTGACAGTGTCCCTTTAAGGCTAGGGTCACATTGCGTTAGGGCAGTCCATTTAGCGCATAGCGCTACGGACTGCGCTAACGCAATGTCCCAAAAGGGATCGCGTTAGCAGATCCCGCTAGCGCAGATCCCTGATCTGCGCTAGCAAGGAACGGACCGCGAACGCTGCAAGCAGCGTTCGCGGTCCGTCACTCAAATGACGGCACATCGCTAGCGCACGCCCAATGTGGGCGTGCGCTAGCGATGCGTTCGCCATTACAATCAATGGCGGCGTTAACAGACTACGTTACACCGCGTTATGCCCCTTTTAAAGACTTAAGACCCCAAAGATCTTCCCAGTAAAAGATGGCGGTGCCCATCGGGAGCATCGGGGGAGACAGGAGTATCGGGGGGCTATCGGGGACCCCATTTCTCTGTCCTCTGATGTGCGATCACATCGGAGGACAGAGAAATTAAATGGGAAATCTCGTTTTGTTTTTTTTTGCGGCCGCCAATAAACGGTTATTTACCGGCGATCGCAACCCGGGGGTCAGTAAAAACCGACCCGAATCATGTCGGTAAAAACCGACCCGAATCATGTTCTCTGGGGTCTCGGCTACACCCGGCAACCGAGACCCCAGAGAAATTCCGACTCTGGGGGGCGCTATACACTTCTTCCACAGCGCCGTTAATTAACAACGCTGTGGTTTAAGTACCCTTAACTGCCGCCGTTAAAAGGCGTATCGGCGGTCGTTAAGGGGTTAATGCATTTTACTCAAACACTCTAAATATGTATTTTTTTTACCTTGTGATTGGACATCCCAAATAATAACAGTATTGCTGGTATCCACAGATATTACATGATCACCAAAAGGCAGCACCAAATGAATTTCTGCATCATGACCTTTATATGTGTGGACAACCTGAAAAAAAAAACAAATAAATTGCCAAATATGTAGTATGTTATGAAAAGATGAGCTACACGTCACTTTGTAATAGTTGGTGCACAGAAAAGGATACCACTCCTTGAATCATAAAATATCAAAAAATTCTGGCACCCAAAAGGGAGTATATGCAATTATTTTTTTCATTTTTTGATATTTTATGGTGATAAGAAAAATGTTTTTATTTCGTTGAAATTAAAAACAAAATAAACTGTTACACATGGGTTTCTGCAGCATATATTACCATAAATTACAAATGTGTCTGGCAGACATTTATAGTGATTTTTTGTTTTTGTAGAATATCTCTAATACATAACTTTCTGAAATAATTCAATATGGTGTTTATCAAAATAGCTTTTGACCTGCAAAAAAATGTAACAATACAGATACAGTAGTGTATTCTGTAAAGTGATCAGAGGCTGTTGAATATTACATAAATATTATCCTTTACAAGCAATGTACCGTATTTAAAGGATAGCATTGATGCTGCATCAGAGGCACCATTTTTTCAGCTGGATTCTGAATACTATAGCTGCATAGTCTTCTATAGATGCTTTGTTACAGCTTCATACAAACCGTATGCTGTATAGTAAAATATGGCCATAGACACAAGGCTTAAAAAAGCACAAAGAATACAGATAAGGCAATATAACCAGCCTCCCATGACTGGATTCATATATGTGCTTCATGGTCCAAGAGAGGACTGGCTTTGAGAGTCCTAACCTAAACTCAACAGCCTCATATATGCCTAATAATAATAATAATTTTTATTTATATAGCGCCAACATATTCCGCAGCGCTTTACAAATTATAGAGGGGACTTGTACAGACAATAGACATTACAGCATAACAGAAATACAGTTCAAAACAGATACCAGGAGGAATGAGGGCCCTGCTCGCAAGCTTACAAACTATGAGGAAAAGGGGAGACACGAGAGGTGGATGGTAACAATTGCTTTAGTTATTCGGACCGGCCATAGTGTAAGGCTCGGGTGTTCATGTAAAGCTGCATGAACCAGTTACCTGCCTAAGTATGTAATAGTACAGACACAGAGGGCTATTAACTGCATAAAGTGAATGAGAACATTTTTTTTTTTTTTTTTTTTTTTTTTTAAATAGGCCACACAGGGATCCTTACATTAATGCATTGAGGCGGTAGGCCAGTCTGAACAAATGAGTTTTTAGGGCACGCTTAAAACTGTGGGGATTGGGGATTAATCGCATTAACCTAGGTAGTGCATGCCTATGAGAGTCAGGAGACCCACAGCCAGGTTGTACATTGCTGTCTGCACTCAAGACTGTGAAACATGGATAAACTAAGTTGTGGAGCAAACATAGTATTCAGCTCACCCTTGTAGGATTCCCAGCGAGTTACATGTGAAGGATAACGAGATCTCATCTCTCCTGGACGTGGAAGCAAGGTGCATGAATGAAGGTGAAGATCCAGCTCTGGTGAAAATTGTAGGCTTTATTAGAACATTTAAAACAATGGCATTATTGTGACATGCCAAATAGGCATAGCTGGAGGTTTGGAAGGTGCAAGGAGATGAAACACTGGACACGTTTCAAACACGAATATCGAGTTTAACCCCTTCATGACCCAGCCTATTTTGACCTTAAAGACCTTGCCGTTTTTTGCAATTCTGACCAGTGTCCCTTTATGAGGTAATAACTCAGGAACGCTTCAACGGATCCTAGCGGTTCTGAGATTGTTTTTTCGTGACATATTGGGCTTCATGTTAGTGGTAAATTTAGGTCAATAAATTCTGCGTTTATTTGTGATAAAAACAGAAATTTGGCGAAAATTTTGAAAATTTTGCAATTTTCACATTTTGAATTTTTATTCTGTTAAACCAGAGAGATATGTGACACAAAATAGTTAATAAATAACATTTCCCACATGTTTACTTTACATCAGCACAATTTTGGAAACAAAATTTTTTTTTGTTAGGAAGTTATAAGGGTTAAAATTTGACCAGCGATTTGTCATTTTTACAACGAAATTTACAAAACCATTTTTTTTAGGGACCACCTCACATTTGAAGTCAGTTTGAGGGGTCTATATGGCTGAAAATACCCAAAAGTGACACCATTCTAAAAACTGCACCCCTCAAGGTACTCAAAACCACATTCAAGAAGTTTATTAACCCTTCAGGTGCTTCACAGCAGCAGAAGCAACATGGAAGGAAAAAATGAACATTTAACTTTTTAGTCACAAAAATTATCTTTTAGCAACAATTTTTTTATTTTCCCAATGGTAAAAGGAGAAACTGAACCACGAAAGTTGTTGTCCAATTTGTCCTGAGTACGCTGATACCTCATATGTGGGGGTAAACCACTGTTTGGGCGCACGGCAGGGCTTGGAAGGGAAGGAGCGCCATTTGACTTTTTGAATCAAAAATTGGCTCCACTCTTTAGCGGACACCATGTCACGTTTGGAAAGCCCCCGTGTGCCTAAAAATTGGAGCTCCCCCACAAGTGACCCCATTTTGGAAACTAGACATCCCAAGGAACTTATCTAGATGCATAGTGAGCACTTTAAACCCCCAGGTGCTTCATAGAAGTTTATAATGCAGAGCCGTGAAAATAATAAATACGTTTTCTTTCCTCAAAAATAATTATTTAGCCCAGAATTTTTTATTTTCCCAAGGGTTACAGGAGAAATTGGACCCCAAAAGTTGTTGTCCAGTTTCTCCTGAATACGCTGATACCCCATGAGTGGGGGTAAACCACTGTTTGGGCACACGTCGGGGCTCAGAAGGGAAGTAGTGACTTTTGAAATGCAGACTTTGATGGAATGGTCTACGGGTGTCACGTTGCGTTTGCAGAGCCCCTGGTGTGCCTAAACAGTAGAAACCCCCACAAGTGACCCCATTTTAGAAACTAGACCCCCCAAGGAACTTATCTAGATATGTGGTGAGCACTTTGAACCCCCAAGTGCTTCACAGACGTTTACAACGCAGAGCCGTGAAAATAAAAAATCATTTTTCTTTCCTCAAAAATTATGTTTTAGCAAGCATTTTTTTAGATTCACAAGGGTAACAGGAGAAATTGGACCCCAGTAATTGTTGCGCAGTTTGTCCTGAGTATGCTGGTACCCCATATGGGGGGGTAAACCACTGTTTGGGCACACGTCGGGGCTCAGAAGTGAGGGAGCACCATTTGACTTTTTGAATACGAGATTGGCTGGAATCAATGGTGGCGCCATGTTGCGTTTGGAGACCCCTGATGTGCCTAAACAGTGGTAACCCCTCAATTCTACCTCCAACACTAACCCCAACACACCCCTAACTCTAATCTCAACTGTAGCCATAACCCTAATCACAACCCTAACAGCAACACACCCCTAACCACAACCCTAACCCCAACACACCCCTAACCCTAACCACAACCCTAATTCCAACCCTAACCCTAAGGCTATGTGCCCACGTTGCGGATTCGTGTGAGATATTTCCGCACCATTTTTGAAAAATCCGCGGGTAAAAGGCACTGCGTTTTACCTGCGGATTATCCGCGGATTTCCAGTGTTTTTTGTGCGGATTTCACCTGCGGATTCCTATTGAGGAACAGGTGTAAAACGCTGCGGAATCCGCACAAAGAATTGACATGCTGCGGAAAATACAACGCAGCGTTTCCGCGCGGTATTTTCCGCACCATGGGCACAGCGGATTTGGTTTTTCATATGTTTACATGGTACTGTAAACCTGATGGAACACTGCTGCGAATCCGCAGCCAAATCCGCACCGTGTGCACATAGCCTAATTCTAAAGGTATGTGCACACGCTGCAGAAAACGCTGCGGATCCGCAGCAGTTTCCCATGAGTTTACAGTTCAATGTAAACCTACGGGAAACAAAAACCGCTGTACACATGCTGCGGAAAAACTGCACGGAAACGCAGCGGTTTACATTCCGCAGCATGTCACTTCTTTTGTGCGGATTCCGCAGCGGTTTTACAACTGATCCAATAGAAAATCGCAGTTGTAAAACCGCAGTGAAATGCGCAGAAAAAAACGCGGTAAATCCGCCATAAATCCGCAGCGGTTTAGCACTGCGGATTTATCAAATCCGCAGCGGAAAAATCCGCAGAGGACCAGAATACGTGTGCACATACCGAAACCCTAACCCTAGCCCTAACCCTAGCCCTAACCCTAGCCCTAGCCCTAACCCTACCCCTAGCCCTAACCCTAGCCCTACCCCTATTCTAACATTAGTGGAAAAAAAAAAATTTCTTTATTTTTTTATTGTCCCTACCTATGGGGGTGACAAAGGGGGGGGGGGTCATTTATTATTTTTTTTATTTTGATCACTGAGATATAATCTATCTCAGTGATCAAAATGCACTTTGGAACGAATCTGCCGGCCGATTCGGCGGGCGCACTGCACATGCGCCCGTCATTTTGGAAGATGGCGGCGCCCAGGGAGAAGACGGACGGGACCCCGGCTGGATCGGTAAGTATGATGTGGTGGGGGGGGGGGGGGGGGGGGGGGGGGGGATCGGAGCACGGGGGTGGGGGATCGGAGCACGGGGGTGGGGGGAATCGGAGCGCGGGGGGCTGGAATGGAGCACGGGGGGGCTGGAATGGAGCACGGGGGGGTGGAACGGAGCACGGGGGGGTGGAACGGAGCACCAGGGGGTGTGGATCGGAGTGCAGGGGGGGTGATTGGAGCACGGGGGGAGCGGACAAGAGCACGGGGGGGAGCGGAGCACTGGACGGAGGGGAGCCGGAGCAGTGTACCGGCCAGATCGGGGGGCTGCGGGGGCGATCGGTGGGGTGGGGGCACATTAGTATTTCCAGCCATGGCCGATGATATTTCAGCATCGGCCATGGCTGGATTGTAATATTTCACCCGTTATAATAGGTGAAATATTACAAATCGCTCTGATTGGCTGTTGAAAGTGAAACTGCCAATCAGAGCGATCGTAGCCACGAGGGGGTGAAGCCACCCCCCCTGGGCTAAACTACCACTCCCCCTGTCCCTGCAGATCGGGTGAAATGGGAGTTAACCCTTTCACCCGGCCTGCAGGGACGCGATCTTTCCATGACGCCGCATAGGCGTCATGGGTCGGATTGGCACCGACTTTCATGACGCCTACGTGGCGTCATGGGTCGGGAAGGGGTTAAGAACAGTGTTTGAAACGCGTCCAGTGTTTCATCTCCTTGCACCTTCCAAACCTCCAGCTATGCCTATTTGGCATGTCACGGCAATGCCATTGTTTTAAATGTTCTGGATCTTCACCTTCATTCATGTGCATAAATGAAGTTAGCCTAAAAGAACAAATCTGTCAAGAGGCAACTCAAATAATGAATCAGATTTTACAAACCTCTTTGTTTCTAGCAAATGCTTTAAGGAGATTTCCATGAGATGCAAACACCAGCATGCGGTCTGCAGCAAGACAGCTAATATTTTCTGGAAGCGCGTTGCCTGAAAGTGGATATATTACATTATAGTTATACTGACATGGTGGACAAATGTCTGCAGTGATAAAGGATCCGAAGATGAGCAACTTCTCATTACAATACACAGAAATAGCTTCAATAAAATGACCTATGATTAATTTGGGGTCTTCAATGTTGAAAATTTCCATATGAACGCCATTTATAGAGAAGGTTATGTCTGCATACGGTAATACAGCAGAGAAAAATGTACATATCATGCAAGTGAAAGCCTGGAGATGAGCACAATGAAAAAAGAAAACATTTCCACACAAGAATATAATCAGGTTGAACAATTGTACTGTTTTTACAAACCGAAAAGTAATTAATTCTATACTTACTGGCAGCAACTTGACCAAGCTTGTTCACCTAAAAAAATAAAATATAAATAGGGTTAACACATAGGAAAAATATCTGGAAGTTGAGTAGAACTGGGAAGGGGAGAGCCCGCAAGGGATCCGGTCACTGTGACTTGGCCACTTAGTCAATTGGTTCCCAAGATCCCCGTTTACAGTACGCTGTTTTCTCTGAAACGTTACATTTCAAAGCAGCTTGAATCAAATAACAGATCTCTTTGGTAACATTTAAATTCACATATATCCTGCACACACCTTCATAAGGAATATGGACTTCAGACACAGGATTTACTGCATTTCTATGAAAATATGTGTGGGGAGACTACAATGTTTCCTTCAGCAAGGACAAATATCCACAATCATACATTCCTTAGGGTTACAAGTCAGACATTTATACAAATTGTTTAAAGAGGTGTTCCACCTATAGATATACTCTACACTGTATATGCATTAAATAGCAGGAAAGCAGAGACCCCCAAAGGATTGGAAAAAAAACAGGGGTCCTGTGCTTCCAATTGGTCCTTGAGTAAACCCGAAAGTGGTGATAGCTAGTGTCTAACATGCACATAGGAAACCTGCTCTGAAGACCTGACTTTGAAGGAGTTTTCCCTTTTGTACATAATACAATGCTCAAAAATATAAAGGGAGCACTTAAAAGCACAGACTGTAACTCCAAGTCATTCACACTTCTGTGAAATCAACCTGTCCAGTTATGAAGCAACACCAATTATGAATCAATTTCTATTGTTGTTTTTGCAAATGGAACAGACAATAGGTAGAAATGATAGGTAATTAGCAAAGACAACCCCTGTAAAAGAGTGGTTCTACAGGTGGTGACCACAGACAATTTCTCTGTTCTAATCCATTCTGGCTGTTTTGGTCAGTGTTACATTTTCTCATTGCTTTCACCCATAGAGGTACAGTAGCAAAAGTCAGTGTCTACAACCCACAGAAGTTGCTCAGGTAGTGCAGCTCATCCAGGATGACACATCAATTCGAGCCGTGGCAAGAAGGTTAGCTGTGTGTCACCACAGTGTCCAGAGCATGGAACAGATACCAGGAGACATGACTGTACACCAGGAGAAATGGAGGGGGCCATAGGAGGGAAACAACACAGCAGGACCGCTATCTCTGAGCAAGGATGAACAGGAGGAGCAGTGCCAGAGGCCTGCAAAATGACTTCCAGTAGGCCACTAACATCCATGTGTCTGCTCAAACTCTCAGAAAGACTTCATGAGAGTGGTGTAAGGGTCCTTTGTCCACAAGTAGGTGTTGTGCTTACAGCTCAGCACTGTGCAGGGTGATTGCTATTTGCCAAAGAACACCAAGATTTGCAGATTAGACATTGGCGCCCTGTGCTCTTCACGAATGATAGGTTCACACTGAGCACATGTAACAGACGTGACAGAGTCTGGTGACTCCATGGAGAATGTTCTGCTGCCTGCAACATCCTCCAACATGACTGGTTTAGCAGAGGGTCTCTAATGGTGTGGGGAGGACCCAATGTGAGAAAAAAAGCAGGTGAAGTGGGCCCTATGTTTCATCTGATGCATAACAATGCTAGGCCTCATGTGACTGAAGTGTGTCAGCAGGTACTGCATGATGAAGGCATTGATGCTATGGACTGGCCTACTCATTCCCTAGACCTGAATCCAATCACATTATGTCTTGTTCCATCCACCAACATCACGTTGCACCACAGACTGCCCAGGAGTTGGCGGATGCTTTAGTCCAAGTCTGGGAGGAGATCCCTCAGGAGACCATCCGCCGCCTCATCAGGACCATGCCCAGGCGTTGTAGGGAGGTCATACAGGCACGTGGAGGCCACACACATTACTGAGCATCATTTCCTTGTCTTGAGGCATCTCCACTGAAGTTGGATCAGCCTGTAATTTCATTTTCCACTTTGATTTTGAATATCATTCCAAATCCAGACCTCCATGGAATATTAATTTTGATTTACATTGATCATTTTTATCTTGTATTGTTCTCAACACATTCCAATATGTAAGGAACAGATTTGCAACTGGAATATTTCAGTGATTGGTATTTTAGTGTTTCCTTTATTTTTTGAGCAGTATTTGTTAAATGGGTCTGTTCAAAATAACCAGTTCACAATGGGTACCCTGGGATCTCTGTTGTAGTTTGTGGACAAACTAGGTTGTACCCACTAACCACTAGTTTAGGGAAGGCAGTGGCTTTAGGATAATAGAAATTTACCAATAAATTTAAACAGCTTCATATTTTACACTAGATGGTGGCCCGATTCTAACGCATCGGGTATTCTAGAATATGCATGTCCACGTAGTATATTGCACGGCCCACGTAGTATATTGCACAGCCATGTACTATATTGCCCAGCCACGTAGTATACAGCACAGAGCCACGTAGTATACAGCACAGAGCCACGTAGTATACAGCACAGAGCCACGTAGTATACAGCACAGAGCCACGTAGTATACAGCACAGAGTCACGTAGTATACAGCACAGAGTCACGTAGTATACAGCACAGAGTCATGTAGTATACAGCACAGAGTCACGTAGTATATTGGCCAGCCATGTATGTAACAGGTTAAAAAATAAAAAAAAGAAACATATACTCACCCTCCGGGGGCCCCTTGTAGTCCTGTCGCCTGTGTGAGGTGCACGCAGCAGCTTCTGGTCCCAGGGCTGGTATGAGCGCAGGACCTGTGATGATGTCGCGGTCACATGACAGTGACGTCATGGAAGGTCCTTTTCGCACACCATCTTTGGAACCGGAACCTGCCGCTTGCACTGCCGAGGACAGTACGCAAATCGGAGGGTGAGAATAACCTTTTTTTTTTTTATTATTATTTTTAACATTAGATCGTTTTACTAATAGTAAAAAGTTGGTCACACAGGGTTAATAGCTGCGTAACCGGAGTGCGTTACACTGCGCTCCGGTAACGCTGGCATTAACCCTGTGTGAGGGCTGACTGGATGACTGGAGGGGAGTATGGAGCGGGCACTGACTGCGGGGAGGAAGGAGCGGCCATATTGCTGCCAGACTGTGGCCGTCGCTGATTGGTCGTGGGCGTTTTGCCACGACCACGACCAATCAGCAACTTGGATTCCATGACAGACAGAGGCCGCGACCAATGAATATCTGTGACAGAAGGACAGACAGAAAGACGGAAGTGACCCTTAGACAATTATATAGTAGACTAGATGGTGGCCCGATTCTAACGCATCGGGTATTCTAGAATATGTATGTATGTATGTATATAGCAGCCACATAGTATATAGCACAAGCCACGTAGTATATAGGAGCCATGTAGTATATAGCAAATACTACGTGGCCTGTGCTATATACTATGTGGCTGCTATATACATACATATTGTAGAATACCCGATGCGTTAATACAGGCCACGCAGTATATAACAGTGGCCACGAAGTATATAACAGCCCAAACAGTATATAGCAGCCACACAGTATATAGCACAGCCCACGCAGTATATAGCAGCCACGCAGTATATAACAGGCCACGCAGTATATAACACAGGGCACGTAGTATATCACAGCCCACGCAGTACATAACACTGCCCATGTAGTATATAGCAGCCACGCGGTATATAACACTGCCCATGTAATATATAGCAGCCATGTAGTATATAATGCAGCCCACGCAGTATCTAACACAGCCCACGCAGTATTTAGCAGTGTGGGCACCATATCCCTGTTAAAAAAAATAATTAAAATAAAAAATAGTTATATACTCACCCCCTGGGATCCAGCGAAGCTATGGCGATGCTGTCCCGACGCGCGCGTGATGCGACCGCCAGCTTCCGTTCCCAGGATGCATTGCGAAATTACCCAGATGACTTAGCGGTCTCGCGAGACCGCTAAGTCTTCTGGGCAATTTCGCAATGCATCTCTGGGAACGGAAGATGGCGGCCGGCACGTACCCGCGGAATGCGGTACCCACAGCCAGTTACCTGTGTGAGCGGTGACTGGAGGGGATTACGGAGCGGGCGCCGGGCACTGACTGCAGGGGAGTAGGGGAGGGACTAATCGTACTGTGCCCATCGCTGATTGGTCGCGGCAGCCATGACAGGCAGCTGGCGAGACCAATTAGCGACGCGGGATTTCCGTTCCGGAAGTTGCTGACAGAAAGACGGAAGTACCCCTTAGACAATTATATATATAGATTAGATGGTGGCCCGATTCTAACGCATCGGGTATTCTAGAATATGCATGTCCACGTAGTATGTTGCCCAGCCACGTAGTATGTTGCCCAGCCACGTAGTATGTTGCCCAGCCACGTAGTATGTTGCCCAGTGACGTAGTAAATTGCCCAGCCACGTAGTATACAGCCCAGAGCCACGTAGTATATTGCCCAGCCATGTATGTAACAGGTTAAAAAAATAAAAAAAATAAACATATACTCACCATCCGAGGTGTCCCTTGTAGTCCTGTCGCTTGTGTGCGGTGCACGCGACAGCTTCCGGTCCCAGGGTTGGTATGAGCGCAGGACCTGTGATGACGTCGCAGTCACATGACTGTGACGTCATGGAAGGTCCTTCTCGCATAGCATCCTTGGCACCAGAGCCTGCCGCTTGCACTGCCGAGGACAGGATTCCACGTCGGAGGGTGACAATAACGGGGTTTTTTTTATATTCACATTAGATCTTTTTACTATTGATGCTGCATACGCATCATCAATAGTAAAAAGCTAGTCACACAGGGTTAATAGCGGCGGTAATGGAGTTAGTTACCCATGGCATAACGCGGTCTGTTACCGCTAGAATTAACCCTGTGTGAGCGGTGACCGGAGGGGAGTATGGAGCGGGCACTGACTGCGGGGACTATGTAGCGGGCGCCGGGCACTGACTGCAGGGGAGTAGGGAGGGACTAATCGGGCTGTGGCCGTCGCTGATTGGTCGCGGCAGCCATGACAGGCAGCTGGCGACACCAATCAGCGACTTGGATTTCCATGACAGACAGAGGCCGCGACCAATGAATATCTGTGACAGAAAGAAAGACAGACTGAAGTGACCCTTAGACAACTATATAGTAGATGGTGAATGGTGGTGTCCTCATCTTGGGATATTGTATAAAAGGTAGAGCAGATGTTACGAAGCCTTGGTAACAAAATAATTCATATGTCCCGTCTTTCTTAGACCTTAGACCAAATTAAACCGGTGAGCCAAAAATAACAGGATCCTTAGCCATGTCTGATCAAGTGAAAACATAATTTCTGTGCCTGACTTGTCAGGTCACCAGGTATGTGACGCTCATCAGCATCGTCTACCTAAAAGTATACGTAGTAATGGGCAGTCTGGATCTTTTGGATCCCAAATGGATCCCTATTAACCCCTTTACCCCCAAGGGTGGTTTGCACGTTAATGACCGGGCCAATTTTTACAATTCTGACCACTGTCCTTTTATGAGGTTATAACTCTGGAACGCTTCAACGGATCCCAGTGATTCTGAGATTGTTTTCTTGTAACATATTGTACTTCATGATAGTGGTAAAATTTCTTCGATATAACTTGTGTTTATTTGTGAAAAAAACGGAAATTTGGCGAAAATGTTGAAAATTTCGCAATTTTCCAACTTTGAATTTTTATTCTGTTAAACCAGAGAGTTAAGTGACACAATATAGTTAATAAATAACATTACCCACATGTCTACTTTACATCAGCACAATTTTGGAAACAAAATTTTTTTTTTCTAGGAAGTTACAAGGGTTAAAATTTGACCAGCAATTTCTCATTTTTACAACAAAATTTACAAAACCATTTTTTTTTAGGGACCACCTCACATTTGAAGTCATTTTGAGGGGTCTATATGGCAGAAAATACCCAAAAGTGACACCATTCTAAAAACTGCACCCCTCAAGCTGCTCAAAACCACATTCAAGAAGTTTATTAACCCTTCAGGTGTTTCACAGCAGCAGAAGCAACATGGAAGGAAAAAATTAACATTTTACTTTTTAGTCACAAAAATGTTCTTTCAGCAATAATTTTTTTAATTTCCCAAGGGTAAAAAGAGAAAATGGACCTCAAGAGTTGTTGTCCAATTTCTCCTGAATACGCTGATACCCCACATGTGAGGGGGAACCACTTTTTGGGCGCATGGCAGGGCTTAGAAGGAAAGGAGTGCCGTTTGACATTTTCAAGCTAAAATTGGCTGGAATTGAGATCGGACGCCATGTCGCATTTGGACAGCCCTTGATGTGCCTAAACAGTGGAAACCCCCCACAAGTGACCCCATTTTGGAAACTAGACCCCCTAAGGAACTTATCCAGGTGTGTGGTGAGCACTTTTATCCCCCAAGTGCTTCACGAAAGTTTATAACGCCCGGGCGTGAAAATAAAAAATCCTATTTTTTCCACAAACATGATGGTTTAGTCCCCAATTTTTTATTTTCTCAAAGGTAAAAGGAGAAATTGGACCCCAAAAGTTGTTGTCCAATTTGTCTTGAGTACGCTGATACCCCATATGTGGGGGGGAACCACTGTTTGGGCGCATGGCAGGGCTCAGAAGGAAAGGAGCGCCGTTTGACATTTTCAAGCTAAAATTGGCTGGAATTGAGATCGGACGCCATGTCGCGTTTGGACAGCCCCTGATGTGCCTAAACAGTGGAAACCCCCCACAAGTGACCCCATTTTGGAAACTAGACCCCCTAAGGAACTTATCTAGTTGTGTCGTGAGCACTTTTATCCCCCAAGTGCTTCACGAAAGTTTATAACGCCCGGGCGTGAAAATAAAAAATCCTATTTTTTCCACAAACATGATGGTTTAGTCCCCAATTTTTTATTTTCTCAAAGGTAAAAGGAGAAATTGGACCCCAAAAGTTGTTGTCCAATTTGTCCTGAGTACGCTGATACCCCATATGTGGGGGGGAACCACTGTTTGGGCGCATGGCAGGGCTCAGAAGGAAAGGAGCGCCGTTTGACATTTTCAAGCTAAAATTGGCTGGAATTGAGATCGGACGCCATGTCGCGTTTGGACAGCCCCTGATGTGCCTAAACAGTGGAAACCCCCCACAAGTGACCCCATTTTGGAAACTAGACCCCCTAAGGAACTTATCTAGTTGTGTCGTGAGCACTTTTATCCCCCAAGTGCTTCACGAAAGTTTATAACGCCCGGGCGTGAAAATAAAAAATTCTATTTTTTCCCCCACAAAAATGATCTTTCAGCCCCCAATTTTTTATTTTCCCAAGGGTAACATGAGAAATTGGACCCCAAAAGTTGTTGTCCAATTTGTCCTGAGTACGCTGGTACCCCATATGTGGGAGAAAACTACTGTTTGGGCACACTTCGGGGCTCGGAAGGGAAGTAGTGACGTTTTGGAATGCAGACTTTGATGGAATTGTCTGCGGGCATCATGTGCCATTTGGTGAGCCCCTGATGTGCCTAAACAGTAGAAACTCCCCACAAGTGACCCCATTTTGGAAACTTGACCCCCTAAGGAACTTATCTAGGTGTGTCGTGAGAATTTTGAATCTCCAAGTGCTTCACTAAAGTCTATGATGCCCGGTGTGAAAATAAAAAATTCTATTTTTTCCCCCACAAAAATGATCTTTCAGCCCCCAATTTTTTATTTTCCCAAGGGTAACAGGAGAAATTGGACCCCAAAAGTTGTTGTCCAATTTGTTCTGAGTACGCTAGTACCCCATATGTGGGAAAAAACTGTTTGGGCACTTCGGGACTCAGAAGGGAAGCAGTGACGATTTGGAATGCAGACTTTGATGGACTAGTTCTGAGGGCGTCATGTTCCGTTTGCAGAGCCCCTGATGTGCCTAAACAGTAAAAAAAAAACACAAGTGACATCATTTTGGAACCTAGACCCCCAAGATCTTACTTAGATGTGCCCCCTCTTTGGAACTAATCTACTGGTTCCTGTTAAGTAAATTAGTAGTGCATGGAGGTGTGGTACAATTTGAAGCAGTCCTTCATACACAGGCCAGGTTTGTCGGGGCAGGTGTCGCATTGATAGATGGTGTCCTTGCGTACTCCTCTTTTGTAGCACACTCGGCACCTTTTTTGCGGCTTACTTTTTCTATCAGTTGGCGGGACCACCCCCGGAAAATGCTGACCTGGTATGATACGAGCACCCTCAGTTCCGGAAGTACTGGGGCCCGCTCCTTCCCTCGTGCCAAATATCAGGGCCTTAACCACTACCTCCTGGAACTGAAGGTACGACGTATCAGTGTGTCGTGCACATCGTGACAGCAGGAAAGCGTTGAGCATTGCCATTTGTACGATGTACACGGACAGCTTTTTGTACCACACCTTGGCCTTCCTCAAAGCACTGTACGGTTGGAGGAGTTGATCGGAGAGATCAACGCCCCCCATGTTTTTGTTGTACCCCAGTACACAGTCCAGTTTGCAGACCTGTGTTGAGGTACCCCGTACACTGCTGAGGGCACTGCCATCACCGTGTATGGTGGTCAAGAGAAGGACATCCCTCTTGTCCTTGTACTTGACCACCAGCAGGTGGTCGCTACATTGGGCTTTGCTCTCACCTTTTCTGAGCATCTGCCCAAGTAGCGTCTTCGGGAGGCCTCTCTGAATTTTGCGGACAGTACCGCAGGCTGCGGTACCTCGCGCAGAGAGGGATTTGTAGAGTGGGATGCTGGTATAAAAGTTATCAGTATAGAGGTGATAACCTTTATCCAGCAGTGGGTGCACCAAATCCCACACAATTTTCCCACTCACTCCCAGGATGGAAGGACACTCAGGCGGTTCAATCCTGCTGTCCTTCCCTTCGTACACTCTAAAGCTGTAGGTGTACCCTGAGGTACTCTCACACAGCTTGTAGAGTTTGATTCCGTACCTGGCCCTTTTGCTGGGCAGGTATTGACGGAATCTGAGCCGCCCCTTAAAATGAACCAAGGACTCATCCACACAGATGTCCCTTTTGGGCACGTACACTTCAGCAAACTTTTTGCTGAAGTGTTCGATGACCGGCCGAACTTTGTACAGACGGTCAAAATTGGGGTCATCTCGTGCGGGACACCGTGCATTATCGTTGTAATGCAAAAACTTATGGATGGCCTCAAAACGCGTCCGAACCATGACCATTCGGAACACTGGAGTGTTATATAAAATATCTACACTCCAATATTGCCGAATTTCTGGCTTCTTCACGATCCCCATATGGAGGACCAGGCCCCAAAACTGCATCATTTCAACTGCGTCCACAGGAGACCAGTTAGAAAATGATGAACGGGGGTTTTGCTCCAAAAATTGCCGAGCATACAAATTAGTTTGCTCCACCATGAGGTTAACGAAAGCCTCAGAGAAAAAGACTTTGAAAAAGTCTATTTCTGTGAGGCCGGTGGTGTCAAACTTGATTCCTGATTCTGCCACAAAATCAGGAATCAGTGGCTCGTAATTTTCGGGGGGCGAGGTCCATATGGGGTCCGAAGAGGGTCGCGCTGGTTCATTTTCAGGAGTGGGCGCTGCCTGATCTTCTCTCCTGGGGCGTCTGCGTGGCGGTTCCGCAGGACCCAAGGAGGAAGATGAGGAGGAGGAAGAGGATGAAGAATCTGAAGAGTAAAGGAATGTGGGATCCTCTCCCTCGCTATCAGTGTCGGAGGCAAGGAAAGCATATGCCTCCTCCAATGAATAGCGCTGCTGGGACGAACGGGACATTTTTTGTGTGATTATGGTGCTTGGGTGTAATATTTATTGATAACTGTGTACGTGTGGGGGGGATAGTGTTTGGTGCAAACTATTCTGAAAGGAAAAAGCTAAAGGGAAAAAAAATACCTGTAAAAGAAAAAGTCTAAAACAGCAGGCACTAGCTCTGATAAGTGAACTGCGTCACTTATCAAAGTTCGGCGGCTGCTGGGTGTGTGAACGGGGATGTGTAAAAAAAAAAAAATGAAATGAAAGGCACGGGTTCAGATGCAGCGGCGGGGTGCGTGGATGGGGATGTGGGAAAAAAAAAAAAGAAATGAAAGGCACGGGTTCAGACGCAGCGGCGGGGTGCGTGGACGGGGATGTGGGAAAAAAAAAAAAGAAATGAAAGGCACGGGTTCAGACGCAGCGGCGGGGTGCGTGGACGGGGATGTGGGGAAAAAAAAAAAGAAATGAAAGGCACGGGTTCAGACGCAGCGGCGGAGTGCGTGGACGGGGATGTGGGAAAAAAAAAAAGAAATGAAAGGCACGGGTTCAGACGCAGCGGCGGGGTGCGTGGACGGGGATGTGGGAAAAAAAAAAAAAGAAATGAAAGGCACGGGTTCAGACGCAGCGGCGGGGTGCGTGGACGGGGATGTGGGAAAAAAAAAAAGAAATGAAAGGCACGGGTTCAGACACAGCGGTGGGGTGCGTGGACGGGGATGTGGAAAAAAAAAAAAGAAATGAAATGCACGGGTTCAGACGCAGCGGCGGGGTGCGTGGACGGGGATGTGGGAAAAAAAAAAAAGAAATGAAAGGCACGGGTTTAGACGCAGCGGCGGAGTGCGTGGACGGGGATGTGGGAAAAAAAAAAGAAATGAAAGGCACGGGTTCAGACGCAGCGGCGGGGTGCGTGGATGGGGATGTGGGAAAAAAAAAAAAGAAATGAAAGGCACGGGTTCAGACGCAGCGGCGGGGTGCGTGGACGGGGATGTGGGAAAGAAAAGCGAGCACGAGTGTTGATCGGTGAACTGCGTCACCAATCAACGCTCGGCGGCTGCTATATTTGGGCACGGACGGACGCGGCGCAAAGTGGGGGTGGAGGGGGAAGGGGGGGGGGGAGGGGTAAGGGGGGGGTGAAGTAAGATCGGGCCGGGATCGGGGATGAACACTTACGGTTGTAGTCTCTCTTCTTTCTTCTGTCTTCTTTCTTTAGCAAGAATTGTGGTGTCACAGGCTACTGTGGCACCACAAGTCTCAGCACAGGAGGGGATCTGTCAGCGTGACCGCTCTTCAGGAATCCTCACCAAGTGTGAGGATTCCTGAAGAGCAGTCAGACAGGTCAGGGACAGGTGAGACAGGTCACAGAGCGGTCACACCGCTGCTGTGACCTGTCATTGGTGGGATCGAATGATCACATCGATCCCACCAATCAGAGGTGGCCCTGGTGACGCCGGTGTCGCTAGGCACCAGCCTATGATCGGAGCTCACAGCTCCGATCATAGGCAGGTCACCGGCAGGTCACCAGCAAGTGACCAGCAGGTGACCGGCAGGTCACCATCAGGGCACAGCGCGGGCACACCGCTGCTGTGCCCTGATTGGCAGAGCTGCAGGAGGTGGTGGGGGAGGTGGCAGGCAGATGAGGCTGGATTTCCAAGCAGGGCACAGCGCGGTAACACCGCCGCTGTGCCCTGCGATCGGCGCGATCGACGGCGATCGATGTGATCGTCGATCGCGCCGATCCGGCGGGACTGTTCCTGATTGGCGCGATCGACGATCACATCGATCGCGCCAATCACAGCTGCAGGATCCGGAGCCTTCCTCAGCTGCCCTGCGGCTCAGGATCAGGCACTTTCAGGCAGGGCACAGCGCGGTAACACCACCGCTATGCCCTGCGATTGGCGCGATCGATGTGATCGTCGATCGCGCCAATCCGGGGGTTTTGGCCGGTGCCTGGGTTGCCAGGCACCGGCCCCAGGATCGAGTACATCGGTACTCGATCCTAGCCTGGAACCTCACTGTTTCAGCCAAGCCGATTGGCTGAAACAATGAGAAAGGCTGTGATTGGCTGTTCAGAATTGAACAGCCAATCACAGCGATCGGGAGGCGGGGGAGGGGACGCCATACCCCAGGATGCCGAGGCCATCTTCCCTGAGGTAAGATGGCGTCGGAATTTTAATGTGATCACCGCGACTTAATTCGCAGTGTCGCATTAAAGGGCATGACGTACTATCCCGTCCCTGGTCATGGGGGCCCACCCCACCTGGACGGGACAGTACGTCTGATGTCAGAAAGGGGTTAAATATGTTCACAAGCAGGAGAACATTTACGGTAAAACCACCGCAGTTTCAGTCGGATCAGGAGTCGGGCACCATCACTTTAACCCAGTAAGGCTACGTTCACATTTGCGTTGTGCGCCGCTGCGTCGGCGACGCAACACACAGCGCAAATAAAAACGCACCATAAAGCACGCAAAAACGCTGCGTTTTGCGACGCATGCGTCTTTTTTTGCCTAAATTTGGACGCAAGAAAAATGCAACTTGTTGCGTTTTCTGCGCCCGCCGCTTGCGGCAAAAAAAACGCATGCGTCGCACAACGCAGCACAACGCATGTCCATCCGTCCCCCATGTTAAATATAGGGGCGCATGACGCATGCGTCGCCTGACGCAAACACGCAAAACGCTAATGTGAACGTAGCCTAAGAGGTATTCGGGCACTGCAAGTGGTTCTCACAGGGGGGGTGGCTCCCACCGACCCATCAGTGAAGTCTGGGCACTACATAGTCAGCCTGTAGTGCAGCAAGTGCATCACGCCTTATATACAAGCTGCCACAAGCCCCCGGTATATTACCTGTGTGTGCGCTATCAGTGCTGCCATCATACTCACATTGTACGTGTGGAACGTCTTCCCCACTGCAGTGACCAGGTAAAACTCCTTGTGCTTCTTGTGGTAGCGCACTACATGGGGTAAGTGATTACTGTACATGCCCATGGACCGGTACCCGGTAAACAGCACGCTTCCCCGGCCTCCTTTTTCCGCCGCCATGTTTCACCAGAGCAGCAAGCCGGCTGCACCGTAACAACCACGTGGATGCAAGCGGCCAGACTCCACAACACAGCGCTGCACCGGAACTTCCGGCTGTGAGTGTCGCACTCTCATTCTTCCGCCGCGCAGGTCCCTGAACTAATGTGTTCCACTACGTACTAGTTCCCAGGAGAGTAGGACGATGTTTCTGTGGCGCACGCAGTGCATCTAGCTATTTCTCCATCTCTTACTAGTGCTCCTGATATATATAGTAACAGTATAATACACATTGTCTCTCCTAATGCGACCCTGGAAGCAGCCTGTGCCCCCTATCCTATGCTGGTATACACATAATGATGTGCAGAGTGCCCAAGCTGCTTCCAGAGTCACATTAGGAGCTCCAATGTGTAATATGGCGTCCTGTTGCCTCATTTCTTCTAAATAATAATAATAATTTTTATTTATATAGCGCCGACATATTCCGCAGCGCTTTACAAATTATAGAGGGGACTTGTACAGACAATAGACATTACAGCACAACAGAAATACAGTTCAAAACAGATACCAAGAGGAGTGAGGGCCCTGCTCGCAAGCTTACAAACTTCTAAAACTTCTAAAAACAGATTACAACACTATAATGTAACAGTGTAAGTGTGAGTTCACACTATGCAGGTTTTTTTGCAGAAATTTCTGTGACTAAAATTGTTTCCATTCCTGCATGGAGGGTCGGGGTCACACTCGTGTGTGCAATGTGAGAGACTCGCGCATCAATACTCGGGACCAGAGCGTGCGGCTGCATGTATCTCTTGCAGAAAAGCTTTTATTTTGCAATTAAAAAAGTATCTGCATTTTTTACATGTGTTTTTTTAGGCTTCACATAGAAGCCTCTACAGAAAAAAAAACATCAAGACAGCACAGTTCAGCAGTGTCTTTAGATGCACAGGGGATGCAGTTTCTATCACATCCACTTTGCTTGGAATGTTAAACACAACAGAATTTCTGTGCAAAAAAAAGCAGCAGAACAGAAATAGCATTTACGCTACATGTGAACACAGCTTAAATATCCAAGTGGATATGATTTCTTGACAACTCTGTCCTCTGAACTTTTTTTCCCACTTCCTTCCTTGCTTCTATGTGGAGCTTAAAAAAAAAGCTTAAATTTTTTGACTCATAATGAAAGCTTTTTCAGAGTATCAAAATGCTTCACATCTGCACCAAAAATGCATCAAATAAGGGGGAAAGTGCATAAAAGAAATGCAATAATCAGAGTAAATTTTTAATGTGTTATGCAGTGCGGACACCTGCAGAAAAAAGCAGTACAAAAAATGCAGCATATATGCTACGTGTGAACACGGCCTCAGTGTTACATTATTATATTATGGGTTTCATAGAGAAAAATATCTAACATACCATTTACAGATAACCCTAAATAATCTGATCTCTGTGTTGTGCAGGTCTTTATGATAACAACTCAAAAGCCATGGTCACACTTGCGAGGGCAATGCGAGAAACTCGCATCAATACCCAGCACTGTTGCCGACGGTTCAGATTGGAGCGTTCAGCTGCATAGAAATACATGCAGCCGCACATTCCGGTCCCGAGGGTCGGCAGCAGTGCCGGGTAGGGTTGAGCGACTTTTAGTTTTTTAGGGTTGAGTCCGGTTTCGCGAAACCCGACTATCTCAAAAGTCGAGTCGAGTGGAATCTGCCGATTATCGCGAAAAGTCGGGGATCGACCGAAACACGAAACCCAATGCAAGTCAATGGGGGAGCATAGTCGTCAGTAAGTGGAGGCCAGGAAAACACCTACAGTGCCCATTTTAATGGAAAAAACATCCATTCTTGTTACTGAAGCTTGTCAATCTTAATTTACCTTGTAATAATAGTTAGGCATTGGAAATTGGGGGTCATTTGGCTAAAGTTGTAGGGGGTAGGGCTGGTTCAAGTATTTAGTGGGCCCAGGAAATCTGGACCACGTCACGGCAGTGGAGCAGGGAGAGGTAAGTATTTAAACTTTGCAAGTGCTGTGATCCTGAGCAAGCAGGGGGGGCCCAATCGTTGGCACTGGCACAGGGCCCCTCAAAGTACGGCGGTGTGTTTGCACAGCGGGGGCGCCTCCCACCGGCAGCAACACTTTTGCATACTATGAGGGGCCCTGTGCCAGTGACGTTGCCAACGAGTATTCCCCCCCCCCCACCTGATGAAGGAACCTGCACTTTCATCTGCACCTTCCTCTTTGTCCCCGTGTAAGGTGTTATGGTATGCGGGAAGGGGAACCTGACTTTCAGCAGGGTCACATTCTGGCTGTGTAGCGTGCACTGGGAATGTAGCATTCTGGGTCAATGTACCAGCAGACTCATCTATCACTGGGTGGGCAATGGACAGGATGAGGAGGAAACACAGATATAGGCCCAAATAATAAAGTGGGCTAAATGCAGTTCAAAATTGGTAACAGGACTAACCAGAGGGCATTGCTTTGTTCAGTGGAGTACAACTGTAATGAGAGGCTGACACAGTGAGTAGGCCCAAATCAGTAAGTAGGCTAAATGCAGTTCAAAATTGGTAACAGAAGTAAACAGGCGGCACTGGATTGTTCAGTGTAGGAGAACATCAAGGAGCGGCAGACACCGTTAGTAGGGCCAACAAAACAAGTAGGCCAAATGCAGTGTTATATTAAAAACAATTTAACGAGAGCCTGAAGATAGAAGCTAGGGAAAGGCAACCTGGAGAACACCTTGGAGCGGAAGTCACCGTTTGTAGAACCCAGACCCAACTTGTAGGCCAAATGCAGTGTTGTTTCAACAACTACTTAACAAGAGCTTGAAGATTGAAGCTTAGGAAAGGCAACCAGGAGAACACCTTGGAGCGGCAGACACCGTCTCTACAACCCAGACCCAACTTGTAGGCCTAATGCAGTGTTGTTTCAGCAACTACTTAACAAGAGCTTCAAGATAGAAGTGAGGGAGAGGCAACAGAGAGAACACCTTGGAGCGGAAGACTCAGTTTGTAGACCACAACGAAACTTGTGGCCCCAATGCAGTTTTATAATTCTGACAAGCTGAAAATCATCCTTTTTTTTTTTTTTAGAGGAGGACAGCTGTATTAAGCGGCACAGACAGACACTGCTAGTAGGCCTTACACCACAAAGTAGGCTCACTGCAGGATGAAAAAAAGTTACATGGGTACACGGTCGGCATTGGTGTGCTTAGCGGAGGACAAATGGAAGGAGGGACCACAGACAGACTTAGTAGGCCTAAAATTTTAAAAAATAGGCTCAAAGCAGTTTGAATTATCTTGCAGGGGTACACAGGCAGCATTGGTGTGGTCAGCGGAGGACAATTGGAAGGAGGGACCGCAGACAGACTTAGTAGGTCTAAAATAAAAAAAATTAGGCTCAATGCAGTTTGAATTATCTTGCAGGGGTACACAGGCAGCATTGGTGTGGTCAGCGGAGGACGATTGGAAGGAGTGTCTGACACAGTTAGTACTCCCAAAAAATAAATAGATGTTAATGTCTCGCAAAACAACAAAACCAAAAAACAAAAGGGTGGCATACTTAGATACAGGGGTGGGCTCCTCTGCTGAGTTTCAAACATAGTAATTTGGCGCTAAGTATTTACTGGCGTCAATATAGGACACTGACCCTGACTATTTTAACTAGCATCATACATGTCAACAAATTGGTATTGTCAGTGCCAGGCATTGAAGGATGTCAGCGCATAGACTAAACATTGGTGGAGCTGTGAGAGATAATTTTGCAAGTGGTAGAACAGTGTTTGAGCTGGGGGGGGGGAAACTCTCTTGTGGCCGGCGGTACAGGCCCAGGGCCCCTCATGTTACAACGGTGTGTCTGACGTTGGTTGCGCGCCACCACCGCCAGAGACACTTTATTGTACTATGAGGGACCCAGTGGCAGTGCCGTCGACAAAAAAACGGGCACACCCACCTCTTCAGACAAACAGCACTCTCACGGGTGCTTGCGCCAAGTGGCGAGACCACGGCCCCGTGGGGGGAGTTAGCCCATTTAGGGAGGTGTAAACATGTCGTATGCTGGACAAACAGCTGCTGCAAATTAAGAGATTGGAACAGTCCGTAAGACCAGTCCACAAACGAGACCTGTTTATAAGAAAGCTAGGTGTCAGCCAGGAAAGGTGGGGCAAAATAATTCTAAATCCATGAGTGGTTCATTTTAATGAAGGTTAGATCATCAACATTTTGGGTAGCCAGACGAGTCCTTTTTTCGGTCAATATTGAACGAGCAGCACTGAATACTCTTTCTGATAGCACACTAGCTGCTGGGCAAGCAAGCTCCTGCAATGCATATTCTGCCAATTCAGGCCAGGTGTCTATTTTGGATGCCTAGTAATCAAATGGGAATGACGGTTGAGGGAGAACATCGATAAGGGATGAAAAATAGTTAGTAACCATACTGGACAAATGTTGTCTCCTGTCACTTTGAATTGATGCTGCAGTACCTGTCCTGTCTGCGGTCATTGCGAAATCACTCCACAACCTGGTCAGAAAACCCCTCTGTCCAACACCACTTCTGATTTGTGCAACTCTAACACCTCTGCCCTGTTGCCCCCTGCAGCTCGTGTGAGAACCATCACTGGCGCTGTGTGCTGGGAATGCCTGAATCAAACGGTCTACAAGACTTGCTTGTTTGGTTGCTAATATTTGTTCGAGGTTCTCATGTGGCATGATATTTTGCAATTTGCCTTTATAGCGAGGATCAAGGAGGCAGGCCAACCAGTAATCGTCATCGGTCATCATTTTAATAATGCGTGGGTCCCTTTTGAGGATACGTAAGACATAATCTGCCATGTGGGCCAAAGTTCCAGTTGTCAAATCTGCGGTTGTGCTGGGTTGAGGAGCAGTTTCAGGCAAATCTACGTCACTTGTCTCCCTCAAAAAACCTGAACCCGGCCTTGCAACGTCACCAGTTTCTATTGGTACCGGAGAAGCTTCCTCATTCAAAAAATACTCATCCCCATCATCCTCCTCGTCCTCCTCCTCTTTGCCCGCTACCTCGTCCTGCAGACTGCCCTGACCAGACAATGGCTGACTGTCATCACGGCTATCCTCTTCCTCGGCTGCAGACGCCTTCTCCTTTATGTGCGTCAAACTTTGCATCAGCAGACACATTAGGGGGATGCTCATGCTTATTATGGCGTTGTCTGCACTAACCAGTCATGTGCATTCCTCAAAACACTGAAGGACTTGACACAGATCTTGTATCTTCGACCACTGCACACCTGATAACTCCATGTCTGCCATCCAACTGCCTGCCCGTGTATGTGTATCCTCCCACAAATACATAAAAGCACGCCTCTGTTTGCACAGTCTCTGAAGCATGTGCAGTGTGGAGTTCCACCTTGTTGCAACGTTGATGATTAGGCGAAGCTGGTGAAGGTTCAAAGACCGCTGATGGTTCTGCATACGGCTGGAGTGTACGGGCGAACGGCGGATATGCGTGCAAAGTCTGCGCACTTTGAGGAGCAGGTCGGGTAACCCCGGATAACTTTTCAGGAAGCACTGCACCACCAGGTTTAAGGTATGAGCCAGGCAAGGAATGTGTTTCAGTTGGGAAAGGGCAATGGCAGCCATAAAATTCCTTCCGTTATCACTCACTACCTTGCCTGCCTCAAGATGTACAGTGCCCAGCCATGACTGAGTTTCTTTCTGCAAGAAATCGGACAGAACTTCCGCGGTGTGTCTGTTGTCGCCCAAACACTTCATTGCCAATACAGCCTGCTGACGCTTGCCACTAGCTGTCCCATAATGGGACACCTCGTGTGCAACAGTGGCAGCTGCGGATGGAGTGGTTGTGCGACTGCGGTCTGTGGACGAGCTCTTGCTTCTGCAGGAGGAGGAGGAGGAGGAGGGGGGAGAACGCCTACAGCCAACTGTTTCCTAGACCGTGAGCTAGGCAGAACTGTCCCAATATTGCTGTCCCCTGTGGACCCTGCATCCACCACATTAACCCAGTGTGCCGTGATGGACACGTAACGTCCCTGGCCATGCCTACTGGTCCATGCATCTGTTGTCAGGTGCACCTTTGTACTCACAGATTGTCTGAGTGCATGGACGATGCGGTCTTTTACATGCTGGTGGAGGGCTGGGATGGCTTTTCTCGAAAAGAAGTGTCGACTGGGTAGCTTGTAGCGTGGTTCAGCGTAGTCCATCAGGGCTTTGAAAGCTTCGCTTTCAACTAACCGGTAGGGCATCATCTCTAATGAGATTAGTCTAGCAATGTGGGCGTTCAAACCCTGTGTACGCTGATGCGAGGATGAGTACTTCCTTTTCCTAACGAGATTCTCATGTAGGGTGAGCTGGACTGGAGAGCTGCAGATCGTGGAACTAGCGGGGGTGCCGGTGGACATGGCAGACTGAGAGAGGGTTGGAGATGGTATTCTTGCTGGTGCCCTACATGCAGTGTTTCCTACTACGAAACTGGTGATTCCCTGACTGCTTTGGCCTGGCGACGAAACCTGCACATTTACTGCACGTGGTGCGGGAAATGGTGGGCTTACAGTGAGGGAAGGGATGTAGCGTTGCTGACTAGCTTCATTGGCCGAGGGTGCTACAACTTTAAGGGACGTTTGGTAGTTAGTCCAGGCTTGCAAATGCATGGTGGTTAAATGTCTACGCATGCAACTTGTATTTAGACTTTTAAGATTCTGACCTCTGCTTAAGGTAGTTGAACATTTTTGACAGATGACTTTGCGCTGATCATTTGGATGTTGTTTAAAAATTGCCAGACTGCACTCTTTCTACTATCGGATACCTTTTCAGGCATTGCAGACTGAGCTTCTGTAACCGGATGTCCACGCTGACTTACTACTGGTTTTGGTTTTGCCACGGGTTTTTGGCCAGATACGGGCCTGGCAGATGGAACCTGTTGCGATGTTGATGCCTTCTGCGGCTCCTCCTCCTCCGCTTCAGAGCTACTGCCGCCTGCACCCTGTTCCCCCAATGGCTGCCAATCGGGGTCAACAACTGGGTCATCTATGACCTCCTCTTCTATCTCATGTGCAACTTCGTCTGTGTCACCGTGTAACCGGTGGTATAGCGTTCGTGACGGGGCACCATAGTCTCATCAGGGTCTGATTCTGGATCAGTACACTGCAAGGGCAATGTTCTGGTCTGAGTCAAAGGAACAGCATAGTAATCTGGCTGTGGCTGTGCATCTGTGCACTCCATGTCCGATTCAACTTGTAATGGGCATGGCCTGCTAACTGTTTCACTTTCTAACCCAGGAACAGTATGTGTAAAGAGCTCCATGGAGTAACCCGTTGTGTTGCCCGACGCATCCTTCTCTGTTGTTCTTGGTGAAGAAGACAAGGAAGCGACTTGTCCCTGACCGTGAACATCCTCTAACGACGCGTTGCTTTTACATTTAGCAGTTTCAGAAGAGGAGGCGAAAGAGCTAGAGGCTGAGTCAGCAAGGAAAGCCAAAACTTGTTCTTGCTGCTCCGGCTTTAAAAGCGGTTTTCCTACTCCCAGAAAAGGGAGCGTTCGAGGCCTTGTGTAGCCAGACGACGAACCTGGCTCAACAACTCGAGACTTATTGCTATATTGCTTTTCCCACGACCACCTGATGCTCCACCACCACTACCATCATTACCAGCTGGCAATGACCGCCCACGGCCACGACCTCTTCCACCAGACTTCCTCATTGTTTGAAAAACGTAACCAAACTAACGGTATTTGTTACTGTAAAACCAGTTACAAGGGGAACTCAAACTTCTGTTGGATTTATATATCCCTTTACAGGTGGGTGAGACTGCAGGGAAAATCAGGCCCAATGTATAACAGTACACAGCTTCAGTGGCAGACGGATATGCCACTAACAGGACTGACGCTGATGCAGACACTACCAATAAAAATCCCCCCCTTTTTATTTTTTCTGGGAGAATATTGAAGAAATGTGGCCCACTCTTATACAGTATATGTTCTTTGGCACAAAATTAGAGACAGATGCCACACACAGCACTGGCAATGAGGCAGAATTGCCAATCTTAATCTCCCACTATTTTTTTTTTCTGGGAAAATTAAAAAAAACTGGCCCAGTATTACACACTAGGTTTAATGTGGGACAAAATTAGAGACAGGTGGCACACACAGGAGTGGCACTGAAGCAGAAATGCCAATCTTAATCTCCCACTATTTTTTTTTCAGGGAGAATTTAAAAGAAATCTTGCCCAGTATTACACACTAGGTTTAATGTGGCACAAAATTTTACACAGGTGGCACACACAGGAGTGGCACTGAAGCAGAAATGCCAATCTTAATCTCCCACTATTTTTTTTTCAGGTAGAATTTAAAAGAAATCTGGCCCAGTATTACACACTAGGTTTAATGTGGCACAAAATTTAAGACAGGTGGCACACACAGGAGTGGCACTGAAGCAGAAATGCCAATCTTAATCTCCCACTATTTTTTTTTTTTCAGGGAGAATTTAAAAGAAATCTGGCCCAGTATTACACACTAGGTTTAATGTGGCACAAAATTAGAGACAGATGCCACACACAGCACTGGCACTAAGGCAAAATTGCCAATCTTAAGCTCCCACTATTTTTTTTTTATTTATGGGAGAATTGGCAAGAAATCAGGCCCGCTGTTAGACTGTATGTTTTCTGTGCCAGAAAATGAGACACAGATGCCACACACAGGACTGCCACTGATACAGATTTGCCAATTTTAATCTGCACCCTTTTTTTTTTTTTTTCTTCAGGGAGACTAGTGAATAAATCTGGGCCACTGTATTAGAGTATATTTTCTGTGGCAGAAAGTGGCTTGAAGAGATATAACGAAACAAAAAAAAAAAAAAAGGGACTGACCTACAATTACTATCTCCCTGCAGTAATCTCAGCAAAGTATGGCAGGCAGCAATAACAAGGAGTGGACTGCTGCACAAAAAAGTCAAAAGTGTGGACAAACAAACAAGATAGCTGTGCAGAAAGAAAGGAGCAACAGGATTTGTGCTTTGAAAAAAGCAGTTGGTTTGCACAGCGGTGTACAAACAGCAATGCAGCTATCAGGGAGCCTTCTAGGGCAGCCCAATGAGCTACAGCGCTGAGGAAAAAAAATGTAGCCTCCACTGTCCCTGCAAACAAAAGGTGGTGTTGGACAGTGGAAATCGCTACAGCACAAGCAGTTTGGGGGTTAATGGACCCTGCCTAACGCTATCCCTGCTTCTGACGAAGTGGCAGCAACCTCTCCCTATGCTCAGATCAGCAGCAGTAAGATGGCGGTCGGCGGGAACGCCCCTATATAGCCCCTGTGACGCCGCAGAAAGCAAGCCAATCACTGCAATGCCCTTCTCTAAGATGGTGGGGCATGAGACCTATGTCATCACTCTGCCCACACTCTGCGTCCACCTTCATTGGCTGAGGAATGGCGCTTTTCACGTCATTGAAACGCGACTTTCACGTCATTGAAACGCGGATATGGTCGGGTTTCACGAAACCCGACTTTGCTAAAAGTCAGCGACTTATGAAAATGACCGACCCGTTTCGCTCAGTCCTAGTGCCGGGTATTGATGTGAGAGACCCGCGTGAGTTTCTCGCATTGCACTGGCAAATGTGAAACCGGCCAATTACATCAAATATGTCCATGTTATTTGCCGTTTTCTGATGTTTATTATTTTTTTTAAATAGTAAAGTGAAAATTACATTATTGTAATTCGTTTTCAATATTTTTTAGTAATCGTATAGGAAGAAAAAAATCTCGGCTTCAGGAAAATGGCCGCCGCGATCTCCATCTGCGCACGCGCGCCATCCCGTGGCCATTTTCCTGAAGCCCCGTGCAGCAGAGCACTCCATCTGCGCATGCGCGGCCTCAGGAAGATGGCCGCCCCCACCGATGACAAGGGTAATAGCGCAGATCGCACGCTTTTTCTTCACCTGCGCGCAGTGGATTCGGCACTTGGACATGTGCACACCACTACGCCACCAACGGAAAGCTGGGGAAGAAACAGCGATGTCACCACGCCCACCCGACCTGACCAGCCTGATTGACAGGTGAAAACGGCGACTTTGGTAATGTATTTCGCAGCATAGGTGGGGAATCAGGGTACACTACATACACTATTGTTACCCACAGCGCAGGCCCTATTTAACAGTATTTTTATCTCAATCTGAAAAAACGGGGTGACAGGTTCCCTTTAATGTAAACTTTGCACCCCATCTTGACTGAAAAAAACAGAAATGTAGTAATTTTTGCAAAATTATTAAAAAAAGAAAAACTGAAATATCACATGGTCATAAGTATTCAGACCCTTTGCTCAGTATTGAGTAGAAGTACCATTTTGAGCTAGTACAGCCATGAGTCTCCTTAGGAATGTTGCAACAATTTTTTCACTCCTGGATTTGGGGATTCTCTGCCATTCTTCCTTGCAGATCCTCTCCAGTTCCATCAGGTTGGATGGTGAACGTTGGTGGACAGCCATTTTCAGGTCTCTCCAGAGATGCTCAATTGGGTTTAGGTCAGGGCTCTGGGTCGCAGAGTTGTTCTGAAGCCACACCTTTGTTATTTTAGCTGTGTGCTTAGGGTCATTGTCTTGTTGGAAAGTGAACCGTTGGCTAAGTCTGAGGTCCAGAGCACTCTGGAAGAGGTTTTCTTCCAGTATATCTCTGTACTTGGCCGCATTCTTGTTTCCTTAAATGACAACCAGTCGTCCTGTCCCTACAGCTGAAAAACACCCCCATAGCATGATGCTGCCACCACCATGTTTTACTGTTGGGATTGTATTGGGCAGGTGATGAGCAGTGCCTGGTTTTCTCCAAATATACTGATTAGAATTAACAAGAAAAAGGTCTATCTTCATCTTATCAGACCAGAGAATCTTATTTCTCATAGTCTGGGAGTCCTTCATGTGTTTTTTAGCAAACTCTATGCGGGCTTTCATATGTCTTGCACTGAGGAGAGGTTTCCGTTGTGCCACTCTGCCGTAAAGGCCTGACTGGTGGAGAACTGCAGTGATAGTTGACTTTGTGGAACTTTCTCCCATCTCCCTACTGCATCTCTGGAGCTCAGCCACAGCGATCTTAAGGTTCTTCTTTACCTCTCTCACCAAGGCTCTTCTCCCACAATTGATCAGTTTGGCTGGACGGCCAGGTCTAAAAAGACTTCTGGTGGTCCCAAACTTCTTCCATTTACTGACTATGGAGGCAACTGTTCTCTTAGGAATCTTGAGTACTGCAGAAATTCTGTTGTTACCATGGCCAGATCTGTGCCTTGCCACAATTCTGTCTCTGAGCTCCTTGGCCAGTTCCTTTGACCTCATGATTCTCATTTGCTCTGACATGCACTGTGAGCTGTAAGGTCTTATATGGACAGGTGGGTGTCTTTCCAAATCAAGTCCTATCAGTTTAATTAAACACAGCTGGACTCCAATAAAGGAGTAGAACCATCTCAAGGAGGATCACAAGAAAATGGACAGCATGTGACTTAAATATGAGTGTCTGAGCAAAGGGTCTGAATACTTATGACCATGTGATATTTCAGTTTTTCTTTTTTATTAAATTTGCAACAATTTCTACATTTCTGTTTTTTTTTTTAATGTAAAGGAGTATGAATACTTTCCGTACCCACTGTAAACGCAACACCAAATTATCTTCACGCTGCCATCAAAGGTATAAAAGAGTCCACACTATCAATAAACATAGAGATGGTGAGGGAACACTTAGCTAATTTAGTTGAATTTAAATCTCCTGGGTCAGATGAATTACATTCTAGGGTACTGAACGAGAGCAGAGGAAATTGCAGAACCACTAGTCAGAATCTTTGAAAAATCCCAGAGAGCAGAAGTCCCAGAAGATTGGAGATGGGCAAATATCTCAATTTTCAAAAAAAGAAAGAAAATGGAGCCAGGAAATTACAGGCCAGTGAGCCTTACTTTTATACTATGAAAGATCTTTGAACAAATTATTAAATAGCATGTATGCAAATACTTGGATAATGCAGCGCCCCAGAGTCCTGGTTCATTGCAGTAATGTTATCTGTTATGAAAGGCAATTCAGTACTACAATGGACATAGCGGTCAGAGCACATACAGTGATCTGACAATAACCCAAAATCATAGAACGAGCTCTGAGACGTGGGAACTCTGCAGACTGCAATCCCTAATCCTCTCCAAACAACACTAGAGGCAGCCGTGGATTGCGCCTAACTCTACCTATGCAACTCGGCACAGCCTGAGAAACTAACTAGCCTGAAGATAGAAAATAAGCCTACCTTGCCTCAGAGAAATACCCCAAAGGAAAAGGCAGCCCCCCACATATAATGACTGTGAGTTAAGATGAAAAGACAAACGTAGAGATGAAATAGATTCAGCAAAGTGAGGCCCGACTTTCTTTCTTAACAGATCGAGGATAGAAAAGGTAACTTTGCGGTCTACACAAAACCCTAAAGAAAACCACGCAAAGTGGGCAAGAAGACCCTCCGTACCGAACTAACGGCACGGAGGTACACCCTTTGCGTCCCAGAGCTTCCAGCAACAAATTAGACAAGCTGGACAGAAAAAATAGCAAACAAATAGCAAAGAAGAACTTAGCTATGCAGAGCAGCAGGCCACAGGAATGATCCAGGGAAAAGCAAGTCCAACACTGGAACATTGACAGGAAGCCAGGATGAAAGCATTAGGTGGAGTTAAGTAGAGAGGCACCTAACGACCTCACCAGATCACCTGAGGGAGGAAACTCAGAAGCCGCAGTACCACTTCCCTCCACCAACAGAAGCTCACAGAGAGAATCAGCCGAAGTACCACTTGTGACCACAGGAGGGAGCTCTGCCACAGAATTCACAACAGTTATCCTTCCACCAAGGGGAGTGATGTTATGTCTGAAAGCAATGAAGGAGATCTTCTGTCCAGGTATCACAACCATTACATACACTTCACGCTCCAGACCACCAGGGGGAGCAAAGGTTCTATCTACTAGGCCACTCCTCATACTAGGGTTAAACTGGTGGGATGGGGAGAAAGTTAGTCAGAGTTCCTGGCTGGGGATCGATGAGGAAAGGTCTCAAGGTCGAGCTGGCTGGAGTGATCTTCAGTCAGATCCAGACTGCGGTCTGAGGAGGACGAGGGTATACGGAGCTGCGCCTGCATCCCATGCGGCAGCATCCTAGGAAAGGACACGAAAGGGAGTGTGTTGCAGTGAGTGAGCAACGAAGTCATAGCAACAGGAGTGAAACATCAGAGGGAGACCAGTTAGAAGCAGGCTGCCTCTTTCTGAAGCACAGAACCGGTAGCCAGAACACCGAGGGAGTAAAGAGCTCTATACCGTTACTTCAGAGACTGGCAGGACAGTTAATTCCACGTTATCTGCCCGACCATTTACACAGGAGGCACGGTGGCAACTTGTGAGGGCCGGGGTGTCTCTAGGGTCCCTATAAAAAGCCTCAGGCCACCAGTCATACATGTTTTGTTCTATCCAACCACGGGGAACGGTGAGAGGCGTAACAACAGTGAGGACCTTATTGGAGCTTATGCAAGTAGGGACCTACTGTATTACTGTGCGCTAGGGGAAGGCTATTGATTTCCACCTGGATAAGGGGCATCTGGATTTGCCTTCAGACCGGCCTGACTCTGCCTACCCTGTGGTCCCTACTCTGGACTGTGGATGCTGAAGCCTTCAGTAAAGGTAAAGAGACTGCAACCTTGTGTCCTCGTTATTCACTGCACCTTACATCATCCACCATTCCCTATCCATACTCTGGGAAGCCCTGGTGACATACTTCACCTGTGGGAAGGTATACCATCTAGCTGCCATATCATCACCCCAGCGGACCCCTAAGCAGCGTCGGTCATCCTGACCGAATACCGCAGGTGGCGTCACGAACATTATCCTATAAACTTCTGCCCTTTTATTGGACGCACCTCAAAAGGCCACGGACCTGGTCTAGCCACCGTGACATCCCCTCCGAGAACAGAAGGGCCCGGCTCCGAGTACCCCATTGCCCTGACGTGGGGGCGATCCATTTCTGGCGTCTGAGGGAAATGCGGTTGATATAGTATATCTCGACTTCAGCAAAGCGTTTGATAAAGTATCTTGTACTATCCTTATTGAAAAATTACCAAATATGGAAATGTCTAGCTTGCAAGAAGAAGGCTAAAAGGATATTTAATAGCTGCCTTAAAATATCTGAAGGGATGTTACAGTGTAGAAGGATCATCCTTATTCTCATTTGCACATGGAAACACGAGAAGTAATTAAATGAAACTGAAAGGGAGAAGACACAGATTAGATATTAGAAAAAATGTTTTGATAGTGAGGGTGAACAAGCTGCAATGAGAGGTTGCAATGGAACTCTTTGAACGGACAGATATCAGATATCAGATATCTGTCTGAGATGGTTTAGTGAATCCTGCATTGAGCAGGAGGTTGGACACAATGACCTTCGAGGTTCCTTGCAACTCTTAACATTTTATGATTCTAATGTATTGACTTCGTTTTCATGTTGGCCAACAAAATGATCGCCAAATATAAATTTGTCACGAATATGACACATTCGGATTCGTGGTAGGAAACACAAGCAAAATTTTATAAAATTGGAAAAATTGGTAAAATTTGAAATTTTCCCACGGCGCTCACATTAACGTCAGAAAGGTGAAGTGAGTCTGTTGGCTGTGAAGTCGCAGAACAAAAGCGTCAGTAGAATGGGCGAGGTCGTAAGTATGGTAAATAAAGATTCATTAAAGAAGTCTGTGCCATTCTTTCAATTAAGGGATTTTATTCTGGGTGTCTGTGTTGTCATACAGTACAATGTGACTATGGAATTAGTAATAGTGACGTCATATTGACGCCTCTCCATTACTAACCTCGGGGCTTGATGTCACCTGAAAATACAAAGGTGACATCAACCCCCCCATCTATCACACGACTTGACACCGCTGCAGGGCAAGTGGGAAGAGCGGGTCTAAGTGCCAGAATTGGTGCATCTTAGAGATGCCCATGGCCCCTTCCCAGGCTATTAATATCAGCCCGCAGCTGTCTGCATAGCCTTTGCTGGTTATTAATGATAGTTTTTTAAATAACATTTTGTGAGCTCCCGTGTCACACACTGTACTAATTGTATATGTCACTGATATCTACCGTGTTTTTTGGACTATAAGATGTGCTTTTTTCCACAAAAATTTGGGAGCAAAATGGGGGTGCGTCTTATAGTCTGGATGTATTTACCAGGAATCTCATCCCAGGCTGATGCGCAGCAGTTTTGGAGATGCTCAGTTGTGCAGGGGCTCCGCCGACATTTTGTGAAATCCCAGAGCCCCAAAACATCCATCCCAGGCTGACGTGTGGCAGTTTTGGAGATGCTCGGTGGTGCGGAGGCTCCGCTGACATCCAGGGAAGACCGTGTCTGATAACAATGCGAACCTGATAGTAGCCCTTTGCCGAGACAAGCACACACACGTGCCATGCATGGCTCACGTTCTCATCTCGGTGGTACAGTGTTTTTTGCACCACTACCCTGGCCTGGGTGAGCTGCTGCAGAGAGCATGGAAGCTTGTGCTCACATCGGATATTCACATCCCTCAGGTAATCCACTTGCATCAATACAGAGGTCTTTGTCCATGCCAGATAACAGGTTGATATGTGGTGTGCTGACATGGTGGAATTCCACTCTGCACATGTTGCAGCGACTGTGGCAGCAGCAACGAGCCCTGACGCAGTATGTCATGTCATATAGCCTGGGCCAATGCAGTACGGTCGTGTCGCATATCATGTTGAAGAAGCGGGCACAGATTAAGGACCTCTGCAGCCTTCTGCACAGTTTCGAACTGGCTACAAAGATGGTTAGCGCTGATGATGCCATCATCAGCATCACTATTCCAGTCATCTACTGTATATGCTGGAGCAGACTTTGAGTAGCCTGCGGGAGGAGGTCGTGGTCACAGGGGAAGTGGAGGATGCAGAGGCTGATGCGGACAGGATAACATTGTATCAAAGTTACAAACTGTCGTCACACAGGCAAGTGTCAAGGGAGGGTAGATTACAGCGATCGACGGTGGCAGATGATAACAGACAAACTGTTAGTGAAGGTGCAAGAGCTAAGGAAAAAATGGAGGAGGAAGAGGTGATGGGCGAGCAACTGTCAGGATATAAAGAGGATAATCATCCCTTTTTGTTGTTCATGGTAGGCTGGAGGGGACGGAGGAAACAAGCATCAATGTTACCCAGCCAACAACACAGTATGGGCTAGACTTCATGGAAGAGCCTGAGCTATGAGTGCCTTCTTGCTGTAAACTTAACTGATCCCTGTAAACTTATGATTGGAAATAGTGCTAATTACTGTGTTGCCACTCTTTTAGGTCCATGTTATAAGACCAAATTTTGCCAGATGCTTCCTGCCCTGAAAAGTCACCTGCAAATGCTGGAGTATCGAAACATTCTTTTACACAACCTTGCATACGTTGCAGATTATTTGCAGTTTTCTAGCGTTTTTGCGCTATAAAAACGCTATAAAACCGCAAATAATCTGCATACATTAAGCATCCCGTCATTTTTAATGAAATCCGCAATTTCTGTGCACATGATGTGCGTTTTTCCGCATGAAAAACGCATTGCGGAAAAATAATGAACCTGCTCATTAATTTTGCGTTTTTTTCGCGGTTTTCCCACTGTCTAATGCATTGGGAAATGTCTGGAAAAAATGCACAAAAAACGCGTCAAAATCGCGTCAAAACCGCGCAAAAAAACGCGCAAAAAAATGCATGCGGATTTCATGCGGAAATCTCCCAGAAATGTCCGGATTTTCACAGGAATTTTCTGCATGAATTCCTGAACTTGTGCACATAGCGAGAGGTTTCCCCCAAGTCATCAGTGAGTCACACAGTGCTCATCGCAGCTCTAGACTTCCAACATCTGGCACGTCAATTTGTCAATGTCAAAACATTAGCAGCAGCAGCTGCAGTAGTGTGAGAGGAAGAAGCAATTTCTGGGAGTCCTCTGACACTCTTTTTTAGACCAGCTCATGCACCAGCACAACAAAGTCTTACACGTGGTGAATGAATGGAGAGGATGGTGCAGGAGTATCTAGAACTGAATATCAATACTATCAGGGAGGGTTTGGACCCTTTCACATTTTGGTTTTCAAAAATGGATGATTGGCTTGAGCTCGCCTCACATGCCTTGGAGGTTTTATCATACCCGGCAGCCAGCGTTCTCTCAGAACGTGTCTTCAGCGCTGCTGGTGGTGTCCTGATGGATAAGCGCAGCCGGCTGTCCCCTGAAAATGTAGACCGCTTAACTTTTATCAAGATGAACAAGTCATTGATCTCCAAGGACTTTTGCGCCCCAATTGCAGACTGTACAGACTAGGTGATGTTGCATTTTTTAGTGTGCTGCATTAATCTCGCTTAACTGTGTTCTGTGATATCTTTAGTGTGCCTTGTGCCTTCTGTGCTTGCTGTTGCTGCTGCTGCAGATGTTAACACAAATTTGTGGAAATACGAACAGTCATGGTTGGTCTTCATCTGCTAGGTTGGCTGTATTGAAAGGGATATCATTCTCCATTATACTATTTCTACTCTGATGAAATTGATGATACTTCAGTGGTGTAATTCCCTAATTTTTGTTAACGTGAACATTCCCGGTTGGGTGTCCATCTGCTGAGTTGGGTAGTGGAAGACAAGTCGGTCCCTATTATACTATTTTATACTGGTGAAATGGATGCCACTTTGGTCAGGTTTAAGTATGTGGGTGCTGACAGAGCCACTCTGCCGTAAAGGCCTGACTGGTGGAGAGCTGCAGTGATAGTTGACTTTGTGGAACTTTCTCCCATCTCCCTACTGCATCTCTGGAGCTCAGCCACAGTGATCTTGAGGTCTTCTTTACCTCTCTCACCAAGGCTCTTCTCCCACAATTGCTCAGTTTGTCTGGACGGCAAGGTCTAGGAAGACTTCTAGACCTGATTGGATCCCTCCCTATTAGTCAGCTGCAAGAAACGTCGAGTGAAGGGAAAGTCCTGGGGAAGGTGATGCTCCCTGCAGCTGCCAAACTTACTCTACCACCGTTCAGATGGTGCTCATGTTGCCGGTATGAGCTTGTACGCCACTTGAGGGAGTGTAGGTGCAGATAGAGCTGACATAGGTGGATCAGGTACCCCCTGGACTCCTCATAGTCCGGACACTAGCCACAGTCCATGATGGTAACATTGCAGATTTCCTATTTCCATCTATAGGGGTATTTAGTCCTCCGGCTGTGTCGAGGTGTCTAGGATTTGTTAGGCACACCCCATGGCTACTTCTAGTTGCGGTGTTAAGTTCAGGATTTGCGGTCAGTACAGGTTCCACCAACTCAGAGAAAGTTCCATGCGGCTCCAAGGTCACCGGATCATAACAGTACAACTGGCCCATAATGAGTTAAATTCATCTCAGAAGAAGGGAAGAAAGGTGTTGAGCCATTTTTTTTCTCTGCACTCTGCTTTCTATTCTCTTCCCTCTTTATCTCTGGGTGGCTGAGGAGTCTAGTGCTAGCATGGATATTCAGGAATTAGCTTCTCGTGTGGACCAGCTTGCTGCTAGGGTACAGGGTATTTCTGATTATATTGTTCAGACTCCTGTTTTAGAGCCAAAGATTCCTACTCCTGATTTGTTTTTTGGTGACAGGTCCAAATTTTTGAGTTTTAAAAACAACTGTAAACTGTTTTTTGCTCTGAGACCTCGATCCTCTGGTGATTCCATTCAGCAGGTTAAAATCATCATCTCCCTGCTGCGTGGCGATCCACAGGATTGGGCATTTTCCCTGGAATCTGGGAATCCGGCTTTGCTTAATGTAGACTCCTTTTTTCAGGCTTTTGGATTATTATATGATGAACCTAATTCTCTGGATCAAGCGGAGAAGACCTTGTTGGCCCTGTCTCAGGGTCAAGAGGCGGCAGAATTGTATTGTCAGAAATTTAGAAAATGGTCTGTGTTGACTAAATGGAATGATGATGCTTTGGCGGCAATTTTCAGAAAGGGTCTTTCTGAATCCGTTAAAGATGTTATGGTGGGGTTTCCCACGCCTTTCGGTCTGAGTGATTCTATGTCTCTGGCCATTCAGATTGACCGGCGCTTGCGGGAGCGCAGAACTTTGCGCGCTGTGGCGTTGTCCTCAGAGCAAATTCCCGAGCCAATGCAGTGTGATAGGATTCTGTCTAGAACGGAACGACAAGGTTTCAGACGTCAGAATAGGTTGTGTTATTATTGTGGCAATGCTTCTCATGTCATTTCTGTCTGCCCTAAGCGTACAAAGAGGATCGCCAGTTCATTTACCATCAGTACTGTAAAACCTAAATTTCTGTTATCTGTGTCCTTGATCTGCTCATTGTCATCATTTTCTGTCATGGCGTTTGTGGATTCAGGCGCCGCCTTGAACTTAATGGACTTTGAATTTGCCAGGCGCTGTGGTTTTTCCTTGCAGCCTTTGCAGAAACCTATTCCTTTAAGGGGCATTGATGCTACACCTTTGGCTAAAAATAAGCCCCAGTTTTGGACACAGGTGACCATGAGCATGGCGCCAGCCCATCAGGAAGATTGTCGATTTCTGGTGTTGCATAATTTGCATGATGCTATCGTGCTGGGTTTTCCGTGGTTGCAGGTGCATAATCTTGTGTTGGACTGGAAGTCTATGTCTGTGACTAGTTGGGGTTGTCAGGGGATTCATAATGATGTTCCTTTGATGTCAATCTCTTCTTCTTCCTCTTCTGAAATTCCTAAGTTTTTGTCTGATTTTCAGGATGTATTCGATGAGCCCAAGTCCAGTTCCCTTCCACCGCACAGGGACTGTGATTGTGCTATTGACTTGATTCCAGGCTGTAAGTTTCCTAAAGGCCGACTTTTCAACCTGTCTGTGCCTGAACATAGCGCCATGCGGAATTATATTAAGGAGTCTTTGGCAAAAGGGCATATTCGGCCATCTTCTTCACCGTTGGGAGCGGGATTTTTTTTTCTTACTAAGAAGGATGGCTCCTTGAGACCCTGTATTGATTATCGCCTCTTGAATAAGATCACGGTCAAGTTTCAATACCCTTTACCTTTGCTTTCTGATTTGTTTGCTAGGATTAAGGGGGCTAGTTGGTTTACTAAGATTGACCTTCGGGGGGCATAAAATCTTGTTCGTATTAAGCAGGGTGATGAATGGAAAACTGCGTTTAATACGCCCGAAGGTCATTTTGAATATCTTGTGATGCCATTCGGGCTCACTAATGCTCCATCTGTTTTTCAGTCCTTCATGCATGATATCTTCCGGACTTATCTTGATAAATTCTTGATTGTATATTTGGACGATATTTTAATTTTTTCCGATGATTGGGAGTCTCATGTGCAACAGGTCAGGATGGTTTTTCAGATCCTTCGTGACAATGCTTTGTTTGTGAAGGGGTCTAAGTGTCTCTTTGGGGTGCAGAAGGTTTCTTTTTTGGGTTTCATTTTTTCTCCCTCATCTATGGAGATGGATCCGGCTAAGGTTCAGGCCATTCATGATTGGATTCAACCCACATCCGTGAAGAGCCTTCAGAAATTTTTGGGTTTTGCTAATTTTTATCGCCGTTTCATTGCTAACTTCTCTAGCGTGGTTAAACCCTTGACCGATTTGACGAAGAAAGGCGCTGATGTGGCGAATTGGTCCTCTGTGGCTGTCTCTGCCTTTCAGGAGCTTAAACGCCGATTTACTTCTGCTCCGGTGTTGCGCCAAACAGATGTTTCTCTTCCGTTTCAGGTTGAGATTGACGCTTCTGCGATTGGGGCAGGGGCCGTTTTGTCTCAGAGGGATCCTGTTGGTTCCTTGATGAAACCGTGTGCCTTCTTTTCTCGTAAGTTTTCGCCTGCTGAACGCAATTATGATGTCGGCAATCGGGAGTTGTTGGCTATGAAGTGGGCGTTTGAGGAGTTGCGACATTGGCTTGAGGGAGCTAAGCACCGTATTGTGGTCTTGACCGATCATAAGAATCTGATTTACCTCGAGTCTGCCAAACGGCTGAATCCCAGACAGGCTCGATGGTCCTTGGTTTTTTCCCGTTTTGATTTCGTAGTTTCGTATCTTCCGGGTTCTAAGAATATTAAGGCTGATGCCCTCTCTAGGAGTTTTTTGCCTGATTTCTCCTGAGGTCCTTGAACCGGTCGGCATTCTGAAAGAAGGGGTGGTCCTTTCTGCCATTTCCCCTGATTTATGACGGGTTCTTCAGGAATTTCAGGCTGACAGACCTGACCGCTGTCCAGTGGGGAAACTGTTTGTTCCTGACAGATGGACTAGTAGAGTGATTTCTGAGGTTCACTGTTCTGTGTTGGCTGGTCATCCTGGTATTTTTGGTACCAGAGATTTGGTTGGTAGGTCCTTTTGGTGGCCTTCTTTGTCGCGTGATGTGCGTTCTTTTGTGCAGTCCTGTGGGACTCGTGCGCGGGCCAAGCCTTGTTGTTCCCGTGCTAGTGGGTTGCTTTTGCCATTGCCAGTTCCTGAGAGGCCCTGGATGCATATTTCTATGGATTTTATTTCGGATCTTCTGGTTTCCCAGAAGATGTCTGTTATCTGGGTTGTTTGTGACCGGTTCTCTAAGATGGTTCATTTGGTGCCTTTGCCTAAATTGCCTTCCTCTTCAGATTTGGTTCCGTTGTTTTTTCAGCATGTGGTTCGTTTGCATGGTATTCCGGAGAATATTGTGTCCGACAAAGGTTCCCAGTTTGTTTCTAGGTTTTGGCGGGACTTTTGTGCTAGGCTGGGCATTGATTTGTCTTTTTCTTCTGCATTTCATCCTCAGACAAATGGCCAGACCGAGCGAACTAATCAGACTTTGGAGACTTATTTGAGATGCTTTGTGTCTGCTGATTAGGATGATTGGGTGGCCTTCTTGCCATTGGCCAAGTTTGCCCTTAATAATCGGGCTAGTTCGGCTACTTTGGTTTCGCCTTTCTTTTGTAATTTTGGTTTTCATCCTCGTTTTTCTTCTGGGCAGGTTGAGCCTTCTGACTGTCCTGGTGTGGATTCTGTGGTTGACAGGTTGCAGCAGATTTGGGCTCATGTGGTGGACAATTTGGTGTTGTCTCAGGAGGCTCAACGTTTTGCTAACCGTCGTCGGTGTGTTGGTTCCCGGCTTCGGGTTGGGGATCTGGTCTGGTTGTCTTCCCGTCATGTTCCTATGAAGGTTTCTTCCCCTAAGTTTAAGCCTCGGTTTATTGGTCCTTATAAGATTTCTGAGATTATTAATCCGGTGTCTTTCCGATTGGCGCTTCCGGCCTCTTTTGCTATCCATAATGTCTTTCATAGATCTTTATTGCGGAAATATGTGGTGCCCGTTGTTCCCTCTGTTGATCCTCCGGCCCCTGTGTTGGTTGATGGAGAGTTGGAATATGTGGTTGAGAAGATTTTGGATTCTCGTTTTTCGAGGCGGAGGCTTCAGTACCTTGTCAAATGGAAGGGTTATGGCCAGGAGGATAATTCTTGGGTTTTTGCCTCTGATGTCCATGCTGCTGATTTGGTCCGTGCCTTTCATCTGGCTCGTCCTGATCGTCCTGGGGGCCCTGGTGAGGGTTCGGTGACCCCTCCTCAAGTGGGGGGTACTGTTGTGAATTCTGCTTTTGGGTTCCCTCCAGTGGTTGGAAACAGGAACACATATTGAGAACACATTGTTCTCTTGTGTCTACAAGACTGGGGAGTTCCACCACTCCTCTTGGGCTATCTGCACAAAAGCTGTTCTACCCTGTATGCACACATGGATTTTTCCTCTCTGAACCCTGTTCACACAGGTTATATACAGATGATCAGGTTTTTAAATACATCAGATAGGGATTGCATACATTAGTTAGGACTGCTCTGATAAGGGTATACCGTGAAGTTTGGTAGAGCAGCTTAGTATACATTTTTTGCAAAAAACGTATCAACCAAATACCCTGTTTTTTACATCTTTTACTAGCACTTGCGGATTACTGCAACATTTTTTCAAACTGAGTGTTTTTGGTTTTACTATTCTCTTTTGTGTCTTCCCTCCAGTGGTTGTAGGTGGGAATGCAGTTGTCCCTGAGTTGCAGTCCTGGCCAGGTGTATCTGCTGATTGCAGTTCTGACTGGGATATTTAGGTGTGCAGGATTCATTAGTCCTTGCCAGTTGCCCATGGTTCTGGGAGGTTTTGGATCTTTGTCTGGTTCCTCCTGCCTTGCTGCCAATTCAGCAAAGATAAGTGTCTGGTTTTTGTTTCTGTGGCACACATGCTGTGCGCTTAATAATTCTGTGATTCATTTGTTTTCTCTTGTCCAGCTTAGATTGTGTCAGTGTTTTGCAGAGCCGGCCGAGTGGAAGGTTGTTGTGAAAGACTCCCGGCTGCCGGGCAGCTGAATGGACTAGGGGCTCAGCTAGCAAAACCGGTGGCCGTCTGCTGCCGCCAGAAGGACTCTTTGTCATGAGCGGGGAAGCCGGAAGACTCAGCACCGGCAGCAGCAAGACAGCCATCGAACTCTGAGAGAGAAACAGACAACCGAGTCACGATAAGTGAAACTGATAGACTGTTAATTTGAAGTACTGTTATCCTGTTTAACCCTCAGCCCTTTAACTGTATTCCCCTTGTTTTCTCCCTGCGAGTTTATTCCCGTGTTGATAAAGTGAATAATTGTTTAACCCTTGCTCTGCGCGTCTGTGTCGCTGCATCCGTATACCTGTGTTACATTATCTGCTTCACGCATGTTGCCTGTAGCAGTAGACCTCCGAGACCATCGGGTCTCCTTAGATTTTTGTGACAATAGTAGTCTACAAAACTGATATTTGTGTCCCCTGAGTGTGGCTGATCATCAAAGCAGGTTGAGCTGTTGCATATGGTATCAGAGTTCCCAGCACAGCAGGCTTACACCGATCCCTCACCCACCTCTTCTTAATTTGACATTTAATAGAAAGCTTTAAATGTTGACCCAGACCACGATACCTCATGCATGGCTGATAGCTGCCGTGCCATGCTACAATTTGTACTGCGGGTGAATTGAGGCCACTTTCCTGGTGTCTCCCCCTAATTTGATGTGTTTTGGCAGCTTTTTGGGTAATTTGAAGGTGTTGTGCATGCATTTGTTTTTGCCTCCATCACGACCCAAAGGGGTCGCTACAACACACACACAACAGGATGGAAAAAGGGAAAGGAAGGCCCTAACAGTAGGGAATGAGGGACGGGGCACCTCCAAACACAGCCTGTGCTTATCTCTAAGATCCCTTAAGGCCCTATACGGGTCCTTCCACCTCCACCGTCACATGCTTAATCCCTAGCTGTCACCTCACTGTACCCTGGCTGGTGCACTGACCATCAAGGACGCTAGCCTCACCACTGCAGATGGTATCATCACATGTGGTAGTGATAAGCACAAGTCAGACACGGAAAGGAACAATGAAAAAACGTAGCTGCAAGCTCCACACAGCAGAGTATACAGAACCAGAACTTCAAGCTGCTGATGGCATCAGAGAGCTCCCAACTCCTCAGCTGATCTCCAGAGAAAAACTCTATTACCAACAGTCAGCTGATGTATCATGTGGCTATTTAAAGGATGATGGGAATGGTCACCACCCACATCAGCTGACTAGCAACACAGCAGTTGCCAGCAAGGAAACTGACATTAACCCTTGCTGGCCCAAAAGTTAAAACTATATTAAAATTAAAGCAGAACCAAAGCTGTAACGACGCCTAAAAATGAGTTGTGAAAGCCTCCCATTGACTGTAATGGTGTTTGGTTGTGTTCAGCGAATATTCAACGAGTTTTGCAAATTCAGCGATTGTAATCCGAATCGAACATTGAAATATTCGCTCATGTCTAAACAAAAACAATACCCCCTTGTGGACAAAATAAAATTTAACATAAAATGAAAGGAATGATTTATCCTGTAGTATAATATACAACTCTACAAACCTGTTAGGCAATAAAAATCATGAAATGCTTGACTTTGGTTGCTGCAATAAAAATGTTTAATGCTCAGATTACAAGTAACAATCAAACAATACAGAAATATTTACTCCAGTCAGAGATTGGTGAATTATTGCATAACCGTAAGAGTATTTAGAACATTAAAGGAATCCTGTCAGCAGATACATGCTGCTCACGGTTTGGGAAGCATGTACCAGCCACTGGCTGTACGATCACAGCCATGTATGTTTAACTTTGAAACGCTGCATTGTTTCAGCTAAAAACATACTTTTTGTATCCACTGGGGAACGAGCCACACACGACTTCCCTATGCTCGCTGACAGTGAGTGACAAGTCTCTACCTATATGTGCACATAGGCAGAATTTTGACAGTCACTGTCAGTGGGCGGTGAGAAGCTGTCGGGGACCAGCCTGTACAACTAGTCAACCGTGAGGCTTGGTCGCTGGCAGCTTTTAAAAGTATATCTTTCTTTGAAAAGCCGCAACATTTCAGAGTCAAACATACGTGGCTGTGATTGTACAGCCGGTGGCTGAGACATCCTGCTAACAATTCGGGAGGTATAAATCTAGTGAAAAATTCCCTTTAATGACTGGTTTTGCTAAAATGCTGCGAAAGGACAGTTTTAAATTATTCATGAAAAAGATCAAGGGGATCAAATTCAATAGATCAACGAACTTATTGTCCTCAGGAAAACAATATACTAGTATAAAAGATCAAGATCTTTGCCTTGATAAAGGCCAATTGTGGTCGAAACGTTGGCTTTTTCTGACTGTATGTCTGGTCCTCAATAAACAAACAAACTATTTCTTCAGAATAATTGACTCTTTTGATGTCCTCGGATTGATCTTTTATACTAATTTTAAATTATTGTCATCTCAGTAAGCTTAGGGTACCGTCACACTATACGATTTACCAACGATCACGACCAGCGATACGACCTGGCCGTGATCGTTGGTAAGTCGTAGTGTGGTCGCTGGAGAGCTGTCACACAGACAGCTCTCCAGCGACCAACGATGCCGAGGTCCCCGGGTAACCAGGGTAAACATCGGGTTACTAAGCGCAGGACCGCGCTTAGTAACCCGATGTTTACCCTGGTTACCAGCGTAAAAAAAACCAAACAGTACATACTTAAATTCTGGTGTCTGTCCCTTGCCGTCTGCTTCCTGCACTCACTGACTGCCGGCCGTAAAGTGAAAGCACAGCACAGCGGTGACGTCACCGCTGTGCTCTGCTTTCACTTTACGGCCGGCAGTCAGTGAGTGTGGGAAGTAGACGGCAAGGGACCTGACGGACACCGGAATGTAAGTATGTAGTGTTTATTTTTTTTACATTTACGCTGGTAACCAGGGTAAACATCGGGTTACTAAGCGCGGCCCTGCGCTTAGTAACCCGATGTTTACCCTGGTTACAAGCGAACGCATCGCTAGATCGGTGTCACACACACCGATCCAGCGATGACAGCGGGAGATCCAGCGACGAAAGAATGTTCCAAACGATCTGCTACGAAGTACGATTCTCAGCAGGGTCCCTGATCGCTGCGTGTCAGACACAGCGATATCGTATGGATATCGCTGGAACGTCACGAATCGTACCGTCGTAGCGATCAAAATGGCACTGTGTGACGGTACCCTTACTCTCCTAATTCAGTGGATTGAACTGGAGGAGGTGCAGTTTTTGTATGAAAATTGTCCGATATTGCCTACCTTTTGTTGCATGATAAATACAGTATTACCCCAAACTTATTTATCTGAATGCGGTTGTTTTGATGTTAAGTATATATGGATTTCTGCAAGCCTAGTTTGGATTTAGCTGAGGCCGCCTTCACACATGCGAGTTTTACGGACGTAAGAGCGCAGAATCTACGTCCGTAAAACTCGCAAAAAATACGGCACAATTATTCTCTATGCCCCTGCTCCTATTTGCCGTATTTTACTGATCAGTATTATACGGCTTTCTACGGCCGTACAAAATCGCAGCATGCTGCGTTTGTCACCGTACTGCGCAAGAAATACGCCAATGAAAGTCTATGGAAGCGTGAAAAATACGGATTACACACGGACAAGCAGTGTGACTTGCGAGAAATGCGCAGCGCTGTTAGAGAGAAAAGCCGGTAATTCAGTGCGGTGTACAGTAAAATCACACTGACAGCTTACAGTAGAATAGGTAGAATAAATGTGTACACATAGAATAGGTATATATATAGATATATATATATGTCAGTGAGACACATATATGTATATATATTAATATTTATTCCAGCGCTAGACAGCTTGAAAGCCGGTAATTCAATTACCGGCTTTTTCTTTCTCCTTCCTAAAACCCGACATGATTTGAGACATGGTTTACATACAGTAAACCATGTCTTCTCTCCATTTTTTTTGCAGATTCCACACTACTAATGTCAGTAGTGTGTATCTGCAAAATTTGGCCGTTCTAGCTCTTAAAATAAAGGGTTAAATGGCGGAAAAAATTGGCGTGGGCTCCCGCGCAATTTTCTCCGCCAGAGTAGTAAAGCCAGTGACTGAGGGCAGATATTAATAGCCTGGAGAGGGTCCACGGTTATTGGCCCCCCCCTGGCTAAAAATATCTGCCCCCAGCCACCCCAGAACAGGCACATCTGGAAGATGCGCCTATTCTGGCACTTGGCCACTCTCTTCCCATTCCCGTGTAGCGGTGGGATGTGGGGTAATGAAGGGTTAATGCCACCTTGCTATTGTAAGGTGACATTAAGCCTAATTAATAATGGAGAGGCGTCAATTATGACACCTATCCATTATTAATCCAATTGTAGTGAAGGGTTAAATAAAACACAAACACATTCTTTAAAATTATTTTAATGAAATAAAAACAATGGTTGTTGTAGTATTTTATTCAACGCCCAATCCAGTCACTGAAGACCCTCGTTCTGTGAGTAAAGAAACATAATAAACCAACAATATACTTACCCTCCGCAGATCTGTAACGTCCAACGATGTAAATCCTTCTGAAGGGGTTAAAACATTTTGCAGCAAGGAGCTGTGCTAATGCAGGCTGCTCCTCGCTGCAAAACCCCAGGGAATGAGGCTAAAAATAGATCAATGATCTATATTTAGCATCATTTGCGGTGAGGCGCCCTCTGCTGGCTGTTCATAGATCGTGGGAAATTACCTAGAAAGCCAGGGAGCCAGGGAGCTTTCTAGGTAATTTCCCACGATCTATGAACAGCCAGCAGAGGGCGCCTCACCGCAAATGATGCTAAATATAGATCATTGATCTATTTTTAGCCTCATTCCCTGGGGTTTTGCAGCGAGGAGCAGCCTGCATTAGCACAGCTCCTTGCTGCAAAATGTTTTAACCCCTTCAGAAGGATTTACATCGTTGGACGTTACAGATCTGCGGAGGGTAAGTATATTGTTGGTTTATTATGTTTCTTTACTCACAGAACGAGGGTCTTCAGTGACTGGATTGGGCGTTGAATAAAATACTACAACAACCATTGTTTTTATTTCATTAAAATAATTTTAAAGAATGTGTTTGTGTTTTATTTAACCCTTCACTACAATTGGATTAATAATGGATAGGTGTCATAATTGACGCCTCTCCATTATTAATTAGGCTTAATGTCACCTTACAATAGCAAGGTGGCATTAACCCTTCATTACCCCATATCCCACCGCTACACGGGAATGGGAAGAGAGTGGCCAAGTGCCAGAATAGGCGCATCTTCCAGATGTGCCTGTTCTGGGGTGGCTGGGGGCAGATATTTTTAGCCAGGGGGGGGCCAATAACCGTGGACCCTCTCCAGGCTATTAATATCTGCCCTCAGTCACTGGCTTTACTACTCTGGCGGAGAAAATTGCGCGGGAGCCCACGCCAATTTTTTCCGCCAGTTAACCCTTTATTTTAAGAGCTAGAACGGCCAAATTTTGCAGATACACACTACTGACATTAGTAGTGTGGAATCTGCAAAAAAAATGGAGAGAAGACATGGTTTACTGTATGTAAACCATGTCTCAAATCATGTCGGGTTTTATGAAGGAGAAAGAAAAGCCGGTAATTGAATTACCGGCTTTCAAGCTGTATAGCGCTGGAATAAGTATTAATATATATACATATATGTGTCTACTGACATATATATATATATATTCTTTTCTTTTTGGGACACATGGATCACTTCTATAGCGGTATGTTGGTTTTGCAAGCCTGCGAGAAAACCACGCAGTACGGATGCCATACGGATTACATACGGAGGATGCCATGCGCAAAAAACGCTGACACAGCCTGCCTACGGAGGAGCAACGGACCATTTTTTTGGGGACTTTTCAGCGTATTACGGCCGTAATATACGGACCGTATTGTTTTACGCTGTGTGTGACGCCGGCCTGAGAGTGGTGGGCAATCACTACGTGAGTATATAAATTTATCAATTTTTATTTTTAGACCACATCGGGCATGGTTGTAAAAAGATAAAAGGTCTGGACAACCCCTTCAAGTTTTATCAAGAACACAATCGCACAGTTTGACTTATAGTTATTGGTATAAAGATGAAAAAACACAGAAAAGAATAGAAAAAAAGGCCACAGAACTTTATTAAATTAATATATGTGGCTAATATACTAACATATACACACTTAGCGTCAACACGCTGCAATCATTGAGGTGAGGCAGTAGTGATAGTGACCATTCACATTTACGTACACCCTAATGTGGTTGGATGGCTTTTGCATTTTTTGATCAAAAAATGTTAACTATGTACTTTATATTTTTTAACATGTACAATAATAGTGGAGTTCATGCATTCACTAAGGCAACGTTCACACTAGCGTTGTGCTAGTGTGCGTCGGGTTAGCGTCGGGCGACGCTGCGGCGACGCACGCGTCATGCGCCCCTATGTTTAACATGGGGGACGCATGCGTTTTTGCTTGTTGCGTTTTGCGACACGTGCGTCTTTTTTGCCGCAAGCGTCAAACCAAGAAAACGCAACAAGTTGCATTTTTCTTGCGTCCGATTTTCGGCAAAAAACGACGCACGCGTCGCAAAACGCAGCGTTTTTGCGTGCGTTTTGCCGCGTTTTTGCATGCGTTGTGCGTTGCGTCGCCGACGCAGCGGCGCACAACGCTAGTCTGAACGTAGCCTAATAGCAGTGTGCTGACGCATAGTGTACAGGTGCTTCTCACAAAATTAGAATATCATCAAAAAGTTAATTTATTTTAGTTCATCAATACAAAAAGTGCAACTCCTATATTATATAGAGTAATTACAAAAAGAGTGATCTATTTCAAGTGTTTATTTCTGTTAATGTTGATGATTATGTTTTACAGCTAATGAAAACCTAAAAGTCATTATCTCAGTAAATTAGAGTACTTTATAACACCAGCTTAAAAAATTTATTTTAAAATCCAAAATGTTGGCCTACTGAAATGTATGTTCAGTAAATGCAATCAATGCTTGGTCAGCGCTCCTTTTGCATCAATTACTGCATCAATGCGGCGTGGCATGGAGGTGGTCAGCCTGAGGTGCTGCTGAGGTGTTATGGAAGCGCAGGTTGCTTTGATAGTAGTCTTCAGCTCATCAGTATTGTTGGGCTAGTGTCTTTCATCTTCTTCTTGACAATACCTCATAGATTCTCTATGGGTTAAGGTTAGGCGAGTTTGCTGGCCTATCAAGCAGTGATACTGTTGTTTTTAAACAAGGTATTGGTTCTTTTTTCAGTGTGGACAGGTGCCAAGTCCTGCTGGAGAATGAAATTTCAATCTCCAAAAATCTTGTCGGCAGAGGGAAGCATGAAGTGCTCTAAAATTTCCTCGGCTGCGCTGACTTTTGCCTTGATAAAACACAGTGGACCTACACCAGCAGATGACATGGCTCCCGAAACCATCACTGATTGTGGAAGCTTCACACTAGATCTCATGCAGCTTGGATTGTGTGCCTCTCCACTCTGTCTCCAGATTCTGGGACCTTGATTTCCAAATGAAATGCAACATTTACTTTCATCTGAAAACAACACCTTGGACCACTGAGCAACAGTCCAGTTATTTTTCTCCTTGGCCCAGGTAAGATGTTTCTGGCATTGTCTATTGGTCAAGAGTGGCTTGACACAAGGAATGCGACACTTGTAGCCAATATCCTGGATACGTCTGTGTGTGGTGGCTCTTGAAGCAATGATTCCAGCAGTAGTCTACTCCTATTTAATCTCCCCCCAATTTTTGAATGGCCTTTTTTTAACAATCCTTTCAAGGCTGCAGTTATCCCGGTTGCTCACTCTGTGAACAGTCAGCTTCTTTAGCAATGACCTTTCGTGGCTTACCCTCCATGTGGACTGTGTCAATGACTGCCTTCTGAACATATGTCAAGTCAGCAGTCTACCCCATGATTGTGGAGCCTACTGAAACAGACTAAGGGACCTTTTTAAATGCTTAGGAAGCCTTTGCAGATGTTTTTGTTAATTATTCTAATTTACTGAGATAATGACTTTTGGGTTTTCATTGGCTGTAAGCCATAATCATCAACATGAACAGAAATAAATACTTTAAATAAATCACTCTGTTTGTAATGACTCTATATAATATATGAGTTTTACTTTTTGTATTGAAGAACTGAAATAAATTAACTTTTTGATGATATTCTAATTTTTTGAGAAGCACCTGTATATTTATAGTTATGGGTATCCAAGTTGTGAGATAAGACAACTAATTTCCTAGGAAGTGCCAATGAAAGTGAATAATCTACAGCATCCATCCTTTCCTTTTTAGTGAGCCTATTAACTTAGTGAATTAATGTTATTCAAAACAAGGCAATCCTCCCATCACAACAAAGGAAAGATGTCAAAATATTTGTTTTGCTGTTTTTAAAGTTAGCAAAAAAACTATACAATCTTACCAGGGACCAGCCTCATCATTTGTACCACAACATATAGGTACCTTCAATGCAATCGGACTTCTGAAAACATTCCTTGGATTTTAAGGTTGCAATTATGATTCTGCAACACATAAAATATGCATGTTGATGAATAATGTCTGTTGATAAAGGGAATCTGTCACTAGACTCATGCTGCCTAAACCACATGATGTATGAATCTGCCTTACTCTGACATGCCGAAAGCATAGTTTGAGAAGCTTTTACCCACACTGCTCCAGTTGATTGACAGGCCTCTCCCATGCTTGTACAGGAGGAGGGAGGACAGGAAGTAGGACTTTTCAGTCATGGAGAACAGAAATAGTCAGGCCTCTACCTATAGTCTCAAACTCTCTTTTCAAACTATGGAACCAATTCTTCAACACTTTTATGCCACAGCAGTGTCTTAAAGGGAACCTGTTAACAGATTTGGCTGATATAAGATATGGCCATCACCTTTCAGGACTTATATACAGCATTCTATAATGCTGTACATAAGCCCCCAAACCGACCTGGAAGAACGGAAAAATAAGCTTTATTATACTCACCTGCGGGGCGGTCCGGTCTGAGGGGTGTCGTTGGTCTTGGTCCGGTGCCTCCCATCTTATGATCGCGGCCCTCCTGGTGCTTCTTGTGGATGACACAACCCTGATTGCGCTCCTGCACAGGCGTACTCCTCTGTCCTGTTGAGGGCAGAGCAAAGTACTGCAGTGAGCAGGCATCGGGGCTCTTTGATCTTTTCCATCACCTGCGCACTGCAATACTTTGCTCTGCCCTCAACAGGACAGATGAGTACGCCTGCACAGGAGTGCAATCCCAGGGAGCCTGTGTGGATGATGCAGGGTGACGTCATTCACAAGAAGCAAGCAGGAGGGTGGCGATCATAAAATGATGGGAGGCGCCTGACCAAGACCAGCTACACCCCTCGGACCGGACAGTCCCGCAGGTGAGTATAATAAAACTTATATTTCAGTTCTCCCAGGTCGAGTTGTGGGCTTATATACAGCATTACAGAATGCTGTATATAAGCCCTGAAAGGTGATGGCCGCATCTTATATGCCATAATTGCTGACAGGTTCACTTGAAATTATTTGAGAACTGGCACTTTTTTGTGCAATGCAATGTTGCACAAAAACTTTTTGTCTTTTGGTGTTTTTACGGCAATTTCTGAAATGGGGAGAGCTGGGGAGGATCCGAGGACGGGCAGGATATGGCAACGATCACACACCTAACTAATAAAAACTGCTGACATTTTGAATGGCAGAAGTGCTAATGCAGTCTCTGACTGAAGTAGCATTTCTTGTGCTGCTCAGGGAATTGGACACCACTCAGAAGAAGCACCAAATTCATTAAGTGGAGTGTGCCTCTCAAGGAATTTGTTGCTTCTTGTATTCCATCATGCGCTACGCCAGTTTTGATGAATTGGCCCCAATATTTTCTCTGAAACACCGTGGTGCTTCAGAGTAACACATATCTGTCTGCAATTGTCCACCCAAACTCTGATTCGTGTTGAAGGTTAGTTCAGGTAGCATGAATCAAGAGTATAACCATTCCATCTCAGAAATTGGGGATTTTGCAGTGATGAGCGTTCTCACATATCATGTGGAGATGAGCAGCATTTATCATTTATATTTTATATTTATATTATATTTATTGATATTCCAAGACTCTTTTGTTTAGGACAACTATTAGTGGTTCCCTATTCCAGTAATTTTTCTCTAACAAGATAAAAAATAACCAGTACTCACTCTTCACATCACTCATTGCTCCAATGCCATCACTTACTTTATCACTACTGTTTTGTTTTTTTACCTGTCCTGCAGTGACAATATCACATCCATTCACTTGAGCGCTGCAGGAAATCAATATCCTGTGTGGTCTAATCCAGTATGTAGGTACCACCGGTAAGGCCAGTGATTGGCTGCAGCATTCAAGTGCTGTATGGCATGTGGTTGCTGCAACGAAATAAACAAAGAATGTCAAGGTATTTATGTGGTTAGTATTTTATGATACTGTATCTAACACTTTTATTGTACTTTATGATTTACTAAGCACATTTTTCCATAGGGTTCCTAACAGAAAAATGTGTTGAGTAATACAGATCACTATTTCATGCAAGTATTTGGCTGGCAAAGCAGGGGAATCTCCCAATTAGGTTCATAAGATAAGCTAAATGAGCTGTCTTTAGTGTGTTTATTTACTCTCCATGGCATTTGTACAAGTCATATCCTATTAACACAGATACAGGCCACAATACTACTATTGTTCTGGGTCTGCAATTTGCCTGCGATGTAATGGTAAGTTTTACCTTCCTGCAGTTAAAAAGTACAAATGCAAATTGGCATTCAAGGCTCTCCACTAAAATGATGACACATATGATTAAGAAATTACAAGATACTGCTTAATGTAATTAACACCTTCATCACTGAGCAATATCTCCCTTTTATTTATTTTTTTGCTTTTCTACTTTCATCTTTTTACTTTTTTGTGGGATGAGTTGTAGTTTTGAATTATATTCACTTTACTGTAAAATATAGTGGAAAACAAAAACAAAAAAAACAATTGGGATGAAATTGTGAAAAAATGAATTTCTGCCATTGTTTTTTTGTGTTCTCTTGTTCACTACAACAGTTGTGCTGTAAAAATGACTATGCACCATGATTGATCATTTCAGTATGATTACGTTGATAACAGAAACTAAGTTGGGTATTACTTTATTGGATTAAAAAAAATCAAAACTTTGCAAAAATTTGGTTCTTGTTACCATGTTATTTTGGTGTTTTAATTTATGTCCTTATGCAATTTACCAATTGGGTTAATTAACTTTATATTTTCATAGTTCTTCTGACAAGTATAGAAATGGCAATGCAAATGTTTGTGTTTTACTTTTTTTTATGTTTTAACTTTTGAATTAGGAAATAGGATGGGAAGGGGTGAGTTTAGGTAAATGTTATTTTTTATGTATATTTCAAAAATTAACTACCGTAATACATTTTCACTTTATTTTTTAGTCGCTACAGTGTGCTCAAACCAGTGATCATTGTTCACTTGTTCTATAGACTGCAATACTATACTGTTGCAGTATATAGTTTAATTGCCAACCTCCTATGAATCCTAGACAGCATTTCATAGGAGGACCAAGATGTCAGCTACGGAGAGCCTTTATTAGGGAACTAGGTTGGTGTGATGGCACAACAGTAATCCAATGATTTAAATGCCGCTACCCATGATTGACTGCAACATCTAAATGGCTTAAAGTGTTGGTCCAAAACGTAATCCTAAACCTCGATTTAATGTAATAATCTTATTTTTTTTATTATACTGTAATTAAAAATTCCCTATGGTTACTTTTCTTCTCTAACTGTCCTTTTTTTTCCAGCTTCCTGTTTGATGACATTTCTTCTGAGAATTCCCAGAGCATGCAGGGATACTCAATCAGAACATCCAACATGGGGTGGAGACTGTGGTCACTGCCGTAACCTCTTTCCTCACCCTGAAATGAAGGGTCTTTGGTGATGTCTGTTTCAGGGGCTGGGCTAGTCCCTGCTATACTGATCATGCATCAGTTGTCAATTCTGATGTAGCGCCTGCATCTCTGCCTGCAGTCTCTCTCTCTCTGTAGAGACACCAGCGTACTCACTCCTGAGGCTCCTGTCCTGCTCCTGTTAGGTCTGCTACTGTCCTGGGTGCGTGCATTCATAGCAGATCTCAGTCACTGTGCTTAGGGTGCGCGTAAACACTTCCTCTTTCTTAAAGGGTCCGCGCACGTTCCTCTAAAGTGTCCCCAGCCAATAGCTGGAGGTCACTTACTATTTAAAGTGCATCCTCCAACATGGAGGTGCTTGTGCAATTTTGCGAGTTTGTTCCTAACACTCTTGTCAGCTCTCAGGTCCCAGTGTTTGCATTTATTCTTCTCCAGTGCTCACCTCAATGGCAGCCAAGCCAGCTGCACCCGCCAGTGCTCACCCCAACGGCAGCCATGCCAGTTGCACCCGCCAGTGCTCACCTCAATGGCAGCCATGCCAGCCGAACCCACCAGTGCTCACCCCAACGGCAGCCATGCCAGTTGCACCCGCCAGTGCTCACATCAACGGCAGCCATGCCAGCCGAACCCACCAGTGCTCACCTCAATGGCAGCCGAACCAGTTCCACCCGCCAGTGCTCACCTCAATCGCAGCCGAGACAGTCGCACCTGCCAGTGCTCACTGTTGTGAATTCTGTTGTCGGGCTCCCTCCTGTGGTCATGAATGGTACTTCGGCTGGTTCTGTCCATGGACTTCCTCTGGTGGGTGTTTCTGAGTTTCCTTCCACAGGTGACGTTAATTTGTTAGCTGGCTGCTCTATTTAACTCCACTTAGATCTTTGCTCCATGCCACCTGTCAATGTTCCAGTATTGGTCTAGTTCTCTCCTGGATCATTCTTGTGACCTGTCTTCCCAGCAGAAGCTAAGTTCCTGCTTGTATTTTCTTTGGTTTGCTATTTTTCTGTCCAGCTTGCTATTTTTATTGTTGTCTTGCTTGCTGGAAGCTCTGGGACGCAGAGGGAGCGCCTTCGCACCGTGAGTCGGTGCGGAGGGTCTTTTTGCGCCCTCTGCGTGGTCTTTTTGTAGGGTTTTGTGCTGACCGCAAAGCAACCTTTCCTATCCTCAGTCTGTTCAGTAAGTCGGGCCTCACTTTGCTAAATCTATTTAATCTCTGTGTTTGTATTTTCATCTTTACTCACAGTCATTATATGTGGGGGGCTGCCTTTTCCTTTGGGGAATTTCTCTGAGGCAAGGTAGGCTTTATTTTTCTATCTTCAGGGCTAGCTAGTTCCTTAGGCTGTGCCGAGTTGCATAGGGAGCGTTAGGAGCAATCCACGGCTATTTCTAGTGTGCGTGATAGGATTAGGGATTGCGGTCAGCAGAGTTCCCACGTCCTAGAGCTCATCCTTATTTATCAGTAACTATCAGGTCATTCCGTGTGCTCTTAACCACCAGGTCCATTATTGTCCTGACCACCAGGTCATAACAGCTCACCTCAACGGCAGCTGAGCCTGCTGCACCCACCTGAGTTCGTTTCTCCATCAGCCTGTCCTGTTTCCACCTGCGGTTCCTGTCATATTCTCTGGCTGTCTGCATCTGTTGGACATTTCCCCAGGCAATCCTAGCTACCCATTCCTAGGGGTCAGCTGCAATCCACCCAAGGTCAGTCCTGGAGTAGGCCCTGGACCACCTCCCTTGTCTACCCTCGGATCTTGGCATCGTTAGCTGCGGGTATCTGAGCTCATATTGGGTGGGGCTTCTAGTCATGCCCCCAGGTCTTCCTTGGGCTTTGGCGCAGTGGTTCCACCACCCAACCCGTTACTGTTATGACCTGGTGGTTAGGAGCACCCGGCACGACCTGATAGTTAAACTCACACAGGACGAGCTCTGGGATGTGGGAGCTCTGCTGACCGCAAGCCCTAATCCTATCACACACACTAGAAATAGCCGTGGAGTGTTCCTGACTCTCCCTAGACGCCTCTTCACAGCCTCAGAGCTAGCTAACCCTAGAAATAGAAAATAAAGCCTACCTTGCCTCAGAGAAATTCCCCAAAGGAAAAGGCAGCCCCCCACATATATTGACTGTGAGTAAAGATGAAAGTCACAAACGCAGACATGAAACAGGTTTCAGCAAAGAGAGGCCAGACTAACTAAACAGACAGAGGATAGGAAAGGTATCTTTGCGGTCAGCACAAAAAAACTACAAAAGACCACGCAGAGTGTGCAAAAAGACCTCCGCACCGACTCACGGTGCGGAGGTGCCACTCTGCATCCCAGAGCTTTCAGCTAGCAAGACAAAATCATGATAACCAGCTGGACAAGGAAACAATGAACAAATAATAACTATCAGGAACTTAGCTTCTGCAGGAGAAGACAGGTCACTAGAAAGATCCAAGAGCGAACTGAACCAATGTATTAACATTGACAGCTGGCATGGAGTAACGATCTGAGTGGAGTTAAATAGAACAGCCAACCAAAGGATAAACCACGTCACCTGTGTAAGGAACCTCAGAAGCAGCAGCTTCACTCACAGCCACCAGAGGGAGCCCATAGACAGAACTTGCCAAAGTACCATTCACAACCACAGGAGGGAGTTCGACAACAGAATTCACAACAGTACCCCCCCTTGAGGAGGGGTCACCGAACCCTCACCAGAGCCCCCAGGCCGATCAGGACGAGCCAAATGAAAGGCACGAACTAGATCGGCAGCATGAACATCAGAGGCAAAAACCCAGGAATTATCTTCCTGACCATAACCCTTCCACTTGACCAGGTACTGGAGTTTCCGTCTCGAAACACGAGAATCCAAAATCTTCTCCACCACATATTCCAACTCCCCCTCAACCAACACCGGGGCAGGAGGATCAACGGAGGGAACCATAGGCGCCACGTATCTCCGCAACAACGACCTATGGAACACATTATGGATGGCAAAAGAAGCTGGAAGGTCCAAACGAAATGACACAGGATTAAGAACTTCAGAAATCTTATATGGCCCAATGAAACGAGGCTTAAACTTAGAAGAGGAAACCTTCATAGGAACATGACGAGATGACAACCAAACCAAATCCCCAACACGAAGTCGGGGACCAACACAGCGCCGGCGGTTAGCGAAACGTTGAGCCTTCTCCTGGGACAATGTCAAATTGTCCACCACATGAGTCCAAATCTGCTGCAACCTGTCCACCACCGCATCCACACCAGGACAGTCCGAAGGCTCAACCTGCCCTGAAGAGAAACGAGGATGGAAACCAGAATTACAGAAATAAGGAGAAACTAAAGTAGCCGAGCTGGCCCGATTATTAAGGGCGAACTCAGCCAAAGGCAAGAAGGACACCCAATCATCCTGATCAGCAGAAACAAAGCATCTCAGATATGTTTCCAAAGTCTGATTAGTTCGTTCGGTTTGGCCATTAGTCTGAGGATGGAAAGCCGAAGAAAAAGACAAATCAATGCCCATCTTAGCACAAAAGGACCGCCAAAACCTCGAAACAAACTGGGAACCTCTGTCCGAGATGATGTTCTCTGGAATGCCATGCAAACGAACCACATGCTGGAAAAACAATGGCACCAAATCAGAGGAGGAAGGCAATTTAGACAAAGGTACCAAATGGACCATCTTAGAGAAGCGATCACAAACCACCCAAATGACCGACATCCTTTGAGAAACAGGGAGATCATAAATCAAATCCATGGAAATATGCGTCCAGGGCCTCTTCGGGATCGGCAAGGGCAAAAGCAACCCACTGGCACGAGAACAGCAGGGCTTAGCCCGAGCACAAGTCCCACAGGACTGCACAAAAGAACGCACATCCCGTGACAAAGAAGGCCACCAAAAGGATCTAGCCACCAAATCTCTGGTACCAAAGATTCCAGGATGACCAGCCAACACCGAACAATGAACCTCAGAGATAACTCTATTAGTCCATCTATCAGGGACAAACAGTTTCTCTGTAGGACAACGGTCAGGTATATCAGCCTGAAACTTCTGCAGCACACGCCGCAAATCAGGGGAGATGGCAGACAAAATTACCCCCTCTTTAAGAATACCTGCCGGCTCCGGAACACCCGGAGAGTCAGGCACAAAACTCCTTGACAGGGCATCAGGGTAGTCAAGGAGTCCAGAGTTAAGAGCCAAGAGGGAAGAGAGGGAAGAGACAAAGGTATAGTCATGTAACGTGCAAGCCACAGAGAAACCAGCCACACAAAGCTGAAATGATGTCTGACAGAGATGTGGGACTGATAGCCCAGCTAAGCAGCTGGGCAATCACCTGGGACAGGTAACACCTGAAGGCAGCTCAGCACCTTTCTGTCTCAGATTGGATGGATGAGCTGTCAATCAAAACACAGACAACCTTGCATGCCCCTGCACCAGACTGGACAACTGACCTGTCAATGAAAGTATTGACAGCTTCAGCACGCCCCTGCAGCAGATGGGACAGCTGAGCTGTCAGTAACTGCATCCCAGACACACTTAGGGGTGTAATCGTGACAGTACCCCTTCTATGGGGTGCCACTATACCCCCATTTTTCTCAGGAAATTTCAGATGGAAGGCCCTGACTAACCACTCCCCTTCACATCTCAAGCTGGGACACAGGATCTCTCCTGTGGTCGGTATTCCCTCCAGTGGATCAGGTATTGGAGGGAATTTCGGGCCCTATGAGAATCCACAAGCCTATGAACCTCATACTTCAAGCCACCATTGACTGAAACCAGAGGAGGCAGGGATGAAAGAAACACTGCCAAAGGGACAAAACTCCTTAATAAAGACTTATGGAAAACATTTGGTTTACAAAGGGATTAAGGAAGCTTTAATCCAAATGGCAGCCCACCACATTGACCTCCAGGATCTCATGAGGAGCAATAAACTTTGGACCCATGAATCATTTCTAGATGATAATCAAACACTATCCCCAATTTTAAAGACAGGACCAACCAAACATTTTCTATCAGCCTTCCATTTTTGATGAATCTGCGTGGTCCCGTGGTATTCTTTTCAACCTCTCTCCACACATCCCCACGTCTCTGCACACCAACCTCGACCCCAGGACATTCAGAACTAATCCTAGAAAATTGTCCAAAATGGTGATGAAAACAATTACAGAAAAATGGAGAGGTTCCAGTAGACTGATTTACCGACTGTTAAAGGCAAACTCAGCGAGAAGTAAAAATGAAGACCAGTCCTCCTGCTGAGCCACCACAAAGCACCTTAAAACATTTTTTCCAAAGATTGAATTGTCAACTCAGTCTTACCATTAATTCCGGGTGGTAAAAACTACAACTTAATTCTCAGTTTACTACAAAAAGCTCTCCAGAGTTTGGAGACAAATTGCACTTCCCTATCAAACACAATGTTAAGAAAGATCCCATGTAACCTTACAATATGAGAAATAAACAAACTGGAGAGTGTCTCTACATTAGGTAATCCTGACAAAGGAGCAAAATGAGCTTGTTTGCTTACTTGGTCAGCCACCAACCAAATAGCAGTTTTCCCACCAAAGAAAGTCAAATCCGTAATGAATTCCATGGACAGATGAGTCCATGGTCAGAATTGGCAATGGAGCCAGTTCCCCGGCCGTCCAGTTATGACAGACTTCATCGTGTCCACAGGCGGATACAAAATCTTTAATTTCATTATTCATGGACGACCACCAAAAAAGTCTAGCAATGGATTTTTGCATAGCTGTGACCCCAGGTAGACTACTCAAGATGGAACCATGACATTTCGTGAACAAACGCAATCTTAGATACACAGGTGCAAATAATTTGGAGTAGCAGAAGGAGCCAACGACTGGATTTATGGACCTTCTCTTCCAACTCCAAGGTTACCATAGAAACAACAATACCCTGAGGAATAATGGAGGATGGAGGTTCTGAAATAAAAAAATGAATAGAGACTGCGAGATAATGTGTACGCTTTCACGTTTTTAAACCTTGGCTTGAATGTGATAGAGAAACCTAGAGAAAAACAAGGACCATCTGGCCTGTCAGGTCGTTAATCGTTTAGCTGATTCAATGTATGTTAGATTCTTGTGATCAGTGACAACAGTAACTTGATCAACCGCCCTCTCCAAAAAAAAGCTTCATCTTCATTCCTCAAAGTCCAATTTAACAGCAAGTAACACACGATTCCCAACATCATAATTTCTTTCCACAGATGAGAATTTGTTTTAGAAAAAGTAGCTTGTGGACACAGATTAGTCAGAGTTTTGGACCCCTGTGATAAAACTGACTCTACCTCGACACCTGAAGCATTCACCTCCACAATGAGAGGTTCTTGGAGATCAGGTTGGATTAGAACACCAGTAGACATGAAATACTGTTAATTTTCCAAAGCACTAATAGCATCCGGCGATCAAACTTTGAGCTCTGTCCCCTTACGTGTAAGGTCAGTAAGATGTTTAGCAATCTGAGAAAAATCTTTGATACATTTTCTATAATAGCTGGCAAATCCAAGAAAACATTGCAAAGTCTTAAGGTCACGAGGTTTATGCAATCAATTATGGCCTGCACCTTCCCAGGCTTCATCTTAAACCCTTCTGCTAACAAGATAAACCCCAATAATAATAACTTTATTTCTGTAGCGCCAAGATATTCTGCAGCACTGTACATTTTAGGCCTCTTACACACTTCCGTCTTTCTTTTTCCGTCACAATTAGAGTTGAGCGACCTTGACCTTTTTAGAGTCGAGCCGGGTTTTGCGAAACCCGACTATGTCCAAAGTCGGGTCGAGTGAAATCGGCCGATTATGACGTAAAGTCGGGATCGACCGAAACACGAAACCCAATGCAAGTCAATGGGGCAGCATAGTCGGCAGTGAGTGGGGGCCAGGAAAACACCTAGAGTGCCCATTTTAATGTCAAAACCATCCATTCTTCTTAATGAAGCTTGTCAAGCGTAATTTACCTTAAAATAATTGGAAGGCATTTGAAATTGGGGGTCATTTGGCTAAAGTTGTGGGGGGTAGGGCTGGTTCAAGTAATTAGTGGGCCCAGTAAATCTGGACCACGTCACGGCAGTGGAGCAGGGAGAGGTAAGTATTTCAACTTTGCAAGTGCTGTGATCCTGAGCAAGCAGGGGGGGCCCACTCGTTGGCATTGGCACTGGCACAGGGCCCCTCAAAGTACAGCGGTGTGTTTGCACGGCGGGGGCGCCTCCCACCGGCAGCAACACTTTTGCGTACTATGAGAGGCCCTGTGCCAGTGACGTCGCCAACTAGTATTCCTCCCCCCACCTGATGAAGGAACCTGCACTTTCATCTGCACCTTCCTCTTTGTCCCCGTGTAAGGTGGTATGGTATGCGGGAAGAGCAACCTGACTTTCAGCAGGGTCACAATGTTGTTGTGTAGCGTGCACGGGGAATGTTGCGTTATGGGTCAATGTACCAGCAGACTCATCTATCACTGGCTGGGCAATGGGCACGATGAAGTGGAAACACAGATATAGGCCCAAAGAAGAAAGTGGGCTAAATGCAGTTCAAAATTGGTAACACAGGAATAACCAGGGGGCATTGCAGTGGAGGACAACTGGAATGAGAGGCTGACACAGAGAGTAGGGCCAAATCAGTAAGTAGTCGAAATGCAGTTCAAAATTGGCAACCGTAGTAAACAGGCGGCACAGCTTTGTTCAGTGGAGGAGAACAGCAAGGAGTGGCAGACACCGATAGTAGGCCCCAACCCAACTAGTAGGCCAAATGCAGTCTAACATTAACAACTACTTAACGAGAGGCTGAAAATGGAATTTCAGGACAGGAAACCAGGAGAACAGCAAGGAGTGGCAGACACCGATAGTAGGCCCCAAACCAACTAGTACGCCAAATGCAGTTGTTCCATTTAACCACAATTTAATGAGAGCCTGAAGATAGAAGCTCAGGAAAGGCAACCTGGGGAACACCTTGGAGTGTAACACACCATCTCTCTCCACCCCATACCCATTTTGTAGGCCTAATGCTGTGTACTTTTCTACAACTACTAAACGAGAGTCGGAAGACCGAAGCAATGGCAAGGAAACCTGGGGAACACCTTGGAGTGTAACACACCATCTCTCTCCACCCGATACCCATTTTGTAGGCCTAATGCAGTGTAGTTTTCTACAACTACTAAACGAGAGTCGGAAGATCGAAGCAATGGCGAGGAAACCTGGAGAACACCTTGGAGTGTAACACACCATCTCTCTCCACCCCATTCCCCATTTTTTAGGCCTAATGCAGCCTACTTTCCGACACCTACTAAACGAGAGCATGAAGATCGAAGCTCAGGAAAGGCAACCTGGGGAACACCTTGGAGTGTAACAACAACCTCTCTCTACACCACGGAAGGGCTGATTCTTAGGAAGGAAGGCTGTTGTAAATAAGCATTGCGCGCCCGAGGGTGATTATATTCTTATTCGGTATCTACTCACCCTCGGACGCGCCATGCTTCTTGATTTGTAATTAATGTTTATTTGCAATGTGCTTTTGACTTACTCAATTATTTTTTTAATTATTGATTTTATTAAATTAATAGTTTAACATCTTATTGGAAATAATTTAAAGGAGACGCGACAGGACAACACTCGGTGGATGCCATATCTGTGTTAACAACTCCAAAAAAACCTTTCAGTTAACTTCTTGCAGGAGAAAGTAATTGTAGCTGGTGGACCTTTTAGTACAGTTCCAGATTTTTGTTGTGTGTTTGTTTTTAATGTTAAAATGTCTGCATTTGAGATCTCAACACGATCTTATTTTTTATAATCAAAATAATTATTTTTTTATTTTAAGATGTTGGTTCAAGGGGTACACGGGCAGCAGTAGACAGGTCAGTGGAGGCCTAGTGGAAGGAGGGACCGCAGATGCGCCACTGTTTCACCCATACACAATTTGTAGGCCTAATGCAGCGTAGTTTCCAACAGCTAGTAAACGAGAGCCGGAAGATCGAAGCTCAGGAAAGGCAACCTGGGGAACACCTTGGAGTGTAACAACAACCTCTCTCTACACCACGGAAGGGCTGATTCTTAGGAAGGAAGGCTGTTGTAAATAAGCATTGCGCGCCCGAGGGTGATTATATTCTTATTCGGTATCTACTCACCCTCGGACGCGCCATGCTTCTTGATTTGTAATTAATGTTTATTTGCAATGTGCTTTTGACTTACTCAATTATTTTTTTAATTATTGATTTTATTAAATTAATAGTTTAACATCTTATTGGAAATAATTTAAAGGAGACGCGACAGGACAACACTCGGTGGATGCCATATCTGTGTTAACAACTCCAAAAAAACCTTTCAGTTAACTTCTTGCAGGAGAAAGTAATTGTAGCTGGTGGACCTTTTTAGTACAGTTCCAGATTTTTGTTGTGTGTTTGTTTTTAATGTTAAAATGTCTGCATTTGAGATCTCAACACGATCTTATTTTTTATAATCAAAATAATTATTTTTTTATTTTAAGATGTTGGTTCAAGGGGTACACGGGCAGCAGTAGACAGGTCAGTGGAGGCCTAGTGGAAGGAGGGACCGCAGATGCGCCACTGTTTCACCCATACACAATTTGTAGGCCTAATGCAGCGTAGTTTCCAACAGCTAGTAAACGAGAGCCGGAAGATCGAAGCTCAGGAAAGGCAACCTGGGGAACACCTTGGAGTGTAACAACAACCTCTCTCTACACCACGGAAGGGCTGATTCTTAGGAAGGAAGGCTGTTGTAAATAAGCATTGCGCGCCCGAGGGTGATTATATTCTTATTCGGTATCTACTCACCCTCGGACGCGCCATGCTTCTTGATTTGTAATTAATGTTTATTTGCAATGTGCTTTTGACTTACTCAATTATTTTTTTAATTATTGATTTTATTAAATTAATAGTTTAACATCTTATTGGAAATAATTTAAAGGAGACGCGACAGGACAACACTCGGTGGATGCCATATCTGTGTTAACAACTCCAAAAAAACCTTTCAGTTAACTTCTTGCAGGAGAAAGTAATTGTAGCTGGTGGACCTTTTTAGTACAGTTCCAGATTTTTGTTGTGTGTTTGTTTTTAATGTTAAAATGTCTGCATTTGAGATCTCAACACGATCTTATTTTTTATAATCAAATTAATTTTTTAAATATTTTATTAGGTTGGTTCAAGGGGTACACGGGCCGCAGTAGACAGGTCAGTGGAGGCCTAGTGGAAGGAGTGACCGCAGACAGGCATCGAAGGCCTAAAATAATAACACATGGCTGTAGGCAATTTTAAATTGGTTCCAGGGTTACACGGGCAGCAGTGGTGTGGTCAGTGGAGGCCTAGTGGAAGGAGTGACCGCAGACAGGCATCGAAGGCCTAAAATATTAACACATGGCTGTAGGCAATTTTAAATTGGTTCCAGGGGTACTTGGGCAGCAGTGCCCTGGTCAGTGTAGTAGTAGTTGAAAGAATGTACCGCAGACAGGCATCGAAGGCCTAAAATAAAAAAATTGGGCTGGCTGTAGGCAATTTTAAATTGTTTCCAGGGTTACACGGGCAGCAGTGGTGTGGTCAGTGGAGGCCTAGTGGAAGGAGTGACCGCAGACAGGCATCGAAGGCCTAAAATAATAACACATGGCTGTAGGCAATTTTAAATTGGTTCCAGGGTTACACGGGCAGCAGTGGTGTGGTCAGTGGAGGCCTAGTGGAAGGAGTGACCGCAGACAGGCATCGACGGCCTAAAATAATCACACATGGCTGTAGGCAATTTTAAATTGGTTCCAGGGGTACACGGGCAGCAGTGGTGTGGTCAGTGGAGGCCTAGTGGAAGGAGTGACCGCAGACAGGCATCGAAGGCCTAAAATATTAACACATGGCTGTAGGCAATTTTAAATTGGTTCCAGGGGTACTTGGGCAGCAGTGCCCTGGTCAGTGTAGTAGTAGTTGAAAGAATGTACCGCAGACAGGCATCGAAGGCCTAAAATAAAAAAATTGGGCTGGCTGTAGGCAATTTTAAATTGGTTCCAGGGTTACACGGGCAGCAGTGGTGTGGTCAGTGGAGGCCTAGTGGAAGGAGTGACCGCAGACAGGCATCGAAGGCCTAAAATATTAACACATGGCTGTAGGCAATTTTAAATTGGTTCCAGGGGTACTTGGGCAGCAGTGCCCTGGTCAGTGTAGTAGTAGTTGAAAGAATGTACCGCAGACAGGCATCGAAGGCCTAAAATAAAAAAATTGGGCTGGCTGTAGGCAATTTTAAATTGGTTCCAGGGTTACACGGGCAGCAGTGGTGTGGTCAGTGGAGGCCTAGTGGAAGGAGTGACCGCAGACAGGCATCGAAGGCCTAAAATAATAACACATGGCTGTAGGCAATTTTAAATTGGTTCCAGGGTTACACGGGCAGCAGTGGTGTGGTCAGTGGAGGCCTAGTGGAAGGAGTGACCGCAGACAGGCATCGACGGCCTAAAATAATCACACATGGCTGTAGGCAATTTTAAATTGGTTCCAGGGTTACACGGGCAGCAGTGGTGTGGTCAGTGGAGGCCTAGTGGAAGGAGTGACCGCAGACAGGCATCGAAGGCCTAAAATATTAACACATGGCTGTAGGCAATTTTAAATTGGTTCCAGGGGTACTTGGGCAGCAGTGCCCTGGTCAGTGTAGTAGTAGTTGAAAGAATGTACCGCAGACAGGCATCGAAGGCCTAAAATAAAAAAATTGGGCTGGCTGTAGGCAATTTTAAATTGGTTCCAGGGTTACACGGGCAGCAGTGGTGTGGTCAGTGGAGGCCTAGTGGAAGGAGTGACCGCAGACAGGCATCGAAGGCCTAAAATAATAACACATGGCTGTAGGCAATTTTAAATTGGTTCCAGGGTTACACGGGCAGCAGTGGTGTGGTCAGTGGAGGCCTAGTGGAAGGAGTGACCGCAGACAGGCATCGAAGGCCTAAAATATTAACACATGGCTGTAGGCAATTTTAAATTGGTTCCAGGGGTACTTGGGCAGCAGTGCCCTGGTCAGTGTAGTAGTAGTTGAAAGAATGTACCGCAGACAGGCATCGAAGGCCTAAAATAAAAAAATTGGGCTGGCTGTAGGCAATTTTAAATTGGTTCCAGGGTTACACGGGCAGCAGTGGTGTGGTCAGTGGAGGCCTAGTGGAAGGAGTGACCGCAGACAGGCATCGACGGCCTAAAATAATCACACATGGCTGTAGGCAATTTTAAATTGGTTCCAGGGGTACACGGGCAGCAGTGGTCTGGTCAGTGGAAGTCTAGTGGAAGGAGTGACCGCAGACAGGCTTCGAAGGCCTAACATAACAAAAATGTCAAAACAATGGTATTGTCAGTGCCAGTCATTGAAGGATGTCAGCGCCTAGACTACACATTGGTGAAGCTGTGAGAGATAATTTTGCTAGTGGTAGAGCACTGTTTGAGCTGGGGGGGGGGGGAACTGGCTTGTGGCCGGCGGTACAGGCACAGGGCCCCTCATATTACAACGGTGAGTCTGACGTTGGGTGCGCACCACCACCGCCAGAGACACTTTATTGTACTATGAGGGACCCAGTGGCAGTGCCGTCGACCAAAAGCGGGCTCACCCACCTCTTCAGACAAACAGCACTCTCAAGGGTCCAAGCGCAAAGTGGCGATAGCACGACCCCGTGTGGGGAGTTTGGCCATTTCGTGAGGTGGAAACATGTCGTATGCTGGACAATCAGGTGAAGAAAATTACGAGATTGGAAAAGTCATTCAGAATAGTCCACAGGCAAGACCTTTTCATAGGAAAGCTAGGTGTCAGCCGGGCAGGGTGGGGCAAAAGATTTTGAAATCCAGTTGTGGTTCATTTTAATGAAGGTTAGATCATCTACATTTTGGGTAGACAGACGAGTCCTTTTTTCTGTTAGTATTGAACCTGCAGCACTGAATACTCTTTCTGATAGGACACTAGCTGCCGGGCAAGCAAGCTCCTGCAATGCATATTCTGCCAATTCTGGCCAGGTGTCTAATTTGGATGCCCAGTAATCAAATGGGAATGACGGTTGAGGGAGAACGTCGATAAGGGATGAAAAATAGTTTGTAACCATACTGGACAAATGTTGTCTCCTGTCACTTTGAATTGATGCTGCAGTACCTGTCCTGTCTGCGGTCCTAGAAAAATCACTCCACAACCTGGTCAGAAAACCCCTCTGGCCAACGCCACTTCTGATTTCTGCCCCTCTAACACCTCTGGTCTGCTGGCCCCTGGAGCTCGTGTGAGAACGATCACGGGCGCTGTGTGCAGGGAATGCCAGAAGCAAACGGTCAACAAGAGTTGATTGTTTTGTTGCTAATATTAGTTCCAAGTTCTCATGTGGCATAATATTTTGCAATTTGCCTTTATAGCGAGGATCAAGGAGGCAGGCCAACCAGTAATCGTCATCGTTCATCATTTTTGTAATGCGTGTGTCCCTTTTGAGGATACGCAAGGCATAATCCGCCATGTGGGCCAAAGTTCCCGTTGTCAAATCTGCGGTTGTGCTTGGTTGAGGGGCAGTTGCAGGCAAATCTACGTCACTTGTGTCCCTCAAAAAACCAGAACCCGGCCTTGCCACGCCACCAATTTCCCGTGCCCCCGGGAAAGCTTCCTCATTAAAAATATACTCATCCCCATCATCCTCCTCATCCTCCACCTCCTCTTCGCCCGGTACCTCGTCATGTACACTGCCCTGACCAGACAATCGCTGACTGTCATCAAGGCTTTCCTCTTCCTCTGGTGCAGACGCCTGATCCTTTATGTGCGTCAAACTTTGCATCAGCAGACGCATTAGGGGGATGCTCATGCTTATTATGGCGTTGTCTGCACTAACCAGCCGTGTGCATTCCTCAAAACACTGAAGGACTTGACACATGTCTTGAATCTTCGACCACTGCACACCTGACAACTCCATGTCTGCCATCCTACTGCCTGCCCGTGTATGTGTATCCTCCCACAAAAACATAACAGCCCGCCTCTGTTCGCACAGTCTCTGAAGCATGTGCAGTGTTGAGTTCCACCTTGTTGCAACGTCTATGATTAGGCGATGCTGGGGAAGGTTCAAAGAACGCTGATAGGTCTGCATACGGCTGGAGTGTACAGGCGAACGGCGGATATGTGCGCAAAGTCCACGCACTTTGAGGAGCAGGTCGGATAACCCCGGATAACTTTTCAGGAAGCACTGCACCACCAGGTTTAAGGTGTGAGCCAGGCAAGGAATGTGTTTCAGTTGGGAAAGGGAGATGGCAGCCATGAAATTCCTTCCGTTATCACTCACTACCTTGCCTGCCTCAAGATCTACAGTGCCCAGCCACGACTGCGTTTCTTGCTGCAAGAACTCGGACAGAACTTCCGCGGTGTGTCTATTGTCGCCCAAACACTTCATAGCCAATACAGCCTGCTGACGTATGCCAGTAGCTGCCCCATAATGGGAGACCTGGTGTGCAACAGTGGCAGGTGCGGATGGAGTGTTTGTGCGACTGCGGTCTGTGGACGAGCTCTTGCTTCTGCAGGAGGACGAGGAGGAGGAGGAGGAGGAGGGGGTGCGAACGGCTACAGACAACTGTTTACTAGACCGTGGGCTAGGCAGAACTGTCCCAAACTTGCTGTCCCCTGTGGACCCTGAATCCACCACATTTACCCAGTGTGCCGTGATGGACACGTAACGTCCCTGGCCATGCCTACTGGTCCATGCATCTGTTGTCAGGTGCACCTTTGTGCTCACAGATTGCCTGAGTGCATGGACGATGCGCTCTTTAACATGCTGGTGGAGGGCTGGGATGGCTTTTCTGGAAAAAAAGTGTCGACTGGGTAGCTCGTAGCGTGGTACAGCGTAGTCCATCAGGTCTTTGAAAGCTTCGCTTTCAACTAACCGGTAGGGCATCATCTCTAACGAGATTAGTCTAGCTATGTGGGCGTTCAAACCCTGTGTACGCGGATGCGAGGCTAAGTACTTCCTTTTTCTAACCATAGTCTCATGTAGGGTGAGCTGGACTGGAGAGATGGAGATCGTGGAACTAGCGGGGGTGCCGGTGGACATGGCAGACTGAGAGACGGTGGGAGATGGTATTGTTGCCGCCGGTGCCCTAGATGCAGTGTTTCCTACTACGAAACTGGTGATTCCCTGACCCTGACTGCTTTGGCCTGGCAAAGATACCTGCACAGATACAGCAGGTGGTGCGCTAAATGGTGGTCCTACACTGCCGGAAGGGATGTTGCGTTGATGACTAGCTTCATTGGCCGAGGGTGCAACAACCTTAAGGGACGTTTGGTAGTTAGTCCAAGCTTTCAAATGCATGGTGGTTAAATGTCTATGCATGCAACTAGTATTGAGACTTTTCAGATTCTGACCTCTGCTTAAGGAAGTAGAACATTTTTGACAGATGACTTTGCGCTGATCAATTGGATGTTGTTTAAAAAAATGCCAGACTGCACTCTTTCTAGCATCGGATACCTTTTCAGGCATTGCAGACTGAGCTTTAACCGGATGGCCACGCTGTCCTCCACCAGGTTTTGGCTTTGCCACGCGTTTTGGGCAAGATACGGGCCCGGCAGATGGAACCTGTGGCGATGTTGATGCCTGCTGCGGCCCCTCCTCCTCCTCTGCTTCAGAACTGCTGCCGCCTGCACCCTGTTCCCCCAATGGCTGCCAATCGGGGTCAAGAACTGGGTCATCTAATAACTCTTCTTGTACCTCCTGCGCAACTTCGTCTGTGTCACCGTGTCGTTCGGTGGTATAGCGTTCGTGATGGGGCAACATAGTCTCATCAGGGTCTGATTCTTGATCAGCACCCTGCGAGGGCAATGTTGTGGTCTGAGTCAAAGGACCAGCATAGTAGTCTGGCTGTGGCTGTGCGTCACTGCACTCCATGTCAGATTCAATTTGTAATGGGCATGGACTGTTAACTGCTTCACTTTCTAAGCCAGGGACGGTATGTGTAAAGAGCTCCATGGAGTAACCCGTTGTGTCGCCTGCTGCATTCTTCTCTGTTGTTGTTTTTGCTGAAGAGGACAAGGAAGTGACTTGTCCCTGACCGTGAACATCCACTAACGACGCGCTGCTTTTACTTTTACCAGTTTCACGAGAGGAGGCAAAAGAGCTAGAGGCTGAGTCAGCAAGATAAGCCAAAACTTGCTCTTGCTGCTCCGGCTTTAAAAGCGGTTTTCCTAATCCCAGAAAAGGGAGCGTTCGAGGCCTTGTGTAGCCGGACGACGAACCTGGCTCCACAGCTCCAGACTTAGGTGCAATATTTTTTTCCCCACGACCACCTGATGCTCCACCACTACCACTACCCTCATTACCAGCTGACAATGAACGCCCCCGGCCACGACCTCTTCCACTAGACTTCCTCATTGTTTTAAAAACGTAACCAAACTAACGTTATTTGTTGCAGTCACACAACTTACACGGTGAGCTATAACTTCAGTATGATTTAGCTACCCCTTTACAGGTTGGTGAGACCACCGCGAAAATCAGGCACAATGTTACACACTCTTTTTTTGGTGGCTGCAAATTAGAGAGATGCCCCACACGCAGGACTGTCACTGAAGCACAAATGTTAATATTAATGTCACACTATTATTTGTTTTTTATTTTTATTTTTTTCAGGAACACTTTAGAAACCCCCCCAAAAAAAAAAGAAATTTGATTTTTGCAGGGAGAATTTAGAAAACAAATGTAACAAACTATATGCTTTCTATGGGCCACTGAGTGAGAGATGACGCACACAGGAATCAGGAGTGGCACACAAGCCCAGAGGCCAATATTTTTCTACCAATGATTGATGGAGTTATTTTCTCTGGTAGATTTTGGAACCCAAATCAAGGAAAAAAAATATAGGCTTTCTATGGACCACAATTGGAGAGAGAGAGAGAGAGAGAGAGAGAGAGAGAGAGAGAGAGATGGCACACCCAGGAGTCAAGACTGGCACACAAGCAGAAAGGCCAATATTAATCTCCCACTGTTTTTTTTTTTTTTTTTTTTTTTGTCAGGGAGACTTTAGAAAAAAAAATAATAAAAAAAATATGATTTTATCAGGAAGAATTTAGAAACCAAATAAAATAAAATGATTTTTTCAGGGAGAATTTATAAAACAAATAAAAACAAAAATAGGCGTTCTATGGCCCACTGACTGAGAGATGACGCACACAGGAATCAGGAGTGGCACACAAGCCCAGAGGCCAATATTTTTCTACCAATGATTGATGTAGTTATTTTCTCTGGTAGATTTTGGAACCCAAATCAAGGAAAAAAAATATAGGCTTTCTATGGACCACAATTGGAGAGAGAGAGAGAGAGAGAGAGAGAGAGAGAGAGAGAGATGGCACACCCAGGAGTCAAGACTGGCACACAAGCAGAAAGGCCAATATTAATCTCCCACTGTTTTTTTTGGTTGTTTTTTTTTTTTTTTTTCAGGGAGACTTTAGAAAAAAAAATAATAAAAAAAATATGATTTTATCAGGAAGAATTTAGAAACCAAATAAAATAAAATGATTTTTTGCAGGGAGAATTTAGAAAACAAATAAAACCAAAAATAGGCGTTCTATGGCCCACTGACTAAGAGAGAGAGAGAGAGATGGAACGCTTAGTACTGGCACACAAGCCCAAAGGGCAATATTAATCTCCCTTTTTTTTTCCAGGGAGAATTTCTAAAACCCCCCCCAAAAAAAAAATAGGCTTTCTATGGCCCACTATTTGTGAGAGAGATGGGACGCTCAGGACTGGCACAGATGGCACGCTCAGGACTGGCACAGAAGCCCAGAGGCCAATATTAATCTCCCTTTTTTTCTGGGAGAATTTATAAAACCAAAAAAAAAATTAAATAGGCTTTCTATGGCCCACTATTTGTGAGAGAGATGGCACGCTCAGGACTGGCACAGATGGCACGCTCACAACTGGCACACAAGCCCAGAGGCCAATATTAATCTCCCTTTTTTCAGGGAAAATTTATAAAACCAAAAAAAAAATTAAATAGGCTTTCTATGGCCCACTATTTGTGAGAGAGATGGGACGCTCAGGACTGGCACAGATGGCACGCTCAGGACTGGCACAGAAGCCCAGAGGCCAATATTAATCTCCCTTTTTTTCTGGGAGAATTTATAAAACCAAAAAAAAAATTAAATAGGCTTTCTATGGCCCACTATTTGTGAGAGAGATGGGACGCTCAGGACTGGCACAGATGGCACGCTCAGGACTGGCACAGAAGCCCAGAGGCCAATATTAATCTCCCTTTTTTTCTGGGAGAATTTATAAAACCAAAAAAATATTTAAATAGGCTTTCTATGGCCCACTATTTGTGAGAGAGATGGCACGCTCAGGACTGGCACAGATGGCACGCTCACAACTGGCACACAAGCCCAGAGGCCAATATTAATCTCCCTTTTTTCAGGGAGAATTTATAAAACCCCAAAAAAAATAAAATAGGCTTTCTATGGCCCACTATTTGTGAGAGAGATGGCACACTCAGGACTGGCACACAAGCCCAAAGGCCAATATTAATCTCCCACTGTATTTTTATCAGGGAGAATTTATACACCCCACAAAAAAAAATACAGAAAAATGAAAAGGCTTTCTATGGCCCACTATGTGAGAGAGATGGCACACACAGGGATGGCACTCTAGCAGAAATGCCAAATTGCCAATCTTAATCTCCCACCAAAAAAAAAAAAAAAAAAAAACAGGGAATGTCCTACAATTACTATCTCCCTGCCTGCAGTAATCTCAGCCAGGTATGGCAGGCAGCTACTATCTCCCTGCCTGCAGTAATCTCAGCCAGGTATGGCAGGCAGCAATAAGGAGTGGACTGATGCACAAATGAAATAAAAAGTGTGGACAAACAAAAAAGATAGCTGTGCAGAAAGGAAGGAACAAGAGGATTTGTGCTTTGAAAAAAGCAGTTGGTTTGCACAGCGGCGTACACACAGCAATGCAGCTATCAGGGAGCCTTCTAGGGCAGCCCAATGAGCTACAGCGCTGAGGGGAAAAAAAAAAACTTCCACTGTCCCTGCACACCGAGGGTGGTGTTGGACAGTGCAAATCGCTGCAGCACAAGCGGTTTTGTGGTTAATGGACCCTGCCTAACGCTATCCCTGCTTCTGACAAAGCGGCAGCAACCTCTCCCTAAGCTCAGATCAGCAGCAGTAAGATGGCGGTCGGCGGGAACGCCTCTTTATAGCCCCTGTGACGTCGCAGACAGCAAGCCAATCACTGCAATGCCCTTCTCTAAGATGGTGGGGACCAGGACCTATGTCATCACGCTGCCCACACTCTGCGTTTACCTTCATTGGCTGAGAAATGGCGCTTTTCGCGTCATTGAAACGCGACTTTGGCGCGAAAGTCGCGTACCGCATGGCCGACCACGCACAGGGGTCGGATCGGGTTTCATGAAACCCCGACTTAGCCAAAAGTCGGCGACTTTTGAAAATGTTCGACCCGTTTCGCTCAACCCTAGTCACAATGGGTCGTTTTGTGAAAAAAACTGATCCAGCAAATGTTTCTGCTGGATCTGTTTTTTCCTCATAGACTTGTATTAGTGACGGATTGTGACGAATTGCCTTCCGTTTCATCCATTGTGCACTGGATCCGTCGTAAAATCGCTGTCCGTCGGGCGGACACAATGCATAGAGGAACGATTTTTGTGCACGTCGAAAAATCGCTCAGCGACAGATCCTGCACCATCCGTCATTGGCTATAATGGAAGCCTATGGACGCAGGATCCATCACTGTGTGTCAAAAGCAGGACTCCAGCTACGGGTTCTGCCTTTTGAAACTGAGCATGCGTGTGTTAGGGGTCGAGTTCCTGCCTCTGCACTGGGGGAATCTCGGGCCATCTCCGCTGTGGTCTCCCATTCTTCTCCTGCCGCAGTGGAGCCTGCTCAGCGGAGACGTCGATCCCAGCGTCTCGCTCAGTCTGACTCTGTGCTGAGAGTTACTGCTGCATTTCCTGCTTCTGCCATTGAAGTCAGTGCTGGGCAGTGGCGAGCAGACGCTTCTTGGTCTAAGTCCTGCTTTTCACGTTCTGAGCATGCCCAGAGTAAGATCTCTCAGTGGAGATCGAGGGTCACATGATCAGATACTGCAGCTAAGGTCCTTGTAGGTGCTAGGACTAAATCCTGCTTTGCACTCTGAGCATGCCCGGGGCAAGATCTCTCAGTGGAGATCTGGGGTCACATGCTCAGGTACTGCGGCAACTCCATTGGTCCTTCTCTGGAAGGTCCTAAACGTGCTGCAGCTATTTAAGGCTCGCATGGCCGCACGGCCATGCGCTAGTATCAATATTAATAAGTGCTTTGCACCAGTGTGGTTATGTATGTTTGTATTCAGGGACCCGGCTGAAATAAGCCCCTAGAATGCTGGCACCTCCGGCGAGGAGATTGTGTGAACGTGATTCAGGGACTCGGCTGAAATAAGCCCCTAGAATACCGGCACCTCCGGTGAGGAGATTGCGTGTGTGCATAACCACTGACTGCTATCAGTTCGGCAGTAAGCTTGTGCTCCTGTGAGGCTAACAGGGCGCAGTGCTTTCCTCTCGCGGTTGCTCTGTGAGGTAACAGAGCTAGTCTATACCGCCAAACAGTGCCGCCATTCACTAGCAGCAGGTTCCTCCTGCACGGTGGACCCCGGGCTGCGAACGCACCATTCATAATAAACATCTATTTTACTCGGTGCGTTCCGCTAGCCCTAACAGCGTGGAAGAATTTCCAATCAGGGAAATTCTCTCTCGCTTGCTCTCTCTCTCTTTTTACTATTGAGGCTGCCTATGCAGCATCAATAGTAAAAAGATATAATGTTAAAAATAATAATAACAAAAAAAAATCTTGATATTCTCACCTTCTGGCGTCTCTCACAGCCTTTCCAATGCATGTGAGCTCGCGATGCTCGTGTTCCCAGTAATGCATCGCGGCAATGACCCCAGATGACGTAGCGGTCTCGCGAGACTGCTACATCATCGGGTCATTTGGCAAGGCATTACTGGGAACAGGAGCATCACGAGCATAGGGAAGGCTGCGAGGGACGCCGGAAGGTGAGAATATCAAGATTTTTTATTATTTTTAACATTATATCTTTTTACTAATGATGCTGCATAGGCAGCATCAATAGTAAAAAGTTGGTCACACTTGTCAAACACTATGTTTGACAAGTGAGACCAACCTGTCAATCAGTTTTCCAAGCGATGCTACAGATCACTTGGAAAACTCTACGGATCCGTCAAAAAAATGGATCCAGTACATCCGTTTTTTACAATCTGCACAGGATCCTTCTTTTCAACATTTTGTCGGATTGTGACCGATTGTAAAAAACAGAAGTGTAAAAGAGGCCTTAGAAGGGACTTGTACAGACAATAAAAGACATTACAGAAAAACAAAATTCACATAAATCAACAGATACCAAGAGGAGTGAGGGCCCTGCTCGCAAGCTTACAATCTATGAGGAAATAGTTCAGACACGAAAGGATGGTAGCAATTGCTTTCATTATATGGACCAGCCATCAATGTAATAAATAGGGTGCTGCATGAACCAGTAACCAACCAGTATATTGTAAGAGTACAGACACAGAGGGCTATTAAATCTATAAAGAGTCTGAGGACAGATGATACAACGGTTCTGGTTATGAAGAAAATTTTGAATGGGCTACACCGGGGTAGTTAGATAAATATGTCGAGGCAGTAGGCCAGTCTGAACAAATATATAAACCACAAGATGGCAGAAAATCCCTGTCATCTATAAAGAAGCCAACCATACATAAAGATAAAAAATAAGGAATTTATTACAGAAAAAATACAAATAATATACAAACATCTAAAAAAAGCTACAAGATATCATCCTAGTTATATCCCATGGGAGGGTGGCGAGGAACACCAAACAAGAATACCATGCGATACAATTTATAATAGTCGACTACCTATTTTACATATATAAGTATAGGTGCACAAAAGCATCCCTTGCTAACACCTCAAAGTCTGAGGTAAAGTAACGGCAGTCATACAAACCCTCTTTTCTCCCCATGTATAAATAAGCCTATGCTGAAAACTCATACAAAAATATGGCATAAGGGAGAACGGGTCCAAATAATTACCAATGCAGGTTTCCACGGAGTGTGTCCTCCCACGTCACAATCCCAGCGCCCCGACGCGCGTTTCGCCCTGGCTTCTTCCGGGGGCGTATCCCTACCCAGGTTGAGTGATGTTAAATAATACCCCTAAGCCAATCCCGTGCTGCCGCCCTATCACATGTTACCGCCAATGCAAAGATGTCACACTCTGAGAATGGCCAAAATGGCGCATGCGCCGGTCACCTCTACTCCGGATAGAAAAGCACTTCCTGACAACTGCCGGGTGGACCGCAAGCTGGAACGCAAGCGGAAACCACCAATGACGCTGTCCGAAGCGCACAGAGGGGAAGACCCGCGCATGCGCACAGCCAGACCCGGAGTACGCCGGAAAATAACCAGAATGAAGGCCCCGAAAAAAGATAATGAGAATAATACTAATAAAGAAGTCGCCATGAGAGTTGTGGATAGGAGTAAGATAGGTACATCATCCGCAAGGGGTCCGAAATAATGGGCAAAAAAGAAAATTAGTGTATGGACATATATGTGTATAAACAAACTGATGCATGTGTGAATATTATATAGGATCCACTTAGGATCCCAAAGGGACCCTATATATTCTAAATAAAGTGCATAGTAAAAGAAGAGATATCACATTCAAGTGCCAAATATATTGTACATAGATATCCCAATACAGTGCATGTGATGTTGAATCTATATAAAATCCATAGTGAATGGGTAAACATACATATAAAGTGCATAGTAGATGGATGAATTAATCCATAAAAAAGTGCATAACCATATGGCTCCACATATATATAACGTTAACCTTGGGTCCAAAAAGTGCAGTAACCAATATCAGTTACCAAAAATAAAACCGTGCATAGTATGCTATGAAGTAAAGTGACGTGAAAAAGTGACAAAAGTATTTTTTATTATTATTAAAAGACAATATTACAAAGCCCCTATAAAATATTTAGAATAAAAGAATTCTTAGAATAAAAATTCATATACCTATAAAAACCTGAAGGCATAAACCTTCATATATCAATAAATGATAATCATACACATAGCTTTACATAAAACCCTAGTAGGGACATACACCAATCTCAACCCCATCCCATATATATTCTACGATAGTCCTAGATAAATAACAACCGCTTCAAAATTTCATTTCTTGATAGGCCTTCAAACTGGGGACCGATGTGGACGTACTGGACTCTTCATCCCAACAACACGGAGAAAGGAAATAAATCGTAAGTAATACTACAAATAAACAAACAAAAAAAGAAGATAAGAATATATCAACAAAACATACAGTTAAAATCACCCTAACCCCTAAAAAATACCTCTCAAACAGTAAATATATAATCAATGATTATATTAGTATTATAGAAATGCTGAGAACCCAAGATTTTCATTAAGACCATTAGGACTGAGAGTACCTAAGCGGAAAATCCATTTGCTCTCAGTCTGCGCCAAAATTTTAGGCAAATCTCCCCCTCGAATACCCAGAGTAACTTGATCTATGGCCTTAACCACTAGGCCCCTAGCGTTACTACCATGGAAAGATTTAAAGTGCCTAGCAATAGGCTTCAAGGGTACATCATTACTCAGATCTTTAGCTTTTTGGATGTCCCTGACATGTTCCCTGGTCCTTACCTTCAATTCCCTTGTTGTAAGTCCGATGTATACTTTCCCACACGGACATTGTGCGTGATATATAACTCCTTGGGAGCTACAGCTTAGATGTTTGCGGATTTCATATACTCTGGATCCATCAAAGTTTTGGAAGCTAGTAGCCTTAGTGTGATTGCCGCAACCCTTACACAGTCCGCAAGGGAAAAAACCAGGTCTTCCTATATTCCGCTTTCCTCTTTTTTGCTCATAATGACTGTGGACGAGAGTATCTTTAAGATTTGCAGATCTCTTGGCAACAAAAGACGGACAGTCGGGTAGGATCTGTCGTAACATGGGATCCACCTGTAAAACTTTCCAATGTTTCAAAATGATATCTTTCAATTCATTCCACCTATTGTTATAGGTTGAAATAAAACAAATTTTCTCTGAACAATCTTGTTTTTTAATCATAGCCGAAATGTTTATACAATAGTTGATTTCGTGGAGTCTTGGATACCCTGAGATATCCTCTTTTGATCATCCTTTTGCTGTAACCCCTTTGGGTAAATCTTCTTGTGAGATCCATGGCTTCTTTTTCAAATTTAATGTCATCAGAACAAATTCTCCGAGCCCGGAGAAATTGTCCGACCGGAATGCCACGTACTGTAGAGATGGGATGGGAGGAATCTGCGTATAAAAAAGAGTTGGTTGATGTGGACTTCCTAAAAATATCAGTATGGACCACTCCATTGGAACCCACCCCAATCTTGATATCTAAGAAATCAATATCTCTTCCATATTTAAAGGTTAACCTGATGTTCTTGGTGTTATTATTGAGATGTTGTATCATACGTTCAAGGCCCACCAGGGGGCCTTCCCATATGAACAGAACATCATCGATGTATCTCATCCAGTTGTGAATATGACCAATGTCCTGGATGAGATCATCTTGAAAAACCTCCCTCTCCCAGGCTCCCAAAAACAAATTTGCATACGAGGGGGCATAAGAGGCCCCCATCGCAGTACCTTGCAACTGCAAATAAATCCGATTATTGAACGTAAAGGCATTATGGGTCAGTAAAAATTCCAATAAAACCAAAATCAATTCCACCATATCCACATCCAAAGAGCCTGTTCCCAGAAAAAATCGTACGGCATCTAGGCCATCCTGGTGTCGTATAGACGTATAAAGTGATTCTACGTCGGCAGTTACAAAAATCATATTGTCCTCCAGACATAACTGGTCCAGACGTTGTAATGCCGACGTAGTATCCCTAATATACGAAGGCAGACTGATTACTAATGGTTTAAAAAAATAATCAACAATGTTTCCGATCAACTAACAGAGTCCGCCATTACCTGCCACGATGGGACGACTCGGAGGATCCAGTTCATTTTTGTGGATTTTCGGTATTAGGTAAAGAGTTGGGAGCCTAGGATGACTATCCCGGATCTGTTCCACCAATTTTTTAGTAATCAGGCCTTTAGACAAAGCTTTTTCCAAGATTCCTGCTAGTTCCTCCTGAAAAGGGGACATAGGGTTAAAAAATAGTTGTTGATAGCATTTGGAATCATTTAACATTTTATTGGCCTGCTTTTCATATAGGTTGATTGGCCAGATCACCAAATTGCCCCCTTTATCAGCGGGTTTAAAGACAATATCATCCCACATCTGTATTTCTTTTAAGGCCAACCATTCGGATTTTGTGAGATTAGGTTTGCCTCCATGTTTCCGAGCCAAATCTTCTATATCATTTGTCACTAATTTATTGAAGATTTCTACCGCAGGGCAGAGGTTAAGTGCTGGAAAGGTTTTACATTTGGTGAATAAGTGTTTCGGAATCATACTTACACCCGATGTTCCCGATGTTCCCAGATTTTCCTCCTCCAAGGAAATCAAGGCCTCCAGGGCCTCTTCTTCAACTATCGTAAGAGCCAGATCTCTATCCGTCTTTAAAGCATGTAATTTTTTCAGCACCAATTTTCTCGCAAACAAGTGGGTATCTTTTATCGATGTGAACGCGTCTAAATTGTTAGAGGGGGAAAAGGTCAATCCACGTTGTAACACCTCCCTCTGTTCCTTAGTTAGAACATGTGTAGACAAATTGATTACCTGATAACGATCACCCGGTCTACCTCCTTTCTGTGCTTTTTGGAACATATCCGGAAACCTTTTCCTTTTTTCCGTTCCTTTCGGTAACGGGTCCCGTGCCCCTTCCACATCACTTGTAGATGCAATACTATCCACTTCAGAGACGTAAGATCTATCTGACTGAGTTCTGATTCTACCTCTGGTACCACCTTTTGTTCCTTTCAGCTGCCATCTAAAGATCTTATTGGAATCATAATCTTCAACATCACGTTGGTATTTCTTGGATTTTTCCTGGCTGATTTTGTCTTCCCATTTAGAGCATCTGTTTCCAGATCCTTAGACCATTTATTAAATTGATCCGTACTCATATCTTTGGCCAGTGATGCTGAGATAGATTCTAGTTCTTTATCTAGTTCTAATAATGAAGATGCATTATTTTCAATTAAAATTTGAATAAATTCTAAAGAGCATCTGGATGCTTCTGATGTCCATCTTGTGACCAAGTCCTTCTCTCCTAGTTCATATGTGGGGTATAGTTGGATTCTCAGTCCCCTAGGGACTATTTTTTTGTCCAAATAATTCTCGAATGTAGTCTTATTCCACCATATTTTGGTTTTACGTTGTAAAGTGTGTCTATATTTATATACCAAATCCTTAAGTTCCTGAGAGGTATTTTGCGAAACTGCTGGGGTACTTCTAGAAAAAATATCCGTAGCCTTAGATCGCCAGGCATTCTCCCTGGCTTTCAAATCCATGGTAATCGGACAATCTGTTATAAAAACAGCAAGCAATAGTGAAACCAAAAAGGTCCAGCTAAGTAACAAATGGTACTTCCTAGTCATATATATAAACCACAAGATGGCAGAAAATCCCTGTCATCTATAAAGAAGTCAACCATACATAAAGATAAAAAATAAGGAATTTATTACAGAAAAAATACAAATAATATACAAACATCTAAAAAAAGCTACAAGATATCATCCTAGTTATATCCCATGGGAGGGTGGCGAGGAACACCAAACAAGAATACCATGCGATACAATTTATAATAGTCGACTACCTATTTTACATATATAAGTATAGGTGCACAAAAGCATCCCTTGCTAACACCTCACAGTCTGAGGTAAAGTAACGGCAGTCATACAAACCCTCTTTTCTCCCCATGTATAAATAAGCCTATGCTGAAAACTCATACAAAAATATGGCATAAGGGAGAACGGGTCCAAATAATTACCAATGCAGGTTTCCACGGAGTGTGTCCTCCCACGTCACAATCCCAGCGCCCCGACGCGCGTTTCGCCCTGGCTTCTTCCGGGGGCGTATCCCTACCCAGGTTGAGTGATGTTAAATAATACCCCTAAGCCAATCCCGTGCTGCCACCCTATCACATGTTACCGCCAACGCAAAGATGTCACACTCCGAGAATGGCCAAAATGGCGCATGCGCCGGTCACCTCTACTCCGGATAGAAAAGCACTTCCTGACAACCGCCGGGTGGACCGCAAGCTGGAACGCAAGCGGAAACCACCAATGACGCTGTCCGAAGCGCACGGAGGGGAAGACCCGCGCATGCGCACAGCCAGACCCGGAGTACGCCGGAAAATAACCAGAATGGAGGCCCCGAAAAAAGATAATGAGAATAATACTAATAAAGAAGTCGCCATGAGAGTTGTGGATAGGAGTAAGATAGGTACATCATCCGCAAGGGGTCCGAAATAATGGGCAAAAAAGAAAATTAGTGTATGGACATATATGTGTATAAACAACTTGATGCATGTGTGAATATTATATAGGATCCACTTAGGATCCCAAAGGGACCCTATATATTCTAAATAAAGTGCATAGTAAAAGAAGAGATATCACATTCAAGTGCCAAATATATTGTACATAGATATCCCAATACAGTGCATGTGATGTTGAATCTATATAAAATCCATAGTGAATGGGTAAACATACATATAAAGTGCATAGTAGACGGATGAATTAATCCATAAAAAAGTGCATAACCATATGGCTCCACATATATATAACGTTAACCTTGGGTCCAAAAAGTGCAGTAACCAATATCAGTTACCAAAAATAAAACCGTGCATAGTATGCTATGAAGTAAAGTGACGTGAAAAAGTGACAAAAGTATTTTTTATTATTATTAAAAGACAATATTACAAAGCCCCTATAAAATATTTAGAATAAAAGAATTCTTAGAATAAAAATTCATATACCTATAAAAACCTGAAGGCATAAACCTTCATATATCAATAAATGATAATCATACACATAGCTTTACATAAAACCCTAGTAGGGACATACACCAAGCTCAACCCCATCCCATATATATTCTACGATAGTCCTAGATAAATAACAACCGCTTCAAAATTTCATTTCTTGATAGGCCTTCAAACTGGGGACCGATGTGGACGTACTGGACTCTTCATCCCAACAACACGGAGAAAGGAAATAAATCATAAGTAATACTACAAATAAACAAACAAAAAAAGAAGATAAGAATATATCAACAAAACATACAGTTAAAATCACCCTAACCCCTAAAAATACCTCTCAAACAGTAAATATATAATCAATGATTAAATTAGTATTATAGAAATGCTGAGACCCCAAGATTTTCATTAAGACCATTAGGACTGAGAGTACCTAAGCGGAAAATCCATTTGCTCTCAGTCTGCGCCAAAATTTTAGGCAAATCTCCCCCTCGAATACCAAGAGTAACTTGATCTATGGCCTTAACCACTAGGCCCCTAGCGTTACTACCATGGAAAGATTTAAAGTGCCTAGCAATAGGCTTCAAGGGTACATCATTACTCAGATCTTTAGCTTTTTGGATGTCCCTGACATGTTCCCTGGTCCTTACCTTCAATTCCCTTGTTGTAAGTCCGATGTATACTTTCCCACACGGACATTGTGCGTGATATATAACTCCTTGGGAGCTACAGCTTAGATGTTTGCGGATTTCATATACTCTGGATCCATCAAAGTTTTGGAAGCTAGTAGCCTTAGTGTGATTGCCGCAACCCTTACACAGTCCGCAAGGGAAAAAAACAGGTCTTCCTATATTCCTCTTTCCTCTTTTTTGCTCATAATGACTGTGGATGAGAGTATCTTTAAGATTTGCAGATCTCTTGGCAGCAAAAGACGGACAGTCGGGTAGGATCTGTCGTAACATGGGATCCACCTGTAAAACTTTCCAATGTTTCAAAATGATATCTTTCAATTCATTCCACCTATTGTTATAGGTTGAAATAAAACAAATTTTCTCTGAACAATCTTGTTTTTTAATCATAGCCGAATCTTTATACTATAGTTGATTTCGTGGAGTCTTGGATACCCTGAGATATCCTCTTTTGATCATCCTTTTGCTGTAACCCCTTTGGGTAAATCTTCTTGTGAGATCCATGGCTTCTTTTTCAAATTTAATGTCATCAGAACAAATTCTCCGAGCCCGGAGAAATTGTCCGACCGGAATGCCACGTACTGTAGAGATGGGATGGGAGGAATCTGCGTATAAAAAAGAGTTGGTTGATGTGGACTTCCTAAAAATATCAGTATGGACCACTCCATTGGAACCCACCCCAATCTTGATATCTAAGAAATCAATATCTCTTCCATATTTAAAGGTTAACCTGATGTTCTTGGTGTTATTATTGAGATGTTGTATCATACGTTCAAGGCCCACCAGGGGGCCTTCCCATATGAACAGAACATCATCGATGTATCTCATCCAGTTGTGAATATGACCAATGTCCTGGATGAGATCATCTTGAAAAACCTCCCTCTCCCAGGCTCCCAAAAACAAATTTGCATACGAGGGGGCACAAGAGGCCCCCATCGCAGTACCTTGCAACTGCAAATAAATCCGATTATTGAACGTAAAGGCATTATGGGTCAGTAAAAATTCCAATAAAACCAAAATCAATTCCACCATATCCACATCCAAAGAGCCTGTTCCCAGAAAAAATCGTACGGCATCTAGGCCATCCTGGTGTCGTATAGACGTATAAAGTGATTCTACGTCGGCAGTTACAAAAATCATATTGTCCTCCAGACATAACTGGTCCAGACGTTGTAATGCTGACGTAGTATCCCTAATAAAAGAAGGCAGACTGATTACTAATGGTTTCAAAAAATAATCAACAATGTTTCCGATCAACTCACAGAGTCCGCCATTACCTGCCACAATGGGACGACCCGGAGGATCCAGTTCATTTTTGTGGATTTTCGGTATTAGGTAAAGAGTTGGGAGCCTAGGATGACTATCCCGGATCTGTTCCACCAATTTTTTAGTAATCAGGCCTTTAGACAAAGCTTTTTCCAAGATTCCTGCTAGTTCCTCCTGAAAAGGGGACATAGGGTTAAAAAATAGTTGTTGATAGCATTTGGAATCATTTAACATTTTATTGGCCTGCTTTTCATATAGGTTGATTGGCCAGATCACCAAATTGCCCCCTTTATCAGCGGGTTTAAAGACAATATCATCCCACATCTGCATTTCTTTTAAGGCCAACCATTCGGATTTTGTGAGATTAGGTTTGCCTCCATGTTTCCGAGCCAAATCTTCTATATCATTTGTCACTAATTTAGTGAAGATTTCTACCGCAGGGCAGAGGTTAAGTGCTGGAAAGGTTTTACATTTGGTGAATAAGTGTTTCGGAATCATACTTACACCCGATGTTCCCGATGTTCCCAGATTTTCCTCCTCCAAGGAAATCAAGGCCTCCAGGGCCTCTTCTTCAACTATCGTAAGAGCCAGATCTCTATCCGTCTTTAAAGCATGTAATTTTTTCAGCACCAATTTTCTCGCAAACAAGTGGGTATCTTTTATCGATGTGAACGCGTCTAAATTGTTAGAGGGGGAAAAGGTCAATCCTCGTTGTAACACCTCCCTCTGTTCCTTAGTTAGAACATGTGTAGACAAATTGATTACCTGATGACGATCACCCGGTCTACCTCCTTTCTGTGCTTTTTGGAACATATCCGGAAACCTTTTCCTTTTTTCCGTTCCTTTCGGTAACGGGTCCGGTGCCCCTTCCACATCACTTGAAGATGCAATACTATCCACTTCAGAGACGTAAGATCTATCTGACTGACTTCTGATTCTACCTCTGGTGCCACCTTTTGTTCCTTTCAGCTGCCATCTAAAGATCTTATTGGAATCATAATCTTCAACATCACGTTGGTATTTCTTGGATTTTTCCTGGCTGATTTTTTCTTCCCATTTTAGAGCATCTGTTTCCAGATCCTTGGACCATTTATTAAATTGATCCGTACTCATATCTTTGGCCAGTGATGCTGAGATAGATTCTAGTTCTTTATCTAGTTCTAATAATGAAGATGCATTATTTTCAATTAAAATTTGAATAAATTCTAGAGAGCATCTGGATGCTGCTGATGTCCATCTTGTGACCAAGTCCTTCTCTCCTAGTTCATATGTGGGGTATAGTTGGATTCTCAGTCCCCTAGGGACTATTTTTTTGTACAAATAATTCTCGAATGTAGTCTTATTCCACCATATTTTGGTTTTACGTTGTAAAGTGTGTCTATATTTATATACCAAATCCTTAAGTTCCTGAGAGGTATTTTGCGAAACTGCTGGGGTACTTCTAGAAAAAATATCCGTAGCCTTAGATCGCCAGGCATTCTCCCTGGCTTTCAAATCCATGGTAATCGGACAATCTGTTATAAAAACAGCAAGCAATAGTGAAACCAAAAAGGTCCAGCTAAGTAACAAATGGTACTTCCTAGTCATATATATAAACCACAAGATGGCAGAAAATCCCTGTCATCTATAAAGAAGCCAACCATACATAAAGATAAAAAATAAGGAATTTATTACAGAAAAAATACAAATAATATACAAACATCTAAAAAAAGCTACAAGATATCATCCTAGTTATATCCCATGGGAAGGTGGCGAGGAACACCAAACAAGAATACCATGCGATACAATTTATAATAGTCGACTACCTATTTTACATATATAAGTATAGGTGCACAAAAGCATCCCTTGCTAACACCTCACAGTCTGAGGTAAAGTAACGGCAGTCATACAAACCCTCTTTTCTCCCCATGTATAAATAAGCCTATGCTGAAAACTCATACAAAAATATGGCATAAGGGAGAACTGGTCCAAATAATTACCAATGCAGGTTTCCACGGAGTGTGTCCTCCCACGTCACAATCCCAGCGCCCCGACGCGCGTTTCGCCCTGGCTTCTTCTGGGGGCGTATCCCTACCCAGGTTGAGTGATGTTAAATAATACCCCTAAGCCAATCCCGTGCTGCCACCCTATCACATGTTACCGCCAACGCAAAGATGTCACACTCCGAGAATGGCCAAAATGGCGCATGCGCCGGTCACCTCTACTCCGGATAGAAAAGCACTTCCTGACAACCGCCGGGTGGACCGCAAGCTGGAACGCAAGCGGAAACCACCAATGACGCTGTCCGAAGTGCACGGAGGGGAAGACCCGCGCATGCGCACAGCCAGACCCGGAGTACGCCGGAAAATAACCAGAGTGAAGGCCCCGAAAAAAGATAATGAGAATAATACTAATAAAGAAGTCGCCATGAGAGTTGTGGATAGGAGTAAGATAGGTACATCATCCGCAAGGGGTCCGAAATAATGGGCAAAATGAAAATTAGTGTATGGACATATATGTGTATAAACAAACTGATGCATGTGTGAATATTATATAGGATCCACTTAGGATCCCAAAGGGACCCTATATATTCTAAATAAAGTGCATAGTAAAAGAAGAGATATCACATTCAAGTGCCAAATATATTGTACATAGATATCCCAATACAGTGCATGTGATGTTGAATCTATATAAAATCCATAGTGAATGGGTAAACATACATATAAAGTGCATAGTAGACGGATGAATTAATCCATAAAAAAGTGCATAACCATATGGCTCCACATATATATAACGTTAACCTTGGGTCCAAAAAGTGCAGTAACCAATATCAGTTACCAAAAATAAAACCGTGCATAGTATGCTATGAAGTAAAGTGACGTGAAAAAGTGACAAAAGTATTTTTTATTATTATTAAAAGACAATATTACAAAGCCCCTATAAAATATTTAGAATAAAAGAATTCTTAGAATAAAAATTCATATACCTATAAAAACCTGAAGGCATAAACCTTCATATATCAATAAATGATAATCATACACATAGCTTTACATAAAACCCTAGTAGGGACATACACCAAGCTCAACCCCATCCCATATATATTCTACGATAGTCCTAGATAAATAACAACCGCTTCAAAATTTCATTTCTTGATAGGCCTTCAAACTGGGGACCGATGTGGACGTACTGGACTCTTCATCCCAACAACACGGAGAAAGGAAATAAATCATAAGTAATACTACAAATAAACAAACAAAAAAAGAAGATAAGAATATATCAACAAAACATACAGTTAAAATCACCCTAACCCCTAAAAAATACCTCTCAAACAGTAAATATATAATCAATGATTAAATTAGTATTATAGAAATGCTGAGAGCCCAAGATTTTCATTAAGACCATTAGGACTGAGAGTACCTAAGCGGAAAATCCATTTGCTCTCAGTCTGCGCCAAAATTTTAGGCAAATCTCCCCCTCGAATACCCAGAGTAACTTGATCTATGGCCTTAACCACTAGGCCCCTAGCGTTACTACCATGGAAAGATTTAAAGTGCCTAGCAATAGGCTTCAAGGGTACATCATTACTCAGATCTTTAGCTTTTTGGATGTCCCTGACATGTTCCCTGGTCCTTACCTTCAATTCCCTTGTTGTAAGTCCGATGTATACTTTCCCACTCGGACATTGTGCGTGATATATAACTCCTTGGGAGCTACAGCTTAGATGTTTGCGGATTTCATATACTCTGGATCCATCAAAGTTTTGGAAGCTAGTAGCCTTAGTGTGATTGCCGCAACCCTTACACAGTCCGCAAGGGAAAAAAACAGGTCTTCCTATATTCCTCTTTCCTCTTTTTTGCTCATAATGACTGTGGACGAGAGTATCTTTAAGATTTGCAGATCTCTTGGCAACAAAAGACGGACAGTCGGGTAGGATCTGTCGTAACATGGGATCCACCTGTAAAACTTTCCAATGTTTCAAAATGATATCTTTCAATTCATTCCACCTATTGTTATAGGTTGAAATAAAACAAATTTTCTCTGAACAATCTTGTTTTTTAATCATAGCCGAATCTTTATACAATAGTTGATTTCGTGGAGTCTTGGATACCCTGAGATATCCTCTTTTGATCATCCTTTTGCTGTAACCCCTTTGGGTAAATCTTCTTGTGAGATCCATGGCTTCTTTTTCAAATTTAATGTCATCAGAACAAATTCTCCGAGCCCGGAGAAATTGTCCGACTGGAATGCCACGTACTGTAGAGATGGGATGGGAGGAATCTGCGTATAAAAAAGAGTTGGTTGATGTGGACTTCCTAAAAATATCAGTATGGACCACTCCATTGGAACCCACCCCAATCTTGATATCTAAGAAATCAATATCTCTTCCATATTTAAAGGTTAACCTGATGTTCTTGGTGTTATTATTGAGATGTTGTATCATACGTTCAAGGCCCACCAGGGGGCCTTCCCATATGAACAGAACATCATCGATGTATCTCATCCAGTTGTGAATATGACCAATGTCCTGGATGAGATCATCTTGAAAAACCTCCCTCTCCCAGGCTCCCAAAAACAAATTTGCATCTGAACAAATGCATTTTTAGGACACGCTTCAAACTGTGGGTATTGGGGATTAATCGAATTGTCATGGGCAGTGTGGATCGCCCCCAGTAGGGCAGTGGGGTACTCGGAGCTGGGCCCTTCGGTTCTCAAAGGGGATGTCACAGTGGCTGACCTGGTCCATGGCCCTAGGGACGTTTGTTGTAAATGGGGGAAAGGTCTTTAAAGGGATAATGTTCGTGACGCCACCTGTGGTATTCGGTCAGGGTGACTGACGCTGCTTAGGGGTCCGCTGGGGTGATGTTATGGCAGCTAGATGGTATACCTTCCCACAGGTGAAGTATGTCCCCAGGGATTCCCAGTGTGTGGATGATGGATGGTGTAAGGCGCAGTGAAGAACGAGGACACAAGGGTGCAGTCTTTTTACCTTTACTGAAGGCTTCAGCATCCACAGTCCAGAGCACCAGATCACAGGGTAGGCAGAGTCCGGCCGGTCTGAAGGCAAATCCAGAGTCCCCTTATCCAGGTGGAAATCAGTAGCCTTCCTCTAGCGCCTGAGTGTTGTAGTCCTTCCCTGCTGAGCTTCTTGGTGAGGTCCTCACAACTTTTGTTGATGTTCTAGATGTTATTTCTCTTTCTCTCTGTCCCCCGATGGTAAGGATAGGACAAACCCGTATGACTGATGGCCTGAGGCTTTTTACAGGGACCCTACGATGCCCCAGCCCCCACAAGTTGCCACCGTGCCTCCTGGGTATAAGGTCAGGCAGCCAACATGGAATTAACTGTCCTGCCAGTCTCTGAAGCAAGGCTTGGAGAAGATTGCTCCCTTGGTATTCTGGCTACCGGCTTCTGCACCTCAGAAGGAGGCAGACTTTTACAGGGCAGAACTCCTCCTGGTTTCCTCTCCTTTCGCTATGACTTCGTTTCTCACTCTCAGCAACACAATTCCCTTCGTGTCCTTTCTTAAGATGCTGCCGCACGTGGGGCAGGCGCAGCTCTGTAACCCTCTGGCTAGGCCTCTGACAGGATCCCACCCCTGTCAGGGACCACTCTGTCTGCAGCTGTTTGATGTTCCTCCTTCCCCCTGTCTGCCTGACAGGTGCTGCCTGGGTGAAGCCCAGTCAGCTTCTGCCTAACTTCCTATCCAAGCCACCAGTTTTACCTAATTGTGAAGAATGCCCTACTAAATAGGAGCATAGCTCCCCCTGGTGGACTGGAGTGTGATGTGTGTTGTGTGGTTTGTGATACCTGGTAAAGAGATCTCCTTTATTGCCTTCAGACGTAATCCTGGTGGAAGAATGACATTACTGCAACGACCAGGACCCTGGGGCACTGCAATTGCATTCCAAAGAAGCGGCACAGCACTCGAGAAGTCTTGGAGACGGAAGTGGGAGGTTCGGATTATTCAGGATGTTAATCTGATATCATTATCACAACGGAGGGCAGGGCTAGGGTTGTAGACTGAGACAAGGGAGGCGATGTAGGATGGTGCTGAACCGTGGAACGCTTTGTGGGTGAGAGTGATAAGTTGATATTGAACTCTGGACTTCAATGACTGGCACAGACAACGACTGGCACAAGAATGAAATTTTCTAGACAGAAAAAAACAAATTTCTCTAATTTAGCAAACAAAGAGTTCTCCCTCAATCTATGTAATACTACACGGACGTGTTCCTGGTGAGAGTCCAAATGGGGTGAGAAAGTTAGAATATCATCCAGGTAAATCACAACAAATCTCCCAATCTTCCGTAAAGACTTTGATGTGCCTACTTCTGCTTCTTCTGTAAAGTCTCCCCTCCCAAGATCCCAGTGGAGGTCCAGACGGGTGAAACCCGTGAGAAAGCCATCACATCAGACCACAACTGTCCAAAACTCATCTGTTCCTCAACCTGTCAAAGCAGCTACCCTAGCAGTACCCAAGAAGGCTGATAAAAGTGGGCTGCCAGAGCAGCAGCCCGAATCTAGTCGTAATAGGGGAATGCTGTATCACTGCAGTTGTGAGGAACATCTTGACATTCTCTGCCCTGAGAATCTTAAACTCCAAAGCCTTGGGTCAGTAGGAGAGGCTACCCTTGGTGAGAGTACCTCCTCTTCACTAAAGTCTAAGACTGTTCTTGTGCCTAGTGGGAGTTTCGGTTCAACCAGTGTATTTAAGCTGCAAGCTGTATGAAGTCAGTGTGTGGTTTCTATTCTACAGCTCCAGAATCCGGCGAAGGTGGAGTTGTCTGATGTGAGCCAAGCCCTACTTAAGAGCAGTTTAATCTTACTCAAGGACAACTACAGCTCTAAGTCGGAGCATTATACATGGAGAGGCTCGTCTTCCACATGCTGTCTGGTGTGCCCTTGGGTCATTCAGAGCTGGGAACTCTACTCTTTCTGGCCTGGAGACCCAGCTGGGTGCTTCCTTGGGAACAACCAAATCATGAGAAGTGTTTAATTCCAATACATCTAGGTCAGTCAGCAGTGTTGTCACCCTCTCCACATGATCTGCTGGTCGTCGAGTCCTGGTGTGCTAATGTCACCCAAGATAGGGAAACAGTGGCACTCTTTCCACACATCCCTAACGTTTGTACCAGGGATCAGTTCCCAGGAACATACAGTTAGGTCCATATATATTTGGACATAGACAACATTTTTCTAATTTTGGTTATAGACATTACCACAATGAATTTTAAACAAAACAATTCAGATGCAGTAGAAGTTCAGACTTTCAGCTTTCATTTGAGGGTATCCACATTAAAACTGGACGAAGGGTTTGGGAGTTTCAGCTCCTTAACATGTGCCACCCTGTTTTTAAAGGGACCAAAAGTAATTGGACAATTGACTCCAAAGCTATTTCATGGACAGGTGTGTGCAATCCCTTTTTGATATGTCGTTCTCAAATAAGCAGATAAAAGGCTTGGAGTTGATTTCAGGAGTGGTGCTTGCATTTGGAAGGTTTGCTGTGAAGTAAACATGCGGTCAAAGGAGCTCTCCATGCAGGTGAAAAAAGCCATCCTTAAAACAGAAAAAAACCATCCGAGATTTTGCTACAATATTAGGAGTGGCAAAATCTACAGTTTGGTACATCCTGAGAAGGAAAGAAAGCACTGGTAAACTCATCAATGCAAAAAGACCTAGGCACCCACGGAAGACAACAGTGGTGGATGATCGCAGAATAATCTCCGTGGTGAAGAGAAACCCCTTCACAACAGCCAACCAAGTGAACAACACTCTCCAGGAGGTCGGTGTATCAATATCCAAATCTACCATAAATAGAAAGACTGCAGGAAAGTAAATGCAGAGGGTTCACTGCACGGTGCAAGCCACTCATAAGCATCAAGAATAAAAAAGCTAGACTGGACTTTGCTAAAAAACATCTAAAAAAAGCCGCACAGTTCTGGAAGAACATTCTTTGGACAGATGAAACCAAGATCAACCTCTACCAGAATGATGGAAAGAGAAAAGTATGGTGAAGGCGTGGTACAGCTCATGATCCAAAGCATACTACATCATCTGTAAAACACGGCGGAGGCAGTGTGATGGCTTGGACATGCATGTCTGCCAGTGGCACTGGGTCACTAGCATTTATTGATGATGTGACACAGGACAGAAGCAGCCGAATGAATTCTGAGGTATTCAGAGCCATACTGTGTGCTCAGATCCAGCCAAATGCAGCCAAACTGATTGTTCGTCGTTTCATACTACAGATGGGCAATGACCCAAAACATAAAGCCAAAGCAACCCAGGAGTTTATTAAAGCAAAGAAGTGGAATATTCTTGAATGGCCAAGTCAGTCACCTGATCTCAAACCAATTGAGCATGCATTTCACTTGTTAAAGACTAATCTTCAGACAGAAAGGCCCACAAACAAACAGCCACTGAAAACCACCGCAGTGAAGGCCTGGCAGAGCATCAGAAAGGAGGAAACACAGCGTCTGGTGATGTCCATGAGTTCAAGACTTCAGGCAGTCATTGCCAACAAAGGGTTTTCAACCAAGTACTAAAAATGAATTTTATTTAAAATTATTGAATCTGTCCAATTACTTTGGTCCCTTTAAAAACATGGTGGCACATGTTAAGGAGCTGAAACTCCTAAACCCTTCATCCATTTTTAATGTGGATACCCTCAAATAAAAGCTGAAAGTCTGAACTTTAACTGCATCTGAAATGTTTTGCTTAAAATTTATTGTGGTAATGTCTATAACCAAAATTAGAAAAATGTTGTCTCTGTCCAAATATATATGGACCTAACTGTACCTGCCTCTTGGATGTTTTCCTCTGGACTTAGGACTGAAGATGGATCCTGAGAGGATGCCTTCAATTTCTATTTGGCTGGTGGACAAAGATGATGAAACAGAAGCCTTCGTGTCTCAGCTGTCCATCAACCTGGAGGAAGAGGTCCAGTTTTCTCAGGATAATGGGCAAAAGTTGGACCCAGTAAGGGTATCTTCAGTTTCCAGGTGGCGAGTTGTTCTAGGGGTCAAAACGGAAGCCTTCATGTCTCCGCTTTCAACTGACCTGGAGAAAGAGGTCCAGGTCTTTGTATCTTCAGTGGTGGGAGCTAACCTCGTTGGGCACAGAGAGACTTGGCATTCTGGGATTCCTGATGTTATGCCTGCCTCATTCTACCCTAATAATGTCATAATGGGCTGGACTGTGTGTGGTCCTACGCTCCTTCTGCAGGTCGTCCTGGTGGGCTTGAAGAAGAGGAGGCGTAAGGGGGAGGTACTGTAACAACCCTGCTGGCATCACTGCATGGCAGATACACCATCTTACTTACCCCTCCAGGCCACGCTGTGAGTTCTGCTCTCTGTCTGCTCCATGTTGTGAACCTCATGTCTCCTGCCTGCTCTTTGCATACTTCCTGGCTGTGTGCTTAGGGCGGCGCCCCGGCACTTCCTGTTTCTTATAGAGACTGTGTGCACCTTCCTAAGGTGTCCCCTGCCAATTGCCAAGAATCATCAGATACTTTAGGCATTCTCACCCCTAGGGGGATGCCTGAGCAGCAAACTCTGTCAGTCTGTCTTTGGCTACCGAGTTGCCAGGTCCTGTCCTGCTATTTCTCTTGTCTCTGCCACCCAGGGGGCTTCGTACCCTGGTCCCCATGGCTGTCTTGCTATATCTCTCATTTCAGCTACCCAAGGGGGCTTCGTACCCTGGCCTGTACCTGTGTCCTGTGCTGTGCCTCTCGTTTCTGCCTTTCCAGGTAGCTGCATTCCCTGGCCTGAATCCGTGGTCATTTACCTGTACATGATCCTGTCTGAACTGAGTCCTATACCTGTCCATTTGTATCCCTGTCTGTAGCCTTCCCAATCCCGCTTTGTGTTTCCTTGTGTTCACGTCCATCCCGCAACCCGTGGCTCTGCTCTTTGCTCCACAACCTGCAGCTCTGCTCTGCTCCGCGCTCTGCACCCTGCGGCTCTGCTCTTTGCTCCGCAATTCGTGGCTCTGCTCTCTGCAACCTGCGGCTCTACTCTGCTCTCTGCTCCGCAACCTGTGGCTGTGCTTTGCTCTCTGCTCCACAACCTGCGGCTCTGCTCACTGCTCTGCAACCTGTGACTCTGCTCTGCCCTCTGCAGCTTTGCACTGCTCTCTGCTTCGCACTCTGCAGCTCTTGCTCTGCACCGCATCCTGCGGTTCTGCTCTGCACCGCATCCTGCGGGTCTGCTTTGCACCACATCCTGTGGTTTTGCTCTGCTCCTGCTCTGCTCCCTGCGGTTCCTGCCCTTCAGTCTGCACTGGTTCCTATCTGTTCCCTACTCTAACCTTCCTGCGTTCCCGTGTCTCCTGAAGCGGTTCCTGTCCCTCCAGTCTGAACTGGTTCCTACCTGTTCCCTTTTCCCACTCGTACCTGCCTATGTTCTGGCCCTATCCAAACCAGTTCCAGTCCCGCCAGCCGTGCCTGCTTGCCTGCCAGCCATGCCTGCCAGCCATGCCCGACTGCCAGAGTGCCAGCTGTGCCCGCCTGCCTGCCAGGGTGCCAGCTGTGACTGCCTGCCAGAGTGCCAGCCGTTCCCGCCTGCCTGCCAGAGTGGCATCCATGCCCGCTTGCCTGCCTGAGTACCAGCCGTGCCCGCCTGCCTGCCTGAGTGCCAGCTGTACCTTCCTGCCTGAGTGCCAGCCATGCCTGCTTGAGTGTCCGCCGTGCCTGCCAGAGTACAAGTCGTGCTTGTCAGTACTTGCTCTCACCTCTTAATAGTGTTCAGACCCTCAGTGGGATCAGCTGCCACAGCCAGACATTGCCCTGGAGTGGTACCTTGCAGCTACCTGCCACACAAGCCTGACTTCACCATCAGAGGCTAAAGTGAACACCAAAGTAGCTGCTAAGTCACACCCCTTCCAGGGTTGTATGGTTTGAGGCACAGTGGGGCCACAATCCCCTCACTTGCGTCACAAAGTCACGGCCTGAGTGTGACACACGACATTGCTACTTGGCTCCTACTAGCCATTCTATAGGGTTCTAGAATGGCTGGAGACCCTTGAATGTGTTCAGTCTGTTCCAGAGATCTCCAAAATGTAACTGGTGTGTGGCTAGGACATACGATAAGTTCATATTCTCCTTATGAAATCATAGCTGACTCAACAAACAGTAAAATTTTGTGGACTCTACAGGTGGTCTTCCTGTAGGAGCTTAGAGACTGCTAGCTGGTGAGGGTGTGAATTTCTTTTCTGAGCTGAGAAGGCTGGGTCCGCCTGCTGAGCCAGGTGTCCTGTTACAGCTGCACATGTTTCAGGAAGATAATAAGCTACCATTAAATGCCCACATACTTCACACCTTGTAATCATCAAACAGTTTAATAAGTGTGCTATCATTTTATTAAAAAAATAAAACCTTACAAAGTAAGCACAGCACAACTCCAATCTCCAATACATTTCACTAATTTAAATTAGAAACATAGTATATAAATGATGGCATGTATTGTTCGGTGAGCAATGATTTTAATATATTTATTTTCCAGTTAATTTTCTTTATGACCATTATGATCGCAGAATAATCAATGAGCAGACAGTAAATAAGTGTATTGTTTTTAAATGTAACTAAACTCTTAATTTTGTTGTATTACTAAATATTAATTACGGTATGTCCCATAATTTAATATAGTTAAATGAAATATTAATGATAACATTTGTTAACAATAAAATAAAGGTACCGTCACACTAAGCGACGCTGCAGCGATACCGACAACGATCCGGATCGCTGCAGCGTCGCTGTTTGGTCACTGGAGAGCTGTCACACAGACAGCTCTCCAGCGACCAACGATGCCGGTAACCAGGGTAAACATCGGGTTACTAAGCGCAGAGCCGCGCTTAGTAACCCGATGTTTACCCTGGTTACCATCGTTAAAGTAAAAAAAACAACCACTACATACTTACCTACCGCTGTCTGTCCCCGGCGCTGTGCTTCTCTGCTCTGGCTGTGAGCGCCGGTCAGCTGGAAAGCACAGCGGTGACGTCACCGCTCTGCTTTCCGGCCGCTGTGCTCACAGCCAGAGCAGAGAAGCACAGCGCCGGGGACAGACAGCGGTAGGTAAGTATGTAGTGGTTGTTTTTTTTACTTTAACGATGGTAACCAGGGTAAATAGCGATATCGTCTAGTGTGACGGTACCTTTACTTACAAAGTAAAATTCAAATATACTTATCAGTATAAGTCAAATGCTTTCAAAAGTTTTTTAGTTTTCAACATGTTGGTTTGAAAATGTTTTACACATATTTGTAACAAATTTATGAGCAAGTTTTTAAAATGGAAATTATGTTTAAAAAAATATGAGCAGAATAAGTAGTCCTTTAACCCTTTAATGACAGCCAATACGTCTTTTAACTGACCTGAGATATAAGAGAATAGCCTCCCCTTACAGGAGACAATCCAGCTGCTGTCGGCTGTACACTATAGCTGACAAATTCCTGTATCAGCTACGATCAGTGTTTGCACCGTCCAAATCTGTTTAACCCCTTAGATGCTGCTGTCAATAATGACTACATCATTATAAATGGTAGTACCAAAACCAGGCAGCAAAGCAACCCCTCACCAAAAGAGAGAACCAACTCCATAAGAACCATGAAAATAGGAGTACACTGGGAACATTTAGGTAATCAAACAGTAATAATACTTTATTAAATTACATATAATTTACATATTAATTTTAAAGTGCAGCCAATATACAAAATATACTATAAAGTACAGTGCTCAAGGATGATAAAAAGTAAGTGGGTATCCCCCGGTGTGCACTGTCTAAGAGGCCAACATGCATACCAATAATGGAAAAGGCGTGCTGCTATGAGTCCATGTCAAGCTATGCGTACAAAATGCCATGCGGCGTGAAGTGACAACTTTGTAAAGCCATTCATTATAGTCATTATAAATGGTTAACAGAGTGTGGGGGCTTCCTCTTTATCCCAATTGGTGCCCTCAGATCATGATTGTGTGGTCCTGATGTTTGCCATGGCAATTCACAGCGAAATAGCGGCCTTAGAGTCTGACGGCTGTAGTAACCTGTTCTGAAGTTAGAGGCATTTAGGTGGTAAAAACATACATTTTCATTTCTGTCATACCACTTTGCATTAATTCCTGAAAAGCACCTGAAGAGTTAATAAACTACCTGACAGCAGTTTTCAAAATGTCATGGGATGCTGTTTTTAAAATGGTATCACTTTGGGGAGTTTCCCAGTATATGGGACCCTTAAAGTCACTTCAAACATGGATAGGTCCCTAACAAAAATACATTTTGTAAATTTCGTTGAAAAAATGAAAAATTGCTGCTACATTATTAAACCTCCTAAAATGCAAACAAAATAAAATAACGTTTTACAAATGTTGCTGATGTAAAGCAGACATGTGGGAAATGTTATTTATTAATCTTTTGCTGTGTTACGACTATCTGGATTAAAGGGATAATCATTCAAATATGAAAATTGCTAATTTAACATTTTTCTCAAATTTTTGATATTTTTTTATAAATAAACACAAAACATATCGACCTAAATTTACCATTATCATAAAGTATAATGTGTCACGAAAAAAACAATCTCAAAATCACTAGGATTTGTTGAAGCGTTCCAGAGTTATTACCACATAAAGTGACACTGGTCAGATTTAAAAAATTTGGCTCCGTCACTAAGGGGAAGAAAAGTATCATCTCTCCTTACATGTTAGTTTTAGTAAATAATTGTCCTTTCCATTATAAAACAATTCTACAATTCTAGAACACCTTTTCTATAACTGTAAGGCCGGCGTCACACTAGGCGTATGAAAATATGGTCCGTTTTTTACGGCCGTAATACGCAGAAATGTTCCCAAAATAGTGATCCGTAAGTCATCCTTAGGCAGGGTGTGTCGCGTATTTTGCGCATGTCATCCTCCGTATGTAATCTGTATGGCATCCGTACTGCGAGATTTTCTCGCCGGCTTACAAAACGGACATACAATGGATCCATGGGCTCAAATATTCGTTAAAACATATATACATATATATATATATATATATATATATGTCAGTGAGACATTAAATATATACATAGTAACATAGTAACATAGTTAGTAAGGCCGAAAAAAGACATTTGTCCATCCAGTTCAGCCTATATTCCATCATAATAAATCCCCAGATCTACGTCCTTCTACAGAACCTAATAATTGTATGATACAATATTGTTCTGCTCCAGGAAGACATCCAGGCCTCTCTTGAACCCCTCGACTGAGTTCGCCATCACCACCTCCTCAGGCAAGCAATTCCAGATTCTCACTGCCCTAACAGTAAAGAATCCTCTTCTATGTTGGTGGAAAAACCTTCTCTCCTCCAGACGCAAAGAATGGCCCCTTGTGCCCGTCACCTTCCTTGGTATAAACAGATCCTCAGCGAGATATTTGTATTGTCCCCTTATATACTTATACATGGTTATTAGATCGCCCCTCAGTCGTCTTTTTTCTAGACTAAATAATCCTAATTTCGCTAATCTATCTGGGTATTGTAGTTCTCCCATCCCCTTTATTAATTTTGTTGCCCTCCTTTGTACTCTCTCTAGTTCCATTATATCCTTCATGAGCACCGGTGCCCAAAACTGGACACAGTACTCCATGTGCGGTCTAACTAGGGATTTGTACAGAGGCAGTATAATGCTCTCATCATGTGTATCCAGACCTCTTTTAATGCACCCCATGATCCTGTTTGCCTTGGCAGCTGCTGCCTGGCACTGGCTGCTCCAGGTAAGTTTATCATTAACTAGGATCCCCAAGTCCTTCTCCCTGTCAGATTTACCCAGTGGTTTCCCATTCAGTGTGTAATGGTGATATTGATTCCTTCTTCCCATGTGTATAACCTTACATTTATCATTGTTAAACCTCATCTGCCACCTTTCAGCCCAAGTTTCCAACTTATCCAGATCCATCTGTAGCAGAATACTATCTTCTCTTGTATTAACTGCTTTACATAGTTTTGTATCATATATCGTATTATATATACGTATTGTATGCAAATATCGATATTTTACTGTGTAAACCCTCTACCAGATCATTAATGAATATGTTGAAGAGAACAGGTCCCAATACCGACCCCTGCGGAACCCCACTGGTCACAGCGACCTGTTATGGCTGGCAATCAGGCAACACAGCGTGCAGTAATCAGCGCACATACAGAGATCTGGCAATAACCAAAAACAATAGGACGAGCTCTGAGACGTGGAATCTCTGTAGACTGCAGTACCTGATCTATCCTCACACAACTATAAAGCAGCAGTGGATTGCGCCTAACAACTACCTATGCAACTCGGCACTGCCTGAGGAGCTGACTAGCCTGAAGATAGAAATACAAGCCTGACTTACCTCAGAGAAATACCCCAAAGGAATAGGCAGCCCCCCACATATAATGACTGTTAGCAAGATGAAAAGACAAACGTAGGAATGAAATAGATTCAGCAAAGTGAGGCCCGATATTCTAGACAGAGCGAGGATAGCAAAGAGAACTATGCAGTCTACAAAAAACCCTAAAACGAAAACCACGCAAAGGGGCAAAAAGACCCACCGTGCCGAACTAACAGCACGGCGGTGCACCCCTCTGCTTCTCAGAGCTTCCAGCAAAAGACAATAGCAAGCTGGACAGAAAAAAAACAGAAAACAAACTAGAAGCACTTATCTAGCAGAGCAGCAGGCCCAAGGAAAGATGCAGTAGCTCAGATCCAACACTGGAACATTGACAAGGAGCAAGGAAGACAGACTCAGGTGGAGCTAAATAGCAAGGCAGCCAACGAGCTCACCAAAACACCTGAGGGAGGAAGCCCAGAGACTGCAATACCACTTGTGACCACAGAAGTGAACTCAGCCACAGAATTCACAACAGTACCCCCCCCTTGAGGAGGGGTCACCGAACCCTCACCAGAACCCCCAGGCCGACCAGGATGAGCCACATGAAAGGCACGAACAAGATCTGGGGCATGGACATCAGAGGCAAAAACCCAGGAATTATCTTCCTGAGCATAACCCTTCCATTTGACCAGATACTGGAGTTTCCGTCTAGAGACACGAGAATCCAAAATCTTCTCCACAATATACTCCAATTCCCCCTCCACCAAAACAGGGGCAGGAGGCTCCACAGATGGAACCATAGGTGCCACGTATCTCCTCAACAACGACCTATGGAATACATTATGTATGGAAAAGGAGTCTGGGAGGGTCAGACGAAAAGACACCGGATTGAGAATCTCAGAAACCCTATACGGACCAATAAAACGAGGTTTAAATTTAGGAGAGGAAACCTTCATAGGAATATGACGAGAAGATAACCAAACCAAATCCCCAACACGAAGTCGGGGTCCCACACGGCGTCTGCGATTAGCGAAAAGCTGAGCCTTCTCCTGGGACAAGGTCAAATTGTCCACTACCTGAGTCCAGATCTGCTGCAACCTGTCCACCACAGAATCCACACCAGGACAGTCCGAAGACTCAACCTGTCCTGAAGAGAAACGAGGATGGAACCCAGAATTGCAGAAAAATGGAGAGACCAAGGTAGCCGAGCTGGCCCGATTATTAAGGGCGAACTCAGCCAACGGCAAAAATGACACCCAATCATCCTGGTCAGCGGAAACAAAACATCTCAGATATGTTTCCAAGGTCTGATTGGTTCGTTCGGTCTGGCCATTAGTCTGAGGATGGAAGGCCGAGGAGAAAGATAGGTCAATGCCCATCCTACCACAAAAGGCTCGCCAGAACCTCGAGACAAACTGGGAACCTCTGTCAGAAACAATATTCTCAGGAATGCCATGTAAACGAACCACATGCTGGAAGAACAAAGGCACCAAATCAGAGGAGGAAGGCAATTTAACCAAGGGCACCAGATGGACCATTTTAGAAAAGCGATCACAGACCACCCAAATGACCGACATTTTTTGAGAAACGGGAAGGTCAGAAATGAAATCCATCGAAATATGTGTCCAAGGCCTCTTCGGGACCGGCAAGGGCAAAAGCAACCCACTGGCACGTGAACAGCAGGGCTTAGCCCTAGCACAAATTCCACAGGACTGCACAAAAGCACGCACATCCCGTGACAGAGATGGCCACCAGAAGGATCTAGCAACCAACTCCCTGGTACCAAAGATTCCTGGATGACCGGCCAGCACCGAACAATGAAGTTCAGAGATAACTTTACTAGTCCACCTATCAGGGACGAACAGTTTCTCGGCCGGACAACGATCAGGTTTATTAGCCTGAAATTTCTGCAACACTCTCCGCAAATCAGGGGAGATGGCAGACACAATGACTCCTTCCTTGAGGATACTCGCCGGCTCAGATAACCCCGGAGAGTCGGGCACAAAACTCCTAGACAGAGCATCCGCCTTCACATTTTTAGAGCCCGGAAGGTATGAAATCACAAAATCAAAACGAGCAAAAAATAACGACCAACGGGCCTGTCTAGGATTCAAGCGCTTGGCAGACTCGAGATAAGTCAAGTTCTTATGATCAGTCAATACCACCACGCGATGCTTAGCACCCTCAAGCCAATGACGCCACTCCTCGAATGCCCACTTCATGGCCAGCAACTCTCGGTTGCCCACATCATAATTACGCTCAGCAGCAGAAAATTTCCTGGAAAAGAAAGCACATGGTTTGAACACTGAGCAACCAGAACCTCTCTGTGACAAAACCGCCCCTGCACCAATCTCAGAAGCATCAACCTCGACCTGGAACGGAAGAGAAACATCAGGTTGACACAACACAGGGGCACAGCAAAAACGACGCTTCAACTCCTGAAAAGCTTCCACGGCAGCAGAAGACCAATTAACCAAATCAGCACCCTTCTTGGTCAAATCGGTCAATGGTCTGGCAATGCTAGAAAAATTACAGATGAAGCGACGATAAAAATTAGCAAAGCCCAGGAATTTCTGCAGACTTTTTAGAGATGTCGGCTGAGTCCAATCCTGGATGGCCTGAACCTTAACCGGATCCATCTCGATAGTAGAAGGGGAAAAGATGAACCCCAAAAATGAAACTTTCTGCACACCGAAGAGACACTTTGATCCCTTCACGAACAAGGAATTAGCACGCAGTACCTGGAAAACCATTCTGACTTGCTTCACATGAGACTCCCAATCATCTGAGAAGATCAAAATGTCATCCAAGTAAACAATCAAGAATTTATCCAGATACTCACGGAAAATGTCATGCATAAAAGACTGAAAAACAGATGGAGCATTGGCAAGTCCGAACGGCATCACCAGATACTCAAAATGACCCTCGGGCGTATTAAATGCCGTTTTCCATTCATCTCCCTGCCTGATTCTCACCAGATTATACGCACCACGAAGATCAATCTTAGTAAACCAACTAGCCCCCTTAATCCGAGCAAACAAGTCAGAAATCAATGGCAAGGGATACTGAAACTTAACAGTGATCTTATTAAGAAGGCGGTAATCAATACACGGTCTTAGCGAACCATCCTTCTTGGCTACAAAAAAGAACCGTGCTCCCAATGGTGACGACGATGGGCGAATATGTCCCTTCTCCAGGGACTCCTTCACATAACTGCGCATAGCGGTGTGTTCAGGTACGGACAAATTAAATAAACGACCCTTAGGGAATTTACTACCAGGAATCAAATCGATAGCACAATCACAATTCCTATGCGGAGGTAGGGCATCAGACTTGGACTCTTCAAATACATCCTGAAAGTCCGACAAGAACTCTGGGATGTCAGAAGGAATGGATGACGAAAAAGACAAAAATGGAACATCACCATGTACTCCCTGACAACCCCAGCTGGTTACCGACATAGAGTTCCAATCCAATACTGGATTATGGGTTTGTAGCCATGGCAACCCCAACACGACCACATCATGCAAATTATGCAGTACCAGAAAGCGAATAACTTCCTGATGTGCAGGAGCCATGCACATGGTCAGCTGGGCCCAGTACTGAGGCTTATTCTTGGCCAAAGGTGTAGCATCAATTCCTCTCAACGGAATAGGACACCGCAAAGGCTCCAAGAAAAATCCACAACGTTTAGCATAATCCAAATCCATCAGATTCAGGGCAGCGCCTGAATCCACAAACGCCATGACAGAATACGATGACAAAGCGCACATTAAGGTAATGGACAAAAGGAATTTGGACTGTACAGTACCAATAACGGCAGAGCTATCGAACCGCCTAGTGCGTTTAGGACAATTAGAAATAGCATGAGTAGAATCACCACAATAGAAACACAGTCTGTTCAGACGTCTGTGTTCTTGCCGTTCTACTTTATTCATAGTCCTGTCGCACTGCATAGGCTCAGGTTTACTCTCAGGCAGTACCGCCAGATGGTGCACAGATTTACGCTCGCGCAAGCGACGACCGATCTGAATGGCCAAGGACATAGACTCATTCAAACCAGCAGGCATAGGAAATCCCACCATTACATCCTTAAGAGCTTCAGAGAGACCCTTTCTGAACAAAGCCGCTAGTGCAGATTCATTCCACAGAGTGAGTACTGACCATTTCCTAAATTTCTGACAATATACTTCTACATCATCCTGACCCTGGCATAAAGCCAGCAGATTTTTCTCAGCCTGATCGACTGAATTAGGCTCATCGTAAAGCAATCCGAGCGCCAGGAAAAATGCATCAACATTACTCAATGCAGAATCTCCTGGTGCAAGAGAAAACGCCCAGTCCTGTGGGTCGCCGCGCAAAAAAGAAATAATAATCAAAACCTGTTGAATAGGATTACCAGAAGAATGAGGTTTCAAGGCCAAAAATAGCTTACAATTATTTCTGAAGCTCAGGAACTTAGTTCTGTCACCAAAAAACAAATCAGGAATCGGAATTCTTGGTTCTAGCATCGATTTCTGATCAATAGTATCTTGAATCTTTTGTACATTTACAACGAGATTATTCATTGAGGAGCACAGAGCCTGAATATCCATGTCCACAGCTGTGTCCTGAAGCACTCTAATGTCTAGGGGAAAAAAAAGACTGAAGACAGAGCTAAGAAAAAAAAATGATGTCAGGATTTCTTTTTTCCCTCTATTGGGAATCATTGGTGTGGCTCCTTGTACTGTTATGGCTGGCAATCAGGCAACACAGCGTGCAGTAATCAGCGCACATACAGAGATCTGGCAATAACCAAAAACAATAGGACGAGCTCTGAGACGTGGAATCTCTGTAGACTGCAGTACCTGATCTATCCTCACACAACTATAAAGCAGCAGTGGATTGCGCCTAACAACTACCTATGCAACTCGGCACTGCCTGAGGAGCTGACTAGCCTGAAGATAGAAATACAAGCCTGACTTACCTCAGAGAAATACCCCAAAGGAATAGGCAGCCCCCCACATATAATGACTGTTAGCAAGATGAAAAGACAAACGTAGGAATGAAATAGATTCAGCAAAGTGAGGCCCGATATTCTAGACAGAGCGAGGATAGCAAAGAGAACTATGCAGTCTACAAAAAACCCTAAAACGAAAACCACGCAAAGGGGCAAAAAGACCCACCGTGCCGAACTAACAGCACGGCGGTGCACCCCTCTGCTTCTCAGAGCTTCCAGCAAAAGACAATAGCAAGCTGGACAGAAAAAAAACAGAAAACAAACTAGAAGCACTTATCTAGCAGAGCAGCAGGCCCAAGGAAAGATGCAGTAGCTCAGATCCAACACTGGAACATTGACAAGGAGCAAGGAAGACAGACTCAGGTGGAGCTAAATAGCAAGGCAGCCAACGAGCTCACCAAAACACCTGAGGGAGGAAGCCCAGAGACTGCAATACCACTTGTGACCACAGAGGTGAACTCAGCCACAGAATTCACAACAGCGACCCAGTTAGAGACTATACCATTTATAACCACCCTCTGCTTTCTATCACTAAGCCAGTTACTAACCCATTTACACACATTTTCTCCCAGACCAAGCATTCTCATTTTGTGTACCAACCTCTTGTGCGGCACGGTATCAAACGCTTTGGAAAAATCGAGATATACCACGTCCAATGACTCACCGTGGTCCAGCCTATAGCTTACCTCTTCATAAAAACTGATTAGATTGGTTTGACAGGAGCGATTTCTCATAAACCCATGCTGATATGGAGTTAAACAGTTATTCTCATTGAGATAATCCAGAATAACATCCCTCAGAAACCCTTCAAATATTTTACCAACAATAGAGGTTAGACTTACTGGCCTATAATTTCCAGGTTCACTTTTAGAGCCCTTTTTGAATATTGGCACCACATTTGCTATGCGCCAGTCCTGCGGAACAGATCCTGTCGCTATAGAGTCCCTAAAAATAAGAAATAATGGTTTATCTATTACATTACTTAGTTCCCTTAGTACTCGTGGGTGTATGCCATCCGGACCCGGAGATTTATCTATTTTAATCTTATTTAGCCGATTTCGCACCTCTTCTTCGGTTAGATTGGTGACCCTTAATATAGGGTTTTCATTGTTTCTTGTGATTTCACCTAGCATTTCATTTTCCACCGTGAATACCGTGGAGAAGAAGGTGTTTAATATGTTAGCTTTTTCCTCGTCATCTACAACCATTCTTTCCTCACTATTTTTTAAGGGGCCTACATTTTCAGTTTTTATTCTTTTACTATTGATATAGTTGAAGAACAGTTTGGGATTAGTTTTACTCTCCTTAGCAATGTGCTTCTCTGTTTCCTTTTTGGCAGCTTTAATTAGTTTTTTAGATAAAGTATTTTTCTCCCTATAGTTTTTTAGAGCTTCAATGGTGCCATCCTGCTTTAGTAGTGCAAATGCTTTCTTTTTACTGTTAATTGCCTGTCTTACTTCTTTGTTTAGCCACATTGGGTTTTTCCTATTTCTAGTCCTTTTATTCCCACAAGGTATAAACCGCTTACACTGCCTATTTAGGATGTTCTTAAACATTTCCCATTTATTATCTGTATTCTTATTTCTGAGGATATTGTCCCAGTCTACCAGATTAAGGGCATCTCTAAGCTGGTCAAACTTTGCCTTCCTAAAGTTCAGTGTTTTTGTGACTCCCTGACAAGTCCCCCTAGTGAAAGACAGGTGAAACTGTACAATATTGTGGTCGCTATTTCCTAGATGCCCAACCACCTGCAGATTTGTTATTCTGTCAGGTCTATTAGATAGTATTAGGTCTAAAAGTGCTGCTCCTCTGGTTGGATTCTGCACCAATTGTGAAAGATAATTTTTCTTGGTTATTAGCAGAAACCTGTTGCCTTTATGGGTTTCACAGGTTTCACTTTCCCAGTTAATATCCGGGTAGTTAAAGTCCCCCATAACCAGGACCTCATTATGGGTTGCAGCTTCATCTATCTGCTTTAGAAGTAGACTTTCCATGGTTTCTGTTATATTTGGGGGGTTGTAACAGACCCCAATGAGAATTTTGTTTCCATTTTTCCCTCCATGAATTTCGACCCATATGGACTCGACATCCTCATTTCCTTCGCTAATATCCTCCCTTAAAGTGGACTTTAGACAAGACTTTACATAGAGACAAACCCCTCCTCCTCTCCGATTTTTACGATCCTTTCTAAACAGACTGTAACCCTGTAAGTTAACTGCCCAGTCATAGCTTTCATCTAACCATGTCTCGGTTATTCCCACTATGTCAAAGTTACCTGTAGATATTTCTGCTTCTAGTTCTTCCATCTTGTTTGTCAGGCTTCTGGCGTTTGCGAGCATGCAGTTTAGAGGATTTTGTTTTGTTCCAATCTCCTCGCTGTGGATTGCTTTAGAAATGTTCTTACCTCCCATCTGAGTATGTTTTCCTGGGTCTTCTTTGTTCAAGTCTAATGTTTTTCTTCCCGTCCCCTCTTCTTCTAGTTTAACGCCCTCCTGATGAGTGTAGCGAGTCTTCTGGCGAATGTGTGTTTCCCAGGTTTGTTGAGGTGTAGTCCATCTCTGGCGAGGAGTCCATCGTACCAGTAATTCACACCGTGGTCCAGGAATCCGAATCCTTGTTGTCTGCACCATCGTCTTAGCCAGTTGTTTGCATCAAGGATCCTGTTCCATCTCCTGGTGCCATGCCCGTCTACTGGAAGGATAGAAGAAAAAACTACCTGTGCATCCAGTTCCTTTACTTTCTTCCCCAACTCTTCAAAGTCTTTGCAGATTGTCGGTAGGTCTTTCCTTGCCGTGTCATTGGTGCCAACATGTATATATATATATATATATTTCATTCAGCGCTAGATAGCCGAAAAGCCGGTAATTCAATTGCCGGCTTTTGCTATCTACTTCCTCCCAAACTCGACATGATATGAGACATGGTTTACATACAGTAAACCATCTCATATCCCTTCTTTTATTACATATTCATCTTTAGTAATGTAAGAAGTGTCTTTGTGTCAAATTTGGGGTCTCTAGCTATTAAATTAAAGGGTTAAATCCCGGAAACAATTGGCGTGGGCTCCCGCGCAATTTTCTCCGCCAGAGTGGGAAAGCCAGTGACTGAGGGCAGATATTAATAGCCTAGAGAGGGACCATGGTTATAGGACCCCCCCTGGCTAAAAACATCTGCCCCCAGCCACCCCAGAAAAGGAACATCTGGAAGATGCGCCTATTCTGGCACTTGGCCTCTCTCTTCCCACTCCCGTGTAGCGGTGGGATATGGGGTAATGAAGGGCTAATGTCACTTTGCTATTGTAAGGTGACATTAAGCCAGGATAATAATGGAGAGGCGTCAATTATGACATCTATCCATTATTAATCCAATAGTACGAAATGGTTAATAAAACACACACACATTATTAAAAAGTATTTTAATGAAAAAAAGACACAGGGTGTTTTAATATTTTATTATACTCTTAATCCACCTGAAGACCCTTGTCACCTGAAACAAAGTTAAAAAAACAAACAATAATATTCCATACCTTCCGTCGTTCAGTTTTGTCCCACGCTGTAAATCCATCTGAAGGGGTTAAATCATTTTATACCCAGGAGCTCTGCTAATGCAGCTGTGCTCCTGACTGTAAAACTTGGTGAATGAATGGAATGCAGGGGAATGTACTGTAGTTACCTCGAGTCGCTGTGATGCACCCTCTGCTGGATGAACTCATATGAACTCGAGCCTGGGAACTTTTCAGAATATTTTCCCACGCTCGAGTTCGTATGAACATATCACATGTCATATGATTTGACAACTGAGTGTTACCAGCTGGGAGTGTGTCCCTGCACTCTGCAAGGGCTTGTGCAGACTACCGTATCATTGGTTCAAGTGGGATCCGACATAACATCAGATGTCACTCACACCAATGTTATTCTATGGGGCCACTCACATGTCCGATTTTTTTCCCTTGGACCTAGCTCTTCTGAAGAAAAATATCGCTGCATGTCCAGATAGTCAGATCGTATTCAGCCATGCAAGTCAATGTGTTCGTGGACACTACTGGAGTGTACTCTGATGTTATCCTCAGACCGACACTCTGACGAGAGAATACACAGTTTTCTGCACCTGGGGTACTGGGGAATGAATGGAATGCAGGGAAACGTAAATTCATAGACTTGCGGCGGTGCTGCGCCCCCTGCAGGCATAACCTCATATGAACTCTAGCGTGGGAAAATATTCAGATATTCAGAAAAATTTCCACGCTACAGTTCATATGAGTTTATGCCACCAGGGGGCGCATCACCGCAAGTCTACAAAGCTGCATTCCATTCAACCAGGAGCAACAGCTGCATTAGCAGGCTCCTGGTTGTAAAATTATTTAACCCCTTCAGATCGATTTACAGCATGGGACATGACTGTATGACAGACAGGTATGGGATATTGTTGCTTTTTTTTTTTTTTTTACAGAACGAGGGTCTTCAGGTGGATTAAGCATAAAATAAAGATTTTAAAACCCCATGTGTGTATTTATTTCATTAAAATACTTTATTCATAATGTGTGTGTATTATTAACCCTTAACTACTATTGGATTAATAATGGATAGGTGTCTTATTGACATCTCTCCATTATTAACCAGGCTTAATGTCACCTTACATTAGCAAGGTGATATTAACCCCTTATTACCCCATTTCCCACCGCAACTCGGGTGTGGGAAGAGAGAGGCTAAGTGCCAGAATAGGCGCATCTTACAGATGCCTTTTCTGGGGTGCCTTTTCTGGGGTGGCTGGGGGCAGATGTTTTTAGCCAAGGGGGGGGCAATAACCATGGTCCCTCTCTAGGCTATTAATATCTTCCCTCAGTCACTGGCTTTACCACTCTGGCAGAGAAAATTGCGCTGGAGCCCACGCCAGTTTTTTCCGTGATTTAACCATTTATTTTAACACCTAGAGCCCCTAAATTTTGCACAAAGACACTTCGAACATTATTAGTGAGGAAAAAAATAAGGGATATGAAATGGTTTACTGTATGTAAACCACGTCTCATATCCTGTCGGGTTTGATAAGGAGACAGCAAAAGCCTGCAATTGAATTACTGGCTTTTAAGCTATCTAGCGCTGTATGAAATATAAATACTATATATGTGTCTCAATGATTATATATATATATATATATATATATATATATTTACCTATACTATGTGTAGACATTTATTGTATCTATTCTATTCTAACCTGTCAGTGTGATTTTACTGTACACTGCACTGAATTGCCAGCTTTTCTACAGAACACCGGTGCGTATTTCTCGCAAGTCACATTGTTGGTCCGTGTGTAATCCGTATTTTTGTCACCCCATAGACTTTCATTGGTGGATTTTTTGCGCAATACGCTGAAAAACGCAGCATGCTGCGATTTTCTCAGCCCGTAAAATACGGCTGCGAAATATACGGCAGATAGGATCTGCCCCATAGAGAATCAATAGTCCATGTGCAATGCGTAGTTTTTGCTCATCTCATACGTTTTTAAAACTCTCTAGTGTGACGCCGGCCTTATTGTTACATTGGAGTAAATAAGGATTTGTAGCGGACAGTGAAGTAGTGGCATGGTAAGTAAAGTGAAGGCAAACAGATATTTCTTTTAAAATTGTATATAATGTTTATTCAAAATATTGTTACAAGGCTGAGAATTCCCTTTAAGGCAGACTACAATACATTCAAAAAGTCATATGTAAGTACAAAAGATAATACAGAACAATTAGACAAAAGTGACTTTCGTCAGACTGGGGTACAGTTCAACCATCTAAATGGAAGTTAAAGAATAAGATTTTCTTTGCACAATCAACTCTTTATAATTTTGTATTTATTTAGGATAAACCTGGGTTGCTATGACAAAAGTTTTTTACTGTTAGGCCGGAGTCACACTACAGCGAGATATGGCCGAGTCTCGCAGGTTAAAACCAAGCTCTGGCGCCGGCACTCCAGAGCAGAGCGTGCGGCCGCACAGCAATACATGGAGCTGCACGCTCCGCTCCGGAGTGCCGGTGCCAGAGCTTGTTTTTAACCTGCGAGACTCGGCCGTATCTCGCTGTAGGGTGACTCCGGCCTTAAAGGGAAGCTATAATCAGGTGTTTACTATAAGAACAGCATGATGTAGGGGCAGAGACCCCGATTCCAGTGATTTATCAGTTACTAGGCTTCACTAGGTTGATGTATCACTTACTCAGTTTCAATAAAATCATTGTTTTATCATCAGGAGATTATCACTAAAGGACTAGGTGTATCATGCCTTTTAGTCCTGCTCTGCGTATTTCCACCCCCACCACTGATTAGCGGCTGTCTGCATACACTGTACATGTGCACAAAGCTGCCAATCAGTGTTGTGGGAGGGTTATACAGAACACAGCATTAGAGAACTGCTAGATCTGTAGCAGGGTAAATCGTTATTTAATCAAAATGACAGCAAGTAGCCTAGAAAGTGGCACAATGCTGGAATAAGGGTATGTTTTCCTATATCATGCTGCTCTCAGATTGCTCAGCAAAACCTGGTGACAGATTACTTTTAAGGCTCATGAACATAACCATATTACCACTCTGTACAACCTACATATACTACTACTACGTAGAGCCTTATATTTATATATTTAAAATAGTGCCTATATATATTCTGCTGGAAGGGGCTATAGGATTAAGGTGGTGCCCTTTAAATTCCCATAGCCATACAGTCTCAAAAAGGTTAGCTGATTTGGACAATATCACCATTGACAATAAACTGATCACAAAGTATCCCCTTGCTAGGTAAAAGTAAAAGGTGACACAACCATGTTGCTGGGTTCAAATTAGGTTAGGCACAACCCTGACAGCGACACAACAGTTTGACCCTTTAACATATACTGCTAATGGCAACTTCTGTTATATGGGAATAAGTTACAGAGAAAAGTAAGTAGAAAAAAAAAATCAAAAACCCAAAGATCTGCTCTGACATATATTAAAAAAGGTAAAAAAAAAATTACACTATACATAAAAAAAAATAGCAAATAATAATAAAAAATAAATATATGCCCATCTATTGTAAACAAAGCCCTGCTCCTAAGGCCTGTCCCACACGTCCAGATAATTCCGGTACCGGAAAAATCGGTACCGGAATTGTCCGTGTGCTCACGTGGCACATCAGTGTGGCACACGTGCGGCATCCGTGTGCCGCCCGTGTGCCGACTGGGTACCACACGCTCCGTGCAGGAGACAGCGCTACAGTTAAGCGCTGTCCCCTGCATCTGGTGCTGAAACCGCCATTCATTTCTTCTCGCTGGAGAGAAGATATGAAAAATCTTTATTTTTTTTTTTTTTTTTGGTGTTTTAAAAAAAGATCCCTGTATGCAGCCCCCTCCCACCCCCTGTGCGCCTTTCCCTCCCCCGCTGTTAAGAAAATGCTTACCCGGCTTCCTCGCTGCTTCCTCTCCTCACCGCATCTTCTCCTGTATGAGCGGTCACGTGGTGCCGCTTATTACATTGATGAATATGCGGCTCCACCCCTATGGGAGGTGGAGCTGCATATTCATCACTGTAATGGGCGGCACCACGTGACCGCTCATACAGGAGAAGCTGCGGCGAGGAGAGGAAGCAGCGAGGAAGCCGGGTAAGTATTTTATTAACAGCGGGGGGCGGGAGGGGGTTGGGGACAGGGATCTTTTTTTTTAAACACCAAAAAAAAGATTATTCATATCTTCTCTCCAGCGAACGCTGCTGGAGAGAAGAAATGAATGTCGGCTTCAGCACCACGCTGGGGGGACAGCGCTTACTGTAGCTCTGTCTCCTGCACGGCACACGGACTGCACACGGACAGCATCCGTGTGCGGTACGTGTTTTACATGGACCCATTGACTTTAATGAGTCCGTGTAATACGTGCGCTCCCACGAACACTGACATGTCTCCGTGTTTTTCAAACGGACACACGGTCCGTGAAAACACGCTAACATGTGCAGAGACACATTGATTTTAATGTGTCTACGTGAGTCAGTGTCTCCGGTACATGAGGAAACTGTGACCTCACGTACCGGAGCCACTGACGTGTGAAACCGGCCTGAGGGCAGTCCCACACGTCCAGATAATTCCGGTACCGGAAAAATCGGTACCGGAATTATCCGCGTCCATGTGCCCGTGCATTTCTGTGGCACATCAGTGTGGCACACGTGCAGCACACGTGTGCCGCCCGAGTGCTGACTGGGTACCACACGCACCGTGCAGGAGAGAGTGCTAGAGATAAGCGCTGTCCCCCCACATGGTGCTGAAGCTGCCATTCATATCTTCTCTGCAGCAGCGTTTGCTGTAGAGAAGATATGAATAATCCTTTTTTTTTTGTTTCTCGTGTTTAACATAAAGATCCATGTCCCCACCCCCCTCCCACCCCCTGTGCGCCCGCCCGCTGTTATTAAAATACTCACCCGGCTCCCTCGCTGGCGCTGCTTCCTGTCCTGGCCGCACCTTCTACTGTATGAGTGGTCACGTGAGGCCACCGATTACAGTCATGAATATGCGGCTCCACCTCCCATAGGGGTGGAGTCGCATATTCATTACTGTAAATGAGCGGCCCCACGAGACCGCTCATACAGTAGAAGGTGTGGCTAGAACAGGAAGCAGCGCCAGCGAGGGAGCCGGGTGAGTATTTTAATAACAGCGGGCGGGCGCACAGGGGGTGGGAGGGGGGTGGGGACATGGATCTTTATGTTAAACACGAGAAACAAAAAAAAAAAGGATTATTCATATCTTCTCTACAGCAAACGCTGTAGTAGAGAAGATGTGAATGGCAGCTTCAGCACCACGTGGGGGGGACAGCGCTTACTGTAGCGCTGTCTCCTGCACGGCACACGGACTGCACACGGACAACCTCCATGTGCGGTACGTGTTTTACACGGACCCATTGACTTTAATGGGTCCGTGTAATCCGTGCGCTCCCACGAACACTGACATGTCTCCGTGTTTGGCACACGGAGACACGGTCCACAAAAAAAATCAATGACATCTGCACAGATGCATTGATTTCAATGTGTCTACATGTGTCAGTGGCTCCGGTACGTGAGGAAACTGTCACCTCACGTACCGGAGCCACTGACGTGTGAAACCGGCCTAATACAGTGACCTTAATTAGGGCATGGAATATATTAAAATAGCCACCACATGATGTTGAAAAAAATACTATAACACTATACAATGTTTTAACATTAAAAAAGTGTCATCTATCACTTTAATAACCTAAAAAATAAATAAGTTATAGGCATTTTACACGTAAAGTGTCCTAATTATTAGGGCGCAGAATGCTTCCAGGGGAAGGAGTTACACCTGATTGCATTGCTCCTTCATGTAAATGGAGCAATGTCAATAATAGTAACATCAGAAAATTGCTGTGTACAATATTTTTAGTGGCTCCAAAATGGAGCTTCACTGTCACTCAAAAATGATAGAACAAGTACAAACAATGACAAAACGACTAGAAACTGGACTAATTACCATAAATATTTGGTTTAAAAACTATTCAAAAGTTTTTGAATGCAAATAAAAAACAAGGTTTCATAATGTGAAAAAAATGAATGTAATAGATAGATTCTATCTGTAAGCATGTATGGTCAATACAAATCTCGCAATGCAGCAGAACTGAATTTGTCTTTTTAGCATAACTTACTGTGATATCACAAATTTATCTTAGGCCATGTTCGCACATTGCGTATTTGGCGAGTTTTTTACTTCAGTATTTGTAAGCCAAAACCAGGAGTGGAACAGTCAGAGGAAAATGATAAAAAAAAGATACACGTCACCACCACTTCTGCATTCTTCACCCAATCCTGGCTTTGGCTTACAAATACTGAGGTAAAAACCTCACCAAATACTCAGCATGTGCACGTGGCCTTAGCACAGGGAGAAAACCAGCAAAGTCTAAGTTCATGTGCACATGTTGAGTGTTTTTTTTACCTGAGTAGTTGTAAGACAAAGCCAAGAGTGGGTAAAAAAATACAGAAGTGATGTACGTATTTCTATTATACTCTTCCTCTCATGCCACGTTCAGTATTTGGTCATTATTTTACCTCAGTATTTGTATGCCAAAACCAGGAATGGTTTGGCTTAAAAATTCTGAGGTAAAAAAGGTGTGCACACGTTAAGTATTTGCTTAAAACATTTCTGCCGCAAATACTGAATTGTTGGCAGGAAAAACACAGCATAAACCTGCATTTTTGATGCGTTTCTTTCCCATTAATTAAAATAAGTTAAAAACTGCAGAAATAATTGACAAGCTTCAGGTGTGAAACTGCTTCAAATCTGCAAGGACAAAATAAGCAACGTGTGCATGAGAGATCAGGAAGCTCATTCACTTTGGTAATACTAGGAAATCCTTCAGTTTTTGTGACAAAACTGCATGGAAAAGAAAGGCATAAATCGCAGCAAATCATGTGTGTACACACCCTAATCCTCCTTAAAGCTCGCTATTCATTTGTGATTAAGATTGTCTGCTCTTGTCTTGTGTATAGAAATCTAGGTATCTGAGGAATGAATGATTGGGCATGTTGGATTTTAATACACCCAATGCTTTTTTTCCACAGGTAGGTAACCTTCTACCATCGGAGTATAATATTTGGCTTATTCACTCATGCCCAACCTAATACAGACGTACGCTCAGCTGGGCATGCATGCATGCATGAAGTGGAGTCAAGAAGGAGGAGCCATCGCTCTCAAGTGTATGACTGACTTTAGTAGGTTTTCCCACTGTATTAAAAATTAAAACAGTGTAGTGACAAATTTAGTTCTGCTACATTTGTGGTTGTTTGCAGTAAATTCCCTTAAATCCAGCAATGATGAGGCTTTATAGCTACCTGATTATCCCATAAAATAGGGTTATAGTAAATATATGAAATCTCCCTAGGGTATACCTCCACCAGGAATAAAAATACGAGCACAAAGTATACTAACATCACAGAAGTCTCATAATAGCTTGTCAGCTCTGCATAGAAAGCTATCTAAAATATATATTATATATATATATTATATATTTATAAATTTAGTATTCTACTTAGTATTTTTTTTATATAAGTTACAATCTATGTTGCTTATATTTATTAGTGATGTAGAACCTCTACTGTTGTCTAATTACTGAGGCCAGTCTCACACGTCCACATAATTCCGGTACCGGAGAAAACGTTATCGGAGTTATCCGTGTCCGTGTGCTCACGTAGGCCGTCCGTGTGGGATCCGTGTGATGTCCGTGAGTATGTTGTTAGGGTCCGTGTGCTGGACGTGTGTCCGTGTCTGTGTATTGCATCAATTTTCCCAATTTTAACCCTATGACAGGAAAAACGCACATGGACAGCACACGGAGGGCACACGCGCTCCCACAAACACTGACACGTCTCCGTGTTTTGCAAACGGACACACGGTCCATGAAAACACGCTGACATGTGCAGAGACACATTTATTTTAATGGGTTTACGTGAGTCAGTGTCTCCGGTACGTGAGGAAACTGTCACCTCACGTACCGGAGCCACTGACGTGTGAAACCGGCCTGAGGCTGATACAGCCTTTCCCAAGAAAATTTTTACGTGAAGATTATTTTCTTTCATTCAAGATTAGAATTAAAACACACACTTACTAAACGACATATCAGTACTATGATACCTTGCTGCAAAATGTGTGTGGGAAAGAAAAAAAAAAATACAACCCTTGTACAAAACCGAATTAAAAGAATTGAATGTTTTTACATAAATTTTTTTGTCTTTTGTTAAAAAAATTTAAATGAAAAAACTCCATGTGAATATAACATTAAATTGATAAGCAGGTCTAAAAATGAGACTTGTAATAATAATGCTAATGGAAGGGTAGAGAGTAGACTATTAATACAGCCCTGTACGCAAAAGAGGAGAGTTATCAAAAGTAGTGTGAGGGGAAGCCGAGCAATTAGCCAATCATGTGTCAGCTTTTAATTAAAAAATATAAAATCCTAAAGCTAGTGTCACATGACTGAATGTACTCCATCTGACAAAATTAGGGTGATTATGCTAATCAGACTCTAATCAGAGTGTGATCCAATTTTCTCGGCTGTGGAGAATTGAAAAAAAATAAAGTTTCTCCATCTTCTCCATTCAGTGTGTTCATGAAAATCGGACTACAGTCAGATGTCATCTGAGTGTGGTCCAATGTTTTCCACGGACCCATCGACATGAATGGGTGAGTGTCATCTGAATATTATAGAAGGCAAATTGTGCATGCTGCAATTTTTTTTCTTTGGACCAAACATAAAAGTGGACTTGTGCACAGCCTCATTGAATAACATTGGTCCGAGTGTGACTCAATGTTTTGATGGATCGCGCTCGGACCAAAACTACGGCCGTTTGCATGAGCACCAAGAATGAGAGCCAGAATGTGATTGGCTGCTATGAGCTACTGCTCCATTAGTTCTGATAAATCTCCCACATTTTGTACAGTACGATGAACATCACATAAACCCCTAACGAGCGCATAATTCAGTTTTTGTATGATCGCGAAGGACATTTTCATTTGAGATTAGGATGTGCTCTATAAATCATCCACAGTTGACGAAGACCCAGCATTTGAAGACACAGATCTTTGTTAAAAAGATTCTATAAAAAAATATAAATAATAACAAATTAATATACAAGTAATGCTAATTCTATATTATGTACAAAGACACAGAATTATACATTAAAATGTATGTTTTTTTTTAGTCTACAAATTATCCAAAATAGTAAAATTGTAAATTGAAATATTAAAGGCTTAGAATTAATTTTATAGCTGTTATTTTATAGATAACATGCTTCCACCCCATCTGCCTTAACATTTTCATTGCTTAATAAAGGGGGTTTCAATACATTGTTATTGATGACCTTTTCACTGCTATTGATGAAAAATGCCTAATATTGGTGGGGGTCCGCCACCCACCACAGCTCTGTCAACTGTTTAGTGGTCACTGCCAGATACTCCAGATCAGCTCTTATTTTCAATATGCCTCAGACCCCACTGATCTGATATAATCATGACCTATACTAAGGTTAGGTTATCAAACTTATAGCAGTGAAATGTTCTTTAAATGGTCAGTGCACATTTAGTCATACAATAGATAATAGAGGGTGCTTACCCTTCTACGTCTGCGCCTTTTTATACTTTGATGCATAGTATCCTGTAACAAAGAGGAAATCGTTACATAATGCACATGCAATGGATTCTATCTATGTTGCTATCTATTTATCTCTCTATCTATGTAGCTATCTATCTACATTTCCCTAGAATCACAGATTCATAACATTAAAGCGGATCGTCCACCATTACATATCACTTTCTCTTTCTAGATCATAAAAATAAATATCACAACTTATCTATTGAGCAGTTATACCATTTTCTTGCATAGTATGGCGCCACCTCGTGTTCAAAATGTATTGCGGTATTCACAACTATCCAAAATGAATGCTGTTGGACGCACATGCTCAGTCTGTCTCCTTAGGTCTCTGCATAGTGATAATAACAAGTAGCTATTTCTTTTGGCTGCTTTTTATGTAATGGGATCACTTTGCAGAGGCCGTGGGGAACAGTTGACTGAGCATGGGCGACGAGTAGCACTCAGCTCATTGGGCACAATATGGCGCCATATCATATAAGTAAATGTCAGAACTCTCCACTAGATTTTTTTTTTAACATATAAATTGCAGATATCATTTAGTTTTAATATCTATACATTAGATGTGATAATTGTTCTGCCAACCCCTTAGAATAGTTTAGGGCATGCTTAAAGTAATGAAACTGTATTCAGTACCAGTAGTATTGCTATAAATACCAGTAAATTAGTGAGCATATAGTTAGATTAGGAATACCCATTAGCCAACCAATAGTTATGGCGACACAGCTGGTGAAGTGCATAGCAAAGAGTATAGCAGAAGTAAAACATACAGGAGAATAGAGTATTTTGTGTTTTTGTCAGTAGATCTAGCTTTGTAGCTTAAAAACATGCGATGTCTCGTTTATCATTTTAGTAACTCACCCCGCTGTGGCGTGTGATGCAGTGTTTCACAAGGTGGATTGTACTGTTCACGGGAACGATCGGCTGCATTTTCTGTGCATGATGAAAGATGCTGCCCAGGACCTGTGAGGACTGAAGTGTAGAAGAAATAGTAGAGTGCAATATATCAAAGTAAGGATATAGGTACAGGTGTGAACCCTCTGCTTAACTGCAGAAAGTCATTGTTACAAGAGATTTCTCATCATAAATAGGTGAAATTGTAAAATTCTTCAAAAAACAAAGAACCTTGCAATCTGAATCTTGTTAAAAATCTTCTTTTTCAAGAACAGAGGGAGTTTTAATTTTATTTAGCTTTGGTTTCCTTCTTGTTGCCTAGGTTAATGGCCAGCTCTGCAGTCTATCAGAGGTGGCCACTTTCCGAGGCTTGCTATTCAGTTTGCAAGGACTGCTCTCAAGCCTACAGGATGGCTGGATCTGTCCATCCTCAGTTCCCCTGCGCTCCTCTGATGCTAGAGAGGCAAAGTTGCCTGTAATAGCAGTATTGGAAAGCCCACAGTTTAGGCCAATAGCTCAACCATGCCACTGACCCCAACTGTCAATCATTAGGGGTGCACTCATCCAACAGCAAGCAAGAATCCCACAGGTAGGGGAATGGTGCACTCCTGAAGATAATGAGAATAACCTTTTAATTCCATGTCATTCTGCTGCGGATATGCATGTTCATTATCTAGTGATAGGACATCTACCATATCTTTAGTAAATTTCACATTGCATCTTTCCTTTCTTTTGATCCTATTGGATCATTAAGAGCTTCCATGTCCTCATAATCTGAAAACTGCAATGTGCAATGTATCAGTGAAGAGAGAGAGAGAGAGACCCCAGAACGGAAAATGTGCATGATTTCAATGGAAAATGCTTGGAAAACCGGATACGGGGGCCGGATTCATAGTTTCACACGTTTTTGGCCGGCTCCGTCACTGTGCGCTTTTTTCGCTGGACAAAAAAACGTTCCTCTGGACGTTCTCTCGGTCCGCCGGAAACAACTATTTGGACGGATCCAGAAAAAAACGGATGAAACGTCTGGCCATCAGGCGCAATCCGGCGCTAATACAACTCTGAGAAAAAAACGGATCCGGCGTAAAAAAAAACCTGATCCGTTTTTTCAAAACTTGCCGGATTGTGCCTGAAGCAAAAAACCTGATGTGTGAAAAGTATTAGGGTATGTGCACACATAGAAAGCTCCTCTGCGGATTTTTCCGCAGCGGATTTAATAAATCCGCAGTGCAAACCGCGGCGGTTTTTCCTGCGGATTTATCGCGGTTTCTATTGCGGATTCTGCTGCGGTTTTACATCTGCAGTTTGCTATTGGAGCAGGTGTAAAAACGCTGTGGATTCCGCACAAAGAATTGACATGCTGCGGAAAATAAAACACTGCGTTTCCGCGCGTTTTTTTCCGCAGCATGTGCACTGCAGATTTTGTTTCCCATAGGTTTACATTGTACTGTAAACTCATGGGAAAGTGCTGTGGATCCGCAGCTGCGGAAACGCTGCGGATCCGCAGCAAAATCCGCAGCGTGTGCACATACCCTAAGGGTATGTTTCCACATTCAGGAAACGCTGCGTTTTTGACGCTGCGTTGAGCCGCATCGTCAAAAACGCCGCGTCCAGATTTCATGAAATCCCGTTTCCACTATGCATTAAAAGACGCGAAAACGCACATGCGGCGCGTCTTTTAAGAACGCAGCATGTCCTTACATTGCAGAAAAAACTCAAGGACAGCACAGGTGACCTGCCAGTGACCTCAGGTGCAGATTTGGTCAGGATTTTACCTGCATAAAATCCTGACCAAATCCTGATGCAATCCTGAACGTGGACACATACCCTAAATTGACTGGCTGCAAATCCATTGTTGCTCTCAGCTGAGACTTTGAAGTAACTGGATCCAAGCTAAAGGCCCCGTCACACTTAGCGACGCTAAAGCGATCCCGCTAGCGATCTCGCTATGTGTGACAGGGGCTTAAGTGATGATCTGCACAAATCTCACTGATGTGACATGTTCATCCACTGACAGCAAACAAATATCTTATTTATACACTTCTTTTTTTTAAACCCATGTAACATTTTACAGTCTATTAACAATTTTCTGGAACTTTTAGATTTTTAAAGAGCAAAAATTGTGACTTACATCAATGGTGGAAGGATCCAACGTCTGGAATCCATCTGTGTTGTTGACGTGAGTCTAGATTAAAGTAAAGCAAAAATGTATAACTCTTAATAACAATAATAGTACAGGACACAACTAAATTAACAAGCTTAAAGGGGTTGTCCATTGCATTAATGTAACTAAAGGGGTTGTCTGGTCCAAATCAATAGGTCTGCAGTCACCGTGTGTGACTGCAGACTTATGAATCCCCTCCCCCAGCGCATGCACTGTGCTGTGTGAGGATTCACCGACTTCTGAGCAATAAATGGTACACTTGTATTGAGCAAGGCTGCGCCCACCCTAATGACTCTGGCGTCCAGTGGGTGTATCTCACTAGATGGTGCCGCCTATCTCCATACAAGTGGAGCAAGGCTGTGCCCACTGGATGGACTGTAGTCAGGAGTATGTATAACTCATACATACCCTCTGGTCTTGGCTCAGAAACCGGTGAATCCCCGCAACGCACAGTGCACGCCCCGGGGGGATTCATAAGTCTGCATTCACACAGAGTGACTGCAGACTTATAATATAAAAATAAAAAATATAAAATGTAAAAATAATGCAACAAATAGACACATTACAAGAAGCATGTTATACCTACCATATTTCCTATTGTAATATTGTAGTTCTCATTTAAAAATTCAGTGCAATTTCCAAGACCCTACAAAAAAGAGCGAATTTCAATTATAATTCAATATATATGGATTTTTTCTGTAATTTTTAACATTTATATTCACTGTAAAATGCATATTTTGAATTTCCAATGTTACATATATATCCAATAAGTAATAATATCACCATTACCATGCATACATAAAAAGCAGCATTTTTCCCCATCTAATAATATGATTATCTCCAAACATTTGTACATGTAGTTTTCATTTTTTGTATGATGACCATCCATGACCAATACCATGTAAATAATATATTATTTTTGTACAGTATGATTATCAACACCAAGCAATACAAATACCATTGTTATGTAATGTGATGACCATGAATCTGAATATTATACTGTTGTATAATATGATCATGCCGAATGCCATACATGCAGATCTAATATTCTTACACTATATAATGACTACCAGTAATACCCTAAATACAAATATATCATTACATAGAAAGACTACAAGGCGGGAATCCATATGTCTACTAGCCCGCGATGTCTTTACTTATGAATTCTGCATAGTTCCAAGTTTTTAGAAAATATGGAAGTATACTTGTTTAAAAACTTACACTTCTCAGCTCCTTGGCAATTTCTTTAGAAATCTTTCTTATATGTAGTACTGAGCAGTTTGGATTATTTCTTTTAGAGACCGGATGGCTGTGCAGCACCATGGAGACTCCAAGCACCAAACTGCACATGAAAGTGATGCTGAGAAAATCTGTGGAAAGAGGAAATGACATTATACATGGCCACTGCATGCCTAAAAGACACGTATGAGGCACAGCAGATGAGGTCCATATCTCACCCATGTCGTGAGGTGTTGAGCAGGTCTACCATTTGCCATGCTGAATCCATGTATATATACACCTTCATACGCCTACACTCCTACACTGGACTTTTTCCTTTTATGTATCACTATGAATAATACTGGAGTCATGGATATAAAAAACACCTTTTATTATCAGAATTACTGTTTCTTTCTCACTAACAGATAAAGACCCCCTTATAATATCACAATATTTAGTATACCCCACTATATTGCATAGGGAGAGCGAAGAACTATTTATTTATTATCAATGTGAATATAAGCTTGTGAAATGTCCAATATAGCCTAACGTTTATGTACTTGTATTTTTTAATAATACTAGTTTGCTCTATTTTATGTATTTTTTGTGATAGGATGGAAAAAGTTACATTTTATTACTTGCAGAGTAGAGGATTGGCCACACAGGTTGCGCTATCAGTTTCTAAAACAGGGGAAATGTTTTTAATAATTTTCTACCCCTGATTCGTGAATAGGATGGACCCAATATTAAAGGGAATTTCTTACCAGTTTGATGATTCCCAAAACAATGCAGCGTAAAGTCGTGACGTTAGCCCTGAGACTATACTGGATGTCGTGCAGTAGTCGTCCTAACGTCATCCCTTAGCATCCACGGAAGGATCTGGATGCTGGAATCCTGTTCACTATGTGTATATGCACCTAATCCTGGCTGTCCATGGCCTGCCTTCTGCCAGTGACAGGCAGCTTTATGCCTATAATCAGTGTAATGAGAAAGCTGTCAATCAGCAGCATGAGGGCAAGGGTTGCAGGGGTTGTCCTCCGCTGGTACTTCCTGACGACCAAACTCATTAAGGAATACCTGCAAGAATTGACCTCTATTAAAACAATCTTTATGGAAACTGGTCATGGATCAATCCACTTTTTTTTTTTCATCAAGGATAAGTATTTCTAATATTTTAACTAGAATTGTGCAATAATACAGACACATAAGTATTTCTCATCTCATAATAATCAAATAATGTCAAACTTAAAATGATGCAAATAATAAGATTCAATTTGGTACACATTTTTTTTAATGAATTTATTCATAATATTCATTGATTTTAGTAATTACCATGCTATGCTGTCGAGGAAACTGAAAGAGGCAGTGAAGATGATGAGGCACGTGTTACATCTTTCCAGTAGAGGGCATTCTGACTCTGCTGCCTATCTGCTTTTAGCAACCCATCAGGTATGATGTCACTTTTCTACTGAAAATTGCCTCAGTGAAACAGCTCTAAATAGTATTATGATGAGTCTTCAAAGGTAGTAGTCAGTCTCGTATAGAAGGAGATCCCTCCCCCGCACATTTAATAGTTTATTTACCTTTTGATCATAGTAAAATGAGAAAATTCCCAGTGACATTCAATATTCTAATGATATATGTTTCATCCTGATTTAGACCAAAAATTAGTACAAACTTTAGAACATTGACAAGTTGTAAATGAAAAGGATAAATAACATTTTTTTCCCTATTTTTACCTAAAGTCTTCCAAATTACATTATATACATATATGGCGAGTTTTAGGAACAGCATTTTGTCTCAACATATATTTGTGTGACAGTGAATTTACAGGCTACTGTTTCTGCGGGAAGCTGTACCGTAGTTTTATTCAATTGTAAAAAAAAAGATTCAATCTAAAGGGGTATTTCCATGGCAGACTGCAGCAAGATTTGTTGGCAGCTGGCACTAAAGTGCAGCTTGCACAATGAAGTGCATACTGAACACTGAAAGTCTCCATGTTCAAAATCCAAGCTGTACACATCTGCTGAGCCAAAAGCACAAGAAAAGTGAACTCAAGTATGCTCGAAGCTGTATGAACAAGTTACGGAAGTTTGTGGATTCTGCTCTGTGGAGCTATGACACAAAATTGGAACTTTTGGGGCCTGTGGATCAGTGGCGTAGAGTGGGGGAAATAAGTATTTGATCCCTTGCTGATTTTGGAAGTTTGCCCACTGACAAAGACATGAACAGTCTATAATTTTAAGGGTAGGTTAATTTTAACATTGAGAGATAGAATATCAAAAATAAAATCTAGAAAATCACATTGTATAAATTGTATACATTTATTTGCATTTTGCAGTGAAAAATAAGTATTTGATTCCCTACCAACCATTAAGAGTTCTGGCTCCTACAGACCAGTTAGACGCTCCTAATTAACTCATTACCTGCATTAAAGACAGCTGTCTTATATACTCTAAAGGTACCGTCACACTAGACGATATCGCTAGCAATCCGTGACGTTGCAGCGTCCTGGCTAGCGATATCGTCCAGTGTGACAGGCAGCAGCAATCAGGCCCCTGCTGTGATATCGCTGGTTGGGGAAGAAAGTCCAGAACTTTGTTTCGTCGCTGGATCTCCCGCTGACATCGCTGAATCGGCGTGTGTGACGCTGATTCAGCGATGTCTTCGCTGGTAACCAGGGTAAACATCGGGTTACTAAGCGCAGAGCCGCGCTTAGTAACCCGATGTTTACCCTGGTTACCATCGTTAAAGTAAAAAAAACAACCACTACATTCTTACCTACCGCTGTCTGCCCTCGGCGCTGTGCTTAACTGTTCACAAATACAGTAATGTTGACCAGGGGTGCCCAAACCTTTACAAGCCACTGTATACAACCAGAGATATGAGATTTCTGCAAGATCTCAATTGATTCTTTTTCTCTTAAAATGTATAATACCAAGGTCTCATGTTGTTTGTCACAGGATTTTCAGATATAAAGTTTATATACTGTTCTTTTTTTTACTTAAGACATGATTTTCTAATGGTAAGACTCGACTAATTTTACATATGGTCGGATTTTCATCTAGAAAAAAGATGATTTTACTGCTATGTTGTCATCTGTATGCAATCTGTATGCCATCTATTTTTAGACATCAGCAGTTAATAAAATTTACAAGATCAAATACAGTTTCCTGTGTTAAGAATTGCAATGCATCTGTAAAAATCATATGCTTAACAGTGGATTTTCACCACAAACAGTATTTGGACAAAAAATATGGTGTTGTGAGGGTACCCTCATAACAACATCAATTCCTCATCTGGCAGGTTGGAGCTAAGGCTAGGTCTTTCAATTTCATCCAAGACTTAGACAACCTATAAAAAGGTATCAATACTTGGAGCTTGTTGTAGATTTGTTAAGAAAATAGTCAAACTCTTAATTCCCTCATTCCTTAAAAATAATTCAGTTAAGGCTGCAATTTATAGAAAATCTTCCTCTGAGACTCCTGTACATTTTGTCTATTAACTTCAAGTTCTGCGCAAGTAAGTTTAAATCTTTAATTCATGTAAATGCCTCAAATCTCAGGGTTAGCAAAATCCTAATGCTTTTACAGGTCAGAAGTCTCGGAGGAGGACAATACACTGTTTGACAGCAGAATAATCTGATTCTGATCTGATTGCACCGGTAGCTGTCCGATGGACTTTGGTCTTGTAGTGAACATGCCTTCAATTGAAAAGGGATTCCCCTAAAAAAAGAGGAAGCTGATGGAACACATGTAAGTCGCCCGCCAGGGCCGTGGGGAACTCAGTACCGGGTCCGGTACTTAAGGGGACGTGTCACGGCGGCGACCCGGTGGCCGTGGCCCTGGGCGCCCATGCAAAAGGGAAATTGATTAAAGGGTTTGGTGAATAAAGTTTGTGTTCGTGACGCCACCTGTGGTATTCGGTCAGAGGGTGACCGATGATGCTTAAAGGGGTCCGCTGGGGAGATGTTATGACAGCTAGATGGTATAACTTCCCACAGGTGAAGTAGGTCCCCAGGGCTCCCGGTGTATAGGTGAAGATGGTGAGTGGTTCGGTAAGAAGAGGAGGACACAGGTTTGCAGTTTCTTTACCTGGTTTACTGTAGCTTCAGGCAATCGCAGCCCAGGGCACCAGATCACAGGTACAGGCAGTGTCCCGCTGGCTTGGAAGCAGATCCAGAGTCCTCTTTACCAGGTGGAGATGAAAGCCTTCCTCAAAGCGCGGTGGGGTTGTAGTCCCTTACTGCCTATGGCTTCTGATAAGGTCCCCACAGTTCCTCTCTGTCCCCCATATAGGTTAGGACACAAACCCGTATGACAGGTGACTCGAGCCTTTTTACAGGGTCTCTATCACGACCCAGGCTCTATGTGTCACTGAGCCTCCTGGATGTAAAGGTGGTAACTTAAAGTCCAGCTGTCCTGCCGATTTCTGCTATGCCTCTTTGAGCCCGACACAGCATCGGTCTTCCAGCTACCGGTGTCTGCGCTCAGCCAGGGAGGTAGCCCAGTCACTGCTATCCTTCACAGATGTCACTCTCTTGTGCTCTGCTCTCCTGCACACTTTCCACAAACTGTCCTTTCCTTCAGTTCTCCTTCTCCAGGAGCTGTAGCAACTCTGGCTACACGGCCCCTTTAGTCTTTCTGACACTCACTATCCGACTGCTCTTTTCTTGTCCTCCTGACAGACTGCTCACTCATTTCCCCTCCAGTCAGAATATATCAGGAAAGTTCCCCTTAATCCGGGTTCAGAGCTCCCCCTTCTGGCCTGGAGTATTAACGTGTTTATGTAAGTGATTACCTGGTGAAAGTTATCCTTTATCGCTTCCAAGCGTGACATCACTCTCCCCATGAGGAAAGCAATGCCACTGTGATGACCAGGACCTTGGGGTGTCACACTCCCCCCGTTAAATCCAGTACTCCCAGACTGGGAAAAGAAAACAACAATTGACAGGTATTTAAAGACTTGCAAAATTTTGATATGCATAATAACAGGTTAAACAGGTAAATTAATATAACTTGAGCTTCCCTTTATGGGAGGAATTGATTCTTTAACATTTCTAAACATATTTACAAAAATGTAAATAACTTTTCAAAAATAGTAAACTGTACTACCAAACGGCTACTTCCCTTATGGGTATACTACTTTAGATTTTCTTTATTCAAAGTGCAAAATCCAACATTAACTTCTTTTTCATTTTCCTATTCTCCAATACTATCTGAGAATTCCCACTTTGATATTTAATGCTATCTGCTTACTTCTCTGCAATACTCAATATTATTTGCATATATTAACTATCTGACATTTAAACTATTACTCTGACTAACTTCTCTCCCAATTTCAAACACTATACCTTTAATACAGTGCAACAGGGTCAACATTCTTTACTGAGGTAGTGCAATTAAAGGTGCAAACGATATTCAAGTCAATAATTTTTCAACAGCAGCAACGACGCGAGGGACCCGTCATGAACCCCCAACATAGGCTTGGGCGGGCTACAAGGCGTGTATGCAGACCCGCTGTTCTGCCGCGCCAAATGCGTTTTTCTTCAGGTCTCTGTAAACAAGCAAACAAGGCCCTACCCATGCTGGCAATGTAGGTAGAACCAGGTTGCACCTTGAGGGTGCCAGCTATATACAAAAGAGTTTGTGGACCATTCACTGTCCATGGCCGCAATGTCTTTAAACAAATGATCCCTTTAAACGGAAATCTGGTCAGGTTAAAAGAAATTTCAAACTTCAACAATTATAACAGTCATTTTAAACTCTCAGCAACAGTTATTTAACTCTTTACTTTCTCTTATGCTTGTCTGGCCAGGGATGGTTGCCTTCCCTGCTCCTCCTGACATCTACTGTACAGTGGTCCTGCCAGGTTATCATGGGGATTTCCCCTTGGAGCATGATCATATCCTCCTCTGCGCTCACTTATAGTGGTGTGCCTGTGGGTTTTAGCAGTGCTCTCATGTGTCCTTTCATATTACTGTCCTGGTCCCAGGGAACGTTGTAATGGCCCCAACCAGGTTGGGGGGCTGATGGTGCGAGAAGCGAGCCTACCAGTGACTTATCGGTCTGCAGCGTGGCACAGTCGGTGGCTGCGGTAAGGCCAGTCACTGGAGAGCAGTCAGTAGCTGGAGCAGGAGCAGTCGCTGGAGCGGGGTCGGCCTTCGGGGCAGGGTCATTCTTCATACCTGCTTCAGATGCGTTCCCTCTGGTGCTGGTCTGCTCCGTTGCTGAAGCTGCAGTCACTGGTCAGGCTGCGGTGTTGTTGTCTTCTTCAGCAGCGTCTCACTTTCCAGCGCCACTGGGGTCAAAGGTGCGGGCTGCAGGTCTTTTGTCGGCGCCGCCATCTTTTTCAGCAGTGCCACTCTTTCTGGCTCTGGAGCGCCCGATCTTTCCCGCTCCAGATGAGGTTGCCGACCGACATCCAGTAAGGCTTGCAATGAAGGCCATCTTCCACCCGGCCACAGCTTCCATCTGCATCCACACGAGCTGCCAGGTGAGTTCCTATTTCCTTCCGCAGGAGGTCCGGATCTGTCATTGGTGACGGGTACAGCTCTTGCAGGTCTCGGCTGGGGGAGTCCTCCTGCTCCATCCCACGCTTCGGTGTCCACTCAGCCCCCTCCGCCATGTTGCTTTCCGGCACTTCCTCCTCAGTCTCATTTCCCACGGTCTCGTTCCCCCTCACCGGCATCATGGGCGATTCTTTCTTTTCTCTCCGACATCCCAGAACAGGAGGTGAACCTCTCTAGTTGATGGGCATATTTCTCTCACATAGTAATACTGATGAAGGGTGGCTAAAGTTTTCGTGCCGTTTCTCCAGGTGCCGCCCATGACAATGAGCCCATTTCCGCCTGCACGCCACATGGTGCTATAATGGCGGTGGTTTTGGCGCAATTTTACAGTCCAATAGTCACACAGTTAAGCACAGTCTCTAAGGTGCATATGACCCACTTCAAAGGGTCAGTCCATCCTGTTTGTGGTGCCAAAAATGAGTCGCCCGCCAGGACCGTGGGGTACTCGGTACCGGGTCCGGTACTGAAGGGGACGTGTCATGGTGGCTCATGTCCATGGCCCTGGGTGCCCATGTAAAAGGGAAATTGATTAATGGGTTTGGTGAATAAAGTTTGTGTTCATGACGCCACCTGTAGTATTCAGTCAGTGGGGGACCGACACTGCTTAAATGGGCCGGCTGGGGAGATGTTATGACAGCTAGATGGTATAACTTTCCACAGTTGAAATAGTTCCCCAGGGCTCCCGGTGTATAGATGGAGGATGCTGAGTGGTGCGGTAAGAAACGGGGGACACAGATTTGCAGTCTCTTTACCTGGTTTACTGTAGCTTCAGGCAACCGTAGCCCAGGGTACCAGATCACAGGTACAGGCAGGGTCCGGCCAGCTTGGAAGCAAATCCAGAGTCCTCTTTACCAGGTGGTGATGAAAGCCTTCATCAAAGTGCAGTGGTATTGTAGTCCCTTACTGCCTATGGCTTCTGATAAGGTCCTCTCTGTCCCCCATATAGGTTAGGACACAAACCCATATGACAGGTGACTCGAGCCTTTTTACTGGGTCTCTATCACGACCCTGGCTCTATGTGTCACTGAGTCTCCTGGATGTAAAGGCGGACAGGTAACTTAAAGTTCAGCTGTCCTGCCAGTTTCTTCTATGCCTCTTAAAACCCAACACAGCCTCGGTCTTCCGGCTACCGGTGTCTGCGCTCAACCAGGGAGGTAGCCCAGTCACAGCTATTCTTCCCAGATGTCACTCTCCTGTGCTCTGCTCTCCTGCTCTCCTGTACACTTTCCACAAACTGTCCTTTCCTTCTCAGTTCTCTTTCTCCAGGAGCTGTAGCAACTCTGGCTACACGGCCCCTTCAGTCTTTCTGACACTCACTATCCGACTGCTCTCTTCTTGTCCTCCTGACAGACTGCTCACTCACTTCCCCTCCAGCTAGAATATATCAGGGAAGTTCCCCTTAATCCGGGTTCAGAGCTCCCCCTTCTGGCTTGGAGTATGAATGTGTTGTATGTAAGTGATTACAGAGGCGTAGCTAGAGCTTTTGCCGCCCGGGGCTGTTCCCGAGTTTGGCGCCCCCCCCCCCCCCCGGCTCAATACACACAAAGGTTACCAAAAATGGTTTTCCTGTTTTGTAGAACTTAAACTGGGCCTAATGGTGTCACCCCCACATGCCACACCTGTGACTTAATACCACCACACCATGACCAGGCCACATAGTGACCGAATAATACTACATACAAGGGACAAATACCACAACACCATTTCCAGACCGCATATTACCACCACATAGTGACTGAATACTACAATACTGATCAGTAATAAAAAAAAAACCACAATACTATCACCATAAGTGCCAGTATTCACAGGAGATCTGTACTTAGTATGCAGTATCTGTGTAGAGGTAATACAGAGATCACTGGTGACATTATACACAGGACCTCTATATAGTATACAGTGTATAGTGTCAGTGTATAGGTAACACTGACTCACCAGTGACGTCTCTAGGTGAAGTCCTTCATCTTTCATCCAGCACAGACCGCCATCATTCCTTCCAGCCAGGACTCGTTTCTGCAGGAAATAACACAGTTATCTCGAGCTCCGCTTGCAGAACACATTACTTAATTTTTCACAACTTCTACATTACATCACATGAAGAAAAAAAGGTGATATAGTGTCACTCTGCACAGTAACAGGACCGCCCCCCCATTTAAAACAGTATACTCAAAAAATAAAATAAATACATCACTGCAGTAATAATATCCCTTAATTAGCCCCTATGGTAATAATATTCCCCACCCTGGCCCCGTTTCTCATTCCTGGCTCCAGCCATATGTTCTCGCATCCTGCCCTCATGAGTATCCATTCTACCCCATATGATCTCCACATCCTGCCCCACCAGCCTCCATCGTATCCGTCCTGCCCCATGATCCAATCCTGCCCCGTGTCTCCAATCATGCCCCGTATCTACATTCTGCCCATGCCTCAAGTCCTGCCCCCAGTGTGTCCAGCATATTACCCCCATGTTGTCCAGCAATCTGCCCCAGTGTGTCCAGCATATTACCCCCATGTTGTCCAGCAATCTGCCCCAGTGTGTCCAGCATATTACCCCCAGTGTGTCCAGCAATCTGCCCCAGTATGTCCAGCACTGCCCCCAGTGTGTCCAGCAATCTGCCCCAGTGTCCAGCCTTTCCCCAGTGTGTCCAGCAGTCTGCCCCAGTGTGTCCAGCATATTACCCCCAGTGTCCAGCATTGCCCCAGTGTGTCCAGCATATTACCCCCAGTGTGTCCAGCAATCTGCCCCAGTGTCCAGCATTGCCCCAGTGTGTCCAGAAGTCTGCCCCAGGGTCTCCAGCATTGCCTCAATGTGTCCAGAAATCTGCCCCAGGGTCTCCAGTATTGCCCCAGTGTGTCCAGCAATCTGCCCCATGGTCTCCTGTATTGCCCCAGTGTGTCCAGCATTCTGCCCCATGGTCTCCGTTATTGCCCCGGTGTATCCAGCAATCTGCCCCATGGTCTCCTGTATTGCCCCAGTGTGTCCAGCATTCTGCCCCATGGTCTCCAGTATTGCCCCGGTGTGTCCAGCAATCTGCCCCATGGTCTCCAGTATTGCCCCAGTATGTCCAGAAGTCTGCCCAGGGTCTCCAGCATTGCCTCAATGTGTCCTGAAATCTGCCCCATGGTCTCCAGTATTCAGTGTGTCCAGCAATCTGCCCCATAGTCTCCTGTATTGCCCCAGTGTGTCCAGCATTCTGCCCCATGGTCTCCAGTATTGCCCCGGTGTGTCCAGCAATCTGCCCCATGGTCTCCAGTATTGCCCCAGTATGTCCAGAAGTCTGCCCAGGGTCTCCAGCATTGCCTCAATGTGTCCTGAAATCTGCCCCATGGTCTCCAGTATTCAGTGTGTCCAGCAATCTGCCCCATAGTCTCCTGTATTGCCCCAGTGTGTCCAGCATTCTGCCCCATGGTCTCCAGTATTGCCCCAGTGTGTCCAGCAATCTGCCCCATGGTCTCCAGTATTGCCCCAGTGTGTCCAGCATTCTGCCACATGGTCTCCTGTATTGCCCCAGTGTGTCCAGCATTCTGCCCCATGGTCTCCAGTATTGCCCCAGTGTGTCCAGCAATCTGCCCCATGGTCTCCTGTATTGCCCCAGTGTGTCCAGCAATCTGCCCCATGGTCTCCTGTATTGCCCCAGTGTGTCCAGCATTCTGCCACATGGTCTCCTGTATTGCCCCAGTGTGTCCAGCAATCTGCCCCATGGTCTCCTGTATTGCCCCAGTGTGTCCAGCATTCTGCCACATGGTCTCCTGTATTGCCCCAGTGTGTCCAGCATTCTGCCCCATGGTCTCCAGTATTGCCCCAGTGTGTCCAGCAATCTGCCCCATGGTCTCCTGTATTGCCCCAGTGTGTCCAGCAATCTGCCCCATGGTCTCCTGTATTGCCCCAGTGTGTCCAGCAATCTGCCCCATGGTCTCCTGTATTGCCCCAGTGTGTCCAGCATTCTGCCACATGGTCTCCTGTATTGCCCCAGTGTGTCCAGCAATCTGCCCCATAGTCTCCCGTATTGCCCCAGTGTGTCCAGCAATCTGCCCCATGGTCTCATGTATTGCCCCAGTGTGTCCAGCAATCTGCCCCATGATCTCATGTATTGCCCCAGTGTGTCCAGCAATCTGCCACATGGTCTCCTGTATTGCCCCAGTGTGTCCAGCAATCTGCCCCATGGTCTCCAGTATTGCCCCAGTGTGTCCAGCATTGCCCCAGCCCCAGACAGTCAGACATAAAGAAAAAAAAAAAAAAGTAAAATCCTCACCTCTCCCGTTCCTAGCGCAGGTCCGGTGCAGTCAGCGTCTCTCCGGCTCTGCGACGCTCAGGACAGAGAGGCAGAGCGGCGCGCACAGTAGTGACGTCATCGCGCCCTCTGCTCTGAGACGTCGCAGAGTCAGAGGACGCTGCAGCTGCCGGCGCCGCAGGAACCAGGAGAGGTGAGTATAGAGCGGGGGGCGGGGTCCGGTGGTGGGGGGAGCTGGCCCTGGTCGTGGCGGCGGACGGCGCCGCCCGAAGATTTAAAGGGGCGTCTTTTTTTTTTTTTTTTTCTTCTCCTGCAGCGCCGGCCGCCCCCTGCATTGTGCCGCCCGGGGCGGACCGCCCCCCCGCACCCCCCTTCCTACGCCACTGAGTGATTACCTGGTGAAAGTTATCATTCATCGCTTCCAAGCGTGACATCACTCTCCTCGTTAGAAAAGTAATGCCACTGTGATGACTAGGACCCTGAGGCATCACACATGTGTAACACAGTATGATGATGGTACTTATGATAGCTGTCTGACTTCAGACCTATCTCTCATCTGTAGGCTGCTTCCACTTTTGTGACCATCTTTATCCCGAGTCTCTTTTCTCAGTAACATACTATTGAACCTCTGTGAAATGTATTCCTTACATTGCTCTATTAAAAGTCCTAATCCGACTAGAATCTGTTTTAGAGCATTCCTGTTCCCAACTCTCCAAAAGTTGAACGCACTTTCATTTGCTGGTAGACCCAATTCTTAACTTATTCACACTCAAGAATATCAGGAAAAGGATGATGTTTCATTGCATTGGCTCAGGAGCTGAGACACTTCACACAAGGCAGGCTATGGTTATTACAGCTGGTAAAAAAAATCACTGACTGCTGTCGACAAAACAATAAATAAAATATAACTTTTAATGATACTCTAATAAAAAAATCTTTTTAGCTATGCAACCACCGTATACTGTGTGCAGTCTATCCACATTTGATCCTCACAACGAGAGATAACTCCAATCGTGGATACTAAAAATGAAAAGAGAAACAACTGGTGCACGAAAAAAGGATAAATGTAAATAATTCAAAGGAGATATTTTTAGATCACTCAATTTTCCCTTGAAAAAAGTATTCCGTATTAAATCACAGAGCGGGGGATAGGTATGAGTTAAATTGCACTAGACCCTTCATTTAATAGACCGTTAGTGTCCCTTTAATAGAATCCACACTATACCCATGTGCCAAATTTATTGCACGTTGCCGTCATCTCTATACACACAACATTGATGGAAAAATTGTGTATATTATACCTATTAGTACACTAATTTGCCCTCATCAAGTGTCATTAACATAGACTTATTAATAGATCAACATACACAGTTACATGAGAAATGATGCTACATGTTACATAGGTAACCATCCAATGCAGCACATCATTTCACCTAGACAAATGTTGCCTCTAATATTTCATCCAGAGACAGCGCTTTAACAGATCAGCCTAATCATCAGCTCCTCATATTGTGGGCGGGAGATGTCATATGTAGGGTTGAGCGAAACGGGTCGAACATTTTCAAAAGTCGCCGACTTTTGGCGAAGTCGAGTTTCATGAAACCCGATCCGACCCCTGTGCGTGGTCGGCCATGCGGTACGCGACTTTCGCGCCAAAGTCGCGTTTCAATGACGCGAAAAGCGCCATTTCTCAGCCAATGAAGGTAAACGCAGAGTGTGGGCAGCGTGATGACATAGGTCCTGGTCCCCACCATCTTAGAGAAGGGCATTGCAGTGATTGGCTTGCTGTCCGCGGCGTCACAGGGGCTATAAAGGGGCGTTCCCGCCGACCGCCATGTTACTGCTGCTGATCTGAGCTTAGGGAGAGGTTGCTGCCGCTTCGTCAGAAGCAGGGATAGCGTTAGGCAGGGTCCATTAACCACAAAACCGCTTGTGCTGTAGCGATTTCCACTGCCCAACACCACCTTCGGTGTGCAGGGACAGTGGAAGCTCCTTTTTTTTTTTTTTTCCTCAGCGCTGTAGCTCATTGGGCTGCCCTAGAAGGCTCCCTGATAGCTGCATTGCTGTGTGTACGCCGCTGTGCAAACCAACTGCTTTTTTCAAAGCACAAATCCTCTTGTTCCTTCCTTTCTGCACAGCTATCTTGTTTGTTTGTCCACACTTTTTATTTAATTTGTGCATCAGTCCACTCCTTATTGCTGCCTGCCATACCTGGCTGAGATTACTGCAGGGAGATAGTAATTGAAGGACAGTTCCTTTTTTTTTTTTTTTTTTTTTTGTGGGAGATTAAGATTGACATTTCTGCCAGAGTGCCATCTCTGTCTGTGTCATCTCTCACTCAGTGGGCCATAGAAAGCCTATTTATTTTTTTGCTTGATTTGGGTTCCAAAATCTACCAGAAAAAATCACAACATCAATCAGTGGGAGAAAAATATTGGCCTCAGGGCTTGTGTGCCACTCCTTACTCCTGTGTGTGCCATCTCTCACTCAGTGGGCCATAGAAAGCCTATTAATTTTTTTGCTTGATTTGGGTTCTAAATTCTACCTGAAAAAATCAATAAATCAATCAGTGGGAGATTAATATTGGCCTTTGGGCTTGTGTGCCAGTCCTAAGCGTGCCATCTCTCTCTCTCTCAGATAGTGGGCCATAGAAAGCCTATTTTTTTATTATTTTATTGGGTTTATAAATTTTCCCTGGAAAAAAAAAAAAAGTGGGAGATTAATATTGGCCTCTGGGCTTGTGTGCCAGTCCTGAGCGTGCCATCTCTCTCACAAATAGTGGGCCATAGAAAGCCTATTTATTTTTTTGGTTGATTTGGGTTCATAATTCTACCTGAAAAAATCAATCAATCAATCAGTGGGAGAAAAATATTGGCCTCAGGGCTTGTGTGCCACTCCTTACTCCTGTGTGTGCCATCTCTCACTCAGTGGGCCATAGAAAGCCTATTAATTTTTTTGCTTGATTTGGGTTCTAAATTCTACCTGAAAAAATCATTAAATCAATCAGTGGGAGATTAATATTGGGCTTTGGGCTTGTGTGCCAGTCCTAAGCGTGCCATCTCTCTCTCTCAGATAGTGGGCCATAGAAAGCCTATTTATTATTATTTTTTTTATTGGGTTTATAAATTTTCCCTGGAAAAAAAAAAAATGGGAGATTAATATTGGCCTCTGGGCTTGTGTGCCAGTCCTGAGCGTGCCATCTCTCTCACAAATAGTGGGCCATAGAAAGCCTATTAATTTTTTTGCTTGATTTGGGTTCCAAAATCTACCTGAAAAAAATCACTAAATCAATCAGTGGGAGATTAATATTGGCCTCTGGGCTTGTGTGCCACTCCTGACTCCTGTGTGCGTCATCTGTCACTCAGTTGGCCCTAGAAAGCCTATTTTTTGTTTTATTTGTTTTCTAAATTCTCCCTGAAACAATCATTTTATTTTCTTTGGTTTCTAAATTATTCCTGAAAAAAATCATTTTTTTTGTATTTTTTTTTCTCTCAAGTCTCCCTGAAAAAAAAAAAAAAAAAAAAAAAAATCTGTGGGAGATTCATATTGCCCCTTCTGCTTGTGTGCCAGTCTTGACTCCTGGGTGTGCCATCTCTCTCTCTCTCCCCAATTGTGGGCCATAGAAAGCCTATTAATTTTTTTGCTTGATTTGGGTTCCAAAATCTACCAAAAAAAATAACTAAATCAATCGGTGGGAGATTAATATTGGCCTCTGGGCTTGTGTGCCACTCCTGACTCCTGTGTGCGTCCTCTCTCACTCAGTGGGCCCTACAAAGCCTTTTTTTTTTTTTTTTCCTAAATTCTCCCTGAAACAATCATTTCATTTTATTTGTTTTATAAATTCTTCTGTAAAAAATAATTTTTTTTTAATTTTTTTTTTTTCTGAAGTCTCCCTTTTAAAAAAAACAAACACAAATCAGTGGGAGATAAATATTTACATTTGCGCTTCAGTGACAGTCTTGCGTGTGTGCCATCTCATTTGTTGCCAACAACAAATGACAACTTGTGTAACATTGTGGCTGATTTTCGTTGTGGTCTCACCCACCTGTAAAGGGGTAGCTAAATCATACTGAAGTTATAGCTCACCGTGTAAGTTGTGTGACAGCAACAAATACCGTTCGTTTGGTAACGTTTTTAAAACAATGAGGAAGTCTGGTGGAAGAGGTCGTGGCCGGGGGCGTTCATTGTCAGCTGGTAATGAGGGTAGTGGTAGTGGTGGAGCATCAGCTGGTCGTTGGAAAAAAAATACTGCACCTAAGTCTGGAGCTGTGGAGCCAGGTTCGTCGTCTGGCTACACAAGGCCTCGAACGCTCCCTTTTCTGGGAGTAGGAAAACCGCTTTTAAAGCCGGAGCAGCAAGAGCAAGTTTTGGCTTATCTTGCTGACTCAGCCTCTAGCTCTTTTGCCTCCTCTCGTGAAACTGGTAAATGTCAAAGCAGCGCGTCGTTAGTGGATGTTCACGGTCAGGGACAAGTCGCTTCCTTGTCCTCTTCAGCAAAAACAACAACAGAGAAGAATGCAGCAGGCGACACAACGGGTTACTCCATGGAGCTCTTTACACATACCGTCCCTGGCTTAGAAAGTGAAGCAGTTAACAGTCCATGCCCATTACAAGTTGAGTCTGACATGGAGTGCACTGATGCACAGCCACAGCCAGACTACTATCCTGGTCCTTTGACTCAGACCACAACATTGCCATCGCAGGGTGCTGATCAAGAATCAGACCCTGATGAGACTATGTTGCCCCATCACGAACGCTATACCACCGACCGACACGGTGACACAGATGAAGTTGCACACGAGCTACAAGAAGAGGTAATAGATGACCCAGTTCTTGACCCCGATTGGCAGCCATTGGGGGAACAGGGTGCAGGCGGCAGCAGTTCTGAAGCGGAGGAGGAGGGGCCGCAGCAGGCATCAACATCGCAACAGGTTCCATCTGCCGGGCCCGTATCTTGCCCAAAACGCGTGGCAAAGCTAAAACCTGTTGGAGGACAGCGTGGCCATCCGGTTAAAGCTCAGTCTGCAATGCCTGAAAAGGTATCCGATGCTAGAAAGAGTGCAGTCTGGCATTTTTTTAAACAACATCCAATTGATCAGCGCAAAGTCATCTGTCAAAAATGTTCAACTACCTTAAGCAGAGGACAGAATCTGAAAAGTCTCAATACAAGTTGCATGCATAGACATTTAACCACCATGCATTTGCAAGCCTGGACTAACTACCAAACGTCCCTTAAGGTTGTAGCACCCTCGGCCAATGAAGCTAGTCAGCAACGCAACATCCCTTCCGGCAGTGTAGGGCCACCATTTTCCGCACCACCTGCAGTATCTGTGCAGGTTTCTTTGCCAGGCCAAAGCCGTCAGGGTCAGGGAATCACCAGTTTCGTAGTAGGAAACACTGCATCTAGGGCACCGGTGGCAACAATACCATCTCCCACCGTCTCTCAGTCTGCCATGTCCACCGGCACCCCCGCTAGTTCCACGATCTCCAGCTCTCCAGTCCAGCTCACCCTACATGAGACTATGGTTAGAAAAAGGAAGTACTTAGCCTCGCATCCGCGTACACAGGGTTTGAACGCACACATAGCTAGACTAATCTCGTTAGAGATGATGCCCTACCGGTTAGTTGAAAGCGAAGCTTTCAAAGCCCTGATGGACTACGCTGTACCACGCTACGAGCTACCCAGTCGACACTTTTTTTCCAGAAAAGCCATCCCAGCCCTCCACCAGCATGTTAAAGAGCGCATCGTCCATGCACTCAGGCAATCTGTGAGCACAAAGGTGCACCTGACAACAGATGCATGGACCAGTAGGCATGGCCAGGGACGTTACGTGTCCATCACGGCACACTGGGTAAATGTGGTGGATGCAGGGTCCACAGGGGACAGCAAGTTTGGGACAGTTCTGCCTAGCCCACGGTCTAGGAAACAATTGGCTGTAGCCGTTCGCACCCCCTCCTCCTCCTCTTCGTCCTCCTGCAGAAGCGAGAGCTCGTCCACAGACCGCAGTCGCACAACCACTCCATCCGCAGCTGCCACTGTTGCACACCAGGTCTCCCATTATGGGGCAGCTACTGGCAAACGTCAGCAGGCTGTATTGGCTATGAAGTGTTTGGGCGACAACAGACACACCGCGGAAGTTCTGTCCGAGTTCTTGCAGAAAGAAACGCAGTCGTGGCTGGGCACTGTAGATCTTGAGGCAGGCAAGGTAGTGAGTGATAACGGAAGGAATTTCATGGCTGCCATCTCCCTTTCCCAACTGAAACACATTCCTTGCCTGGCTCACACCTTAAACCTGGTGGTGCAGTGCTTCCTGAAAAGTTATCCGGGGTTATCCGACCTGCTCCTCAAAGTGCGTGGACTTTGCTCACATATCCGCCGTTCGCCCGTACACTCCAGCCGTATGCAGACCTATCAGCGTTCTTTGAACCTTCCCCAGCATCGCCTAATCATAGACGTTGCAACAAGGTGGAACTCAACACTGCACATGCTTCAGAGACTGTGTGAACAGAGGCGGGCTGTTATGTTTTTGTGGGAGGATACACATACACGGGCAGGCAGTAGGATGGCAGACATGGAGTTGTCAGGTGTGCAGTGGTCGAAGATTCAAGACATGTGTCAAGTCCTTCAGTGTTTTGAGGAATGCACACGGCTGGTTAGTGCAGACAACGCCATAATAAGCATGAGCATCCCCCTAATGCGTCTGCTGATGCAAAGTTTGACGCACATAAAGGATCAGGCGTCTGCAGCTGAGGAAGAGGAAAGCCTTGATGACAGTCAGCCATTGTCTGGCCAGGGCAGTGTACAGGACGAGGTAGCGGGCGAAGAGGAGGAGGAGGACGAGGAGGATGATGGGGATGATTATATTTTTAATGAGGAAGCTTTTCCGGGGCCACTGGAAATTGGTGGCGCGGCAAGGCCGGGTTCTGGTTTTTTGAGGGACACAAGTGACGTGGATTTGCCTGAAACTGCCCCTCAACCAAGCACAACCGCAGATTTGAGAACTGGAACTTTGGCCCACATGGCGGATTATGCCTTACGTATCCTCAAAAGGGACACACGCATAACTAAAATTATGATTGATGACGATTACTGGTTGGCCTGCCTCCTTGATCCTCGCTATAAAGGCAAATTGCAAAATATAATGCCACATGAGAACTTGGAACTAATATTAGCAACCAAACAATCAACTCTTGTTGACCGTTTGCTTCTGGCATTCCCTGCACACATCGCCCGTGATCGTTCTCACACGAGCTGCAGGGGCCAGCAGACCAGAGGAGTTAGAGGGGCAGAAATCAGAAGTGGCGTTGGCCAGAGGGGTTTTCTGACCAGGTTGTGGAGTGATTTTGCTATGACCGCAGACAGGACAGGTACTGCAGCATCAATTCAAAGTGACAGGAGACAACATTTGTCCAGTATGGTTACAAACTATTTTTCATCCCTTATTGATGTTCTCCCTCAACCGTCATTCCCATTTGATTACTGGGCATCAAAATTAGACACCTGGCCAGAATTGGCAGAATATGCATTGCAGGTGCTTGCTTGCCCGGCAGCTAGTGTCCTATCAGAAAGAGTATTCAGTGCTGCAGGTTCAATACTAACAGAAAAAAGGACTCGTCTGGCTACCCAAAATGTAGATGATCTAACCTTCATTAAAATGAACCACAACTGGATTTCGAAATCTTTTGCCCCACCTTGCCCGGCTGACACCTAGCTTTCCTATGAAAAGGTCTTGCCTGTGGACTATTCTGAATGCCTTTTCCAATCTCGTAATTTTCAGCACCTGATTGTCCAGCATACGACATGTTTACACCTCACTAAATGGCCAAACTCCCCACACGGGGCCGTGGTATCGACACTTGGCGACAGCACCCGTGAGAGTACAGTTTGTCTGAAGAGGTGGGTGAGCCCGCTTTTGGTCGACGGCACTGCCACTGGGCCCCTCCTAGTACAATAAAGTGTCTCTGGCGGTGGTGGTGCGCACCCAACGTCAGACACACCGTTGTAATATGAGGGGCCCTGGGCCTGTACCGCCGGCCACAAGACAGTTTCCCCCCACCCCAGCTCAAACAGTGCTCTACCACTTGCAAAATTATCTCACAGCTCCACCAATGTTTAGTCTATGCGCTGACATCCTTCAATGCCTGCCACTGACAATACCATTGTATTGACATTTTTGTTATGTTAGGCCTTCGATGCCTGTCTGTGGTCACTCCTTCCACTAGGCCTCCACTGACCACACCACTGCTGCCCGTGTACCCCTGGAACCAATTTAAAATTGCCTACAGCCATGTGTTATTATTTTAGGCCTTCGATGCCTGTCTGCGGTCACTCCTTCCACTAGGCCTCCACTGACCACACCACTGCTGCCCGTGTACCCCTGGAACCAATTTAAAATTGCCTACAGCCATGTGTTATTATTTTAGGCCTTCGATGCCTGTCTGCGGTCACTCCTTCCACTAGGCCTCCACTGACCACACCACTGCTGTCCGTGTACCCCTGGAACCAATTTAAAATTGCCTACAGCCATGTGTTATTATTTTAGGCCTTCGATGCCTGTCGGCGGTCCATTCTTTCAACTACTACTACACTGACCAGGGCACTGCTGCCCGTGTACCCCTGGAACCAATTTAAAATTGCCTACAGCCATGTGTTATTATTTTAGGCCTTCGATGCCTGTCTGCGGTCACTCCTTCCACTAGGCCTCCACTGACCACACCACTGCTGCCCGTGTACCCCTGGAACCAATTTAAAATTGCCTACAGCCATGTGTTATTATTTTAGGCCTTCGATGCCTGTCTGCGGTCACTCCTTCCACTAGGCCTCCACTGACCACACCACTGCTGCCCGTGTACCCCTGGAACCAATTTAAAATTGCCTACAGCCAGCCCAATTTTTTTATTTTAGGCCTTCGATGCCTGTCTGCGGTCCATTCTTTCAACTACTACTACACTGACCAGGGCACTGCTGCCCGTGTACCCCTGGAACCAACATCAGAAAATATAAAAATAAGTATTTTGCTTACAAAAAAGAAAATACTGGAGAGATATCAAATGCAGACATTTTAACATTAAAAACAAACACACAACTAAAATCTGGTACAGTACTAAAAATGGCCACCAGCTACAATTACTTTCTCCTGCAAGTAGTTAACTGAAAGGTTTTTTAAATTGAAAACACAGATATGGCATCCACCGAGTGTTGTCCTGTCGCGTCTTCTTTATATTATTGCCGAGAAGATGCAAAACAATGAAAATAATAAAATCATTAATTACCAAAATAATAGAGAAAGTCAACACCACATTGCAAATAAACATTCATTCCAAATAAAGAAGCAGGGCGCGTCCGAGGGTGAGTATATACCTAATAAGAATATAATCACCCTCGGACGCGCAATGCTTATTTCCAACAGCCTTCCTTCCTAAGAATCAGCCCTTCCGTGGTGTAGAGAGACGTTGTGTTACACTCCAAGGTGTTCCCCAGGTTGCCTTTCCTGAGCTTCGATCTTCCGGCTCTCGTTTAGTAGTTGTTGGAAACTACGCTGCATTAGGCCTTCAAATTGGGTATGGGGTGTAGAGAGATGGTGTGTTCCACTCCAAGGTGTTCCCCAGGTTGCCTTTCCTGAGCTTCGATCTTCCAGCTCTCGTTTAGTAGTTCTTGGAAACTACACTGCATTAGGCCTTCAAATTGGGTATGGGGTGTAGAGAGAGGGTGTGTTACACTCCAAGGTGTTCCCCAGGTTGCCTTTCCTGAGCTTCGATCTTCATGCTCTCGTTTAGTAGTTGTCGGAAACTACGCTGCATTAGGCCTACAAATTGGGTATGGGGTGTAGAGAGAGGGTTTGTTACACTCCAAGGTGTTCCCCAGGTTGCCTTTCCTGAGCTTCGATCTTCCGGCTCTCGTTTAGTAGTTGTTGGAAACTACGCTGCATTAGGCCTTCAAATTGGGTATGGGGTGTAGCGAGAGGGTGTGTTACACTCCAAGGTGTTCTCCAGGTTGCCTTTCCTGAGCTTCGATCTTCCGGCTCTCGTTTAGTAGTTGTTGGAAACTACGCTGCATTAGGCCTACAAATTGGGTATGGGATGTAGAGAGATGGTGTGTTCCACTGTAGAGAGATGGTGTGTTCCACTCCAAGGTGTTCCCCAGGTTTCCTCGCCAATGCTTCGATCATCATGCTCTCATTTAGTAGTTGTTGGAAACTACGCTGCATTAGGCCTACAAATTGGGTATGGGGTGTAGAGAGATGGTGTGTTCCACTCCAAGGTGTTCCCCAGGTTTCCTCGCCAATGCTTCGATCATCATGCTCTCGTTTAGTAGTTGTTGGAAACTACGCTGCATTAGGCCTACAAATTGGGTATGGGGTGTAGAGAGATGGTGTGTTCCACTCCAAGGTGTTCCCCAGGTTTCCTCGCCAATGCTTCGATCATCATGCTCTCGTTTAGTAGTTGTTGGAAACTACGCTGCATTAGACCTACAAATTGGGTATGGGGTGTAGAGAGATGGTGTGTTCCACTCCAAGGTGTTCTCCAGGTTGCCTTTCCTGAACTTCTATCTTCAGGCTCTCATTAAATTGTGGTTAAACGGAACAACTGCATTTGGCGTACTAGTTTGTTTGGGGCCTACTATCGGTGTCTGCCGCTCCTTGCTGTTCTCCTGGTTTCCTGTCCTGAAATTCCGTTTTCAGGCGCTCGTTAAGTAGTTGTTAATGTTAGACTGCATTTGGCCTACTAGTTGGGTTGGGGCCTACTATCGGTGTCTGCCACTCCTTGCTGTTCTCCTCCACTGAACAAAGCTGTGCCGCCTGTTTACTACTGTTGCCAATTTTGAACTGCATTTCGACTACTTACTGATTTGGGCCTACTCTCTGTGTCAGCCTCTCATTCCAGTTGTCCTCCACTGCAATGCCCCCTGGTTATTCCTGTGTTACCAATTTTGAACTGCATTTAGCCCACTTTATTCTTTGGGCCTATATCTGTGTTTCCTCCTCATCCTGCCCATTGCCCAGCCAGTGATAGATGAGTCTGCTGGTACATTGACCCATAACGCAACATTCCCCGTGCACGCTACACAACAACATTGTGACCCTGCTGAAAGTCAGGTTGCTCTTCCCGCATACCATACCACCTTACACGGGGACAAAGAGGAAGGTGCAGATGAAAGTGCAGGTTCCTTCATCAGGTGCGGGGAGGAATACTAGTTGGCGACGTCACTGGCACAGGGCCTCTCATAGTACGCAAAAGTGTTGCTGCTGGTGGGAGGCGCCCCCGCCGTGCAAACACACCGTTGTACTTTGAGGGGCCCTGTGCCAGTGGCAATGCCAACGAGTGGGCCCCCCCTGCTTGCTCAGGATCACAGCACTTGCAAAGTTGAAATACTTACCTCTCCCTGCTCCACTGCCGTGACGTGGTCCAGATTTCCTGGGCCCACTAATTACTTGAACCAGCCCTACCCACCACAACTTTAGCCAAATGACCCCCAATTTCAAATGCCTTCCAATTATTATAAGGTAAATTACGCTTGACAAGCTTCATTAAGAAGAATGGATGGTTTTGACATTAAAATGGGCACTCTAGGTGTTTTCCTGGCCCCCACTCACTGCCGACTATGCTGCCCCATTGACTTGCATTGGGTTTCGTGTTTCGGTCGATCCCGACTTTACGTCATAATCGGCCGATTTCACTCGACCCGACTTTTGAGATAGTCGGGTTTCGCGAAACCCGGCTCGACTCTAAAAAGGTCAAGGTCGCTCAACTCTAGTCATATGATATCCCATGTATCATTCTCACTAGACATATGAACTGTCCCCTATAGTCATGCTAGGATCAACGCTAAAGCCTGTAAGCATCTGTGCCAGATCCTTATCATGTTATCATCGGCACTGTGCTAACAGCGCCTCAACGCGTTTCACCCCTAACTCTGATATTGGGCACATCAGGAGGCTATTATTAGAGTTATTGTTATCACTGTTACGTATATCGGAGCATGTTTCTCCTGGCTATAATATGAGCCACACACGGCGGCACAACACCGGACATAAATAGACAATCCCCGCCCTCCTGCTCTGATGCGCCCGTGCATCAGCCAATCCACATCTCCCTAACAAGAGCCAGTCGAGGACGGCCACATATCATTACAGTGACATTACGTTAGGAGGAGGACGGTCGTTGCCCAGTATCAAGAACACACACAAACTTGCACAGTAAGTCAAAAGGTAACAGTTGTAGCAGAACACAATGCGATATTAATAAACATTCATAACTGAACCACAGTATCCACAGGAAACATGAAGGTATGATATATAGGACGGCAAACTTAGTTTAACAACAGACTAATACCTAAAAACCTTCACACATATACCCATTTTTTCCTTAGTAATAGATCCCATATATTCTCCGATTTCTATATCCATATATTAACAATAATAATACATAAGGCATTCTAAACAAATCAGCAACCAGAAATCCTGTGGAATTGATACAAATAGATATATCCAGAAAAGATATTTGAAGCTCATGGATACTAGAAGTTAGTCTCAGCCCAATATCGTTGTAATTTAAGGTCAAGACAAAACATTCAAACTGTTCCACCATCATGGTCCACATCAAAAGCATATCGTCAATATAATGTACCCATAGGGGTACTTTAGACATCCAGATGTCATTGCTTTCATTGAAGACCAGGATTTCCTCCCACCAGCCCAGGAATAGATTTGTGTACATGGGAGCACAGAGGCTCCCCATCACGGTACCCCTGAGCTGGTGGAATTAATGTTTGTCAAATGAAAAATAATTGTGCTCAAGAATGAACAACAGACAGTCCATGATAAACTCATTATGCCTCCAAAGGTGCACGCCCCTCGTTTGCAGGTAAAACCTCACTGCCTCACATCTTGCCCGATGTGGTATAGAGCTATGAAGAGCCTCAACATCAAGGCTAGCAAGAAAGGCTCCCTTATCAACCTGTACTTCTTCCAATCTCTGGAGGATGTCCATTGTGTCTCGGACAAAGGAAGGAAGGGCCAGCACAAAGGGTCTTAATATCTCATCAACATATGTGCTGATACCCTGTGTTAAACTTCCAATGCCCAATTGATCATCTCTGGAGAGACCTGAAAATGGCTGTCCACCAACGTTCACCATCCAACCTGATGGAACTGGAGAGGATCTGCAAGGACGAATGGCTGAGGATCCCCAAATCCAGTTGTGAAAAACTGGTTGCATCATTCCCAAGAAGACTTGTGGCTTTATTAGCTCAAAAGGGTGCTTCTACTCAATAATGAGCAAAGGGTCTGAATACTTATGACCATGTGATATTTCAGTTTTTTCTCTTCTCCAGATGACGCCGCCGGCACATGCGCAACAGCAGCTATCAGATCTCTGTACAAACCGATAGCTATTACTGCGCAGGTGCCCTAGGTGCTGTTTTCAAAATGACTTTTTTTTTCCCTTGCTCAAGTAAATCTGCCAAAGGGATTATTAAGTGCACAATAACCATGCAATTATACTGCTGGCACCTGCCTGCAGAATCATCTTTTTTTTTTTTTAATACCATGTGATGGTATTCATTATGCAAACTAGGGGGCAGGTCACTGATGGCTAAGTGACCTGTCAGCAATGTGCATTATAAATATCTAATCCTTGCACCACATACACCAACCCCACCTTAGGGCACAAAAATCTCATTAACACAAAACTGATATTAAAGATTAAGAAACAGCCACAAGATGGATTTCATCAATCAAGGTATCATTTTATTCAGTATAATGGCGCCGACCTGACAGTGTGTGTAGGTTACTATGCTCAATCCTGCTGACAGGTTTCCTTTAACCCTGCTGTGGAACCATGAAAATAATCACTGCTTTGGTACCACGGGGTCTATATGACCCCAGGCTCAAAATCATCATATTTCATTAAAATGAACACGCTGGCTGTTCGGAATAATCAAGTTTTATTCTGTCATCATTTCAGAACACAGTTATGAAATCAAACGTAACTTTAAAGTGATTTATTTGTCATCATCAAACACAAACTGAAATTTATACCTAAATGCTTTACTAATAACTGAAAAGTATTCAAATTCAATAAAAAAAATGCACAATAACTGCAACTGTGTGGATTTTATTAAAAACATAATGACAACGAGTGATCTGGCAATAAATTTAGCCCTTGCATTCACTGCACGTCATAGTGCCATGTTCTTCACAAATTAATTTACAGTCATTGCAAACAAATCTCGTCTTTTTGTCCTTCGATCGAGGACAAACGTAGCACCGTTTGCGCTGTCCTGTAACACTGCTGGTGCAACTTGAAGCATCCAAAGCTGCAAATATTTCATCAGGAGTCATCGCAGTTCGTCAAAAAAAAAGTCAGACAATAAAGGTACTATGGAGTCAGGAGAGTCTCAAACACAGAAAATTGAAAATAACTTTGAAACAAAATTGAAAAACAAATTCAAAATATCATCAACATAAGAAGAAATATGTTACTTGAAAATACATAGAAGGTCAATGTCTGAGATTGACCAGTTTTAGAAATATTTCAGTTTAATCAGCGCTGGGGTCTATATGACCCCATGGTTCCACAACAGGGTTAAATCACCTCAATTAACTAACCTAATTTTTCTCTGTTCCCTCTTTCTCAGTTCTCCCCAGGATCTGGTCCCTCCTACTCATCTGTCTCCACAAGCTCCATGCGCCCAATAACACTTGGTAACTGTAGTTAGACAGATACTGGCTGCTCACAGCTTATTTAAAATATACTTTTTATCATAACTAACACTTTTTACCTATTTTCCCCCACCCATTTTCCTTATAGATTGAAAGCTTGCAAGCAGGGCCCTCACGCCTGTAACTATTGAACTTTGTGCTATTCTGCTTTATCTATACATGTCCTCACTTAAAGGGACACTGTCACCTGAATTTGGAGGGAACAATCTTCAGCCATGGAGGCGGGGTTTTTGGGTGTTTGATTCACCCTTTCCTTACCCACTGGCTGCATGTTGGCTGCAATATTGGATTGAAGTTCATTCTCTGTCCTCCGTAGTACATGCCTGCACAAGGTGCAATCTTGCCTTGCACAGGCGTGTCCTATGGAGGACAGAGAATGAACTTCAATCCAATATTGCAGCCAGCATGCAGCCAGCGGGTAAGGAAAGGGTGAATCAAACACCCAAAAACCCCGCCTCTATGGCTGAAGATTGTTCCCTCCAAATTCAGGTGACAGTGTCCCTTTAATTGTAAAGTGCTGCAGAATTTGATGGCGCTATATAAGTAAAATTATTCTGTATTTTTTTCTGACAAAAGAGAAATGTCCAGCTTCACCGAGTCCGTAAAAAGGCGATTTCTTTATTAAACTTTAAACATGGAGGATACAGACTTCAGCACAACCATATGGGTAAGAATCTCAACGCGTTTCTGGAGACTAGGCTCCCTTAATCATGACAATCTTGCACGCCTGGACACAGCGGGTCCGTGCTCCCGAGGTTTGGTTGCTGAATCATGGGTGAGCTGGTTTATGTTCCTTCTTACTAAATTTTTTTCTGACACTTTCCCTTTAATTACTTTACTTTTGTTGCTAAACCATAGATTGCTGCAGCCAGATAAAAAATATTATTGTGTCAACAATGCAAAATACACTGGTACTATACAGGTACAAAGTATATTTCTACATTGCTGACTATAAGGACAACTTCCTGTTGTACAATCTTGGCAAAGGGCCAATGATAACTTTTTCCAGGTGTGAAATGCATATGATTAAAGCTCTGTTGATAAGTACTGCGGTCCTGGTGCTGACCACACTCCCTGGGGTTGATCATGTAACCTGTTAAGAGACCATAAATCACCAAATTAGTCTGCTTCTAAATGATCTATATTTTTGGATGAGCACCAGGAAGTATTGTATTTTGAATTTGGAGCATAACATCTCATATTTATTAATTATTCTTTGTCCATATAGCACCATCATATGCCGTAGTACTTTACAGACATTATCATCACTGTCCCACAATCTAAATTCTGTAGCAATACATCTTTTGAGTGTGGAAGGAAAGTGGAGAACCTGGAGAAAATCTACGCAAACATGGGGAGAACATGCCAACTTCTTGGAGATGATGTCCTTGGTGGGATTAGTACCCTAATTGCTAATAACCTTACTTACACTATCATACAAGTAAGATATCACGTGTAAAATTAACTCCATCTTAACATAATAAAAGCCATAGGACTTATAGAGTTAAATGTTGATTTCTGCATTGGGTTATCTTTTGTCATTTTAAGAAAGGCTACATCTGTAAATGTGTATGGTTTCTTATGCCTTTGGTTTTAATGTGACTACGATAAAAAACCTCCCTTGTTTATTTAGATTCACTGGTACCATGCTCGGGTTCGGATGCTGAATAGAGTTCATTGAAAGGCTGAAGCGCATCCAATCAGCAAGCTTTTAGGCTGTGGGCACTTCGTGAGCTATCATAGCCATCCCAAGTATTGCTATGGCTGTGATTGGCCAGCACATCACGTGACCCTGCCAGTAAAAATGCTGAATCATGGGTGCCACCGCCATTCTGCTGTGATTAGTGTAGGAACAGGAAGCAGCTGGAGTTAGGAACAGCATTAGCCTTTGCATGTGCACGCTGTGCCAAAAAGCCTCTGTCAGTGTACTATGCGCGTATCTCAGTGGGAGTACTGTTCCAAAAAGCCACTGTGTGTACTGTGCACCCATATCTGTGTGAGTACTATGCCAAAAAGCTTCTGTGTACACTTCTCCCACATCTGTGGGAGCAGTGTGCCTTTAAACCTCTGTGTGTACTCTGCACCCCTGCCTCTGGGAGTACTGTGCCTTTGTGTCTCTGTGTGTACTCTGAAACACGCACCTGTGGGAGTACTATGCCTTTAAGCCTCTGTGTGTACTCTGCACCCCCACCTATGGGAGTACTGTGCTTCTGTGTATACTCTGAAACACCCCCCTGTGGGAGTACTGTGCCTTTAAGCATCTGTGTCTACTCGGCATCCCCGTTTATAGGGAGTTCTGTGCCTTGAGGCTATGTGCACACGTTGCGGATTTACCTCTGGAATTTTTTGTGCGGATTCTGCATCTCTTGGCAGAAAACGCATGTGCGGATTTGATGTGTTTTTTATGCAAATTTTGTGCGGATTTCATGCGTTTTTACCCCTGCAAATTTCTATAATGGAATGGGTATAAAAATGCTGCAGATCCGCACAAATAAATGACATGCTCCTTCTTTTAATCCGCAGTGTTTTCCATGCGGAATTTTCCGCACCATTAGCACAGCATTTTTTTCCATTGATTTACATAGTACTGTAAATCACTTGCGGATCTGCAGTGTTTCTGCGCAGAAAAAAAATGCTGCGGATCTGCAGTAAATCCGCAACGTATGCACTTAAGCCTCTGTGTGTACTCTGCAACGCTGCTTGTGGGAGTGCTAATCCAAAAACCCTCTGTATACTCTTCAGCCGTGTCTTTACGAGTAGTATACCTAAAAAATAATTGTACTCTGCAGTCGTCTTTTTGCAAGTAGTGTGGCCTAAAAAATCATTCTACTCTGTCGCTCTGTCTGTGCCATTTGTGGGCCTAAAGAATAATGTTATTCTAATACTGAGTCTGTACAAGTTGTGGCTGGGCCTAAAAAATAATTTTACTCTACCGCTGTGTCTGTACGAGTAGTGTACCTAAAAAATTATTCTACTTTGCAGCCGTCTCTTTGCCGTTTGTGGGCTTAAAAAATAATTTTACTCTATCGATGTGTCTGTACGAGTTGTAGTCGTTCCTAAAAAAATTACTGTGCCTTTATGTCTCTGCACCCCCACCTGTGGGAATACGGTGCCTTTAAGCCTCTCTGTGAACTCTGCCGCTTTTGAACGACTTGTGGCCATGCCTAAAAAAGTAATTATACTCTACCACTGTGATTTTTCAAGTTGTGGCTAGGCCTAAAAAATATCTGGCTATTAGGAGCAGTGCCTAGTAAAAAGGCTATAAAGGCACAGATGATTGGCCTCGGGGAGACCAAAACATCCAACACCGCGGAGACACCATCACGTGTTTCTCAACACAGTGATTCCAGAACACTGCCCCCATCCCTTATGGGAAATATGCAGATGCATGTAAAGAAGCTGCAGAGACACCATCACGTGTTTCTCGACGCAAGCAGTGAATAGCCAGGCCTTTCCCCGGGAAGGAACAACCACGGGAAGGGGAGCATCCTATGAAGGAAAGCCACCTATGCCAAGCATGGTATCCATCCAAAGACAGCTGTTTCGGGGTTATTGCCCCTCATCAGTGTGGAGTAGGAATCTGGCTATTAGGAGCAGTGCCTAGTAAAAAGGCTATAAAGGCACAGATGATTGGCCTCGGGGAGACCAAAACATCCAACACCGGAGACACCATCACGTGTTTCTCAACGAAGTGATTCCAGAACACTGCCCCCATCCCTTATGGGAAATATGCAGATGCATGTAAAGAAGCTGCGGAGACACCATCACGTGTTTCTCGACGCAAGCAGTGAATAGCCAGGCCTTTCCCCGGGAAGGAACAACCACGGGAAGGGCAGCATCCTATGAAGGAAAGCCACCTATGCCAAGCATGGTATCCATCCACAGACAGCTGTTTCAATAATTCCGAAACAGCTGTCTGTGGATGGATACCATGCTTGGCATAGGTGGCTTTCCTTCATAGGATGCTGCCCTTCCCGTGGTTGTTCCTTCCTGGGGAAAGGCCTGGCTATTCACTGCTTGCGTCGAGAAACACGTGATGGTGTCTCCGCAGCTTCTTTACATGCATCTGCATATTTCCCATAAGGGATGGGGGCAGTGTTCTGGAATCACTGCGTTGAGAAACACGTGATGGTGTCTCCGCGGTGTTGGATGTTTTGGTCTCCCCGAGGCCAATCATCTGTGCCTTTATAGCCTTTTTACTAGGCACTGCTCTTAATAGCCAGATTCCTACTCCACACTGATGAGGGGCAAAAACCCCGAAACAGCTGTCAGGAGTGAGGTTTTCTGGAGGAATCCAGACTCTTTTGCAGAGAATTCTGTTTTTTTTCTGTGGTAGTTTATACCGACAGCTTTGAAGATGAGTTATGTGAAGAACTCCATCCGAGTGACGTTGGAGCCATCTATCCGAGCAAGGAACAGCGTGGTCTTTATCGTTCGTGACCTTATTGAGGAAAAGGCTGGAGGAAAGCGGGAGAACATCTATAGCATCAATGAGTTCCCTAATCAAGGTAACTACGATGTTACTTTTATGTCGGAGCATTATTGCCTGAATGTCTATGAGTGGTTTCGGAATCATGCCGGAGATCCCTGTTTGAAGGGAGTCAAATGTGAACCACTGTTTGGTCTTCAGGAAAGGCAGGTGACTATCACTGTCTATAACCCCTTTACTGAACCTGCATTGTTGGAGAGCTTTCTCTCACAGTACTGTGACTTTGTTTCAAAGGGAGAGAAGCAAGTGAACTGCTTAGGAATCTTCAATTGTCGATACAAGTATCGTGTAAGGTTCAGAAGAGATCCTGGCAGTGTGGGTGGGTTCAGACACCCTCCGGCGAACTTCTCTGTGGCAGGGCATAGGGGTTTCCTCACGTACCCTGGGCAGCCTCTGTTTTGCAGGAGATGTTTCTCTTTTGGACATGTCCAGGCAGACTGCCAGAATGGGCAGTGTTGCCGAAACTGCAAGAAGGAGGGGCATATGGCTGGTGATTGCCCGATGGCTAAGACCTGTGACGTGTGTGGTAGTAATGACCACATGTATGAGGATTGTCCACGGAGGGCGCCTAGACGCTCAGAGAGTGAATGGAGAGAGGAGGAGGAGAGAAGGAGGAGGTTGGCGATTATCAGAAAGGAATCTGAAAGAATGGAGAGAGAGGAAAGGAGGGAGAGGGAGAGGGAAAGACGCTCTGTGACTCCAGATGACATTGTGCTAGCACCCCGTGGTGCTATGAGTGATGCACAGAAGGAAGATAAGGAGTTTTGGTTGGAGGCAAAAAAAGTAGAGAAGGGGTTTAATAAGGAAGAAGATCAGGAAGAAGATGAGGAAGAAGATGATGACTCTACTGTGCCTGAAATGTTTTCTCTTGAGGAAGCAATGGATGCAACGGAGGAAAACGTGCGCATTTCTGAAGCTGAGAGCCCTGTGCACCCCTCAGATCCTCAGAATATTGGAGGGCTTTCTTCAGATGAGGACAGGGGTGGGAATAAGTGTCAGAGGGAGGAGGATGGAGAAAGTGATGAGGCATGCAGTAGTATGCCTAAAAGGAAAATTGGGCCAGCTAAAAAAAAATGGAGTGAGCACGAAGGGGTTAGTGGTTCAGAGACTTGCTGTTCAGTCCGAATGGCAGAGGAGGACAATGGAATAGAACAACCTCCAGCACACATAAAAAAGGTGAGAAAAGTCTTGTCTTCAATTCACAATGATGCAATTTTATTCATTAATTCTGGGGGTTCACAGCCATGAAACAAAGTATAACAAGAGATTTTCCCAACGTTTCGACCGTAAAACGGTCTTTATCAAGGGTACAATCTTTAGTGGTGAACAAGATAAGAAACGGGGAGGCCGTTTAGACTAAAGAATAGTCTAAAACTGATTTTGGGGAAGATGTATGTGTGTTTTCTATGGGATAAAAGAAGAAGGGGGGAGGTTGATGCCGAAGGGATTTGGAAGGTGAAGAAGTGGAGATACCTTGTAAATATGTCTTGACTTGTTTTTTCTGATGTTGTAGTAAACTGAAATTTTCCGATGATGATGGGAACAGCTTTTGTGTTTTGGATTTGACGCAGCTGTTTGGGATTTTTCTTTGGTCTTGGATTTCTGGACCGTGGATTTTCCCATCTGAGGAAAAAAAAGAAGAAACAGCTGTCTGTGGATGGATACCATGCTTGGCATAGGTGGCTTTCCTTCATAGGATGCTCCCCTTCCCGTGGTTGTTCCTTCCCGGGGAAAGGCCTGGCTATTCACTGCTTGCGTCGAGAAACACGTGATGGTGTCTCCGCAGCTTCTTTACATGCATCTGCATATTTCCCATAAGGGATGGGGGCAGTGTTCTGGAATCACTGCGTTGAGAAACACGTGATGGTGTCTCCGCGGTGTTGGATGTTTTGGTCTCCCCGAGGCCAATCATCTGTGCCTTTATAGGCCTAAAAAATAGTTATATTCTGCACTCGTGTGTCTGTGGTACTAATTTTAGTAAAAACTATTTTTTTTACTCTGCAACCATGTCTGTGGGAATACTGTACACGCATCTCAGGTGGGCGTACTCTAAAAAAAAGCCTCTGTGGTAGTACTTTGCAAAACACCCTCTTTTTTGTTTTTGTTTTAATTTTAGTTTGGTGAGGCCCCCAAAATTGTGAATGAATAGAAGAAACAAGCTGCAATGGAGTTTAATAATGGCTGGGTGTGTCGATAAACTTCACTATTCAGCCAAAGCTACAGACAAGTCCTGTGGGATCCACACCTGGTTCATTTTAATGAATATGAGCTTACCCACATTGGCAGTGGACAGGAGCACGTACCTGTCTGCGATTACATCTCCTGCAATGCTAAACAAACGGTCCGACAGGGCAGGTCAGCACCTCAAAGGCATAAAAGGCAAGCTCTGGCCATTTTAAAGGGACACTGTCACCTGAATTTGGAGGGAACACTCTTCAGCCATGGAGGCGGGGTTTTTGGGTGTTTGATTCACCCTTTCCTTACCCGCTGGCTGCATGCTGGCTGCAATATTGGATTGAAGTTCATTCTCTGTCCTCCGTAGTACATGCCTGCACAAGGCAATCTTGCCTTGTACAGGCGAGTCCTATGGAGGACATAGAATGAACTTCAATCCAATATTGCAGCCAGCATGCAGCCAGTGGGTAAGGAAAGGGTGAATCAAACACCCAAAAACCCCGCCTCCATGGCTGAAGAGTGTTCCCTCCAAATTCAGGTGACAGTGTCCCTTTAAGACTCAGAAGTTAAATGGTGCAGACCCATCACTCAGTACTTGGAGGCGTGTGGACATATTCTCTTCCACCTTGTTACTGAAACTGGCATGTTCATTGATTTGATTCCTTGTGCTTGTGTTTTGTGGTCAGCTTCTCTTTCTGCCAAACAAGAAACATACCTTTTCTCTGGATTTTTGGGTTCTATTTTCTGGCTGCAGTCTGCCTAGCTTGACACAGGTGTTTCATATGTCCACCTATCACCTTTTGTGTGCAACTCTATATTCTGTTCCGCAGCGGGTGTTTTCTGCTGGTAATAGATTCAGTTAGATGTTCTGACATTGTATTGATGTTTGGAGCCAGTCTGTGAGTTTTGAGCTGAGGATTTTCACCTTGTTGTTTCTCTGCTATACTTTGCACCTCTCTTTTGTCTTTAGTAAGTAGGCTGTATATTTGTAAAGAGTAATTGTTTTATTCTTTGTTTGGTATCTTGGTATTTACTTCACTCACTCTGAAATCTTACCTTAGTTTAGCACACTTCTCCTCTTGCAGTCAATTCACACTCTGCTCTGCCCTCCAGTTCTTTAGGAGGAACATGAAGCTACTCGATGGCCTTTTAGGGACTTTAGGTCCTAGTTACCATCTAATAGTTCTTTGGTTAGGGCTATCTCTAGTACCAACCCTAATTTTAACCCTGTATAGAGAGCATGCAACCGATAACATATAGGAACAGACAGTTCTATACATAATATTGTTGTACTGTTGCGTGACTTTTGACTGCTTAGTAAGATGTGTTCATTCCATATATTCCCGTCTTATTCAGTATCAGTGGTTACATCAAAGCCATTCACGGCGTAGACAGGAATACATAAATGTGTCAGCTTGTCAACTGTGAAAGAAACAACCAAATGGCAAGAAAAGGAAATGAATTAAAAAAGATATATGAAAAACTGGAACCCAGTAATTAAAAATACCATAAAGTCTATACTTTAGAGATTAATTTAAACCATTAGGGACCATGGGTCATAATTCTACGATCCACTTCATCTCTCTTTGAGCACAGAGTTTTTTGATGTTGCCTGCACATATACTACAGTGGATCGTATTGATGCCATGTTCCATGAAAGTTATAGGATTGCTGTCATGGTACATTTTTAACAGACGCGGCACCGTTTTTAATGTCGTATCGACCACAGTTCTTGCCGCTCCAATGTCTCTCACATGCTCTCTGACCGTCACATGTAGTTCCCTAGATGGGTCTTATATATATTTTTCCACAGCCACAAGTTGCATAGTAGATCACATAGGTCTCATTATCCCCAATCTTCATTGAAAGTGGAAATAAACCTTATTTGTCTATGACCATCCTCCCAATTGGTTGTAGAGTGTAATAATTTACTACAAGGGGTCACAGCTCTTCTATATGCACGTTTATTGCATCTCTTAGGGTAAGGTCACACTGGGCGTTTTTTCTGTGTTTTTTTTTTCTGCAGCATAACCTGATTTCTTGTATAACAAAGCAGGAAATAATCCACAAAAAATGAAAAATGTATAGTAGCAATGGACTTAAAACTTAACTTTTATTATCTCCAAATGAGAAACATATAAAGTGCCCACAAAAAACACCTAAGTGAAAAAAACTAACATGACGCTACAAGACACAATAAAGGGGAAAAAAGGGAAGATAAAAATACTGATGCCAATACAAGGAATGCTCCCGTAGGAGCTATCCCAGAGGGTGTATGAACGTGATTCTAAACGAGTAAGGCTATGTTCACACTTTGCAGATTCCACTGCGGATTTTTCCGCAGCAGAATTCCAAAATCCGCAGTGAAAACCCATCGCGGTTTTTACTGCGGATTTATCGCGGTTTTTACTGCGTTTTCTTCTGCGGATTTTCATCTGCAGTTTTCTATTGGAGCAGGTGAAAATCCGCAGAAAAGAAGTGACATGCTGCGGAATGTAATCCGCAGCGTTTCCGCGCGGATTTTTCTGCAGCATGTGCACAGCGTTTTTTGTTTCCCATAGGTTTACATTGTAATGTAAACTCATGGGAAACTGCTGCGGATCCGCAGCGGTCAAATCCGCTGCGGATCCGCAGCAAAATCCGCAAAGTGTGAATATAGCCTAATACAAAACTCGATCCCACGTCGGAAACAAAAAGAATCACCACACTAGACTAGATGTCAATTCTAGAAATACAAGCAAAATAATAGCCACAGATGCTGTATAGAACCATTCCAGCGTGTAAAAGGAGGTATCACTGAGAAAACCTCCACCCCCAACCTGGTGCAGAGGGGTATATAAGAGGTATTGATGTAGACACTAACACAGCACGCTGTACAATGTAGATGGAATAATACCCACCAAATACTTAATTAATCCAGCAGTGTGCAATAGTCCTACCATATGTTATGCTGGAATAGTGGCGGAAATTACATGAAGCAGCCTGTTGACATCAGTATATAAAATAGCAGCAAAAAATATACAGTGGGGCAAAAAAGTATTTAGTCAGTCAGCAATAGTGCAAGTTCCACCACTTAAAAAGATGAGAGGCGTCTGTAATTTACATCATAGGTAGACCTCAACTATGGGAGACAAACTGAGAAAAAAAAATCCAGAAAATCACATTGTCTGTTTTTTTAACCTTTTGTTTGCATATTATGGTAGAAAATAAGTATTTGGTCAGAAACAAAATTTCATCTCAATACTTTGTAATATATCCTTTGTTGGCAATGACAGAGGTCAAACGTTTTCTGTAAGTCTTCACAAGGTTGCCACACACTGTTGTTGGTATGTTGGCCCATTCCTCCATGCAGATCTCCTCTAGAGCAGTGATGTTTTTGGCTTTTCGCTTGGAAACACGGACTTTCAACTCCCTCCAAAGGTTTTCTATAGGGTTGAGATCTGGAGACTGGCTAGGCCACTCCTGGACCTTGAAATGCTTCTTACGAAGCCACTCCTTCGTTGCCCTGGCGGTGTGCTTTGGATCATTGTCATGTTGAAAGACCCAGCCACGTTTCATCTTCAATGCCCTTGCTGATGGAAGGAGGTTTGCACTGAAAATCTCACGATACATGGCCCCATTCATTCTTTCATGTACCCGGATCAGTCGTCCTGGCCCCTTTGCAGAGAAACAGCCCCAAAGCATGATGTTTCCACCACCATGCTTTACAGTAGGTATGGTGTTTGATGGATGCAACTCAGTATTCTTTTTCCTCCAAACACGACAAGTTGTGTTTCTACCAAACAGTTCCAGTTTGGTTTCATCAGACCATAGGACATTCTCCCAAAACTCCTCTGGATCATCCAAATGCTCTCTAGCAAACTTCAGACGGGCCCGGACATGTACTGGCTTAAGCAGTGGGACACGTCTGGCACTGCAGGATCTGAGTCCATGGTGGCGTAGTGTGTTACTTATGGTAGGCCTTGTTACATTGGTCCCAGCTCTCTGCAGTTCATTCACTAGGTCCCCCTGCGTGGTTCTGGGATTTTTGCTCACCGTTCTTGTGATCATTCTGACCCCACGGGGTGGGATTTTGCGTGGAGCCCCAGATCGAGGGAGATTATCAGTGGTCTTGTATGTCTTCCATTTTCTAATTATTGCTCCCACTGTTGATTTCTTCACTCCAAGCTGGTTGGCTATTGCAGATTCAGTCTTCCCAGCCTGGTGCAGGGCTACAATTTTGTTTCTGGTGTCCTTTGACAGCTCAATGGTCTTCACCATAGTGGAGTTTGGAGTCAGACTGTTTGAGGGTGTGCACAGGTGTCTTTTTATACTGATAACAAGTTTAAACAGGTGCCATTACTACAGGTAATGAGTGGAGGAAAGAGGAGACTCTTAAAGAAGAAGTTACAGGTCTGTGAGAGCCAGAAATCTTGATTGTTTGTTTCTGACCAAATACTTATTTTCCACTATAATATGCAAATAAAATGATAAAAAAACAGACAATGTGATTTTCTGGAATTTTTTTTCTCAGTTTGTCTCCCATAGTTGAGGTCTACCTATGATGTAAATTACAGACGCCTCTCATCTTTTTAAGTGGTGGAACTTGCACTATTGCTGACTGACTAAATACTTTTTTGCCCCACTGTACATAGATAGCTCATAGTGGCGAATAACGTGCCTAGGTACCTATATGATGGCGGGCTGAATACCCATCTCTTGCCTCATTTAGCCAAGGAAAACCTAAAGCAATAATGTATACGGCCACATACTTTCACCTGCAATGAGAGACAACGCACCCCCTGTATAGCCTATGTCAGCAGCCAGGGGTTAAACATCATCAGCGTTACTCTCAATATCAAGCGGTGATACGGTTAGATCTCACCCAGTTCCCGGAAAGGCTGTACCATATCCCCACGGGGTTCCAAGCGCTTTCAAAAGTAGGGAGCGGGTGGTGAGCTTCTATAGCGTCTCCCGACGCATTTCATCCTATCATGGATTCATCAGGGGAGTGTAAACGATGGCTGCAAATAGCTGCGTTACCTGGTCCCCGTTTGTGTCTTTTACAAATAGTCCGAAAACCGGAAGTACGTCAGACGCTGAAACCAGCTGGCGACCGCGCACCTCCTCGACTGGAACGCATATGTGGAGCGCACGATAGTGCGCCTGCGTGTGAAGTGGACAGTAGGTCAAACGCCGAAGGTCAGCTGACCGCCGCCCGCAACCCACCCATTATGCCCAGAATGCATAGCCGCCCTTGTGTAGCGCATATAATGGAGCGCCTATAATGCGCTTGCGTATGACATACCGGGCTAGGCAAATAAACAACATACTATACTCCTGTCCTTCCCATGTACAGGTGAAAGTATGGAATATCGCCTATATATGAGTAGTCCCGAGAAAAATACCTCTAATAAAGCAAATCTTAGGACTAATCTCTTGTCTGTGTATTTTCCTTAAGACTGCAGTAAAGCCCCCTGTGGAGATAGATAAAGGGGCTTGACCTGTTGTCTACACTGTGGTTATTAAATTAAACCATAATAAATATGATTCTGAAAAAAATGGCATACACAAAAGAGATAGACAGGATAAATGTTGGTGAACGTTAACAACAAAATTCCCATTACATCCAAACGATATGATTCAGGCTTTACTTCTTTTTAAAGATACAAAAAAAGGTTTTTGTGTTTTTTTCAAAAAAAGTGGATACTGAATAGAAAAAAACAAAAAACAAAAACTTTATGAGCCAAAAGATTAATTTTAGGTTAAAAAAAGACATGGACCAACTGAAGGGGACGCACTTGGTTGCAAATGTAGAACAAACAAGTGCGAAACAATTCAAAAATGAAAAAAAGAAAAAAATGAAAAAAACTGTGAGAGATACCACCGCCTCAAAGAAGAGAGACTACGCTGTCCCTTAGTACAGCCTGGGCTAAAAAGCACCTACCTAACGCGGAGGTCGGCACCCTAAAGACCTGCGCAAATGGCGCCCCAACTCAACGGCAGCTGTCCCTACATATCTGACCCTGTAGGCCCCTGCATTAGATAGAGAAATTATGTGAGAGGTGGAACAGCTAATGTAAGCCGAAGTGGAGGTAAAGTAGGGTACAAGCCGCTTAGAGGTATTCGGGTAAGATGATATAATGTCCCTCTATAACCCTACCTACCATGGAGGTTGGCACCCTAAGAATTCCTGCGCAAGAGGCGCCCCCACTCAACGATGGCTGTCCCTCAGAACTGACCCTAGAGAGAGCCTGGGACAGGCTTACCCGAATACCTCTAAGCAGCTTGTACCCTACTTTACCTCCACTTCGGCTTACATTAGCTGTTCCACCTCTCACATAATTTCTCTATCTAATGCAGGGGCCTACAGGGTCAGATATGTAGGGACAGCCGCCGTTGAGTGGGGGCGCCATTTGCGCAGGTCTTTAGGGTGCCAACCTCCGCGTTAGGTAGGTGCTTTTTAGCCCAGGCTGTACTAAGGGACAGCGTAGTCTCTCTTCTTTGAGACGGTGGTATCTCTCACAGTTTTTTTCGTTTTTTTCGTTTTTGAATTGTTTCGCACTTGTTTGTTCTACATTTGCAACCAAGTGCGTCCCCTTCAGTTGGTCCATGTCTTTTTTTAACCTAAAATTAATCTTTTGGCTCATAAAGTTTTTGTTTTTTGTTGTTTTCTATTCAGTATCCACTTTTTTTGAAAAAAAAAAAAACCCTTTTTTTGTATCTTTAAAAAGAAGTAAAGCCTGAATCATACCGTTTGGATGTAATGGGAATTTTGTTGTTAACGTTCACCAACATTTATCCTGTCTATCTCTTTTGTGTATGCCATTTTTTTCAGAATCATATTTATTATGGTTTAATTTAATAACCACAGTGTAGACAACAGGTCAAGCCCCTTTATCTATCTCCACAGGGGGCTTTACTGCAGTCTTAAGGAAAATACACAGACAAGAGATTAGTCCTAAGATTTGCTTTATTAGAGGTATTTTTCTCGGGACTACTCATATATAGGCGATATTCCATACTTTCACCTGTACATGGGAAGGACAGGAGTATAGTATGTTGTTTATTTGCCTAGCCCGGTATGTCATACGCAAGCGCATTATAGGCGCTCCATTATATGCGCTACACAAGGGCGGCTATGCATTCTGGGCATAATGGGTGGGTTGCGGGCGGCGGTCAGCTGACCTTCGGCGTTTGACCTACTGTCCACTTCACACGCAGGCGCACTATTGTGCGCTCCACATATGCGTTCCAGTCGAGGAGGTGCGCGGTCGCCAGCTGGTTTCAGCATCTGACGTACTTCCGGCTTTCAGACTATTTGTAAAAGACACAGACGGGGACCAGGTAACGCAGCTATTTGCAGCCATCGTTTACACTCCCCTGATGAATCCATGATAGGATGAAACGCGTCGGGAGACGCTATAGAAGCTCACCACCCGCTCCCTACTTTTGAAAGCGCTTGGAACCCCGTGGGGATATGGTACAGCCTTTCCGGGAACTGGGTGAGATCTAACCGTATCACCGCTTGATATTGAGAGTAACGCTGATGATGTTTAACCCCTGGCTGCTGACATAGGCTATACAGGGGGTGCGTTGTCTCTCATTGCAGGTGAAAGTATGTGGCCGTATACATTATTGCTTTAGGTTTTCCTTGGCTAAATGAGGCAAGAGATGGGTATTCAGCCCGCCATCATATAGGTACCTAGGCACGTTATTCGCCACTATGAGCTATCTATGTATATTTTTTGCTGCTATTTTATATACTGATGTCAACAGGCTGCTTCATGTAATTTCCGCCACTATTCCAGCATAACATATGGTAGGACTATTGCACACTGCTGGATTAATTAAGTATTTGGTGGGTATTATTCCATCTACATTGTACAGCACGCTGTGTTAGTGTCTACATCAATACCTCTTATATACCCCTCTGCACCTGGTTGGGGGTGGAGGTTTTCTCAGTGATACCTCCTTTTACACGCTGGCATGGTTCTATACAGCATCTGTGGCTATTATTTTGCTTGTATTTCTAGAATTTGCATCTAGTCTAGTGTGGTGATTCTTTTTGTTTCCGACGTGGGATCGAGTTTTGTATTACTCGTTTAGACTCACGTTCATACACCCTCTGGGATAGCTCCTACGGGAGCATTGCTTGTATTGGCATCAGTATTTTTATCTTCCCTTTTTTCCCCTTTATTGTGTCTTGTAGCGTCATGTTAGTTTTTTTCACTTAGGTGTTTTTTGTGGGCACTTTATATGTTTCTCATTTGGAGATAATAAAAGTTAAGTTTTAAGTCCATTGCTACTATACATTTTAACCTGATTTCTTGGTAGGAAAGAAGCTGCATCAAAAATGCATGTTTTGGTGCTTTTTTGAGGCTTTTGTTGCGGTTTTGGTGCATTTTTTTCATGCATTTTTTGGGCTAACTTCGGTCTCTTTGTGCATACTAATAAAGTTGAGTGCCCCTAGAGAAAAAAAATGACTTCCTGTAGAACCATACCTCTATAGATCCTTTGAAAAGCCGACAGTTCATATGCCGTGTACAGTAAAATCACACTGACAGGATAGAATATGTAGAATAGATACTGTATATACACATAGGATAAATAGATATATAGATGTCAGTGACACACACATATATATGTATATATATTACATAGATGGATAGAAGAAAAGCCATGTACTGTAAAATCACTGCATAAGCTGACAGAATAGAAGAGATGGATTACATACAGTTAATACATACAGAATAGGAAGTTATACAGATGTCTGTGACAAATACAATTAGTACAATGTGTGTGCAGCTTACTGTACATGTATTTAATTATTAAAAGATTATTTTTCTGAAAAAAATGGCGTGGTTTCTTAACCAGCAGAGGGAAAGCTGGAGGCAGATATTTATAGCCTGGGAAGGGGTAATACCCATGGAGCTTCCCAGGCTATTAATATCAGCTCACAGCTGCATATTTAGCCTTTACTGACTATTAAAATGGGGGACCCCCCAAATAATGATGTAGGGTTCCCCTATAATTAATAACTAGCAAAAGCTATGCAGTCAGCTGTGGCTGATATTAATAGCCTAGAAAGGAGCCAATCGATACTTGCCCCCCAGACTAAAGACATCAGCTCTCAGCTGCCCCAGAAAAGGCACATCTCTAGGACGAGCCAATCCTTGCACTTAGCATCACTCTTCCCACTTGCTCTGTAGCAGTGGCAAGTGGTGTGATAGTACCTTTGTATTGTCAGGTGACTTCAAGCCCCGAGGTTAGTAATGGAGAGGCGTCAATAAGATGCCCCCATTACTAACCCCATATTCACATTGCATAAAAACACACACACACCAAGAATAAAGTCCTTTAATTGAAAGAATGACACAGACTCCTTTAATAATCTTATGACCTCGCCTAATTCCACCAAAGCTCTCGTTCTCCTGTAATAAACCAAAAATAAAAATCAACCATATCCCTCACTTCTCCATCATGCTGTCCCACATCGTAATCTATGTCTGGGGGATAATTAGTTTTCAACATAGACAGTGCCAAGATGCGACCGTCCAGGCTGAGAACCACTATTGGCTGAGCTGCTGCGAATGCAGCATCAGTGACTAGTGGTGATGTCACTGACGATGCGTTCCCAGCCAGGCTGAACTGCGATGATCTCAGTAAGGTCCTCGCTAGCATTCTGGCGCATCTAATTGATGTGCCTTTTCTGTGTGGCTGCGGGCTGCTATTTTTAGGCTGGGGGTCAATATCCATGGCCCCTTACCAGCCTGAGAATACCAGCCCCCAGCTCACTGCTTTAGCAAAGCTGGTTGTCAAAAATGGGGGGAGTACATGCAAGTTTTTTTTAAACAGACCCCTCTATTCTTGATAACCAGCTTTAGGTTGTTGCCCCCAGCTGTGAGTTTTGCCTGGCTGGTGTCATGCTGCTGCTATGCAGGTAGGTACAAGCTCCATTAGATGGCAGTAGAGTGAAAGCAGGACTGCACCTATACAGAGCTGACCTGCAGTGCAGCAGTGAGGCTACCACAGGTGGCAGCAGAAACAAGCCAAGACAAATCCTAGACTGTAGCGCAGTACCAAAGGAATAAGCAAACCCACGGTCAGAGACAAGCCAGGGAGTCAGTAACGGTCAGGAGCAGATAAACCAAAAGACAAAAGATAGAAGCAGGTCAGGATACAAGCCAAGTCAAAACCAGGGAGTCAGCACACTTAAGGGAAACACGGAGTCAAGCCTGGAATAGGGGAAAACAGAGACACGGGTTCAGACAGCAATGCAGAATGACAAATCAGAGCAATCAGAGTCAGCTGTAGCAGCAGTATGCAAAAACTATAACTGACATAGCCTGAAGCAGCAGCAATAAATAGCCAACCTGAACCCAGACAGAGGCTGAGAAAGGTTAACTCTTGACATGACCAGACCGGGAAAAAAGGAAAACAGGACTCAAAACCTGGTCTGGATCATGACAGCTGGTTATCAAAAATGGTGGGACACACAAAGTTTTTTTTCCTTTTTAAATTATTTATTTACAGTGCAGGAGCAGCTGATGAATGCCCCCATCATCTGCTCCTTCTCTCACTATTATTAGCGGCAGCAGGTGTCGGTTGATGGGAGCAGTAGTCCCATCAGCTGACACCAGTGCCTGGTGGAAAACTTTATACCTCTGATCAAAGTTGAGCACTCATGCTGTCTTTTGACAGCATGGGGACTGTGACTCTCTGACCAGAGGGGATGGTTTCACCACCAATCAGAAGCTGTATCTGCAGCACGTGTCAAACACTGAATTGTCGGGCCCCACATTCAAGTGAATGGGGTTCGGGTCTGCTCTGCTGGATGACAGGCTGTATGGATGCATCTAGATGTAGTGGAGATGACTGTGAGGTCACATCCTGCTTATCTGATAAAAGTTTTGAAAACCAAGCCAAGGACTTGACAGCTAGATATGGGGAGAGTAAGGGTATATTCACAGTGTGTGTTTTTGTGGCTTTTTTGGCTGTGCTTTTTTGTGCAAATTTTCATCTGCTTTTTACAGTACCAACAAAGCCTATGAGCTTTCAGAAATCTCATGCACACACATTGTTTTTTTGGCTTCAGGATTTTGTTCTTTGCAGCGTTTTTTTTACATTGAGCATGTCACTTGTTTCAGCATTTTTTCAGCGTTTTTCATACATTGACTTGAATGGATGGTGAAAAAAACGCTGCAAATATGCAGGTTGACTTTTTTGCAGCGTATTTGCTGCAGAAAAGTCAAGGACAGCGTATTCACTTTATTCTGAGGAACTGACCAATTGGGACAGCCCTAACAGTTGAGAAATTATATACAAATTCAGTATGTAGTAATGCGTTTACTGATGTTGTTTACTGATGTTGTATCCGAGACCCCGGAGAACATGATTCGGGTTGGTTTTTACTGTCCCCAGTGTTGCGATCATTGTTATTTACCGAATAACGGAAACTACAAAAAAAGGTCATATTTCCCATTTATTTCTCTCTCCTCTGTTATGATCTAGCACATCAGAGGAGAGAGAAATGGTGTCCCCCAGCAGCCCTCTTGGTACCTCTGACATCTCCTGCATCCCCCGGTCCTGTCCCTTGGCCCTTGGCGTCTTCTTCTGGGAAGAAAATGGCAGGTGCATGTACAGTGCGCCAGCCGAGATCTGCTGACCAGCACCCAACAACAATAGGAGATTTTTTTCTATTGGTTCATTTTGATCAATGTGATAGACCCTATCATAGTGATCTAAATAAAAAAATAGTAAATCAAACCCTCCTTTATCAACCCCTTAGGTAAAAATAATCAAATTAAAAAAATCTATTTTTTCCCATTAAGGTTACGGTTGGGGTTAGGGTTGGGTTAGAGCTAGGGTTTGGGTTGGGGCTAGAGTTAGAGCTAGGGTTTGGGTTGGGCTAGGGTTAGAGTTGGGGCTAGGGTTAGTGTTGGGTTAGGGTTTGGGCTAGGGTTGGGGTTAGAGCTAGGATTAGGGTTGGGCTAGGGTTGGGGTTAGGGTTGAAGTTTGAGTTGTGTTGGGGTTAGGGTTAGTGTTGTGTTAGGGTTGGGGCTAGTGTTAGAGCTAGGATTAGGGTGGGGTTAGTGTTGGGGCTAAGGTTAGGGCTGGGGTTAGGGTTTGGGCTAGGGTGTTGGGGTTAGAGTTGTGGGGTTAGGGTTAGGGTTTGGATTAGGGTTAGGGGTGTGTTGGGGTTGGGGTTAGAGTTAAAATTGGTTGGTTTCCACTGTTTAGGTACATCAGGAGGTCTCCAAATGCGAAATGGCACCTTCCATTGATTGCAGCCAATTTTGCATTCAAAAAGTCAAACAGTGCTCCGTTCTGAGCCCTGCCAGGCGCCCCAACAGTGGCTTTCCCCCACATATGGGGTATCGGCGTACTCAGGAGAAATTGCACAACAAATTTTGTGGTCCATTTTCTCCTGATACCCCTGTTAAAAAAAAAAAAGTTTGGTTCCAAAGTAAATTTTTTGTGAAAAAAGTAAAATGTTCATTTTTTCCTTCCACGTTGCTTTAGTTCTCGTGAAGCACCAGAAGGGTTAATAAACTTATTGAATGTAGGGGTGAAGTTTTTAGAATTGTCACTCTCAGTCATTTTCTGTTATATTGAGCCCCCAAATTATCCCTATATATAAAGCAACTGTCGCGTTGCTGCAATGCAGGTAGGTGCAACTCCACTAGATGGCTATAGAGTGGAAGGAGATCTGCACCTAACCAAAGCAGGCCTGTTGTGCAGCAGCGAGGCTACCACAAGGTGGCTGCAGGAAAGTCAAACAAGCCGGGTAGATATAGTCAATAGCGCAGTACCAAGGGAATAGACAAAGCACAGAGTCAGAGACAAGCCAAAATGTCAGTAACAGTCAGGAGCGGATAAGCCAAAGACAGAAGGCCGAAGCAGGTCAGGATACAAGCCAAGTCAAAACCAGAGATTAAACACGTAAGAGGGAAACACTGAGTCAAGACGGGGATTGGGGAAACAAGAGACGGGTTCAGACAGCTAGCGTAGCAGGGCAAGTCAGGATATACCAGAGTCAGCTACACATGCTGTAGGCAGAACTATAACTGACACAGCCTGCAGAGATAAATAGCAAAACCTGAAACGAGGCTGAGCAAAGTTAAGCCCTGACATGATCAGACCATAACATGGAAGACAGGACTAAAAACACGGTCTGGATTATGACAGTACCCTCCTCTCAAGGGGAGCCACCGGACCCCAAGTTTCCCAGGATAAAATATATGAAACGCCGGAACCAATGGATCAGCATGGACAGATCGTGCCGGGATCCAAGATTGATCCTCAGGACCATAACCTCTCCAATGGCCCAAATACCGAAGTGGATTGTAGACCATGCAATAATCCACAATCCTTTCCACTTCATACTCAGCCTGGCCATCTACAGAGATAGGAGGCCTAGGGGATGGAGACCCAGCAGAGGAAGGTACAAATGACTTAAGAAAGGAATTATGGGACACATTGGGGATCCGAAGCAACAGAGGTAGGCATAAGCGAAAGGCAACTGGATTGACAACCTCAATGATCTCATAAGGACCAATAAACTTGGGCCCTAGCATAGTAGAAGGAACTTTCAGAAGAATGTTCTTGGTAGACAACCACACTTTATCTCCTACCAGAAATATAGGTCTTACATACCGTCGCTTATCAGCAAAATGATGTTTGTTTGCCCTGAGCCTCCTCAATGTTCTTCTCGACCTCCCACCACAACTCCCCCAACCATTGAACTGTCATATCAGCCTGGAAAATTTGCCAAAATGAGGGTGAAAGCAGGAATTACAAAAGAACGGAGAGGTGCCAGTGGACTGGTTAAACCGATTGTTAAATGCAATCTCAGCCACTGGCAATGAAGAACACCAATCATCCTGTTTAGATGGAGCAAGACTCCGCAAAATCTGTTCAAGTGATTGATTGGTCCTCTCCGTCTGACCGTTGGTATCGGGATGGCAGGCAGAGGAGAAGGTTAAGCAAATACCCAATTTTTTACAAACTGCCCTCAAAAATTTGGACACAAATTGTACCCCTCTATCAGAAACCACACTCAAAGGCATGTCATGGAACCACACACTATGCTCAACAAACAACTTAGTGTTTCTGCATTAGGCAATCCTGCTAGAGGTACAAAATGCACCTGTTTACTGAATCTGTCAACCACTTCTCAGATTACAGTTTTGCCTTTGGAAGGAGGGAGATCGGTGATAAAATTCGTGGACAAATGAGTCCAAAGCCTATCTGGAATTGGCAATGGCACCAATTACCTGGCCGGCTGGTTATGGGAGCTCTTAGCATGGGCACAGGTATCACAAGCAGACAAAAACACAGCGACATCAGAAGTCATGGAGTACTACCAAAACAGCCTAGAAATGGCTTTCCGGGTGGCTGAAATTCTCAGATTCCGACAGAACAGAATCGTAGAACTCCCGGAGAACCCTCAACTGGTACGGAACCAGGGACTGGGACAAAGAGCTTATTATCAAGCAAAGAGAGAGGAACAAAAGACTGAGCCTTCCACCCATTTCTTCTGATACATGTTGGCACCAATGACACGGCAAGGAAGGACCTACCGACAATCTGCAAAGGCTTTGAAGAGTTGGGGAAGAAAGTAAAGGAACTGGATGCACAGGTAGTTTTTTCTTCTATCCTTCCAGTAGACGGGCATGGCACCAGGAGATGGAACAGGATCCTTGATGCAAACAACTGGCTAAGACGATGGTGCAGACAACAAGGATTCGGATTCCTGGACCACGGTGTGAATTACTTGTACGATGGACTCCTCGCCAGAGACGGACTACACCTCAACAAACCTGGGAAACACACATTCGCCAGAAGACTCGCTACACTCATCAGGAGGGCGTTAAACTAGAAGAAAAGTGAACGGGAAGAAAAACATTAGACTTGAACAAAGAAGATCCAGGAAAACATACTCAGAAGGGAGGTAAGAACATTTCTAAAACAATCCACAGCGAGGAGATTGGAACAAAACAAAATCCTCTAAACTGCATGCTCGCAAACGCCAGAAGCCTGACAAACAAGATGGAAGAACTAGAAGCAGAAATATCTACAGGTAACTTTGACATAGTGGGAATAACCGAGACATGGTTAGATGAAAGCTATGACTGGGCAGTTAACTTACAGGGTTACAGTCTGTTTAGAAAGGATCGTAAAAATCGGAGAGGAGGAGGGGTTTGTCTCTATGTAAAGTCTTGTCTAAAGTCCACTTTAAGGGAGGATATTAGCGAAGGAAATGAGGATGTCGAGTCCATATGGGTCGAAATTCATGGAGGGAAAAATGGTAACAAAATTCTCATTGGGGTCTGTTACAAACCCCCAAATATAACAGAAACCATGGAAAGTCTACTTCTAAAGCAGATAGATGAAGCTGCAACCCATAATGAGGTCCTGGTTATGGGGGACTTTAACTACCCGGATATTAACTGGGAAACAGAAACCTGTGAAACCCATAAAGGCAACAGGTTTCTGCTAATAACCAAGAAAAATTATCTTTCACAATTGGTGCAGAATCCAACCAGAGGAGCAGCACTTTTAGACCTAATACTATCTAATAGACCTGACAGAATAACAAATCTGCAGGTGGTCGGGCATCTAGGAAATAGCGACCACAATATTGTACAGTTTCACCTGTCTTTCACTAGGGGGATTTGTCAGAGAGTCACAAAAACACTGAACTTTAGGAAGGCAAAGTTTGACCAGCTTAGAGATGCCCTTAATCTGGTAGACTGGGACAATATCCTCAGAAATAAGAATACAGATAATAAATGGGAAATGTTTAAGAACATCCTAAATAGGCAGTGTAAGCGGTTTATACCTTGTGGGAATAAAAGGACTAGAAATAGGAAAAACCCAATGTGGCTAAACAAAGAAGTAAGACAGGCAATTAACAGTAAAAAGAAAGCATTTGCACTACTAAAGCAGGATGGCACCATTGAAGCTCTAAAAAACTATAAGGAGAAAAATACTTTATCTAAAAAACTAATTAAAGCTGCCAAAAAGGAAACAGAGAAGCACATTGCTAAGGAGAGTAAAACTAATCCCAAACTGTTCTTCAACTATATCAATAGTAAAAGAATAAAAACTGAAAATGTAGGCCCCTTAAAAAATAGTGAGGAAAGAATGGTTGTAGATGACGAGGAAAAAGCTAACATATTAAACACCTTCTTCTCCACGATATTCACGGTGGAAAATGAAATGCTATGTGAAATCCCAAGAAACAATGAAAACCCTATATTAAGGGTCACCAATCTAACCCAAGAAGAGGTGCGAAACCGGCTAAATAAGATTAAAATAGATAAATCTCCGGGTCCGGATGGCATACACCCACGAGTACTAAGAGAACTAAGTAATGTAATAGATAAACCATTATTTCTTATTTTTAGGGACTCTATAGCGACAGGGTCTGTTCCGCAGGATTGGCGCATAGCAAATGTGGTGCCAATATTCAAAAAGGGCTCTAAAAGTGAACCTGGAAATTATAGGCCAGTAAGTCTAACCTCTATTGTTGGTAAAATATTTGAAGGGTTTCTGAGGGATGTTATTCTGGATTATCTCAATGAGAATAACTGTTTAACTCCATATCAGCATGGGTTTATGAGAAATCGCTCCTGTCAAACCAATCTAATCAGTTTTTATGAAGAGGTAAGCTATAGGCTGGACCACGGTGAGTCATTGGACGTGGTATATCTCGATTTTTCCAAAGCGTTTGATACCGTGCCGCACAAGAGATTGGTACACAAAATGAGAATGCTTGGTCTGGGGGAAATTGTGTGTAAATGGGTTAGTAACTGGCTTAGTGATAGAAAGCAGAGGGTGGTTATAAATGGTATAGTCTCTAACTGGGTCGCTGTGACCAGTGGGGTACCGCAGGGGTCAGTATTGGGACCTGTTCTCTTCAACATATTCATTAATGATCTGGTAGAAGGTTTACACAGTAAAATATCGATATTTGCAGATGATACAAAACTATGTAAAGCAGTTAATACAAGAGAAGATAGTATTCTGCTACCAATGGATCTGGATAAGTTGGAAACTTGGGCTGAAAGGTGGCAGATGAGGTTTAACAATGATAAATGTAAGGTTATACACATGGGAAGAAGGAATCAATGTCACCATTACACACTGAATGGGAAACCACTGGGTAAATCTGACAGGGAGAAGGACTTGGGGATCCTAGTTAATGATAAACTTACCTGGAGCAGCCAGTGCCAGGCAGCAGCTGCCAAGGCAAACAGGATCATGGGGTGCATTAAAAGAGGTCTGGATACACATGATGAGAGCATTATACTGCCTCTGTACAAATCCCTAGTTAGACCGCACATGGAGTACTGTGTCCAGTTTTGGGCACCGGTGCTCAGGAAGGATATAATGGGACTAGAGAGAGTACAAAGGAGGGCAACAAAATTAATAAAGGGGATGGGAGAACTACAATACCCAGATAGATTAGCGAAATTAGGATTATTTAGTCTAGAAAAAAGACGACTGAGGGGCGATCTAATAACCATGTATAAGTATATAAGGGGACAATACAAATATCTCGCTGAGGATCTGTTTATACCAAGGAAGGTGACGGGCACAAGGGGGCATTCTTTGCGTCTGGAGGAGAGAAGGTTTTTCCACCAACATAGAAGAGGATTCTTTACTGTTAGGGCAGTGAGAATCTGGAATTGCTTGCCTGAGGAGGTGGTGATGGCGAACTCAGTCGAGGGGTTCAAGAGAGGCCTGGATGTCTTCCTGGGTCTTCCTGGAGCAGAACAATATTGTATCATACAATTAGGTTCTGTAGAAGGACGTAGATCTGGGGATTTATTATGATGGAATATAGGCTGAACTGGATGGACAAATTTCTTTTTTCGGCCTTACTAACTATGTTACTATGTAAATTTCATGCTCCAATTCAGTGGATACCTCCACAACAACCACCCCGTGCTGAAGAATGGAGGAAGGAGGTTCGGGGGGTGATATCGGATCAAAACTGCGAGATAAGGCATCCGCCTTGACATTCTTGGAACCAGTCCGAAAGGTGATAGAAAAATGAAAGCGAGAAAGAAAAACCAACCACCTCACCTGCGTAGGAGTTAACCGCTTGGCAGACTCAATGTAAGACAGGTTCTTGTAGTCCGTAATAACTGTGATCCGATGAACCGCCCCCCTCAAAAAAGTGCATCCATTCTTCAAAAGCCAATTTTATGGCCAATAACTCCCAGTTACCAACATTATAATTCCTCTCCGCAGAAGAAAACTTTCTGGAGAAAAAGGCACGTGGTCTTAGATTGGTCACAGTAACGGGTCCCTGAGACAACACTGCCCCCACTCCCACCTCCAATGCGTCCACCTCTACAATGAATGGTTCTGACGGATCAGGCTGAACCAATACAGGAGTATGTAGAGGAGCTGCGGAGACACCATCACATGTTTCTCAACGCAGGCAGTGAATAGCCTGGCCTTTCCCCGGGAAGGAACAACGAAGGGAAGGGCAGCATCCAATAAAGGAAAAACCACCTATGCCAAGCATGGTATCCATCCACAGACAGCTGTTTTGGGGTTTTTGCCCCTCATCAGTGTGGAGTAGGAAACTGGCTATCAGGAGCAGTGCCTAGCAGAAAGTCTATAAAGGCACGGATGATTGACCTCGTGGAGACCAAAACATCCAACACCGCGGAGACACCATCACGTGTTTCTCAACGCAGTGATCCAGAACACTGCCCCCAAATATGCAAATGCATGTAGAGGAGCTGCGGAGACACCATCACGTGTTTCTCGATGCAGGCAGTGAATAGCCAGGCCTTTTCCCGGGAAGGAACAACCAAGGGAAGGGCAGCATCCAATAAAGGAAAACCACCTATGCCAAGCATGATATCCATCCACAGACAGCTGTTTCGGGGTTTTTGCCCCTCATCAGTGTGGAGTAGGAAACTGGCTATCAGGAGCAGTGCCTAGCAGAAAGTCTATAAAGGCACGGATGATTGACCTCGTGGAAACCAAAACATCCAACACCGCGGAGACACCATCACGTGTTTCTCAATGCAGTGATCCAGAACACTGCCCCCAAATATGCAAATGCATGTAGAGGAGCTGCGGAGACACCATCACGTGTTTCTCAATGCAGGCAGTGAATAGCCAGGCCTTTCCCCGGGAAGGAACAACCAAGGGAAGGGCAGCATCCAATAAAGGAAAACCACCTATGCCAAGCATGGTATCCATCCACAGACAGCTGTTTCGAAGTAGACATAAAACACTTCTTTAATGTAGAAAATGCTTCATCCGCCAAGGGTGACCAGACTTTGAGATCAGCCCTCTTGTGAGTGAGATCGGTGAGTGGCTTGACCACCTGAGAAAACCACTTGATGAATTTTCGATAATAATTGGCGACACCCAGAAAACCCTGCAGACTTTTGAGGCCTCTGTGTTGCACCCAATCAACAATGGCCTGTACCTTCCCGGAATCCATCCAAAACCCATTGGCAGAAATGCTGATCCCCAGAAAGGAAAGCTCCTGGACACAAAACAAACATTTCTCGAGTTTAGCGAACAGAGAATTTCCCTGTATCCTATGAAGAACAGCATATAAATGACCAATGTGGCATTCCTTGTCAGGTGAGAAAACAAGGATATCATCCAGGTATACAATCATAAAGCGCCCGATAAAGTCAGAAAAAACATCATTCATGAAGTTCTGAAACACAGCGGGCGGGTTCGTGAGACCGAAGGGCATGACCAAATTTTCAAACGGACCCTCGGAGGTGAGAAATGATGTTTTCCACTCATCCCCTTCCCGAATGCAGATAAGGTTATATGCTTCACTGAGATCGAGTTGGAAAACCACTTAGCCCCAGATAATTGGTTATAAAGATCAGGAATGAGTGGGAGAGGGTAGGTATTTCTCACCGTAATTTTATTTAGCTCCTGGAAATCGAGGCACGGGCGTAATCTACAATCTTTTTTCTTAACAAAAAAGAATCCAGCGGCCACAGGTGAGACAGAAGGATGGATGTGACCTTTGCATAGACTATCAGAGGTATAGTTTTTCATAGCAGTACGTTCCGGGCCAGATAGATTGTACAAACGGGCTTTAGGCAATTTAGAACCCGGAATAAGATCAATCGTACGTTCATATGGACGATGTGATTGCAGGACCTCAGCGTCTTTTTCAGAAAACACGTCCCCAAAATCCTTCAGGTACTCTGGAATACCCTCCAGATTAATGGCAGACACAAAAACAGCAGAAAGACAGCCATTGAAACAAATAGGACCACATTTAACAATATCACAAGATCCACAGTCTATAACAGGATTATCCCTCTGTTACCAGGGGAACTCCAACAGCAGTCCCGCAGGAAGATTATTCATAAATGAGCGAGTATACTCGGTACTCGAGATTTCCCGAGCACGCTTGGGTGTCCTCCGAGTATTTGTAAGTACTCGGAGATTTAGTTTTCATCGCCGCAGCTGAATGATTTACATCTGTTAGCCAGCATAAGTACATGTGTGGGTTGCCTGGTTGCTAGGGAATCCCCACATGTACTTATGCTGGCTAACAGATCATTTATTCAGCTGCGGTGATGAAAACTAAATCTCCGAGTACTTACAAACATTTTAAGGACACCCGAGCGTGCTCGGGAAATCTCGAGTACCGAGTATACTCGCTCATCAGTATTCGTAACATAACATCAGATTTGTTCCTGGTGCAAGGAACCTACCTTGAGGAGGAACTCCTCAGAGACAAACGTATTAACATTCTGAGCCAATAGTGTCTTATCAATGGCAATGATATGGATGGGAGTCTCTAGCCTAACTGTCTATAACTTTAACTTGGACACCAGACTAGAGTCAATGAAGTTCATGGAAGATCCACAATCCACAAAAGCTGAAGTGGATATATCAACTATGTAATTCCTTTATGATTTTTATGATTTAAGTTGTGCTGCTGTGATACCATAATTTCCCACGGGATCAGTAAAGTGTATCGTATCGTATCGTATCATATGTAACCACTTTGATAACACAGTTCCACCTCTAACAAAAGTTTTTGAAATGATGAAAATGGTACCTGAGAGTCTGGGTGACCTCCTTGGCAATCACCCAGATTCGGAAGCTTGTTAATCGATGGATAAGAGGGGCAGTCCTTCCTCCAATGTCCCAAATCTCCACAATGAAAACATAATTTCCCATCACATCATCGTTTCCTTTACTTCTCCTTGGAGTTGGTGGCACCAACCTCTATGGTCTCCGTGAATGGCATCACTTCAGACTTAGCAGGCAATACAGGAATCTCACACTGGATAATTTCTCTTTCCCATAATCTCCGGTCCATAAGGATGGGCTGGGTCATGGCCTCATCTATTATGGACCTGGTGGTTAGGAGCACACGGAATGACCTGATGGTTAAACTAACACAGGACAAGCTCTGGAAGTGGGAGCTCTGCTGACCGCAACCCCTAATCCTATCACACACACTAGAAATAGCCGTGGAGCGTACCTAACTCTGCCTAGACGCCTCTTCACAGCCTAAGAGCTAACTACCCCTAGAGAAAGGAAATAAAGCCTACCTTGCCTCAGAGAAATACCCCAAAGGAAAAGGCAGCCCCCCACAAATATTGACTGTGAGTTAAGATGAAAGTCACAAACACAGGAATGAAACAAGTTTCAGCAAAGGGAGGCCAGACTTACTAAACAGACTGAGGATAGAAAAGGTATCTTTGCGGTCAGCACAAAAAGCTACAAAAAGACCACGCAGAGTGTGCAAAATGACCCCCGCACCGACTCACGGTGCGGAGGTGCCACTCTGCATCCCAGAGCTTCCAGCTAGCAAGGCAAAATCATGATAGCAAGCTGGACAAGAAAACAATGAACAACAAATAAACTAGCAGGGACTTAGCTTCTGCTGGAGTAGACAGGTCACCAGAAAGATCCAAGAGCGAACTGAACCAGTACTAGAACATTGACAGCTGGCATGGAGTAACGATCTGAGTGGAGTTAAATAGAGCAGCCAGCCAAAGGATAAACTAGGTCACCTGTGGAAGGAACCTCAGAACCAGCAGCTCCACTCACAGCCACCAGAGGGAGTCCATGGACAGAACTCACCGAATTACCATTCATGACCACAGGAGGGAGTTCGATAACAGAATTCACAACACTCATCCAGGGAACTGGGTGGTGGATAGAGGGCCAGCAGATCCTTAAGATGATCCGAAAGTCCTCTCTTGAACTGGCATCTCAAAGCAGAGTCATCCCAAAACACCTCTGTGGACCTCCGTCTTAACTCAGAACAATACCATTCAGTAGTGAGTTTGCTCTGGGAGATACCAATGATCATGTTGTCTGCCACCCTGACCAGCTCTGGTTCATCATAAATCAGTCCTAACGTCTCAAAGTACTTATCCTCAGGCATATGTTCAGGGGCAGAAGCAGGTAAAGAAAATGCCCAGGTTAGAGGACCCTCCCAGAGTAAAGAAATAATTATCCCCACCCGTTGACTCTCATTTCCTGAGGATTTGGGTTTGAGGGAAAAATTTAGCTTACAACCCTCTCTGAATGTAACAAACTTCTGCTTCTCTAGGGAGAAAGACCATATGTTCAGGAGAGTGTAAGGAAATATCAGTGGTGTTAGATTGCTGATTTAGTCATGGAAACCTTAAAAGATTTTACAGTTTCAGTAAGTTCCCGCTGGAGTTGATTGTGAGAGGAAACAAGAGCCCCATGTTCCACTGACAAATCCTGCATCATTTGTGTCAGATTTGACATCTGAAGCAAAGAAATAAAACTGTCAGTGGTCAGTTATAAAGTCATGCTGCTACAATGCAAGTAGGTGCAAGCTCCACTAGATGGCTATAGCATGGAAGGAGGTCGGCACCTAGACAGCAGGCCTGTCATGCAGCAGCGAGGCAACCACAAGGTGGCAGCAGGAAAGTCAAACAAGCCTGGTAGATATAGCCAGTAGTGCAGTACCAAAGGAATAGACAAAGCACAGAGTCAGAGACAAGCCCAAACGTCAGTAACAGTCAGGAGCGGATAAGCCAAAGACAGAAGGCAGAAGCAGGTCAGGATACAAGCCAAGTCAAAACCAGAGAGTAAACATGAAATAGGGAAACACTGAGTCAAGACAGGGATTGGGAAAAACAGAGACACGGGTTCAGGCAGCTAACCCAGCAGGACAAGTCAGGATATACCAGAGTCAGCTACGCATGCCTTAGGCAGAACTATAATTGACACAACCTGCAGGATGCAACAGAGATTTATAGCAATACCTGAAATGAGACTGAGGCTGAGGAAAGTTAACCCCTGACATGATCAGACTGGGGAAAGGGAAGACAGGACTCAAAACCTGGTCTGGATCATGACAGCAACCTACAGAGAAAACTCCCACGAGACAGAAAATAATAATCAAAAATCTTTATTTCAACAAAGTAGTAAAAGCAATTAAAAAAGGAGATGTGTTACAGAATGGGGGAAAACTGCCAGTTGCTTTATGTGTATTCACTCCCATTTAACTGTTTGACCTCTATAGGTTATCTAACCCAATATAAAGTTTAGATAGTTGTATTTAACTGACTTTTTCTTCGTTGCATTTTATAGCAAAAGCCATGGTCCATAACAGCTTACCATAAAGCAAAGGAGTCACATCTATTAGGAAAAAAGTTTCCAAGCTATTAGATATACTATCGAATACAGTGAAGATGTTCATCATTTGGGACAACTGTAATATTACCTGTCTTAATGTCTTTTTTTGTCTGTACAAGTACCCTGTGAATTGTTGTGCTGCGGAATATTTTAGCGCTAGAGAAAGAAAAATTATTATTATTAATACTACTTAGAACTGGATGTCTCAAAAATTGATGAAAGACAAGAAGAAAATTGGCCTGGGAAGTTGCCAAGAGGTCTCAGGCAAGATTAACCCCTTTCCGATATCGGGCGTAATAGTACCCAGATGTCGGACACCCTCCCTTTGATGTGGGCTCCGGCGCTGAGCCCACATCTTTCCCGACACATGTCAGCTGTTTTGAACAGCTGACATGTGTCCAGAACAGCCACGAGTGGAATTGCGATCCACCCATGGCTTTTAACTGGTTAAATGCTGCTGACAGTGGCATTTAACATGCACTTCCAGCAATCGCGTCTGAAATCCGCCCATCGGTGACCCCCGTCACGTGGCCGGCGCTCATAGCAAGTGAGGTATTCTGCTACATACAGGCGATCTGATCATCACCTGTATGTAGCAGAGCTGATCAGGTTATGGCAGCTTCTAGTCTCCCATGGAGACTATTGAAGCATGCCAAAAGTGAAAAAAAAAAGTTTTTAAAAATATAAAAAAATATAAAAGTTCAAATGACCCCACTTTTGCCCCATTCAAAATAAAATAAAAAATCAAACATACCCATATTTGGTATTGCCACGTTCAGAATCGCCAGATCTATCAATAAATAAAATGATTAACCCAATCGTTAAATGGCGTAGTCAGAAAAAAGCCAAAATTCCAGAATTACGTTTTTTGGTCGCCACGACATTGCATTAATATGCACTAACGGGCGATCAAAAGATCGTAACTGCCCCAAAATGGTATAATTAAAGACGTCAGCTCAGCATACAAAAAAATAAGCCCTCATCCAACCCGAGATCACGAAAAATGGAGACGCTACAAGTATCGGAAATGGTGCAATTTTTTAAAAAAATGTAACAAAATTTGTAATTTTTTTTCACCACTTAGATAAAAAAGAACCTAGAGATATTTGATGTCTATGAACTTATGAAGTCGTAATGACTTGGAGAATCATAATGGCAGTTTTAGCATTTAGCGAAGGCAAAAAACCACTGTGGGATTTCATGGCACTTGGAATTTTTTTCCCGTTTTCCAGTACACGATATGCTAAAACCAATGGTGTCATTCAAAATTACAACTCGTCCTGCAAAAAACAAGCCATCACATGGCCATATTGACGTAAAAATATAAAAGTTATAGCTCAGGGAAGAAGGGGAGCAAAAAACAAAAAAGCAAAACTAAAAATACCTCCAATTTTAAGCGGTTAATCCCTTCACGACATCCGGTGTACGTATTCAACGCACTGAGAGGTGCCTTCCTTCAAACTGCCATTCTTGTACACAGATCTTGGCTCAACATTGCAAAGTACCTGCAAGCTCAAGGTGCTCCCCACACCTCTAGTTAAATATCTTGAATTGTATAGTTTATGAAAATGGGGTCACTTGTGGGGTTTGCCACTATTTAGGCACATCAGGGGCTCTAAAATGTGGCATCCATTATCTATTACAGCCAATTTTGTTCTAAAAGTCAAACAATACTTCCTCCTTCCAAGCCCTGCTGTGCACCCAAACAGTAGTTTTCCACCACATTTTGGATATCGGCGTACTCAGGAGAAATTGTACAACAAAAGGCATGGTCCATTTTGTTCGTTTACCCTTATGAAAATGAAACATTTGTGTCTAAACATATTGAATGTGGTTTTGAGCATTTAGAGAGGTGCAGTTTTGGTATTTTCTGTCACTTCACATGTGATGTGGTCCTTAAGAAAATTGGTTTTGTAAATTTTGATGGTAAAATAAATAATTAGTGATGAGCGAATATACTCGTTACTCGAGATTTCTTGAGCATGCTCGGGGGTCCTCCGAGTATTTTTTAGTGCTTGGAGATTTAGTTTTTATTGCCGCAGCTGAATGATTTACATCTGTTAGCCAGGATAAGTACATGTGGGGGTTGCCTGGTTGCTAGGGAATCCCCACATGCACTTATGCAAAACTTGTCAATCTAAATTTGCTACTAATAATAAATACAATGTGTCATAAAAAAACATTCTGAGAATCGCTGAAATACTTTGAAGTGTTCCAGAGTTATTAACACATGAAGTGACACCGGTCAGGAGTGTAAAATTTGGTCTGGTCAGGAGGTAAAAACAGCTTTTGGGGCAGCGTAGTTAAAGGAGATGCAGGAATTTCTGGCAAATTCTGGTTGTGTGGTGCATGTGACAACAATCTCCTGCATTCTTCCTATATCTGACCTGTGGTGTAGAGTGGCAAGTGGCAGTGTAAACTTTACTTTAAGTCTGCCAAAAGATTGTGGGAAAACTTGTCGTAACCTGATGAGATCAAGATTTTTTTTGGGGGGCGCAAATTTTCCAATAGGTATGAATGGCACAAAGAACTTCACAGCCATAGTGAAGCATGGTGTGGGCAGCATTATGTTTCGTGGCTGTTCTTTGGCAGCTTGAACTGAGGCTTTAGTCAAGTTAGAGGGAATTATAAACTGTACCAAATATCAGTCAATTTTTCAATAAAACCTTCAGGCCTCTGCTAAAAAGCTGAAAATGAAGAGGAATTTAACTGTTCGATCATGACAACGACCCTAAGCGTACCTCCAAATCTTCTCTATAAGAAGATCAAAGTTTTGAAATGGCCCAGATCTGAATCCAATTGACAATCTATGGGTTGTTTCCTTACACTGCCTAGGTACTCTCCGCAAAGTGTGCTGCCTTATTTATTTGACTTTATACGAGTTGGTGACTCTAGGTTCAGCACCTGTTCACACTTATTCTATGTTTGGATGTGATGGTTTTTTGAAATTTGTATTCTTTAGCCTTCTGACTGAGAACTCCGCCTCCTAGCCACAGGTGTTTTAATCGCAGTAGGTCCATTACCCCTCCACAGAGAGAGGGAAATTTAGTCTAAGAAGAGGTTTCGCAGCTACCCATTCAGATGAAGACGTTTATTCTCAGCGAGGAAAGGCAAGTGTAGGACCTGGTGTAAGAGAGATGCCCTAATGTGGCTACCAGGTACACATAAATTTGCCAATTTATGCGCTAAACGCTCTCATTTTTTCATATTTCTAGTGCAGTAATGCATTTCAATTTTCATGTTTCATGTTTGCATGTTTTAGCGCCACAGTGTATTAACTAATATGACTACTGGACCACCTAGAAACCTTAGGTGTTATTGCATTTTTCTCAGATTTTTGGTTTAGTGTGAATTGTGTGGGTGACTAAACACTATGCTGTAATTACATTTGCAAGTTTGTCATCTGTTGTCTTCTGGTGATATCAAGACACATGGTAACTTGCTGACCTTTTTCTGATTATTCTCAATTAAGAGAATTACTTGTCATGCACAGTGAGCAATTGTCCATGGTAATCCCAAATGTCAGCCCCATCTCTACTGTGTGATCCAAAGCTGCCTACAGGTTGTGAGAAATCGGAATTTGTAATGTACTGTGTTTTAGATATCTGCCAGGTAAACAAATGCTTCATTATTTGAATAGGAAAATAAGAGCTTCCCTCTGAGAGATGTATTTTCCTTTCCAGTGGGTGTTATTAGACATAGGCTTTCCTCGGATATCCATTCCACGGCTCTGCCAATCTGAAGTGACTCATTAGTGTATTACACGATCAATAGGCCCTGGGTTTCCCTATGACTTAAACTGTTTTTAAAATGCACTGCAAGTTCTTTACTAGTTTATTCTTTCTCAAGTAACACATAGGGCATAATATAAAACTAAAAAATATTTATACAAGGGTTCGTTATTAGTGATGAGCTAATGTGCTTTGATAAGGTGTTCGAGTCTCTACGGCTGCATGTCTTATGGCTGTTCGACAGCCGTAACACATGCAGGGATTGCTTGTTTGTTAGGCAATCACTGAATGTGTTGCGCTCTGAGACATGGAGCCATGGGGACTCAAACATACTTTTCGAGTACACCGAAGACACTCGGTTAGCACCTGAGCATGCTCGGATAACACCTTATACAAGCACATTCGCTTTAAAATACAGGTTCTGCAACTGGAAAATAATACCGCTCTAACAACATATTATGTTTCATATTTCCCATTAACTGATGTAACTGAATGCCCATATCCCATCTATAATTTAGATGTTTTAATAATTAAAAAATTCATAAAGTTGTCATTATGTACCAATAATTGGGAATCATTTCTACAACTATTGCAGTCAAAAAGTGTAAGTGCATGGCCACCTTCTTTTTTTAATGAGATTTCACAAATGTAACTAATGTGCTAGCGTCACAGTTCCAGGAATTACAATTTCTTGCCATTTTTTCCTGCGGACTACTTCTGACACTCAATAGTGAAGTTGGCCATACTCACTAGATGGCTGTCGGCCAAACGATGCTTCGACTGATCGTTCGGCTGATAACCATCTAAGGCGACTCTCCCATAAACACAGGAGCCCTTACTCGGCTAAACGTTTCTGTGTTCTCTATGAGACAGTCGTAGATTGACTCGTCGGCCGGTGACTTGTCTCAGGTAGAACAATGTGATTGACATCTCTCCCAACCATCAGTCAGTCGGCACTCCCATATACATTGACCGACAGTCAAACCTGTCAATATCAGCAAGTAAGTACATAAGTCTGTGTATGGGGACCCTGAGTTTCACAATCACATTACATAAAGTTTGTTTTTAGTCCTGACCTTTCAGTTACCGATAAAAATGAGTCAAATTATTTATTTTGTAACCTGTATCTAAAGCAAATAACACTTGGAATTTGTTAGTTTGTTATGGACAATACCTCTACATTTTCTTGCTTTTATTCTCTAAAATGTTTATTAACCTCTTCCCCCCCGAAACCTGTTTTCACCTTCCTGACCAGGCCAATTTTTACAATTCTGACCACTGTCACTTTATTAGGTTTTAACTCTAGAATGCTTCAATAGATCCCACTGATTCTGAGATTATTTTCTCATGACATATTGAACTTCATGATAGTGGTAAACTTTATTTGATATGACTTGCATTTATTTGTGAAAAAAAAACGAAATTTGGCCAAAATTTTGAAAATTTTGCAATTTTCAAACTTTTAATTTGTATGCCCTTAAATCAGAGAGTCATATCGCACAAAATAGTTAATAAATAACATTTCCCATATGTCTACTTTACATCAGCACAATTTTTGAAACAAATTTTTTTGTTATGGAAGTTATAAGGATTAAAAGTTGACCAGCGATTTCTTATTTTTACAGCAAAATTTAAAAAAACATTTTTTTAGGGACCACCTCATTTTTGAAGTGAGGTACCTACATAACAGAAAATACGCAAAAGTGACACCATTCTAAATACTGCACCCCTCAAGGTGCTCAAAACCACATTCAATAAGTTTATTAACTCTTCAGGTGCTTGACAGGAATCTTTGGAATGTGGAAAGAAAAAATAAACATGGAAAATTGACCATACAATTTGTTGTGCAATTTCTCCTGAGCATGCTGACACCCGATATGTGGGGAAATCTACTGTTTGGGCCACGGCAGGGCTTCGAAGGGAAGGAGAGTCATTTAACTTTTTGAATGTAAAATCTGGAGGAATAATTAGCGGATGCCATGTCGCCTTTCGAGAGCCCCTGATGTGCCTAAACAGTGGAAACTCCCACAAGTGACTCCATTTTGGAAACTAGACCCCTTTGGGAACTTATCTAGATGTGAATTGAGCTCCTTGAACCCCCAGGTGCTTCAGAGAAGTCTATAACATTAAGCCGTGAAAATAAAAAAAATCACATTTTCCGGAAAAATCTTTTTTAGCTCCAAACTTTGCATTTTCATAAGGGTAACAGGAGAAACTGGACAAAAAATTTTGGGGTCCATTTTCTCCTGAGTTTACCGATAGCCAATATGTCATCGAAAATTACTTTTGAGACACAGTGTGTTAGGCCTGGCGGAATGCACCAGGTAAATATTGAGATAATATAGGTGCGTTCGCAGCCTGGGGGTTCACCGTGCAGGAGTGGAACCTGCTGCTAGTAAATGGCGGCACTATATGGCGGTACAACGCTTGAATAGACACGGGTTCCGTCACCCGGTCTGTACAGGAGTGAACTCTGTTGCTTCACAGAGTCGCCGGGATTAGGATAATGCTGTGCCCTGTTAACCTCACAGAGGATCACAGCTCACTAGCAGAGCAGGTAGCATACTGTGGTCATACAGTCAGCGTCACCACACAAACAACTCCTCTCCGGAGGCACCTTAATTCTAGTGGCTATACGCCAGCCCTAAATTCACAAACACAAACTCCTCTCCGGAGGTGCTGGAATTCTAGTGGCTATGCAGCCGACCTTGAGCACATGCAGACACAGACCACAAGTTAGCTAAGCTCATAAACATAAGTTGATACTAGCGCATGGCCGTGCGGCCATGCAAACCTTTTATAGAGGAAGCTCTCCAGGACCTTCCTAGTGGTCCAATAGGGACTGCTTCAGGACCTGAGCATGTGATCCCCGACCTCCAATGAGAGGTCGTCCCTTCGGCATGCCCAGTAGAGGTAAAGCAGGACTTAGTCCCAGGAGCATCTGCTCGCCGCAGAACAGTTCTGGTTACAATGGCTGAGTCTGGAAAATCAGCAGTAACCAAGCGCACAGTATCTGCCTGAGCTAGACGCTGGGACCGACGTCTCCACTGAGTAGGCTCCACTGTGGCCGGAGAAGAATGGGAGACCGCAGCGGAGGTGGTTTGAGATTCCCCTTGTGCAGCTGCGGGAACTCGACACCTAACACAGTGCAACGCTCAGAAGGTAAGAAACGCCATATTACAGTGCAGATTTTGCTGCACTTGTTTGAGGGTGCCATGTTATATTGGCAGAGCCCCAGAGGTGCCAACATAGCAGAACCCCCCATATGTAACCGCATTTTACTAACTAAACCTCTAAATGACTTCCTCTAGGGGTGTAGTGATTATTTTGACACTACAAGTGTGTTACAGACTTTTATACCAATAAAAATAACATAATTTACATTTTTATCACCAAGATTGTGTGTTAGCCCCAAGATTTACATTTTCATACTAGGAAATAGGTAAAAATGGCACCAAAATTTGTCCCACAATTTCTACTGAACATGGCAATACCTCATATGTGGCTGTGCAGTACTACTTAGCCATATGGAGAGACTCAGGAGGGACGGAACACTATTTATTATTATTGTTATTATTTATTTATATAGCACCATTGATTTCATGGTGGTGTATATGAGAAAGGGTAACATCAAAATACAAATATCACTTACAGTAAACAAACTGACACTGGTAAAGAGGGAGAGGCTTAGATTCTACATGATTATGGGGAAGGAGACAGTAGATCGGGGTTGCAGTAGCTTAGATGGTGTTGAAGTGGCCGCATGGTCATTACAGGTTGTAAGCTTTTTTGAAGAAATGGGTTTTCAGGTTCCGTTTGAAGGATCCAAATGTGGAGGATAATTGGACATGTTGGGGCACAGAATTCCAGATGATAGGGGATATTCAGGAGAAATCTTGGAGGCGATTGGGTGAGGAGCGAATGAGCGTGGAGGAGAGAAGGAGGTCTTGGGAGAACCAGAAATTATGTGAGGGTAGATATTGGGACATTAGTTCGGAAATATATGGAGGAGAAAGGGTATGGATGGCTTTGTAGGTCAGTGTTCGTAGTTTAAACTGGATACGCTGGAAAATTGGGAGCCAGTGAAGGGATTTGCAAAGAGGAGCACCAGGAGTGTAGCGAGGAGAGAGATTAATTAGCATATACAGTAGATGGCACTGGAAACCATAGGACTTTATGAGTTGTCCCAGGCCAAGGGTATAGATTGAGAAGAGAAGGGGTCCTAGGACAGGCTCGGATCAAGGGATGGCTTTTTGAGGATAGGTATGAGTGTGGCATGTTTGAAAGCAGAGGGGAAGGTACCAGAAGTTAGTGATAGGTTGAATATATGGGTAAGGGATCGGATAAGTGTGGTGGTGGGGATGGGGAGGAGGTTGGATGGGGTCAAGTGCACAAGCTCTCCTTCAGTGATTTTGGAGAGGGAATATATGGGGTTAAGGCATTGATCTGGTATAGAAAGGGGTTGTGGTGATTGGCAACAAAGACTTGCCTTGTTTGTTCTATCTTATTTTTGATGTGCATGGCAAAGTCGTCGGCAGAGATTAGGGAAGTCGGAGGGGGCAGTGGTGGGCGGAGGAGGGATTTAAATGTGTTGAACTGTTTGGGGTTGTAGGATAAGGAAGATACGATGGATGTAAAATAGGCCTGTTTAGCAGACGTGAGAGCTGATTTGAATGCGAGTGTTGCTTGTTTGAATGTGGTGAAGTCATCTTGCGAATGAGTTTTCTTCCAACACCGCTCTGCAATTCTGGATACTTGCCGAAGCTTTTTAGTGATGTCATTGTGCCAGGATTGTCTATTGATTCATTGCGTTCTGCTATGCATGACAGGGTCAACTGAGTCAATGGCTAATGCAAGAGTAGCCTTGTAGCATCTAGTGGCATTGTCTGTGTCGTGGAGTGAAGATATGGAGGACAGCGGTAGAATAGAGTCAGAGAGTGTGTGAGTATCTAGATGTGCGAGGTTTCTGCAGGCGGAGGTGCGCAAGTTGGAGGACATGGGTGACAGGTGAGGAGGACAGTGATGAGAATGTGAGTAGAGGGTGGTCAGATAGAAGTGAGGTTGTGAAGTTACTGTAGATAGGGAGCAGAGACGGGTGAAGACTAGGTCTAATGTATGTGCATCTGTGTGGGTGGCTGAGGAGGAACACTGAGTAAGTCCAAAGCATGAAGTGAGCAACAGGAGTTTCTAGGCTGCTGATTGGTGGGTGTCAATGGAGATGTTGAAGTCACCCATGATGATGGTGGGAATGTCATCAGATCAAAATGAAGGAGCTAGGTGGAGAACTGGTCAATAAAGGCAGTGGTCAGGCCTAGAGGTCGGTGTATGACAGCCACTTGGAGGTTGCAGGAGAGTAGATGCAGACAGAGTGAACTTCAAAAGAGGGTGGGATAAGGGAGGGAAGAGATGGGATTGGGTTAAAGGTGCAGTTGGGAGAAAAGAAAAGGCCCACTCATCCACAATGTCTGTTGCCAGGGCAAGGAGTGTTTGTGGAGTGGAGGCCGCTGTCACATAGCGCAGCAGGGGAGGCTGTGTCGGAGGGTATCAGCCATGTTTCAGTGAAGCCCAGAAAGCAAAAATTGTGAGAGGTAAAGAGGTCGTGAATCACATGGGGTTTATTGCAGATGGAGCAGGCATTCCAGAGTGATCCAGAAAGAGGGAGCAGGGTAGTGGTTGCCAAGGGCACGGATTTGAAGTGGGCGAGATTTCAAGTGTTTATATTGGGTTGGGAGCGATAGGAGGAAGAAATAATGGGAGGTATGAGCTGTGGGGGTTGAGGATTGGGAGATATGTCGCCAGCAGTGAGGAGAAGCAAAGAGAGTGAGAGCAGGTGGGAGAGGGAGAGTGAGCGGCTTGTTTTAGGTTTTAGTAGGAGAGATGTGATGTTGAGGAAGAGGTCTGTGGAGGAGATCAAGTGGGGAGGCAAGAGGGAATGAGAGATTATTATTTGGTTAGAGCATACTGGGATATGCAGATAGCGAAGGATAGTGAGGAGTAATGGAGCCAAAACTGTTAGGGCATATGTCAGCATGGTAATAGTAAGTGTAGTGGAAGAGAAATACATTTAGTATATTTAATAACAGTGGCTAGTGATACCTTCTGTTCACTTCTGGTTCATTTCTGGGATAATTCTGCAAACTTAAAGAGCCATACTTATGGAGCTAGACTACGGTCAGACAAACCTGGGACTCAGCATTTATAACAACCTAAGTGCACATGATATAGGCCAGTTGTGATCAGGAGGGAGGGGCAGCAGGTAGAATGATCACAGACACAGGAGGGGAGAATTAGAAGTCAGAAGGGAAAATGCAAACAGGAAATAGTCAGACCCATATGGACAGATAAAGCCAAAAGTGCTGTAGCATCAAGGAATTAAGGTGACAAACATGCAGTAGGAAAAAAAACAAACACAGATTTTCCTAGAATAGTTTGCGGATTCCATATAAAGAGCCCATAAGTGCTAGAAAAACAGAATCCATTCTCAAGTGACCCCATTTTAGAAATTATAACTCTTTGAGAATTTATCTACAGATGTAGTGGCGATTTTGACTCCAAGGGTGTTTTCCAGAAACAAGCAGCAGTGGATGTTGCTGAGTGAAAATTGCTAACTGCCATTGTAGTGACCAATACGTTATGCCCAGGTCATGCTTCTGGAGACACGCACCTGTAAGTTATGCGGACTCTCATCACTACAGAAATACCAAACACGGGGGCGCTAAATGTTTTTTAGGCACACTGGGGCTCAGAAGGGAGTGGGTCATTTGGATTTGGAAGCGGGGAATTTACTGAATTTCTTTTTGGGGGCGAGGAGCCATTTAGCTTTTCCAGAGCCTTTGTGCTACCAGTAACGTGGAAGCCCCTATATTTCCGTTAACATGTGCATTTAATTGCCACATGGTATGCTGCTGCTCATCTACTCGGCTTTTCCTGCAATGTCTGTCTATGTGAAGTGCATGTAATTGCCACATGGTATGCTTTGCTTACCCATTATTTTCTATCCATATGTACTTCACTCCTCTTGTGTCTTCCTGGCATACCTGAGTGGCCATTCTACCCCACCCCCTCTTTATAACCTGGCTTAACTTTGAACATGTGCTCTGGACACACACGCCCACATCCTCCCTCTCAGCTGTCAGCCCTTAGGTGCACATAAATTCAAAGCCATGAGTCTGACCAGATGTGTCTGACCAGACGTGTCTGACTATCTTTGAAATCCCATCTTTTAAATCACAGATTTTTAATCACTATGAATTAGACTAGAATTGGACTGGAATTGGCTGGAAGGTAAAGGAATAGAAAACTACTATAATGTTTCGGTTTCCTGTAACATTCACCCCCATATTACTTTATTTCTTCCTATCTCCTGTAATCCCTCCACAGTAAGGAACTAGTAATTTCTTCCTCCATCCTCCCCAGCCACCTCACCTCCTCCACAGAACTATTCCTCCACATACAATCCTTTCTCTCCAGGCACACACGGCCACATCATGACCTATCCAGCTCACACCTTCTAACGCTCAGTCTGCTGCTCCTCATTGCTGGCGACATATCCCCAAATCCTGGCCCTCCTCATCACATCCCCACACTCATTTCTGATCCCCTGCCACGATCCTCTACACATCTTCGCAACCACAGTAACCTCATACCCATTCATCCAGCCCCCACTCCCCCGGTCCCCCTACCTGGAGCACTATGGAACGCACGCTCTGTCTGCAATAAACTGTCATTTATCCACGACCTCTTTATCAATAACAAACTCTCCTTCCTCGGCATCACTGAAACCTGGCTCACCCCCTCTGACTCAGCCTCTCCAGCCGCTCTTTCCTATGGTGGATTCCACCTCTCTCACACCCCTCGCCCCAGCAACAAACGTGGTGGAGGGGTTGGCTTGCTCCTGTCTGACACCTGCTCCTTTACCCCAATTCCACTACCACCCTCTGCTACTCTTCCCCCGTTCGAGGTGCACTTTGTCCGCATCTACTCCCCCTCCAATCTACAGCTGGCTGTCATCTACCGCCCCCCAAAACTAGCCATCTCCACCTTTCTTGACCACTTCACCACCTGGCTACTTCATTTCCTCTCAGCCGACATCCCCACTATCATCATGGGTGACTTCAATATCCCCATTGACACTTCCACCTCAGCCGCCTCTAAACTTTTATCGCTCACTGTCTCCTTTGGTCTCACTCAATGGTCATCTGAAGCCACCCATAAAGATGGCCACACACTGGACCTCATCTTCACCCACCTTTGTTCCCTTACTAATCTCACCAACTCACCCCTCCCCCTGTCTGACCACAACCTACTGACATTTTCTTCTCTCTCCCCTCATAGCGCACAACCTCCACTCCACAAACTCACTCACCCTCGCAGAAATCTCAAACACCTCAATTTACAATCACTCTCTGAGTCCCTTCTCCCTCTTACAAACATAGCTTCCTTCCATGACACAGATGCTGCTGCCTCTTTTTGTAACACCACAATAACAGCAACACTCGATTCGGCCGCCCCACTCATGCATAGCAAAACTCGTAGAATCAACAGGCAGCCCTGGCTAACCAGCCTGGCCAAAGAACTAAGACGGGCTTCCAGGATCGCTGAACGGTGATGGAAGAGATCTCGTTCTGCTGAGCACTTCACTGCATACAAGCAGTCCCTCGCCAGCTTCAAGTCCGCGCTCACTGCTGTAAAACAAACTTACTTCTCATCTCTCATATCCTCCCTGTCGCACAACCCTAAACAGCTCTTCAACACTTTCAATTCTCTACTCCGTCCCCCAGCATCTCCTCCCTCCCCTCTCATTTCAGCTGAAGAATTTGCCTCTTTCTTAAAGCAGAAAATAGATAACATCAGACAAAGCTTTGGCCCGCAGCCCCCAATGCCCCTCCTCTTGACTACTCAGCCCTGTTCCAAAGCCAGCTTCTCCACCATGACAGATGATCAGCTCTCCCTCCTTCTATCAAGATCACATCTCACCACTTGCACTCTTGACCCGCTCCCATCCCACCTCATCCCTAACCTCGCAAAAGTCTTCAGCCCAACCTTAACACAACTCTTCAACCTCTCACTTATAAACGGTGTCTTCCCCTCATCCTTCAAACATGCATCAATCACACCTATCCTCAAAAAACCCTCCCTCGACCCATCCTCAGTGTCCAGCTATCGCCCGATATCCCTTCTCCCTTTTGCTTCAAAACTACTTGAACAGCATGTCCATCTTGAACTGTCCTCCCACCTCTCCTCCTGCTCCCTCTTTGACCGGTTACAATCTGGCTTCCGAACACATCACTCAACTGAAACTGCCCTAACTAAAGTGACCAACGACCTACTAACCGCCAAGAGCAAGTGACACTACTCTGTCCTCCTCCTCCTGGACCTGTCTTCTGCCTTCGACACTGTGGACCACTCCCTCCTGTTACAGATCCTCTCATCTCTTGGCATCACAGACTTGGCCCTATCCTGGATCTCATCATATCTAACAGACCGGACATTCAGTATCTCCCTCTCCCACACCACCTCCTCATCTCGCCCCCTGTTTGTCGGTGTTCCCCAAGGCTCAGTTCTAGGACCCCTACTCTTCTCCATCTACACCTTCGGCCTGGGACAGTTCATAGAATCCCACGGTTTACAATATCATCTCTACGCTGATGACACGCAGATCTACCTATCTGGACCCGACCTCACTTCCTTACTGACCAAAATCCTGCAATGTCTGCCTGCTATTTCATCCTTCTTTTCTGCTCATTTTCTAAAACTGAACATGGACAAAATAGAATTTATCATCTTTCCCCCACCTCACTCTACCCCTCCACCCGACCTATCCATCAATGTCAATGGCTGCTCACTTTCCCCGGTCCCGCACGCTCGGTGCCTCGGGGTGATCCTTGACTCTACCCTCTCTTTCAAGCCACATATCCAAGCCCTTGCCTCCTCTTGCCGATTCCAACTCAAAAACATTTACCGGATCCGTACATTCCTTGACCATGAAACCACAAAAACACTAGTACATGCCCTTATCATCTCCCGCCTTGACTACTGCAACCTCCTACTCTCTGGCCTCCCTTCTAGCACTCTGGCACCACTCCAATCCATCTTAAACTCTGCTGCCCGACTAATTCATCTGTCTCCCCGTTATTCCCCAGCCTCTCCTCTCTGCCAGGCCCTTCACTGGCTTCCTATTGCCCAGAGGCTACAGTTCAAAACACTAACAATGACATACAAAGCCATTCACAATCTGACTCCTCCATACATCTGTGACATGGTCTCCTGCTACCTACCTACACGCAACCTTCGATCATCTCATGATCTCCTACTCTACTCCTCTCTCATCTCTTCCTCCCACAAGCGCATCCAAGACTTCTCCCGTGCTTCCCCCGTACTCTGGAACTCTCTACCCCAACACATCAGGCTCTTACCTACCACGGAAACCTTCAAAAGGAACGTGAAGGCCCACCTCTTCCGACAAGTCTACAACCTGCAGTGATCCCCAGTCTACTGAAGCGCCACATGACCAGCTCTACCCTCGCCTAGTGTATCCTCACCCATCCCCTGTAGACTGTGAGCCCTCGTGGGCAGGGTCCTCTCTCCTCCTGTACTTGTGTGTGCCATTTTTTACTCATGTTTATTGTACTTGTCTATATTTGCCCCATTCACATGTAACGCGCCATGGAATAAATGGCGCTATAAAAATGAATAATAATAATAATAACAGATGATAGACCTGAGTGAGGGCTTGTTTTTTTGTGGATTGAGTTGAAGCTTTTATTGGGGAACATTTTACATAGCATTGATGATCACATTTATCCGGCGCTCTACGCTGAATACTTACATCAGGGTTTCCAAATAAATCATTCAGTGATGTGACAGATGAAACCCCTGATGAATCCATTCACTATAATGAGGCAGCAGAGTTACTCTGGACTCAGTCTAGCCTCTGTTCAGCAATGTCCTTTGCAGAAGTGCACAAAACTGTGGCTGATGCCACTTTTCTGCAGTCCTAAAAAGACGGACACCACCAGATCACAGGTCCTATGGTGCTCACAGTGCCTCCACCTGCCTCATTATAGGTTGAGGGTTCTCTCGCAATCAGGTATTTCAGAGATTTACACAGAAACCCCGATGTAAGCGCTCAGCGCAGAGTGCCAGATAAATGTGCGCAAACCTTACTGAGTTCTTTGGGGGGCAGAATGAAAAAAATCAATAGCATGTGAAGAACTGGCTATTTATTTTTTATGCCGTTCTTCGTATAGTATAAGTGATTAGGCAACCTTATTCTTTGGGTCGGTGCGATTACAGTGATACCAGATATAGATCTAGTTTTTGCATCACCACATTTTGAGAGCTATAATTTTCCATATATTGGCCAACAGAGTCATGTGAGGGCTTGTTTTTGCAGGCGGACGAGCTGACATTTTTATTGATACCATTTTCCAGCACATGACATTTTTTAATTGCTTTCTTTTCAGATTTTTAGGTGACAGAATGACCAAAACAAGCAATTCAGGAATTGCTTTTTGTTTTTTTTGTTTTTTTCCGTTCCGCATGTGGTAAAATTAATAAGGCAGCTTTATACTTTAGGTCAGTACGATTACAGCGATACCCAATTTATATATTTTTTTACATTTTGGAGCTTTTAACCCCTTTCTGACATTAGACGTACTATCCCGTCGAGGTGGTATGGGCCCATATGACCACCGACGGGATAGTACATCTAACGTGATCAGCCACGCTCACGGGGGGACTATCACAGCTGACATCCGGCACTATGTGCCAGGAGCAGTCACGGACCGCTCCCGGCACATTAACTCCCGGAACACTGCGATCAAACATGATCGCAGCATTCTGGCGGCACAGGGAAGCATCGCACAGGGAGGGGGCTCCTTGCATGCTTCCCTGAGAACCTCGGAGCAACGCGATGTAATCGCGTTGCTCTGAGCGTCTCCTCCGTCCTCCCCCCCCTGCAGGCCCCGGATCCAAGATGGCCGCGGGGATCCTTCCAGGCCCTGCAGGGAGGTGGCTTGCAAGCGCCTGCCCAGAGCAGGCGCCGGCAAATGTCCTACAGTGCCTGTCAGATCGCTGATCTGACACAGTGCATTGCAAAGTGTCAGATCAGCGATCTGACACTTTACCATGATGTACCACCCAGGGACAAAGTGAAAGAGTAAAACAAAAAATATTTACATGTGTTAAAAAAAAAAAAAAAAAACCTAAATAATAAAAAAATATTATTCCAATAAATACATTTCTTTATGTAAATAAAAAAACAAATAATAAGAGTACACATATTTAGTATCACCGCGTCCTTAAGGACCCAACCTATAAAACTGTCCCACTAGTTAACCCCTTCAGTGAACACCGTTAAAAAAAAAAAACTAGGCAAAAAACAATGCTTTATCATCATACCGCTGAACAAAAAGTGGAATAACACGCGATCTAAAAGACGGATATAAATAAACATTGTACCTCCGAAAACGTCATCTTATCCCTCAAAAAACAAGCTACAAGACAGCATCATCAGCAAAAAAATAAAAAAGTTATAGCTCTCAGAATAAAGTGATGCAAAAATAATTATTTTTTCTATATAATAGTTTTTATTGTATAAAAGCGCCAAAAATAGATATAACTGAGGTATCGCTGTAATCGTACTGACCCGAAGAATAAAACTGCTTTATCAATTTTACCAAGCGCGGAATGGTATAAACTCCCCCCCAAATTCACGAATTGCTGGTTTTTGTTCCTTCTGCCTAACAAAAATCGGTATAAAAAGCAATCAAAAAAGTCACGTGCCCAAAAATGATACCAATAAAAACGACAACTCATCCCGCAAAAAACAAGACCTCACATGACTCTGTGGACCAAAATATGGCTTTTTTGTGGGATTTTTTAAAAACTTTTTTACATTGTTCCAGGATGGGACATTACTGTATAACATCAGGTCGATTATCTGACACTCTGCAATGCAGAATATCAGATCAGCATCTTACATGCAGGGAAGGTGGTGTCTCAGGTCTCACTCTTTGCAGGCACTGAGAAGCCACCTTCCCTGCAGGACCCGGAAGGACCCCGAAGGCCATCTTGGGGCTAGGTGTCTTCATGGAGACCATCAGGACAACGCGATCACATCGCCCCCTCCCTCCATGATGCCACTCTATGTCACTGTCAATGCTGACAGTGGCATCAGAGGGGTTAAATGCCCGCAATCGGCTGTAGCACTGATCGTGGGCATTGCTGAGTGGTGTCAGCTGTCACGTACAACTGTTACCGCAGAGCAGTACTAGTATGCCGCATGTCGGGAAGGGGTTAAAGTGAAGTTTTCAGAGACAAAGCCTCAGAAACCTACCCTACAATTTAGAATGTGAAACGAATAATTATCAGAAAAATAAACTTTCATTGTTGTCCTCAGCATAGCCAAATTGACAAGTTGAATGACTGATGACAATGGCTAGCTTCTCTGGATGTTTCTTCACTGAGCGTCGCCTGGCTTAACGCACTGTAATCAAGCTCCTCTGGGTGCTGTGAAGACAATAACATAGTTTTCTGGTCTCAGGCCTTTTCAGGCAAAAAAGCAGATAGAACCTAGGATAAAAGTAAAATGAGCAAATATCCTGCAGTAAGTAAATAAGTAAAAAGCAATAGTTTATGTAAATAATATGGGGTCGATATAGGATTGACACTATTTTGATCAAGAAAGTGGAAAAGGCATCCCACCTCGACAAGGTGTACTCAATAAGGATGGACCCTAATTCTTGTAGTTAACCTCGCTACGTGTCAATAGAGTGTTTAAACACTGGCCTGTGGAAAGCTATATAGATAAGATACCCAGGCCAAAAAGGGGAGACATATTTGCTCATTTTATTTTTAGCCTAGACTTTTGTCTGTTAAATGGCAGAACCTAGGATAAAAACCACAGGCAGATATTTAAACAGCCAGGTCGGAGTCTTGCTTTGTCCCATTTATTTTAAAGTTTGCTGACACATAGTGAGGTGATTTACAAAAGTTAACCCCTTAATCCCATATGAGGTACTATCCCGTTGAGGTGACCTGGGACTTAATTCTCAGTGACGGGATAGTATGTCATTTGCGATAGGCCGCACTCACGGGGGGAGCGCGGCCGATCGCGGCCGGGTGTCAGCTGACTATTACAGCTGACATCCGGCACTATGTGCCAGGAACGGTCACGGACCGCTCCCGTCACATTAACCCCCGGCAGGTATAGGGAAGCATCGTGCAGGGAGGGGGGTCCCTGCGGGCTTCCCTGAGACCCTCGGAGCAACGCAATGTGATTGCGTTGCTCCGAGGGTCTCCTACCTCCTCCTCCCTGCAGGCCCTGGATCCAAAAGGCCGCGGGGGCCTTCCGGGTCCTGCAGGGAGGTGGCTTGCAAGCGCCTGCTCAGAGCAAGCGCTTGCAAGTGTCCCTGCAGTGCCTGTCAGATTGTTGATCTGACACAGTGGACTGCAAAGTGTCAGATCAGTGATGACAGGGGCAATGTTATAAAGTAAAAAAAAAAATATTCACATATGTAAAAAAAAAAAATTCCTAAATAAAGAAAAAAATAATATTGTTCCAATAAATACATTTCTTTATCTAAAAAAACAAAAAAACAATTAGTACACATATTTAGTATCGCCGCGTCTTTAACAACCTGACCTATAAAACTATCCCACTAGTTAACCCCTTCAGTGATCACCGTAAAAGAAATGCGAGGCAAAAAACAAAGCTTTATTATCATACTGGCGAACAAAAAGTGGAATAACACGCAAGCTGAAAACTTCATCTTGTCCCACAAAAAACGAGCCGCCATACAGCATCATCAGTGAAAAAATAAAAAAGTTATATTCCTCAGAATAAAACGATGCAAAAATAATTATTTTTTCTCTAAAATAGTTTTTATCATATAAAAGCGCCAAAACATAAAAAATGATATAAATGAGATCGGACTGACCCGAAGAATAAAACTGCTTTATCAATTTTACCAAACGTGGAACTGTATAAACGCCCCCCCAAAAGAAATTAGTGAATACCTGTTTTTTGGTCATTCTGCCTCACAAAAATCGGAATAAAAAGCGATCAAAAAATGTCACTTGCCCGAAAATGGTACCAATAAAAACGTCAACTCGTCCCGCAAAAAACAAGACCTCACATGACTCTGTGGACCAAAATATGGAAAAAATGTAGCTCTCAAAATATGGAGATGCAAAAACTATTGTTTGCAACAAAAAGCGTCTTTTAGTGTGTGACAGCTGCCAATCACAAAAATCCGCTAAAAACCCACTATAAATAGTGAATCAAACCCCCTTTTATCAACCCCTTAGGGAAAAATAATAAAATAAAAAAATGTATTTATTTCCATTTTCCCATTAGGGTTAGGGCTGGGGTTAGGGTTGGGGCTAGGGTTAGTGCTAGGGTTGGGGCTAGGGTTAGGGCTAGGGTAAGGGTTGGGGCTAGGGCTAGGGTTAGGGCTAGAGTAAGGGTTGGGGCTAGGGCTAGGGTTAAGGTTGGGGCAAGGGTTAGGGTTGGGGCAAGGGTTAGGGTTGGGGCTAGGGCTAAGGTTAGGGTTGGGGTTAGGGTTGGGGCTAGGGCTGGGGTTAGGGTTGGGGCTAGGGTTGGGGTTAGGGCTACAGTTAGGGTTGGGGCTAAAGTTAGGGTTAGGGTTGGGGCTAAACTTAGGGTTAGGGCTGGGGCTAAGGTTAGGGTTGGGGCTAAAGTTAGGGTTAGGGTTTGGATTACATTTATGGTTGGGATTAGGGTTAGGGGTGTGTCAGGGTTAGGGGTGTGGTTAGGGTTATGGTTGGGATTAGGGTTAGGGGTGTGTTGGAGTTAGGGGTATGGTTAGGGTTGGGGTTAGGTTTAGGGGTCTGTTGGGGTTAGAGATGTGTTGGGGTTAGGGGTGTGGTTGGGGTTAGGGGCATATTCGGGTTAGGAGTGTGGTTAGGGTTATGGGTAGAGTTGGGATTAGGGTTAGGGGTGTGTTTGGGTTATGGTTGGGATTAGGGTTAGGGGTGTGTTTGGGTTAGGGCTTCAGTTAGAATTGGGGGCTTCCACTGTTTAGGCATATCAAGGTCTCTCCAAATGCGACATCACGTCCGATCTCAATTCCAGCCAATTCTGCGCTGAAAAAGTAAAACAGTGCTCATTCCCTTCTGAGCTCTCCCGTGTGCCCAAACAGGGATTTATCCTAACATATGGGGTATCGGCGTGCTCAGGACAAATTGGACAACAACTTTAGGGGTCTAATTTCTCTTGTTATCCTTGGGAAAATAAATATTTGGGGGGCTAAAAAAACATTTTTGTGGGAAAAAAATTATTTTTTATTTTCACAGCTCTGCATTATAAACTGTAGTGAAACACTTGGGGGTTCAAAGTTCTCACATAACATCTAGATAAGTTCCTTGGGGGTATAGTTTCCAATATGGGGTCACTTGTGGGAAGTTTCTACTGTTTAGGTACATCAGGGGCTCTGCAAATGCATTGTGATGCCTGTAGACCAATCCATTTAAGTCTGCATTCCAAACGGCGCTCCTTCCCTTCCGAGCTCTTCCATGTGCCCAATCGGTGGTTCCCCACCACATATGGGGCATCATCGTACTCAGGGCAATTTGAACAACAACTTTTTGGGTCCAATTTCTCCTGTTACCCTTGGGAAAATACAAAACTGGGGGCTAAAAAATAATTTTTGTGAAAAAAAAAATAATTTTTTCTTTTATGGCTCTGCGTTATAAACTGTAGTGAAACACTTGGGGGTTCATAGCACTCACAACACAGCTAGATAAGTTCCTTAGGGGGTCTACTTTCCAAAATTGTGTCACTTGTGGGGGGTTTCAATGTTTAGGCACATCAGGGGCTCTCCAAATGCAACATTGAGTCCCATGTCTATTCCAGTCAATTTTGCATTCAAAAGTCAAACGGCGCTCCTTCCCTTCCGAGCTCTGCCATGCGCCCAAACAGTGGTTTACCCCACATATGGGGTATCAGCGTACTCAGGACAAATTGTACAACAACTTTAGGGGTCCAATTTCCTCTCTTACCATTGGGAAAATAAAAAATTGGGGGCGAAATTCATTTTTGTGAAAAAATATGATTTTTTATTTTCACGGCTCTACATTATAAACTTCTGTGAAGCACTTGGTGCGTCAAAGTGTGCACCAAAAATCTAGATAAGTTCCTTAGGGGGTTTACTTTCCAAAATGGTGTCAATTGTGGGGGTTTCAATGTTTAGGCACATCAGGGGCTCTCCAAACGCAACATGGCGTCCCATCTCAATTCCAGTCAATTTTGCATTGAAAAGTCAAACGGCACTCCTTCCCTTCCGAGTTCTGCCATGTGCCCAAACAGTGGTTTACCCCCAAATATGGAGTATCAGTGTACTCAGGGCAAATTGTACAACAACTTTTGGGGTCCATTTTCTCCTGTTACACTTGGTAAAATAAAACAAATTGGAGCTGAAGTATTTCAGTATTTTTAATAATTCCAAAAATTCCTGTGAAACACCTGAAGGGTTAATAGACTTTTTGAATGTGGTTTTGAGCACCTTGAGGGGTGCAGCTTTTAGAATGGTGTCACACTTGGTTATTTTCTATCATATGGACCCCTCAAAATGTCTTCAAATGTGATGTGGTCCCTAAAAAAAATGGTGTTGTAAAAATGAGAAATTGCTGGTCAAATTTTAACCCTTATAACTCCCGAACAAAAAACTTTTGGTTCCAAAATTGTGCTCATGTAAAGTAGACATGTGGGAAATGTTACTTATTAAGTATTTTTTGTGACATATCTCTGTGATTTAAGGGCATTAAAAATTCAAATTTGGAAAATTGACAATTTCTAAATTTTTGCAAAATTTCCATTTTTTTTCACAAATAAACACAGGTAATATCAAAGAAATGTTACCACTACCATGAAGTACAATATGTCACAAAGAAAACAGTGTCAGAATCATGAGGATCCGTTGAAGCGTTCCAAAGTTATAACCTCATAAAGGGACAGTGGTCAGAAATGTAAAAATTGGCCAGGTCATTAACGTGCAAACCACCCTTGCGGGTTAAGGACCTTTTCGCGGTGGGATAGCTTTTACACTTTTTGATCAAAATAGAGTCAACACTATGTTGGCGCTATGTTATTTACCATGTTATGTAATACTACTTTTTACTTATTTACTCACTGCAGGGCATTTGTTCGTTTTGTTTTTATCCTAGGTTCAGTCTGTTAAATGGCCACAGTCTGAATGTGTAAGCGTCCTTTTTTCCCCTCATAAATCAATGCATTAAAATAAGCAACTTTGTCATATATCTTTTCAGCAAAATCTGCTTCTTTCTCTGCCAGAATTGATCAATCGTCAAAATTCTCAATTCTGAGGTAAAATCTGTGTTCAGTGAAGACACTTTCCCATTACTGAGATAGGAGATGGCGGCTGCTGCTGATGAGATTCTATGTAGACAGAAGGGAGATGAGGGAGGAGCTAGAGACAGAGCTCCTCCCTCTTCCCCATACACATAGAATTGCGTCAGTAACAGCCACCATCTCCTATCTCCTTAATGGGAAAGTGTCTTCACTGAATACAGATTTTACCTCAGAATTGAGAATTTTGACGATTGATCAATTCTGGAGGAGAAAGAAGCAGATTTCTCTGATAAAGATATATTGTAAAGTTGCTTATTATCAAATGGACAATTGATTTATGAAATAAAAATTAAATTGATGGTTACTCTTGAAGATAATGGGACTAGATACTTGAATTTTCTTATAAACAGTGTGACCCAATGATGAGCGCTAAGGTGTGTTTGCATATAAAGGGTATTTTTTCTTTGTGTTCTTTGAACATTTAATATGTTCATGCATCATAACCAAAATTGTAGATGATAGTTCTTCTGATTTGCAGTAACCCACCTTAATTGTTATATCATGTAGAAATAAACACTCTCCTAGAGCTACGGCAGAGAAGCTGCCTGCTCAGAACTCTCGGCATGTGTCAGTGTCTCTCACCAGCGTGCTGACGTCTTCCAAGTTAAACCCGTGTCAACACTGGCGAGAGGCCTCTTGAGGGTAAATCTAAATTAGTGCCTCTTGCTGTGACTGTGTTTCGTATCCTGCTGACTCACTGTATCTTCTCTTCTGTGTGTCTTCATGTGCATTCAATATCTTTATTTCCTAGGCACAGAAAAAAAAGATGCAGTGAGTCAACAAGCTGTCAATCATACCAAAGAGGGTGTGATTACAAAGTGTAAATCTGGACTGCTCTCAGTGATGAAAGGCCTCCCCGTAATAGTCAGGTTCATTTGCATGTGTCAAAGAATTCATTAAAACTTTATTTTTCTGATAATAACATCTACAATCTCAGGTACTAGAGACATTATTGGGAAGCTGGATTCCTGATCTAAATTGTACTGGGAAGAGATTCTGACACTTCTGGGACTTGACAGGTTTTATTTAAGGTCAGATCTAAACGATGCCTGTGCAGTCTCAAACACAGGTGGGTCTCATAACATAACCCACATATGCACAATGTTAAAAAAAATCACTTTTTTACATTTCTACTCGTTACTCAACTACCTTGACCAAAAAGAACTGTCACGAGAATAGAAATAGTATAACTGGACCGAGACGTCTTCCACTAACCCAGCAGATGTAGACCAACTATGACTGTTCACATTTCCACAAATTTGTGTTAACATCAGTAGCAGCAGCAGCCACAGCAGGCACAAAAGCCACACTAAAGATATCACAGAGTGCAGTGCCATGACATTAATGCATCACACTAAAAAATGCAACATCACCTAGTCTGTACAGTCTGCAGTTGGGGTGCAAAAGTCTTTGGAGATCCAAGACTTGTTCATCTTAATGAAAGTTAGGAGGTCTACACTTTCAGGGAACAACCGCCTGCGCTTAACTATCAGGACACCACCAGCAGCGCTGAAGACATGTTCTGAGAAAATGCTGGCTGCAGGGCACATTAAAACCTCCAAGGCATGTGAGGCGAGCTCAGGTCACTCATCAGTTTTGAAAGACCAAAATGTGAAAGGGTCCAAACCCTCCTTGATGGTATTGATATTTAGTTCTAGATACTCCTGCACCATCCTCTCCATTCCTTCACCACGAGTAAGATTTGACATCTGTTGTGCTTGTGCACGAGTTGGTCTAAAAAAAGCGTCAAAGGACTCATAAAAATTGCTTCTTCCACTTCCACCACTGCCGCTGCTAATGTTTTGGCGTTGACGAATTGACGTGCCGGAGGTTGGAAGTCTACAACTGCGATTCGAACTGTGTGCTTCAGTGCTGTCTTGGGGAAAAGCTCTCTTAAGGTTGTGAAAAGCGTGTTTCGATACTCCAGCATGCACAGGTCTCTTTCTAGGGTGGGAATCATCTGGCAAAATGTGGTTTTATAACATGGATCTAACAGAGTGGCAACCCAGTAGTTAGCATTATTCCTAATCATAACTATACGGGGATCATGTTGCAGATAGTGCAGCAAGAAGGCACTCATATTTCAGGCCATGAGGTCCAAGACCATGTTGTGTTGGTGTCTGAGTAACAATGAGGCTCATTTCCTCCATCCCCTCCCTTCAACCACAAACAACAGAGAGGGGAGGATTATCCTCTTCATCTGAAAGATGCTCGCCCACCATCACTTCCTCCTCCATTTGTTCCTCGGATCTTGCACCTTCGATAACAGTTTGTCTGTTATCACCAGCCCCCCTCGATCGCAGTAATCCACCCTCCCTTGGCACTCAGCTGTGTGACGACCGGAATAATGATGCTGATGATGGCGTCGACAGTGCTAACCATCTTAGAACCATTTTGAAGCTGTGCAGAAGGGTGCAGAGGTTCTTATTCTGTGCCCACTCTGTAAATGCGATACCACGTTGGCCCAGCCTATCTGACATGACATACTGCGTCAGGGCTCATTGCTGCTGCCACAGTCGCTGCAACATGTGCAGAGTGGAATTCCACCATGTCGGCACATCGCATATCAACTTGTTAACTGGCATGGACAAAGACCTCTGTATCGATGCAAGTCGATGACCAGAGTGGTATGAATGGCAGAAATAAGCAAACAGCTTGCGTGCTTTCTGGAGCAGCTCATTCAAGCCAGGATAGTGGCTAAGAAAATGCTGTACCACCAGCTTGAGGACATAAGCTGTTGTGAATTCTGTTGTCGAACTCCCTCCTGTGGTCGTGAATGGTACTTCGGCGAGTTCTGTCCATGGACTCCCTCTGGTGGCTGTGAGTGGAGCTGCTGCTTCTGAGGTTCCTTCCACAGGTGACGTGATTTATCCTTTGGTTGGCTGCTCTATTTAACTCCACTCAGATCGTTACTCCATGCCAGCTGTCAATGTTCCTGCATTTGTTCAGTTCGCTCTTGGATCTTTCTGGTGACCTGTCTACTCCAGCAAAAGCTAAGTTCCTGCCAGTTATTATTTGTTCATTGTTGCCTTGTCCAGCTGGATATCATGATTTTGCCTTACTAGCTGGAAGCTCTGGGATGCAGAGTGGCATCTCCGCACCGTTAGTCGGTGCGGAGGTCTTTTTGCACACTCTGCGTGGTCTTTTGTAGTTTTTTGTGCTGACCGCAAAGATACCTTTCCTATCCTCTGTCTGTTTAGTAAGTCTGGCCTCCCTTTGCTGAAACCTGTTTCATTTCTACGTCTGTGACTTTCATCTTTACTCACAGTCAATATATGTGGGGGGCTGCCTTTTCCTTTGGGGAATTTCTCTGAGGCAAGGTAGGCTTTATTTTCTATCTCTAGGGCTAGCTAGCTCTTAGGCTGTGAAGAGGCGTCTAGGGAGTGTCAGGAACGCTCCACGGCTATTTCTAGTTGTTGTGATAGGATTAGGGGTTGCGGTCAGCAGAGCTCCCACATCCAAGAGCTTGTCCTGTGTCAGTTTAACTATCAGGTCGTGCCGGGTGCTCCTAACCACCAGGTCCATAACAGTATAGCTGGCCCAAAGTATTAATGCATCTCAGAGGGATAAGAGAAGTTCTGAGACCATTTTTTTTTCTTTGCACTGTGTTTTGTCTTTCTTTTCCCCTAAACCTTTGGGTGGTTCAGGACACAGGTGTAGATATGGACATTCAAGGTCTGTCCTCTTGTGTGGATCATCTCACTGCAAGGGTACAAAACATTCAAGATTTTGTGGTTCAGAATCCGATGTTAGAGCCTAGAATTCCTATTCCTGATTTATTTTCTGGGGATAGATCTAAGTTCTTGAATTTCAAAAATAATTGTAAACTGTTTCTAGCTTTGAAACCCCGCTCCTCTGGTGACCCCGTTCAACAAGTAAAAATCATTATTTCTTTGTTGCGTGGTGACCCTCAAGACTGGGCATTTTCCCTTGCGCCAGGAGATCCTGCATTGCGTGATGTTGATGCGTTTTTTCTGGTTCTTGGATTGCTTTATGATGAACCAAATTCAGTGGATCAGGCAGAGAAAATCTTGCTGGCTTTGTGTCAGGGTCAGGATGAAGCGGAGGTGTACTGTCAGAAGTTTAGAAAGTGCTTACTCAGTGGAATGAGTGTGCCCTGGCGGAAATTTTCAGAAAGGGTCTTTCTGAAGCCCTTAAGGATGTCATGGTGGTATTTCCTACACTTGCTGGTCTGAATGAGTCTATGTCCTTGGCCATTCAGATCGATCGGCACTTGCGTGAGCGCAAAGCTGTGCACCATTTGGCGGTGTTCTCTGAGCATAGGCCTGAGCCTGTGCAGTGTGATAGGACTTTGACCAGAGCTGAACGGCAAGAACACAGACGTCGGAATGGGCTGTGTTTTTACTGCGGTGAATCCACTCATGCTATCTCCGATTGACCTAAGCGCACTAAGCGGTTCGCTAGGTCTGCCACCATTGGTACAGTACAGTCTAAATTTCTTTTGTCCGTTACTCTGATTTGCTCTCTGTCGTCCTATTCTGTTATGGCATTTGTGGATTCAGGCGCTGCCCTGACTTTGATGGACTTGGAGTTTGCCAGGCGCTGTGGTTTTTTCTTGGAGCCCTTGCAGTATCCTATTCCATTGAGAGGAATTGATGCTACGCCTTTGGCCAAGAATAAGCCTCAGTACTGGACTTAATTGACCATGTGCATGACTCCTGCACATCAGGAGGATATTCGCTTTTTGGTGTTGCATAATCTGCATGATGTGGTCGTTTTGGGGTTGCCATGGCTACAGGTCCATAATCCAGTGTTGGATTGGAGATCTATGTCTGTGTCCGGCTGGGGTTGTCAGGGGGTACATGGTGATGTTCCATTGTTGTCAATTTCGCCTTCAACTCCTTCTGAGGTCCCTGAGTTTTTATCAGATTACCGGGATGTATTTGAAGAGCCCAAATCCGGTGCCCTACCTCCTCATAGGGATTGCGATTGTGCTATTAATTTGATTCCTGGTAGTAAGTTTCCTAAGGGCGACTGTTTAATTTATCTGTGCCAGAGCACGCCTCTATGCGGAGTTATATAAAGGAATCCTTGGAGAAGGGTCATATTCGCCCGTCGTCGTCACCATTGGGAGCAGGGTTCTTTTTTGTGGCCAAGAAGGATGGCTCTTTGAGACCTTGTATTGATTACTGCCTTCTCAATAAGATCACAGTCAAATTTCAGTATCCTTTGCCGCTGCTGTCTGATTTGTTTGCTCGGATTAAGGGGGCTAGTTGGTTCACCAAGATAGATCTTCGAGGGGCGTATAATCTTGTGCGAATTAAACAGGGCGATGAATGGAAAACAGCATTTAATACGCCCGAGGGCCATTTTGAGTACCTGGTTATGCCATTCGGGCTTTCTAATGCTCCATCTGTGTTTCAGTCCTTTATGCATGACATCTTCCGAGAGTACCTGGATAGATTCATGATTGTATATTTGGATGACATTTTGGTCTTTTCGGATGATTGGGAGTCTCATGTGAAGCAGGTCAGAATGGTGTTCCAGGTCCTTCGTGCGAATTCCTTGTTTGTGAAGGGGTCAAAGTGTCTCTTTGGAGTTCAGAAGGTTTCATTTTTGGGTTTCATTTTTTCCCCTTCTACTATCGAGATGGACCCTGTTAAAGTTCAGGCTATTTATGATTGGACTCAGCCGACATCTGTGAAGAGCCTGCAGAAGTTCCTGGGCTTTGCTAATTTTTACCGTCGCTTCATCGCTAATTTTTCTAGTATTGCTAAACTGTTGACTGATTTGACCAAGAAAGGTGCTGATGTGGTCAATTTGTCCTCTGCGGCTGTAGAGGCTTTTCAGGAGTTGAAGCGTCGTTTTTCTTCTGCCCCTGTGTTGTGCCAGCCAGATGTTTCGCTCCCGTTTCAGGTCGAGGTTGATGCTTCTGAGATTGGAGCAGGGGCTGTTTTGTCGCAAAGAAGTTCTGATGGCTCGGTGATGAAACCATGTGCCTTCTTTTCTAGAAAATTCTCGCCTGCTGAGCGCAATTATGATGTTGGCAATAGAGAGTTGTTGGCCATGAAGTGGGCATTCGAGGAGTGGCGACATTGGCTTGAAGGAGCTAAACATCGCGTGGTGGTCTTGACGGATCACAAGAATTTGACTTATCTCAAGTCTGCCAAACGGTTGAATCCTAGACATGCTCGATGGTCGCTCTTTTTCTCCCGTTTTGATTTTGTGGTTTCATACCTTCCGGGATCTAAGAATGTGAAGGCTGATGCCCTGTCAAGGAGTTTTGTGCCTGACTCTCCGGGTGTTCCGGAGTCGGCGGGTATTCTTAAAGAGGGGGTAATTTTGTCTGCCATCTCCCCTGATTTGCGGCGCGTGCTGCAGAAGTTTCAGGCTGATAGACCTGACCGTTGTCCAATGGAGAAACTGTTTGTCCCTGATAGATGGACTAGTAGAGTTATCTCTGAGGTTCATTGTTCGGTGTTGGCTGGTCATCCTGGAATCTTTGGTACCAGAGATTTGGTGGCTAGATCCTTTTGGTGGCCTTCTTTGTCACAGGATGTGCGTTCTTTTGTGCAGTCCTGTGGGACTTGTGCTCGGGCTAAGCCCTGCTGTTCTCATGCCAGTGGGTTGCTTTTGCCCTTGCCGGTCCCGAAGAGGCCCTGGATGCATATTTCCATGGATTTTATTTCTGATCTCCCTGTTTCTCAAAGGATGTCGGTCATTTGGGTGGTTTGTGATCGCTTCTCTAAGATGGTCCATTTGGTACCCTTGTCTAAATTGCCTTCCTCCTCTGATTTGGTGCCATTGTTTTTCCAGCATGTGGTTCGTTTGCATGGTATTCCGGAGAACATCATCTCGGACAGAGGTTCCCAGTTTGTTTCGAGGTTTTGGCGGTCCTTTTGTGCTAAGATGGGCATTGATTTGTCTTTTTCTTTGGCTTTCCATCCTAAGACTAATGGCCAAACCGAACGAACTAATCAGACTTTGGAAACATATCTGAGATGCTTTGTTTCTGCTGATCAGGATGATTGGGTGTCCTTCTTGCCTTTGGCTGAGTTCGCCCTTAATAATCGGACCAGCTCGGTTACTTTGGATTCTCCTTTTTTCTGTAATTCTGGTTTCCATCCTCGTTTCTCTTCAGGGCAGGTTGAGCCTTCGGACTGTCCTGGTGTGGATACTGTGGTGGACAGGTTGCAGCAGATTTGGACTCATGTGGTGGACAAGTTGACATTGTCCCAGGAGAAGGCTCAACGTTTCGCTAACCGCCGGCGCTGTGTTGGTCCCCGACTTCGTGTTGGGGATTTGGTTTGGTTGTCATCTCGTCATGTTCCTATGAAGGTTTCCTCTCCTAAGTTTAAGCCTCATTTCATTGGGCCATATAAGATTTCTGAAGTTCTTAATCCTGTGTCATTTCGTTTGGACCTTCCAGCTTCTTTTGCCATACATAATGTATTCCATAGGTCGTTGTTGCAGAGATACGTGGCGCCTATGGTTCCCTCCGTTGATCCTCCTGCCCCGGTGTTGGTCGAGGGGGAGTTGGAGTATGTGGTGGAGAAGATTTTGGATTCTCGTGTTTCGAGACGGAAGATAATTCTTGGGTTTTTGCCTCTGATGTTCATGCTGCCGATCTAGTTCGTGCCTTTCATTTGGCTCATCATGATCGGCCTGGGGGCTCTGGTGAGGGTTCGGTGACCCCTCCTCAAGGGGGGGTACTGTTGTGAATTCTGTTGTCGAACTCCCTCCTATGGTCGTGAATGGTACTTCGGCGAGTTCTGTCCATGGACTCCCTCTGGTGGCTGTGAGTGGAGCTGCTGCTTCTGAGGTTCCTTCCACAGGTGACGTGATTTATCCTTTGGTTGGCTGCTCTATTTAACTCCACTCAGATCGTTACTCCATGCCAGCTGTCAATGTTCCTGCATTTGTTCAGTTCGCTCTTGGATCTTTCTGGTGACCTGTCTACTCCAGCAAAAGCTAAGTTCCTGCCAGTTATTATTTGTTCATTGTTGCCTTGTCCAGCTGGATATCATGATTTTGCCTTACTAGCTGGAAGCTCTGGGATGCAGAGTGGCATCTCCGCACCGTTAGTCGGTGCGGAGGTCTTTTTGCACACTCTGCGTGGTCTTTTGTAGTTTTTTTGTGCTGACCGCAAAAAAACCTTTCCTATCCTCTGTCTGTTTAGTAAGTCTGGCCTCCCTTTGCTGAAACCTTTTTCATTTCTACGTTTGTGACTTTCATCTTTAGTAACATAGTAACATAGTTAGTAAGGCCGAAAAAAGACATTTGTCCATCCAGTTCAGCCTATATTCCATCATAATAAATCCCCAGATTTACGTCCTTCTACAGAACCTAATAATTGTATGATACAATATTGTTCTGCTCCAGGAAGACATCCAGGCCTCTCTTGAACCCCTCGACTGAATTCGCCATCACCACCTCCTCAGGCAAGCAATTCCAGATTCTCACTGCCGTAACAGTAAAGAATCCTCTTCTATGTTGGTGGAAAAACCTTCTCTCCTCCAGACGCAAAGAATACCCCCTTGTGCCCGTCACCTTCCTTGGTATAAACAAATCCTCAGCGAGATATTTGTATTGTCCCCTTATATACTTATACATGGTTATTAGATCGCCCCTCAGTCGTCTTTTTTCTAGACTAAATAATCCTAATTTCGTTAATCTATCTAGGTATTGTAGTTCTCCCATCCCCTTTATTAATTTTGTTGCCCTTCTTTGTACTCTCTCTAGTTCCATTATATCCTTCCTGAGCACCGGTGCCCAAAACTGGACACAGTACTCCATGTGCGGTCTAACTAGGGATTTGTACAGAGGCAGTATAATGCTCTCATCATGTGTATCCAGACCTCTTTTAATGCGCCCCATGATAATGTTTGCCTTGGCAGCTGCTGCCTGGCACTGGCTGCTCCAGGTAAGTTTATCATTAACTAGGATCCCCAAGTCCTTCTCCCTGTCAGATTTACCCAGTGGTTTCCCGTTCAGTGTGTAATGGTGATATTGATTCCATCTTCCCATGTGTATAACCTTACATTTATCATTGTTAAACCTCATCTGCCACCTTTCAGCCCAAGTTTCCAACCTATCCAGATCCATCTGTAGCAGAATACTATCTTCTCTTGTATTAACTGCTTTACATAGTTTTGTATCATCTGCAAATATCGATATTTTACTGTGTAAACCTTCTACCAGATCATTAATGAATATGTTGAAGAGAACAGGTCCCAATACCGACCCCTGCGGTACCCCACTGGTCACAGCGACCCAGTTAGATATTATACCATTTATAACCACCCTCTGCTTTCTATCACTAAGCCAGTTACTAACCCATTTACACACATTTTCCCCCAGACCAAGCATTCTCATTTTGTGTACCAACCTCTTGTGCGGCACGGTATCAAACGCTTTGGAAAAATCGAGATATACCACATCCAATGACTCACCGTGGTCCAGCCTATAGCTTACCTCTTCATAAAAACTGATTAGATTGGTTTGACAGGAGCGATTTCTCATAAAACCGTGCTGATATGGAGTTAAACAGTTATTCTCATTGAGATAATCCAGAATAACATCCCTCAGAAACCCTTCAAATATTTTACCAACAATAGAGGTTAGACTTACTGGCCTATAATTTCCAGGTTCACTTTTAGAGCCCTTTTTGAATAATGGCACCACATTTGCTATGCGCCAGTCCTGCGGAACAGACCCAGTCGCTATAGAGTCCCTAAAAATAAGAAATAATGGTTTATCTATTACATTACTTAGTTCTCTTAATACTCGTGGGTGTATGCCATCCGGACCTGGAGATTTATCTATTTTGATCTTATTTAGCCGGTTTCGCACCTCTTCTTGGGTTAGATTGGTGACCCTTAATATAGGGTTTTCATTGTTTCTTGGGATTTCACCTAGCATTTCATTTTCCGCCGTGAATACCGTGGAGAAGAAGGTGTTTAATATGTTAGCTTTTTCCTCGTCATCTACAACCATTCTTTCCTCACTATTTTTTAAGGGGCCTACATTTTCAGTTTTTATTCTTTTACTATTGATATAGTTGAAGAACAGTTTGGGATTAGTTTTACTCTCCTTAGCAATGTGCTTCTCTGTTTCCTTTTTGGCAGCTTTAATTAGTTTTTTAGATAAAGTATTTTTCTCCCTATAGGTTTTTAGAGCTTCAATGGTGCCATCCTGCTTTAGTAGTGCAAATGCTTTCTTTTTACTGTTAATTGCCTGTCTTACTTCTTTGTTTAGCCACATTGGGTTTTTCCTATTTCTAGTCCTTTTATTCCCACAAGGTATAAACCGCTTACAGTGCCTATTTAAGATGTTCTTAAACATTTTCCATTTAATATCTGTATTCTTATTTCTGAGGATATTGTCCCAGTCTACCAGATTAAGGGCATCTCTAAGCTGGTCAAACTTTGCCTTCCTAAAGTTCAGTGTTTTTGTGACTCCCTGACAAGTCCCCCTAGTGAAAGACAGGTGAAACTGTACAATATTGTGGTCGCTATTTCCTAGATGCCCGACCACCTGCAGATTTGTTATTCTGTCAGGTCTATTAGATAGTATTAGGTATAAAAGTGCTGCTCCTCTGGTTGGATTCTGCACCAATTGTGAAAGATAATTTTTCTTAGTTATTAGCAGAAACCTGTTGCCTTTATGTGTTTCAAAGGTTTCTGTTTCCCAGTTAATATCCGGGTAGTTAAAGTCCCCCATAACCAGGACCTCATTATGGGTTGCAGCTTCATCTATCTGCTTTAGAAGTAGACTTTCCATGATTTCTGTTATATTTGGGGGTTTGTAACAGACCCCAATGAGAATTTTGTTACTATTTTTCCCTCCATGAATTTCGACCCATATGGACTCGACATCCTCATTCCCTTCGCTAATATCCTCCCTTAAAGTAGACTTTAGACAAGACTTTACATAGAGACAAACCCCTCCTCCTCTCCGATTTTTACGATCCTTTCTAAACAGACTGTAACCCTGTAAGTTAACTGCCCAGTCATAGCTTTCATCTAACCATGTCTCGGTTATTCCCACTATGTCAAAGTTACCTGTAGATATTTCTGCTTCTAGTTCTTCCATCTTGTTTGTCAGGCTTCTGGCGTTTGCGAGCATGCAGTTTAGAGGATTTTGTTTTGTTCCAATCTCCTCGCTGTGGATTGTTTTAGAAATGTTCTTACCTCCCTTCTGAGTATGTTTTCCTGGGTCTTCTTTGTTCGAGTCCAATGTTTTTCTTCCCGTCCCCTCTTCTTCTAGTTTAACGCCCTCCTGATGAGTGTAGCAAGTCTCCTGGCGAATGTGTGTTTCCCAGGTTTGTTGAGGTGTAGTCCGTCTCTGGCGAGGAGTCCATCGTACAAGTAATTCACACCGTGGTCCAGGAATCCGAATCCTTGTTGTCTGCACCATCGTCTTAGCCAGTTGTTCACATCAAGGATCCTGTTCCATCTCCTGGTGCCATGCCCGTCTACTGGAAGGATAGAAGAAAAAACTACCTGTGCATCCAGTTCCTTGACTTTCTTCCCCAACTCTTCAAAGTCCTTGCAGATTGTCGGTAGGTCCTTCCTTGCCGTGTCATTGGTGCCAACATGTATCAGAAGAAATGGGTGGACGTCCTTGGAGCTGAAGAGCTTTGGTATCCTATCAGTCACATCCTTGATCATGGCACCTGGAAGGCAGCATACTTCTCTTGCGGTTATGTCCGGTCTGCAGATGGCTGCTTCTGTGCCTCTCAGTAGTGAGTCTCCCACCACCACCACTCTTCGTTGCTTCTTGGCTGTACTTTTTGCTGTCACTTGTTGCTGTGTGCCCTTTTCTTTTTTGCTTGCTGGTATTGCTTCATCCTTAGGTGTGCCATCTTCATCCTCTACAAAGATTTGATATCGGTTCTTCAGTTGTGTGGTTGGTGATTTCTCCATGGTCTTCTTGCTTCTATTGGTTACATGCTTCCACTCATCTGCTTTTGGAGGTTCTCTGACACTTTTTTCACCTTCTGTGACCAGTAGAGATGCTTCTGTTCTGTCTAGGAAGTCTTCATTCTCTTTGATGAGTTTCAAAGTTGCTATTCTTTCTTCCAGACCCCGCACCTTTTCTTCTAAAAGGGCCACTAGTCTACACTTCTGACAGGTGAAATTGGATTCTTCTTCTGGTCGATCTGTGAACATGTAGCACATGCTGCAGCTCACCATGTAGGTTGTCACATCTGCCATGTTGCTCCTAGATCCTGCTGACTTGCTGTGTGTTTTCCTTCTTGTGTAATCTACTCAGCCAAGCTTTCTTGCAATAATGTCCTACAGGCAAAAATTCGCGCGCGGTTTGGTGATGCTTTCCAAGCAGCTGGTCCCGGCTGTACCCAACGATCTTCTTGCTTAGGGAGACTCTTCGCTTTTCCCAGAAGGCACCTGGAATATGCAAATTATCCTCCTCAAGCTTGAATCCCTGGTTTGGTGATGCTTTCCAAGCAGCTGGTCCCGGCTGTACCCAACGATCTTCTTGCTTAGGGAGACTCTTCGCTTTTCCCAGAAGGCACCTGGAATATGCAAATTATCCTCCTCAAGCTTGAATCCCTCACAGTCACACTCAGAGTCAATATATGTGGGGGGCTGCCTTTTCCTTTGGGGAATTTCTCTGAGGCAAGGTAGGCTTTATTTTCTATCTCTAGGGCTAGCTAGGTCTTAGGCTGTGAAGAGGCGTCTAGGGAGAGTCAGGAACGCTCCACGGCTATTTCTAGTTGTTGTGATAGGATTAGGGGTTGCGGTCAGCAGAGCTCCCACATCCCAGAGCTTGTCCTGTGTCAGTTTAACTATCAGGTCGTGCCGGGTGCTCCTAACCACCAGGTTCATAACAATGAGCCATGCAAGGCACGTGTGTGAGCTTGCCTCACTGTAGGGCCGCCACTATGTTTGCACCATTATTGGACACAGACTTCACAGGATGCAGATTCTGCGGAGACAGCCATTGATCAAACTCAGCCTGGAGAGCTGTCCACAAGTCTTCAGCTGTATGACTGCGATCTCCAAGGAATATAAATTTTAAAACTGCCTGATTGTGGTGAGCCCTTGCTGCGCAGTACAGAGGTGGTGGGAGTTCGCTCTGCACTGTTGGAATGCATGTCTCATTAAGGCAAAGTGTGAGGGCTCAGATGGAGGCCCTAGAGGAGATAGAGGAGGCAGAAGCAATGGAGGAAGTGTTAAATGTAGAGGTTTGGCCTGCAAGCCTTGGGGATTCCAAGACTTATGGAGCAGCACCTGTCCCCACAGCCACCAGAGTCACCCAGTGCCAATCAGCGAGATGTAACACTTTTGGCCATGCTTACTCATCTAAGTGTCTGGTGAAATGTACCCTTGCAGACAGAAATTTTGTCAAGGAACGGGTGATGTTGTCTGCGACATGCTGGTGTAGCACAGGCACAGCTTTCTTAGAAAAGTAATGGCGACTGGGTAATTAGTATTTGGGGACTGCGGCAGCCATCAGTTTTCGGAAACCATCTGTGTCTACCAGGTAGAAATGCAGCATTTTCGTAGCCAACAGATTGGAGATGGTGGAGTTCAACCTCTTAGCTTTGTCATGTGTAGGAGGAAACAATCTTTTGTGTGACCACAACTGCGGAACTGTGGACTGGCTGCTGTGCTGAGAGAGGGCTGAGTATGGTGAACAGAACAAACTGCTGGTTTGTGAGAGATATGCAGGCGGAAATGTTACTGTGGATTGAGAAACTTGTGGTGTGCTTATTCTCTGAGATCAGTCAAAAGCAGTAGGCATGTCCGCTTCCGTTACAACTGAAGGCGGCCTCTCAGTCAGCATAACTGGAGTGGGTAAAGAACTCGTATTCTGCAGTCGAAGAACTGCAACAGAGAAGGAGGAAGAAGCAGCAGATGCGATTGATGGGGCTGCTGATGGTTATTTGGATTCCCACAGTAATTGCACATGTTGATTGCGCATCTGAAGGTTCATACATGTAGTAGTCAAATTATTGCACTTTTTACCTCAACTGTTTTTTTTACAAAGTTGGCAGATTATGTGAGTTGTCTCATTCTTTGCAGTGTCTGAAAAGACCCAGGCTAGGCAACCCTTGCCCCCTTGTCAGCTGCAGACTCGCGAACGCTGCTGGTCAGAGGCACAGTTGTGGCTGAGGATGCATCGCTTGTTGTGGCTGCATCACTACATTTCTGCGACGGAAGGCACAACATAACATCTTCGTCTTCCTCTCAGATGACCTACTCAGCTGTGTGCCTCTGTGTTCACCTCAACTGGGCTCTAACACATCATCATCCTCTGTGTTATCACATTCCTCATCCTTGGAGTCACCCTCCTCTTCTTCTTGCCCTGACAGCACAGCACAGTCCGCGTGAGCCTCAGATATCTGAATCTCATCAGGATCACCTCCCCCAGGGCTTAACATCTGATGACAAAGGTCAGGATCCAAACTAAAATATTTTGGGCATCGGTGCAGATTTCTTCCTCTTGACTCTGTGAAGCTTTTGGGTATGTGCACACGATGCAGATTTAGTGCAGATTTAGTGCAGAACTGCAGCAGATTTTTCTGCAGCAGAAATGCTGCAGAACTGCACTGTGATTTACAGTACAATATAAATCAATGTGAAAAAAAAGCTGTGCACATGGTGCAGAAAAATCTGCGCAGAAACGCTGCAGATTTCAAGGAAGTGCATGTCACTTCTTTTGTGCAATTCTGCAGCGTTTCTGCACCCCTCCATTATAGAAATCCACAGTGGTAAAATCTGCACAAAAACTGCACAAAAAACGCACAAAAAATGCACCTGCGGATTCTGCCAGGAGATGCAGATTTAGTGCAGAAAATTCTGCACCACATTTCTTATGTGTGCACATAGCTTTAGAGTACACTTCTGATGAACATGACATAGAATGTGTGAACAGCTCTTCAGACTCACCCATCTCTGGTTCCGTACAGTCAGTTGAATGGTTGAGTAGTTGGGACATGGGTGGAAGCCAGGGGAATTTGGGTGGCACCTCTGTGGACTTTACTGGGTGTGATGTTGAGATGAAGGAAGAGGAGGAGAAGCCACTTGAAGCTGCACTTGCCATCCACTCGAGTACATGCTCTATCTGGGCATCATCGACAAGGTGCACCGCTGTGCATCTGCCAAAGACAGGTAGTGGTGTAGCCTGCCCAGTAACATAAATTGTCAGTTGTCTTTGCATAGGACGTGATGTTGTGTCACTAGTGCTTTCACAAACAATACCACCTATCCCACGTACACCTTGAACAGCAAGCTTAATTTCCCTTCTACCATGGCCTCTCTTTTTCCCAGTCATGTTGCTCAGATACTATGGTAGGAGCACAGTATTAGCAGTTTAAAATTAATTTTAAACTCTGCACCCCCTCTGCAAACAGCTGAATTTCAGCAACAGTAAACTAAAAGTTGTAATATGGCATGCTGTATCGTGTTAGTCAAAGAAAGAAGAATTGTTTGAGTGTGGATGAGGCCTGCATGACAAAGAAGTTATGCTACAAACAATGTTAAAGTCAGGTCACCTACTGTATGAAACTAGGAACAGAATTTTTTTTCGTGGCCTATGGATCAGGCCTCTATAACACACTAGCCGCTACAAACTATTTTTAAATTCAGGTCCCTTACTATAAGAGGTTAATAACGGAAGACTTTATTTGTGGCCTATGGATCCACTAGATGCTATAAACTATTTTTAAAGTCAGGTCCGTTACTGTATGCCATTAATAACAGAAGAATTTTTGTGGCCTATGGATCACACCTCGATAACACATGTGGTACAGTAAAAGGTGTAGTGCTGGATGGAAGATTTATTTCTCCCAGCAGAATAAGTTTTGGCCTGTTATTTTCCTAAGGTTGAGGACCTGCAGTGATGTCACAATCATGTGATCAGCCCATGTGATGAGTACCTCACCTGTGGGTGTGGCTATAGACTATGTAATGGAGTTTCTTCTGTTTGGCACATGTCAGTCTGGGTGTAGAGCTATTTTTTCGTGCCGAATTTATGTTTGCCGATCGTTTTCCAAACAAATTTGCTCATCACTACTCTTTACCATCATTTTACCGGTGATAATGTTTTTGCACTACATGTTTTCATTTTGATGTAAGCAAAAAGCGGCATTCACCACTGACAAATCCAACATTATTTATTCATCATGCATGGCCATGAGATGCTGCCTTATACCTTGTGTCTCCATATTGCAACTTTTTTTTGTGTCGTTGGCCGGTACTGCATGCAAAAAAGTTATTGCACTATACCTTGTATCCCTGTATTCTATCTCATCACCATAATAGATTCATCAGTGCTGAGTGCCCCTTTTTTGCTCACGTCTTTTTGTGGATGACTGGAAAACCGCAATTCAGCATTTGCTTTATGGGATAAATTATGTTAAATTTGTAAAGTTTGGACTTACCAATGATACCAAACTTGCTAATTTTTTAATTTATTTTATTATTTACAGTTTAATTTGGTTTTTTATTAGTACCCCTAGGGAGCTGGAACCTGCGATATTCGGTTTTGCAGTGTATTAGGCATTTGACAGTCTTCTTTTAAGCCACATCAATGGGATTCATACCAGTACAAAGATGGAATACATGAAGATAATCAATAGGCTTTTGTCTATTGTGGCAACCCATCAGCACCCACAATCACTTAAACTACAATAATTAGAGATATCTCTTGTTGATGAAGTTAGAGGCCCAATTCATACATTAGCACCCAACATGTATGTCACATATATGGGGTTAATTAATAATTTGCCATTTAGATTCTCCATCTCAAATTCGGTCAGAATGGTGCACAACATTTAATGACAAAGAGGCTGACGCCACAACAATAAGTATCAGTCAGTGAGGTTCAACGAGCACCATAATCAGAAGATTTGATCGAGATGCAGATACAGACTAATAATTCTAGTAACAGGAGATAAAAATGGCACCAATAACTTATGAGTTTCGATATATATTTTACGTACGGGTCTGGACTAATAATTCTATTGAAATAAAAACCTTTTACCTTTCTGTCATAATTATTTAAAAATCAGATGTGCAGATAGTCTTTAGCAATGACTTGTCACGGATAACCTTATGTCGCGCATTTTATAGTCTATTTCCTTCAAACTCACAAGAAATATTTTCTCTGAGTCAATCATCGTAATCTTGATCTAGACAGGAAATACAATTTGCCTCTCATGTTTTGCCTGACCTGATACTACAAACCATTCATGCGATTACACAATTGTGCTGACAGTGTTAGGATACTGTTGACAGGTGCTTGTTTCCATGGTGTCATTATTTTGTGGTACTTGTACTTGTGGTATAGAAAATCAAAAAGACTTCCTCTAAAGAACAATAGGCAAGTCTAACTAAAGTAGCAGCATTTACATATTATTGACATATCCGAAGGATGTGTAATACTGTTTCTGATGGTTTTATGGAGACTTTCTCTAGTATAACTATAGTAATGTAACTACAGTGGTGACAAAGGTCAATTTACAGTGTCCTAAAATATACAGCACACGTTTCCTGGAAGGATTAAGGTACATTAGTATATACCGATCCCAACATCTTGCAAACCACTCTTTCGTTTCTATGTGTTTCTAAGATTTTCATGGTTATTTGGTTGAGTTCTTGATTTCCTATCCTGTTTGTAGTTTACTGATTTTATGGTTCATTTCCCGCAGTTAAGAATCAATTTATTCCATTTACTCTCTCAAAGTTTTAAATGATTTAGAATAATGAGCAATTCATTGAATTTTTAATAATAATCTTTTATTTATATAGAGCCAATGCTCTACAGTTTGCACGCATTATCATCGCTGTCCCCGATGGGGCTCACAATCTAAATTCCCCCATCAGTAGGTCTTTGGAATATGGGAGGAAACCGGAGAACCCAGAGTAAACCCATGCAAACACAGGGAGAACATACAAACTCGTTGCAGATGTTGTCTTTGGTGGGATTTGAACCCAGGACCACAGAGCTGCAAGGTTGCAGTTCTAACCTCCAAGCCACCATGCTGCCCATACTGCCTGGATGTAGAGGAGTGCCACTGCTCCATTCATTGTCTAAGGAACTGTTAAAGGGACTCTGTCGCCTGAATTTGGAGGGAACAATTTTCAGCCATAGAGGCGGGGTTTTCGGGTGATTGATTCACCCTTTCCTTACCCGCTGGCTGCATGCTGGCTGCAATATTGGATTGAAGTTCATTCTCTGTCCTCCATAGTACATGCCTGCACAAGGTCACGTGACCTGTTTGTCCCAACCTGGATTCTTCAAGATGTCTCTGATGGTTCAGCAATTGTTAATGAAGCAGATCTGTATTCTTACAGCTGGGGCCATGGTTGCCTAAGCTGACATCCTGAATACTCTTTCAAATCTAAAATGAGAGAAAACACAAGATTATCAAATTTCTTTGGCAGCCAGTTTTGAAAAAAGTCCAGGATACTTTTGCCCTCTAGTTTGTAAGGAATACCTATTATCCATACATTGTTACGTCTAGAGTTATCTTCCATTAATTATATTTTCTGCTCCAATTCCTCTTTGAACTTAATCAAGGATTCACAGTACTTTTTCTAATTTAACTATTCTGTCCTCATTATACTCACTCTGTCTCATGGACCAAAATCTTTCCCTTAATTCGAAAAATGACTAACACCATCCAATGTGTTCTGATTACCGTTGACCTGAGTCGGGAGGTCTGAAATAGCATATTTTGACAAGTTCTAAAATCTCACAAAGTTTAGGCTTGTCTCTATCATTAGAGAAGAAGGAAATAAATGGCTGTTTAGATTGTATAAGCCTGACGGGTGTGAACCCACTGCACCATGGGCCAGGATTAGCCTGGAGGGACGTGACTAAGTGTCTGCAGGGTGTTCACTAGAGCCTCTGATGTCATCTACATGTCTGCTTAAAATAAATAATGCATAATACTACACCTCCATTAGCAATTCAGTATAGAAGTGACCTTGATGGCATGTGCTCAAAAGTTATCTCGGGCTATTTAGACCATTATAATCAGTTATTATTTATAACCTTCTTGAAGAGTTCCAATTGCGTCATAAAAATATTTAAAAATTCATGCTAGAATTCTTCAGTAGACTTGAAAATGGATATAGGGCTATGTTCTGCAGTCTAGTATATACAGTTAGGGCCAGAAATATTTGGACAGTGACACAATTTTCGCGAGTTGGGCTCTGCATGCCACCACATTGGATTTGAAATGAAACCTCTACAACAGAATTCAAGTGCAGATTGTAACGTTTAATTTGAAGGGTTGAACAAAAATATCTGATAGAAAATGTAGGAATTGTACACATTTCTTTACAAACACTCCACATTTTAGGAGGTCAAAAGTAATTGGACAAATAAACATAACCCAAACAAAATATTTTTATTTTCAATATTTTGTTGCAAATCCTTTGGAGGCAATCACTGCCTTAAGTCTGGAACCCATGGACATCACCAAACGCTGGGTTTCCTCCTTCTTAATGCTTTGCCAGGCCTTTACAGCCGCAGCCTTCAGGTCTTGCTTGTTTGTGGGTCTTTCCGTCTTAAGTCTGGATTTGAGCAAGTGAAATGCATGCTCAATTGGGTTTAGATCTGGAGATTGACTTGGCCATTGCAGAATGTTCCACTTTTTGGCACTCATGAACTCCTGGGTAGCTTTGGCTGTATGCTTGGGGTCATTGTCCATCTGTACTATGAAGCGCCATCCAATCAACTTTGCAGCATTTGGCTGAATCTGGGCTGAAAGTATATCCCGGTACACTTCAGAATTCATCCGGCTACTCTTGTCTGCTCTTATGTCATCAATAAACACAAGTGACCCAGTGCCATTGAAAGCCATGCATGCCCATGCCATCACGTTGCCTCCACCATGTTTTACAGAGGATGTGGTGTGCCTTGGATCATGTGCCATTCCCTTTCTTCTCCAAACTTTTTTCTTCCCATCATTCTGGTACAGGTTGATCTTTGTCTCATCTGTCCATAGAATACTTTTCCAGAACTGAGCTGGCTTCTTGAGGTGTTTTTCTGCAAATTTAACTCTGGCCTGTCTATTTTTGGTATTGATGAATGGTTTGTATCTAGATGTGAACCCTTTGTATTTACTGTCATGGAGTCTTCTCTTTACTGTTGACTTAGAGACAGATACACCTACTTCACTAAGAGTGTTCTGGACTTCAGTTGATGTTGTGAACGGGTTCTTCTTCACCAAATTAAGTATGCGGCGATCATCCACCACTGTTGTCATCCGTGGACGCCCAGGCCTTTTTCAGTTCCCAAGCTCACCAGTCAATTCCTTTTTTCTCAGAATGTACCCAACTGTTGATTTTGCTACTCCAAGCATGTCTGCTATCTCTCTGATGGATTTTTTCTTTTTTTTCAGCCTCAGGATGTTCTGCTTCACCTCAATTGAGAGTTCCTTTGACCGCATGTTGTCTGCTCACAGCAACAGCTTCCAAATGCAAAACCACACACCTGGAATCCACCCCTGACCTTTTAACTACTTCATTGATTACAGGTTAACGAGGGAGACGCCTTCAGAGTTAATTGCAGCCCTTAGAGTCCATTGTCCAATTACTTTTGGTCCCTTGAAAAAGAGGACGCTATGCATTACAGAGCTATGATTCCTAAACCCTTTCTCCGATTTGGATGTGGAAACTATCATATTGCAGCTGGGAATGTGCACTTTCAGCCCATATTATATATATAATTGTATTTCTGAACATGTTTTTGTAAACAGCTAAAATAACAAAACTTGTGTCACTGTCCAAATATTTCTGGCCCTAACTGTATATATTGTAGACGGCGTGACGGGGTATGCGACAGAGCAGGAAGAGATACCAGGCTGATAAACAATCCAACAAGATTTATTGGAACAGGGAACTGAGACAACTCAAATGAAAGTAATTCTGCAGCATCCATAAGTTGTCCACAATGAGTTCCCACATTGAGTCCACACAAAGAGGGGAACAGTTCTGGGGGTGCCACACGATAATCCGACGCCAGGGAAAAGACAGAAGTAATCCTGGGATAAGTTCAATGGACCCAACAAATGAGGGACATAACACCATTCCACGTGGCAGCTTTTTATCCTCTACACACGGGCACCAGGATCTCGCCTAAGCAATACATCCTAGACCCTGGCCCATCCACACCCAACTGCCTGGGCCAAACCATGTGTTTATTGTTGTGTGTCGTGGGATCCACCCATTCATGAGGGAGGGCTCCCACCTACTTTTTACTATGTGGCTAACTTAAGAAGTTTCCAGAAGCTTGTGTTAGATAAGTACTATGCTGAGGAGAACAAAGACAGATTCCCCCACTGGTTGTTGACTCAAGCCTGATTACATTGCAGTCCAAGGACACAGGCCGGGGGAGGTACACGCTGTTACAACCCCTTCCCTCCTAAATTTGTGTACGGACTAGTGACCTCTACAGGTCACTTGTCAAGTACACGGTAGTCATGGCTGACCTGACTCATAGTTCCACCTGCCTGGACAATCCATCTGCATTTTGGTGTTGGCTGCCTCTTCTATATTGTATTGTAAAGTTATAGGTTGAAGACAGAGCTCCATTTTACATCCTCTTTGACTTATGCTCTGCTTCCTGCATCCACAAATCGACATTGTAGCTCTCCCATATCGTTTCCTAGGGCAATATCTGCAGGCAGACCCCTCATCATGACCCCAACCACGCTTTGCTTGACCCCAAAGACAATGTCCAGTTCTACACTTGCTTTTGAGATATTCTTCCATTGGCCTCCAGCTAATTCAATGGTAATCCCAGGTCCATGCTATATTGCCTCTGGCCGAACCACTCTGGGATCAGCTATGGTGAGAAATGCCCCAGAGTCACAAAAGCCAAGAACTCTCCGACCATCCATCATGACCTCCTGTAAGTGCTTTCTTTGAGGATTAAAGGAACTCATGGCTGTGGCCCTCATCCCATAACCCCTAATGGTCAAACATGGGTTTCTGTGCGATTAGGCAAATCAATTTGTAGGGGTGGCACCTTTTCCTCCATTGTATTTGGCTGTAAATAATTGATAGGCTGATTTGGTGCAGGGTCAATCCTCAATTGACCCTGAGGGCAGGTGTCTTGCAGATGCCCAGCCTGCCCACATCGGTAACATCTGCGCTGTATCGCACTCCTTCCCATGTGCATTTTGGGTATGAAGGTAAGGGAACCTGGAGGCTGATATCTATGTGATGGTGTATGAGGTGGGTGTTGGGGTTGAGACCGATTTTTCCACTGTATAGCTGAGCATGTGGCCTGCAGATGCCCGGATGCCCACATCCATAACACCTGTGCTCTACTACTTTCTCTCCTTGTAGCATTTCAGAGTAAGCGGCAGGACTAGTTGCAAGGTGAGTCACATGGGTATCAACATGATAGATGGTGGTCTAGTGGGACAGCAAACTTTGGGGACTGAAGGACAAAAGACCACTGGTGGTGGGGTGCTGGTAGTTTTTACTCCATCAGCCAGTAAATTTTTCCACTGAGGCTTGATGTTGAGAACCTCATCAGCTAAAGCAGCAGCTTGCTCCACTGTCATTGGTTTCCTCGCACCCATTTCCGGATCTCAGCAGGGCATTTGGCGTAGAATTGTTCTTTTAGGATGACCTGGAGGAAGGCCTCCTAAGTTAAGGCCCCCTCTCCCTCCAGCCAGCGGTGACACACTTGTTTGAGCCTGTGGGCATATATCTTGAAAGACGCTTCCCCCTCTCAGGCCAAGGAGTGGAACTGGAGTGTCTGAAGTTACAGCATAATGTTCAAGAATGGCCTCTTTTACCTCCTCATACTGACTGCTCCACCAGGGGTCCATAGCTCTGTAGGCTTCGGCAGCTCCACCATCTAAGAGCCTCACCAGATGTCTGACTCGCTACCTTTCCGGACTTCCATTAATCGACATTGATGTTCGAAGTCCTGGAAGAAGCCCTCAATATCACCTGCAGCCTCATTAAATGGCTTAAAGTCCTTACGGGACACCCTTGGGAATTCCATTATGGTGAGTGCTGTGGTTACAGTCAGTCTGGAGTTTCTAGCTGCTTCCACCATGCGCTGCCTCTCCTTAGCTGTGCAAATGGCCTCCCTCTTGTCCTCTATGGTGGCCTCATCTCCAAGCAATGCCATCTCCTCCTCATACCACACAACCCACTGACTTTTTGGGGCATTTACCTGCAGCTCCTGTCTTTCCTCCCTTTTCTGTGGGAATCCTTCGGTTCCATCTTGTAGGAAAGCTCCTTCCAAAGCCTTAATTAGTTGGTCCTTGCTCAGTCCTTTATAGCAGACTCCTAATTCATGGGCCTTTGTTTGTAAACTCCCCACAGTCCAGTTCCTGTATCCTGAGGTTCCGGTTCCAGATGTTGATGAGCCGCTGTCCTCCATTCCCTCTGCTCTGACCACACTGCTTGCCACCAGTTTGTGACTGGGCATGCGACAGAGCGGGAAGAAACACCAGGCTGATAAACAATCCAACATGATTTATTGAAACAGGGAACTGAGATGACTCAAATAAAAGTAATTTTGCAGCGTCCGTAAGTAGTCCACAATGAGTTCCCATAATGAGTCCTCACAAAAAAGGGGAACAGTTCCGGGGGCGCCACTCAGTAATCCGATGCCAGGGAAAAGACATAAATAATCCTGGGATAAGTTCAATGGACCCAACCGATGAGGGACATAACACCATTCCACATGGCAGCTTTTAATCCTCCACACAGGGGAACCAGGATCTCGCCTCAACAATAGACATACAGTTAAGTCCATATATATTTGGACAAAGACAACATTTTTCTAATTTTGGTTATAGACATTACCACAATGAATTTTAAACAAAACAATTCAGATGCAGTTGAAGTTCAGACTTTCAGATTTCATTTGAGGGTATCCACATTAAAATTGGATGAAGGGTTTTGGAGTTTCAGCTCCTTAACATGTGCCACCTTGTTTTTAAAGGGAACAAAAGTAATTGGACAGATTCAATAATTTGAAATAAAATGTTCATTTTGAGTACTTGATTGAAAACCCTTTGTTGGCAATGACTGCCTGAAAAATTGAACTCATGGACATCACCAGATGCTGTGTTTCCTCCTTTTTGATGCTCTGCCAGGCCTTCACGACGGTGGTTTTCAGTTGCTGTTTGTTCGTGGGCCTTTCTGTCTGAAGTTTAGTCTTTAACAAGTGAAATGCATGCTCAATTGGGTTGAGATCAGGTGACTGACTTGGCCATTCAAGAATATTCCACTTTTTTGCTTTAATAAACTCCTGGGTTGCTTTGGCTTTATGTTCTGGGTCATTGTCCATCTGTAGCATGAAACGACAACCAATCAGTTTGGCTGCATTTGGCTGGATCTGAGCCCACAGTATGTCTCTGAATACCTCAGAATTCATTCGGCTGTTTCTGTCCTGTGTCACATCATCAATAAACACTAGTGACCCAGTGCCACTGGCAGCCATGCATGCCCAAGCCATCACACTGCCTCCACGGTGTTTTACAGATGATGTGGTATGCTTTGGATCATGAGCTGTACCATGCCTTCGCCATACTTTTCTCTTTCCATCATTCTGGTAGAGGTTGATCTTGGTTTCATCTGTCCAAAGAATGTTCTTCCAGAACTGTGCTGGCTTTTTTAGATGTTTTTTGGCAAAATCCAGTCTAGCCTTTTTATTCTTGATGCTTATGAGTGGCTTGCACCGTGCAGTGAACCCTCTGCATTTACTTTCATGCAGTCTTCTCTTTATGGTAGATTTGGATATTGATACGCCGACCTCCTGGAGAGTGTTGTTCACTTGGTTGGCTGTTGTGAAGGGGTTTCTCTTCACCATGGAGATTATTCTGCGATCATCCACCTCTGTTGTCTTCCGTGGGCGCCCAGGTTTTTTTGTATTGATGAGTTCACCAGTGCTTTCTTTCTTTCTCAGGATGTACCATACTGTAGATTTTGCCAGTCCTAATATTGTAGCAATTTCTCGGAAGGGTTTTTTCTGTTTTCGCAGCTTAAGGATGGCTTGTTTCACCTGCTTGGATAGCTCCTTTGACCTCATGTTTACTTCAAAGCAAAACCATCCAAATGCAAGCACCACACCTCAAATCAACTCCAGGCCTTTTATCTGCTTAATTGAGAATAACATAACGAAGGGATTGCCCACACCTGTCCATGAAATAGCCTTGGAGTCAATTGTCCAATTACTTTTGGTCCCTTTAAAAACAGGGTGGCACATGTTAAGGAGCTGAACCTCCTAAACCCTTCATCCAATTTTAATGTGGATACCCTCAAATGAAAGCTGAAAGTCTGAACTTCAACTGCACCTGAATTGTTTTGTTTAAAATTCATTGTGGTAATGTCTATAACCGAAATTAGTAAAATGTTGTCTCTGTCCAAATATATATGGACCTAACTGTACCTCAGCAATCTACATTTAGAACAGGTGGTTAATCTATCAGGCTTCAACTATGTTTTAGTTAAATTATATATACTGTAGCTCTGTGCATAATTTTATATTACATTTCTCGCCAAGTTCAAGTTAGTATTGTCTTGTGCACCATAGCCCACCAATGCCTTATACTACCTAGAATCTCTTTGCTTTCTAGTAATCAACTCCATTTTTTCAAGAAGGTGAGTCACCTCCATATCAACTTTCATTATGGAGTAAAATGTAGAAATTACTTGCTTTGAATCCTTTTTTGATATATATCATTCAACTGGCTTATAAAGAATTACTTTATTTATATATTGGAAATACTGGAGAGAATGCAAACTGTACATGTTTATTATTTCCACCTTTGTCAACAGTCTCAACCCTGTAGTATTAAAATTAGCAAGAAGCTAAATGTGACTAGTTCGTCCACCATTCATCAAAAAGCTTTCAGAAACTTGACAAAACACCACGTTTCCATAAAGTTACATAATTAGATATTCTGAATGATAATATATATTTTTAACTTCCATCAATTTTAATATGCTATCACAAAATAACACGGATTGTTTGATTTGGGTAAGAAGGGTCAAATATTTGCTGTGGATATACTGTAAGTCTCTATATCCCAAGGTAAAGCAAAATCTCATACAAGTAAGTACACTGCTCAAAAAAATAAAGGGAACACTAAAATACCACATCCTAGATATCACTGAATGAAATATTCCAGCTGTAAATCTTTATTCATTACATAGTGGAATGCGTTGAGAACAATGAAACCTAAAAATTATCTACATAAATTGCAACTAATATCCCATGGAGGTCTGGAGTTAGAATGATGCTCAAAATCAAAGTGGAAAATTAAGTTACAGACTGATCCAACTTCAGCGGAAATGCCTCAAGACAAGGAAATGATGCTCAGTAGTATGTATGGCCTCCACGTGCCTATATGACCTACCTCCCTACAATGCCTAGGCATGCTACTGATGAGGTGACACATGATCTCCTGAGGGATCCCCTCCCAGACCTGGACTAAAACACCCGCCAACTCCTGGACGGTCTGTGGTGCAACGTGATGTTGGTGGATGATGTGAGACATGATGTCCCAGATATGTTCAATCGGATTCAGGTCTGGGGAACGGGCGGGCCAGTCCATAGCTTCAATGCCTTCATCTTGCAGGAACTGCTGACACTCCAGCCACATGAGGTGTGGCATTGTCCTGCATTAGGAGGAACCCAGGGCCAACCGCACCAGCATATTGTCTCACAAGGGGTCAGAGGATCTCATCTCGGTACCTAATGGCAGTCAAGCTACCTCTGGTGAGCACATGGAGGGCTGTGCGGCCCTCCAAAGAAATGCCACCCCACAACATTACTGACACTGCCAAACAGGTCATGCTGAAGGATGTTGCAGGTAGCAGATCGCAATCCACGGCATCTCCAGACTCTGTCACGTCTATCACATCTGCTCAGTGTGAACCTGCTTTCATCTGTGAAGAGCACAGGGCACCAGTGGAAAATTTGCCAATCCTGGTGTTCTGTGGCAAATGCCAAGCGTCCTGCATGGCGTTGGACTGTGAGCACAACCCCCATCTGTGGACATCGATCACTCAGACCACCCTCATGGAGTCGGTTTCTAACCGTTTGTGCAGACACATGCACATTTGTGGCCTGCTGGAGGTCATTTTGCAGGGCTCTGGCAGTACTCCTCCTGTTCCTTCTAGCACAAAGGCTGAGGTAGCGGTCCTGCTGCTGGGTTGATGCCCTCCTACGGCCCCCTCCACATCTCCTGGTGTACTGGCCTGTCTTCTGGTAGCACCTCCAGCCTCTGGACACTACGCTGACAGACAAAGCAAACCTTCTTTCCACAGCTTGCATTGATGTGCCATCCTGGATGAGCTGCACTACCTGAGCCACTTGTGTGGGTTGTAGAGTCCATCTCATGCTACCACGAGTGTGAAAGCACAACCAACATTCAAAAGTGACCAAAACATCAGCCATAAAACATTGGTATTGAGATGTGATCTGTGGTCCCCACCTGCAGAACCACTCTTATATTGAGTGTGTCTTGATAATTGCCAATAATTTCCATCTGTTGTCTATTCCATTTGCACAACAGCATGTGAAATCAATTGTCAAACAATGTTACTTCCTAAGTGGACAGTTTGATTTCACAGAAGTTTGATTTACTTGAAGTTGTATTCTGTTGTTTTAGTGTTCCCTTTATTTTTTTAAGCAGTGTATATGAATGGGAATGGGTAGTTTTTGCTTGGCAACATAGCCCTACCAGACTCACCTTGAGATGTTACCCACCGGGTGTCCTGATCATAGCTTGTGAGTACGCTCACACTCTCTAACAGGAATAACTAAATGTCCTGGAGCCGTAAAACCAGTGCTGGCAGCCCATTATTTATGTTAACGCTGCAGCCCACCAGGAATCAGCACAGTTGAGCAAATTGCCAATCCGGACCTGCTGATTATACATGCCAAATTATTGTTTCTCACATTAAGTAAGTATAAGGCCCATGTGACTTAGCTGCCTTCCATTTTTTGGCACTCGAGACACTTTCCTATCCATACAAAATAAGAAAATGCCTTATTAAGCATAGCCATAAATGATATATATGAATTTAAAAACACTCATCATTTTTATTAAATGGCATCTTGCTAGAAATTACATAGGAAGATGGTGCCAATTTTGTAATTGTATAATTATCCTGTGAATCAACAGGCAATAATATAAATTATATAGGATGGAATGAGTTCTCCCAATTAATTGCTCAAGCACGTAATGTGTGATGGATGGAATTAGATATATCCTGGAAGGATCCACTCCCAATTAGCCAATAGTGGAATCCAAAATTCAATTAAATTATATGTCGTTATGGATTAAAAGTCAACCTTTAATATTAAACTTTAAAAACGGTAAATACAAAATTCAAACAGATGCAAGGTGCATAGGACAGACAATACTTTACCCACTGCGGGGTGCACACTGTAACAATGGGGTAGTTTCTCATTAAACTACTCTATCCACAATAATATACTGTATACCTTCAATCTATTAACTCCTTCCTTGCCGATTTGTACAAAGATTCACTCACACGGGGTATAGATAATTTCCATATGGGACAAAGTTGTAGGGGAATGTCTATCTCAGATCATGCCCCTTCAAACTCCGGTACTTTATACATCAACACTCAAAGAAAATGAGTCCGCAGTGTGATTGTACTACAATAGGAGTGACCTACACATGTATGAGGACCCTATACTCACTCTTGGGTCTGAATACTTTCCACAAATAGGACCCTCATCAGAAACCCCATACGTTATCCCTTAGGGTCAAACAGATGATAAGGACTACAGTGTCAGCTGTGTCAAAAAACATATAGTGTTGCTTTATGATGCGACTACCTACATAATAAGTGCATGCTCAAAGATTACAGTCACCACCTTCGCCTTTAGGCATTTCAGGGGATTGACATAATTTAAACAGTAGGCATATTAGGAAAACTTGAAAGGTCTCACCCGCATTGATGTCCCCCAGTACATAACCTTCATTCAGATACGCTGTCAGTGTCTTTCTGATGGCAATATAATGCTGGCCTCACTTTCATCCCCTGATGAGCAGAGCGAAACGCATTGGGAAGGGGTTTGAAAGGACCCACCGTTGTATCATAGCAATTCTGAAATAAGTTTACTTTCCAAAAGACTCCATCAAGGATAGAAGAACCCCAGAAAGTTGTTCTTTGGGCTTAGCAATGAAAAGAATAATGTCTGCAAATAACATCGTTTGTATCACTTTTCTATTAAAAGTGACTCTCTGATATGTCCCCAGGTCAGACAGAACAGTCAGGGGACTTTTTATAATGGAATGGGCTTGGATAAGAAACTTGGGGTACATATGCATACCTTTGGTGCATGTATCAGCTTTGAACACATTGTATGTGCAAAAAAAAAAAATCCCCAAAAGAACATTTTTTAAAATCTGCCACATGGTTCCATAGATATATACGTTTGATGGAAAAAATTTACACCCCGACCAAACAGTGATAAAACTTGGTTTCAAATCACTGGTGAAAATCACATATCTCTGAATGAGGCCTTAGCGGTTGATGACTTGTCTATTTGTTCACATCACAGAAAGAAAGGTGCCATACTTACCAATACTTGATCACAATATCAATATACAATTGTGCTCAAAGGTTTACAAGCAGATTTTTTCTTTCTTGGCCTTTTTTCAGAGAATATGAATGATAACACCAACACTTTTTCTCCACTCATGGTTAGTGGTTGGGTGAAGCCATTTATTGTCAAGCTACAGTGTTTTCTCTTTTAAATCATAATGACAACGCAAAATATCCATGTCATTAGAGCAGGCTCGTCGAGCTTTGATGAATTCGCCCATAGAGAGGTTTTTCTTTACATGACGTGGATGACAGCTGGAGGCATGTCGGGCAGAGTTCCCACCAATAGGTTTGATAGATAATCTGGTGCTATTGGTGCCACTGTCTAGGTGTGTCCATAAAGAATCACATCAAGGAATGGGGTTTGGTTTCCTGGGAATTCCACAGTGAAATGTAAGTTTAAAACATTATTGTTAAGGAACGTGACAAAATTCAGTTGTTTAGATGAATCCATGTTATCAGAAAAGATAAATATAAAGTCGCCAATATACCTGCCAAACCAAATAATAGAAAAATAAACTGGTGTCAATAACTTTGCAACTGCAACAAAATGTAAATGGAGGCCAGAAATGGCAACACTTTGAGCGCAATTATATATGATCCGTGTGACGGACAAACCACAGTTTTAAAAAGCTGGCCTGTAGGTAACTATTTTTACCAGAAAACTGGTGTCAATAACTTCGTTAACACACTGTTACGGTTGGCGGAAAGCACCGAGTATATATATAGATATATATGTATAAATAGGTGCGTTCGCATCCGGGGTCCACCATGCAGGAAAGGAACCTGCTGCTGGCAAATGGTGGCGCTATATGGCGGTATAAGTAATCTCTGCTAACTCGACAGTTTCACTAGAAACAAGATGCTGTGCCCTGTTAGCGTCATAGGGGAACACAGCTAACTGCTGAACTGATGGCAGTCAGTGGTCACGCACCAGAAAAGCACACAAACACTCCTCACCGAAGGTGCCGGCATTCTAGGGGCTTATTTCAGCCAGGTCCCTGAACAGACACATACAGGTGCGACCACAAATAACAAGCTGAGGTGATACTAGCACATGGCCGTGCGGCCATGGAAACCTTTTATAGCTACAGCAGCTTCAGGACCTTCCTAGGGAACCAATGGAAGTTGCTGCAATACCAGAGCAACTTCAGGACCTTCCTAGAGTACCAATGGGAGCTGCCGCAGTACTTGAGCATGTGACCCCTGACCTCTAAAGAGAGGTCTTACCTTGGGTATGCTCAGTGTGTGCAAAGCAGGACTTATTCCCAGAAAAGCCTGCTCGCCGCTGACCAGTGCAGGCTGCAACAGCAGAGCCTGGAAAGGCAGCAGTAACCCTTTGAACAGTAACAGACTGAGTGAGACACTGGGACCGATGTCTCCGCTGAGCAGGCTCCACTGCAGCTGATGTAGAATAGGAGACCGCAGCAGACATGGTTCGAGATTCCCCCTGTGCAGCTGCAGGAACTCGACTCCTAACACACACTGCAACAAAATTTAAATGGAAGCCAGAAATGGCAGAATTTTGAATGCAATTTTATGTGATCTGTGTGACAAACAAACCACAGTTTTAAATAGCTGGCCTGTAGGTAACTGTTTTTAACATCAAACTGGTGTCAATAACTTCGCTAACACACTGCAACAAAATTTAAATGGAGTCCAGAAATGGCAGAATCTTGAGCACAATTATACGTGATCCATGTGACGGACAAACCACAGTTTTAAATAGATGGATTTTTAGTGCTGTAATATGGAAAGGATCTGGCTGTATTCTGCAGTGCCAACAAGCAAATGGAGCAGAAAAAAATTGTTCTCTGGATAGCGTTTAAAGCAAAGTATCAGGATTAAGATCCGCAAAAAATTATTCCTGGTCTCTGATACCTGGGGATATGTCTAGCAATATCTGTCAAAGCAGCAGCAGCAGACAGAACTGGAATGGAGCCTCTTGCTATATGCACTGCAGTCTGCCACATACACTGCCTACCTGCCTAGCACTGATATCTATGCAGCTGGATTAGTCCTCAGAAGGACTGTTAGTTGAGATGGATATGTGTCTAATATACTGTGTTATACCTACAATAACTAAGACACAATCAAATCTCTCCCTAGCTCAGCAGCAACTCTCCCTACAATGCCTGATTCTGAAGTACATTGTGATGAGCATGGCGGTGCCAGGTCTGATATAGACCTGATGATGCTGTGCGGTCAGTGCATCACTGTAATGCCACAACCAACATGGCTGCGGAATTACAGTGTGTGTGCTAAAGAGCACCAAACATGCAGGGCGGGGACCCGAGCTCCCGCCGAGCAACCCCGGAAATACTCGGTGAGCTCCGAGCATCTCGAGCAGTGAGATGCTTGGGTGAGTACAGAGTAGTGGCGAGCATGCTTGCTCATCACTAACAGCGTTACTATACCACTTATATGCCTGCGGGAAAAAACAATTTAGGCGATGATGTAGCACAGAAAGAAGAGGAGCAGTTTTAGTAGGACCAAATCACACAGTTATCAGGCCTGTCATACACACATGGCTCACAGGGTGGGTTATTGTCCCACAGCGGAAAGGTACCAAACTGTACAGTCAAGGGACAGTTGGGAAGATGAGGAGTAGGAGGAGGATGAGAAGAAACAATCATTTTCACACCAGGGTGGCATTCACAGCAGCTCGCGGGCATTACTCGAGTGTGGCTAGGGGAATACACCTCCCACCAAGAACAGCTTGTCTTTGCCTCTGGGCAGCTTGGCACACATGAGAAAATACATGCTGCTGTCTCTGCGCAACAACAGTCGAGTTGACTGAATCATTACCAGTGCAGATTACTGTGTAGCCATCGTGCTGGATCCCCGCTGCAAGGGCAACATACCACCATTACTTCCATCACTGGAGCGGGATCACAAAATGCGTGAATACATGCACAAGCTGGTAGAGAAACTACTAATATCTTTCCCACCAGACGGCAGGGGCTCAGTGGAAGAAGAAGGCAGAGGCGGAGGAAGAAGTTGCCAATGCAGCTGAAACACCCCAGCACCTCGGAAGGCAGGATTAACATAGCCAAAATGTTGAAAAACTTAATGAGCATGTCACAACATCCAGCACCACTATGTTATATGGTGCATATTAGCAGGAGGCAGTATTACAACAGCATGGTGAAAGAGTGCCTATCTATACATCTCCATATACTAACTGATGGGTCTGCCCCATTTAACTTCTTGGTCTCCAAATTTGACACATGGCCTGAGCTTGCCCTTTATGCCTTGGAGGTGCGGCAAGTGTACTGTATTTAGCACAGCAGGGGGTATCATTATAGACAGACATATCCGCCTGTCCACATCCAACATGGGGAAGATAGCAGTCCTTAAAACGTACCAGGCGTGAATTCCACAGGACTTGTTCATAACTTTTGATGACTAGACAACTATACCAGCCACACCCAGCCAGTCTTCATTTCTATTTGCCATTAGTTTCATTTAAGTGCCTCCTCCCCAACTCCCCAAATGAAAAATCCAAAAAACTGTGTTGCTACCTTCTCCTCTTCCGCCTCTTCCACTTAAATTGCCATGTCCAACTTCTCCACCGCCTTCTCTATTTGGATCTCCGCCCCCTAGCTGTAACTTGTTATTTATTTTTGGTTCATGCTACATTCTTTTAAGTCAGTTCCCTAAAAAAAAAAGAAATACAAACAGTGTTGGACTATTCCTCCCTTGCCTCTTCCACCTCTTCCCCCACTTGGACCTGCACTTCCTGATTCTAGATTGCTAGTATTTGTTTTGTTAATTCTAGGTTGTTTAAAATTAAAACAAAAAAAAACCAGATGGAATAACTCTACACACGAAGGAGAAAAATAACAATATAACTATAATTAATAATATAACATCATTTATTTTCTGAGATTCAATCCCAAAGGTGCCCTGGTATTAAGTCAAAGGATCCAAAAGGCTTCTCTGTTTCCTCTCTCTATCCCCACCTCGTATGTTTTTATAAATTTGCTCTATTGCAAAAACTCTCAAAGATGAGGTTTGTCTATTATGAACTTTTATAAAATGATTAGAAGCATTAGACACATGTCGAATGGTGGGTTGTATAATGTCATACAAATGTTCACGAAATCTGTCCTTGAGTTTTCTTATGGTAGAACCAACATAAAGCAGTTCACAATCTACACACTCAATGATGTAAACCACATAATCTGAATTGCAGTTTAAAAAACTTTTTATAAAAATGTTTTTTCGTTTTTTAACACAAGAAAAAGCTGCCGTTTTTTTTTTGTATAAGAAAAGGTTTTGCAAGGAAATGATCCACACTTGAAAAAATCTTTTGTAGATAACCAATTTGAAAAACTCCTAGATGTATTACAGCACTCATTTCAAATCCATATCAGAAATTATCCGTCGCAATCTAAACATTTTGCGAGATGACTTGGTTATGGATTCAATTCTTGATAATGGTGTAAAAATAGTCTCTAGGAGAGCGCCCACTTTGGGCAATTCACTTTCTCCAAGTTTTTTTACAATACAATACATATAGGAGTTTTTCAAAATGGTTATCTACAAAAGGTTTTTTCAAGTGTGGATCATTTTCTTGCAAAACCTGTGCGCCACACTCTACCACGTGCTTGAACACATACACCACCCTCAGCGCACATTTCACCACACAAACACCAACCTTGCCACATAAAAATCGAAACACAAAAGTCGCCGCTCAAAACTCGCCACACGCAACACTCGCCACATGTAAAACTAGGCTCACGCAAAACTCGCCACACGTGCAAACTCACCTCATGGAAAACTCGCCACACGCAAAACTTGCACACACAAAAAAATTGCCACATGAACAAAAGTTGCAACACATGCAAAAGTTGCCTCACACAAAACTTGCACATACTCAAAACGCACCACACACATGAAACTCGCCATGTGCAAAACTCGCCATGCGCAAAACTTGCTGCACACTACTTGCTACACTAACCTGTCACATGCAACTCGACACACAAAAAGTTGCTACACGCATGTCGCCACACAAAACTCATCTCACAAAAGTCGCTACATGCATGTCACCACATGCAACTCAACGCACACAACTTGACACATGAAACTCGCCCTAAAACACACACAAGTCTGGTATTATCCTTCAAAAATAAAAATCTGATTAATAAGCAGACAAACTACAAGAGCAACAAATGTACCATATAGGAAATATGGCAGCTGTCAGTCACATGACCTGTCTGTTATGTGTATGTGTGAGCTAATATATACTGCCAAGGGCGAGGGCTTCCTGTTGGCTGGGGATTTATCAGGCTGCCAATTTAGCTTACAAATACTGAGGTAAAAATACTGACCAAATAACGTGTGAACGTGGTCTAATACAGGAGGAGATAACATACAGATATATACTATATACAGGAGGAGATGTGTTGTGGATTCTGTTTTTGGACTCCCTCTGGTGGTTACAGATGGTACTGGGTGACTTGTGTTCTCTGCGGTCTCTGGTGTCCACCTGTTCTATCAGGATATGGGAGTTTCCTATTTAACCTGGCTTTCTTGTCATTTCCTCGCCGGCTATCAATGTAATCAGTGTGTCTTGTTACCTCTGCTTCCCGCTTCTGTATTCTTCAGGACAAGCTAAGTTTTTGATTTTCCTGTTCCACGTTTTGCTTAATTTTTGTCTTAGTCCAGCTTACAGATATGTGATTCCTTTTTGCTGGTTGCTCTAGTGGGCTGATATTACTCCTCATGTTCCATGAGTTGGCACATGAGTTCAAGTAATTTCAGGATGGTTTTTGTAGGGTTTTTCGCTGACCGCGCAGTTCACTTTTGTATCCTCTGCTATCTAGCTTTAGCGGGCCTCATTTTGCTGAATCTGTTTTCATAACTACGTATGTGCTTTCCTCTCATTTCACCGTCATTACATGTGGGGGGCTACTATTTCTGTGGGGTGTTTCTCTGGAGGCAAGAGAGGTCTGTGTTTCTTCTAATAGGGAAAGTTAGTCCTTCGGCTGGCGTGAGACGTCTAGGAATCATCGTAGGCACGTTCCCCGGCTACAGCTAGTTGTGTGTTTAGGTTCAGGATCGCGGTCAGCTCAGTTTCCATCACCCTAGAGCTTGTTTTGTTTTTTGTGCTTGTCCTTTTGTGATCCCCTGCCATTGGGATCATGACAGTATAGCCGGCCCAAAAGTGGTAATCGTATTGGCAGAAGTAGGAGGAAAAGTAGTCTGAGGAAGTTTTTTTTTTTTTTTTTTTTTTCCTTCCATCAGAGTTTGCTGCCTAGCCTTAATTGCAGCCTGGCTGCGTCTTACCTCCTCTTAATCCTTGAATGGCTCTGACCTCAGCTGTTTATCATGGACGTCCAGAGTTTGGCTTCCAGCCTGAATAATCTTGCTGCTAAGGTTCAAAATATACAAGATTTTGTTGTACATGCTCCTATGTCTGAACCTAGAATTCCTATCCCAGAGTTTTTTTCTGGAGATAGATCTAGTTTTCTGAATTTTAGGAACAATTGCAAGTTGTTTCTTTCTTTGAAATCTCGCTCTTCTGGAGACCCTGCTCAGCAAGTCAAGATTGTTATATCTTTCCTGCGGGGTGACCCTCAGAATTGGGCATTTGCATTGGCACCAGGGGATCCTGCGTTGCTCAATGTGGATGCGTTTTTTCTGGCATTGGGTTTGCTCTATGAGGAACCTAACCTAGAGATTCAGGCTGAAAAAGCTTTATTGGCTCTCTTTCAGGGGCAAGATGAAGCAGAAATATATTGTCAGAAATTTCGGAAATGGTCGGTGCTTACTCAGTGGAATGAGTGCGCCCTGGCTGCAAGATTCAGAGATGGCCTTTCTGAGGCCATTAAAGATGTCATGGTGGGGTTCCCTGCGCCTACAGGTCTGAATGAGTCTATGACTATGGCTATTCAGATTGATCGGCGTTTACGGGAGCGCAAACCTGTGCACCATTTGGCGGTATCTTCTGAACAGGCACCTGAGACAATGCAATGTGATAGAATTCAGTCCAGAAGTGAACGGCAAAACTATAGGCGGAAAAATGGGTTGTGTTTTTATTGTGGTAATTCAGCTCATGTTATATCAGCATGCTCTAAACGCACAAAAAAGGTTGATTAGTCTGTTGCCGTTAGTACTTTACAGTCTAAGTTCATTCTGTCTGTGACTCTGATTTGTTCATTATCAGCCATTTCCGTCGATGCCTATGTGGATTCAGGCGCTGCCCTGAGTCTTATGGATTGGTCATTTGCCAACCGCTGTGGGTTTGGTCTGGAGCCTCTGGAAGTCCCTATTCCTTTGAAAGGAATTGACACTACACCTTTGGCTATGAATAAACCTCAGTACTGGACACAAGTGACCATGCGTATGACTCCCGTTCATCAGGAGGTGATTCGCTTCCTGGTACTGTATAATTTACATGATGTCTTAGTGCTTGGTCTGCCATGGTTACAAACTCATAACCCAGTCTTGGACTGGAAAACGATGTCTGTGTTAAGCTGGGGATGTCAGGGGGTTCATGATGATGCACCTCCGATTTCTATCGCTTCATCTACTCCTTCTGAGGTTCCTGTATTTTTGTCTGATTATCGGGATGTTTTTGAGGAGCCTAAGCTCAATTCGCTTCCTCCTCACAGGGATTGCGATTGTGCTATAGATTTGATTCCTGGCAGTAAATTTCCTAAAGGTCGTTTGTTCAATCTGTCAGTGCCAGAGCATACTGCTATGCGGGATTATGTTAAGGAGTCCTTGGAAAAGGGACATATCCGTCCATCTTCGTCCCCTTTGGGAGCAGGTTTTTTTTTGTGGCCAAAAAAGATGGTTCATTGAGGCCTTGTATAGATTACCGTCTTTTGAATAAGATTACAGTTAAATATCAGTATCCTTTGCCATTGTTGACTGATTTGTTCGCTCGCATTAAGGGGGCTAAATGGTTCACTAAGATTGATCTTCGGGGTGCGTATAATCTTGTGCGGATAAAGCAGGGTGATGAGTGGAAAACCGCATTTAATACGCCTGAGGGCCATTTTGAGTATTTGGTGATGCCTTTTGGACTTTCTAATGCTCCTTCTGTCTTCCAGTCCTTTATGCACGATATTTTCCGTGAATATCTGGATAAATTTATGATTGTGTATTTGGATGATGTTTTGGTTTTTTCGGATGACTGGGAGTCCCATGTTCAGCAGGTCAGGAAGGTGTTTCAGGTCCTGCGGGCCAATTCTTTGTTTGTAAAAGGTTCAAAGTGTCTCTTTGGAGTCCAGAAGATTTCTTTTTTGGGGTATATTTTTTCCCCTTCTACTATTGAGATGGATCCCGTCAAGGTTCAGGCTATTTGTGACTGGACGCAGCCTACATCTCTTAAGAGTCTACAGAAGTTCTTGGGCTTTGCTAATTTTTATCGTCGTTTCATAACTAATTTTTCTAGTGTTGTTAAGCCTTTGACGGATTTGACTAAGAAGGGTGCTGATGTTGCTGATTGGTCTCCTGCGGCTGTGGAGGGCTTTCAGGAACTTAAGCGCCGGTTTTCTTCTGCTCCTGTGTTGCGTCAGCCAGATGTTTCGCTTACTTTTCAGGTTGAGGTTGATGCTTCCGAGATTGGAGCGGGGGCGGTTTTGTCACAGAGAAGCTCCGATTGCTCAGTGATGAAGCCATGTGCGTTCTTTTCTAGAAAGTTTTCGCCCACTGAGCGGAATTATGATGTTGATAATCGGGAGCTTTTGGCCATGAAGTGGGCATTTGAGGAGTGGCGTCATTGGCTTGAGGGTGCTAGACATCGTGTGGTGGTCTTGACTGATCACAAAAATCTGATTTACCTTGAGTCTGCCAAGCGTCTGAATCCTAGACAGGCTCGTTGCTCACTGTTTTTCTCCCATTTCGATTTTGTGGTTTCATACCTGCCAGGTTCAAAGAATGTGAAGGCGGATGCTCTTTCTAGGAGTTTTGTGCCTGACTCCCCTGGAAATTCTGAGCCCACTGGTATCCTTAGGGATGGGGTGATTTTGTCGGCTGTCTCCCCAGACTTGCGACGTGCTTTGCAGGAGTTTCAGGCGGATAAACCTGATCGTTGTCCGCCTGAAAGACTGTTTGTTCCGGATAATTGGACCAGTAGAGTCATCTCCGAGGTCCATTCTTCTGCGTTGGCAGGTCATCCTGGAATATTTGGTACTAGAGACTTGGTGGCCAGGTCTTTTTGGTGGCCTTCCTTGTCGAGGGATGTGCGTTCTTTTGTGCAGTCTTGTGAAGTTTGCGCTCGGGCTAAGCCTTGCTGTTCTCGGGCCAGTGGATTGTTTTCACCTTTGCCTATCCCGAAGAGGCCTTGGACGCACATTTCCATGGACTTTATTTCGGATCTCCCTGTCTCTCAAAAAATGTCCGTCATCTGGGTTGTGTGTGACCGCTTTTCTAAGATGGTTCATCTGGTACCCTTGCCTAAGTTACCTTCCTCCTCTGAGTTGGTCCCTCTGTTTTTTCAGAACGTGGTTCGTTTGCATGGGATTCCGGAGAACATCGTTTCTGACAGGGGATCCCAGTTTGTGTCTAGATTTTGGCGGACGTTCTGTGCTAAGATGGGCATTGATTTGTCCTTTTCGTCTGCATTCCATCCTCAGACGAATGGCCAGACGGAACAAACTAATCAGACCTTGGAAACTTATTTAAGGTGTTTTGTTTCTGCTGATCAAGATGACTGGGTTACCTTTTTGCCGCTTGCCGAATTTGCCCTTAATAATCGGGCTAGTTCTGCTACCTTGGTTTCTCCTTTCTTTTGTAATTCGGGGTTTCATCCTCGTTTTTCCTCTGGTCAGGTGGAGCCTTCTGATTGTCCTGGAGTGGACATGGTGGTGGATAGGTTGCATCAGATTTGGAGTCATGTGGTGGACAATTTGAAGTTGTCCCAGGAGAGGGCTCAGCAGTTTGCTAATCACCGTCGCCGCGTGGGTCCTCGACTTCGTGTTGGGGACTTGGTGTGGTTGTCTTCTCGTTTTGTTCCTATGAAGGTCTCTTCTCCTAAGTTCAAGCCTCGGTTCATCGGTTCCTATAGGATCTTGGAAATTCTTAACCCTGTGTCGTTTCGTTTGGATCTCCCGGCATCGTTTGCTATTCATAATGTGTTCCATCGGTCGTTGTTGCGGAAGTATGAGGTACCTGTTGTTCCTTCGCTTGAGCCTCCTGCTCCGGTGCTGGTGGAGGGAGAATTGGAGTATGTTGTGGAGAAGATCTTGGATTCTCGTGTTTCCAGATGGAAACTCCAATATTTGGTCAAGTGGAAGGGTTATGGTCAGGAGGATAATTCTTGGGTGGTTGCCTCTGATGTTCATGCTGCTGATTTGGTCCGTGCATTTCATAGGGCTCATCCTGGTCGCCCTGGTGGTTCTCGTGAGGGTTCGGTGACCCCTCCTCAAGGGGGGGGGTACTGTTGTGGATTCTGTTTTTGGGCTCCCTCTGGTGGTTACAGATGGTACTGGGTGACTTGTGTTCTCTGCGGTCTCTGGTAGCCACCTGTTCTATCAGGATATGGGAGTTTCCTATTTAACCTGGCTTTCTTGTCATTTCCTCGCCGGCTATCAATGTAATCAGTGTGTCTTGTTACCTCTGCTTCCCGCTTCTGTATTCTTCAGGACAAGCTAAGTTTTTGATTTTCCTGTTCCACGTTTTGCTTAATTTTTGTCTTAGTCCAGCTTACAGATATGTGATTCCTTTTTGCTGGTTGCTCTAGTGGGCTGATATTACTCCTCATGTTCCATGAGTTGGCACATGAGTTCAAGTAATTTCAGGATGGTTTTTGTAGGGTTTTTCGCTGACCGCGCAGTTCACTTTTGTATCCTCTGCTATCTAGCTTTAGCGGGCCTCATTTTGCTGAATCTGTTTTCATAACTACGTATGTGCTTTCCTCTCATTTCACCGTCATTACATGTGGGGGGCTACTATTTCTGTGGGGTGTTTCTCTGGAGGCAAGAGAGGTCTGTGTTTCTTCTAATAGGGAAAGTTAGTCCTTCGGCTGGCGCGAGACATCTAGGAATCATCGTAGGCACGTTCCCCGGCTACAGCTAGTTGTGTGTTTAGGTTCAGGATCGCGGTCAGCTCAGTTTCCATCACCCTAGAGCTTGTTTTGTTTTTTGTGCTTGTCCTCTTGTGATCCCCTGCCATTGGGATCATGACAGAGATGACACACAGGTGTATACTATATACTGGAGGAGATGACATACAGGTATATACTATATACAGAAGGAGATGACACACTGGTATATACTATATACAGGGGAGATGACACACAGGTATATACTATATACAGGGGAGATGACACACAGGTATATACTATATAAAAGGGAGATGACACACAGGTATATACTATATACAGGAGGAGATGACACACAGGTATATACTATATACAGGAGGAGATGACATACAGGTATATGCTATATACAGGAGGAGATGACACACTGGTATATACTATATACAGGGGAGATGACATACAGGTACATACTATATACAGAGGAGATGACACACAAGTATATACTATATACATGGGAGATGACACACAGGTATATACTATACACAGGGGAGATGACACACAGGTATATACTATATACAGGAGGAGATGACACATAGGTATATACTATATACAGGAGGAGATGACATACAGGTATATACTATATACAGGAGGAGATGACACACATATATACTATATACAGGAGCAGATGACACACAGGTATATACTATATACAGGAGGAGATGACATACAGGTACATACTATATACAGGAGGAGATGACACACAGGTATATACAGGAGCAGATGACACACAGGTGTATACTATATACAGGAGGAGATGACTTACAGGTATATACTATATACAGGAGGAGATGACACACATATATACTATATACAGGAGGAGATGACATACAGGTATATACTATATAAAAGAGGAGATGACACATAGGTATATAGAGGAGGAGATAACATACAGCAGGTATATACTATATACAGGGGAGATGACATACAGGTATATACTATATACAGGAGATGACATACAGGTATATACTATATATAGGAGGAGATGACACATAGGTATATACAATATACAGGGGGAGATGACATACAGCAGGTATATACTATTTAAAGGGGAGATGACATACAGGTAAATATTATATACAGGAGATGACATACAGGGGTATACTATATAGAAGGTTGATGACAAACATGTATATACTGAGGGGAAAATGAGGGGTGTGAGGTGAAAATGAAAAGGTGTGAGTGCAAAATGAGAGGAGTGAGGGAAAATAGTGGAGTGATTGGATTGGACTTGTCGAAATGACAAGTGTTAGGGGGGAATGAGAGGAGTGAGGGGGAAAATGAGAGGTGTAAGGGAGAAAAAGAGATGTGAGGGGGAAAATGAGAGGCGTGATGGGAAAATAAGAGACGTGAGGTGCTATAACTAACCACAGATATTTACTATGCCCAGGCAACGCCGGGCTCTTCAGCTAGTATACCTATAAAGAGTAAAATCAGATAAATATATATATATATCTAATATATAATTTTCAAAGGGTCACTTCTGTCCTTCTGTCTGTCTGTCACGGCTATTCATTGCTCGCGGCCTCTGTCTGTCTTGGAATCCAAGTCGCTGATTGGTCGTGGCAAAATGCCCACGACCATTGCCATGACCATCAGCAACAGCCACAGTCTGGCGACAATATGGCCGCTCTTTCCTCCCCGCAGTCAGTGCCCGCTCCATACTCCCCTCCAGTCATCCAGTCAGCCCTCACACAGGGTTAGTGAGAGTGTTACCGGAGCGCGGTGTAACGCACTCCGGTTACCCAGCTATTAACCCTGTGTAACCAACTTTTTACTATTGATGCTGCGTATTCAGCATCAATAGTAAAACGATCTAATGTTAAAAATAATAATAAATAAAAAAGCTTATTCTCACCCTTCGACGTGCATGCTGTCCTCGGCAGTGCAAGCGGCCGGATCCGGTTCCAAAGATGCTATGCAAGAAGGACCTTCCATGACGTCACGGTCATGTGACCACGACATCTTCACAGGTCCGGCACTCATACCAACCCTGGGACCGGAAGCTGCCGCGTGCACCGCACACAGGCGACAGGACTACAAGGGGCCCCTCGGAAGGTGAGTATATGTTTCTTTTTTATTTTTTAACCTGTTACATACGTGGCTGGGCAATATACTACGTGACTGGCCATTATACTACGTGACTGGTCAGTATACTACGTGTCTCTGCTGTATTCTACATGGCTCTGTGCTGTATACTACGTCGCTGTGCAATATACTACATGGCTGAGCAATATACTACGTGGCTGGACAATATACTAGGTGGCTGGGCAATATACTACGTCACTGGGCAATATACTACGTGACTGGGCAATATACTACGTGACTGGGCAATACACTACGTGGCTGGGCAATATGCTACATCACTGGGCAATATATTACGTGGGTGGGTAATATACTACGTCACTGTGCAATATACTACGTGGCTGGGCAATATACTACGTGGCTGGGCAATATACTAAGTGAGCTGTGCAATATACTACGTGGACATGCATATTCTAGAATACCCGATGCGTTAGAATCGGGCCACCATCTAGTATATACATACATAAATATATGTTTGGCCCAGAAGTTGGATATCAGCTTCTGGGCCAGTTCCTGTCTGATTCTTGCCTAATTACTGCGTGGAGTTTATCACTATCATTATTTTGGATTTGCCAACCGCTTTTTAGATTGTCCTGTGTGAATCTCTTAGCCATAGATGCAAAAATGTCAACGTTTTGTTCATTAAGCCAGTTTGTTATCACTTTTGCCTCTTGACATGGTGATCCATCATGTGGGAAAAGCATTCTGTAAAGCTGTAGATAAGCCCCCGATGTAACCTGAAAGATAAGAAAAACAAGTTATCTTATACTCACCTGGGGAAGGCGGTCTGGTCCGATGGGCGTCGCGGTCCGGGTCCGGTGCCTTCCATCTCCATGT